>NC_138075.1:81283157-83818157 GCF_964212035.1 Myotis nattereri
CCTAGCAATTTTGGTGTTATTTAATACCTTACTTGTTCCACAACTAAATTTTCAGAAATGGAGATCAATAAAATAATTAGTAATATTTTATTTAGTTGAAAAAGTAAAATATTTTAAGTAGGTTAAGGCTATTTGAGACTGATATTACCTACATATTCTATCTGAATTTGTAAAAATGACTATTTTGATTAGCTAGATAATTCTTTTTTTGGAAGCCATAGCTACATTTTTAAAATAGGGTGTAATACCATATTACTCATGGATACTGAAGGATTACTCCAGTCATATGTATACTTATAATAGTTCAATGTAACCATATAAAGTATAATCATTTTAGCCAATTTGTATTGAAATATCCAGCCACAAAAAATCAATATATTTTGATTTATTTAACCACAATAAAATATAAAGTATAGAATGAGTATGGCATCCTCCATAACCCCTAAAATTAATATATAGATATTTACATTTAAAGTTGTATTTTGGCAGCACAAAAATACATATGGCAGTGTTTTATGACTCATTGGGTAGATGAAAAACTGAGAGTGTTGTGTCACTGAGTAAGCACTGAAGGATTGCTTTCTTGTCGCAAACATTAACATGGGCAGGCTGAAATAATATGTTAAAATTTGAGAAAGAATTTAGTTTGGATATTTTAATCAGATATTTAATTAGCTCATTTTTAGCAAGTAATACCATGTTATCTTTAAAACAAATTTGGGTGAGAATATTTTAAAGAAACAGAGCTACACATTTTTGGCATTTTGCTCTTGAAGATAGCAAATGGTGGAAGTATAAATTCAAATTATAGACAGGGTCACCTCATAAATATATGTACATATATTATGCACATAAACACACACATACACACACTTTTCTTTCCACACATATAATTTATAATCACAGTAGAATTTTGTTTCATTCAGACTTGTTTATATAATCATTTCATTTAATTAAAGGAAATCTAAGTTTTCTAGAAACATTTCTTAGGAATGTCAAATACATCCCTCATATTCCATGTGTTTAAATGCATTGAGTTTTAAGAAGTAGACTGAGAAATAGATTTTTAACATGTTAATTTTGTTCACAGACTTTTTTTTATAGGAAATTATTTATCTGAAATGTTGAATTAAAGTATGTTAAAGTGTTATAATTAGAAAGTTAAGACATGATTATATCTTAAAACAATTATAAATATGAATTAGAATCATACTTATATTTTCACACAAAATATTGAGAAAATTTACTTTTAAGGATTTAAATCCTGAATGCTAAATATTATTATTCTTTATAAATATTACTTTTTAAAATCAGAAAAATTGTGCAATAAAATATTGTTGTAAACATACTGCACACAAGTCTCATACTATATCTAATGCATCCACAGCTTTTTTACTTTCTAAACTCTCGTACTAATTCTATCCTTCCCGAAAGAACTTGCAAATGTGTGCCTAGTACTTACATAATTGCACGTTACCTTCCTTTCTTCTATTTATCTCTTTAATAATTTTTCTTTCTTTTCAATACTATAAAATTCTGAAATAATGTATAGTTTAGAAGCAGTGGGTGGACTCTTCATGGAACTAAAAATCTGTATCTTTAGAAGTTAAAGAATTACACCATATCATTTATCCTTATACTAAGGATGTCTTTATGTAATAAGTACTATTACCTGGAATTTAGTTTATAACTATTTGAAATAACTTATATAAAATATTGTCAGCTATAATTCAAATACTAAAGTGACACCCAAATTTTGTAGGTATAGCTGGCTTTTGTCCACATATAACTAAAGGTGTGTTATAATTTAAAAGAAGGCATTAATAATTGCATATTAATACTTATAATATGTAGCACTTGTTAACTTTAGATAGTAATAATTCTGCATAAGATTACTTATCTTAGAAATTAAATTTAGAAATTAAACTAGGAAATAAACGTTATTAAATTCCACATTAAATATAAATATTTAATATCCTAGCCAAGGAATATGTCACCAAACTTTCATTTTTGACACAAAGACATTAAAAGCCTCTTAGATTTACACTATCATTTTTTAAATGATTAAAAATATATCTATATTTGCACACTTCATATTAATCTAATATGGACATAGATAGAAAACAGACTCTCTCATAAGAAGTTGAGACTAAAAATAGTAATTCAGTGGGAAACCAAGATGGCAGCATAGGTAAACACCGGAGTTAGCTGCCGCAAACAACCACTTCAAAAATACAACTAAAAGACGGAAGGGACATCGCCCAGAACCACAGGAAGACTGGCTGAGGGGATATTCTTCAACTAGAAGAAAAGAGAACAGCATACAAGACTCAGAGGAGGCGCAGTGCGGAAAATAAAAAGGTGCAGAGGTGCGCGCGGAGCGGGCTGGTAGCTGAGGCCGCAGTTGTCCGTTTCAATCTGGAGGGAGTCTCAGATTCTGAGCTCCAGTTCTGGGCGAGTCTCTAGGGACACAGACTCAAACGGGAGAAGCGGGACTGTCTGGCATCAGTCGGAACACGAGGGCAGCTTTCTCTCCGAGGTTTGCAGCGGTTGCTGGGACTCTGAGAGGCAGAGCCTCTGGGGATGGGACTGAGAGCAGCCATAACTGCTCCCTCCACCCGCTCTGTTGATCCCGTGTGACCCGCCCCGCCCAAGCCCTGTGCAGAGCCATTTGCCAGACAGCCTCAGGCAAAGGCTAGATTAGCACCTCCCTAGAGGACAGAAGTTTTCCCACTGTAGACACAGCTGATTCTCACAGCCAGTTGGCCTGGAGGTAAAATCCCTCTAGTATTAACTACAACAATCAAGGCTTAACTACAACAAGACTGCGCACAAAGACCACTAGGGGGTGCACCAAGAAAGCATAAAAAATGCGGAGACAAAGAAACAGGACACAAATGACAGAAATGGAGGATATAGAGTTCAAACCCACACTTTTAAGGTCTCTCAAGAACTGTCTAGAAGCCGCCGATAAAGTTATTGAGATCTATAAGAAATCTAATGAGACCCTCGATGTTATGATAAAGAACCAACTAGAAATTAAGCATACATGGACTGAAATATCGAATATTATACAGACTCCCAACAGCAGACCAGAGGAACGCAAGAATCAAGGCAAAGATTTGAAATGCGAAGAAGCAAAAAGCACCCAACCAGAAAAGCAAAATGAAAAAAGAATCCGAAAATACGAAGATAGTGTAAGGAGCCTCTGGGACAGCTTCAAGCGTACCAACATCAGAATTATAGGGGTGCCAGAAGATGAGAGAGAGCAAGATATTGAAAACCTATTTGAAGAAATAATGAGAGAAAACTTCCCCTACCTGGTGAAAGAAATAGACTTACAAGTCCAGGAAGTGCAGAGAACCCCAAACAAAAGGAATCCAAAGAGGACCACACCAAGACACATCATAATTAAAATGCCAAGAGCAAAAGACAAAGAGTGAATCTTAAAAGCAGCAAGAGAAAGAAACTCAGTTACCTACAAGGGAATACCCATACGACTATCAGCTGATTTTTCAACAGAAACTTTGCAGGCCAGAAGGGAGTGGCAAGAAATATTCAAAGTGATGAATGACAAGAACCTACAACCAAGATTACTTTATCCAGCAAAGCTATCATTCAGAATTGAAGGTCAGATAAAGAGCTTCACAGATAAGGAAAAGCTAAAGGAGTTCATCACCACCAAACCAGGATTATATGAAATGCTGAAAGTTATCCTTTAAGAAGAGGAAGAACAAGAAAAAGGTAAAGATACTAATTATGAACAACAAATATGGATCTATCAACAAGTGAATCTAAGAATCAAGTGAATAAATAATCTGATGAACAGAGTGAACTGGTGATTATAATAGAATCAGGGACAGAAAGGGAATGGACTCACTATTCTTGAGGGGGAGAAAGGGGTGTGGGAGATGCGGGAAGAGACTGGACAAAAATTGTGCATCTATGGATGAGGACAGTGGGGGGGTTAAGGACAGTAGGTGGGGTGGGAATTGGGTGGAGGGGAGCAATGGGGGGGAAAAGAGGAACAAATGTAATAATCTGAACAATAAAGATTTAATAAAAAAATAAAAATAGTAATTCTTTGTGTAATATCTCAGAGACAGCAGTGCTCCATTTCCATTTTATGTGTTAAGTCAGAGCCAAGAAGAAGTAAAACACCAGAGTGGAAGCCTGCAGATGGTGGGCAACTGAATACTGGTTGGGGTTGGGGGAGACAAAGGAGCATGAAGAGTAAGACAGCCTATTTGCTTACTTCTTAGATACAGGAATACAGCATTTACTAAAGGAAAAGTCTGTGCATAGACAGTGTTTGCATCCCCACTGAAATGATAAATATCAGATTTTAATCATATGCACAGCTTCATTTTCTGCGGTGAAGTTTGTTAACAAACTGACACAAATATATGTATTCTTATTTCTAAAGAACTGAGAGAAAGAACTGGATCTTAAATAGCATACAAATTATTTGATGTAATATGTACCGAGTAAATCAGGCATGTTCTTGACAGTTACAGATCCGTTTCCCCTTCAGAACAAAGATCTATAATATTATCATCTATCCAGGCTTTTATAGAAAACTTACCAAGTGGCCCAGGCCCTGTGTTGGGAGCTAGAGATAACAGATATAAGAGACACTGTTCCTGTCTTTGAGGAACTTCTAGATTAGTTGTAGAGAACAGATGTGTAAATGTGTCAGTGCAGAAAAGTCTTAAAAGTACTGATACAAGAGACATAAACACCAATTTGAAGGAGAAGGGGTAAGAAATTCTTTGGGGGATGATTATATATATACTATAAATGTCTTTCATATTTTTGTACTGACAATCCCATTCTTTACTATCAGATATTCCCATAAAATTGCTCTGTTATCTCTGTGTTATAAAGTTCCTGTACAAACCTAAACCCATCTTAGTATTGATAACCTGCAACCACAAAATAGCCTCTATGGGAATCCTATGAAAAGTATTTAAAATAATAAATCCGTAGGTTTTAATATTGATGTTTCTGATTGAAAATGAACATTAAGACAAACAAATTTATTCCTCTGCCATATAAGAACTCCAACACGTTATGGTCTTAAAAAGGTCTGAGAGTGTCTGTAAGGCATCATGTCTTCTTCATCATGGCAGAAAAATTATTGAACAATTTCATTAAACCATACTTTAAAATAAATGCAAAACTCATTCCACTATAATTTAAAATATCCCAATTATAATAGTATGGACTATATTTATTTAGGGTTGCTACTTATGTATCGCCTCATATTTATAAAGCAATTCAATAGTAGATACCTGTTATTTCATTCATTCATTCAGCTACTTACTGATTTGGGATTAAGCACATGACACATGATGGTCCAATAAGAATCAGCATGAGAGTATGGTGAAACTGTTGGGATAGAGATACCTGTTTCTAATCTAGTAAAACGGAGCTTGACATTACTAGTGACTGTCTTCTCATCAGATGGAGAGAGGAAGAGCCAGACTAAAAATAGTTAACCTATATAAAAGGAAACTCCACAAGTGGACAGAGAGAAATTTCTCAGCATTTTGGCATCTGAATCTAATCTAAAGCCAGCACAGAATCAATAATTCCCTTTTGTTTAAGCCATTTTGAGTTGGATTTCTGTAATTTGCAACAAACCAAATAGTATATTTGAAAATATTATGTTCTTGTTATATCATGTATTATTTGCCTATTCAAAAGAAATATGGACATTTTTTTGTGGTTCTTGATGCTCCAAAAGTCAAGATGTCATAGCTCTGGTAAAGAGATGGAAGTAAATTACTTAAATTACCTTTAATAAAGATATGCCCTAATGATCTAATAGGAGCGGTCTCTTTCATTTCCATAGTGGTTTATACCTTAGGCTACTGAGACACTCTATGGTAGTGTCCAATGGAGATGCCTCTGTGATTTTGAGGTATGTATATTGAACTACAATAAATATAAAAAATTTATCTTTTCATTTAATATACATTTTTAAAAATATATTTTATTGATTTTTTACAGAGAGAAAGGGAGAGGGATAGAGAGTTAGAAACATCGATGAGAGAAACATCGATCAGCTGCCGCCTGCACACTCCCTACTGTGGATGTGCCCGCAACCGAGTTACATGCCCTTGATGAGAATCGAACCTGGGACCCTGAGTCCGCAGGACGACGCTCTACCCACTGAGCCAAACCGGCTAGGGCTAATATATATTTTATATACATAAAAAAGTGCATCCCTGAAAAGTACTGACTTAACAAAATACAGTGTGGAGGAAAAGCAGGTTTACAGTTGTGTGTGTGTGAAACATTGTGTTTATTCTTGTATTATTATTAATTATTTCCATATGAACAACTATAAAGCTACTTTTGTCCCATCCTGTATGTACCACAGAGCTATGTGAATACAAGTATTCAGAAAGAATAAAAAATCAACTCCTCTAACTCTTTACTATTCTGTCTAATCTCCTCTTTTGACAAACAAATCAAAAGCAATAGTTTGCATAGCATTTCTAATACCTATTGTAAAATACCATGCTATCTTTTCTCATATATCCTTATCCCTCACCAATTACCAATACCAGGTTTTAAATTGGGAGCTATCTGTACCTTCTCTTGCTCCCTGTTATGCAGTATTGGTCTTTCCCCTCCTTGAAATATTTCTTGCCCAGTCCTACTGTTTTATCCTATCTAAAGTGTGATGTAATAAAAAGTGTCTGTATCTTCACCAATACAGCTCCTAGAGCAGTGATGGCGAACCTTTTGAGCTCGGCGTGTCAGCATTTTGAAAAACCCTAACTTAACTCTGGTGCCGTGTCACATATAGAAATTTTTTGATATTTACAACCATAGTAAAACAAAGACTTATATTTTTGATATTTATTTTATATATTTAAATGCCATTTAACAAACAAAAATCAACCAAAAAAAATGAGATCGCGTGTCACCTCTGACACGCGTGTCATAGGTTCGCCATCACTGTTAGGGCAATGGAAACTAAGGAGAAAATAAACAAATGGGACTACGTCAAAATAAAAAGCTTCTGCACAGCAAAAGAAACTACCAACAAAACAACAAGAAAGCCCACTGCATGGGAGAACATATTTGCCAATGTTATCACTGATAAGGGTTTATTCTCCAACATTTACAGGGAACTCACACACTTAACAAAAGAAAGATAAACAACCCAATCAAAAAATGGGCAATGGACCTAAATAGATAACTTTTCAAAAGAGGACATAAGGAAGGCCAAGAGACATATGAAAACATGCTCAAAGTCACTAATCATCTGAGATATGCAAATCAAAATGACAATGCGGTACCATCTCACACCTATCAGAATGGCTATCATCAACAAATCAACAAATGACAAGTGCTGGAGAGGATGCAGAAGAAAAGGAACCCTCGTGCACTTCTGGTGGGAATGCAGACTGGTGCAGACACTGTGGAAAACAGTATGGAGTTTCCTCAAAAACTAAAAATGGAACTCTCATTTGACCCAGTGGTCCCACTTCTAGGAATATATCCCAAGAAACCAGAAACACCAATCAGAAAGGATATATGCACCCCTATGTTCATAGCGGTACAATTTACAATAGCTAAGATTTGGAAACAGCCTATGTGCTCATCAGCAGATGGGTGGATTAAAAACTGTGGTACATCTACACAATGGAATACTATGCTAAGGTAGAAAAGAAGGAATTCTTACCATTTGCAATAGCATGGATGGAACTGGAGAGCATTATGCTAAGCGAAATAAGCCAGTCAGAGAAAGGTAAATATCACATGATCTCAATCATTTTTGGAATATAATGAACAACATAAACTGATGAACAAAAACAGATCCAGAGACAGAGAAGCATATATCAGACTGTCAAACCTCAGAGGGAAGGTAGGGAGAGTGGGGGTAAGGGGGAGAGATCAACCAAAGGACTTATATGCATATAAGCCTAACCAATGGATACAGACACCAGGGGGGTGAGGGCATGAATGGAGGAGGAGTGGGGGGGTATGGGGGGAGAAAAGGAAACATATGTAATACCTTAATCAATGAAGAAAAATAAAGTGTCTACAATTGGCATTTACGAGATATGGGCTTTCACCCTGGCTCTGCTGGCTGACCTTTGTCAAATCACTTCAGTTTCATCCTTTATAAAATCAGACAGCTTGGTAAGATTGTAGTTTAGTTGTTTTCATTTTAGCATTATGAAAAACTCTACTCAACCGCCTTCAGTGACAATCCCCTTCAACTACCCAATGCATTATCCAGACTCCCTTTGTAGACATTCCCAATTCTCCAGACGCTGTCACCAACCTGTCTTCCCAGCTTCATCTTTTACGACTCTTACCCTGTTCTGAATCCGAACTTTACCTGCTAGTTCCTGATACAGTCTACATTAAGTGATTTTCTATATCTTTGCCTCTGTTTATTCTTTTGTTCCAACTGATAAAATGTTGCCTATATTTCCACACTGTTCTTCCCCTTAAAAGTCATACATTTTTGACTTCTGATATCTTATGTGTCTTGCAAGAAGACTTAAAATGCAATGTACTTTGTAAACTCAGTCCTGGTTACCTAACACCAGAACTGTCAGAGTATTTTCTACATTTCTTATAATGTTGCTTATCCTATGCAGGCTTATATGAGAGACAGACATTTATCTCTTTTAAAATATTTATCTTCCTAAAGGCCAATATCTCTTTTGCATTTCCTATTTGCACCTGGCTGAAGTTACCAATTGAATAATGTTTTAAAAAATAAAATACAGATTTGTATAACTGAACAGCAAATGATTTGAAAGATTCCATCATGGCTGTGTGTGTATGTGTGTGCATGTGTGTAAAATACAACTTTGGGTTCTTAAAACAAAACTATCTTTATTTTATCATACTTAACATAAAAAATTCAATGAATTTACTGCATTTGCAGTGACATATACAAAAAGATAAACATACAGATGCTTTAATCTTAAAAAATGACTGAAACTAGTAACACAGATTTAGAATCCTTTAAAAATCTGATAACAGCCCTGGCTGGTGTTCTCAGTGGTTAGAGCGTGGCCTGCACACTTGAGTATCACAGATTTGATTCCCATTCAAGGGCGTATAGCTGGGTAGCAGGTTCTACCCAGGACTGGTCGGGTGCGTGCCAGAGGCAACCATTTAATGTATCTCTCTCACATCTATATTTCTTTCTCTCACGCCCCCTTTCCTCCATTCCACTCTCTCTAAAAATCAATCATTCTTATATACACTTAAATATTAGTAGTCTTAATACTACTAATTATACGTTTCATGAGAGCAAGATCTTAATTCCTATTCTAATCGCAAAATATCCTCAACATCTAGAACAGTACCTTGGTTACAGTAGACACTCAATAATAATTGTGCAATGAATACCAGAGATGTACTAATTTTATTTTAAATGAATTGTTTATTCTGATTTTGCAGGATTTATTTATTCAGTAGCCTAATTTGGGGATATTTTTTCTCTTTCCTTTTGTTACACTGCTTTTAACAAATTAAGATAATATAGTTTACATGATAAGAAAAAACTCTTATCTGAAATTCAATCTCTGATCTTCCCTTTATTTTAGTTTAACCTAAATATAATTTTACACTGTTTAATCCAAACTCTACATATATATTTAACTTTTATATTATTTGTCACATTTCTTAAAATTTATACATATATATATTAATTTAAGTTCTTTATTTTTTAATGTATTACATAAATCTCCTTTTTCCCCCATTGACCTCTCCCAGCTGCCCCTAACCCCCAGCACATGCCCTCACTCCCCCACCCCCATCCCCACCCTCACTCCCCGTCTTTGTCCATTGGTTATGCTCATATGCATGCATACAAGTCCTTTGATTGATCTCTTTATTTTAAATATTATAGTTTAATAATTGTTTCATAAATTTTTTCTTTATACATTTTTACCACTAAAATAAAATATTATCATTAATTAATTGAAAAGACTATGTTCTATATTTTTGACAGGATTTATAATATTATTAAAATCAAATTTTAGATGCTTGTAGGTGTTTTATATTTACTAATCATCTAACAACATTTCCTTTTTAATAAATATATTTTTATTGATTTCAGAGAGGAAGGGCAAGGGAGAGAGAAATAGAAACATCAATGATACTCCCACATGGGGGATCCAGCCGGCAACCTGGGCATGTGGCCTGACAAGGAATCAAACTATGACCTCTCCTGGTTCATAGGTTGACGCTCAGCCACTGAGCCACACCAAAGGGGCTAACTCAACAATTCTTGTATCTTAATTTCACCAACAGTTTTCCTAATGGCAATACTTTAAAAAAAAAAATAGACGTTGCATTTCAGTGTCTTACTAGTAAAGAGAGGTTGATAATTAATGCCTTAAATGACTGTCATTAAGAAATTAAAATGTCATGAATTATTCTTATTTTATTAATACTTTGGATAAGCAAACAGATATTAACTAATATATAAAAAGTTACAGAAGGATGTCTGCAATTTAACAAAAGGTGTTATTAGTCCCAAAACATAGTTCTCTTCCTATAATAGATTAAAGTAGTTCACTTCTATTATTTAATTAATCACAAATAAAAAAAAACATTAATTTTATAATTTCTATTATTTGGCTAATAGCAATTTGAAATTAGTTAATGAAATAGAATAACTCCTTTTTCAAAAAACATTTTTAAAGAGTAACAGACAGACTATATGATCCAATTGATGAAAAAAAGCAATAGCTAAACCAAACACCAATAGAATGAATTATAAGGTGTTAGGTTCAGAAGAAAAAATGAAAATGAACAATTTATTACCTCCTAAAATATTTTTAAATAAAAAAATAAAAAATTATGAAAATGAATAACGAGGACCAATTGTTTATTCCATGATGACAGGAATCAAACTCTCTAATCTGAGGAAACTACTGTAAGCTGAGTTAATATGCAAAGACATTCCTATTTCTAAGCATTCTTAAAAAAAAGGAAAAATCTTGAAAATAAACTTGATAACTATCCAGTTTTCCTGTTTTAGGAATTTTCCATTTTATATGACTTTATTTGAAAGGTAAAACAAATTCAAATGAACTACACACACACACACACACACACACACAGCTAGAAGACTAGTGCACGTTCTGAAATAGAGGCTTTAAGTGCTTTGGTTATATAAAAGCATGCATAATGTTTGTCTTGAGAATATGCTCTGTGTAAGAATTACCTTAGCTATGATTGCAGGAAGAATGTTGATGAAACAAACAAACCACCTTTACCTACTAGGTAGACCAAAAAGAAAGAGTACTGCAAATCTACCTACCTCAAAGCCAATACTAGATAAAGCAATCTATGCATTTTTAGCAATGTCCGAGCCATATTTGGGATATAAAATAAGAACCATTTCAGAGTTACTATTTCATTACCTCTTTGCTCCTGAAGTGTACCACTTTCTTCAATTTGAAAATGTGAAAAGCCTTAGGCTTTTCATAAATATATCTTCATACAAAATCATACCTTAAAAGGACTTTTGAAGGTCACATAACATGGTATTTACTAAATGGTGTGTTATAATTTTAACCTGAACATATTACAGGTATGCTGCTTTTAGCAGTAATTCTTAACTTGCCCCCAGGGAAATCCTCAGATTCCCATCACTGAGTGTGAAAGTTATATGTATCATATACACAGCATAGCATACTAACAAAATTATAAGTTTGCAATGGAATGAATATGGTTAGAAAGCACTCATTTAACCATTTTCCATAATTTTTTTGCAAGGTTATTGCTCAACAATTCTTAAAAATACTAACGAAATCTGTACATAAAGACCTCCAAGGTAAGGGAATCTTTAACTGTATTTGGCAATAGTCAAATGACTAATGATGCTCTGAAAAGATAATCATCCATTGTATGATATCTCTTCATAGATTTAAATAGTATTAATTAGCAAACCTTTACTGTTCTCAATGATAAAACTACCACCTACCCTTCAATTTTGTACAAATCAGATATTTTTGTTTAATTTCATGTTTCAAATAACATTCAAAGGATGTTATTTCATGAAAAAAGCCTTGAATTAAAGTTTGAGAAAAGAGTCAGTGTTACATAGCATACAATTGTCATCATTTTAAATAAATGAATGTGCACATTTCATACAGTAACAGTATTTCCCAAATATCTCAAGAGGCTTCAGGAAACATTTCTCTACTTCTTCAAATACAGATACCTAATTTCATCCTAGACCTATTAAATAAGAATCTCCATAGGTAACTCTGATGTGAAGCTAGGACTGAGAACCTGACATATTAAGAAAAATATGATAAATATTACGCAACCATTTGATTTTAAAATGTGAAACAGCTGCCATTTTCTTTGCCAGTTACTAAGGGCCTCCTTGAGGCCTGAAGCTTCTCTTTTGACCCTTTTTGAGTCTCCTTTATAAAGCATCCCAAACTAGAAAACGAAGGAGTCAAGCAACTCAAACAGGTATACGTCAAAGACAACTCAACCTTTCCCAATCTTTTGGAAAAGTCCCGCTTTATGTTCCTTAAAACACTGCATTTACCGCAACTGAAGTCGTTACCCTTTCTATCCTGTTTTAGTTTCTTAGACAACATCTTTAAAAAGGTAGATATTGAGCCCTGGCTAGCGTGGTCCAGTTGGTTGGAGCATCATCCCTATACAATGAAAGGCTGTGAGTTCAACTCCTTGTCAGGGCATTTGCCTAGGTGGTGGGTTCAATCCCTGTTCAGGTTGTATATGGGAAACAATCAGTCAATGTTGCATTCTCCCATTCTCTCTCTCTCTCTCTCTCTCTCTCTCTCTCTCTCTCTCTCTCTCTCTCTCTCCTCTCTCTCTCCTCTCTCTCTCTCTCTCTCTCTCTCTCTCTCTCTCTCTCTCTCTCTCTCTCTCTCTCTCTCTCTCTCTTCATTTTCCTTAGCTCTAAAAATCAATGACCATGTCCTTGGGTGAGAATAAAAAATAAAGGCAGGAAAATAAAATGTGGATACTACATTTAAACTCTAATTGAAAAATAAAGTTTAAAAGTAGAGATATAAAAAAGTTAACATTCATATTCTTTGTCAACACTCTGAGGATAAATGAACATAAGATGTTTTTTGACTATACAATGGAATACTACTTAGCTGTAAGGATGAAATACTGCCATTTGCAACATGAATGGAGCTTGAGAATATTGTGCTAAGTGAAAGAAGTCAGAAAAAGCTACGAACCATACAATTTCCCTCATATGTGGGATATAAAAGTGAAACTCAAGAGACACAGAAAACAGTACGGTGGTTACGAAAAGGAAAGGGGTGCAGGGGAGGTAGAGGTTAGAGGGGTCCAAAAACTAGTTGACAGAAGATGATTTGACTATGGGTGGTGGGTACACAAAGCAATATACAGATAATGTATCAGGAATGTACACTTGAAACCTTTATGAAACTATTAACCAATGTCACCCCAATAAATTTAATTAATAATAAAAAAGACACTGAAAAAGTAGGGCTATATGCCAACAACTTAATTTTCTGTAGTTAATATATGATGAACACTATTCTAGGCTAATTTATGTGGCTCTAACTCATTATTTTTAATAGCTCCACCACATAATATTCTGAGGACCACAATTTATTCAGCTATGCTCCTGTTAAGAGGTCAGGTTGTTTTCCAACTTTTACCCCTCTAAATAACACTGCAATATATAATACTTGTCTCTATACTTTTATGTATTGGTGCATTGTTTTACTGAATAAATTCTCAAAAGCTGCAATGTTACAGCATTTCTTAACATCGACATTGGATGAGAATGATTATTTCCTATATCTTTGCCAGCAGTTTTAATTTATAAACACACAGATTAATTTTTGCATTCATGATATATGTGTATTATATACATGCATAAGATTTTGTCTATCTGGTAGAAAAAAGTAAATCTCATGATGATGATTTATATAATCTTTACCCATTTTCTCTGTTGTTTTTTTCATACCAGTCTAGAAGTTCTCTGTATAATCTGAGTTACCAATTTATTGCCATATCTGTTGAACATATTTTTTCCAAGATTATCATGTTTTGCTTATTAATGATGTATTCTGATACACCAAAATATATAAAATATTTATGTATTCAAATATTTTAACAATTTTTTCATGTTTTGGATTTCTTTCTTCCTAAGAAAGAGTCCTCAAGATGATTTCACACACTATAATTTCATCAAATAGTCTCACAGTTTCAATCTTGAATACATTGAAATTTATTTTTAGATATCATATAGTATACATTTATTTTCTTTCAGGTGGATAGTCAAGTATACCAGCACCATATTTTAAGTAAAACATCCTTTTCTAAAATGAATTAAAATCGCACTTAAATGTTTCTCTGTATCAGGCAGTGTTCTGCTTCTTCTCATGTATTGCTCATGTACAAGAACCATGATGACCCTATGAAGTTGGCACTGTTATTATTCACATTTTACAATGAGAAAACACACATGGCAAAGTTAAGGATGTTTCTTCAAATCAGAAAATCAGAAGTGGCGAAGATTTGACTGAAAGCCAGGAATTATGGCTTGGGGCACAGTTATCTTAATCCCTGACTTAATACTTCTTTTCTTAATGCATGACAAGATACAATTAAGTTCCCATATATATTTGGATCTATTTCTGAAATCTTTATTATGTACCACTGACAATTACATCTGTTTGTGTTACTATCACATGCTTTTATTATAACAGTCTTAGAGCAAATTTTAATATTAGGTGAAGTACATCCTACACAAATAGTTCCTTGAAATTATTTTATGGATCATATCATGGCAATTCTCAGGCACTTATTTTTTGTTTAATATTAAAACCATTTTTGTCTTGTTTCTCCCAGAAAACCAGATAAAATTGGTAAGAAAAATGAAAGTGCAAGAAATTATATTTTAATTGAAAGGGATTGATATTTCTAAGACATTAAAGCTTCCCTTCCAAAGTCATTGTAAGTCTATTTATTAAAGGAATGTTTTATGTCTTTACAAGAAAATTGTACATTCTCTTAATATGGATTCTGTGTTTTTTGGTTCATTTTATTCTTGGGAATTTGGGGAAATTTTGATATGCACATAATATACACTTAAATTGATCCATAAGAAATTGCACTGAAATATCAGCAATTTTATAGGGTTCATCCTAACCGTAAGCAAAGTACATAAAATTTAATGTATATGGAAGTTAATAAGTTCATTTTAAAAGAGCATTTAGATTTCACTATTTTTCTAGGATTTTCTTAAACAGACTTTTAAAGAACACTAACCTGACATCACACTCACACAAACATACATAGATCACATACATACACTGAAGAAAAAAAATAATTTTAATATTATATTGGATAATTACAATATGAGACCAGAGTCTGACTGGTTTTCAAATTGTGCTCTGAGTACTACAAGGAGTAAAATAGAAATCTAACCAAAAAAGGCTATGTCCTATTAACTTAACCTATTTATTACATCAAAAGTAATTTTTCCAGTTGGTTTATATTTTTAGAGAACTTCTGTGCAAAATTTCATCTGTAGAAGGGATTCTCAAAAATATAAAATAAGCTTTAAAGCATATAGACTATAAACCTATTCTTCCAACGAATACTAGTAATTTCAGAAAGGTTTATTGAGAATCTACTCTTGCCTTAACCGGTTTGGCTCAGTGGATAGAGCATCAGCTTGTGAACTGAAGGTTCCCAAGTTCGATTCTGATCAAGGGCATGTACCTTGGTTGCGGGCACATCCCCAGAAGGGGGTGTGCAGGAGGTATCTGGTCGATGTTTTTCTCTCATCGATGTTTCTAACTCTCTATCCCTCTCCCTTTCTCTTTGTAAAAAATCAATAAAACATATTAAAAAAAGAGAGAGAATCTACTTTTTTCCAGGTTATTGCTTTGATACATCAGATAATGAAACAAAGATCCCTGTCCTCATGCACCTTCTTTTCTAGGAAAGCAAGACAGAATACATAATAAATATGATAACAGGCAAAGTATAGAGTATTCTATGAATCAATGGAAAAATATAGCAAGATAAAATGAATCAGGAGTATTGAGGTAAGGTGAGGCCAGGTTGCAATGCTTAATAGATAAAAAATGGTGAGGTAAAACTTATTGAGAAGGTGAATTTTGAACAAAGACTTGAAGGCTATAAAGATATTAGCCAAGTAGATCTCTAAAATAAGATAATTTCATGAAGAGAAAACGCAAGAAGAAAATACCGAGGCGAGAACATTTGTAATGTTGTCTGCAAGGAAAAGCAAGCAGGTCAGTTTGGCTGGGGCAGAGTGAGTGAGGCTTAAGTGCTAGGAAATGAAGTGGAAGAGGTAATGTGGCAAGGGCCAGATCTTGTAAATTAATGGGTGTCATTTTGTGGATACGAGTTTTATTGAGAAAAATGAAAAACTACTGCAAGTACAGGGAAATAAATTTTTAAATGACACATTTAAAAAGGAATACTCAGTCTACTCAGTGGAGAAGACACTTTGAAAAAAAGGGTAGAAAGGCTGGGAAATCTATATGAAGGTACTGCAATGATTCAGGCTTGGAGGAGGGAAAGCAGTGGATGTTATAAGACATGTTTAATATATTTACATACTAGGTTTGAGGTGCTAAAGAAAAGATGATATGGATTTGGAATTTTTGATCTGAACGAGTAGATGTATGGAGTCGCCTTTAACAGGGGTGACAAATGGCTACACGTGGAGCAGATTTGGAGTAGTTTTTTGACTTGTTGAATTTAGGATGTCCCTTTAGATATGCAAATGGAAAGGTTCAGGGGCAATTTGGATATAGTCTGTAGTTTTACTGTGAGATCTGGATTAGAGATAAATATGAACCCAAGTTATGAAGGGGACCTGAATATTATACAATTTTAAGGGACATCTTTGGAAAATACATTCAAAATTATGAACGTAAAATTAGGTGCAGGGACTTATAATGCGCCAGTGCAGATGAGGAATCCTAAGGATTAAGCTCTATTAGTTCATAGTAAAGCTGCCTCTCACTGAAGACATACATTTTGCAGATATCAGCACATAAAAGCTAAGGTATTAGATGAAAAGTATAAATGCAGAAGAAGTCTCAAGTATTAAAGCCTGGAGCACTTCAACATTGAGTGAAATGAGGGAAGGAACTAGCAAGGATTCTGAGACAAAGCATATGGCATGCCCCAGAAGGAAAACCACGTATGTAGTATCCCAGAAGTCAAGTAAAGAAAGCATACCCACAAAGTATAAGTGATACATTATGACAAATATTGTTTATAGATCAATTAACATGTGGATCGAGAATAAACTGAAATTAGCAATGTGGTCATCACTGATGTTCTTGGAAAAACAGTTTTGGAGGAATGGCATAGGCAAAAACCTAAGTGAAGTGTATTTAAAAAAGAATTCAAAAACAGAAATTGAAAAACAGAGAGTAAATACTTGTGTGAGTTTTTCTACAAAGGAGTACAAGAATTAGGGTGTTATATGGTGGGGGAAATGGGATTAAAAGGGTTGTTGTGGGATTTTTTGTCTTTTAAAATAGGAGAGAAAAACAGATATATGTATGCCAATGAAAATGATCCCACTGAGATAAAAAAAAACTTGACAGATAAAAGATAGAGAAGGTAGAATTGCAGAAGGATGTCCTTGAGTAAAAGAAAAAGGGCAAGGATTAATGTACAATAAAAATTACTAGGTTTAGGAGCAGGAAAAGTTTATCAACCATAAGATATGAGAAGGTAGAATATGTGGGTTTACATGCCAGCTGATTAAATATATATATATATATATATATATATATATATATATATATATTTATACATATATATATATTTGTATATATATGAGTTTGTGAAAGTTTTTATTTTTTTGATTGCTTCGTGTTTTCTCAGTGAAGTAAGAATAATCAAGGCCATCAGCTGGGTGTGAGGAAGAAGCAAGAAATAATGGGGAGCTGTGGTAGGGACAATTCCAGACGGCCCCTTGGTGTTACACCTTGTGTGATCGGCTCCATTTGAGTATAGGTCTAAATTGACTTGATTCTAATCAACAGAATATGGCAATGGAATGGAATGTCACTTTCTGCTTATGCTGTATGGTAAAGCTGATGAGAAGTCCCTCCTGTGATTAGGTTCAATAAGTAAGACTCCATCTTGCTAGCACACACTGAAAATAGTCTCCTGCCAACTTTGCAAGAAGGAAACAGCCGAGCTGTGAGGTGCCTGTACAGAGGGTCCCGGGGAAGGAACTTGGCAGTCTCTAGAATCTGAGGGCTGCTCCTGACAAATGCCAAGATGTTGGCCCTCAGTCATACAGCTGCAAGGAACTGAATGCTGCCATCAACCTGGATTTAAAAGAGGACTGTCTGTAGTTAAGCTTCTGGAGGAGAATGCACCCCAGGCAATACTCTGATTATAGTCTTGTGAGAACAGGAGCAGTGGACCCAGCTAAGCGGTGTCCAGACTCTTGACCCATGGAAACTATGAGACAATAAACGTGTGCTATTTAAGACACTACATTTGCGGTAATTTGTTACACAGCAACAGAAAACAAATAGGAAGACTGAAAGGAGAAGAGAATCTATGAAAGAGTTATCCAGAGAGTAAAAAGGTGAATGGGCTTATGACTGATTATCTGACAGCATTCAGAGCCCATGTGAGATCTGTGGACATGAATTTAAAGTGAGACCAGACATTTTATTTGTTTTTCTGTTACCAGAGCAGGGGTATTATATATGAATTACCTATCCTACATTTGTTTTTATATATTTAGATATAATAATTTCAAATTTATCAGTACACAAAAAAATAAATGTCCATAAAGCACATATCTCTAAAATCACTCTTTTTCATATTTTCCTAAAATTTGATAAGAATCCCAGGAAAGCTAACGAGCAGGAACTAAAAATTAAGGAGGAAATTTAGTTTTTAGCACCACTGATTAACAAAAAAAATTTTGTTGAATCTTAAAGTGACTAAAAAGTTAGTATCAACTAAGAACGGATTAAACCAACTGACTTTTTAAATTAAGTTTAAACACATTGCTCAAATAATGTAATTCTACTTATTATTTCTCTACATTTGTCTCATATTAAAAAATCCATCTGTAAAAAATGTCAAACTTGCATCTTGCTAATTTTTCTGTTTCAAAGGGATATAATAACATTTGCATTATTAACTGGACAAAAACTAACTACTCTCAATAGAGAAGAAAATAACTGTAGTTTAAGCTATCTTAAAAAGCATAGAGACTTTGATCACAGAAATATTTTAGGGTTGAAAAAGCAGCAATACTATCTTAGAAGTTTTCTTTAAAGATAAATAAAAATATCAGTTTTAACATGCTATGTGCCACATCACTTAGCATCTTAAAGGATAATTTTTCTTTTTCATGATTACTTGAAAGATAATTCAAAAAAATAAAATAAATATAACCTAACCTCATGTGGTATTACGTTCTAGAAACTGTGCTGTTCTAAGAATAGTTAATGAATTTATTTTGTATATCCATTCTTTGAGGTACTATTATAATTTGAATTTCAAAAAGGGAAACAGAACACAATTTACTCAGCAAGTAAGTGACAGAACAAGGCTATGATCATAGGCAATTTGGCTAGTCTTGACTTTTAGCCTCCATTCTATATGGCTTCTGATATGATCGTTCTTCAATTTGCAGAGTCAAATTATTATAGAGCCACAACATTATAGCTACAGTCTGTTAGTCTGAACTATGTAAACTTGAGAATAGAAAATTCACTATGTATTGAAACTTAGTTATTTTTAAAAGAATAGAAAATATTTTTAAATATTGGAACTGCAGATAAAACTAACTCTTCAATAGTATTTTTTGTGCTTTTTATTTTGGGGTTTTAAAAAGATTAATACTATCAAATTTCTTTTTTATATTTACTTTTAAAATTTTTATTTAGTCAATTGATTGGGGTGACATTGGTCAACATGAACATATAGGTTTCAGGTGTGGGTTTCCCTAATTTCTTGTAACAGACAAACTATTCTGGAAATAGAACTCAATCATAACTCATTTAGTTATTAAAATAATTAACAAAAATGAAAATCACCCTAACATTGTGGATGTATTTTATATTGATTTATAAAAATTAACATGACAAAAGTTTGTAACTACTTTCAACAACATAGGGTAAGCATGTCAAACTCGTGGGTGGCAGGCTGCATGCCATAAATGAGGCATGGGGCCTGCTGCCCGCGCGTTTGACATGCTTGGCATAGGGTATCATATTAGCTAGAACACCCTAAAGAATAATTTTTAATTTAAAATGGAATGCTCTGCGTTTGTACCATTTCTTCCAGTTATAAAACTGGAGACATGTCTGCGAAATGGCTGGGTAAGAATAAAGCAAATCTGGGTCAGCTTTAGCTCAAGCGTTTACTTCGGTTTCTGCTTGTTGCGGACACATAACCCTGCCTTAAGAATAAAGCAAATCTAAACCAGTAATAAAAGCTATTGTCTTATAGGTTTAAAAGTATTTTAATTATGGAAGCAGGGGTTAATATTATCATACTAGAGGCCCGGTCCATGAAAATTCATGCACTGGAGGGGAGTCCCTCCGCCCGGCCTGTCCTCTCTCACAGTCTGGGAGGCCTCATGGGTGGGAGACGACCCGGCGATCAGGGGAAGGTGATGCCCCACCACACCTCTGGTGCTGCCACTGCCAGCAGCGCAAGCCTTGGCACGCCCTGTTTACCTGAGCCTTGGGTGGCCCTGGGCAGCTGGGCAGCCACCATCCAAGGCTTGCCTACACCTTGGG
Source organism: Myotis nattereri (assembly GCF_964212035.1). NCBI lineage: Eukaryota > Metazoa > Chordata > Mammalia > Chiroptera > Vespertilionidae > Myotis > Myotis nattereri. Next base: position 81,303,956 of record NC_138075.1, read on the forward strand.
CCAGCCCTGGGTGACTGGGGGGCTGAGGGGACTGGGGGACTCCGGAGGCAGGTGCACGGCAAGGGGACTGGGCACCGCCATTTTGTGGCTGTAGGCGCCGCCATCTTTGAGGGTGGGTCAGTCAATTAGCATATTCCTTCCTTATTGGCTGTGGGCACCACCATCTTTGTGACAGCGTGAGGGTCAATTAGCATATCCTATTAGATAGGATATCCTATTCCTGTTACCCTTACAGATCTAAGTCTATATAATAAAGTGATACTAGCTTAATTAGGATTATACACAAGAAACAATTGTGACCTATAAACAACAAAACCCACATTACCTTCTATCTTACAATATAAATAGAATCTATTGGGAAATACTGTAGGAAATAAAACTAGTAATAACATCAAGATGGATGATAACTGTAATTTCTTCAATGACGTTAAGGATTTTGTTTTGTTCTTTTATATTTTGCCTCATGTTTTCCAGGAGCTACTATGCTTGTTTGCACAAGAACAGAAGAAAAACAAGTAAAAATAAAATATATTTAATAAATATAACTGAGTATAGTGGACAGAGTATAAAACCACAAATGACTTATTATTTCAAATTAAAAAAATATTAGATTCTGGCAGAAGTGGATATAGTAACATATCTAGATAGTAAAATGTATTAGTAAATGTCAACATATAATTAGACTTTTAAAGAAATCATTTTATATAAATTCACATGTTCATATAAAATAAATAAAAGAATATTCAAATCTAACTTCATAGAAAATTTTTTCTTCCTAGATACAGAATTTTTTACTTTTTATGTTCAGAAAAAGCATTAGTTTTTCTAATTGTAGTGGTATGCATTTGTCTTGTTTTTGCTTAGAAAGAAATAAGTATGAAGTGTAAAAGAAGCATCAAAAACATAGAGCCAGTTATTTTCCCAATAGTTTTCTGTATCATATAATTATAGCTCATATAATTGATAAGGAATATAAAGCATACACACACACACACACACACACACACTTCTTAATTTCATGCATCACTAATATAAGCTTGGTTCTCACTTAATAAACAGTATTACTTCCTTCAAAGAGAAGTGCTGTGTTTCATCACTACAGATGTATACTTTTGAAACCAATTTATTGGGGCTAAAATGTGAGCAATATAAAGTATTTTAGTCTGAGGGAATGCTATTGCATAAAATAAAAATCAACTCCTAATGTGTTATTAGTTTTGCATCCAGTTATTATTTTAATTTTTTTTCTAAGATTGCAAAAGTATTAGAATCAATAGTGAGCAAAATAATTATGATAGCCTTATATTAGATGATATGCAAAAGCCACACTTAATATTTTAGCAAATATAGTTCAAAGTTAATGATTTATTAGTTAACTGTGAAAAATATATTTAAAACATAAGCTTTTATTTAATATTTAAGTAATCCCATAAGGTCTTGTATTAGTAAGAAAGTGGAAGTATTAAAGAAAAAAACATTTCTCACCTAAATGAAGCTCAACTCAGACAAAATGAAAATGTGTTTAATCATTTTAATAAATATATTTTTCAACAATTGTAAAGTTAAAGTACAGTATGAATGAATTACATAAAATATTTTAGATGATTTCCTTAAATTTGCCCAAATTAACCACATTTGAAGAATGACCTACAAATATTCAGAACCAAACAATCATTAAATCAAACTAATAAGATATATTTGTACTTTGCAGTTTGCAACTCCACCAAAGAAAATGCTAAGAAAATACCATTTCCTGAGTCATTAAATAACATTAAAATGATCAGAAATACCAATTTTCAGTTACTTTTAGATTGCTACAAATGCTTCTCATCCAAAGTTTAAAATTATTTACATAGTAAATAATGTCTGAAATAAAAAGCAAATGAAAATGCATTCACTTTTAAAGATATACCTTTGCTCAATAAGTCATATTTAAACATTTATTTTGTACATATATGATATTCTTAAGTTATATACCAAGAATCCTAGGAAGAAACAATAAGGGAGATCAGAAACACCAACTCAATAAATAACCCTCAGAGCTCCATAAAGTCATCATAATTTAAAGGGGAAAATCCAAAATTATAGTAGTCTACCACCTGAATATATTTTTGTTATCTAAAGTTAAAAATGCATACAAATTTTCAGAAATAATATTTCTTTCCCGGTTATTTGGAATCTGATCGTGGTGAATGAACGAATACATCCTTAACCCACCATTATCTTTTTCTCCAGTGTGCAGGCAATCACCCGTGAAAGGTATGGTGTAGATGACAGGATGATACTGTACCTGATTAGCTCTGGAGGTGGTCATGGGATCAGATGGAGAGGACTTGGTGGTAGTTGGGGAAGATGGCAATGTCTGGGAACAAAGCAGTTTAGGAGCAAATCAACCTTTATAAGCCTTAAACTGATTATTCAAATAAAACAAAATAAAATAAAATGTAATATAACGAGAACAAAATCCTATGAACAAATTTTTCTTCTATTAATTCAAATTTAATGAAATTTAAGATCAATTAAATAATCAATGCATGTAAATATGCATGCATAATAAGCATGTAAAAATAAATTCATGACTCGAAATCATGATGGTGACTGATAAAAATTCACATGAGTATTAAAGGTATCCTGACCATATTCATGAATAGTAGTCTCTTTTCTTTCCCTTTGTTTTCTTGGGGGAAAAGAGATGTGAAACAAAAATTCAAGAAATTCAATGAGTAAAACTGAAAGAGTCATTTTCCTATCAATGAATACAGTCGGGGATTGGAAGAAGTGGTGAAATGAAGTTTACTTTCGCATAAAAGTATCCACCTACTTAATATGTTGAACATCACCAACAAGTTGATTCCACATGAATTTAGGGATCCATACTTAAAAGCAACTAAATTTGCAGTTCTGAGTTCTTAATATCACATTATCTTCTAAAATATTAACTTTTAATAAATTTAGAGCCCGTCTGAAAATGTAAACATTAACTTCATATTAATAAACAAGTAACTAATAGCATTTTAACAAACTGCCATAATATTATTTTACAATTTATGCTAAACACTAAAAATTTAATATGGATGAAGGGAATAATATATTAAAGTATCACCGCCTGTCTTGAAAATAAGCAGAAAAATGTTAGGAATCATATTTATTGTTTACTTCACTTCCAAGCAAATAGACATACTACATATGAAATGTTTTATGAGAGCATAATATATCTGTTGATTAATTCATTAAAATATTTTAAAAACTCATGTAAAAGAGTAACCTTAAAGTGTAAAATGTTAAGATTTTTTTTTCTATTCTTAAGTAGCAACCTCAGTAGATAATATTTCTGAATAGATGATGTGGGGTAATTTTACAGTATAGACACAATTCTAATGAACATTATGTTTTATATTAATATATATTCATCAAAATTACTCAGATATGAGCAAAAGCATAACTTTAAAGGTTCAGCAGTGTCAGGAAAAGTAGATGCAATTACTTACTATGGTCATGTTCATGCATTTAAATTCAAAAGTTCTAATTTGGGTAGAATAAAGCAGTTAAGAGTAAAAGAAAGGATAAGAAATTCACAGGCTCCTGCTTAACTCACTGTTCTCCCAAAACAATGTAAGATTGCTTGTAATATTAGGTCATGCTTTATTTAAACAGTCCACTCCTCAAGGGATTCCTAGTTCTTCCTCAGTTGAAACTTCAGATACTTTGTGAAAAATTAGACTTAATGTTGAGTCACACCAAGGTTTTTGTTAAATCGTATTTAAAAAGGGGACAGGAGCTACATTCAAAAGAACCACCTCATAAAAGAAGGACAAATCTTTAAATCCCTTTTCTGCTTTTGTTCTTTGTAATAAATTCCTGTCATTTCTCAAGAGAGACTTTAAATTTCCACCATTAAAATGTGCCCTACTATCTTCTTTCCCTTGCAATACTATGATAGGACATATGATGCTGACTTCATGCTACTATGAACTAAACCGTAAAGATTTTATTTTCTCATCTCTGGTTATAACTTTTATTGCAGAGAATTCCTGTGAGTAGTTAGCACATTTAAAAATCTATTTTGTAGTAATCTTATAAGGAGGCTGACTAAGTAGATGTAAAATAAATCTAGAGGCCGTTTCTTCAAATATAGGTCAGAATCTAAATTCATTAACCTACAGAAGTACAGGTATGTGTGCTGGGCTCCTCTATCTTATCAGGGTAAAATCGACCTGAAGTACCACAGGCGCACTATGACATCTACCTTGCCTGGGATACGAATTCTCAACAAGGTCTTGAAATGTTAAAAAGAACTATGTGAAAAAAGTAGTAATATCAAGTGGCTCAGAATTTTTAATCACATTAATATTACCTCCTATCAATTCATTTAATATATCTCTACTTGGGCATATATTAATAATTGACACAACTCAGATTCATCAATATTGTCCCTAATTCTAATGCTGTTTCTTTCCCATAGATATAAAAACAATAATTTTAAACTTCTGGGATATTAAACATGTTTAAAAACTCATTAAAGATTTGGTTATTCAATATAAGTTAGAGTTCAATATTTTAAGTAAACAGGTAAAATTATGTAAGATTGGGCTTCAAGGGATAAGACTGTCAGAAATTACAGTAAATTGTCTCTAAATATTTCTAAGATAATGAACATGTAATGAGATGAACATGTGATTAGTTTTCCAGCTATCTATTATTCATATAGTTATTGTTAAACTAAAAGAAAGTATCCTCCCTTTACAAATTAACTTATAACAATAGATTCCAGAAAGCCTACATTTAAGTTCATCTTTTAAATACTAGTTGCAACTGTTCTCATAAAGAGGAAGTTATAAACATATTAAAGAAATGCCTTAATTTATAAGGTTCTATTACTTAATGAAACAGCTTTGATAGTTTTTCTCAATCACTCCAAAAAATAGAACAGAAAAATCCAAAAGAAATATTTCAGTATGTAATATAGATGCACAATATGTTTGTTGCCCTAATATTTTATAAACAAAATGTTTACTCCTTTACTCCTACCTACCACACAGACTTCAAGTTTAGTGGTTTCAAGTTAAAAAATCATTTAGTAGGATTTCTGATATATATCTTGAAGATGCAACTAAATATCCATATAGTAACAGTATATTAAAATATCTGTTATAACTAATATTTACAAAGGACACACTCCTCTAAAATTTATTTTTTACATTTATCAAATATTGATTATGAAGGACAGTCATTTTTATCAAAATTTTACCTTTCAAGTGGAAAGAATATTTCTGCTTACGGATTCTGCTTCAAACATTAAAGGTTGAATTACTTATTGCAGAAAAACTTGAAGTATTTAATAATTTTAAAATAGTGGATTTTTCAGAGTATAGTTTTTAAAAATTCAAGATTTAACCATAGGCATTTAGTTACATATAGATAAACTAGTTTTGGGAAATAGAACTGAAAAGTAATTATAAATTATAAAATGTATTCTTGTTAACTGACAGTTTTGCTGGACCAGAAAATATTATTATAAATAAACTCTATAATAAATAAAGGTTACCTTCAGGCAAATCTACAGCAATAGATTGTCAAGAACTTCTGATATTCAGAGGTACAGTGAGCACAAAAATGGACAACAAATCTCAATTGTAATTTGGAATTTATCACTAGCTGAGTAACATTACTTAAGTAATCACCTTCCAAAACCTGTTTTCAAATTCTATAAAATAAGTCTGCATACTGCTCTATAATATAATGGGTATAATATTTAAATATGTAATTATCACCTTTGGTTTTCCCTCTGACTTCAAGTATCCTCCCCTTCCTCCAATGCCTGGCCTATCTGGAACTACTTAGCCCTAATATAAACTAATGATACCTAATTTCAAAGATCTTTCACAATATATTCTTATTTCATAGCATACTTTCCTCATAATTGCTAATCTATACTTTGTCCTTCTCCTGAACCATTCAAACCCATGTATTTCATCTACCTTTCAACTGGTATTCTTCATTACTTAAAAGAAACCAGAATGAGCTTCCTTATCTACCACAATTGACTTCATTACACCTTTTTCAGTTTTCCAAATCACTTTTCCCCCCATCTTTGCATTCTTTTCACTGTAGACAAAACTGTGAACTCCAACTCAGACTCTTCACAGCCTAGGTCTTAACACGCTAAAGTCGTACCTTTCCACCACTCCAGTGTCACCTTGTTTCCTCTGTAATCCCATCTCAAATTTCTCTGCCTTTTCAAACTCCTTTTTATTCTTTGACACAAGCCAATCCCTCTTAAATAGCTGGGGTATGTGAGTCTCTGATCTAACTTGGATTTCTCTCCTTTGTAGATTCAAAATTTCAAATCAGCAGTTTCCACACTTCATAACACCTTTCTTTTTACCTAACCAGTCTCTTTACCTTTAGGAAATAATGACTTTGCTCTCACCATGTGGCTGAAACTAACTTTTAAAATCACCAATAATCTCCCATTTAAAAAGTTACTTATTCTAATAATTTTTTCTCTGGGTATTTGATCCTTTTTAGTATATTTCCTCATACTTCCTCTCCTTATTTTCTGACAGAAAAAATTACTGATTTCCTTTTTGTCATTATGATTTATAAAGAGTAGCTACTAGGAATAAGGTATAGTTTTACTCAGTTTATACTTACAGTATCCTTATGAAATAAATATTAATATCCCCATGTAATAAGTAAAGAAACTGAGGTACAGAGAAGCAAAACAACTTGCCCCCAAATACCCAGCTGGTAATTTTAAAAAGCCAGGACTTGAATCCTGACAGTCCTGCTCCAGATCCTGTGCATTTACCATAATGCTTCTCACTTACTTTTTCTGATACCTGCTTCTGTAGTTCATTTGTTTGCTTCTTTTTTTCTCTCCTACTGTGAAGATGCAAGTGAAATTAGCTCCTCTATTGCAGTCAAGGGTCTATATTTCGAGTTTTAGATTCTCACCTATGCTTCTATCAAAAACTACTTCAAGAAAAACATACTATTTACAATTCAACTTTCCTGAGACAAATATATATATATATATATATATATATATATATATATATATATATATATATATATATAATAGGTGCTTAACATTCACTTTTTTGTTTTCAGGTTTCACCATTCTACTAGGTTCAAAGCTACATATAGCCATTTTTTATTCTTTCTGCACCATTTTAGAATGAGAACAAATCAGTCTTGAAGCCTTACAAAATTGACTTAGACATATCTTTTAACCTCATCTATTTGTCTCAACTTTCACAACCAAAAGTGAGATCATGTTCATTTTGTTCTTAAAATATTGCTTAGTCTCTTAACTTCACCCTGATACATTATATTTTAAATGAGGTTCTCTTCTTAGAGTTTATTCAAGACTTTGAAAAGTCCCAATGAGAGAGAAATCTATTGGATTTTGTTTCACCAGCATTACTCAAACTTGGAGGCCATGAAGCCCAGTGTTAAGATAACCAGTTATATGTCCTTGGATAAGTCATTCAATTGCTCTAGGCATCAGTTTCCTTAAGTAAAGCATGGACTCTGTACCGCTCTCATAGGATCTGTGTGAGGATGGGCGACATGTGATAATACGTGTAAAGTGTGCAGCACAATGGGCTCAGAAACAGAATAAGCACCATACATATAGAACTATTTCTATTTCTATTATTACTGACCCTTCATTCCTGATCACAAACCTTTCTTTCTTTCTTTTCTTCTTTTTTTTTTTTTTTTTGCCTGACATCCCTTGGATTTGTGAATGTTACATAAAAAAAGTTTTAGAAAATATTTTCTTATAGACCTTCAAAACTATAGATCTACATTGTAGAACACTCAATTGTCATAATTCTCTTTTCCTCCCATAAACTGTATCTACAAGCACCCCAAGATTCTGTCTGGATTTTTAGCACAGAAGAGAACAAAATGCTGAGGTACCTCCTTTTTTTCATAACCTTCCAGAGAAATTAAAATGGCTTGTTAGGAAATATTAGCAAGAGTCCGTAGCCTATAGAATGTGCCTCAGCCTGTCATCCAAGGCTCTCCATTATCCGGTCCCATCTTACCCACCTAACATTATTTTCTCTAAACTCCAACACTGATGTTCCACCTCTGTCAAGATAGTTTCCATACTATTCAACAATATGGCACCTTTCTCCTTAAATCCATACTGCTTCACATGCCTAAAATAAATTTTTTCTTTTTTCTATAATTAGGCAATTCCTATACAATCTTCAAGATTCAATTCAAGTCTTCCCCTGTTTTACAATATCAAATGTCACTAGCCCATATTTCTTTCACACTCCTCTAAAATTTTACAGTACATTGTTTATATTGTAGTTTTGGTATATAAATAAAGTTTTATATTTTTATAGATTACTTTAAGCATTTTTGATCTCTCAAAAACAAGTTATGCAATTTTTATCAATTTTTCATGATGAAAGTAAAATTATTTAGGCTAAATGAGACTATTGATATCTTAATTTGAATTTTTTTTTAAATATAAGAGAATTGTTTATATGCCTGTAATCACTTCTTACTTAATGTACCTTTCCTTAAAAATATATTTGAGCCAAAAGGGAAAAAAATTGCTGGAAATCTATAAAAGATAAAGGAAATTAACAAATGCTAACTATAATACTTATTTGTGGTTTCTAACGTTCTGGGGGAGGGTTCATTATATTGACTCATTACATATAAACAAATATATTTAGAGGGGGATTTGAGGCACTTACAACAAGAAGAAAAGTTTCAATAATCCTATGAGGGGAAAATAAAAAATATAAAGCTCAAAACATAAAAAGGTAGAAATTGGAAAAATATATAAAAAATAATCTGGGCTAGGAAGTGCTCCGAAATGAGTTCAGAGCTTCTAGGCAAGCAAAGTCTAAATTATTTGAAAATTTCAAATGTCTCGGTTAATTAGGTGTCCTAAAAATAAGAAATAATATGTTTCATGCTAATTAATGTTTAATTTTGGCTTATTAACTCTTGTTGCATATATGTTTCTTAGTATACTGTCTTGTAGAATAAGCACAATGGTATTATGTACCTCATGATAGTTTCCTGGTATTAAGATTAAAAAACAGAGGATATAATATTTTGATTATTCAATAAATATTATAATTGTCTCTGTATTAGCAAACAAATATGTTTTAAATAGAAAACAAAAACATTTGAGAATTAAGAATTGAATATTTCACAATATCTAATATCTGAAGTTGGATGTAAGGCTGTCATGCTAGATTTAATCATTCCACTCTACAAAAGAGTGATAAGAACATTATGCATTACTTCCCTAAAACAACTATTCTGGTTTGAAAATTGATTCAGTTAATAAGGGTAGGTTATATTTAGACAGAATATGATAATCGATGAAATTTTTTTGGTTACCAACTGTATCTAGATTGCATAATTCAAAATATACCATTTTATTAAAAGCCCGTAACATATGGTGTAAAATTATAACATTTAAGGCAAGTTTTAATTGTTTAAAATTAACTCTGACTTCCTATTATATATAAATTATTTTATATATGTTACATATAAACTATTTTTAGGAAGCAAAAACAATGGACACATAGTAACAAACAATTTTAAAAATATATAATTTCATATTCAATATTAAATACATATCTATCCAAAAATTACATTTCCTAGCTCCAGCATTTTAAAAACTTTAATTTTACTCTTTGCACAATCTTAACTAGAAGAAAATTCTAAAACGATCCTTCAAAGACATTATTTTTAAAATTAATTTGAGGACTGAAGCCCAAAGTAAATGTAAATCGTATATCACTAGTTAAGGAAAAACTGCCATTTTAAAGGAAATTTTATTATGATTCTATGTATTAAAGTCATATATATATATATATATATATATATCTCATATTAAATATGTTTTTATTTATTCTAGTGGAAAATAATTTTTATTAGACATAATTATTCTATACTGGATAATCAGCATAATGTCTTCAGAAATAAAATCATGGTCATTTAAATTTATATACTTGGAATTCTATTTAGAGAATGATCCAATAGAAAGTCTGATATTGGTAAAATAGGATACCTAGAGAGTTAAGAGAATCCTAAACTTAGAGCATAAAAAAACTGTCATCAATGATATCTAAAAATATGTGAGATCTATCTTCCTGATTTTTCAAGTATATTATTTTACTTTTACACTTACAAAAAAAGTGTTTAAGTGTGAAATATATTGCCCTACTAGATTTAGTGTACTCTATTGAGAAATCTTTTTAAATGATACTGTATTAAATATATTATTAATTATATAAAAATATTAAATAATTGACAATAATATTAATTCCATGAATATCTACAAGGCTTACAGTGAATGCAAATACACAAAAGTAAACCAATCTCTACTTTTAATACTTATCTTGAATTTAAATAATATTATGAGAAAAAGGCAAATAAAAATAAACCAAACATTTTTAAATTTTGGTTTTCATAAATCTATACAGGCACTGAATATATGGTAGCCAATAAAAGTCATATGGCCATAGAGAAAAATTGGAATTTTAATAATGATTCTGAGACAATTATTTGATTGTTCTAGCTACTTATTAATATTAAAATAATAAAAATCCATTCATATTGTCTTGAATATACTGCCAGCGATGTTGTTCTACTCCAACTGCATTGTATGTTTTACTTTTTAAAAAATCAAGATGTTGATCACACCCGTAAATGTTTGAACTTCTCACATAATTTACAAAAGAAAAGAAAGGCTAGGCTGGATTAAGGTAGAAAGTCAACAGACCCTATGCTTTAGTGCTTCTGAAAATTCTTAGTCCCAGGTGCATTTAATCCAGAGGTCTTTAACTAACATCATAGTTTAAAACCTAGATAGAGTAATGTATCACTTTCAAAACATTACAGATATTCTTTGTATTTACCTAGCACAGATAAAATAAAAATTCTAAAACTATAAATGGCTGTAAGAATAAAATAATTATCTGATATTTGAAGCTTTAAAATATTTAAATTCTGCCATATACAGATTAAAAGTTACTTCCTTGAAAAAGTATGAAGGGTATACAAACAAAATCTAACCATTATGACATTAACAGAGAGTAAACAAATGAATCATTTTGTATGGAATAACAACTACCTATTTGTAATTTAAACCTGGAAGTATTTTGTAACATAGTAATTAAGAGAAAACAAAATATTTTCCTATAATTTGAAAATATGTCTAACTGATATTTTCTACATTTGAATATGATTAGTCAGCCTTATATTGACTTATATATTGATAAAAATTTAATAGGTTCATAACACTGTTTTTCAATTCAGAAACATGAAATTAATAAGATTTTGAGCTACATTTCAAATTTATTACAGTGAACATAAATATTCTGTAAATCAAATATCTTGTAAAGTAATAAAAAATACATTCCTTTTGAGGGTATATTCTATTAATAGTATGATAAAAATTAAGTAGTTAATATAAAAGGGCAAATGCAGAAGCAATAATTATAAAGTATCCAATAATTTTGAATTTAAAAGAGTTTACGGGGAAGAATCCACCTTATTTAGTATTAAAAATGTTATTTTTCTCCTATATCATGTCAGCCATTACACACTCTTAAAAACTTACATTGTCTTTTACCAAGTAAAAATTTTGTTACAGAGAATCCCATACATTAAAAACTCGCATTGGCCCTTTATGACTCTCTCTCTCTATATATATATATTACACAAGTTATACAGAATGTAATAGCTGAGTTGTAACAAGTAACTGTTTGCTAGGCACAAAGGTATACTTATACATATTTGTTGATAAAAAATGTTGAACATGACAAATTAACAAAACAGGAATATATATGCATAATATAATAACTATACTGAAGACTGATACCAAAATGGTATTTAAGTTTTGAGGATATAGTTTCATTTAAATTTTTATACTTTATTTAAAAGTAATATAATTTAAAATAGATTAAATTCCCATAAATTATCAAATTTATGTCTGTAAATCACAACAGAAATGTATCACATAATTGCTTCTCAGTGTTGAAATGAATAATTCAATCAATAGATCAACTAATCAAGGTAAGAAAGAGAACAATCGTTTTTAAATAAATAAATGACAACTGTTATTTTAAGTATGTTTAGAAAAAATGTATATATATAATAAGACTACAAGGCTTCTTTTATAAGGAATTCACACTATGCTATAAGTAGTTCTCTTTGATTTCCCAACTAAACACTCACTTGTTTGATGCGATCTGGGTTAACGGTGGTCTGGGGCTGTAGGATGCTAACTGGTTCTGTCTTGGCAACATTCTGAGGCATTTCTCGAATTTTTTCTGCAATGAATCCATGAACTGCATTCAGTGCTTCAACTGTTCCCTGGATCAAACACACTCGTTCAGTAGTACCTGTGAATAAAAGATTAATATTCAGGAAACTTTCTTATTTTGTATTTTTTCAAAAAAAAGCTATAAAATGGATAATACAGTAATGCCAATAAAATAATGTAAAATGTAGAACTCTAAATTAATTAGTAATGCTACAACTGAACCAAACAGAATATATAAATCCATGTTCTATTTTTTACAATTTTTTACTCATTCTTTCCTAATTATCTCAGAAAGCGTCCTTGGATTTCAGCAGAGCCAGATATCCTCAGTTCTGAGAGTATCATTCATTTATTGTCGTAACAAATACGAGCACTTATAACAGGAGTTAGCGTTACAAACTGGTGACACACAAAAGAAGATTTACGGACACAACTTGCAAAAAGCACACCCTTAAGGGCAAAAAACAAACATTAAGCCAGAAATTACAGGACAGTATGATATGAAAAACAATGGAAATACCTACATGGATGATACAAACAGCTGGTCTAGAGTAAAAAGAACATTTAAATCAGTGGGTAGAGAGAATCTTGGAAAGCTTAAATAGAAGGTACATTTCAGAATTTCTATTGCCCCTATTCACTTACCCTGCTCTCCTTTTAATCGTAGATAGCAACACCACCCCCTGACATTTCATATATTTACCTTTTACTTTACCACTAGTATGCAAGCTCCTAGACAACAGTGAATTAGCCTGTTTTGTTTGGTGCTGTAGTTTCCACAATAGTAGGTGTACAATAAATATTCATTGTATAAATAAACCACACTGATTTTATTGATTATGTAATATCAGTTAAAACACAATTTAATAAGTTTATGAAATCTGAAATTAATGAATAATTGACAAAGATAATTAATAGTATTTATTTTATATCTAGTAAGTAAATTTAGACGTATGTTGTGAGATATCACTAAAACAAAATTGGTTGGGTCTAATACACAAGTCCTATAATCCATTTTATACTTTACAGATAAACCTTAAGGCAATAAAAAATCAATGATTAGTTTTTTAGACTAATCTTAGCTTCACTGCATCAGACTGGTCTTAAACTGTAATCTTTAACTTGTCAGAAATAAATATTTCTTTATTAAATAGTTATCAAAAAATAAAAGAACGATATTTTAAGACATATAAAATATTTGTTTTTTAACTAATATAAAAACTTCCAATACCTACCTACTACATTTCCTTTTGGTGCTAATTTCAAAATTCTAAGCCACTCTATAAAGTATTTTTAAAGTACACTGTGAATGATGAAGTTGTGAAATCACAAATATTGATGAAATCATAGGAAGTTTATATTGTTTTAAGGACCAATAGCCACATAAACCATTTTCTACTAGTTTTTAAGTTTAAAAAGAATATTAAAAATTATCAGCTTTACTTTTAGAAAAAAAATTAGATCACAAAATTTGGGGCAGAAATAAAAGTATTATGATATGAATACACCTCAATTAAATTTTCATGCTTTAAACAATGATGATTCATATCTATGAAAAGTTAAGCTTCCCAAGTGGAACAAAATATTTCAATGGAGAGCAAGTATATCTTTCATTGGTAAGGATGGAGAGAATCTTTCCATAATGTGAGTTTGAGAGCTTTTTTCATCCTTTTCTATCTTGATGTATCTCTGTGGCTCTTGGGTAAAATGATCTAGTTTAGAGAAATACTCTAGGGAGTCTTTACAAGGTTGTATTAATTGTTCAATAAATGTCTAGAAAGGATGAGAAGTGATCAATGGAGCTCATGTAATGTGTTTCATCTCTGTTGGCAAACAAAACAACCTACAGCTCAGATTACATTCCTGCTTTTGGAGACAACTAGAGTGCTGGGTGTGCCAAAATAGGAAAGGAAATCAGTGCAACCTCAATAGTGATTTTAAAAAAAATAAAAAATGGCACTACATAACTAAAGAGATTATACAATCCACATTGCTTTAAAATTCTAATTCAACAGAATGCACAACATATTAGACAACAGTAACCACAATACGCTTCTAATTGTATAGCTAACAGGTAATACATGGAAATCACAGTCATAAAGAAATATGATTGCTTAAAGTTCACATAGCACATATGAGACAATTTGAAGAGTTATAGGTTCAAAGTTGCAGTACATATTCTCTGAGTATTAAATTATATCACTACTATTAGAACTATGTCAAAAAAGTGGAAAAAAGGGAGATTGTACATCTCCAATGGGAATTGCTACAATCCTCAGAAGAGATGCTGTCATATTCTTCACCTGAACTCTAATGGCCTTTTCACTCAGATAACACAAAACTATAATTTTTAGGAAAAAGTCACAAAGAGGGAAAACTGTCAGGTATATGACCAAACTGTGTAACAAAAATGAGCCTATAAATCATAAAAGTTGCTGTTTTTTTGTCACTTTAAAGGCTTTTAGGATCCATTAGTGTCTAAACTAAACTGCCAGTTATTTATCATTTTATTTAACAGTAGCGTTTACTTCTCTTTGCAATGGACTAGCTAACAAAAGCTGGAAAATAGTTACATAAAAGTATTGCCCACATTTTTTATAATGTAAAGATATAGGTGTATAAGACGCCATTAATTTAAAATTGCAGTTTTAAGGTAGACTAGGCAATGAAGTTTGAAATGGCTTTAAGTTTTGATGTCATATGAAATATCATCATTCATTTCAAATGAAAATAGATATTTCTAAAATTAGGCACCATTATCAAACCAATTCCATAGCAAAATTTAGATAGAAATTTAATAAAATATATTCACTTTGTGCTACTGTAGCCTAGGACAAGATTCTTAAACTGTTCCTGGTCCTACTCCTCCGTGCAGTGGAGCCCACTCATCCTCATCGACCCAGCCCCCTGTTTCTGTAGGGATTAGAGCTCTTTCTTACATCATAATTTTTCTTTTCTATTAGATCATTCTCATCAGCAGGAAAATATGTTATAATTTCTTCAATGTTTAAAGACTCCTTCTCCTTAAGACAGAATTAGATCATTACCCTTTGGCCAACCAAATAAAATAACTGATTTAGACAAAGATCATAAAAATGATAACATGAAAGGTTAATGGGAAATTCTCAATAGAAAAATTAGGCAGTCACCATCTGACTTCACTGATCAATATTAGCATAACTAGAGAATGAAAACCAAACATAGGCCTCTTGATGTGATATAATATGAAGCACAGGGCACCTATTAAAAACTGTGTCCCCAAGTAGCTGAACTTAAATCTAACCAAATTTTTATACTATATTACAGTTTAAAAATAATACTGAAAACAGTAAATTTAATGTCACCATGAGGAAGCAAACATAATTGTGGCAACCTGATTAGAACTACATATTAGATAGTATCAAAGAATTACTGTTAATTTTAATAAGCACTATTTTTCGTTTCGTTTTCTTTTTTAAAATATATGTTTATTGATTTCAGAGAGGAAGGGAGAGGGAGAGAGATAGAAATATCATTGATGAGAGAGAATCATTGATGAGAATCATTGATCGGCTGCTTCCTGCATGCCCCACACTGAGGATTGAGCCCACAACCAGGACATGTGCCCTTGACTAAAATCGAACCTGGGACCCTTCAGTCTACAGGCGAATGCTATATCCACTGAGCCAAACCGGCTAGGGCTTTTTTTGTTTTCTAAAGATGCAAATTGAAGTATATACAGGTTAAATGATGGGGATTTGCTTCAAAATATTTCTGTAACAACAAAAAAATCAGAACATGAAATAGATAAGCCCAAATCTTGATACTGTTGCTATATAAGGAGTATGTAAAGGGTTCATTGTACAATTTATTCTCTTATGTATTTTTAAAATTTTCATAAAAGAAAAACATTTTAAAGCCCTCCTTGACCTCATACTTCTCCCACCAACTACAGATCAATGTCCTTATCTCTCATAATATCATGTTTTTTTTCTACTACCTCACAACCCATTCCTTTTTTTTTTAATCTACTCCAATATGGCTTTTGCCCTACCACATCAGTGAAACCATTCATCACAGTTCTACTGGGTAAATCTAATTTTCATGTTTTTATGTTGTCTGACTCTTCAGCAACATTTGATACAGATGACCACTCTGTTCTAAAAATATTTCACTTGATTTTCAAGATACTACATTCTCCTGGTCTTCATTTTATTCAATTCATTCATATATTTGACAAAAATCTATTGAGTCCCTACTAAATGCTAAGTACTATAAGACAAGCTGAAGATACAACAATAATCAGACAAATCTTCCTGCCTTCATAGAATTCATATTCTAATTCATATAGACAAACCTTATACACAAAACAAATAAGATACAGAGAAAGAATACAAAATGAAATTAGTGCTATGGAGAAAACCTGGGTACAAGAACAGGATGAGCAAAGACAAAAATAAAAGAATGTTATGTGTCATGTTCACTACTGTATCCTCATAGCACACTGTGGATACTCAAGAAGTAATTTTTGAATAAAAGAATAACTCCAAGTCTAAATATCTCCTCTGTATATTAAAAACACTATTCATTTTCAGACCTTTTATCTATAAAATATCCATAAAATCTGCAAGCTTCTTTGAATTTCTAAGATCAGTCAAAATACAGAGTGGAGCAAAAGTAGGCTCAATTATTCATATGGAAAGTAACACAATAACTAGTCTATATATAAAAGCCTAAGCACCCTCTACAACTGAACGACCAGAATGACTGGTCAACCAGTCACTATGATGCACACTGAACACTAGGGGGCAGACGTTCTACATAGGAGCTGCCCCCTGGTGGTCAGTGCACTCCCACAGCCAACCTCCGGCGGCCCCTCCCCCGATTAGCCCCAATTGTGGGGGCCAGTCGGCAAACCTCCCACAGCCCCTCCCCCCGGCTGGCCAACTTCCTGGGGTCCCTCCCTCCAGCTGTCCGGGCCCCTGATAGGCCTAGATCGCTAGCCAGGCCAAGGGACCCCACTTGTGCATGAATTCATGCATTGGGCCTCTAGTAGATAATAATACACGAATAAACTGTGTTTCATGTACTCACAACTGTAAAACTACTTCTGCCCCACCTTATATGTAAAAATGAGATATAATTTGGTTAATGATTTCAAAGACTATAATAATGTATAAATTATCATGACCATAAAAAGAGTACTCAATGGAAAGAAAGATAACAGGAGAAATAATGAATAATTCAAGAGTTTTATTTTCTTCTCAGGGTAGAAAAATAACTAGATCAACTCTAAAAATGTAATCTACCTAAAAAAAATAAAGTTAGGGAAAAAAGAATGTTTTTGCTGTAATCTCAAATATATTCATAAAACTTTTTAGATACTGAGACCTATTTCAATGAATCTAGTATAGAATAATGGGCATACACTAATGAATTGATCCATTTTTTTTCCAATTATCAGCTATCATGAAAATTAGTGAACTTTTTTAGATGTGAGAAAATACATCAATATATACTACTGAGAATACAACTTAGTGTCTTTTTAAAAAAATATATATTTTATTGATTTTTTACAGAGAGGAAGGGAGAGGGATAGAGAGTTAGAAACATCGATGAGAGAGAAACATCAATCAGCTGTCTCCTGCACATCCCCCACTGCGTACATGCCCTTGACCGGGATCGAACCCAGGACCCTTGAGTCCGCAGGCCGACGCTCTATCCACTGAGCCAAATCGGTCAGGGCACAACTTAGTGTCTTTTGATAGACACTGAGTTTAGAATGAAAATATATAAATCTTTAGGTAATATTAGTGTCAACCAAGTAAGAACTTTGGTTAGATGAGTGACAGTGAAGCATTTCAAAATGAAAAATTTAATACAAAAATATAGTAGAGTATTAATAATTCTATGACAACCTACAGACAATATCTTTGGCCTCAAAAAGAACTGAGAGTGCCATTTAATAATGCAATAGGGAAAAAATGAGATTTAAAACAAAACATGACATACAGTAAAATTTTATAGTAAGATAACAGCTACTTGTGTGTATGTATTATGTGCCATTAAGTCAGCTCAGACTCCTGGTGACTCTATGAATGAGAGATACCCACAATTTCATGTCCTCAATAGCCCTGCTTATTAGCTCCTGTAAACTCATGCCTATGGCTTATTTCAGAAATTGCTAATTCAGGATAGTTAATATTCTGAACGAATAGGGTTTCTTTCTTTCAACGTAAGTTAATTTCTATCATTTTAAGAAATAGCTCCCATTTTATTACATATTTTCTTTTTTTTAATATATATATATTTTATTGATTCCTTACAGAGAGGAAGGGAGAGGGATAGAGAGAGAAACATCGATCAGCTGCCTCTTGCACACTCGCCACTGGGAATGTGCCCGCAACCAAGGTACATGCCCTTGACCGGAATCGAACCTGGGACCCCTCAGTCCGCAGGCCGACGCTCTATCCACTGAGCCAAACCGGATAGGGCTTGTTACATATTTTCAAATACATTTAACATTTTCAAAATACTTGAGCTCAGCTATATATTTCTGAGCAGTAATAAGTGGTAACCTCAAGATTTCTTTGGGTATATATCTATTCTAATACCAATGATACTCTGTGATTAGTATATGCTCTATCAATTTCCATATTCTTTCCCTTACTGCTACTTATCCCTGCTGTTTGTTGGTATATCTGATTCTAGCAGCTCCTCTCTTTACTTTTTTACTTTGCTGCTTCTAATTCTCAATTGATAATCAGCTTGATAATCAGCTAAGCAAGGCTGTTAAAAGCATATACGCTACCAGTATAAACAGGTTCCTAGTGACAACCATAGTAAAAGCTCGACCTTTGCAAAACCTATTTTGGCTTTTTTCTTCTGAATTTGAGGTCAGTGTCAATAGGTAAAATATTCCTTTAATGTTCTCTTAAACTTTAAACTATATGTAGGCATTTTTATTTAAAAAAATAAAATAGAGAGTATCATTTTTAAATGAATAAAGCAACTTGCATTAGTATTTCGCTATTCGCAATCTATAATCATGGTAATTTAATTACTTGCATGTCTTTGTGGTTTAACAAAAGCATAAGTGTTAATTAATTGACTTAATCATTAAAAGTAGAGAGGACCACCCTGGCCAGTTGTGGCTCAGTTCCTTAGGCATTGTCCCATGTACCAAAAGGTTGCTAGTTTAATTCCCCACCAGGGCACATGCCCTGGTTGTGGGTTTCATCCCAGGTAGGGTTCCTACAGGAGGCAGCAGATCAATGTTTTGCTCTCACATCGATGTTTCTCTCTCTCTCCCTCTCCATTCCTCTCTCTAAAAATCAATAAAAATATTTAAAAAAGAAAAAAAGCACAGTATCAGTCATTATTAATAACATGTATTACAAATTTATGGTTACACAGAAAAAAATGTATGTTATTTTAAAAGGTGAGAATCACAATAATAACAATGATAAATTTAACACTAAAAATTTTGAAAAGATCCTAATACAAAAAAATGTATCTTTATTTTAATATATTACCTTTCAACAGATAATGTTATCATTTCTTTAAAATGTATCACCTGTAATAACCTATACATGAGAAACATCCATTCTTATTAATGCTTTTATAAATAAGATGATTTACATGCACTTCTTAGGTTATATTTATTACTGTCTTTTCATCAGAAAAAAGTCTCAATTAAGGGTAAATACATCAGCAAAAGCCTCACTTATGGATATTTAATGGTTTGCTAGATATAGGAATACAATATTACATTCTTTCAGGGAAAAATATATACGTTACCCATTTCAAAAAATAAAGCCAATTAGCCCTAACCAGTTTGGCCCTGTGGATAGAACGTCAGCCTGCGGACTCAAGGGTCCCAGGTTCGATTCCGGTCAAGGGCAAGTACCTTGGTTGCGGGCACATCCCTAGTAGGGAGTATACAGGAGGCAGCTGATCAATGTTTCTAACTCTCTATCTCTCTCCCTTCCTCTCTGTAAAAATCAATAAAATATATTTTTTTTAAAAATAAAGCCAATTCAAAGGTATCTTCTGAAGTTCACAACCATACATCTTTTCCTTTGATTTGGTTTCTTACCATGTCTTTATACTCACAGGGAAAAGCTTAAAAGTTTAAGCAATTTTATAATATCTCATAACATTATTCTAAGATGAGTGCTTTAAGCAATGATTATAGTTCCTTAAATATACAATTTTATGATTTGTGAAAATATGACATACTAAATATGACATATTTAATATGTCAATGTAATTAGTATATTGTTTAACCCATAATATGTAATTTAATGGTTATAATAACCATGGCAGATCAATATTATCTCCAACTTATAGGTAAGGAAGTAAAAGCAGTTAGTCAGGACACATAACTAACAAATGAAGAAAGAAAGTTTTGTCAAATACCACGTTCTTTCCACTACAGCACATACTTTCTGAAAATGTAATGTTAGGTCAGCTACCAAATTATATCCATTTCAGAAAGGCACATATGTTTCAGCTTAATGATAACAAAATAATTCTCACCAAGCTTGAGAATTTTTAAAAAATACAGAGTCATATAATAAACCTCACTTAACAGACTCATTCCAAAGTTAACGTGAAATAAATTAAACCTTCTTTGCAGAGAACAGACCACCAGAGGAGATTGTTAATAATTGTGTGCATTAGTTAATTTTAGGCTACTAGCAAATTTTTAGAATAAGTTTTCAGATCAACTAAAGCACTTAGGAAATGGCCGCAAAAAGTAAGTTCAGTTTGTAACGGCAGCCTTCATATCATTGCACAGTTATGCACATTTGACAATGCTTCCTCCTACCCTACCTACCATTACTGCTAAGGGAAAAATATACTATTTCAATTAGAGACTTTAAAAAAAGGAAATAATAGGAGTTGATAGCTCATAATATAAAATAATAATTGCTTTTGTTCTCCAGGTGATTATATCTCAACACAATTATGTGTCTACTTCTAAACTGTAGAAATTTGCAAAGGGCCATTATAACATGCTTTAGTCCTGAGCCAATACAGTGAAGACAATTCTCTATTTGTAAAGCATTGATTTATACATCTATCCTTATAGATCAGTACCTCCCTCTTTTGATTTCTATAGCATTGTCATAATTTTTGAAATCAGGAAGTGAGCCCCCCAACTCTGTTCTTTTTCAGGATTGTTTTGACTCTTTGGGGCCCCTTGACAATTCCATATGAATTTGAGAACTAGGTTTTCCATTTCTGGAAAAAGAGAAAAAAAGTCTGTTAAAATTTTAATGGGGATCTAATTAAATCTGCAGATTGCTCTGGTTAGTATTGATATATTGACAATATTAAGGCTTCCTACTCACGAACGTTGGATGATTTTTCATTTATTTAGGTCTTCTTAGTCTTTCATCTCCTTGGTGTAATTTATTCCTTGAGAATTTATTTATTCAGATGCTGTTGTAAATAAAATCCTTTTTGGGGTTGTTCAATTGCTGATACATAGAAGCACAATGATTTTTTTGTATATTGGTCTTATACCTTAAACTTTGATGAATTTATTTATTAGCTGTAGTAGTTTTCTTATAGAGTCTTTGGGGTTTTATATACATGGGATCATGTCATCCACAAAATATTTTTACTTCTTTCTTTCAATTTGGATATCTTTGAAGAATTTACCGTGTTCAATTATTCTGGTTAGAACTACAAATAATGACTGAATGGCAGTGGTGAAAGCAGGCATCCTTGTCTTGATCTTGATGATAGCAGAAAAGTTTTCAGTGTTTTACTACTAAGTGTGATATGAGCTGTGGGTTCCATAAAAGTCCTTTTTCACAATGGAAAAAATGGCAATATTTTATCAAGAAAGAAAATACAAACTTAATACTAATACATCCTGCTAATCTATATTCTCCATCTGCATTACAGTTTTGCTATAACTATGATGCTGAGAACATCATAGTAGCAACATATTTTTAAATAAATAACATCAGCACACCATAATATATTCAGAGAAAAATGTGACTTGTGGGCTGAAAGTGAGGCTGAGCAGTTCCTCAAAGTTCTTCAACTCCCTTGCTTAAAAAGTGTTATAGTATTCTCTCATGTAAAGAGACAATGGAGTATCTTATCATTTTGTTTTTCCAACATGGAATATTAAAGAATTATATTCTGAAAACATCAGAATATATTAGTTACAGGGGCTAAAGGTGAGGTAAGAAAATAGATACATCTAACAGAAGTCTGACTATAGCTCAACCTGTTATATTACAAATTAAATTTAACTGAATTAGCTACTGTATCCTTAGTTTTAAAACATATGTCTCAGAAAATGGCTAAACTGGTTTTCTATAATAATTTTCTAGAATTCCAATTCTTGTTTCACATAAACCTCTCTCCTATCTTTGTCTATTATGCTGAATCATTATAATGATGAATAAAACCTGTCAATTCTTATCCCAGCTAGATGTTACCTGGATGTAACAAGAGTGACTCCCTGTCAGATACATTCATGCACTATCACAGGAAGGCGTAACTTTCCATGGGCTTAAACCTCCTGACTTTCTGGATAGTCCTCTTGACTTCTGATCCACTTGAAGACAGAACCTTGGACTCCTGGTCACCCCCTGGCCTCTGATCCATGTGAGGACGGATGCCTCTCTGTCATTCTCTGGCCTCCTTTCTTTTGGAAAGCACTTCTGGGTCTTTGGTTTTCTGTCCTCTCCCTGGTTTCTGGCCTCCTGCCCTTATTCATTAACCTGATACTGTGATTAAGTCCTTGAGTATGTATCATTTATTTAGTTCATTTGAGTCAGCTGTTCCCCTTACAAGTGGCTACCACAACACGTCAGTTTCTCACTACCCTTATTCCTCCCCTCAAAGACCACCTCATCATTTTAAGAAGTAGAAAAGAAATGTCAGTGGTATCATAGCTTTAAAATAGTAAGCTGGACTATAACTATAACTGCCCATCTTCCTATGAGACAATCATTCCTCATATTCCTATGTGGCTAAGTTACCAGAAGTCTATATCTCTTCAGCCATTATTATAGGCTCATAGTCTATGTCCCTGAATCTGGCCCAATTCCCTAGCCTTCTCTGTGCCCTCTGTACACTTTCCTAAACCTCTTCACTGCACCCTCTGTTACCTCAGTTTCAACATATGCTCCATATTCAACTTCTTTTCTAATGTTCCTTTTAGTCTCACCTAAGAAATGGATGGAATAGACTGTTGAATCTCAGAGGAAAGGCAGGGGTGGGTGAGTGGGAAGAGATTAACCAAAGAACTTGTACGCATATATGTATAACTCATGGATGGACACAGACAATAGTGTGGTGAAGGCCTGGGGCATGGGGCAGGTGCAGGCTAGAAGGGGTCAATGGGGAAAAAAGAGGGATTGTATATAATACTTTCAACAATAAAGATTTCTTAAAAAGACTGAAAAAATATAAATAAATAAATCCAAATCCTTTACTCTGGCTTTCAAAACCCATCATGATTTGGCCCCTGGTTAACTGTCAGTCCTCCTCTCATCTTACTCTCCATCTCCTTTCCTGCACTCCAGGGAACTGAGTCTTTTTTAGTTCCTGGAACCTGCCAAGCTTGCTCTTACTTAGGCCTTTTCCCCCTACGATAACAAAGGGCCCAAGGGGGCAGAAACTTTGACTGTTTTGTTCATAGCTGTATCCCCAGTCCAGTATTTAGCAGAACATTAATAAAGAATTATTAATTTAATGAATTAAAAGTATGGCTTTGGTTGAGCCACATCACAGTAAGATATTATTTATCTAGGTAGATTATATTGAAATCTTTGTAAATGACAAAAGAAAGAAAATTCATACAGAGAGAAGTATTAAACAGGTGAATTATCTATGACACCAGGTAAAGCAAGAACCATTATTAGACTATTTTCTATTTACTAAGGATCATTACCACATATTATTTCCTGCTGAAATCTACTAATGAATAAATATATCCACCATATATATTACAAAAGATTATGTAATTTTTTTATCCATCCTTTCAGAAACACACAGGGATGGGAGCTCACCTTAATGCTCTCCTATCCAATTCTGACTATTCCTTCTAAGGTACACCTGATTCCATAGAATAATTTTACAAAGAGTTTTCCCAGTGGGAAAAAAAATCAAGTAAACCAATTCTCTACATTGGCCAAGGAGTACAGCAGAAATTTCCTATTTAAACTTAATTGTTTTGATAGTAAGAGATCAAATGCCGACCAGAAATTAAGGCTTTCCTGAAATACTGCTGCATATAAAAGCATGACATTTATGTTTGTCATCTTTGAATGCTAGTAACTACACACTGCTAAGAGAGCAAATAAATGTCCTTATCAATTAAATTATTTGACCAAATTCTGCTAGATTACATTAAAATAAAATAACTTTTAATATATTGATCAGCACCATATTTATTAATAATTTTAAAATATATGATTTTAAGAGTTTTACTCTATTTAATAGATGAAGAAGAAAGTACTAATATAGGATATCTCTGACGGGCCATGCAAATATTTACTCGATGATAGGCCTAAAGAAACTATTATTTTATAAATATCTGTAATCAAATTATTCTGAAAATAAAATAAATGTCATTTATTTTTGCAATAGTAAAATAACTTTATGTAGAGTAAAACTATATTTTCCTACTGTTAAGTCAAGATTATAGACATCTGCATGTTTTAAAGAAGGTATACTATCAAGCTGAAATATCACAGACATAAATAAGCACAACACAAATTTGACACTAAAAGTAAATTTGTCTGAATGTTTTACAAAAAGTCTTATTTCTGAATAAGACCTATGAAAGAGAGGTTAATCAACATACTGTGTCTGTGTCAATGAGGTTTTTGTCAGTTACCAGAGGGAATGGGGGGAGTAAGGAAGGTAGTAAGGGGTCAAACATATGGTGATGGAAGATTATTTGACCTTGGGTGGTGGGCATACATGCAATATAAAAATGATGTATCATAGGATTGTACAATTGAAAACCATATAATTTTATTAACCAATGTCACCTAATAAATGTAATTTTAAAAGGACAGGTTGAAACTGGGAATATTAAATAAACAAATATAAGAACAGCTTTGTGAATTAATTTAAAATAAGTATTTTAAAAATACAGTTAGTCTTCTGATAAATCATTTTAGCACACTTAAAATTAGAGAAAAACCTAATACTATCAGTAAAAAATGTGAATATGAAAGTTTTAGCAAATTAGTTTTTCTTCTGTGTGTATTTTCTAATAATGAAACTTTTAAGCAGCCTACAGGATATTATTCTTTATGTGTAACTCAAGAAAAGAAGATAATAAAGTGACACAGAAATTCCATAGGTAATATCAGTGTGTAGTCTGTAAAAAAATTTACAAGCCTTTAACTACTTTGAGTCTGGAGAAAATATACATGGACTTTACACACTCCTGTGTTCCTCAGATACCATGTTAGCAGAAGAGGTATACACAACTCATCTATTACAAGCTTGTTGAAAATTTACTCTTTTATGGAAATCCAGGTAGGATTTCAGTTCTATTATAGTTACATAGCTATGTCATGGAGACAGAAACTCAATATGTGTGACTTGTAAAGTCTAATGAACATAACAGAACACTATCCTATCAGCTATAGTCAATTCCAACATGGTCTCAGAGTTCAGTAGAGTTCTCAAAGCCATGGTATTTGGTAATACTAAAGAACTATGTTATTATAACTACTATATCACATAATTATCAATGTCTGTTTGACATCCATCTATTTTCATGTAGGTCTATCTCTGTTTTTAACTCTTTTCTTATATGCTTTACTTGCACTTATCCTTTTACCTCAGTAAACTCCTATTTAACTATCAAATCTCAGGCCAATTATCAGTTTCCCAAAGTGTTACCTCGTTTCCAGTCTAAGGTAAGTGCTATTCCCGTGTGTACAGGCAGCATTCTGTACTTACCCATAATCACTATTATTATGATTAGAGTCTCCTATTCACTAACCTGTCCAGTCCACAAGAATGTGAGATCTTTGGTTATACGTTTGTACTGTTCATCTTTACACCCACATCATCCTGACATATAAATGCATGTTTGTCATATGCTTAATATTTGGGACTTAATAACTGATGGCTGGTGCATAAATAGATGGCAAGTATTAGCTCAGTCTAGCTTTCTGAGTGGGTCACATTAATCGGAATACTAATGAATATAAATACTAATACTATAAATTATATAACGCAAGATTTCATCAGCAGATATGAAGTAAAAAAGGGGTGTTCCAGGAGGAGAAACCTATGTGTGAAAAGTAATATTAGAGGAAAAAAGGTCTATCAGAACCACGATGTCCTGTAAGTAATGCCATACGGTTGGGTAAAAAGTTCAAGGGGAATATGGAAAGAAATAAAGATGGAAAGATAGAAAGAACCCAATTCATATAAAGTACTTATCCGAAAAACAGATGTTATTATGAGTTGAATAATATGAGTATATAGGTAACAGTTTTGAGGTTTCCACTTAGAAGAGAATTTGGGAATTGGGAGAAGTATTTTTTGAAATAAAAAGATATAATTGTGTTATACAATAAACCTGTTTTAAGATAAGCTGAAGAAAAAAATCTAAGATTTTTTCAAAAGTATTAAAACCCCCAAATGCTAGTTTAGCACTTCTCTAATTATATTTTACATAGCACTTGCTCTACAATATGTTCCATGATAAAAAGGAATATTGGGTCAAACATGTTTGAGAGGAAAAAAAACCCCACTTTTAATATCCTCCTTTCTGAATGACTTACAGTGTGTATTAATTAGCATATTAAAAAGGTGAAGTCCTCCAGTAAGGAAATCCATTTATCTTTGCTACAAATAAATTTATTTATCCATCACATCTTTTGGCATATAAAACCTGTAAACAGCGTGTCCAAACAGGTAGTATTTTACAGAATATCCTCTCCAAAACTAAAATATCACAACTCAAATTCACATCTACAGGGTACACCTTATAATTTAAAAAGTAGCAATTCACTATTATTTTCTGAAGTCAATAAAGCCAAGATGTTTAAAAAAGATATCACCTTCAGGTTGGAAATAATCCCCATTACATTGTCTTGAAATTACTAAAATAATATCATCCTTATTTTGCTAATCTGGGACCAGAGAAAATAAATTGGCATACAATTGTACTAATACAAGGTATAAAGGGCTAGATGTGAATTTTATTGCAGATGAACAAGTAGAATACATGTATGTGTACAGCACATGATAACATTGGCTGATGTATGCCAATTATATGATTGACTTTTTAATGAAAAATTCAATGGAAACATGCTTAACTGAAGCAATCAACAAGTTTGCTTTAGATTTCAATATAAGTTTTAAAAATATATCTTTATTAATTTCAGAGAGCAAGGAAGAGGGCGAGAGAAATAGAAACATCAATGATTAAGACACCATTGAGAGCCCTGACCAGTTTGGCTCAGTGGATAGAGCATCGGCCTGCAGACTGTTAGGTCCCAGGTTTGATTCCTGGCAAGGGCTTGTACCTTGGTTGCAGGCACATCCACAGTAGGAAGTGTGCAGGAGGCAGCTGGTCGATGTTTCTCTCTCATCGATATTTCTAACTCTCTGTCCCTCTCCCTTCTTCTCTGTAAAAAAATCAATAAAATATATTTTAAAAAATCAATAAAATGTATTTTTTAAAAAAAGAAAGAAATTGAGAGAGAATCATTGATCAGCTGCCTCCTGCACAGTCCACAATGGGGATTGAGCCTGCAACCCGGGCATATGCCCCAACCGGAATCAAACTATGACCTCCAGGTTCATAGGTCGATGCTCAACCACTAAGCCAAGCCAGCTGGGCTTTGATGTAATTTTTAAGTATAGGGATAGAATGGCCAGATAATTCTAGCTTCTTAATAACATTAGGAAATTAAATTTTCAGTGATTATTTTATTAAGACAAAGACACTGGTATCACTGAAAAGAATTAAGCTACATCCTTTTTATATTGAGAGTTCTTCATTCTCAGCTTCAGCAAACTTCCAGCAAAACTGAAATTATATTTGATACAACAGACTATAAAGTTCAATAATTACCTTAATTAGAACAAAATATTCACTATGCTGTCTTAAGAGAGCAATAACTAAATCTTTATTAAAGTGCTTACTATAAATTCAAAGTTCTCAAACATCCTTCTCTTATATTTCTCATTTATAAAAATAAAATTAACGAAAAAAGTCACATGGCTTAAAAGTTTATATCACTGATTTTTGCAAGAAAAATCATTTGATCTAGGGCTATGTGAAAATATTTTATGTAAAAACAAAATGAAAAATTTTAAATAATTACATTAGCAACCCAGAATTAGAATCAACTAAGTCAATTTCTTAATACTTTTAAAATGATAAAAAGTTTGTTTTTACTGCTATTCAACTTTAACAGAAAGAAACAAACTAGTTCCTTCTTCCCTTTTTTCTCTTGCATCATTTTCTATTTCTTTTACAGAGCCTGCTGTTGGACTGGATTTTATTTGCTTTATTAATCATGAATATTATATGGATTGTGTTCCATCTTAGAACATGAGACTTTCTATATTTGTAAGTTTCTTGCTAACATGTCATGGAATGTAAAACCTATGGGACTTTGGGACCTTAATTTAAGCCTGTGGTGCTAAAGATACAGCTGTTCATTTGCAAGTACTAGTAAACATTCCAGCTATTAAAACAATAGTAAGTAGAAAAATTAAACCCATTTTCACTGTTTTTCATTGTATTTAAGTACACAACACTCAGCTTTACACAGTATTAGATTTTTTTGTTAACCTGTTAACCATATTTTCAAGAGAAGATAGGGGTTTAGAATATGACTTTACATGAATATGTAAATTTTATTACTGGTTAGACACATAAGTGCCTTTAAAAAATATGTTTCCAAAATTAAAAAAAAATGCTATCTAGAGTTAACTATAGTACAAAAACTGGAGGGTTAAGAATCTGTAGACTTATTTAAAAACTTACTGTGCAGCAAAGTTTAATTATAAACAATTACAGTTCATAGATGAAATAGTTCTGACAAAATAATTTTACTAGTAAACTTCAAAATCTCATCATTTCACCTTATTGAAATACGATATGTACAATAACAACACTGTCTTCAAGTTTTGTACTTCATAGTTCTTACAATATTTTTAAATAAATATATTTTTACTGATTTTAGAGGGGAAAGGAGAAGGAGAGATAGAAACATCAATGAGAGAGAATCATTGATTTGCTGCCTCTTGCATGCCCCCTACAGGGGATCAAGCCGGCAACCTGGGCATGTGTTCTGCCTGGTACTGGAACTGTGACCTCCTGGTTCATAGGTCGACGCTCAACCACTGAGACACACAGGCTGGGCACAATTATATTTTAGAATCACAAGATAAATGACTTAGTTCTATATAAATAAAGTGCTATGTTAAACAATGTCCTTCCTACTGTTTTTTTTCCTCTAATCAAAGATTAATCAAGGATTATAAATGACAAGAGGCCCGGTGTATGAAATTCGTGCACTCAGGGGGTCCCTCAGCCTGGCCTGCATCCTCTCACAGACTGAGAGCCGCCAGTCGAGAATATCCTTAGCACTGCCATGGAGGTGGATGAGGTTCCTTTGGGAGCACACTGGCCACCAGAGGGCAGCTCCTGCATTGAGCAACTGCCCCCTGGTGGTCAGTACGCACCATAGCGACTGGTCATTCCGCCAATTGTTTGATTTGCATATTAGCCTTTTATTATATGCTAGAGGCCTGGTGCACAAAATTTGTTCATGGGGGAGGGAGGGTCACCTCAGCCCAGCCTGCACCCTCCCTAATCCAGGACCCTTTCGAGGATCCCCAGGATCGGGCCTAAACCGGGAGTCAGACATCCCTCTCACAATCCTGGACCGCTGGCTCCTAACTGCTCACCTGCCTGCCTGCCTAATTGCCCCTAACTGCCCCCCTGCCAACCTAATCACCCCTAACTGGGTCTGCCTGCCAGCCTAGTCGCCCTCAACTGCCCCCCCCCTCCCCACCGCCAGCCTAGTTGCCCCACACAGCTTGCTGCTCAGTTGTTTGGTCGCCCCTCACTAGCCCCCCTGCCAGCCTGGTTGCCCCACACAGCCTGTTCAGTCGTCCCTTCAGTTGTGATGGCTGCTTAGGCTTTTATATAGATAGAGGATATTTCTTGCCTTGCCTGCTTAGTCTCCCTTAGTGTCCCATCAACAATGTTTAAGAGTCCCTGTTTCCATACAGGCTTTCCAAAACAGTGTTTAACTAATAGTTCATAATTTATTAGTTCTGTAGAGTCAATACAAATGAAGTTAGAAGGCTAAGATCAAACTGGGGGAATGTGTGACATCGTGATAAACGCTAGATTGATATTTAGTACATATTCCTTAATATATGAAGCACTTCAAAAATACTTAAGAAAAATAAGCATGATCCAGAAAAAAAAAAATGAGCTAGGTATATAAATGACCATTTCACTCTCTTGTACACACAAACACATGCACATACACACACACTCACACGTACCAACACATACCCTCATGTCATGATCATACCAAAGGAAAAAAGGGAAGCCAAAGGAGTGAAAAAAAGTTGACTTATTTATCAATCAAAAAATTAAAGTTTACTGTATTCAAAAAAGCAAATCAAACAATAATCACATACCACAATATTGCACTTATTGGCAAATAATTTAAAGATGTGGCATAGATATATAGAAATAGGCACGCCAGGATAATCCTGCTAGATTTATAGGTTGGCATACAACTTTCTGAGGGCAATTTAGCAACAAGTTTCAAAAGTATTATGACCCAATAATCTCATTTTTATAAAATATTTAAAACTCACATGGAACAATTGGAAATGTGTACAGATGAAAATACTGCATTGTTCATGACAGCATTTTTTCTTCTAATGGCAAAAAAATTAAACTTAAGGTTTAACAGAAGGTTGGTTAAATACATTGTGATTCTTCATGATAGACCATAATAAATTTATAATGAAGACCTTTATTTACTGGAATGAAAAAAGGTTTATGACAAATTAAATGGGAAAAATCAGATAACAGAATAGCAGAGACAAACCAAAACATGGGGTGCCTTGAGCATATTTGGTACCTCTTTCATAACATGTTTTAAACAGTTCCTCAATTTTTAGTAAGGGTAAATCTCTCCTTATATTCAAATTTAGATATTGCATAAAATAAAATTTCCTAAACCAGAACTTTCTGGAAGCTATATGAATCAATTATCATTCAGATAAGTGTAAGTTACTCATTACTTATAAATAGCAGCATAGCATGCATTCCTCGCTTGTAGCATCAGTTGACTTTTCTAATTTCAGGGGAATGCCAACTAACTACTTCATAGCCCACAACACAATTTATAACTACAGCAAGCAGCTTACACGTGGACATCACAAAAATATTCAACAGATTTTGTGTCTATTAAGTAGGTATCTATCTCAGTTGTAGTGATACTACTTACATTTTTAACATTATTTATATGTGCGTATGAAAACTCAAGTTAACAAGAAATATACTTTCAATCTTTTCAGTGAAGTTCTGCATATGTTAAACAAACAGATATAGCTCAAGAAGAGAGACACTTGAACATCTTGTCTCAAAATCTTGGAAGCCTATCTTATTGAACCAGAGTTCATGAAAAATACTTATGAAAGCAGGTCCTATCAAGTGCACCTTTCACACTAGTACTACATTATGCTTTTGTAAAATCTTACTCATGCTGTTCATATTTTGTTCAATTCTTTCATTTTCCGTAAGGGCAGTGACTTTGTATGGCTTTTTACTGCCACACCCCAGTGCTATGAAGTATGCCCTATACATGGTAGGTGTCCAATAAACAACTGTAGAATTTACAAACGGCAATGAATGGAATGGAAAAAAAATAAAACATCACCCTCATATTACAAAAAACACAGGTTAGTTCAAATTCTTAGGCAGCAAGCAGAAGCAAGGGAGGATACTAGAACAAAGATAAGGTAGTTCTTTGAAAAGCATAGGAAGGGAAAGGGGTTTTAATCCCTGTATCTCCATTCTTCTACTTATGTTCAGTATTAGAAAAATGGGCTTCTGATCTGAGGTGGTATAGCAGTGACTACAGTAATTGTGGCTTGAGAGTCAGGGAGTGCTTGACTAGATATACTCAAAACAGATAACCACAAGCATACTGAAGAAAGGTCTGTAGTAAATCCTATTCAGATAGGCTAACAGGCAAGCTCATCGATAAAGAGAAGTAGAGAACCAAGACATCATTATACATTTGAGGAAAAGAACAACCGCTGAACACAGTTTAAATTATACATGAGTTATGAATGAGCTGAACAGTAAAATGAACATACTTTCTTTAATTCGCCAAGCAAAATCTCATTTAAAAAAATATAAATTCCCCAAGCAAAATCTCATTTTAAAAAATATAAAAAATATACATATATATGCATAAGAAAAAAGAATGAAATAAAGAGACTATATATCATTTTTTTAAAATTATCTCTAAACAGATATGATTTGGTCTAATTTTTTTCCTCAAATGCATTTTAAAATATTCCTATAATATTCAGATATCCTTGAGATTCATAATGCATATAAACAAAAAAGACACCATTACAAATAATTAAAACATGCTGTTTTAGTTATTTTATTCTATTTTATGATTTATAATTCATTTAGAGAAACAGGACTCAAGTTTAAGCAGCCTTTTTAAAAATCTCATTTTCCTTATTTTATTTATATTAAAATATTTAAAAATGGGATATTTCGTATAATGAAAAACTTTTAAAGAATCAGTTGTACATAAAAATATCTAAAACATACTGGCCAAAGTAATTAAAGAACATTAATAAACATTATAATCAATAGCATTATCAGATAAAAATGTTAAAGTAGAATATTTACAATGCAATAATTATAGACTTCTAATAAATGCCAAGTAATTTATCACTTCTTAGAAGACAAGTCTCATTCTTATAAATATTCTCAAGCCAGTGCTGTGTTATCAATACTTGAATAAATTCTATACTTTCTTTAGCCCTAAACATTTTTGTAGGATAAGAATATATGAAATTTTTTTAATTAGGACAGGAAATCTTTCAAAGCATAAAATTACTCCCTTAGGCCTTAAAAGAACAGTTTGAATCTGGAGTTCATAAAGGGAAAGAAATTCAACATCAGTAAGACAGACTTGGGGAACAAATTTGCCTTACGAAATCCAAGAACTTGCCGTGCTTAACAAAAGTAAGGCCACATTGCTGGATTAAAATCATAGTCTCCTAGTCCCACTGATTAAAAAAAAAAAAAAAAAATCTTGACTAGTACTGACCTTGAACCTAAATAGCTTCAGCAGATAGAGAGATAAACAACTGTCCTTTAAGGAACTGTCGACACATGATATTTGGTATCGGATAATTGATACCAAATGAAATTAAAATCTGAAATAATTTTATTTAATCATTTGTTATCTGAAATTTTCTGAATTTTAATACTAATACAAACAAACCAGTTTATATAAAAAGATTTTTTTGGTATGTTGCAAAAAGCTCAGTTATACATATTAGTGATTTGAGATGCCTTAGATTTCTAAGTTAATGTTCTAATGAATTTCCCAACTAGCAGTTCACAATTTCTTAACTGAAAGGCAATCCTGCTTGCTATGTGCTAAAAAGAATATAAGGGATGTGAAATTCCTTAAGTACTGATTTATCGTGCTACTTTTTTTTATGTTATAATAAACAAGAGATTAAGACAATTACCCAATTTTAAAGAATCTACTTAACAGATAAAGGACACACCTATTTAATTGGGATGATTGCAAAAGAGTACCTCAGTGGAATACATTATATTAGCTTGAAAAAATAGATTAATGTCAAAACTAGGCTCTAAGTGGCATACCTGATGATTTCTACATATCTTGTCACAGTGGTTAATAGATCTGAATTAATAACTGAAGCATGTTTCCTGCTATGCAGCCTTTCGTTCATGTTAGGCTGCTACTTTTTATAGTACTGTGTCCAAAGAAAGCTATTCCAGCTTGATTCAAAATTTTAAGGAGTGTTTTTTATGAAGTTGTCCAAAAATAATTTTGAAAGTCGTAAATAAAATAACAGATGCTGCAAAATGTTTGATTAATCAATATGTGTCATGATTTTTATTGAATTTCATGAATTCTCTATCCTTTGGGAAGTGTTTAAATAGCCTTGGCTCACTTCCTACTAAAATCCCTATGTTCTTTGCTTTGTCAGATCCAACAAGTATCCTCAAAATCATGTAGCAGATTCAGAAAGAGAATGTTTTCTGCTGCATGTATTACAGCCAGGTATTCATCATGCACACCTCTACACTAGGACATCTAGAAACAAAACCAAAACAAAAGTGTACTACTTTATCACGATTACAAATTTACACATTAAAAACATCACACAAAACATCTGTGATGATGAAAATCCCTTCCTTTGATGAATAAATTGAGCTACTGAAAGGGATAAAATTTTGTCCTAAACAAGGCCAAGTTTTTAGCATAACAATGGCTACATCAAGTAGAAAAGGAAATAAAACAAAAGCTTCTAGTAAGGCAAGTGATTTCTAATATATTCTATTAAGCAATGATATTAGGGAGTTCAGATGCTTCTGAATAGTAATACAGTAATAGCTGTTGCTCATATTAACTTAATAACTAATTGGTTAATTATAACTAATATGGTACTGCCTGCAAAAGATACGGTCATTGGTTTCTCTCACAAAGATGATTATAGGATTCTTTTATTAACCTCTTTCTAAGAATAATATTTTTATTTATTTTATTGAGCATAAAGTAAAATGTTAAGGACTTAGTATATAATTTTTCTAAGTATTTTAAGAAATAGCTTGCTCTTCCTCCAAAATCAGAGTGATATGTTCCTATTTTAGTGGCCTTATAAAGAAATAAAATAAGAAATTTGGGTCAAAGTCACAGTTTCCATAAATATTCATTATGATTTGAAAAGATGAGTAGTTAGGAAGTCTCTAATTGTTGATGACCTAAGAATACAACAATCCTGTCTCCTACCTGTATGATAAGCTCCAGGGTTCCACCAACAGAAAATTTTAAAACACATAATTTGTAAACACACATACCAAAGCCATTTATTGCTATTTTACTTGTGTTTATTAAACACATTAAGCAACCTTCACATTATTCATAAGATATATTATGCATAGTTACTACATTCAATGTGATGGAAAGAACTATCATAGAAATGGTGAAAATTTTAAGGTAGCAAAAGACTAGTAGGGTAATTCAGTGCCTAAAAAATCATCAATGCATTATATAAAGAAGAATCCTAAAAAATAATTTAATGAGTAAGTGAATGGAATTACTTAATTTTTTAAAGCATCTTTAAATTTAAAAATTTGAATAATAAATTTTAAAATGAAACAGCAAAAGTTATATATGTTTAAAGATTGAATGTTGTCTAGATTAGCAAAGTAAACCACTCTAGAATAGGATGAACTGCAAGTTAGTAGTACAGTGGACAGAATTAGAATTGAATGGCAAAGAATAATTACATAATTTA
The DNA here is from genome assembly GCF_964212035.1 of Myotis nattereri. NCBI lineage: Eukaryota > Metazoa > Chordata > Mammalia > Chiroptera > Vespertilionidae > Myotis > Myotis nattereri. Next base: position 81,339,837 of record NC_138075.1, read on the forward strand.
AAGGTTTTTCCATAAATTGTATTCAATGGAAATGCATCAAATATTCATATCATTAACATGCTATGAAATTTTTTCTACCCCTCCTTTCCTTCTTTCCATTCATTTATTCATTCATTCTGGAATTGGGATAAATCTTGGGTTTATTAAGATGAAAAAGAAACAGATCTAGCCATGACTTTGGAGGAACTTAAAAGGAGACCAAGGAATATAGCATAGTATGGTTCTTGATATAACAGAGGTTTCCTATAGGATATTTACAAAATGCATAGGAAGACACAAAGAAGATGCAAGTAGCAGATGGGGAAGTGACTAGGTAAAATGGGATTTGAGATTTTTGTGTATGCCAGTTGGTGATAACATGACAAACACATGACAGAGTTATGACAGGAAATCAGATGAAATCAGCCAAATTTGCTTCCCAGTAATCCAAACCATGCCCATAGTGTAATTGGGGAAAGTTTATCCTATATAATAAAAGCCTAGTATGCAAATCAACCAAATGGCCAAACCACTGGTGGAATGACCCATCACTATGATGTGCACCGACCACCAGGGAGCAGATGCTAATGCAGGAGCTGCCCCCAGCCCGCAGGCCCCAGGCCAGCCAAGGTGGGTGCCAGCTGCCCTGCATAGGTTGGTGACCAGCGGTGGCAGCAGGGGGCAGTGTCGGCAAGCGGGCGGTGCCAGGCTGGCCAAGGCGGGTGCCAGCAGAGGCCCTCGATCACCCTGCCAGTCATCCAACAGATCGGCCCTCATCACCAGCCAGGCCTAGGGACCCTACCCGTGCATGATTTTTGTGCACCAGGCTTCTAGTTTTAATATAATGCTTCTATAAAAAGTATCCTGTTTTTAATACTCATTAAAATATATTATGATCCAGAAAAGAAATAACTGAAAAAAAGGAGTTTGAAAAGGAAAATATGTACAGGCAGTCCTCAGGTTACGTCAGACTCGGCATATGTCGTTTTGTGGTTACGTCGCCATCTCCCATTTATTTATAAAAAAAAAAAAAGTTCCGTAATTTTGACGTATGTACATATGTGCTTTATGTTTTTTTATTATTTATTTACCACAAGTAAAGGTCAGGAATTCTTATCTTTCTTTTAATTTTTTTTTACTGTTTCACTTCATTCCTGCTGTGTATGTGCTCCATGTGAGTGACACTGGAGCTTATGTAGGTGGGTTCTGGCTTACGGCAAAAATTGCGTTACGTCACGCCTTAGGAACGGATCTTCCACGTAACCTGAGGACCTACTGCATTTAGCATTCTTATACTTAGAGACCAGAATTTTAAATGTTCATGAACATTAGCATATAAACCCCTATGTTGCCCCAGCCAGTTTGGCTTAGTGGATAGAGCGTTGGCCTGTGGACTGAAAGGTCCCGGGTTCCATACCCCGTCAAGGGCACATGCCTGGGTTGCGGGCTCGATCCCCAGCAGGAGGTGTGCAGGAGGCAGCTGATCCATGATTCTCTCTCATCATGGATGTTTCTCTCTTCTCTCTCTCTCTCTCTCTCTCTCTCTCTCTCTCTCTCCCTCCCTCCCTCCCTCCCTCCCCTTCCTCTGTCTGAAATCAATAAAAATATTTAAAAAAATAAATAAACCCCTATGTTAAGATAACTTTACACTCAGCCGAACAATGATACAAATTGAGCTGTACTCTCTCCTAATATTTATGAAATCCAGGTACACACTGAGAGGAGGCATTACATTTTCCAAAGCTAGACCGAGGAGGAAGCGGGAATGGCTTTTACACATGGAAGCAGACAGTAACAATTTAAATCATGTATGTTTTTAGAAAGAAATATCCTACTCTCAAAAGCCAACAATAACATAAATCATCAGTCACAACACTGAACAATTAAACTCAGACTTAGGGCTAGCGAGGACCCTGAGGAAGAGCTTATCCTCCAAGCATGTGGAGTTTAGGACTTGGGGTGCAAATCTTGAGTCCAGTGACTCAGAATATCGTTTTCCCTTTTTTTTCTGCCACAGCTCCTTTCATAACACATTCTTGGGTAGACTAAAAGTCATTGACCCTGGCTGAAGTTGCGCAGTTGGCTGGAGCTTCGTCCTGTGCACGGGAATGTCGTGGGATTGACTACTGGTCAGGGCACACACCAAGGTTGCAGGTTCAATGCCCTGTCAGGGTGCGTATGGGAGGCAACCAATGGATGTTTCTCTCTCACATCGATGTGTTTTTTTAATCTCTCTCTCTTTTTCTCTCTCTCTCTCCCCCTTCTCTCTCAAAATACCAATAAAAACATATGTTCAGGTGAGGATTTAAAAAAAGAATCTGAATTTAGTGGTTGGTATAAAAAACAAATATTTGAGCAGGAGAATGGAGCAATAACTGCTGTACTTTCATGAAACATAGAGAATGAGACTCCTGATAAGGAGGTTAAAAATTATTCAATAATTCAAGTCAGAGTAAATAAAATTATAGTTTCAATTGATTGAACCAATGAAAAGTATTTTTAGAGGCAAAACTGTCAATACTTAGCAAATGACTGGATATGATAAGCAATGGAAAAGGAAGATTAAAAATTACCCCCAAAGTTCTAAATCCTTATGCTTGAGATAATGGTATTGCTATTGATAGAATAAGGCATAAGAAAGGAAGAAGGACTTAGATGGAGAAATTAACTGTAGTTGTGCCCACTGTGAATCTGATACATTGTTTAGATGTGAAGATTAAAGATATGTCATTTCAATACTGGTATCTGAACGCCTTTATTCATGTATACAGGAGCATAGAATACAAACAGAATAGGACAGGTTCTAAGCTAGGACTTTAAGACATATGAAAGAATATAAAATTTAAAAGAAAATGGAAAAGGGGAGTCTAGTGATCAGAACGTGGAGTTTCAAGAATATTAAATAAAAGAGGGAAAATGCAGAAAGATTTACTATTTTGGCTTTTTGGTTGATTAACTCAGTGTTAACACTCACGTTTATAAATTGGGTAGTAACTTAATTAAGAATTTTCCAAAGTAGTAGTTTATTGAGAGTTCTTTTTAAAACGTGTGTAAAAGAGAGAAGGGGAAGAGAGGTGGGAGATTGAGAGGGAGGGGCGAGGAAGAGAAAGACTGAGAGCTTGATTGACAGAGACTTTCATAGTCTAGTAGTCCAGTAAGCATAGAAAATACAAGTCTAAGCACCATTAAACAGAATTGTTTACTGGCTTTCTGATCATTTAACAATGCATTTCATGAAATCTTGGGGGAAATGCAATATCTAGCATTCTTCAAACTTGCTCAACCACTCTTCACAGGCTATATTCTGGGAAATACTGCTATCTATACAATGTTAATACACTTTTAGAAGGAATACACCATAAAATCCAGCATCCATTTTTGATAAAAACTCTCAGCAAAGTGGGAATAAAAGGAACATACCTCAATGTACTAAGGGCCATATATGACAGACCCACAGCCAACATCATACTCACTGGTCCAGAACTAAAAGCATTTCCCTTAAGACAGGGAACAAGACAGGGATGTCCACTTTCACCACTCTTATTCAACATAGTACTGGAAATCCTAGCCACAGCAATCAGACAAGAAAAAGATATAAAAGTCATTCAAATTGGAAAGGAAGAAGTAAAACTGCCAATATTTGCCGATGACATGATACTCTATATAGAGAGAACCCTAATGATACCACCAAAGAACTACTGAAAAATGAATTCAATAAAGTAGCAGAACACAAAATAAATATCTGAAATCAGTTGCATTTTTATAACCAATAATGAACTATCAGAAAAAGAAACTAAGAAAACAATCCCATTTACAATTACTTAAAAAAAATACATAGGAATAAGGAATAAATTTAACCAAGGATATTAAAAGCCTGTACTTGGAAAATTATGACCTTAATTAATAAAAGTGTAAAAAAGCAAGAGAAGAAGATACAAATAAGTGGAAGCACACACTGTGTTCATGGGGTATAAAGAATTAACATCATTAGAATGTCCATGGTACCCAAAACAATCTGTAGATTAAATGCAATTCCTATTGAGAAGCCAATGACATATTTCACAGAACTAGAACAAATATTCCAAAATTTTATATGGAACCACTAAAGACCCTGAATAGCAACACCAATCTTGAGAAAGAAAAATAAAATTGGAGGAATCATACTATCAAACTATACTACAAGGGTATAGTAATAAACACAACATGGTACTGGCATAAAAATGGACATACAGATCAATGGAACAGAATAGAGAGCCCAGAAATAAATCCATGCCTTTACTGTCAATTAATATTTGACAAAGGAGGCAAAAACATGCAATGGGGTAAAGACAGTCTATTAAAGAAATGGTGTTGGGAAAACTGGATGAGTACGTGCAAAGAAATGAAACTAGACCACTTTCTTACACCACACACAAGAATAAACTCAAAATGGATTAAATATTTAAATGTTAAGACTAAAAACCATAAAAATCCTGAAAGAAAACATAGGAAGTAAAATAATGGGCATTTCTTACAACATTTTTTTTTCTGATATATCACCTAAGGGAAGGGAAACAAAAGAGAAAATAGACAAATGGGACTACATTAAACTAAAAAGATTTTACACAGCAAAGAAACTCATCAATAAAAAGAAAAGACAACCCACTGAATGGGAGAATATAGTCACTGATACATCTGGTAAGGGCTTAATATCCAAAATTTATAAAGAACTTACAAAACTGAACACTAAAAAAAACAAACAATCCAATTTAAAAATGGGCAAAGGACCTGAATAGACACTTCTCCAAAGAGGACATACAGATGGCCGATTGACATGTGAAAAGACACTCAACATCACTAATCAGAGAAATGCAAATTAAAACCACAAGGAGCTATCACTTCATACCCGTCAGAATGGCTATCAACAATAAACCAGCATACAAGTGCTGGTGAGGATGTGGTAAAAAGGGAACCCTGGTGCACTGTTAGTGGAAATGGAGATTGGTGCAGCCACTGTGAAAAGCAGTATAAAGTTACCTCAAAAAGTTAAAAATGGAACTGCCTTATGACCCAGTAATCCTACTTCTTGAACTATAGCCAAAGAAACCTGAAAACCTGAAACACTAATTTTAAATAATATATATACTCCTATGTTCACTGCAATGCTATTTACAATAACCAAGATCTGGAAACAGCCCAAGTGTCCATCAATAGATAAGTGGGTAGAAAAGCTGTGGTACATTTTCACAATGAAATACTACTTAACTGTAAAAATGAAGAAAATCTTACCTTTAGTGACAGCATGGATGGGCCTGGAGAGTATTACACTAAGTGACATACGTGAGTCAGAGAAAGACAAGGAGCATATGATTTCACTTATATGTGGAATCTAATGAACAAAATAAACTAACGAAGTGGAGACAGACTCATGGATACAGAGAACCAAGACTGACAACTGTCAGAGGGGAGAGTGTTGGGAGCTGGATGAGAAGGATGAAAGGATTAGGGGGGAAAAAAGATTCATGGCCCAGTGAGGGCACATGCCTGGGTTGTGGGCTTGATCCCCAGTAAGGGGAAGGCAGGAGGCAACCAATCAATGATTCTCCGGCATCATTGATGTTTCTACATCTCTCCCTCTCCCTTCCTCTCTGACATATGTATCTATAATAATAAAAGTGTAATATGCTAATTAGAACAGATGTCCTTCCGGACGACCTTCCAGACAAAGCTGGGGCTGCGAGGGAAGCCCGGGTCCCAGGCTGCTGGTGGATGGAGGGAAGCCCAGATCCCAGGTGCCAGAGGGAAGCCAGTGCTGGCAGCCTGGAAAAGGAAGGCCTACTCTTGCACGAATTCCATGCATCAGGTCTCTAGTATGTATATATATATAAAGAAATACTCTTGGACATTGACAACAGTATGGTGACTGCCAAAAGGCAGGGGGTGGGAGAAGGTAGAAGAAGGTAAAGGGGGGATAAATGCTGATGGAAGGAGACTTGACTGGGGCTGGAAAACACATAATAAAATATATAGATGATATAGTGTAGAATTATTTACCTGAAGGCAATATAATTTTATTAACCAATGGTACCCCAATGACTTCAATAAAAATATATAAATAAAATAAAAGGACTACGTCAAAATAAAAAGCTTCTGCACAGCAAAAGAAACCATCAACAAAACAACAAGAAAGTCCACCGCATGGAAAAACATATTTCTCAATGTTATATCTGATAAGGGCCTAATCTCCAAAATGTATAGGGAACTCATACATCTTAACAAAAGAAAAATTCACAATCCAATAAAAAATTGGGCAAAGGACTTATAGACACTCTTCGAAAGCTGACATACAGAAGGCCAAGAGACATATAAAAACATGCTCCAAGTCACTAATCATCTGAGAGATGCAAATCAAAACAATAATGAGATACCATCTTACACCTGTCAGAATGGCTATCCTCAAGAAATCGACAAACAACAAGTACTGGCGAGGATGTGGAGAAAAAGGAACCCTCGTGCACTGCTGGTGGGAATGCAGACTGGTGCAGCCACTGTGGAGGACAGTATGGAGTTTCCTCAAAAAACTAAAAATGGAACTCCCATTTGACCCAGTGATCCCACTTCTAGGAATATATCCCAAGAAACCAGAAACACCAATCAGAAAGGATATATGCACCCCTATGTTCATAGCAGCATAATTTACAATAGCTAAGATTTGGAATCAGCCTAAGTGCCCATCAGCAGATGAGTGGATTAAAAATCAATGGTACAATGGAATATTACGCTGCTGTAAAAAATAACTCTTACCATTTGCAACAGCTTGGATGGACTGGAGAGCATTATGCTAAGCAAAATAAACCAGTAGGAGAATGAAAAATATCAGATGATCTCACTCATTTGTGGAATATAATTAACAACATAAACTGATGAACAAAAATAGATCCAAAGACATAGAAGCATCGAACAGTCCATCAATCTTCAGAGGGAAGGTAGGGGAGGGTGGAGATAGGGGGTAAGAGATCAACCAAAGGACTTGTATGTATGCATATAAGCATAAACAATGGACATAGACTCTAGGGCAGGGGTGGGCAAACTTTTTGACTCGAGGGCCACAATGGGTTCTTAAACTGGACCGGAGGGCCGGAACAAAAGCATGGATGGAGTGTTTGTGTGAACTAATATAAATTCAAAGTAAACATCATTACATAAAAGGGTACAGTCTTTTTTTTTTTTTTAGTTTTATTCATTTCAAACGGGTAGAATCTGGCCCGCGGGCCATAGTTTGCCCACGGCTGCTCTAGGGGGTTGAGGGCATGTGCTGGGGGGGTGGGGATGGCCAATGGGGAAAAAAAGGAGACTTATGTAATACTTTAAACAATAAAGAATTAAAAAAAAGAAAAAATAATAATTGTGACTTTATGTGGTAAAAAATAAAATAAAATAAAATAAAATAAAATAAATAAAATAAAATAAAAAAGTCAGGGGTCAGCAGAATATGGCCTGTAGGCCAAATCCTGCTCACTGTCTAAAAATAATTTTACTTTAAAATATTCTTTCAATTACAATTTACATTTAATATTATTGTATATTCGTTCCAGGTGTACAGCACAGTGGTGAAAAAGGTAAAGGGTTGAGAAGATTGGTAGTTACAAAACAGTCATGGGATGTAAAGTACAGCAACAGGGAATATAGTGAATGACACTGTAACCACCCTTGGTGCCGGCTGGGTACTGGTAATATCAGGGGGAACACTTGGTAAAGTATATGATTGTGAATAAAGTTTATTGAGACAGAATCACATGCATTTCTGGTTATTTTCAACAATTATAATGTGATAGTAAAATATCTGTGATTTATTGTTAACAAGAGATACCACTTTTAATATTGTGGTTTGTGGACTATATTCATAATTAAAAGAGATCCTAAATTTCAGATAGAGGTTAATGTAAATAAAGATGGAATTTTTCATGCACCTTCGCTTCAGAGAACTGTGAAAAGATGAACAGTTTTAATTAGGATATCAGAAACAAGGAAATCATGAGTATTTTTTTCAAAATAAAAACCAAAATTAACAAAATAGAGATTTAGTGAAATAAGCCAGAGAAAGACAAGTACCATGTTATTTCACTCATTTGTGTTATCTAATGAACAAAATAAACTAACATAGAAATAGCCTAATATATAGAGAACAGACTGACAGCTGTTAGAGAAGAGGGGGGTTGCGGGGCTGGGTGAAAAAGGTGAAGGGATTAAACAACAACAAAAGTATAGTGATTACCAGAGGGAAAGGGGGGTGAGAGGAGTTAGAAGATGGAAAAATGGAGATGGAAGGAGACTTGACTTGACTTGGGATGGTGAACATACAGTCCTCTACAAATGATGTGTTATAGAATCGTACATCTGAAGCCTATATAATTTTATTAACCAGTGTTACCCCAACAGAAAGAAAATTTAAATTTGCTCTCAATTCATGAGATAACACATACCCATTACCACAAGTTTTAAAATTCCACATCTCTGAAATATTTTCTTACACTCACTGGTGGCTACCAACCAAAGTACAACTTGTACAGACTTTCTAAATAAAACTAATTTTACATTGAGCAATTTATTGGTTATTCTAATTACAACTGATTAATTTTTGCTCAGAAGTAATGAAAAAGTTGTAAAGGCAATGCAAATTTTGCTTGCAACATATCTCATTCACCATAACCACTATCAGATAAGCAAAATAAGTATAATTAGTTTTCCCTGACATATAAACATTATGAATATTTATATGGGGGATAAATTACACAAATAAGGACATTTTGGGACATGTAAATAGCTAGTATCTATTAAGAAGTAAATTATCAAATTCCCAGTGTTCTAAATTAGGCAATACTAATTTTTTAAAAAAGGTACTACAGTCAAATTCCATCATATTGCTTAACTATGACATCCATACTAAAGGATTTAAATAGTATGAAAAGCTATACTATTCACATAATGAATATGATATATTAAATAAATTTACACAATAGCAAAGTTGTTCAAATTGTAGATGTCATGATTTATGAAGCAGAAAAATGTGTACATAGTTTTTATAAGTAAACTTCATTTGAGGAGGCATCAAATACACTATCTACTCTCAGTTTACATACTATATAGAAGATAACCAATTAAAATTAGAAATATAATTATCTCATGTTAAGAAGATGATTTGTACTTTCTCTTTTCAGCTACTTTTACTTAGAACTAATTTTCAAAAACATAAAAGATACTAGTAAACTGCCTATTATTTAATGTAATGTCTACTAGCCAATAATGTCTGCTGGTTTCAACAGCTAGAAAAGTCCATACAAAGGCTCAACATTACAGATTAGTCTAAACTTTCCATCTATAAAACCAATAGAGGACATTGGAAACTTTATATAATGCTTTGTTGCACTTTGCCTTCTATATTTTAACAATTAACAGAAAATGATCCTAGAGTGCTCTTTTAATAGTAATTCAGCATCAAGTAAGAAAAATATTTTACTTTTATGTTTTAAAACATAACAGGTTCAAATTGCTTCTGGTAAAGTCTAATGAAGGATATTAAATTTAAAGATTTAATTTAAGAGAAATTTCCAAATTTTTAATTTCAAAAAATCACACAAACTGAGTAATTTTCTAGTGATAAGATAGTATTTAAAAAGTCAATACTACAACTGCCATTAAATTTAATTCTCTGAAATGAAACAAGGACACACTTGATTAACCAATTGGCAATACTTTTGAAAAATTAACATATTATAATAAAGAATCTGATTTTTAAAAATCATCTAGAAGTATGCATGAGAAAATCTACGGTCATGAAAACAGCCAGTGTAAATGCCAATAAATCCAAAAGAAAATGTCAGTACTTCTGAACAATGAATGTATAGAAAATGCTACTTGTAAAATAAAACAACACAATGAAAAAGAAGTGTAATGTTATGGGAAATGTTTTAAAATTTTCAAATTCACGTCTGCAAATTTTACTTAATAACAAATCAGGTAAAATGCTAATATTAGTACTAAGACAAATAAAATGTATCCTCAATCAAACATTAATTAGGGAACTGGAAATAACACTATTATTAAAGAAACCACACATTCATAAGTTCCTGTGCTTAATAACTTAAAACCAAAACTATTAGATTGTTCATAAAATGCTGAACATTATTGTTCATAAATTATACTTAACATACACACAATAGGTAGCATTTGCAAATAGTTTTTTTGAAGAACTAATGCCCATTACTAAAATAATGTAATATGATACTGTTTTACTGCTTTTAGCCAAAATATTCTAATAATTTATTAATATAATACCCAATAATTAAAATGTTTAAAAGATAGTACTAAATTAATATTAATGTCATATATTTTTTTAAATCTAAGAAAAATAGGTTTACTATTGAAAATTCATAAAATTGGGCTAAGTTGAACACTAAATACCTATTCAAATTTTACTATACTCAAATCATATGGCTAAAAATTCATGTAATCAGTTTAAGTACAGGCCACAATATATAGATCTGACCGTCACATTATCTGTATTTTTTCAATATTAAGAAATAAATAATGCCTTCATATATCAACTCTATTAAATACACTTTTTTGTATATAATATCCATGAGAAAAAAATCTGATCTATGTGTTCACAGTTATAGGAAATGTGCACTCTCACAGATTAATATTTTATATAATTACAAGATGTTTAGACTAAATAAAGGAATGGAATTCTCCAACAAGCATAAACTTAAAATAAGGAGTTAAAATATGACATTATATATTTATAAATAGGTAATATTTAATATTTACTTTTTTCATTCTGAGTGAAGGAATGTGTGCCATTCTTGTAGACATAATTAGTACCTCCCTAGCCTTTGTCTCCCAAAATAGCAAATCAAAACATAATATCTATTAAAAGTTTTTATATTAGTATGTCCTTGCTATATAAAAATTGCCTTGATTTTTTTCTATTTTTAAAAAGTTTAAGTCAAGTAATTCAAATGACCTGCGGTAGAAAGAAATGTATTCTATTAATTAAAAATAAATATAAATTTATAGAAGGATATTATAAACTACTAGAGGCCTGGTGCACGAAATTCATGCACTGTGGGCGGGGGGGGGGGGGGGAGGGGGGAGCCTGGCCTGTGCCCTCACAGTGCGGGAGCCCTGCGATTGATTGCCCCAAAGAGGTAGGCCCTGCCCACCCATTTGGGGCTCCTGGATGGATTGCCCCAAAGAAGTAGGCTGGAGCCAGTGGTCCCGCCTCTGCACCGCTCAGAGCCACTGGACCCCCGGCCTCACCACGCAGAGCAGCGGGACCCACAGGCCTTGGCACACGGAGCTGCGGGACCTCCGCACCGCACACGCAGCCTCAACCTCCGCCCACCCGTGCACGCCCGCTGCACACGCAGCCTCCTGGTGATCTCTCGTTGTGGCGTGTGGGCGTGATGACCACATAGGCTTTTACTAACACATTGTTTGTGGGTAGTTTTTATCGCGCTAACAGGTGGCGCGGGCCATTTTTGCTAATTTGTTGCGCAAATGGCAACATTCAGTAAAATTACAATAACTTTAGTTTACCTATTTATACGTTACCCGCATTCTACTGCTAGTCTATAAAAAACGTATTAATACGTGTCCCGCGCTCTACTACACTGGTAAAACGTATAAATACGTTTCCCGCATACAATGTGTTAATAGGATATCTGTATTAACATCAATTCTCTGTTATATTTACTTTTCAAAAGCAAACCCACTTCCTAACATATTGCTTTCATTTTCTTCTATTATTCTACCCTAATTATATTAATACTTTTTCTAATACTTTTATTTATGTTTCTAATCTTTCTACTTAACATTTAATAATTTCCCCCTTTTATCTTAACAGCTATCTACTTATTCTTCTTTGCAATATCTCTACAAACTTTTAAATGGTACTCCAAAAATGGTCAATAAAGAATATAAACAGACAATATTTGTTACCTTAAAGCTATGAAAACAATCTCAAGAGAAATTATTTTAATCCTTATGGTGTTGTTAGGTTTATTATTTTTTAACATTTGCCATTTCACAGGGCCTCTGCTTAGTGATCCAGTTCCCAGCAGACTATGATGTGTTCTCGGCAACACTGAAACAGGATTGCTCTGAGCTTATATTTACTTTAAAGAAAAACTGGCCAAGTCTTAAGTTGCTAAAATCAAGTGATGATGTTCAAGAAATTTTCAGAAACTTCAATTATACAGTATTTCCTTATTATATGCGCATTACTCAAAGTTGATAATTGAACGATACAAACTTTACTTTTTCTCTTTTGTTCATCAGTAGTCTATTTGTCAGGCACAAAATACACACTCAATTTTTATGCATAATTTACTCATCAAAGAAGTAAACAGAGACTCCAACTAAGTTGTCATCTAACAAATGACTGGTTTCAAAGATTGGTATGCAAACTTTTCTGTTACTAACATATATATAAAGTTGACCTTTCATTATGTACTTATGTATACTTCTACTGTGGTTATTGTACATTTTTACAAAAATAGGATATCCTGGACACATCCTTTTTCTACTAGAAAGCATGATAAAGAATAAATAATAAAATGAAAACAAGTATTACAATTACTATTAAAGGTTAAATTACCATTTACTTTTCCATAACAATTATTGTAATACTTTATTTGTAAAGAAAAGTGATCATGGCTGTTTCTTGAAACAATTTATGAAGTATACACATTTCCCTTCTTATATTCATAAATTTCTACAAATTTTATTTGCTATTTTAACATTTATAGATGTGTTACATCTGTAATAATAACATTAAAAAATAGTAAGTGTATTTCTTCAATTTTCAAAAACATACCAATGAAACCAGCACCCAGATCAAGAATTAGAGCATTAAAAATTGTCCCTAATTCCCATTCCATACTACCTGCTCTCGCCAAGACTAACCACTATCCTGACATCTGATATCGGAGCTTAGTCTGCTTGATTTTGAGCTATTGATCAGTAGAAGCAAACAATATTTACTCTCCTATGCCTGGTTTTGTTTTGTTTTGTCAGATTCAGTCAAATTGTATTTTTAGGTAAGTTATTCTTATTGCTGCATAGTTTCCCACTGTGTCAATATAACAATATATTTTTACAATCTACGGTTGATGAACATGTTAGTACTTTTCAGTTTGGGGCTATTGCTAATAGTACTGCTATAAACATTCTTGCATATATTTTGGTGAATACAGGTACACATTTCTGTTGGTGTGTTGCAGGAACAGAATTGCTAGGCCGTATGTATGGCAAGTGTATGTTCAGCTTTATAAGATGTTCTCAAATGATCTTCCAATGTGTTGTACCAGTTTACACTTCTTCCAGCATGCATGAGAGTTAAAGTTAATCCACATTCTTGGCAACACAGAGTACTGTCAGTCATTTTCACCTCAGTCATGCTGGTGGATATAAGTAGTCATATTATTTCTTAAACTTGCATTTCCCTAATAACTAATTAGGGAACTTATTGGTCTTTGGGATATTCTCTTTTGTGAATTCTTGTTCAATTGTTGGGCCCATTAGTATATTGGGTTATAGCTTTTCCTTATTGATTTAAAAGCATTCAATACATATTCTGAATGTAAGTCCTTGTCAGATATATGTATTGCAAAAATATGTTCTAATTCTTTGGACTGTATGTTACTCTGTTAATGATTTATCACCTTTTCCTTTAAGGTTAGAGCTATGTTCCACTTTAAAAACATTTGCCTACTTTAAGGTCATTAAAGATATTCTCCTTTTTCCAACCACTTTTTCTTATCATTGACATTCATATTTGCAATTTCTCTGTGATTGACTTTTAATGGTGTGAGTTAGGAGCGAAGAAATATATGTCTTCCCATTTGGTTATTCAGTTAACCCATACTGAATTTTCACAACTGTACTAGAAGGTCACCTTTATCATAAATGAACTAACTGTATACATTTGGGTTTGTACCTAGTCTCTATTGAACAGTTTTTTCATTGTTCTTGCCTATCCCTGCAGCAATACCATACTTTCTCAATGGGTCTTGGCATCTTGCAATGTAAGTTATCTTCTAGCCGTTTGTCTTTAATTATGCTTTAGAAAAGTGAACACCACATCATTTTCCCAGGCAAAGTTCTCACGCATCCTATATAACAAAAGCCCAGTGACCATAATGGCAGAATGACCAGAATGACCGGTGGACCAGTCACTATGATGCACACTGATCACCAGGGGCCAGACGCTCAACGCAGGAGGAGGGGGAGGGGGAGGGGAGCACATTGAGGCCTGGAGGTGCACGCTATGGCCCAGGGATCCAAGGAACTGCAAGCCCAGAGCTTGCTTTCCAATAAAAAAATATTTGGGGAAAAAAAGCAGCCAATGCCGCCACCCTAGGAAGAACGGCTCCAGGAGGGTAAGGCCTCCCTAGGCCCTGCCTAGCCCAGCTGGCATGCCACAGGCTCGTGGGGACTCACCAGTGACATGCAGAAGTGCAGCCCCTCTGATTCCAAAGCCGGTGACCCAACAGTTGCTCCCCATCCAGCTCCAGGGCAGAAGCAGCGCTGCTGTGCAGCCTCAGCTCCAACTTCCAGCTTCTGGCTTCCTGCCCGCCCCTTCGTATACTATATGGGCTTGGGGGCATGGCTTCAGCCTCCCTGGTCAATAGTGCCACAGCACAGCCAAAGAGTGGCAGGACACAGCCACCAGGGCTGGCTGGGCACTGATTTGGCCGCTGACTGACATCCATCTGCAGTTATTTACACTGTGTGTTTACATTTGTAGGGAAGTAGGGCAACCCACTCCTGCTGCCCGCCTCACCTTCTAGGCCAGCGGTTGGCAAACTGCAGCTCGGCAAACTGTGGCTCGCGAGCCACATGCGGCTCTTTAGCCCCTTGAGTGTGGCTCTTCCACAAAATACCGACTTCTGCACATGGGCCACGAAGTTTCAATCGCACTGTACGTGCGCGCCCACACGTGGTATTTTGTGGAAGAGCCACACTCAAGGGGCTAAAGAGCCGCATGTGGCTCGCGAGCCGCGGTTTGCTGACCATGGTTCTGGGCTAAGAAAGGCCCACTGACCTCCGTGTTTCTCCTCCCATCCAGAATCGAAACCTCTTGGGGGTGAATGATCCCAGTGATGGCCCCAACACATGCTCGGTGTCACTGTCACAGACGTTCCCAGTCAATACAGCCCGTTCCTCAGCCTGCAGTGCCTGGCCCACCCACTGCCACTCCTCACCTGTCACCCTGAGGACCACCTTATGTTATCCTATTTGAAATGTGAGCAAGATCTCAAATGCCCCTCTGTCAATAGTCCCTTGCCCTACCTTCCTTCCTCTAAAAGCCTTGCATTTTAAAAACATATATTTGATTGATTTCAGAGAGGGAATTAGAGATAGAAACATCAATGATGCCCTAACCCCGTGGTCAGCAAACTGTGGCTCGCGAGCCACATGCGGCTCTTTGGCCTGTTGAGTGTGGCTCTTCCTAAGCCTTAGGAGTACCCTAATTAAGTTAATAACAATGTACCTACCTATATAGTTTAAGTTTAAAAAATTTGGCTCTCAAAAGATATTTTAATCATTGTACTGTTGATATTTGGCTCTGCTGACTAATGAGTTTCCCGACCACTGCTAACTGGTTTGGCTCAGATGATAGAGCATTGGCCTGCGGACTAAGGGGTCCCGGGTTTGATTCCGGTCAAGGCCATGCACCTTGGTCAAGGCCATGCACCTTGGTTGCGGGCACATCCCCAGTAGGGGGTGTTCAGGAGGCAGCTGATCAATGTTTCTCATCAATGTTTCTAACTCTCTATCCCTCTCCCTTCCTCTCTATAAAAAAAAACCCAATAAAATATATATATATTTTAAAGTGAAATCCACCAGTATGTAGGTTTAAAAACAAAACAAAACATCAATGATAGAGAATCATTGATTGGCTGCCTCATGCACATTCCAAACTGGGATTGAAACCTCCCCAGCCCCTCCCCAGTTCCCTCCCCCAGCCAGTAGGCCCCGGTGGCATGGCACTGAGGGAAGGAGGAGCAGGGGAGGCAGTGAACCATGGGGTGGTGGGGTGCTCAGGGCAGTGTCGGCACCTGGCGTCTTTTTCTTCTGCACCCAGCCCGGCAACCGTCACCTCCTCTCCTGAACCCCCTGGAGCCTCCAGGCCCTAATTGACCTGGCCCTGATCGACCCTGATCACCTGCTAGGCCTAGAAACCCCATCGTGCATAAATTTCGTGTACCAGGCCTCTAGTTTAGAATAAAATCCAAACTCCTAACTAGGGCTTACAATACCCTGCAAGCTCTAGCTATTGTCTACTTTTCTGACCTTATCTCTTAAAACCCTGCCCTTGCTCTGTATGCTGTAGCTACACTGTCTTTCTTGAAATGCCCTAGCTTGTTGCTAGAATGTTCTCTCCCCAAAACCACCATCTTTACCTGGATTACTTCTTTATAAGTATCACTGCTCAGACAAGTCTTTTCTGAGCAACCTGTCTACAAAACTTCCTTCTCCTTCTGAAACTGTATCAGTAATTTACTTGTTTCTCATTTTCTTGCCTCTAAGCTTGATGGGAGCAGGGGATTTTTACTGATCCTGTTTTATTGCTTTACTTCAAGTACCTGTGCATATAATAAGTGCTCACTAAGTATTTGTTCAATTAAGTATTAAGAGATGCTACATAATACAGTTAAAAGAACACAAAACTCATAAGTTGGAAAAACTAAATGGAATATGTACCTTAGAATGCTAATTGAGACAATTATATTAACTATATTATAAATACCAATTTTTCTGTTCACCATTTTCCATATAAAATTGAAACATTAATTCCACAATACCTATCTGAAAAATGTACACATAAATAGGATACACATACATATCATGAAATACATGCTGTAGTCTATACATCAATAGTCCATTTCAAAACGGATATCCTTTGAACTCTAAGACATTTATAAACTACTAGTGACCTGGTGCATGGATTCGTGCACATTGAAAGGAAATTAATTAGAAGGTGGCTGGCAGAGCGGGACTGGGCGAGATGGGCCAGACACATCCTGGAGCCACCTCTCACGGTCCCTCCTCGGCGTCTGCAGAGTGAGTGGGGTCCCTCTGGCAGGTGGGGTGCCCAATGGGAATTGCACCGAAACTGGCTCTCCAACATCCCCTGAGGGGTCTAAGAGTGCGAGAGGGCGCTCTGCAAAGATGCTGTTGTACAGGATGTGGAATGCAACACAAGTGTGCAGTAAACCAGATTCGGGGCCGACAGTGCCTCAGCAACAACATACCCCATGGCTGAAGGTGGAATCACATGGCCCCGCGAGGAATTGGGCTCTCTCCTCTCTGGTTTAGCGGTGTGTCACTGGAGAACCGCTGGTGCCAAGTCACTGCAGCTCGGAGCTCATGTGTTGAGCATTTGCCCCCTGGTGGTCAGTGCACATCATAGTGACTGGTTGGACAGTTGGACACTTAGCATATTAGCCTTTTATATATATAAACTAGAGGCCCAGTGCACAAAATTTATGCACTAGGGGGTGGAGGTGGGGTCCCTCGGCCCAGCCTGCGCTCTCTCACAGTCCAGGGGCCCCGCGATCGATTGCCCTGCAGAGGGAGGCCCCACCCACCCACCACTGCAGCACTGCTGCCGGGTAGTTTAGACCTCCCTCCGCAGGGCAACTGATTACGGGGCTCCGCAATCAGTCACCCCAAAGAGGTAGGCCCTGCCCACCTAGCCAGGAATCCGCAATAGATCACCCCCGCAAAGGGAGGCCCCGCCCAACTGCTGCAGCCCACTGGTTGGTGGCCGGGACCTCCCTCCTTGGGGCAATTACGAAGCCCCCCAATTGACTGCTATGCTGGCCAGTGGCCTGGGCCTCCCTCTGTGGGGCAATCGTGGGGCAATGGCAGGCCCCTCCCCCCTCCAAACAATCACATCGCACTGGCCTTGGTTGGCCTGGCCCAAGTGCATGTCATAGCATGGTCATCCGGAAGGTCGTTCCGCTTTTCAGCCATTCTGTCAATTTGCATATTACACTTTTATTATTATAGGTTATCAGTTTCCTCTTCCTCAATTTCAGAAAAAAAAAATACACTTTTTTTAACTTTCAGGAAATATTTGTTGACACAAGTATGCAAATTTGAACTGGAACCAGAACTGGAAACACAGCAACATAATGACATAATGCCAACTACAAATTAGGCTATAGTTAATTAAACCTGTTATAAATTCAACAGTGTGATTTATGTTAGTTTATTTCAAAGATGTTATCAATCAAGTGTTATTTTATCTTAAAGTACCCTTATACATGCTTGTTATAAAACAAAGGAAAATTTTATATGAAGATGCTTACTCGTTTCTGAAAAAAATGTTCATTCAGTAGACCGTTTTAATATAGTGAATAGAAAAAAATGTGTGCTATTTATTTAAATAAATGTAGACATTTAGAAAATATTAAAATATTATTTCATTAATAATATTTTCCAAAGTAGCAAATATCATAGATAACATTAAGATTAATGTTTTCCAAAAGAAATAAATGCTGCTTTCTGTAAATTTAAGATCAAAATTGAGTAACTTTGCAATTTCAAATTCTAACTGCAAAATATAATCTCAAAGTTCTAAAATCTAGTTACCTGGCTAATGATAAACTCCACAAGAATTAATTTAGTATATAGACTTTAAGCTGTGGCCAGTGTGCTTAATGGGATGGAGAGTTGGAGCATTGTCCTATACACCAAAAAGTTACAGCTTCGATTCTCAGTCAGGGCACATACCTGGGTTGTGGGGAATTCAATTCTCGGTTCGGGTGCATACAGGAAGCAACCAATCCATGTTCTCTCTCACATTGATGTTTCTCTCTCTCTCTCTCTCTCTCTCTCTCTCTCTCTCTCTCTCTCTCGATGCCTCTCTCTGTAAAATCAATGAATATACCATCAGGTAAGAATTTTAAAAAAAAATAAGTGAAAAAGTTAAAAAAAAAATACCTCTACAAAAATAACTTCCTGCAAGCAATAATTAGGCAAAAATTACAATGTTTGATCTACAGAAAAAGATAAACTATAATGCTTCATTTTTATCTCTGGAAGACTAAATTAATTCCCAATTATGTTAAACCTAGAAATTTTTAAAAAAGGACACAGATAAGACTGTACATTATTCTATCAAGTCTAAATCTGTAATAAATAGAATATTTTGGTATTAAAACACAAGCATTACAAAACAACAAAAAAAGAATCGCCAGAATTAAAAAAGGCTGAAACATACTGTAGAAAATAAAAAAATTATACATATTATAATGTATTACAAACGAATTATTACTGTAAAAATGAAATTGGAAAAACTATTTTAGAAAGACAAGATTGGATTTGTAGTTTTTATACAGAACACATTATATTCTAGGTATCTAAAATAATAAAAGCATAATATGCTAATTAGACTGGACGTCCTTCCGGACAACCTTCCGGATGTAGCTGGGGCTGCAAGGGCCGAGCCCCTTGCACAAACTTCATGCATCGGGCCTCTAGTATTAAATAGTTAAAGGTTTAACTTTTTAAAAAGTAATTTGAGATTACAAGTTAAGAGCTGTATGTTTTCATATTATTTGGCAGAATAATCCTTCTTTTAGAAATTCATACAATAAAATAACCAGACATAAATATGTATGGGTGAGTTTATAAACATTCCAACAAAATACTTTGAACAAACTTTAACTTTCAACAATAGGTGCAAAATTATGTTTGATAGGATATTATGCAGCATATAATATGTGAATTAAAAAATGGCAATTTTCTATGAGAATCATTTTTCACAGAGAAAAGAATAAGGAGGCAGAGAGTTTCTGATTAAGAAAACTGTTAAAACTTTACCAGTATTTGAGATTATGGGATTTTTTATGTTACTTTTTACAGTTTTCCATGTTGTCTAAATTTTCTGTAAATAAGGATACTTATAAATATCTGCAAAATTATAGTAAGAGCATTTTAAAAGAATGAAAATTGTTATTATTTTCATAAATTAGATTGCAGGTTTCAGCTTATTTTACACAGCTCTCTCTTACCACTTTATGACATGACAAATTACTTAAATTTCACTAAATTTATTGCCTTAAATAAATATATTGGTATAAAAAGACGCATGCTACGATTTCTCATTTGAATAACGTGAGTGCTAGCTAGATTACATACTTTTTCATGTTAGTTCAAAAATCTAACATTCTATCATATGTTCTATGGGGTTGTTTATGGAAAGAAATACATATGTTCAATACTAAAACAATTATAAAAATTTGTAATGGGTTAAACTACAAATGAAGCAATCATATTACAATCTGTGAACTAACCTCTAAGTTAGCTTCTAAAGGATACTGGGAGACAGCATGAGCAAAAGTAGATGAGAGTATGTACACGGAGAGGATAAACAGTGAGAAAATCATCATGGTAGTAACAAATGGTGTGCACTAGAGAATAAATAGGACAGACTATGGATAGGTGGAACAGGGCCAGCTTACGAAGAGTTTTGAAATTCAGACAAGGGATTTGGGATTTGCTGTACCAGTTCTTAAATAAATGATGCCAAATAATTGAAGGAGAATAAAGAGTCATAAGTAACTCCTGAAAAGATGAACTAAAATAAAATGTGTCTTTCTGCTATGTACTTTGAGCTGTATTTCTAGTTATGGTACTGGATTGGCATGACTCGGTATCTCTTCCCTGGATTCCTTGTGAATAATGACATGTGTTGGTAGAACCAGAGTTAGTTTAGAGACTCGTCATATGACTAGAATAAACAAAAGCTGTATGACCTTGCAATGACCCAATAAATAGCTGGACAATAACATAAGAAAATATAAAGTAAGTACAGAAGGGGAAATGTTTTTCTTAATTTACATCCTCATCAATATGATCTTGAAAAGATGAAAAGTATAGTAAATAATGCATGAATTGATAAATGGGTAGAATTTCTCGATATCCATATGTAGTCAATTCTCCTTATTTGTTATAGTGATGACCCACAGTCACCTCAAACACTGAATTAGCAAACACTGATCTAGAGCTCATAAGAAAAATACAGGTTTAGGTTCCTGAGGGGAATCTGTTCACATTTTCATCAATCTTCAATATATAACTGTATTTTATCTGGGTTTCTGTTTAGGGACACCTTATTCAACATACGTTGTTTATTCATTAACACTGACCTTATAATCAATGACCCTATTAAGTCACATTTGAATAACGATTGCCTAACATGTATTTTTCTCTGTAAAGTACACTACAGCCTTCTTGCACTTAGGAACACTGGACAGCTTAGACCAGTGAACTTCAACTGATGTGCCGTTAGAATTTTTAAAAGAATGCAATACCTGACTATTTACTAGTCAGGGGCACTGACTTCCTTTCCCTTAGACTGTCAAATTAAAACAAAAATGACAATAGCCAACACAACAGCAGCCATCCAATGTGAATGAATCAAAATTATAACTATTTTTTGTTAGATCAGCAAAAAATCTATTTTTTAGTGTGCCACGGGATTTTAGCAATTAACTTATGCATGCCATGAGAGGAAAAAGGATGAAAATTGCTGGCTTACATGGTGCTTCAGCACTATGCTTGGGGGCCATTTTAAACAGCAAAATCATCAACAAAAAGGACAAAAATGTGAAAAGCATGGCACTGAACTGCGAAAAGTACTCTTGTGTAGAGGATGAGCACAGGCAGGAAAAGGCAAAGCCCTGCCTTTGTGTGATCTAAGCCGTGAGGGAGTGTGCCAGGTGGCCCGCATTTTCCACCACTCTACGTAAGCTTGCAAATGATACAGAAAGCCCTGTGAGTACTGGACTGGACTTTACAAGTAAATATTAACACGTGGGCAAATATGCAACATGGAATCCATGAATAATGAGAACTGACTATTTTTAATGAATTGAGAGTTGTATGACTTGAATTTAATTCCCATTCTTTAAATAGATACATAACTAGGCGCAAGACACAAATAATTTTATTGACTTTTTCAAACACAATACCATGATGTGTTCCCTATAATGAGATTTTCAAATATGCTCTGACAATGTAATTGCTAGAACTCTCTGGTACAGAACCCTAAAGTCTAAACATTAGATTTGGGAAACTGTATGCATATCAAAAATTGTAAACTGAGTAAAGTTTGGTCCCAAAGTAGTTCTGATAAAAGTAGTCAAGGATACTAATTTTCCAAAGGCTAAGATTCAAAAATCAACACCCATTTTACATGGGTATTTTAGGTCACAAGCTGAAAAATGTGTAAAGAAAAAGTGACATGCCTTCTAAATTTCCCAGCAGGATCAGCTTCAAAACTGCCAAGTTTGCATATTGTTTGCCTTACATCAATTTATTGAACATGTATTCAAACATATAAAAACTATAAATTATCCATAAACTCAAAGTAATCTTAGCACAATAAGTATAAATGTAACAGTAAAACATGATATTTTATTCTTATTTTCTGTGATTATTTAAACAATTGCTCTTATTAAACAGAAACAAAACACACTCATGAACTACTTCTCACAAAAATGTTTTCCTTTGGATTGAGCATTTGGTTTTGTGTGCATTAAATGGTATGAGAAAAATAGTACATTGGCATTTTCCCTGTAAATCAAATTTGTCTTTGTTTTAGTTTTAAGTAGTCAATGTTCACGTAAATATTCCGTTATTCATAAATTATTAGTTTTTTAAAATTTACTCTTTATCTTTTTTTCTCTTTAAATATAAATAATCAGAGACATAGCATGGAAATACTTATCAAAACAACCTAGTAAGTGAAAGTATGCATGTTAAAATAGAGATTGGCAACTTTTTCTGTAATGTGTTAGAAAGTAAATATTTTAGGCTTTGAAAACCAAGAGATAAAATTAAAGATATTATGTAGGTACTATATAACGAGAGAAAACAGATTTCAACTATTTTGTGCTGACAAAGTCCAAACTATACTCAGCATATTAAGTATAGCAACAACATAGAACACCCAGATCTACTAATGAAAAGAATATAAAATTTTTTTGGGGGGAGGAAGGGAATTGACACTTTTCTTAATTAGATTTCAAAGTCAGCGTTCCTATCAAATCAATTGCAAATGTTCATCTGCTAATGTCAATCTAAAATGAGATTTTAAATATTTCAGTTTTGAAATGAAATGTCTTTTCACACAGCTAGATACTGCCAAATACTGGTATCAATCCAGGAGCGTACAATATTTGGGGGAATATCCATCACTTAGGCATTTTAGAATTCTAATAGATTTTTCTCTTAAAGTTTGCTTTTAATATGTCATTACAGTTTATTCATTCCAATAGAAGATTAGATGGAAGCTCAATAACACAGTTAAATATATTTTGAAATATGGAAATCTTTGCATTACATTGAGGTCTGAAAAATGCTGTAAGAACTATAGTTTGAACTCAGAAAATACATCTGCCACAAATCTGTGTGAGAATAAAAACCTCGCTTATAATTTTTGACAGCAAGGGAAATATATACTTGTGATTAAAAAAATTAGTTGTGGAAATGAGTGTACTGCAATATAAGTTTTGCACATAAATGTTTGGCCCTGTAATCTTGGGTTGAATCCATTACAAACTTTATCAAGTCTACAGCAAAAGCTAATTTTCAAAGCTCTTTCACATCAGTAACAGGGATAGAGGGTCATAGTATTTAGTTGTTCTCATTCAGAAAATTTCCACCATGGCATGAACTCAATAAATTGCAATAAATTTTATCATTGCTAACTTATCAAATTGCTGTGGGGTAGAACAAATCAGGATATTCATCATTTAGTTCTGACAAAAATTCACAGAATTGACAATGATTAAGTCTATGAGAGCGAGTGAAGTTTACTGTTCAAATTAATGGTTCAATGACAAATGGTAAACTCAAATATATTCTACAGATATTTGCTGATTTAATAACACAATGAATAACCATAGGTTTACAACACCTTACATCTTCACAAGTTTTGTAAATTAGTGCAACTAAGTTTTTTTCTGTCCCACACGTATTTTTACCACCATCAGTTATAACTCATCTTAGCAGATTCTACTTCAAGTTGTTATAAATTCATGTTCTCAATTTTTTAAGAAATATTCACACTTGTAGTTTTCCACACAGACTATTAGAAGTTTATTCATCAATCACACTATCCCTTGAATAAACAACTGGAATTAACTCTTTGAATAAAGTTTATTTTCTCTGGACAGGTTTTAATATACTTACTCTTGGAAAATGGCTAATGAATTAGTTACAGAAACTTACTTTGGTTGCAACCTCATTTCATTTTTTAATTTTGTGAATAAAATATTGCATTTAAATTTTTCTGACCACTACTTTCTTATGTACTGGAAACGCTGTGATGAGTGCATAATCTGTTAATGTTGACATTTATTCTTTTAGCACAGCCATAGCATTTTAACAACGTCATTGTGTTATTGTTCCACTTAATTTTTAACAAAACTAGAGGCTCGGAGCACGAAATTCATTCATGGGTAGGGTCCCTAGGCCTGGCCTGGGATCAGAGCTGATCTTTCCCTTTGCCGGCAGCCGGCTCAGCCCCCCGCAGCCAACACTGGTCGCCCTCTGTGGGGCAACCGGCAGGGCAATCAGGGCCCTGCTCACTCACACCCACCTTGGCCTGGCGCAGCCCATGTCTGCCACCACCCACCCCCGGTTCCCTGTTCCCCATCGGGTGATCGGAGCCTGCTGGCCAGGGGGAGGGACTGAGAGGTTGGCCCACAGGCCTCGATCAGAGGCCTGCAGGCTGGGGGCAGCTCCTGCGTTGACTGCACCCTGGTGGTCAGTGCGCATCATAGAACCGGTCATTCTGCTGTCCAGTTGATTTGCATATTACACTTTTATATACATATATATATATAATCCACAACCCATGGTGCCTTAAAAACACAACTAAAGTTCCCTTTTCTTATTCTGACATGATGGATATGCATTAGTAATAACAAATAAGTAAAATGCCAATTTATTCTACTGCCAAGTTATTACCGTGTCACTGTGATTTGCAGTGCATTGAGAAACTGTGTGAAGTAATGAGAGTGCCATAAGGGTTCTGTTACAACTACTCAACTGCCATTGTGGTGAAAAACCAGCCACAGCCAATGCAGCATAGCTGTGTTCTAATAAATTTTTATGAAAAATATTAAAACTTGAATTTCATGTAATTTTTATTTCTTGAAATGCCATTCTTTTTAAAAATTATGTTTGACCACTTAAGGAAAACATTTACCTGTATATGTTGGTGCCATCAAAAGGGTCTTACTGTGAGTTCAGATGAATCAACATCCATCCATCATCACTCCATATTAAAATTACATCACATATTTTAGATCTGTCCAATCACAGGAAGATGCATAGGACCAACTTTCTTCAATTTACCAAACCAGTCTAGCAGTCATATGTCATCTTCTGGAATAATAAAAAAGAATGTCCAAGAATACCCAGTAAGTTCTCCAAGGTGTGTTTGAAATTTCTTCCCATGTGACATGAGAAGGAATCAGTGAAGTGAAATGTATTCTTTAATGTGGTTTTGTATATATGGTAGAGGCAAGAAGACTTACCCAGGGCTTTAACTCAAGTTAATTTTTCCATGTAAGGTAAATTTCTCAATTTAGAGAAAAAAAATGTAAATACATATTTTTATTGAGGAAGGGAGGGAGGGAGGGAGGGAGGGAGGGAGGGAGAGAGAGAGAGGGAGAGAGAGAGAGAGAGAGAGAGAGGGAGAGAGAGAGAGAGAGAAACACCAATGATGAAAGAGAGTCACTGATTGTCTGCCTCATGCATGCCCCACACTAGGGGTTGATCCATCAACCAGTCATGTGCCCTGACCGGAAATCGAACCGTGACCTCCTGGTACATAGGCCAACGCTCAATCACTGAGCCATGCTGGTCAGGCTAGAGAAAATATTATTTTTAAAAAAAAAACATAAAACAAAGATATCTATCAGTAGTTTAAAAAGTGTAGAAAGGTATTCAACCTGCACAGTACCCTAGTAGTAATTTTGTTATCAGAAATATGACTAACCAAAATATAATTAACTACACTTAGTCCCATGTGTACTTAAAACCACAACGCAGAAATAACACCAAAAAATATCATCTCACATACACATTTTGGGAAATACAAAATATTTACACGAGTTAACATATATTTTACTTCAAAGTAACACATTCAAATTCTAAAAATCAAGTCCAGTTTAAATTTGTTAAAAATTTCAACTCTTTCACCATAATATATCTGTCCAGTGCTATGTAATGAGAAAAACATCTGTCTGTTTTACATCAGCAATTATTGTACTTTTATTACCAGCCAATTTATTTTGCGTTGGATGTCTCAGCTGCAAACAATAAAACAGATGTGACCAATTCCTACACGAGATGTTTTCTATAGTCAACAAATAACTTTGCTAACTTTTCTTTCATTTCCCATGTAAAAGGAAGTTTTGTTAGGCATTTACTGCCTTATTTTAAGATTCCAGTGGGAGGGGGGGGGGGGTGGGGAAGGGATTCAGGAAAGGACCTGTAACAATCTTTAAAAAATTTTGAAGTACACATTTTTTCCATCCTTCTCACACTACCTTAATGATTTGCATCTACCAATAAATGTACAGCTAATTACCAATCACCTGGCATCAAAGCATGATAATTCATAAATTATATATCTCATAGATCCCACCAACACAAATCATTAATGGAAATATGTATTTAAAACTATTAGGATATTTTTTTATTAAAAATACAGTTCCATGGGCTTCCATTTTAGTAACTTAATTTTTTATTATTAGATTAATATGCCCTAGGCAACCTCTTTATATTCAAGTGGTCTAATTTAAAGTGCTCTCTCCCTTCCCGCCTCTCTCTCTCTGTCATTATAGTATGCTCCTCTTGTAACTCTCTCAGGCTTCTCATCTCTTAAACCTATCTCCATCACTGTTTCGCCAGCATTGTCATCTCTACTCTTTTTCTGCTCTCTAGGCCATAAAGAAAAATTTTAATATATTTATTTTTTGGGATTCAGGATTTATTGGAATATGGTAGTGTTATGGACAGTAAGGCACATTCTTTAACTTGATATTCTAAAATCCAAAATGTTATTAAAGAAATTTAAATTATAAGACGACATTCTTCCCACCTAGTAGTTTTTACATTGTATTATGTATTAAAAATATTATATAACTTATACCTTTTTTCCTATTATTTGTTCTTTAAGTTAAAGTTCAATTTTAAAGAACTGCTTGCTGGCTAATTTATTATGTACTGTATGGAAATTATCTCAATATGCTAAAAAATGAGATTATACTATTGACAATACTGAGAAATTAACCCAAATATGCTCAGTAAACAATTCAAATTTGAATAATGTTAAATGTGAGACTACAGTTTTAACTCTGCAAAATAGGTGGGGTTTATTGATGACTAACATGGTTCTGTTTTTCATCAATTACTAAATTCCAAAAGTATAACAAATTTGGATCAGTTGCTTTCTTATTCAGTCATTTTTCTTAAACTTTCAAAGCTGGTGTTGCTTAGCATCCTGTATAAACACTTCATGTCTGTTCAGAGGAAATAAAAAAAATTCTAGGCAGAATATGTAAGCTCAAGTAACTATAAAAAGAGGCCAAAACACCTATGTCTATTTAAAAGCTCTAGCACTATTTATAAAAATTCTTTAAATTTTTAATTTAAATTTGTTACATTTTTAATATTAGAAAACATATACATGTTTACTAACTTTATTAGCAAATAAACTACACAGGAGTTATTCTTATATTCCTTTGTAATTCGCTACACTCTATCTGCAACTAACACAAATATTGGATGGTGAAAATACTTTAAGGCTTACCCTGAATTTAGAATCTAGGAGAACATAAATAAATTCAACTTGTCATTATTTTTCAATAATACCCACTGCCTTCAAGAGATCTAAAATAATTTATGGGCATATCTACTTTTAATACAAGGTGCTCCTGTAAATACATGACAGACCTGAGATTTTATGTTATAAAAGAAAATCAGACACACATCAGCTATGCGAAAAAGTGGCTAGTCATTGGCAAAATGTAGCTATTCCAAATACAGTCTGGATATAACCTGGGCATGTTGGGGATATGAGGGTGGCTCCAGCCCTTTGTGAAGTTCCTAAGGATGCCTAGGCCTGCTTCACAGCTGAACTGGGTATGTTAAAATCCAGTGGGGTGTACTGGGCCAACATAGCTGTGCACCCCAAACAAAATTGTTAACAACCATGCATGGAAATGGGAACTATGCTTACTGAGTAAAGTCATCAGCTGTGGTCCTTACCTTAGAAAACATACCAACAATACAATCATTACTGTGTCAATGACTCTGTGTCCTGGAAGTGGAACAACTAGATAATCAAGTCCCAGTCTCTGTGGAGACTACCATGTTGTCGACTGATTGTACAAGTCCTACACTTCCTGTTCATGATCCGTGCAGATGCCTATGGGAAAGCACCCTTTAAGAATGAACATCAAAAGAATCAACAAGCTAACCAGACCTGTGCTGCCCAGGTAAGAATCACAGCCACATGGGTACACCCTTGTCCAGGGCATGGTAATCCATATACAATTCAGGGCAGGGCCCAAATCACAAAGCCCGGTGATTCCAGCACACGAGGCCAAGGAGGCCTGGCAAATGTGTCCTGACAGGCAGGTTCACAGTCAAGTAAAAAAGGGAACTCCAAGGCACACAGCTGGGGTACCAGACCTGTCTAGTCCTGTCAAACAGAATATACAGGCTCCTTCCTTCCCTTTAAAGATACTGCTGAACATTAACTACAGTAGACACCTTTCTGGTGAGCTACCTAGTCCAGACCACATGTTGTGGGGAAGACATACAGATCATCGCTTGAAGAGACTAATCAAGCTGCAGAGACTAAATCATGTGGCTGTGGAAATAAAGCAACAACCTGCTGTGGAAGACAGAACACCTTGAATACCTGCAGTCCAGAGGTGGAAAGAGGAAACATTAATTTTTCTCAGCTCTTATCCACAGAGCATTTGGCCAATATATTCCAAACTACAGTCATCACTTTCAGCTTGACCATAGACTACAGAAGAATTTTAATCTATGAACTCTCAGAAGCTTCCCAGAAGTTACTGATTCAGTAGTGAAGAGGCAGCAGAATAAGATTAACTTTCAGACACTGTTAGGATTCTCTTTAGTCTAATTCTATTATTGTAGAGTAGAGGCCCGGTGTACGAAATACACGCACGGGCGGGGTCCCTAGGTCTGGCCTGCGATCAGGGCCGATCAGGTTCCCCGCCTCCTCCTTCCCATGCTGCCCACGTGCTGCCACTGTGAAGTTCCCTGCCTCCTGTCCTCCTCCTTCTCTCGCCGCCAGCTTCCACCACCCCCACCTCAGGTTCCCCACCCCAGCCCGGGGCGATCGGGAACTGCCAGCCTAGGGGAGGGACTGGGAGGTTGGCTGGCAGGTCCCAATAGGCGATCGAGGCCTGCTGGCCAGGGGGAAAAGCAAACCACCACCATGGCAGGCGGGCAGTGAGCCAATCGGGGCCTGCTGGCCTGGGTGGAGGAACCCAGGAGGTTGGCCACCGGCCCTTGGCCCCCCTGGAAAAGGGGCTGTGTCCGCTGCCACCTAACCCCCCCCCCAGTTCCCTGTCGCAGCCTGGGGGCCAGCCCCAATCAGCTGATGGGGCAGGGCCTGCCAGCTGGGCGCCAGCCCTTGTGTTGAGCATCTGACCCCTGGTGGTCATCATACACACACACACACACACACACACAAACACTCACTCACTCTGGTCCCCCTCTGCTACTTAAGGGAAGACATACTCATTTGCATGATTTTCATATTAGAGATGGTTATTCTAAACTCTCTAGACCAGTGGTCGGCAAACAGAGCCAAATATCAACAGTACAATGATTGAAATTTCTTTAGAGCCAAATTTTTTAAACTTAAACTATATAGGTAGGTACATTGTTATTAACTTAATTAGGGTGCTCCTAAGGTGGCCTTTGCTAAAAACGTCCTCAATCTGACTGAGGTACGTTCGCTGAGGTCGACCCCTTCCAACTCTCCCATCCACACGCGTCTTGTATACTTGTTTCAGATAGACGCGTGTGGATGGGAGAGTTGGAAGGGGTCGACCTCAGAGAACGTGCCTCAAAACAATGTACCTCCCCCACGCTGCGTATCCCGCGGCCTGCCTGCGCCTCATCTCCTGTCGCCCGACCGACATCCCCCACTTCTTCTAAAGCCACTTCTTCAAAATAGACTCGCCCAGGCCGAAAACCAACTTCTGTGCATGGGCCAGGAAGTTTCAATCGCACTGTACATGCACGCCCACACGTGGTATTTTGTGGAAGAGCCACACTCAAGGGGCCAGAGAGCCGCATATGGCTCGCGAGCCGCGGTTTGCCGACCACTGCTCTAGGCTGAGTGATAATGAAAAAGCACATTTCCCTGAAGTTCCTACTATGTGGAGTATGTGTGGTTTGCCAACACCTCTTGCTGCACTTGAAATAATGACATATTTAACTGGTTTGGCTACAGATGATGAACCTGACTTGAGGTCTTTCCTCCAAATGTGCCTGATCAACCTACTGGGAATCATATTTGAACTAAACCCCTCTAAAGATAATTAAGTAGAGTATCTGATAAAGTATTTTGAGGTCTGTTATCTGGATATGCAAAGGTTAGAGAATGGAGTTGCTTGGCAACTGTGCATGTGTACTTATAGACCACATAGCAATGACTTCAAATGCAACTAACCTATGTTTTGGCAGAATACTTTGTAATATTCCTGGAACTTCCTCATAGCCTCTCAGGTTCTGATGAGCTATGAGGTTTCCTGACCCACCTGCCCAACCCTCAACCCCTCACAATACAGCTTCAAACCAAAGAGCTATTTAGCTGCAGTCTAGAATTTTTGGGCTCCTCAGCAATGGGGTACCCCATAATTTAAACTATAGTCACCCAGAATCTCCATATGTCAAAGGGATGGGAGGGAGATAATGAACAATGAACAAATTACTTTCCTATGATTAGAAAAAAAAATACCTATCCTAAACCAATAGAAAATATGATAAAAGGAAAATATTTTGAACATTTGCACCAAAAATTAAAAACAGCAATAAGATAAGAATAAACTTAGGTGTATAACATTACTAATGTAAAAATAGAGAAAATTGATTATTGTTTTTATGACTGTCTAGAACTATATGCAAGCATACTTAATATAATTGTTCAATAAAACAGACAAGTAAAATAGAGAAAATTATAATATTCTTATATGTGGTAGGTTGAATAATGGCCTCTCAAATAAAATCTATATCCTAATCCCTAAAACTGATAAATGTCCTTTAATATGGCAAAGGGGACTTGCAGATGTGATTAAATATACTTCAAATGAAGAGATTAATCTAGATTGTCCAGGTGGGTCCCAAATATAATTAAAGGGTCCTTATAAGAGGGAGGCAAGAATGTCAATGGAGGATGTAGGTGTAATGATAGAAACAAAAGGTTGGAGCAATTCAAGAAAGGGGTCTAGCCCTGACCGGTTTGGCTCAGTGGATAGAGCATCAGCCTGCGGACTCAAGGGTCCCAGGTTTGATTCCGGTCAAGGGCATGTACCTTGGTTGCGGGCACATCCCCAGTAGGGAGTGTGCAGGAGGCAGCTGATCGATGTTTCTCTCTCATCGATGTTTCTAACTCTCTATCCCTCTCCCTTCCTCTCTGAAAAAAAATCAATAAAATATATTAAAAAAAAGAAAAGGGTATGAAGCCAAGGAAAGCAGGCAGACTCCATAAACTAAAAAGAGGCAAGGAAAGGGATTCTCTCTACAGACTCCAAAGAATCAGTAATATGATCTTGTACTTCTGGCTCTAGAACTGTGAGAGAATAAATGTGTGCTATTTTAAAACACACAGAATTTGTGATAACTGTGACCACAGAAGACTAACATACTATAAAACATCAATTAAAAAATATTTAAAGAGCAACTAGAAATGATATTAAATTTAAAAAAAAACTAAGAATGATCTAAATAAAATGTATTAAGACATCTATACAGAAAAAAAGCTTTACTGAGAAAGAAAAGAAAAAATAATCTCAGTTCATATATGAAATCTTACATAGTACAATGATATTTTGTGCAAGCAAGTTAGTAGTTTTAACACAATTTTACTAAAATATAAAGCAGGAATGGTTTATTTGCAAAGAACATTGGCAAAATGATTCTTAAGTTCAAAGGAAAAAGGCATGTAGTAACATATTGGATCAGTGTCTACATAAAGAAGAATAGAATCAGGACACTACTACCCTAATATAGCACTCAAAATAAAATTGACACTACAAAGCAGCAACAAGTAAAACAATGGAGCACAACAAATACCCCTCCCCACAAACACCAGAATACATACAAATTTAGCATGTTATTAGTATATATGATTCCTCAAAAGTGATACTGCTGGCATAACTGAAGAAAATACAGTGAGAATTTTCCCTCCTGAATCTGAAAATATTCTATATAAATGAGAGAGTTACAACATAAAAAATAAGATCAAACCACCTATATATAACCTCAGAATGAGGAAAGTTACTTTAAGCATGGACATGATGAAAGGAAAAATGGTAGAGTTGACCATAAAAATATTTTTAAATTTGTATGTGAAAAACACCATAATTGTTTTACATAAATTCTTTTTGGAGGGCAGGGCCCAGATGGGGAGAAGTGGGCCAACATTTTAAAAGCATACAATTTTTTTGGAAAGTTTGATGAGAAACAGACACATGCATACTGTTACTAGGAATGTAAACTGATTTACATTTTTTAAAGCATAATTCAGTAATGAATATTCAAATGTCTTAAAATATTGCATATACTTCTAAGACCCAGAAAATACACTGTACGTTCAGTAATTTATCCTAACAGAACAATCATAATGAACACTAAAATTTCAACACAATAATATACACCTTTATTTACATTTTAAAAGATTGAAACAAATCTAAAATAAAGTATTGATTAAATATATTATAATAAATGCCTAAGTTGGAATATTCTGTATATATTAAAAAATCATGCCTATGAAGAATGAAGAATATGTATCAGCTAAATATGCACGTTACAATAAAAAGATAAAAAAGCTCTATATACAGTGTGATCTGTTTTATAAATAAATGTGTAATAAGACTAGAAGAAAGCATAGAAATAGATTCACAAGAGCTATTTTTAATTTTTAAAACTTTCCTTAATTCATGAAAATAAATGGTATTTTTATATTCAGAAACAGCTTAATTTGATCACAGGAAAATGAAAAATCTTAAGCTAGGAGTTTTTTCTTCAAAGGGTAAAAAAGTCATATTAGAAAAAAAAATTTCATTGATTGGATTCTATGAAAATATAAAATTCTTCATATAAAAAATGCCATAAATGAAAACAACTGACAAAAGAAAAAAATTCACAAGGGTATGGGATAAATGATTAATATCGTTATATTATCCACGTCACAAAATATATTAATTACCTACAATATGCCCCAAAATATTCTAGCCCCAGAGAGCACAGCAGTAAACAAATCAGAGTAGACACCTGCCTTCAAGGTTCTTTCATTCTAACTGGAAAGGACAGGTAGTAATTAAGTAATGAATAACTTCAGGCAGTGATAAATGCTATGAAGATCTTAAAAGATTAGGAAGAAAACAAACAAAATAGAGGCAGCAATGTGACAGATTATGAAAAGGGTGAGAAGGGATGTTATGTTAGGAGTTTGGGAACAGCGCCTTTAAGCAGTGATATTTGAGCTGAAACATGAATGATGAGACAAAGTCAACCATGTGAAATGGGAGGAAGAGGGATCCATAAAATTTAAAATCATAAGTGCAAAAGGCCTCCAGACTAGACAGAGATTGGCCTGTTTGAGAAATGGTCAAACTCTAGAGCATAATGCGTAGGGGGAGGAGACTGACATTAGATATAATCAAAAAAGTCTCAAGGGCAAATCATGTTGGGACTTTTAAAACATCATGGAAAGTTAAAATGGCTATTCAAAACAATGGGAAAAATAGCAACATCAAACAAGACACAATTCACAACTGAAAAAATACAATTGGTCAATCAATACACACACTGAAATCTCAGCTTCGCGAGTAATCAAAGGTAAGCAAATTAAAATAGCAGTATATAAATTTTTACCTTTCATTATTAATGTACAATGATGGTGAGTTGAAAAAAATGACAAAAGATTATTTATGCTACCAAAAAATGAAAAAAAACAACTAAATAATCAAAAATAGAGGTGTAATTTAAATAAATTATAGTACATTTTTACCATGGAAAAGTGTATGTCCATTAAATTCTATCTTCAAAGAGCAGTTAGTATTTAATTATGCCTGATACTGTTGATTACACCATTTCTAATCTATTCACAGATTTAACAGTGCTCCTCTAAAATATTCTACCTCTCATCATTTCTAGAACAAAAAGCCCTAAATCACCATAATTTCTGTGATTACCACAATAACTTCCTAATAATTACCTTTTCTATCCCCTCATGCCTTTCTACACAGTGGGAAGAAAGATTTCCTCAGTTTTAACCATCCTAACATTCGAGCGCCCAATGTCTTCACAGTCTAACGATACTAAAATTTTAACTCCTTGCTATGGTCCACTTGATCTGGCTCCAACATTATATAAAAAACCTCACTGCCTGCTACACACTCTCTCTAACAATGCTCAACACATATAGCATTTCTTTTTTTCTGAACATGCTAAATTCATTCAGATCCAGGTCTTTGTCTGCTATTCCTGATGCCTGGAATGTGATTTTCTTTCTCCTAATCATTGAGAGATCAACTCAAATATCTCTTCTTTGAGATGTTTGCTCTTGCTATCCTAGCTAAAGTATACTACTCCTCAACTCTTGTTATCAAGTGCACTTATTTCCTTTATACTATTTATGTCTATCTAAAATTATGTATTTTTAGTGTTATATATTTATGTAATTCTCTTCACTTACAGAAATATAAAACTCCATGAGATCAGAGACTTTCTGTATTCCCAGCATGTAGGACAGTTCTTTGCACTTAGCAGTTAGTATTGAATGAATGAATGAATGAATGAATGAATGAAGAGTAATAATAGAATACTATACAAATAATAGAATTTTAATTATATTAAATTATAACTATGAATAGATATCATATAGTAGGGTATAAAAGTAATGTATGCTAACCTAATATAGAAAAAACTAGAAAAGAGTTAAAGCAAATTTAGATTTCATACTTTATTTTATAGAAGCCATAATAAAATTAAACACTCTTGACAACTTACATCTTCAAAGAATTAGGACATTCGATTTTTAAAAAGTAAGTTAATAAAATTAAGAGCTCTTTTGTATATATATTACCTGGGCACAAATAGATGACATACATATAAAAATATACACACATACACACTAAAAGAAAGAGGAATGACAGAAAATATGATTACATTAATCCAAATATTCAAAATGATAGACTGAAAAGAATTTTTAAGAGAACACATTTAAAGATTTTCTTATTTCTTTATAACACTAACATTCATTCAAATAATTTTATAAAATACTCTAAAAACAGAATAAGCACATATTCAAATTCAGTCTGATATGAAATGATAGCACCTTCAAAAATAAAAATTTTCAGAAACCAGTGATCATCTTCGAAGACTATATAATAAGAGGCAAGGGGGGAAATTAGGTTATCTATAAAGTTCTAGAACAGGGAACATTAAAATACAGCCGATACTCTTAGGTGGTCATTGTATCCTCTTACTAGAATAAATCAGATTCTTAGTGGAAATGGAAGGTGGGTTGGAGACTTAAGTAAGGATTTACTGAGATTATTCTCCATGGAAAGTAAAAAGGTAAATAAAAGCAAAAAAATGAGGAAGTGGAAATAATAGGATAACAATCAATTCAAAGAAGAGGGATATTATTTTGACCCTGCATCACAAGGTACATGGTGAAGCCATAACAAGAATGATTGTTGTTGGAAAGCTGAATAAGAATGGAGGACTAAAGATTTGGTTTGATTTCAGACATGCTAAATCTGTCATAACCTGCAGCACAGGAAAAAAAATGTGAAGTTAAAATTCCAGAGAGAAGCATAATAAAAATTTATTATAGCCAATTTCCTTATTTCACTTATATCCATAAGATGAGTAAGGTATTTTGCACACACTCTCTGGGATTAAGTATAAAATAAAGAACTAGGTTTCTGATTAAGTTTAAGGTTTGTTACCATTTATTTTTTAAAATATTTCACTTGCCCCATTAAAAAATATTTCTAAAATAAGTCATACAGTATTACAATTGAAAAATAGTCATTTAAAAGGGAAAAAACAAAATAATATTTAAAAATGAAGTATGTTTCAGATGCTATATATTGAAAAACTATATTTTTAAGCATTACTGTTCCTACCTGATAATTGTTAGCAATATATACCAGATGTTTCTTAAAAACTCTCTGGATTATAGTGTTCCCAAGTATGCTCACAAAAACTTAGAAAAACAGAATTTTGTTCTTCTAATACTGAACTTTCTTCATATAACAATATTCAACTTAAACTAACTGAAAAATACATGAGTAATTAATGTTACAAATTTAGTGAGGCAAATAGAATGTCTGAGTTACTGCAATGGTTGAAGAGTGAGTAAACTAACAGGAATAAACAGTGTTTATTGATAACTAAAACTGAGAATCACTTGGTCATAATTTATAGTTTGTTCACTGTTATCAAAACACAGAAACAAAAGTGCACTAGTGTAAGAAATGACTAAATATAAGTAATTGTATACATTAGAATTCTTGGCATCTACACTGCTTGAAATGCAAATGATTCTGAGATCTGCCATATTTAGCATTTCACCTAACATTTTCATTCTTCAAAATTCCTAAGCCAATAAGTGTTAATGGATAAAATCATCACAAATGAAATACTAAGATGTCACCAGAAATATTGGTGAAAGTTAGTAAATAAGGTAAAATTTTTCTTAAAAACTTTATATAAGGTAGTCCATATAGCAATGTGGAGAATAAAACAGTGAAAAATTACAGGGATATTTTAACATAAATTAATTTACCTTCTCTCAAACTTTAATGATCTGATTTGAAGAAAAAATATTTTCCTATTTTACCTTAATATAATACCTGTAATCATTTGGAACTTTCCCAAGAAAAAAAAATTTAAATAAGAGAAATTTTTCAATTATCTCTACTTACAATGCTATTTTGATTCCTTAGGAATCTAATTATCATTTATTTGCCTGACCATATATATTTAAAGAATCCTAATTTTTACTTAATTTCACTAATAAAAACTGCATTAAGTTATTCTGTTGAGGAATGACAGATATTCAATGCTACACTTCAAATTATTTAAGGCAACTTATTTACAGTAATCAAAGAAAATAACAAAAATTAAGTCTGATTGAATAGTATTTTATTTCCAACACACTATAAATTAGAAAATTTAATTTGCTATTCTAGTGTTACTGGTGGGGAGCTTATAACCAATGTTCTTGGTCACGAACAGTTTGCTTTTTAGCCATTTCTGACTATATTTAGTGATGCAACTTGAAATGTGGAAGAATTTTAAAAAGAAAGTATCCTATAATAAAAAATTGTGAATAAAATGTTCATTTTATTATTTTTTTTTTATTTTCAATATGAACCTGCTTGGTATACCTGGTTTTCCTTATTTATCATAGTTAACTCCATCAAGTATAATAAAACTAAAAAGAAAAATAATGAGACGCAGAGGAAATAAAAGAAAATCAACTGTACCAAAACAAAACTAAAGCCTAAAAGGATCTTGCCAAAGAATGGATGAAGGTCAATACCACTGTGTTAAAAACTAACAAATAAACAAAATCAGAGGCATATAAACTATTTCTTGCCCCCTTAGGAATAAGGATGGAAATAAAAATGGAAAATTAATTACTCAATAATAATTTTGTAAACTTTAATCTCAGGTTTCAGGAAAGATTCATTAATTCAGCAAATAATGCTCTGAACATGTAACAGAGACTAGCAGTAAGGGGGATTCACCAATAAATAAGTCAGTGGCTGTCTCAAAAATGCTCACAATCTAGTCAGGGAGACAGACATACTTACAGATTATACAATAACACTTTTCAAAAGTACAGTATTAGAACACAGAACACAGTAGAAAGAATTATTTATTCTAACAGCTAAACCAATAAAGACTTCACCTAAACTGAGCACCAAAGATTGGATAGGATTCATTAGGAGGAAAAGATAGCAAGGATATTCCACACTCCCACAATAGCATCAGACAAGGCATGGAAAGTAGAAATGGATGAACATTCACAGAAATTCAAAGAATGCAAGGTGACCCTTGTGGCCTCAGTGTTAAGTGGATATAACAGAATGTTAAAATGGGAAGTTTTCCTTGTCTTAGTTTTAGACAAGGACCCAGTGCTGAGAACAATGATCCAAGTACCAGAATTCAGGTGAAAGATCATATATGTAACTTAGAAAGACTGGGTCAGGCATCCTTTAGTCTATCACTCATATAAAAAAGGTAAGCATATACTGGAGAAAGGGAACTTATATTTGTGTGAGGAAGAAATAAAACAGTGATTCACTCAGAGTTTGGACTTTTGTGTTTGGTTTTTTTGTTTTTTTTTACAGAACACTAAAAGATTGGTATAAAAACTGGACTTAGCCTGAAGAAAATCATAAGACTAGAAGGCATGATGACCTCACTCTGGGCTTAGAAATGTCCAGAAGTTCCATTCCAGAGTTTGTGGAGTTATTTTCCCATGGGACAGATAAGAATCCCCTAGGGGGAAAAAATAGCACTGGGACATTTTTAAGGGAACTCTACTCAGAGGACTACAAAAGGAACACGATAACCCCAGAAGAAAGAGGCTGGAGGTAAACCAGAAAGTCAGAGACTAAGGAAGATAATCAAAAGAAGACAGTAACCACTACAACAAGGAATTACAACTGGGTTATCCCCAAACAGTGGGAGTCTTTGCAAAACCCAGACAAGTAAGATAAAGAATCCAGAAGAGATAAAGACACTTGAACAGCTTTTATCAAAGAGCAGAAAATAATATTTAGATTGGTATTTCAGGTACAAGTGACAGGAAATAATAAAGTAAACTTCTGCTTGCACACTAGTGAGCTCATCTCTTTTAACAAATCCCGTAAAAGTAGTAAATGGTGGGCAAAGCAGTCTGATTACAAAGCCACATTTTGATATGATTATTGAGTCTGAAATCTATTCTATAAATATAGGAGAATTAAAGTTATTTTTTAAAGTGTACTAATTATATAATTATATGATTATATAATTATATGTTTTACATTATATATTATATATATATTATATATTATATATTATATATTATAATTATATAATTATATGTTTTACATCTATTTATAAAATATTAATTCATTTTCTGAGTTGCAGGAACTCTGTTAAGTACTGGGGAAA
The DNA here is from genome assembly GCF_964212035.1 of Myotis nattereri. Classification (NCBI taxonomy): domain Eukaryota; kingdom Metazoa; phylum Chordata; class Mammalia; order Chiroptera; family Vespertilionidae; genus Myotis; species Myotis nattereri. The sequence goes on from NC_138075.1 coordinate 81,379,350, forward strand.
AGAAGTTAAAGGCAGACTTCACCCTCAAAAAATTTACAAAGGACACATGCAAAGGCAGTTTCGTCGCATGCGCTAACTACCAGAACAGGAGTAAGCAAACAACAGGATTAAATAGAAGGGTAATCTAACAAAAGTATATTGGAGAAGAAGGCATAGGAAACACTTTAAGAAGAAATCTAAAGTGAAACCTGAGGGAAGAGGTTGAGTTATAGAGATGATAGAACCCCAGGGATGGAGGGGCGTGTAAGTGATGAAGGAAGACAACGGCCCAAAGAGTGTATAACATATTCCGGAAACTGCAACAAGTTTAGTATCAACCAATAAATATATGCAGTTTGCAAGGAAAGAAATGAAATGAAGACGGGGACATAAGGAGGAGCCAGATCACATGTCTAATTAGGAAATTTGGACTTTTATCTTAAGGACAATACTAATTTTTCATATACTAACATATTGGTATAGACTAAGCACTCTTTCACATTGTTTTTTCCTCACAACAACCCTGTGAGGTAGGTATAATAATTCACAATTAACAGATAAGAAAAACCCTTAAAGTTATGAAACATTTACATTTAATTAAACAGCTACAAAGAGGCAGCCAGGATTCTAAATCAGAAAATACATTAGGAAGATCACACACACACACACACACACACACACACACACACACACTTACTTTACCCATAACACAGAGAAATTTCAGCGTTAAATGTAAATTTTTAAGTAATAATGCTTATTAATTTAGAATTAAAGATAAAAAGATTTGTGGCATCAAAAGTTCTTGTTGCAAACAAACATTTAAAATTTTCAACTAATTCAATTTATATTGATAAATAACTGCAGAATTCATAAAAATAGGCAGGAATTAACTGCTATATAAGATAAAATTAGCAAAAAAATGAAATTATTATATAGTATTTTACCTCCATATATCTGCCTGAGGTTATCTGGAAGGCAAGAACCTTTTCACATTTATTTCTAAAATATATAAATTCAAACTGCACTTATTGTTCTATGGACTTAGTTTATATTTTGAATTATAAAACATAATGTCTGAATCCTATGTTTAAGTGAAGATACTCAAATATAAACAATTTAGTATAAAAAGAACTGTTCACCTAATGTTAAACTGCAAAATCATCTGCCTGTTATTCACAATAAAACACCTGAAAATTTTCATATCCTTATCAAATCATAAGAATTTGTTCACACAAATTTGGTAAGAGAATTTTTAAAAATATTATTGGGATAAATATAAAAATATGCCCCTAATTTAAAAAATAGATTATATATTTTGTAAAACTGAGAATATCTGAGAATTTTAAAATATCCATTTAAAAATGTATGTTTTTCAAATTAGTTTAAATTGTATAAAATCTATACTCAAAATATATTTCATTATGTCTTTTTATTTTCTCATCATTTTCATTATTTCTTCAGTTGGTCCAAAATAATTATTTTTAAAGCCTATAACTGAAAGCTAGAAGTTGCCAAAACATTATATAGAGGTCAAAGTACATATCATTAAGTATTTAAAATTTATATTACCATGTATGCATTTGGTTATTTTTTTTCTATTTCAAATAGAAAATTATAAAGAGGGAGGGTGAAAAAATAAAGGTATCATTAAGATCTATTTATTCTTGATCTAGTAATTATTTCTGAATTCCAAAATTGTAAGTAAAGTAAGTGTAATTATAAGCCTGACTATAAGTCTGGTCCTTCAGAATAAGATGAAGAGCCCTCCCTTGAAAAACAATCTAATGAAGATATTAGGTTTCTATATTTTATGCAATGAGGATAATTTCTAAATAAAATACGTAAATGTTCCAAACATACAATTTAACTAAAAACCAACATTTTCCTTTATTTTGGGGTATACAAATAGTACATGTATATTAAATTCAAATAATATACCAGTATATTCCATTAAAATGAAAGTTTCTAACTGCCTTGGTTGTGGGCACATCCCCAGTGGGGGGGTATGCAGGAGGCAGCTGATCGATGTTTCTCTCTCATCGATGTTTCTAACTCTCTATCCCTTTCCCTTCCTCTCTGTAAAAAAATCAATAAAATATATTTTTAAAAAATAGAATACAATAAGTTGTGAAATGTACATCATCCACCAAAGGTCTAATATATAATAATTAAATACCTTGAATAATTGAAAAATATATACTCAGATATGCACAATAGGCAGAGTTTGTATCTTTTCACTAGAATATTTTTAAAAACCATAAAAAGCATTTGCTCTATTCTGTTAAGTGTGATTACTTTGGTTAATAAAATGAATGGAATTCCACAATACTTACAATTACACTGTTTGCAGAAAATGCAAAGGAACCAATCATAGAAAGTTAAATATTTCATATTTAATTCATAAAATACCCTCTTGCTAGAGTACACAGGTGCACTACATTATGTCTAGATTACATTCTCTCAAATACTAAGTTTACTTCTTTAGTGCTTTTACTATTGAATGAAGTATTAAGTCTATGCAAAGGGGAAAACGCATTAATTTTTTTTGGTAATATTTACCTACATTCTACTCTGAGTGTAAATAAAGGCTAGTTTTTCTAATTTATCTGATATTTCTGTGATAAACAAGATATTGAGAATTGTACTTTATTTAATCTCAAAAAAAATCAACAGAGTGGGGACAACGCCACTACAAAATTAGAAATAGTTGAAAATCTTTGTAGGAAGTCAGATCTCTTATTTTGACTCCAAAATTCTATCACTTGCCATTTAATTAATGCAAATAATATTCTAACTCAACAGAACCACTTACACCAAAATATCTTGGTTACATAATGTAAAGTACAATTCCAAACACACAGAATTATACCCTTGAATTGAACAGAAAACACTTATAGAAAGGGTCTCTAGAAAATAATTTCTTCCACCCACCTCATTTTACAAGTATGTAAACTGTGGCCCAGAGAGACTTTTATCTGCTTTCATTGAGAATCTATAGGTATAGAAATATATACAAATATCATTTAACTTATGACATATAATTTAGATTAGCTAAAACAAATGACACTATTTCATATGACTAAGCCTGTAAATACTAAGACCCTAATTTCTTGTCATTGAAATGTCTATGGATACACAAAAATTAATTAAAAAAACAATTGATAACTAGTACATTATACTATTGACTAAAAAAGACAAAACAATGTAACAATCCATGTCATATTATTTAACAAGAGACACACTTTCTAATGTTATTTTCCTATCCTTTAAGGCATGAACATGCCACACTATTACTAAAGATAGCACTCTTGTAAAATTGCTTTTACAAAGGAAAAAAGAAAATAATTAAATAATTGAATAGAAGAGAGAAACTGAAATACATTAAGTGGAAGTTCAAATATTTACTATTTCTTCTCTCCCAATCTTTGTTTCAATATGTTAAAAAAAAAATTCAAAATTGATGTTTCCAAAACAAAGAATGAAAAGAAAAACTAGATTCAAATTTTTGTGGCAAAAATTTCACCAAAGAGTGAAAGTATTAAAACTAAGGCATAAAACACAGCAAGCAAAGCTAATTAGGATGCTCCGGTTGAATTATACGCTGATTTGCTACTTTAAGAACACAGCTCTAAATTCATATAATATGGGTTTGGTTATTTGAAAATATTTAAAAAAACACACTCATTCTTCTAAGTTTCAATAAAAGTGTAATACTTAGAAAAACATTTGAGTTTCATTTGCTTTTAGAATAAAATAATATCCAAGGAGTGCATCCATTTGTTTATTACTTAGTTCAGTCCCAATCACAAATTAGATGACCCTGCATAAAATTTAGAGCCAGGAGAGCAGCACTAAGTTTAACTGACCTCAATACATTTTCAAATGGTGCTTCCCAGTTATTTGTTATTCTCTCTTATTGGGTTTTCCAGTCTAGAGTGGGTACACAAAAAACTTACAGTCTATGTAGTACTCCTAGTCAGTTTCACTCTGCAGATGGCACAGTGGAGAAATACCTTCTGTACAGGACCATGTACAATTTCTTCTGCAGCTGTCAGCACCTAGGGGAAAGTGCGCTGTTAAACAGTTGCTGCGTTCCACCTCAGAAGTGGCTGCAATTCGGTGGTGGGTGAAGTGATTCCTGTACATATATACAGGGATGAAAAGTACTATAGAAAATGAAAATATTTAACAACAAAAGTGGCTGTCTGAAAACTGTGCCACTGCAAAACAGAATACATCATTCAATCACAAGAGCCCTACACAGATGGGCTACCATTCATTTAGAAGTTGAATGTTAAGAATGATTGAAGAAAAAAAATAGAAATACAGTTATTCAATTCATAACATAGCTATAAATCAATGTTAAAACATCTGTGCTGAAAAAATTAAGCCTAGACATTTATATACGGATTTATATCATTATTTCTATAGTAATTTACTTCAAATCTGGCAAGTGTATACATAAGATTCTTTAATCTGTTCAGCTAATTTAATGCTTTTGTTTAAAATGACAATTCAAGGGAAAAAATCAAAATAGGTGAGATATCAGAACTGTATCATATGTAACATTAAATATATAAAAAAGAAAAAAAATTCTGAAATTCTAAATTACTTTATGTGAAAAACACACAATGGAATAACTAGTCCTAAACACTAGAAACTGTTATATTAGTTATCATATAATGAAGATTTATAGTAATCCCATTATAAAATGACAACTTCTCTTCTCCAAAGTCACAATGAGTTAGAATCTAGATACAGTCTTCATCCTTCCAAACAATGAGTTAACCTAGTGTATGATAAAGTTAGTTCATTAATACAGAAAATAATTACATTTTACTTTTACTATAACAACACCATTTCTACTTATCTTTGATGTAATCAGAAGATAAAACTCACAAATTATTCTCTGAAAAATATCACTGAATAATTAAGCTATCTTTCTTTCTAATCTTCTATCTCAGGGTCACAGCGACTATGTGTATACTACTTTGAAGAGGTAACTATTTACTTACTTCAAAATAACACATTTAGGTTCCTGACAGATTGAGGGTGCTCTAAGCAAAGTCCAACAAACTGGACCACTGAAAAGTGTCCTATATGTCAAACTTTTCTCAATCTCACTTGCCATAACAGACTTTATTTATTTTGGCACATCCTTAATGTAGTCAAAGATAGCTGACAATTTCAGCTTTCTTTAAATTCTCTCCAGAATAAGGCATACAATACATAAATATTTCATTTGAGTGACAAGAGATGGTAGAAGAAAAACAAAGTACAGAGTACCCTAGACTCTTTATTAAAAGAAGACATAGATCAGGGATTCTCAACCTGGGGCCCATGTATGGAATTTAGGGAACTCAGGAATTCTGCAAAATTGCATATAAAAATGTAGACATATTATACAGGTTCATAGATTTTTATAGAAAATGGGCATAAGTTTTTGTCATAATCTCAAAAGGGTACTGATAAGTGACATGAAGACACCCAATTGAGTAAGTAGCAGTAAATCACTTATTAAATGGCTAACTCTGTGTGGCTGTTTCTTCTTATGTAAAATGAGTAACAGACACAAGGATGTTCCAACAACTAAATGCAATAACTTACATGGTACAATAATTAACCTATTATTATCAGTAATAGTAATAATTGTTCAAAAGAGCTACCTCAAACAACCAACACTTTCTTACAGAGTCCCATCTAAGTTTACTGCTATATAACTTTATATTGCTTTTATTGAGTTGTAGCTTCTACATTTATTTAGCTGTGTCTTCTCAAAAAGACCAATAGTATAAGCTATATATTTCTGCATTATTTACATATCAAAATGTTACATACACATTTTAGAATACTGCTTCATACTCCTAGAGTCTACATTTCCCAAAAAGCCCACTGATCCCTTGTATGACGCCGCACTTACTCAGAACAGGTACAGGTAAGTAAAGCATTTGTTTTATTTGCTTCAATAGTTTATATAAAAGAATTTAATTTCCTTTACCTGTCTCTCCTTTCATTCACACAATACATACAAACAAACAAAACTAAAAAATTGAAGGATCTATCAATAGATCACATTTTCTGAAAAGGCTATACAAGTAACACTTTTACTTTTATAAATCATTTTCCTTACTCTTCAGGTTAGTTTTCTGAAGGTAAAAGACACAAGAAATATTCATAGATAACATCCTTTAAAAAAGAATCCTTGAATTAAAACATATAGACTAACCTTGCCTCTAAGATGAATTCACAATATTATAAACAGTATTATAAAACAGTATATGGTGCTCTTCAAGATTGTGGTAACCTGTAAATACTCATCAAAAAATGACCAATGAAATATTAGCAAGTATTAATGATACTCAGTGAAGAGACAGAAGATTTGTAATATGTATGAAACGATATCATATAATGCAACTACATAGTTAATTTCCAATCATTTCAAATGTAAAGAACCTTTTGTAGAGTCTTCTCATGATAGCAGTTACACTGTATGTATTCACACATTAATAAAATATACTTCAGTAAGAACGAAGGGAATAGGCTTTAAGTGAAAGAACAGAAGAGAGAAGCATAATAAGCATTCAGAGTAACTACAATAAAAAGGATATGAGTAGAATATAGAGTATATGCAGGGGTAATGAGGAGGACAACAGGCATAGGCCCAATTATGCTAAGGAAAATTTTATTTCAAAGGATGGCATTTTAATAAGCATTTTACAAAAATCACTTTAGCAGCAGCATGAAAAATGAATTAGAGATGTGGTTCAAATGGGATGGAAGCAATGGGAATATATAGTTAAGAATAATAAAAGATCTATTAAAAATGAAATAAATATATACACTATACAAAACATTAAAGAATAAAAATTTTGGGATAAGTCAAAGCTATTTCTAAAATTTGAGTACAGAAACTAGCATTCATTCACTCATCCATTTATTTACTCAATTTTCTCCAGTGGGTCAGGTCCCATTTTAGGCACTGAGCAAAAAGGAATGAACAAACATGCCAATGACTTGCCCTTTGGAAGCTAATGAAAGAGACAGATAAAAAGTGAATTACTAAATTTCCTATATAATAAAGGCTAATATGCAAATTGTCCCTACAGGTGGGAGTTTAACCAACTGGGAGTTAGACGTGCACTGACCAACAGGGGGCAGAGCAGAACATGGCTGGTGTCTGCGATGTGGAGCTGGCAGCGGTAGACAATGGAGGCGCTGCTGGCCCCTATGGGCCCCCACGTGGGATGGCGGAGCAGGTGAGTGGGCAGTGCCAGGCCAAGGCGGGTGTGAAGGGGGGCCCCGGCCTGCAGCTAGGGGAAGGGAGGCTCTGGCTAGGGATCCTACCCATGCACGAATTTCATGCACTGGGCCTAGTATAATTAATGTATGAAAATGATTCACACCTAAATAAAAAAATATCCCAGTTATAGGAACAGAGTGACATATTATTTTAACAGAGAAATCAGAGAAAAGCTAAGGAAGTTGCATTATTTGAATGAAATCGTTTCCAAATAATGTGGAATGAGCCCACAGGCTACCTGGGGTAAGAATAATGCAGACAGATGGAATAGGAAGAGCAAAGCTCTGAATCAGGAACAAGTGATCCAAATTTTAACCTGGTGTCAGATCACACAGGGCCTTGGAGACCATAATAAGGACTTTGGGGTGTTATTTTTGGGGGGAGGGGGTGGTTTAGAGAAAGCAACTGCAGAATTTTAACTGGGAGAGTGATATAACTTATTTAACCTTTTAAAAGTATGGTATCAGCCATTATGGTGGAACTGATGGTAGACACCAAGAATGGAAGTATTAGCAAGACTATGGTAAAATTTACATAATAGAATATCAGATGGGACTTTTCCCATTGTCCAGGGATTGGTAATTAGAATCCAAGAGTAAGAACAAAGAATAATCAAGATTACTAATTCAGAAGATAGCCTAAACAAGTGATAGCCAACTACTCCATAACTTAAACATCTTTACCTTTCTCAGTTCCTCTTTACCCCACATTGACCAATCCCATACCAAGGTGAATGAGGCAATCATCTGAATTTGCTGCACTGACTTAATGTAGGTGGACAATGCTGTTGCCAAGAGTTCATATCAAGCAAGAATGGGTCCAAAATATCAAGAAGGAAAAACTGTTATCTTATCTCTCATCTGGACCTCAGCTTGTGTTGAGACTTGCTTATTTATCGCATGCTCACTCTCCCTCCCATTGCCCATTTGAGGGGAAGGGAAAGATAACCTGGAGTTGGAAACGTGGGCAGAGAGAACTGAAGTCATCTGCAATAGCAAAGAATGTCTTGGCTTTGAAAGCAGCTGGACTTGAGCCTCCAGACAATGGGGACCCCAACAGCCAGAGGCTATGGGTATACTACAAAGGTAGAAATGGAGGAAGAGTAGAAAAAGCAAGCCAGAACGGGAAAGTGTAACCTTCCAAAAACACCTTATCCTCCAAAAATGTTTTATACATATGTTGCATCAGAGATCTAGCATTTGTCTTTCTTTCCCCGCCAAAGGCATGAGGTCTAGTCAGTGCTAGGCAGAAAAGCAGAATGAAAAAAGAAAACAAAAGTGTCACTTAAGACAGCCTTTTTCCCCTTTCCATTTCTCTTCTAGGCATCAACACCCAGGATGAAAACTGAAATATAAATGAAAGAGGAAATCACTCTTGGTTCACTGGAGTTAGCAGAGTGACTGACTAGATTCAACCCTTTCCACACTCCAAGGTCCTAGGAGGGCCTAAGCAGCACAAGTAGAAGCAGAAAAGTTAAGTTTTAAATTAGGCTCTGAGGTAAAAATTCAAACTAGTCAGATTCAACTGACTTTACTAGATTAAAGCAAGATTGAACATATCTTCTGAACTGTCCAGAAAGGTATAACATTTTCTTGTGATGAGTAAAGAAACAAAATAACTGATTTGACCAACAATAAGCAAAGGTCTTATTGGAGAAAAAGAAAACCATATCATGGCTGCTTTTGACTTTCTCTTTCTAAAACATTCTATAAATATCTAGCTGACTGCCTGCATTATCCTATTCTTATTTCTTATTTTTAAAAACTGATAATTAGATAACTAATGATTGTTTTACAAAAACTTCCTTATATTTTATCCTTGCATAAAAGTTACAGAAATATTCTGAACATTTACAAATAATAGGTCTTATTACAAATACTAACAAATATACATTATTTTATACATTTGTGAAGAACACTATGTTGTATAGAAGTTAAAAATAAAATCCCCTAAATAAAACACCAAACTAGAAGCCTGACGCACAATAGGCCCCAAGGAAGGAAAATGCAGAAAAAGAAAAAAACAAAGCAGAAGGTTTGTGTTAAAGAACACTTTCAATATTCATATTGGAATAATCTAAAAACTTAGAGAAAACTCTGCTCTGATTCATAGTTAAAATAAATAAATAAATAAATAAATAAATAAATAAATAAATAAATTTATTTATTTCAGAGAGGAAGGGAAAAGGGAAAGAGAGAAACATCAATGAAGAGAAAAAATCATTGATCGGCTGCCTCCTGCACGCCCCCTACTGGGGATGGAGCCCACAACCTGGGCATATGCCCTGACCAGGAATCGAACCATGACCTCCTGGTTCATAGGTTGAGGCTTAACCGCCGAACCATGCCAGCTGGGCTCAAGTATATTTTTTTTAATAAATTAAAATATCAGTATTTTATGTGACCAAGTTGTACAAAATCTTATCTCTGTTTAAATGTCATATTTTTATGCCAGACTTTTAATTTGACTCATGATTGCAAACATACCAGTGCACTCATGTATAGATCCATGCATGTGAAAATATGATGATTTTTTTCCATTTTTGTGTCTAGTTTTGAGTGTTTGTGAACAAACAATAAACTTTTATTGTAAGGCTAAATAAATTATCCTATTTTTAGATAATACAGCATCCTATAATTTTGATGTTTATAATTCTTTATGTAATGTTCCTCTTATTTTTATAATCACTCATCATCCTAAATTATGCCATGTATATTAAACATATACTTTATAAGTCAGTCCTCAGAGATTCAGCATAATAAAGAGAAAGTTATAGGAGTCAAAATTATAAAACTAGGTTCTATATTTATGGCTTTTTTCTAGTCCACTTTTTCAGATGATATAAGAATATCAGTTATAAAGTGTAAAAAAAATCATACAGACTCAAGTAATACAAATATACATGTTCACTGTTAGTAAATAATGTTAGCCAAATTGTCAACACAGTACTGAAGGGCAAGCACGAAGCTGGAAGACTGACACCATCTAACTTCAATGCTTATTATAAAGTTACAGTAACCAAAGCAGGAAGAGAACAGTCCGGAAATAAAACCACACAAATATAATCAACTGATCTTTGACACATGACAAATAAAATTCAATGCTGAAGAACAGCCTTTTCAACAAATGGTGCTGGCACAACTGGACATCCACATGCAATAAAATAAAAATAAATCTAGATGCAAACAATAAACCATTCATAAGATTAGCTCAAAGGGATCAAAGACAAAGAAAACTATAAGACTCCGAGAATAAAAAAAAAAAAAATCTAGGTAACATTGGGATTGACAATGACTTTTTAGGTATAACATTAAAAGCATAATTCATGTAAGAGAAACAATGACCACTAGATTTCAATAACATTAAAAACTTCTGCTCTACAAAAAAAACACTGTTAAGAGAATGAGAAAACAAACTGTGATGGGGAGGAAAACATTTGCAAAACACGTATCTGATAAAGGATTAGTAACCTAAATATACAAAGAACTCTTAAAATTCAACGATTAGAAAACAAACAATCCAATTTAAAAAATGGGCAAAAGATCTGATCAAACACCAAAAAGTGCAACTGATGACATCTAAGCATATGAAAAGATGCTTAAGTCATATGGAAAGTGTATTAGTTTTTTTAGGGCTGGCAACACAAAGTACCATAAACTGGATGAAGTAAACAACAGAAATTGTCTCACAGTTTTGGAGGCTAAACAATCCGAAATCAAGGTGTTGGCAGGGTTGGTTCCTTCTGAGGACTGTGAGGGAAGGATCGGATTCCAGGCCTCAATTCTTGGCTTACAGGTGGCAGTCTTCATGTTCCCAGGCATTCTCCCTGTATGCATATCTCTGTGTCCAAATTTCCCTTTTTTATAAAGACACCAGTCACATTGGATTAGGACCCACTGTAATGATCCCACTGTAAAGTGATTAACTCTGTGAGGACTCTATCCCCAAATAAAGACATGTTCTGAGGTACTGGGAATTAGGACTTCAACATATGAAATTGGGGAAACACAATTCAATCTTTATTTAACTGCAAATTTAAAGAACGAGCTATAATTATGCACCTATTAGAATGGCTACAATTCAAAACTCTGACAACACCAAACACTTATAAGATGTGCAGCAACTGGAACTCTCATTTATTGTTAGTGGGAATGCAAAAATGGGTGCAGCCCCTTTGGCAGTTTCTTTCAAAGTAAACATACTCTTACCATATGATTCAGCAATCACATTCCTTGGTATTTACCCAAATGAGCTGAAAACTATGTCCAAACAAAAGCTTACACACAATGTTTATAGCAGTTTTATTCATAATTGCCAAACATTGGAAGCAACTGAGATGTCCATCAACAGGTGAACTAATAAACAGTGTTATGTTGACATTATGAATATTATTCAGTGATAAAAATATATGAGCTATCATGCCATAAAAAAGTCTTAGCAGTAGTTCTCAACCTTCCTAATGCCACGACCCTTTAATACAGTTCCTCATGTTGTGGTGACCTCCAATTTCATTGTTACAAATTCAACATAATTAAAGCATAATGATTAATCACAAAAACATTATGTAATTATATATGTGTTTTCCAATGGTCTTAGTAGACCCATGTGAAAGGGTCGTTTGACCCCCAAAGGGGTTGCGACCCGCAGGTTGAGAATCGCTGACTTAAAGGAACCTTAAATGTATATTGCAAAATGAAAAAGTCAGTCTGAAAAGGCTTCATATGCAAGTATATGACATTCTGGAAAAGGCAAAACTAGGAAAAGTAAAAATATCAGTGGTTGCCAGAGATTCATAAGGAGGAAAGGAGGAATGAATAGGTGGGAAAAGCTAGCTGTTGTTCTATTAAGAATGACAAGAAATAAAAGGTTAGGGTAATTACATGAAAACAAAAATAGGCTCTCAAAATCTAAATACAAATGTTGAAAATATTATTTTTCAGCAATAGTCATGTCAGTAAATTATGGAAAAGATACATTATATATGATTTAAAAAATGGTGACTTGAGTGCAATGCAGGTAGAGAAACAATGGTACACTGTTACAATGGCTGATATGGAAATGAGTTTATCAAGGTAAAAGTTTTTGTGTTCCTCGTTTTCCCACTGACATTATTTTGCAAAACTATTGTTTTATACAGTATTAACCAGTTTATTTATTTTCAATTTGAGACTTCTTTTCCAGACTACTTGGTCTCCAGACTACTTGCAGTTAAACGAAACACAGTGAAGAAGCATAATAAGCATTTCATATATTCAAAATAAGACATAAATCTAAACATACAGCCACCAAAACTTGCTTTCATCACACACAAGTAACATTTCCAGTTTCTAGGATCACAGTTCATATTAAGCTATATATTTATAAAGGCAATTCATGCTCCAATACTCAATAAAATTGTAATCTATATATAGAAAAGTTATAACTGGCAAACGGTTTAAATAGGCCAAGACATTTTAGTTTCACAATGTGCTATTTTAATTTCAGAAACCCAGATAAATGCAATGAATATAACAGTATCAAGAGTTTGAGATTATATTTTTTAAAATATTCATGCTATATTTACTTTAACCATTCTAAAAATTACCTAGCCTACCTGATTTTAGAATGAAATCAGGTAACACTGATCACCATATTGCAATATAAAAGTTCTGACTAAAAGAATTCAAGGATAAGTTTTCTCTCCCTGCTTATATGTTAACTATCTTATTTAGATGCAATAGAAAATTTATAGGGACAAGGGAATTTGAAATTAGCTATGAAATGAGTTTTTACCAGAAGGAAGGAGTTTTCTACCCTTTGAAGTTAAAAATTATTTTCTACAGTGTGTAGATCTAGCCATAATCCAATTTATTTTCTAGTATTCTTCTGTAATGTTAAAAAAAAAAAAAAACACCAAAAAATATCAATTTTAGAAAAATATAAAAATATCCTGGTAGTTATGTTAAGGAACATAATTAAACAGATAAAATTTGATTTGGAATCCACCAATGCAGAATTTATTCTGACGCTCATCGTAAATTAAATACTCTCTATTTTCTAGTATAACTCTGGGAAGGATATTGAATATCTATTTTTAAAATATGAGATAATTGTAAATTTTAATGTAATTTTTATGTGATGTGGCCAGGTTTATATTGGAGACTCTCTTATATCAAATACTGTTGACATTTTCTAACCCAAATATCCATGAATGATATTCAAAAAAAATTTCATTCAAATTTATATTTTGTAATGATACTAAAAACATATATACATTTCACCAGATCATCTTCCTACTTTAAGGATGCCAAAAATGTACACAAATTTCTGAGAACTCCTTATCCTATCTAATAAAACAGAAACATGGTAATTAGCATACATCCGCTACCCTTCCCATTGGCTATTCAGCGAGATATGCAAATTAACTGCCAGCCAACATGGCGGCCGGCAGCCAGGCAGCTTGAAGCTAACATGAGGCTTGCTTGCTTCAGTGACGGAGGAAACCAACGTTCCCCGCCTGCCTTGCAGGCATCTGAGCTTGCAGTTTGAAACATTGTTACAAATATAGAAGCTAAACAAAACCCCAGAAACCTGCTCTCAGCCCGCCTGGATCTCAGAGCTGGAGTTGATACAGTGTTTCGAATATAGAACCCAAACAAACCAGATACCTGCTTTCAGCAGCAGAGGCCTCAGAGCTGGAGCCAGAGCTAAAGCTGGCCCAGAATGAAGAAAAAAAGGAGCAGTTGGGAGCTTCAGTCACCCAGGAGCCTGAAAACAGCCCTCAGCCCCTCACCCAGACTGGCCAGGCACCCCAGTGGGGACCCCCACCCTGAAGGGTGTGTGACCAGCTGCAAACAGCCATCATCCCCTCACCCAGGCTGGCCAGGCACCCCAGTGGGGACCCCCACCCTGAGGGTGTGTGACCAGCTGCAAACAACCATCATCCCCTCACCCAGGCTTGCCAGGCACCCCAGTGGGGACCCCCGCCCTGATCCAGGACACCCTTCAGGGCAAACCAGCCAGCCCCCACCCGTGCACCAGGCCTCTATCCTATATAGTAAAAGGGTAATATGCCTCCCAGCACCGGGATCAGCAGAGCTAAGAGGCCTCCCAGCACTGGGATCAGTGTGACAGGTGGCAGCGCCCAAACCCCCTGATCGCCATGCGGATCTGTGTGTGATAGGGGGCGGGGCCACAACCTCCCTATCTGCCCTGCTCTGTGTGTGACAAGGTGCAGCACCCCAACACCCCCCCCCATGGGCCCTGCTCTGTGTGTGATGGGGTAGAGCCATAACCTCCCCATCGGCCCTGCCCTGAGTGTGACAGCGGCAGTGCCCCAACCCCCGGATCAGCCCTGCTCTGTGGGTGATAGAGGGCGGCGCCCCAACACCCTGATCTGCCCTGCTCTGTGCATGACAGGGGGGAGCTCCCCAACCTTCTGATGGGCCCTGCTCTGTGGGTGACAGGGTACGGAGCCCCAACACCCTGATGGGCCCTGCTCTGTGCATGACAGGGGGCAGCGCCCTAATCCCGATTGGCCCCGCTCTGTGCATGACAAGGTACGGAGCCCCAACCCCCCGATGGGCCCTTCTCTGTGAGTGACAGGGGGCAGCGCCCCAACCCCCAGATTGCCCTGCTCTGTGCGTGACAGGGGGTGGCGCCACAACCTCCCCATCGACCCTGCCTTGAGTGTGACAGGGGGCGGTGCCCCATCCCCCCAATCGGCCCTACCCTGAGCGTGACTGAGGGTGGCATGGCAACCTCCCAATCCGCCCTGCACTGTGCATGACAGGCGGCGGCGCCCCAACTCCCCAATAGGCCCTGCTCTGAGCCTGACCAGGGGCTGCACCTAGGGATTGGGCCTGCCCTCTGCCACCCCAGAGCAGGCCTGAGCCAACAGGTCGTTATCTCCCTAGGGGTCCCAGACTGTGAGAGGGCACAGGTCAGGCTGAGGGCCACCCCCCTCCCCGCCGAGTGCACAAATTTTTGTGCACTGGGCCTCTAGTATATCTATAATATAATTCATCATATTTAATAATATATATTCTTAAATAATTTAATAAAATAAAAATATTAGGCCGAAGCCAGTTTGGCTCAGTGGATGGAGCGTCGGCCTGTGGACTGAAGGGTCCCAGGTTCGATTCCGGTCAAGGGCATGTACCTGGGTTGCGGGCATATCCCCAGTGGGAGATGTGCAGGAGGCAGCTGATCGATGTTTCTCTCTCATCGATGTTTCTAACTCTCTATCTCTCTCCCTTCCTCTCTGTAAAAAATCAATAAAATATATTTTAAAAAAATATATATTAGGTCTTTACCAGAAGTTACAGAAATATGACATTGAAATTATTTATTGTGTTAATATAGTAATATAAACAATTTATTGTCTAAGGAAAAATAAATTGGATGTCTATGCCATGTAGAGAAACACAGGGCAGAGGTTATCAAACAAAGATGTGTTCTATAACTTTCTGAGGCTTTTCGGAGATAAAATAAAGTAACATTAGTCTTCCCACTCACAGAAAAATTAGATTAAGGGATAGAATTACATAATTTGGAGATCTTTCTAATCTACACTAATAAAAGACAAACATGCAAATTGACCATACCTTCACTAGGACTTTACCACGCCCACCAGCCAATTGGAGAGACTATATGCAAATTAACCTAACCAAGATGGTGGTCGTCAACCACGGAGCTGGAGCAAGCAGGAGGCGTGGTTGTGCCAATGATGGAAGAAGCCAAGCTTCCCGCCTGCCGCGGCCGCTCTGAGCTCCACTCAAAGCAACAAAGTTTCAATTATAGAAGGTAAATAAACCCCAGATACCTGCTTTCAGCCAGCTGTGGCCACGGAGCTGGAGAGAGCAGGAGGCTTCCCTCCTGCCCGCCCTGGCCGGCTCTGAGCTCCTTTCAAGGCTATGAAATTTCAATTATAGAAGTTAAATAAATCCCAGTATAAATAAAAAAAAAAAAGGAGAGGCTGGGAGCTTCCATCACCGGGGGGCTAGGCCAGCCTGAAAACGGCCCTCAGCCCCTCACCCAGACTCACCAGGCACCCCAGTGGGGACCCCCCACCTTAAAGGGGGTGTGGCCAGTCTGAAAACAGCCATCAGCCCCACATCCAGGCTGGCCAAACCTCCATGGGGTGAGGGTCACCACTGAGGGGGGCTTGACCAGCCTGCAAACAGCCATCAGCCCCTCACCCAGGCTGTCCAGGGACCCCAGTGGAGACCCCCAACCTGAAGGGGGCTTGACCAGCTTGCAAACAGCCATCATCCCCTCACCCAGGCTGGCCAGGCACCCCAGTGGGGACCCCCACCCTGATCAGGGACACCCTTCAGGGCAAACCAGCCGGCACCAACCCATGCACCAGGCCTCTATCCTATGTAATAAGAGGGTAATATGCAAACTGACCCTAACAGCAGAAGGACTGGGAATGACTGGTCACTATGACACACACTGGCCACCAGGGGGCAGGCGCTCAATGCAGGAGCTGCCCCCTCGTGGTCAGTGCGCTCCCACAGGGGGAGCTCTGCTTAACCACAAGCCAGGCTGACGGCTGCCAGTACAGTGGTGGTGGTGGGAGCCTCTCCCGCCCCCCTCAGCAGCGCTAAGGATGTTTGACTGCAGCTTAGGCCTGATCCCTGTTGGCAACTGGACAACCCCTGAGGGCTGCCAGGCTGCCAGAGGGATGTCTGACTGCCAGCTTGGGCCCAATCCCCCAGGGAGCAGGCCTAAGCCAACAAGTGGATATCCTCTGAGGGGTCCCAGACTGCAAGAAGGCATAGGCCAGGCTGAGGGAACCCCTCGAGTTCACAAATTTTTGTGCACTGGGCCTCTAGATTTTAATATTTGGTAACTCCTACTAGTTGCTTATGCTAGAATATTCTATTAGTCTATAACATGGAAGTTATGAGGACCGACCTTGGGGACAGACTATGAGCAAATCCCATATTTGCCTCTAGTTTTATAGAAAAAAATATATTTACATGAGTACTATATATGCATTTATACATGTATAATGTATCTACAGGTATATACAGTTAATATGTGTATAAATACACACACATATACACTTATATGTACATATATACATACTATACACACATACTTTTTTGGGCAAATCATTCAATCTCCTGTGCCATTTTCCTCACAGGATTATTGTGTGAACTAATTCAGTTAATATATGGAAAACACAGTTATAATTGTCCCTGTCTCAGAGTAAGGTGCATCAACTACTAGTTATTGTTATTATTACCACTGCTGCTGTTATATTAGTATAAAAGAAAACTTAAATGTAGTAAACAGAAATTATTCTTAACATTATTTAACATTATTTAGTAATAAAGTTTTGTTTATTTATAACTTTATATCTTGCAAACAAGATTTAAAAATTATCAAGCAAAACATTTGAATAGGATCAACTCATTAGTCCTCTGCTTTAAATTATCCCTAGAGATTAGAACATTGTGTCCTACTTCAGACAGTGAATGCCATTTTTAAAAAAATTACTTAGAGGAATGGTGATAAGTGGTAATTAACAGTTTGTATTAAAATTTTGTTAGTAAAATTATTCTTCTCTAAATAAGTAATAATTTACATATGTGTTTGTGTATCACAGTGTATTTCTAAGCTATCAGATTCTCTTCTCATTCAGTTATATGAAAATCTAGCGACTTGCCTTATTTAAAGTCATTTTTAAGATATACGCTCATTTAATTAACTAGGCATCATGAAGTTTTGTAGACTTCTGATCTATAATAATAGAGTACCAACCTCATGTTCTAGAACAGCTGTTCTCAACCTGTGGGTCGCAACCCCTTTGGTGGTCGAACGACCCTTTCACAGGGGTCGCCTAAGACCATCCTGCATATCAGATATTTACATTACGATTCATAACGGTAGCAACACTACAGTTCTGAAGTAGCAACGAAAATAATTACATGGTTGGGTCACAACATGAGGAACTGTATTTAAAGGGCCAAAAGGTTGAGAACCACTGCTCTAGAAGTTCTCAGATTCAAGTCTTTCTGCCATTTACTAGTCAGGTAATATTAGGCATATTACTTATCATTCTGTTTCCTGACCTGCAAAATGAGGACAATCGTGTCTTTTTAACTGGATTTGTTTGAAGTTTAGGTGGAAATCTACATTAAAACATTTAGAATAAGGCTAACACCTAGCAAAGCACCTCAAAAATGCTATTTCTTATTATTGTTACTATTGTTAATACCATTATTATTGTGGTTAAGTATGGAAGACTGAGCATACTCCCTCCCAAAGTTCCACTAATATTACAAAAAGCTACAAAACCAAAGGACCAGGAGAAGGTTTTAGAAAATGAACAACTCAAGCAGACAACTAATAACTGATTTGGCACAGCAGAGGAAGCTGAAAACTGCATGGCAGAAAAGAAATCAGCATAAGTTAACTAACAGGAAGTCAGGGGTAATGCTAGCACTAAATACTGAGGGATTCTCTAAAAGCCTATGTAGAGAACACTTCCACACACAGGTTAATTATGCCATCCCACTTGCCCTCTTTTCTTTTATACCTAGAAGATCATTATTGAATATCTTGAACCAGAGAGGTTCCTGACTTAGAACTACCAAGCACAAAAAGGTAGAACCCAAGGAAGAGCAAGGCTCAGTTGGAGCTGAACTGGTTCTTAAAAGCTGTCCAGCAGGTGTAAACCATCCAGAAAGAATATCTGAAAATTCACTGGGGAACATTTAAGACGCCAGAAAACAAACATGTAGAGACCACTGTTAGGCACATTCTCTATCTTTCCCCTGTGCTCCATCACACCCCACTTTGGGCTCTAGCCCTCCCAGCGGTTTTCCTATTATTCTCATTACAGGTTTGCAGGACACAATTACCGGCTTCCAGTTTCTGATAAATCACCTCACCAAGTTTCCAGTGGACCGCCTACATTTGGTCTCCCCTTCAACTTGCACCTGGTCTGACCAGTTACTCTGATCTTCACAGGAGACATAAATATCCTGCTCCCCTTACTCTTGCCATTTTGGTCTCAGCCTTTCTGTTCGCAGATGTAGCAATAAATTTTGCTTTTAATTTAATTTGGCCTGGTTCCTCTCGGCATCAACCTAACAACCACAATCTGGAATCTCACAAGAGAAATTCTGGCTCTTTGCTTCATGCCCCTAATAAAGCCATCTAGGCAACAATTCTCGCTCCCAAATACACAGATTCAAACCAAATCTGTAGCACCTCATTAAGTCAAGATTTTTAGAAAAGTCCCCGACATGAAAGACTAGAATCAAAATAAATAAACAGAAAAATATACTCAAAGGAAATATCATACAAAGAGAAGAAACATTGAAAAGTATTTACCATTATCACAGACAAAAGACATAATAACTACAGGAGAAAAATAAGAATAATGTATTATGTCAAAAAATAGAATAGAGGAACAGTAACTTTCAGAAAAAAAATTTTAAATAGCTGAAATAAAATATTCAATGAAAGAAAACATCGAGAAAACGTCCTAGTAAATAATGTATAAAGATAATGAAATGAAAAAAAAAAGGAGAGAAAAGTCAAGAAAATCAGGACAAGCACAGCAAAACATATGCTTACTGACCAGAAACTGAGAACAGAAAATTGGAAGTGAAGGGAGCAATACTTTCACAATTTTTTTTTATTGATTTTACAGAGAGAAAGGGAAAAGGGGTGGAGGAGAGAGAATAACATCAATTTGTTGCTCCACTTATTCATGTATTCATTAATTGATTCTTGAATGTGACTTTTTTTGAAGAAAATTATTTTATAACTCATAGTTATATACATAAGCTAATGTTCAATCAGATGCAAAGATGGAATGAAGATATTTTCAAGTAAGCAAAATTATATGACTCCTTTATCAGAAAGCAGCTGGAAAGTATACTTCAAGAACAAAGAACAAGGAGTTGGAGGAGCATGAGATTCAGGAAATAAATAACTTAGCACTGGAGCCCTGGATGGGTTGCTCAATTGGTTAGAGCATTGTCCCAATACCTCAGGGTTGCAGGTTCCATCTCTGGTGAGGGCGCGGACAAGAAACTATCAATAAATGCATAAATAAGTACAATAGCAAATCAATGTTTCTCTGTTTTCTCTCCCTTCCCGACCCTTCCCTCCCCTTCCTCTCTTCCTCTCTCTCTCTCTCTCAAATCAATAAATTAAAAAAGAATCTAGCACTGGAGAACATCCTGGGGATGTCCCAAGATGATCGACTATGCACCAGGCACAGAAAGCAACCAATGTGGATTATAGAACAACCATATGGAAAGGTTTCCACAAAAAAGGACAATTGATACAGTGTTTAAACCCACATTAAAAAAATTATTAATATGCATATAACAGATCTGTTGAAACTTTTAGGGAAAAAAAACAGTAGGTATACAAAATATAAGCAAATAAAAAGGAGAACATTATTAATTCCAGGAAAAAAAAAGTGGTCAGAGAATGAAAATCATAATACACATTTAGCTAAAGAATAAACAATACTTAATAGTTGATTTAATGCAAAATTATTGGATATGTTGAGAAAATTGAATGATTACTATGTAAGTATGCTGAGAACATGAGGAGATATACATGAAAGAATAGTAAATCCCCAACTAATAAAATGGAAAGTAAATTAATAGAAAAAAAATGATAAATCAATAAAGAGCAATTTTAAATTATTATTTAAAAATATGGAAATGCCATGAAAAATAGCTCCAAGAGGGCAAAGTCACTGACTGAGGAAAGTAGGGTTATGGAAGAGAGTGTGTAGTAAAAGGCAGTCCTTTATTTGGTTTTGAATCTTGTAATACTATTTTACTTTTAAACTCTGTGCATATACTATTTTTAATCAATTTTATTAGATTGAGTTTATTAGATAAATTTCCAACTTATATTGTGAAATAATACATGATTAATATCAATTTCTAAATCTTAATATAGTAATATCTCAGTTATCCAGCACCAGCATGGCTTCACACACACAAAAACAATTCTAGAAATGAAGTTTATACCTTCAAAGACAAAACTTTACTTTTTTCACCAACTGACAAAATATTTTTAAACATTTTTTGAGTGATTCATTGTTACTCCCTACCTCTTAATATTATTGTTATTATTATAGATATCAATTATCAAACTTACACCAGGCCCTCTGAATTATGGAGATTATTCTATCCTACATTAAATGGCATTAGGTCTGTCTGTCTTTATAATTTTAAAAGAAGAGTAAAAAATAGAATAATCTGGTTTACTACAAATTCAAGTTAATAAAACTCATTAGAACTTCAGCAAGTATTTAGAATGCAATACTCAGATTTACACAGAAAAACTTTGCTTACAATGTGACACTGTCCTGAACACTTTCATATAAATTTCAACTCCATGAGGTAGGAACTATTATTTTTCCCATTTTACAGATAAGAAAATGAAGGAACAAAGAGGCAAAGTGACTTGATGAACTAGCAAGTGACTGAGTTGAGATCTGACCCAAAGCAATTTGATTACAAAGACTGTGATCTTTACTGCTATTTTCTGCTTTGCATTCTAAATCTATTGAGCCTGGCCTGAGTGGCTCAGTGGTTGAGCACTGACCTATGAACAAGGAGGTCATGGTTCAATTCCAGGCCAGGGCACATGCTCAATCCCCAGTGTGGGGCATGTAGAAGACAGCTATCAATGATTCTCTCTCATCATTGATGTTTCTCTCTCTCTCTCTCTCTCTCTCTCTCTCTCTCTCTCTCTCTTTCTCTCTCCTTCTCCCTTCCTCTCAGAAATCAATAAAAAATATATATTAAAAAAAAATAAATCCATTAAATTTAACATATTATATTAGACTAGAGGCCTGATGCACAAAATTTGTTCAAGGGACTTGGCCCTTGCAGCCCCGGCTTCATCTGGAAGGTCGTCCAGGAGGACATCCAAAAGGTCGTTCGGCTGTCCAATCTAATTAGCATGTTATACTTTATTATTATAGATTATTTGGAAAACACTTTATAATCTTGCAGGGTCTAAAGTACATAACTACTAACCATTATTAGTGATATATTAGAGATATTATGAAAGTGTGGTCAAAATTAATAGAATGCCTGATGCCAAAAGATATTCACCTTATAAATTTAAAATAAAAATTTCTCCCACAAAAAAATTATAAATCGACAAAATTATATAAGTCTCATTTAACTAAATCCATGTATGGTTAGTCATTTATTTTCTCTTTTCCTATAAACCGTACTACTGGTATATATAGCAATTTATAAAGTCAAATATAAACAATATTACAGAATAACACAGAGGAACAGAATAATCATCATCTTGAAGAGAACCACAACATGAAAAGCTTACTAAATTTTCCTATTCGATAACATACTATTATATCACATTGATTCTAAGGCACATATTCTTTTACAATATTTTTCTTTTTTGGTACATAAAGTAATTGTGTATGTTACAATCACTGCTACTTCAGATTTGATGAAATATGGTAACTAACAGCTACATAGTCCATAACAGTTAATAGTACCTGTGTCAGGTACTATTCCAATTGCTTTATACATATTTACTAATTTAATCCTCACAACAATTCTGTGAGGCAGATACTTTTACTAACCCTATTTTACACATGAGAAAACTGAAACACCATTTAAGTAAATTACTGGAGTTCATGCAGCTACTGATTAGAAGAGTCAGGATTCCAACTTCAGCAGGAAGCCTAGTTCCAGAGACTAAACTCAAATATTATACTGTATGGCCACATCACTACACACAATTTACCACTTTCTCTGAGACCCCATAACTCCTAATGTTTGTTCTTCTCTGTAACTGCAACTGCTTTTAGCTACACTTTCTCTGAAGAAGAACCTATTGTTTCTTTGGTTATATAAGAACAACGAGTAAAATTAAAAGTAGAGCTACTTGGTTGCCAGTGAGTATGAAGCATAAATGGGACAATTAGTCAGCATTCATTCTTCAATTCCCTGCTCAGCTGCTTCTCACTCCCTTCTCTTGTAATCTCTTGGGATATAAATCCTCAGTGCACTTTCAGTTTTGATGAAAGATGTTTAAGCAGTGGATTGACATACATGTGATGCGGAATAATTATTTTCTAAAAACAAAAGTTCCAACATTTTCACTACAAAGACAATTTCAAATGTATGCCTGAAGAAACTGTGTGCAAGGGAAACTTAATTAAGAACACTTAAGGAAGAAATGTTAAATGATTTTAATTACAAGTACCTTTATGAATAATTTCTCTGTGTATCCAAGTCATTCTTCTTTGGTAAAGAGGGAGAACCTCAAACACTGCTAAATAAGGTAAAAATCAAGAACCCATTTCTTATATAATTTTATAACCACAGCAATTAATGCTCTATACTAAAACAATAGCATTAATTGAGGTCTTAGTCTGTGTTTTAATATAGGATAAAGTTTTTACATACACCATCACTCATCACTGCTCCTTATGATAGGCACTAAAATATCCAGTTTTATACTGGAAATTGTAAAACAAAGAAACCAAAATTTTGCTCCAAAATTATATAGTTGGCAAATAATAAGATATACATTCAAATTCAGTTCTGCCTTACTTCAAAGCCTTTGTTCTTTCACATATTGATAGGGTATGTTAGTAAAATGGGTGAAAATTACAACAAAATTTACAGATACTTATGCTATTATTATGTAAGATATAAACAATATGGTTACAGATTATTTTAGTCATAAAAGTATGTCTAACAGCTCTGGCTACTGTTGCTAAATGGTTAGGGAATTGGGTCTTAGGTTTGATTCCTGTTCAAGGGCACTACCTAGGTTCCATGTTTGATCCCAGGCCCAGTCAGGGCATGTGGGGAGGCAACCAATCGATGTCTCTCTCTCACACTGATCTCTCTCTCTCTCTCTCTCTCTCTCTCTCTCTCTCTCTCTCTCTCTCTCTCCCCCCCCCCTTCCACTCTCTCTGAAAATCAATGGAAAAAAAATTCTCCAGTGAGGATTAACAATAACAAAAAAAGTATGTCTAACAAGTATGTCTTGATGTCTTGTTTGCGGTTTCTGTGAGATAAAGATATTAAACCTTTGAGTATTGTACCTGAATTTTAAATACATTTATGAATTTTTTTTAAAAAATGTATCACACATATACCTAACTTCTTAAAATGTAATAGACCCAATTTAAACATTTATTGATGAATCAGGGCCATCAAGACTGTTAGCATCAGTAATTTCAGTGTGCAGCAAGATAGCTAGTATTAAGCGAGAAAACTTAAGAGCTATTGAAACCAGTTAGCATCCTGTAGCTTTGTTAAAGAAGTCCATGCTGAGAAAATTGACAGTCGTTGGTCTTTCTCTGTCTCAAAAATACTACAATAGCTGTTTGACAGTGCTCTACATCTATAACCTCTGTAACTAGACTCCTGCACTTTCTTAAAAATAAAATGTTATTCCCCAGACAATGTGGAGCTATCCATCAACTGGTGTCTGTGTGTGTGTGTGTGTGTGTGTGTGTGTGTTTATATTTCACAGTTAAGTATCCTTTCCACCCACTGAGATTACAAAGACATTTTTTCTTCTCTCTCCACTGAGTTTGTTCTGTGTGATTGTATCTGTTGTGGTCCTAGAGCAATGGTGCTTACACACTTGTTTCCACAGTCCACCACTTTCTTCCCTTTCTTCACTTTTTTTTTCCTTTTTGTCTATCTACTCCTATTACTTCTTGGTTTCCAAAAATTCAGTGTGACATTTAAAGCCAAGAAATAATAAGAAGGTGCATAGGCAAAAAAAGAAAAGTAGACCATTATAAAAAAAGGCTCATGCATTTTTGTAATCTAGCATTGAGCACCGTTCAGAGTAAGGACCAAATGAGATTGTGTGGAACTGAACTAATTACATAATACAAGCAAACCACCAACAAATTAGATTAAATAACTTTTACTAGTTTTCTTTTTAATCTTGTTTAATCCTTGATTGGTGCCAAAATTTTGACAGAAGAAAAGAGGAGCATGAGCATGCAAACTGAAGACAGAATTTTTAAATTAAAGAAGACATTACAGAATGGGCATTCATATAGAAAAAAATGTAACTTAGAAAAGTGATGTGTGATAGTTCTAAGGACATTTAAGTGAGCAGAAGGAACTAAAACATAATACAATTGAAGAATAGGTAGAAATATGCTGAATGGTAAAGATAGAAATGAAAATATAATTTGGATAATAAAACTACATGAATTACATGAGTGCATAACAAAACAGTTTAGCAAAATCTTAAATATGTTATGATTAAAAGAATTCAGGCAGTCTTTAAGGTTACTTAGATACATGGTACACAACTCTAAGAAAGTATCATACCCATTTTGAAGGCTAATAACAGAATATTCAATATCATCACTAGTTTCAAAATCCAAATCTAATTCATTTGGTTTAAAATAAAAGTTACCATTAAAATTAACTATATGCAGAGTTAAGTTTCTAGTCTGGCTTTCTAGTATGGCTCCAATGGTTACAACTAAGTTCCTAGGGAAAGAGATTTAACATTTTTGTGCTTCCATTTTCTAAGAATAGATGCTACTTCATCAAGTTATTGGGTAGATAACATAAACACATTGTGTTGGTTGTGCATTGTAAATAGTAAATGCTCATTAAATGTTATTTGTTGTTGTTATTAATAATTATTTTGCTATATTATCTCCTTTAACATCTATTCTATCACCTTTAGTCAATAAGGAAATTTAATCCCATAATATAATCAAGGCTACGGTCGCAAAAATTGTATTAATTAAAGTAAAATAACAGATACTGAGAAACAGGACCCACCATTTCCTTCCTTCTTACTTGGTATTTCTTACTGGCATTGGTAATTTCTGTCATCAATAATAGTGATAGAGAAATAGAGGTCATCATGGGAGGAGAAATATAGCAGAGCAAAGCAAAAACAGTAAATCTTTTTACATACCTTTTTAAAAGGCTAAATGCTACTTTTGTTGTTATTAATCCTCACCTGAGGATATTTTTCCCATTGATTTTTACAGAGTAGAAGGGAAGGAGAGAATGGGGGAGGGAGGGAGAGGGGAGGGGAGGCAGACAATGATGTGAGAGACACACATTGATTGGTTGTCTCCCCCAAGGTCGCTGGCCAGAGCCTGGGATCATACCTAACCAGGTATGTGCCCATGACCAGGAATCGAACTGCAACCCTTCAGTACACAGGCTGATGTTTTAACCACTGTTCAGGGATAAATTCTACCTTTTAAAAATCTTCTTGAAGAGACCAATCCTTAGACAAACATTCTATTGTTTTTTACCATCTACCAAAATTAGAACCTGGAGAAATATCTTCAACAGTACTTAGAAGAACATCTAACATAGGATTAGCTTAATAAATATCTGAAAAATGAAAAAATAATTCATTTTATTTCCTATAAAAACACTTGCCTTCAAGTCATCTCTCTTTCTCAATAAAATTCATAAAAACATGCCAAGTTACAATTTAAGAACCAATACATTAAGGTCTATATGCTTCTGGTTTAAAAAAAACAATACAAACAGTATATAGTATAATCAATTTAAATTAAATACATGAAAAATTCCTTCATAAAATATTTATAATTACTCTTTTTAAAATATATTTTATTGAGAGGAAGGGAGAGGGAGAGAAACATCAATGATGAGAGAGAATTATTCATCAGCTGCCCCTTGCACGCCCCACACTGGGGATAGAGCCCACAACCTGGGCATATGACCTGACTGGGAATTGAACCGTTTCCTCCTGGTTCATAGGTCAACACTCAATCATTGAGCCATACCAGTTGGGCTATAATTACTCTTATTTGCATTATCTTATGATATTTACATGTCTTGCTTGAGTTAAATACTGTAGCTTTGTAGTGGTTAGAGTAATCCCATTTGGAAAAGTGTTAATAATAAGATAACTTCTATTTTGTATATGGTTATTCTATACGTTTCATTTTCACTCTTCAGCTTCATTACCTTTCCATTTTCTCAATCCCATTAAATTTGAAGTAATTATCCCAAATTTCAAAACATCTGATTACATTTTTAAAAAAATATATTTTTATTGATTTCAGAGAAGAAGGGAGAGGGATCGAGCCCACAACCTGGGAATGGAACTATGACCTCCTGGTTGGTGGGCCGACGCTCAATCACTGAGCCACAGAGACTAGTCTGATAACATATTTAAGGATTTTTTTCTTGCTCAAGATGAACTAGTAATACTTTTTTTTGTATTTAATGTTTCCATTTGGTAATCAATAAATCTCTCTGAGTTACTGAAAAGAACCTAACAAATAATATATTTCTGCCTATATTTGAAATATCTGAAGAGTTTCTTGTTATTTACTATGTGATAATCTCAACCCAAAAGAAATATTGATAGGACTGGTAAAAGAGTTCAAGAAAAAAGTGGCAACAGGGAAAGAACTTCTGTGATCTTGGGGGAAAACTAGACATATAATATTGAGATAATGAAGAAATTTAGGGAAAATAAAAAAGATTTGTAAGAGAATTCCAATGCATGTACCACCTGTTTTTAATACATATTGTTAAT
Organism: Myotis nattereri; assembly: GCF_964212035.1. Lineage (NCBI taxonomy): Eukaryota > Metazoa > Chordata > Mammalia > Chiroptera > Vespertilionidae > Myotis > Myotis nattereri. Next base: position 81,407,167 of record NC_138075.1, read on the forward strand.
TACTGTTTACACTGTAGTAACTATTATACCTTCTTTGTCAAAACTCCTGACTGACAGTAAATAATAAATTCAGGATTCTATTTGGAACAAGTACAGATGAAGAATCTAAACCCACACGGAGGCAGTGACCTGTACACAGAGCAATCATTTTCACTTACCAGCTGCGTGGCTTTGGTTAGGTTACCTGATTTCTGAAATGGTTACAATATATGTATAAATTTCCAGGATAGCTGGGGGAAATAAGTATGATATTTCATTTTAAAAATCTAGCATACTTCCATGTTTGGCAATACAGTAAGCTAGATAACCAGATAACCAATCCTTCTACCTGAAACATAAATATATGGGAGAAAATATTAACACTTTGTTAGCTGGCAAGAAAGTATTAAATACTGATGTCTAGACCTAAGTGAATGCAAAAACCCAAAGGAATAAGTAGAGCATTTAAGAGAGAATTTATCTTAAAGACATTTGATGAACCAAGGTAATCTGTGCTTCTGTCTTTTTTATCTTCCCAACTATAAGGATGGGGATAAAATGTATAAAACACATCCACGGTGGGCAGCCTACTAAGAGAATCCACAATAATCCTGACACCAATGAGCCATGATGTCATTATAAGAGTGAAGCAGAAATATCTTCTCATTCTCTGAAAATTCCCCCAACATATACATTTGAAAAGTCTCTGGAAATTCATTAAGTCCACCTGCAAGTCAGTTTTTAGCCTGAATTCATACTTCAGTAGTTCAAATAACCTCAAACCAAGAATTAAGTTACAAATTGTTCCACTTAGGAGTGACCACAAGCACCTGCAAAGCCACTCTAAAGGAAACCACCTTTAGCCCAGGTATGAAAAAACAACAACAACAAGGAAGCCTACTGCATAAGTGAAAACCAGCAAAAACAAGAGATGGCAGAGTTATCAAAGTTCAAAATAAGTATACTTACTATGTTTCATGAATAAAGAGACTTCAAAACATAAGAGTAAAGAGATCTGAAAAAGAATCAAATAGCAATTCCAGAAATTAAAAGTAACTGAAATTAAAGAACTAGCAGAGTAGCTTGCACATAGAATATTATATATTAAAACACAATTTGATTAAACAGAAAATAACATATCTGAGTTTATTAAATACTAGGGGCCCGGTGCACGAAATTCGTGCACTGGGTGTGTGTGTGGGGGGGGGGGGGGTGTCCCTCAGCCCAGCCTGCCCCCTCTCACATACTGGGAGCCCTCAGGTGTTGACCCCCATCACCCTCCAATTGCAGGATCGACCCCTTGCCCAGGCCTGACGCCTCTATCAGAGGCGTCAGGCCTGGGCAGGGGACCCTCATTTCCCCCCATCACTGGTTCTGCCCCCAGCCCAGGCCTGATGCCTCTGGCCCAGGCATCAGGCCTGGGCAGGGGATCCCCAGAATCCTCCAATTGCTGGCTCTGCCCCTTGCCCAGGCCTGATGCCTCAGCCAGAGGCGTAACCCTCATCACCCTCCGATCACCTGATCGGCCCCTTGCCCAGGCCTGACGCCTCCGCCATAGGTGTCAGGCTTGGACAGGGGATCCCCATCTCCCCCCAATCACTGGCTCTGACCCCCGCCCAGGCCTGAGGCCTCCGGCCCAGGAATCATGCCTGGGCAGGGGACCCCCATCTCCCTCTGATCGCTTGCTCCACCACCTGACCAAGCCTGACGCCTCTGACCCAGGCTTCAGGCCTGGGCAAGGGGACCATCATATTCCTCCAATCCCCGGCTCCGCACCCCCACCCAGGCCTGATGCCTCGGCCAGAGGAGTTGACCCTCATCACCCTCCAATCACCAACCACCGGAACGGCCCCTTGACCAGGACTGAGGCCTTCGGCAGAGACGTTAGGCCTGGGCAGGGGACAAGCAGCTCCCCGCGATCTCCCGCTCTGCCCCTACCCAGGCCTAACGCCTCTGACCGAGGCGTCCGGCCCGGGCAGTGGGGACCTGCACCGGCAGCAGCGCCGCAATCTCCCGCTCTGCCCCTGCCCAGGCCTAACACCTCTAGCCGAAGCATTAGGCCTGGGCAGAGGACCCCCCAGCTCCCCGTGGTTGCAGGCTCCGCCCCTGCCCAGGCCTAACGCCTCTGGCCGAGTCGTCCGGCCTGGGCAACGGGGACCCGCAGTGGCAGCGGCCCCGCGATCGTGGGCTCTGCTTTAGGCCCAGGCAAGGGACCCCTAGCTCCCGGGACTGCCAGCTTCGACCATGCCCAGCTCCCATCGCTGGCTCCACCCCTACTTCCTGCTATCACTGGCCAGGGCGGCAAAGGCGCCTGATTCTCTGATCATGGCTGGGGGGCTGGGCATAGGCGGCCCCAGGGCCGCCTTTGCCCTGCCCCCCAGCTCTTAGCTGCCCCCTGGGTTTCCGATCACTATCAGTGGCAGGGGGCTTCTTCCTGCTTTCCCTTTTGCCTCCCTGCATTGTGCCTACATATGCAAATTAGCCGCCATCTTTGTTGGCAGTTAATTTGCATATAGCCCTGATTAGCCAATGAAAAGGGTAGCGCTGTACACCAATTACCATTTTTCTCTCTTATTAGTGTAGATTCTTGGCAACAAACCACATGATTAAAATAGTAACAAAGATAGAGAAGTGAACAAAAATATGTTTGAATGTTAAAGGATGTTTCCAGTGTAATTTTTAAAAATCATATGTTCCTTGCAACATGATTTGTTGTCTTTAATTTATCTCAAAAATTCTGTTCATTGTGGGAAGTACTGGGTAAGCCTAAGATCTAGACATACAAATTATCAAAAACTTCAAAGTGACAAAGTTAAAGATGCAAAACTTGCATACTAGTAATAACAAATAATTATCACACCCAATTTTTTTAAAATATAGTTTTATTTAGTTCAGAGAGGAAGGGAGAGAGAGAGAGAGGTAGAATCATCAATGATGAGAGAGAATCATTGATAGGCTACCTCCTGCACACCCCCTCCTAGGGATTAAGCCTGCAACCAGGGCATGTGCCCTTGACCAAAATTGAATCAGGGACCCTTCAGTCCACAGACCGACACTCCATCCACTGAGCCAAACCAACTACGGCATTCACACCCAATTTAAACCACAGAATACTAGAGATCATAACCTAAAACAATTTTCTAGTTGAAAAGAGTTTAGTCTGACATTGTTTCAAATCTTTACTTCTTCAACAGTATTCTATTTCTAGTGTTAGAGCTTGTCTTTCAGTATTGTACATTAAACAAGCCCAAATAATTTTTGAAGTTCTGATTTAATACCTACTTAAACAAGAGTCCGTTGCTTTTTGCTATTTAATAACTCTATACTTTCCATTTCTGGTTCTTTACCTTAAAGGATCTACAGAAGTAAATGTCAGAAAGGATAATAGGAAGAAACTGTCTTCCTCTTCATTCAAATAAAGATAACATTTATTAAATATTTTTTTCAAACGTAACTGACTAAAATAATCCATCCTCAATCACTGTGGTTATAGCACTAAAAATCCTGTCACTGTTAAAACTGAAGTTATCAAGATAAACTTCTAATTGAAACAAATTCAGTAAAAAGCAAAAAGCACTATATATTATCAATATTATATATATATATGTGTGTGTGTGTGTGTGTGTGTGTGTGTGTGTGTATGTCTATACATATAAACATACATGTGCATATACTTAAAACTAATAGATAACAATTGCAGAGGCATTTTGTTCCTAAAATATGACACGTAAAGGTACAACACCCTGGTATACCTACCATCTCCTGAATCACCTTTCAATTGTTCAGGAAGCACTGTCATGATCCTATAATGTGCTGAAACAGAATCATCTATAAGTTTTATATTATGCAGATACTTTGCCTTTTTATTTTTTTAAATATATTTTATTGATTTTTTTACAGAGAGGAAGGGAGAGGGATAGAGAGTTAGAAACATCGATGAGAGAGAAACATCAATCAGCTGCCTCCTGCACACTACCCATTGGGTATGTGCCCGCAACCAAGGTACAAGCCCTTGACCGGAATTGAACCCGGGACCCTTGAGTCCACAGGCTGACGCTCTATCCACTGAGACAAACTGGCCAGGGCTACTTTGCCTTTGTAAAGTATTCCAAACCAGCCCTTACTTTATTAAGATCAATGTATTATAATTTATTCTCCCTTGTTTAATATTCCCAAACTCTGTAAAATGTTATTTTTTGTAGATTATAAATATGCCTAATAAAAGTATATTTTCCTGCCTTAAGAGCAATAATTGGTAATATGTTATTTTGGCTCAGAAACTAAATAATATGGATTAAAAGATTTTGGTATATGTGTAAGAGGATGATTACTGATACCTCTCCTATCATCTGGGGTTTGGAAACTAGAACCTAAAGATGAGAAAAGAAGTAAATAAGTACATTCACATTCTAAAGAGAATTGAAAACAACTGAGGACAGACAGTTGCTCTTTTGGGAGCACGCTCCCCTGTGGTGCTGCAAGACAGGAGGAGATCTCTGCATACTGAGTGCACTCACAATAAGAGACTACCTTTTCACTCCGGGCTTAGAAGAATACTTAGATATTAGACTATGCCTAAGTGGTTGGAACACAGAAGGCCTAAAAGACAGTTCACTAGGATATCTCATAGTAAGTTAATTGTGCAGTAGCGGACCCCTTCAGAGATTAAAAAAATGTACTGTATGAAAAAGCTATCATTTGGACACCTGCCACTAAAAGGAAGCATTAAATGGCTACTCAGTGTCAGTCACAGAGACAGCAAAACTCAATAAAATATTATAATTATAAGCCTAGTGAAGTAAAAACAAAATTTTGCCCATTTCTTCTTTCCACCCAGACCCTAAACTTAAAGGAGCTAGAACCAGAATTGGGGGGAGGGGGTGGAATGAGGTACCTCAGCATCAATCCATGTCCCTACTGAAATCTAAAGAGAGAAAGAACAAAATACACCAACTTCAAGTTCCAAGGGCCCAAAGCCTGATTAGTGCTAGGGCAGAGGAAGAATTTTAAATCAGACATAAGATTCAAATTTTTTATTACACAAGACTGGATGGGGTTTTTAAGACCAAAGATGAATGGGAAGTTATGGAATATGCCAAGATATGATTCTCTGTTACCCTAGTAGAGTCTATATTTAGCACAGTTTCAGGTTAAACATCTGATGATGGAGAAAAACAGCAGGAACATAAAAAGGAAGATTAATTCAAGGCACAATTCATGGGTAAAACAGACAAGAATTGGCAGCAATCCTATATAATAAAAGGGTAATATGCAAAATGACCCTAATAGCAGAAAGACTGGGAATGACTGGTCACTATGACACACAATGACCACCAAGGGGCAGACGCTCAATGCAGGAGTTGCCCCCGGTGGTCAGTGCGCTCCCACAGGGGGAGCTCTGCTCAGCCACAAGCCAGGCTGCCGGCTGCCAGTACAGCGGTGGTGGTGGGAGCCTCTCCCACCTCCTCAGCAGCACTAAGGATGTCAGACTGCAGCTTAGGCCTGCTCCCTGCTGGCAAGTGGACAACCCCCGAGGGCTCCCGGGCTGCCAGAGTGATGTCTGATTGCCAACTTAGGCCCAATCCCCTGGGGAGTGGGCCTAAGCCAGTAGGTGGTCATCTCCCGAGGGGTCCCAGACTGCGAGAGGGCACAGGCCAGGCTGAGGGACTCCCCCCCCCCACCCGAGTGCACAAATTTTGGTGCCCCGGGCCTCTAGTTAGAAAGAAAAGAATAAAGAAGAGCTCAAGATCAAATATAACTAGTTTTTCTAACTGGGTAACTTGAAAGTAAATAGTACCAATAAGTGAAACAGAAAAAGAAAGGTATGTTTATAAATTATGAAAATAAATGCAGTTTTGGCCATCTGAATTATTCACCTACTCATTTATTCATAGATGTGAAATATATGTTGTGCACCTACTATGTGGAAGACCCTTAGTATTAGGGATACATTGCAAATAAGGGTGGCATGGTCTTTACTGTCATAAAGTTAATAGTCTCCTGTGCTATACAATTACAATAAAGATGAGACGTACTGTATGCTTCATGAACACAAAAGAAGGGTAGCTTAACAAGATTTAGGTGATCACGAAAAACTTCCTAGATGATAAAATATGTACCAGTAAGTTGAAACCTTAATGATATATGTTAGTAGTGTGTGTGTGTTTGTGTGTGTGTGTGTGTGTGTGTGTGTGTGTTCAGGAGGTGTTAATACAGGAACACAACCAAATATGTGATGACTAGATGACTGAAATTTAGTTCCATGAATTAAGGAACAAAGAGGATGTCAATGACCTTTAAGAGAGCTGGGTAACTTCAGGAGAATACAGAAAAAATAGAAAGTAAGTATACAGCTTACCCTTTCAAGAAATTTAATGACTATAGAGAGGCAGTGACAATAAAAGAATTATAAGAATCAAATAAATGATTTTGTATTTTATAATTTAAGATAAATAGAACTGAATATATTTTTAAGCCAAGGAGTGCTTAAAATAATAAGATCCAAAAGAACGAGATAATAAAACAAGAGTCTGAAAAAGGTAAAATGAAGCTAAGTAAATGATTACCACAAAATGGGAAGACAGAATTCCCTTTCTAGATATGTAGACAAGAATTAAAGGTGAGATTACAAACTATTTAAAAGTATAAAAGAAAATAAATTGTAAAGTAAAAATTAACTGATTTAAATTAAAGAGAGAAATCAAATCCATGAACTAGAATAAATTCTCATGGACAATATGAGGACATTCTCAGTTGATAACCATAAAAGTTACCTTAAAATATTTTACAGAAAGCACTTGAATAACTTCTTTTTTCTGTAATTTCTTTAAGGTGAAATACTAAAAAAAATGAAGTTTTGATTTAGCACAAAATTCCAAAAGCTTCAGTATCTATGTATTTATCATTCACAAAGTGTATATATATCACCTAACATAGTTTACATTTTAAGCTAATTGTGTCGTCAAAGATCAATAGATTTCATTTTGATACAGTCCAATGAACTGGTATTATTTAGAATTGTCTTAATCCTACTGCTTCATATTTATTCTTTAAAAATCAATTCCCAAAGGTACGAAAATATTTATGCTACTAAAATGAATGTATTCCTTAGAAGACAGATTCTTTCCTTATTAATTCTGACAATCTAAACATGAACTCAAGCTTTTCAGAGTTTTAATACTGAATTCACAACTAACCACATCCTTGGTTGGTTAATTCTTTTTTTAAAATATATTTTTATTGATTTTTTACAGTTAGGATTTGACTCCGTCCTTCCAGGAAAACTGCTGTCAGGGTCTGGTGACGTCAGTGATGGTAATCTAATGGTCAGTCCTCAATTCTATCTTTCTACCAATCAGGAATAGAGAGTTAGAAAGATCGATGAGAGAGAAACATCTATCAGCTGCCTCCTGCACACCTCCTACTGGAGATGTGCCTGCAACCAAGGTACATGCCCTTGACCGGAATCGAACCTGGGACCCTTCAGTCCACAGGCCGACGCTCTATCCATTGAGCCAAACCGGTTAGAGCGGTTGGTTAATTCTTTACTTGGCTAAGCAGAACAGGTTGCATTTTGCAACATTTACTTGTTTTTGATATTGGCTTCCATTTAAGGCAAATATCTTTAACAGAATCAGAATTATGACTGATTAGATGTGAAGTCTGACCGAAAGAGAGAAAGTAAGAACGACTCTAAGAATTTTGGTCTTAGAAACTGGAAGAATGAAACTTCAATTAAGATGGAGATGATTGTGGGAGAAGTAGATAGGGGAATATGACAGAAAGATCCGAATATTTAAAACCATATTTAATTCTAACACTTATTAGACATGCAAGTGATATCAAGTAGGCAGATGCATCAATAGTCTGGAACTCAGGTGAAAAGTCCAGAATGAACATAAACATTTGGTAGTAATCAAAAAACAGAGGCTTATTTGAAGCCATAATTCGGGATAGGACCACCAAGGGAGTAAACATGATTAGTATAAAGAAGAGAGTGGTTCAGGGACCAAATTCAGGGAAACGGAAAGAAACGAGCAGAGAAAACTTGAGGCTGTGATAATGAGGTAGATGTGTGCTGAAAGCACAATGAAATGTTTCAAAGAGGAGACAGTGATAACTGTCAACTGCTGCATTCAGCTGATTGGAAGAAAGATAGAATTGAGGACTGACCGTTAGATTACCATCACTGACGTCACCAGACCCTGACAGCAGTTTTCCTAGAAGGACGGAGTCAAATCCTAACTGGAATGGCTTAAAAAATAAAAATCGGAGGAGAGGAACTAGGGATAGTGCAAGTATAGACAACTATTTTGAAGCATTTTACTGTTATTGGCATGGTAATTGAAACAGAAAATGCAATAGGAGAAAATGTTTGCTTTTTAAGATCAGAGAAATAGCAGTATGTTTGTAGGATGAAAGAAAATAGAGTGGGCAAAATTGATAATGTTAAGAAAAAGAGAGAAGAAAATATTCCCAAACATGTCTGAGAGGCTAAGAGGGAATAAAATATAGAATAAAAGCAGAGGATTGGCCTTTGCTAGGGGCAGGGAAAGTTTATTAAAATAATAAGAGGAAAATATATACTGAACAGGTGCTAATGTAGTTAGGTGACTAAATCTGGTGGTGGGAGCTTATGAAATTTCCTTTAATCTTATTTTCTCAGTGAAATAGAACATAAAATAATCAAACAGGATAATAGCAGACTCTGTTTTGGAATTGATATTTTAACTAATTGTATATTGTGTAGCCTTAGTTCCAATGAAAACTGAAAATGCTACAAGTGAGAAGAAAGTTAAGGTGATTTTCAGCATTCATAGCCTTTTTCAAATTTCACTACTCCCCAAAACCATACACTAATATAAACAAAGATAAAACCTGAGTCTTCTCTACCCTAGGCTATCATAGATTCCTCTTCTACAAACTGCCAACTATCAGTATCACTGTCATTCCAATAAGACCTTAAACACTCTAATCTCTACAAGTTCTAAGTCTCCAAGAATAAATCCAATACTCTAAATATTACATGGAATTAAATGATCTTTAGCAAAGTTTCTCACTTTATTTTTTTCCTATAGCACCTAGTATTCTTATATATTCAAAAGTACAACCTCCTAAACATAAAACTGAACTTACTCTATGCTATGACAGATATTCACTCAAATTTTATATTTTCCACAAAGCAGCCCCAAAGTTACTATGATCATAATTACATTTATTATCCTTAAGGCACATTCATATAAAACAAAATCATATATACAGCTTTTCATGCTATATTAGAATAATATTAAACATCTAATATTTAAATATTTAATATCTAAGGTATCTAAATACAGCATTAAATTTATACAGTGATTAACAAAATATAGACATATCATAAAAACAATTTTACTGTAATAACAATCAAAAATTTTGTAATAACTCTTGGAAAATATGGATACTTGTTAAGGAACAGGGACATAAACCATGACCCCTAAAGGATACTCTTAGTGCCCTGGCCGGTGTGGCTCAGTTGACTGGCGTTGTCCCATGCACTGGGTGCCAGTTCAAGGGCACATGCCGAAGTTGCAGGCTCTGATCCCTGGTAAGGGGGTGCAGGAGGCAGCTGATTGATGTGCTCTTACATAGATATTTCTCTCTCCCCCCTTTCCTTTCCCCTCTCTCTAAATATCAATAAACTATTCTTTTTTTTAAAAAAAGCTACTCTTAGTGAAACTACACCATTAAGTTTTCTTGGGTCTTTCATGGAAGTTGCAGAAACATGGATTAAAATGTTCAAGGCCCTCACAGAACAACTTAAAAAACCTAAGCTAAAAAAAAAAGCTGAAAAACAAGCTTTGTGAATCATCACCTATATTATTAAACATCTACCCTCAGCATTTAATATATGATTACTTTCTTTTTTACTAATACGGAAAGGATTTTCAGAAGTCTTAGTGTCTTGAATCCTAATAAAAATAAGCCTATATGCTTATATGAGATTATAATATACTTCAATATTATAAATTCATGTCCCTAGTTTTCATCTGAATTATATAAGTAAAAAATAAACAATCAAAGCCCTGCTTATCTTCAAGGGTATCATAGAACACATTTTTAGGCTATCCAAGTAAAAATATTTACACAGCTGAGATTGGAAGGACACCTTAGAGAAACTCAATAAATCCATTAAATAAGAGAGGTGATTTGCTGAAAACACATTCCTATTCATAACAACTAATATCACTTGTACTTATATCCTAAAAATATGAATTTATAATAAAAAGGCATTTGTAAAGTCTAAAAAGAATATATACCAGATTATTTATATTACTTATCTTAAAGGAGTAGGATGAGGAGAGGTTAGCTTTAACTTTCTCTGCATAGCCTGCATTTTTATAACAATCAGTTGTGAGGGGAAAAAATTTTAAAAGAATCCTTATAGCAATGTTTTCCTTTTAGGGCCACATTAATGTAATTTATTTTACATTAAAATATCTGCTGTAAATTTTGTATTATTAAATTAACAAAAAATGGTTAAGGAAGATAAAAAAGATAGTGTCATAAAATGCTTATTATACATCAGGCATTACGTGACATGCTTTTACATTTTTCCTTTTATGGTACCTAGAACAACAACTTATAATTATGCATGAGGTACTAATATCCCCATTCCACAGATGAAAAAAAATTAGAGGTCCAAAAAGATTACATTATTTGGCCAAACTCATACAGCTAATAAGTGACAGAGCTCCAATTTAAACTCTGCTGTGTGACACCACATTCTCTGGGAATCTTGTCAAACTACAGCAGGAAGGCAGGGGAGGGGAGAGGGGACAGGGGGAAGGGTAAGAGATCAACCAAAGGACTTGTATGCATGCATATAAGCATAACCAATGGACAAAAGACACTGGGGAGGAGAGGGAATGTGCCAAGGAGGGGAGGGGAGGCCAGCGGTGGATGAGGGAGGTCAATGGGGAAAAAAAGGAGAGTTATATACTACTATTTGTAATACTTTAAACAATAAAGTAATTTTTTTTTAAAAAAGGGAATCTTGCCCTAACTGGTTTGCCTCAGCAGATAGAGCGTCAGCCTGCAGACTCAAGGGTCCCAGGTTTGATTCCGATCAAGGGCATGTACTTTGGTTGCAGGCACAACCCCAGTAGGGAGTGTGCAGGAGGCAGCTGATTGATGTTTCGCTCTCATCGATGTTTCTAACTCTCTCTCTCTCCCTTCCTCTCTGTAAAAAATCAATAAATATATTTTTTTTAAAAAAAGGAATCTTGTATTTCATCTCGCATCTCCAGAAGGCATTACAAAGCACTGAGCCATTTGATAATTTCTTAATAAACCTCACTGTGTAATATCCAAAGCATATTTTCCTCATAAAAATTTTGGTTATACTAAGTACTACCATAGTGATTTCACCAGACCTTTCTAACCCCGAGTAAATAATTTAACAAATTTCTAGAGTAGTGGCTATATATGACTTAAGTGAAAGACAAAATCTTACAGTGCTAACTGAAGTGCTATACTGAATAATTTCATGTAAAGAAATTAATCTAGTAAATTAAGCAAATTTTCAAACTATCTTAGAAGTCCAATGTAAATACGAAGATGCAAAAACACATAGACAATGTTAAGGTTCTATGTTAATAGGGGGTAGGTCAAGACAAAAAACTTGTTTTTATCAGTCCATTTTGCTTAAGTATTACAATTTTGCTTTCCTTGGCAAAAATAAATTTGTAGCTTTTCCATACGAATAGGGAAAAATTATCAAACCCATCAAAAATACCTAATTATTTCCTAGTGGTGGACCAATGTGACAGTTTAGTGGATCTCAACTAAATTTTGAATACTTTATTTCTGAATTAAAATGTATAAGTAGTCTGATGCAAAGAGTTATAGAATAACAGTAAATAAACAGGTTCATCACAAGCTTGCTATAACACAAATCATTTTAATTATCACTGTCTTATTTTCCTCAACCGTAAGAAAGAAATAAAAATTCCTACCTAAATTAATATTTTAGGAATTAAAGTAAGAGTAAGGAATGTAAGATCTAATTAAGCTGTGACTAATACTAAGTAACTTAGTTAAATAGTTTTAGACTTTTAAAAAGACCATCATCACTTTTTCCATTAATAGCAATAGAAATAGTTTAAATATGCACATACAGAAATTCAGAGCCTGGCTCGTTAAAAGATACTGGATTTCGATCATCGTTAATTTCCCAAACCCAAAATTTTCCTTAAACAGAATCATATTTATTATATTGTAAGTTCCTTAAAAGGTAGTCTTTACCTACGTTATCTGTCCCTTTAAATTACTTAAATTATCCCTGTAACATTGCAGTTTCCAATGATTTTTAATACAACCTGCTGAACTATTTGAAGGACCTTTTGATAAAAACATTTTAAAGAATTAAGGGGAAAAATTATGTCTAAGAAAAATGGAATATGATTTCAAAGTTGAGTATTCTGTCATAAAAGGGCAATATTTATTGTAGTTTGCTTTAAATGGCTTTATTGCCAAGACCATAGAACCTCAAAGCTTTTCCTAACAATATATGTACATTTACTAAAAATAAAAGTATTGATTTCCATTCTTAATTATTTGTTTTACTAAAGCATTTTTGGCCACATCAAATCTATTAGCATTAAAAAGCAATATATACAGTTACTATTCACATTCATAATCATCTAATTACACACTATCTATTTGTAAGGTTCTTATTTTCACAAACTTGGAAGACTAATTAGTCAGTTACTAAGACAGATCCCAGGTAGATAATTTCAACAGAAAAAAAAAATTATAGGAGGTAAAAAGAGGGATTTATAAAGTAAAAGGTTTGTCAGCATTCTAAGCCCACCAGCATGAGACCATATAATAAAAGTAGCAGCTTTCCACTGCAAAATTACTAATATTAGTAATACAGTACATTAAACATGCCATTTGAGATATATGCCAACCTAAATTGCCACATACGGCATATCCAGCTTATTATCACAGTTTGCATTTTCATATCCAGAGCCATTCTGCTTTTTAAACAAGATGTTAAACACATCAGTGTAAGTCAAAATGTGATAAAGCTTTGAAAGGAACATACCTTTCCTAAACAGAATAGATAAACACTTCAAAAAATAAAATTATTACTGTAAAGAAAACGTGGCTGGAAATTTTCAGTGGAGAAGGAATAAATAAAAAATAAAATAGCATTTTAAAGGCAGACTTCGTAAAAGTTGTTGAATTTAAACAAATGTTACTTTGAAAAACTTCACAAACGCCCAATTTCTTCAAAATAGAATTGTTCTGTATTGGCTCTTCATTTAAGATCAAGTCATGTTCACTTATAAGTGGAATCTAAAGAATAAAATAAATGAACAAACAAAACTGAAACATATTCATAGACACAGAGAGCTGACTGGAGGTTGCCAGGGGGGAGGGAGGTTGGGGGACTGTGTGAAAGAGCTGAAGGGGTTAAGAAGTACAAATTGGTAGTTACAGAACAGGCACAGGGATGTACAGTACAGCATGGGGAACACAGTCAATAATATTGTGATAACGATGTATGGTGCCAGGTGGGTACAGGAAATACTGGGGGGCCACGTTGTAAAGCACATGATTCTAGCCAGTATGCTGTACATCTGAAACTAATACAAAATAATACAGAACGTACATTGTAATTGAAAACTGTAATTGAAAAATGTAAAAAGAGAACAGATCATGAGAGCCTACCCATGATATGATTATCAATAACGACAATGAAACTTTGCTTATGTTGTCTTTGAGTTACACAACTGGTATTATTAAATTATGAGTACTTCAATAAAGATTACACAATGAATATTTTCATTTCAAATTCCCATCTGGTATTTAATGTCAGTTGGCTGTCAATTTTTTAATGTGTCCCTATACAACTAACTAATAATTTCATAAATCAGTATAAAATGCCAGATAAATTTTAATCTCATTTTCTAAGTATAAAAACAGTGCCATATTTTTCAAAGTATTACAAAATTCATCTGAATTTGATAAAGTATTAAGAGTGATTCTTATACAAAATATTTATCAATGATGCCGAATCTCAAAAATCAACTAAAACACCAGAGAATCCACCAATAAGTCTCAATTTTCATTGACATAACACATACCAATATCTCTATCATTAACAAAACTTTAGTGCTTGAATGGCTTCAAATTCAACATAAAGAAACGTATGTGTTGTGCAAATCATTAATTTTCATAAAACTGAAAAATATATTTGTCCACATGCCAAGAGAGCTAAAAAGGCCTACATATTCATATAATTTAAGAAATGAGAAAAATTTTATCAGATATATGATTCTAAACAGCTATGAATCAAAAGCAAACTAAAACTAGTAAAGAAAAACCACTGTCACTAACTTTAAAAGCCCCTCCCTGCATAGACAAGATATATAAAAGTGAACAAATTTCAAAAACAGATTTTTATCTCCAGATCTTCCCTGATTATAGCAAAATATTCTTCACTGATATTTGTCCTTCCTAGGTCCCCAAGCTATTTTCTTCTACACTTGGCACATACTTTCTTAATAAATGATAGCTCTCATATTTTTTAACAGCTTTTTCAGTCAGTGGTTCTCAACCTCCCTAATGCCACGACCCTTTAATACAGTTCCTCATGTTGTGGTGAACCCCAACCATAAAATTATTTTTGTTGCTACTTCATAACTGTAATGTTGCTACTGTTATGAATCGTAATGTAAATATCTGATATGCAGGATGTATTTTCATTGTTACAAATTGAACATAATTCAAGCATAGTGATTCATCACAGAAATTACATGTAATTATAGATGTGTTTTCCGATGGTCTTAGGCGACCCCTGTGTAAGGGTCGTTCGGCTCCCAAAGGGGTCGCGACCCACAGGTTGGGGACCCACAGGTTCAAAACCGCCGTTTTCAGTATTCCTAGTTGCCCTTAATCTTTTCCTCTCCAAACAAATTAGTCTTCTCTTTAATTCTACTTATATTCCCTAAGCGGAAAACCAGACTCCTCAATCTACAATGCAACTCCTTTTAGATAACTAGGTCATTCCTTCCTCCAAAGTGCAAATGTCACTATTTATATTTACACGAATGACACATACATTTTAATTACAGTACCACTGTCAGTCATTATATAGATACACAGATGTACTTTTTCTTTAAGATAATTCTTGCTAATGAATATCTCTAGGATGAGTATTTTTCCAACTTTTTTCCTTTTTCATATGTAGTACATTCTCTCTTACTTGCACAGTATCTCCCTTACCCCACTCTCCCCTACAGCAATATCCACTTTCTATCATAATCATACCAAACCAATTTTGGGCCCCTGATTATACAAGGAATTTTTCATATTTCCATGACTATACATTTTATCTCCTTGCTTCAAATGACCTTCTACTCTTGTCCAGGCAGCATATTGAAATTCAACCCTCAAACCCTGTCAGCTTTCTTTGAAGTCTTCTTTGAAGTCTACTCTCTTCTCTCAAGATCCTGCCATTGAAAGAGGTAGTTTCAAATTCTAGACATAATTGTATCATTATACAAGTATCAAATTTTATAACCAGTATTCATCATTCTTATTTCTTATCACTCCCTTGTTTGAGGGAAATATCGTCAGAGCATTTTGCACCTAGTTCTAACCACAAAGGGAGCACATAATCGTCCATAAAGATGTTAAAATCTGGTCATGGTAGTAAGGACGGTCAGGGGAACCAGCCAGGTAAGGAAACACTGTTATTTCAACCCACTATTCTCAATCAGCTAAAAAAAATAAGTTAAATTTATTAAGATGTAGGCGACATCTACATCTTAAAGAAAGAAGTAGTAAAGATATATTTCCTCAGTCATATACAAAAAAAAGGGGGAAAGTGTCAAGCAAAACCAAAAGAGGCTGAAATACCTAGTATAATAATACCACTAATTATTATCTGTGTTAGAAAACACAACTAAAAGTTACAAGAAAATTATTGGCACACAACACATAATCTCTTGCTATCTTGGTGTCCTCAACTGTTAAATGAATATTCAGGAAGAGATCATATCTAAGTTCCATTCCTCTCATCTAGTTCTCAGGATTTTCCAATCCCTTTAAAAGAAAGCCTTTTCACTACTCTAAGTATCCTCATTAAAGTCTGTAACAGAGATGCCATATACTATGAAAATTTCAAAACAAAACTCAAGGGGACAATAACAATAAAAGCACAGCTTTTTATGGTAAAGCAAAACATGCCCATATTCCTTTACAAAGATGTTTTGTAATAATTCTAAGTCATACTGACCAAACAGCTGCCTACATCTGAGTTCCTAGAAGCATCTGAAAAATACACATCATAATTAACAAGAGAAAAGATTCTAGACCGATTTCAAACTAAAAAGTAAAACTAGGTTAGTTTTTTTCAAAGTACTTATGACTTTATAAAAAGCATAAATTAGTATTAGAAAAATTAAAATGAGTTCTACAAAGATTGACTGTGAATCAATAGTCTCTAAGAGCTCACTTGCCTTCAACACTAACTTCTTCAAAAACAAGTATTTCAAAAATAAACATAACACAAATTAAAATGCTAGTTTTTCTAAAATATTTAGTAACATAAAACAAAAACATGTACCACAATTCCCTATTTTATGTTAATGAAATGTACTACCCCATTCATTCTATTCTACCCTTCCCCCAAATTATTAGACCTTAAAATAGAATCACTGCCCAATCTAATTCCTAGAGCAGCAAATTATTAAAAATTTAAATGAAGACAAAACTTTCTTTTTTAGGATAAGAATGGTTTTTAAAAACTGAATCAACTGAGAGTCAGCATTTATTATATCCTAGAGGGAATACAGGACTTGAAGTCTTAATTATTAATAAGTTCATTCTGTGAAAATTTATCCTGCAGACGAATTATGGGGCCTTCAATATATAACTATTCCTAAATATATATCTAGTTTTCAATGTATAACTAGTCTTTAAAATAGAAAGAAAAGTTATTTCTCAAAACTTCAAAAAGTTTGCTCAGTTTGACAAGGAAAGTAAGAAACATTACAGTCTAAAATTTAAAAATTACTGAGTTCAGAATAAAATTAATTGGAAATTACAAATATGCTGAACATCAGTAAAACAAAAACAGGTCTTAATTTTTTAAAAATTAATTTTATGTCAATTATTAAATAAAATTAGTTTAATAATGGTAAAAAATGTTTTATTTTCCACACCAAATAATCTTACCTGAGTCATTTTGTTGTTAAAAAACTCAAGATACTGATTTCATTTTTCATCTGGTCCTGTCAACGATGCTATGACAGGCCCTGCAGGAAGCAGCAAAAGATCAATGATGGAGTGCAGATACTACGTGTTTTCATGATCAACTTTTGCTATGGAAAAGGATATCCATATAATGGCTTGAAACTTAGCAAATATTGAAAGTATCTTGAAAGGTTTGTCAGTGTACATAATATTCGTTTTTATACTTCTAGTAGTCTTAAAATGTTTATTCTTATCTTTTTTATCAAAAATTTAAAAATGACAGTGAAGTATATATGTGAAATTTTAAAGAATCATTTTTATATTGATGAGAATTGATAAGAAAATAATAGTCCACAATATCATAAAAAATCTTGATTGAAAAATTAAATATGTTTAAACATGTGGGAATGATGCTCTTGATGTCTAGAGATAATTATTTTAATCTTATTTCATATATTTACCATAATTACCAATAAATTACCAACTATGAAAATTTTAAGCAAAATAAAATTTAATAGACTTTTCTTAGAAATGGTAGCTTCAGGATCAAACAGTTATTGGCAATACTGGTAAAAATTCCTCAAGAAAAGTATATGTTACCAAAAAAAAAAATCTGTACAAACTAAAACTTAACTGGGTAACTGACAAGTTACATTCAATAGATAAGAAGTTCAAATTAGTAAAACTACGAGTAAGTCAAAACTATAAAGCTGTTTCATAGACTCCAAATGATTTTTAAATTCTCAATTATTTTTAAAAAGTCTATAGTACCTTGGAAGATTTAATTGACAATTTTACCTTAGGAACTGATTCCATTCAAGGGCCAATTAATAAACAGGACAGTGATGAGATACCTATATTAATTGGGAATACTATTAGAACACACAAGAAACTTCTTTATATGTCATGGCAGTGTATTGTAAGTCAGTATTTCCAACCCATTAAGAAATTTAAAATATAAATAAATAACAGACTGATGTTTTTAGAGTTTTTATTTAATCAAATTTTAATTTACTTGTAATAAAATGTGGTAAAGAACCATTTCAACAGCACCTCTATATTACATTGTAATATCCTAAAAATATTTTTAACATGCTATACTTGTCTTATTTGTTGGAAAACTTCAAAACACTCAGCATAATTTGCATGCCAAAGCTCCTAACATGCTGAAAAGATACACTTTATTTTACATGGGTTATTTGTACAATAAAAATAAATAAACAAACGTTAATCTAAGGTAAGAAAGCAAAAAGGACACGATGTACTTCCACTTTTTCTGCTCCCTCATGATTTGAAAATATACTTTCAAATATATTGGAATAGGGAAATTTTAATTTTTCTGAACTAACCTTCTATTACTTTTGCTTCCATACCTAAAGCCACCCCTCCATCTTTTTTTTATGTGGCCTCTATCAGATTTATGAAAATTAGTTTCGTTTCAAATATTTGCATATTGATAAATGAAAAAACTGATGACATATCTTTAAAGAATAAGATGAAAATGGAACTTTCACCAACCCGCGCATCAGAAAGTACTTATTGAAAAGTACTGCTTCATCTCCTGCATGTTGCATTTTAGGCTATGACACTTCAGTCTCTGAGGGTCAGGTTAATTAAGCTCCATAGCAGCTGCAGTGCAATGTGAGACACACACTGCTGCGGTGCCCAACAGTCCAGTCCAATTACCTGTAGTATTCCAGCACTGGACAAGTGACAACCAACCTCTTCTCTCTAGTCACTTGCTCCCACTGGTCTACTGATAAATGTTAGAACAAACTAACCTCTTTTTGGAAAAGACTGCAAAGCTGAATGCACCTGCTGCAGGCTGCAATGATGAGTCCCAGAGAGATGTTTGTCAGTCAGATCTCTGCAGATGTTGTTTAACTTTATGCTAGAGCTGTATCCAAAGATGGAAATGAGATGGCAATCAAGCACACATCTCCCGCCCTCATTCCCCCAATTTTATTTTGAAAAGCTGCACTCGCTCATAAAGTTGTGCTTTAAAATATAGCTCCACTAAACTGGAAACAACTAAGGCTAAACTCTATAGTAAAATACGTTAGGTTAAGCACTGAATTTTAGTCAACAAGTGGCATAAGTGCGTTCAATAAATGTCATTTGTGTCATGTAAGAGCTTAAAAATCTTAATTCCCTTAAACCAGAGGGGAAAAAAGCAAAAGTATAGCTTAGGCAAGTTTTAATTGGTGGTTTGTTGTTCGAGTTTTTAGTGACACCACATACTTCTTATAGTTCCCAAGACACAGGTAATTATTCCTCTTTGTATATTATACAAAACATCTTCAATACATAAATACTGAGCTAGTTCACCAATTGTGTACACTATATTTAACTGTTCCTGAAATCCTTTGGGGATGACATTTGAAAGACAATGTTGTTAGATGTACTGTATTTCCTTACAATGTCACAAATTCTAAATTATCTATTTTTCCAAAATCCAGAAGGCTTCAAATACCAAATTTTAAAGGACATTTTGTTATATCATTCATGAAAAC
Source organism: Myotis nattereri (assembly GCF_964212035.1). Classification (NCBI taxonomy): domain Eukaryota; kingdom Metazoa; phylum Chordata; class Mammalia; order Chiroptera; family Vespertilionidae; genus Myotis; species Myotis nattereri. Next base: position 81,426,906 of record NC_138075.1, read on the forward strand.
ACTGACACTATAAATGATGTTCCATAACTTACTAAATGGATGATAGAAGATATAACATCAGAATGAAATAAAATGAATAGCTAAGATTTTTAAGGCTAATTCAATCTTTCTAAAAATCCCATACCATAAAACATTTGCTTATATGAGTTAAGTATTATCTTTTGGAAACAAGTTTAATACAGGCTGTGCTATGCCAGTAACATTCCTTCAGATGTTAAGGTCTCCTATAGCTTAAAAGTGAGAAAGAATTAAAACAGCAGAAAATTTTCAGAGAGGTATTAATATCTAAGTGAGAGATTATGGTTCCTCCTTCAACTGAGGATATAGAAAGATAAAATATAAAGTAACCCACAACAATAAGTAGCATGATAAATATTACAACTTTAAGATTTTAAAAAAAAACACATGTTATCTATCCGCAACTCTTTATCATACTGAAATCAAAGGTATAGAACAGTGTAAAGATAACTATCCTATTAAACTGAACAATATTGGAAGTTATACTACTTGCTTTTCTACTTGACATAATTCTATTTATCTATTAATTTTGGCTTAAAATATATACCAATAAATTTCTAAGATGCTTTGAATCTAAGATCAAAGAGTATAAACTATAACTTTTAAAAGCTATTACAAAAGTATTCATGTTGTACTGCTAATATCATAATACCCTTCCTTCAAAAATGTAAACAAGTGATCTATTTTAAACTGCTTTAACTCCTCTGATTTCCAAAGAAAAAAAGATCATTCTTACACTATTCCAATTTTAAAGGTTAAATTGGCCACTGAATTTTCCCCATGTCAAAATTAAGGCAGTCTGGGATATTTCCTTTACTAAAAGAAAAATTCATTTACATTCAGCTTTTTCATGATTTTTTTTAAAAAATGTAACATGCAAATGATTTATGTTTTTTTTTAAAAAGCATCACCTAAGTTGGACAGTGATACAATTAAAATATAATAAATCTAGATATAATATGTTCAAATTTTAACATAAGAACCATGAAAGAAAACAATATATAGTAATTGTGATTCAATTTTAAGTGCAAATATGAAAACTGTATAAATTACACATAAATATATGCCAAGATTATAGTGAAAGATTCCTGTTTGATATAATGAATATCTCCAGTGTCATACAATAGAATAAAAAAATAGGTACACAATGAAGTCTTCTAAAATCTAAGGCATATGAAAATATTTATTTTATGCATCCTCTACTTCTCTAAGCTAGTAAGTTTTTCCAATTACCTACCCGAACCATTCATTAAATATTTTAACAGATAAAATCAATCTGTTTATTAATAAAACTAAACACACCTTCAGATGCCAATTAAAAAAAGAACACTACTACCATTCTGAAAATAAATACAGCCACATAGTCCCCCAAATGAGAAAGCTCTTTTTTACTGCATGGCAACACCTTTAAATAACCTAATTATAAAAACTGATATATAAATACATCATATTAGGTTGCTTTAATCAAGAAAAAAAGATATATCCATAAACCACCAGTAATGTTAGTATTCTGTGAAATTTAGATTTTTAAAAATAGATAAATGAATTACACCGCACAACAAAAAGTAAATCTATTTGTAGGTCTTTTTTTTTCTGATTACAGTAATTGAAAAATGGACTTTTCAATCTTCATCATACAATTCCCCAAATTACTATATTTAATATATGACATGCTGAAATACACAATGTAACATACAGTACTATAAATTCTAAATTCATATTAATAAATATGTAAAAATGTTTTATTTCAACCATAAACATAAAAAATTACTGAGAAAAGCAAGGTTGCTTAAGACATTTTAAAGATATAACCTGAGCAAAAATAAGAAAAACAAATATGATAAATATCAGAAGATTATATTAGCTATACTAAAAACAATGCACATATCATTTGCATTGAAATTTATTAAAGCATCCCCAAAGTGTGTCTGTATTCTGCATATATATCCTGAGGAAAGTTTTTGTCAAATATAGTAGTATTTTATCTAAACCTTTTGAACACAGTTACATTCTGTTTCAAAACTTAGGTAATTTGAGAAAATCCATTAGGTTACAACTAAAGTACACTTTCACCGAATACACTATCTTACCAAATGAGACACCAGAAAATGTTCATGGATTAAACATCAGGCATATTCATTCCAATAGAATAAAGAGTCATAAATACATATTGAAACACACAAAAATGGACCTCTGAATTATTGCATAATCCTGCAAGAAAGTCTTTATAACTTCCCAATATAAAGAAAAGCTTTAAAATTCAGTTCATCTGAGATGAGCAAAGTAAGTATGCCTTAAGTATATCTGTATATCGAAGTAACAGAAGTGGAAAGGCACTGAGAGGTTGTTATTGTGAGGAATACCAGGATCTTAATTCCACAGGCTTGTGGTCAAGTGTGAACAGGAAAAGTATTACAATTAAAGTCTATCAGAAGAAGAAAGATACATCTGTAATAACCTAGTTAAGTTTTTATTAAAACACAAAGTGTTCAGAATTAAAGCTTCTTATAAATTACAAGGCTTTATCTTATCCTTAAAATTGATTCTATAGTGTATGATTGGTTTCCACCTGTTACAGGCAGAGTATAAGCTTTCTTGTATCCAGACATTTCAACTCACATTTGATCAGGTTACGTCACTGCACACACAAAATTTTACCCAACACATTTTAGTTTTCTTTCTTCTTTTTTTTTATAACGGATATTCTTTTTCTACAGGGAAAACATGACTCGGAACTATAAATAAAATAACCAATTTCAATGTAATAAGAAAAAAAAACGCAACGTTAAGTGGACTAAGAACAAAAGATACAATTCTTGGTGTACCCTTTCTAAACCACTGAAAATAAACTGTATTCAAATGAAAAGGCATTTAATTTACTATTTGGAATATCCTTGATAAACACCAATTTTCTAAAACATCCCTGAACATCTGATACCGCCTCATGTATAATGCAAAAAAGCTATTTCATTTTCACCTACTGAAAGTGAATTTAATTTACCATTGCAGTCTTTTCCTAGAACTATCACGTTATTAATTCTGCAATCAAGCTCTTTTGAGTGCTTTTATTTATATTTAGGTTTTTCACAATTCCAAACTAAATTTTTCCATCATGATATATCTTTTAAATATACAAATGTAAATATATTAGCAAACTTTCTTAATGCATAGGGAAAGTTTCAGAGACACGGAAAGCCACCTACAAAACTACACTCACAGGAAACAAACTTTCGAAGGACATCGTATCTAATAGATTACATTTTAGTTTAATAAATTTAATGTTCACCAAATATAACTACACTTAACTTATATAACAAATGACAGTTTCAACCATTCTAAGACCTTCTTAACCAGCATAATGGTCCATTTTCTACCAGCAAGTGATTGGCTATGAAAAAGAAATCCTCCAAATGTTCTGCTTACATTCATGACAGATGTCTCTGCTGTATTAAAGAACTCTTACTGAATTAAATCACTGAAAGGAAATCAGCTTTTCTTTGCCACCAGGAAAAAAAAATTAGCAGTATCGGTTCCCCTCAGCACTGAATAAAAAATTTTTGACCATAAAGATAGAATAGCCCCCAAAATGGCAGAAGTTATATCTAAGTAAAAGCAAATCAATTAATGTTTTATCTAGGAGATACACTAGTTAATTATGGAGTTTTTCCAATTAAACTTAAAATCCATATATTGAGAAGCAAAATGATTTTTAAAAAGATGAACATGCATAACTGTATAATACCTGAAATTTAAAAAGCACACTGAAAAGTACAAAAGAATTATATCACCTACGAAACTTGCCATATTCTAATGGGTTACACTACCAAACAAACTGTTAACATATTTTAATCAAATACAGCTCTTAAGTAACAAAATTTTGAAGCATTATTTTACTTCTTACATAATATAATTTCTTGTGACAATTACATTAAAAACACAATATTTTAAAAATCCGAAGAGGCAGCACTTGTCCTCTTTACTTCACTCCAAGGCCAACAAACAAAGCAATGAAGCAGAAAGAGGTACATAATGGATTTAGAAGTAAATGGTCCATTCTTTAAAAAGGCTTCCTACCCCCTCTTCTGAATTCACTCTAGACTAATTGTCATTACAATGATGTCTGAAAACTTCAGAAGAAGCCTATTTCCTGATGCCAGCTGTCAATGTTTCTATCTTTAAATTTCAGAGTTTGCTGTATTTTTCCCCCCAATAAGAAAGTATTTAGAAATACCTAGGAGATTCGTCTCGCAATTGGCCTATATCACAGACACACTATGTCTATTATAGAAAAAAAGACATAATCAACAATGGGAATAGTCTTTAAGAATTTCCACAAACATTCTAATACAGGAAATACATAAATAAAGTCTACACTATTAAGAATTTCTTCCAATACAGCATACAGCACACAAAGAGCTTCTCTTTCTTTCCTTGGGGACTTATCAAAAAATCTCTTCACCATTGCACCTACCTGGGTAAAAATCTTTGGACTTAGACAGCTTGATGGTGGCTCCAGTTTCTTTTTGCAACTGAACAATTGTCTGTCCTCCCTTCCCAATTATAGATCCAGCAGCATAGCTAGGTATGAGAACCTTTAGAAAATACTGGCCGTCTTCTGAAAAAGGCAAAGAAATATACTTTGTTAACATGATAATTTAAACTTTGTATCCCCTCTCCACCCTCAAGAGAGAAAAACAGCAATTAGAACAGTAGGCATATAGCTGAAGGAAACAGGGGGTTAAATTTTTTTAAAGAACAAAAATGAAACAATTATACTGAAAACTAAATATGTACAAATGTTTCCCATTTTGTAAGATTTATATGTTCAAACTTGGATTTAAAATCTAAACATGTTCTATTATTTTGCAGCACTGTAGAAACTGATGACTAAATTCCAGTTGTTATTCCAAACATGGAAGTCTTCCAATTCTATCTGGTTACTATGGTAAAACAAAATGAACTGACCCTTTAACAAAACTTCAAGAGATTTATAAAATGACAAACCTTCTCCTAACATACTGCAAAACAAATAAATGCACTGCAAATGGTGATGAACTATATTTGTTTGACATTAGCAAACACTTAAGGACTACAATTAGCCATTACAAATACCCTACTTAAAGTATGCAAAACAACCATTCTCCTACCAAATAATCCACCCAAACTGTAGGGTGTATTCCAAGCCTTCAATAACTGCCAGGAAAGAACTCAAAGTGATTTGAACTGGCAAATCAAACTAATCCTGGGGTATTTCTTTAGCACTTCTTAGTCTACCATGATCTCCTTTAAGCTCATTAATTAAAAGACCTTAAGAATTCTGCCAGTGCTAAAAAGCTTAGGAGTCATTTATATCAAACACACTTAAAAATGACCGAACAGATAATGTTCCTTCTCCAAAATAACTACAACATTTAAAACGGAAAGGGGATAAGGTGAACCAACAAGAAAGGATGAAATGAAATGTTTTAAAAATCAGAGCCAACTCCATAAACTTTAATTTCCGCAAAACTGATCATGTCTTAAAGAGGAAACACCCCGGAAAATCCAGCTTCCTTCGGTGAATGAAGGTTCCAAATTTTGCGGGTGTGTGCCATTCGCAAGCCCCCCATCCGTCTCTAATGCACATGCTGTAGATAAATTCACCTCTGCCGCGATGCATTGGGTGCATTGTTAAGATGACTCCCGTGCAAATGAAGAAGCGATACCGGTCCCGTTATAACTCATCTTCCCAGGAAGCGCAGGATGTTAACTAACAAGTCACAGTACCAGGCACCCCCACCCTCCTATGCACACCGCGGAAGACAAATCAATGAGAAATTTGCACCGACAATCTAAGTGCGGCAGGAGCGTGCACGCCCGGAGATCTCGCATACTACTTGTGGCCCAACGCAAGGGGATGGAGAGGAGGAAAACTCTCAGGTGCCCCAACCGTTGGCTCTCCGCTCCCCAAGTGCCATTTATTTATTTATTTTATCGCACTGTTCAATGCAGCGCGCATCTTCGGGCGGCCGTCACCTCACTCGGGGGGTCACCCTCCTCCTCCTCCTGGACGGACCCCTTCGCCCAGGTCTAGGATATTTCAATGGTCAGCTTTTCGACCGATTAAATGGAAAGATAGGTCTATTCCGAAAAATCGGTCGCCATTTTGATGAATGATAAACACAGACATGGAAATGTGTCCGGACGGCGAGGTGCGGGGCAGGTGCAGGGGAGGGGGCGCGGGGCAGGGGCGCGGGAGCCGCGGGTTCGGGCTGGAGGTGTCCGGGCCGCGGGAGGGAGGGAGGGAGGGCGGCGGGAGGGAGGGAGGCAGGGCGGGCGGCGGGGGATGGGGCCGGCGGGGAGGTGGAAGCGATACCCACCGCCCGTATTGGTCCTCTTGGTGCTGCCGGCTTCAGGGGGGGCTTCTAGCGGCCTTTTCCGCGAGTCCGGCGGGTCCAGGTCTATGGGAACCCCAGTGTGGGTCCCGTTCTGCTGGATGGGAGCTGCCGCCATCATGTTTGCAGTTCCTGCCGCTGCTACGGGGAGAAGGTTCTCCCTTTTGTTTTGGCTTTTTTTTTCTTTTTTTGCGTTTGGAGTTTCTTAAGGTTTTTTTTTTTTTTCTTTAATCGGATCAATAGAAATCTCTAAGAAAAAAAGCTATGTTGCTGGTTTGTTCTCACTGGGGAGGGGGCAGGGCTGAGGAGCAGCTGCAGTGCAGTGTCAGAAAGGAGACTGGGGAATGGAGGGGGTGTGAGAGACGGAGGGTGAAAGAAGGAGAAGAAAGGAGAGAGGGGGAGAGAGTGGAGAAGGGAGAGGGGCGAGTGAATGAGCGGGAGGAGGGAGCGGGAGGACGGGCCGAGGGAGTGGGAGCGCGAGGGCTGGCGGGCGCGGGGAAGCCGAGGAGGAGGGGAGCGCGAGGGAAAGAGTGAATGAGCAGGAGGAGGGGAAGGAGGTGGATGCGGAGCGGAGCGGAGGAGCGGAGGAGCGGAGCGAGCGGCGGAGGAGGGCAGGAGCCGGGCAGGAGCGCGGCGGTCCCCGCGCCGCTAGCGCTGCGCTCGCTCCCGCTGCTGGTGCTGCCGCCGCCGCCGCTGCCGGAGCGGTTCTGCCGTTGCCTGGGCTGCTCGGCGCTGCTGCTGCTGCTGCCCGGTCTCGCTCATTATTTCTCCCGCTTGTTGGGGGGAGGGGGGGCAGCCGGAGGGAGGGGGGTGGCTGCGAGGGGAGGGTAGTGAGGGGTTGAGTTCGGAGACTCCCACACACTTCGCGCTCGGGTCCTCGCCTCTCAGCAGCGCCGCCGCCGCCTCCCCGCGCCGGAGCCTCGGCCCGCGGGGGCGGAGGGGCCGGGGGGACCCGGGAGTGCGCGCGCGCGGAGCCGGGGGCGCGGGGGCGCGCGCCGGGGCGGGGGCGCTCCCGTGGGAAGGGCGGGGGTGAAAGGTGGCGGGGCCCCGGCAACACGGCTCAGGCAAACGTAGGCGGCTTGTCGCCCAAACCGAGGGGTCCGAGCAACGCGCTAGGCTGGAAGGCGGGAAGCCGGCATTACTGACAGCGGGGCCAGCCAATAAAGCGGGAACGGGAGCCGGGCTCTCCAGGCCCCTTTCCAATCAGGGAACTTGGGGGCGAGAGCGAGTGGAGGGGCGGGGTGGGATCTCCGTCCCGCCGGGACCGGCGCGGCGAGGACCGGGCGAGTTGGAGAAGGGCATTGGAGTGACCCGTCCGCCGCTGGTGGGACCGTGTCAAGGCTGAGGTTGGAGCCTGCACTGGATGCTCCCAGAACTTGTAGCGAAGTGCACTGGTTTTTACTTTTAAGAGTAAGGGGGGAAGACATTCGCGAACATCTCGCTCATCGGAGATTTTCTGCCGGGTGATTAGTCAAAAGAGTATTTATGACTCGCACGGTGTGACATCCTTAGGGAATGCCTAGTGTCACTCGCCGCCTTAAATCCTTTCGGGAAAAAAGCCTGGGTATAAATAAATAAAGCTAAGCATGGGTCTTTCCTTCACGAGTCGCTGGTACGCAGACTAAAGACAGGCAACAGCTGAGTGTGTCCAGAAAATTAAATATTGATCAAAATATTCATATAGGAAAAAAAATTCATTGCAATGTGCACAGCTTACGGTTTTACAGATCTTGGCTATATTACGCACTTGAACTTCAGCCTCCGGGGGGGGGGGATCTAATTTATCTGGAATAGACCCTGAAAGTCTAAAAAGACTCAGTTTACAGATGAGTAAACGGACTCAATGAAGTATTGTGCCCAAGGTCATCTCTCAGGTTAGTAGTTTAATTAAATCAGTGTGTTAGGAAGCAGGGGTAGTGGCAAAGCATGAGGTCTGGAGTCCAAAATCTTGGTTTCAGTTCCCTGCAGGCATGTTCTGAAAGTGTGTCTTGGGCAAATCCGGTAACGTGCTTCTACTTACTAAGTACTTGCCATGTGCCAAGTGATCCACTTTACATGCGATGCTCTTTACAGGTAGTGTATCATGTAGTGATGACTGTCCTCTTTTTGGGAGGATTTTAGGTTTAGAGATATTAATAGTTTCCCCAAAGGCACACAGGTATAAACATTGTAATGATAATTCAAACTCAGTTCTTCCTGATTCCAAAGTCGGTCCCCTGGAGTATTGCAGTACCCTAGAGCTTCATGTTCAGGGGCTGCGCCCCTAGCTCTCACAATTCTTACGAGTCAAATGAGATAATGTACATAGCAATGAATTATAAGATGTAAAAAGGTATAAGCACTCACTAGATTTCTAGAACAAAGATGCTCCTCTGTATTTTCCACCACAGCACTTCAACCTGAAAGATGGCTTTAGGATTAAGCAGGCATAGGAAAGGACTCCACCATAATGCTGTGGTATTCTCACCCCAAATGCCTGCACATCTGAAGCAGTAATCAAAGTGAATAGAGTAAAATATAATTCCTGCTAGATAAGGAAGGGAATGGAAATGAATACTACTAACTCCATTCCTAGCATTCTGTATTGGAAGGAGCATCTAGGAGTCATTGGAATTTCTGGTCCTTTTCAGCTGAAAGATAGATGATAGTCTGCTGAGCACGGAAGAGAATGACATTTAGTTTGAGAATAAAAGTTCATCTGGTGTATGAAAAAAACAAAAACGTTTGCCTCAAGACAGGGAAGAAGATTCGTGGAGAGCTGAAAGAAAGGGAAAGAAGGTAAGTTAGTGGATATTGGTAAACGTCTGTGAACCGAAGTCCAGAATTTTGAATATGATGTAATAGGAAATGACACCATAGCTTTTAGGACCAAAAATAAGGAAGATGTATACACAGAACTGGGTATAAGAAAGCGGAGTTGTGGTGAGAATAAAAACAGGGTTTGAAATGAGTATGTGGTAGTCAAGATAGAAACAGGCTGATGCCAGACATTGTGCAATCAAAGTGTTCTGTGAAGTGTACAAAAATATGTAAGGATGTTTTTTAAAGAAAAATTAGGGCTGGGATTTAGAACTAGATTGTTTTAAGACAGTAAAAGAAGGGGGAGAGAGATAATTAAAGATAAAGATATTTCAAAGCTATATTACATTAAAGCTTGGGCAAAATATTCAGTAAAATGTAATTTTGGAGAAAGACTGACTTAGAATTTGAAAATCTGTTAACAAATTTCTAAAAATAAAATATTTCTAAAATAGTTCAGAAAATATTTGTTATTGCCATGTGTAAGTTAAATCGCCTTACAGACATAAGCTTACCGAAAGTCATTGTAGTGTCTTTTTATGGTATTTATCTCACCCTTCTCTCATTCACTTTTTCAGACTAAATATTTAAATACTACCCACCACTCCTTGGGGCCCAGAAGCAGAAGATATGATTTTTAATGTGCATAGTAGGCTTAATGGTAACCTAGCTAGGATATGCTAGCAATTACAGAGACTATCTTAATACCTGGACCCTAAGGATCAGTCACCTATGAGCTGATTTGGTCGATGAAGCTTATCAGAGATTACATTCTCATTAAGCCTCCATTCTCTAGCATGTTTTGTTTTGTTTTAAATTATACTTCTTCATTTCACACTTATACCTCTATCATTCTAGTTATATAAACATCGATATCCGTTGTTTTCTGCATTTTTTATCAGCAATAAAACTGAAGAAATAAAAAAGCAGCTCCCAGTTTATTAATAATTATTATACTATCCTTCTTATGCTACAAATAAACTTTTCAAAAATATAATAGAAGTTTGACCTTTTAATTTTCTGAAAAGAAATGTTTTATTTTTTAATTACCCAAGAAAGCAGCACTGCATTTCTCTTTTAATCCTCACCTGAGGATATGCTGTTTCTATTGATTTTGAGAGAGAGAGGAAGGGAAAGAGAGACAGAGAAACATCAGTGTGAGAGAGAAACATCAATTAGCTGCCTCCCATACGCTTCCCCAACCTGCAACCTAGCATTCTTTATTGGAAGGAGCATCCAGGAGTCATTGGGATTTCTGGTGCTTTTCAGTCATGAAAGATAGATGATAGTGACCCAACAGGAATCAAACCCTCAACCATTTGGTGCATATGGCAACACTCCAACCAACTGAGTAATCCAGCCAGGGCTGCAACACCGCAAATTGAATATTTTCTAACAAATTAAGACACAAGAGAACTTGTGTGCTTTTTCTTGCTAATTAGTTGATGAATTATAAACATAAGCAACTGTGATAGAAAATAATATTCTTTATCAGCCTTCAGTAGGGGTTCTTTTTCTTCCTAAGTTCTGGTATGAATAACCTGCATGTAAGATAATCCATTTTTAGTAATAGTGATCAGCTTTTTAGAGAAAGCACAAATAGTCAACATCCACAAATATTCCTAAACCCATTTCTTTGTCTTCATGCTCCCGCTTTCCTACAAACAGCCCTGTTACTAAAGAACCTAAATATTCCCTCTACTTCAGTTTTCCTTCAGCCTATGCTTTGGGAAAATATTTTCTGAGTTTGTGTTCTACCAGAATTAGAACCTGAGGTAAGGACTCAAGTGCAAGTAGTTTATTTTAGAAGTGATTTCAGGAAACACAGTAGGGACTTGGGGAAGTGAGACAGGGAATGAAAGAAAGGCAATGAAGGGTGAATGACCAAGCAAGTATCACCATGAGCAGACAGCTTAATCTCATTGGGATTCCCGGAAAACCATTTAAAACAGTAGCCTCAGAATAACGGGTGAAAAAAAAATGGGTACATAGACACCAACTCTTCAGTCGTTGGTGGAGTCTATTCCTAGGTACATTAATTCAATGCATGCTAGCCAGTCTTCCAGCCCAGCACTGCTGCTTTTTGTGAGGACTTGCTCTGGAGACAAGTCTGTTCTGCCCGTATACAGGCTATAAATGCTGGGGAGCTAACACACCCACGTGGAACATCCCCATCACTACGGAAAATCAGTGTGCTCAGAAAGGGAAGGTCAAGGAGTAATGGGTAGGGCGCTAGCAGTTTGTTATAAGTATCAACATGAATTTAGGGAAAAGGGAAAGCAGTCTTTCTGCAAAGTATTGGAAAGAGCAGATAAATATGAAAGAATTTGGAAAGATTAAAGACTAACAATACAAACAAAAGTAACCTACGGTTTTATAATTATCACAATCCAACATTGTAACCAAGCATTGATTGTAAAAAGCCTGAATTATTTGTGTGTGTTTTTTAAACACATTTTTAGTTTTTTAACATACAAGACATGAAAAGTCAATGTAAATAATTCGGGATGGTTTTTTATTCAATGTAGCACAAGGAAAATAGAAGCAAATATGTACCAAAAGAGTGTATCACCTAATCTCACATCCCAGGTCTTATATAACAAGTTCTATAAATAGATGTATTGATTATAAATAGTTTTCTAAGATTGCACTTCTTACAGAAAAATGATTTGTTAAACTTTTATCTTCTCAAAAACTCAAATAGCTTTTATTTTTCTGTATTAAATAGTATAAATTCACTGATGGTGTCTATGTTTATGAAACAGTCTATGAAAGCTCACACTAATTTGTGTAGAAATATAAATGTGTTATTAGCATTACAGTGGGGCCTTGACTTACGAGTGTCCTGACTAACAAGTTTTTCGAGATACGAGCCATCTCTGGGCCGATTTTTTGCTTTGAGTTGCAAGCTAAAATTTGGGTTACGAGCCAGCTTCAGATACCCCACAGCTAGTTGGCGCAGCGAACTTCACAGTGAACGCCACAACATCAGCCCAGCATCACATGTCTCGTTCACTTTTTGATTTGACATAGGAGTAATTTGAGTTACGAGCTCCATCACGGAATGAATTAAACTCGTAAGTCAAGGCCCCACTGTATTTCAAAAAAATGCCTGTACCTTAATATTCCAGTTGCAAATACATCATCCTAATAAAGAGATATGTTAGGGAGAATCCTAATTCTTTGGCATCAAGTATATTTTCTTGGTTTCTAATAGATCATTATTTTTTCTAGCATTTATCTAAATATTATGAAATGCATTTGTTGCCCTTTGCCTTAAAGACAATAAAACTAAACTAACTTCCCATAGTGCAATAAAAAGAACTTTGTGACAATTGGTACATGGTTATGTAAAAAGTTAATATTAGGGGAAGTTGGAGGTAAAGGAGAACTTCTATCCTTGCAACTCTTCTTTAAGTCTAGCCTTAGCTATAATAATAAAAGTGTAATATGCTAATTAGACCAGACAGCCTAACGACCTTCCAGACTTCATTCCAGACATCCTTCTGGATGAAACTGTGGTGGCGGGGGCTGAAGCAGAGGCAGTTAGAGGCGATCAGGCAGGCAGGTAAACAGGTAGGGGCAATAGGCAGGCAGGTGAGAGGTTAGGGGTGGTCAGTCAGGCAGACAGAGTAGTTAGGAGCAATCAGGCAGGCAGGCAGGCAGGTGAGGGGTTAGGAGCCAGTGGTCCCAGATTATGAGAGGGATGTCTGACTGCCAGTGTGGGATCGGGCCTAAACTGGTAGTTGGACACTGGGACATCCTCCGAAGGGTCCCAGATTGTGAGAGGTGCAGGCTGGGCTGAGGGACACCCCCCCACCTCTGGTGTATGAATTTTGTACACTGAGCCTCTAGTTTCAAAATAAAAAGTTTAATGATCTAGTTCCGGCCTATCTACTTTGTGACCTACAGTATGTCATTTCCCTGCTATTTATTTCACTTTCCTCATCTATAATATGGGAGAGTTGGTGGATGCTCTGTATGTTTCTAAAAATTAATTTTTTTTGGTTTACTATAATTCATAGAATCTTACAAAGAAAAGTGTCAAAAATAAAAGTACAAATTGTGTGCCTTAACATGTATTTTTAAATCACTTAAAAATACACATTCTAAAGATGTATGTATTCAGGCACAATGAAAAAAATATACCAAGGAAAACAATTTTTATATTGTAAATAATATATTTACTATATTCTCTATCATTTTGCATTTTAAAATGATTCATTAAAATCTTCAGTTGAAAATATTCTGGGAACCACAATTCAAATGTGACAATTTCATCTTTTAACCTACTTTGATATGAAAAATTGCTGATATAAACACAGTAAATGATAAACATGTTAAGATAAATAAAAAAAGAAAACTATGAAAGTAAACTAAAGAAGCAATAATTGACTATGTTTTTCTAAAATATATTTTTATTAATTTCAGAGGGGAAGGGAGAGAGAGAGAAGCATTAATGATGTAACAGAATAATTGATTGGCTGCTTCCTGCACGACCCCTACTAAAGATGGAGCCCACAACCCAGGCATGTGCCATGATGGGAGTCGAACTAAGATGTCCTGATTCATAGGTTGAGCCTTAAACACTGAGCCATGCCATTCAAGCAATAACTGAATAGTATTCATGTTGTATGGACTAAGTTTAAATTACTTACTGTTGCATTCATAAAATACTTTTAATTACACATGCTTTATTTTTATAATGCTTAGAGTGACCCTGAATCTCCATCTGCCTAAGATGGTCCTGACTTATGCTGATGTCCCAGAGCAATTATAAATACCCTCAAAATTGTCCCAATTTGGACAATAAATTATATTGTTCACCCTACTAATACTCAAGAGCTTTGACTTTTTTTTTAGCCTGAAAATTATAAAACATAAAATCTCTTTTATGTGGTAATTTCCCCGTGTGTAATAGTAGAAATGTTTATCAGAGTTCAATCTCATATTACACTGTGGCATAATAAATTAGAACATCCCCACATCCTCTACTCTCTACGGTGTTTTATTCCCTACCTATGCTTATCTTAGCTAGAGCTAAGACCAGAGATGAAGTACAAAGGTAGAAAGTAGTAGGCTAGAATTTTAAAATGTATCATTTCACATTTTAACATGGAAATGATTGTTTTGATAGGATGACTCTTGTTTAGGAAGTACTATATGTAGCAAAATGAAGTGAATTGAAGAAATAATAAATGAGACATTATAAATGTAATGAAATACAACTTCATATAACAAACCATTGGAGCCCAGCTGGTATGGCTCAGTGGATTGAGCATTGTCCCACGAGGTCACCAAGAAGTCACCTGTTGGATTCCATGTCAGGGCACATGTCCAAGTTTTGGGCTCAATCCCCAGTAGGGGGCATGCAGGAGGTAGCTGATTAATGTTCTTCTCTCACTGATGTTTCTACCTCTTTCCCTCTCCCTTCCTCTCTCTCCAAAATCAATAAAATATATTTTTCAAAAAATTGGATCCACAGATAGCAACAAGGAATTGCTTACATTTTGGGGTTATTGAGATTTCTTATGTGTTTACTTCCTGCTGTTCAAATAAACCATAGTACTTCTTAAGACTTCTAGACAAGCTTTTCATGTTTCTGGTCAATGTTTCTAATGTAGTTTGCTGTTTCCATTGTTTATTATAAGTCAAATAATAAGTTCTGTTTGTCCTATAATAATGTTACTTGTGTTTATAAGTGCAAGAAGAAATTGACATCCCTGTATATTAAAATAATTGTATTACCAAACTCATATCTAGATTTTATTTAATATTTTGGTTTCACTATGTAGAAACATTTCTATAATTGGTCAGAATTGTCTAATTTACATCATGTAAATTATTCATGTGTTCTTTCATATAATTGAGATGTATAGAACTTACCTACATTTCACATATGGATATTTATGTGCATATGATGTAGAAAGGGGTTTTGTATGTCTGCATGTCTGATAGAAAGAGGGCGACAAGGAGAAGCTGGGTATAGCAGCTCTTCCTAATGTCTGTAGTGGGGGTAGAAAAATTAGTAAGTGTATAATTTGCTTTTGTTTAACCTTTTCTTCTCAAGATTAAGTATTTGTGGGCTTTTAAAAATTAATTTACTCTCTCATTATGGAAAAATTTCAAATGTATTCAAAAGAAGATAAAATAATATAATGAACCCTACCTTCAAAACAATAAACTCTCGAATAATCTTGAGGACAATTTTGAATAAAATTCTATCATAATATTTTTATTTTTAAAATATACAGTCTTTAAAAAACTACCCCAAATGCCATTATTATATTGAAAATAATTGACAAAAACTCCTTAATACTGTCATTATCCAATCTGAGTTTAAATTTCCCCAATGGTCATATAAAGGTTCTTTTTTTCACATTTTGTTTAAACCTCTACACAAATAAATACATTGCAACTGGTTGATATGTCTCTTAAATCTCTTTTAATGTCTATCAATTAGGTTTCAGTCAGAGAAGCAGACCAGTAAGATATATATTTTAAAAATGTATATATACATAAATATTCACACACATTTAGATGTAGATATATAGTGATAGTAGTATTAAGGGAATTAGCTTACATAATTATATGTTCTGGCTAAGCAAGCCCAAAATCTACAGATGGGCAGTCAGGAGGAAAAGATATAGGGGGAAGGGAAAGCAATTGTAGACCAACTGTGTTTGAATTCTCCAGTTTTCAGAGAGACCTATTTGCTTTGATGACTACTCCCTGGTTAAGTCAGGCCCACCCAGGGTAATCTCCCTTTTGAATTCAAAGTTGGAACTTTAATTACATCTCATAAATCCCTAGACAGGGAGATCTAGACTATAGTTTGAATAAATAGAAGTTGTGTGCATGCTACAAAATGGCTGCTGTCTCCCTTCTGTCCTCCTGCTCTCACAAGAGACTATCCCTTGCAGACCACTCTAACAAGAAACACACTAAACAAGGAATTCTGAGAAATGTAGTTGGACCCAGCTAAGCTGACCTATCAGAATGTTATCACAGCCACATTTTGTCAACCGACACCATACACATCTCCTTAAAGCATAATTACCAAATAAAGATAATAACAAAATTATACTTCTACCATAATGACATAACAGAATGAGCTACCCCATGTAAAATGGAAAACATGCTAACCCCTTCCCTAGGGGAGGACATAAAATCCTGTGATAGCCTGTTAATTAAATACTGAAGTATAAAATTAACTGTTATTAACATGCTTTATGTTACATAATAAGAGGGTGAGGTGGGTAATGGAAAAATTAATGCATATAGAAAGTCACATCAGAATAATAAAGAAGCACACATAATGATTACAGTCTTCATTTCTGCAATGGTCACATCATCATACCTGGTACTTCTTCCACTCTTCTACTACCCTCTTTCATTTTCATCTTCCACTACCTTTTTCATATTTCCTTTGTCTTCAGCAAGCACTTCAGCTGGTTGTGGTTCTTAGCCAAGTAGAATTATGCAAAACTTAATTGCTGAAGGATTTTAGCTATTAGAAATCCTACCTGAATTTCGTTTTAGTTTTCTATTGACTTTAATCAAAGGACATGGGAATACAAAGAGAAGCCCTAAGGGATCTCCTGTATTTCAGACTTAATCCTCTTGACCCCCATTGTGTAATAGCACCTATTTTTTCTCGATAGGATCAACCACTGCAGCTGGCATAGTTACCCCTTTCTTTTCCTGTTGATTCAGAGGCTCCAGAGGCCAAAGTGGCCAAATGGCAGCCTCAAATTTCAGTTCAATGGAATCTTTATGGTGTCCCCTGATGGATGCATTCCTTGCTTTGAAACTAAGATCGCTAGACCCAAATAGCCTAAAATCATGCAGATGGGAAAGAAACATTTTGCTGGTCAAGATTACTAGGGGCACTTAGGTTGCTTCTATATCTTGGCTATTGTAAATGATGCTTCAGTGACAGAGGAATGTATATATATTTTTGAATTCATGTTTTGGATTTCGGGATGGTAATATGCGAAGCGAAATAAGACAGAGAAAGACAAATACCATATAATTTCACTTATATGTGGAATCTAAAAAGCAAAATAAATGAACAAAATAGAAAGAAACTCCTAGATACAGAGAACAGACTATTGACAGAGGGGAGGGGTATTGGGGAACTGGGTGAAAACGGTGAAGGGATTAAGAAGTACAAATCAACAATTACAAAATAGTCATGGGGATGTAAATATAGCATAGGGAAAATAGTCAATAATATTGTAATAGCTATGTACAGTGCCCAGTGGGTGCTAAACTTATGGGAGGGGACACATGGTAGAGTATAAGACTGTCTGACCACTATGCTGTACACCTGAAAATAATACAAAATAACATTGTATGTAAAATGTACTTGAAAAATAAAACAAAACAAGTTCATTAGGAGCAATAGTGAGAGGAGCCACTTCCGTTTCCAGCCTTTGGATTTATGATTTAAGAATCAGTAAATTCTGGTTATGTGAAAAACAGCACCATATGTTTAGGCTGATTTAGAGCATGGGCCACATCCTTGAAGACATTGCCCCAGTTTCTCAAGTTATTTTGACCTAGCTGGCACCATAACTGAGTTTTAGAAGGACAATCTACAGTCCAATCTAACCAGCTGCTTCAGAATGATGGAGGACATAAGACTTTAAATTCTATGAGCATGAGCTCATTGTCACACACTATAAAATTCATGATATACCAGAGTCCTTTCTCAAAGTCTCCTTCTTGGATTTTTGAATTGACGCAGGTCCAGAATTTGATTGAGGGGCCATGAGCCTTTATTTTGGTGATTCAAGTCAGACTTCTGGTCACTTAGAATTTTCTGCTTACACAGATCAAGTAACAATTTAGTAGATTTCCCATCTTAGACATTGTAGTTTTCATCTTTAGGAGTTGCCTTTTTTAATCTATTCCAAGAATTCACATAATAAATTATGTAGATTCTTGAACATATAGAAGGCAGTTACAACAATTACTTTAATACCAAGTCTTAGTTTATTGATTATATTATGTCATTTCTGATATGGTTTTAATTGTTTACTTTTTCTCTTCAATAGGAAGCATATTGTCTTGCCTTTCTGCATGTCTGCTATTTTTATAGGATGTCAGGTATTGTTAATTTTACTTGTATGCAGGTTTCTATAAATGTTCTTAACTTTTTTCTTGAATGTGGCTAATGGAAATAGTGTGAAATTTTGGGGTCTTGCTTTTAAGCTTAATAAAGTGGGGCCAGATCACTGTTTAATTTAGGGCTAATCTTACCCCACAATTGAGGCAAAACCCTCTTTGTACTCTAGCTGATTCAGAGTGAATGATGAAATTTTCCACTCTGGGTAGAAGGAATGGGAACTATTCCCAGCTCTGTCCTTCTGAGTACCAGTCACTATTACCTCTAATCCTTATGTAGTTTCTCCAGTGCATGTGCTACTGAGTACTTAGCTAAAGTCCCAAGAGGACCTTTTCAGATTTCCAAAGGTCTCTTGCTGTGGAGCTCTTTTCTCTCAGTACTCTGAGGATTTTAGCTACCCTATCTGGTGGTTCCACAAAAAGCTAAAGATAGAATTCCATGTGACCCAGAAATTTCACTCCTAAGAATTGGGTACTTGCCCAAAAGAACTGAAAATGATTTTGAGCAAACACTTTTACATGAATACTACTAGTAGCATTAGTCACAATAGCTAAAAAGTGGAAGCAACCAAAATCTTCGTCAACTAATGAAGGGATTACAAAATGTGGTATAGTCATACAATAGAATAGTATTTAGCCATAAAAAGAAGTGAAGTACTTATACATGCTCCAACATGGGTGAATCTCAGAAACATTATCCTAAAAATATAATAAGCATGTTCTCATTGAACGTAAAGTATGTAACCTAGGTATTCAACAAGAACATGTTTGTTGTATTTATCTGGCTGTTCTACAATGATAAAAGAATAAATATTATACACACACATATACCACACACACCACATTATGCTTTTGTTTAGCTTTTAATTATTGTCAAATATCATGCAAGAAAAAGTGTGTTACATTTCCTTTTAAAAATTAAGTTTCTCAGTTTCATTTTCAGGTTTATTCCCAGCTCTCTGTCCCCACTCCAGTCCAAAACTATGTCACTTTTATTCTTTATGCTAACCCTGTGAACCAAGACATGCTCCCATATCCCCTTTATTGGTCCTAAGATTGCAGTTGCTTATTTCATTAACACAACCTTCCACCCCACCCCGGCCCCATGATCACGTGTCTTTATCATTCATCTATTTGACTTGTTCTTTGTCTTAATCATTTTTACTCATTGGATGTGAAGTTACTGGTAATTCTACCTTAGGTGTAACTGAGTTCTTTTGCCAGAATTTGTGTGTTAGGAGTTTATTGAGCTATTATATGCTTTGTATAATTTCAACATATATAATACTCTAAAAATGAGAGACTTTTTTCCACTCAAAAGGTAACCAAGGCTTAGTATGCTGAATCTGAAGTTTCTGCCTTAAGCAGGGACATTAAAGTTTTTGGTGTTTCAGGTCCCCAATACAACTGCTAGGTAACTACAAGAAAAGCTCTACCCAAGAGTTTTTGAAGCTAGAGAGATTCGTCCAGAAGAAGAAGAGAGAAGTACTGAGAGTTGGGAATAAGGAAGTAACACTACCTGAGAAACTGGGAGAGTTACAAATATGAGCCCATTGCATGTAGCTTCATAAGTGGGGAATAGCTGAGTGATGCTGTTCAAGACGAATCACTTAGCATTACAGTCTTTAAGGTGGTGCTATATAGATCTTTGTACACTTATTAAGTGACATCACCATGTTAGGCTTATTGAGCCTGTCAGTGGATCAGTGCCCAACATATAGCAGGAGATGAACCACAATAGCATCATGGAGCATAAGGAAATAATTATTGCCATAAAGTAAAGACCAGCCCACGTCCCCACAGGTACCAATTACATTTCCTCCAGATCCTTGGATATTTCTGGAGAGGAAAATAGCCCCTCAATTAAATACAAAGAATATATATTTTTTATAAGTCTGGAGAGTGAAGATATTGAATATGATTTGCTTTGTTTAGAACATATAAAGCATGGAGCAATTATACTGGCTCCATTAATTACTAGTCCTGATCTCTCAAGCTGCTCTGTCGTTCTGATAGAAAATGCCATAATTCCCTGTCAGAACCTGTCTGAATTGGCAGCTCTTCTGACAGGAGCAAAGTTCTCATCTTTTACAGTTAGTTTCTAAACACTTTTCCCTATTGAACTGCCCACTAAATTCCTATTTTGTGTCAATAAAAAAAAAATCTCTTAATTCTCAGCTTATTTGCAAGTAAAGATGAATGAGAGATTGTGAGTTTAATGACTGTTGATGCTCAGAACACCAGCTCTGTCCACTGACACAGCCTCTTTGAAATTCCCCCAGATACAAATGGTACCCATCCAGGATTCTTTCACTCAAAGGTAACCTTGAAAACTGTTTACCAACTGCAAATATATTAGTGAATGTCCATTAAAAATAAGAGTAAAGTATTTAGTTAGTAAATTGACTCAGATATGTCTGCATCTATATCAATTATGCATCTATATCAATTATATTTTAATTTACTATGTATGTTCTTTTTGCTTCTCAGCCTTCATATTTCATCTTGGAATAATAAATGTTACTTCTTAAATTTATGCTATTTGGAGTCTCTGCTGTTAAGTATCTCTGTGATATTAGATAAACACTTTTACTTTCTCGACTTTATTCATCCATAACATAAAGGATTTCATTAGATATTTTCAAGAAACCTTATAGTTCTGGATTTCTGTAAGTGTAATTTGAAAGACTATGAGACATGGTTAAGGAATCAAGGAAATAACTTTTTAAATTATTTCTAAAGAGTGAAATAGTTAAGCTTAAATCTATTTTTTTAGAATATTCCATTACAGATTTTTAATACGTTATTAAAAGCCAAAGGAAGAAGAATACAATGTACTGCAATAAATATTTTAAAATTTATAAATGCTTAAGTAATTTTACATATTATGTGTGAGCCTGAATTCTCTACATAGTTTTAAATGTGAATGTATTCTTTTATAATATACTAGAGGCCTGATGCACGAAATTCATGCAAGGGGCTCGGCCCTCGCAGCCTCGGCTTCATCCAGAAGGTCACCTGGAATGATGTCCGGAGGTTGTTCAGCTGTCCGTTCTAATTAGCATATTACCCTTTTATTATTATAGATTATTATTATAGATACTAGAGGCCCAGTGCGCAGAATTTGTGCAGTTGGGGGGGGGGTGTCCCTCAGCCCAGCCTGTGCCCTCTCACAATCTGGGAGCTCTCAAGGGATGTCTGACTGATGGCTTAGGCCCGCTCCCCTTGGGCCTAAGCTGGAAGTTGGTCATCCTTAGCACTGTCGTAGAGGCGGGAGCCTGGCTTCTGGCCGAGAGGCGCTCCCCCTGTGGGTATGCACTAACCACCAGGGGGAAGCTCCTGTGTTGAGCATCTGCCCCTGGTGGTCATTGTGTGTCATAGCAACCAGTCGTTCTGCTGTATGGTCAATTTGCATATTAGCCTTTTATTATATAGGATGTCCTTGTGATCCACACAAAATGAAACTATTTGAAACAATTGAACTTGAATTATATAGTTAAGAGATTACAAACTGACTACCTTATTTT
This sequence comes from Myotis nattereri, assembly GCF_964212035.1. NCBI lineage: Eukaryota > Metazoa > Chordata > Mammalia > Chiroptera > Vespertilionidae > Myotis > Myotis nattereri. Next base: position 81,448,756 of record NC_138075.1, read on the forward strand.
ATTTTGCCAGTACTATAATTCCATTTTGAGAGCCAACATTTAAAAATAGATAGATTTTATGTTTGTTTTCTTTTCTTTTTTTAAGGTTTTCTAGTGACCTTCTGAAAAAAATCACATAATATGGTAAACCTGATCTCACATTCATGTGTAGCAATAATTAGCCAAAGCTAAATAGCAGTTGCTCCTTTAGGCAGAGCATGGGCTAAGGGCTTTGCCATGGTTTCCAGAACTCACACTTATTCTGGAGCACTTCACCCACTATGTTACTTGCCTGGGATGTCAGCCAATATGTTTACACTTCTTTGTTCAGACTACTAATATTGAATGAAAACAAACTTTTTTTCTGAATTTATAACAACGATTTGTATTTCTTGTCATCCAAAGTTAGAATGGTTTTCCTCAAGCCTTCTGAAGTGGCTGAATGTCAGGCAATCTTTGACTGGCATAATGTCCAAAGAAAAACATTGAGTTATGTATTCATCACAGAAAAATACAAAAAAAAAATAGTTTTATAATTTTTCCATTTGAGTTTGAATACCAATTAAGTGGATATTGTCTTCATTATGACCTTGTAAGTATTATTAAATAGTAGTTATTGTTCTTCAGATAATCCATCTGACACAAGAAAAACTGTTCAGACATCTGAACACTGAAAACAAAAGCTAAGCTAGACACACATATGTAATATAGGTTGTGATTTTCAGTGGAATCTTTTTTTCCAATAAAAATGAAAAATATTTTGCCCTGACCGGGTTGCTCAGTGACTTTAGTGTAGTCCCATACACCAAAAGGTTGCCTGTTTGACTCAGTCAGGGGACATAGGCAGGTTACAGGTTCTATCCCAGGTCGGGGAGTGTCAGGAGACAACTAATCAATGTTTCTCTCACTATGATGTTTCTCTCTCTCACTCCCTTGCTCTCTCTTCCTCTCTCTCTAAAATCAATAAACATGTCCTCAGGTGAGGAATAAATAAATAAATATCTTTATGAAATGGAAGAAAAGAAATATAAGTTTACTATATGAATTAAACTTGCAACATTTATTTTAAAATTAATTATGGTGAACTTTCAACAATAAAGTTAAATTTTAAAAAATTATTTATGGTGAAAAATTAAATCATTTTATGACATAAAGACTTGAATTTAGAAGTTGTAAATATCAGCTCTAGTGTCTAATTTATTTCTTTATTTTGATGGCATAGGATCAAGAAAATTCTGATTTACAAAGACAAAGTCCAACTGATAACAATAGATTTTTTAAATACACATTTCTTGCCAATTTTATAATTCTCTTTATAATATGAAATTCATAATTTTATAAATTTATAAGTTTACAATTTTATAATTCAAAAATCCCAGAAAAAAATTTTCACTAAAGCAAAATCTAAAAAGCTTACCATGACAACACAAATGCAAGCAATGCTGGTCATCAATGTATTAAAATTTAGTGAATGATACATTTACTGAACATGGCTTTGAAATGGTAAAAATATTTAAAAGCTCAGAAATCCAAATCAAATGTATTCAGAACACCAGCTTTTGTGTAAAATACTAGTAGGCACAGTTTACAAAATATTGTTCAATGACCAATTAGCACAAGATGAAAATACTTAAACGGTTAGTAAAATTTTACTTTAAAAGTAGCAATTAGTTTTTTCCTTTCTATTTTCTCCCTTCTTAAAATTATTATAATAACTCAGAAAGAGAAAACTGGAATTGATTGAAGCAGGAAGTTATTTTGATGCCTCCACCTTACTTGTGCTCTTTCCACTAGGAAGTCTGAGATAGATGGCAGAATAGGAAACAATGTGTTATACCCATGGATGTGTGGTTATAAGAAAATAAAGATAGAGCCCTTAAGGATTAGTGAGTTGCATTACCCCAAAGTTGCAAAATATATTTTGTTTGATATTATAACACATATTTCCCAAGCTCCAGAATAGGCCACTGACATAATAGCTTTTCTGGTTTCATTGTTTTGTATTCTGCTTTGAGAATTTGGTGGTGATGCTGGAGACAATGGGACAGCTTGAGATGTCCTCAACCAGAAGTGCAAATATGAAAATCACTTCACTATGGCATCTTGAAATCATGAAATCCAAGGTACCAGGACTCATGTCTGGCTAAGTCATCGTTGCACTTTCATTTCTCAGGAAAATATATGATCAGAATATGTGTCTGATAAATATTTTAAATGAATCTCTGCTACTATTTAATTAACTAAAATTTTATCCATAGTACATGAGAACTTAGAGGCTTGGGCATATACATTCACTTTAATGAAGACAGATGCAAACAAACTAGTCAAGAGGAGTCAAAGTTGCAAGATTTATGCTACATTTAAGCCAGCTGCATTATAATGTCATCTTCTTTATTTTTAAATTATTGCTTTTTAATGTCTGAAAGCTAAATCTATACAAACCTTCCCATTTGCTGAACTGATAGATTTAGTATTATTTACTATGTTGTTCTATATCTCATATAGGATAAGAAACTCTATTCAAAGATACTAGGCTTGTAGTTAAAGCAGGATGAGGTTTTAAGTGTTTTTACTGTGTAACTGTACCACAGTTGTTGTTTTTTTAATGAAATACTATATGGCAATAAAACAGAAAGAACTCTTACCATTTGCAACAGCATGGATGGATCTGGAGAGCATTATGCTGAGTGAAATAAGCCAGTTAGAGAAAGATAAGTACCACATGATCTCACTTACATGTGGAATCTAATTAACCAAATAAACTGATGATCAAAAACAGACCCAGAGACATAGAAACATGAACAGACTGTTGAACCTTAGAGGGAAGGCAGGGGAGGGTGGTGGGAAGAGATCAACCAATGAACTTGTAAGCATATATGTATGCATAACTCATTGACACAGATAATGGGGTGGTGAGGGTCTGGGGTGGAGGGACAGGAGTTGGCTGGAAGAGGTTAATGGGAGAAAAAGAAGGATCTATGTGACACTTTCAACAATAAAGATTTAAAATAAGTGGTTTTTAAAATATGTACTTAGTACACAATTTACATTTCATAAATAGCAGGTATTGTCAATATATGTGAAATCTCAGAAATATCAATATATTAGCATGTGAATTATTTGCTAATATATTTTTGACATTCCTGTAATGTCAAAACTACTGAGGAGTCAGATTTTCTAATCAGTAAACCATGTATTAGTAGTTATATACCACTATTAATTAAAGTGTATGACAGCAAGAGCCTTTAAAAAAAAAAAAAGGGCAATAAAACCACTGGAAGGTCCTACTCATTAGTATTCCCCTAAAAAATAAATTGGCTAACTATAAGTACACAACTCCCAGGACGTTAGAGTCAAATCTTGACCCTAAATAGTCCCATAGTTTCCACTTCACCTGTGAGGAAAAGGTGAATTGATTACATATTAAAGGAGTCAACAAAACATCCATTGCATTCCTCTGTGTGCTACTTGGGTCCTTCTCCTCCCTATTTATTATATTCACCTTATTGTGTCTTTTCACCTTCTTCCTCTAGTGCCTCCCTTTTTCACCCCATTTGCCAGATACCCACAGAGGCACAACTAACAATTGAGTGCCTCAAAGTCTCTACTAACTTCATCTTAGTCACAACTATAGGTGAGCTAAGTATGACTAGAAAAGAAGGAAGTTATTACTACTTTGAATACATAGAGATATTAATATCTATATATATATAAAAGCCTAAGTGACCATTATGATGGGATGACCGGCTGGTAGCTATGATGCGCACTGACCACCAGGGGCAGATGCACAACGCAGGAGCTGCCCCATGGTGATCAGTGCACTCTCACAGCCAACTCCTGCAGCCGGCCAACCTCTTGCAGTACTTCCCCCCCGGCTGGCCAGCCCCCATCGGCCTCAATTGCTGGCCAGGACAAGGGACCCCACCTGTGCACAAATTAGTGCACTGGGCCTCAAGTATATGTATGTGAATAATTTATATGTATATTATTTGCAAATAGCAAGATGTTTGTGTTTACATTCATAAATTTTATTTGTCTTTAATTTTCAGTTTTTGTAATGTCTAGTATTAGGATGAAACTGGCCTTTTAAATGTGTTAGCAAGTATTGCTTAGTTTTTCTATGTTCTGAGTCTACGTATGATTGGTATTCTTTCTTTCTTAAATGGTTGACAGAATTCATCTGTAAAGCTATTTAAGCCTGGACGTTTCTCTGTAGAGAGATTATTAATTAATTTTTGGGAAATCTACAGCTATTCATTTTGAAATTTTAATATATTTGGAATTGAATCTTTGAAGGAGTTTGCCTATGGTGTTTATGTTGTTCAATTTATTGACATGAAATTGTTTATAATCTGTGCTTACTGTGCTGTTAATGCCTTTAGGATCTATGGAGGTGTTCCCTCTTTCATTGTTGATATTGATAATTTGTGTCTTTCTTACATGTCTATTTACAGATTTACCAATTTTATTGATCTTTAAAATTATAGCTTTTGATTTATCTTTTATATTGTTGAACTATTTTAATGTTTCATCAAGTTTCATTCTTATCTTTATCCTTTGCTTTCTTATATTGAGTTTGCTTTATTTCCTAGCTCCTAAAGTAGAAATTCAAACTATTGATTTTTAGACCTTTCACTTTGCTAAAACAAATATTTAAAATTACCAATTTTACGGTGAGCACTTCATTACCTGCACTTTATTAACTTTATTTTGATATGTTATATTTTAATTACCACTCAGTTGAAAGTAAATTCCTATGCGATTTTTTTCTTTGACCTTTGAGTTCTTTAAATATGTGTTTTTAATTTTTTATTTATATATTTATTTAGACTGTGTTTCTCAACTTTTAGACTTTTGATTGATTTCCAATTTACTAATGTTGTGAGTAGAGGTATTTGTAAGATTTTAATAGTTTTGAAATCTATTGAGACTTGTTTAGTGAACCAGCATAGAGTATTGGAGAACATTTCATGTACACTTAAAAAAAAAATGCTTTCTGCAGTTCTTAGATGTAGTGTTTTTAATGCAATTAAGAAAATAAGATTAATATATATCACTCAGATTTTCTATATCCCAACAGATTGTCTAGTACAGTACTCTTCAATAGCATTATCTGTGAAGGCAGGAATGTTCTACCTGTGCCGTCCCACACAGTAATCACTAAGCCACACATAGCCACTGAATGCCTGACATTTTTCTATTTCATTGATTTCATTCTTATCTTTATTATCTCCTTTCTTGTATTTAGTTTGGGTTTATTTTGTTTTATTTCCCAGCTCCTTAAAGTGGAAACTTAGATCATTGATTTTGGCCCCAAAAAATGTGAGAGTAAGAGATGTGTGACGCCTCTGGTGTCACACATACATGCTACACTTGCATTCCAGGTCGCCTCTGCTGTGAGATTGGCAATGATCTATGCAGGGGAGCAAAGTGTCAGTCAGTTCTCAATTCACATGAAGGTAAGGGAGAAATAACCTTTATTGTCAAAAGACTTGGGGGTTTGTTTCCTACCACGGGACAAGCTCATCCAGATTTTCCCAACCTCAGCACTGTGGATAATGAGATGGATATTCTTTGATGTGTGTGTGGGTTGGGATGTGTCTGTGAATTGCAGGATGTTTTTATCAGCATCACTGGCCTCTACCCACTTGATGCCAGAAGCACCCTATTTCCCATTGTGACAAATATAAGTGTCTCTAGACCTGCCGTGGGCAAACTACGGCCCGCGGGCCGGATCCGGCCCATTTGAAATGAATAAAACTAAAAAAAAAAAAAAAAAAAAAAGACCATACCCTTTATGTAATGATGTTTACTTTGAATTTATATTAGTTCACACAAACACTCCATCCATGCTTTTGTTCCGGCCCTCCGGTACAGTTTAAGAACCCATTGTGGCCCTCGAGTCAAAAAGTTTGCCCACTCCTGCTCTAGACATTTTCAAATGTCCTCTAGGCATCAAAATATGCTCCCCTGGCTGAGAGCCATCAATAACCTACCCTGACGGGTATAGAGCTATACATAAGAGATCAACCGAAGGACTTGCATGCATATAAGCACAACCAACAGATGGAAGACACTGGGGGCGGTGTGTGTGTGTGGGGGGGGGAGGGCGAGGGCAAGCGCCAGGGGGTAGGGGAGGCGGGGGGGGGGGGGGCGGGGGAGTGTGGGGGGGAGTCAGGGGGAAAGGAGGGGGGTGGGAAGGAGACATATATACTACTATTTGTAATATCTTAAACAATAAAATAAAATTTTTAAAAATTTTAAAAAAGCAAATATGGAACTCTATGTCACATTATCCACAGACATCAACATGAAAGTCAAACTATAGAACATTTAGAAAACTATATAGGAGAGTGTATTTCTTCAGATAGGAAAAGATTTCCTAAATAAGACATAAAAAATAAAAACCAGCCCTGGCTAGTGTTACTAAGTGGTTAGAGCAAAGGGTTGCAGATTCAATTTCTGGTCAAGGGCACAGACCTGGGTTGTGGGTTTGTTCCCTGCCCTCCGGTGGGGTGCTTGCAGGAGGCAACCAGATCATGTGTCTCTCTCACATTGATGTTTCTCTCTCTCTTTCTCTCTCTCCCTCTCACTCCCTTCCACTACCTTTAAAAGGCAATGGAAAAAATATCTTTAGGTGAGTATTAAGAAACTAAACAAATAAATATATAAAAACAATAAAGGATTAATAAATTTTACTACATTGAAAAAAATCTATTCATCAAAGAACACCTTAAATAGTGTGAAAAAAAACAAGCCACAGAATTAAACCAGAACATGTAAAAGCTCCTCCAAATCATTATTTTTAAAAATGTGAACTACTTAAATGAAAAATGATAAAATAACAAGAGAAATGTTACAAAAGAAGAATTTTGTATGAGTACAAAACACTTATATAGTTATGACAAGATACTTAGTCTCATTACTAATCAGGAAGAAGCAAATTAAAACCCCAGTGAGATGGGTCATATTCATCAGATTTAAAAAGTCCTAATAGCTAACAATATCAGACTTGGCAGGATATGAAGAAATGAAACTCTCATCCTCTCTTGTAGATGTGTAAATTGGAGCAATCACTTTGAAAATAGTTTGTAGTCATCATTAGTAGACATTCAGGCTATTCAGAGATTTTTCTTCTCAACGTTATAATTGCACTATCCCCTTGAAGTTGCGTGGCTACATGACCTTTATCATTTCCAAAGGGGAAGATTTAAGAGCTGTGAATGATTAACCAAGTTTTCCCCCTCTTCCATGGTAACTGGTAACATTCCCCAAAGAAGAATGTGGAAGAGACTCTCCCTACCCAACCCCAATCTCAGATGAAAACATAACACAAGCAAGAAATAAACCTTTGATGTTTTAAACACTAAGATTTTGGAAGTTGTTCCAGCACATTATGATTGCTACAGTATTACTGAGTTGAACATGCCTGGATTTATTAGCCAGCCATTCCACTAGTTAGCATTTGCTCTATTGACTGTGCACAAAGAAGCCATTTACAAGAACGCTTTGCAAGAACATTAGGGTAGTAACAAAAAAAATTAAAAAAATCTATCAAATATAAAAGAATAAATAAACTGTAGTATATTTATACAATGAAATCCTATAGAGCAGAGAAAATTAATGAAACATAGCCAGAAAAGCCTGATTTTATTGTCCAGTGACACAGATGGATATGAAATTGATGATATTCTAATTCTACTTTTATTTTTGCAAGATGTTGGGCGATTTGCTTATTAGCTCTTTTTCATTTTTATGTTTATGGAATAACAGTGATAATACCAGTTTACTTGAAGATTAATGTTTTCAAAACACCTTGTACCTGAAATTGTACCATATCCTGTATTAAAATATGACATTTCCACTGAAAACACATCTTAGCTTCTGACTAATGAAAGTTCTTGAATGAGTAAGGGAATACTGGCAATCTAGATCATCCCTGGCTTGGCTATAGCGATGATATGAAACATTTAGCTTAATGGAAGAGATTTAAAAAAATGATAGAAAATATATAGTCCTTTGAAAGCTGCAAGTTCAAACATATACCAAACTGTGAAAACACTTCAATAGTGCTTTTTGCATTATGAAAAATCTGTCAGGGGCATACAAATCCATAGGGAAAGTGTTTTGAACAGAGTATAAAAATACAAATTTCTTACTTAGGATGTTAGCACTGAATGTCAAAATGCCATGTTGCTAGCTCTGGTGTTAACTTTGAAGATGACAGGTAACCATCCACATAACATTCGTTTTTCAAGTGGTCATAAAAAAATACTGTCACTGCCAAAAGCACAGCTAAAATACCAGTTTTCCATTTATTGAAGCGTACAAGGTCTAGTACAGTGGTTTCTTCAAAGGCAGAACATTAAAGAAAGGAGATTAAGTCAGGCCTGAATGAAACAGGAGTTAGAGGGCTGACTCCAACGTGGGTGACCACAGATGTAATGTCTGAGGCAATATAAGAGTATCAGGGGGGATCTGAGCTAGCAACATTATCTATGGGATATGATCTGATGGGTGGAAGCACTCTAGTAGTAGTACTAGAAAGTGGCCACATTAATGTCATGGAAATTCCTCTATCTGTGTTCAAACTGGACCCCAGTCAAAGGCAGACATATAGTTACAGGGACACTCTGAGAGAAACTGTAGGTTAGGACTTGGCAGGCTGAAACACAGATTAGGCTTTGCTAGCAAGGAGCCGGAATGTAAATCTGAACCCAAAATAAGCTAGTAATCATAAAGGAAAAGATAAAATGTGGCTGTTCTAGCTGTGTTAACATAAATGTCTACGGGTTCATACTAAGAGCATTATATTTCTATTCAAAACTCTTCTCAGCTAGAAATGGTAATATCAATAGTCTGCTAGACTAATGTGATTCCCAAATTTTGTAGCACACATAGTTACATTTTCAAAGTGAAGGAATTCTATAACTTTACTTGGCCAGGCCATAAAGGAAGGAAGTGGTTACAAAAACCATCCTGTTAAGCTCCTTTTATAAATATTTAAAAGTTTTTATTTAATTATATAATTATTGAAGAATAAAATTTCTCTGGGACTACCTATATTTCAAAACTGTGATGGTGATTTTCTCTTTGCCCTTCTAGTTTTATTTCCAAAATCCTCCTTCAAAATCCTCTCTGTGGCCCAGGAGGCTGACCTCTAGGGACTGGTTCAATGGACATCCTTGCTCTCTGACTTCTGGATAAAATAGTCCAATGGGAAGCTCCTGCAATAGGGTGGAAGACAGAAGGGAAATAAAATTGGGTATTCATTTCCTACGTTAGCTAGTCTTCAAAGGTATCCTCCAGCGAGTCCTCCCTTCCTTGTTAATACATGCCACACTTCACATCAAGGGATGGAGCTTACTTCTGCTTCCCTTGATTGTGGGATGGCCTTTGATTAGCTTTGCCAAATAAAGGGTGTCCCAAAATTCATTCAAGAAGTAATTTTGATAGAAAACACAAGTTTATAATTAAAAATTGTAAAGTTTTTATTGATTCATAAAAGATACAGTATAGGGTTATGTATGGAATAGCATATCGGGTAAATGGCCTCCACGGCTTTGCTGGCACATATGCAATCTTTTGTTGAAATTTTCCATGACTGTTTTGCATAAATGTGGCTGAATTTTGTTGTTGTTCCATAATCCATTCAACGAACTCTATTCGCTGTGCATGGTCAGTAGGCTTCAGTTCTTGAGTCAACTGAACTTTGTAAGCATGAAGATGCAAATCTTTCATGAGAATATGCTGTAGAGAGCTTCTCGAAATGTCCAATTCTTGACCACGGTGCCGAATTGATGTCCCTGGACTCTCAGCAACACTCTCATGAACTACTTCGATGTTTTGTGTTGAACGACTTGTTGAAGGACGGCCAGAGTGTTTAAGGTCACTAATTGATCCAGTCTCCCTACATTTTTTAATTAATCTCTTCACAGTTGATGAAGTTAAATCACTATTCCGACCATATTTTGCACGAAAATTGCGAACTATAGCTGCCAAACCTTCATTATTTTTAAAATATTGCTCAACAATGAAAACGCATTGTTCTTTCGTGTACCGCTCCATTTTTAATAACCCTGAACTGTCAGCTGTCATGCTATCTTTTTTCTTCATTGGCAACACTTTATGGCACAAATGGCGTAAAATTCAGATCTTGCGTGAATTTTAGGACACCCTTAGAATATAGCAGAAGGCCATTCTGGGTTTTCTAAGCCCAGGTCAAAGAGCACTGGAAGCGTCTACTTGCTGCCTCTTGGAAATCAGCCTCTATGCAGTGAGAAGCCCAGGTAGAAGGAAGAGTCACAAATATGAAAGCAGAGGCACTCACTACCTCAAGTACTAATCAGCAGCCACGTGACTGAGTTTCATGGTAGCCAGCAAGTCTCCAATATGACACCCAATGAAGGCAGTTTTCTGTTATTCCTATCTTTGTGAAGTCCCCTCCCATACAGTACTAGTGCTGGTTTGTATGACCAACTGAATACCACAGAAGTGATGATAAGTCCCTTCAAAGATTATAAATTGCACTGTAGTTTTCATCTTGATGGCCCTTTCTCAGGTCACTCACTCAGGAGGCCAGCTGCCATTTCATGAGGACAATCAGGCGGCCTAAGGGGAGGCCTCTGTGGTGAGGAACTGAGGCCTGCCTACAAACATACAAAGTAGATTTACTAGACTTCAGATGACTTCAATTTAGTAGACAGCTTGACTGCAACCTCAGGAGACACCCTGAGCCAAAACCAATCAATTAAGCTGCTCCCAGATTCTTAATCTACAAAAGCTGTAATAAATTTTTATTGTTTTAACCTACTAAGTTTTGAAATAATATTTTACACAGCAATGAATAACTAATGCAGCCATCTTAGCCATTTAAACTCAGCCCTGACTGGTTTGGCTCAGTGGATAGAGCGTCGGCCTGTGGACTGAGGGGTCCTGGGTTCAATTCCAGTCAAGGGCATGTACCTTGGTTTGGGCACATCCCCAGTAGGGGGTGTGCAGGAGGCAGCTGATCGATGTTTCTCTCTCATCGATGTTTCTAACTCTCTATCCCTCTCCCTTCCTCTCTGTAAATTCAATTGAGCCACTAGATGATGACAGCCCCAGCTGACATGAAGAGCAGAAGAAGGCCTCTAACCCAAATTAGCATATAAAATCACTAAAGGTAATAAAATAATTGTCATGTTAAAACTTTAAATTTTGTAATGGCTTGTTTTGCAGCAATAGATGACCAAAACAGAAATGTGTTACCCCAAAATGAGGTGCTACTGTAACAAAACCCTAAAACATGTAGCCTTGGCTTTGGAACCAGGCAGTGGGTGCAGGTCACAAGAGCCTCAAAGAGACAGCCAATGGAGGCTGGTAAGACAGTGAGAAAATTGTTGAGCCTGGAGAAGAGGTGAGTTTTTGTCCAATTATGTACAGGGAGAATGTTCGGAAAATGCAGTAACTTGTGGCAATATAAAAGATAATATATGAACTTGTGTATTTGGCTAAGGAAGTTTCTAGGCAGAATGTTTATGTGTCAACTGGTTTATTTCAGTGTACATGATCATAGTAGGGTGAAATGAACTAAAGAAGGAACTATTCAATTTGCAAGCAGTATCTAGAGTACAGGTCAGCAAACATTTTCTATATTAAGCCAGATAATAAATATTTTAATAATTACAGGCTCTATAGTGTCTATAGCAACTCTGCAGTTGTAGTGCAAAAGCAGGCATAGAAAATATATACTAGGTGTACTGGTTACTAATGATGGGTTTTGTAATCAAAGAAAACATGATAATTTTAAGAGAAACATCAAAAGTGCTTTATTCAAAGTAATGTCCATCGCTAGCTACACATTTCCCCCATCTTTCAGGTAATTTGTGGATACCGTCCCAATAGAACTTTTCTTGTTTCGAGGCAAACCATTCAGAGACCCAATTTTCCACTTCTTCGTAAGTTTTTAAGTGCTGCTCAGAAAGTGCGTGTGCCATCCATCAGAACATGTGGTAATCTGAAGGAGCAAGGTCTGGTGAACACGGCGGGTGGGTTAACACTTCCCAGGCAAGATCTTTTAACATGTCTTCAACTGGTTGTGTGTTGGTGTGATATCCTGAAGCAAAATTACTTTACCGTGTCTTCTGGCCCATACTGGTCATTTCACGATCAAAGCTTGGTTCAAATTGATTATCTGTTGTTGGTAGCGAACAGTATTAATGGTTTCACCTGGTTTTAGAAGCTTATAATACACCACACCTTCCTGATCCCACCAAACGTAAAGAATTGTCTTCTTTCTGAAGTAATTTGGCCTTGTGTCCCCGTTGACCCCAATCTACACTAATAAAAGAGAAAAATGGTAATTGGCGTACAGCACTACCCTTTTCATTGGCTGATCAGGGCTATATGCAAATTAACTGCCAACAAGATGGCGGCTAATTTGCATATGTAGGCACAATGCAGGGAGGCAAAAGGGAAAGCAGGAAGAAGCCCCCTGCCACTGACAGTGATCGGAAACCCAGGGGGGACCTAAGAGCTGGGGGGCAGGGCAAAGGCGGCCCTGCCCCCCAGCCATGATCAGAGAATCAGGCGCCTTTGCCGCCCTGGCCAGTGATAGCAGGAAGTAGGGGTGGAGCCAGCGATGGGAGCTGGGCACGGTCGAAGCTGGCAGTCCCAGGAGCTAGGGGTCCCTTGCCTGGGCCTAAAGCAAAGCCCACAATCGCGGCGCCCCCCGCTGCCACTGCAGGTCCCCGCTGCCTGGGCTGGATGCCTAGGCCAGAGGCATTAGGCCTGGGCAGGGGCGGAGCCTGCAACCGCGGGGAGCTGGGGGTCCCCTGCCCAGGCCTGCCACCTCTGCTGGAGGCCTCAGGCCTGGTCAAGGGGCCGATCCGGTGATTGGTGATCGGAGGGTGATGAGGGTCAACTCCTCTGGCCGAGGCATCAGGCCTGGGTGGGGGGCGGAGCCGGGGACTGGGGGGATATGATGGTCCCCTTGCCCAGGCCTGAAGCCTGGGTCAGAGGCGTCAGGCTTGGGCGGGGGGTGGAGCAAGCGATCAGAGGGAGATGGGGGTCCCCTGCCCAGGCATGATTCCTGGGCCAGAGGCCTTAGGCCTGGGCGGGGGCCAGAGCCAGTGATCAGGGGGAGATGGGGGTCCCCTGTCCAAGCCTGACACCTCTGGCAGAGGCGTCAGGCCTGGGCAAGGGGCCGATCAGGCGATCGGAGGGTGATGGGGGTCAACGCCTGAGGGCTCCCAGTATGTGAGAGGGGGCAGGCTGGGCTGAGGGACACTCTCCCCCCCCGCCACACCCAGTGCAGGAATTTCGTGCACCGGGCCCCTAGTGTTCTATAATTACTTATTGCCTCGGCCTTGGGACAAGCGCAGGTGTCCCAGTCAGCAATAATGGCGTCCATCTGGGAACTTAAGGCGTGAGGCAGCCGAGCCCAGTCATAAATATAACACACAAATAGTTAGTATGCAATCACTCAGGGGTTACTACCAGTCTCTAGTGCAGTGGTTCTCAACCTTGGCTGCACATTAGAATCACCTGGGAATCGTTTTAAAATCCTGATTTCTGGGCCTCATCCTCCGGAAATTCTGTTTATTTGTAATGGGGTGGGGCCAGTGTTCTAAGGGTACAAGTTTGGGCATTCACTCACTTGGGAAAGTACAGAGTTTGTTTATGTCACTTCACACAGTTTACACTATTGAAATTTGGGGGGTCCTATGGCTAATACAATTGTAACTATAACACCTTGCAGTCAATATTGATGGTTAACCTGGATCAACCCATGATTTTGTGCATCTGGGATTCTCAAAATAAATCCATTTTTTTTATCGCCAGTCACAATTCGATGCAAAAAAGACTTCTTTCATGACATCGAAGCAACATTTTACAGATGACATTTTGGTTTTCCATTTGTCTTTCGTTCAGTTGATGTGGCACCCATTTTCCTTCCTTTAAAATCTTTCCCATTGCTTGTAAATGAATGGAAATTGTTTGCTGAGCAACATTTAATCTTTCTGCAAGTTGTTTTTGAGTTTGACACGCATCTTCATCCAATAATGCTTGTAATTGTTGGTCTTCAAACTATTTCGGTTGACCTGGACGTTCTTTGTCTTACACATCGAAATCATCACTTTTAAAGCATTTAAACCAGCGTTCATAAGTATCGTGAAATGGAGCATGTTCACCATAAGCTTCCTGAAATATACAATAACTTTTTCTTCAAAATAAAGTAATGAATTAAAACTTCCCACAAATGCTCTTTTTTTGGCATGAAATTCAACATTTTTAAGCATAAAAATATCTATTATGTTAGCACCTTCAGCAAATTTGACACATGAAGTTTTGAAGCTTGCTGTCAATACAACAAAATAGCATGCATATCAAACTGCATATATATCAACATATGTGTAACTCCAACTATTGAAAAAAATCCTCATTATTAACTGGTACACCTAGTAAGTGAATAAATGTGGCTGTGCTCCAATTAAAAAAAAAATCGACAAGAGCAGGTGACAATGTGGATTTGACTTCTGGGTCATAGTTGACCAACTTCTGATCTAGAAGAAATATTGCAAATAAGGATTTCCTGGTTGAAACATAAGTTATTCTCATATTCAACTCTTTCAGCACACAAAAAGTTTTCAGAGTAAATTAAAGCCTTGTAGTAAAGAGCAAATCCAGAGTTCTGCCATAAAAACAGCCACAGCATGAAAATCAGTTCAAGTGTGAGGTAGAAAGACTTTGTTCAAGACTTTGTTTCTTTTTTAGAAAGATTAGGATTTGTCACATAGACCCTCTCAGCTAGACAATAGGGCTTTTAAGATTCTTAAGGGCTTGCCTTGTTGACCTCAACTAGACAATAGAGTTCCTAAGAATCTTAAGAAAGTACCTTTTAGGCCCTTTTGGCTAGAAAAGAGGGATTTCAGGAATCTTAATGATATTGTCCCCACAGCACTGTTTCTAAGGCCAAAGTAGAGAGAAGTGGGTCTTAAAAAGTCTGTCTTAAAAATATAGTATAGATACATAGGAAGGACAGAATTTTTAACAGAAATTTTAACAGTTTGAACTAAAAGAGACAGAGATAGTTCTAAATGAAAAAGACCTCTGTGTTTCTTATCTCCAATGAGCAGGATACAGCTGAGAAAACTACTTAGCTGCAAACAGGTTCCACTCCTTACGGAAGAGGAAGGATGAAACAGGAGGCCGAGCCATGGCAATCATTCTCAGGGAGCATAGGTTGTCCCTAATCAGGAAAAATTCTTTCCCTGGAGACAGAGATAATGGTAACCTCCCAGCTATATTGCAGTATTGCTATGGGTCTTCTGTTTTACCCTTTTATACTGGAAGATTCCATTGTGGCTGTCATGCCCTTTCATCATTTTTGTATGTTGGGTGTGTGTGGGACAGATGATGGTTTCTTTGGTGTGATTTTTTTTTTAGTTCACAGGTATTCCTGAGGAACTTCAGAAACCCACCCCATCTACCTCTGGCTCTGATATAGATGACAAGAGCCTTGGATATGAGCTGATCCCATAAAGGGATGGAAATTTTGGGGGGTCTTGGGAGATGGTGAGTGTACTTTGTATGTGAATTGTTACAGCCTGAGGGCAGAAGCTGGAGTGCCTTTCCAAATTCCTCCTCTAGATGGATATGCATGCAACTCCTAATATAAAATATGGAATTTATCTCCCCTTTCTTTGAATATGACCTGCTTTTGTTACTAACTCTGATCAGTCAAATGGCCATGGAATTGGGGAGGCTGCAGTTTTGGCACTTACATACCCAGGCTATAAGGTGATTGGAAATGTGATAGATAAAAGATGAGCTATTCAGATCAGACTTCCAGGAAGAACTTGCTATTCAGCAGTGTATAATGAAGACAGCACAGCAGACAGATGTCAGGTATTGGCTCTTTCAGCATCTGTAGAAATGTGGTTTACCTGAGGTCATGCCCTTCCTGAGGACTAAATAAAGAAAGAGTATAAAGGTCTGGACATTTTGTCCTGATGTGTGATGTCTGCAAGAAAGTCAGCTGCATCACAGTTTGATTTTTGCCTTTCCATTACCCAATCTTATATTTTTTACCTTTCTTCCCCCTTAGGCGTTGATTCCTAATAAACAACTTGTACCACAAACTTCTCAGATCTTCTGGAGAATCCAACAAGTAGGTTCTACCTCCTGCTGCCCCTCAGAATCCAGTAGCAATGCTGGGAAAAGACAAATCTATGGAGAAAGGCAACATGGAGAACACTATGGTTCATGAACCCTGCTGAGTCTCATGCCAACAGACAGTACCAACTGGAAACTATGTGAATGAGCTATCTTGGACCATACAGCCCAGCTGAACTTCCAGATAACTACTGTCCTTCCTGACACCATGTGGGTCAGAAGAACGACCCAGCTGAACTCAGACTATGGAAAAATGAACAATAGTAAAAAAGTTGTTTTAAACCACTAAGTTTGGGGTGCTGTGCTATTCAGCAATAGTTTACCAAAACATTTACCAGTTCTCTCCATGCTAGGTAAAAATTGTGCTCCCCCATTGAGGGCCATGCCTGTCTGGCAAATATCCTCAGTAGCTACTTCCTCTGGATACTATTAACTAATAATAGTTTCCCCATTTTTTTGTTTGTTTGTTATTCTGCACCTGAGGATATTTTTTCCATGGAGTTTTAGAGAAAGGGGAATGGAGGGGGAAAGACAGAGAGAGAGAGAGAGAGAGAGAGAGAGAGAGAGAGAGAGAGATGTGAGAGAGACACGTTGATTGCCTCCCACATGGGCCCCAACCAGGGGACTCTTCAGTCCATGGGCTGACACTCTTATCTTCTGAGCCAAATTGGCCAAGCCCATTTTCCCCATCTCGATAGCCCGAGGTTATTGTGCATCTGTGGTGAAATTCAGCAATGCTTTGTCTTATTTAAAAAAGAAAAGAAAAGAAAAGAAAATATCCCCCTGCTTTTATAAAAATCAAACAGACATGATTTCTAAATACAGGAGTTTTAAGGGGCAATCTTTTAGACAATACTCTCTTTCTCCTTCCTTCTTGCAGATACATATCTTATCTCTGGAAAGAGGCACTTTGGCTTACCCCTGCTTATAAACAACAGGCAAGAGGTAAGGCCCATTAATCTCATTTACTTTCCAAAAAAGGAAAAACAATCATTAAATGTCGCTATCAGAAGGTCTTAACCCCCAAGTAGGACATTTTCCGGAGACTGTGACATAACCAGTAATATTTGACAATCTGACATGCTTGGAACAGACTGTGGAAAATGTGGCCTTAAACAAAAGCAACTAATGTTTAACTGTAGCTTTGTAGGAAACTTGTCAGGTGATAATTTTGGAGCAGGAAAACCTTTAACAGATTTTCAATATATTTTTTAATAATTTCATAATATAAAAAATGCTCTTATATTTAGTTTCTCACCCTTTATTAATAAGATCAAGTGAGTATCAGCAGTTTGGTAAATAAATTGTTTATTAGGTATCTACCCTAAATGATAGATTTTTATATTTGTGCTAGTTAATGTTAGGTATTTAGAAAACTTTTGAGTAATTTTGGTAATACTTTACTCATTTTTAAAATTAAGGTTACATTTAACCCTTGGTCTAGGCTTATGTACATTGTCTCATTATTATTATCATTATGATTTTTATTATTTTCCCTTTTTATTCTTAAAACTGTACTTCTTTGAATGACAATTTTATGGTTACCTTATCTTAAGACAAAACTATGACATACTTATATCAGAAAATATTATTAGAAATGTTTAAATATTTTAAATACTAGTATTTTTTGCCAAATAATATTGAAGTATCTTTAAGTGTATTTAAAATCTTAAATAAGATTAACATAAATTTTTGAAAGAGTTTAAATAACTTTAGAGATAATTGGTTGAAAATGTATTTTCTCTATTTGAGATAAGCTTAAAAGTAAGTGTACATTTCATAAATTGACTTTTATAATTTTTATCTATAGAATATTTTCCAGTTACTTGAAGAAGACAAATGAGGTTTGAAATCACAAAGTAATTAAAGGTTTTTTTGATCAGTAGCAGTTACACAAATTAGAAGACGTGTCAGTTTTATATTAATATTTAATAACTTGATTAAACTTTGACTGAAAGCCTGTTTGTTTACATATTATGCAAATTGATTTTGAAATAAAGTTTATAGATTTAGGTAATGTTTACATTACGTCAGTTTCTAAGTTTACATATTCCGTGTAAATTTTGGTGCCTATAGGATAAGTTTGAATTTAGGAAAAAATAGCAAAATAGTAGTAGAATTAGTGCTCAAGAAGTTTTCAAAATTAAATTTTAACCTTTTTATTCTGTTAGCTTCATTGCTTTGTAATTTAAAAAGAGATCAGATGCACTGGCATGACAACAATCCATGATGGTTGTTCGCTCTTTTGGAGCCTGTTTGCCAGCAATATCCCCCACTCAGACCCATGCTCTGGTCTTTTTTGCTTTGTGAGTCTTATCCCTGTGAACTGCACCACCCACTCTCTCTTGCCCTAAATATCAGGTAAAGAACTGGTATCCAAAATATACCAATAATTCCTAAAACTCAACAATAAAAAGACAAATAACCCATTTAAAAAATGAGCAAAGGATCTGGACATCTTACCAAACTAGAAACAACAAAGATATCCTTCATCAGTGAATGGATAAACAAATTGTGGTACATTCATACAATGAAATATCATTCAGTGGTAAAATAAATGAGTTATCACCCCACAAAAAGACACAAAGCATCCTTAAATGCATACTGCTATGTGAAAGAAGACAGACTGGAAAGGTTATAAAATTCAAATTATATGACATTCCGGGAAAGTTAAAACTAATAGAGACATTTAAAAAAAGTCTAGTTATTACCAGGAGTTCAGGAAGAGGGAAGAAGCCTCTAATAAGTTAAAAACAGTTTATTTGAGGGGGTGATACTATCCTGTGTGATATTGTAATAATGAATAAATAATGTGCATTTATAAAAAAAACTATAAACTTTTAGCACAAAGAGTAAACCTTAATGTATGCAAATATTAAAAAATATTAGCATATTGGAGAATCCAAATTGTGACAAAAGAATCTGTCAATATTACAACTGTATGAAAAAATCCTCAATGAAGAAATTAGAGAAACAGGTGCTTATATAAATAAATTTGGAAAACAGTGGAGCCTATGATGCTTAAGGCAAAAAGAACTGTGCCTGAACACTGTACTTTAGTTGACGAAGCTGTTCCCATAGGGGTAAGAGTTAACAGTGTTTATATATAAATATGTGTGTGTGTTGGGGGGGAGTGAATTGAACAACTGAACAACTAAAATGTGTGTGTGTGTGTGTGTTTATGTGTGTGTTTGAACTGAACAACTAAATAAAGTATAGAGGTTAGAGATAAGCAAGGGGAAGAGCTACAATGATCTGTATGGTAAAGGATCAGAGCTGAAGACATCACTATGAATTCATGTTTAGCTTACTATAGAAATAGATGATTACATATAGAAATATATTGTACACAGGGAAGTATAGCCAAATATAGTTCTTACTGTCAACTGAGAAATCCTAGATTCAATAACACTCCAGTAGCAACAAGTATATCTAGCACCCAGATTTTGGTTTCTAATCCCCTTCTCCAACAAAAGGAACCAGTGCTTCTTGGATAAATCGTTGATTCTAGGAACGGTTCAGGAATTATGTAAGGTGGGTCTGGATCATTATGTGGTGCTAGAAAGTAAGGGAATGTTATGGATTAAACTTTGTACCTACCACCTAAATTTATATATTGAAATATAATCCTCAGTGTCATAGTATTTGGAATTATGGCTTTTGAGAGGTATTAGGTATTTCTGCCATTAGAAGATAATATGATAAGTCAATTGTCAATAACCCAGAAGAGGGTTTCACCAGAATCCAACCATGCTGGTACCCTGATCTTGGACTTCCATTTTAAAGATAAAAAAGTAATTTTTTTAAATCTGTAAACTACCTAATTTATGGTATTTTATTATAGCAGCCTGAAATGTCTAAGTTAGGAAGTGCTCAAAACAAAATAAAACAAAATTCTCCACTGACCAGGTATGTTGAAGGGTTAACAGAGTCAAATTAGAAATGGCCAAACCTGGACAGTTTTGAGCAACAAAATAAAGGATGGGTTATAATCCAAAGTATAAAATAAATGCCCATGAGTCCAAGCTGATATAAATAAATAATTGAATGAATGAATGAATGAATGAATAAATAACTTGGGGAGACAAGACAAATCTTGTAGAAGAATTACAAATAATTTATCCAGGTACACTGTCTTTTTGGAAGGGGAACATTTCCAACTCCTTAAGTGTGAGGTATGTATAGTGATTTTCTTCCTTTTAAAAAAACAACATGGAAAGGGGAGAAAATGAGCAATGAGAAAACCTGACAAGCACTACCTCAGCCAGGTCAACATCAATATTAGGTTAGAAATAAGTTGATGATGTATCCTTAATATGATGTAATGAAATGGTTTTATCTTCATGGTTTTCCTCCCTAAAACCCATAACCCCAATCTAACTATGCAGAAAAAACAAACAACAAAAAACAATTCCAAGTGAAGAGCATTCAACAAAATACTTGACATGCATTCCTCAAAACTGTCAAGGTCATAAAAAAAACAGGAAAATCTGAAAAATTGGCACAGTCAAGAAGAGCCAAAGAGATATGGCAACAAAATCTTGGAACAGAAAAAGATCTTGAACAACATGGGAATAGGGGTGCTCCCCATTTGTGCTGTCAAAAATCCACTTATAACTTTTCTCTCTCCCAAAGCTTAACTACTAATAGCTTGCTGTTGACTGGAAGCCTTAATGATAACATCAACAGTCAATTAACACATATTTTATGTTACATGGACTGTATACTCTGTTCTTGAAATAAAAGGACACTAGAGAAAAGTGAATATTAATAAAGAACATAATAACAAAGAGAAAATACATTTACGGAACTGCATGTATGTGCCGCGCCAGCATGGCCAAGGGTGAACCTGCGTGGAGGCGGCTGAAAGGCTTAGAAAAGACAAGAGAATGAAAGCTGGGTCTCAGTGGGAGGCTGCTTCTCTGAGAGACAGTGACAACGCCCACAAGCCGTGTCTTTATTTTATAGTAGATGCCACTAGGCAGAATAAGGGCGTGATCAAGATGTTTACAACATTCTCATGGGTTTCAATCCTACTCAACTACATGCACCTGAACTCTATCAAGCCTACATCACTCAGGCACGGGACCATGTGTTTGGACCATAGGTTCAAGCTTACAACTACAGCTGTTGGCTATAATTGTGCTGGGAGGGCTCTGCCCTCCAAGCTGGGACTTGCACATGGCAATGAAACGATTGTACCCTCTCAACAGTCCAAGGCTTGAGCCTGTCCAAAACACTAGCTGCTCCCCACACATGTAATTACTGAAAAAAAATGCATGTATAAGTGTGCCCATGAAGTTCAAACCTGTTTTGTTCAAAGGTTAGCTATGTAAGGTGGCTAAGGAAAACTTGAATAAAGTATGGACTTAAGTTAGTTCATGATCCATACTAATGTCAGATATAAACAAAGAAGATACTGCAATGCAGGGCATAAATGAACTCTTTTATCACCTAAATTTTTTTTCTGAAAATCTAAAACTACCCTAAAAAAATAAACTCTACTTTGAAAAAGAATGTCTATCATGAAGTCTGACACATAATAAGTTTATAATCCATGCAAAGTTAGGAAAGTCATACCTTCATGAATTCAAGAATTTTACTCTTGAGAATAGAATGAAATATAACAGCTTAAAATAACCCAAAGGAACATCTTGTTCAATTTTTGTATAAAGAAGGAAAATAAAAACAAGAGATGGTAAGTGAATTGCATAGAGTTGTTAAAAACTAGGTCCCTTTCCCAAACAGAATTGTTCAGCTCTTGAGACCTCAAATTATTGGAGTATTTATCTGTATATCTTTATTATGAATTATCCTTCCTAACTGGAATAATTCTAATGTTATGAAGGGATAAAGTTAGAAGCCTCAGTTAAGGACTTTTAAGATAATCTGGTTGTATAACCATAGATTTTAGAAAAGAAGATCCTCTCAATGTAAATTAGATATTAAATAATTAGAAATTGAGGGAGTTTAAGGGATGGAAGCCTGCCCAATGTGCCTTAGTTGGTTGAGCATTGTCCCATGTACCAAAAGGTTGCCTGTTTGATTCCTGGGCCCTGGGTTTTGGGCTGGATCCCTGATGAGGGTGTGCAGAAGGCAGCCAATTGAATTTCAGTCTCACATCAGTGCTTCTTTCTCTTGCTCCCTCTCGCTTCCTCTCAAAAATCAATTTAAAAACATATTTTATAAAAATGCTATATTCTGTTTAGCTCTTGGAAAACTGTCATTCAGTGGAGTTATTATAGGGCTCATTAGAAGAATTGAGGAAAAAGCAAAAGTTTTTTTCTGATAAGGGCCTATAGTTAGTGAAAGGCTTTTACTTTATAAATTCAATGATTGGAATGATAATAGACCAAAAGTAATCCCTAACACAAGTGTCCTCACCAATAAATTCATTGTTGAGCTAAGGGCAGTGATGGTGAACCTATGACATGCGTGTCAGAGGTGACACACAAACTCATTTTTTTGGTTGATTTTTCTTTGTTAAATGGCTAAATACATAAAATAAATATCAAAAATATAAATCTTTGTTTTACTATGGTTGCAAATATCAAAACATTTCTATATGTGACACGGCACCAGAGTTAAGTTAGGGGTTTTCAAAATGCTGACACGCCGAGCTCAAAAGGTTTGCCATCAATGAGCGAAGCTCTAATATAGCTTATAGGTATCTTATACTCAGGTGTTGATATTTATTTAAATATTTTGTGTTAAACATCTTTATTTAGTTTTGAGTCATTGAAATAATGTAATCATTATAATATTTTATAATAAGAAAGGCTCAATTAAGTCTAGGAATGTGTGTTTCATTATTTCACATTTTCCATTCAGGTTAGAAATTGGTGTAACTGCTAAAACAATGCTATATTAAGTAGATGTCACTCTCCAAACAATGAAAAAAATAAAAATTGCAGAGGAACTAACCAATTTGATCCTTTTATGCAATGCAAATAGACCCAATGCATTGGTCATCAATATCTTGTAGAAAATATAGTTGGTAGAGATAGTAAATTATAGTTACACCATTTTTCTAATAGTTGACATCTGCGTACACAGATGATGGCAATTATTAAATATTGTGTTGAGATTCATATACTAGTATACAATACAGCAGTGCTGGAGATTATTTGAGAACAGAGGAATGATTTAGAAAGATTAACATTTCAAAATATTTACGGTTGAAGCAAAGCTTAAATACATTTAGAAATCGTTCATAAGGAGTCTAAATGTTTAAAGACATTTGGCCCATTGTCATTTTTTTTAAAGAAATAGAATGAGAAATCAGCATATTTATATGGAACCATAAAAGACCCCGAATAGGCAAAACAATCCTGAGAAAAAAGAATGAAGCAGGAGGTCTCATGCTACCTGACTTCAAATTATACTACAAAGCTACAATAATTATAATAGCATGGTTTTAGTAGAGAAACGGACACACAAATCAATGGAACAGAATAGAGAGCCCAGAAATAAAACCACATGTATATGGACAGATAATTTTCAACAAAGGAGTGAGAAACACACAATGGAGTAAATATAGTCTCTTCAATAAATGGTACTGGGAAAACTAGAAAGCCACATGCAAACAAATAAAACTGGATCACAGTTTGTCCCCCTGTACAAAAGTTAATCCAAAATGGATCAAAGACCGAAGTATAAGACCTGAAACAATAAGTTACATGGTAGAAAATATAAATGCCAAACTTATGGACCTTGGCCGTAGAGAACATTTTATGAACTTGACCCCAAAGGCAAGGGAAGTAAAGGACTGTGTAAAACTAAAAAGATTCTGCACAACAAAAGAAGCTGACAACAAAACAAAGAGGTAGCCAACCAAGGGGAGATGATATTTGCAAACAGTAGCTCCAACAAAGGTTTAATTTCCAAATTGTATACAGAACTCATAAAACTCAACACCAAAACAAACAACCCAATAAAAACTGGGCAGAGGACCTGAAAATCCACCTCTCCCAAGAAGACTTCCGAACAATCAATAGATATATGAAAAGATGTTCAATCTCACGAGTAAATCAGATTTCTCTAATTTGTATTAGGAAAACGCAAATCAAAACTACAACGAGATACCACCTCACACCTGTTAGAGTGGCCATTATCAATAAGACAAGCAATTACAAGTGTTGGAGAGGCTATGGGAAAAGGGAATCCTACATTCACTGCAGGTGGGAATGTAATCTGGTACAATCTCTATGGAAAGCAATCTGGCAATTCCTCAAAAAATTAAAAATATGACCCAGTAATCCAGCTCCTGGGTATATGGCCAAAAAACTCAAAATCATGTATTCACGAAGATATATGCACCCCTATGTTCATTGCAGCAGTACTCATGGTGCCCAAGACATGGAGACAACCGAAGTGCCCTGTGATAGAGGAATGGGTGAAGAAGAATGGAATACTACTCAGCCATAAGAAAGGATGAAATACTGCCATTTGCAACAACATGGATGGACCTTGAGAACATTGTGCTAAGTGAAACAAGTCAGTCAGCTAAAGATAAGAACCATATGATTTCACTTACATGTGGAATATAAAACTGAAACTCGTGAACCCAAACAGCAGTGTGGTGGTTGCCAGAGGGAAGGGGGTCCTAAAATATGGTGACAGGAGAATTGACTTTGGGTGGTGGGCACACAGTGCAATATACAGACCATGTAACAGAAACCCACACCTGAAACCTATATGGTCATGTCGAACAGTGTCACCCCAATAAATTTAATTTAAAAAATGTTTAAAGAAAGAAACATGTCAATTTAGGTTTGTAAACTAACAATTTTTTAAACATATCTGGTGTAGAAGTTACTCTTTTTTTTGTTTTTTGTTTAAATATATTTTATTGATTTTTTACAGAGAGGAAGGGAGAGAGATAGAGAGCCAGAAACATCGATGAGAGAGAAACATCGATCAGCTGCCTCCTGCACATCTCCTACTGGGGATATGCCGGCAACCCAGGTACATGCCCTTGACCGGAATCGGTCCGCAGGCTGATGCTCTATCCACTGAGCCAAACCGGTTTCGGCAGAAGTTACTCTTATTCTCCAATTTTGATAATTAAAACTTTTACTTGTACTCCGAATGCACCTATAATACAAGCTAGATAATATAGTACATTTACATAGTTTAATTATTAAAGTAACTTTCCATAGCATATAAAAGTAATAATTTTTTTTAAATGAAAGGCAAAGACGGTGAAGCCATATTTATAACATATTACACCTCTGCCACGGATTGTTATCCAGATAAGCAAAAACACAAACAAAATAATCTTTTATAGGAGGGAAATAAACTCAGTATATAGGAACTGAAATTACTTTCCCGTTGGTTATCAAGGAAGTTCCTTTATCTTCATCTTTTTAAACTTTTAGGTTACTCCATTATATTAAATGCTATCTTCTGTGAAATACTTTTCACAATTAATGCACAACCTCCTCTCACATTATTTATTCTGTAACTCAATTCATAAACAATGTCTCAAATAAATTAACTGTATACTTAAAGAATACATCTAGAAATATTGTTGTGCCCTCCTGCCATCTGCATTGCGAAGATAAGCAGCTTCCTGCTCAGACGGCTAGTGCCCAGCTTGCAGCAGGCGCTGCTGCTCCCGCTCCCGGGGCTGCAGGAGGAATCAGTGGAGAGTTTCTAGGTGACTCTGGTGGACAGAGTACAATGGGGAGGTGGCCATCTTCGGTCCCCCAAAACCTACTAGGATGGTGGATATTTCAAGGCACGCCTGCAGTTCCCACCGACGGCTCAGTTTCGGGCACGTGTGAGCCTCCATCCCACACCCCGTGGCCATGCCTCAGCCTCCACCCTGGAGCCCGGAGCTGCACGCAGAGCAGGAACGCCTCCCGGAACCTCAGGACTATCCGCCTGCGCTTCATCTCCCTCGTGAAGGAACCCAGCACCTTCCCACCTGCCTTCCTGATACACAGAAAAGTGGAAAGAGAGCAAAGGCTCGCGGGGAGTTCGCAGGCCTCACCAGAAGCAGGTGCTGGGACGCGGACGCAGAGCCTGATGGGCGCAAAGCCGCGCGCGCTGGCCGGCCGTGCAGACCATGTTTGGGCGCTCAGACCTCTCCCGTGTCCATTGCGAGGAGAACATGTGAAGTCGATGCTGGGGCCCAGGCCGACAACTGCTTCGGGGACTAAGAGGAAAACGGTGGCCACTAGGAGACCTGACACCCAGTCCCCAGACGCACAGATTTGCAAGTTTCACCTCACCAGGCCGGACCCTGTGCGCCAATGGGGCACCTCCTGACCGGAGACTATCTCGCCCAAGGTTTGTGCTGCCTGTCTCCTTGGATTGCTTCCTTTTATGTCTCGCTTTCTTTTCCTGTATTAGTTCTGGGTTTTTCCTCTGCTTCAGAGAGGAGGGCCCCGGGTGGGGAGGGGTGCATGGTGGCCTGAGGTTCCTGGACCCTGGCCTGGTCCCCTGCTCCTCTGGCTGGAGCCAGACACTTGGGGGCCCAGCTTGTAAGAGGACGGAATAACTTGTTGCCTCTTTTCTCTGCTTTGGATTATTTGGAATCTAAATAAAATGCCTTTATGAGGAAAAAAAGCCACCTCCATCAAGGGGGCTTGGAGAACATATGGCCGGTAGTTTTCAGATATATTTGGTCAGGGTCAAGGAAAATGCATTTATTTCCCAAAATTCTTATTTTGTCCTGTGATTAGACCACATACTAAATTAGATAAATTGTCAGTGTTGTTGCTTAGTTACAACGGATTTTCATTTTCAGTAATTCTTCAGTAAGTAGAAAAGGAAACTTTTACTTTTTTTTGGGGGGGGGTGCTCTTTTTTTCATTAAAAAAAAGGGATTGTCGATGTTTCCTCTTGAATTAGACTCTGATTATTCCTTTACATCCCCCCCACCCCCTTATTCACCTTTGTTTTTGCTTTTACTCCAGTTAACTGTCTTTCCTCATTCTAAAGTTAGCTCTTCTAAACTTGACTATCTTCTGCCAAAATACTTTCTGGCAATCTTCCAATGTTTTCAGCACTGATATGTGTCAACTTCCAGGGTTTTTCAATATGTTGGTTTGTTTCTCTTAAAATCTGCTCACACCCCAACCTAGTTCATGTATTGTAAATTTTAGCTTGATTCCTTAGTGGATAAATTAGACAGTTCCTTCATCCTCATAATCTAGAAAGATTGAGGTACAGTCACAGGAGCCTGGCCATCACCTAAACTTGGGGGCAAACTGAGCAGAAAAGAGCTTGCTGGTTCCATTAAATTTTATTATTACACATTTAGTGAACCTAGAAGATGATTTTAAATTTACCCAACTAGGCTTTTTATTATTTGCAAAAGCACCAATTTAAAGTCTTGATGGAAGTTTTTTCACTCACAAACCACAAAATGAAATTTTGCAGCAGCAGCAGCAGTAGCAGTGAATGTTCAGAAATTCCAAGATTATTTTGATGATAAGGTCCAGAATTTGGCATGTGATCCATCACTGCTAGACCCCCAGGACTAAATTAGATTTGCTCAGTATTTTCATATAATCCGCAGACATGGCTAAGGTAGTTGTATTATCATAACGTCCTAGGATTCACAATATCCAATTTGTTCTTTGCCATTGTCCCATGGGATCCAAGCCTTACTATATCCGTCTTTACTTTATAATTTATTTGAGTGTTGAAGAACACATTTCTATTAGATACTATATATTTCTTATGTTTGAAGAACATTTTCTCTTGTTCAATATTTGTAGGGATTGTGACATGATACAAAAGCCATTAGACTGAGTATTAAGAGACCTGGATTTGTATCTTGGCCCTGTTATGTCTTCACTCATTTGTTTTTATCTTACTTTCATATTATTTAATTTCCTTTTAAGGAATAGAATTTTGCCCTAGCTAACAGAGTCAGAGAATAATTTCTAAGAAGAATATAGGGAGATATAAGGTTAGCTTACTTAAAAGGAAACCTGAAAAATCTAAAAGAGAAGCATAGTGTCATCAGGCCAATAGATGCTACCCCCAGCCCCATCACAAATTCCAGAGAAGATCTATCTCATTGGTCTAGATCAGTGGTTCTCAACCTTGGCTGCACATTAGAATCACCTGGGAATCTTTTTAAAATCCTGATTTCTGGGCCTCATCCCCCGGAAATTCTGTTTCTTTGTTATGGGGTGGGGCCACAACATTAGTAACAAAGAAACAGAATTTCTGGAGGATGAGGCCCAGAAATCAGGATTTTAAAGATTCCCAGGTGATTCTAATGTGCAGCCAACGTTGCGAACCACTGGTCTAAATGGAAGAAAATGGAGGGAAACAAATCATCTTGATTGATTTAACCAGACTGTATTTAATGGGAAGCAAAACTCAGGTGTTGGTAATGGAAGAACAAAAAGATGTTGGCAAACTAACAAAATCCCAAAGTACGTAGCAAAATTAACTAGTTCAGTCTTTATGCTATCACCCGCATATTGCTACAGTGAATTTTGTATGAAATATTAGAGAGGCAACATAATAATTCAACTTCATAATTATCTGTAAACTGGGGCCTCTTTCCAACCTGTCACTGCTTTGGGCCAGGCCCTCATCCTGCCTTTACCAGGCTAGTGTAGCTTCCTAACTGATGGAGTAGCATCTAATTTTACTCCTCCTCCTTCTAAGTCAGTGGTTCTCAACCTGTGGGTCGCGACCCCTTTGGGAGCCGAACGACCCTTTCACAGGGGTCGCCTAAGACCATCGGAAAAAACATATATAATTACATATTGTTTTTGTGATTAATCACTATGCTTTAATTATGTTCAATTTGTAACAATGAAAATACATCCTGCTTATCAGATATTTACATTACGATTCATAACAGTAGCAAAATTACAGTTATGAAGTAGCAACGAAAATAATTTTATGGTTGGGGGTCACCACAACATGAGGAACTGTATTAAAGGGTCACGGCATTAGGAAGGTTGAGAACCACTGTTAAGTGTTTCTCCATAATGGTTAGAGTTATCTTTTTGGAATACAGCTTGTCTCTTAGAAACTGTGACTTCAATAGGATACAGCCTGTCTCTTAGAAACTATAACTTCAATTCTTTATAGGATACTCAATACCTGTTCTTATCACCATGCTGGGCAGAATTAGATGCCCATTCTACTTAGCTTTTATTAAAGCACTTTGTACATAGCTTATTTATAGTTACTGACTCACTGGATAATTATTGTAAAAGATGGGAAAATGTCTTTTTAAAACAATAAACAAAAAAATTATCAGAAAAACACACATAATCTGAGCTGTCTTGTTGCTTCTGTTTTCTAATGGCAATTTGAATATACTTAAAAAGATCCATGTATGTTCCCCTTCACTTACAGAGCTTAATATGGAAAGAATAAAAACTATATGTGTTTAAAGAAAAGAAACAAAATTTCAAAACGTCTGTAAGTTCTCTTCTGCTAAGTTGTTCATATCTGGAGTGAACATTTCTTCCTTTTATAGGCCAATGAATTTTATATATACAAAACTGGCTTGAAGCTAATTTCTCTGCATAATGAACTGACAAGTGAAATGAATTTTGAATATTCAGGTGGACTCACTGGGTAAAGGCATTAAGGGAGCCTGAGAAGTAATATGAAGAGGAGATAATAAGAAAGATTTTGAGGGGAAGGGGTTTATGCAACATGAAATCCCTTTTCTCTTGGGGAACCTCAATAGAAACCACCAGTGAAATTTCCCCAGGATAGGAATTGTAAAAATAGTTGCATCTAGTATTGAATTTTATGTCATTTGGTCTTCTGTGCATTTGTAGTGGGCATTGTGCCTGTCTTTATAACATCTTTCACTCTTGTCTGATTATGTAGCAACCATTTGGTTTAGGTTGGAATAACCTTTCCTCCTCCTGTAACAGCAAATTGGGCTAAACGCTCAGGTAATCCCACAATACCGTTTTAGACAGTGATTGGTTTGAAAGTAATCTTGGCTTAATCCACTCAATGTTTTTCTTGACATTTTCTGAGGCACAAGTGTTGGCTTAGGAAAGATCCTTCTGGCAGTCTCAAGACTTTTAGGACATTTTTGTCTGTGGTTGTGAGAATTACCCTGATTGTCCTACTGCATGTGAAGACATATACCTTCACTTTCTGATGGCGGTTATCCTTTGACCGTACAGGGAGCCATCCTTGGAAAGACTTGACTGTGAGTAACAGTGATGGGAGAATGGAAAGCAAAGAGGAGTCTTCGAAGACTTGATTGAGTCACTAAGATCAAACGACGTGTAAGCTGATCTTGAAGCCTGCCAAGCTTCAGGTCTTTCTAGTTAGGTGACCCAGTAAATCTCATTAATTGAATAAAACCAAGTTCTTGAATCCTCCCCCCTTTCTAAGCAGGTGTCTCCTGTAGTCTTACTAATTTCATTAAATAACACCTATATCTCCCCAGTTGTTTTTCTCTTACAACCACCGTCAAATTCATTAACAAATCTTGTCAGCTTTTCCATCAAAGTATGTAGATATTCTCACCACTTCTCATTATTTCCATTACTACCACCCTGATCTGAACCATATTACCTCTTTTCTGGATTATAACTATAGCCTTCCAAATGCCTCACTTCTACTCTTGCCATCCTCTTCTCTATTCTGTAAACACTGCTTTTCTGTAAATATGTCAGACCATGCCAGTGTCATAAACGTTCACTATGAATAAAGGCTCAAGTTCCTACATTGGCCTAAAAAGCTCTCTATGACATGGACCCCAGTTCTCATCTAGCCTCATATACACTTCTTTTCTGCTATGTCACTCTTCCCCAGACACTAGCGTCCTGCTTTTCTTCAAACATGCCATGTTCAACATCTCTACATTTGCTGTTCCTTCTGCCTAGAACTCCCTTCTTTCAGATGCCCACATGCCTCATTTCCTCAGTTCCTTCAGGTTTCTCTTTGAATGATACATTTCAATGAGTTTTTCATTGATAACCCTCTCTAAAAGATGTGCTATACCTTGTGCCCTTCCTTGCCATAATCTTATCTCTAGTATGATCACTGCACATACATATTTATTTATTTACTTGCTTATTATATGTCTCTCCTCCCCCCAATTTATCTCCCTGAAATCAGGGACTTTTGACTTTTTGATTGCTAATTCACCAATGCCTAGACAAATAACTGTGTACTTGGGGCCCAGTGCACACATTCGTGCACCTTGAAAGGAACTCTGGGATGCGAGGCTGCAATGGGCACAGGGGCGGGTCTAGGCCCATCCTCCGCGCCCCCAGCCAGCCCCTCCTGTGAGTCTTTCCTGCCACGGCCCCACGTCCCCTCTCTGTTGGCAGCCCTGCTCCCGCTGCTGCTGTTCCCATGAGCTGACGGCACTGGCCCCCACTCGCACCCACTGATGGTGTGGAGCGATTGGGGCTGGCGCCAGCAGCAGGTGTGAGTGCAGCTGTTGCTGGCAGGGGGTGTGAGAGGCGGCTGCTGGCCCCCAATCACCCCTCAAGAGCAGGGGGAGGTAGAGAAGCCCTGAGGGGAGATTGGGGCCGGCACCCATCGCTCGCTTGCACCTGCTGACAGTGCCGAGCGATCAGGGCTGGCGCCAGCAGCAGATGTGAGTGCCAGGCAGGACCGTGGTGCACGGGAGCAAAGAATTTTCATTAACCACCAGAGGCTCACCCTGATGACAGCGACTAGCACCCTGGCTCACCTGCTCCACCATCCCACCACAGCCGACGCCTGCCATGTTCATGCTCTGCCTCCTGCTGCCAATGTCCACCATGTTCCACACGTGCCCATTAGTGGTCAGCGCACGTCATAGCGGCTGGTTGCTTGGTTGTTTGGTTGTTCTGCCGTTCAGTCTATTTGCATAGATTGAATGCATATTTTAGGATAGTTTGAGTACTTTTCTGATTGCAACTAAAAGATCTCAAAAGCTACAGTTCTGATTTAATGCCTCACTACACCCAACTTCTTAGAAAGCTACGTTAAACATGAGGGTCTTGCATTTATGAGTGCTTTTGAAAATCTGAGATAAATTACCTGTATTCCCCTATGAGAGTGATTTGGTCACAAACAAGTGAAATTCATGAAAAGCAGAAATGGGAGCAAAAGGTTAGTTAGGAGAAACATGAACCTCCAGAAAAGTCAATAGATGCGAAAGAAGGGTATAGTTCCCAATATATACATGATAGGAGCTCAAGTGAATTCATTTAAATATGAAGGGAAGTGTGGTAACTTAAGGCTGAAGTAGTTGAGATTTGGATTACATTATTTGCATGTATGGGTTTCCCTTTCTACAGTGAGCTCTTTGGGAACAGCATCACTCCATTTATCACTGCTCCGGTACACAGAGCAGGTGCTCAGTAAGTAGCTGTTGCATAAACGAAACAGCATAGCACTGGAGAAGAGCTCTAGAGATGGTAATACCAATAACCAGATATTAGACATGTTATTTAGTCTGCCTTTGCAAGGTACCTTCATCTATAAAATGAAAGTGCTGAACTTCATAATTAAGCCCTTTCCAACTGTGAAATATTCTGTAGCTTTACCTGCTTATGTTTGAGTAGAGACTTGCATGCACTTTTATCTAATAGAAATAAAGATATACTTCTTAAAAATTTCCTTGGCAAATATATTTTAGTTAATATAGCTGCCATAAACTTGGCTTGTAAAATAGTGTTTTCAATGATCTTTTAGCATGATAGATTAACTTTCATGTTCCTAAAGCCATATCCTTTGAATGCTGCTAAATTTACACTTCACTAATGGCAAGGATCTGATTAGAACTAGTTTCATAGTGGTTCCTTGACATTTTCAAACATAGAAATGTGTGTGCTTTTTGGAATAAAAGTCAGAGCATATCATAAATTATAAAAGTTACTGTTAAAGCTTGGTCTAATAGTGGATGGTAGTTATGCATTGAAAAGTGCCTGAAAGGCTAAACTTCTGCAAGATAAGAATTTCCCTGTCTCTCAATTTCTTTTACTTTCAGCTCCACAGTCTCCACACCTGGATCCACTGAAATTCTTATCTCTAGGCTTTGGTTTATCTCATTAGCCACTTGTCAGTTCTTCAGCTTCATTATTTGATAGAACTTAAAATTAGGAAAGCTGCTAATGTCTACGAGCATAGACCAACCAGTCAGCCTGCTGAATGGGAAGTCAAGGCAGAAACTTAACCGTGTGTACAGAGTTGGTAAAGGAGGGGATAGGGACTACCTGTGACTTCCAAGTGACGTAGGCACTGGCAGTTTGTCTCCAAGTACCAAAATATTGGATCTGAAAGGGAACAAAGAAACTTGGGGGAGCAGATTTTGGATCTTGACCTTTGTGACTAAGCCACTAGGTTCCATGACTAGGAACTAGGACTCAATTTCAAATCTAATAAATCGTAGGATTTGTTCAACTGGAAGACTATTGCTCTTGGCTAGACTTAATTCAAAAACTGAACAGTGTTCCTGTCCTACAACTGGGACTCCTTAGTATAAAAAGTCAGAGAAAGTAAAGGCAGTAGGAAAAAGAAAGGGCCTAAAAATGCCTTCAATTTTATGGAAAGGAACCAGTTAGGGAAATCCAAGAAGAAACAATCCTATATAATAAAAGATAAACATGTAAATTGACCATCCCTTCACTACACTCACCAGCCAATCAGGAGTGAATATGCAAATTAACCCAACAAAGATGGCGGGTTAATTTGCATACACAGGCACTGGGCAGAGAGCAGAAGTGGGAGAGCTGGCAGCTTTGGGGGATGTGGCTCCCTCAGTCGCTCCCTCGGTCGCTCCCTTGGGGGGCCATGGCTCCCTCCGTCTCTCCCAGCGCGGGGAACACCAGGAGTTCTGAGAATAGTAGTTCTCATGGAAGCCCCAGGACCGGAAGTGGAGGCCCAGAGCGCGGGGAGCACCAGGAATGCTGGGAATCGTAGTTCTGGTGGCAGACGGATCTCCTAGACACTAGAGCAAAGTGAGCCTGGAGCAAGTTACTGTTGTGGTGAGGGATGGAGGGAAAGCAAAGGTGAGAGACATACGTAAAATCAGAGTGTCTAGGAAAAATTAAAGGGAAGATATCCTAAAACTTCCAGGAAATCTCCACCAATGAAGCAAAGAAAAAAAAAGCCTCTATTATTCTGTGAGCAACAAACCAAACTGGGTAGGGGGTCTCAGAAAATTTGCTCATATGATTGCAAAGACAGACAGAAACTCCCGATTGGAGAGGGTGCAGGTCGGGCTAAGGGACCCCCCCCCAACTGTTCCCCCCAGTGCACGAATCTTCGTGCACCGGGCCCCTAGTAAGATATAAGAGAAAAACCAGATGAGAACACCTTGTTCAAACTAAGGAAGGAAATGATTCAAAAGAGTATACAATGAATTTTCATCGTATTCATGGGTTAGATTCTTTATGCATGACATAAGTTGAAAAATGGTGTAAAGTCAAAACTATTTTACAGAATCCATCATAAGGTGCCATAGGAGATATCAACACACAATTTTTTTTTATAAAAATTCAACACAAGTTATTTTCTTCCCCAAATTGGAGTAGTCCCTCCCCACCTTCTACTCTCCCCTCTCCCTCCCTCCTCTCATACCTCCCTCTCTCCCTTCCTTCTTCCTTTTCCAGCACCATAAGGCAGTTTAATTTCATGTAGAGACCATGTTGAATGTAAAAGACAGAGTTTTCAATACTGGATTCATACTCAGTGGGCAAATAGCTTATACTATGGAGACTTACTGAGATGATGGTAGGTTCAAGTATCCCATCCAATGCCTGTTTTGGGCCAGAGGTTCATTGACTGGAACAGCACATAAATCACATACTTAAGTTATCATTTTCTTTCATTTCTCTTTGGCCAAGTGTTCATAAACTTAAATTTCAGAAGTTAATGCATTTTAATATGACTCTTCTATTATGCTGCAGAGAGAGGTTAGGAAGAATAGGGGTGGAGAAAAGTCCAGTTTAGTGCCCATCTAGGTGATTATAACTAACCTCTGAGTGAAATTTGTAGATGATACTTGGGAATGAGAGCCAATTTTTGAGCAAGTTAAGAGGACATTTCTGAATCTGCTGGTGAAAGAGGCAATTATTAATGGAGATGGTCAAGGATAGTTTTCAAACTTTGGTATGGATACCCAGAGAATTTGGTTAAAAATTCAGATTCTAGGCCTCATTCCAGAAATTCTGATTCAGTAATATCAAGCTGGAGACCAGAAGAGAGAACTTTAAGTCAATGATGTTTCAGATGCTGATGTCCTCAGAGCACATGTTTAAGAACTCAGATCTTAGATGGGGAGAAGAGAGGGAAAGAAAAAGGCCATTCATTGGGGTTGTCTTTGACAAGGAAACCTGTGACCTTTTTCATGAGGGGTAAGGGAAGATTTAAAAAAATGAGTGTCAAGAAAGAGCTAAAGTGAGGTAGAATGAGTTAGTTTTAATTTGCAGCCTGTAAGGTGATCCTTTAGAACAGGGGTCTTCAAACTACGGCCCGCGGGCCACATGCAAATACAAATATTGTATTTGTTCCCGTTTTGTTTTTTTACTTCAAAATAAGATATGTGCAGTGTGCATAGGAATTTGTTCATATTTTTTTTTAAGCTATAGTCCGGCCCTCCAACGGTCTGAGGGACGGTGAACTGGCCCCCTGTTTAAAAAGTTTGAGGACCCCTGGTGTACACGATATCCTTCTTGAGATAGAGATATTCAGGCAAGTTTTTTGAGAATAGGATAAAGAGATTGCACTCCATTGTACTTTTAGCCAAGGTGTGGTAGGTGGCCTCTCTCAAATTTAAAGTCAAAACGCAGTCTGAAATGTATAAATGCAAAGCTAACATTTATTGAATATTTATTGTGAGTCAGGGCACTAATATCAAAAAAGAGTGACCATAAAATTGTCCTTAGGCACAGGAGGTCTGATAGTTAATTTTATGTCTGATAGGCCATGGT
The DNA here is from genome assembly GCF_964212035.1 of Myotis nattereri. NCBI lineage: Eukaryota > Metazoa > Chordata > Mammalia > Chiroptera > Vespertilionidae > Myotis > Myotis nattereri. The sequence goes on from NC_138075.1 coordinate 81,484,782, forward strand.
ACCCAATTTTTGATCAAATACCTGTCTCCATGTTATTGGGAAGATATTATTTTAGATGTGATTAACATTTAAATCAATAGACTTCAAGTAAAGCAGATCATTCTTCCTGGTGGGGGTGGGCCTACTTGAATCAGTTGAAGACCTTAAGAGAAAAGACTGAGCTCCCTCAAAGAAAAAGGACTCTGATTTCTGACTACCATTGGACTCAAGATTGTAAAACCAGCTCTTGCCAGAATTTAATGCCTGACAGCCTGCCCTGTGAATTTCAGACTTATTAACTCCCACATGTGCATGAGTCAATATTAAAATCTCTCCCTCACTGTGTGTGTGTGTTGGTGTGTTGTGTATTCTATTTCTCTGAAGAACCCTAATATAGAAGGAAATTGGTTAACTTTGGTTCTTTCTAATGGTTCAATGACTTTACCTATTTGGGATGAGGAATACTATACAGTTAAGACTCTGTGAATGGTACATACAGATTCTCTACCCAGGAAAATGTGTAAACATGCACATCTACACTAATAAAGGAGAAAGATGCAAATTGACCTTTGTGACACCCACCAGCCAATCAGGAGTGAGTATGCAAATTAACCCAATAAAGATGGCAGGTTAATTTGCATATGTAGGCACTAAGCAACTGCTGGTGGGGCGGGGCACTTGCGTCATCACCATGGTGATGATGCAGGCATTCCGCACAACCTCAGCCACTCTGGGCCTCTGGGCAGCGTGGGAAGGCAGAAAGGCGACTCTGGCTGGAGCGAAGGTGGTGCCAGCAGCCAGGGGAAGAAAGGCCCATTCTTGTATGAATCTTCGTGCATTGGGCCTCTAGTACATATAAAATTTTGCATACATATACCAGGTGCGGATTAAGGGCTCTTGCTCTGAGTTTAGATGTCAAAATGATGTGTTACTAAGTAAAATGCAATAAGTCCTTCTAGGTTGGAAGTCTCGTTGAATTTCCTCTGGTTAGGAATTGAAGGCCAACAATATGATAGGCAGACAAGAACACAATTTGTGTTCTAAGGTTTCTAAAAGGGTCTGAGACCAAAAAATGCTTTTGTTGATGTGCTTTGGAAGGACACTAAAGCTGCAAAAGGCACCCATGTCCTGAGGCTGTTTGCTTGCCAGTATAGGGTGTGGGCAGAGAGGGCTCTTGCCTGACAGCTGAATTGGCACAGTGATTCTATCAAATACACTAAGACACCCTGTTACTGAAGGAAGAACAGGAAATACATATAAAGGGGAAGAATCCAGACAGACATTGATTTTTAATGCTGAGCTATCAATGGAGGATTGTTGAACGTCCTTCCAGAATCTAGAATATGCTTATTTCCTGTTGTCTTTTATTTATTTTATTCCTTTTTATTATATAAAAAACTTCATTCCATATGGCTTCATGGATATTTTACAGTGAATTTAAAAGAATTAATGTTCAGAATGCTGCTTTCTCAAGTAATGATCTGTGACCCATAAATATGAACAAAGTGTCGCTGCTAAGGATTAGTGCAAAGAGAACTCAGATTCTGCAAAAGTTAGTAAAAATTTAGTATAAAATAACTATAAATATGAAATAAAGCAGCACAAAATATCAAGGATACTATTTGCTGAATTTAAAACACCAGAGACCATTAGTTAACTTGTTTTGCCAGGTTAACTCATTTTTTTAAAAAAAATCATTGTTGAAAGTATTACATGTGTCCCCTTTTTTCTCCCATTGAGCCCTTCTAGCCCACCCCTGCCCCCTACTCCCCACCCAGGCCTCCACCACTCTATTGTCTGTGTCCATGGGTTATGCATACATGCATACAAGTTCTTTGGTTGATCTCTTCCCACCCACCCACCCCCATCTTCCCTCTGAGATTCAATAGTCTGTTTCTTGCTTCTATTGGCATATATAAGATAAAGCTTGTTCTGTTGTCTGCACATATATTAGAAACTTTTCATTGAATCATTGCAATATAATTTAATGTTGCACTGTTACAAAAAAAGATTTAGACCCCTGCATGCCAAGAGTTGTACATTGTGCATATGTTTTTTTTGCACTCAATTTAATGCCAGGTGAGGCTCAGTCAAAACTACTCATGCAGGCTCAAATAATAGGGTAGTATTTTGTTGTGGACTGGCTAATAATAATATAACAAATTCTGTATAAAACATGGTATGATTATTAATCTATGTCAATTTAACTGGGCCACAGGGTGCACAGATACTTGATCAAAATCATCCTGGGTTTTCTGTAAGGCTGTTTGTGGATGAGATTATATTTAAATTAGTGACCTGGTGCACAGATTTGTGCACATTGAAAGGAAATTAATTAGAAGGTGGCTGGCAGGGCAGGATGCCCTGGAGCCAACCTCCCGCGGTCCCTCCCAGGCATCTCCTGAGTGAGCAGGGTCCCTCCAGCCGGTGGGGTCCCTCAGCCTGGCCTGTGGGAATTGGGCGAAACCGGCTCTCTGGCATCCCCCGAGGGATCCCAGAGTGCAAGAGGGCACTCCTCAAAGTTGCTGGTCTACAGGGTATGGAATGCAAATGCAAGTGTGCAGTAAACCAAATTCGGGGCCGACAGTGCCCCAGCAACATAACCCATGGCCAAAGGTGGAATCACGAGGCCGTACAAGGAATCAGGATCCCTCTTCTCTGGTTTCTGGGTTCGTTACCTGAGAACTGCTGCTGCCAAGTCACTGCAGCTTGGCAGCTCCTGCATTGAGCGTCTGCCCCCTGGTGGTCAGTGCATGCCATAGCAACCAGTTGGATGGGCAGAGGGACACTTAGCATATTAGCCTTTTATATATGTAGATGGGCAGAGTGAGTAGAACAGATTGCCCTCAATAATGTGAGTGGGTTTCATTCAATCAGTTGAAGGCCTGACTCAAATGGAAACATTGGCTCTTCCTGTGTCTACAGGCTAGTGTGCCCTCAGACTAGAGCAGCCGTGGGCAAACTATGGCCCGCGGGCCGGATCCAGCCCGTTTGAAATGAATAAAACTAAAAAATAAAAAATACCGTACCCTTTTATGTAATGATGTTTACTTTGAATTTATATTAGTTCACACAAACACTCCATCCATGCTTTTGTTCCGGCCCTCCGGTCCAGTTTAAGAACCCATTGTGGCCCTCGAGTCAAAAAGTTTGCCCACCCCTGGACTAGAGCTATAATATTAGTTCTCTTGGGTCTCAAGCTTTTCAACTCACCCCATAAATAGTGGGACTTGTCATTCTCCATAATCATGTGAGCCAATTTTTTATAATCTATCTATCTATCTATCTCTATCTATCTATCTATCTAATCTATATCTATCTATCTATCTATCTATATCTCTATATCTCTATATCTCTATATCTATCTCTATCTCTGTTTCTATCAAATCATCTCATTGGTTCCATATTTCTGGAGAACTATGACTAATACACATAGTATTTCAATAGTTTTAGCACTTATTTTAAATTTTGGATTTATTCTTGCATAACTTTTACATTTATAATCATTATTTTTTTCAAATAGATTAAAATTACTCTTAAAGCTAAAATTGTTGGTAAAAAGTAAAAAAAAATGGAAATAATCTAGTGATGAGATTGATTTGGTTTAAGATGAAATAACATGTATTATATTAATAAGATTATTCAAATGTCATCTACATTAACAAAAAACAGAAAAATACAGCATTATGCCAGAAATTCTTCTACAAAATCACTAGAATTTATAGACAAGAAAATAATAAGAAAAGTTAAAGAGCAGTTATTTTTGTTGGAGATTATTTTCATGGCGATAAGAATTACTGAAATCCTCAGTGTGTTTATATGGTGAGATTTTGAAGTGTTCTACAATCTCTGCCAAGTTACAAAATCATTTGAAGCAAAGTGAGCATAAAAATAAGGCATTCAAATGTAGGATAAGTGAAACAGCTTAATGTTATAAAAAATGTATGCAAACACAATTTGATTCTGATGCTGAAAATGTACTTATTAAATGGCATTCTATTATGTTGCAACAATTAGATTATCAGGCAGCTAGGAAAATACAATTAGTACATTGTCTGAAAATAAAGCTAAAAGGCGAATATGAGGTTGAACATACCACTTACTTGACTAATTAGTTTACAAGCTAACATCTTTACAATTCAACTGGACAATCGAGGAAATATTTTAGAGTTTCCCATTTGCTTGTTTTTGTAATGCACATGAACATAAGAACACTTATTACTTTGTAAATCAGTTGATACTGAAAGACAAAATTTGAGATTTTAAAGGAAAATTTAACAAGATTATCATGTTACCTAAATTCTTAAAAATGACACAACAGCCGAAACCGGTTTGGCTCAGTGGACAGAGCGTCGGCCTGCGGACTGAAGGGTCCCAGGTTCGATTCCGGTCAGGGGCATGTACCTGGGTTGCGGGCACATCCCCAGTGGGAGATGTGCAGGAGGCGGCTGATCGATGTTTCTCTCTCATCGATGTTTCTAACTCTCTATCTCTCTCCCTTCCTCTCTGTAAAAAATCAATAAAATATATTTAAAAAAAAAATTAAAAAAAAATGACACAACATAGTATTTCCTTATGAAGATTTAAATTTGTTTAAGAGCCCATTTATCCAGGCTCTTTCAAAATCAACACAGCTCTCATTATATGTTATACTTCAAGATAAGTCATTTGTAAATATTATCTCACTTAATGGCCTATGAGGTAGGTATGATTAGTATTTCTAATTTATGTCTGGGGGAGAAGATTTAAAGAGATCAAGGTCAAATAGTAATTAAATGGGAGAGGAAGAACTCTAGCTCTAGGTCTTTAGAACTTTAAATGATACTTTCTTAACCACTATTATATTTTAACTTGTAATAATTCAACTTTAAAATTATTTCCTATGAAGCTTTTTTCAACTCTGTGGATCAAGATCATGTGTACCATGTCATTGCAAGTCATGTTATTCAAACCTATTACATTTAGAAGTGAATTTTCTATGTGAGTCAGGATTTTCAGTTAAATGCAAAGCAATATTTAGAAATTAAATGTTGAGGTTGAATATTTACTTTATATTACCTATTTTAAATTTAAATTTACAAAGTATGTTTATACTAAAGTTAACACTATTGTTTCTTAATTCTTTTCTACACTGGAGTTTAGTTAAGATTTGATTTGAAAAATCACAGGTTTTGTACAAAACCAACATTTATATTTATGTCCAGTTCTGTGTTGTCTTATTTCATGACAAAAACTGGTATACAACCAAAAACCATCTCAGCTACAGGTCTTCCGATTGAGTCCCGAATTCTTATAAATGAATGACACTATTGACAGATAACTTCATATCAATACATCAAAAATATTTATCAAAATTTGAAAAAGAAAACAAAGGAAAATCAGAAGTGTTTTTAAGAAAAAGTGAACTTCTGTCCATCAATATGCATTAGTGTATGAATTATTCATTAGTCAGTGGTTTACTACGTTATCAAAAATACAGATCTCTCTTTTTGGTGTTTATTTGTTTTAATTCCCTAATTAAAATATGTCCTGCATTTTAGTAAAACTTTATAAATTTTTTCATATTGATAGAATATTTTTATGAAATTATCTTTACCTGTCTATAATGATGCATATGTCATTATTTTTTGTGGGACTAAATCAATCTCTACTTCAAAAATAACTTTGTTTCTATAATATATTATTTTATAACAATAGTATCTGAACTCATCCTTTTGAAAGAAAATTTTTTGTTTCAATCAGAGCATAAAAACAATTTATAAACTCTTTAAAACTTTTAAATCAGTAGCAGATTATCAAAATAAAACGGTTATACAACTAGTAGTATGTATCAAATTCAAACAACAAAATAAGTACAATTATTATTTTTAATCTTTCTAATACTTCACGGCCAATTTCACATTCAACTATGTCAGAATTAGCTGTGACCAAACTATGCAGAGCATCAATTTGCAATGGCTTGTAAATATAGGCCTGCATGTTGTGGGATTAGTTTTTTCATGCACAGAAAATCAGAACAAGCATATTTTCTTCAGTCATGTCAGACCTTGACACTGTCATATTCACATGCCCTTCACAACCAAGACCGAGAAATTCACAGTTTGTGAAAAGACTGATTTGACAAATGACAGAAGCTGACAAGCACCAGCTTTAGATATCATCTTAGAGATTCCAAATTTATGATCGATGTGAAAAACATGTCTTGAAATATACAAATCACTGGGTCCAAAATTACATTTTTAGTGAAAAAAAAAAAGGTAGTGTGTGCATCTTCGTTGAAATAAAGGAAATTAATACAGTCCTCTTTCCATACTTTAATGCCTTTAATAATTAAGACATTTAGTGATATTTACTATAGCTTATGCATTTATTAATAATGAAAAAAATTAGGCCTTAGCCAGTTTGGCTCAATGGACAGAGAGTCGGCCTGTGGACTGAAGGGTCTCAGGTTTGAGACATTGATTCTGGTCAATGGGGCATGTTTGGGTTGCAGGCTCAGCCCCCAGTAGGGAGCATGCAGGAGGCAGCTGATCAACGATTTTCTCTCTCTTTGTTGATGTTTCTATTTCTCCTTCTTCCTTCCTCTCTTAAATCAATAAAAATATATTTTTTAAAAATAATGAAAAATTTAGTAAAGACATCCGCCTTGAGGAAGAAAAGAGGGATGGAGAAAGAATACCTTGAGCCAGATAGACTTATTACCTGGATGACTTTTGACAAGTATGTTAAACCTCCGAGTGGCATTTTTTTCATCTGAAATAGAGGATATTAAGAGCTACCTCAGATGTTTTTTGTATATATTTTGTTGTTGTTTTTTTTTAACCCTCACTCAAACATATTTTTCCCATTGATTTCTAGAGAGAGTGGAAGGGAAGGAAGGGGGCGGGGGGAGGTGGGAAGGGAGAGAGAGAGAGAGAGAAAGGGAGAGAGAGAGGGAGAGAGATGTGAGAGAGACACATTGATTGGTTGCCTCGCGCATGCATCCCTACCTGGGCTGGGGAACCTGCAACCAAGGTACATGTTCTTGACCAGGAATCAAACTCACAACCCTTTGGTCCATGGATCAATGCTCTAACCACTGAGAAAAACCAGCCAGAGCCCTCAAATGTTTTTCTAAGCATTAAATTTTAAATCAAAGTAAAATTACTGGTACAGTTGGGCTGCAAGTAGTTAAGCAGTAAATATTCTTTTCTGACCTCAGTTTCTCATTGTTTTTTCTCAAAAACAATCTAGAACTGTGCTGTCTAATATGATAACTACTAAGAACATGAGACTAAGCATTTGAGATGTGGCTACTCTGGACTGAGGTGTGCTATAAGTACAAAATACACATTATGAAGACTATTATAAGAAAAAGGATGTAAAATATCTCAATGAATAATTATAATGATTACATGTTGAAATTGTACCATTTTAGATATGTTAGGGTACATAAAATATATTATTGATTTGTTTCACCTGTTTCTTTTTTATTTTTATATACTATATGAAATATTTTAATTACATATATACTTGTGTCTCACATTATATCTCTATTGAATAGTGCTGATCTAGAAATTAAAAGATTCAAGAAATTCAAGGTTCTACTAATTCCTAATCCATATAAGAAAAGGAAAATGTTATACTGTGTTTTCATTCTTTAGAATCCTTGTAGAAAGGAATTATATTTTATTACAATCTTATAAGCAGCAAGTCATACCAACTAGCAAATCAGTTAGGCTCCTTAGAATTACAAGGTGAACAGGAGTTTTTTCTTGATTTGTCTACTACTATTTAAAAAAATTGGAATAAAGTAGGAAAATCATATTGTAATTTCTGTTCTCTCTGCCTTGCACAGAATAGCTGCATCAAGCAACACTCAAGCACTCATTCCTTACAGCTAATGGAGCCAAGTGTCTCCCTGACCTGCCTAAGATTTATTGAGGTCTTGACCAGCCAAATTTCTTAACCTAGAGAAGGCCTAAGCCAATTTCTCAGAAGATAGAGAGAGTGACAAGAGGAACTGCTAATATTAGCTAGTCTGACCAACTTCTCCACACAGTAATAAAGCATACTTTCTAAAAGGCAAGTCTGATCATGTCTTTTCCCTTAAAATCTTCCCTGGAAATCTTCAATTACTCCTCATAGGAAGGAGTAATTGTCTCCTGAAGAGAAAGGGCATGCAGTGCAGCCATACTTGGCCTAACCACACTTCTTCTGGGATAATAAGAGCTCAGAAGAACTGTTTGCCTTGCTGTTACTCTTCTGGTAAGTTTTTCTCCAAAACACACTCTTCTTTGCATCTCTCTCTTGAGTTAACATTACAGTGGAGAGAGAGATAGTAAATAGTTATCTTAAATGTATAGGACAGGGGCCCTCAAACTACGGCCTGCGGGCCACATGCAAGTACAAATATTGTATTTGTTCCCGTTTTGTTTTTTTACTTCAAAATAGGATATGTGCAGTGTGCATAGGAATTTGTTAATAGTTGTTTTTAAACTATAGTCCGGCCCTCCAATGGTCTGAGGGACAGTGAACTGGCTCCCTGTTTAAAAAGTTTGAGGACCCCTGGTATAGGATATTAGTGTCAATTGCTAAGGAAAAACAAGTAGCAAAGGAGAATAAGATTATAGCGGTTTGGGTTTTACATGATATGGCCACAGAAGACCTCAGAGAAAAGTGGCATTTGAGAAAAGATATGAAGGAAATATTATTACGCTGTGGCTTCATCTGAAGCCTTGTAATTAGGAATAGGTCTTGCCAGAGATTCAACCTTTTCCCCATAGACTCAGTATGAGTAAACATGGGGAAATGCTGAAAGTATGAGTAAATATGAGGAAATGCTCAGCAGAGCAGAAGACTTGTGGATGAGGCCTGCCAGGAGGCCCAGGGAAATGCAGATGACCCTCCTGAGACAAAAGGAATGCCTTTCATTCTCCATGTATTTTATTTCCAAGCATGATTGCAGTCTTTGGCTCAGAATTTTTCAAAACATGGGTCTACTCTAGATTCAACAGATAGTCATGAGGTTAGTTTGGTAGGTAGAAACCAACAGGAAAATAAAAAAAAGTAGAATAGAAAATATTTGCAGCAGCAAAGATAGGAATTATTTCAAACATATATACATATATTCAGCTATGTGTTTGCTAGGCAATGATGTAAAATGTAGTTCTTACTGTGGGTCGTGGATAAAAGAGTTTGAAAAATATTGTGCTAAGTATAAGAGGACTTCTCAAATGTATCTCCTGAAAAGAGATTAAGATAATGGATTAGGCAAGAAGAAAGGAATAATAGGCTCTATCAACAGGAAAAATAAAAGTATAGGGCTAAATGTAGACAATCAAGCATCCATTTACTCCTATCTGTTGAACTAGAGATTGAAAATTTTATTTAATAGTTTGTATTTCTTTCTATTTTTTGTTCTCATATATGTATACCTGCCCATGTACAGTTGTGTGTATTTCTGTGTATGTTTGTGGTTTACTATGGTGATTACCAGATCCTGAGGAGAAAAGATAAAGAGCCTATAAACTTATGTTCAAAATAAGTAAAGAAAGTTCTGGAAAGTACTCTACAGTTGACATGAACAGAATCCTAAGAGCTGAGATGGTGGTGGAAGCTACCAAGTGAAGAAGGCTGAATCTGTAGTAGCTTCTGCAAAGAGAAAAGGAAATGAAAATGGAGCCAGTAGAGACCTTTGGAAAGGTCTAAGAGCTGAGCTATAGAAAGGCTCAAATAGCTCCACAAACTCAGGCCGCACTGGAGTTTTCTAAGATTCAGTCTTTGCCTTTCAATTAAATGTGTCTCTTCTAATTCTTCAGTTATTGATACAGATGATTCTTAAATTTATATACACAAGCATAGCGTCTTGAATTCCAGCTAATATCTTCAAATGTCTGCTGAGCCATGCTTCTTTGAATATCTCTCACTATGTTTATACACATGGAGAGCTGGCAGCTTAAGCCCAGTAGAGATATCTGTGAATGAGAAAATAAAGCACCTTTTGGTCTTTTCTAAAGACATAAAAAATGGAAAATTAAATTCTACGAGTTTGGTTAAAAAAAAAAAGAATATAAAAAAACTCTATAGCCTAGGTAGTGAGCTACATTAACCCACACCAGAAGGGCAGCCTGCTATAGAAGGAGCTATCTACTATACTTAGTGCAGGAGAGGAAGAAGGAGATTTTTCTAATAGAAGAAAGGAAGTCTTGCTTCTTTAATTCAATGGTGTGTGTGTGTGTGTGTTTTCAGCAGTATCTAACTTTTTTATTTTGTTTCTGTGATCCCATTTTACTTATAAATTGGTGTCCTTTGGTAGAGACATTAATTACTTTTAGGTTAACAGTTTCAAAGATGTTGAAATATTACTCATTTGCCTAGGTTTTGTCTTTCCCATTTGGATCTACTGATGCACTTCAATTCTGAGGAAATTACACTTATAATATTTTTATTTCCCACTGAACAGAACTTGGAATTGCATTAAACTCTCAAAGTCAGAATCTATAGAATCCTCTGATTTTTAATTTTAAAAGAAATTATAATATTTATTCCTTTCTCTAGTACTTTGGTTTTCTTTCTGATTATTCAAATGCCTTAAGAAGTAGTTCAATGATACAGACATTTTATTTGAAAGTTCCTTTTTTAACATGGGATATAATTCATCTGGGACAAAATATGTAAAGTCATTTAGGAAGAGAATTGCTTTCTTACAATTTCACATTTCTTGAGCTTCAATTTCCTCTTACCAATATTATTTTTGCTATCCTTGAGAGAGAAAATGGAAATAAAATAAAGTTGAGTGGTATAGCTGTTTCTTTGTCATGTATTATAAAAATGTTACTCTGAAGCAACATGTTCATTTTCTCTGAAATATCTTCAAACCTCTATTTTTCATGTCTTTAGCATTTTTTTTATAAACCTCACTATATTATGGTTATTGGTCTTTAAAAAATCTCACTCATACTTCTTAGCCACTCCTAAATATTTGTTGTTGGTTAGACCCCTTTCTCCTCTCTTTTGTGCATGTTCTTTTTTATAGATGAATTCAACTACCATTTGTCCCTTTCACAGTCCAATGATTATTGTGGTCATGAAATGTGAATTATAGTCATCAATTCTGTACTTCTGGGTTATTATGGAAAAATAGGAGACAAAGACAGAGTGAGATCTTTGTTATCAAATGTGTAATTTCAATATATTTATGAATATTTTCATCCTCAGCTTTCTTCATTAAAAAATCATTTTATATTGAAATCACATCACATGTCTTTTGCCACCTTAAAAATAAACACATGTTTTTTTCATATTTTATGTAATTTTTCAACAATGCAGAGTTCAATTACAGTTTAAAGTACAACTGGATTTGGTTCATTATCCATTGAAATGGAATTAGGAAATTCTAAATGGTGAAGAAATAATACTTATATGATGGCAATGAAAGTGAATAACTACATAGGATATAATATAGCTTAAGAAGGCCTGGGAGACTAAGAAAAATGGAGTATCTAGATATATCAGCAATTATTTCCATTATACAGATAAGAAGTAAAGGCTCAAGAAATTTAGAGACTGATTTGTCCATGAAGTAGGACAGTCTTTAAACTCTTCAGGAATTTGCTTCTGAAATTCAGCAGCCAGCCTTAGGAACGTTTTTAATTCCAAGCCATTTTCACATTTGTTTCTTTTTGTCTTCCCACATTTCCCAAGAATTTAGTCTACACATTGATTTTCTCCAGATATCACTACATATTTTTCTTCCAGGTTCTTCCTGTTAGAAGATACAGAGTTCTAGAGTCAGGACTGCAGTTAAGGGAATGGCACTTGTGTAAGATGCACAAACTTTCCAAATATTTTCTTGACTTAGAGGATCAAATGTATTGGTAAGACTATTAAGATATATAAAGCACTTTAAACACACATAAGCTGTTTTTATTGGATTATGCAGGGAATATAGGCTCTGTCTGAACCAAGTTGCTAGCATACAAAAATGCTGAAGAGGATTTTTAAACTAAAAATAAGTTTTAAATAAGGTTAAAATAAGTTTCAGAGGGCCTGAAACTTAGATTGGCTCAGGAAATCAAAATGAAAGTTATGAGAATGAAGAAAATAAAATGGAGGGGGGCAGGATTAAGTAATATACTGATAATTAGAGTAATTGATAGATATGGGAAGTGAATAACCCTATGTTTAAAAAAAATCTACAGGTAGTTTGCCTTTTCCCTCTTTCTCTTTTTATCCTACTTTAATCTTTTTTTTTTTTTTTTTTTTTTTTTTGTAAACAATAGCAAGTTGCTTAAGATAGAGAAAATACCAGCAAATGCACATGGAGACTAATAGAGAAAATATAGAATGTATTTTATTTATATTACTAGAGGCCCAGTGCACAAAAATTTGTGCACTCGGGGGGGAAGGGGGGTCCCTCAGTCCGGCCTGTGCCCTCTCGCAGTCTGGGATCCCTTGGGAGATAACGAACTGCTGGCTTAGGCCTGCTCCCAGGTGGCAGAGGGCAGGCCCAATCCCTAGGTGCAGCCCCTGGTTGGGCTCAGAGCAGGACCGATTGGGGAGTTGGGGCGCCGCCCCCTGTCATGCACAGAGCAGGGCGATCGGGAGGTTGCAATGCCATCCTCAGTCACGCTCAGGGTAGGGCTGATTGGAGGGTTGGGGCACCGCCCCCTGTCACACTCAAGGCAGGGTCGATGGGGAGGTTGCGTGCGGTGCCACCCCCTGTCACGCACAGAGCAGGGCCAATCAGGGGGTTGGGGCACTGCCCCCTGTCACTAACAGATCAGGGCCCATTAGGGGGGTTGGGGCTCTGTATCCTGTCACGCACAGAGCAGGGCCAATCAGAGGGTTGGGGCACCGCCCTCTATCATCCGCAGAGCAGGGCCGAACAGGGGGTTGGGGCGCCGCCACTCTCACACTCAGGGCAGGGCCGATGGGGAGGTTATGGCTCTACCCCGTCACACACAGAGCAGGGCCCATGGGGCGGGGGGGGGGGGGGTTGGGCGCCGCACCCTGTCACACACAGAGCAGGGCCGATCAGGGGGTTGGGGAGCTCCCCCCTATCAGGCACAGAGCAGAGCTGATCAGGGGGTTGGGGCACCTTCCCCGTCACGAACAGAGCAGGGTGGATAGGGAGGTTGTGGCCCCGCCCCCTGTCACACACAGAGCCGCAGGGCAATCAGGGGGTTTGGGTGCTGCCCCCTGTCATGCTGATCCCGGTGCCAGGAGGCCTCGCGGCTCCGCTGATCCCGGTGCTGGGAGGCATATTACCCTTTTACTATATAGGGTAGAGGCCTGGTGCACAGGTGGGTGCCAGCTGGTTTTCCCTGAAGGGTGTCCTGGATCAGGATGGGGGTCCCCACTGGGGTGCCTGGCCAGCCTGGGTGAGGGGATGATGGCTATTTGCAGCTGGTCACACACCCTTCAGGGTGGCGATCCCCACTGAGGTGTCTGGCCAGCCTGGGTGAGGGGATGATGGCTGTTTGCAGCTGGTCACACACCCTTCAGGGTGGGGTTCCCCACTGGGGTGCCTGGCCTGTCTGGGTGAGGGGCTGAGGGCTGTTTTCAGTCTGGGGGTGACTGAAGCTCCCACCGCTCCTTTTTTTCTTTTTTTTTTATTCTGGGCCAGCTTTAGCTTTGAGGCTTGGCTCCAGCTCTTAGGCCTCCCCTGCTGAAAGTAGGTTTCTGGCCTTTGCTTACAATGTTGCAATCCTGCTGGCTGAAGCCCGGTGGACTAAAGCAGGTTTCTGGGGTTTTGTTTAGCTTCTATATTTGTTACATAGTTGCTTAGAGTTGCAGCTCAGAGGCCTGCAGCGGCAGGCGGGGAACGTTGGAGTCCTCCGTCACTGAAGCAAGCAAGCCTCATGTTAGTTTCAAGCTTCCTGGCTGCTGGCCGCCATCTTGGCTGGCAGTTAATTTGCATATTGCCCTGATTAGCCAATGGGAAGGGTAGCGGTCGTACACCAATTACCATGTTTCTCTTTTATTAGATAGGATGACTTAAATCACATAAGAATGTAAAGCTTCAGAGATGAATATGCTATACTTGAAAGGGCTGCACCTCTGAAATATTAGCTGCCATTAATTTGATTTTAAAGAGAATAGTTGTTATTCAGTTATGTCCCAATTCAAATAGTACATTTGGTATACCATTCTTTGGTCCAGAAGTTAAACTTAGTATCACATGTATGTATTACATGTATATTGTGGAACTAAGTCAAAATTATTATTTAACATCTGCTAAACATAGTGTGATAGAACTGCTATTTACAGGTTCATAAAAATGACTTATATAGTTCAACAAAATGTCATACTCTTCTACATTATGGATAGACAAAAACATAAAGCCCCAAACATAGTCAATCTACTTAGATTTTAAAGCTTATTAATGTACACTTCAAACTAGTGTTATATAAGAGTTAAAATTTAGCATTAAAGAAAGTGTTCTGTTGTAAGATTTGTCCTTGTGAAGTTCATTAAATCTCCTTAATTCATCTGTTACAAGTCTTCTAGATTAGGCAGAAATTGGCATAAAGTGCTTTAAATCATGTTCATTCACTCAAAGTAGTTTAAAATATGCTTATGTACAGTTACTAAGTATAATCAAGTATTTTTATTATAATAAGTAATTTTAAAAATTCCATTATAAATCGTCTCAAAACACTCTTGCTGAAAACAGAACTTACAATGAGCTTGAAAATGTACTTCTGCTTTTCAAATCCTTAGATCTATATTTTGATTTAGGTTTTGAATCAGATCTATTTCAATAGATCAAAACTTACCCTACCTCTGCCCAAGGTTATACAGTTTAACAGATGACAGTATTTTGCACTAGTAAGCTTTACAGAGTAGAATGAAAACATGTTTGTAGTTTAATAATGTAGTAGTCTTTATGATTACATTTTCAGATGAAGAGCTGCAGCATCATGGAGTGGAAATAACACAGGGCCAGTTAGGAGACTTAAATACGAGCTCATTCATGGATTAAGTAACCTTGGGAAGTCACTTGCACTGTTTCAGGCTGTTTTTCTCCTCAGTCTAAGAGGATGATAAAATGCAACTCACAGCCCTAGCTGGTTTAGCTCAGTGGAGAGAGGGTCAGCCTGCGGACTGAAAGGTCCTGGGTTAGATTTGGTTAAGGCAGCGGTTCTCAACCTGTGGGTCGCGACCCCTTTGGGGGTCGAATGACCCTTTCACAGGGGTCGCCTAAGACCATCGGAAAACACATGTAATTACATATTGTTTTTGTGATTAATCACTATGCTTTAATTATGTTCAATTTGTAACAATGAAAATATATCCTGCATATCAGATATTTACATTACGATTCATAACAGTAGCAAAATTACAGTTATGAAGTAGCAACGAAAATAATTTTATGGTTGGGGGTCACCACAACATGAGGAACTGTATTAAAGGGTCGCGACATTAGGAAGGTTGAGAACCACTGGGTTAAGGGCACATGCCCTGGTTGGGGGCTCCATCCCCAGTAGGGGGTGTGGAGCACCCGATCAATGATTCTCTCTCATAATTGATGTTTTTGTCTCTCTCTCCCTCTCTCTTCCTCTCTCTCTCTCTAAAAATCAATAAAAATACTTCAAAAATGCAACTCACAGCATCATTGAGAACAACTTTGCTTTCTACTGATTAGTCAATAAATGTATTTTTTATTTTTAGAAGAAATGGAGGGTTTTATGCTTTAGTAAGCATATATCCTAAGTTATCACACAACTTTAATATTTAGCTAGTTAGATCCATTTCGATGTAATTTGCACATTACACAATGGTATGATTTAGTTTCAGAAGAACTGCATTTATTTGACAGAATGACACTGATTTTATTATTTTACTTGGTGGGAGAAATGTGTATAGCTACTGTGCATATCCACAGCCAGATTTAGTACTTAAAAGAAAAGTCTACAGGTTTATAGAACCTCTAAAACTTTAGATGCTTATCATTTCAGCTGAGGAGAAAAAATGTTAAGCTGGATTTTTTTTTTTTTTTTACTTTGTAGCAAATCTAAGGCAGTTCAGCAACCCAGTAACTGTAAATATCTACCTTTTAGGCTGCTTGGGGGATTTGGTAGAAATTATGTGGAAAAAAATCTAGCTTAGAAGTGACCTCTAGGTTTTACTTTCTTAGCTGCTAGAAGAGGATTGTATTGGAGAAGCAGTGTGTTTAAGCTCCAGGAGATTAGGGTGTGGGTATGAGCCAAGACATTGGTGGTTGCTGCTTGATGAAGTGACTTATTTGTGGAATGGGACCAACAACTGTGCTGGAAGCTAGGTGATCTCGGCCCGAGGCACTGCTACAATGGTAGACACATGCACACGATTAACGGGAAAACGGGCTTAACAGAGTGTTGAAGTGTTGAAGAGGGAACTCAAGGATCTTGTCCATCTGGATTGACCTTCAGGTCGGTACTAGGCAGAGCCAAGGGTGCTACATGCGGTTTGCCTTGGAGTGTTCCCTGGTCACAGGGAAACATGGCGGTGGTGGTTGTTTTCCTGATTTGAATCAACTCTTCCACGTGAAATGTTAGCAAACACATCCAGCCTAGAGTTTTAAAATGTATTTAACAGTCTTGAAAATATTTAATGCTTCAAATAATTTCCTCTAGCTTCTGAGATACCTTGCACTAAAAATGTCTTTCTACTGAAGTAATTTCTGAAATATTAGTTTCTACTTTTGCTTTTTGCTCCCAGGGCAACTATCCCTCAGAACCTAAACAGGTCCTTTATTTTATTTTTTTCTCTTTTTTATTTTTTTGGTTCTGAAATAACCCTTCCTGAAGACATAAACAACTTTCTTTGATGGCTAGCCAAGACTCTGTCCTGCCACAGATCTCCTCCTACTCTTTCATTTCTTACCCCAAGGAGCAGTAAACATGAATTCTGACCCACCAATGCAACCCCAGAACTGAGAAGATATACACTGCAGCTAAACAGTAGGTAGAAATAAAAACACTGCCTCAACTCGATGCTATTAAATGTGCTGGGAAGACAGTCTCCAAGACAAAGGATAAATAACCTACATAATGAAGAATTAGTTAGCAGTGTTATGTAAATATTGTAGCAGCATCAATGAGGAGGTAAGCAGAAGTATTTTAAGACACTGTATTATACAATACCCTGTGCACTGTTTCCCGGTGATAAGGTTTTTAAAGCATCTTTATAAGCTCTTCTTCTCTGTTGTGACAGGATTATTTTTGCACCTTTGGAAAGCAACTGAAAAAGGAAGCTTGGAAAAAGTGCTTCCTAACAAAGCAGCTTAAACTGTAAGAAAGAACTGATTCAAGATACAAGAATGGATTTAAGATAGAAGACTAAAACATAGGTATAAATGATATCCTCTTTGTTTTTGGCTTTTTTTGCAATGCTGTATATTCTTGTCAGTTCAGTGAAATGCTAAAATGGCAAAGGATGAAAATGTTTTTGATTATTGCACAGAACTTTAGATAGTCACTGCATCCAGAAACAACACATGTAATGGGTAAAGTTGGGTGAGTGGATCATGTACAAATTATCCAAAAGGAAATGTTTTAGCTACTGGTGTCAATAAATTGTCCTCTGCCCCACTACATTTCAAAAAATATTGACAATACATTTTCTTCTTGCTCCACCCTTTAAAACCTCAGTATTAGAATGATAAATATTTTGTAACAACTTCAGAGTGTTGACTCTTGATTGGACAATGATGCACAAATTACTGAAATTCACAAATTCTAAATCTTAGACACTTAAGAAATGTTAATATTTTGATTTAGTGAAATGGTAAGAGGTATGTAGTGGGGAAAAAACCAGAAGAAATGGAAATGTCTTAGATAATTAAAAAAACTGAATAATTAGGTGTAATTAATCAGCCCCTCTATACAACCAACCCTTGATTGTCTAGCTATGTTATCATTTGTAGACTCTCTACAGAAAGAGAATGTTAAATTGAAGAATACCTTCTTCCCCGTATTCTCCCTGATGTTATTAGTTGTATGAGATAGATTTTTTTCCATTTTTTTAATCCTCATCTGAGGATATGTGGTGTGTGTGTTTTTAGAGAGAAATTGATTTTAGAGAGAAAGGGAGAGAGAAAAAGAAAGAAACATCGATGTGAGAGAGAAACTTTGATTGGTTGCCTCCTATACATTCTCCGACCGTGGATCAAATCCACAACCTAGGTACATGTCCTGACTAGGAATTGAAACCAAACCTTCTGGTATATGAGATGATGCTCCAACCAACCGAGCCACCCAGATAGGGATGTATGAGAAATATTTTAGTCAAGAGGCCACCAGAGAAGCAATGTGTCTGGGAACAAAAGCTAGAAACCCAAAAGTACTTAATGAAAGTAGTTATAAACACACATATGAGAAAAATTGTCAGGTTGAAAGCTGGTCAAAAGGAGAGTGAGTCAAAATATAGAAATGCAGGCCCAGCCTAGAATCTAGGAGTTGTATCCAGATAACCAAAGGAGTTGAGCATCCCTGGCTAGGTAGCTCAGTTGGTTGGATCATTGTCCCGATACACCAAAGTTGCAGGTTTGATTTCTGATAAGGGTACATACAAGAAACAACCAATAAATATATAAAAAAGTGGAACAACAAGTTGATCTCTCTCTCTCTCTCTCTCTCTCTCTCTCTCTCTCTCTCTCTCTCTCTCTCTCCCTCCCTCCCTCTCCCCCTCTCCCTCTCCCTCTCCCTCCCTCCCTCTCCCCCTCTCCCTCTCCCTCTCCCTCCCTCCCTCTCTCCCTCTCTCCCTCTGTTCCTTTATCTCTGCCTTCTTCTCTCTCTCTCTCAAAATCATTCAATAAAAAAAAGTAGTTGAACTGGGGACAGATGAGAGCAGAATGTATTTAGAGTGGCAATTAGGTGTCCAAAAATTAAACAAATCTCTGGGGGCCTAGGAGAATAAGGTCAAGGTCAAGGGCTTACAGAAAAAAGTATTCCTTCATATTGGAAGGGAAACTTCTTCAGATGTTATTTATAATCCCAGACCCAAGAGCTGCTGAATTCAAATCAGTGTACGCATGGTCAAGCCAGTCCCTCAGTGTGTGCTTCCAGTTGATTGCAGTTGGTCTTATTTCTCTTATTCCATTGTGATTAAGAACACCTGAAAAGACTGTACACAATAAGGGGCATTAGCCTTCTAAAACCTGCAGTTTTCCCTCACCAAACTGTTTATCAAACCTAAGTACAGTGTAAATAAGTGAATAGTTAATGCATTGCAGGAGCATCAGGAGGGAAAGAGATTGGTGGATATTTGTGAGCTGGGCTAGAGGTAGCATAGTTAGAACCCAAGGTGCCACTGAGCTGTCTTGAGTTTATACTTATACTGAGTTAGTATATGGAAATGAAACTGAACAAGGTCAATTTGTTTTCCTGAATTATGAATTAGGGTTCAGGAGCCATTTAGGATAAGCACTGTTCCTCAAATCTTTGGGAAATCACTGAATTTGAGTTGAATTTTACTTTACAACTTCTCTTGTTCACTGGGATCTACTAGTAATTGAACAGAGCAGACACTAACAGAAGCCTGTTGCAGTCAACATTTTTATGAAAGAAAAGACTCCAGAGAACTCAACCTGAAAAGGGCCACTCTAAAGAATTTGAGGTTTTTGTTAAATCTAAATATTTTCCATAATATTGAGTTTTTAAATGTCAACACAGGTGAAGAATGTTAATTAATATGGGCAAACTTCCAAACCTCTAACAGCAGTTCTCAACCTGTGGGTCGCGACCCCTTTGGGGGTCGAACGACCCTTTCAGAGGAGTCTCCTTAGACCATCAGAAAACACATATATAATTACATATTGTTTACAGTAGCAAAATTACAGTTATGAAGTAGCAACAAAAATAATTTTATGGTTGGGGGTCACCACAACATGAGGAACTGTATTAAAGGGTCGCGGCATTAGGAAGGTTGAGAACCACTGCTCTAGTACATCCAATTGTGGAAAAAAAAATTAAAAATCTAAATTAGCTGCTGTGCTTCAGTGGTTGAGTGTTGACCTAGAAACCAGGAGGTCATGGTTCCATTCTTGGTCAGGGCACATGCCTGGGTTGCTGGCTTGATCCCCATTAGCGTGCAAGAGACAGCCAATCAATGATTCTTTCTCATCATTGTTTCTATCTCTCTCTTCCTCTCCCTTCCACTCTGAAATCAATAATAAAATTTTTTTAAATAAAAAAATAGAAACTTAAATTATCTAAGGAATGGATGGATGGTCACTATGTTTAATTTTAGGTTTCATCTCAAAATAAGATAAAACCATTTTGCCTTATTTACATGAAGACTTTTTACAATACAATTTACTGTTAATACTTTGAATTTTAACTCATGGTCACTTGTCATGTAAACCAATCGTTCAAAGCTGTACAGATTGATTATAGCCTCAAAGTGAAAGAATTTCTTTTTAAATCTAAACAGGCAAGTGCAGAATGAACCTCATCTTGACAGGAGAGTATAGTTAATAATAAAGGAAAATGCCAGCCATATTTAGTTTTCAAGAAAATGTTTCCTGAAGTACTCAGTGTCATTTGATTGGTTAACCTACTCTGCATTTTCATTTTCAGATTCCAGAAATAACTTCTGGATTTCCCAATAGATATGTCATTTTAATGCTGGGACTTCTGCTTTTAAAACAACATTATTTTTTGTTAAATATATTAATCAAAATTAGCTAAATTAAATGTATTAGTCAAACTGTTGTCTTCTCAATTTTCCTCCCTATTCTTTTTCCATGTATCTGCTCTCTTCATTTGGGGGCACTTTCCCTTCTATATAAATGAGGCTATAACAGAGGCCCCACAGATTGTGGCCTAGAGATGGATCCCTGTTGCTAGTAAAGTCAATCATATTAATTCATTGGGATTTTATGTAGAAATTATTGGAAATTATTTGTCTCGGGTGTAGCTGATCCAGGATTTGTGAGTCTAGAGCAGCCGTGGGCAAACTACGGCCCGTGGGCCGGATCCGGCCCGTTTGAAATGAATAAAACAAACAAACAAAAAAAGACCGTACCCTTTTATGTAATGATGTTTACTTTGAATTTATATTAGTTCACACAAACACTCCATCCATGCTTTTGTTCTGGCCCTCCGGTCCAGTTTAAGAACCCATTGTGGCCCTCGAGTCAAAAAGTTTGCCTACCCCTGGAGAGTCAACTGTAGGCCATACCCATCTCTCACTACTTGGAAGGATCAAATCTTCAATAGGAAAAAATGAGGGGAAAAAATACTAGATGAGCAAAGATGAGGAGAGCAAACGAAAGAGTGGGAGCGAGAGGGAGGGAAAAAGAAGTCATTAAGGTGAGGGACACAGGAAGGAAGACCAGGGAGACATATTCAGTATCTGGATTTACCCCAGTTCTTTGCAGGAAACAGTACAAGTCTCCTGATCTCTTTTATTTTCCTTGGACTAATTTGATGTTGTGTTCTGTCATTTGAAATCAAAAGTATCCCAACGAATATACTGTTTCAAATAATTCCCCCCCCTCCCAATATGAAGTATGCCAACTTTTCAAGTTTTTGGCATTTAGTTGAAAAACTCCTAAGTGAACTGGTTGGCTTAACTTTAAGGCCTGTGCTTTTCAGAAATTAATTTAAATGGATAGTAATATTCCAACTTTGACTCTTTTAAGGTCTTTATTATGAAAGTTTTAGAAATGAACCCATCTAAATACATGAAATCAATTATCTCCATTTTAATGATTTCTGTGGTCTCAAAAATTCTTTTAAGGATTTGTTTTAGCACTGAACATTGCAAAGAATAAATTAAAAACCGTATATGTTTATGATTTTGAATACAGTGTTATTGTAAAAAAAACTATCCTAAAAATCCAAACTGTCTACCCTATGTTGCACCTCAATTCAAATTTTTATTTATTACTTAAATGTGCTTTTGAAAACATATGTATGTGTGCATATATACATATATGTGTGTGTGTGTATGTGTGTGTGTGTGTATATATATATTGAGCTTAAGGTACAGGGATTTCCCACATATCATCATACATACCCAGCCTCTCCCAGTAACTATCACAATCCCATCCCGAGTTGGTATATTTGTTAGAAATGACAAAACTACACTACCATATCACTATCACCCAAGGCCCATGGTTTACATTAGGGTTCAGTCTGCGTGTTGTATAGTCTATAGGTTTGGACCAATGTATAATGACATGTATTCACCATTATAATATCATACAGAGTAAATTCATTGCCCTAAAAATCCTCTTTTTTTCTGCCTATTCAATCCTCCCTCTCCCCTAATCTTCAACAACTGTTTATTCTTTTACCGCCTCCATGTTTTTGCCTTTTCCAGAATGTCATATAGTTGGAATCATACAGTAAACAGCCTTTCAGTTGGATGTTTTCACTTAGTTATGTGCATTTAAGTTTCATCCATGTATTTCCATGGCTTGATAGCCCATTTCTTTTAATACTGAATAATAGTTCATTGTCTGGATGTACCACAGTTTATTTATCCACTGACCTACTGAAGGGCATCTTGATTGTTTCCAAATTTGGCAATGAAGAGTAGAGCTTCTATAAACATTTGTTAGTGTGGACACAAATTTTCAACTTTTTGGGGTAAATACCAACGTGCACAATTGCTGAATCACCTGGTAGGAGTATGTTTAGTCTTTGTAAGTAACTACAGATTAGTTTTCTAAAGTCGCTATACCATTTTGCATTCCCGCCAGCAGTGAATGAGAGTTCCTGTTAATCTACAGCTCTCCGGCGTTTGGTGTTGTATTTTGGATTTTGCCCATTCCAATAGGTGTAGTGTTATCTCATTGTTGTTTTAATTTGAAATTTTCAAATAACATATGATGTTGAGTATCTTTTCATATGCTTATTTGCCATCTGTATATCTTCTTTGATGAAGTGTCTGTTCAGATATTTGCATATTTTTTAATTGGGCTGTTCATTTTCTTATTGAGTTCAAGTACTTCTTAGCAGTATTTCTTCTTGGAATGTGTTAATTGTAAAATAGAACTATATAGTAAAGTGTAACATACTTTAATCAGGAACATTAACCCTTAGTATGAATATACTAAATCCTGGGAATATTCTTTTTCTAAAAGTTCTATGTGGATTTGTCCTTTTAATCAATAACAACTCTAATATCAATTACTCATTTTAGGTGCCTTGTTGTTTTCAAAGCAGGTCTACCTGAAGTTGCTATGTGGTAGTTTGCTTTTATCTGAACTTATTCTCCCCATTTTTTTTAAAACAGAGAAACAGAGATTCAGAGGTTCAGAGGTTCAGAAGTTCAGAGGTTATATTATTTACTCAAAGTTAAAGTGCAGAAATGGGACTTCATCTCAGAGCTCTGACTCAAAGCCCAACTGCTAGCAGAGGTTTAGAGAAGTTTTCCTTTTTCTTTTCGAGAAAGGAGACTACACTTTGTGAGGGATAAGTAAGTCTTATGTTAGTGCTATCAGTAGGCTTTCATCACTAAAAAAAAATGTAATGGCAAATTTGAAGATCATCAGAATAGTACTCATTATTTACTAAAAATATGTGATTTTATTTTCTACATTGAGGGTATATTACCTTTGCAGATAAGGCCTATGATTATCTGTGCACAACATTACCTACTCACGTGCCAATCATTTAACAATGTCTTTCCTAGCTACTTGGAAAAGTCTGCTTTATCACAAACTTCATTTGTAAAAATATTTGAGCTGCTTCTGTAGTGGCACAAGTTTACTGACCAACATCACACCAGCCTAATTATCAAACTTCAAAATGCATATTGAGAAAATGATGAGTCCATATGATGTAGAAATCTGACATCAATATCCTGTAGAAGAAAGAGGTAAATTTCATGGGTTTCTGGCATTAGCCTCCATACAAAAGTGTTTCTATAGCTGTTTCTTTATTATAAAATTTTAGGTGGTACCTTTGCTTCCTGCTATGTATTGATTGTACTACTTAAGTAAAATGACAATACTGACATTTCAATGTTTATTTCGCTTATCTTTATTCCACGAATTCTGAGCACGTTTTTGAAAAACTAAACTGGTAAAAAGTGTTCAGATTTTTAAAAATAAAATTAATCAGTGAAATTAAATTTTTTAAATAAAAAAATTCACAATATTTTATAAAATGTATCAGTTAACTACATTTCTATGACTTTCTTTGATTTCGGCTCTCTTTTCTGGTCTCCCTCCGATCATGTCCTCAGAGTTACTTCTGAAGTGGCTGGAATTTGAGAGAGAATCTCAATAACTCAAACTATGTTGAGCTTCTCTGAACTGAATTTTGCAAATCTCCATCTCAGGGAAAGCCCACTGCTTTATCCAGTAGTTCTAAATAGCAGCAGTTTTGATTTCTCTTTTAGATAACTCAGGGGGATGCTAACTGTGGTCTAAATCCTTTCCTTCTCACTGGGGGGATGCGTTCTCTTCCGAGGGCTTCACCCAGCATGTCAGCATGTCCATGCACGGCCTTTTTAGTAAAGGAAGATGGGAAGGGTCTGGGTGTTGCAGGAGCTTAGTAGTCAAAAAAGGACTGGAATGGCTAAGACTGTCACAGATGATGGGTGGGAAGTCAGGGAAGAGGGCAAGAGGAAGAACTGTTCAGAAAGCTGTGACAAGTGAATCAAGCTGCTGATCAGTATATGAAATAATGTATCTTTGTGTTTGAATATGGCACAGTTTATGTAATTGATTTTGTTGTTATTACTACTCTGAAAATGAGGAATTAGTTTTATTATAAACCTCCCTTTTATAAAATACATACTTACACCCTCATTTTCAATTCAGAATTTTTGTAGAGTCAACATTCAGAATTTACATTATTATGACCACAGATATTATTGATGGCTAAGCATTATAGTAGATTACACATACACTATTTTCTTGTACAATGTCTTTTCTTCTAGAATTAATATTTTTCTATCACTATTTTTTTTGAAATTTCTATTTCTATGTTTTCTGTTGCTTCGACAAGGAGAATAGGAGAGGAAGAGCAAGTCTGATAGCAAAACACAGTCTTGTGAAATAAAATGTAATGTAATGACAGGAATGACATCCTAACATTGTTGCCTATTCTATTAGTGAAAAGCAGGTTACATATAGGTCCCACCCAAACTCAAGGGGAGGGAATTACACAACAGTATAATACCAGGCTGCAGGAATCATGGTGGCCACCTTAAAGTCTGCCATAAAAAGCATCTCTTTGTTTTATTCTTTTCTTTTAATTTTGTAGCATACATTCAGTCCCAGACTAGCCAATGGAATAAATAATACTTCTTTTACTCTGTTAAATACATCAGTCCTCTTTCTTCCCTCTTTTTTGAGAAATACTTTCTGGAGCTTTGTGACCACTTGTGACAATTTGGACTGTTACTTTTGGGCCTTCTGTATCATTGTTATCCTAGGGTTTTCATTTACCATCAAACATGGGATTCTCTTTGGCTAATTCCTGTTTGAATTGCCTTTTCCCTAAACTACATGCCTTCCTCTTCCTCCTCCTCCTCCTCCTCCTCCTCCTCCTCCTCCTCCTCCTCCTCCTCCTCCTCCTCCTCCTCCTCCTCCTTCTTCTTCCTTCTCTCTCTCTCTCTCTCTCTCTCTCTCTCTCTCTCTCTCTCTCTCTCTCTCTCTCTCCACCATTGTATTCCATAAAGCCAATTGAGCATTGGAGATTGTATGCTTCTGAGAAGGTGGAAATATAGGCAAATTTTGTGCTGGCAAATGCATTGACCTGCACAGAAAGGGCAAAATAATAACAAAATGAAGGGGTAGATGCAGAAATATAGCTCTTTTCACATCTTGCATGAATAAACATGACAATTTTGGCTTTTTATTTGATGTGATATTTTGGCTAGGTAACGAATTATAGGTTGGAAATAATTTTGCTTTAGAATTTTGAAGACATAATGTCTTTGATTTTTCATATTGCTGCTGAAAGTGATTTTATTCTGAAGCCTGAGTCCTTATATATGACCTTGTTATTTCTACTAGCTTTTAGTATCTTCTCTATATCCTTTTAATTTTAAAATTTTACACCATTGTGCTTTATGCTCTTTTTTTCATTGGTTTTTAAATATATTTTTAACAGAAAAGTGTACTTTTTTCTCTTCTAAACCACTTTCTTGTATTGATTCGTTGAAAATTAGTTTCCCTTTTGTTGTATCTGTTCTCTCTTTGTGGAATTCCCATGAGAGGAATATTGGATCTCCTGAATTGATCTTCTGATTTTCTTATACTTTCTTTCGTATTTTCTATTTCTTTGTCTTTTTAATTTCTTAACTTTATCTTTCAGTTCTTATATTACATTTTAAAAAAATCTTTGTTGTTGAGAGAATTACATATGTCCCCTTTTATTCCCCATTGACCCCTTATAGCCTGCCCGTGCCCCCCGCCCTAGACCTTCACCATCCTTTTGCCTGTGTCTATGGGTTATGCATACATTGAAGTTTATTTCTTCCTTAAAGTTCTGTTTGCCTTGTGTTTGTTTTAGTCTGTTTTTCATGTTAGATGCTTTCCTTGAATATCCAGTGATGCTAAGGTGATAGTTTTACTTTTTGAGTGAGGCATCAGAAATCTGTTGGAAAAGTAGGAGTATAGCTGAGGCTGGTCATTAGGTGACTGCAATGTAAGGTTATTTGTTCAGTAGGCTGTCTCATTGAGGACTCTATTAGTATCTATATGTCTTTTCTTTTGAGTTGATTTTTTTTGTAGAAAAAGACTCCATTTTCCTTTCTGGGGGTTTGTCTGGCTGTCAGTAGACTGGGACTCCAGGATGGGGTCTCTTTTCAGAATTCAGGATTTCATGAATTTCATTGTTTTGAGTATGGCCATACTTCGGCATGCAATTTTGCCTCTTGTACCTAGGTTCATAACTATTGTTCAAATTCTCTAGTAGGTTAACCTGATTTATTCCTTCAATTTGAGGGAAAAGCAGTTTCAGAAAGATGGAGGGGATATAGTTTTGAACTTTTAAAGCAAATTATCTACTAAATCTCTTGTTTTTAGCCTCACTTGTCACTCTGATTTCCAGAGATATTTGGAACTTTAAAATCATGAGCTTTTCCAGGATTTTGCTATCAAAATGAGATTTTCTATTAAAATAAAAATCAAGTTGATACTCATTGGTATCACTCTTTGGAAACAGTTTTCATCCCCCCATCTATACATATAACATAGCTTTTAATATGGGGTTAATAAATCAAGGATTATTGAATATGGGATTAAGAAATACCTACTCCTCACCACAGACTCCCTTGAGAATTAAATTTAAAAAATAAGACAGGGTACACTTTCAATTTGTTTTCCAATTACTCTTCATATACAATATTATATTAGTTTCAGGGGTACAACATAGTGATTAAACATTTGTACAATTTACTAAGTGATCACCCTGATAAGTCTAGTACCCATCTGGAACCATACATAGTTGTTACAGTATTTTTTACTTTATTTCCTGTGTTCTACTTTACATACCCCTCACTGTTTTTATAACTGGCAATTTATACTTTTTAATCCCTTCACCCTTTTCATCTGCTCCCCCAATCTCCAGAGTAGACTATTGTATTTAGCCACCTGTCTCATCTAAATTTCTCTGGATGTGTTTGGATTCATTTTAGAATTTAGACAAGTGGATATGTGCTGGATGTCCGGATTTAATGTTATTTTTAAATGGGAAAGAATAATTTTCTATAAAATTTTCAGATTTTTTATTTAAAAAGCCTTCCTGAAATGCATCAGTAGAAATGTGACAGTGGTTTTATGTTGCTAGATGATGCCCTTTGAAAATAGATTTTTGCCACCATATCAAAAAGTGTTACATTATTTTTTTATTGCTTAAAACTTACTGCTGAGCTAGTTAATACCTTAATCCCCCCAGAGAAAGACCTTGGACAAGTCATCAGTGTTTTGTGTATATATATTTTTTAATTCAGTGGAGTTAAGAGAAATGTGACACATAGTATAGAATCTAAAGTTATTGGTCAACTTGAATTGATAGTTATAGACTTCCATAAACTCAGAAACCAGCATTTCTCCTCCACCTGCAGTAATCCTTTCCAAAAAAATGTTGCCATGGCATGGAGGAGCTTTCTCTGAAGATTCTGGTCTAATTAAAGTCTAGTTAAAGTCTTGAGATTTCTTCAGAGCAATCTCATTAATCTTTTGTATCATGGAGTCTTTAGTTCCTGTGATAGTGACATTGAGCTCACAATAGTGTTCATTCCATTGTTACTTCAGTCCACATGTCTAAGATTTTACTTTGTTCAATATGAGTACATATATATTTTGAAAGATTCTCTAAGGCTTATCTTGCTTAAGTGGTTTATAGCAAAACTACTTCTGTAATTTTTAAAACCTATAGTATTCTTTTAATTAAATGATTAATACTTAGTACTCTTCTGTTTTTACTATTATTATTAATTTACAGGCTGGCCGGTGTGGTTCAGTGGTCGAACGTTGACCCATGAACAAGGAGGTCAAGGTTTGATTCCTGGTCAGGGCACATGCCAGGTTGTTGGCTCGATCCTCACTAGGGGGCGTGCCAAAGACAGCTGATTAATGATTCTCTCTCATAATTGATGTTTCTGTCTTTCCCTTTCCCTTCCTCTCTCTGAATTAATAAAAATACATTTTTAAATATTTACAAACCTATTTAAATATAAAGTGTTGTGTCATCTATAGCTTTCAATTTATCTTTATTTTTTCTAATATCCAAATAAGGAGGCAAAGTAATATCCATTTTGTAACTTAGATTGATAGGGTGTCAATAAAATTCACAATTTAACTTGGAATAGATAGGGAGTCAGTACAATTCAGTAATCTTGCAGAGACAGATACTATTAAATCAGACAGAACCAATGAAATGCAAAAACTGTTTAGAAGACCCTAGGACAGACAATGCTAGTTGCCTATCCAATAACTATTTTCGAATTGCTTAATAACAGAACCCAATATAACGGAATACTTATCTTTCAACTTTCCTTAACATTGGAAGTGATGATCTGAAACCATTCTGGCCAATGAGATACCTTTAGAACAGCGGTTCTCAACCTGTGGGTCGCGACCCCTTTGGGGGTCAAACAATCCTTTCACAGTGGTCGCCTAAGACCATCAGAAAACACATATATAATTACATATTGTTTTTGTTATTAATCACTATGCTTTAATTATGTTCAATTTGTGACAATGAAATTGGGGGGTCACCACAACATGAGAAACTGTATTAAAGGGTCGCAGCATTAGGAAGGCTGAGAACCTTGTATAGAAGTTTCGGTGTATGGAAGAAGAGACTTCTGAGAAAATGCTATGGTGATTTTTGTCTTTTGTCCTTTATTCTTCCACATATTTCCTGTCCAGAACACATATCTTTGGAGGTGGAGTAGCCATCTTTTGATACGAGAAAAGACCCTAGGTTCACTAACTCTTTCGCTTCTTATTTTAAATGTGTCTTTAAACACTTCTCTAAATGAATACAGAAGGTCAAACACATTGCTTCACTTTAAACAACATTTTTCTCTTTGAAAAAACATTTTTATTATGTGTGTTTTTAAACATTTCTCTAAATGCCTTACAGAAGAGCTATCATATTCAGTTCCTGAAATAACACAATTTTAAAGTATCCTGCATATGCAATTCTTATAAACATCATTTACTACATGTGTTTTTAAATACTATTCCACATTACAGACAATATATCACATGTATTTCGTAAAATGGCACGGTAGTCCCAGTGGCCTGCAGTGAACATGTGCTAATACATGTTTTTAAATATTTCTCTAAATGTATTGTAGAATGGCAAACGCATCCCTTCATTAAAAAATACTTTCCTCTTCACAGAATGAAGTAATTCTCATAAATGTTGTTATTACAAATAATGAGCACTCTCTTGAGAGCTGGATCAACCTGGATTTCCTTTTCATGTGCTTGAAGTACATGAGAAAAATCATATTTTGGTAAATCATTCTAGTCAGATTTTCTTTAAATACTGCTGAATGGGATTCCTGAGGTGTCCTCCGCGGTCTCTGAGATGACTCCTTTGCATTTGCTTTCATTCTGCTCTGCCAAGTGAGAAAGATTTCTGTGCCAAACTAGGACTCTCTGAAAACTGTTTAGTAATATCTGTATCTGTTGAGGGAACAGTGATTTTGATCCCTTTCATCTTACCGAAAAATTGAGATTTTTGAGAGTCCTAAGTGGCAACATGAGAAAAGTGAGCTTCCTGCCATATTGTTTTCTGTTCTCTGTAGTGTATGGATAATCAGAGCTGTAGATGTAGATTTCTTCTTGTATTGGGGAAAATCTTAAGGGGTGTGTGTGCAGGAGAATATATGTGTCTCACCATTTGCTAAATTAGGGGAACCACCCAGTCATCACTATTCCAGTCCTTGGCACTCTTTTCCCAAAGAATATCCATGGCATATAATTAAATCAATGTTTAAAACCCAGCTAATTATGCATGTATATAAGCTATATAACACTGTGATATTGTGATCCATCTCCATAAGATCTGCCACCTTTCTTAGGCATACTTGAAGTAAATGTCTAACAGACGTTAAAGATATTTTTCAGAGTAAAATATATATATATTTAAAAGCCTAAGCGACTGGTCAACTGGTCACTATGACACACACTTACCACCAGGGGGCAGATGCTCAATGCAAGAGCTGCCCCTTGCTGGTGTGCTGCTCAGCTGAACCACTGGGCGCCAGAGGCCAGGCTCATGGTTGGCTGCAGTGGCACGAACCTCTCCTGCAGACACTCCCTCTGCATGCCCCTCCCCATCCGGACCAAGACCGGGATTGGGACCGACATTGGGACTGATTAGGTGCGATCCCATGGTGCGGTCATGGGCACGCTGGTATCACCCTAGGATGGGCACATGGAGATAGCAGTGGAGCAGCAGCAAGCCTACCCAGTGGTTGTGAGACAGCAGGCACAGCTAGGCCGGGATGAGCAGGAGCAGCATGATGCCTGGCCCAGGCTCGGGCTCCTTCCCAGCCGCCTGCCACTTCATGCACTACTGCATCCCTCGGGGGATGTTGGATGCTCATTTCAGCCCAATCCCCACAGAACAGGCTGAGGGACCCCACTGATGCACAAATCCATGCACCGGGCCTCTAGTACATTAATAATGACATAGTTGTACCAAGCTTAGCACTGTAAATACATTACAGGAAATGGCAGTGCTATATAAATTAGTGCTATCACAGTCAACTTGGCATTATCCCTGTGAATTGCATCCCCAACATCATTTATTCAAATCGATCAACATATAATAAGGGATTTTGTTGGTTGACAACTTTATGTTTCTGTATACTTTAGAATTGTTCTAATGGTGGATTTTGCTAGGGCCAGTGTATAATTTACCACAATCTGAGAATTCACTTGCTAGACTCATAGTAAAACTAATATTTTAATGCAATCCATGCTGTAACCCATGAGTGCTTATTTTTTGCAAAATAAAGCATCTTCAAATAATAAGATGTAATATCACTAAAAGGGGCCTTTGTGGAGTAAACAAAATAAAGAGATTAAAAAGTGCATGCAGCCCTAACCGGTTTGGCTCAGTGGTTAGAGTGTCGGTCTGCAGACTGAAGAGTCCCAGGTTCGATTCCGGTCAAGGGCATGTACCTTGGTTGCGGGCACATCCCCAGTAGGGGGTGTGCAAGAGGAAGCTGATTGATGTTTCTCTCTCATGGATGTTTCTAACTTTCTATTCCTCTCCCTTCCTCTCTTTAAAAGATCAATTATATATATATATATATACACATACATACATATATATACATATATATATATATATATATATATATATATATATATATATATGCCATGCAAATGGAGAAAAGTGCAGTAAAGGGGCTAAGCATTTATTTGCGTGATAGCAAATTACACCATTCAGGCTGATCACTGCTATGAAGAATCATAACTCTGTAGCTGTGCTAAACAAAGTATGGCTATAGTCATTCAGATGTACTCAATATTTTTTTTAAAATTTTCTCATATATTTTGCTTTCTAAGACCACTTAAATATTTTCAAATGTGTGCACTTTATTTTAATTTATGTTCAGTGTATCTGATATTTTTTTCACTTGTTAAATTAATATCACCTCTAAAACAGTTAAATTCTCTTCCAGCATGACAGAATAACTGGTGGCAAAATTACTCTCCTGCTGTAAACAACTACAAAACTGGACAAAATATATAATGCACCCATTTTCTAGATTGGATTATAGACAGCACAGATCTTTGAAAGAAGGGAAACCTGCTAGGTGTGCCCCACGTTCCCTGTGACTTTCCACTTGGAGCACCCTCACTATCCCAGAGCAGGGACAGGGAGCCAACGCAGAGTCAGTTCACTGAGTTGAGCAGGTGGAGATGAGAGTTGAGGCTGCTTAAAACCAATTAACTGCCACGTGTCCAAAACGGAAACCATCCCTACACGCCATGATATTTTGAATTTAATTTAAAAAAATCAATTTGCAATGAATACTATCAACATAAACTAGAGGCCTGGTGCACAAAAATTTTTGCACTCGGGTTGGGGGGGCCCTCAGCCCGGCATGTGCCCTCTCGCAGTCTGGGACCCCTCGGGGGATGACCACCTGCTGGCTTAGGCCTGCTCCCTAGGGGATTGGGCCTAAGCTGGCAATCAGACATCCCTCTGGCAGCCCAGCAGCCCTCGGGGGATGTCCACTTGCCAGTGGGGAGCAGACCTAAGCTGCAGTTGGACATCCTTTGAGCTGCTGAGGAGGCAGGAGAGGCTCCCACCACCACCCCTGTACTGGCAGCCATCAGCCTGGCTTGTGGCTGAGCAGAATTCCCCCCATGTGAGAGCGCACTGACCACCAGAGGGCAGCTCCTGCATTGAGAAGCTGCCCCCTGCTGGTCAGTGTGTGTCATAGTGACCAGTCATTCCCATCTTTCTGCTGTTAGGGTCAGTTTGCATATTACCCTTTTATTATATAGATAGAGGCCTGGTGCACGGGTGGGGGCCAGCTGGTTTGCCCTGAAGAGTGTCCCGGATCAGGGTGGGGGTCCCACTGGGGTGCCTGGCCAGTCTGGGTGAGGGGCTGATGGCTGTTTGCAGCTGGTCACACCCCCTTCAGGGTGGGGATCCCCATTGGGGTCCCTGGCCAGCCTGGATGAGAGGCTGATGGTTGTTTTCAGGATGGCCACACCCCCTTCAGGGTGGGGGTCCTCACTGGGGTGCCTGGCCAGTCAGGGTGAGGGGCTGAAGGCCGTTTTCAGGCTGGCTGGCAACTGAAGCTCCCAGCCTCTCCTTTATTTTCTTTTTTTTCTTTTTTAATTCTGGGATTTATTTACCTTCTATAATTGACTTTGTTGCTGTCACTGGAGCTGAGAGCTGGCTCCTGCTTGCTCCAGCTCTGAGGCCACGGCCTGCTGAAAGCAGGTGTTTGGGGTTTGTTTAGCTTCTATAATTGAAACTTTGTTGCTTAGAGTGGAGCTCAGAGCTGGGCTGCAGCAGGCAGGGAACCTTGGCTTCCTCCATCCCTGGAGCAAGCAAGCCTCATGCTCGCTTCAGCTGTGTGGCTGCTGGCTACCAACTTTGTTGGCGGTTAATTTGCATATCTTGCTGATTAGCCAATGGGAAGCGTAGCGAAGGTATGGTCAATTACCCTTTTTGTCTTTTATTAGATAGGATATATTACTCACAATTTGGGTGTTCTTGAATATTTTCAGCTGAAAATTCTCACGAAAAATGATTTTAAAGTTGGTCAGGGCTGCCACTTAGGGAAAACATTTTTTCCCTAAGAATGCGCATGGCGTGTGGGGAAGGTCCGCTGCTTGTGTCTACAGACGCCTATGCCTATAATGTGAAGTGGCTGGAATTTGTTAGGGAAAGAGGAGCTTTATTGAGGGAAGCTCCAGAAGTCTGCTTTGGGGTCTCTATGGGAGACACTGCTGCCTGCCCCTGTGCAGGGAAAGACTATGAGACCTAACAGAGAGCACCTGCTGCAGGGCTGATAGCTACAGGGAGGTACCAGAGGTCATGCAGTGCTGGGGATGTTTGTAGTCAGAGCCAGGCAGGGCAGAGAGGCCTTGATGCACACCTCAGCCATTTTCTTAGGAATAAAGAAGGCTATGCTTTAGGAATAACTATTAGAAAAATAAAGTAATGGCTACCTTCCAGGTCTAAGGACAAAGCTGAAATAGACAAAGCATGAAACAAACCCCAAAGGATCAAGAAGACCTACCAGTAGTTTAACTGCCAGCCAGACAGATCTCAACACCTTTAAAATGAGACAATATAATGCAAATAATTCAGTGCATGCTCACTAGGCAGGTTAGAGTGAGAAAAGTAGCTGCAGAAGGAGGGGTCAGGGGTTGAATAAGGAAATGGCCCCAGTGCAGTCTTGGTGCAGAAGAATGTGATTGAAGGGCATGACATGACAGGAGTTGGGACCCTCGTGAGGAAGGTGACTGATTAGGGAAGCAGCCCACAACCTCCATCCTGGACTGAAGGATACTGAAGAGACATGGCCTCTAGGTGCAGCGTGTGATACTGTATGGGACCATTTCCCAGAGGATATTATTGGGACAATTGATGAAACTTGAGCGGGGCTTCTGGGTGAAGAACATGTGGCAGCACTTGCAACTTTTCTGTAAATTTAATATTTTAACGTTTTTAAAAAAGTAAAATGAAGATAGAGAAATTGACATTTTTTGAAAAAAAACGGGGCCAACACCATTTTTGATAGTATTAGATCTAATGCAAAACAATGGAATAAATTATGTGAACTCTTGAGTGTTCTTTCTGCCGCATGTCATCATGTTATAAAATAGCATAAAGTGCCGTGTGAGTTTATTCTGGATGAACGTGAATTTTAATCCTTCGGTCTTAGAAAGGTACCAGTGTTGTGCAAGTGTGAGAACCCTGACTAATACATACAGATATACCAGTAAATATTTGTTCTAATAATAGATTGATAAAATCAATAATTTATTCAGGTCTAGAACTTGAAAAACAATGAACTTTTATAACCAAAATGAAGGCACACTTAATAATCAGCAAGCTGGAAAATACACATGTATTCTTCAAATTCAAAGTGGATTGATACCCAGCTGCATTGTAAGCAAAGCTGGAATATGCCAAGGAGGTTTTTCTTAGAGGTTTCTAAGCCCTTGGGATGTGTTCCAAACTCGACTCAAGTCACTGGCAGGAAGTACAAGCTCTCGGAAACTACTTGCTGCTGCTCCAAGGGCCATGTTAGGTTATTGGGCCTTATCCAGAATGTTCTCCTGAAGTGACCTGTGAGGTCCATGGAGCCCTATGGTGCCCTTGATGAGCACTTGAGTGGCTTTCTCCGCCACAAACGATCTCATGCCACTTGACAACATGGAGGCCAGGGTGGTATGTCTGTGTGTAGGCGGGGACTTTGTAAGATATGGGGGAACCATGGAATTTGATTAGAATCACTGAGAAAGGATCTGACTTTGCTGACACCTAGCACATTGAGTGTGTATCCATGAGCCTCAATCTTCACGTGTTGATTTCTTAATATCTTTGTGTGCTGAAACCCATTACACAGTTAACAGAATCATAAGCAAACTTCCACTAATGCTGTTCACGAGGAAAAGTAACTGAAAAATTACTGGGGGAAACGACACATTTTGATGATACTATCTAGAGAATATTAGAGGGAAATAGAATAAATGGTGCTAAAAATCTGGTTTCAAAACTTCCAGTATTTTTACCATGGATTCTTAAAATAATTATAAATCTTATTTGTTATGTCTGTGTGAAATTCATGCCTATTATGAAGGCAGTACATCTGTTTGTGAAGGAATAACTCTACAATGCGTAGGTAAACAATGACTCCCCAATTATACTAATGGACTTCAAGTCATCTTTTGATTATTTTCCTCTATTTTAACTATAGGGGACAACAAATTATATTACTCATTATGATTGACTCATGATACATTTCTGTTATCATTCTTGCCTTTACCTAAAAAATTCAAAAGTTAAATTGTTTTTGAGTAGAAGGTTTGGCTACAGTGTCCGACTTGTTCTATAAATCACTCCAATTATGTTTATGTTCAGGGTTCTCTGATTCTTGTCTTTCTCTATGCTAAATTCAGAGTTTATAATGCCCCACATAAATAATCCAAATATTCTAAACCTTGGAGCTTATGACTATAAGGAAAGATAGCCCTTTCTTTTTGTACCCAGTGTGTAATGGGCTGCATCTCCACTATATTGACTGCCTGCAAATAACATCCTCAAATGTCTCCTGTTTGTTTGTTTGTTTGTTTGTTTATTTTTAATCCCTACCCAAGATATGTTTTTATCAATTTTAGAGAGAGAAATATAGATCAATTGCTTCCTGTACTCACCCTGACTGGAGATCGAACCTACAATCAAGGTATGTGCTCTGACGGAAATCAAACCCGAAACCTATTGTTGCATAGGACAATGCTCCAGCTGATTGACCCGCCCAGCCAGGGCTCCTGTGTATTTTTGACACTCCCATAGAGGCAGTCTCCTCGGGCCACAAACCATCAGATGAATTCATCACGACACAGTGCCTTTCTTTTTCTCTGATTTTCTTCTACTTCAGTTTTTTCACTTGATCATTTTTGCTTTCTGCGGAGCTGCTTATAGAGGTTTCACTGCTGTCAATACCCACCACAAGCACACCAGGGTACTAGTGTAAAGGCCAAAGTTATTGTTTCAGTTGATTTCAAACTTCTATAATCCTCAGGAGAACTGAGAAATTTATGATTCTTTGTGAAGCACCATGTGATGGTTAATTTTTATGTGCCTGTTTGACTGGATTATGAGATTCTCAGATATCCAGTTCAACATTATTTCTGAGTGTGTCTGTGAGCGTGTGTCTGGAAGAGATTAGCATGTGAATTGGTGGACTTGGAGTGAAGCAGATTGTCATTCACAATGTAGGTGAGTATCATTCAATCCATTGAGGTCCTAAATAGAACAGAAAGGCCTCCTGAGTACCTGACTATTTGAGCTGGGACAGTGGTCTTCTCTTGCCCTTGGTGCTCAAGGTTTTCAGGCCTTGGAGTGACACCACCAGCCTTCTTGGCTCTCCAGCTTTCAGGTGGCAGAACTTAGGACTTCTCAGCCTCTATAAATAATCTTTATGATAAATCTTTGAGTGAATTCCTTATACAAAATTTTATTATATATTCTGTATCTCACATTATTTCTGTTGTTTTTGAAGAGATTAGAATCTTGACTAATACATATGGGGAATGTGGTTTTTTTTTTTTTTTCTTCCTTTCTCTATGCTCTACTTATCACCTGGGTCCAAAGCAGCTTTAATTGTGCCAGAACTTGAAGATCTTGTCAAATTCTGCCTCAATCTCTCTGTCCATAGATGTTTTGAAATAGTCTCAGAGTAGATTGGTGAGAGATGCCATGTCATACCCTCTCTCATCTTCCCCTGCTTTCCTAATGCCCTGACTACAAAGTTCCCCCATCCTTTTCCAGTTATAAAATAAAAAATGTTATGCTTGTGAATGAATATCAGCAACTGGGAGCACAGGTGGTCTTTATACTAGTAGCTTCTAGCTATTTGTATAGCTTCTACCTTCTAGCTACTTAGCTCCAGCTCAACTGGATAAAAAAAAAATGCCCTATTACAAAATGTTTTCAAAGTTTGATTTAGCAGTACATAATCTAAAGCAACATTTAGTATATGGACCAAGATAAAAGAACTCTAATTAGTCCTTCCTGGAGAGAATGTAATGCCCTAACAACAGAGCCAGAGAGCGCACAGGGGTCCTGTATTCCCATGCATGATATTCCTTGATAGGAATCATGATAGTAAAGTATATAATGAGTACAAGATCCTATCTCATCTTACTCAAAGGATCCTCAGTGGGGCTGCCATGCTTCCCTCCTACTTTGTCAGAAAAGTCTACTGTTAATGCATGAAAGGACCCTGCTGCCTTAGCGCTCCATCTTTATTCTAGATGACAGCTAGCTTCCATATTTTGAGGATCATATACTCTGAAGTTGCTATCATTTTTAAAATGCATTGAGCCAGGAGAAAGTAGGTTGTTTTGAAATGTAGGTGTCTCATTTTTTGTTTTTTGTTTTAATAGGGATTTATTTTTTTCTGAATAAGTTTCTATCTTTTGTGACTCACAGTTCCTATTCAGGAGCTGCCTTCATATTATTAGAGCAGAGCAGAGCTCCCAGCTCAGTCCCTATGCCTAAACGATTCTTTACATATCAAATTTGGAAATTGGAAACTTGTGGTTGCATTACAAGTATTTCCAGTTCACAGGGAAAAGAGCAGTCATGGCTCAATCTGGAAACAAAATCAGAAAGTTGTAGAGGAGTGGAGAATGGGATGTCTAATAAACAAGACTAATGAATTCAAAATGTATTCATGACAGTGTCTGTATTGGCTGACCATTTCCTTTTGAAGAATTTATTTATGAGATAATAATTGTGTTGCTACAGTAGACATGGTGCTTTTCAAGATTATAAGGATAAAGATAATAAATAAATAAAAAACTGAAGTTACCAGTTTTAGAAAATGTATGACAACAATGTGGTCTATGGCGGGGAAAGAGATAATGAGAGATTCAGGGAGACTGGCTGCTCATTGCAACATCCAGGAAAACAGTGATGAAGGTAGGGATAGACCATAAAAGACTGAAGAGAATAGATTTCAAAGAAAAATCAAACAAAAAGTTGAAATAATATGTTGGGTATGAAAAATGAGGAGGGGGGGAATATAAGATGGCTCCTAGGGTTTTAATATTCTGACTGAATAGATGGTGGCCATTTCTTGAAAGAGTACCTGAGGAAGTAGAATGGGTCTCTCTAATGATTGTGATTAAGGTGATTAAAAAATATGAAATTGTTCACCTTGGCCAGTGTGACTCAGGTGGCTAGAGCATCATCCCATACACCACAAGTTGGTGAGTGCTAGTCCTAATCAGGGCAAATACCTAGGTTGTGGGTTCCATCCCCAGGGTCATCCCGGGTTGATCCCCAGTTGGGGCAACAGATCGATGTTTCTCTCTCACATTGCTATCTCTTTTTCTCTCTTCCCCATCCCTTTCCTCCTCCATCCTTCCCTCCCCCTTCCTCTCTCTCAAAATCAATAAGAAAAAAAAATTTAAAATGTGATATGGAATTATTCAATTTTAGATGTGTGAGAACAAATACTTTTGTAATTGTGTGTTTGTATGCATGTGTGCATGTGCAAGTGTGTGCATGGGTGTGTGGGTGAATGGCAGGCACAGTTTTCTAATTTCCTGTTATTTAATGTCAGTTTACGGAGATAGCTTAAGCACTTGTCCAAAGTTCAGTAAAGTCTAGGTGCTGATAGAATATTTTCATGACAGTGTTAAACTGAAAGCAGTGAGTGGAAAGAATCATCTAGGAAATAAACCCTAAACCAGTGGTTCTCAACCTTCTGGCCCTTTAAATACAGTTCCTCATGTTGTGACCCAACCATAAAATTATTTTCGTTGCTACTTCATAACTGTAATGTTGCTACTGTTATGAATCGTAATGCAAATATCTGATATGCAGGATGGTCTTAGGCGACCCCTGTGAAAGGGTCGTTCAACCGCCAAAGGGGTCGCGACCCACAGGTTGAGAACAGCTGCCCTAAACCATATTAACAACATAGCATGACATCTTGCTTGAGTCTAAACTGTATCACCCATAGGATTGGACAGGTATATCAAGAGATTATTAGGAGAGGAACAGATATGTATAGAGTAAGGCACACACGTGTGTCCAAACTTTTTATCTCATAATGTGTTACTGAGATAGCTCTCTAATCCCAAACTTCAAATATTCGTATCCGAGTCCTAGCGGTTCAGGTGAAGTTCAAATACTGTATGCACTCAGTGCTAGTGAGTATTGAGAGCACATGTGTAACTTAGAGCGAGGATGTAAGGAGTTTATTCACTGCAGCAAAAAACACAGCTCTGCTCTGATGGCATTGGGTGCGTGCTGGCCATGACAAGAGCTTCTGCAAAGAGGCTGGGAGTAGGCGCTCCAGAAGGTTTGGCAGTGGAGGCAGCAGAAAAACCCAATTGGTGCAGATATCATTTCCCTTGAGACTGGAAGAAGGCGCCTTGGCACATATTGGCAGACATCACACACAGTGTGGGCAAGGGCAGAACGACTTGAATAGGCATAAGCAACACTCCTGTTATCACTGATTACTGCGGAAGTCTAAGCCGAGAGGGAAAAACGGCCAATACTGAACGGTAGTTGAGAAGAGATTGCTAATGAGCACATGCTGTTTTCTGATAATTCTTTCCTGATGATTCTTTGACATAGGGATAAAATTGTGGCTTTTCACAGTTTTCTATAGATGAGATTTCACTTATGACATTACAAAGCACAAGAAGCCACATGAAATTGGAGACACTCTTATTCTCGGGAACTTACTGAACTAGTTTGTGATTGAAGCCACAGAATAAAATTGAAACAATGTATTTAACAAATGACACCACACACGTCAGACATGCTGACATTTCCTTTAATAGCCCGAAAGAGGAGGGATTCGCAGCTCTGTCATTTTCCTTTCATTATACAACTAGATGGCACTACTGTTATTTTTTGTTCTTGATTTTTATGCACACTAAAGCTATCGAAAATGTTCTCATTTTTGAGTTAGCTTTAGAAATGTCAGTGGTCATAGATACTTTCAAAACGATGAGAATTGTCCTCCCTAAGAAAGCGTTTGGATAGGGGGGGAAACAGCTTAGGTTATGGCGCCCCAGTGAAGCATAAACAGGCTTGGCTACCTATCCGGATATCCTGCTTGGGAGAGGTCACATCATTACGACTTCTCATTGCTTTGGACATGAGGATGCACTGGTGCCAAAGACCCAGCCAGCAGTCTTGAAAAGAGTCTTGTTTGCTGTTATGAAAGATACCAATTTCCTCAGAGCCAGTCAGGTTTTTAAATCTTTGTCTTGTCAAGAAGTTTTCTCATAAATGCATGTGCATTTCTGACATAACAAAGTTTTTGAGTACTAAGAGGCTTGCTGCCTTTTGAAGTGTTTGACTAAACTTCAAGCAAAATTTTACTGCTTTTGAGAGAATCTGGAAAGCCTGGCCACAGAAAAGCTTGACAGGGCGAAGTGTATTTATGGATTGGCTCACTTGGCAGATATTTTGGCCCCATGAGTAATGCAGATCTGATGTAAGGCCCTTCCATTGCCTGTGAATGCTGCTGAAAAGAAGGAGCTCGTTTGGCCAGGTTTTCTCTCTGTGAGAGGAAGGGAGCCAACAAACACACAGTTTCCAATTCCGGGCAAAGTGCTTCTAGAGCCTGCAGTTGCGAGGGACCGTCTTGTCTTTTTATCCATTGGCAGAAATCTTTGGATATATCAAAGTAGTGAAAAACTGTTTTGAAAGTTACCCCTGCTCTGATGACCTTAACATTGAAATATGGATTGATTTTCTTTTCTTGCTGAAATAGACAGGCTCAGTGATGCAGTGCTTGCCAAAGGTGCCCTTATTGACTGGAGGAAACGACGTGACTAGAATTTCTCCAAAGGGTCTTGGAGAATGCCCTGTTTCTTCACACAATCCTATCCTTGACTGGCAAAGAGAGTAATGGCCGTTCTAATTCTGTGTAAGTTGGCATCACCAGCTTTTTTTTTCACTACCTCTTGCCCCTAAACTATAACAAAGTCACAAATGTATTAAATATCTAAGA
Organism: Myotis nattereri; assembly: GCF_964212035.1. Taxonomy (NCBI): domain Eukaryota; kingdom Metazoa; phylum Chordata; class Mammalia; order Chiroptera; family Vespertilionidae; genus Myotis; species Myotis nattereri. The sequence goes on from NC_138075.1 coordinate 81,526,410, forward strand.
TACTGTTATGTTGAACTAAAATTTCTTAATCAAGGTTCTTACTGAAATTTACTATATAGAGCCAGATTAGTTTTCTTCTTATTTCAAAATTTGATTTTTAATTTTTTCCCTGAAAAATTAAAGTGAGAAAGAATTATTTATTTATAAAGTGTGTTTTTTTTTAATCCTCACCTGAGGATATGTGAGAAAGAAATATGGATCCATTGCCTCCTGTATGTGCCATGAATGGGGATGGAATTCACAGCCTAAGAATGTGCCCTGACTGGGAATCAAACCCATGACTTTTTAGTGTAATAGACGATGCTCCAACCAACTGAGCAACACTGGCCAGGATTAAAGTGTGTGTGTGCTTTTTGTTCAAAAGTATACTGCCTATGTGAAGAAAATAAATTTCATATATATATATATATATATATATATATATATATAATTGATTTTTTACAGAGAAGAAGGGAGAGGGATAGAGAGTTAGAAACATCGATGAGAGAGAAACATCGATCAGCTGCCTCCTGCACACCTCCTACTAGGGATGTGCCCGCAACCAAGGTACATGCCCCTGACCGGAATCGAACCTGGGACCCTTCAGTCCGCAGGCTGGTGCTCTATCCACTGAGCCAAACTGGTCAGGGCAATTTCTAATGAAATGAAATAAAATTTACATAAAATTTATGTGTATTCATGTTCACTATGTTGAGGAAGGGACTCTGGGTTTCACTAATTTCACAAAGGGATCGAGTTATCCTCACAAAAATGAAACACTAATTGACCAAATGCTCTCTTAGAAATTTTCAGCTTTAATATCATAAGGTTCTGTTTCAGAATATAGAAACAGAGCCCGACTTCAATAGGAACTTAATTGTCATTTGATCTGACACTAAAGCAAATATTCTACAAGGACTATATTCCTGGGGCTGCTATAACAAAAATACCATACACTGGGTGGCCTAAACAATGGAATTAATTTTCTGGCAGTTTTAGAGCCTTGAAGTCCAAGATCAAGGTGTCTGCAGGTTTGATTTCATTCTGAGGCCTGCTTCTCTGGCTTGCAGATGGTCACCTTCTTACTGTTTTCACATGTTCTTTCCTCTGTGCTTGCATGCTCCTGGTGCCTGAGTGTCTAAATTTCTTCTTATTAATGCCAATAAGATTGGATTAAGGCACACCCCAAAGACTTCCTTTTAACTTAATAATCTTCTTATAGACCTTGTCTCCAGATACAGTCACATTCCAAGGTACTGAAGGTTAGGACCTTAACATATGAATTTGTGGTGACATAATCCAGCCCATAACAAGTATCTCCTCAGTGCAAGGTGGAGCGCTTTTGTGGAGAGGGGAAAGAATAGAAGTCAGTCTCTAATGGACTTCCATGGACAGGAAAGAAGAGAAGCTTATACATAATATTAATAAGGAGGCCAGAGATGTAAAATGAGGTTCAAGAAAATTCTAGAAGTGAAAACAATAGATACCTTCAAAAAGGAGAGTTTAGCCATGCCACATGATGAGAAGTCAGGTAAGCTACCTATCACACTTGCCTGTGATCTGAGATATGTCATAATGGGAATTTTTAAGAAGTATGAAAAGCAATTTCAAAACAACTTAGTTTTCTCTTTATTTGTCTAACATTATGGAGGGAACTTATAATTACACTCAAATGTCTTAATGTTCTCACTTTCTGTCTCATCTACTCAATAAAGTGCTTTTTGAGCACCCTTTAAAAAATGTTCTCCTGAGTTCCCTCCACCATGTTTAGCTCTCTGCCTTTTATCCTACACTCCTGTCTCTTTCTTCTCGACCCTCCATCATAAACTACCAAAGGAGCTCATTTGGCCAGAGAAAACCCTCTTTAGAAGGAAGGTAAATGAAACAGAGAGGGCAAAACCAAAAATCTTATTTGGGAAGGGGGAAACCATGATAATACTCACAAATTAATTGTCTTGGGTTTTTCACATGAGGAATATAGGTTTTGAAAATGGTGGATTTGTTGCTGATCTTCCCAAGAGTGGCTTTAGTTAATGGGGTCAGAGGCAATGTTAGAATGGGTAGAGCCATGTTGGAACTAAGGCAGTGAAAAGGAGCACACAGTAGACTCTTCGAAGGTGATAACTCAGACGGGATGAACAAATAGAGCAATAGTCAGAGGGAAGGGAGAGGGATATCCAGTATAAAACTTCTGTATTAGAAAAATTTGAGCAGAATTGCATCTGAAGAAAATAGTCCATTGAGAAGGAAAGGTTTGGGTAGTAAGAGAAGAGTTGATGTATCACTGTTGGTAAGAAGGAGATGAGACAAAATATAGCTAATCTGGGAAGATCTGAAATAGCAGAATTTTTAGGCAGGTCATTGACACATTTGATGCCTGGTTGACTGTATTTTTTTTTTTCAGAAAAGTAGGAAGAAAGGTTTCTCCAGGTAGGAAGAGTAGGAGTCCCAGGATGAAAGTTTAGAATATTACAATATTTGGGGAGTCCAGTAGGAGAGAGAATCAAAGTTCTGGGTCTGAAAAATTGTTTTGAAAGTAGAAAAGGAAATGACTCCAACAATCCGAGTGCAAGAATTGCTTCTGTTCCTGTAGTTAGCAGAAAATGATTGTCAAGTAAGAACTGTGAAGATGAACTACATTTTCATCATGAAGATGTATTTTTAATGTATAGCTTCTTAAATTGTTTCAATTTGAAAAGCAAGGAGGTATCCCTAAAGCCCAGGAGACCCCCCCCCCTCCCTGCCCACACACACCTCTTTTCCTTTGTTGAAAACTACTAAATGTAGTAACATTCGCTGCCATAGCAATTGTGAGAACTCATTTCCTTCAAGTGTAGGCAAATGGAGGATGTGTGCTGTATTTTATTTTTATGGCCCTACTTTCAGGCAGTGTCAGCTGTTTTTAGATTGACAATAAAAGTCCTTATTGCTTGGAGAATTATATTTCACAAGTTTCTTGTCTTAGATTTTCTATTTTTGTTTGTAGAGCTCTTTGCTGAGAGAGAGGGAGAGGGAGGGAGGGAGGGAGGGAGGGAGGGAAGAAGGGATGGAGAGAAAGAGAGAGAGAGAGAGAGAGAGAGAGAGAGAGAGAGAGAGAGAGAGAGAGAATGAATGAATTAATTTGAGAATGAATTCACAGTGCCACTAGAGTTTAAGCATTCAGTTGTCATCATTGCATCATTGGAGAGTGGAATGCAGGCTGCAGATGCAGACAAATTAATTTATAATTCTTTATATTGATTCCCCAGTGTTGTAAGAAATATGACTAAGGAGTTGTTTTTATAACTCTTTCTGATACAGAGTGATACTATTCTGTAAGATTCTCAGGCACATGGATATGTAATATAAATCTTTACCCACTTTTAGACTTTTTGGAATCTTAAGCAATACACTTGAAGTTATCTCTGTGCCGCATCTTCTTTCATCAGTTGATCTTCCCATCAGCACCTGATTTCTTGAATGCCTATTATATACCAGGCCTTATGCTGAGGGCTTGAAGATATAGAGCTGAAAGCATAAACCTGCTTCCTATTCTCCTGGTGCTTTCAATGTAACCACCATTTCTATCAATGCTCAGATTTGATATGTAAAGTTTACTTGGGGAAGCAAATCATAAGAGTACAGCCCAGTGTTCCAGGTGATGGATTAGGGCTATAATAATTAAAATAGCTACACTTATAAAATTGCATTCAGTGAGCAAGATGGTCTTCTTGGCACCTTATATACATTGGTCCCCTCATGAACATTATGAGGTAGAAATTACAATTCTCATTTTACAAATGAGTTAAATAAGTTGCCAAAAGTAATTTCCAAGTGATAGAGATTTTACTCCACATACTCTGATTCTAGACACTGTGTTCTTTACTGGCTCACTCACTTTATATTACTTTGGCATGTTAAACACATAAAATTATAGAATGAACAAATTTTATGAGTGGCAAGGCAATGGTTTGCAACTGGGAGAGATTTTGTTTTCTACAGGATACTTGGCAATGTTGCAAGACATTTTTGGCTTTCATAACTGGAGGAGCCCTACTATAAATAGTGGGTACAGGCCAGGGATGCCTCTATTCACCCTAAAATGCACAGGATAGTCCCCATAACAAAGAAGTATCTGGTTCAAAATTTAAATAGTGCCAAGGTTGAGAAACAGTGCCTGAGAGAGTGCAATTTGGAAACTAGCACCCAGAAAGGAAATGTGACTTCCCAGAATCAACAGGTTATCTTGAGATCTCCGGATTCCCAATCCAGTTCCCCCTTGTGTCTTATGTTTTCCCCCTTGTGTCTTTATTGCTGGTTTTGTTGCCCACAGTACGCCTCAGGGGTGCTGGGTGCTTGACGAGTGTTCAGTGAGTGCTGTGCTTCATGTACTGCAGGTAGATGGCTGGGTAGTCATCAGTAGAATCTGAAAGTTCATGCCCTCCCACCTACCTTTTATATTATTCATAGGATGCTATGTAATTTATTAATTTAAATAGTATTATATAAATTACATAATGTCTCTAAAATACATAGAAAGTGTCTGGCCCAGGGTAAGCATTCAAGAAATATTTAGTATTAGTTTTGGTGACACTAAAGAATTCGAAAAATACAAAACCATCTTTAGAGAATATTAACGTATCTATCCTCACTATCCTTTGATATTTTTCTTCATAGCTTAGTGTTTTGACAGTGATTTTCTTTTTTAAATCATAAGATTAGCTATGATTTTTTTTGGGGGGGGGGTAATTGTTGAAAGTATTACCTTCCCACCTACTAATACCTTTTTATCTTCCTTTTCTATTTATTTTCTTGTCATTTGCAAAGCCAAATACTATATATGTATATCTTTCTTTCTCTATAGTGCTCCTGATCCAAAATTACCTTTCTTTCCTCAGTCCCTTTTATCAAAAATCCCTGTGAATTTTAGTTAGATATGAGGAAGAAATCTGAATAATTATAACCTAAATTGAAATATTTGGTAACCAGTCCACAGCACTTCTTATCCTTTTCTGGAATGTTTACTTTCAACCTAATGATTATTTGAACGAGTGTGGGGAAACATTGTAGTTGGGAATCCTTCTTGTTGTCCCTTTGTGATAATGTCATTCACAGGCAGTGTGTAGTTTGAATGTGAGCAGTGGTTGCCTGCTAGTTCTCCCAGTTCTGAGGGAGTAAGCAGCCTCTGCTTTCCAGTCTCCCCCCAAGACAAAAATGCGTAGTGCTCCACGGGACCACTCTGATCAGTAAGTAGTATCCAAGGTAGAATGCACTTGGGATCTGTTACAGACTGAATGGTTGTGTCCTCCCTCAGCCCTCATATTTATAAATTGAAGCCCTGTCGCAACATGATGGTATTTGTAGGTGGTACTTTTGGGAGGTAATCAGCTCATGATGGAGTTATGAGTACAGGGCCATCATAATGGGATTAGTGTCCATATAAGAAGGGCAAGATACCAGAGCTTGACCTCTCTGTCACGTGAGGACATGGTTAGAAGAGAGCTGGGAAGAGGTCATTTCCCACTAAGAAATGAATTTGTCAGTACCTTGATCTTGGGATTACCAGCCTCCAGAAATGTGAGAAATAGCTGTTTTGTAAGCCAGTCTATGGCATAGCAGCCTGAGTTGACTAAGAAATTATAGAAAAAGTTTATTCACTTTAAAGAATACCTAGGGCTCCTTTCTAGAGAAATGAGGAGACGCACTTAAAAGTGTTCCCCAGTGTATGGATCTAGGTCACTTTTAAAGGACTTTAAATCTCCTCTACTCTAGCAGGTGAGCCAGCAGTGATTTATTTCATTTATAAACCCTTTTTTCCTTTTTCTTTTTTCCCCCTGAGGTTGTATCATGACTATGTAGGTGAAAATTGGTCTGACTTTCCAATTCCCTGGTCTAAATGGTCAAGTGGGGCTCTACCCTCACAGAGAAACTCAATGTTGGTACCACTCTTGTTGAGCCTACTAGAGCAAAGAGTTAAATCCTGTGGCATCTAGACAAGATTAAAGTAACTGGGCTATTAGTGGTAACCACTAATCTGTTTTATCTTTGACTTTGGGTTTCTTTTGTTAAATATATTTGGTTTTTATATACCACATATATGTAAAATCATACATTATTTGTCTTTCTCCATATGATTCCATTTAGTATATAATGCTCAAATTCTATCCATGTAATCACAAATGGCAAGATTTAATTCTTTTTATGGCTGTGTAGTATTCCATTGTATACAAAATCCTACATCTTCTTTATTCATTTATTCATTGATGGACTTAGGTTGTTTCTATAATTGGCTATTGTAAATAATGCTACAATGAACATAGGAATGCATTTTTCTAATTAGTGTTTTTTATTCTTCAGATAAATACACAGATATGGAATATCTAGATCATATGGTAGTTCTATTCTTCATTTTATGAGGATTCTGTTTTCCATAGTAGCTGCACCAACTTACATTCACATCAAGAGTGTTCCAGATTTCCCTTTTCTGCACATCCTCTCCAACACTTGCTGTAGCTTATCTTTTTTATGTTAGCCATTCTAATAGGTGTGAGGTGATGTCTCATTGTGCTTTTGATTTATAGTTCCCTAAATATTATGTTGAACAACTTTTTATGTGCCTGTTGGCCATCTGTGTGCATTCTTCAGAAAAAATATCTATTTTCTGCATAGCCAAAGCAATCTTGAGAAAGAAGAACAAAGTTGGAAGTATTCCACTCCATGATTTCAAGTTATCCTACAAAGCCATAGTAATCAAAACAGTATGGTACTGGCATAAAATAGATACACAGATTAATGGAACATAATAGCCCAGAAATAAACCCACACATATATGGATAATTATTTTATGGCAACAGAGCCAAGAATGTAAGATGGAGGAAGGACAGTGTCTTCAGTAAATGGTGTTGGAATAACTGAACAGCCACAAGCAAAAAGTGAAAATAGACCACCGTCTTACTACATGCAGAAAATTAACTCAAAATGGGTTAAAGACTTGAATGTAAAACCTGAGACCATAAAATTCCCACAAGAAAACAGGTAGAAATCTCCTTGACATCAGTCTTAGCAGCATTTTTGTGGATCTTACTCCAAAGGCAAAGGAATAAAAGCAAAAACAAAAATGTAGGATTGTATTAAACAAAATGCTTCCGCACAGTGAAGGAAGGCATCATCAAAATTAAAAAGTAACCTACTGAATGGAGAGATATTTGCAAATCATATGTCAGACAAGGGGTTAATATCTAAAATATATAAATAATTTATATTATTTTCTTTTAAAATTTAGTATCTGCAGTTGGAACTTAGAGTGCTTTCCTGTAGGCTGAGACATTATTTGTGTTCTTTGATGCTGATATGTTGGTGGAGAATGTATAAAGTTAAGAAGGGACTGTCTACAAAAAGAAAAGAGTGACACCCATTAACACTAACTGGCAGAAGTTCCTGCTTCAGTGCTTAATAAATATCTGTCTTTGAATGCGATGCACAATTGGTAGATGTAATGCTTTCTATAACCCTATGAATGTCATTTCAATTACAATGACGATTTTACAGAGTACTTTATTTAACTGTGAGCTTGAGCAAATCAGTCTGAGCCTCAGTTTTTTCACCTTTAAAATGAGTTTGGACAAGATGAATCTAAGGTCTCTTTCAGGAACAAAGTACATGTTCTAGTGTTCTATACTGTTTTTCTTTTTATTGAAAACTTACATATTACATTATTTGAGGTTCCATTGCTGGCAGTCATTTATATGAGGTTTTGCTAACATAATGGGCACAGAGAGTGAACTCTGTAATCATAATAAGAAAAATGCAAAGTTGAATTAATGAAGATCTCTAGGATTCATTTTATGGTTATTTTTTACTCTTTTATAGCTATTTTTTTCTTTGCTGTTTTTGAAATGGAGGAATATTTTAGCTCGATGTAGTCCTGCATGTTAATGCATGTTAATAAGGGGACAAACCCAAACCTTTCTATCATCCCTTGGATACTGATTGAAGCAGCATGGTCACCAGAGCTTTAGTACTACTTCTTTTGTTAACTAATTGAGACTTGGAGTAGGTCATGTCATCTCTCTGCTTCTTGATTTCATATATCCTATACTAATAAAAGAGAAAAATGGTAATTGGCGTACGACCAATACCTTTTTCATTGGCTAATCAGTGAGATATGCAAATTAACTGCCAACTAAGATTGGCAGTTAACCGCCAAAAAAGATGGCGGCTAATTTGCATATTGCAGGCAGGATGGTACAGCGCCATCAGAGAGCGGGTTGGGGGCGTGAGTGCCAGTGGTCGCCCGGGACCTGATCCCGCTGGTAGACCTGGACGCAGGCCGGCGAGGCGGCTGCGGCATCCGCCCACACTCAGGCCGCCAACCCGCAAGAGCGGGTAGGGGGCGTGAGTGCCAGTGGTCGCCCGGGACCTGATCCGGCCGGCAAACCCGGACGCAAGCTGGCGGGGCGGCTGCGGCGTCCGCCTGCACTCACGCCCTCAACCCACGAGAACGGGTTGAGGGCGTGAGTGCCAGTGGTCGCCCGGGACCCGATCACGCGGGGCCAGCGGGGTGGCTGCAGCATCTGCCCGCACTCACGCCCTCAACCTGGGAGAGCGGGTTGGGGGCGTCAGTGCCGGTGGTCGCCCGGGACCGATCACGCGGGCCGGCAGGGCGACTCGCCCCCAACCCGCTCTCCTGCCCAGCAGGAGACCCTCATTTCCCCCCATCACTGGTTCTGCCCCCAGCCCAGGCCTGACGCCTCTGTCAGAGGCGTCAGGCCTGGGCTTGGGTCAATGCCTGAGGGCTCCCAGTATGTGAGAGGGGGCAGGCTGGGCTGAGGGACACTCCCCCCAACACACACACACACACACACACACACACACACACACACACCCAGTGCACGAATTTCGTGCACCGGGCCCCTAGTCTCTATATATAAAAGGCTAAGTGTCCATCCTTCTGACTGGTAGCTATGACGCACACTGACCACCAGGGGCAGATGCTCAACACAGGAGCTGCCAGGACACACACTGGCCATTTCAAAATAAATGGCATCATGGACGTGGCACTGACAAATCAACACTCGGCTTCCCCCAAGTGGGACATAGGCCCCGCCACCACCCCGGAGTGACACCCCACCAAATTGCAGTTGATGCTGCCAAGACCCCATGGCAAAAGTGTGGCCCATGGCTCAGCCCACCCTGGAAACAGTTGCTGTGGGCACTGGGTAATGCCCTTACATAGCAACACAAGGGTTCCTCTCCCTAGCGATTAGCCTCCTTGGAGTTTCTTCAGCCCAAGAACCCAACTTGCTTTATAGCCAGGTGCAAACATTTTATAGTTTAACCAAATGTTTGTGAAGCATTTTCACGTGCCTCATCTCATTTGATCCTCATAGAAGTCCTGGAGTAGGTAGATAGGAAACTCAGTAGAATCCTACTTTCTCTTCATTAGCCAGAAAATGGAGATTTAGAAAGTTTAGAAACTTGACCCGACTGAAAAGAAGTAAGAAATGGTAGACCTTGAAAATGACTTCAGGTTTTCTCACTTCACAGAATATAGTCAAACACTGCTACAGTTAAATATTTTACCCTTTGCTCTCCTTGCATAGGGTAAATAATCTGCTTCATGTTGATATTTATTGCTGTGTTGCTGACAATTACCTGAAAGAGAAATTGCGGTGCTTCACTGTGCTGGGAAAAGTTTAGCTAAATCAGAAAGCAGGTCTAATTAAGCTAGTTTATTCTATATCTATAAAAGGCTAAGTTGACTCCTGTATGCACAATACATATAAAGCTCTTGCTGGCACCAGTCACACACGTGTGTTTTGATCTGTCATTGTCGATTGTGAATTTGGTTGACACTTCTATTATAAAGGGCAAATAGCGATATTAAAATATTTCTTCTAATTGATTTCTTTTCAATGTGCTTGAATCTGTGCATCGGGCCACTAGTATTTAATATAATACCCACTTTCTTTTTAATTTTTACTTGATCTGTTTAGGAAGGTGAATATATACTTACTAGAGGCTCAATGCATGAAATTCATTCAAGGGTCTTGGCCCTCACAGCCCCTCCCAGCCTCAGCCGGCCCTCGCAGCCCCAGCTTTGTCTGGAAGGTCATCTGGAAGGTCGTTCAACTATTTGGCTAGTTAACATATTAGCTCTTTATTATATAGGATTGTAGAAAATGCAAATAATGCCAAAAGGTATAAAAGGGAAAAAGAAAGAAAAAATTTCACACACACACACACACACACACTCTTACAAATATGTATATATAGATATACATATATTATATATATATATATATATTATATATATACTCTATATATTATATATATATATATATATTATATATATACTCTCTACTGTTAAGGATACTGAGTGTCTCATTTAAAGAGATCTGTTTTACTAATGAAACTTTTAGGGTTTTTTTTGGGGGGGGGGCTATTACAAATGACACTGCTGTGAGTGTATCTTAACATCTTTATTATAATCTCTACTTAGAATGAACTCCTAGGAATAGGGTTGTTGTGTCAAAGGATGTTTATATTTAACACTTAATTCATGCTGTCATGTTGTTCTCCACCAAGATGCCCATGTTTTGCACTACCACCAACTTTGCCTTGGATGCCTATATCCTCACACCCGTATCTACTAAGGTATTGAAAATATTTTCACAATATTGTTACAATGGTTATGACAAATTATATCTCACCATTACTTACTATTATTTTTATTTTAAGAGTACTTTTTAAAAGTATAAAATGATATATTTATGACACTTATTTTTAACTTCGCTGATAATGAGACTAAGGTTAGAGTGGTTGAGATAGAATTGTTTTTTTATTCTTTGTAGAGTGCTTTCAAAGGAATATATCTTGCAATTTCCTTTCCATCTTTTCCAGGGATTCAAAAATGCATTTACTTCCTTCTGTATGTGGCACACAAGTTCAAGATCTTTTCCAAATATAATTTCAATCACCTCATGGTGTCTTAGCACCACATGATTAAGTTGTACTTCTGTAGAGATAATGTCATACAATCTGCACCCTGATCTGTGGAAAAACCAGATATTGCTTGGTTAAGTATCTTTTTTGATTTGTGATCCTATAAAAGCATAAAATAAAATGTTCATTTCTGCTTTAACAATATCTAATTAGTGACATTTCCTTCACCAAAGTTTCTTTTTTATTGGCTCTAGTCAGACTGTTTTATATGTCCTACAAAATGTCTCATCTTTTTTATTTCTTTTAAACTTCATTATCTTTTTGATGACACAGTAATTTTCTTTTCATTTTTTATCTCCTTTTAGCTGACATCTTCACTTTGTCTTTCTTTACTATGCAAGAGCTTATCCATTTGTTTTGCTAACTTTTAATGGAAAATTCAATTTCTATGAAGTATGTGCTATTATTTTTAGAAGTACTTAATTAAGTTCTCTAAAGGTTAGGTGAGCAGATTAAAGAAAAAATGTATAAATGTGGCAAGTCACCTTCCTCATGGGAATCCACCAGGGAGGATTTGGGGTGAATAGTGACAAATTATATTAAAGTGACATTCTGTTTTTCATTAATGTCTTTCCAAGAAAGGTTGAGGGAATTTGTTATATGCTCTTTAAATTTAAGATGCAGAAATATTCATGCATACTGAAGAAAGGCAGTATAGGTAACCGCACAACAAAAGAGAGGAGCAAAAAATTGAAAAAAGGGTAGTTAGAACAGCATATTGGTTTCACAAACAATAATTAAACATCCTTGTCAATAGTTTTTCAGAAATTTGAGACCAGTCAAAACATATTTGATCTGTATAATTTGTTACTCAGATTCACTAAGCACCTTGCTACATGGAAAACACATTGGATTGGGAGCTAGGAAAATATTGATGCCATCACTCATCTGTATTGTTTTTTCCAAATGTGAGGCTCTGTGACATCTTTTTCATTCTTTGGTCCTTCTGCTTCCTTCTAATTGGGCTTATACCATTTTGGTAAGAGAAGGCAGTCAGATCTGTTGGTTCCATTTGCAAATGTGATGATATATCTTCCATAAATACAGACTCCTTATTTGATTTTAAACCAAAAGAGAATAGAAAGGAGTGGAGGGATAGGTGCAGTATCCTTTGTTTATGTGGGCACTATTTAATATGTTTTCAAAACCTATTATAATAAAGACCTTCACCTAACTAAATGAAGTGGGAGGGAGGAAGCATGATGTAAAGCAAAGATAGTTTGAAACCAAATAGGGAAACATTTACTGAGACCATCACCACCAATGATGAAATATGGGAGAAAAATTATAGCATGGTTTTGGGGATTTTGGATTCTAAAGTCAGAAAGACCTTGCTTTGACTATGGTTCTTCTACATATGATGGGAGTTTATCTGAGCCCCAACATCTTTGCCTGTGAAATGCTGATAATAATACAACTTATCTAATAGAAATATTGTGATATTACAATGAAATAGCACATCTAAATTGTTTAGTATGGTAACTAATACATAATCATACTACTAATAACAAACATTCATTCATTCATTGATCACTAGATGCCACTTACTCTTATAAGGGCTTTCCATGTATTAACTCAGTAAACAATTAATGTGAACTCTTCTAATCCTTATACTTATTTTTAGGAATTATATATATATATATATATATATATATATATATATATATATATATATATTATACTGACTTATAGTGCTTCCAAAACTTGTATCTTTTTATTCACATGTAACATAAAAATAGAGATATTGATATATATACACACACTATTTGTAAAAAATTGAAAACAAGATCTGAAGTTTCCTAAATAATATAGAGGTTATTATATATCAGTTCCTTAGTGTGTTCATTTTCATATTTAATATTTTTATAGTATTTAACATATATACTCTGAAGTATACTTGAAGTAAGCATCTTTAAGTGTTATTATTATATGCCTACAATTTCTACTGTCTTATCAAATACAACTTCACTCTTAATGTCTTTTTGGTCATGGTCATATTTGAAAGTTTTATTGTCAAACCAAGACATAGAAGTAGTCTTGCCCTAACCGGTTTGGCTCAGTGGATAGAGCCTGCGGACTGAAAGGTCCCAGGTTCTATTCCGGTCAAGGGCATGTACCTTGGTTGCAGTCACATCCCCAGTAGGAGGTGTGCAGGAGGCAGCTGATGTTTCTCTCTCATCAGTGTTTCTAACTCTCTATCCTTCTCCCTTCCTCTCTGTAAAAAAAATCAATAAAATATATATTTTTAAAAAGTAGTCTTAAAAGTAACACATTAAAAATCTAATGTTTACACAGATACTTAACTGTGCTCATTGTTGTTTTTTTTTTATATTATCTCCTTTAATCATACCATCTTTATGAACTAGGTATTATTGTTATTCATATTCATAAGAAAATAATCGAGGCTTAGTTATCACAGATAATTTGCTACAATATGAGATGGGCAAGTGCTGATGTCAGGATTAGAACAAATAATTGTTTAATTTAAAATATCATTTTATCACTATCAGTGCTCCTTTAATATTTCCATTGAAACATCCCCAGAGCAAAGAACACTGTACTCTGGTGTTCTAGGAGCATGTTCCGAAGAAGTATAATCAAACAAATATTTTCTGACATACGTCTTTAAATCATGCAAATTGTGTATTCTTTCTGATATTTTTATGTTAATTTTAAATAAAACAATTATTTTCTTTATGTATTGTTATCATAAGGACTCGATTTATTCTTAAGTAGATACCTAATATCTGTTTAAAACTTGAGGATATACCTAGTACTGCTACCAGGCCCTTTAGATAAGACCAAACCGAAAAAGCTAGTTGATAGGGAGGACAATGAAATATTCCTAAGGCAGAAAGGAATCTTATGCTTATGTATAGGAAAACAATTCATGCAAACATGTGTATGCATATTTTAATTGCTGCCAGACAATCAGGACAGAATATTTTGTCTAATAGCTAAATGTTGTGTGCGAACTGACTTGAATGACTATGTGTGCTGGCTTCATGTCAAAGAAGCCTGGATATGGCAGTGCCATATAAAAAGAAATCGAGCAAATAGAAAGAAATTGAATATGTGTCATTATAATAGTTTTATTAAAAGGAGACAAATGTTAGAGCAACAAATATGGGAGATATTTCATTTGGATATTTTTAGTGAGCACTCATAGAATAGAGATGTGAATTGATTAGCACTTCTCCATAACAGAGTGAAAAACTTACCTTTCCTGCAGACTTGGGAAATTATTCAGAATATAAATATAACAATTCATTTATTGACTTTGCATCCTAGGAAATATCAAGAAGAATTAATTGTCTGATGTGAATAGAGAATTTGAGCTTGCTAAAATCAATATTTATCTCTCAGGTCAATCAATTTATTGATATTCATCTCAATGAGAAGTCAGTATGTGTGTATCATCACTATGGACTAAATTTCAACATAGAAATGTTATCATCTTGAATTTAGTTTGCTTCCCTGAGAATACTACCCTCCCATCAATTTTATATGGTTTGTATTAGGTCTAAAAGAGAAAACTTTAAAATCTATTAAATATTTTATGCTTTTCGTTTCTCATACCATTTAACAAAAGGAAAAAATGTAGCGTATAAATTGTTTAAAATTATAATGTCCAAAGTAAACTCCTACCAACTTAATTTCTCATAGTGAAATTTTTATAGGGTACATAGAAATTATTTAAAGCTATGAATTATAATGATTTTCCAAAGAAATGATATCATGACTTTAAAATCAATACTACACAAAGTGTGTCAAATAGAGATAAAAACTCCTAAGATACTTCTTTTATGGCAATCATCAACTGATAATTTCAATGTAGAAAAATATATATTACATATATAAATAGAGAATTCAAGCTAATGTTACAAGTTAATGAAAAGGAGATTTGCAGTGCATCTACTTCAAATATTTGTTGTTTGAACTAAACATTTTTATTTTGAAGCTAATGTCTGCCTTCATTAGAGAAACTGGTGCCTGTCTTTAAATATATTTGATTTATTTCCCAAAATTTAGTTAAGTTGAATATATTTATCTTTTTATAGCAAAAAACCAAGTATATTGAATATTTTTAAATACTCTTCTTGTAACTAATATGTGTCTTGCTTAAACTACCCATGATAATAATACATAAGTGACATAATTATACCTAACTCATTAATTATCTATTTATATTTTTTATTTGTTATGGATAGTAGCCCCAGTTCAATTGTTAGCTGTAACATACCCACCAAAATTGTACTGTTCTTCTCTTTCCTGTGGAAAGATGTTAGCTGCCAGAAAGTTTTTAAAAAAGGTTTATAAAAGCAAATTCACTCCCAAGAGATCTTACATACTTGATATGTCAGCAATCATGAATGTCAAGGACTTTAGGGGAGGCCAATAAATTTGGCCTTTTCTTACATATTTCTAGTCATGTGGTAGTGAAAACATCCACCAAGTACACTCAGGTTTTAAAGTTTCTCTTGTTTTCCTGCTCTATTCTGTGAGGCAGAACTGTGGGTATTGCCCTACTTCTTCCAATGCCTGCATTTTGGCAATCTGAGTAAGTAAAAAGTGGGAAGAGGTCAACCAAATAACTTGTATGCATGTATGCATAACCCATAAACACAGACAATGAGGTGGTGAAGGCCTGGGGCAGGAGAGGGGGAGAGGGCGGGGCTAAAAAAGGTCAATAGGGGAAAAAGGGGACATGTGTAATAATTTCAACAATGAATATTTAATTTTAAATAAAAAAAATAAATTAAAACAAATGAAAGCAACCCTCTTGACTTAACTATCAGACTCCTATCTCTCTTTTTATTTTATTGATTTTGACTACTTGTTTCCCCAAACTTGCTTTCTACTTGCTTTTTATTGTTTCTACTAGAGGCCCAGCGCATGAAATTTGTGTGTGGGTATGGTCCCTAGGCCTGGCCTGCAATAAGGGCCATCTTCCCCAGCTGCCTGCAGCTGGCCCCTGCCACCACCCACCCCTGGTTCCCCATTTGCCATTGGGTGATTGGTGCCTGATGGCTGGGGGAAGGGACCAAGAGGTGGTCAGTGCACCTCATAGTAACTATTCCAGCAGTTGTTCTGGTCGTTCTGCTGTTAGGGTCAATTTACATATTACCCTTTTATTATATAGGATTTCACCTCAAATTTTTGAAACCTATATATCACTGTAGTCTTCCAACTCCCCTCTTTGAATATTTTAGCTTTGATGTTTTCATCAGTCTTATAGCCTAATTATAATTAACCTTCCCATATTATATCCTCAGGAAGAGCTAAGATCCTTTTCCTGACACTTCAGACATTACAGCAATATCTACATGACAGACATTATACAAATTAACTATAATTTAGTTGTCCTTTTGATTCTCACATAAAGTGTTTTTCCTTCAGGTTATAGACTTGGCTAATTTAGCTCAAGATTATTGTATCTTTCACATAAACTAATTTTATGAAATTTAGTTAAAACATGTAACACTTATTTAAAGGTCTGTTTTAATTTTTTTATTGACCCTTTTAATGGAATTGACTTTTTAGTTGATTAAATTTTTGTCATATAGAAACAATTTTAGACTTCAAGCAAAGATTTTTCTGTTTTCCAATTCAGAAATTCTGATAAATACAAGGTAGGGAAAAAGTAGGTTTACAGTAGTGATTATGCAAATGAGTTTATTCTTGTATTATTATATATTAATTATTGTATTATTTTGAATATGAATAACTGTAAACCTACTTTTGCCTCATCCTGTATATAATGTGTGGTAAAGCACTTAAAATATGAACTGATTGAATTGACCTGGAACAAATACATTTTGGATGAACAATTTTTGGAAAATTAAGTAATATTTATACTTTCAAAATTTTATATCTCCACTTAACTGATGGTTCTTTAGAGTCCTTCCCCTACCTCCACACTGGACTAATTATTTGTATCATTTGATTTTTTTGATCCCTGTTATTTTCCTTCAATGAAATGATTACATTTGTTATCATACACTTTTTTATATTTGTATTTGTTCAACATTTGCCTTCTGAGCTAGATTGTTAGCTCACAGAACTCAGGAATCATGTCTATTTTGTTCATCAGTGCAAATCTAAGGTGTAGTAGAGTCTTTGCCACATAGTGTTCAGTGAACGTTTGTTGAATGAATTAATAATTTTAGTGAAGTAGGAGAAAGAAGAGAGATGACAAGAAGGAAAAGGAGGAAGAGAAAGAGGAGAAATAGGAGGATAAGGGGGAGGAGAGCTGGAGGAGGAGGAGGAAAATGGCAACTTATTTTTATGGGTTCTTGTTATGCTTTAGCTATTCCATCCTCACAACAAACCTATAGATTCGTCTCATTGAAGAAAAAGACACAGAAAAGTTAAGCAATATGCTTGTGCTTATAGTCACACCAAGGTGACAGTTGGATTTTGAATCCAAGCTATATGACCCCAGCCTAGCCAGTTATACCCTATTCTGAATAAGATGACTGTGGCATTTTCCTTAGCTGCTCATTTCACTGATGCCATCTTTTTTCTAAGACAGTTGGTGCTTATAAAAGCAGGTTTTTATAAAAGTAGTGGTATGATGTTGTGCAGTTCACTGAGCCATGTGTAGCAACTGGATTTTCAGGCACTAAATACATTCACTTTATTCACTTAATGGAAAGGTGTATGCTGAGGAAATTTAATCACAGTGACAGTAGTTGTTTTTCTTGGGGTCCATTTATCTTCTGAGTCTATGAGTTATACACTTACCTGCCCAGTTATTTCAGATGACATTCCACCTGGAACTTGCTGAGGTTTTAAAATTGTTGTGTGAACCACTGATAGGACATACAATTATTAAATCTATGTATTGCTTTAAGCCATAGAGGGGGTTCTGTAATTTGCTAATAAAGAAACAGGCCAACTTACTACCCTTAACTTCCTTCCCTTCCATGAAAGTGATTTGTTTTTCGACTTCCAAATTATCTTTTATTTAAAGTGAAAGTGTTCCTCCTTTCCAAGCCTAGTCCCTTTATCCTTGTTGAATTCATTCCTATTATTGATTGAATGCATTATTATTCTCAGATCTATAATTCTTGTCCCATAATTTATCGCTCAATTTAAAAAATATTTTTATTGAATTCAGAGAGGAAGGGATAAAGAGATCGAAACATCAGTGATGAAAGAAAATCATTGATCAGCTGCCTCCTACATGCTCTGCGCTGGGGATCAAGTCCACAAGCAGGCATGTACCCTGACTAGGAATCAAACCCTGACCTCCTGGTTCATAGGCCCATGCTCAACCACTGAGCCATGCTGGCTGGTCTAACACTCAATTTGTATCTGATGTCTTTATTTTCACTACAGTTTCTTCAGTCAACATACACTATGAAATTCCCACATTTCAAATATAAACAAATATGCTTTCCCGGGCCCTATTTCTCTGACAAAATGTCACCTATTTTTTCTTAACTTTATTAAATTTGTTTGAAAGACTGTTTTAATTTGCTGTTACCTATCTTTACCACCCATTAAAATGTTATTTTTTATTGCTTCTGTCTTTCACACTGAACCTGCTGTTTCAGAGGGCATTCATATTATATTGCTTGTCATTTCTAGTCATTCTTCTTAGTCCTCAACTTCCCCAATATTTCTGCTATATTTAAACACTATCAGCCACTCTTAACTTTTAGCTTTCTGCTCCATTGATTCCCTGATATTGTTCTTTACTTAGTTTTACCATATTTCTTATATTTCAATCAAAAAATATTATAATTTTTATCTTTTATTTTAAGGTGGGTTCCTTTTCAGTTTATAATCTTTCTTCTCTTTCCTTGTCTATATCACTATTTCTGCTTCTTTTTATAAACCCTATAATGTTATTTTTTCCTATGTTTCTGGTCCGAGTCTTTTTATTCCCTAACACATTTCCCTCCTGGAAGATATCCTGACCTGGCTTCTGGGTAATAACTAGTAACTTTGATTGTGTGTTTTTTCTTTCTGAAATTCTAACCTAATTCCCAAGGATTTGCATGATGTCTCAAAGCCAAATTAAACTCAATCCAGGAGAGCGGGTATGTCCCCTTCCCAGTCATACATAAAAGGAGCCTCGGTTATCTTTGTGCCTTGCACCTCCCTCACCGCTGCCACTGATAAACTACTATGTTCTGTTTGTTCTACCTGCACAATGCTGCTTCATAAGCTTATCATTTATTTTCATGGTTCCTCTCCTATTCCGGGCAGTGATGTCGTTTCACATGCACAGTATTCCAGTAGCTTTCCAGTTGATATCTCTGGATATATATTTTTTAATACACTATCCCACTTTTTAAGTGCATCCCTTCTTAAACTTCCTAAGATGTAGGTCAAAGGGCATATCATGTTTTAAATAAGAAATTTAGGTGTTTTCCCATGGCCTATAGAATATAGTCAGATTTCCTAAAATGGCCTCACAGACTGCTACAACTGAGTTCATTCTGCTTATTCAGGCCATCTGCAATGCATTCCTTCATTAAGCTTAGCCTTTAGCCATGTTTCTAAATAAAGCATGTGCTTCTGTGCCCACATACTTTTGGTCCTATTGGACTTGGAATATATTTTCCCTACTTTCTTCCCAGTCACTGAAAACCCATCCTCAAAGCGTTAGGTTAATTAATTCCACCTTGTATTATGATTGGTTATCTATTTCCATTTCTATTTTATAAACACTTCTAAAGCAGAAATATCTTTTTAAAATTGTATCCTTCACTCCACCTCCCACCCTATACACAAAACACAAACTCTTTCTTTCTCTCTTGTTAGTACATAGACAGTGTTCATTAAAAATGTTTGCAATGTTGCTATGAAGTTATGAGAATTTGTGAAAGTCTGGTTGGCACCTTAATGTCTAACTTTTTTATTTGGGAATTATTATACTAGTACATAGTACAGAGTATAGTTTGGCAAAAAAAAAAAAAAAGGCAGGATTCATCATTTAAAAAGGCTCTATTCATCAACTTTCCTTTCAAGAGCCTCTTTAAAGTGCTTGATATTCACATATAAACTGGCCTTCACTGCTCATGGCTTTTCATCTAGGCCAGTGATGGTGAACCTTTTGAGCTCAGCGTGTCAGCATTTTGAAAAACTCTAACTTAACTCTGGTGCCATGTCACATATAGAAATTTTTTGATATTTGCAACCATAGTAAAACAAAGAGTTATATTTTTGATATTTATTTTATATATTTAAGTGCCATTTATCAAAGAAAAATCAAACAAAAAAATGAGTTCGCGTGTCACCTCTGACACACGTGTCATAGGTTTGCCATCGCTGAAGTGTTTCTCAACCTTGGATGCACATTAGAATCACCTGGGAATCTTTTTAAAATCCTGATTTCTGGGCCTCATCCTTCGGAAATTGTTTCTTTGTTACTAATGTTGTGGCCCCACCCCATAACAAAGAAACAGAATTTCCGGAGGATGAGGCCCAGAAATCAGGATTTTAAAAAGATTCCCAGTTGATTCTAATGTGCAGCCAAGGTTGAGAACCACTGCTTCACCAAGACCATTTCTTTCAGAATATATATCCTGCAGCTGATAATTCTTGACAAACTACATCAATTACTGAAACTTGGCTAGTGTTTGCCATTGCTGTTTATTCTTTGCTAGTGAGTAGTGAAAGTAATGGAAAGTAGGTATTGGGAAGGGCAACAATGGAAAGATTATTGAACAGAATATTTATCAAATGTCAGAAAAGCTTTTGTAAATATAAAGCTAAAAATGAATAAAACTCAAACTTACTTATAAATCCAATACAGCTATTATTAATAAAAACTCATATGTATAATCTCAAAATATGTTTATCCAAAAAGCCTTTGAAGCTTTTAACTTTAAAATTTTTATTTAAAACAATAAGTAAAAAAAAATTGACAATATAGATGAATGAAAAACTGGGGAAAATTTTTAATTATCAGAAAGTAACACTTTACTATATATCTGCACAGATGTATTTTTAAACAATAATGTAAGCTTACTCTGAGTTTGCTCTTTTAATACTTTTAACATCTTCCTACACCATTAAATGCAATATTATTTTTAATCATGTTTTCTAATGACAGTGATTTACTCTAGTTTATTTAGTGAATCCATGAGTGGTCAGTATCTAAAATTGCTCTCATGTAAATTGTAAAAATGTAGACTTAAAATTTAGTGGAGTATGTTTAGGAGGATAAGAGCAGCAGGGAGAGGAAGAGGACTTGAGAGGGCTCTCTAAATCCTGGGTACTCCCAGGGCATATTTCTAGCTCCAATATCCCTGACTCATGTTCAAACCAAAAAAAAATATATATATATATGTAATATAAATATATTTAGCCTGAACATTCAGCTGATTTAAAGTCCTTTAATGACTCAAATCACAGTTCCAGACATCAGAAATAAAATCTCAACTGGCGCCTGTTAAATGTTAAATAACTCTATTTTATTATTAATACCAATACTATTTTATTCATTACACATACCAAAGAGATCAGAGTTCATTCATTATTTTATTCATTAAACACAGCTATGACAGCCTGGCTGTGTCTCTAGAATGGGGGGAAAAGAGAAAAATGAATATCATAATTTTTAGTGTGTGAAGTAGGAAATGGGAGCAATTTGGGTGGTCAAGTGACTCAATCCAAGAAACTCTTTATAGTCTCTCTTTCAGTGCCCAACTGTTTTAGCTGGGCCTGCTGCTTAACTAATCAGGCTGTTCTACTTCCTGTACCCCAAACTGCCTTATGTATCCTGCCGCCAAACGTTTGGTCTTGTTCTTCCTCTGTAGGAAAAGGAAAACTACATGCTGGCAATGAAGACTAAATTCCATGTTACATTTCCCTTTGTTACCTTCCTGAGAGTTTTCCAAACTACATTTCATTTCAAGGTTTACTCTTTACATAGACTAGGTAATTTATAGGGGAACTAAAACAGCTTCCATGCTTTAAAAAAATCTAACAACCCTTGGAAATCCTTATTTAAATAATTTTGATAGGTTTCATTGTAGTAGAATTTCAGTACATTAATATGAGAGTAACATGGGGGCTCCTTAGGCTAGACTTGGTCCCCTGTTTTAGACAGTTCTGGAACTTTATACTACTCATTTGTAGAATTACTAGAGGCCTGGTGCACAACATTTGTGCACTTGGGGGCGGGGGGCCCCTCCACCGGACCTGCACCATTTAGCAGTCCGAGAGCCCTTGGGGAATGTCCGACTGAAAGCTTAGGGCTGCTCCCCATAGCATTGCTGGGGAGGCAGGAGAGGCTCCCGCCACCACTGCTGCGCTCGCCAGCCATCAGCCCACTTTCTGGCTGAGCAGCACTCGTCCTGTGGGGGTGCACTGGCCACCAGGGGGCAGCTCCTGTGTTGAGAGTCTACCCCTGGTGGTCAGTGTGCACCATAGTGACTGGTCATTCCGCTGTTTGGTCGATTTGCATATTACCCATTTATTATATAGGATTCCAATTATAATTTAAATAGATATTTGTTTAATAACTAAATGTATAGATTGTAAACTACTTGAAGGCAAGGATCATGTTCATCTTACTCACTTCTATATCCCAGATTGAGACATAGTTTATGGCTCAAAGTAGGAAATACAAAGTATAGGTTGAATGAATAAATAACAGAATTGATCTTCAAGAGCAGGATAGAATATGTAGTATTTCCCAGGTATATCTGGTCAAGGAACCAGATATATCTTTTGTGAAATATCTATTAATATTTTATCCTATTTATTTTTCTAGTTGGGTCTCCTACAGGTACTTCAAGTACATAAAGTCCAAATTAAGGATATTATCTTGTATGTAGTATTGAGTTGTCCTCTTTTGTTCCCTGTGTCAACAATGTTGTCACCATTGTTTCAGGTACCCAAATCAAAATGGGATTATTGTTAACTTTTCTCACTCTCATTCACATTCCATCAGAGCCCAACCCTTTTTGCTTCTATCTCTCTTTATTTGCTTTTCTCAACTCTATTTTCAAGACACTAGTCGAATGAAAAAAACAAAAAACCTCTCACAGTAGTCTCAAAAGTGGTTTTTCTTGCTGCCTCACAATCACTGATCACATTTTAACAATCCGAGTTTTGGTCATATTAATCTCTTAAAGTATTTCTGTGACTTTAAAAAAAATTGTATAGATTTTTGTTTACCTCTTGATGTTGCCATTGCATTTCCTAAGTCACTCTACACTCTAGTTATATGGAATGTTTTGCTTCCCCAAAGCCAGCATGTTCTTTTTAGCCCCTAATTTTAGGGTCGTCATACTGGGCTTACTAGCTGTGCACTGCCTGATGCCGAGACTATGACGTGAAGCCCCCTAGAGTTGTGCACATGATTCCTCTACCTGAACACTAACTTTTCATTTTCTATCACAGAACACTTCCTGACCCTTCGCCTTGTTTCTATTCTTCTGTTTCTGAGTGGCTTTCCTGTCTTCTGAGGTGTCTATCATGACGACTCCATGATTGTTGGGCTCCTTTGCTTTGAGTCTACAGAGCGTATCTGTATTTATTCTGCCACATCACTTCTCAGAGTCTTCTGTTATTTCTGCTCTTTTCTAACTCGTCTGGAAAAGTTGTGGAAGCAAGCCCTTTTCTGTCTCAATATAGTTGAATATTCACATCTGGGCAGTGTCTCGCAGGGCTTTGTCTTTGCTATATCCCTGCCTGCGGTGCTCTTTCCCAGATATCCTCTGAGGTCTTTCCTTCAACTCCCTCAGGTGTTTCCTCAAGTATACTGTCTTAGGTTTCTTACATTATGGTATCCTCCCCTGTCCCTGCCTACCTTCCTTTTTAAATTCTTTTCTGTTTCTGTTACGGAAGTGTGTCCTCCCAAAACTCAAAGGCTGAAATCCTAACCCTCAGTGTGATGGTATTAGAATGTTAGGCCTTTGGGAGGTAAATTGGTCATGAGGGTGGCGTCCTCGTGAATGGGATTAGTGTCCTTATCAGAAACGATGATTTTGACGATGATCGCTGCCATAGGGTGCCATTAGAATATGGCCATCTGTTAATCAGGAAGAGGGCCTTTACCAAGGACTTGACTATGCTGGCACCTTGATTGTAGACTTGTAGCCTCCAGAACTGTGAGAAAGAAATATTTGTTGTTTAAGCCATCTGTCTATGTTATTCTGTTATAGAAACTGGAATTAAGATAGTCTGTCTTTGGAGCTCAGATGATCTGGAAAATGCTTAGCTGTCTCAGAGTAGCCAACTGAGACAACAAGCCAAAGTGAAAGTAAGTCAAACATTACATTACTTACTGTTACAGCATAAGCCAGAAGTACACCAGAAAAAGCATGGACTCCTTCCTGTTCCATTTTCCCCTTTTCCCCATGGAAAGAAGCGTGGGTCGAGGGTCAGGTAGATGAGCACAGAAATGGAGGTTGTCTGTGCTAAGGCAGCCCTGAACTAAAGGTTCCTGCAGTTTTAGGGATCTAAGGGGTAGGGGTAGGAGGAAAAGGAGAAAAAAAGATAAGAGTGGAAAGTACGGAGTATTAATTCAGACGGGCAAAACGTATCTTTGAAGTTTCCTACTTCATCCCACATAAGGAGTTGTAAGCAGAGGAGTCTGGAGAAAGCCCGGGCTGTCGGCTCCTGATCAAGAAGCCTTGAGATGGAGGTGCCTGGGCTGACTATGCAGACATCGCACATAAGAGCATGGCCGGCCTGAGACCTTGACTGCAGCTCCCTTCAGACTATAGTACACTAGCTGTGTATCAGGTCTGCTTTCCCCCATAAGGCCTGTCAAAGCCTTCACAATTGCTTATTGTTGGGTCTGAAAAATCATAGATTTTAAACCAGGAGCCAGACTCCTCGGTATTCCTGGAAGTTATCGTTTTTGACACTATTTGTTACAACTGTATTTTATTTTCTACATTTTCCCACTAGATTATAAGCTTCATGAAGGCAGGGAAATTTTCTGGTTTGCTATTGTATTGCTAATGTATAGAACAATACCTGGCACATTGATAAATTATAATAAAAATAAGTGTATAAAATGTACCTTGCAATTAATAAATATTTGTTCAGTGAGTGAATTAGCTTTATTTTATATCTGTGTTTCTGTCTTTGCAATAAAACTGTAACTTTCCTTGAGGATTGCAACATTGACACGTTTTTTTCTTTAATGTGTACCAATCCTTATTTAAATTAGATAGTTTAGTTGTTAAAAATGTTCTCTAGATTCTTTTATAATTTTTACCCTACATCTTAGGTCAACACTTCAGAGTTACAATGGCTGAGTGTAATCCCTCTTTATTTAAAAATTGGAAACATTTTAAAACAAGTGCCACATACCTGTCTAACTTTTCTCTTTTTTAAGTTAAATATCTCTCTTCCCCTTAACCATTTATTTATTGTATGTCAATCAAGTTGTGATGATTAATTTTTTTGTCAACTTGGCTTGAGTTTGGCATTCAATATTTGGTCAAACACTAACCTAAATATTGCTCTAAAATATTTTAAAATATAGGTAACATTTAGATCAGTCTTTGAGTAAAGAAGATTGCCCTCCTTAGTGCATGCGAGCCTCATCTAATCAATTGGAGGCCTTAAGAAAAAGGCTGACCTTTCCCCAAGAAAGCGGGAATTCTGCCACCACCAGACTGACATCAGATTTAAACTACAACATCAGCTCTTCCCTGGGTCTCCAGCTCGCCACACTACTCTGCATATTTTTTCAGATCTACAATTCCATTATTACATAAATCAATTCCTTTTTTAAACTTTATTTTTTTGTTACAGTGGGCATTTAATATATTAGTTTCAGATGTACAACATAGAGTTTAGATAGTTATATAACTTATGAAGTGAAACCACAGATAAGTCTAGTACCCACCTGGCATTATACATAATTATAACAATACTAGAGGCCCAGTGCACAAAGTTTGTGCACGGGTGTGTGTGTGTCCTTCAGCTAAGCCTGCACCCTCTCCAATCTGGGACTCCTCGGGGGATGTATGACTGCCGGACATCCCTCTCACAATCCGGGACTTCTGGCTTCCAACTGCTCACCTGCCTGCCTGCCTGATTGCCCCTAACCACTTCTGCCTGCCAGCCTGATCACCCCCTAACCATTCCCCTGCCAGCTTGATCAACACCTAACTGCTTCCCTGCCAGCCTGATTGCCCCAACTGCCCTCCCCTGCCAGCCCATTCCCCCCCAACTGCTCTCCCCTGCTGACCCAGTCATCCCTAACTACCCTCCCCTGCCGGCCTGGTTGACCCCAAATGCCCTCTCCTGCCAGCCATCTTGTGACTGTGGGCACTGCCATCTTTGAGGGCATGGTAGTCAGTCAGCATCTCCCCTCCTTATTGGCTGTGGGGACCGCCATCTTTGCGATGGCACAAGGGTCAATTAGCATATTCCCTCTTTATTAGATAGGATTATTAATTATATTCCCTATACTGTACTTTACATCCCTGTGACTATTTAGTAACTACCAATTTGTGCTTAATCCCTTCGCTTTTTAAAACCTAACCCCCAGCCCCTTTCCCGACTGGCCCCTATCAGTTTGTCTTCTGGATCCATGAGTCTGTTTCTGCTTTGTTCATTTGTTCTTTAGATTCTATATATATATGGTAAATCTTAGGGTGTTTGTATTTCTCTGTCTGATGTATTTCACTTAGCATGTTACCATATAGGTTCGCCTATGTTACCACGCATGGTAAGATTTTATTCTTTTTTTATGGCCGAGTAATATTCCAATGTATATACTATGTCCTGCCCCTTCCTTATTCAGTTGTCTATTGATGGGAACTTAAGTTGCTTCCATATCTTGGCTATTGTATTTAATGCTGCAATGAACATAAAGGTGCATATAGTTTTTTGAATTAGTGTTTTACATTTCTTCAGATAAATACCCAGAATTGGAATTGTTGGGTCATAAGGTAGTTCTATTTTTAATTTTTTGAGAAACTTTATACTGTTTCCATAGTGGCTGGCTGCACCAATTTGCAATCCATCAGTAGTGCATAAAGGTTCCCTTTTCTCTATATCTTTGCCAACACTTGTTGATTTATTGATGATAGCCATATTGACAGGTGTTAGCTGATGTCTCATTATGGTTTTAATTTGCATTTTTATGATGATTAGTGACACTGAGAATCTTTTCATATATCTTAGTCTTTTGTATATTCTTTTTAGAGAAATGTCTGCCCATTTTCAAGTGTACTGTTTGCTTTCTTGGTGTTGAGGTATATGAGCTCTTTATATATTTTGAGTATTAACCCTTATCATTGGGTGTGTTATAGCCAATTATCTTCTTCCAGTCAGTGGTTGCCTTTTCATCTTGTTGATGGTTTCCATTGCTGTGCAAAAACTTTTTAGTCTTATGTAGTCCCATTTGTTTATTTTTTTCTTTTTATTCTCCCACCCAAGAAGATATATCCAAAGAAATATTATCAAGAGCAGTGTCAAAGAGTTTAAAGCCTATACTTTCTTCTAGGAGTTTTCTGGTTCTGGATCTTACATTTAAGTCTCTACTTTGAGTTTATTTTTGTAAATGGTCTAAGAAAGTGGTTTAGTTTCATTTTTTACATGTATCTGTCCAGGTTCCCCAACACCATTTATTAAAGAGATTGTCTTTACACATTGTATGTTCTTGCCTTCTTTGTCATAGATTAATTGACCATATAGTCATGGGTTTATTTCTGGGCTCTCTATTCAGTTCCATTTATCCATGTTTATGTTTTTATGACAGTACCATGATCTTTTGATTATCATGGCCTTGCAATAATAGTTTGATATTAGGCAGTGTGATACTTCCAACTTTTTTCTTTCTCAAGGTTGCTGTGGCTATTCAGGGTCTTTCATGGTTCCATATAAATTTTAGGACTATTTTTTCTACTTTTGTGAAAAATGCCATTGGTATTTTCATAGGGATTGTATCAGATCTATAAACTGAAAGCCAATCTTTCTCTTTCTCTCCCTTCTTCCCTCTCCCCTCCCTCCGTTTCTCCATTTCTATAGCTAGAAAGATATAGATAGAAATAGATATAGATATAGATATAGATAGATATAGATATAGATATAGATATAGATATAGACCTATAGACCTAGACTTAGACCTATACACCTGGACCTATAGACCTATAGACCTAGACCTAGACCTAGACCTAGACCTAGACCTAGACCTAGACCTGCTATTGGTTGTTTCTCTGGGGAACCCAGACTATATAAGATTCCTGTTTTGTCACCATCTTGTTTACACTCTTTAGGAACCACTACAGTTTATTAGTGTTCCACTTAATAGATTGTTTCCAAGTAGACACTGTGCTCTAAATATGTTCTTATCAGTGTAAGGTACAGGAATATTGTTGACTTACTTGCTTAATACTGTCTTTGTATAAAAGCAATAAAAGTGTACACTATATTTTTTGGCTCATATTAAATCTCTCATTAATTAAAAATGTTTAATTTTAGCACCTGTTTTGTTCTAGGAATTGTGTTAGGATCTGTGAATATGAAACTGCAAGGTATAGTCTCATTCCCCAAAGAACCTGGATATTTCTTTCCTGTTTATGGTCTCTGTCATCCTGTGAGGTTGACATTAAATTGGAGAACTAGACTTTCTATTTATCTTCTGGAATTCCTTTTTACCCAATTTGATCCATTGTTCCAACCCTTATAATTGAAAAAAAAAAACTATTGATTTTTCCATCATGTTTCTGTCATTCAATATTTGGCTATTTCTACAAATTGATGCATATTTTTTTATGTCTATATCATTTTTTTAACTTAAAATTGTGAATAAGGCTTACAACAGGTTAAAAAATGAGCCATATAATCATCATGGTTTGAGAATAATTGTTCAACTAGCAGATATCCACATAATTTACTAACATCCTCTCCACATCTATCTTGTCCAAAAAGACATCAACAGAACACACCATTAAATGCCTCATTGACATGCAGATTCATTATGTCTCTATAATTTAATTAATTTGGTATAATTTATTCTCAGTGAACTTAAAGTGGCTCTTGGTGATTGCCACATCCTTTTCTAGGTGTTCATGAGCCATCTGTCTAATTATGTGTCTTGAAATTTTGCTAGGAATTGATGGAATGCTTTATGATGTGTAATTTCAGTATGTACATTTTAATTTTACATGAAAATAAAATATTGACCTCAGCATTATTTTAAGCCTTCTTTCCAGTCACATGCTCTTCCAATAGTGCTTACATTGGTGCTGTAATTATATGGAGAATAAGGGTTTTCTTGTGATACCCAAGGGCAGGGAAACTGTTGTATTTCAGAAATGAACCACATAGTAGTTCCTTTGAAGGGAACCCAGTAAGTTCTCTCCATCTGTTATTTCTATTTCCCACTTTACATCACCTTTTTGTCTTCTCCTTCTCCTTATTTATTTATTTATGCCTTTATTATTTTTATTAAACATTTTAATGTTGGCATAATTACAGGTGTCCTCCTTCCTTTTGCAGAGAATATTTCTGTGTTTCCCATTTCAAATGTAGATATCTAACAATAACTCTCAAATTTGTATCTGCTAAATTTCAGAAAAATTGCCTATTTTACGTTGAAATGTCTTATTTCATATTCCATACAGAAAGGGTTTTTTGTTTCACGTGACTAAGTTTTCTATGTCTGGAGAATCTGTTGTCAGGAGATGGAGTTATATGAACATGAAAACTCTGTTAAATCATGTGGATAGTAGGAGGTAGGCTGAAGTTTCCAGAACTAGAGCTGATGTACAGCCTGGTAGGTATCCATTATACATGGTGTCTCATTTAGGTATCTAGAGATGAGAAACTAAAGGTAGCTTGGGCACTTAAAGCCTAGAATTGGAAAGCCAGTATCTTAGGCTGCTCCCTGTCTTTTGGGGATATCTGACTTTTATACTTTCTCTATATGCATGCCTTATCATCATGCTGCTCTCAGTATACTTGCACTCTTTGGCTACTTATGGCCTTCTTTCCTCCATGATATCAGTGTACAAAGTGGCTTGTAATATATGCCATAATAATGCCATAATGCTGATCCTGGCCTGACTTAAAATGACTTTGTAGTTCTACTACTTCCCTTTATCTGACTGGTTTTTATTACTGCATTTCTTAGTTTAGATTCTAAAGAGAGAATCTTCTTAGTTACTAGTTGCCAGTGGATGTGTTGGGATATTTTTGTTAGCTGTCTACTGCTGAGAAGGGGACAAAGACAGGGCAAACTTATTGACGTTTTAAAAAATATAGAATAGCCCAGCCAGTGTGGCTCAGTGGTAGAGCATCAACCTATGTATCAGGAGTTCAGTTTGATTCCTGGTCAGGGCACATGCCCGGGTTGCAGGCTCAATCCCCAGTGTAGGGCATGTAGGAGGCAGCCAATCAGTTATTCCCTCTCATCATTGATGTTTCTGATTCTCTCTTCCTCTTGCTTCCTCTGAAATTAATAAAAATATATTTTTTAAAAATATGGAATATATTTTATCCATGAACACTTAAATTTACCACTTATTATAGGTATAGCCATCTTTTATTTACATTTGATTTATCCTTACTACTATAAAGGTATGATTTCATCATAGAGCATATGAGCATTAACTAATTATGCTTATTTTCTACTAGAAGCCCGGTGCACAAAATTCATGCATGGCTGGGGTCCCTCTGCCTGGCTGGCGATCGGGGCCGATCAGGGCCATCGTGCCCATTCCTGATCAGGGCCAATTGGGACTGGTGGCCAGGGAGGGACTGCAAGAGGGACCGTGGGAGGGCTCTACGGTGTCTCCGGCCCCGTCTTGCCCAGTCCCAATGGACTGGATGTTAGCAGCAAGTTAACGTACCGGTCGGAGCATCTGCCCCCTAGTGGTCAATGCACATCATAGTGACCGGTTGGTCAACCACTCGGTTGGACACTTAGCATCTTAGGCTTTCATATATATAGATTTTTGGATAATATGAAATGATCAGTGCCAAGTACTTAAATTAACAATTTCTCTTTTTTTTGAAAACTGCTTTTGTGGAATATAATGAACAACATAAACTGATGAAAAAAATAGATCCAGAGACAGAAAAGCATCAAACAGACCGTCAAACCTCAGAGGGCAGGAAGGTGGAGGGGCGAGGGGTGGCGGTGTTAAGAGATCAACCAAAGGACTTGTATGCATGCATATAGCATAACCAATAAACACAGGCACTAGGAGAGTGAGGGCATGTACTGGGGGGTGTGAGTAGCTGGGGAGAGGTCAATGGGGGAAAAAGGAGACATATGCAATACTTTAACCAATAAAGAATAAAAAAGAAAAAAAGAAAACTGCTTTGCACATGGCTGGTCATATTTATTTTATTGTCTTAGTAACTCTATACTGGATTTTATATTTCTGGATTCTCCTTATTCTCCTTGAGACTCAGTTTCCTCATCAATATGATGGAATTAGAAACACCTTTATGTTAATGACTAAGCATCTTGTTTCCACATAAAAGATGTTCAAAATATAATTATTCTCCCTTCCCTCTATTATAGTACATGCTGTAAAGTGTATGTCATGACGTTAGTTTCCTTTATGTCTTTCCCCTTTATTCCTACCTTGAAGTAGCCATTTGTAATTTTCTTATCAGAATTTGCTTTTCAAGGCCTCCAGTCCTTTTAAAAGACCAAGGTTGTAAAGTTACTCAAATTTCCTTTCTAAAACTTTGGAAATTTGTTTTTCTAAAGTACAAGATATCTGTCAGACTGTGCTGAGCGTTTTCTTTCTTGGCTATTTCGAGCACTAAGATGACAAGTTTACATTCTCCCAAGGTTCCTGTCACTTGAATTTCATGATCCAGTTCTTTCTTTTGGTCAAAGTTAAGTCCAGAGAAATAGTCCCTCATTGCTTCATCAACTAGCTGAGAGATGAAATTTTTAGCGAAATGAAACTTCTAGCAGATGTCTGGTTCATTGACATCTCAGCTATAGCCTGCCTATCTCTAATTCATTCTCACATCAAAATTATTTATGCCTCTTAACCCTTTAATATTCAGAATGGTGTATAGTGCACTGTTTCTTAAACAGTGGTCAGAGAATACAATTTTTGGCCCATGAGCACTCTGTAGAAAATTTAATTTTTTGTGTGTTTTATTTTTATAATTATCTAAAAGTTAATGTACTCACATGTGAATGTCCCACGTCCCATGTGGTTCAGGGTTCGGGATCTGGAGAAGGGGCCGCACACAACTGAAAGAGACAAGACAAGAAATAATTTAGAAATATTGGGGGCCAGGCGAACAAGCCCAGTGCAAGAGAAAGTACTTCCACTGGTGCCCAGGCCTTGCCAACCTTTTCAATTTTGGATACACATCTAGCTCTTAGGCAGGTAATTGTGGTAATAGACAGACTATCTTAAAAGTCAGTAAATATTAGAAAGATTTACTCTGAGACTATTTGGTCAGGAAATAGCTTGAGCCCTTATTGTCTGGACTAAACAATCGGTGCATAGCTCTGGCCCTTGCCAAGGGCTCAGGGTTCACCAGCGTTCCGGGATCCTTGTTTACACTTCTCTGCTAGTGAAGAAAATGGGTGGCTTCCTGCACTCACATTCTGGGTTATGATTTTAGTTTCTGTGTTTGCATACATATTTATGATTTAATAAATATCACGTGATCACTTAAAGTAGCACTATTTAATATTACTGTGATGGTAAGATAAATAGGGCTGCCATTAAGATAGTATGTCTTAATGACAAAATGAGAACAATAACTTAATATATATTGTTGCCGAACTACTTTATCTGTTATAAATACATAATTTTAAATTGCAAATTAAATTTGCCAATAAAGACATTTTGTAGTAAAAAATGTAGTTTTTTAAGTTATTGGATAGATTAAAACATTGATTTGACCTCATGAAAAAGACAGAGTAGTACTAGTTTGTTACTGGCTAATGAAAGAAGAATAGAGGTTGTACTGGGCATATAAATAATGTAGCCTCAACAAATAAAGGCCATGCTACTTTTGGGGAATAAAAGTGTCATAGAGTTTGAAGAGAAAAAGTGGAGGAAGAACTGAATCACCACATGGCACACATAAAATAGCCTAGGGCATAACAATACATGTTATAACTACCTTGATTTTATTTAAGAAAAATAAATATTTCATTAAATAATGTTGAATGTTAGTGGTGGTGTTGGCCATTGCCCTGACTTAGATTATACTATATAAATTTTAACTTTTTAAATTGTGCCACAATCGGGATAGGTGTTGGAACTTCCGTGGTGAGAATAAGGAATTCCTCATTTCTGTCCTGGAGGAACTTTCTTGGCAAAGTCAGGAGCATCTTTTACGCCTTGTGATTGCTGCCATGCTGCTTTACACCACATGAGACACAGAGGCATTTCCTGACATGACAGGTGAATGAAGCAACATTTTTCCAGTCCTCTATTATCATTTATACAGCTATTTTGTTGCATAAGGTAGACTATTATCAGACTTTCTGGTTATTAGACAAAAGGTTAAAATAGTGATTTGGAACCTCTGAGTATAGTTTTATGTAAGAAAAAGTCTCCTAGTAGCCCAGCTATCGTCGTGGGAGGTCTCAGATTGTGTGTGAGAGTATGGGGAAGAAGGTGAGGCCTGGGTGGAGAAATTAAAAGTTCAAGAAGGGAAAGAATAGGAGAAAATATGGAAAAAAGGGAAGATGAGGGAAAAATAAAGAAGGAAATGAAAATACAAAGAAATAATGCAAACTCAATATGAAATTGAGAATAATATTACCTAAATAATTATAAAAATATAACACTATTAATTAAATGAAGACAGAATATATATTTGATTATTTTCTAATATTTTATTTTGTTCCAACTCCTTATTTTTTTCATGATTAATATGTTATAGTAATTGATTATAGAGTCAGAAATATTGAGATTATGAGGGAATCATTACATTTCACAGTGTGTATAGATGCTAGTTAAATTTCAAAAGAAGCATACTCTGATAATAAAGTTAAACATAAAGGCAAAAAATTTAGGGCAGAGTATGTGAATCTTATATAATAAAAGCCTATATGCAAATCAACCGAATAGTAGAATGACCAGTGACATGCACTGACTAGCAGGGGGCAGACACTCAACACAGGAGCTGCCCCCAGCCCGCAGGCCCCAGGCCCGCCAAGGTGGGTGCCAGCGGGCCCCACCCCCAAGATTGGCCCTGATTGCTGGCCAGGCCTAGGGACCCTACTGTGCACGAATTTCGTGCATCAGGCCTCTAGTCCTATATAATAAAGAGGTAATATGCAAATTAATCCTCATGCTCTCACAAGATAGCTGCCTACAACCATGCCAGCAGGGGGGTTAGTGAGGAACGACCAAACAACTGAGCAGCAGGCTGCGTGGGGCGACCAGGCTGGCAGGGGGGCTAGTGAGGGATGACAAAATGACCGACCAGCAGGCTGTAAAAAGAAAACAACAACAGAAACAAGCCCTGGCAGGCATGCTCAGTGGTTAGAGCATCAGCCTGTGAACCTAAGGGTTGTGAGTTCGATTCCCAGTCAAAGGCACATACCTGGCTGCAGGTTTGATCCTTGGCACAGGTCTGGGCATGTGCGGCAGGCAACCAATCGGTATGTCTCTCACATCAATGCTTCTGTCTCTCTCTCTTTCCACACCCCCTGCCCTCCTTTCAACTCTCTGTAAAAATTAATAGGATAATATTCTTGGTTGAGGATTAATAACAACCAAAAAAATAAAAAAGAAAGAAAAAAAATGCCTTGTCTATCAAAAATGCCTTGATAGACAACAAAAATCATCCTAATATATAAAAACCCTGGGTCCATAACAACCATAATGACCAAAGGCTCGACCAACTGGAAGTCAGTCCTACAGTCAGTGCTGGGTTGCTGAGGCGACCTTCACAGCCACTGCCACATGCTGCGGTATAAAACAGTGTGCAAGTGATCAGAAGTGCAGGCATCACCTCCATGCCACCCCCCCCCCCCACTTCCATCAGTTCTACCAGCCCTGAGGTGCCCTCCCCAAGCTGTTTCCAGCGAGGGTGAGGACTGAGGGAGGAACCCGCCCTCAGAGCTCCTGTAGCCCAGAGGCAGTGAGTCCTGGGTCACTGTGGCGATGGCTGCCAGCACTCCTGATGGTCTGCAGGAGTGTGCAAGTGATCAGAAGCAGAGGCATCACCTCCATGCCACCCCCCCCCCCTCCTGCCACTTCCATCAGTCCCACCAGCCCTGAGGCGCCCTCCCTGAGCTGTTTCTGGGAAGGGCAAGGCCTGAGGGAGGAACCCACACTCAGAGCACCTGGAGCGCCCAGAGGCAGATTACTAAGAGAAATTATGAATTTGAATGTTGCATTTGGTGGGAAAGTTCTCCTTCTTGGAGCGGATTTTTGACAATGTCTCAGTATTGTGCCACATGCTATGCTATTGGCTTAGTACAAACAAGGTTAAAGTGCTGTAGTGTTTGGGGATGTTTCAGAAAGTTGTCTCTTAAAACAAATATGAGATCAGAGGATTCTGCTTATAGTGAATGGTTAATAAAACTTGGAGATGGCAAACTAGATAGCAGTTTCCTTTAGGAATGGATATTATTGAAATCCCCCATGAAATGATTTGTGAACAGATCTAATACTGAAGCTACCTTTGGAAATAGTATATCTATAGATAATATTAAAAATATATCTAAACCTGTGATTCTTTGTCCAAAAAATGAGCACGTTCAAAAATTAAATGAAGAAATTTTGGATATACTTGATGGAGATTTTCACATGTATTTGCGTGACGATTCCATCGATTCCATGGATGATGCCGAAAAGGAAAATTTTCCCATCGAATTTCTTTTTTTAAAAAAAGTATAATTTATTGACTTTTTTACAGAGAGGAAGGGAGAGGGATAGAGAGTTAGAAACATTGATGAGAGAGAAACATTGATCAGCTGCTTCCTACACACTCCCCACTGGGGATGTGCCTGCAACCAAGGTACATGCTCTTGACCGGAATCGAACCTGGGACCCTTGAGTCCGCAGGCCGACTCTCTATCCCCTGAGCCAGACCAGTCAGGGCTCAAATTTCTTAATAGTATTACTCCTTTGTGAATGTTGTGTCATAAATTAAAATTAAAAGTAGGTGTGATCATCATGCTACTGAGAAATTGAGAAATCTTAATAGTAAATGGGGTGTTTGTAATGATACACGATTTATTATCAAAAGATTGCAACCTAACATTATCGAAGCTGAAGTATTAGCAGGATCTGCAGAGGGAGAGGTTGTTCTGATTCCAAGAATTGATTTGTCCCCATCTGACACTGGGTTCCCATTTAAATTAATTCGAAGATAGTTTCCTGTGATGCCAGCATTTGCAATGACTATTAACAAATCACAAGGACAAACTCTAAACAGAGTAGGAATATTCCTACCTGAACCTATTCTTGCACATTGTTATATGTTGCTTTCTCTCGAGTTCGAAGAGCATGTGATTTTAAAGTTAAAGTTGTAAATACTTCGTCACAAGGGAAATTAGTCAAGCACTCTGAAAGTGTTTTCACTCTTAATGTGGTATACAGGGAGATATTAGAATAAGTTTAATCAATTTATCACTCATTGTTTGTATCAGTGTTGTTTTTACATTATGTTGTTGTTTTTATATCATGTCTCTGTTGTTGTTATATCATGTTGTGATTGTTTATTAACAAATTTATATATTATTTTCATATACATTTTACTAATTTTCTTTCATCTCTGACACTTCTATTATAGAGAAAGGGCAAATAGCAATATTAAAATATTTCCTCTAATTCCCTTTTAATGTGCACACATTTCATGCACCAGGCCACTAGTCCTATATAATAAAAGGCTAATATGCAAATCCATTGAATGATGGAACGACTGGTTGCTATGACACACACTGACCACGAGGGGGCAGATGCTCAATGTAGGAGTTGCCCCCTGGTGATCCGTGTGCTCTCACAGCAAGAGTGCCAGTCAACCAGAAACCAGGCGCACAGCTGGCGAGTAAAGTGGTGGTGGTGGGAGCCTCTCCCACCTCCAAGGCAGCGCTAAGGATGTCTGATTGTGGCTTGGGGAGTGGGCCTATGCCAGCAGTCGGACATCCCCTAGGGCTCCTGGACTGTGAGAGGGCTCATGCCAGGCTGAGGGACGCCCCACAAGTGCACACATTTTGTGCACTGGGCTAGTATAAGTATAACAATATGAACACGAAATATTATAGTATTACTAGTGTGTTCTGAAATCTTTGGAGAAAAATCATGATTGGGGGAGGGGAGGAGAGTTTTAACTATTCAAAAATAAAAACATATCTGTCTCAGTATGTCTAAAACATAAATTACCTTTAGGATAAATTAGTGATCTAAATTGGTTAAATAATCTGGGAATACACAACCAATAATATTAGACTCTAGGAGATTCACCACAAGTATTATTTATAAGTCCTAAGTTGATTTTTTTCACTCATGGGGTTTGCCTCACAAAACCTAACACTTTTTCCATGCTTATATAATTATGGAATATTTTTACACATAATAATATTATATTAACTTGCCATGTAACTAAAACTATTCAGACATAACCTAGGCAAATACTGTACTGGAGACAAAGTTGTCACTGTTACTTTTTTTTTTTAATGGAAGAGATAGCTATGTCATAAAATGAGATATAAAATGCCTAGATTTTGGAATGAATGTTGCCCAAATCATTATTGGTTTGCTGATAATGTTACATACCTAAGAAACCCAAGAGGATCAAATGAACAAATCAGCCCTAACAAGTGAGCTCCATGAAATGGCCTCTTATAAATCAACTAGAGGCCCTATGCACGAAGATTCGTGAAAGAATGGGCCTTCCTTATCCTGGCTGCCAGCACTGCCTTTGCTCTGGCCGGAGTCATCTTTCCGCCTTCCCACACTGCCCAGAGTGGCTGGGGTGGTGCGGAACTCCTGCATCGTCACCATGGCAACGACGGCGCAAGCGTCCTGCTCCTGGCTGCTCGGTACCTGCATATGCAAATTAACCTGCCACCTTTGTTGGGTTAAATTGCATACTCACTCCTGATTGGCTGGTGGGTGACGTGAAGGTATGGTCGATTTGCATCTTTCTCTTTTATTAGTGTAGATATGCAAAAGCAATATCATTTCTAAATATCAACAAGAAACAATCAGAACATGTGATAACCATATCCAATTTATGATACCATTGAAAATCAACGTCATGAGAGATCTGTTAGGACTCTATAGTAAAACAAAAAAATGTTGCAAATCTATAAAGACATTATAAAAAATACTCACTAAATGTAGTGACATGAGTGACAATAAATATCTAGAATCCTATTCTAATTCTTCCTAGATCACTTTCTTTGTTCAATCAAAAGACCTCTCTTTCACATGAGGGATTTAAGAAACAATTACTCAACATCATAAGAACTTCATTTCCATGGTTCATTGTGAAGGTTGCAAAACAAATGGGCTAACTTAGCTGCAAAGTCCATCATTAATGTTGTAGTGATTTGAAATTTTAACATATGTAACAAAATGTATGTGTTTATTGAACAAGTAATTTAAAATCCACAAGCTTCAGCATATATATATATATATATATATATATATATATATATATTATAAATAATAAAACTTTCCTCCTTGGAATTAAATAAGACTGCATATGCAAAATACACTGCATATGTAAAATACACTGGAACTTAAATATGAATTTTCTCCCATTTCCCTTTCCTTGAGTGGTCTTTCTACTCTCTCTGAATGTCTAATATAAAGTAGCAGGTTAATCTGAGACTGTGCCATGCAACAATGGATTTTAACTTTTTAGATGGAACAAATGGAAATTAATTATTTCTTTTCTTTTTAGATATTAACCGATTAGAACAATTAACCTATGAAATCCACACAAACACCATTTAGTGTGACATTTAACAGTAATTTAAGCAATGCAGCAATGGGAGAATCCTAAGACCCTATTTTGCTTATCTCTGTCTAGCTCAGGGGTGGGCAAACTTTTTGACTCGAGGGCCACAATGGGTTCTTAAACTGGACCGGAGGGCCGGAACAAAAGCATGGATGGAGTGTTTGTGTGAACTAATATAAATTCAAAGTAAACATCATTACATAAAAGGGTATGGTCTTTTTTTTCAATAGTTTTATTCATTTCAAACGGGCCAGATCTGGCCCGCGGGCCGTAGTTTGCCCATGGCTGGGCTAGCTTACTGAGATGAATATGGTATACACCACATTGAAAATCCAAAAGCCTACTTTCACTTTTAAATTATTTTAGCCTATTGTATTCTTTCTTTTTAATGAGAATTAGATGTTATAAAGAAAACTAAGTGACACCTTTACTCGTCTATAAATGTTTAATGGAGAGTTTTAGCACCAGCACAATTATCAACTTGTGATATTTGGAATCAAATTTTAGACTAGCCTACCATCCATTATAAACACTCAGGAGACTCCAGAAATATTTCACTCAAGATTTCATGCTTTTAAAGATAGAAATTAGCACAGTTACTGACATAAAACAAATAACACACAAAGGTGAGATGATATCAGGAAGTCGTGTGCTGGAAACAATCCTGTTGAAAGGCTAATTGCAATTGTTCAGGTCTTTGATGAGCAAAACCTTGTTTTTAAAGGAGATTTAATTGCTTGAAGAAAAAAAATTAGTTTTCCACAACTTCAGTATATTGATTTCTGACCTAGGAAACAAATGCAACTGTATTTAACAGACTTTAGTTATTCAAAATGGAAACAATTAAAAAGTGAATATTAAGCAGAATTAGAAGAACATGCTGTGCTTACCACTGAATTTTAGGTTTATGGATTAGCATTATCAGTCACGTTGTATTTTATTCATGAATGAAATCAAATTGTCAAAATATTGGGCTAGTTTAGCAGGTCTTTTTGCTATGACAAGTGACATACCAGTTTTAGGCAAGTGTCTATAAAATTCCCTTTGAGCATTGCATTTGTCTTACTGTAACTGCCCTTCCAGGGGATTGCAATTTGTGAAGTTAGCTGGTAAAACTACAAGTTTATTTTTTCTTTTTTATACTTTGTCAGGACCTATACTCCATTTTATTTTTCTATACTGAAGAAAGTTGTCA
This sequence comes from Myotis nattereri, assembly GCF_964212035.1. NCBI lineage: Eukaryota > Metazoa > Chordata > Mammalia > Chiroptera > Vespertilionidae > Myotis > Myotis nattereri. The sequence goes on from NC_138075.1 coordinate 81,566,425, forward strand.
CTGAAATATTGAGGCACAATGATGAAATTGATGAATATAGATTTGGAAGAAACTCTTACACTAAATATTTATGATTTTACATTAATTTAAAAAGGAAATGACCACGTGACCAGCTGAATTCAATACCTCTCAAGTGCAGTTTCAGGTACTTTAAATAATCTATGAATCAGAAGGTGTATATTACTAAATCATTATCTGGAAAACTCATTTTCACTGTTCACCACATTTATTGGCATTCAATATGCACCGAGTTTGTGTTTTATAGAGAAATATGGTATATAGTTCTTGAAGAAAAAATGCAGCAGAGGATTTTCTTTATGCCTTTAGAAGCTATAATCTAATTAGGAACTTTTTAAATACCAAAATGGACTTATGTCATTTTCATTGCTATTAGTGGGGATTATTGCAGATTACCCTAGTACGCTGCTGCTTCACAGTTGAAGAAACAATGAGAACAGAAACAGTAAGATGGGATAAAGAATTAAAGACTTCCAGAAGGTGATGTATATACTATGTATAGTAGGTAATGTAGGTTATTTCCATTGCTAGTAACATAAAACTTAAATCCAACCATCTTTTAAAAATTAAAGTGATTCATTGGCTCCAGTAACAGAAAACTTCAATGTATATTTGGTTCCTAAAAAGGATTGATCCTGAAATACCTAATGTCATCAGAGGCTGGCTCCATTTCTTTGCAATCTGCCCCCTCAGCACCCCTCTTTTGGTACCTGAAACAATGATTTCAGCGTTCCAGACTTTATACACTCATCTCCCAGTCCAGAGAATGAGTTATCCTGGGGTAAAGCCTGGAATTCTTGGAGCACTTCTGGATTTCAGAATCAATCACTGTGATTAGGGGGAATGTAATGTATATATACTCCATCACTACCAGTGGGAAGGAATTAAATTCCTCAAGAAGCACCTATATCATAAATGGAAACAAGAAACTAGCCAGAAGGGGAAATGGTGAATAAATGCTGAGTAGGCAACTAAATAACATTGCTGGACTTGGATTTTAAAGAAATGAAGAGCCATAGACTTATGGAGAACATAGGGTAGTATTCCAAACAGAAGTGGCAGTCAGCAACTTAAGTTGGATCATGATTATTTTAACTAGCATGGAAGGAAATAGTGAGATACTGATGAATTGCATGAAGTCTTGAGATATTCTTGCACACTAGCTTAAGGATGTTAATTTTAGACGCTATATCATGGGATGGTTATGTTGGTATATAATTGCCACAGCTGAAGCTAACGATTCTCTGTCTCCAACCATTCTCTATGGATATGGCAGCCAGCTAAAGCGCAGTTTCAAACATACAAGTAGCACAAAACTTTTAGTTATGTCTGTCCCTCTTAACATGAAACAGGAACATCAATAAAGCAGTATATATTTCGCTGGAATTATCGTATTAGACAAGAAAAAGCTTTTTTATTTTTAATGTGTGTGAATGTAAAGTGGGTTTTATGTATCATTTAATAAGCAGTGCGGTGAACCATAGGGAAGACTGAAGAGTTCGGTGGGCTTGATATGAGGAGAAGACAGCAGTTTGATATGCAGTGACATCTAAGGTTTAATCTCAACAATTAGTTTTGACAAATTTTGAATCACTGGTGATTTTACAGCTGCCCATGTGCTTTATTAGCTAAAGAATATTTAGCTCCAATTTCAGGGATCATTTTCAGTTTTGGTAATTATAATCTTTCTGTGATTTGATTTTGATCATTTGTCCATGAGTCCATGTTACAGAAAAACGGATAAAATATTGTGTGTAATTATGGTAAAATTACTTTTAAGTAATTTAATCACAATCAAAACTTAATGTATTCTCAAATAGGAAAAATCCTTGTGTTACTAGTTTTGTTTTTTAATTAGTATTAAAATAGTGTTAGCCTAGAGCTATTGAAGATTTCAAATAACATTCTCCTTTCAAATTTTGATTTTTTAAAAGAATTCAGATTTTTTATTTTGCTAAAATATCTTCGTTAAAGATACCTTAAAATTATTTAACTTGTTGAATGATGTTAGATAAGTTAGTGGTTTATTATTCTAATGCTGAAGTTGTGTGATATCTCTTTTAAGGTATTTAAATTTTCAATTGTGCATAAACATTTACTTGAATAGTTTCTCGATACTTTATACTCATAAAGATAGCTCTTTAAAGAATGAATTTAAATATTTTGTTAAACCTTTGGTATCAATCATATTTGAGAGATGTTTGATAGGAAAAGCTCAATAGAAGCAAACATTATTTACAAGTTTCAGATCAAACTTGGTAGCATAGTTGTTTGTTTAGAGGAAAAATTGTTCTCCTGTCCTCCCTGCCCTTTCTTACCCTCACCCACCACATCCATTTTCTCTCTTCTTCCTTCCCAACTCTTCCTAGTAATTGAAAATAACAACATTGCTATTGAGAAATAAAAATGCCAGTCATAATGTTGTAGTGTAGAGGTGTCTTAGATATCTACAGATTTTTAGCTTTGATAATGTGGAAATGACAAGAAGTGTGGATGAAAATTTCCTTGAGGATATGAGGCCTGTCTATTTTACTTATTACTAGAGGCCCAGTGCACGAAATTCATGCAAGGGTGGGGTCCCTAGGCCTGGCAGGTGATCAGGGCCAATCAGGTTCCCCGCCTCCCCGCCTCCTCCTTTATGTTCACTTGCTATTTCTATAGCTGGAAATTCCTAGTACAAGGAAAATAGTGATTTGAACATTATTCTCTTAGAGCCAGAGTAAATACACAAATGGTTATTTTAGAAGATCCTTCAAACATCAGGGCTGTCAAGTACTTGGCATTTAAATACAGGGTCACTAGTATTGAAAACATTTAAGAATATGAATGCTTCTGAAAGGCTTATAATTGTGAATGCTGAAGGATGAATAGTTTTTATAATTCAGAATCAGGAGTTAACACATATTTACTGTGATAATAATTATTATCACAGTAAATATTATTATAAATATGCAATTTGTGGAGATCTTATTTATAAGGACAAAGTCACAAAAGCAATGATGGAAAATTCAGCTTGAGTGGGGTTGTAAATTGTGGTACCAGCTTTTTAAGAGGAACAACTGGGTCTCCAGCAGCCTTTGTGTCACTGAGCCCCAATCTGCACTGGTTTTTACAGCCTGTGGTTCTTACTGCTCATAGGGACATCTTCTCCCAGCTCTGGGACCCTGGGCTTGGGGTCTGGTGTGGGGCTGGGACCCCTTGCTCCTCCAGGTGGCCTCCACAGAGATGATCTCCCTCCCTATTAAAAAAGCAGCACACATGGGTGCCGGACCAGCCAGTTCCATGCCTGTTCATAGGATAGTGGCATAGGTAATCACCAGTACTCACTGCCTCCCACAACCACATAAAAATTACAACTAAAATACAGAACAAACATCATCCAGAACCACTGGAAAGCTGTCTAATCCTACAACTGGAGAAGTAAAGATGAAAGCACATTGAGACTGGTAGGAAAGCTTCTGACTTTTGATAGCATGTACCTCTGTTTTGAAATAGTGCATTAGGTTCTCTTAGTAGGTATATAGTTATGGTCAGAGAGGAAATACTGCCATACAAGTTAGTTAACAGGGTTTCTCTTTGGGGTGCAAGTAACTCTCTACAAAATGCAGAGCACAAGTAAACATGATCTGGGGCCACAATTTTAATAGAAAGTTTTTTAAATCTGATTATTTGAGAAATATCAGGAAACAGCAGCAAATGTATTAGACTACTATTGTTCTCTCTCAATATGTGCCCTCTTTAAACAAATGTCATAAATTATAATCTCTTACATTATTTGTACTTCCTTTGATATGCTGTGTATTTTTATTCTTTCTTGCTGTTCCATCTGCCTTTCTACCTGTATCATTTAATGGTCAGTTATACAGACATCAAATTGATTTTTCTTAAATCAAGTGATTCTGGGGAACTTATATGCATACTAGGGGCCCAGTGCATGAATTCGTGCACCTTGAAAGGAACTGTGGGCCGCAAGGCTTCAGTAGGCACAGGAGCGGGTCTTGGCCTATCCTCTGTGCCCCCACCCAACCCCTCCTGCCAAGGCCCCTAGTCCCCTGTCTTCTGGCAGTGACTGGGGCTGGTGCCAGCAGCAGGTGTGAATGGGGCCGGTGTTGTCAGCAGGTGTAAGTGGAAGCTGCTGCCCCAATCACCCCTCAGGAGCAGAGGGAGGTGGAGAAGCCCTCAGGGGCGACCAGGGCCAGCAGCCACCGCTCACACCCACTGATGGCGCCAAATGATCAGGACTGGCACCGGGCACTGGCAGTGGGTGTGAGTGGCAGCTCCAGCGCTGGCTGCAGGTGTGAGCACTGGGTAGGACCATGGTGCACGGGAACAAAGAATTTTCAGTAACCACCAGAGGCTCGCCCTGATGACAGCGACCGGCACCCTGCCTTGGTTTGGTGCCCCTGCTCACCTGCTCCACCATCCTGCCATGGCCAGGGCCCGCCATGTTCTGCATATGCCCCCTGGTGGTCAATGCATGTCATAGTGGCTGGTTGTTTGGTTGTTCCAGTTGTTCCACCGTTTGGTCTATTTGCATATTAGCTTTTATATAGGATATGCATAGCCTATGGACACAGACAATAAATAGTGTGGTGAAGATCTGGGAGGGGCAGATGTGGGGTGGAGGGGCTCCATGGGAAAAAAAAGGAGGGGCATCTATAATACTTTCAACAAAACAGATACATTTAAAAAGGAAAGAAGAAAGGAAGGAAGGAAGGAAGGAAGGAAGGAAGGAAGGAAGGAAGGAAGGAAGGGAGGGATTCTTGACCCAGCCCCCAACAAAATTGACCAAAGAGCCGTTATATTTGCTTGTTTTAAAAATTATTTGCTTATGTGTCTGCACTTTTATGTTACATTTATCTTAAAGCAATGACTTTGCCATTCTCTATCTTCAATCACTCTTTTAAAGATCTATTGAATGAAATAATTTAATGTTTAATAATTTTGTAACTCACATTCCTAATTTATTTCTGAAAGATCAGACGGAGGCCTAAAACCAGGACTACAGGCTTTATTAGAGGAGAAGCACCTGCCGGGCTGCCTCACAAGGGGAGGACAGCAACACGTGCAGGGGTGGGCACGCCTTTTGAGGGGAGGAATGGGAAGGGGTGGGGGGGCTTAGTGTACTCGGCGCACACTGATTGGTGGTTTACTGTATTGTCCATATAGGACAAGGGCTTAGGGTATTTGGCAGGTGTGGATTGGTGGTCCAATGTATAGTCCATATAAGGTACCTGGTTAGTCACTCAGGTATTTCTGGGCTGCAGGTTACATCATACCCCGCCCACCAGTTGGGGGAAGGGAGGATCTATCAATTTCTACTATCAATGTACATTCAGTTTTAATAGTTTTCTATAGCAAACTCCATATTGTTTTAAATTATATCTTTTTATTTCTGAAGTTTTCTTTCTAAGTCTTGCCTCAAGTCTTTGCCCTTAAACTCCAGATGAGGAAAACTTCATTTTGATAATCCATTAAAAAACACACATACACACACAAAGGCTCTTTTTTACTGAGAACCATAAAAGTTTTCATATTCATAAATACTCTATTTCCAAATTGAATTTGATGTTAAGAATAATTATTGGCTTCTCATTTCTTAATGTTTGTATACCATGAGGGTTAGGAGTGGGGAGGAGGGTGTTAATGGGAGGGAAAGGGGACAGCTGTAATACTTTCAACAAAGAAATACATTTTAAAATAAAGGAAGACACCTTTCCTTTAGTTCATAGTTTCATGATCTAATCTCAGGACTAGTCCCCAAACCAATTTGTCAGCGGCCTGTTGCTTACACCTAGTGCCCTGGCCTCACATTCATCTTAGTTGAAATAGTATTATTGACAAAAAAATGATTCTGGAGGAAAATTAAGAAAGATAATTAATGTGGTGTCCCTTATAGTTACTAAATAGCATGTCCATCTTTATTTGTTTTGTGGGAGGCGTAGAAACTCCATCCAATTTAAATGAATTTGTGTAAAATTTGGCACTGGGACTCTCAACTTAGAGACCTTATTAAATATAAGGATGATACTACAGTACATTTAAACAGCACCTGTTGCAAATTAACATCTAATAGGGTGCAATTAGTTAACATTTTCCTCAAGAGGAAAACTGCCTTTTCTCTTTAGTTCAATTCATTCTGCCTAGAAGAATTTGATGTATATTATTCAGCTTTTGGCTCTAATCAGAGGCAAAATATTTATTTGTTAGAAAGTAAGCACCTGGGTTGTTGAACAGTTCTGTTACACAGCAGAGACATTCCTCCCCTCTATGGCCTTTTGCTCAAGTACTTGATAGCATTTTATACATGTCACTTAGTGAATTCTTCAGCTTCATCTAGATCTGCTAAGGTTTAAGGACTAAATATAACCAAATGTATTCATTTTTTAAAAATTAATTTTAATTTATACTCGATAGCATCTACACATATCATTGAAAAGTTCAGATAGTACTCAAAGGCTTGTAACAAAACAATAGCCATTTCCCACCCTACCATTTCCTTCCAAATTCCCCTAGGACTCATGTTCAGTGGGTATACCGCAGCATGGCTATGGATAGATAATATTGGATTAATTGGTGTTTCTATGTTATGGTTATTAAATATTTTGAAATTCAACCAAATTCCTATCTACCCTCAATTCTCATCTCCAGAACCAATTGCTTTTAAAATTTTTTTGTGAAGAATGAGAGATAAGTAATAGAGAACCATGCAAAATAAAATTGAGGCCATTACTATTATAGGAAAAAATAGACAAAAAGATAAGAAATGCAATTTCAATGGACTGTGGTCAGCAACTGGAATGATTTATATCAGTGATGGTGAACCTATGACACACGTGTCAGAGGTGACACGCGAACTCATTTTTTTGGTTGATTTTTCTTTGTTAAATGGCATTTAAATATATAAAATAAATATCAAAAATATGTCTTTGTTGTACTATGGTTGCAAATATCAAAAAATTTCTACATGTGACACAGCACCAGAGTTAAGTTAGGGTTTTTCAAAATGCTGACACGCCGAGCTCAAAAGGTTCGCCATCACTGATTTATATAGTCATAATAATGTTAGATCTGAATTCTGATTTACATCAGAACTATGATACAACTATGTTGGGAGGATGTGAAAAGGGAAAATGAGGTGTTGATAACATAAAAGTGTCAGGTAACATAAACCTTAATTAGATAGTGTCTAAAACTGATAAAATAGCCCTATAAACATATAACAAATTGTTTATAAATATGAAATCAAATAGAAGAAGAAACATCTAAAGAATTTATTTCCTCTGCTTACATTTTCTGTTCTTTTAGGGTTTACCCTAGAAATTGAAATTTTCGATATTATCTCATTAATGTTCAAATATATTTCAGCTAGAGGCCCAGTGCACGGATTTGTGCACCGGTGGGGTCCCCCAACATGGTCTGCGGGGATAGGGCAGAAACCAGCTCTCTGACATCCCCCGAGGGGTCCTGGATTGTGAGGGGGTAGTTCTCAGGTGACGCACCCTGGAATTGGGCTCCCTCCTCTCTGTTTCCAGGTGTGTCACCTGAGAACTCCAACTGCCAAGTCACTGCAGCTCGGCAGCTCCTGTGGTGGGCATCTGCCCCCAGTGGTCAGTGTGTGTCATAGCTACCGGTCAGATGGTCAAACATTCAGCCAATCGGCTAGTCCAGGGGTGGGCAAACTATTTGACTCGAGGGCCACAATGGGTTCTTAAACTGGACCGGAGGGCTGGAACAAAAGCATGGATGGAGTGTTTGTGTGAACTAATATAAATTCAAAGTAAACATCATTACATAAAAGGGTAAGGTCTTTTTTTTTTTAGTTTTATTCATTTCAAATGGGCCGGATCCAGCCCGCGGGCCGTAGTTTGTCCACGGCTGGGCTAGTCACTTAGACTTTTATATATATAGACTCGAGGCCCAGTGCACAAAATTTGTGCACGGGGGGGGGGGGGTTCCCTCAGCCCGGCCTGCAATGACGCCAACATCCCATGACCCGGCAGGCCTCTGGCCAGAGGCCCACCTGCCTGCCTCTCTTTCTTCCCTCTGCGGGCTGGGGTGCACAGGACGCTGCTGTTCGTCGTCGGGGCGACACCACCCCAGCATCCCGTGTGTCCCGGCTGGCCCTGGCCAGAGGCCCTCCTGCCCTCCCTCCCTCCCTCCGCAGGCAGGGGCGCACAGGATGCTGGGGCTTGTCGCCTGAGGGCAGATCCAGCTCTGCCACTCGGCCACCGCTCCCCCCGACGGGGCTGACAGGACCCAACACTCTAGCGGCAGGGCTTAGGGGACTGGGCGCCACCATCTTGTGGCTATGGGTGCTGCCATCTTTGTGATGGGGTGTTGGTTAATTTGCATATTGCCCTTTTACTAGATAGGATACCATTGTTCTTTCAGAAAATACAAGAACTATAGAACATTTTATTTCTATTTAACACTCCATCCTCAGACTTACATGTTATTGATTATGTCTTTTGATTATACTTTTAACCACTAAAACATATTATCATTTTATATAGCTATTTTTCACTTTTCACTTGTTTTGGTGTTCATTTCTGGGATCACTGTCCTCATGCATATAGTACCTCCTTTGGAGTTTCCTTTGATGAGGCAGGTGTGCCTTGGCTTGGGTAGAAGGCAGTGTCATGATGGGCAATGGGAATCTTGTATACATTCCTTGTATGCAGAAGGAATCTTACATGGAGGCACATTTAAATAAAATAGGAGAGGTGGTTTTTTTAAAAAATATTTAATATATTTTTATTGATTTCAGAGAGGAAGGAAGAGGGAGAGAAAGATAGAAACATCCATGATGAGAGAGAATCATGGATTGGCTGCCTCCTGCACACCCCCCACCGGGGATCGAGCCCACATCCCGGGCATGTGCCCTTGACTGGAATTGAACCTGGGACCTTTCAGTTCGGAGGCCATCGCTCTATCCACTGTGCAAAATGGGCTGGGGGTTTTGTTGTTGTTGTTAAATCTGGTTAAACATTTAGATCCTAGGCTGTGATCTCTGAACTTCTTTTGGCTTCAGTTTTCTCACCTGTGAATTGAAGCAACAGAAAAAAAAAATGGTCATTTTCCAGGCTGCAATTCCCAATTCTTTGACTATCTGAGATCCCTTCTCTGTTCGTATAATCTATCAATTTATGATTTTGCATAAGCAGAATGACCTACTATTTTTTGCTGTTGTTCATATATTACTTCTTGGTCAACTATCTCCACAAAGCAATAGCCATAGGATAGAAAGAAAGGGGGAGTGAATTACCAGAAATAGGATATAAAATGTTGCCCAGTGACTCCTGTTCTTATCCCAGAAGGAGCTTGGTGGTGAAACTAGGGTCTTGGAGCCTCTTTATTATATTGGGTTTCAAGGTTTTGAGGGACTTACATAGTGTGCCCCAAGCAGTACTAGAATGTCCCTGTATACCAAGGGGCAGCATTCACATTGTTTTATGTGTGACTAATGTTGTTTTATGTGTGAATAATGCCCTCGGAAACTTTAAGAATTACAAACAATCTGTATTCTGGCTTTTGCTACATTTTGAATTACAGTACTTGGAGTTCTGCACCAGGGTACTCCTGGTCTCAATGGAAAATCTACCTGCTCAAAGGTAAAGCTTTGCACAGAAACTTTTCTCAATGGTTCCAACAAAAAAGTTACCAAAAGAGAAAGATTGTAAAGGAATAAAGTTTAAGGGAGAAGAGAAACCAAGAGATTCTGATTCCTGCTTATAGTTCTGGTTAAGGAGTTGATTTCAGACAACCTTTAGGTACAAGTTTAATCATATAGCATGGAGTCATCCCCAACAATGGGCATATATTACCTGTTGTACCTGTGTTTTCATTTTTGTGAATTCGCCTAAACCCAAAGAGGAAAAATACAACAAATTATTTGCCCTGCCTTTCTACTTCTGCTTAATAATTTTTCTTTGCTTTGTTGAAACAGCAAAAAAAGCATTGCTGATGCTCATGGTAAATGATGCAACTGAGTTCATTTTTACTAATAATTTCACTGAAGGGCATTTTTCAAAGGATGGAAAGGCATTTTCACAATCAAATTCTGTTTTAATTTTCTCTTGTGTAGTAAAATTGGAAAAGCAGATATCCTAAAAGGCTATGTTAATGACATCGTTCCTTCTATTTTTATACATATCGATTTCTTCACCATTATGGGTATTTAGAAATATATGACAACTGCATGTCATTAATTTGACAACATTTCTTTCTGAAGGTTTAATAACCAACTATATAAAGAAGAGTAAATTGATGTGATATAAGAACAAGTAACTTTCAGTTTCAAAGTTATTACTCCCAGCTTTTAATCCTTGTAGGAGAGTAAGGCACCTCCCTTTCTACCTGCTTTCATGTTGCCACTTACATTTCTATCCCTTTCCATCCTTAAGGTTTCCTCATCTGATTTATCACTCACCCATTCCTGAGACACCTGCAATTCCTTAAGTTTATGTAATATATTTTGCCATCCACCTCATCTGATTCTGTACTCATTCATTTTCATATGAATAGTTAAATGTAGTTTAAAATCTTAATCTCTAAAAAATTTAAAAATAGATAAACCTTACTCTTGTCTGGCTAATATTGATAAAGAAATAAAATATGCCTGGATGTCATGGCTCAGTGGTTGAGCATTGACTTATGAACCAGGAAGTCACAGTTCAATTCTTGGTCAGGGCATATGCCTGGGTAGCGGGCTCTATCCCCAGTTGGGGCATGCAGGAGGCAGCTGGCCAATGATTATTTTTCATCATTGATGTATATATCTCTTTCTCCCTCTCCCTTCCTCCCTGAAATCAATTAACTATATATATATATGTATATGTATATATATATATGCATATATATATATACATATATATATACATATACATATATATATATTTAAATTTTCTTAAAATATATTTTTATTGCTTGCAGAGAGAAAAGGAGACGGAGGGAGAGAGAGAGATAGAAACATTAATAATGAGAGGGAATCATTGATTGGGTGCCTCCTGCACGCCCCCTGCTGGGGATCAAGCCTATAACCCGGGCATGTGTCCTTGACCAGAATCGGCCCTGGGACCCTTCAGTCCACAGGCCAACACTCTATCCACTGAGCCAAACCAGCTAGGGCTAAAAATATATTTTTAAAAATGAAAGTAAGATACACATGCTGCATGATGTATGTGCATTTAATCTTTGGGTAAAACAGTGTATGTTTTGAAGATGCTGTTAGCTATTTCCATTAATTAGTTTATTTGAAAGGCATCACAGGCTCAAACATATGTAAAACAGCTAGATTTTCTTCATAACCTTCCCACTGGTTAAAGAATAATTTTTAGTGGCTTCTGTCTTAAACTAATTATGTAACCCTTTAGTGATTAAGTATGTAGTAGAAAGAAAATTAGAATACCTTTTATTTAAAAAAATGTACAGAGCCCATTCGCTTTTATTTTCTTCTTTAAAAATTTTTTTTATCCTCACCTGAGGACATGATTTTTTTTTTTTTATTAATTTCTAGAGAGAAAGGAAGGGAGAGAGAAAGAGGGAGAAACATTGATGTGAGAGAGAAACTGAACAGTTGCCTCCCATACATGCCCCAACTAAAGATGGAACTTGCAACCTAGCTATGTGCCTGGACCAGAAGTCGAACTTGCAGCCTTTTTGGTGAGTGGGACAATGCTCCAACCAACCGAGCCACCCAGCCGGGGCAAAACTGGAATATCTTTAAACTCATTAGCATTTTTCTTTTTCCCAATAACCCTTCAATTATATTGTTTGAATGCTACATATGATCCTGCCATTATAAATTTTAACTTTTTTACTGTTATTAAAATTAGGGCAGTCATATTAGAGATGACTATTATGTCAGTGATCTAAATTCTATTTCTACCAATTTTTAAACATTTTCATATATAAATTATGTATACATGTCTTTAAAAGTGTCAATATTGTTTATAAGATGGCACTAAAAAGGAACTTGTTTCATAGTGTAAATAAATATGCGTTAACTCTCTTCTGATAATTTACTTTGCCATCTCAGTTTCCAGTAGCCCTCAATATCCATTCAGTGGTCCTTTCAGTTTTAGAGAAACTGCTTATCTTGGACTCCAGGAGTTGAGAGTTTAGCTAAAATAATTCCATGTACCAGTATGTGACTTCAGCTGTTCCAATTACAATAAATAAAAGTAATTCTGTTGGGAATACTGGGATTATGATGCTTGCTCTCATTATTATTAGCTTTTAAAACAAATCATACATAATACACAGAAGTGTCTGATCTGAAGAGATAGGGTGGATCACAATGAGAGGACCAACACCACATATATTAGTGAGCTTGCATGAGGTTATGACATATAACAAACACCTGTCAATTTCAAATGCTATAGCGACAAAGTTATATTGGTTGCTTTTGTTACATGTATGCTTCAAGCCAATGCTAGTGGGTGACAGTTGTCCTCTTTTGCCATGTATCTTTTTCATTTGAAAATTTAGGCAGATAAATAATCCCTATTTTGGTCATGCAGTTTGCTCATGATATGAATCAGAGAACTAATAAGGTGGTTCAACCACTCAAGTGCAGAAGCTTCTACTCTGCCATACTTCCTATCTATTCACCTTTCCTCAGCCAAGGCAAATCACACAGCTAAACCAAGATTAATTGGGCAGGGTAATTATGGTATTAATGAATAAAGTCAATTTGCCTTTATGTCTAGCTGGCATAACTTTCAGGAATTTTGTACCTACCAAGAGATAATGGTTATTAAAAAAGTAAAGTACAGTTCAATGTTATTAAAAGTTAGATTTTAGTTTTAATTACTGGGAGATAAATGATGTCGTTTTAAAGAATGATTCGCCTTTCGTTTTAATGAGAAAAAATAGGCAGCAAGGAGTTTTGAAACACTCGGTAAAACTTCTCTAAATTTACCAAATGTTTCTCCAGATGTCTGTAAGTGTCAAATTAAACTTGCAAATTATTTTGCTTCATGTGGGGTTTTTAATTGAAGAATCACTCATTTTCTCCTTTCTTCAAAATTCCTGACATGGGTAGTTGATAATATTGTAGAGCGAAATTTACTTTCAATAAAGTTATTACTTGTCTTTCCAGAGCAGCAATGCCCTTGCAGCTTCCAGCATGTACATGTGGTGGTGAATGGCACCTATTTTAAATAATGCTTTCATGTTTCTTTATCAACAGGGTACGTGAATAAAAATTGTACTTTCTTAGTTAATTATATTTTTCCCCTTAAAATGAAAAGAAAATTGCAATGCAAATCTAAAATTCTTAAGGCATATGTGAGTCTAAACTTAACTCTTGCTGGTTTAAATATGATTTCCTGAATCAAATTCACTACATATATGTCTGAAAATTATGCTTGAAATTTTGTTATGCCAGTTAGTGACAGACGCAAGAGGTAAGCTGTTTTTTATTGCTTTATGTATTAGTTCAAGGGAAGATAGTCATGGAACTACCCAGGAAGTGGAGGTGCAAATGGAAACATATTCTGCTTAGTTTATGATGAAAAGGGTATTAGGTGGCTTGTATAATCAACACTAAGGATGAGAACTAGGACTGGGTAGGGTCTAAGAAAGTCTGCACACACAAGATCTTGCTCTAGGAAGTGTGTGCTGAGGATATCACCATTGTCACTGGGCACATGACACTGCTGGCCCTGATGCAATTTGGTAGTTAGCTGATATGCTGCTGTACTCCACTTGTTTGAGTATTTGGTTTATGCCATGTAATTTGCCTCTCAACTCCTTGGTGGCTACTTCATGGAACTTCTAACTGACCCATTATATTATGTCACCTCCCCCTAATGTTCATTTTTCTGATAGCAGCTATAATTGGCTGCCTAATTCTAGCTGCTGAAGCATGTTGAGATAGACACATTTTCACATACCACAGTATGTCCACATAACTGGTAATCAAGGAAATACCCACAAAACAATGATCCCATCACATTTTTGCTTGTCAGACTGACAAATATTAAAAAGATTTATAATATTGAATATAGTAAGGGCATGAGGAAACCAGCACTCTTTTTATTTAATCCTCACCTGAGGATATTTTTCCCATTGGTTTTTTTTATTTTTATTTTTTAGAGAGAGAATGGAATGTAGGGGTAGAGACAAAGAGAGAGAAACATCTATGTGAGAGAGACACCTCATATCAACTGTTTGCCTCCCATATGCACCCCAACCAGGACCAGGGATCGAGTCTGCAACCATGGTATGTGCCCTTGATCCCAGAATCAAACCAGCAACCCTTCAATCCATAGACCAATGCTATAACCACTGAGAAAAACCAGCTAGAACAAAAACCATCACTCTTATAGTAAACTAGAGGCCTGGTGCATGAAACTTGTGCACTCGGGGGGGTTCCTCACCCTCTCACAGGAGCCCCGCAATCAATCACCCCACAGAGGGAGGCCCTGTCTACCCACTGCAGTGCCACCAGCCAGGTAGCCTGGGCCTCCCTTTTTGGGGCGATTGATTACCTGGCTGGGGCTCCATGATGGATTGCCCCAAAGAGGTATGCCCTGCCCACCCAGCCAGGACTCTGTGATGGATCACCACCGCAGAGGGAGGCCCCGCCCACTTGCCGCAGCCCGCCAGTGGGTGGCCTGGGACTCCCTCTGAGGGGCAATCATGGGGTGGTGGCCAGGTCCCAAACAATTGCATCACTCCCGCCTTGGCTAGCCTGGCAACAGTGGGTGTCATAGTGTGATCGTCTGGATGGTCGTTCCGCTGTTCGGCCGTTCAGTTGATTTGTTTATTACGCTTTTATTATTATAAACTAGAGGCCCAGCGAGCGAAATCGCACCTGGTAGCCTGCTGCTGCTCGCAGCCCTGTCCGCCTGCCCACTGCTGCTTGCTGCATTCACCACCCTGCCTGCCCGCCCACTGCTGCTCACTGTGCTCACTGCCCCGCCTGCCCACCACCCGCCTTGCTGCGATCGGAGCCTGTGGGCTGCGGGGGAGAGACCGAGTGGTGCTCAATGCACCTCATGGTGACCAGCCATTTGATCCTCATGGTTGTCACAGACACTGGCTTTTTATATATATACTAGAGGCCAGGTGCACAAAAATTTGTGCACTCAGGGGGAGGGGGAGTCCCTCAGCCCGGCCTGTGCCCTCTCGCAGTCTGGGACCCCTTGGGAGATAACGACCTGCTGGCTTAAGCCTTCTCCTGGGTGGCAGAGGGCAGGCCCAATCCCTAGGTGCAGCCCCTGGTCGGGCTCAGAGCAGGGCCGATTGGGGGGTTGGGGCACCACCTCCTGTCACACTCAAGACAGGGTCGATGGGGAGGTTGCAGCGCCACCCCATGTCACGCACAGAGCAGGGCCAATCAGGGGGTTGGGGTGCTACCCACTGTCACTCACAGAGCAGGGGCCATCAGGGGGGTTGGGGCTCCATACCCTGACACACACAGAGCAGGGCAGATCAGGGGGTTGGGGCACCGCCACTGTCACATTCAGGGCAGGGCCGATGGGGAGGTTATGGCTCTATCCCGTCACACACAGAGCAGGGCCCGTGGGGGGTGTTGGGGCACTGCACTCTATCACCCACAGAGCAGGGCGGATCAGGGGGTTGGGGCACCACCACTGTCACACTCAGGGCAGGGCCGATGGGGAGGTTATGGCTCTACCCCATCACACAAAGAGCAGGGCCCGTTGGGGGGGGGGGCGGTTGGGGTGCCGCACCCTGTCACACACAGAGCCACAGGGCGATCAGGGGGTTGGGGAGCTCCCCCCATCAGGCACAGAGCAGGGCTAATCAGGTGGTTGGGGTGCCTTCTCCTGTCACAAACAGAGCAGGGCGGATAGGGAGGTTGTGGCCCCACCCCCTGTCACACACAGAGCCACAGGGTGATCAGGGGGTTTGGGTGCTGCCCCCGTCACACTGATCCCGGTGCCGGGAGGCATATTACCCTTTTACTATATAGGATAGAGGCCTGGTGTATGGGTGGGGGCTGGCTGGTTTGCCCTGAAGGGTGTCCTGGATCAGGGTGGGGGTCCCCACTGGGGTGCCTGGCCAGCCTGGGTGAGGGGATGATGCCTCTTTGCAGCTGGTCACACCCCCTTCAGGGTGGGGGTCCCCACTGGGGTGCCTGGTCAGTCTGGGTGAGGGGCTGAGGGCTGTTTTCAGGCTGGCGGGTGACTGAAGCTCCCAACTGCTCCTTTTTTTCTTTTTTTTTATTCTGGGCCAGCTTTAGCTCTGGCTCCAGCTCTGAGGCCTCTGCTGCTGAAAGCAGGTATCTGGTTAGTTTGGGTTCTATAATCGAAACACTGTATCAACTCCAGCTCTGAGAACCCGGCGGGCTGAAAGCAGGTTTCTGGGGTTTTATTAAGCTTCTATATTTGTAACAATGTTTCAAACTGCAAGCTCAGAGGCCGGCTAGGCAGGTGGGGAATGTTGGAGTCCTCCGTCGCTGAAGCAAGCAAGCCTCATGTTAGCTTCCAGCTGCCTGGCTGCCGGCCGCCATCTTGGCTGGCAGTTAATTTGTATATCGCCCTGATTAGCCAATGGGAAGGGTAGCGGACGTACGGCTAATTACCATGTTTCTCTTTTATTAGATAGGATTAAAGGCCCGGTGCATGAAATTTGTGCACTGGAGTGTGTCCCTCAGCTCAGCCTCCACCGTCTCCAATCTGGGACCTCTTGGGGATGTCCAACTGCCGGTGTAGGCCTGCAGGGATCAGGCCTAAATTGGCAGTTGGACTTCCCTCTCACAATCCAGGACTGCTGGCTCCTAACCACTCGCCTGCCTTCCTGATAGCCTTCAACTGCCCTCCCCTGCCGGCCCGATGGCCCCCAACTGCCTTGCACTGCCGGCCTAATCGCCCCCAACTGTCCTCCCCTACAGGCCGATTTCTAGAGGAGCTTGTATAGTGGTGTGAAAAAAGATTTGTGGTGAGGTGGGAACACTTGGTGTGTCTTGGCACCTCTTTTATGAACTCTTGGAGGTAATTTAAATGGCTGCAGAGATCAGAAAGCCAATACCAATGATAATTTTTATTCTCAGAGAAACTATAAAGGAAAGAGTGATTGTAGAACCTAAGATTCCAAAAGAATTTTAAAAGGCATCACATGACCAAAGAGGACATTCAGTTAGTAAACATATAAAAAGATTATCAACCTTATTAGTAATAAGGAAAATTTGATTTTATATCACAATGAGCTATCATAAAATGGTCCAAATAGCAGAAGTTAAATTGTCAGAAATATCAAGTGTTGGTAAGAATATGAAGCAATACATACCTTTTTGGTGGATTGTAAGCTGGTGCAATCGCTGTGAAAAACAGGTTTGGCATTACCTAGGAAAATTAAAGATGTAGATATCCTATGATTTAGGAATTCCACTTCCATTTGTATACCATAGGAAAAAAGTATATGTGTGTATCATGTGTGCATAGTGGCCTTTTCAAAATTATAACTCAAAACTGGAAACAACTCAGATGTATAGCAATAGTAGAATTTTAACATGTTGGTATATTCATAAAATAGAACACCCTATGATACATTCCCTAATATAGAAGAACATATACATAATATTGAGTGAAAAAAGAGTCAAAAGGATAGGTGCAGTATGATTTAAATCTTACACAGTTAAGAACCCAGAAAAATTAAGCTATTATTTAGGAACTCATAAATAACAAAACATAGGAATGAATTATTCATATATCAGAATAATGGTTATCTCTAGTAAGAAGGGAGGCAAATGTAATTAGGGAGAGACACAGGCTTATAAGATACTGACATTCTATTTCTAAAACCTGAGTGGGTTATTATTGTTTTTGTAATTTACTTATTTTATATATATTTATGAAATTATAACATTATTTTAAAATTTTAAATTAGAGCTATGGAGGAAAATACAATAATAATTTCTGTATGTTCCTCTCACCTTTTCTTTATCTGAATCTGGTACTTCCTAAGAGATTTAAAAAGGCTATGAGTTGGGATGAAGGAAAGTAGCTTAAATTAGAGGAGAATGGTTCAAATAAGATACTCAACTCAGTTGAGAGATGTGTATATAAAATCCCCTATTTCTAACTTGAGAGAATATATGTGAGAGGCATACAAGCAAGAAAAAGTCAAGAAGAGATATTGAGAAGGATGTATATTTCGCTGCTGTTGGATGGAGTGTTCTATAAATGTCAGTTTGATCCAATATGTTGATGACATTGGCAAGTTCTTGTATATCCTTACTGAATTTCAGTCTACATCACATTCAGAATTGTTAAAATCTCCAACTATAATTGTGAATTTATCTGTTTCTTCTTATACGTCTGCCAGTTTTTGTTCCATGTATTTTGTAGTTCTGCTGTTAGGTGCATAAAAATGTAGCTTGGTATATCTTCTTGGTGAACTAAAACTTTTATGATTATGTAATGCCTCTCTTTATTCCTGGTAGCTTCTTTGCTCTAAAGATTGCTTTTCTGATTTTAATATAGCCATGACTGCTTTGTCTGATTTATAAATATAACCACTCCAAATCTTTTATCTTTCTTAACTCCTTTGGGTTATTTTTCAGCATTCATTTTCTTTTATCTTTTGTGGTCCGTGCACATTATAGTGATTGGTGGTTCCACCATTTGGTTTATTTCCATATTACACTTTTATTATATAGGATAAGGACATGGATTTATTTGATTTATCCTGTTTCAGACTTACTAAGATCTAGAATCTATATAAATCTTTTGCTTAAATTATGATGGTTTATGGTCATCATTTTTTTCAAATATTTTTTCAGCTTTACACTTTTTTCTCTTTTTTGAATTCTGATCACACAAGCATTTTTTTTTTTTTATTGTCCCATGGTCTGTGATTCTGCTTATTAAAAAAACACACACACTTTCCTCTGTATGTTTAGATTGAATAATTTCTTTTGATCTATCTTTTGGTTTACTGACACTCATCTGTCATCTTCATTCAGCTATTTCTTCATATATCATTTCATTTTGGATGTGTTTTGGACACTTTAAATTTTATGTTATAAAACTCCGGGTCTTGTTTAATTTTATTGGAGTATTGATACTCATGTTTTTGTAGAAAACCAACCTTTTTATATTCAAGTCATAAATTTCACCTAGCCTGGTGGGTTATATTTCTGATATCAGTTCAATTTTTGAAGCTTTTACAGTGTATTTTGGATTTTTCGTGGCTGTGTACCACTTAGTGCTTAGTTCGGAACGTGAATAATGGTCTGCCCATTAATTCAGTTCTCAGTCTTTGGTACACTAGCTAGGATCAGATTCATACTTGTGCGCCTGGATTGAGCCCTGAAGTTCATATACAGCAGTTTGGTTTGTTTCTTTGAGTTCTTTGCTTTCTGTCATCACTGTGAGGCTTTCCAATTCCCTGTAGCTTTTCAGTCCACAGGCCAGAAAGTGGTGTTCTAGTTGCTGTACTCTGTTGCACACTTCCATTTTTGAGCCCATATCCAGAACCTAGTGATGTGCGGACAGGGAGAGCAAAGAAGGAGTGGGGGCGACCGCACTCACTTGGAGCCACAGCTCCACCAAACAGAGAGGAAGGTTCTCTTCCCTCAGAATTCTGACCCCCGCCTTGGGTTTGTTGGGGCTGGAGCATGGTAGAACAGAGAAAAAAATAGGCAGATTTCTGCATGATCTCTGAGCATTAGGAGTTCTATTACCTGTTCTTTGAGTCAGAAGTTTTTTTCCAGCATTCTGTCTGCACCACAGGGCTCACTTTTAGACTTCTGACTGCATTAACATTCTGGGGAAGAGATGCCAGGATTTTAAAAATGGTAAAATCATCACTAGCTTGCTGGCCCTTCTAATTCTGGTGTTCTCAGATATAGCTGCTGATATCTACTTTTTATTTTTATTTTACTTTTAAAAACCTTTATTTTTAAATTACAGTTTACATTCAGTATTATTTTGTATTAATTTCAGGTGTACCGCATAGAGGTTAGACAGTCATATGCTTTACACATGACCCCCGTATGTCTAGTACCCACCTGGAACCATACATTAGTGACTGTATTCCCTATGCTAAACTTTACATAACAATGACTTTTTGTAACTACTTTGTACTTAATCCTTTCACCTTTTTCATCTAGCTCCCTAAACCACTCCTCTCTGGCAACCAGCAGTTTTTCTCTGTATCTTTGAGTCTGGTTTTGTTTGGTGTATTACTTTATTTTGTTCTTTAGATTCCACATATAAGTGAAATCATATGGTATTTGTCTTTCTCTGTCTGACTTATTTCACATAGCATAATACCCTCTGGGTCCTCCCATGCTGTTGCAACTGGTAAGATTTTATTCTTTTTTATGACTAATATTCCATTGTATATATGTATCACCACTTTATCTACTCATCTATTTATGGGCACTTAAGTTGCATCCATATCTTGACTATTGTAAACAATGCTGCAGTGATCATGGGGTGCATATATTTATTCAAATTTGTCTTTTGGGTTTCTTTGGATATGTACCCAGAAGTAGAATTACTGGGTGATAAGGCAGCTTGATTTTTAATTTTTGAGAAACCTCCATTCTGTTTCCCACAGTGGCTGCACCAATGTACATTCCTAACAACACTCCACAAGGGATCTCTTTTCTCCACATCCTTGCCAACACTTGAGGTCTGTTAACTTATAGCTGTTAGCCATTCTGATAGGTGTGAGGTGATACCTCATTGTGGTTTCAATTTGTATTTCTCTGATCATTAGAGACATTGAACATTTTTTCATATGTCTATTTACCATCTATATTTAATCTTTGCAGAAGTGTCTATTCAGGCCCTCTCCATCTCTGCCATTTTTTAAATTGGATTGTTTATTGTTTTTTTTTTTGTATTTATCTATCTATCTATTTATTTATTTATTTATTTATTTATTTATTTATTTGGTGTTCAGTTGTATGAAGTCTTTATAAATTTTGGATATTAACCCCTTATTGGATGCATAATTAGTGAATATCTTCTTCCATTCAATAGGTTGTGTTTTTGTTTTGTTTATTTATTTATTTTTGCTGTGCAAAAACATTTTATTTGATGTAGTCCCATTTGTTTACTGTTTTTTTATGTTTGTTTGTTTCCTTTGACTTGAGATATATTAGAAAAAAGTACTGCTAAAAGAAATGTCAAATGGTTCACTGCCTATCTTTTCTTATAGAAGGTTTAAGGTTTCAGGTCTTCCATTTAAGTCTTTAAGTCATTTTTAGTTTATTTTTGGGTATGGTTTAAAAGGTGATCTATTTTGGGTATGGTTTAAAAGGTGATCTATTTTGGGTATGGTTTAAAAGGTGATATTTTTTGCATGTATTGGTCCTATTTTCCCAACACCATTTATTGAATAGACTGCTTTTACCCATTTCACGTTCTTGCCTCCTTTGTCATAGATTCATTGATAGTATAGTTGTGATCTTGTTTTTTTCTGGCCTCTCTATTCAGTTCCATTGATCTATGTGTCTGTTTTTATAACAGTACCATGCTCTTTTGATTACTGTAGCCTTCTCATATAATTTGATATCAGGTAGAGTGATACCTCCGTGTTCTTCTTCTTTTTTTTTAAGATTGCTGTTGCTTTTTGAGGTCTTATATTTCCATATACATTTTTGGATTATTTGTTATAGTTCTGTGAAATATGACTGGTATATTAATATGAATTGCATTACATCTATAGATTGCTTTAGGTATTATGGACATTTTAATGATAATTCTATCTATGAGCACAGTATATGCTTCCATTTCTTCACTTTTTTCAATGTCTAATAATTTCTTGAGTACATGTCATTTACTTTATTGGTTAAATTTTTCCTAGGTATTTTATTTTATTGATGCAATTATAAATGGGATAGTTTTCTTAATTTCTCTTTCTTTTATTTTTTGTCCCCTTTTTTTCCTCCATTGACCCCCTCCAGCCCACCCTTGGCCCCTGCCCCAGGCCTTCATCACCCTATTGTTTGCGTCCATGGGTTATGCATATATACATACAAGTTCTTTGGTTGATCACCTCCCACCCACCCACCCTCCTCCACCTGCCCTCAGAAATTCCACACTCTGTTCCATGCTTCCATGTCTCTGGATCCACTCCGTTCATCAGTTTATTTTGTTCATTCGATTCCACAGATGAGTGAGATCATGTGATACTTGTCTTTTTCTGACTGGCTTATTTCACTTAGCATAATATTCTCCAGGTTCCTTCATGTTGTCTCAAAGGGTAAGAGATTCTTCTTTTTACTGCTGCACAGTTATTCCATGACATAAATATACCACAGCTTATTTATCCACTTGTCTACTGATGGGCACTTGGGCTGTTTCCAGATCTTAGCTCTTATAAATTTGCTGCTATGAATATACAGATGCATATATTTATTTTTAATGGTGTTTTGGATTTCTTAGGATATATTCTTAGAAGTGGGATCACTGAGTCAAATGGCAATCCCATTTTTAATTTTTTGAGGAAATTCCATACTATTTTTCCTAGTGCAGGTGTGGGCAACCCCTGGCACGCGTGCCAAACATGACACTCCAGTAACTTTTGCTGGCATGCGAAACCCTCTCTTATAATCTTCCATTTACAATTTTTTCTTAATATCAACTTTTTTGTTTTTCAGATAAATTAAGTGTAGTCGCATCTTAGATAAAGAAATAATTTTACATAACAGGTTATCTTAAAGACTATAGACATGGATTGATGAGAGAGAGGAAGAGCAATTTCTATGCCTCTGCCTTAACTCTCCCTGCCTTCCTAGATCCGACCAGTGTTTTGGTCTCATCCACATATGCTTGTGAATCTTTGTTCTCAGTGATGAATTTTGTTAAGTCTCATAATAGGAGTAGCCTGACAGATGAAAGTAGTAGCTCGTGCATATCTCTGAGGGTCACGAAATATAAACCTGATGTAAAATCTCTGTCATCAGTGATGCAGCAGCAAAAGTCCCACTGATAATATCAAACGGAGTCAAAAAGTTTTCTGCTGGACTATCAGTGTACATTTATACATTAAAAAGTTAATGTATTTTTCATCATCATATACTGTGTTTTTGTCGCTCGAATGAATTTTATTATTGCTTCAAGGTTCTTCACATACATACACCTTAAGAGATATCAAGTAGGCGTAACATGTTCTCAAAAAATTAGGGTTGGCACACAGAAGAATTTTGAGTCAGAGATTTTGCTGGTTTTGGCACGCACTCACAAATAGTTTGCCCTCCCCTGCCCTAGTGGCTGCACCAGTCTGCATTCCCACCAGCAATGCAGGAGAGTTCCCTTTACTCCACATCCTCGCCAGCACTTGTCATTTGTTGATTTGTTGATGATAGCCATTCTGATAGGTGTGAGGTGATACCTCATTGTTGTTTTAATTTACATCTCTCTGATGATCAGTAACTTTGGGTACTGTGTCCTAGCTAAGTTGACACATAAAATTAACCATCACATTCTGAAAGGTGATTATAGATACTCTTTGGATAATTTTCTGTTTTCTGAGTAGCTTTCTTTGAGAGCTACTATTGATAATCAAAAGGAAAAACCATTTCTCATGGATCCTCAATGTCATCTTAGAATAATTTTACTGTAAATGAATTTAAATATATTTATATCTATAACTAAAATATAAATGGCTTAAATTTTACCTCTTTGAAAATTATATATTCATACCAAATCCTCATATTAGATTGAAAAAAAACCATGACATCAATAAAGTTAAAATCACATTGATTTAGTTGGTAATGAAAGATGTTTTGCTATGATTAATTGTAGAATAAATACAAAATCAGGGCTGTTATTGTAATTAATCTATTTCTGCATTTCTATTTCAGTGGTACTGTTTATTATCAATGATGCCTCTTAGTATTAGACTTAGTGCTATTGAAATCTAGCGGGATTACAATTATGACTGGAATTCCCAGGTCCTATTCAATGTTCTGAGTCAGAGTATTTGGAATGCAGCTTAGTTTCATACATTTAGCATTATCTCCACTGATAATCTAATGTTGATGGTCTATAGGTCTA
This sequence comes from Myotis nattereri, assembly GCF_964212035.1. Lineage (NCBI taxonomy): Eukaryota > Metazoa > Chordata > Mammalia > Chiroptera > Vespertilionidae > Myotis > Myotis nattereri. Next base: position 81,590,433 of record NC_138075.1, read on the forward strand.
CAGTGCATATTCTATAACAATGGGTGTAAATATAAAACATTTAGTCACATTATCAGAATCATATGCAACATTAAAAAATTATAGTTTCAATGTTATGTTCCACCCTTACTAAATTGGAAGCTCTAGTGGCCAGCCCCAGAGATATGTGTGTGTGTGTGTTTTAAGTCCTTCAAAGGATAAAGTGGTCATCTAGATTTTAGAATTACTGCTCTATATTATTTTTCTTAAAAAGTAGTAGTTTCATTTAGAAGCTTGTCAATACCCAGATGACAAAAAACTATTCATTGAGATCAATGGAGAGTGCCTGAGTAACAGGTATTTTAAAATTTAAATAGGTGGAAGAATTTATACATTATAGATTTAATAGGAAAACTTGATATTTTATTTTGTATAAATAAAAAAAAGTACTTTGGTTTCTTGTTCAAATAGACAGCATTTCATATCTATTAATCATTATAAAGCTAAATCATAGGCAGAAGTTGTTTTCCATTTTGCAAAAATGTATGCCTTCATTACATCTATTTTATATATCCGATGATGGAGCTACACATTAAAGAAAAGGAGAGTTAAAGAACATTGTTTATTTGTGTATTTGTGCCTTTAGTATTGGAATCTTTTCATTCTACATGTGGGCTGCATGTTGTTATGAGTGATGACACTGGGTTGTTGCCAACCATCTCAGTTTAAGAAATTAATCAGGCTGGGGTCCATTCAGTTTTATGCCTAGCTTAGTCTTCAAATTTATGAATCTAGCTCCCTTTTTGGTTACACATTATTTGATAAAGACTCTTTCCCATAAGGTACAGTTGTTTAGTTGGCAGAGTACAACATTGGTCAGATCTGGAATTTAAGTTCTTTGACTTACTGTTGAAAGAAGAATTTGATCAAGTCCTCAAACATCTATGAAGCTAGAGAAGTGGTTGCAAACTAGCTGTTAATTCTGTTTTTAAGAAAGTATGATTCTGTTTTTCTGTAGTTTTTCTTTCAATGGGAATATAGTGTCTTAAATTTTCTAATATTAATGCCTAACATTACTAAAAACTGTGCTGATAAATAACAATTTGTACATGTCAATGATTTATAAGAAACCCTAAAAAGAGAGAGTGGGCAAAAATATAGACAATACTGGTAAGTCAAATGGAATAAAATGTCCTGATATAAATCCAAGTATATGTGGGGATTTAGAAGGATATAGGCTTCATCTCCTAATTAGTGTAGGATAATACATTCATTACATACAGTGTGATAACTAGCCATTTGAGAACAAAGAAGATAGCTCATTACATTCTCTACACCAATACAAATTTCAGGTAGGTTAAATATTTACTTATATACAATGAAATAACAAAGTATTGGGAGAAAATGTTTTCCTTAATGCTAATGTAGTGGGGAAGGCTTATCAAGGCAAAATGTGTCACAACCATAAGACCTCTGTAATTCAAATATCTTTTTAAAAAGGTAACCCAATAGGGAAACATTAAAAAGCTAGAATCTGACAATTTATAGAAGGAATTTAAGTGACTCATACATGAAAAACAAATTCATGAATAAACAAAACAATCACATAAGTTAAGCTTTTATTTTTCATAGGGACACAAGTTAAAAGATTCAAACTGTTTATTTTGGGGCAAAGATGTACACAAATGGACATAGTAATTTAACATTGGTTGAGGTGTATGTAATTCAATGTCAGTTTTTGGAGGAAGTTTTACAGTATCCTGTAAAACTATTTAAACTGTAATTTTTCATAATCATTCACCAGGGATTTACTTTAAAGAAAGAATTCTAAAGACATTCTCTCATTAGTGCCGCTCAACTTTGTACATTACAATAACTACACATTCAAGTACATTTTCTTTTTTTAAATATATTTTATTGATTTTTTACAGAGAGGAAAGGAGAGAGATAGAGAGTTAGAAACATCGATGAGAGAGAAACATCGATCAGCTGCCTCCTGCACATCTCCCACTAGGGATGTGCCCGCAACCAAGGTACATGCCCCTGACCGGGATCGAACCTGGGACCTTTCAGTCTGCAGGCCGATGCTCTATCCACTGAGCCAAACCGGTTTCGGCTCAAGTACATTTTCTAACAAAAATTTTAAATAAAATAGGTTAAACAAATTATGGTATAAGATGGCATACAGTGCAACTGTTAAAGAATAAAGTAACTTGAAATGTTTGAATATGTATAAAATGAGCCAATGATATAGCCATGTACCACAACAACATTTAGGTCAATGGCAGACTGCATATACGATGGCTGTGTGATAAGATTATAATGGAGCTGCCCTAGCCAGTTTGACTCAGTGAACAGAGCATTGGCCTGTGGACCAAAGGGTCCTGGGTTCGATTCCAGTCATGGGCACGTACCTCAACTGAAGGCTCCACCCTGGTCTGGGACCTGGTCAGTGCTTGTGCAGGAGGCAACCAATCAATGTGTTTCTCTCACATTGATGTTTCTCTCCGTATTTCCCTCTCTCTTCCACTCCCTCTAAAAATCAATGGAAAAATTTCCTCGGGTGAGGATTAACAGACAAACTAACAAAAAAGATTATAATGGAGCTGAAGAATACTAATGTCTAGTGATGTCGTAGCCATCACAGTGCAATACATTACTCACATGTTGCTGTTGTAAACAAACTTTTGGATTATAGAGGTCTTATCTGCTGCCAGTTACTAGGTGTACCAGTTAATAATGTGGATTTTGTAATCAAAGAAAACCCAATAATTTCAAGAGAAACATCAGAAGTGCTTTATTCAAATAATGTCCATCGCTAGCTACACATTTCCCCCGTCTTTCAGGTAATTTGTGGATACCGTCCCAATAGAACTTTTCTTATTTTGAGGCAAACCATTCAGAGACCCAATTTTCCACTTCTTCATATATTTTGAAGTGCTGCTCAGAAAGTATGTGTGCCATTGATCGGAACAAGTGGTAATCTGAAGGAGCAATATCTGGTGATATGGTGGGTGGGTTAATACCTCCCAGGCAAGATCTTTTAACGTGTCTTCAACTGGTTTTGAAGTGTGTGATGGTGCGTCATCATGAAACAAATTTACTTTGCCATGTCTTCTGGCCCATTCTGGTCATTTTATGATCAAAGCGTGGTTCCAATTGATTATTTGTTGTTGGTGGTGATTAGTATTAACGGTTTCATCTGGTTTTAGAAGCTCATAATACACCACACCTTCCTGATCCCACCAAACGCAGAACATTGTCTTCTTTCTGAAGCGATTTGGCCTTGCAGTCGATGTTGATGGTTGACCTGGATCAACCATGATTTTGTGCATTTGGGATTCTCAAAATAAATCCACTTTTCATCACCAGTCACAATTTGATTCAAAAAAGACTTTCTTTCATGCTGTTGAAGCAACATTTTACTGATGACTTTTCGGTTTTCCATTTGTCTTTCGTTCAGTTGATGTGGCACCCATTTTCCTTCCTTTAAAATCTTTCCCATTGCTTATAAACAATTGGAAATTGTTTGCTGAGCAACATTTAATCTTTCTGCAAGTTGTTTTTGAGTTTGACATGCATCTTCATCCAATAATGCTTGTAATTGCTGGTCTTCAAACTTTTTCAGTTGTCCTGGACGTTCTTTGCCTTTCACATCGAAATCATCACTTTTAAAGTGTTTAAACCAGCGTTCACAAGTATCTTGAGATGGAGCATATTCACCATGAGCTTCCCAAAGTATTCAGCAGCACTTTTCTTCAAAATAAAGTAATGGATTAAAACTTCCCACAAATGTTCTTTTTTTGGCATGAAATTTGACATTTTTAAGCGTAAAAATATCTATGATGTTAACACCTTCAGCAAATTTGAGATATGAAGTTTTGAAGCTTGTTGTCAACACAACAAAATAGCATACATATCAAATTACATATATATCAACATGTGTAACTCCATCTCTTGAAAAAAATCCACATTATTAACTGGTACACATAGTTTATAAAAGCATAGGACATATAATAATGAACTCTACTTAATACCTGATAATGATAATACAACTATTTTATTGGCTTATATATTACTATACTATACTTTTTATTATTGGTTAGAGTGTACTCATTCATTCTACTTATAAAAAAAATGTTTGCTATTAAATAATGAGTCGGGATGTTTTCCTGAGAAGGATGCAAGGGTGATTTCTTTCCCGGGTACTTGTCCATATGGATTCAAAGAATGAAGCCATGAACAAAAGGTGGTAGGTGAAAAGGGTAGAAATTTATTGGAATCAAATACAGACTTCCACGTAAGGAGAATGTTCCAAGGGGGTAACCCACTAAGCTCATTTTTTCTAAGTTTTATAAAGTCTGTAGTTCTTTGTTTCTTCATATTCTCTTCTGCTTGGTCACTCTTTTGCAGGATATCAGCTCCCCCTTTACCTCTCCCCCTTCAGTGGTAGAATTCTCTATCTCCTGTGAAAATCTGTTTTCCTCTTTCTCCCATTTTTGGCATTTCTCTATCCTCTGTGAAAGTTTGTTTCCTTTTTCTCCCCATACCCTCAGGCTTTCCTTATCTTTTGTGAATGGATGTCTTCCTCTCCCCTTATCCTGTGGCACCCCCCCTTTTTTTTTCTTGTCTGTGAAGGTATGCCTTCTGGCAGCTCCAAGCCCTCACCTATGCACTCCTCTCCCATGGACCATCTTTATTCATAAAACTCCCTAAACCTGCCTATTTTATACCTAAAACTCCTTTCAATAATATGCTGTGATATGCAGGCTGTAGCTTCATACATCCAGTGTTTACCACATCTTCTGATTGGATCAGTTTCTCCTGTGCTTGATTGAATCTCATGTTATTTTGTTTCTTATGGCTTCTATGTATATATACACGGCTAATGTTGCCAGTAAGAGGTCATGTCAAGTGATTGGCATGGAAATGAAATTAAAAGTAATTAAGGACTATGGAAGTAGAAAATCAGTAATGGTTATTGCTCGCCAGTCAGGCATATCCCATTCCACCATAGATACGGTCTTGAAGAACAAGAACAAAGTGATGGAAGCTGTTAAAAGATCTTCTTATTGAAGGCAATGAGACTAACAGAAATTCAAAAAGGGTCTATCTCAGACATGGAGACACTTCTAATGACTGGGATTGAAGACCAGACAAAGAAGAGTACTCTCAGCATCACAACAAGCATGGCCAAAACAAAAAGTGTTTGCGATGTTGAAAGAAAAGGCTGGACCTGACTACAGTGTCGAATTTACTGTTAGCTCTGCATGGTTTAAATGATTCAAAAATTGTTATTCACTGCATAATGTGAAACTGAGTGGAAAGCATGCAAGTTCTGATATGAAGGCAGCTGAAGAATTTGGGGAACTCTAGATAAGTTGATTGTGGAGGAAAATTACTTGCCAGAACAAACATTCAATATGGGTGAAACCTCCCTGTTCTGGAAATGGATTCCTGAAAGGGCTGTCATCAATAATGAGGCCAAGCCAATGCCAGGTTTCAAGGCTTTTAAGGACACATAGCAGTCTTGCTTGGGGCAGTGTTGCAGTTTACAAGTTGAAATCCTTTGTGTTCTAGCACAATGAGGGCTTTCAAGCATATCAATGAGCACATACTGCCGCTGTACTAAAGGAGCAATGGCAAGCTATGGATGTCCCGGCTCTTCTTCTAAGATGCCCTCCTGAGTTGCTATGCCAAGGAATTGAAGAAGTACTATTTGAAGAATAATGTACCTTTCAAGATTTTTCTTATTGTTAATAATGCTCCTGGATATCATCTTATATTGGAAGTCTTCATCCAAATGTCCAAGTGGTGTTTTTCCCTCCAAATGCCACTTTTTTGATCCAACCAATGGATCAAGATTTATAGCAACTTTTAAGTCCTGCTGCCTGAGGAGAACCTTTTCCCAGGTTTTGCTGAAACTAAAGAAGGTACTGAGAGGACACTGATACAATTCTGGAATGATTACTGCATTTATGACTGCATCAAATACCTTGCTTGGGCTTAGGGTGACATCATTGTGGAGTGTATAAATGGCATCTGCAAGAATATACTCCGTAACTTCAAAGGATTTGCCAAGGATAAGGAGGTTGCAAAATCAAGGCTGTGTTGAGATAGCAAACAATTTTAACCTAGGTGTGGATGAAGATGACTTGAGGATCTTCTAGAGGTGATTCCTGTAGAATTGACTAAGGAGGAGTTGTTGGAATTGGAACAGGAAATCATAGCTGAAGAAAAGGCAAAAGAAAAGGAAACTGCAGGAGTAGAAAAAGAAGGGTAACCACAAGAAAATTCACAGTGAATGGTTTAACAGAAGCTTTTGAAGACCTCAACAAACTCCTTAAAATTTTTGAAAACATGAGTCCCAACACTGAAAGTTTTTTATTAATTGAGTGGAATGTATTTGCTCTACCAGTATTATCCGCTTACAAACAAATTTATGATAAAAAGAAACAAATCGCCAAACCGGTTTGGCTCAGTGGATAGAGCGTCGGCCTGCGGACTGAAGGGTCCCAGGTTCGATTCCGGTCAAGGGCATGTGCCTGGGTTGCGGGCACATCCCCAGTGGGAGATGTGCAGGAGGCAGCTGATCGATGTTTCTCTCTCATCGATGTTTCTAACTCTCTATCTCTCTCCCTTCCTCTCTGTAAAAAATCAATAAAATATATTTAAAAGAAAAAAAAAAAAAAAAAGAAACAAATCAAGGAAGCCTCCATAGACATATTTCTGATAAGAGTGACATCTCCTCATGAGGAACCTCAGAAGAAGGCATTGCTGTCTTAAGAGATGGCAGCTCCATGGGTGTTACTGCCCCTGAAGACCTTCCAGTGGGACAAGATGTGGAGATGGAAGGCAGTCTGTTAATGATCCTGACCCTGTATAGGTGTAGGCTAATGTGTGTGCTTGTGTCTTACTTTTTAGCAAAAAAAAAAAAAAAAAAAAAAAAAAGCTTAAAAAGTAAAGTCAACAATTAAAAATAGAGAAAAGCTTATAGAATACAGATAAAAAGATATTTTTGTATGGCTGTTTTATAAGCTAGATGTTATTAAAATAGTTTAAAAAATTATCTTTATAAAGTAAAACTGTTACAGTAAGCTTAAGTTATTATTGAAGAAAGAAAAAGCTTAGTTTATTAAGTGTACAATAGTGTACCGTAATATCCTAGACCTTCACATTCACTCACTACTCATTCATTGACTTATCTAGAGCAACTTCCAGTTCTGCAAGCTCCATTCAAGTTAAGTGCCCTATACAAGCGTGCCATTTTGGTTGTTGTTAGTGCTCACCTGAGGATTTTTTAAAATTATCTTTGTTGTTGAAAGTATTACAGATATTCCCTTTTTCCCGCCATTGACCCCTTCTAGCCAGCTCTCTCCTTCTCCCCATGCCCACCTCTCCGTGCCAGGCCTTCATCACACTATTGTCTGTGTCCACAGGTTACGCATGTATGCATATAAATTCTTTGGTTAATCTCTTCCCACCCACCCATCCACCCTCCCATTCCCTCTGAGATTCATCAGTCTGTTGCATGTGTCTATGTCTCTAGCTCTATTTTTTAATATTTTATACCATATTTTTACTGTACCTTTTCTGTGTTTAGATATATTTGGGTACACAAATACTTATGATTATGTTACAGTTACCTGTTCAGTACAGCACTATGCTGTACAGTTTGTCACCTAGGAACAATAGGCTATACTGTATAGCCGAGGTGTACAGTAGATTATACCATCTAGGTCAGCCGTGGGCAAACTACGGCCCGCGGGCCGGATCCAGCCCGTTTGAAATGAATAAAACTAAAAAAAAAAAAGACCGTACCCTTTGATGTAATGATGTTTACTTTGAATTTATATTAGTTCACACAAACACTCCATCCATGCTTTTGTTCCGGCCCTCCGGTCCAGTTTAAGAGCCCATTGTGGCCCTCGAGTCAAAAAGTTTGCCCACCCCTGACGAGGTGTATGTAAGTGCACTCGGTGATGTTCATGCAACAGCAGAGTTGCCTAGCAGTGCGTTTCTCAGAACCTACCTCCATCATTAAGTGACACATGACTGTAAATATTAAAAAGTTTCAGAAGCATATTTAGAGTGGGTGTCCACTTCTGAAAACATTACAAATATGTAAAGAGATAGGTAAACAGATCTACCTGTGTACATGTACCAAAATATTAAAAGTTGTTCCCTCCAGAAAGTAGGATTGCAATAGGAATACTTCTGTTTTTATTTAATCCTTATGTATTGTGTAAATTTTATAGCACACTTGTTAGTTTTATATGAAAATACTTACAAAGGGGACGAATAGAAAAGTACAAGATTAGTGGCTGGCTGCCATCTGGGAGTGCCACAAGGCTCTGTCTCCCGCCTTCATACTGTTGAAAATGTTATCAATTATTTGGGTGAAGTCATATATGACAAGCTTATATTTTCAGTTGGAAAAATTGGGAGGGATAGTTAATAGCATAGCTGACTGAGTCAAGTTTCAACGTCTCTAGAACTGGAATACTGGATATAACTAACAATAAAAATTAACAAGGATAAATATAATTTACTATATTAAGGCATAAAAATTGGTTGATTTGGTTTCGATATGAGGATATTAGGCTTGTACTTCAAGTTTCTATAAGCTCAGTATGAACTAAAGATGTGATACTCCTGCAATTTTAGATTATCAAAGTCTCAGGAGTTTTTGAGCTGCTCTGTGCTGGTCCATCTGGATTAATTTTTCTATCAGGAGTGCTGCATTTTTTCAGAGAAACATTACAAGTGGTGAGCATAAGAGGGCAGGTATTAGAATGGTGAAGGATCTATAAACCCTGCCACAAATTGTAATTCAACTTAGAAAAATTTATTGAGACAGGATAGTTGTCTCAATATTTGTCTTACAACAATATTTTTCTTTGTTGATTCTGAGAGCAGAAATGGTACCAATTAGAGAACCAACAACATGAGCTCAACTAGTGTAATAAAAAACTCCCAGTTCCTGGACAACTGAACAAAAACTAGATAATGTATATCGATATTGTTCAATGTATTCATTACTTGTGTGGGGGTGTTGAATTAGGTATTCTCCAATTAAAAAAGACAAAACAAAAAACACCTCTAATCTAGAATTCTAAGATAATGATTATAGATTACTTTCTCATATATGTCGAATAGGTAGTTAAACCTGTAAGGACTTTAAACCCATACAATTTGCAGAAATCTAAGAATGTATATCAGAAGTTTATAATAAATTTCAAATAATAAAGTTTAAAGTTGTTATGTACATATTTGATAGGGTGAATTTTAGTATTTTTAGAATAAACTCTGGCAACAGATAGGAACCCTCCTCTGGATTTCTATATATAAGGCAGTTCCTGGGACAAAGTAGGTGCTCAGTGCATTTTTTTGAAGGAACGAAAAAGGCGGGACTCAGTATACGAATCAGAAATGTGTGACAGAAAAATGGGATCTATTTGGCAACAAGGGAAAGATGATATAGTGGCAAGGCCAAGATTAGATATCTATGCACATCTATATTATTCGGTAAATAATTTATATCAGAAATAGGAAATTGGTGAGCACCATTATTTATTTAAACTGACCACCAATTTACACCATACACAAGAATAAACTCAAAATGGGTAAAAGACTTAAATGTAAGTTGTAAAACCATACTAGAATAAAATATAGGCATCAAAATCTCCCACATCTCACATAGTAGAATTTTCAATGATCTATTTCCTAGGGCAAGAGAAAAAAAGGGAAAAATAAGCAAAGGTAATTACATCAAACTAAAAAACATTCTGTACAACAAAATAAACCATGAAAATGGAACCCAATGTATGGGAGAACATATTCGCCAATGATACATCTTATAAGGAGTTAATTTCCAAAATATATAAAGAACTCATCCAATGCAACAAAAAGAAGGCAAACAGTTCAAGTAAAAAATGGGCAAAGGACCTGAATAGACAATTCTTCAAAGAGGACATACAGATGGCAAATAGACATATGAAAAAAATGCTCAGTGTCACTAATCATCAGAGAGATGGAAATTAAAAGATGGGAATTACCTCACACGTATCAGAATGGCTGCCACCAATAAAAGCAAGTGCTGGTGAGGATGTGGAGAAAGGGAACCCTAGTACACTGCTGGTGGGAATGCAGACTGGTACAGCCACTATAGAAAACGGTATGAAGTTTCCTCAAAAAATTAAAAACGTAACTGCCGTTGACACAGTGATACTACTTCTAAGAATATATCCTGCCCTGACTGGTTTGGCTAGGTGGATAGAGCGTCGGCCTGTGGACTGAAGGGTCCCGGGTTTGGTTCCGGTCAAGGGCGTGTGCCTTCGTTGCGGGCACATCCCCAGTGGGGAGTGTGCAGGAGGCAGCTGATCGATGTTTCTCTCTCATCGATGTTTCTAGCTGTCTATCCCTCTCCCTTCCTCTCTGTAAAAAATCAATAAAATATACTAAAAAAAGAAAAAAAAGAATATATCCTAAGAATCCTGAAACACCAACCAGAAAGAATATATGTACCCCTATGTTCATAGCAGTTTTATTTACAATGTTTTAAGATCTGGAAGCAGTCCAAGTGCCCATCAGTAGATGAGTGATTATAAAAGCTGTGTGGATTTACCCAATGGGAAATATGTTCCTATAAAAAAGAAGGATCTCTTACTCTTTGTGACAGCATGGATAGACCAGGAGATTATTATGCTAATCTAAATAAGCCAGTCAGAGAAAGACAGATAACTCATGATCTTACTTATTTTGTGGAATCTAATGAACAAAATAAACTGATGAACAAAATAGGTCTATAGCAGGGGTGGGCAACCTTTTTGTGAGTGCGTGACAAAACCAGCGAAATCTCTGACTCATAATTCTTCTGCGTGCCAATCCTAATTTTTTGAGAACATGTTACACCTACTTGATATCTCTTAAGATGTACACATGTGAAGAACCTTGAAGCAATAATAAAATTCGTTTGAGCAACAAAAACACAGTATATGATGATGAAAAATACATTTATTTTTTAATGTATATGTACACTGATAGCCCAACAGAAAACTTTATGACTCCGTTTGATATTATCAGTGGGACTTTTGCTGCTGCATCACTGATGACAGAGATTTTACATCAGCTCTATATTTCGTGACCCTCAGAGATATGCACGAGCTACTACTTTCATCTGTCAGGCTACTCTTATTACAAGACTTAACAAAATTCATTACTGAGAACAAAGATTCACAAGCGTATGTGGATGAAACCAAAACACTGGTCGGATCTAGGAAGGCAGGGAGAGTTAAGGCAGAGGCATAGAAATTGCTCTTCCTCTTTCTCGTCAATCCATGTCTATGGTCTTTAAGATAGCCTGTTATGTAAAATTATTTATTTATCTAAGATGCAAGTACAATGAATTTATCTGAAAAATAAAAAAGTCGATATAGCCCTGACTGGTTTGGCTCAGTGGATAGAGCGTTGGCCTGCGGACTGATAGGTCCCAGGTTCGATTCCAGTCAAGGGCATGTACTTTGGTTGTGGGCACATCCCCAGTGGGAGTGTGCAGGAGGCAGCTGATCAGTGTTTCTCTCTCATCGATGTTTCTAACTTTCTATCCCTCTCTTTTTCTCTCTGTAAAAAATCAATAAAATATATATTTTTAAAAAGTTGATATTAAGAAAAAAATTGTAACTGGAAGATTATAAGAGAGGGTTTCGCGTGCCAGCAAAAGTTACTGGCGTGCCATGTTTGGCATGCGTGCTAGGGTTGCCCACCCTTGGTTTGTAGGCTTGGATGCATGAAACAGACTCTCAGATCTCAGAGGGGACGGGGTTTCAGGGGAGGCGGAGAAATTAACCAAAGAGCTTATATGTGTAGCTCATGGACACAGACAACTGTGTGGTGAAGGCCTGTGGTGGGGTGGGGGCTGGGTGGAGAGGGGCAAAGGGAGAAAATGGGGAACATCTGTAATACTGCTAACAATAAAGTGAATAAAGAAATACATGCATACATACAAAAATAAAATAAATGTAAACTGATAAATTCAGTCTGTGGTAGAAAATGCAGGAAGATTGTGAGAATTAGCCAAAAATTCAAGTTCAAATCAAGAATATCTGCATATTAGGGAAGAGAAGAAATTGTAACTTTGATTATCCAGGATTAGATGTTATGTATATAATTCAAATGAAGGGTTAGGAAATCTAATTCCTGAGTGTCTAGACGTGCTAGGTAAAGATTAAGGCAACTGGAAACCAGGAAATCTGCTATTAAAATTAAGGTAAGCCAACAGTCAAGAGGATTTAGTGCTGAATACTACTGGGTCTTATTCTATAACGATAGGAGTGGGGCAACTGAATATTCAGGGGTGGGTTGGTAATTCTACTTTAGATTTAGAAGATGATATGGGTAGGGAATTAAGTAGAGTATTATATCAGTTTGAGTATGAATCTTATGCTGAGTATCAATGGTTGATAGGACAGTAGTGGCTCCTGGTTTTGTCTTACTTTTTTTTTTTTAATTGCAGAATCTTAGATTGCCAATTATAAGCTTCTTTATAGTTCTTAGAAATTGTAAATATACCCTTCAAATATAAAAGTTTTCCTTTAGTTTTATGTAGTCTAGTTTTTCTTTAGTTTTATTCAGTCTAGTAGTAACACATTTTTACTCCAATGATAATTGAAATCATTTCAATTATATAATGAAAAAAAAGTAGAAAAAATTAGTTATCAGGAGAAAATAAGAAAGCTTTTATGTCCTCTCCATAATCCTAATGAAATAAAGCTTTAATAAGAAGTCAAAACATGCCATTGAGAAATGGAGAATTTTTCTTGAAGAAATTAAGTTACATAATATTTAGAGTTAAATATATTGAAAACTATATTTGGCTACTTATAGTAATCAGTGATTTATGTGCAGCTTTGTTTGAAGAATGTATCCAAAGTGTAGTTTATCCAATTGAGACAGTGAGTAAGCTTTGTAGTAGAAAACAATAAAGAAAACACTAAAAATGGATGTAGCAAAAGATTGAATAGTATGAAGAGAACAATTTTGGAAACAAAACTTCTAAATATGTGTCCTAGTTAACATCACCTAAGCTAAATTACTCTGAGTCACTGATACTCAAAGTATGGTCCATGGACCAGCTGAAAAGAAATTACCTGGGAGCTTGTTAAAACGGGGATTCTCAGAGGTCAATGAGGGGAAAAAATTAAACCTAAAGTTATATTTGTAAAAATAAAGTAACTCTTGGAAATAGATTAATAAATAAATAAATAAAATGGAGAATCTCACTTCCCATCCTGGACCTACTGAATCAGTGTCTGCATTTTTAAAAAATATTTTTTTATTGTTTTCAGAGAGAGGAAGGTATAGAAACATCAATGAGAGAAAATTACTGATCGGGCTTCCCTGCCCCCTACTGGGGGATCTGTGGCCTGCAACCTGGGCATTGAATTGTGACCTCCTGGTTCATCAGTTAACACCCAACCACTGAGCCACAGTGGCCAGCTAGTGTCTACATTTTAAAGTAATCCTTAAGTATGTGCACATCTAATTTTAAGAACCATGCTGTGAACAATTTATGCTATTGAGAGATCCACATAAATTTCTGTCATCTCAAGAAGCTGTCTCATGCTCCTCATTCAAAGTTGCTCCTAGATAGAAAATAAACTATGACTTGATTAACTTATGTTTCCAGTTCTAATACCATGCCTGATGTAAAATAGAGCTCACTAAATAATTTTTGAATGAATGAATGAATGAATGAGCACTTCCTTGGAGACTCCAACCTCTGTTGCATCTCTAGCACCTTCATAAAGCTCTGGGCTTTCCTTATAGAAAGTAGCACAGAGCTGATAGCTCACATCTACCTATACTGAGTAGATGGTAACATGTATTAGAGTAGGTATGCGTCTCAAGTTATACGCTCCATTCAGATATCCAGATAGGAGTAATTCATGACTACTTGATGCTGTCACAGTATCAGGCACAGAGAATACAATGATGGAAACTGCGCTAAACTTAACCATTGTTATAACTGCATCTCGAGAACATTGTTTTTAATCTTTGGGTTTTTCTTGAAATCAATTTTGTGATTAACCCTGAGGCTTTTCTCTGCTAGCTGTTAATCTCTCAAAGTCAGTCCTAATTTCCCCACTGGTGATTTGACAACATTTTCCTTTATGAAAAATACTGATAATTTCTTTATAAATTTCCCCACACCCTCTCTGTGTGTTGAGTTTGAATGTTTAAAAGCTGTTATAGTTTCCATTGAACAAACAGCCTGTTTTGCCCTGATAAATCTAGGGATGAAGAAAAGTCTTTAAGAGGTAGGGAAGACAAGTGGTATTAAGTTCTTAACTCCTCAAACCTGAACACTTCCCTGGTGTTCAGGGTTTATTTTCACAAACACTTCAATTCCCTGGCCATATTATCTATTAGATATTTTTTTCGGACCCTTTCCCCTTTTAACTTTTCATGGTCTTCAATTATTATTCTCATCACTCTAGTGAAACAGGAATTTTTAGGGGTGAAAAAGACAGGTTTTAGGAAATTTTAGAAATTAAGTGGACCATAGAGGAAGCACAGGGCTGCAAAGCAGCAGAAGATATATTTCCATAGAATAGGGGAAGCTGAAAAGCTGCAACAGGTACTTTTCCATAGAATGAGGGAGCTGGGAACAGCAAAAGGTCTATATTTACAAAATAAAAAGAAGGAAGACCCTCATCCAGAAGAAGAAAAAGAAAGCCAAAAGGGAATAGGAAAACAATAAGGAAGGAGGGTGGGGAGAACCTCACATGTCCCTTCCTTATATTGAGCCCAGGAGTTACTATAGTGACCAATCAGAGGGGATATCAAGGCACCAGGATCTGCAGCCTTTATAAGCCATAGGGAAAAGGAACTCAGTGGGACCCTTTCCCCCTCCCTACTTGGGAGCCCATTCTGTGGGACTCTTTTCCTCTCCCCATGTGGGAGTATGTACTTGTTCTTTAATAAATTTCCACCTTTGCTATACCACCTTCTGTCCGTGGATTCATTCTTCGATTCTGGAGGACAAAGAATCTGGGTTCCAGTCCAGGGGAACACTGCGTGTTCCAGTCCAAAAATTCCGTTTCACTAGGACTCCTCCATCTCCACCAGAATGTAAATATTTTAAGTTCTTTTCACTTTAGGAAAAAACACACCCCTCTCATTTTCCTTCTTGGAACATCTTTTTAAATTTAGGAAGATTGGCATTAAGGGGAAAGGAACTATAATATAGCCTCTACTCATCCCCACTTCTTTATTGCCCATTCAGTTCTCTCCTTATGTCAGTCTGTGATCTGTTATTATACACCCCTGAAATTCTCACTGTGAAGCCAAATGACCGCTGGGTTGCTGAATTTGGAAGACCCTTTTCATTTTTCTAAATACCTCAAAAAGTGCCGTTCAATTTACATCTACAATAGAACTGCTTTCATTCTATTCCTCAGAATTTTTTATCCAAAGATGCCAATAGCCTTAAACTTGTTTTCCTGCTACTAGGCTTGTTACCTCCAATCTGTCCTGAGAACTCTTGCCAGAGTGATCCCTGAAAGCTCTTGATCATCCCAGTACTCATTAAAAGCTTCTGATGTTTTAAGGATACATTTTAAGCCTGTTAGCCAATATCATTTGTTTTTTTAGTATCTGCCCCTCTGATATCTCCATCCTCATCTCTTTTGATAACATTTTATACACCAGCTCAACTGTGCCAAGTCATCACTTCTGTACAGTTATGCATCCTGCATACTCTGCCTAGAGCAGGGGTGGTCAACCCCTGGCACGCGTGCCAAACATGCCACACCAGTAACTTTTGCTGGCATGCAAAACTGTCTCTTATAATCTTCCATTTACAATTTTTTTCTTAATATCGACTTTTTTATTTTTCAGATAAATTCAGTGTAGGTGCATCTTAGATAAATAAATAATTTTACATAACAAGTTATCTTAAAGACCATAGATATGGCTGACTTTGAAATGCAGTTGATTGAATTTTAGAGTAGCTCAATTTGGAAGCAGAAATTTATTGACCTTAAAGTTGACTTGGAAAACATTGAAAAAAAAGTGGTTAGAGACAGGAGTACCAGAGAGAAGTGTCGAAAATGAACTATTTGAGGACTTGGAATGCCATTCTAGAAAAATTTTTCTGTTTAAAAAACTTTGCAACAGCGTTACTCTCCATGTTTTCATCCACATATGCTTGTGAATCTTTGTTCTCAGTGATGAATTTTGTTAAGTCTTATAATAGGAGTAGCCTGACAGATGAAAATAGTAGCTCGTGCATATCTCTGAAGGTCACGAAATATAAACCTGATATAAAATCTGTCATCAGTGATGCAGCAGCAAAAGTCCCACTGATAATATCAAACATAGTCATAAAGTTTTCTGTCAGACTATCAGTGTACATGTATACATTAAAATATAAATGTATTTTTCATCATCTTATACTGTGTTTTTGTCACTTAAATGAATTTTATTATTGCTTCAAGGTTCTTCACATATGTACACCTTAAGAGATTTCAAGTAGGCGTAACATGTTCTCAAAAAATTAAGGTTGGCACGCAGAAGAATTTTGAGTCAGATTTTGCTGGTTTTGGCACGCACTCTCTCACAAAAGGGTTGCCCACCCCTGCCCTAGAGCATCCACTGCACTTCCTATGCTTGGTTAACTCATGTGTATTGCTGAGGAGTGAGGTCAACTGCCACATCTTTGAGAAATCTTTATCTTCATCCCTCCTGACATCCATGCAGGGCATGCTTTCTGGGCCTCCCGAGTATTTTGTGCATATTCTCATCAGAGCATTCAGTTTCTGTGCATTTGTTTAATTTTAAGTCTTCTTCTGTAGAAGGCAGGGATCACACTTTCTGATTTCTGTGTCTTCAGTCAGTCCTTAGGCATGGCACATAGAAGAATATGCCACAATTATTTAAATGAACGAATCAAAGGATGATCTTATTGTCCTCTAGTAGGAAATTATAATTGGTTTATTATTTAGTATCTGATTCTAGAACAGTGGTTCTCAACCTTCCTAATGCTGTTACCCTTTAATACAGTTCCTCATGTTGTGGTGACCCCCAACCATAAAATTATTTTTGTTGCTACTTCATAAGTGTAATTTTGCTACTGTTATGAATCGTAATGTAAATATCTGATATGCAGGATCTATTTTCATTGTTACAAATTGAACATAATTAAAGCATAGTGATTAATCATAAAAACAATATCTATACTAATAAAAGGGTAATATGCTAATTAGCCTGGGAGAACTTCCAGGAGACCTTCTGGATTAAACCATAGTGGAGGAGCCGAGGTAGAGGCAGTTAGAGGCCAAGAGGGGAGAGTAGTTGTGGGTGATCAGGCTGGTGGGGGGCGGGGCCATTGGGGGGTAAGCAGGCCAGGAGGGGGGGCAGTTGGAGGTAATCAGGCTGGTGGGGGGAGGCATTTGGGAGCAAGTAGGCTGGCGGTGGGGGGCAGTTGGGGGTGAGCAGGCCGGCAGGCAGAGTGGTTAGGGAAAATCAGGCAGGTAGGCAGGCAGACAGGTGAGTGGTTAGGAGCCAGCAGTCCCGGATTGTGAGAGGAATGTCTGACTGCCAGTTTAAGCCTGATCCCTATAAACTGGCAGTAGGACATCCTTCGAGGGGTCCCAGATTGGAGAGAGTGCAGGCAGGGCTGAGGAATACCCCGCTCCCCTGTGCACGGATTTCATGCACCAGGCCACTAGTGTAATTATATATGTGTTTTCCGATGGTCTTAGGTGACTCCTGTGAAAGGGTGGTTTGACCCCCAAAGGGGTCGCAACCCACAGGTTGAGAACCACTGTTCTAGAGGATCATCAGAGTAAGAATTGATTTGTCAGTCTCTTGTTTATTAAGATGTGGATAAAAGGGGCCACATGCTGACCTGACAAGCTCAGGGGAGGCCTGCATGGCAGTCTTACAAACTCAGAGACCTAAAGTAACCACAAAGGATGGTCTGAAATTAAACTTTAACTAAAGCAGTGATGGTGGGCAGTTACGCCCTAGGCTGGTATCTTCACTGACAAGGTCAACCTTTACCTTCACTGAGCCATCTGTCTTTTTGCATCTATGGTAACATACCCTTGAAATGTCTGGGTAACTTGTGATTTCCCTTTATCTGGAGCCCCTGGGGCACAACCAAATGTGCTTGATGCCAGAACAGATACCACAAATTCCTTCATTATCATGTTAATCGATCCTGCACCCTCCTAAGTATGTGTCCATCATTTTACTTTTTATCCAATCCCAGGGGTTTCCTCTGCTTTGCTTTATCCCTCCTCCTTAATCTATCACCAATTAATTTCATGTAACCCACCTACGTACCTCCTTTGATTGCAAATGTATAAATACAAATGTAACCCTGCCATTCTCCGGAGCATTATCTCAATTTGTTGAGGTTCTGCTTCCCGGTATATGTCGACAGTTTGGCTCAAATAAACTCACAAAAATTCTTTTCGGGTTTCAATGGCTTTTTACGTTAACAAAGACAAACTTTTGTCCTCAACTCCAATCTATGTTGTATATATACTGTTTCTTAGTTAAACTACACCCACATTTACCAGGCTCTAAACAGCCTACAACAGTTCTCAGTTGCTTGATGGCTTTTCAGCTTCCATAGTTACTATTTGCACTTCATCTAATCAAACCTTTCTCATTTTATGCCCCAGCATGAGCCTCTGACCCAGACACATAATTTATTTGGATGTGTGGTATATCAATTGGATCAGGTTCAGCAACATTTGACTAAAATTCAAATTAATAGTATCCTAGAATGTTTAACTTGAAAGAAGCGTATTTCTTATGTTAAAGAACTTCATTTATAAGTTGCTTAAGACATATAACTTGTGGTTCCACAAAATCACCAGGGATGCAGACTCTTCAGTTCATGACTTCCTCATCACTAGGTGTGGTAAAAGGCAGTTACTAGAGCTCTAGCTGTCACAGACATCTTTTAGATTATAGGATGCAATCAGGATTCAAGAAGGGTATGCCCCCTCTCTCAAAGAAATCCTCCTGGAAGATCCATAGAACATTTTTTCATCTCACTGGAAAGCTTACCATGAAATGTAAAAAAGTTTTGTCCAACTTGATAAAAATCCCCAATTACATGGCTTGGAGAACTTAGCTTAGCTATTTAACTCCATTTCCATTTCTAAACTATGAATACCAATGCCTATCTCACAGAAATTCAAGTATGCATTTGAAGCTCTAGTACAGTGACAGGCTCATAGCGGGATCTCAATAAATAGTTGTTGTTGCTATTAGAGATGAGGTTATTGAAATTCAAGATTGTTGTAGCTCCTCCAAAATCATACAGATAACAGTGGTTAAACTAGTATTCAAATCTAGATCTGTCTGACTCAGATATAGTGAAATATTGCAGGGACTAGAACTGAGAGCTTCTATTTTCCAGTTCAACCTCCTATATCCTGAATTGTGATGGATTTTTGGTCTGATTTTTTTGGATCATTGAAAATAGCATTAAAACAAAAATCTAGTTTCTTTTGTTTGATTTATTCAAATAATTGCCTTGCTTTCCACTTCTTTTTGTGGAGACTTGACCGAAATCAACAGCATTAATTGAGTGTGCAATTCTGGAACCATCTAAGAAAGCCAAAATCATTTAAAATTAGTTTGAGTTTAGTAACTAGGTTGAACTTTGCCTTTGTCAAGCAGTTTCCAGCTGACTCACTGCAGCTGCAACAATTGACATCATTTTGTGCCTTTCATGCAAAGACTAATTTGGCAGGCAACACTCCCAGTGGAGTGGGTTTCAGAGCCTCAATGAATCTCAGAGTTGGAATGGGGACTCTAAAGGTCAGGAAATCCAAACCTTAATGTAATGATTGAATTGGATTACATCAACCTTACCAAGTGGTTTTCTAACCTGCACTTGGATAAGCCTAGTGACAAAATAATAGCAAACATTTACACATGGGCTGAATTGTGTATCCCAATCTGTATTTGAGTAGCTCTGACTTCCTTATATTGAACTGAAATCTGTACTCTTAGCCTTCCAGCCAACATTACTAGTTATAGTCCCAGTACAAATATAGTACTTTTTGGATTCTTACAACCTTTCAAATGTTTGAAGACCATGACTTTGCCTTTTCCTTAGAATTTTCTCACTGCTAAATACCTCTGATTCCTTTAACTTTTTCTTTTTCATTCGACGTGGCTTTAATTTCCTTCACAACTCTGAGTTCACAGGTATATAGTTTTGGTTTGGCTAGATTATTCTTAAAGAGTTTCTCTCTTATCCCAGGGGTGAATGTAATCCTGCAGTTGTAGACTGAGGGAATTGTCCTGGTAAAGTAAGAGGGAAGTTGCTTGAAAAATTATGGAGTGGTTCTAGGTTAGGAAATGATCAAATTGTTGAAGTTTTGCTGGACCTCCTACTACTAGCCAATGTGACATATTAATTTCATATTATGAAAGGCTAAAAGGCATGAACAAGTCGTAGTGTTCTTTAAACACAAGGTTATGTAAGTTGGGTTATTTACTGTGATAGGTTAAAGTCCATCTGCTTTATTTTATTTGTATGGGTCCCTTATTTTAGTGCTGAGGATGGATGGATAGATAACTGCTTAGGAGGAAATAATGGTTGTCCTTATAGTACATATAGATTTAAAGCAAAACAAAGAAAAAATTATTTTTGAATCTGACAAAGTTTCAATTTTTTTTATGGATTTAAAACCGCAGTTTGAAGTCATTCACTGAAATACATATTCCTTTAGTAACTTCAGAAGTCTTGCTCTGCTCTTGAAGAAAGAACTTAACTGAATTCAGGATTTGGTAATGTTCCATGTCTGTCACTAAACAGCTGTGTGTTATTTGAAAAAAATATCGCTCACTATCTCTGCTTGTGAAATGGGGGGAAATGAATCCTTCATTGTGTAACAGATATGAAGTGAGGATAAAATGATATATTTTCTTTATTTCAATTAGTATTTATGAAATGATTTTCATATTTATTCATGTTCTGAGAACTGAAGATTCAGTGGCGAAAATGTTAGACAAGGCCCAAGTACTCATATAGCTTATATTTTTATAATAAAACTTTAGATCAAACATTTTTATGGGCCTTGCAACACAAGGTACTTTAATTTTTTGAATCTTTTATTTTTTACTGTTGCATTGATGTGGTCATTTTTTGGGGGGAGGGGGTACACATTTTAAAAGATCCTACTTTTAAACTGAACTTTATTCCAAAATCTTAAAAGTCACATAAAGATTTTTTTCTATATAGGAGATAAACAACCTATATTAAAGTTTGATTTTTACCCTAAAATATTATTTTGCCTTGTTTTACAATTAATCTCAATGCTTAACTAACACTAAATATTGAAAATATTGCACCTTCCTTTTAACTCTTCCAAAAGATACACTAACATTCTTAAAATTTATCATAATTTAAAGAGCTATTAGGCAACATTGATTATGAAAGTCTTGTAGATTTGGAGGCCTAATATTGCCAAAGTTGTCCATTTTTTTTTTTTTTACCATATAATTTTAGAATAATTCTAATTGAAGAAAGGCTATAAGTAAGTGATTTTTTTCTGGTTTTTTTTTTTACCCTCATAGATTTTCTGGCAAATATAACACACAACCTGTAACTTATAGACTTTGTATGTTTCTTTTGTAAACATAATTTTGTGTTTGGAAATGAAATTTACTTTCATTTTTATCGAGTCATATTTTTATGCTTAAAACTTTCAAAGTTTTGAAAGATTTTTATAAATAATATATAACTTCCTTGAGTTTACCTAAGTTCTGAAAATAATTTGCTGGTTAGAGATTTCCTAGAATGGAGATTTGAGTGGGGTTAAAGTATGGCTTAATTCTTTCATATTTTTTTAACACGAGTAAAAGAGCATTACTGTTACTTTCATATTGCATCTGGAAATATTTTAATGTATTCACTATTGTGTTTCCCTCGAGAATTTTTGTTGCCCACATTACACACTCCTTTGTCCCACATGGGTTTATGAGACATCCACTGTCTCAAAGAGAGTCCTTACAGATTTTGAGCATCTAATGCCTCTTTAGAGATGTGAGAAAATGATAGTTTTGACCTACAAAAGCTTAAGCCTTGAAGAACTCTGGGCATAAAACTCATTGCATAAGCAATAAACATGAAAATAAAATATCAATTCCGAGAAAATTCCCTCTCTTTCTCCCAGATGAAATAAAATTACTGTTGTGTTTTGGAGAACAGAGTGGAAGTAGAAGAAGGGAGGAACACTTGTGTGTGTGTGTGTGTGTGTGTGTGTGTGTGTGTGTTTGAAAGGGGGGTCTTTGCCTTTATCCTCTTTCTCACACTAGCCAAAGTACCAAAATGGATCTGGTCTCAGCATCTGGTTGCAAGAATCATGTGACACTAGAGAATAGAGATGGATATTTGGTGTGTCTAGGGAAGTCGGCCTGAAGTACCTTAGAAGTTCAAGTGTTATTTATGTGTCCAAGAAGGGTAGACACATAGCTAAGAGAAAGTACAATCCAAGAGACTTTGTGTTCAGGAATGTAGGATACACATAAGTGCTTCCGATAAAAAGTGAATAAGAGCAATGTGGGATCAGTAACAGGGACCTGTCAGCAACTTGCGTTAATTGAAGATTTAGTACAGGATGGGGATAATAGCTATCAATAGTTAACTTTTTGTGGTTACTTGACAGACGCTAAGTATTCTAAGCACTATCTCACAGATACTTCACAACAAAACCATTATGTAGACGATGCTTCATTATTTCCATTGTACATGAGGAAACTAAAGTACAGAGAGATTAGCCACCTGTCTGCACTCTTGAACACTGTATCTACTGCTTACTTCTGAGGGAATATACAGCTTGCTGAGTAGTTGATAACAACCTAAGATTAGGTGCAATACCCACAACCCCCAGACTCTAAACTCCACAAAGTATTAACTCAAGCCAGTGTATAGTACTGAGGCTTTGAAATGATAGAAAACCATGAAATAACTGGACAACTTCACATAAATTGGGTAACTCCGGGCAACCCTAGGGGGAAAATGTCTATATAAAAATATTACATTATGGAAAATTAAAAGGACATTTCTTGCACACCTGAGTTTGTGACCAGAGTTTTATATTTGTCATATATTGAAGCAAAAACAGGACAGAAATACTAGCAAAAGGAATCCAAACCAGTAAAAGGTCACTAACTCTAGGATCCCTTGAAAGGGAACATCTTTCAAGATACTCTAGGGAATAAACCCAAGAATATAGTGAACATTTTACAGCAGTTTGCTAAATAAAAATGCAGTCACTAAATTACCTTGAAGTACCTTGTTATTTACAGTGCTTTCTTTCACTCTGACCAATTTCTTCAAGAATACCTTCATATATCCTTGAATTTTTAAAATTAAATTTATTGGGTTGACATTGGTTTACGAAACTCTACAGGTTTCAAGTGTACTACTCAATAAAACATCATCTGCACCCTGCATTGTGCACCCATCATCCTCCAAAAGTCTCTTCCCATCACCATGTCCCCTCCTTTCCCACCAACACATATCCCCCACCCCTCTTTCCATCTGGCTATCACCACACTGTTGTCTGTGTCTATGTGTTATGTATATATTTTTCTTGATAATCCCTTCATCTTCTTTTATCTAGTTGCCCGCCCCCCCTCCTTGGCAGCTGTCACATGTATCTATGCCTCTGTTTCTATTTTGTCAGTTTATGTTGTTCATTAGATTCCACATATAGATGAGATTATATGGTATTTTTCTTTCTCTGCCTGGTATATTTAATTTAGCATAATAATCTCTAAGTCCATGCTGTTGCAAAAGGTAAGAGTTTCTTCATTTTTAGAGCCCTGTAGTATTCCATTGGGTAAATAAATGTACCAGTGGTTTTTTATCCACTCACCTGTTGATGGGTACTCGGGCTATTTCCAGATCCTGGCTATTGTAATAGCACTGCAATGAACAGAGGAGTGCATATAGTCTTTCTGATTGGTGCTTTGGTATTCTTAGGATGTATTCCCAGAAGTGGGATCACTGGGTCAAAAGGCAATTCCATTTTTAAATTTTTTGATGGAATTCCATACTCCTTTCCATAGTGTGCAGTCTCATTTCCCAACAGCAGTGTGCAGAAAAAGGGTTCCCGTTTCTCCACATCCTCACCAGCACTTATTGTTGATTTTTGGATGATAGCCATTCAGGCAGGTGGGAGGTGATGTCTTTATATACTTTGGAAATTAACCCCTTATTAGATGTCTCATTGACAAATATGTTCTCCCATATAATTTTCCTTTCATATTTTGTTGATGGTTTCTTGTTCTGTGCAAAAGCTTTCTATTTTGATGTAGTCCTCTTTGTTTATTTTTTTCTTTGTTTCTCTTGTGCTAGAAGATATATTGGCAAAAACACTGCTACAAGAGATGTCTGAGATTATCCTGCTTGTGTTTTGTTCTAGGATGTTTGCAGTTTCGTGACTTAGATTTAAGTCTTCTATCCATTTTAAGTATATGCTTTTGTATGGTGTAAATTAGTGGTCTAGTTTTATTTTTTGCATGTGCCTGTCCAATTTTCCCAACACCATTTATTGTATCAGGGGCTTTTATTGGCTTCAAAGTCAATCTTCATTCCTTAAAGGTTATTGCTGACATCTAGAGTCTCAGCATATCTTTCTCAAACATGACATTACAGTCAAAGCCTTGATTAATAAAACTACAATTGGAAACTGACTTTGTGTATTCTTTGCTAAGGAAATCAGATTCCTATTGGATTAATGAAAACAAGTATATTGCCTTGAAAATAATAATACTCACTTATTAATAGATTTTAAATTCTGGAGGGATCAAGTAGGGAGAAAAATATAAATGTTTTGATATTGCTAACAATTTACCAAATTGCTCTAAGAAAACAAACAAGTTTTTAAAAATCAATATTTTGAATAGTCATAGGAATAATAATTATTTTGAGTGTATTAATCCCATAATTAATTCCAGCTTATCCTGATTATTTTCCAGTATTTCTATGAATCCAGTTATTTCTTAACAGTTTTATAAATTTTATGTATTTTAAAGGTATGCTCTGAAAATTTATTCTCAGAAATTCATATTTTAGAATAACTCAGAAGATGTAACATTTTTGCAAATGCATCAGAGTGAAACAATGACTGTCTCTAAATGACAAAAAAAACCTTCAAATAATATGATTATAGATCTGATTTTAATGCAATTGACAAAGGAATTTGCTTATTTTGGAACAATACTTTAAGATAACACTCAGAATTACAACTGAAAATATATCAGACAAAGAAATCAATTAATTTGTTCTCCACTGTCAATTGTACCTGGAATTCCTGTGGGGAAATTACCTTGGTTTTGAAAAAATCAAAGGGAGCTTCCTGGCCTTTTCATTTGCCATTAAAATTACCGCTCTGCTTTACTATGTGTATGCTTTTCTTTTTCTTTCTTATTACTTTTTTTCCTATTTCCATTTTCCTTCTTGAGTATTCCTCCTCTAGTACACAAATTCCTGTAATATGTATGACCCTTTCTTTCATTCTTTTTCACCTTTTTTTCACTTCCTCAATTCTTTCTCTTTTTGCTTCTTTGCTCGTCACAATCCTTCAGCTTGCACAAACCCTCTGAGATGTACACAGACCCTCTGCAACTCTCCTAGTCCTTCTGTGTTTGGTCTTTTTAACTCAATTGGAAATAACCATCTTTAGAACAACGTACTTTCAATTCCATGTGACCGAAATCAAATACTTTTTTCCAGCTGAATTAGAATTCTAACAACTAGAAGGTAGTAATTAGTATTCTTTAGATTGGCAATTTATGAATACATTTCATAACTTTTAGAAACATTTTTTTTTTCTCTCCATTGGCATATACACTTAAAATTTTAGAGCCATAACAGAGATAACATTTTTTTTTTTTTGTAGACCCAGGCAAAAACAAACATTTTAGGTTAATAACTTTAAAAGACATCAGTTAAACTTAAATTAGCCATTTGGATTCTTGGCGATTATTGTATTTCTTTAGTGTGCTCAAAAGTGAACTGTTCTGCCCTGACCGGTTTGGCTCAGTGGGTAGAGTGTCGGTCTGTGGACTCAAGGGTCCCAGGTTCGATTCCGGTCAAGGGCATGTACCTTTGTTGCGGGCACATCCCCAGTGGGGGGTGTACAGGAGGCAGCTGATCGATGTTTCTCTCTCATCGATGTTTCTAACTCTTTATTCCTCTCTCTTCCTCTCTGTGAAAAATCAATAAAATATATATTAAAAAAAAAAGTGAACTGTTCTATTATCTAGTGTCCTTGGCAACATGTAAGGAGGCTTCAGAAGAGGCAGGGGGTGGGGCAGATATCAGGCGCAACAGCCTGAATTGAAAAGTGCCATATTTTCACATGGATGTAGCTAGTGGCTCCCTGCTGCTTCCAAAGCCTGCACATGGTTCTGGGATGGCATTAATTTCCCCATTGTTCCTGGGACTGCAGCAGCTCCTGGTCCTCCAGAAGGAGATTTAGAGTGTTTACAAGACTTATTTCCTCACATTTTTCTTTTTGAGTTTTACAGTCTGGGAGAGGGATGAGATCTTTCCCCCCTCTTTGAACCATCAACTTAGAACTTTCTGATTAGAATTCTTATGATGTAACAATATGAAAGCTTGAAAATAAGAGATTTTATCCTACTTACTAGACCTTGGGCAAAACAATTCTGTTATAATACATGTTCATCTTTTTATTGATCATTGGCTCATAACCAAAGGTGGACCACTTGGCCAGAATGTGACCTAGGGGATACCCCTGGGTACTGACACTGAGGCCTCTCATGCTTAAGACTCAAGGGTTACACACAAAATAACAATTAGATAAATAGAAATGAGTAAGCAACTATATTGCAGTATGATTCTTATGCAAATTTCTCTAAGCAATAATATCCCAAATTAAAAACACAATTATTAAGACACCCCAAAATATATATGCAACAAGCAAAGCAAATATTACCCCAAAATTCATGTAACAAAACCAAAAGAGTGCTCCAACCAGATTCTACGCTGAAGAACTGGGATTTTTTTATTTTTTATTTTTTATTTTTTATTTTTTTGTCACCTAGTTGTGCCTATTGATTGCTGTGGAATCCTAAGCAATTCAGAGAACCCAAATGGCAGGATAGAGGGTTCTTGGTTGTGCATACCAGGGACTTTACCCAGTTTGGGCTTTTCAGCCCACCAACAACCCATTTACTTCCCTCAGCTGGACATAGCAGGTGACCAGCACTGTGAGAAAGTGAGGAATAGTCCCCAAGTAAAATCACTTGGCAGTTGCTAGACACTCCCAAGTTCTCCCATGGGATTGATCATCCATAGGCAGCCTGGGAAATCCCTTCCAAAGTCCAGGGACTTACCAGGGGGCTCCCACTTGCTCCTGCCTGGTTCCCCAAAACTCTAACTGAAAACCAGGTTCAGCTGCCTATTGCCAAGAAAGCCAAACTTCTGAGACAGGTGCTGGTGAAAAAGTAAAGTGATTTATTCAGGTGCTGGAAACCTGAGAAGATGCCAGGCTCATGCCTCAAGACCACCTTAACATCTTAGTGCAGGCAGAGGTTTTTATAAGGAGGGATAGGAGAGCAGGACAAAGAGATCAAGGGGAGGTGATTGAAAAATTCTCTGCATGCAGAACAGCACAATCCCTTCTGATAAGGACCTCTAAACTGGCCAAGTGATGGTCTGATGTGAGTCATCCTAGTTTTCGTCATTCTGGTTTTGCATCATGCTGGTTTTATGGTTGGAGGTCAGCAATTTTTCTAGAGCTGGGATAACTACAGGTCAGAATCTGTATCTTCGGAGGTTCATTCCTAGGATTCTAATACAAACATGCTGTTTATCTACAAGCTACATATCCATCAGAGTCAGCATTTACAGAAACAATGTCAAAAGAATGGTATGGTGGATTACAATCCCCCCTGTTACACATCTGGTATTTTGGTTGCTTTCTTTTTATTTAAATATTTTTTGGGGGATTTCTCTTGTTCTTTCATATGGGGCATATTTCTTCATCTCCTCATTTTGTCTCTGTGTATTGGGTAGATTTGCTATGAATTCCAAACTTGTAATGATGGCTTCATGATAATGGTATCTTGTTAGGTTCAGTGGAACAATCTTCCAGATCACCTGAGCTATGTGCTCCAGGAATGTCTCTTGTGGGTTATGCACACCCTCCTATTATAGTTGAGTCTTGAAGGCTATTGGCTCTTTCATGGGTGGAAGTAGCCCTTCAGGATGACTGAAGGGTAAACTTTGATAACCATGTATGATACACTGTGCCAGGGCTGCCGCCGGGGGGGGGGGGTGAGGTGGGGGGGGGTGGTGGTAGGAAGGGGGTGAGTTGTTCCCAGCAGGGTCTGATGCCTGCCAGAATCCCTTTTTGAATGTTGCCTGTTGGTCAAGCTCTAGTGTAGGCTAAGCCCATCTTTGGGCAGGGTTTAGGTACAGATTGATGTCAGTTGTTGTGTATAACTGACCTTCAAGTACTTGTCTGGAGCTACAATACCTTTCACTCTTTGTGTCTGTATTTACTGCACCCGGGTGTGCCTGGGAGGGGGCCAATCTTTGTATAAGGGTTGGCTTACTCCAACTAAGACCAAGGGGCAGATCTGTAAAAGGTGTAAGGCTCCCTGAGGTCTATCTTTACCTTTCAGTTACTCCACTTCTCCCTGGTCTTCCTGCAGAGACTTCTGAAGAAGACTGTAGAGTGGGCCCGGCTGGCCGTGAACTACAGCCTCTTCTCCAGTTGTGAGTTCAGTAATACAGGCTAACCAGGGTTGGGAGGCAGGGCTAGTAGGTCCCCTACTTTGGGATTACACAGTCGGGCACTCAGTGAGGGGAAAGTGGCTCCTACTCCACAGCCAAACCACTCAGTCTCTTCCAAAGTCTCCAAGTCTAGTTTCCCCTGGAGGGGCTCACTGCGGGTTCAGGTTGAATGCGGCCAGCCATTCCCTTTACAGGGGCAAGATCAGCCACCCCAGGCTCAGTGGCATAGATTGAAAGAGTCTCTCATTGGGAGTGATACCAGCCCAGCCCTTGGGGATGGGGGGGCGCTAAGCACTTCATCCAGGTCCCAGACAATAGCCTCTGAGGGACTCACACATTGAATGTCTACTCTGAACCGGTCTTCCTTCCCCTCCCTGGGAATAGAGGCCAGAGGGGCTGGGTATCTGGAACTTGGCAGGGCTGATCCAAACAGTCTCTTGTTGGGAGTGGTGTCCAAAAGCATTTTCCCCTTCCTGTGGTAGCAGGGGCTGAACTCATTGGAGAGAGAGGAGTGATCCCCCTGCCCCCACATGCAATGTAGCCACACACTCCAGCACCTGCCCGTCTGGTTCACAGACAAAAGCTTATCTGGCATTAATTTTGTATCCTGCTACATTGTCAAATTCATTTATTAGGTCTAAGAATTTTCTGATGGAGTCTCTAGGGTTTTCTAAGAACAGTATCATGTCATTTGCAAATAATGACAATTTTACTTCTTTTCCAATTTGGATGCCTTTTATTTCTTCTTCTTGTCTGATCACTTTGGCTAGCACTCCCAGTACTATATTGAACAGGAGTGGTGAAAGTGGGCATCCCTGTCTTGTTCCTGTTCTTAAGAGAAATGGTTTTAGTTTTTGCCCGTTGAGTATGATGCTGGCTGTAGGTTTGTCATACAAGGCTTTTATTACGTTGAGGTATTATCCCTCTATTCCCACTTTGCTAAGCGTTTTGATCAGAAAAGGGTGTTGGATTTTGTCAAATGCCTTTCCTGCATCAATCGATATGATTATGTGATTTTTGTCTCTCAATTTGTTTATGTGATGTATCACGTTTATTGATTTGCAGATATTGTACCAGCCTTGCATTCCTGGAATAAACCCTACTTGGTCATGGTGTATGATCTTTCTAATGTAATGCTGGATCCGGTTTGCTAGAATTTTGTTGAGGATTTTAACATCTATGTTCATCAAGGATATTGGCCTGTAATTCTCTTTCTTTGTCGTGTCTTTATCTGGTTTTGGGATTAGGGTAATGCTGGCTTCATAGGAAGAGCTTGGAAGTGTGCCTTATTCTTGAGTCTTTTGGAATAGTCTGAGAAGGATTGGCTTTAGTTTTTCTTTGAATATTCGGTAAAATTCCCCTGGGAAGCCATCTGGTCCAGGGCGTTTGTTTGCTGGAAGCTTTTTGGTTACTGTTTCAATTTCATCAGTAGTTATAGGCCTATTCAGGTTTTTTGATACACCAAGAAATCTATGGCATTTTTATATGCCCAAAGTGAACTTACAGAAAGAAAAATTAAAAAAGCAATCCCATTTACAATTGCACCAAAAAAACTAAGATACCTAGGAATAAACTTAACTAAGGAGGTAAAAGGCCTCTACCCAGAAAACTTCAGGACATTGAAAAAAGAGATAGAGGAAGACATAGACAGATGGAAGAACATACCATGTTCATGGATTGGTAGAATCAAAATGTCCATACTACCCAAAGAAATCTATAGATTCAGTGCATTCCCCATTAAATTACCAACAGCATATTTCACAGATCTAGAAAGAACTCTCCAAAAATTCATCTGGAATAAAAAAGAAAACCACGAATAACTGCTGTGATCCTGAGAAAGAAGAACAAAGTAGGAGAGATCTCAATACCAGATATCAAGCTGTATTACAAAGCCACTGTTCTCAAAACTGCCTGGTACTGGCACAAGAACAGACATATAGACCAATGGAATAGAATAGAGAAGCCAGAAATTGACCCAAACCAATATGCTCAATTAATATTTGACAAAGGAGGCAAAAACATATAATGGAGTCAAGACAGTCTCTTCAATAATGGTGCTGGGAAATTTGGTCAGACACATGCAAAAAAATCTAACTAGACCACCAACTTACACTATACACAAAAATAAACTCAAAATGGAAAAGGACTTAAACGTAACATGGGAAACCATAAAAATATTAGAGGAATCCACAGGTAGCAAAATCTCAGATATATGCTGAAGGAATTTCTTCACTGATACAGCTCCTAGGGCAATGGAAACTAAAGGGAAAATAAACAAATTGGAATACATCAAAATAAAAAGCTATTGCACAGCAAAAGAAACCATCAACAAAACAAGAAAACCCACTGCATGTGAGAACATATTTGCCAATGATATCTCCGATAAAGGTTAATGTCCAACATTTACAGGGAACTCATACAACTTAACAAAAGGAAGATAAACAACCCAATCAAAAAATGGGCAACGGACCTAAATAGACACTTTTTGAAAGAGGACATACATAAGGCTGAGAGATATATAAAAACATGCTCAAAGTCACTAATCATCTGAGAGATGCAAATCAAAACGACAATGAGGAACCATCTCACATCTGTCAGAATGGCTATCATCAACAAACAATAAACAACAAGTGTTGGAGAGGATGTGGAGAAAAAGGAACCCTTCTGCACTGCTGGTGGGAATGCAGACTGGTGCAGCCACTGTGGAGAACAGTATGGAGCTTCCTCAAAAAACTAAAAATGGAACTCCCATTGACCCAGTGATCCCACTTCTAGGAATATATCCCAAGAAGCCAGAAACACCAATCAGAAAGGATATTTGCACTCCTATGTTCATAGCAGCACAATTCACCATAATTAAGATTTGGAAACAGCCTAAGTGCCCATCAACAGATGAGTGGATTAAAAAACTGTGGTACATCTACACAATGGAATACTACACTGTGGTAAAAAAGAAGGAACTCCTGCCTGTTGCATCAGCATGGATGGAACTGAGAGCATTATGCTAAGTGAAATAAGCCAGTCAGAGAAAGACAAATATCACATGATTTCACTCATTTGTGGAATGTAGAGAACAACATAGACTGATGAACAGGGACAGATCCAAAGACAGAGAAACAGCGATCAGACTATAATCCCCAGAAGGAAAGTAGGGGAGAGAGGGGGCAAGGGAAGAGATCAACCAAAGGACTTGAATGCATGCATATAAGCTAAACCAATGGACATGGACAACAGGGGGATGAAAGCATGAGTGGGGGAGATGGGGGTTTAATGGGGGGGATGAGGACACATTTGTAATACCTTAACTAATAAAGAATATAAAAAACAAACAAACAAAAAAACAAACAAAACAAAAAACTTTGGCACACCTACACAATGGAATACTATGCTGCTGTAAAAAGGAAGGAACTCCTACCATTTGCGACAGCATGGATGGAGCTGGAGAGCATTATGCTAAGTGAAATAAGTCAGTCAGAGAAAGATAAATATCACATGATTTCACTCATTTGTGGATTATAATGAACAACATAAACTGATGAACAAAAACAGATGTAGAGATAGGGAAGCATCGATCAGATGCTCAAAACTCAGAGGGAAGGTAGGGTAAGGTGTGGGTGAGGGGGAGAGATCAACCAAAGGACTTGTATGCATGCATATAAGCATAAGTGATGGATATGGACAACGGGGTGAGGGTGAGGGCAGGATTGGGGGGATGAGGGGACATTGTGGGGATAAGGATATATTTGTAATATCTTAATCAATAAAGGGGGGCGGGAAGCTTATCTGGGAGACACTGTCCAAATGCTCCAGCTCTGCAGGGCACTTTGGTCCCCCTGCACAGCTTAACTCAGCAGGACAGGCAGCCATGTAATTCAACTGGGGAGGGGCAGGGCACCTGCTATGTGCTGGAGATGGGAGAGATCAGCCCTCTTTCCAAAGCCACACAGTTTAGTCACTTGCTGAACTTGGCCAAGAGCCTCTCCAGTAAAATGGGCCCCCAAAATCACTGCTGAGTGCAACCAGCAGACCCCTCTGCAGGACCTAAGTACAGCAGAGTGGCCTTGCAAGCAGTCAGAGATGGGGCCGCACTCCCCAGGCTGGTGCTATAACAATAGGGATGCTAGTCCCTGGAAAGAAGACAACTGGGACTCCCTGGAGGAATGAAGCTTCACTGATTTTCACCACCAGATGCTATGAGGCCTCCTCTTACTGTCTCCATTGCTCTGGATTGGGGATCCCTGCATAGGGTTGAGACCCCCTGCTCCTGGAGAAAGGAAATTTTGCAGCCCTGATGTCACCCAGGCTTTTGAGCCTTGCACCTAGGTGGTGGGGGCCAGCCCTATTTGGATCTCTGCCTTTCTTACCAGTCTCTCTGTGGCTTCTTCTGTAAATCCTTATTATAATATTTCAATACAGCTAGCCTTCAGTTGTACTTCAGGTTTATTGCTGTATACTTTAGCTCTAAATCTGGTTTGGGGCTGGGAGTAGATGAGTGTAGCTTCCACCTACTTGGCAGCCATCTTGGAGTCTTCCATATGTCCTTGAATTTTGACTACTTGTTATGTGAACTAAAGATTAAATGTCATTTGAATTAAAAATTCAATTTAATATCAGATTATTACCCAGTTAAAGTTTTCAATCCAATTTTTTAAGGTTTGATATAGGTTTGCTCTGTTTAAAAACCTTACTCACTTATTTTTTATTAAATAAATATACATTATTGTTTATAAGTTTGAGGGTTATATAGGCCTGGTCATTGGAAGCATAATAATCAGCTGGCTTTTGAGTTATGCTAAACTTTAAGGATCTTAAACACATGAGTGTACTTTGACATGATAGAATGTGCTTTTTTTCACTTGAGAAAATATATTAATATGTTTTACAGGGAAATATAAGACTGTATAATAATTTATCTATAGTAAATTTTATAAAAAGGAAGACATACCTACTATAAGAGAAAATAAACTATTTAATATGTGTAAGATGAAATGATTTCTATTATTTAAACAACGGCAAAAATAAGAATGAAAAATGTTTCCTATAAATCAAAGATTTACTGTTTAAAAAAATAAAACTTCATTTTTAATAGTATTATAGAAATAAGGATTTTGATAATAAATTGTTATGTCTTTAAAGTTAAAGAAATTTTTATTAAAAGAATATTTTGATGCATTAAATTTTATAATCTAGATTTTTAACTTTCTGGATTATCAGTCAATTTCAGGGTAACTGAAAATATAGTCAGTTCCAGAATATTCAGACTCATGGAGGGAACACAGCCCAAATCAATCACTTAGTCATTCCATCAACACTTAGTTAATGCCTGCTGAATGGCAAGCTATGTAAGGGCAGAGTCAGAAATGGTAAATGGTGGTCAGTATTTATCAGAAAATCAGTTTTATAATTATTAATGATTAGTGATGTATAGAGCTTCTGTTTAAATTTGTTTTTTGGAAATAAATTAAAAGGTTGTATTGTCTCTTTTAGGCTTCTAAATGGCATTCAGTACTTCTATTTTAATTTGTCAAATTACCTGTAATTTGAAAGCATCACTGTCTTTTTCCAAACCTCTTCTGGAGTGGCTTGAGCACTAGAAAACTCCACTTTATACTATGTCAGAAAACCACAGGGCAATTTTATTATTATAAGATCCAAATTGCAGCCCTACTTGATCAGTTTTGGTGTCACTTTTCTATAGCATCAATAGCATTTTTGAAATAATTTCAGATTACTAATAAGAGAAACATTTGATCATTACATTATCCTGAATTACAATCTTCTAATGTCACCTTAGAAATAGTTGGTAATTTGGCACTGTAAGCAAAGATTACAAAAAAAAAACACCTGATATATATATATATATATATATATATATATATATATTAATTTTTGAAAAAAAATATATTTTATTTATTTTTTACAGAGAGAAAAGGAGAGGGATAGAGTCAAAAACATCGATGAGAGAGAAACATCGATCAGCTGCCTCCTGCACACCCCCTACTGGGGATGTGCTGGCAACCAAGGTACATGCCCTTGACCGGAATTGAACCTGGGACCCTTCAGTTCTCAGGCCAATGCTCTATCCACTGAGCCAAACCAGTCGGGGTGAAATTGATATATTTTAAAAAAATATATCTTATGGTAGAATTTCAAGTAGCGTTTTAGATTTGTTTCATGTCTATTTGAGTAATATAAAAACTGGGGCATATTAAGTTTTGCTATCTTGTTTTTAGACTAAGAAGGTCAGAACTATTTTTCCTCTGGCTCAAGATAATATCATTGTATATACCTTCATAGAAAACACACACCCACATGGGAAATTATTTAAATGAACCCTTTCCCCCCTCTTTTACTACAGCAAATTAACAAAATGAATAGATATGTAGTATCTTTCTTGGAGAGTAAGACAACACTCTGGACCTCAATTAAGCCTAGAAAACAACAGCATATTGCCAGTAGGATTATTTATAGTAAAAATGCAAACAAACAAGTGAAGATACCCAGACTGTTGGTATTGGACATATTATTAGTAAACTTGTAAAATCTGTGGACTATGCGGTTTCCCCTAATGTGCCGTAATTTACAAATTTAATACATTTGCTTTTGTTGTAAGGAGGTTTATATTGGATTTGCCAGCTAACTTTACCAACATCATCTGGATTTTTCTGCCCAGGTCCACTCAGATAAAAACAATAAATACATAGAGGATTTTTTTATTTCCTATAAAAGAATTGTGTGAGGAAATACATTGGCAGGCAGCATATTATAATAAGAGGCCCAGTACATGAAAATTGATGCACATGGGGGGTCCCTCAGCCCAGCCTGTGCCCTCTCACAGTCTGGGACCCTTGGGGGATGCCCACTTGTTGGCTTAGGCCTGCTCCCTGAGAACAGATTATCTAAAAGAAATAATCATATCTTTGGGTAAGGATTTTTTAAAAAGGTAATGGTTGCATGAAAATTCACTGATGGTGGGGCTGAGGGGACTCTTGCAGCAGGCTCCCCGGTGGGGCTGAGGGGATTGGGCACTACCATCTTGTGGCTGTTGGCGCCGCCATCTTGTGAGGGCGTGATGGTCAATTAGCATATTACCTTTTTATTATATAGGATACTATGGCTCTGTCTCCTGATGTCCTGAAAACTATGATATTGCAAGTGAGGATGTCAGTGATGGGCAAGGTATGAATGTATGTGTATACACACAGGTATTTTTGTGATGTATTTACCCCCTCCATAACCCACATATGATTCTGAAAGGAGGTATATTCTGAAATTTCTAAAACATTATCTTTCCATTTCCAATCTCAGTCTAGGCCAGCCGTAGGCAAACTACGGCCCACGAGCCGGATCCAGCCTGTTTGAAATGAATAAAACTAAAAAAAAAAAAAAAAAAAAAGACCATACCCTTTTATGTAATGATGTTTACTTTGAATTTATATTAGTTCACACAAACACTCCATCCATGCTTTTGTTCCAGCCCTCCGGTCCAGTTTAAGAACCCATTGTGGCCCTCGAGTCAAAAAGTTTGCCCACCCCTGGTCTAGGCCAACAGAAAATATGCTTTTTGGTGAATTCTCCTATTTTTCTGTTAAAAAAAAAAAAGGCAGAGAAATGTTATGCAAGTACACTCATACAATTCCTGTGCAGTTTCCTTTGTTAACAATAAATACTTACATGGGAAATTGACATAATGAAATTGTTTTCTATGGGACATGTGAAAGTAAAAATGTAAATTTTTGTGAAACATGTAAAAGAAACAATTACTGGCAGGGTTTCCTGTAGCTGAATTTCATATTCTGTTGTAATTTTCACAGGAAGCAAGAAAATACACAATCCTATTGGTAAGGTGCATTTTTATTTGTTTATTCAGCTGTTTACAGTAGTTGGTGTGTTCTAGTCAATTTATTAAATATTAGGACATATACAGAGACAAATAACATACTATAGGACTCTAGGAGTGTATCTATCCTATAGTGAGGAAAAAATTAAACAAGCAAATGATATGTGAAACTGCTATGCTGGAAGTGTGTGCTGTGGAAATATTGAGGTGGAGGTTACTTATTTCCCTATGGCAAGGTTTCTGATCACTAAAGTGATTCTGGGTATACACTAGGTAAAGAATACTGGGAAACATATTTCATGTGATGGACATCTTCATTTAAAAAAAAGGCACTGGATGTGAATATGCACAGTATATTTAGGGAATGGCAAACAGTTAATAGATGGGTGTTCTAGAGGAAAATGTCTGTTGAGCCTATATGTTTATTTTTTTCTGGGGCCATTTATTCTACCTTTGGATAGAATCTTTTTTATTGAAAAATATCTTGGCGACTGCTGAATTTCTCTACTTTAAATTAATGATATGATTAACTTATTTAGGGGAAAGCAAGGGTATTAGTTGTCTTAAGGACTTAGCATATTTTATAAGGATAAAATAACAGGAAGAAAGTGACTTTAAAGATCAGTTAAAAATAGGACATTTTGATAACTGCCATTTATTTGGACTCAATAGGTAGAATCTTATTACGGGATTCAGTATGAGCAGTGCAAATGGGGCATGAAGGCTTCAGTGTATATGTAGAATTGGAGATGCTTTCACTTTCCATTTGATGAAATTGAATTTCTCAAAATGGACTCTATATCTTTTTAATTCAAAGATTTTCAGCAAGTAGGAGGAAGATATCCTATAATTTATGAAGGTAGCTTATTTATTTATTTTTTTTAGCTCTCAGCTTTAGCAACTGCTTTTATTTTTCCAGCCATCTTGCTGCTGGTGATCCTTATAAGGCAAGCCGCCTTTCATTTTCATCTTCCTTAGCACAGCTGGTGCTTACACTGCTCTCAACATCCACTGAGTCATTTCCTGCTGATAAATGTCTATATGTAGTCACGACTGTCACCTATGTATGGGACACAAAACTGTCCTCTCTTTTTAAACCGAGATAGCATTTGTGCCAGCCCCTAATCTTATGTACCACCTTTTCCCCTTTCAGAACCAAGCTGGCAATCCTCAACTTGAATAGCTTTAAAATTGCTTATAGCAATCAATGACAACTGAGGCATCACTAAAGAATTTCTTTTATCTCCAAGCTCCAATTTAGATCTGTCATTAAGCTTGAGTAAGCTTGAACTGTCAGAACATTTTCCCTCATCACATGCTCAAAGCACAAAAAGTCAACTTCAAAATCAAATTTTTTCTCTCTTACTATACTTTGTAATGGTTCCATATGAACAGTAAACTTTACTGATATAGTACTGTCAGTCTTTAGTAACTCAGATAACTGACTTCAAAAAATAGTGATATGCTGCCCAGCTGGTGTGGCTCAGGGGTTGAGCATCTTTCCATGAACCAAGAAGTCACCATTTGGTTCCAGGTCAGGGCACATACCCAGGTTGCAGGCTTAATCCCCAGGAGGAGTCATGCAGGAGGCAGCAGACCAATGTTTCTCTCTTTCCCTCTCCCTTCCTTTCGCTTTCAAATGAGTAAAAATAGTGATATGCTGCCAAAATTCAAATATGACTGTGGTAAATCATTTCCTTACGTTCAGTTTCTTTTTGTTGTGCTTTAAGGGAGAAGCATTGTGATATTGGGGGAAAGAGCACTTGACAGTGAGTAAGGAGATGCAGAATCTGTTTCCTCCTTTTGCATTAAAGACTGTGTAATATTTGGCAAGTCACTTTATTCTCTAGTCTTTAGTTTCCATGTCTGTAACATGAAGTGGTTTTACTAAATTAATTTTAAGGTCCCACTCATTTCTAACATTTGGCACATTAATAAATTTGACTTCCCATCATGTAGTATTATTGGTCTTTGAGAAATAAGGAGTTAACAGCTGGAAGTCAGAAATTAATTAGGAAGTTCAAAATCCAAACCTAATTGCAAGGATGATTCAGCTTCATCTTCTGGACTAAAGCATTGTCTTGTTTGGGTTCTGTTGGTGAACAGTAGCTGTCTTTTTAAGATCACAGCTTCTATCTTGGAGATCTTTTCCATTGACAGATTCCTTAGCCTCACCCACATATTTAAATGTACTTTGATCTTTCTTTATTTTGCAAATTTCATTTTGAAACAGTCTGTGTGAACATTAGAGGTGCCAGATTGAGACTGAAGACCACAAAAATCTGGCAGAGCTACACATGCCAAGTATTCAGCAGCTCAATATGTTTATAGAGTCCTTGTTCAAAATTAGAGTGATTGTTCTTTAATAATTTCTTTACAAGCTCCAATGTGGCTTGTTGTAGTTCTTCTCTTACCCATAAAGGAAAGAAGAGGTTGTTTCTTAATACCCACTTGTTTCTTTTATAAATACTACTAGAGGCCCAATGCACAAAATTTGTGTGGGGGCGGGGGGGGGAGGGAAAGGGAGGAGGGGTCCCTCAGCCCGACCTGCACCCTCTCCAATCCGGGAGCCCTCAGAGGATGTCCTACTGATGGCTTAGGCCCTCTCTCTGTGGTTCTCTGCTCTCTGTGGGGCCTGCCTGCTCCACACCATGGCAATGGGCAAGCAGACCCTGCTGGGCGCTGCCTGTGAGCTGTTCTTGCCTGATCGCAGATTGCCGTGGTGAACTGTCACTCCTGGCGACCGCCAGCAGGCCCTGCTGGGTGCTGCTGCGGGCCGCGCTTGCCTGCTCGTGGATTGCTGCAGCAACCCACCATGCCTGGCAACCCGCCAGCAGGCCCTGCTGGGCGCTTCCCTGCTCTGGGTCACCAAGGCAATGCCTGCTGGGCTCACATTGCCGGGGTAACGCCGCCAGCGTCCTGCCCCAGCTGCAATGGGCGCCTCCCATCGTTGTCGCAGAGTGACGGTTAATTTGCATATTATTCTGTTATTAGATGGGATGTTTTTTAAAGTTAAATTATTTTTTCTCACCTATCTTCCTGCAAAGCTATGACTTTAATGGAAATAGTGAAATCTCATTTTTATTGTTGAAAGTATTACCGATGCCCCCCTTACTTTCCCCCATTGACCCCTTCTAGCCTGCACCCACCCTTCCCATTCCAGACCTTCACCACACTATCTTCTGTGTCCATGGGTTATGCATGCAAGTTCTTTGGTTAATCTCTTCCTATCCACTCTCCCATCCCAACCTTCCCTCTGAGATTGGACAGTCTGTCTTAGTTCTTGAACACCTCCATCTCAAACAGTTCCCTTCTTAACACAACAATCCTTTCATGCTGATACCTATAGGATCAGTCACGTGTCTCTCAGGTGACAAAGAAAGGATAGAATTTTAGAGTATGAGTCAGTTTATCACTAAACCTCATGTTGTTAACATCTCAGAAGATTGTACTGTGAATATTTTCATTTTTATTGTATATTTCATTTCCTTTTTGTAACATTTTCATGTACTTTTGTTTTTAAAGTGTTTATAGATTAAACAATACATTAGACATGTGCTGTTCACAAGAAAGGTTAAAAACAGGGGGTCATTTGGAGGTCTAAAGTGGATTAATTTAATTTACATTATTTATTATTATTATTATTATTATTATTATTTTATTATTTTTATCCTCACCGGAGAATATTTTTCCATTGATATTTAGAGAGAGTGGAAGAGAGAGAAGACAGAGAGAAATATCACTGTGAGAGAAGCACATTGACTGGTTGTCTCCTGAACGAGTCCTGACTAGGGCCTGGGCCAGGGAGGAGCCTGCAACCAAGGTTCATACCCTTGACTGAAATCAAACCCGGGATCCTTCAGTCTGCAGGCCAATGCTCTATCCACTGAGCTGAGCAGGCTGGGGATAATTTGTATTTCTAATGGGGGAAAAATGATTCAGTTTTTGAGCAGCCTTCCGGAAGGAATTATGTTTAAGAACCAAGGTTTTTCCACTGTAGTTTATTCCATGATGCCTTAGCATGAGAAAATAATTTGATGATCTTTCTATCACTCAAAAAGCAAGATCTTAAATACAACTATCCTAGCATATAATCACTAAATCAAGGTTACCATTTTGTGATTTTTCTTTCCTTTTCAATGCCAGATCATGGTAGTCCTATACTTGAGCCCAGAATCCATATCTCACTATACTTTAAGCCTTCACATCGCTCACCTTGAATTGACATCACCCATTGATATTTCTTAGCCTGACTCATTGATTAAAGTTAGACTCTGATATGGATCTTCTTTGCATTTTTGGCCATAGTTCCTTGTAGTCATGATTGTCACCTATGTATGGGACACAAAACTGTCCTCTCTTTTTAAACCGAGATAGCATTTGTACCAGCCTCTAATCTTACCATTTTTCAATGGCTAACCAATCTTTTAATTTATTTTATCGTAGGGTGTTAATAGCTAATAGCAGTTCAAGAAAAACCATCTCTGAGAATGACAACATTTCTACAGCATTGCCTTAACCAGGTGGATTGAGGATCTGAGGATTCGAGGCACAATGGCAGAAAGACTTAGGCATAGATTTGTGGTAAGTTCCAGTTTTCCATGACCCTCTAGAATGTTTAGATATAGGTTGATAGCTGCTTACCTTTCCTCATACTTACTAGTGTTATAAAAATAATATGTCTTTTGTAAATAAGCACTATACACTTTCCTTAGATGAGTACTAATCTATGCCATATGATTTTTAGAATTGTGAAGCAGTTCTATCTATGAAATTGTTTTGGTAGAAAAAGGAAAGTACCAGATAGTTTTTTCCATCTCTAAT
The DNA here is from genome assembly GCF_964212035.1 of Myotis nattereri. Classification (NCBI taxonomy): domain Eukaryota; kingdom Metazoa; phylum Chordata; class Mammalia; order Chiroptera; family Vespertilionidae; genus Myotis; species Myotis nattereri. The sequence continues at coordinate 81,631,868 of NC_138075.1, forward strand.
TTATGGACATGCTTTCAGATTTAAGGACTGGACATAGGTAGATATTGTCCTACGTATCTTTTACATTTATATGCCATTACTTCTTACACTTCACAAAAACTTACCTAACATTTATTTAATACATATTTTACTATGTAATGATAGGTTATGACTTCTTAATATTTGATTCTACTTTATGATTAATTTCCCTATATACTGCATGATAATGAAAGATAAATTACAATATACATTTATGTTATCTTATTTGCCAAATAATTTACTATATTTCATTAATCTAAGATGACATCAATTGTTAGATGCACCTTTATGTATCACTAATAAAAATTTGTTCAGTTATGGAATTTACTGAAAGGAAATTTTATACAAATGTAGAAATTCTAACATATGAAAATGTATGCATTTTGGAGTCAAGGAAATGTAGTAATAGGACTATTCTAAACAGTTCTGAAACTTTTGTCTACAACATTCCAAATACTTTTAAACATATAATCTCATTTTTTTTTTACAAAATATTTATAGTGTACATTAGGACAAACTTATGTTTTCTTTTTTGGGGAGAAATTAGGCAAACTTGTGAAAGAGAAAGAAAAAAAAACAAAACCCTTTTTAGCCTGGTCAGTGTTGCTCAATGCTTGAGCATGGACCCATGAACCAGGGGGTTACAGTTTGATTCCTAGTCAGGGCACAGGCCAGGGTTTCTGGCTCGATCCTGGGTAGGGGGCCCGCAGGCAGCAGCTGATCAGTGATTAACTCTCATCATTGATGCTTCTATCTCTCTGCCTCTCACTTCCTCTCTGAAATCAATAAAAAAAATATAAAAAATACACCTTTAAATCTGTATTAATAATGTGAACTAGAAACCTTTCTAGCTGCAATTGCTTATGTTTTCTTAATTGTTGGTGGTGGAGCATTAGAAATTATTGAAATTGGATTTTGTACTGGAAATATTTTCAAGTTCAGCTTTGGATATACTGAGGCAGACATGTTTTTATATATTATATGCAAGTAAGAAGTTACTTCTTTGGACTTATGTCTTTTATAGTGGCAAATATACCCATTAACATTTCAATTAGGATTCTTTCTTTGGCCTTTCACTATACCATACATTACTATATACTAAATTTAAGAAGTTCTTTGTAAGATACTAATGGCATTAGTATTAATACTAGTATACAATGAATGATTCTGCTGTTCCAATTTATTTTTACATTCATAGGTAGCTCCCAAACTAGAGACAAGAAGAATAGTGACATAGAACTAATCTGTATAAAGGGAATCTAAGTATGGGGAAAAATATTTATCTACATCTTAGACATGTGAGTTATAAAAGTGAATTCCCCTTTTTAATAATTGACATTTAATTTTCATATTAGCTGACTAGTTTGAACATCTGCACAAATCTGCTCAAATAAAAATAAAAATATAAAGTTTCAGATGCAAAGATTGCTTTCAGATGAACAGGTACAGAATATCCCAAGATATAAACTTCTGTTTGGAGGAAGTATTTTATTTGGGATACATATCTATTAGATTTCCACTTTTACAAATATACAGTTGTCACATACATTAGATTAAAATTACTAAGAGGGGAAAAACCTAGCCCTCGTGAGTGGGCAATGTGAAACTTATAACAAACAATAACTGGACAAGTATGCCTCCCAGAAAGGTGATCCAGGTGCTATTGAGGCAAAGGTTCACATTTCTCTATGTGTGAATGTGTTTTAAAGAAAGGCGATTGTTGAAGCTTTAGTGAATGTTGTGATTTCTGTGTAAAGGAGGGAAATAGCAGCATTTGGGGCATTTCAATAATTTACCTCTAAAAGTTAAGAATTCTTTCTTGAATTGGACTGTTGATTCTTGGCTTCTCTAAAATGTATAATATGTATATAAAATATACAATACATATAAATAATGTGCATGTAATTTGTTTCTAAGCATCATTTTAGGGTATATAAAACACAATATAATGGTATAAGAATAATATCTGTTACATATATTAATATGAAATTTATTTTAAATATGACATAAAATGAGTCAAATAGCTTTAAATATTTAAATTAGTTTGATCATGTGCTTATCTATAAATGCTTATAATTTGTGAATATGTAAGGTCTTTAAAAGTTTATGAATTATGTGAAATTTTGTTTTCAGTCTGGCAGCCTTTTGTGTTTTGCTTCTTAAAAGTTAACAAAGGTGAACCAAGAAAAACATGAAACAATCCCCCCAAATGGGTTGACTTTAGCTCCCTACACTGACCAACAATGTGACAAGTGTTGAGGTCAGTGTCTTTTTTACTGTGCTACCTCATGTTGTTTCTCTGTTTGGCACCATTCTTAAATAATTTATTCTTTCATTCATCTGCATTTCCACCAGAATGTACTAGGATTCCCTTTCCCCCATATCTTTGCCAGCACTTATCATTTGTTGATTTGTTGATGGTAGCCATTCTGACAGGTGTGAGGTGATACATCATTGTTGTTTTAATTTGCATCTCTCTGATGATCAGTGACTTCGAGCATTTTTTTCACATGGCTCTTGGCCTTCTGTGTGTCCACTTTGGAGAAGTGTCTATTTACGTCCTTTGCTCACTTTTTAAAACTATATTTTTATTGATTTCAGAGAAGAAGGGAGAGAGAAAGCTAGAAATGATGAGAGCGACTCATTGATCAGCTGCCTCTTGCACTCCCCACACTAGGGATCAAGCCCGAACCAGGGCATGTGCCCTTGACCAGAATCAAACCTAGGACTCTCAGTCCACAGGCTGACACTCTATCCATGAGCCAAACCAGCTAGGGCTTTTCCCACTTTTTAATTGGATTGTTTGTCTTCCTTTTGTTAAGTTGTATGAGTTCCTCATATATTTTGGAAATTAAGTCCTTATTGGATGTATCTTTGGCAAATATGTTCTCCCATGCAGTGGGCTCTCTTTTCACTTTGTTGATGGTTTCTTTTCCTGTGCAGAAGATTTTTATTTTGATGTAGTCTGATTTGTTTATTTTATCCTTAATTATCTTTGCCCTAGGAGATGTTTCTGTAAACATATTGCTATGAAAGATGTCTGAGATTTTGTTGCCTATGGTTTCTTCTAAGATTTTTATGGTTTCATGACTTACATTTAAGTCTTTTATCCATTTTGAATTTATTCTTGTGTGTGGTGTAAGTTGGTGATCTAGTTTCATTCTTTTGCATGTACCTGTCCAGTTTTCCCAATACCATTTATTGAAGATACTCTCTTGACTCCACTGTATGCTCTTGTCTCCTTTGTCAAATATCAATTGAGCATAATGGCTTGGGTCAATTTCTGGGTTCTCTGTTCTGTTCCATTGTCTGTTCTTGTGCCAGTACCAGGTTGTTTTGAGTACAGTGGCTTTGATATCTGATATTGCGATTCCTCCAGTTTTGTTCTTTCTCAAGATTACTGTGGCTATTCCAGATCTTTTTTTATTCCATATAAATTTTGGAATGTTTGTTCTAGATCTGTGAAATATGCCCTTTGTATTTTAATAGGGATTTCACTGAATCTATAGATTGCTTTGCAGCCACTGTGGAAAACAGTATGGAGTTTCCTCAAAAAATTAAAAATGGAACTCCCATCTGACCCAGTGATCCCACTTCTAGGAATATATCCTAAGAAACCTGAAACACCATTAAGAAAGAATATATGCACCCCTATGTTCATAGCAGCACAATTTACAATAGCTAAGATTCGAAAACAACCCAAGTGCCCATCAGCAAATCAGTGGGTTAAAAAAGCTGTGCTACATTTACACAATGGAATACTATGTAGCAGTAAAAAAGAAGGAACTTACCATTTGCAATAGTATGGATGGACCTGGAAAGTATTATGCTAACTGGAATATGCCAGTCAGAGAAAGATAAGTATCACATGATCTCACTCATATGTGGAGTCTAATGAGCAAAATAAACTGATGTAAAAAATAGATCCAGAGACATGGAATCATGAACAGACAGATGAATTTCAGAGGAAAGATGTGGGTGGGAGGTGGAGAGGGAGAGATTAACTGGGGGAATTTATATGCATATATGCATAAGCCCATGGACACAGACAGTAGTGTGGTGGAGACTTGGGAGGGGTGAGTGCAGGGAGGAGAGGGTCAATGGGAAAAAACAAAAAAGAAAACAACAAAAAACAAAGCGGACATCTGTAATACTTTCAACAATAAAGATAAATTTTTAAAAAATTCTAAAAAATTATTCTTTCATTCTCTCACTTATTCATCTTTTTAAGAAATATCATGCCCTAGTTCAGTGGTCGGCAAACTGTGGCTCGCGAGCCACATGCGGCTCTTTGGCCCCGTGACATGGGCCACGCAGTTTCAATTGCACTGTACGTGCACGCCCACATATGGTGTTTTGTGGAAGAGCCACACTCAAGGGGCCAGTTTGCCGACCACTGCCCTAGTTAGTTTGGTTCAGTGGATAGAATGTCGGCCTGTGGACTGAAGGGTCCCCAAGTTGATTCTGGTCAAGGCCACATGCCCCAGTTGCAGGTTTGATCCCCAGTAGGGGGCATGCAGGAGACAGCTGATCAATGATTCTCTCTCATCATTGATGTTTGTATCTCTCTCCCCTTCTCCCTTCCTCTCTCTGAAATAAATAAAAAAAAAATATTTTTAAAAAAGAAATATTTATCAGGTAATATTACATGCCAGCCACTGAGTTTGACTTCAAGGATACAGAAATGAACAGATTATTAGAGTAGGCTGCTAGCTAGATTTGATCAAGGGAAAAGGGGAGGCAACAGAACCAGACCCCTGACTATGAAAATAAAAAGCATCGGGGTCACTTGGGGGCGTAGGCAACATCAGTATGCCAGCCTGACAGGTTTGGGGCAAACCTGGACATCCTGAGAGGGGGAGGAAGGGACAGAGGGAAATTCCTATTATTAGCACAGGAGCAGACTGGCACACAAGTCACCTTCAAGTGACCTCATCTCAATTATACCCTGATTATAATAAATTAGCATTATGGTTTTAATCCTCCCCTTTGTGGGCAAACCTAGAGAAATGTGGGTAGAATTCAAAGTGGCAGGACCCTGTCAGAAGGAAATCAGAGCATAGAATTGAATAATTAAAAAATAAGCCCACTCTTTTCAGGAATTGGATTGTTCAAAATAAAACCACTCTTTTCCCAGCCCAAGAGATTATAAGAAAAAGAAAGCTCACACAGAGATCACAGGGCAGTTGCTCTTTGAGCCTGCCCAAACTCTCTCTCTCTGAGAGTGTACTTTCACTTTAATAAATCTTGCCACGGCCACTTGAACTCCTGTGCGTGTGTGTGTGTGTGTGTGTGTGTGTGTGTGTGTGTCCCCGAATTCTTCTCTGTCTGGTGAAAAAGACAGACATGAACACTGCTTTCATGGACTTCTTGTTTTGTGGAGAAGAGAGATAACTAAATCATTTAATTCCAGAGTATGTGAGAGATTCAGGGAGAGGGAATTGTGCTTTGCTTAGAGAGTACATAGCACAAGAGACACCTGACTAAATTTGGAGAATTGGGGAAACGCTTTAGTTCTTGTTCACATTCCCAAATTATTTGTTCCTTAGTAAGGTTCTGTTCAGTTAGACATTTCTGTTTGTATAAGGGTTCTCTATGGCTGCTATAAAAACTTACCACTAATTTATTGGCTTCAAACAACAGAAATGATTCATTTATATTTCTGGAGCAAGACTTCAAAAATGGGCCCATGAAGAAATGAACCAAAACCAAGGTATCAGTAAGATCCATACTCCCTAGGGAGGTCCTATGGGAGAATCTCTCTCTCTCTCTTGTTTTTTTTTAAATGTTTTGCTAGAGGCCCAGTGCATGAAATTTGTGCATGGGCAGGGTCCCTCAGCCCAGCCTGCACCCTTAGGGGATGTCCGACTGCTGGTTTTGCCAGGGATCAGGCCTAAACTGGCAGTCGGACATCCCTCTTGCAATCTGGGATGCTGCATGCACCAGTGACCATACTTTTCATACAGGTGAAAGGCATCTTGCTGTTGTATGGGCAGCTATATTTTTTTGCCCTGCTTATAAAAATTAATACATAACATGATCCTTCTGAGGCAGTAGTACCATTTTCCCCATCTTATGTGTGGAAAAACTGAAGCTGAGAGAAGTTAAGTAATTGGCTTTGTCACACAGTTCTAAGTGTCAGATCAGGGCTGACCACAAAATATACAAGCCAGAGTCTATGCATGTCATCTCTGCACCATCCTGTTTTTTTAGTGTTAGAGTAGCCTTGCCAGGTTTTAATTTTTAAATCTAAGAGACTGTTCCCGATATATAGGCTAGGCCTGGCTGGTATTCAGGACTGATCTGTGGGGCGTCCGGCGGGTGGGGTGATCGGGGCCCCCCCGCTGGCACCTATCTTGGCTGGTGGCCTTGTGCCACCCTCTGGCCAGCCCCTGTCCCCCGATCACCGCCACCGGTCACCTCCCTCTCGGGGGATAGATGCTCAACGTGGGAGCTGCCTCCAATTGGGGGCAGCTCCTATGTTGAGCATCTGCCCTTTGGTGGTCAGTGTGCATCATAGCGACCAGTCATTCCACTTGTCGTTCCACTGTTCAGTCAATTTGCATATTAGGGTCTTATTATATACTAGGGGCCCGGTGCACGAAATTCGTGCACTCGGTGTGTGTGTGGGGGGAGAGTGTCCCTCAGCCCAGCCTGCCCCCTCTCACATACTGGGAGCCCTCAGGCGTTTACCCCCATCACCCTCTGATCGCCTGATTGGCCCCTTGCCCAGGCCTGACGCCTCCGCCAGAGGTGTCAGGCTTGGACAGGGGACCCCCATCTCCCCCCGATCACTGGCTCTGGCCCCCGCCCAGGCCTGAGGCCTCTGGCCCAGGAATCATGCCTGGGCAGGGGACCCCCATCTCCCTCTGATCGCTTGCTCCACCCCCCGCCCAAGCCTGACGCCTCTGACCCAGGCTTCAGGCCTGGGCAAGGGGACCATCATATCCCCCCAATCCCCGGCTCAGCCCCCCGCCCAGGCCTGATGCCTCGGCCAGAGGAGTTGACCCTCATCACCCTCCGATCACCAATCACCGGATCGGCCCCTTTACCAGGCCTGAGGCCTCCGGCAGAGGTGTCAGGCCTGGGCAGGGGACCCCCAGCTCCCCGCGGTTGCAGGCTCCGCCCCTGCCCAGGCATAACGCCTCTGGCCTAGGCGTCCGGCCCGGGCAGCGGGGACCTGCAGTGGCAGCGGGGGGCGCCGCGATCGTGGGCTTCGCTTTAGACCCAGGCAAGGGACCCCTAGCTCCTGGGACTGCCAGCTTCTACCGTGCCCAGCTCCCATCGCTGGCTCCACCCCTACTTCCTGCTATCACTGGCCAGGGTGGCAAAGGCGCCTGATTCTCTGATCATGGCTGGGGGGCAGGGCAAAGGTGGCCCCAGGGCCGCCTTTGCCCTGCCCCCCAGCTCTTAGGTCCCCCCTGGGTTTCCGATCACTGTCAGTGGCAGGGGGCTTCTTCCTGCTTTCCCTTTCGCCTCCCTGCATTGTGCCTACATATGCAAATTAGCCGCCATCTTGTTGGCAGTTAACTGCCAATCTTAGTTGGCAGTTAATTTGCATATAGCCCTGATTAGCCAATGAAAATGGTATCGCTGTACGCCAACTACCATTTTTCTCTTTTATTAGTGTAGATGATTGATTTCAGAGAGGAAGGGAGAGGGAGAGAGAGATGGAAACATCAATGATGAGAGAGAATCATTGATTGGCTGCCTCCTGCACACTCCCTAATGGGATGGAGTTCTACCCTGGCATGTGCCCTTGATTGGAATCAAACCTGAGACCCTTCATTCCTCAGGCCAATGCGCTATCCACAGAGCCACACCTGCTAGGGCTCTTTTCTTGCCTTTTCTAACTTCTAGAGATGCATCCCTGGTATTCCTTGGCTCATGGCTACTTCTTCCATCTTCAAAGCCAACAGCCTGGTCACATGCTGCCTCCTTCATATGACAGTGATGATTACATTTAGGGTCTGGGTGATGCAAGTTAATCATCCTAATTTAAGAACCTTAAATTAATCACATCTGCAAAGTTTCTTTTGTCATATAAAATAACGTTCTAAGGCAGTGATGGCGAACCTATGACACGCATGTCAGAGGTGACACGAGAAATCATTTTTTGGGTTGATTTTTCTTTGTTAAATGTCATTTAAATATATAAAATAAATATCAAACATATAAATCTTTGTTTTACTATGGTTGCAAATATCAAAAAATTTCTATATGTGACACGGCACCAGATTTAAGTTAGGGTTTTTCAAAATGCTGACACGCCAAGCTCAAAAAGTTCGCCATCACTGTTCTAAGGTTTCATGGATTAAACCATGGTACTGGGGAGAGGGGAGCATATTATTTAGTCTATCACATTGGCCCATCAAAAAGTAGTAACTCATGTTTGGCAAAGAAGTCCATTCTTTATAAGATACTAAATCTTTATATTTTATAATGTTGTAAAGTGTTTTATATGTAACTCCAGGAAAGCTGGCCTACATACCCAACCATTTTGGGTATAGTGATAGTTACATAGACAGAATTTGAACCTCTGAATCTCCTACCTGTCTCAGCAGTTGCAGCCTTCCCTACCCCTCTTAATCTGAGTCTTACTTGAACAGATATATCATTTTATGAAAAGAAAGTGAATTAATTACGTATTTGTCTTTGAAATGCTTATGTATCCACCTATTTGTAAAAAAAAAAAAAAAAAAAAAAAAAAAAAAGCTGTACTTTATATGTACCATAAATACTACCTTGGCCAGACATTTTTAGTTCGTTTCTCTTAGCCTCTTCCTTTAGGGTTGTGTGTGTGAAGAGCAGTTTATCTTCCAATAGGGAAGGTAGCCTGCCAGACACAAGGAGTCATAAGATGGAGAGCATTTCAAGAGAAAGTGATTCAAGAGAGCCAAGAGTATGTTTACTTGGGTTCAGCTATTTTTGAAATTTCTTTATTCTTCACAATAGAAGTGAATAATAAAGCCTAATCATGTTGAGTCCATTGACCATTGTTATGTTTCTTCCCCTAGACCAGCAGTTCTCAACCTGTGGGTCGCGACCCCTTTGGGTGTCGAACGACCCTTTCACAGGGGTCACCTAAGACCATCAGAAAACACATATATAATTACGTATTGTTTTTATGATTAATCACTATGCTTTAATTATGTTAAATTTGTAACAGTGAAATTGGGGGGTCACCACAACATGAGAAACTGTATTAAAGGGTCGCGGCATTAGGAAGGTTGAGAACCACTGCCCTAGACCTAGGAGAAGAGTGGAATGAGGTAGTGGGGAGAGAAAGTCTTGAGGAATTCCAAATGATAGGGTATGTAGTAAAAATTTGTAAACACCTAGGGGTAAAGTAGAATATAAAAAATAATTAAATGAAAAAGGAGACATATGTACAACTTTAGACAATAAATACATTTTTTTAAAAATTAAATAAAGCTCAAATCATGAAGGGACATGAAGGAACCCACATTTTTTGAGTAGCAGCTGAGAGCATAGAAAATTAGAGTGGTGATAATGCCTGAAGAAAGGGAGATAAGTGAACCAACAATTATGGTATACTCATTACCTTCCAGAACACTTGCTGGGTCCTTGTCCTTTGATGGGTCTGTTTGGGTATCGAATTCTCTTTACTGCAGAAAGAACTGAGGTTGGGAAAAGTTAACCGATTTTCCAAGGCAATTCATGTAGTGAATGGCAGTGCTTGTATTTAAAGTTTAGTTTGTCTGAATCCAAAATCCAGTGCCCTTTTTATATCCCACCCCCTGTCTAGGGTGCCCAGTTTTTTATTTCATCACAGAATTACATGGAAGAAACTGGAGAGATAACTCTTAAAATGTCAAATTATTCTCCTAATTCACCCAGCTGTGGAAATATGGCTTTAGAGTGTATGATAGAATGTGAACCAGATCCATGGAAAATACATATTTGACTCTGCTCTTCCCTGCTGAGTCCCTAATAGAAAAGGAATGTCTATTGCTTTTCTGTTGATATGCACAGTGTTTTTCCTCCATAGGATTATCTCATGTAAGTGGTGTTTCTTTCAGATTTGGGGTAGATTTTTATAGGGTTAGTCCCAAAAGCGTTTACTCTTCTACCTAACAACCTGAGTAGGTATAAATTAAATTCGTTTGTTGGTGCCAAAATATGATCAGCTATTAATAAGTGGTCTGCTGATATTTTTTTTTAACTGAAAAAGTGATTCTCTCATTCTCTTTGTGAAAATTAGAAAAGGTCTTCTAATTTCATTTGCATGTTGAGATTTTGTATGGTGACTTGTATTCACGTTAGTACACTAAAATATGAAGCAAATCCGCTCTTCTAATCTGCGGATGCCCGAGCCAGTATCTCTGCAGCAATAGATAGCGTGCCTTCGTGTGTGCATATGCTTGAGAGCAATTGTTTGACTTTGGCTCTTATTAATGTAAATCAACATCTGCAAGGAAAGCCTCCTCCATTCCTGCAATTCATATTTATGTAAATAGAAAAGTAATGGATTTTGAAAAGTGTCCAATAGGTTTGAGCTTCTAGAATTACCCCAAGAGCATAGACAGGATCGAAATGTATCAAGGTGTTTTGGAGTGGAGCATTGATAAAGTATTTCCATGTTTGCTGAGTGCCTCTGAGCTGGTGGATTCATACTAATAAAGGGAGAAGCCAGAAATAGTTATAATACGCTTAATTAACTCTAAGCTTATTTAATGCCATGGTCCAGATGAACTCTAGATAGGGAGACATAATACATATAGCTCATTAAAAAATAATTTGGACTTCTCTAATCTATATTTGCATAAAGTTCAGGTTCTTGTCCTGAAGGTATTAATTATTTTCTAATATTATTGTTGAAAAATGGATGCCCATGAAAAAATGGTAATTAGAGAAATGCTGGATAATATAATTCAATTTTATACATGCCAATGACACTATGAGATTTCTTTGTTTTGAGGAAACACCCTTTTAAAAGAAGGTTTTAATAAAAAAATTAGTATAAATGATATCCTGGCTGAGAATCAGTAAAAAATAATGAACAAAATTAACCTATTTGTCTCTGTTTATATCAATTGGAAAGGTACTTGCTAGAATCTGTGTGTTTCCATAGGGAACAGCTTATTATTGCTTTGATCATATTTTATAACTCATTTTCTTAACAATCGTATATGCTATTTTGAGAAAATATATGCAGAGAATTAAAGGAATCTGATTAACTCGTATTTGATGAAATCTCACATGGCATACTTTTGGAATTGTATGTGAATTGCTAACAGTGAACAATTCTATAAATCAACATTCTAGCAAATAATCTATAATGGTATCTCAAATAAGAAACAGCAACTTGAGTTGAATACCATGGGGACTGTTTTTGTTATGTGTGGCAAGTTTAAAAATGTTCTCTTTATTCTATATGTATATATCTGGTCTATTTTCTATAAAGGCACAAGTCAGTGGTCCTATCCAATATCCTTAAAACTTACAAACCAAACAGGGAAAGATGGGGAAGTGGACAGAGGAGAGATTACAAAGGAGCTGAAGCGGGGAAATCTACACTGAGCATCATCATCCCGTCCCAGGACCTGATCGCACTGGATAAAGTGGCCCTGTTGCTGTTTGCCAGGGTGTGAACAGCTGACTAAGCCAGGTGTGACTTACACTCTGTCCTAATTCCAATATTTATCTATTGCTGGGGCTTTTATGGATTATACTTCTTTTTTTTTTAAATATATTTTATTGATTTTTTACAGAGAGGAAGGGAGAGGGATAGAGTGTTAGAAACATCGATGAGAGAGAATCATCGATCAGCTGCCCCCTGCACACCTCCCACTGGGGATATGCCCGCAACCCAGGCACATGCCCTTGACCGGAATCGAACCTGGGACCTCTCAGTCCGCAGGCCGACGCTCTATCCACTGAGCCAAACCGGTTTCGGCGGATTATACTTCTTAATTCATCTCTTGTTTTTTAGATTATTTGTATGCAAAGAAAAAAAAAACATTTAAAAACCACAAACAGCATTTTTCTGTATTTCCTTTAAGGCTGCTGATATTGCCACAGTCTCTTGGTAATAATCACTGAAATGGAGTTATGTCAATCAATGCTCTCCTGACCTCCTCTGCTTTGACAAAACTGAAGCTACTGTTGATGCCGAGGAAGCTCCACATGGTCATTCTGCTCTATGTTAGGGTCAGAGAAGGCCTTTCTCTCACCTTTGTAGTGGGCTTGGATACATGTGTCTGAGTGTAGCTGCTTCATGCTTACACTATCTCAGAGAGGTTCTGGTGAAAACAGCTTTTATTTTCTCTTGCAGCCAGTTTCCCTAGTTTATAAACATGAGACTACATCTGGGCTGGAGAATAAAGCACCTGCTTATAACCGCCTCCTCCTTCTCACTTGAAACATCATCTGTTTGCGGGATTTGAGCTGGCATGCCTCATTCTTTAGGATAAAGTAATTTCTAGGTGGAGATGCCAATAAAATAAAAAGCCCAATAGCTCTCTAGAAAGCTTCAGTAACATCTGAATCTTTGTTTGAGCACAGTTGACAGCTAAGCCATGAACCAATCCCTCCTTTCTCTCCTAGTACGTAGTTCATGTGCCATGGAGTTGGTGTTCCATACCAGATCTACTAGTTTTATGCCAGTTACACTTAATTAATGTTACTGTTATCAGGAAGTGGGGCTAGCAGGGGTGGGCAAACTTTTTGACTCGAGGGCCACAATGGGTTCTTAAACTGGACTCCGAAGAAGGAGCTGCGGCCATGTTTCCCGACATTGCCATGTTAACACTGCTGCTGGTGAAGGACCCGAGGGGAGAGCAAGAGAACCCTCCGCTCTTTCGGCTCCGCGGGCTGGATAGAACAGCCGAACGGGCCAGATCCGGCCCGCGGGCCCTAGTTTGCCTTCGGCTGGGCTAGGTCATATAGAAAATGAGATATTTGAGTATGTGTGTGTATTTTTAACAGTTACAGTTTCAGTATTTTTTTGTATTGGTTTCAGGAACACGGTCTTATAAAATTTCTTCCGTGCTTGTTATTTAGAGATATTTCTCTTTAGCTCAGGACATTACTGCCACTTTTAGGTTAGGTTCAGGACTATACCCAGCTTTCCGAGAGCACTGCAGGGTATGGAGGGAGCAGAGTTTAGTCACCTGGGAGTTAATACTGCAACAAGGAACAGAAAGATGTTGAAGTGCTAAAACAGAAGTACAAAGAAAATAAATAAGGTCAAACTGTCTGTACTTAAAAGTCATGAAGATAGGAAGCAAAGAGTTAGAGGTACCTTTCTAATACAAGGCTTCTGAGACAGGCAGCGAGGTTGTTGTCTGTAAAGCTCAGATAAGAAACTGATCAATATGGCAAAGGGTAGCTTATTAATAGTAACAGATAGGATTTTTGCTGAACAGTGACACATATGAGCCTGTCAATAGTGATGAATATGAGCCAATGAAAGTCTAACACAGAAGAAAGCTTTAGACAAGGTCTCCTTGGCAACAATTGAAAGGAGGTCCTTTATCTAGAGTATTGAAGGCTGTTTTTGTTTGTATGTTTGTTCCTCCCTCACCCCAAACACAAGCTTTTCAGAAGAAAGTGCTACATGGACCTTTAAAAGTAAATTTTAAGAATCCTTTGAGGAAATACCTCAGGTTAAGCATATGCATCTTCCAAGTTTGGAAGTCAAATTTAGCCATGTAATAATGAAAATATATTTCCCAAATGAGGCTTTTATTTTTATTTACTTTTTTATATTTTTAATATATATTTTTATTTATTTCAGAGAGGAAGGGAGGAGAGAGAGATAGAAACATCAATGATGACAGAGAATCATTGATTGGTTGCCTCCTGCATGCCCCCTACTTGAGATCGAGCCCGCAACCCGGGCATGTGCCCTTGACCACTGGAATTGAACCTGCGACCCTCCAGTCCACAGGCTGATGCTCTATCTACTGAGCCAAACTGGGTAGGGCCCAAATGAGGCTTTTAGAAGCTCCAGTGCCCAGAATGGAAGTTACCTCTTCCTTGAGGGAAATCATGAGGCAGACAACAACCTTATTGCAAATAAAATTTTAAACCTATTTTTGTAAGTGGCATCCTCTCATCTGTATTTCACCCAAAGGAAGAAATAAACCTCTACCTTTTGTATACTGTCTCTCAGTGCTAGAAATATCTCAAAGCTTGCTTGGAAAAGTAAAATGAATAAAAATATCTGCTGTGTGCTGAGTATGCGATAGTGAGGGTGTGTAAGATGCTAAAATCCTCAACAAAATTCTAGCAAATTTGATCCAGCATTACATTAGAAAGATCATACACCATGACCAAGTGGATTTATTCCAGGGATGCAAGGCTGGTACACTATCCACAAATCAATAAATGTGATATATCACATAAACAGATTGAGAGACAAAAATCACATAATCATATCAATTTATGCAGAAAAGGCATTCGACAAATCCAACACCCTTTCCTGATAAAAACTCTCAGCAAAGTGGGAATAGGGAGAGCACACCTCAACATAACAACAGCCTTATATGACAGACTTACAGCCAACATCATACTCAATGGGCAAAAACTAAAACCATTTCCCCTAAGAACAAGACAGGGATACCCAATTTCACCACTCCCATTCGACCTAGTACTGGAAATGCTAGCCATAGCAGTCAGACAAGAAGAAGAAATAAAAGGCATCCAAGTTGGAAAAGAAGAGGTTTGTAAAATGTATTTGTGCTTACACTCTAATTGTGGAGACTAACTCAAAGATGGCCAAAACCCTATCTCCCATTCAATGTACTTTCCTGACATGTGACTTTGCCACTCTGTCCTGAATATGTGGCGTCTCTTTCTCTACGCATTGAATCTGAGCAAGCTCCATAAGTGCTTTGGCTAATAGTACAAGGTGGAAGTGGTGCTGTGCATTGTTGCAGGCCAATGACCATCTGCTCAAACCTGTAGAAGGGTGATTCTGGGTGAAGTGAAAAAAAAATCATGTTTTTCCCTAACTGGTTTGGCTCAGTGGATAGAGCATCAGCCTGCGGACTCAAGGGTCCCAGGTTCGATTCCAGTCAAGGGCATGTACCTTGGTTGCAGGCACATCCTCAGTAGGGAGTGTGCAGGAGGCAGCTGATCGATGTTTCTCTCTCATTGATGTTTCTAACTCTCTATCCCTCTCCCTTCCTCTCTGTAAAAAAATCAATAAAATATGTTTTTTAAAAAATCATGTTTTTGCACATTCAAGATTCCATGCTGGGGAGGTTTTCAAGGCAGGAAATATCAATTGGTTGACGTGTAAAAGTTAACAGGAAAGCAAATACTGGTTGGGGAAAGCACATTAGAGAGAGACCATCTTATTTTAGTGTGTTTTAGTTTAAACATTGCTTTTTATTGCTTGTAATATAATACACTTGTTCTGATTTACATTAATGAACTAAGAGGACCTCGGCATACCTGAGAAAGATATTATTTTAATAAGTCATGTTTTTCTGGTAGGCTAAATGACTACTTGGGTATATTGATCCATGGCGGAGAAAAATAAGAGTGAACAATGTATTAACAGTAAGATGAAAGAGGTAGAACAGATAAATGTGATTCAGAGCTTTGGTCCTGGTTGGATTTCAGAGAAAAATAGACTCGTAAATTCTTCCTACCACAAATGTATAAATTGTTTATGCTTTCTCACTGCATTATTAAGGCACTTCCAGGTGGTAAGAAGCAAATATGTTTGTATCTACACTCATGAAGGGAATTCGTTGTAGATTTATAGGAGAAGAAGAACTTGCTTCAGCAATCAAATATCTAGGCCTCAAGAGATCTGTGTGTATCCCCAGAAAATTTTAGATGCCTCATCAGAGGCAAGGGTCTATTGCTCCCTTTTCTGGTCACTCCACTGTTTCATTTAATGCTCTGTTCTCTTTTGTGTTCACTTGATTTTTTATTTTTGTTTCTTGGCTTCTGATAACTCATGATGTTTGCTTTCTCATGGCTCTTTCTTACTCATTTACTTTTTTGAGTCTCTTATTTTTTTCTCTGTTCCTCTCCCTTCTCTCCTCTAATTATGTTGAATAGTCACTACTAATTTTATTCTGACCTTATAAGTTTAGCATACTCAAGTCAAGACATAATTTACTCTGCTGGCTAGTTTGTGGCAATTTCATTCAGCAGGAGTCAATGGGTACAGACAAAACTCAGACTATAGTCAGTTCTCCAGAACTCCACTATGCAGTTCATTATTAAATACTAGAGGCCCAGTGCAGGAATTCATGCGCAAGTGGGTTTCCTTGGCCAGGCCGGCAAACAGGGCCAGTTGGGGCCATCTGGCCCAGTCCCCATCAGGGCTGCAGGATGCTGGTCGGCCAGAGGGAGGGGCCACAGGAGGTTGGCTGGTGGGGGGCAGGGAGGGACCACGTAAGGTTGGCTGGCTGTGGGAGGTTGGCTGTAGGAGTGCACTGACCACCAGGGGGCAGCTCCTACATTAAGCATCTGCCCCCTGGTGGTCAGTGCGTGTCATAGCAAGCGGTTGTTCTGCTGTTCAGTCGACTTGCATATTGTGTTTTTATTATATAGGATATGCTCTTTCACCTTTCTCACCCATCCTTCCACCCCCCTCCCCTCTAACAACCATCAGGGTTTTTGTTTTTTTTCTTTTCTTTTGTTTGTTTTTGTTAATCCTCACCTGAGTATATTTCCATTGATTTTTTTAGAGAGAGTGGAGGGGAGGGAGGGGGAGAAAGAGAGAGAGAAACATTGCTTCTTGTATACACCCTAACCAGGGCTGGGGATCAAACCTGCATCACAGGTATGTGCGCTTTACTGAGAATCGAACCCAAGACCTTTCATTCATGGGCCAACACTCTAACCACTAAGTTACACTGGCCACAGCTAGCAACCATTAGTTTTATGTCTGTTTCTATGAGTTGATTTTAGTTTTATTTTATGTTTTTTTTTTTCTTTAGATTCCTACATATTAATTAAATGATGTGGTATTTGGTTTTCTCTCTCTGACTTATTGCAATTATCATAATAACTTCTAGGTTCATCTTATGTTGTCACAAATATCAATACTTTTTTAATACTAAATAATATTCCATTATATATATGTACCACAACTTCTTTGTCCATTCATCTATCGATGGGTACCTAGGTTGCTTCTATATCTTGGCTCTTGTAAGTAATGCTGCAATGAGAATATGGGTGATTGAGAATTTATTAAATGCTATGTACCAAATGAAGTGTATAATCTTCTTTCATCATATAACATCACAAGTCCTAGGTACTGGTATTATTGTATTTTCAAACAAATAACTAGACCATTATGTGACCATATTAAATAGTTTAGTTCACATACCTACCCAAATTTACATGGCTAGTAAGTAATGTAGCCAGGATTCAAACTTTGCTCTTTCTCATTTCAGAGTCTGTGCTTTTAATTATTACAATACAGCAACTGGTGTGTGTATGTGCCTGTGTGTGTGTGTGTGTGTTATGTGTGTGTGTATTTGTGTGTATGTATGAAACATTCTGATCAAATGAAGTATATGAGTAAAATTAGACTTGTGAAAACAATACTAATTGTTTTAGATTAGTATTACTCTGAATTATGGAACCGAGTGATGGGGAGAAGAAGGAGTTATGTCATGAAGGGGTCATATCATATTTTATATCCTATTGGCATTGATGTACTACTGAGAATATTTAAAGTAGAATATCCCTATCATAATATTTGTTTTAGAAAGATCATTTTGGGACATATTAGATTAGAAAGGGAAGTAAACAATGTCAGAACAGGTACATAAGTGAAGCATGAACTAAGATTGAGGTGGTAGGATTAGATATATAAGAAGATTTATAAGAGAAATATTAAAGAAATATTGATAATAGCAGTTATAGAACATGATAAAAATTTGAAAATGTAGGGATAGCATGGACAGGAAGTGAGGTGACTTCTGGCTTAGTTGATCTGGGGCATAGTGGGATCAGTCATAGTGCACAGAGGATGAGGAATACAGGAGAAGAAATATATAGACCAGTAATGGTGTGGTGGAGAATGATGAAATTAGCAATGAAAATTTTCAGTTGGGGAAAGCTGAGAAACATGTAGGCAGCTGAAATAGAGTTCACGTTTGGTTGGGAAGTGAACTGGATGAAAGTGGTTGGGAATTATCAATATATGGATATTCCTATTAGACCCAGTAGAGAGGCCTCCAAAGGCCTATGGAATTATTTATCTACTAGTAAGAATGGCTTTTGGTATGTGTATACAAGAGGATATATTGGAAGTTAGTTAGTGGATAGAAGTTAGCTTACTTTCATGGGATAGCTAAATACTTAGAAATAAACAAGCTATGCCTCATTTTGTGCTAGGGAGACATTCAAACAAGAAGGTAAGATTCCACAAACAGCCCTAATTCTTCAACCCTCTCTACCTACCATCCCTTTGCCACATGACTTTAAAGTTATTCTTATTTATAGGTTTATTGCTCTGCCTTTGATTCTAGGTTTAGCCACATAGGTCAGCCATTGGGAAGTTAGCAGGTCTGATGAACAAGGAGGCTTGACAATGCAGTTGGATAGTAAGTTAATGCTTTCACTCCTCTGCCTTTGCCGTGATAACACAACTAGTTTAGCCTGCTGGAGGGAAGTGAGAGATGCATGAAGCACAGCTGAGCTCCTCCAACCAATCCAGATGTACAAGCCCTGAGCTGGCAGCCAGCAGAGCCTCAGATGTGCAGGTGAGCTCATCTGAGATACTACAAGAATTCTCTGGTTGAGCCCAGGCTAACCCATCACACTTGCAAACCTGTGTACTGAATACCTGTTTACTGCTATAAGCCACTAAAGCTTTCTGCTTATTTGTTTCACAGAATTTTGTGGCAACAGATAACTGATATCAATAGGAAAAAGCTGAAATTGCTTTGTTGTTAGATTTATGGGGTTCATGGTATCTTGACAACAACCTACTTTCCTTAGTTAGATGTAGTCATAGCCAAGAGTCACCGAGAGAAGAACCACTGACAAATTTTAATGTTTTTGGACATACCAAATAGTAAGCAGAGCCAATACATACCATGAGAGAGTTTTGTTTAAACAAACAAACATTAATTTTTATTTTTTTTTTGGTCAAAAGAGCCATAGAGTCACAGTGCCACAGATGGAAGGGTGACAAGGGTGATTATGATTTGAAAAGTTTTGTTCTTTTTTTTCCCAAGAAACTCTTTCAAATAATTTGCAGTGATTTCAGGGATTGATATCAGGTATATTCTCAACTATATTGACCCTGTTTTCTCTGAGCATGGATATTGCTTTTTGAAAACCAAAGCACTTATGTTGTACCCACAGATAGATCTGTTCCCAAGTTCATATGCAATTTATAGCCTAAATTATGGGTATGGAAATGGTGGGAACTTCAGGACAGATAAAAAAATGACATTATGGTAGGTAATGCCAAGTGGGGAGTGTTATGCTTAGATGTCGGTTGGTAAGCACTTTCTTTTTTCCATATGATCATGCACTTTTGATTTATTTATTTTTTACCCTGATTAAGGATCAGGCATATTCAATAGTCTTTCCTGTAGAAACCACAAATTTTTATGTATTGTTTTCTAAAAAATAAGTACACACATTAAAAACAGTGGACATTGTAAGTCAAGGTGGCATCTCATACATCTAGGTTTATAATAGTCTCGTATCTTCTTATTTTTCTGTATTATATATTTTGTCCTCTTTTAACAAAAAGTCAGAAATCAAGCAAAGCAAAAGCTAAATGCTTCCTCATTTCTGTTTTGTACTTTCTCTCCTCCTTTCTCATTCTTCCTTCTTCTCCTTTGCTCATTCTCCAACTTTCTGTTGCCCACGACCAAATTATAAAAAGCCTAAGTACCCCCAACATATCATAACTAAAGTGTCTTACTGTTCATTGAAAACCTCACTGGGAAGTTTATAGGTCTTATTATATTCTTGTCTCACTTCACCTTTCTCTCCACAATGAACTTCTAGGTTCCACAATTATACATTCTTAACTTTGCTATATATTTAGCCAGTTCAGCTTTTTCCTTTCACCTTTTCCTAGGTTCCTCATGTAAATCTTGATGGTGTCAAGTGAAATAATGTGAAAGGTAGTTTTTTAGAAGTGAGAAGATTTGATTCCTAGAGAAAGCATCACTAATTTCACTAGCAAACCATTTTATAAAATTATTTATTGAAATATTATGCTCTCTATTTATCTCTCTATGAAAATTAGAATAACAATAACTATAATTTGTGTGATAATTAAAGGATCTCAAAGTACTAGCTAGTATTTCATTTGATACGTTGAACACTAAAATAGGCAGGATGGATATTACACTCGACTTACTCCCTCAATATAAATGTGGAAAGCAAGGCTGAAATAGTTTAACTAACTAATAACTGACAAAATAAGGTCCACATTTCTGATGGTATCTCTGTCTCAGACCCATTTCCATATTTAAATAGGAAAATATGAAAAACATTATAGATACTCTTCTTTTCTTCAGAACCTAAGTTATATTTTCAAGGATGGATAAAATAGAACTTGAGATCTCCCAACTTCTTTTCACTGGTCAAAATGAAAATAGGTCGAAGGACTTGTATGCATGCATATAAACATAACCAATGGATGCAAAACACTGGGGGCTGGGGGACGGTGAGAGCATGTGCCAGGGGGTAGGGGAGGTCGGGGGGAAGGTCAATGGAGGGGAAAAAAGAAACATATGTACTACTATTTGTAGTACTTTAAACAATAAAATTAAATTTAAAAAAATATTTTGGGAAAAAAAATGAAAATAGGTTATAAATGTATGTAGGAAGCAGCATCTGTTGAGAATGGGAGAAAGGTCTTTTGAATCTCAAACACATGCTATTGGTGTGGGTACATACACATGTAGGGGGAGAAGGGGCTATAGTTATATGTGGGTGATCATATCATCCAAATTGGGATAATTTTGAGAGTCAGAGGGAATGCTAACTAGACATGATCCTGAGAAATAGCAGGCATAAGCTGAGACAGTCTAGGGAAACTTGAACATATAGTTACTTTAGGGATTGGGAACTAGGGTATATCAGGAAAGCCATAATGGTTTTTAGGGGTTGGTAAGCCTCAGACTAATAATTAGCATTTAACTTTCCGTTTCTCCTCAAGCTCCCCATACTTATGGGAAGGAGATTCCACAGGTAGCTGCTGGTTATTGCTTGTTTATACATTGCCCTTTATCTCCTCTCAAATAGGTTATTAAATAACTTATTTCCAGCAGAGCGACCCTTTCGTTCTTCTAGTATAAATCCATGCCATAAATTTGATAATTATACAGTCAATATAAGGTATTGCTTTTATTGATTACACAATTTACTTGTACCTTTCCAAATTTACTATATTTTCCTGGATAACCAAAATCTTAAAGTCTTTCTCTACTCTTAAAAAAAAAAATCTTGGTTTTATTCATAATCCATATTTTAACATTGTGAGTCTCTGGGTTCTTAAAGATGAGAAACTAATTGTTATTTGTTGAATTGTGTTCCCCCAAATTCACATGTTAAAGCCATAACATTCAACAGTACCTCAGAATGTGACTGTACTTGCAGATAAAGTCTTTAAAGAGGGGATTAAGTTAAAATGAAGTCTTTAGGGTATATTTTAATCTATTCTGATTAGCATCCTTATAAGAAAAGGACATATATATATACACACAAACACATAGAGAGAAAGAGAGAGAGAGAGCAGAAACATGTGTGTGTACAGAGGAAAGACCACAGTGAGAAGGCATAGTGAGAAGGCAGTCATCTGCAAGCCAGGGAGAGAGGTTTCAGAATGAAATCAACCCTACCAATACCTTGATCTTGGAATTCTATCTTCCAAAACTGTGAGAAAATAATTCCTATGTTTAAGTCACCCACAAATAGTCATCCTATTATTTAAGCAGCCCTAGCAAATGAATACACTAGCTATCATATATTACTTTTTTTTTTTTTTTTACCAATTTGTTGTACTCTTTTTTTTTTTTTTTTTCATTTTTGTACATTTACAACTCCTTCCTAGTCCTTTTGTTACTGGAACAGGTTTTTTGTTTTTGTTTTCAGAACAAAAACATTTATTTATTTATGTATTTATTTATTTATTTATTTATCTAAAATTTTACATATGTCTTCTTTTTCCCCAATTGACCGCCCCCCTCAACCATTCCCACTCTAGGCAAGCCCCCACTGCCCCAGTGTCTGTGTCCATTGGTTGTGCTAATATGCATGCATACAAGTCCTTTAGTTGCTCTCTAACCCCCCCCCCCCACCATTTGTCTCTAGATCAATCTATTCTTGTTCATCAAATTTTGTTGATTATTATATCCCACATATGAGTGAGATCATGTGATATTTATCTTTCTCCAACTAGCTTAATTCACTTAGCATAATGCTCTCCAGTTCCATCCATGTTGTTGCAAATGGTTAAAGTTCCTTCTTTTTTATAGCAGCATAGTATTCCATTGTGTAGATGTACCACAGTTTTCTAATCCACTCATCTGCTGATGGGCACTTAGGCTGTTTCTAAATCTTAGCTATTGTAAATTGTGCTGCTATGAATATAGGGGTGCATATATCCTTTCTGATTGTCATTTCTGGTTTCTTGGGAGATAGCTCTTCAAGTGGGATTACTGGGTCAAATGGGAGTTCCATTTTTAACTTTTTGAGGAAACTCCATACTGCTTTCCACAGTGGCTACACCAGCCTGCATTCCCACCAACAGTGCACGAGGATTCCTTTTTCTCAGCATCCTCACCAGTACTTGTCATTTGTTGATTTGTTGATGATAGCCATTCTGACAGGTGTGAGATGGTACCTCATTGTCGTTTTGATTTGCATCTCTCAGATGATTAGTGACTTTGAGCATGTTTTCATATGTCTCTGGGCCTTCTGTATGTCCAGAACAAAAACATTTAATGGTAGATGTTAACATGCATGTATACATACTATAAACATACTCATTATGTGCATACATGAAATGAAAGAGGCATTTTACAAGAATATTTTTCAGAACCGAAAGGCATGCATTTCCAAACCGAAAATATATACAAGGAATACCTAGAAAATGAGTAATACTGACCAATGCATGTTGATTCTTGCGATACTATTAAAACATTCCCAGAAACAGGAAAGGATTCAACAAATAGTACCTGAATGCTTACTTTGGACCAGGCACTTTTCACACATTATGCCAAATCCCAAAATATGTTATGACTTAAATCATTAAAAATAATAATATCTTGCCCTAGCTTGTTTGGCTCAATGGATAGAGCATCGGCCTGTGGACCAAAGGGTTCTGGGTTTGATGCTGATCAAGGGCACTTACTTTGATTGCAGGTTCCACCCTGGTCTGGGCCCTGGTCAAGGCTTCTGCAGAAGGCAATCAATCGATGTGTTTCTCTCACATCGATGTTTCTCTCTGTCTTTCCCTCTCTCTTCTACTCTCCCTAAAAATTAATGGAAAAAATATTCTCAGGTGAGGATTAACAAAAACAAAACAAACAAACAAACAAAAAAACAATATCTAAAGATTAAGTATGTATAAATATTACAACCATTTTGTTTTTTGACACCATTACTTAGAAAATGATAGTAATGTTTTTATGACACTTAATTGTAAGAGGTAAAAACCCCATGTATTTAAAGCAATTTATTTTAAAGTTAGATTTTTTAATGTTATGAAATGTATTTTTTAAATATAAGAATTACTAAATTTATATTGATATTTATAATATCAGGATTATTCTCTAGATAATTTATTGTTTTAGACTTTATAAGTCAAAATGAAGCCTTAAAGTCCTCTGTTCCAGGTATTTTCACACAGTAGGTGGTCCCTAAATGTTGATTGAAAATATAAGCATTCTACTATCCATTGGCATAATTATATACCAAAACTCTGATGAGGCAATCTGTGTCTTAGTGAAAATAGTTATTGTAAGAATATGTTTTTCCCCTTTAGCTCAAGATGAGAAAATGAGGCTTATGTCTGTTGGTTTTGGTAGTTTCAGGGACACAATGATGGTTTATTGTACCGTTCTGTTGTGTTCTTCAACAGGAAAAGTATGAGCTAATTCTTTGGTAGTCTGGTAGCACTTTAGCAGCCACTGGATAAAGTGAATTTCTAAGTAAATGTTCTTTCTTATTAACAAATGTTAGAAATTTAGATAAGAAGGGAGCTTGATGTTGGGATTTTCTTCGACGATATCTCTTAGTTCTTATGGGTTTAGCTCACTTTTAATATTTTAATGAAGGCTTTTTATGTGCTCGTGCTACTTAATATTCCAAATTAAGGTCTAGTCTCTTCCTGATGTAACTCCCATTATGTCCATCAAGGAGAGTCTGGTAAAAAACCCTATATCTTCATGGAATAGTATGTGCTTTAAGCACAGAAGGTCAACAGTCATGCTTTGACTAAGCTACACTACTTAATGCAAGCCTCAGTGCTTTAGTGAAAGCGTTTTACATTTTAGTTAAAGCACCAGAGTTAGATAATGATAACTTTCAGTATGTTCTCAATCAAAAATTATTTCATAGTTATTCTAATGTCATTCTCCACTTTCAGTCTTTGATGTGAGGGCTACTGAGGATTTCAAGAAAACCACAGATTTAGACTTCAGTGGCTTCCAGTAAATTTGAAAACTTTGGTAAATGGGGGAAAAAAACTTTAATTACTACTATAACTTTGTTAACTGTGACAATCTTTCCATTTTTACCCTAATAACTTGAATTCACTAGTATTTCTACTAAGGACTGGTGGTCAACCACTAGGAGAAGGAGAGAAAAAACCTAGAGCAAAATTCTTCAGCTATCTAATACTTCATTAAATGAAAGATATAACCAAGAATAAGAAATATTTATGCAAGAAAAAAATTCAACAATATATTGAAATTTCTAGAGAGGAACAAAAAGTGCATTGGGGGAAAATACTACTTGAGAAAATCTGATTTTTAAGAAAGTTCTCAGGCTTTTCTTTTTGCCTTTCAGAGCAAATACCAGAAATATTTCTCTGTCTAATATTCTACCCACTTACTGGTGTTAGTATTGTTTTGAGAGCATTGTGCTCCTATGCATTATTATGAAAATGAAAACTATCTCAATCATTTTTCCAAAGAAATCACATAATTTTTTAAAGAGTAATTAAGGAAGAGATGTAAAATCTATCTCTACCTTTAGAAATGTGGAATTGACATAGTCTCTAAACTAGAGTTAATCATGGAGAGAACTGATAAAGATGACAACCTAATTATAGATGTGAGACATTCTGTGCTAAATATTTGGAAATCTATCTCCCGAAAAGTACCACCATTGGTGTTTCAGGGTTCTAAGTTAAGGACAGACACTGCTTGTCAGTACTAGACAGGCCAAAAATGAAAGGGACCCGGGAGATTAAAATGCACATGCTCTTCATCTTATAATGAGAAGCTGGAGGCGGTCATAGGCTTATAATGCATTATCACTTATTAATATCTTACTGTGAAATTGATCAGACCCTTTACAAATAATAAATGGGTATAAATGTTTTGTTAGTGGAGAGGTTGTTCAAAAGTTAAAAGAAACAGCCATTGCCTTGAGATGTGTTCTAGTTACTTATTCCTACATAACAAACTACCACAAAACTTAGGAGTATAAAGCTAGGAGCATTTTATTATGCTCATGAAATGATTCAGTGACAGGGGATGATTAACTGAAGGCTGCAAACAGTTTTGGATGGAGGATTCCCTTTCTAGCTTCTTTACTCACACATCTGACACCTTGAATGAGGTGGAAGAATGGACTCAGCTACACATGTTGATTGGGGAAATCTACATGACTGCACTCAGCCTGGACTTGTTACACAGTTGATCAGAGCTCCAAGAGCAAGTGTTCTAGTGAAGAAGGTGGAAATTCCATGGATTTTTAATGACAGACCTTTGGAAGTCACATAACATATTATATTGGTCAAAGCAGGCACAACTTTGGCCCAGTTCAAGGGGAGAGGACATGGATCCCACCTATCAATGGCAGGAGTGTCAAAGATTTATGGTCGTGTCTTAAAACTGTATCCGAGTGTGTTGGAGTGGAAAAATAAGGCACTGAGATAGTTCAAACTTCAGATGAGCAATGACATGAATCATAAGCATTCTCTATCGCTGTATCTAGTTGTAAAACACCATTTTTTTAAAAAAAAATTAGAATAAGTAAAAGTAGAAAGAAATATCAAAGAGATTTTGTTGTAATTTTTGCTAAATAATGTTTTCTCCCAGGGCTTATGTAGAAAGCTGGAAGCTGGTATCTTTAAAAAAGATGTAGAGGTAATGACAAGAAAATGAATCTTTATAAGGAAATAAAAGTTTGAGGATTTATTTCATAGTGATTTAAAAACAAAACTATAATTTGATATATTTAGCCTAAAGGTTTAACATTGATTTAAGTGAAAGTTGGGCAACTATACTTTTTGCCTGTTTTTTTTTTAAACTTTCCTTTAGCCTTGTCTTTCCATTTCTTCCTACTATAAACATGGAAGGTCATAAATCTTATAGTAAGACAAAATAAGTTGACACAGCTATTTAAAGAGAATGAATGATAAATTGGACAAAGAAATCGATTTAATTAGTCAGAATGAATTTTTCAATCTAGTCAAGATTCCTTTTATTACTTGCTTAAGTGAGTTTGGTTGCTCCATTGGCAGTATCTGCTGAACTGAGCAGGTTTCCTGAAATAGGAGATTTGGACCTATTGCATAGGCCATTTAAATGGTCAGGAAAAGGTTGGAATAAAACTTGTCATAATAAATGTATATGGTTCCTGTTAGCTAAGCCAAAGCCCTTGAAACTGAAATGTGTCACATGTTAAGCCAGGGAACTGTGGGTAGTCATCTTTCTCTCTCTCTTTTACTAGTTCATGTGTTTTACTTATTAAATCTATTGGGGTGACATTGATCAACATGAATATATAGGTTTTGAGTGTGGGTTTCTATGTTATAAGATCTGTATATTGCACTGTGTGCCCATCACCCAAAATAAAATCTTCTCATCACCTTATATTAGAATCCCCTTCTCCCCCTACCCCTTCCCTTTGGCAATCACTACATTTTTGTTTGTGTTCATGAATTTCAGTCTTATATCTCACATATGAGTGAAATTATATAGTTCTTAGCTTTATTTGACTGACTTATTTCACTTATTTCACAGCATAATATCCTCAAGGTCCATCCATGCCATTGTAAATGGCACTATTTCATCCTTTCCTATGCCTGAGTAGTATTCCATTGTATATATGTAACACATCTTTATCAAGTCCTCTATCGTGGGACACTTTGGTTGTTTCCATATGTTCATTGCAGCATTATTCATAGGTAGTCTCATCTGATTATCTCATGGTGGTTTACTTGTATGTGACTAGTTGTTTCCTTGTGCTGCTTTTAAGATTCTCTTTTTATTTTGAACTTTTAAAAAATATATTTTTATTGATTTTAGAGAGGAAGGGAGAAGGAGAGAGATAGAAATATAAATGATGAGAGGGAATCATTGATCAGCTGCCTCCCGCATGCCCCCTACTGGGGATCAAGCCCACAGCGTATGCATGTGCCCTGATCAGGAATCCAACTGTGACCACCTATTTCATATGTTGGTGCTCAACCACTGAGCAACACCTGCCAGACAACTTTTGATATTTTAATTATGCTGTGACTGTTTTGGGGCTTATCTTGTTTAAGACTCTTTATGCTTCCTAAACTTCAATTTCTACTTTGGAGGGATACAGTTGTTGGCTGTGGTCCCCCACTGAGTATGGTGGCATGGGAGTCACTTTGGAGGGGTGCCAACCAGGTTGGGCTAGTTTGGTGGGATTTGCCCTCAGATGAACCCCAAGGTGGGGCAAATGGAGATAGCAAGATTAATAGGGAGATCAGAAATGGCACCCATAAGAGATGGAATACCTAAGTGGAAGGAAAGTGAGAAAAAAAGTGATGTCTACCAGCACTCCATTTCTGGAGACAATTCCAAAAGATCTTTATCTCTTAGACATAAGCCCTAAAATTAATCAATGTATATCCTTCACATATGACTCAGGTGCTTTATAAACTGCTGCCTCTGTGCTGGAACTCAGAGCAAGTTAATTTGTGTAATAGCCCTTTAAGAGTGGAGTCTCCTACAGCCTTTTTGCTCTCCTGGACATATAAGCCCTGTTGGTTTTCAAAGCCAGATATGCTGCATGCTCCTCTTCCTGGTACAGATCACTGGGACTGAGGAGCCCCCTCTGGGGTTCAGGTGAGACCCTTGCTTTTCAGGTGAGACCTCCACAGATGTGATCTCTCTCCTGCTTATGGGGTTGCTGCCCTGGGGATTCTGGGTCCTGATTAGACTTCACGTCTGTCCCTCCTAACCAAGTTGATGTGTCTTTATCTTTACTAGAGGCCCAGTACATGAAATTCGTGCATGGGTAGGGTCCCTACTGGCTACCAGCTGCTGGCTGGGGCCTCCCTTCATTCCGTACCACCTCCTGGTGGTCAGCACATGTCATAGCAAGTGATCGAACTCCCAGTTGGTCAAACTCCTGAGGGGACTTTGCATATTAGGTTTTTATATATGTAGATTTGTAGATAATCTGTTCTACTAGTTTTCAGGTTGTTCTCAGATATGGTTGTTTTATATGTACCTATAGTTTTCATGTGTCTGTGGGAGGAGTTGAACTCAGGGTTTTCCTACTCTGCTCACTTGACCCTTTTTTCAGTTGATATTTTTTTAATGCATACTCTAGGTGATTTTTTATATTAAGATATATGCCAACAGCTGAGAACTACTAGTCTTTCATTTGGTAATTGCACAAAGCTTGCACTAAAGTATAGGCTCTATTTTTACAGCTCACACTAATTTAACTCATATTCTACTGTGCTAAACTATGTAGTTCTGCAATAAAATAAGTGTTGCTCACATTCAATGTTTGGCCAATATGATACCTTCTGTTACGGGGAGATTGTTTTTTCTTTAATCATTTTGAACCCCATCTCTCTTATGTCTATGTGGTAGAGTGGTGGCAAACAGGCTTTTTTAGGTAATCCCTACCTTACTTACATTTTGTCTACCTCCCCACTATCCTAGAATATGAGCATCACTAATGCAGGTAGTTGTCTATGTTGTTCACTACTATGTACCCAACACCTAAACAGTACCTGGAACATAGGAAGTGCTAAACAAATAATTGTTAAAGGACTGACTGACCAAATGAATGAATGTAGGTGATAGTACTTTCAAGTTACGTGCAGGCTGATAAAAGTTATCATACTATGAAGCTATCTTTAATCCTAGACTGCTTACATTTTTACATGGTTACATAATTTTCCTGGTGGTAACAATCATGTTTTTATTTAAAAGTTTTATTCCACATCTTAGAAATTTTGGAAATCAGGATAAATGTATTTAAGTTATATTGTTCCAAAAACAAAACAAAACAAAAAATCCCAAAGAGATTTGAAAAGATGTTGTAAAGAATATTTAAATAACAGCTTCTAGTCAAGATGGTGGAGCAGATAAACACTGTACTTTATGCCATGGCCACATGAAAATTACAACTAAAGTACAAAACAACCTTTATTGAGAACCATCTGAACAGAAGTCCTATAACTAAGGCTTTACAGAAGAAACCATGTTGAGACTGGCAGTGTGGTTGGACATGAGGAATGGGCTGATCCCACACCCATGAGTGGGGGTTAATAATTGGGAGGATTATCTCAGCTACAGAGATCCTCCCTGAGGAGAGAGGTGTCCCAGGCACATACCAGAGTCTCCAACCCAGGGTTTCAGTGCTGGGAAGAGAAGTCGTCATAACTTTTGACAGTGAAAACCAGCAGAGATTGTGACTGAGTGAGGCACAGGGCTGCTGGAATCCCAGGTGTTTCTCATAGAGAAACTAGCATGGACTTACTTGCAGACAGACTCACTCATGCTGGGTCAACACCTTGAAAGGTTCCAGGGACATAACATACAGGGAGAAACTGAATTATCTGGCTTCAGGCAAGGGTGGACGGGCAGTTTTCTTCTAGACAGAAGTGCTGGAAGAAGCATTTTTTGGAGATGCCATATTTGAGTCTCCATCAGTCTGACAGATTTTTCCCTGACCTGATGATTCCCTGATACCCTGCCTCACCCAACTTGCTGGCCCACCCAACTGCTTCCAGTGGCTTTTCCAGGCAAATGGGATGTATTGTCTCATGCTGTGGATCTTTCTAAAATCTCTCAAACCCCAAACAAGTAGCACCTGGCCTTGGTGTACCCTGTACATTTTTCTAAGCAGCCCCAAGCCTGGCACTGGCAATAGCTGGCCTAAGTCTGCAGTTAGCTTCTCCCAGGCACCTCTAAGTCCATCACAGTGGCAATCTTCTAAAGATAACTTTATTGTTCATACCAGGTGGTGCCAAGCAAGGCACATGCAGTTCTGACTTTGGCTAGCACATCCCAGGAGACTGCAGAACCAACACATTTGGAGGCCAGGTTCAGACACCAGAGTACAACCCAACCACCTCCCCAAATGACACACTGTAAGGGCAAACCCTGAAGGCACCAGAGCCTAGCTAAAGTGAATTCTTCTCTGTAGGGTAAGCCCTTGTACAAAAACTCCTCCACTGTAGTCTCAGCCAGTCCTCACAATCAGTCAGCCTGAGGGTCAGTCTCTTCCACTTACATACCAACAGCAATCAAGGCTCAACTATCTCAGGAGAGCACACACAGTCCACACAAGGAACATACCTGGAACACCCGGCTGACTACTGAGCCCTACAGGACACTTATTACATAGAGCCACTCTAAAAAGACTAGCAAAGGGGCAGCTCTGCCTCATAGTCAGAAATAAACACAGGGGAGCAACCAATATGAGAAGACACAGGAACATGAACCAAATGACAGAATTAGGTTAGCAATACTTACACTAGACAAAACAGACTTTAAAACAAAGACTATAACAAGAGACAAAGAAGTACCCAGCAATTCCACTATGGGTATTTATTCAAGCAAATCCAAAACAGTAATTCCAAAAGACATATGCACTCATATGTTCATTGCAATATTATTTACAACTAAAGGCCCGGTGCACGAATTCGTGCATGGATGGGGTCCAGCCGGCCCATCCCAAATTGGGAGGAGGAGATTGTGGTGATTGGCTGGTGGGCCCCGCCCCTGATTGGGGTTGGGGGGCCAATTTGGGGTGGGACCAGTCAATAGGGAGAGGCTGTGGGTAGTGGGCTGGCCGACCCCACCCCCAAATGGGTGAGGGGTGCAAACCAGGGGGCCAGTGGCCTGGGGGAGGGGTTATGGGTGATTGGCCGGCTAGCCCTGCCCCTGATTGGGGTGGGGGGGCCGATCTGGGTTGGGGCAGGGCGGGAGGAGGGGCTGCAGGAGGTTGGCTGGCTGGCCCCGCCCCCTATCGTGGTGGGTGGGCTGATCGGGGGCAGGGCTGGCAGGGGAAGGGAGATGAGGCGTTTGGCTGGCTGGCCCCACCCTTAATCAGGGTCGGAGAGTCCGGTAGTGGACAGTACTTATTAAAGGATAAAATTGAGAACAGTAACTGGGAAGAATGGGAAAAGAGCAGGTTTGAGCAGAGGAATAAGTAAAGCTGTCCAGGGATCAGCCTCAGCTAACCACATAGAGAGCTCTTGGGTCAATGGGGAAAAAGGAGACATATGTATTTGATCGGGCTGGTTTGCTGGCCATAGTGGGCATCATAGTGACCGGTCATTATGGTTGTTATGGCTGCTGGCTTTTTATATATATAGATATATAGATAGCCAAGATATGGAAGCAACCTAAATGTCCATCAATAGATGAATGAGTAAAGGAGTAGTTATGAATATATACAATGAAACATGACTCAGTCATAAAAAGGAATGAAATCTTTCCTTCTGCAACAACATGGATGAACCTAGAGCAGCCGTGGGCAAACTACAGCCCGCGGGCTGGATCCGGCCCGTTTGAAATGAATAAAACTAAAAAAAAAAGACCGTACCCTTTTATGTAATGATGTTTACTTTGAATTTATATTAGTTCACACAAACACTCCATCCATGCTTTTGTTCCGGCCCTCCGGTCCAGTTTAAGAACCCATTGTGGCCCCCGAGTCATAAAGTTTGCCCATCCCTGACCTACAGGGTATTGTGCTGAGAGAAATATGTCAGACAGAGGAAGACAGATGCCAGATTATTTCATTTATATGTCAAATCTAAAGAACAAAATAAATGAACAAACAAAAAAACAGACTTATAGATACAGAGGTCATTTAATGGTTGCCAGATATGAGGAGGTTGGGGAAATTTGTGAAAAAGGGTATAGAGGTTAAGAAGTACAAATTGATAGTCACAAAGTAGTTGCAGTGATATTAAATATGGCACAGGGAATGTAGTCAATAGTATTGTATTAACTATGTATGGTGCCAGATGGTACTAGATTTATCAGGGTGATCATTTTGTAAGATATATAAATGTATAATCACTATGTTGTACACCTGAAACTACTATAATGTTGTATATAAACTATAATTGAAAATGAAAAATATTAAAAACAATATTTAAATAAACATGATATATTTAAACCAATATTGACAAGACTTTGGATACAGCATAACAGGAAATCGTGATGGCTATAATAGACAAATGGAGTATATGGGTAGATGTGAACTATTGTAGTGGAAGAATCAACACAGCCTCCCAACTGACATTAGGCAGGATGCAAGATGTATGAACTAATAATAATGAAATTTAAGTTAGTGGATATTGGAGGTAAATGGTCAAGCCACTAGCTGAAAGGGATTGGGGGAGATGTAAGAGGAGAAGTCATTTTAACTAAGAATTTAGAAGTTCAGCTTTGTGAATGTGGTCTTTGAGATTTTGTTATAGTCTCAAAGTAGATTAAGCAAATAGTTATCTGGAAATGAGGATGAATAAATAAGGTAGGAGATGGAGTTTGCTAGTGGACCACGGAAAATAATTATTTAAGTCTTGAAATTTAGTGAAGAATATCTAAGAGAAAATTAAAAAAAAAATAAGAGAGGAGAAGATGGGGAAAAGAAATGAAAGCACAAATTTTGGAAGGTGGATTGAGATAAAAGAGCCAGTAAAGAAAGCAGGAGACAAATTAGTTATAGAAGCTTAGAGGAGAATCAGGAAAGACAGGGTCAGGCAGGTATAATCAGAGAGAGTAAGTTTCCAGTGGAAGCTCAAAGTCATGGAAGAGGATAAAATATGTTATGTTACGACATATTTGAGTTGATGAATATGTTACTGTTAAACTTCAGGAGAAGAGTTTATATCCTGTGGCAAGATTATATGGAAATAAAGAACAAATGACAAGAAAGAGAAAGCAAAAGTAAAAGTTGGAGTAGAAATCTGTACATAATGCTAGAGGTGTGCACAAAAATGTACTCATTGTTCAATCCCAATAAATCTTTTATTAAATGTTATTTTATTGTGGCAAGAACATTTAACATGAGGTTTATCCTCTTAACAAATTTTTTAAGTCTACAATACAGTATTATTGAATGCAGTTGTAATGTTGTAAAACACGTGTCTAGAACTTTCCCAACTCTATTTGAGCCTTTGCTAAAATATCTGGGATATTTTAAGACTTTTGGACTTCTTGGTCTATATATTCTTTTGCATCAAGGAAGCCTGTTTTTCTGAGTTTCAATCAATTGTCCTTCTCTTCAGTCAATTTACAGAATAGCATTGTAGAATTCATTTGAATATATAGGCAAATGTACAAGAGTTAATTAAGTATTGATGAAAATGTGATTTGTTTCTCAAGCTTATCAACCAAAATGAATATTAATCCAGTGTCTTACAGAAGACTGATACATCTATCTCCTGGTGTACCAAATTATATTTAATTTAATTTTGAAATATTTTATGTCTTTTTTCAACTCAACATGTCTTTAAAAAATCAGTATAATTGATATATAAAATTATAAAATATTTAAAGAGTACATTGCGGTGATTTCATATATGTATACATTATGAAAGGATTACCTCCAATTAATGCAACTGCCTTGATGGCATTATCCATACACTTTTTTTAATGTGATGGGATATATGCATATTCTCAAGGATATAGCATTATAGTGAGTTACTGAAGTAAATAGAAGCTGAGACCACCAATGAGTAACTGGTGGTCTGCAGGGTAACCTAACGTGCATCTGCCTGCATGAAAGGAATCTTCTTTTAGATTTTAACTATTCTAAGATATTATTTTCCATTTATTCATTAAAGTAAATGTGAAGCAAATATTTATTGCTCAAACTTTAATTTTTAAGTGACATCTGGGAGCCATTTATTAATGTTAAATAAAAAAGCCAAAAAGAAGCTTGCATATCTATGACCTCATCTGTAAGCTAAGGAAATGCTACACTCTTTTCATTGCAGTAACACTCTAAGTGTGGATTCACCACCAAATTTGAGTAATCTCAATAAGCAGTGTTACCCTATGGCTGACATATTCAGTTTTTTTAGTTTTCTTCTTTGCTATCAGTTCAGTAATTTTTTTTCCATATGACTTCTGTAAAATATAGAATGATCTCATCAAATCTTGGCATAGCAAGATTTTGAATTTTGTCAATTAATTAATTAATTAACTAATTATTTTTTTCTTTGTTGATTAAGGTATTACATATGTGTCCTTATCCCTCCCATTGCCTCCCACTGCCTCGCTCATGCCCTCATCCCCCTAGTGTCTGTGTCCATTGGTTATGCTTATATGCATGCATACAAGTCCTTTGATCTCTCCCCCTTCTCCCCATTCTCCCCTGCCTTCCCTCTGAAGTTTGACGGTCTGATTGATTGTTTCTCTGTCTCTGGATCTGTTTTTGTTCATCAGTTTATGTTGTTCATTATATTCCACAAATGAGTGAGATCATGTGATATTTATCTTTCTCTGACTGACTTATTTCGCTTAGCATAATGCTCTCCAGGCCCATCCATGCTGTTGCAAATGGTAGGAGTTCCTTCCTTTTTACAGCAGCTTAGTATTCCATTGTGTAGATGTACCACTGTTTCTTAATCCACTCATCTGCTGATGGGCACTTAGGCTGTTTCCAAATCTTAGCTTTGGTGAATTGTGCTGCTATGAACTTAGGAGTGCATATATCCTTTCAGATTGATGTTTCTAGTTTCTTGGGATATATTCCTAGAAGTGGGATCACTAGGTCAAATGAGAGTTCCATTTTTAGTTTTTTGAGGAAACTCCATATTGCTTTCCATAGTGGCTGCACCAGTCTGCATTCCCACAAGCAGTGCATGAGGGTTCCTTTTTCTCCACATCCTCTCCAGCACTTGTCATTTGTTGATTTGTTGATGATAGCCATTCTGACAGGTGTGAGATGATACCTCATTGTTGTTTTGATTTGCATCTCTCAGATGATTAGTGACTTTGAGCATGTTTTCCTATGTCTCTTGGCCTTTGGTATGTTTTCTTTCAAAAAGTATCTATTTAGGTCCGTTGCCTGTATTTTGATTGGGTTGTTTAGCTTTCTTTTGTTAAGTTGTATGAGTTCCCTGTAGATGTTGGAGATTAAACCCTTATCGGAGACTACATTGACAAATATGTTCTCCCATGCAGTGGGCTTTCTTGTTGTTTTGTTGATGGTTTATTTTGCTGTGCAGAAGCTTTTTAGCTCAGACATAGGCCAAAGCAATATCTTCACCAATACAGCTCCAAGGGCAATGGAAACTAAAAAGAAAATAAACAAATGGGACTACATCAAGATTTTGACATTTTTATTATTATTATAGTAAATGAATGATAGAAATAATAGATGTTGTGGCTCTGGCTGGTGTTGCTCAGTTGGTTGGGGCATCTGAGGTGGCAAGTTCAATTCCTGGTCAGAGCATGTACCCAGCTTGTGGGTTCTATCCCTAGTAGGGGCATATGCAGGAGGCAACTGGTTGATGTTTCTTCCCCACCCTAACCGTCTCTAAAATCAATGCATATATCCTTGGGTGAGGATTAAAGAAACAAACAAACAAATACCTGAAAAAAAGAAAGAAAATAAATAATAGATGTTGTCAGCAATCACTGTCACTATAGATTTCCCTATTATGGACTTTTATATAAATGGAATTGTGTAATATGTAGACTTTGACTGGCTTCTTTCACATAAGCATAATATTTTCAGGATCCATCTGTGTTGTTGCATGTATCAGTATTTCATTTCTTTTTACAGCAGAGTATTCTATTATATGCATATACCATATTTTATTTATCACTTTGTTGAAAACTGTGGGAAGCCGCCTGTCATCTTCATTAGCAGAGAGGTGTGGACAAGGAGCCTGGAATGCTGGTGACCCTTAAGACCTGGCAAAGGTCAGAGCTATGCACTGACTGTTTAGTAGAGACAATGGTAGCTGAAGCAACTTCCCCACCAGATAGTCATGTAAATCTTTACTGATAAGATAGTCTGTCTGTTACTGGAAATTGCCTGCCTAAGGCATATAGGTGTATCCCAAACTGAATAAAAGGATGGCAAGGCCGGAGCACAAGTGGAGTCCATCTTCTTGCTTTCACCTGGCCCCCCAATTTCCAAATTATTATTTCTTGTCTTGTCTCTGTCATTTGCGTGCAGCCCCTCTTCCAGAGCCTGAACCCTGAAACACACGGGACGTGGGTCATTCACAGAAAACATTTGGGTTATTTCCATCTTTTGGCTAGTATGACTAATGATGCTATAAACACTTTTGCATAAGTTTTTGTGTGGACATAAGTTTCCACTTATCTTGGGTATATACTAGGAGTAGAATTTCTGGGTCTTATAGTAACTCTATGTTTAATCCATTGAGGAACTACTTGACTGTTTTACGAAGCAGTTATTTTACCTGTCTATCAGCAGTTCAGGAGACTTCCATTTTCTTCATTTCCTCACTAACACTTACTATTATCTGACTTTAAATTTCACCTGTCCATCTAAGCCTGGCTCATATGCTATCACTTCTATAGAGTCAGTCCTAATTCATTCGCAAACTATGGTAATTTCTTCTGCGGACTTCTACAGGATTATATTTGCTTCTTTCTTAGGGCTCACATCACTTTTCTCCATGTATCTTTGTTAGTATGGGTCTTACCTGCAAACCAAGTTCAACTTTATAGCAGGATTTGTGCCTAATTCACTAATTTCATCCTTCAAGCATGGCTGTTAGGTAACTTTAACATAAGAGAGTTCAAAAAGTATTTGCTGAGGGTTTTGGATTAAAACCTATTTTAATGAAATATATGGCAATTTCTGCCATATATGCACAGAGTTATTCAATTTCAAATTTTGTGCTACCACTTTTTAATCATGTGCATTTAAGAAGATTTCTTAAACTTTCTAAGATGTTTCTCTATCTACAAATGTATAAAGTGACTATGAAGCATAAATGTGATAATTTATGTAAATCCCCTGGTATAGTTCCTGGCACATATTTGATGCTCATTACATGGTAGCAAAATTGTTTTATAAGTATAAGCGATGCTAAATATAAAATGTAGTAATCCCTCACCACAGCACATTTCTCTTAATACAAGTATAATATATGGATTTAATACTAGTTACATTTTATTAAATTGCAATAATTTTTGGAGTGAATTTCAGGTCACTTCCAATTGTAGAATCAAAATCATTGAGTCTGGGTTTTTCATGCTAGATAGCCTGCTGTAAGATGGATTGCACACCTCTATGTCTTTTGCTTCTATTCTGTTCCTCACCTTGAAGTACACCTCAATTATGCTAATATATCTCATAAAACACATTACATTTGTGCTGTGCACATTACTGTCTGGTTCTTAAATTCTACATGGTAATATTGCATGATACTCAGTGATGTAAAATTTCAATAATTCTGAATCTTTATTAAATGAGTGTGGAACGGAGAGGTACGATCACCAAGAATAGGAACAAATGGCTAATGAAAGTAAGAAGTGTAGTATCTTTAGAAGACAAAATTTAAAGCACA
The DNA here is from genome assembly GCF_964212035.1 of Myotis nattereri. Classification (NCBI taxonomy): domain Eukaryota; kingdom Metazoa; phylum Chordata; class Mammalia; order Chiroptera; family Vespertilionidae; genus Myotis; species Myotis nattereri. Next base: position 81,669,831 of record NC_138075.1, read on the forward strand.
TATGCACTCTCAAGGTGCCATTATATACAAAGAGTGAGGTTGCTGTTGTTATGCCCAGATTTCAAGATCCCCAGTAGACCACACGAGGGAGCCAGCTGTGTCCGATGCAAAAGCAAAGAGTCTTTATTCGAACTAGTTCGGCTCCTTGACCACACTCACCGACGCAACAGCAAGCCAAGTGGTGGAGAGAGGGCTAGCCTGGTGGGAAGAGGAGTTTTATAGGGGGGTGGAGTAAGGGGAGGAGAGGGGACTGTGGGCCCTGCCGATTGGCCAGGGACAAGTCAGTGTCTCGTTACACAGGATGTGGTCATATCTATGGTGCGCACGTCCCTTGATTATCATTGGTTAGTTTAAAGAAATCCTGGGCGTGGCTAGCAGGGGCTTGGGCTTCCAGGAAGAAGCCTTGCCAAGCACATGACTCTGCCCAAAAATGGAGGATTCGGGGCAAGATGGAGGGCGTAGCCCTCGCCCTTTCAGCTGTTAGGCATACTGTGGCAAGCTTTAGTTGTTGTATTGAAATATCAGTAGTAAGTATATCTTTTATTATTTACTTGAGTGGATTTAAATGTTTTTACATACATCTTCTAAGTTTTTTGCAAGATATAAATATTAATATATGAGTTCAAATCATATTAAAAAAACTTTACTGTTATGTGGGAGGGAATATTATGTGGAGAGTCTGCACTGTACTGGATAAAATATATTGAGAATAATAAAAAAACAACACAGATTTTTATCCAAATTCTACTACTTGCCAATTATGAAAATCCCTTTGAGACTCAGTTTCTTTTCCTTTTTTTTTCTTCTTTTTTACAGAGAGGAAGGGAGAGGGATAGAGAGTTAGAAACACGGATCAGCTACCTCCTGCACACTCCCCACTGGGGATGTGCCTGCAACCAAGGTACGTGCCCTTGACTGGAATCGAACCTGGGACCCTTCAGTCCCTAGGCCAATGCTCTATCCACTGAGCCAAACTGGTTAGTTAGGATGAGACTCAGTTTCTTTATCTACAAAATTAGATAATAATATTTTTCATGCTTAGCTCAATTTGTCTAGAGCAGTGGTTCTCAACCTTGGCTGCACATTAGAATCACCTGGGAATCTTTTTAAAATCCTGATTTCTGGGCCTCATCCTCTGGAAATTCTGTTTCTTTGTTATGGGGTGGGGCCACAACATTAGAAGGAAAATGATTTTTAGCCTTCTAATCTCCCAAGAGGAGAGTAAAATGAGGTAAGGGAAAGCAAACTACAGATAGGCAAACTGTGGCTCGCGAGCCACATGAGGCTCTTTGGCCCATTGAGTGTGGCTCTTCCACAAAATACTGACTTCTGAGCATGGGCCATGAAGTTTCAATTGCACTGTACGTGCGCGCCTGCACGTGGTATTTTGTGGAAGAGCCACACTCAAGGGGCCAAAGAGCCACATGTGCCTCGCGAGCCGCGGTTTGCCAACCACGGGTCTAGAGCTGTAGTCGGCAAACTGCGGCTCGCGAGCCACATGCGACTCTTTGTCCCCTTGAGTGTGGCTCTTCCTAAGCCTTAGGAGTACCCTAATTAAGTTAATAACAATGTACCAACCTATATAATTTAAGTTTAAAAAATTTGGCTCTCAAAAGAAATTTCAATTGTTGTACTGTTGATTTAAGCAGTCTTCTACTGCAGTAGGTGAGGTCACGGTAAGAGCAGGCTGGCAAACTACTAAATAAATGACTATTCCTGTATTATATCTGACATCACCCAGAGCGTAAAATTTTGATTCTCTTCGGCAAATATAGGAAAAGGTCCTAGAGTTTTCAGACCCCTATTAGTATCTGCTGCCATTAAGGTGTTTATAGCAAATAATAAAGGAAGCTATATAATTAACCTGGTGTAGTAAGATGAATATTGGCCTGCCAGATAGGGTCCCTCCGTTTGAATTAGACTGTCTATATGACTGTGGGCAAAACATGTCATTTTCTATAGTCATAGTCTTTTCACCAGTTAAATGAACTGTTCCTATCAATGATACTCAGCCACTGTTCTAGGTTTGTGATTCTATGGATTTTTTAATGAACAAATTAATTTTTTTTATCTCTGAAAAATGGCAGATGGGCCTTACTTGCTCTGGTTGCCAAAATGATCATAGTGTACATAACTGGACAATCAACATAATTTGTTCTTTTTCTATGTCTGGAATATTTCTAAATAAAACCAGAGCCTAATGAACTGCTCCTCCCGCCCCCCCCCCCCCCCCCGCCCACCACCCCACCACCACCACCACAAATACATTGTAATTGTCTCCGTTTATTGGCATAGGTATAAATGGGAATTTCTCCTGACTTTTATTCCACCTTTCTCTTGCCTATCTCTTTCTCCTAGAAAACAGTATTTTTTTTCCTAAATGATCACATCTCTTTGTAGTGCAGAGTAATTAAATATTCAAAAGCAAAGTGTTACTTGCTGCCAAGATCTCTTAAGAATGTTCAACTGTATTTTAGTTGAACTTGAAGGTTTATAAAAAATTCTGTCACACTCTTCATACAACACTAAAATATTAATGCTGACAATGATGTGACTATAATAATTTTAGTAGTAGTAATTTCAGATGGTAAATAGTCTTGCAAATGATTGATAAAAACCACTGTCATATCTATGAGAATTTGAAAATCTTGTAACCATTTTTCGTGTTTAAAGGCATATTCAGGTGGCTAAAAAATATTTTTTAATATTGTTAGTGAAAAACATATGTATCTCAGGATATTTATAACTTTATCTGGGAAATATGTGTTGTCACACACTATATACCTTTAATGCTTGTATAGTTCAAATTATATCAAGGTGATTGGAGCTTTTCTAGCATTAGAGTAAAAGTTTTTATTTGCCTGGTGGGGTAGAGGGAACCATTCAGGAGAATAAGTTGATCAAGCAATTGTATAACATTTTGGAAATATTCATTTCCCACCATTTGAATTTCACTTCTGACAGACTGCTTTTCACATGCTAGCAGATTAGAATATGTAATTAGATCAGACCTTTGTAGCCAATTTTCCTCATTCTTTTTTCCCCATGAGATTCTGTGCTTTTACAAAACATTTTTTTAAAAATTAACAATTACATTGAATTTTACAAATTTAAAAATATATACTTGGATGCTTTTTTTAAAAAATATATTTCTTTATTGATTTCAGAGAGGAAGGGAGAAGGAGAGAGAGATAGAAACATCAATGATGCAAGAGAATCAATGATCGGCTGCCTCCTGCACGCCCCGCACTGGGGATGGAGCCCGCAACCCAGGCATGTGCCCTTGGCTGGAATCGAACCTGGGACCTTTCAGTCCATAGGCTGACGCTCTATCCACTGCGCCAAGCCAGCTAGGGCACTTGGATGCTTTTTAAAAAATAATTAAGATAGTCCAGCCACTGTGGCTCAGTGGTTGAGTGTCGAACTCTGAACCAGGCGGTCAGGGTTGGTTCGACTCCTGGTCAGGACACATGGCCAGGTTGAGGGCTCGATCCCCAGTGTGGGGTCTGCAGGAAGCAATGGATCAATGATTCTCTTTCATCATTGATGTTTCTATTTCTCCCTCCCTCTACCTTCCTCTCTAACACCGATAAAAATTCTATTTTAAAAAAATAATTAATATAAAATTATTTTAAAGTATAATTTTTTGAAAGTATTATCATCCCGAAATTGTATCTTGCAAATTGTGTCTTATTACCACTCCCATATATTCAGGATGAGAAGCAAAACAAATAAAATGAAACAGAACAAAACAAAACATAGCTAAAATCTAGGGGAATATAATCTCTAATGAAACAAGATGTTAAAAAACTCTTGAGTTTATATTGGTGGTAGAAAAGGCAGGTGGGAAAATTAGATGAATACATACATACAATTTAAAGTTGATCCAAAAATCTTAGTGCAGTCTATAACATCAATCAGTAGAAATACAATGGTTGCCAAAATTTTATAATGACTACTAACACTAACCAAAATAAAAGATGCTATTGTCCTTTCTGTTAGTCCCCTTTTTCTACATCTGTAATAATAAAAGTGCAATATGCAAATCGACCAAACAGCCAAACAGCGGAATGACCGTCCAGATGACCACGCTATGGCACTCACTGGCGCCAGGCCAGGCCAGGCAGGTGTGATGCAATTGGTCAGGGGCCTGGCCATTGCCCCACAATCGCCCCTCAGAGAAAGAAAGGCCCAGGCCATTGGCTGGCGGGGAGATCAATCAGAAGGCTCTGTAATTGCCCCAAACAGGAGGCCCAGGCCACCCTCTGTGGGGCAATTGATTGGGGGGCTCTGCAGAACCGGGGAACCGGGGATGTGTGGCCACGGATGCAGTGTGAAGGGGGCCGCGGGCCATAAGGCAGCCGAGGCTGGGAGGCAGCTGGGGCTTGGAAGGCCTACCCTTGTACCAATTTTGTGCATTGGCCTCCGGTATGTGATAATTAGCAGTAAAATTGAAGACAACAATAAGAAAATAAGTGATCTTGGAAAATCCATTAAATTGATCACCATTTTCTAACAGTTGTTTACTGGTTGTGTGGTAACAGTTTTTTCCTTGCCTTCCTGTAGGTTATGCACTGTGTTATATTTGTCTTGGGTAAAACATCTAGCATATCATTGGAATTCCAAATAGCAAATGATAAGGTGATTGGTTTTGATTACCTATGTATCTTAATAGCCCTAACAAATAGTGAATAACATCATTTCTTTTTCCCAAAGGAGGAAGAGAAATATAGATAAAAGCAGCTTAAGTGGTTGAGTTATATAGCATGGTCATTAAATCTTTTCTAAATAAATAGCCTTTTAAAGAGTTGGCAGTCTTTTGAAAAGAATGAGAGTTCTGATGAGGAAACCGGGATTTTTTTCTCAGCACTATGTGAATATATATTCTTGAGGAAGTTACTGAAAACCTGCCTGTGCTTACTTAACAGTAAAATAAGATGATAGGATTAAATGATCTCAAAGCTCCTTTTCAATTCAGGTAGTCTGTGAAATAATAATGGTACCTAAGACATAGCACTTAGCATGTGTCAGACCCTGTGGGACATTATCACTTTCAGAGTTTTACATGGATTGTGTAATTGTTAACTCTGTGAAGCATGTACTACTATTAGTTGGATTTTATGAGAAAAGTGAAGCTTAGCAATTTAAGTTTCTTAAAGAATTTCATGCCTGGGAGCAGCAAAGTTGCATTTTTAAAGGAGTTCTGATTTCTGAGTTTACCAGCTTAAGGGTCATATTCTACATTCTCCCCGAAACATTATTCACAAGCCAGTTAATGAAAGATCAGAGAGAGGCCGAAAACCAGGATACAGCTTTTATTAGAGGAGAAAGACCTTCCGGGCTGTCTCACAAGGGGAGAACAACAGCACGTGCAGAGGTGAGCACGCCTTTTGGGGGGCAGAATGGGAAGGAATGGGGGCTTAGTGTACTCGGCGCACGCTGATTGGTGGCTTAATGTATGGTCCATATAGGAACAAGGGCTTAGGGCAGTGATGGCGAACCTTTTGAGCTCAGCATGTCAGCATTTTGAAAAACCCTAACTTAACTCTGGTGCCGTGTCACATATAGAAATTTTTTGATATTTGCAACCATAGTAAAACAAAGATTTATATTTTTGATATTTATTTTATATATTTAAATGCTGTTTAACAAAGAAAAATCAACCAAAAAAATGAGTTCGCGTGTCATAGGTTCGCCATCACTGGCTTAGGGTATTTGGCAGGTGTGGATTGGTGGTCCAATGTATAGTCCATATAAGGTACATAGTTAGTCACTCAGGTATTTCTGGGCTGCAGGTTACGTCATACTCCGCCCACCATTTGGGGGGAAGGGAGGATCTATCAGTTAAGACTCAGGAAGTCACAAGTGTGTGAAACCTGCCTTCTTTCAAAGTTTACTTAACCTCTGTTTTTTTTTTTTGCTCCACTCAAACATACTTCCTCCTTGGTTAGCATTTTCTGTCTGTTCTCACTCTTTAGTGTAAACAAGACAGTGGCACACCTTCTAATGGAATATTTCTACTATTTTCTAGAGACTGCCCATGCAGTCATTGAACATGGATCAGAGGGAAGTTTCATGGATATTATAAATGAACAGTCAAGGGAGAGTCTTTTGTAGCAAAATTATAGGAGTGTCTCCTTAGGTCAAAGTCAAAGTAAGGATGAATTAACTCCCAAAGCAATTTTGAAAAGGTGAAATTCAATGATATTGCAGTTGTTGGACCAGGTGTTAAAATGTTATTGGGTGTTAATTTAATTTTCATCCTGTCAACACTCATCTGAACTGTAACAGCTGCTAAACACGGTTCCACAAGAGCAAACCATCCTCACAGAGGAAGCAGATGCCTAATCAATAGGGCCAATAGAAATGTATGGCTCAGCTAAGCAACCTGCACAAAGGGGAATGAATCCCGTAGGGCTCTGTCTTACCTGAATGGAAAAGAATTTTAAAGATAGTGAGACTATTCAAGCAGGAAGAACAGGAGACTGAAAGTCTTAGGTTGGCTTCCTATTGACTTTTTTTTTTTAATTCTGCATGACCTTGGATTAGAAAATGCCTTGGTTTCCTCTGTCCTTAGCTTTCAGAGATATTGAGGATGTTGTTTCAAGTGTATTGCTGTTGACACAGAATTTTTGAACTGGAACCCGGATTCTTTGTCTGCCGGAGTTGGAGAGTGAATCCACGGACAGAAGGTGGTATAGCAAAGGTGGAGATTTATTGAAGGACAAGTACAGACTCCCACGTGGGGAGAGAGAAAGAGTCCCACTGAGTTTCTTTTCCTAAGGCTTACAAAGGCTGCAGATCTTAGGGCCTTGATATCACCTGATTGGTCACCATTCCAACTGGTTACTATAGTAACTCCTGAGCTCAAAGGTCAAAATTCACATGGGACACCCCTTCACCCCCTTCCTTATTGTTTTCCTATTCCCTTTGGTCTTTCTCCTCCTTTTGGATGAAGGGCTTCCTTCCTTTTATTTTGTAAATATAGACCTTTGGCTGTTCCCAGCTCCCTCATTCTATGGAAATGCACCTGTTGCAGCTTTTCAGCTTCCCTGTTCTATGGAAATATACCTTCTGCTGCTCTGCTGCCCTGTGCTTCTTCCATAGTCCTCTTAATTTCTAAAATTTCCTAAAACCCGTCTTTTTCACCCCCCCAAAATTCCTGTTTCACTGTCTTTACTGCTATTATCATCCAACATACCTTGCACAATTCAGAATAAAAATCAACTTAAGAGAACTACCTTCCTTTAAGTCCTAACATTTAAGAGATCATAAGGATGATGGAGTATTTAACAGCTGTTCTTCATTGCATCCTTGGGTGAATAGGAATAGATGACATAATTTGAAGAGGCATTTAGGATTTGAATACTTTCTTGACTACTATACTTACTAATATAGTACAACATGTAATTTCACATTCTGGAGATTTTCAAACAGAAGGGTAGATTTCTGTGTCTATGCCAATTGTAATGTTACCTAGGAACGGTGGTTTGGCTATATTACCTCTTAAGGTTGATTGTGCCATTAATTTAATCATTTCTATGTAAGTTAGTATGTCTCATTTAGAATATCACCATTTTCATGCATCTCAGACTTGGCTATAAATCCTTCTGGGATTATGTGGTGATATGCCAGGGATTCTCTGAATTATCCTGAACAGGAGAGTTAAGGTACCCTGGAACTTCAATATTATGAGGTTTAAGAATATTTTAAATAAATGAAAAAATTGGATTTAAAGGAGTAGAATGCAAATTTGTCATGGATATTAACATTATGCATCTTTTAAACAGTTTGAATATTGAGATAAACCTCTTTGGCTTACAAAACACACTTGGCAATTATTCTCCTTTTAGTGATTATCAGGAGAAAGGTTCACTATGGCTGCTTGACAGGTATGTACTCCTGGAGGAGATCTTTGATTTTCGTGGGCTTGTTCAATGTCAAATAAAGTAAAAAACACAAAACAGAGAAACACCTGTCCTCTACTTAAAATTTCACAGTGTTTCTATTGTTCTTTACCTTCTTCTCTCAACTCCTAAAGAAAATAAAAGCTTTAAGGAAGCATGCAGGGGGGTTATTTTATCCTATGTTGGAACAGGGGTTCTGTGCCCTTAATGTGAAAAAGATATTAGTCTTCAGAAAATAAAATAGTTGAGGCATTTGGGCTGATTAACTGGCCTTTTATATGTTCTGGATCTGAGTTATAATTGGGGAGAATTCAAAATACTATCAGGGGCACATTGGGAATTTTTTGTCATGAAATTCTTATCCCAAACATAAATGCAAATAAGGCAGGTTAGAGGAATTGAGCCAGGCTTTTAATAGAACAATAATTTTTAAATGTCTCTTTGGAGCTCTTAGTAGAAAAACAAAATGTAAAAGTAAGAATTATGTTTCTTAGCATTTATCTGAAACTGGGGACAAAAGCCACTGTTGCTTATATTAGCATGACAACATACTAAATGGTTCCCGTTTGTGTTAGGTCTTTGAAAAGCCTAAAATTTGGTTCAGGAATACAATATCAGGAATTCTTTCTTTCTTTCCTGTTTCCTCTTCCCTTCTCATCTGTCTTTCTTTGCCCTCCTCCCCTTCCCCCTACTGGTAAGAAATGAATGTAGATGAAACATTTTGACGAATGGATTTTGTACAAATTCAGTGAAAAAGATGCACTTACAAGTTAAATCAGGTTTCTCAGTGTGTTAACACATTATCAAATTCATTTATAACCTGTATTCTCTTGGCTGTAAATGAATTTCATTATAGAATTTATATAAAATAGATAATAGATTAATGAATGTTATTATTTCTTTACTTTCACTAATTAGGTTATTACTAAGTGAGATCAGCTAAATTCTGAAGCTTTTAATGAACGATTGATGTAGCTTTTGTGAGCCCTAGAAATCTTATTTCTTTGTTCTATTACTGTAATATATATCTGCTTTCATCATTAACACTTGATATTTGAATCAAATTAGAGGGTACTTTTAGTGAAATGATCAGCCTTGTAAAATTTGTGAAAATAGTTAAAACAAAGTTTATAGATTGTTTTATTCTTTCTCTTTCAACTAAAAGGCTTTATAAAGAGAAGCAAACTCCTTACAGCTCTTTACTCTGTTTCCAATGACTTAAGTTAAAAAATTAATAATTTCAGGTGTCACTTTATTTTTTTATTTTTAAAAAAATATATTTTATTGATTTTTTACAGAGAGGAAGGAAGAGGGATAGAGAGTTAAAAACCTCAATCAGCTGCCTCCTGCACACTCCCTACTGGGGATGTGCACGCAACCAAGGTAACATGCCTTTGACCGGAATCAAACCTGGGACCCTGCAGTCCGCAGGCTGACGCTCTATCCACTGAGCAAACCCGTTAGGGCAGGTGTCACTTTATTATGACCATGCTGTCAAGTAACTAGTGTGGTTGTGTAAGAGAGTAGAGTTAAAAATAAGAGACAAAGGAGGAGATAGGGAGAATGCCAGCAAGACACTCTATGAAAACACCTGTGAGATTTAGACATGATTTAGATTTTAATTGATTAGTTCACATTAATAACTTAGTGGGGAAGATACTAACATTCATGTCTTCACTTATTTTTATATATATAATTTATATAGGTTTGGGGGTTTATTGTAAATTTTTTAATATAATGTTATCATACAAATAATTATTCATTGCCTTTCTTTCAGGGAACCTGAGTTCAAATACACCACTTAGTAAATGTACTAACATACACTTATCCTTTAAGTTTTATGCTTAAATTTTAGAGTACCTTATTTTTTTCTTTTAGAATAAAGTTGAGTTCTACTTTTTTAACACCTATAATGAATCATTTAGTGTTCACTGTCTTCTTCAGTGTACCTCTATGCTAATTATAGTACCTGGTACATGATTCTCGAACTTAATTTGTTCTGGAAGGCTGTCCGAAAACCAAATCATTTTTTCCCACTAGAAATAATGTAAATTGAATTAATCCGTCCTAGACCCCCAAATGATTCCCTGTTTTAATCTCTCTTATATTACAGTACATTGTCTCATGTACTGTTTAATCTATAAATAAACACTTTAAAAACAAAAAGGAGCCCTAGCCGGTTGCTCAGTGGTTAGAGTGTCAGCCCGATCAAGAGCATATACCTTGGTTGCAGGTTTGATTCCTGTTCCGAGTCGGGGTACATGGGGGAGGCAACCAATCGCTGTGTCTCTCACATGGATGCTCCTCTCTCTTTGTCTCTCCCACTTCCTTCCACTCTCTAAAAATCAATGGCAAAAATATCCTCAGGTGAGAATGAACAACAACAAAAATAAATAAATAAAAACAAAAATGACATGAAATGTAAATAAAGATTTAACAAAAAGGAAATGAAATGTACAGTAAAAAATGAAAATTTAATAAGCAGAAATAAAAGCAAAATAAAAGCCATGAAAATATTCACAGCACAATTTCCTGAGATATTAACATGAGCGTTAGCAGGAAAACTGACTCATAATTGGGCATTCTCTCTTTTGTAGCCTGAGAGATGCGTGACTGATCATACAAGCATCAGCGTGAAAGGGTTGTCAGGTTGAGAAGGGAATTGTTGGCAATGGGAGACATTTGAGAACTGAGGTTTTTCTGTACTCCTTTATATTTATTTGAAACAGCTAATCTGCATTTGCTAGTTAGAAAAAACAACACAGAGATTAAGATTTGCGCAGGATCTCATGATTTCTTAAATCTCTAGAATCCTCATTTGCTGAGTTTTATTCTAATACTCTTCTTACGGTAATACTATGATCCTTAAACTTAAATATACCCTATGGCTAAGGAAAGCTGAAAGTTAAGACATACATCTAAGCACAAACCTGGAATTATATACTTTTGGATCTTGCACTAATCCTTTTATGAATAAATTCCAAAAGTTTACTTACATAAGTATGAGATCTCTGCAAAAGTTGTCTTTTTGTTTCATAACTCTAAAAGTATTTACTGAGGTTGTTTTAAAGTATATTTCCAAGAAACGTAATGCAACATCATTGTTGAGATTTCTGTATTTTGCTTTTTCTTCACAGCACTTATTATTACTTTGCATGTGTATGTATTTTTTGTGTACGTTGTTCCGTCCGAAATGGAAACTCCATGAGAGGTAGGATTTTTGTCTAGGTGGTTCACTACTGGATCCCTTCTCAGAACAGTGCCTAGCACAGCACTGGTGCCCAGTTAGTGTTGGATAAGTAACTGAGTGTTGGATAAGTAACATACTTGTGGGTGATCATCTGTGGCTCTACACTGAGCTTCAGTCTTGGAGAATTCTATGGTCTAACTTAAGTGACCCTATTGCAAGCCTTGAACCAGACATCCTGGTAATTGTGCTAGCAATATCTTCATTCTGGTTGTGGCTTTGGTTTTTTCCTATGTCTTTAGTCCAAGTGAGTTAACTGTGAAATTACATTGTGGCTAGACATTACTGTAGAATCTGCTGCCACTGTTATTGTAGGATTTTAAGGTTGTGTCATTTGTTGTTGCTGATAAGGAGTGGTTTGTAGGATAGACCAAAGATGAATCCTTGCCCCTTAGGTGTCCTCAAATTCAGAGATCTATAGCAAGGTAGGCTTGCCTGTGTGTGCCATAGACTGGTGAGGTTTACCTCAGAGGTGGATAATTAAAATGATACAGATATACTGTACTTCAATTACATAAAATAAAATAATAGTATAATGCATTAACCAATCTCTGGGAAAGATCAACCATTTTGTGGAACAGAAGCATTCAATATAAATGAAAGAGCTTACTCTAAGCTATCATTGTTACTTATTGCTGTAATCTAATTTTGACTTTAAATCCCAAGCCTAAGTACTTCACTTACTGGAGATCTTTTAATAGTATCAGATGGCCCTTGGTTTTCCTAAAAATTAAGACTTTCTTTCTCCGTGCAGATGTTGAAGATTTACTTTATTAGGTAGGCCAAATGACTGCAGAATCAATTTCTATATCTTAATAGATAGGAACTATCACAAGGATAATGTAACTACGGCATGTTTCCAAGAAATGATTTGGGAATAGATTTTATTGAACAAAATATATTCATAGCATGTGACTGCTCTGTAAATTTTGGTGTATAGTAATAGAATCTGTGTTGGTTTGCAGACGCAAGGAAGAAAAAATAATTTGCTGCTATGCTATGGTAATAATAAGATCCTGGAGGGACATCAGGCTAAAAATAATTTATTGAAACCACCCTCGATTTCTAAAGACATTTCTGAGTTGCATTCAGAACATAGCCATTGATTACAAAGTGTGGTTCGAGAAGGCAAAAGAGGCCAATTTTCCTGCAAACAAATTAAGAGATGCATATTGACTGCAGGGAAGTACGTCATCACTGAGAAATCGAAAGCAATGGGACTTTAGGAAATCAATCAGCAATCCAGTCAAATTAGATTTTTTCCATGCTTCGTTTCTGGAACCCTATGTGGAATGTACATATTTTTGGCAGATATAAACTTTTTGCTTCTATAGTAAACCTAGGTCAATAAAATAAATAGAAAGACAGGTTACAACTTTAACACATTCATATCACATATGTTCAGAATCCTAAATGAACACAGAAAGCCCTTGAAACCCTATGACAATGTACATCCTTATACGATGAGTTTTGTCCCAGTGACCCACATTTCTTAGCAGTCCAGTTTGGGTGCCCTTTGGGAAGATATGGCTCTCTAATCTGAGATTAATAATCAGCGTGCCACATTTCCTTTAACCTTGGGAATGAGGGGGGGAGGGAGTCTTTTCAATACATAAAAAGACAGTAGCACTACCTTGTAATCATTTCTATATGGAGCTATATGCTATAAGACCTCAAGTTCATTCTCTTTCTTCCTGTAATAATGATAGGAATGAATATTTAACTAGCATGATTAGTTGGATCTGAAGCACATAATGATTCATTTGGGCATACATAACTGCTCACTAAGAATTGTGATTCTAGATGCCACTTGTATGATTTTTAAGATAATAAACGAGAGAGTTTATAGTTAACAAGTTCACAATTTGCCTCGGATTTTTTATCTTAAAGATTGTGATACACACTTTTCTTTTTAGAAATCTTAAAAAAAAACAAAAAACTTTGAGAGAGTTAAAACCTATCTCCAAATATATCAAACTAGGATATATTAGGTGGTTGAAAAAATGGGACTGAGGTGTATAGTAAGTTAGTCTTAAAATACATGAGTTAAATTCAACTCAAGTTTCATTGAATACTCTGTATAATGCCCTGTGCTAGCTGCACTGAGTAGAAAAATGCATTTGACACAGTTTTTATTCTCAGAGATTATGCACTGTGTTCAGTAAGCCTCATAAATCAGCGGTGGCACAGATTGGAGTGTATTTCTTATCAGAAAATGTTCATTGTCCTATAAGTGACCTAGAACAATGAAATTGGTTTTACTTTTTCTTTATTTTAGAATGTATTATTAGGGATATTAAAAGCAATAACACATATGCATTTTATAATTACAAAAGCAAGTCATGTCAAGAGTAGAAAATTTGAGCCCAGCTGGCTTGGCTCAGTAGTTGAGCATTAACCTATAAACCAGGAGATCACTATTTGATTCCTCATCAGGGCACATGCCCAGGTTGCGAGCTTGATCCTCATCCTCAGTGTGGGTGTGCAGGAGGCAGCCGATCAATGAATCTCTCTCATCATTGATATTCCTATCTCTCTCTCCATCTCCTTTCATCTCTGAAATCAATAAAAAATAGTAGAAAAGTTGAATAGCATGGATTAACTAAAAAAAGAAAATTAAGCCCTAGCCGGTTTGGCTTAGTGGATAGAGCATCGGCCTGCGAACTGAAAGGTCCCTGGTTCGGTTCTGGTCAAGGGCATGTACTTTGGTTGTGGGCACATCCCCAGTGGGTGGTGTGCAGGAGGCAGCTGAGCTGATGTTTCTCTCTCATGGATGTTTCTGACTCTCTATCCCTCTCCCTTCCTCTCTGTAAAAAATCAATAAAATATATTATATATATATATATATATATATATATATATATATATATATATATGAATGATACATGCCCAGGTACATGCCCTTGACCGGAATCGAACCTGGGACCCTTCAGTCCGCAGGGTGATGCTCTATCCACTGAGCCAAACCGGTTTTGGCTCAAAATATATTTTTTTAAAAAAAGAAAATTAAAAGCATTTATGATTCTACTAGAGACCTGGTGCATGAAATTCATGCATGGGGGTGGGGAGATGTGTCCCTCAGCCCAGCCTGCACCCTCTCCAATCCAGGACTACTGGCTCCCAACAGCTCGCCTGCCTGCCCTTCTGATTGCCTCTAGCCATTCCTCTACCAGCCTGATCGATGCCTAACTGCTCCCCTACTGGCCCGATTGCTCCTAACTACTCTTCCCTGCCTGTCTGGTCACCCCTAACTGCCCTCTCCTGCTGGCCTGGTCACCCCCAAATGCCCTCCCCTGCAGGCCTGGTCCCCCCCAACTGCCCTTCCCTGTAAGCCTGGGTCCTCTCCAACTGCCCTCCCCTGCAGGCCTGGTTCCCCCCAACTGCCCTCCCCTGCAGGCCTGGTTCCCCCCAACTGCCCTCCCCTGCAGGCCTTGTCGCCCATAACTGCCCTCCTCTGCCGGCCATTTTGTGGTGGCCATTGTGTCCACATGGGGGTGGCCATCTTGTATGTTGGACTGATGGTCAATTTGCATATTACTCTTTTATTAGATAGGATGAGCACTTCAATATAGAGGTAAGCCCTCTTGGCTGCTGTTGACAAAAGATATTTCTAATATTTTTTCCAGCTTTGTTTCAAGATTATGGAATAAACCTATGTCGCAGTCTTCCTTAGCTCACTGCTTAGCAATGGCAGATATGAAATTAAACAGACAAACACACAGATAGGTTGGTAAGCAGTGGACAAAAACTATGATTATTCAGATACAAGGGATCATGAACATAGAAATGCGTGGGAGGGGCCATTGAAACTTAGGGATTGCTTAATGTCTGTTCCTTAAACAAGGTAGTGAAAAGCCCTCTCCACATCCATCTTGGGAGATTTATCTGACCTCAGGGGAAAGCAGTGAGGGTTTGGACCAAGTTTTTCCTAATGACAAATACTTATAACTCATATATATCCAGAGTATTTTCTAAATGAAAATCATCATTATAACATACATACCATTTTTGCAGTTTAACTATGTATGTGTGTATGTGTGTGTGTGTGTGTGTGTGTATTTATTTATTTATCATTATTTTAATCTTCACCTAAGAATAAGAATATTTTTTCCTGCCCTAACCGGTTTTGCTCAGTGGATAGAACATCGGCCTGCAGACTGAAAGGTCCCATGTTTGATTCCGGTCAAGGGCATGTACCTTGGTTGTGGGCACATCCCCAGTAGGAGGTGTGCAGGAGGCAGCTGACCGATGTTTCTCTCTCATCCATGTTTCTAACTCTCTATCCCTCTTCCTTCCTCTCTGTAAAAAAATCAATAAAATATATTTTAAAAAAAGAATATTTTTCCATTGCTTTTTGGAGAGAGTGGAAGGGAAAGGAGGAGGGAGGGTGAGAGAGAGAGAGAAAAATAAAAACATTGATGTGAGAGAGACACATTGATTGCTTGCCTCCCACACATGCCCTGCCTGGGTGTAGGATGCGAACTTGCAACCCAGGTATGTGCTCTTGACTGGGAATCGAACCCATGACCCTTCTTTGGCCAAGATGATGCTTTAACCATCAAACAACACCAGCCAGTGCAACAATGTACTTGTAAAAAAAATTTTAATACCAAAAAAGTCATGGTCATCAATGCCATTGTAATTCATGTAAATATTTAAATAATTTTATTTTATTACTATTTTAAACAATTCTGCATTAAACATCCTTATCAAAAACCTTCAACTGAATATATTTGCCTTTGATCAATATACTAGTGGCCCAGTGCACGAATTCGTGCCCATTGAAAGGGCCATAATTAGAAGAAATATTTTAATATCGCTATTCGCCCTTTCTCTATAATAGGAGTATCAGATATTAAAGAAAATTAGTAAAATGTATATGAAAATAACAAATTTATTAATAAATAAACAATAACAACATGATATAAAAACACCATTGATACAAACAGCGACTGATAAATTGATTAAACTTATTCTAATATCTCCTTGTATACCACATTAAGAGTAAAAACACTTTCAGAGTGCTTGACTAATTTCCCTTATAATGAAGTATTTACAACTTTAGCTTTAACATCACAGGCTTTTAGAACTTGAGAGAAAACAACATATAACTGACGATGTCCGAAAATGGGTTCAGGTAGAAATATTCCTACTCAGTCTAGAGTTTGTCCTTGTGATTTGTTAATAGTCATTGCAAATGCTGGCATCACGGGAAACTGTCATTGAATTAATTTAAATGGGAACCCAGTGTCAGATGGGGACAAATCAATTCTTGGAGTCAGAACAACCTCTCCTTCCACAGATCCTGTTAATACTTCAGCTTCGATTATGTTAGGTTGCAATCTTTTGATAATAAATCAAGTACCATTACAAAGACCCCATTTACTATTAAGATTTCTTAGTAGCATGATGATTGCACCTACTTTCAATTTTGATTTATGACACAGCATTCCTGAAGGAGTAAATACTCTTAAGAAACTCGATGGGAAAATTTTTCTTTTCAGCATCATCCATTGAATCGATGGAATCATCACTCAAATAGGTGTGAAAATCTCCATCGAGTATATCCAAAATTTCTTCATTTAACTTATGAATGTGTTCATTTTTAAGACAAGGAATTGTATGTTTAGATATATTTTTAATATTATCTATAGATATATTATTTCCAAAGGTAGCTTCAATAATAGGTCCGTTACAAATCATTTCACGTTACAAATCATTTCAATAATAGATCCGTTACAAATCATTTCATTTAGGAATGGATTTCAATAATATCCATTCCTAAATGAAAACTGCTATCAAGTTTGCCATCTCCAAGTTTTACTAACCATCCACTATAAGCAGAATCCTCTGATCTTATATTTGTTTTAAGAGACAACTTTCTGAAACATCCCCAAACATTATAGTACTTTAAACTCATTTGTACTATGGCTGATCGCATAGCATGTGGCACAATACTGAGACATTGTCAAAAATCCCCTCCAAGAAGGAGAACCTTCCCACCAAATGCAACATTGAAATTCATAATTTCTCTTAGTGATCTATCTCTGACATTTATAGCATGACTGGATGCCATGGTGCATTAATCAGTAATGAGAAGATGGGCCTTTTTAATGGTTTTAGCAACTTCACTCTATATCAAGTCTAGAAATTGAAGTTGCATTTAATGGAATTGGTAATTTATATTGGGAATTAAAGGTTCTTCCACTGAGTAGTAAATTTGCAGCAATTCCTGTAGACGCTTGGATAAAACAGTACCACCATGACCTCTAATACAATGTACTAAAACTTTATAAAGATATGTTTTTCCACTACTGCCTGGACCATCCAAGAAAAAGCATTTGGGGAGTACAGTTTGATCTTTGATGGCAGAAGTAATAGTCTGAATGGCTGCCAACTGTTCATTGTTCAGAGAATTTATCAAAACCTCTTCCTGTTGTCCCTTGTATGATTTATCACATGTAGTTGTATTCGTTAATAAAGGATCGTCTGGAAGTTTGAAATGCGAACATTTCATTCCATGCAATGTGAATACTTTTTGAATTTCATTAAGGGCATACATTTCACAGTTCACACAGGCACCTTCTCTTTGGTATAATTTCCAACAAAAATCTTCAATAAAATGAGATTTATTCTCATCCCATAATTTGTCTGCATCAGAAGGACATCCAAACATGGTCTGGGATATGGGTGAATGGGAACTTGGGCTGTCAGGGCATGGACAGCAAGCTGACCAACAGCCGATTCCCTGAGGAATGGGGCTCCCACCTCCCTGTGTCAGGGTCCGGGGTGTGGGTGAAGGGGATTTGGGGCTGTCAGAGCACCGACAGCAAGATTGGGTCAGTGCTCATCATAGCTACCAACTGGTCATCTGGTCATTGGTCGTTCTGGTCGTTACGCTGTAACGGTTGCTGGGATTTTATTATATAGGGTCCTTTAAGAAATTGTAGTATCATCTAAGATTAACAAAAATAATATTGAGATTTTGATTAGATTTTCTTTGCACCTAGACTAAATTTGGAGAAAAATATTAAATTTAAAAAATATTTAAATTTATGAATGTGCAGTGACATCTCTTTATTCAAGTGTTTATTTTATTTAATACTTTTGAAGTTTTCTTCATTTTAATCCTAGATATTTTCAACCAATTTTATGCATAACAATTTTCATATTTTTCATTGATAAAATTTTTTTCATTTTCTAAGCTATATAGAAAAGTTACTGTTTTGTACATTTATTTTTAACTATGTTTCTCAATTATCTAATTAATTAAAAAATTTTAATTTTACTATATTGATTATAATTTTTCATGTACCCTCAGAGTGTCTTCTGATTGCCAAGTTTTTGTTTTGTTTTGTTTTTTTCTCCCCAGCAGGCATCCTGGCTCAAGCTGTATACATTTAGAATATCTGATTTTTAACCGCACACTCTTCATCCTATTGACCCAGAGTGAAAATTGATACTCTTATCTGAAGGACTGTTCCCTTGAGTATATTTAAACCAGACCAATCTCTGAGTTTAATCTGGGTTCATCAGGAACCATTAGCTTTGATTGGTTTGTTTTTCTCTCCCTTCATCTCAGGACTTGATGCTATTGAGTTAACAACTATTCTCCCCAGAGAATAGCTACCACAAGCCTGTTTCAAGTAATTCCAATATGTTGCTTATAGAAATTGAACGGTTCTTTTTTTTATTTTTTATTTGAAGAATGGCTGTAATGAATTCTGTATTTGTTAAAAACTTTGAAGATCTGTGAGGGCAAAACAGTCACTCAAATCTCTATCTTGTTAGCATGCTATTTATCATAGTTTACATTATTCATTGTTGAATTATGCAGTCCAGTTAAAAAGAATGAGCATCATTTACTAAAGATTCATACGTTGGCATCCAATAAATCCTAATTAATCATGATTTGACTAACTTGACTATTTCAGAAAAAAAGTAGGCATATGTTTTATCTTTGCACAATAATAAAAATAGATTAGTTTAGTAAGCATTTTAGTAGTGTAAATAAGATTGGGTATATTATTAAAACAAACTGCTTATTTAAAATATTCTAGAATAACATATTTCTTAGAAAATACAGCTATCTATTAAAGTCCTAGCAAATTATAATCTACTACTGGCCCAGTGCACGGTATTCATGCACAGAAGGGGGGTTTCCCTCAGCCCAGCCTGCACCCTCTCCAATCAGAGACACCTTCGGGTATGTCCGACTTCCAGTTTAGGAAGTTGGACCGGCAGTTGGACATCCCTCTTGCAATCTGGTACCGCTGGCTCCTAACCGCTCACCAGCCTGCCTGCCTGATCACCCCTAACCACCTTTGCCTGCCTGTCTGATCGCCCCTAACTGCTCCCCTACTGGCCTGATCATCCCTAACTGCTCCTCTGCTGGCCTGATTGCCCCTAACTGCCTCTGCCTCGCCCCGCACCTGGGACCTGGGGTTCCCTCCCTCTGGCCAGCCATAGGCTGGGCCAGAGGCGCAGGCGCAGCTGCTGGCACCTGGGACCCTGTGGCGGGTGGCTTGTCCCTCTCCCGGGCCGCAGCCTGGCTGGGCCCCATTCCTCTCTCCCAGTGTCGAGTGTCTGAGCTGTTATGGCCTGATGGCATGAGGGTGTGATGACTATTTGTATATTAGCTCTTTATTATATGGGATTTTAACTTGTCACGGTCTATCTTCAAGTGGATATTATACCACTCCACATCTTGTATAGAAACTTCACTATAACAAAATTTCATTTTTCCTGGGCATTATTTGTGCTATTGGTGTCATGTGTTTTACTCTCACAGATGTTATAAAACTAACATGACATTATTATTTGCTTAAATAGTTAAGTATCTTTAAATATATGTAAATAATAAGAAACTTCTATTATATGTTTTCCTATGCATTTACTGTCTTTGGTGTTTTCCATTTCTTGGCATAGATCATTATTTCTGTCTGGCAAAATTTTATTTCTGCTTGCAGGACTTCTTTTAACATTTCTTACACTACAAATCTGCTAGTGATAAAAAAAATTCAATCATTTATATATGAAAAATATATTTTAACTATTTTAAAAAATATTTTCACTCAGTCTAGAATTATAAATTGAGAGGATTTTTCCCCCCTTGTGAGTACTTTAATGATGTTGCTCTATCTTCTCCCTTACACTGTTTCTGATGAGAAATCTTTTGTAATCCTTATGTTTATTCCTGTGTATAGTGTGTATCTTTTCTTCTGACTACTCAAAAGCTTTTTATTTCATCATTGGTGTTGAGCAATGTGATTTTTATGTGTCTTGATGTAGCTTTCTTTATGTCCTGTGCTTGCCATTCATTGAGCTTCTCTGATCTGTGGGTTTATACTTTTTACTATATTTTGCCAAATTTGGAAATTTTTGAATCATTCTTTCTTCAGATGATTATATATGTACAAGTTCGGGTCTCTAGAGGGGCTGGGGAGGAAGAGGAGTGAACCAAACCATAGGGTCAGGACCTCGGCAGGCAACTGAGTGCAGGGACAGCCAGCAGGGCCATCCTTGTAGTGGCCAGTTCATGACCAGCTGCCTGAGACTGGCTTGTTCCTGGGCTGGGCGGTTTCATGCATCTACTCTGTACTGCCCAGGAGTGTGGTGCCCATCAGGACTGTGTGTAGCTTACAGGGAAGGCACAGCCTGGGGAGTTGGAGCCTTGATACCACGCAGTAACCAGATCCGGGCATTGGGAATGCGGCCAGTTCTCTGCACCCTGAGTCGCCCCGCTGTTGCGTCCCTGGAGCAGTCATGGTGCCTTCTTCCATCACGGTCCCCTAAGCTCACAGCAATGGAGGAGAGCTGTCATAGGTTTGGGTGAACGGAACGTGGAAGACCCCTGGGTGATAGCAGGCGCTGGGTGCTGGCTGGGGAGGCGGTCGTGTGGGTTTGCGTGAAGCGCTCACAGTCACAGCCTTGGAAGCCTCTTTCTTAGTTTCTCAGAGAGCTCGGTGGTGAGGAAATGCAGGTCTCATCCTGCATTGCGGATTCCGTGGGAAACCTCGCCATTGGGGGTGTCAGAGGGGTTGGCCGGGAGCACCTGTGGCAGAGAGACACCCTTCTCCAGGAACCTCTTCACAGGCAGACTCCTCGCTGGATGCCTGGGAACTCCTCAGCGGATCCCTGCTGTTGCACAGAGTTCTCTGAGCAGCCGTCCATCTCCCACGGGAAGAAAGGTGTGTGCTTGTGCACAGTCACTGCCTGGCCCTGGACATGTTCTCCCGCTGGGTTTGCAGAGGACAGACAATCGTTGTCCAGAATTCCCATGTTTAACAAAGAAAGTTAAGTTCCCAGTGAGGCCCATGGTTAGAAAGGGAGGGGATAGGGAGGAGGAGCCCAGCTGCCTCTTCCCCGCCTGCTGGAAGGGGCGGAGCCCGAGGCATTACCTCCAGTCCGCTCACCTGCCCTGGGAGGCTGTTTCCAGAGAGACGGTGAAGGCCAGGCTCTGCTCCTATGTCCTGATGGGTCTGAAAAGCAGGAGGCAGAGCCGTGCTCTCACCTGGGACTCGTGGCAGCTGCCTCCTGGTTCTTGGCAGAGATGGTGGCCCTGGGGTCTGACCTTTCCTCAGTGGTTGGAATCGTGTGTAGGAGCTATGGCGGAGGCTCGCCCCTGGGAGGCAGATACAGCGGGCAAATCATCCACCTCGTTGCCCGGGAGACAATGCCAGCCTCCTGCCCAGCCGCTATGAGCGCTGCCATATTTGTCTTGGAGTGACAGTTAATTTGCATATTCACTCTTTATTATGTAGGATGAGCCCCATCACAGCTTTTATAATAGTGCTTAAGTTGTGCTGTTAATATGTGGAACCCATTCCTAAGTACAGTAAAACTCTCATTCAGATTTTGTTACTGTAATTCTGAGGTGGAGAAACCATTGTATTATATTCAAGTCATATAATTCTAGCTCTACTTTTGAATATCTATGACTTGTGATATGAAGTAAATAATTTACCTCCTCAGAGTCTCACTGCTTCACTTAAATGAGAAAACACCATTGTGCATCCTCACAGAGTTACTTGAGGGAGATGAACAGCGTGAGTTTAAAAGCCACCTTGAAAAGTATAAATCAACAAAATTCTAACTACTCATTGCTATGTACTATATTACTTTTATTATAAATTCAGGAGATGATTTTGTCTCCAATTTTTTAATTCTGTATGGCAAGGAGCACAATGGCTTGTGCTAGCTTGTCTATAAAATCATAATTGGTATGAAACAGCTTTGATAATTGCTTTGGCTGCAATATTTTGAATAAGTCTCAGATTCACTTAAATATTTGAATGAGTGGTTATTCATGAATAAATACCATTGATAATCTTGGAAAAATAATAAGACTCCTCATTTATGATCTCAAACCCTTTCCATTCTATAAATTAAACACATCAATTATATTTAACAGTAAATTCTGATAACCCATATTTACTTATATTATAGCATAAATTTTCCATTAATAAGTTTTAAATCTGTGATGCTGTTTTCTATATAAGCAAAAGGAAAATCCTGCAAGAAGCAAACTCAAACTATTTCCTTTAAGAAATTTTATAGGCAAGTAACACAAGGGTGAATACTCACTAAACTGTCATTAGTTAAATGTTTAAGTTCAGAAAATTAACTCACTACTGTTGAAGACTAATATTGAAAAAATGTAAAGCATTAAATATCGTGTCCTTATACATTAAGGCACTATTGTTTCTCACTCTAGGTAGTTACACAAGAAGCACCATTGTTTAGGGGGGAATAATCTCAGAATAACAGAACATAACCACAGACCTAACAATCGCGCCTTTCGTATTTTAAAGGATACAATGTAGGTGTGTATAAGACAACAAAATTAGGGGAAAAAATACATGATTGTGCAAAAACAGTTCTTTCCTAGAACCCTCCCTAGCCTAGAGAGAAACATCTTCAGAGCTGAGGGAAGGAGTTTAGCAATCAAGATGCTGATATGGGTTTCTTACCCCTTCCTCTTTCATTTTAGATCAGCGGTTCTCAACCTGTGTGTCGCGACCCCTTTGGGGGTCGAATGACCCTTTCACAGGGGTTGCCTAAGACCATCGGAAAACATATATAATTACATACTGTTTTTATGATTAATCACTATGCTTTAATTATGTTCAATTTGTAATAATGAAAATACATCCTGCATATCAGACATTTACATTATGATTCATAACAGTAGCAAAATTACAGTTATGAAGTAGCAACGAAAATAATTTTATAGTTGGGGGTCACCACAACATGAGGAACTGTATTAAAGGGTCGCGGAATTAGGAAGGTTGAGAACCACTGCTTTAGATGATTCTGAACTAATGGCGACAAAATAGAAACCCCTAATAACTTTAGGAATCTGAAATTAGGTAAAACCTGTATGCTTAACTCTATTACATATAGTTCCTGATAGAATAGATTAACAGCTCCATCAAACCATCTCCAAATCCCAGTTGTGTAACAAGGTAAAATTTTACTTCTTGCTTATGTCACAGCTCACTCAGATGATTGGTGTGCAACCTTGCGGGCTCATACTATCTAGAATATTTGTCCTTTCTAGAACTGCAGAGTTCAGTATGGTAGTCATTAAATTTAAATGGACTACTAGTAAAATGAAAAATTCAGCTCCTCAGCTGCAGTGCTCAATGGTTACATTTGGTTATGAACTATTAGCGAATGCAGATAGAGAACACTCTCATCATCAGAAAAATTCTGCTGGACACCCTTGTCTAGAACCTGTGGGTCTTTCTCTGGACCTCTGCTTCAAGCTTCATGGAGGATTGTTGGGGAGATTTTTTTGTGTGAGCCAGACTGAGGTCTAGCAATTGCTTTGTTCCACTCTCCATTGGCCAGAACTCAGACCAATGGCTGTACTAAATGCAAGGGAAACTGGCAAATGTGGTTGAGCGGTGTATTCAAGAGCCAAAGGAAAATGGCTGGTGAATAGTCATCGAGGTTCTGCTCAGTGTTCCTCTAAATCTCTTTTTTTCTAAGCATTTGCTTAGTACTTATTGTATCCCAGTTTCTCAGCATCTGAAGTGTGTTATAAAATGCTCACGAGCTATTGGGGCAGGTTAGATTATTGTTCAGATAATTGTCATTGCCTCTCTGCTTACCACTGATTGGGAAAGAGTTTCCCTCCACATCTTCTTGAAGTTGGGCCTGGAATATGATTTGGTTTGGCCAACAAAATGTGAGCTAAGGTGATATTGTTATTGTATAGAATTTTGAAGAAGCAGCACATCTTACTGCTTAACACTCTGAAAATTTCAGAACTCCACTATAAGGAATACTTGTAGCCAGGTAGCCACTGCCCGTCCACTCCTGGCCCCAGCATAAGACACATGGAACTGACCTGTATTTAATCCACAAATTGACTTCTTTGTCCTACCTGTAAACCTATAGACCAGCGGTTCTCAACCTGTGGGTCGCGACCCCTTTGGGGGTCGAATGACCCTTTCACAGGGGTCGCCTAAGACCATCAGAAAACACATATATAATTGCATATTGTTTTTGTGATTAATCACTATGCTTCAATTATGTTCAATTTTGTAATAATGAAATTGGGGGTCACCACAACATGAGGAACTGTATTAAAGGATTACGGCGTTAGGAAGGTTGAGAACCACTGCTATAGACCTATCAGTGAGAAAATAATGCTTAATGTTTTATGCTTATGTGATTTTTTTTTTTTTTTTTTGCTGCGAACCAAAAGCTAATACACTTTTTTGAAGCAGAAAGTATTGTGAAGAAACTGAGAATCAGGATGGTTACGTGTCCTATGTCAGATGGCTACTGAATAATAGAACTAGAATTCAAACTCAGACTCTCTTATTTCAATATACACATCTTTAACCATTTTTCCATATTTACCTCCAAATAGTATTACTTTCAGATACAAGGAAATATTATTTAGGAAATACTAGGGCTGTATAATCTTCTATTATACATTTCTGCCATTAATAGTTTAATTTTCTCATTCTACTCTTTAAGCTCTCCATATCCGTAAGTTTAGTGTGTATTGTATGCCAGTACACATAGATGCATGTAACAATGATAAAACTTTGATTTTTTTTTAAACAATATAATTTATTCAGGTGGAATTGTTAGACTATGATTTCCAATAATTTTTCCTTTTTGAAAAGTAATCTTAATGGATAACATTGTGGCAAAGTTGAATGAATACACTGCATGAAATCAGGCAAATATTTCTCCAAGTCAGGTTTCAACAATGATCTGAAAGAAGTGGCACCTTTTGGTAAGAACTCAGGAGAGATGCTTTTAAAAATGCTCATTTTTTGAATTTTACAAAGGGGTATTGCTATTACTTAAGCAGCACATGGCTGTGAATTGAGAGAGGAGCTCTTGCTGAGCTACTGAGAGTACTTGTGGACAATGAAAACATAAAAATAAATAAATGAGCAAGATGCAAGGAAATCTGTGGTTGAGAAAGTATTAGTGTAGGTGAAAAGTCTTGGCTATTGAAGTAGGTGCACAGTTAGGATATGCAGAACATGTTCAAAGTATATAAAAAAGCATTTGACAAACACTGAAGTTATTATATTTTCCTTTGTATGATTTTTTTCTTTTCGGATACTGTTGTTGTTGTGGGTTAATATTATATGACTCTATAAACATTATATCCAGTAAAAATTTAATGAAATTAAAATTGAATATTTTCCTAATGTGAGTAGAACCTTATAATTAAAAGCGTGGTCCAATTAAAAGCAGCATTGATATCTCCAAGGAGATCACTGGAAATGTGCAATTACTGGTCCTACCCAAAACCAACTGAAATAAAATGTTTATTTTTGCAATGTTCCCAGGTTTTATAAGATATAATAACAGAGAAAATTAAAAGTTCTTGTCTAGAAGTCACCAAATTTCAATCTTCTTATTAACCAGGTGGATATTTTCTTTACCTATTCATAAGGACATGGGCTAGTTACTAAGGTCAAGTAGAAAATAACATGAGAGGAAGCGCAAAAATATTAACTGTTTTATGATGTAATATATACCAGACTACTAGTTAATATCCAGAGCAGTGTGAAGAGAGGTTTTTCTTTTAATGGTCAAAACAGGGAAGAAAATGTAGCAATTCCATTATTGTTTTTCAGTTTACTATCCTATCCTCAAGTTAGCATACTTTTTTCTTAAGTAGTGTTAAGTACATAACTGAGAGAACTATTATAAACTTACTTTATTTGACTAAACCCGTTAGCCAAAGAATTATTAACAAATAAAACGAATAGCTTTGGAAATTAGAACAAAATTAACATGAATATCAATAATGTGGTCTTTCCTTTCTGTTGATTTTAGGAAGATTTGAGCTATAATATATTTATAAGAATGTGACTTAGTTCTGTCATTTGATGCCTTAGTTCTGTATCTAAATACTAAGCCAAAAACATATAATTGTTCTAATAATGTCCAATTTAAGATTGATGTAAATTTATAGAAATTATGATAGGGCTCATGTTTGTTAAAATATGCAGATAAAATATTTAATGTTGAAGAGATTGAAATGAGATCCTTGAAATAATTTTTTTTGGTGAGGATTTTCATAGACCAGATGCCATGTCCCTGCTGAAATGTATTTTAATTTATTTTTTTAATTCACCGAAGTTGAATCAAAGGATCATCTTTCAAATAATAACTTCCTAATTTATGCTGTGGTCTTCTTTCTCATATCTTGATGGGGCAATAAAGTGACATGAATCCTGATATTGTAAAATGTGTTTGTTGCACAAAGCTCTATTTAGATTTAATGTCCAGGCTCAACGTGGTTCTTCAGTCTAAAAAGTCAGCATCTATTTTGCATGAGTGTATAGCTCACTTTATGCAAGTGCTGATAGGTAAGTGCTACAAGCACTAATCCAGGGGTGGTTTTACTGCATGGGAGAAATGTGCTAGCAAGAGCAACACTAGGGGCAGAGAGATTAACTTTCTTTCTTTTGTATTTCTTAGTCATGGGAAAATGTGTTAAGGAAGAGGATTTCAAACGCCTTTGAACAAGAAAAGAGAGGAAGAATTATGTGACTGAGCAACAAAAGTGGTAAGCACAGCTTCCTGAATGCTGTGATTGCAACATTTGGAGGAGGGGAATCTGACAATCCCGTGCATTCGCACAGGGTGTTTAAGTCGTTTCCTTTGCCCAAAATAAATGTAAAATGGGAATTAAAATCTAACCAGGTATTAGGCATAAATGACTCTCCTTTTCCATTATTATCTGAAAGTATAGAAGACCTTTTATACTTTTGTCAGCTCCTTCAATCTGCTAAATTGAAGGAGCTGACAAAACTTTTTCTATTACATGTTGATTTCTTATATAAAAAGAAGATATTCAAGCTATCATGGAATATCAATTTACAGTTTGACAGTCCTTGGGGTGGGATATTTGGGAACAAAAAGACATTTTTTTCTTCAGTAAGATTACATTCTAGAGTGGCCATTGTGGGTCATTTTAGGCAAGTCACCTAAGCTTAACTAATTTTGTTTTAAATTCAATAATACTCAATTTTTCCACTCTTAAAAGCATATGCTACAGCTTGTATAAAACTTCTTGCCTTATTAACAAATGCTAATTAGGAGTAATGGAAGTCAAATTAGTTTTTATTTCTCAAAGAGCTGTACTGTATTTGCAGAGAATTTTAAAGAAATTGAATTAATTTAAGTTTGTTTTAATTAATTATAATTTGTTTTCATAACAGCCAACTGACAGGTGATACTTGCACTTGCTTGAATTACATCCATGGGTAAAGTTTGCATGTTTGTAGCTGTATAAATTATTTTAGCTCTGTGAGAATAGTTAGGCATAAAGTGAAACATATAAATATTTAAAAAATAGGCTGATGTTTATTTCCTAAATAGATTATTATCTATTGGGCATGCACTTAACATCTGTGATATCTATATAAAAATACAAATTACCTTGAATACTCACCACTACATTTCCTGAAGAGTTTACATTTTCCTCTAGTGAATTGGATTGCTACATGTAACAAATAAAAATACAGAATGTCACTATATTTTCCTATATTTTCTTCTCATCCCTTTGTTATCTCAGTTATTAAAAGGTACATTTTTTTTAATGGTAGAACCTTAACAAAAAAGAAAATTAATTTTTTCAAGTCAACTTATCATAAAGCCACCAAGGAACAGATATGCCTCTTCCTAGCTTTAAAAATAGAGTCCCTTAATTTGACATACTATGAATGCTTTTAGATTTTGTTCCAGTTGAAATACATTGGGGAAGTGGACAGAAGGTTAGTCATCAAGGGTGAGTTTCATGAGGGTATATTATTACATGCTTAGGCCAGTAATCTGAAAGGTTTCTTTTTTGTTATTTAACTTTTCTGAAAGTAGTGTTTCATACAAAGAAAAAAACAAAATCTTATGTTATATGAGTTATGGAGGAGATATGGTTAAAGATTTGGATAAATCTTTTAATTTCCTTGATGTTCAAATGGTGTTTCTGGGGACCCTAGGTATTTTTGTCCATCAGCATTTAATGATTACCCATTTTCTATACTAAACTGCAAGGTACAGAGGAAGACTAGATTTCTATCATGGGACCCCACTTGATTTCTAATTATAATAGTGCATGCCCAAAATCTCAATTCTGCCTTTTATTACTTTAGGATCTTGGGTGAGCCTTGATTTTCTTATCTGTTAGAATGCACTAACATTCTCTTAACTAAGCAGAGCTAACATTTCTTACTGAATTGGGGTCTCAACATGACTAAGTTTTTAGATGAATTACATTAACATATCAAGTTTCTTATCTTTGAATTTCTTTCTTGTGGTTTCATACCCTAATTTCATCTACCCACTTCAAGGTTCAACTTTGATCAGATGTTTGGATATAGAATTGCTAAAAATATTATGAGATTTACTTTTTCCAGAGTAAAAATTTGGCACATAATTTACTAGCTCTAAGTCCTTCTAAAAATCCCAACCTTCTCCATTTTTTTCACTTCTTCTCTTCCATTTCTAAACTCTTATACTCCTTAAGTAAGGGATTACAAATACCTCAGTCATTTTTACTATATTTGCCAAATGGCTTATTTAAATACACATGTTTATAAGTTTTCCCTGACCAATAGAAAAGTAACTAAAATGGAGCTCTTGCTATTAGAGTTTACTCTCTTATTTATTAGGTCTTTCTTTTGAAAATATTTTAACCCTTGAATACATTTCAAAAGAATATTACATAAGAGATACTGGAAAAGAATAACTGGATAGGCATGTAATATATAAATACATTACCTATAGGCCTGATTTAGCATAATTCTATATAATACTTTTACTGTAGATGTATATTGGTTAGTAATCTAGACATAGATATTTTTTGGATACTTAGAAGAGCCAACTAAAAGATCTTTTTTGACATTTTTTATTTATAAAATTGTTTCATTATTTTAACCAGATGGTGTTTTTCCTAAGAACATCCCTTTATAATCTCAAATGGCTGCTAACAAAAACCTTATTTCTTAGAAAATTGTTTAAGTCTCTCTCCCTAATGTTTGATTGTGGTACCTGCAGTGAACATCAGGAATATGTATATTTTTGAAGACAGGAAATTGATCTCTTGAGCCCATGTTGTGGCTGACTGCAGTGTCCTTACTCACTGGGTCAGCTAGACACACTCCTCTATTTAGATTGACGCAAGGTTTCAAGAACTCATCTCTGAGCAGCATTCATCATTCTCTGGAAGAAGGAATGGATAATGTTTAAGGATAAAAATAATGAAATCATTACAAAATCTGGATTACTTTAATGAATGAAAACTCAAAAATCTCTGGAAGAGAGTATTTGTTTCTAAGTTTCTATGACATTTAGAAAATATTAGTATCACAACCACTTCCTGGGTTTTTTTGTTGTTGTTTTTTAAAAATCAAAAAAAAAATTTAATTTTTTTTCTTTCGGTTTGTACAAGAAATTTACAGTGTGAAAAATATACAAGTGAAAACGAGGCCATACACCAGGGTGTAGGGAGGGGCAACTTGGTCACAAACACAAATAAACAAGACATTTCTGAGTTCTGAGGTGATAATTAACCTCCTAATGAATGTTTTCCCCTGCCTTTTATGAAGGCATAGATGACCAAGGGTTTTATTATCAATTTCATTTCTTTGGATATAACAGGGATAAAGTTAAAGAATCACATTTTTCTTCCACATGTTTGGTTTTTTTTTTTTTTCAGGTATTCACCATTTATCAGAATTTCTTTCACTTGAGACAAAAAATAATTACAGTTGTCCCACAGTAGCTGCAGAGGATTGATTCCAGGACTCCCTGCTGATACTATACTTAGGATACTTAAGTCCGTATACTTTAAATTATCTCTAGATTATGTATATTGCTCAAGACAATGTAAATCTTATGTAAATAAATGTTATACTGTATTGTTTATGGAATAATGACAAGAAAAAGTCTTTGCATGTTTAGTATATATTAAATAATCGTAGGCTTAACTACATAGTAAATGTCAGTAATAACGCAACATTTAAAAAGAAAAAGACTTTTGACACTTGGTTAGTTGGATCTGCAAATACAGAACCTACAGATACATCTGGCCAGTTGTATATGGATGTTTCTTTAGGGGAAAAGGTAATCTGTTATCATTTTTATCTATTTATGATTGCAAAATTTAATAGAACGCTGGAATTATAATATTGAAATTCGGCCGAAATTCTACTTTAGTGTAGCAGGCCAGCACAGCCAAGGGTTCAGTGAGCCTGAGATGGGGCGGCAAAGGATGTAGAAAA
This sequence comes from Myotis nattereri, assembly GCF_964212035.1. Lineage (NCBI taxonomy): Eukaryota > Metazoa > Chordata > Mammalia > Chiroptera > Vespertilionidae > Myotis > Myotis nattereri. The sequence continues at coordinate 81,700,757 of NC_138075.1, forward strand.
GACAGACAAAGAGAATAAGCTGGGTGGATCTTCCTGTGCCTGGCTGAGGCCACAGAGAGAGATCCAGAGGCAAGCTGAGCCTTTACTTTATAGCCAGAGGTAAACAAGGTAGTGGTCACCATAGTTACAACATTCTTGTGAGTTTCACTTGTTTTGGCAGCACTTGCTGCATCTCCTTCAGCCCATTAGCTACCCAGATAAGATCTAGTGAGCATCATAAGGTCAAGCCTAATTATGTTAAGAGGGCTGTGCTTTCTAATCTGGGACTTGTTTGTGGATTTGCCAACAGGTCAATCCTAGGCTTAACCCTATAGCCTTTCCCTACACTCTAGAGCAGTGATGGCGAACCTTTTGAGCTTGGCGTGTCAGCATTTTGAAAAACCCTAACTTAACTCTGGTGCTGTGTCACATATAGAAATTTTTTGATATTTGCAATCATAGTAAAACAAAGACTTATATTCTTGATATTTATTTTATATATTTAAATGCCATTTAACAAAGAAAAATCAACCAAAAAAATGAGTTCGCATGTCACTTCTGACACGTGCTTCATAGGTTCGCCATCACTGCTCTAGACCAAAATATTTGGGACCTTGGTTATCCACATTGGCTGCCTTTATTGTCATACTCATTCCATAATGACTTTTCTGTCCACATTGTATTTCTTGAATTGACATATTTAAAGACACTATTTAACCTAGAGTTAAATATTTCTTAGTACCTAGCTGGCTACTGAGAAAGCCTGTCTCTGATGACAGGCATTTTTTTCTTTTAAATACAACAGTTTTCAAAAATTTATTACTGCATGGCCATTGGGATATTCACATTACTGGAAAATGATTCTTGAATGCTATTTAGGTTTTATCAATTTTTTTTCTGACAAGAAATAGTTTGGATTGGCTATGAATGGAAAAGGCCAATAACCTAGATAAACATCAGATAATATGTGAATTCTTAAGACACTTTTGAGATATGATAAAACATGTCAAGTTGTGAAGAGAACCTATCTCACTAACCTTCGAACTGCAGAGTATTAGTTTTGAAAGATAAATCTTAATAGATGTTGAATCAATTTATGCCATTCCCACACATAATGAGACAGCAAGGTGCTTCTCTCTATTCTATTTATATTCCCTGAAGGTTAACTTTCAAAATGTATGTGTACTTTGCATTTGGAGAGCTGTCAAATGATTTTTAAGACTAGGAAACAGATTAGATTTTCAGATTGAATGTCCTATTCCTCAGAGGATTTACATTTAAGCAGAAAAGATGGGTTTTACATATAGAAGTAAATGGAATTTAAAAATTTTATGTCATATTTTTTTGAAAGATAAACACAGAGGTTGCATTAGTTAAATCATCGGTAGAAAATAATTCTTCAATATTTTAAGTATATTTTAACACAGCCTATGTTACATTGGGTGTACAATTTAAAATACATGGTTTTAAAGTTATGAAAAATATTCAGGAGCACATACTTTCATGGAAATTCTTGTACTAGTTTGTATGTTTTATGCATGAACACTTGCAGTGGCAAGCCAAAATGACTTATTGGCAAGGATGCATTTTCTGTAAGCACCTGAGCATTTGGGTGAGCTATGCTTTTGGTGTAGCAGTAGCTTAACTAGATATGAGAAGGTTAGATATTTTGGGAAGTAGGATCATTAGCATAATGTGGGTTCTTCTGAGGCAAGGGGAATGTAGGTGATCTAAACGTAATCAAGGTCACAAAGCAGCAGCTGATGTTCACGTCTGCTAACATTCTTTTTGATTTAGGCTGCCATAATAGAAAGATTTTTCCCTAAGTATTTGTAACTGTGTTAAGCCCATTACAAGATTATGTAAGGAAAGTGTTCATTATGGCAACAAATATGCCTTTGTAGGGCCTATTCTGTGAAAGTTTGTGATTTCACACATAGGCAATTAAGATAGCAAATAAGCCTGTCTGGAGATAAGGCAAATTCCCTGTCACAGTATGAAGTCAATCTTCTTAGTTCATAAAATTTCCTTTCTAAGCAAATATCTTTAATGAGAGTGAATTAGATGTGTTGTCTCTTTTTGAGAGACAGTAACAAGATAAGATGGCAACAGCATGATTTGTGAAATTTTATCTCCAGAGCTTTTATAGTTAACTAGAGGCCCTGAAGCAGGGGGTCCCTCGGGGGTGAGGACGACGGGGCCCCAACGTGCTAGGGCGTCTGCGTGCAAGACCCCGGGGACCAGGTTCATTGACGCAGATCCGTTTAATTGAGGAACTACAGGGGTATATATAACATGAGGGGACCAATCAGAGGGAGACACGTTGCTATAGGCGACCAATCAGAGGGAGACACGTTGCTATAGGCGACCAATCAGAGGGAGACACATTGCTATAGGCAACCAATGGCTGAAAGGCTGGGGTACTATGCATGTGGCTCTAGGAGTTAGTTCAGGCGGGCACTGCTACTTCCTGGTGTGCCAAGGAAGCATGTCATGGTGGAGTGTGCTCACACCATTGCAACAGCCACAGCGCTGAGACATACTTCCTGAGCTCTACTACATCTCCCCCTTCCTTTCTAATTAGCGCCAAAGCAAAGGAGTTGTCACTACTCAGAAGGAGATAGAAGGGTGGCCTTACAGACGGGTAAAAGGAGTAGCAGAGGCACGTGCCACTGGAAACTGGGAACTAACTGGCATGAGAATGCCAGGGTGAGGTATCACAGTCCACAGTCCTTATCTGTGCGCCCCCGTGCTATTAGCGGTGATGATGGCACACATTAATAAGAATAATGTTCCTGCCGACGGGTTCCCCTCTGGCGCCATGCGCGCGGCTTGGTCTTGTAGAGCCTTGATGTCACCCCAGGTGATGGGGTGAGCCCGTCGGTGTCTAGGTCGTCTCCGCCGTCGGGGCTGGTTCTCTTCTATGGTCAGGTCCTCCATTTCCTCCACGGGGAGCGATGGTGGCGATCTACGGCTCATCGCTGGTGGTGTAGGGTTTGACGCCACGAGCAGGGATCCACGCGGGACTTTTGTCGCCTTCTGGAAAAATACAAGCAAACCCTCTCCCCTGGGTTAAGAGTGGGTCGGGGCCTTTCCAGGCTCCGGTGAGTGGGTCTCTCCAGCGGACCAAAGGAAGAGGTATTGGTATGTCCCGGAGTCCTCCCCAATGTTTATACATAGGGGTTAATCCATGCTCATCAAAATGAAAATAATTGAGGGTAGTTAAGGCTTGGGTTAGCAGTGTATGAGGATTTCTCCTTATCACTCCCCCTTTTTCTTTAATCAGTTGGGCCTTGAGTTCCCTGTGTAGTCTTTCAATAATTGCCTGTCCCTGGGGGTTATAGGGGATGCCCATGGTATTCTTGATGTCGTGTGATTTTAAGAAGTCTTGAAATAGGGTGCTGGTGTAGCATGGTCCATTGTCTGTTTTTAACTCCCACGGGAATCCAAGGATGAGAAAGGCAGCCTTGAAGGTGGCAATGCTATGCTTGGCTTTTCCCCCTGTTTGGGCCTGGGCGAACGTAGCTCCTGAGCAAGTATCCATGACTGTGTGGACATATTTCAATTTGCCAAATGCTGGGACATGCGTGACATCTGCTTGCCATATGGCATTGGGCTGTAGTCCTCGGGGATTGGCCCCTCTGGGTTGTAAAGGCCCGAGGGGTAGTAGAGGGCCGCAGGATCGGCAAGCACGTATGAGGTGCTTTCACTGAGCTAGGGGAAGATGGGGGAAGAGCTTTTGGAGAGAGGAGGCTGACATATGAAATTTGGTGTGTAGGAGTCTGGCCTCTTCTATGGGTTGTAGGGTAAGAACTAGCTTGTCTGCTTCTGCGTTGCCTAGGGAAAGTGGGCCTGGTAGGCCAGTATGAGACCGTAAGTGTTGGATATACCAGGGCTATTTACAGTTCTCTAGGATGTCCTTTAGGAGTTGGAGGCTCTGATCTAGTGGGGTATCTTTAACTCTTAAGGTGGAATACCCTAGATTTTTTGCCGTATGCACCGCGTAAGCACTATCTGAGAATAAATTGACTGGACTATTTTGACAGTAGAGAAGGGCGTATATTATAGCTCTGAGTTCTCCTACTTGTGATGAGCCTTGATAAGTGTATCTAAGGTAAGTGGGGTTGGTGGAAGTTTTAGGGGACTTTATTATTGCTGCACAGTAATGCTTCCCCGCGTCAGTGAAGGCACTGGGTGCCCTTTGAGGGAGCCGTTGACAGTTGGAGGTGGAATGCGGGAGTTGGAGCCCTTTAAGGGAGCCTTTGACAGTTGGAGGTGGAATGGAGGAGTTGGTGGTGCCTTTTGCAAATCCCACCAACAGTAACAAAACCATGATGGTTTGGGAGCTGAGCCCAGGGTGGAGGGAGGGATGGAGACACGGCTTCCATGCGACGAAGCCGGAATGTCAGAGAAGGGGGTAACGGTTTTTCCTTGTGGACCTCAGCGGGTCGAATCCTTTTCAAGACCTTCTCCCAAGTGGAGGGGTCCCAAATGGGGGCCTCGATTAACTACAGATTGGACTTTAATAGATACTCCCAATGAGTTTGGAGTTCCTTTTCAGAGACCTTAACTTGCCTGCTCTGCAGTAAGGCGTGGAGCGCGCGCTTGTGGCGCTCTCGCCGAAGGGGGAAAGTTTCCCATTTTACTGTAGAGGGTCGCTCACCCGTCCAGCCATTCCGGGGGCCCCACGTTCGGGCGCCAGATGAAGCAGGGGATCCCTCGGGGGTGAGGACGATGGGGCCCCAACGCGCTAGGGCGTCTGCATGCACGACCCCGGGGACCAGGTTCATTGACGCAGATCTGTTTAATTGAGGAACTACAGGGGTATATATAACATGAGGGGACCAATCAGAGGGAGACACGTTGCTATAGGCGACCAATCAGAGGGAGACACGTTGCTATAGGCGACCAATCAGAGGGAGACACATTGCTATAGGCAACCAATGGCTGAAAGGCTGGGGTACTATGCATGTGGCTCTAGGAGTTAGTTCAGGCGGGCACTGCTGCTTCCTGGTGTGCCAAGGAAGCATGTCATGGTGGAGTGTGCTCACACCATTGCAACAGCCACAGCGCTGAGACATACTTCCTGAGCTCTACTACAAGGCCCAACGCACAAAATTTGTCCAAGAGTAAGCCTTCCCTACGCTGCCAGCACCAGCTTCCCTCTAGCACCCAGAACCCAGGCTTCTCTTGCAGCCCTGGCTTCATCCATATTATGCTTTTATTATTATAGATAAGTAAACCTCAGTTTAACTCACTCATTAAAAAAAATGACAATATAAAATTGATGATTGCTAAAACTCAAAATTTGTAGTGTTTTCTAGCAATTATTTTGGGCTTCTTTATGAAGGAAGCAAAACAATGATCAGTCAATCAAATCAGAATGGCATTCATTTACAAGACTTGAGAAGACTAAAGATAGGTTTGATTCATTTATGAAACTGATCCAGAGAAATGATGTAGACTTGTCTATTCATTTTTATTGCTTGTCTTCTAGGTCAGACATGGTTTTATGTGTAAGTCCAAAGTTGCAAATTGCCATTTAAATAATTACTAATATAAAATTAGAAGAAAGAACAAAGAATCCTAGCTTTGTACTTCTGCCCTCTTGAAATTGTCATGAGAAAAAATATAATTTATGCCATTAATTACTTTTAGATAATACTGCATGATTCAATTCCAAGCTCATATGAAAATTAATGGTCAATATAAATATTATATTTGAGGGGTAAAGATTTCAGATGTCTCCTGAAGCTTCTCTCATGTTCACAAATATTTACTTTAGAGAAAACTCAGATGTAGGCCAATCTTTAAATATATATATATTTACCTACAAGATCTAATCAGTAATTCACATAATTTTATTTCTGAGTCCATATGAATTATTTTAACCTTTATTCATAAATCCTCTTTCCTAATAATTTCCATTGCTCTGTTCTGGACACATTCTAAGGTTTCCACAACTCTGTTATTAGTGGAGGCACAAGCAACCAATAGTGGTGATCTTTTTATGAGCAAAGCTGAATGGAATCTCACTTGTTTTTCCTTCTGCTGCAACAACTCTGTGGGACTGTCAAGGAGAAAATAAATATTTGTTACTTTTGGTAATGAAAGAAGTATGTGTGACTCAGCAACACATGGGGAGCAGATGTGTTGAGTAAGAGCCCACTCCTGTGCCTCAGACCTGTCACCGGCTGAGGATATAAATAGAGAAAAATTAGGGGAGAATAAGCTGTATCCTTGATTTTGCTCAATTGCATTGAAACTGGAAATTCTAAAGTTTGGGTTAGGGATTTAACAATGAATCTGTTCTGCATAGATGGCTGGTCAACACGTATTTTCCATGCAGCTAGTTGGAAAACAACCATCTTCTAATCCAGCCACCACACATAAAGGCAGCCTAATGAGGGTTCTTCAGATGTGGTGTATATATTGCTTTAGAAATTGCCAGATTTGCCTGATTATGTTGACCATCTCTGAATTTTCTATTGCAGCAGGTGAGAGCTGAAATGTTATCTTTCCCATCCTGGACAAATTGGGCTTGCTGTGGCACTATTCATAGGCAAGGGTACTGAGCTTCCAATTGGCAAAGTAAATGCTTGCAAAAGGCTTTTCCTACTGGATAGAAATCTGCCCTTTAAAACTGGCAACATATTTTTCCCAAATACAATAGTTCAGTTTGGGTTGACAAAAAAAAGCTAGATTTGGATTAATAACTCTAAGAATTAAAATGTGTACAGTTTACTAAAGGGCCATGGCTTAGACAATATCCTTTTTGCAAGTGTTGGTTTCCTATAAATAATACTCTTGTGATTTTACAATATGACTTTTTAAGGCTTCTATTAATACTTTGATACTAACATTAGAGGATTTTTTCTTAACACGTGTAAAATTCAATGGGACTATCTGTTCCTATCTCTTGTAACTTGCTGGATAAATCCTCTGTGAATAGAAGAACTGACTGAAAAGAAGGCAGGACGATTTGAGAGGTCCTGTGACAGAAGCCTTCGATAGTGTCATCTAGAACAGTGGTTCTCAACCTTCCTAATGCCGCGACCCTTTAATACAGTTCCTCATGTTGTGGTGACCCCCAAAATAATTGTTACAAATTGAACATAATTAAAGCATAGTGATTAATATGCTAAATGATATATGTGTTTTTCCGATGGTCTTAGGCGACCCCTGTGAAAGGGTTGTTTGACCCCTAAAGGGGTCGCGACCCACAGGTTGAGAACCGCTGATCTAGAAGCTAGCTTTAGTCATTATTGTATATGATAAAACACTACTAAATTGTTTAGAACATAATATATGCTCATTTATATTTGTCTAACTACATTAACAGTTCTTTCACAGCTAGCCACTATTAGAATAAAAATGTCAAGTTTTCTCCCAAAACCTAATTCAGGTGTGTTCTGTTTCCCAGTCTATCTCTTGGTCACTTTATGAGAAAGATTCCTTTATCTGTAATTATAATTTACCAGGCGAAAATTGAGAAACTTGAATAGTAAAAAGGAGATTTTCCTGTTTATTTAAGCAGATTGCAAATTTTATCTTTATTAATAAATTACAGTTCGCATGATGTAAAGACTTAAATGTTAGACTTGAACCATAAAAGTCCTAGAAGACTACATAGGTAGTAATATCTCAGGCGTTTCTCATAGCAATATTTTTTCTCATATCTCTCCTCAGGCAAGGGAAACCAAAGAAAAAATAAACAAATGAGGCTACATCAAACTAAAAAGTTTTTGTACATGACAGGAAACCGTCAATAAAATGAAAAGACAACCCACTCAATGGGAGAATATGTTCACTAATAATACATCTGATAAGAGATTAATATCCAAGATTTATAAAGAACTTACACAACCCAACACCAAAAAACCCCCAAACACTCCAATTTAAAAATGGGCAAAGCACCTGGAGAGAGAGATTGAGGGGCAAAAATTAGAAAGAACTCTAAGAGGACTGGGACAACAGTGTGGTGATTGCCGGGAGGAGGGAGGGAATGAAGTGGAGGAGGCAGCCTGGGAAGGATAAATGGTACTGGCTGGAGACTTTGCTTGGAATAGTGAACACACAACCCAGGGTACAAATGATGTGTTATAGAATGTGCGCCTGCAATCTGTATAATTTAGTTAACCAGTATCACCCCAATAAAATAAAAAATTAAATTAAATTTAAAAATAGCCCTTGGCTTTGATATCATACAGCATATGTTCCTTTATTTCAAAGTTGAAAAATAGAGTGATGGCTAAATTAAATAACCATGGTGACTACATATTCATGTTCTGTATAGCTGAGACATTGCTTTGATATCTGTACTGCAATGAAAAAATGTTAAAAAAATTTTTCTATATTGTGCCAGGTAGAAAATGTTGATTAACTCTCATATTATTTAGGCAGGATCTCCAGCTACAGAGCAGAATCGATTAGCATAGCATTGGCATTCTTTCCTTTGGCTCGCTCCTTCTTACTTTTTCTTTTTCACTTGGTTGCCAAGACTGCTTATTCGCTGAAAATTACTAACACTTTGACCTCTTGTTTGAGAATGCCTTACTCATAGACATGGGAAGGGCCAGGTAATTTGCAGAATGATCTAATTAAACTGCATTGCAAGGATTCCAGCAGCCAACCTTTGTCAACTGCAGATACCTGCGTTATTATCCTAGGAAGAGGAGGTTTTGCTCCTCGGCCAGTAGATGATAGGCATTTTATAAGCTCCCTATATGAATACTGTAGAGTTAACATCAGTAAACCCTTGGGTAAACAATAGTCAAGAATATTTTTTTTCTTTTTTCCGCCATAGAAATTAAAACAAAATACTCTTTAGAAAAGTGAGTTTTCTTTCATGTTTTACTGGTTATAAGCCCCCAATTTGTCAGCCCCTTTCTTGAGTAAACTTTCAATGTCTTACCTCATTCTTCTTTCTTTCTCTATTTTAGTAACCAAAGTCTTTCAAATGAATATTTCTTTCCATAATTTCATATACCATTCTACTGGTCTTCCTTATAAAACCCTTATTTCCTTACTACATAGAAAAATTATGGACCTCCCATTGCATAATACTGTGTAATGCAAAATATCTATCCATGCACAAATTAAGTACAGGCAGTGTGGATACAATCTACCATAATTATTGCTTTTTGGCACAAAACGCCTGATATAAATCATGTTTCTATTACAATTTTAATGATTGTTTTATTTTTCTCTTAAAAACAGATGCCCTTGTTTTCTCATTGCTTCATTCTTAATATAGTTTTATTTTAAGGGGTAGTCTATTGCTGAACCTTCTTGGCACATACACATGTGCTATCTTAAACCCTAATATTCTGTGTTGTATAATGTGTATCATCATAAGTTTGCCATTTGTCATCTGTCTTGTCCCAAACCAAGTCTACCCCATGTTAAAAATTCTATAACTGCCATCATCTTGGAAATGTCATGACATTAATGGATGAATAAAATCCTTTCCCAGAGATGATGAGAAATATATAAAAAGAGCTTACTAAATTCAAACGATTTCTTTTAAAGGTTCAGTGGATGAGTAAGAGATTTGTTATGAGAGTTATTTCAGGGAGGGTTGTTGGATAATGGTAGGATGAAACTGACAGGTAGGTTATAGTAGTGGGGGGTTGCGGCGGGGGAAGAGGGAGTCCAATTTGAAATACCGTAAATATTCCTGCATTGGAGAGGCTATTTTCATTAGAGGAATTCAGATAAAAGGGTGGAGAAATCAGGAATGTGAAGTGCAGAGGCTCCTGAGTGGCCATCACATCTCTGCAGTTTACTAGGTCATAGCAAGATGTAATGAGGTGCTTTGTATGCACTGTGCGTGAGAGAGAAAATCAGCTCACCAAATTACTTTTTTTGGGTGATGACTTCCAGACAGGGGGCAATTTGGTGAATTTGAGGCAACATAAGGATGCTATAAGGTGTGCTATGTGTCCAGGGCGTCCAATAGAAAACAAAAAAAAATGTATTTTGATGTCCATCCTCAATGTCACTCTAGAGCAAATAAGGAAAGGGAAGAATTGCATGATAAAGGTTGTGACAGCAGGAGGATGAGTAAAGTAATTTTAAAGTATAGTTAGAAATTCATTAAAATCTGATGCTTAATAGGTAGCTGAACTGAAGAAAGTAAGCATGATGCTAAGGTCCTTTTAAAGAGCTTAAAGATTACAAAACAAATCAAAGGTTCTGGCAGCTTCTCAGACATCGGCAGGCTAGAGAATTCACAGAGCAACAAGGTGCATGGGGTTTCTTTACCTTTTCTTGAACAAATACAAACTTGAACAAAAAAAGAGTACAGTGTGTGTAGCAAAAATGCTGTCTGTGCATGATGAGACCTTTACAATTTACCTATATTCTGAAATCAAATTTAGATATTTTGGTTTATTGCTTTCTGTGGGTTTCAATAGGAACAGTTCAGATATTTATGCTTTTTCAAAGAAATAAAGAGTCAAGGTCAACTGAAAGCATAAGACATTTCTAAAATTCAACAAGATTTTCTCCAAGAGTCGCTGAACCGGTTTGGCTCAGTGGATAGAGCGTAGGCCTGCGGACTCAGGGGGTCCCAGGTTCAATTCTGGTCAAGGGCATGTACCTTGGTTGCGGGCACACTCCCACTAGGGGGCATGCAGGAGGCAGCTGATCGATATTTCTCTCTCATCGATGTTTCTGGCTCTCTATCCCTCTCCCTTCTTCTCTGTAAAAAATCAATAAAATATATTTTTTAAAAAAGAGATTTTCTCCAAGAGGCAAAATTAATATGCTAGAATTATAAAATTAATATTCTGTAGTTATGTCCTAAAGATTACAAAATACATGCTCTCCTACTAATATATTATTGATCAATCATGTATTATAAATTAATTTATAGATGATGGAAATTGTTAAATAATTAATAATTGGATTGAAATTAACTATTAGTTTTTACAAGATAACATAATCATAGATAGAAATTTTGCTTTTTTTTGAACCAGTAAGAAGTATTTTAATTTCAAAATAATCAAAAATTTTTAAGTTTTGAAATTGTAAGAGTAATTTTTATCCTTTACTTCTTCATTAAAAATAAGATTGTAAGAAATTTTGTTAGCATTCTTACTCCTATTTGAATCAGTAATATACATTATAAATGAAAATATGTTTGCAATATTATGAAAGGTAGAAGTGGTTTGATAGGTACTGTAGTATATGTTGCTACTTAACTTGACTAACCTGGTGACTGTATTTCCAGAATTTCTTTCTGCATAGGAGTCCAGTTTAGAGTTGGTAAAAATATGAATCTGTGCAAAATTGATAAGGTAAATGTGAAACAGCAGCCATTACTCTCTGAAGGTCATTTTGAGGGAGGATGCTGTTGCAGACAGATTCCAAGTTTCCCTGTAGGTTGTAGTTTGTCTTTTTTCTTCTGCTGGTGTCCTGCTCTTCCCAACTACTGTCCAAAAGTGGGCGCAGTTTACCACTAAATGTATAGCAGTGGACCTACTGAGGTGGTAGTTATACAAAATCCACAATTTCCCATAGATCCTGCCATAAACTCCCCACTTGGTGAGCTCACTCTTAAGCTTGGTGACTCCACTCTTCAGCTGGACTTAATAGGTTGGCAAGTTGATGACTCTTTCTCTGTTCCTCCATGTCTCATAACTATCCTTTATTTCCCCAACTCCTCTAACAATTGAGCATGATATAATTACCAAAATATAAGTTCATTGGTAACTCTCCTTCTCTAACTGATACAGGAATTTATACTATTGTTCCTGGATGGAAGTAACAATGTAGATTGCTTTATTGCTGCCAATTTTACCCCTTCCTGAATTCAAACCCCTTTTCATGCGCCTTTCTAATTACTACCACTAGAGACAGAGCATATTCATTGACTAGTTGCTTTGTCAAGTGAAATGTGGAGATCATGAAAGTGTGCAGTTCCAATCTTACTAGTAGGTCTTAAGAAGCCATGTGTTTCATTCACTCCTATTGTCAATGCCGTGAATAAGAGATACTCTGAAAATATTCTCTGATCCTGACGAGTCACTCCAGGTAGTCTGCAGACCCACATCTTGAAGCAGAGCAACAACTGACTCATAAATCTCTGAGAATGATAAATGCAGCTGAGCTTTCATGGTTGTTTGTTATGCAGCAATAGCTAAGTGATACAGCAATGAGGGATATAGCTACTAAATTCATTAATTACACTTCACAGATTTAAGACATTAATCATGTGGCAGATTATATTTTTCAAAAAGGGCCATAGCAGTATTTCTGATCCTCAAGTCTCTCTTAGAATCTTGCCAGGCCCCTGACAAGATTTGGAATCTATACCCCCTTCCTTGAAAATAGGTGGCTATCACTATAAATAGTATGGGCCTGAAGGGACGCTTTGTGGTGTTCAAGGCTAGGTCATTAAAAACAGTAATAGAATAGTAGAGCTTCTATCCGGTGTCCTCTCTCTCTCCCCTCTCCCCACCACCCACAGGACATTTACCTTTGCAATTTAGCCACCGTGTTCCAAAGAAACTCTAACATGGAGAGGCCATTTGTAGGTGTTTTGATTAATGACCCTAGCTACAGTCTGAGCCAACAGCCAGCCAGCATCAGTTTTAAACATGTGCATACATGAGCCTTCAGGCTGTTTCATCTCTAAGCCTTCAAGGACTCTAACTGAAGCCATTGGTAGGCAAAAAGAGAAACCGTCCCTGTGGTATCCTCTTTGATTTCCTGACCTACAGAATTTGTAAGCATAATAAAGAGTTATGCCACAAAGTTTTGTGGAAGTCTGATACAAAGTCATAATAAAAAATGTCTATTTTTAGAAATTAGCAATGTCAATAATGAATATAAATTTGAAGATGTAGCTGCTCATGGCTTTGGTGGGAAGATTAATTAGTCATATTTTTCACTTGTAATAACGCAACTTAGCTTATTATAACATTTTCCTATTAACTTATATAGAAATTTTATACCACAATATTTTGGAGTATGAACACCAAAATTATTTTCTAAAATCTTTCAGGAAATTAATGCTGTATTTTGAAATATACATAGAGTTGAATTTTTTAACATTATTCACACAATAGAAATTTCTCATACTTTCAGACTTTCATCATAAATCTCATACTTTCATGAACTATTAGATAGAAACTTATATGGGAATTACATCAGTAAGAAATGTTAATTTTTCTATGTGACATCTATCCTCTTTTGTTCCTTAGGATTAGCACAGATCTTTAAATGTCATATTGACTTCTTATACTTCTTTGTTTAACTTTTTAATTTTTATTCATTTTAAAATTCATTTCTTGATAAATATTTTATTATCCTATCTTATAAAAGAGAAACATGGTAATTGGCGTACGACCGCTACCCTTCCCATTGGCTAATCAGGGCGATATGCAAATTAACTGTCAGCCAAGATGGTGGCCGGCAGCCAGGCAGCTTGAGACTAACATGAGGCTTGCTTGCTTCAGTGACAAAGGACTCCAACGTTCCCCGCCTGCTGCTGCAGGCCTCTGAGCTGCAACTCTAAGCAACTAAGTAACAAATATAGAAGCTAAACAAAACCCCAGAAACCAGCTTTAGTCTCCTGGCTTCAGCCAGCAGGATCACAACATTGTAAGCAAAGGCCAGAAACCTACTTTCAGCAGTGGAGGCCTAAGAGCTGGAGCCAAACCTCAAAGCTAAAGCTGGCCCAGAATAAAAAAAGGAAAAAAGGGAGCAATTGAGAGCTTCAGTCACCCCCAGCCTGAAAACAGCCCTCAGCCCCTCACCCAGACTGGCCAGGCACCCCAGTGGGGACCCCCACCCTGAAGGATGTGTGACCAGCTGCAAACAGCCATCATCCCCTCACCCAGGCTGGCCAGGAACCCCAGTGGGGACCCCCACCCTGAAGGATGTGTGACCAGCTGCAAACAGCCATCATCCCCTCACCCAGGCTGGCCAGGCACCCCAGTGGGGACCCCCACCCTGATCCAGGACACCCTTCAGGGCAAACCAGCCGGCCCCCACCTGTGCACCAGGCCTCTATTCTATATAGTAAAAGGGTAATATGCCTCCCAGCACCGGGATCAGCGGAGCTGAGAGGCCTCCCGGTACCGGGATCAGCGTGACAGGGGGCAGCGCCCAAACCCCGTGATCACCCTGCGGCTCTTTGTGTGACAGGGTGCGGCACCCCAACCCCCTGATCGGCCTTCCTCTGTGTGTGACAGGGTGCGGGGCCCCAACCCACCCCCCACGGGCCCTGCTCTGTGTGTGACGGGGGGCAGGGCCACAACCTCCCTATCGGCCCTGCTCTGTTCATGATAGGTGAAGGCGCCCCAAACCCTGATCGGCCCTACTCTGTGGGTGATAGAGGGCGGCGCCCCAACCCCCCCCCCCCACACACACACACGGGCCCTGCTCTGTGTGTGATGGGGTAGAGCCATAACCTCCCCATCGGCCCTGCCCTGAGTGTGACAGTGGCGGCTCCCCAACCCCCTGATCCGCCCTGCTCTGTGTGTGACAGGGGGGAGCTCCTCAACCCCCTGATGGGCCCTGCTCTGTGCGTGACAGGGGGTGGCGCCACAACCTCCCCATCGACTCTGCCTTGAGTATGACAGGGGGCGGTGCCCCAACCCCCCAATCGGCCCTACCCTGAGCGTGACTAAGGGTGGCATCGCAACCTCCCAATCCACCCTGCTCTGTGCATGACAGGGGGCGGCACCCCAACTCCCCAATCGGCCCTGCTCTGAGCCCAACCAGGGGCTTCACCTAGGGATTGGGCCTGCCCTCTGCCACCTGGGAGCAGGCCTAAGCCAGCAGGTCGTTATCTCCCGAGGGGTCCCAGACTGCGAGAGGGCACAGGCCAGGCTGAGGGACCTCCCCTTCCCCCCGAGTGCACAAATTTTTGTGCACCGGGCCTCTAGTATTAAATATATTATTGGAAAAGCACTAATATAGACAACAGTTTCTGCTTTCCAAGGATTTTTCTAGCAATGAGAACTTTAGAATTATTTTAACCTCTAATTCAAGACACAGCTAATAAAGAGCTACAAATTCAGTTCTATAGTTCTTTACTAAGAACTTAGTATAAATATATACTAAGTATAATTTTTCAGGTACTGTACTTAGATTGTGTTCACTTCTGAGCTAAAAATTAATCTAATCACAGAGCAGAAAGATTTCATGGATCAGATATCATTAGATTCATTATAAAAGGTGAAAGATAAATACCATATCTCACTTATATGTGAAATCTAAAAGAAAATAATCAAAAGGTGTTGTTTTCTTTTGTAATTTTGAGATGGCCACTTTCAGATTTTTGAATAAGAGAATGATGAAATTGAACAGCATGATGTCTGTCTAATCTGGAGTAATGTGTACAATAGATTGGAATGGGACAGACCAAGACACAGCAGACAGTTAAAAGGCCTAAGCCCAGGTGGTGATTAGAAGAAACGGCATCTTAAGTTCTTACGTGCAGGGAATAACATGGGCAAGTGTCAGGAGAGTATAGGATGTTACGGGGCAATTTTTGAGTAGTTTTTTGACTGCTGCAGCAAAAAAATATCCGCGGACAATGGGAGATCATATTTAAAATTTAGGTTAGTTCGAGACAGTGTTCTCAGTTGGTTGGAGCATCATCTTTTTGTGCACTGAGGGGTCGCAGGTTTGATTCCAAATTAAGGCATATACCCAGGTTGCAGGTTCAATCACTGGTTGGGACATATACGATGCTTCTCTCTTATATTGATGTTTCTCTCTCTTTCCCTCTTCCTTCCTCTTTCTCTAAAAAAAAAAAATAGGTTAGGCTAGACTGCTAGGAGCCTTGAATGGTATGCTGCAAATTTTGAAATTCATTTACTAGAAAGCTGAAATGGAATTATTGAAGGCTTTTCAGTGGGAAAATGACATGATCAATTGATATGCTTGTGTTCATGTAATATGATTGCTAAAATATCATTAAAATGTGTATTGCCTGCAAAAAGCACATCCAAATACAAAGGTAATTAATGAAATTGAATTAACTGAGGTTTAAGTGTTTTTTTAATTATTCCTCATTAGTGTGGAACAGAACATCATTAAACCTGTTTCTCTTGCATGCATGTATGTCATATGACATGGCATTATGTATCAATCCTCACTTTCAAAATATATTATTGAGAATAATGTGATCAGTATTTGCTTTATTCAATTCTAAATAAACATAGGCATTTTATTAGTATGCAGATAATACTTTCTTTTCCAGTTTCCACTTATGACTCCAAATTTTAAGATCTCTGTTTCAAAGTACCATGTGATTTTTAATTGCTATACGCTAAGATCCTCTTACAGCCAGTCTTGCTCACCAAGTTTATGATCTTTAACTGCAGTCTACCTAGAAACAGATGTTTAGACATTATTCTGCATGGACAAATTGTGTAGAGGTTAGCTTTGCTTCAAAGTTAATTGGTGTCAACCTGTAATCCGGGTACTTGCTCTGGGTAAATTGGGTCCTACTATTATATGGTGTTTTTGTTTTTGTTTTAATAATGAAGTGAAGAATTTACAAAATAGTCATCAAAATGCTTAAAAATCTACCTATGCCCTGGCAGTTCTGTCCTCTTAAACATATACCATGTATCATGAAGGGCAGACAGCTCTGAATCACACAGTCATCATCCTTAAATCTTGTTGAATTAATTTTTGTTCTTCTTTATCGCATGTGCCTTCCCTGAATTGTGTGAGAGCTACTCATTTCAATGAGATATACTGTGTGTAGGTTTTACAATATGCATCAAACCCAACTACAGTTAAATTGGAGCATCTTTATTGACAAGAACTTGCTATCATTAATGAAGGAATATATGCTATTCACCAAAGTCAGTATGGCATTTGAATCCTTGTGGTGGTACAGAGTATCAATGACTTTACAACTCTACTAGAACTCCTAAATCCAAACATTATAGGATTATTGATAATTTCTGGAGGCATTTAATAAAATTTTGGGTAGACATTAACCAGTGTTTTAAAGATACAAAATAGTATATTTTATAGAGCAACGATAAGATGAGATGAATGAAAATTTGCTTAAGTTTAACCATAAAAATTCTTAAATTATAACTTTTTTTGAACTACCAGAGTTACAATCCTCTCTTTTGTAGAGTTGAATTTTTCTTCTGAGGAGTTGGAGAGTTGGGAGAAAGATTTATAAGTGCTGGTATTATGCATTTCCCCTACCCCCATCCCTACCTCCCAGTAGGTTAATTAAATGCAACTCATCTGAAAAGATTTGGTTCAAATACCAAAATAGTTGTTCTTCCATCAGGTCTTCCCCATCAGAAGTAATTCACTTCTCTGAATTCTCAAGGGAATTTTCTGCATAATTTCAATTTGCACCCTTCTCTATTATTTTGTATTTTCTCATTTCCTTTAGTACTAAACTTTGCATAAAACAGGTACTCAATACATAATTATCTAATTTTTGCTTCATTAGTTGAGACATTGGCAGTATTTGTAAGTTGTATATGTCTTTTGAAGAGTCTATTTTGCAATTCATTTGGATGGACTAATTTTTTACCTTAAGAAAATTGAACCAGTGAGGCAATGGCCATTATAACTTCTTTTCACCTCTACTGTCAGTTATTTTTCATTTATTTTTAAGGTCATAAATATTTTCCAAAAATTACAAAAGAATAATGTAATTTTAAGAAATGTATAGCCATTATGAAGCTTTTTTGTCAAATCTTAACATTAACAACATTTGCATTAGCTAAGATGTTAAATAAATAAATGCTAAATGTGGAGATACAGGATCTTTTTCCTCCTTGTGACCTGCTGTTTTTTGTTGAGTTTCTTATGGTGTCCCCCAGCAAATGTACACACAGTTTGGATATTAGTCAATGAATCCAGAAGAATTTGAAGTCAGATATTGGAACTTACTTTTCAGTGGTTCCTTTCTCTCTGGGAATTTGTTCCTAATATTGTAGTCAATTGGACTACAAAGTCCAAACTATATTTCCTTATTCAAGAGAGATCACTATTTTCTATTAAGGCAATATTTTCTCTCACCTGTGTGAATTAGAATATATCGTCAGGAAAAAAAAACAAAAAAAAAAAACAGGGTAAAAGTTGACCTTTTGCCATTCCTATATTCTCTCAAGGATAACAGCCCCTCCAGGTCCCGCCCCATTTTATAATTTTGGTGGAAGAGCTATTCCACTACTATCTAGTCTAAAAAGAGCAAAATTCAATATCTGGTATCATATATTTTGAAATTACATCTTCCTATTGCTCAGTAGTAGCTTATGGGAATTCAATATATGAACTTTTTTATGAGTTCCTAGTTTATGGCAAAAATGCAGAGCTTTTTCATGAGTTCTAATATTTTACCTTTATGTTCTCTTGCATTTTTTTAGGTAGGCTATTCTCTCTCTCTCTTTTTTTTTCCTGTAAATAATGGCAGTTCTATAGTCCATTTACAATCCTTTCCCTTGAAATTTATTTTTCTTTCTTATACAAGTTTGCTAGGGCTTCTTTTTTAATGTCAAATAGTTTATCTATATATATAAATGGCCTAAGCGACCTTTAGGACTGAATGACCAGAACAACTGGTCAACCAGTCGCTATCACGCGGACTGATCACCAGGGGGAAGATGCTCAATGCAGAAGCTGCCCCCTGGTGGTCAGCACGCTCCCACAGTGATAGCACCACTCAGCCAGAAGCCGGGCTCACAGCTGGCGAGCACAGATACAGTGGCAGGAGTCTCTCCCACCGCCACCACAACAGCGCTACTGGGTGGCTGTGAAACACAGACACTTGGAATAGCCAGGACTAGCCTGATATCACTGCTGGGCTCCTGAAACTCTGCCTCAGGTGTCAAGATCAAATCTCATCCCTTTCTGATTGTCACAGAGCTACAGAGGAAGGCAGCAATATAACAGTGGCCACAAGCAGCGACTGACAATCGGGGTAAAAGTCAAAGAGAGATGGATCTGAAGGGTGGGGCATGGGCAACAGAACACCCCCACCCCTCAAGATCCCCAACTTTGTATCTCTTATCCGGCTCTGAGTGGTGGAAAGCGTCCAGCATGGCCCAAGGCATCCACCGGGGACCTCCCGGCCGGCAAGGCGTGACCCTGGCTGCAGAAGGGACACTTGGAAATATTTTTTCAGGAAGCTGCGGGGAGGAGGACAGACTCCCAGTGCGACTTCCCGGTGGCTCACAGGGACATGGAAACTCCCCGGGCATGTAGGCGCGGACTCTCGATTTCCTTTCAATATACACAAATCCGTGCACAGGGCCGCTAGTACTATAATAAGTCTATAATAAGTAGGCTTCTTATCCTCCCTTTTTCTAATTTTAAAGGGGATGCTTATAACTTTAGAGTGATCACCTCTCCTTGTTTTCGGGAATTGTCATTAACACAGCATACTTGCTAGTAGTAATGGTTCTTTTAATACTTGCGAAGTATCCCAGAATGTCTACTTCTGAGAAAGATGCTGCAGATCAGGGCAGGCCACTGATCTCTTTTATACAAATGGGGGGGGGGAGGGGGAAACACCTGCAAAAATGGAAAAAATCCTATTTATAAATGATATTAGGCCTTTGAAAGCAATGAAAATAAAATGAAATTGTAGATAGTGGAGCACATTTCCATAGTGAGGTGATTGATGATCCCTAGCCATTGTTTTCAATGTGGCAGTTGAGAATTTTGAAAGTACAATGAAGTTTGTGCTTAGATTGGGCAGGGAGCATCTACTGGAGGAAAGAAAAAGTAGAAGGGCTTTAGGGATCAAGTAAGGCTGGAACAATTGGGAAATTTAATGGGCCTTAGATACACAGTACGTTCTATTTTAACAATAGAATGTTTTCTGAATGCAGACAATGTACAAGGAATAGAGGAATCAAGCCAAAGAGCAAAGTGAAATCTTTTGCACTGTCTATTGGGCAACACAGTATTTATTGAGAAAATGGGTGGCTTCAAGTGCATTACTGGATTCTTTGTAAGAACCATGAATTTTGACAATTCTTAGAGGCAGAACTTGATCATATTCATTTTTTAGGACAAAGGAAAGAAATACTCACCAATCTCTCCATCAAACCATAGGAAGGTCATGCCAGAACTGGGTGAACAGAGGTAGATTCAATTTCATTAAATCTGCAATAGTGCCTAATGCCAGCTCAATTCTTTTGTTATATTGATATAACCAATTCTGAAAGCACATTACAAAAACAGAAAAACTCTCTGATGGAGGGTAATATCATTTGTTGCTCTTATGGTTGTTTTAGAGATAATATCTGGAAAATAATAAAAAATTATTAAGCATTCAAAGAAAATAAAACATGTTGATAAAAAAGGGAAATTCAGACACTAGAAACTGACTTATGTGTGATTCATATATTGGACTTGGCAGACAAGAAATTTAATTATGATTAAAATATTAAAAATTAAGAAATATATGAACAGCCTTGGCCAGTGTTTCTCAGTGGTTGGAGCATTGGCCTAGAAACTGAAGAGTCTAAGATTTGATTCCTGGTTAAGGGCACATACCTGGGTAGTGGGTTGGGTTCTGGGCCTGGTAGGGGTGCGTGTGGGAGGCAACCAATCCGTGTGTCTCTCTCACATGGTTGTTTCTTTCCCCCTTCCTTCCACTCTCTCTAAAAAAAAGTGGAGAAAATCTCATCAAGTGAGGATTAACAAAAAACAAATACTCAAAAAAATATATGAACAAAATCAATACAAACAGAAATATATAAAATAATTAAATGGAAATTTCACAGCTAGAAGTATTATACAGAACTAAAGAACTCAAAAGATGAATTTAGTAAGAGATTATGCAAGGCAAAACACAGGATGAGTTAATTCATAATTAGGTCAATAAAAAATACTGCATGCAGGGAGAAAATAAATAAAACAAAATAAAAAATAAAAAAGCGTAAGAAATTCATGAACATGCTAAAAAGCCTTAATATATACTTGTAATTGGAATCCTAGAAAAAGGGATGAGAGAAAATTTGTCAGATGATGAGAGCAAAATATAGAAAGCAAATAATTGAAAATTTTAAAGATTTGATAAAAAATAGAAGCCTATCTAGTCAAAAAGCTTAGTAAATTCTAGGATAGACAAATAAAAGGAAAACTGCACCAAGACTCATCATAGTAAAATTATTTAGACTCAAAGGCAAGAGGAGAGAGAGAGAGAGAGAGAGAGAGAGAGAGAGAGAGAGAGAGAGAAGCATTCAGAACATAAAAGAACACATGGATTTCAAAGGCATACTGGAATGATAGCTGACTTCTCAGAAGAAATGATGAAAGACAAAAGAAAAGATATTTCTAGAAAATAACTGTTAGCTAAGATTTCTATATCCAAAAATATGTGTGTGTTTTTTTAAAATAGGGTATAATAAATTTTGAGAAAAATAAAGCAGAGCTAATTGGCCACCATCAGACTTCCATAAAATACAAACTAAAAGGAAAGGGAAAATGGTCCCAGATAGAAATGTGGAAGGGATGTAGGGAATAAATAACACCAGAATATAAATACACTAGTGGCCTGGTGCAGGAATTTGTGCACATTGAAAGGAAATTAATTAGAAGAAATATTTTAATATCGCTATTCACCCTTTCTCTCTAATAAAAGTGTCAACCAAATTCACAATCGACAATGACAGATCTAAACACACGCGTGCAATTGGTGCCAGCGAGAGCTTTATTTGTATCATTCATTTGTGAGTCAACTTAGCCTTCTATAGATATAGAATAAACTTGCTTAATTAGACCTGCTTTCTGATGTTGCTAAACTTTTTCTAGCCCAGTGAAGCACCCCAACTTCTCTTTCAGGTAATTGTCAGCAACACAGTAGTAAATATCAACATGAAGCAGATTATTATGCAGGGAGAACAAAGGGTAAATATTTAACTGTAGCAGTGTTTGACTATATTCTGCGCAGTGAGAAAACCTGAAGTTATTTTCAAGTTCCACCATTTCTTACTTCTTTTCAGTTGGGTCAAGTTTTTAAACTTTCTATATCTCTGTTTTCCAGCTAATGAAAAGAAAATAGGATTCCACTGATTCTCCTATCTAACTACTCCAGGACTTCTGTGAGGATCAAATGAGATGAGGCATGGGAAAACGCTTCACAGAGATTTGGTTAAAGTGTGAAATGTTTGCACCTGGCTATAAAGCAAGTTGGGTTCCTGGGTTGAAGAAACTGCAAGGAGGCTAGTTGTCACTAGGGAGAGGAAGTCAGGCATTGATACCTGACATCACCCAGTACCCACAGCGACCATTTCTGAGTTGGGCTGTGGGCTACATATTGCGCCATGGGTCTTGGCAGCGTCAGCTGCAATTTGGGGGGCTGTGGCTCTGGGGTGGTGATGGGGCCAGTTTCCCACGTGGGGGAAGCTGAGTGTTGCTTTGTGGGCACCAGGTCCGCAGTGCCGTTTCTCTGTATGCATCATGGCAGCTCCTGAATTGAGTGTCTGCCCCCTGGTGGTCAGTGTGCACCACAGTGCCCAGTCGGACAGTCGGTCACTTAGCATATTAGCCTTTTATATATATAGACTAGAGGCCTGATGCACAAAATTCATACAAGAGTTGGCCTTCCTTCCCCAGGTTGCCAGCCTTGGCTTCCCTCTGACTGCTGGCAGGCATCCAGACCTGGGCTGCCCTCACAGCCCCAGCTTCCTCCAGAAGGTCATCTGGAAGGACGCCCAGTCTAATTAGCATATTACACTTTTATTATTTTAGATAAGCAAATATTAAATATTGTAGACTCGCTAAAATAATAATTATAATATATTGTAGGGCTAAATTATATGTAGAACTAAAAAGTACTACGATAATAATATAAAAGCAATAAAAATAACTTTAATTTAAAAGTTCTGTGTCCAGGTGGGATCAGAAAAGTAGTAAGAATAAAAATTTTATTAGATTTTAATAAGTTTGTGATGAATGTTGTAATATTTGGTATAACCACTCTAAGAATAGTAAAATAATAATAATCTATGTGTTATTTCCAAAAAGCAAAAGAATTAATAAAAACATGATTTTATCTAAAACAAGTTAATAAAAAAGAACATTAAGCAGATGGACTAAATAGAAAAAATATAGGGAATGTACAAACCAAATTGTAATTATGTTTTATGTAAATGTGTTAAGTGTACTAAGGAAATGTTGTTCAGATAGGGTTAAAAACAACTATATTCTCCTTATGGGAGGAACTTTTCAAATATAAGGACACAGAGAGTTTAAACATCAATTAATGGAAAAGAAATATATCCTGCAAATCCTAAACGAAGGTAACCTGGTTTAGCTATATTAATGTTAGAGAAGTTAAACTTTAATGCAATAGACACTAAAATTTAGGAGGGAAACTTCATAACAATAAAGGGGTTAATTCAATAAGAAAATATCACAGTCTTAAGTCCGTGTGAAACAAAAAAATTTAGCTTCAAAATATACAAAGCAGAAATTGACAAAACTAAAAGGATAAATGAATAAATACACTATTACTGTGGGAGATGTTAACATACTTCTGTCAATGGCTGATAATCAGACTAAAAAATAAGCATATTTGAGATTTGAACAACAGAGTGAACAACTTGTCCTAATTCATGTATATTTAGAAATCTACAACTAATGATGACATTCTTCACAAATATTTTTCAAACTTACATGGTACATTTACCCAAATTGTTTATTTGCTGACACAAACAAAACTTCAACAAAACCAAAAAGATTAAGATGGTATAGATTATGTTCTATGACCATGATGCTATTAAACTAGCACAAATAGCAAAAATGTAACTAGAAAAACTCCTTGGAGATATTATAATACATTTGTAAATCTGTGAGTCAAAGAAGAAATCAGAGCCAAAGTTGTAAATTATTTTGAAGTGAATGTGAATGATGACATAGCATAGGAAATCTTGTGAGATACAGATAAAACAGATCAGAGGTAAATGTATTACATTACAGCTAAGAACATTAGTGCTTCAAAATTAATGAATGTAAGATGAAAGAAATAACATAAGAGCAGAGGACATTAAAAGAAAAACAAACACACAATAAAAATAAAGAAAATCAACACAGACAAAAGGTAGCTCTTTGAAAAAAATTATAAAATTGATCTAACCGTAACAAGAATAATGAGGAAAAAAGGGTAAACTCATAAATGACCAATGTCAAGAATTAGAGAGGACATAACCCCAATTCTTATATCAAAAAGATAATAATAGAATATCATGAATAATAAATAATAAATGTACAATAATAAAATTGACAATTAATATTAAACTCCCAGAAGAAGAAATAAAAACTCATCTGTATTATCTGATATCTGTGAAAGAATTATATCTGTTATGAAAAATCTCCCCACATTCTCAGGACTAAATAGCTTTCTTTTATCATTTAAAGAAAGAACATATCCATTTTGCACGAACTCAGAAATTAGAACAAGATTGGAATTTTAATAACTTGATTCAAAGGTGTGACAAAGAGATTGTGAGATGAAAATTTTAGGGCAATCACCTCTCAATCATGGATACACAGACCTATTTGAAGATGACATGATTGCATATAGAGAAATTCCTAAATACTCTGCAATCAAACTACTATAAATAAGTTTAATTTAACAAGTTTGATGAATACAAGTCAATGTAAAAAAACGTCAATTGTGCTTCTACATTCCAGCAACAAATGGAAAATAAAAATTCAAATCGTAGTATTTACCATAACATAAAACATCAGGTACCTGAAAATGAATATAACAAAAATATGCAAGAATTATACATTGAAAAATGCGAAGCACTGGTAAAATTTTAAGACCTCACTAAACATTATATCATCTTCATGCATTAGAAGACTCATACTTTTTTTTTCAATCTTTAATTTCTTTATTGATTAAGGTATTACATATGTGACCTCACTCCCCCCCACTCATGCCCTCACCCCCTGTTGTCTGTGTCCATTGGTTGGGTTTATATGCATGCATACAAGTCCTTTGGTTGATCTCTCTCCCTTACCCCACCCTTCCCTACTTTCCCTCTGAGATTTGACAGTCTTATCGCTGTAGAAGACATTCTTGTAAAGATTTTTAATTCTACCATAAATTCATCTAGATCCAATACAATTCCTATTTTTGAAGAAATTGACAATTTGGTTATAAAATTTACATGTAAAAGTAAGTAGAAAAAGTAACCATGAAACTTGAAAAAAAGAATAATAAAACTCAGTGTTTTACACAATGAGATATAAAGACATTTTAAGGCTGTAATAATTTAATAATATAGGCAAAATGATAGGGAAAATACATGCTGAAACAGTGTAGTGCCTAAAGCCAGGTTTGTACATGTATGATCAACTGATTTATGACAGAATTAACTTTCAGGTTCATTGATGATATGATAGTCTTTAATAAGTGGTGCTGTGTCAACTGATACCAAAATGGGGAAAAAATGCATCTCTGTGTATCTCTGTCTTATATAAGACATAAAAGTTAATGCCTAATAGATTGTTGATATAAATGCAATCAGTAACAATAAAGCTTTTAGCAGAAAATATAGAACACTTTTGTGGTCTACTATAAGCAAAGGTTTCTTTAGCAAGACACCAAAAGCATTAACAACAAAATAGATTAATTATAAAGTGTTATAATTAAGAACTCCTATTGATTAAGAATACCATTGGAGTTTAAAAAACAACATGTAGTGGGATAAATTATTAATAGGATATATGACAAATCTATTCAAAATAGATTTTTAAAAAACTACAATAAGAAAAAAACAACCTACTTGAAAATGGGGAAAAGGCTTGGAGATCTTTATAAGACAGAATGTCCACATAAAGATTAGATTTGTAACTTTAGGATCGGGAATGCACAATACATGGGTGGGCAAAAGTAATTTTATAATTTTGAGTACTCGAAACAGTTTATTCCTTTATTATTATTTTTTTGCATTATTTATTTGTATTACAACTGTATGCCTACTTTTGCCCACCCCTGTAAAATTCCCATTCATCACAATAGAGAAAAATGGATAAAAACTCTCAACTTTTAGTATTGGAGAAGTATGTCAACTGGAATTCTCATAGCCTGATAGTGAAAATGTAAATTACTATGACCAGTTTAGAAAACTGTTTGGCTATATCTACTAACAAAATAATTGTTAATTTATGAATAAATGAATTTACAACAGCATGGGTGGACCTGGAGAGTATTATGCTAAGTGAAATAAGCCAGTCAGAGAAAGACAAGTTATCACATGATCTCACTCATATGTGGAATCTGATGAAGAAAATAAATTGGTAAACAAAGTAGATGCAGAGATATAAAACAATGGAACAGGCTGATGAATTTTAGAGCCAAGTTGGGGGTGGGGAAAGAGGGGGTGTAGAGAGTAAGAGGGGAACTTATATGCATAGCCCATGGACACAGACAATAGTGTGGTGAAGACTTGAGAGGGACTGGTGCAAGGAAGAGGGGGTCAATGAAAAACAAAACAACAACAACAACAACAACAAAAAACCACAAGGGGGCCATCTTTAATACCATAAAGATAAATTTTTAAAAAAATGAATAAATGAATGAATTTTATGAATAGGTACTAACTCACCAGAATAAAAGAAAAATCTGAAGAAGTAGGCTTTGAAAAACCAACAACCATAGCAATTTTAGGCACTCAGTTTTTTTTAATACATATATATTGATTTTTTACAGAGAAGGGAGAGGGATAGAGAGTTAGAAACATCAATGAGAGTGAAACATTGATCAGCTGCTTCCTGCACATCCCCTATTGTGGTTGTGCCTGCAACCAAGGTACATGCCCTTGACCAGAACGGAATCGAACCTGGGACCCTTCAGTCCGCAGGCCAAAGCTCTATACACTGAGCCAAACCGGTCAGGGCTAGGCACTAAGTTTTTAAGAATTTCTGTAATCTCTTCAGAATTCCTGGATGAAATAGTAACAACTTTTTTGATCTGTGTCACTCAGGTTGATTGAAATTCTTTGAAGAGAAAGTCAGACTGACTTAGCTTGAGTCAGGTGCCTATCTCTTATCTATGAAAAGCAAAGAATCTTTACAGAAAGTCTCACAATGACTCACAAAGGGAAAGCTTGGTTTCTGTACCCAGTAAATATAATAATTATATAGCATAACAAACAACCACATCTTTATACTAGAATATGAAAACCTAAGCCACCATTAAGATGGAACGACCGGAACAACCGGTCGCTATGACATGCACTGACCACTAGTGGTCAGACGCTCAACACAGAAGCTGTCCCCAGCCCGCAGGCCTCCAATGGGGTCTGCCAGCCAACCTCCTTGTCCCCCCCCACTCCCCCCACCCTCCACCCCCCCCCCCCCCGCTGGCAGGCCCCAATCGCCTGATCAGAGCCAGGCCCCCTGGGCTGAGGTGGGGAATCAAGGGTGCATGGTGGTGGGTGCGGCCCCTTTCCAGGGGTGCTGAGGGCTGGCTCCCTCCTTGGGGCTGGCGACCAACTTCCTGGGTCCCTCCCCCTGGATAGCAGGCCCCAATCGCCTGCCATCTGCCTGCCATGGTGGCGATTGGCCCCTCCCCCGGCCAGCAGGTCCCAATTACC
Source organism: Myotis nattereri (assembly GCF_964212035.1). Classification (NCBI taxonomy): domain Eukaryota; kingdom Metazoa; phylum Chordata; class Mammalia; order Chiroptera; family Vespertilionidae; genus Myotis; species Myotis nattereri. The sequence continues at coordinate 81,728,299 of NC_138075.1, forward strand.
CAATCAGGGCTGAGCCCCAGGGTGGAATGGGGAACTGGGGGTGGGTGTCAGCGGACACAGGCAGCAAGGGAAGGAGGAGGCAGGGAGGTGGGGAACCTGATAGGCCCTGATCACCGGCCAGGCCTAGGGTCCCCATCTGTGCATGAATTTCATGCACTGGGCTTCTAGTTGTATTATAACAGAAAAGAATTATTTTTTGGCCATGCCTCAGTGGGTTAGCCGGTGGCTGATGCTGGCTGGGCTTACCTGGGCTTGGTTCCAGGACAAGAGTTTTAGCCCTGCTCCATGTTTACAGAGCCTGTGCATTGCCTGGTGACATTTTTTATGGCAATGGCTGAAGGGCACAGACGCCACTAATACTAGTACCTTTCAAGCTCTATGTCCTCTGTTAAGTTTCTGTTGACTAAAGCAAATATCATAACCAATACTCCATCAGTGAGTTAGGGAAGTATTCTTGGTCCGCTATTGGAAAAATTACCAAGGAAAAGAATACAGCGAGGGGAGAATATACAGAATAAAAATACAATCTGCTCCTGTTCCCTAAAGGGTAATGTGGGTGCTTTATCAAAAGACTGGCAAAGATATACTTGACTAGGAAAAACTTCATATGCATACCATACCTAAGGTATAATTTAAAATTCACTGAATAAAGAAGTCAATATGGGAAAAATTGGGAAGACCAATTTTTATTAACTATATTGTAGAAAAATATTTATTACTTTTAAGTCATGCATAATTTAATTTTATAACAATCAGATTTCAGTTTAGTCTGTAGGTGTGGACAAATCTGATAATAGAATATTTAAAGATCATGGGGTTGAATTTAGAGGGCTTTAGAATAGTTTCACCTTTGTTGTTTCTTCGTTTGGAAACATTTATTCTGAATAAGTCAGACTAAAATGTACATGCTTTCAATCATGATAGGAAAAAGAACTATTATTTATTTGGGGGAGCTCTGAGGTATAATCTTAGAAGTCATTTCACACACTAACTTTATTCACCGGTTCTTTAATTTCATAATTCATAATGGTATGCATAAAAACAAAACAAAAAACATAGGGTCAGTATAAATAAATACTTTTGAAAAATGATGGCTTGCATTTAAAGTAATATGTGAGTGCCACTCTCTAAGGACGGATTTTAAGAGTTCCATCTTTTAAGTAAGGTGAAGGAAAAGAATTTAAGAGTTTATATTCCTCGCAGTGGGTCACTGGAACAAATGGCAGTTCCATTTTAATATTTTGAGGAAACTCCACACTGTTTTCCATAGCGGCTACACCAGTCTGCACTCCCACCAGCAGTGTTCTTTTTTCTCCACATCCTCGCCAGCACTTGTTGTTTGTTGATTTATTGATGGTAGCCATTCTGGCAAGTGTGAGGTGATACATCATTGTCATTTTAATTTTCATTTCTCTGATGATTAGTGACGTAGAGCATTTTTTCATATGTCTCTTGGCCATCTGTATGTCATCTATGGAGAAGTGCCTATTCAGGTTCTCTGCCCATATTTTAATTGGATTGTTTGTCTTATTTTGTTGAATTGTATGCGTACTTTATATATTTTGGAAATTAATCCCTTATCAGATGTATCATTGGCTAATATGTTTCCCCTACAGTGGCTTCCCATTTCATTTTTATGATGGTTTCTTTTACTGTGCAGAAGCTTTTTATTTTGAAACTAGAGGCCGGATGCACAAAATTCATGCAAGTGTAGGCCTTCGCAGTCCTGGCTGCCAGGCCCTCGTGTCCCTGGCTGCCTCATGGCCCCACCCCCTGCTCGCACCCGCCTTGGCCTGGCGCTGCTTGTGTCTGGTGCCACATACCCCTGGTTCCCCGGTTCCACGGAGCCCCCTGATCGGTCGCTCTGCAGATGGTAGCCTGAGCCTCCCTTTGCGGGACAATCATGGGGCGATGGTGGGCCCCCCAAACAATCGCATTGCTCCCGCCTTGGCTGGCCTGGCACCAGTGCTTGTCATAGTTTGGTCGTCCTGAAGGTCATCTGGACAGTCGTTCTGCTATTCGGTCGTTTGGTTGATTTGCATATTACACTTTTATTATTACAGATAGACCCATGTGTTTATTTTCTTTTTTTCTCTTGCCCTACGTGATATATCAGTGAAAACTCTGCTATGTGAGATATCTGATTTTTTTCTGTCTATATAGTTTTCTAGGATTTTTATGGTTTCACAACTTCATTTAAGTCTTTTATCCATTTTGAGTTAATTCTTGTGTATGGTATAAGTTGGTGGTCTAATTTCATTTTTTTTTTTTTTTGCATATACTGGTCCAGTTATCCCAACACCATTTATTGAAGAGACTCTCTTGACTCCATTATGTGCTCTTGCCTCCTTTGTCAAATATTAATTGAACATAATGGCTTGGGTCGATTTCTGGATTCTCTGTTCTGTTCCATTGATCCATATACTGGTTCATATGCCAGTATCAGGCTGTTTTGATTATGGTGGCTTTGTAATATAATTTGATATCTGGTATTGTGATTCTTCTAACTTTGTTCTTCTTTCTCAAGATTGCTGCAGCTAATTGAGGTCTTTTTAGTTCCATGTTAATTTTTGAGTATTTGTTCTAGATCTGTGAAATATGCTTTTGGTATTTTAATAGGGATTTCATTGAATCTATAGATTGTTTTGGGTAGTATAGACATTTAAATGATGTTAATTTTTCCAATCCATGAGCAGAGTATATGCTTCCACTTGTTTATATCTTCCTCTGTCGCTTTTTTTCAACAGCCTATGGTTTTCAGAGTACAGGTCTTTTACCTCCTTGGTTAAGTTTATTCCTAAGTATCTCAATTTTTTGTTGCAATTGTAAATGGGACTTTTTTCCTTGGTTTCTTTTTTTGAGAGTTCATTATTAGTGTATAAAAATGCCAGTGATTTCTCAATGTTAATTTTGTATCCTGCTACATTGCCTAATTTATTTATTAAATCAAGTAGTTTTTTGGTGGAGTCATTAATTTTCTGTGTAGAATATTATGTCATCTGCACATCCTGAAACACCAACCAGAAAGAATATATGCTTCCCTATGTTCATAGAAGTGCTACTTATAATAGCTAAAACCTGGAAACAGCCCAAGTGCCCATCAGTAGATGAGTGCATAAAAAGGCTGTGGTACATTTACACAATGGAATACTATCCAGCTGTAAAGAAGAAGGATCTATCACCCTTTACCACAGCATGGAGGCACCTGGAGAAGCCAATCAGAGAAAGACAAATGTCACATGATCTCACTAGTATGTGGAATCTAGCGGAACAAAATAAACTAACAAAATAGAACAGTGGCATGGAAACATTGAACAGACGGACAAATCTGAGGAAAGGGGCAGGAGTGGGTGGGCAGGAAGAGATTAACCAAATAATTTATATGCATATATGCATTGCCCAAGGAAACAGACAATAGTGTGGTGAAGGCCTGGGGTAGGAGGGAACCAGGTGGACGGGGGCTGTGGGTATGGAGAGAGGGACATCTGTAATACACTCAACAATAAATATTTAAAAAAAAAATTTAAGAGTTTAGGTGGGGAGGAGGAGGTAACGTATAGAAAAACACTGAGGCTCATATCCCTTCCAGGAGAAAGTCAAACTATTAAAAGGCAACCCTTTTAAATTCACTTGGCTAGTGTCTTACTTGCCTGGACTCTATACACTTGAGGTCTGTTATCCTTATTGGATTTTTTTCTATATTGGACATATTGTCCACCCAATACCTGCTTACCTTCCTACAGTGACATGGTTCTTCTTAAATATTTCTTAGGCTTCTCTTTTTGAGTTTTTTAATATCGGATCTGGACCTAATGTCCAAAACAGTGTTTAGTACAATGTGCGTGCTCTTTAAATTTTAGAGAAATAAGGAAATAATTTTTTAAAAGTCTTCATTTCCAGTGTACTCTGAAGGGAAAGCATTCCAAAAGTGTCCATATGTGGAGAAGCTGGATTTTCCCAGGAGTACACAACACTGTGTGCTGTTAGGTAATGGGGATTGGCAGTAGATTTCCACTTGACAGATCCACAGTTCAGTTCTTGTTAGTTGTGACTACCTCCTCTTGGGCTTGTCTGCCTCTCCGTTCTTCTAAGCATAACAGGGATATCAGCTGAATTTTATTCCAACTCTTTTCCTGAAATTGGAAAGCTCTGTATTTCCCCCTTGGCTCCAAGGATCAAATTTAAAAGCTGCTTCAGCCTCTTGTTGCATAGGGAGCCTACAGGATACATTCTGTCTTTGCCATGGAGAACAGGCCTATCAAGCATGTGGTAGAAAACCTAAGGGGGTTGCTCGTACACAGGAATTGGCCGTAGTGAACAGATTGCTTCAGCCCTTATTGCAAACATGTTAATGCAGGCTTAGTTATGCTAAAACCTCGAAGGCCTGCCCTTTAAAATTAAATCTGTTCTTTCACACAATTATAGGCTGAATATAAATTAGACTGAGGTTCTAACTAAAGCTTTGCCACAGCTGTGAGAATAGTTAAGCCCAAATCAGCGAGCTTAGCCTGAAAAACTGCCCATGGCATGGGGGAAGTAGACTTTGTTCACATGTGTTTTGCTTTGCAGTGTGTCAAATTACTGTCATGGCAAAGGCCTGTTTCCTGAATAATATTTCAGAGCTCTGGGCTATTGGCCTTTGGGAGCGATCCACCTGCAAATTGGCTTATCAGAGAGATTTTGAGGGTCCAGATCTGTATTTTACAATGACTTATGCTTCTTAGCATATTTGAATAATCATTGTTAGGGTCTCCTATGTTTGAATTGGTGTTAACTTAATAATATGTTAAGTGTAACCATATGAAGTTTTATTATTATCACTTTTGATTTACAAAAATGATATTTTCAAATAGTTCAGCCTAATAACCTTGATTTCTAAACCCACTTAAATAATTCATATTTTAGTGTTCTGTGTTGACCACGAACTTATCAGTCAGTTGATAACATGAACAGTTGGGTAACTGGCTCATACCGAATTCCATTTTGAACCCATAATAGTTTGGGCCACATTATTGCTTTGACTGATGGAGTCCTCCAGAGAGGAAAGGAATCTTCATGATATCCTTTTCTTTTTCTTTTTTTATTTATCAAGGCAGATATCCTAGGTTTAACACTCCCTTTTATTCCCCCTTTCCGTGTCTCTGGCTTCTCTCTTTCAGGTAACATCTCACTCTGTTCTCTCTTTTTAATGGATAGTCTTGCTTTCGATGAGAAAAATGTCCTTCTTTAAGTTTTTTGTACAGAGTTCTGGAAAGGAGTCTAGGCTTCTCTTTCCATAAGCCCTAGAAGCCAGGATAAACTCCAGCAACTGCTTCTTGCTTCTGAGCCAGTCTACTTCACTGTCAAGAGCTGCCACTTGGCAGAGCCCTCCTTTTTATTACAAGTGTGATCTTAATCTATGTGAGCATCAATCTTGTCATTGGTAAAGTAGAATTACTACCCCTACCCCTCAGGAGTAAGGTAATGATTAACTTTATAATATACAAGCCATGAAGTGTTGTGCTCTGAGCATAGTAGATACTTTGTACATGCTATCTCCTTTTTATTTTCCTAGCTTCTTTGAACCCAAGGCAAATTTTAAGGATAGGACCATGCAGCTACATACTTTCTTTTCCCGTAAATGATAGATGTAATTAAAGGGGAAATTGCAAGAAGTTGTATCTTCTGCCCTCCTTCTACTTAAAGGTCCCTTCCCCTACTAGTGGGACTATGTTCTAGAATGGTTATGCTTTGTGCCTTTGTTGTCTTCCAGGGACTTCCCTGAGAAATTTGGACTTAAGTCATGAGTGTGAGAGAAAGGGGAATGCCAACATGAATTTCAAAACACAGGTTCTAAATTCAAAAAAGGAGTCATCGTGATTGTGCATACAAGCTATAGGAAAGCACTTTATAATACAATTTTATACTATAAATAGAAACTGGTACAAATTAAATTATTAACAGTAAATGCTAATGAACGCAAGTGCATGTTCTTGGTATTCATTTTAAATGTCATCTCTAGGATTGGTAAGGACAAAGAGAGATGAAAAACTCCTAAACCAGTGACTCCGATGATAGGACACATATGATATGGGAGTGGTTTTTTCTAATTAATTTTGCATATTTTGGAATATCTACTAAGAACCCAGCACTATGCTAGGAGCACATAGTCTCTCTTGCCGTTCCTGGCCCTGGTCTATAATTACCCGTGCTTCCTTACTCAACCCTATTGAAAAGCTCTGGGAGGCCTTTTTCAGCTTTTTGGAAAGTCTCTGCTCAGAAACAAAGAGCTCTCTGTGTTGTATCTCTAGGAAACAGAAGTGTGATGGTTGATGGCTGAACTGAGTATAAACATAGCTGTAGAGCTGAGTGAACTGCCAATTGAACGTAACTCCTTCCTAATTCAAATGAACTTCTATATTTGTGCAATATTGATTTCAACTACCAGTGATGCTTTTGAAAAATTCTATTCTCTTGGAAACCCAAGTTTAGAAAGGATCCTATCCATGCAGAATGTATGGGTGGAAATACCAATGAGTCTATAATATTTATTGTCCAAGTAATACTTTTTTTTTCTATGGGTTTTGTATTCTCAGCCATGAGAACAATTGAAGAGAAGCAAATTTTCAATTCAAGGCTTGAAAACAGATTTTATAGAAGTTGTGTATAACATTTCCAGAGGTGGGATTTAAACTCTCTTGGATTTCTGTAATTGGTGTTGTGGTAATGCAGTGGAGGGTCTCTGTGTAGTTTCAGGTGTTTTAGTTTTAGTTGCTATTTTTCCCTGATACTGTTAGATCCTTGTTAAAATATTTTCTTGTTATATGAACTTTGGTGTGGAATTAATGTTTTCTACCCTGAGTTCCAACAGAAAATATAACAATTGTGTCACTATAGGAGTTTTATAACTATGACATTCCCACTACTATGTTGATGGCCATTTTGTAAAAGGTTCTATAATGTAGATTCCACTATTGTTTTGGATATAAGAATGTGCCCCTTACATTTTTTACATATGAATTGAGAACATCTATTTTGGTTAAATGAAATTAATTGACTAGCATAGGAATAAAATTTTTACATTAAATTACCATATTTTCAAGCAAAATCATTCTTACTTTAAAAGAATTGTACTCTGACCAAAAGATAGCGCAAACAATTGCACTATTCTCTAAATACTCAGTTTGTTTGTTTTTAAATGATCATTTATGTTTACAAAGTTCAAGTATTCCTTTGGTAACATTTTCATTAGTTGTTCTGTAGAAACTTGTGTTATTATTGTTGATCCCATTTTGTTAATGAAGCAATAAATATATACAAAAGCTCTTAGGTTACCTGAACATTGCACAGTAAATTTATGAAGGGCAGGTACCAGAATATGCAAGCCTATCCTTTATAAGAAAGCATTCATTTATCCTACCTCATGCTTTTCAGAATATTTATAATTTTTGCCTATTGAACACAATGAAGATCATGGATCACTGTAAATAGTTTTGGTAAAACTGCATCCCTGTGTCTTCAATATCTCAGTAGCTTTCATATGTGTAAGAGAAGTATGCTCAGGAGTGGGGATATGAGGCTCAAGGTGATGAAGAAGGAAAACATCAAGAGTGACTTATGGAATGGGGTTGTGTGAGTGAAAGGACAAAACAATGACCTATTTTACCATCAGAGTTGTTGATGGGTGCAAATGAGGGCAAATTTTGTATTTGATATTGGCAAATATTTTGGAATGATGAATCATAGAACTTTAATGAAGTAAAACAAAGAGACACGCAAAAAAAATGGTAACAAAGAAATGGGCAGATATGTGGGTTTTCCTGGCTTATTCTCTGCATTGTTATGGTTGCTTACAATCATTTCATTAAATGCCATTGAGAAATGAAGAGAGAAAATAAATAGGTCATTGGTAATCTAATAATACTCAATTTATTTTGGTGTATAGTATTCTAGATCTAGGTCTTGGAAAAATTCCCAGTGGATATTCTACAGACACTCTTAAACTCTAGATTATTCAGCAAGAATAGCATTTGTACAGCTACACCACTGGGCAGATTCACAGAGGTGCATGTTAAAAACCTGTGTTGGATTAGTGAGGCAGGACCTCTACTTACCACTGATTTCATATAGAATAAGGATTCTCCTAAAGAGCTCAGTGTCAGCATTTAGGTATCAGAATCCAATTTAAACTAAGTGCACTTGAAAGGTTTCTATTAAGCATGAGCTACACAAGTAAAACAGAGAATGGGGTGGAAATAACTGAGCACATTATATTAAACTAGAGGCCCGGTGCATGAATTCGTGCATGGGTGGGGTCCAGCAGCCTTGCCCCCATCGGGGCAATTGGGCCAGGCAGGCCAGGGGGAGGGGCCTGGAGGCCACGTCCTGATCAAGGTGGGGTTGGGGGGGTGATCTGGGGTGGGGCCAGCCAGGAGGAGGGGCCTGGAGAAGACCCACTGAGCTGGAGCTGAGAATGAGCCCCAGGCTTCCCAGGGAGGACGGCCTCAGCACGGAAACAGAAACCACCAGAAGGCTCTGCAAACAGGCCCGGAGCTCCCTGTGTCCAGGCGGACTCAGAGCTGGTGTCTCTGTGTGTATGTTAGACACAGCCCAGCACTCACCTTTGTCTGTTGGTCAAATCCATTGCAGCAAAAAACTTGTTCCCCTTCTTCTCTTTGGGCCCTTACAACAAATAAGGCCAATTGGAAGACGCAGGCCCCAGTGGCAGAGCCAGGCCCCACAATCACCCAGAATTTAGGCCCAAGACAACAGGGTAGCAACCACCACGGAACAGAGCACACTGTTTTAGAGTCTTAATTCTCCCCTAAAATATGCCCATCTGCTCCTCTTTAGTTGGGAGAGACTGAACTAAGGAACCAAAGACCAAGTTTCCTTTGAGGTAGGATCCACCAGGAGCTGGATGGTAGCAAGGCCCTCACAGGCAGCTGCCTTCTCCCCAAGCTTGGTGTGCTCTGAGCCGGTCCGTTTATGGCAGTGCCAGGTCCAGAGCTGCTGGTTGGGCAGCGGGCCCACAGGGTTTCTCTCCGCCACCTTCCTGGCCTCCCTAGCAGCACCCTCTGGCCCGGCGTGCCAGGCAGCTGTCGCTAGAGCCAGGACTCAGAGAGCGAAGGAGCTGGACCCGCAGGTGGCCAGGCCGCGCCCTCCCCCCCCAAACCTCGCATCTCAGTCTTGCTCACGTGGATTGTGCCAAAGCCCGCTGCCTGAGACTGGCACCACATGGCACATGGGGAGGGTCGCAGCAGGGAGAGGGGCACACTGACCTGCCAGCCTTGGTGATGATCATCTCAGTGCCCAGCTGATTGAATTTGTTCCACGGAGCCTTCATCTCAAGCTGCATGCTCTCGCTGGCCACCTTCGCGTTCTTCTTTACCTGTGCTTTGGTGGCGGCCGTGCAACTGGCGCCGGGGCCCTTGGGCTTGGCAGCAGCACTGGTGGCAGCCCCTGCGGTCAGCATGTCATAGCGACCAGTCATTCTGCTGTGACGGTCCCTGGGTTTTTATTATATAGACTAGAGGCCTAGTGCGCGAAATCATGGGAGACCCAGACCTGCCGCACCGCCACAGGACCCATCAGTGCACCTCCTGGTGACCGGTCATTTGGTCATTACAGCCTTATGGCATTAGAGCCATTGGCCTTTTATAATATAGACTAGAGGCCCGACTTGCATGAAATTTGTGCAAGGGCCTTGGCCCTCACAGCCCTTGCAGCCCCTTGCAGCCCAAACTTCGTCAGGAAGGCTGTCTGGAAGGTCGTCTGGCTGTTTGGTCTAATTAGCATATTCACTCTTTATTATATAGGATAGTCCATGTTGGTGACTCTAATATTAACAACTGAGCTCTCCTTATTGGGATATTGCTGAGATCCCTGGCTAACTGTAGCTGGGACATCCCTATGTTCGAACTTGGTTTCTTGTTTTGCCACCCTCCAATATGAATTTTCTTCCCACAATATAATGCTAAGTTGTTCCTCTGAGAGTCTTACACCTTTAAATACAGTCTGCATGGGCTTTTTGTCTCATCAACACAGATTTAATCACTGCTACTAATATAGTTCTAGGTTTACCTAATGCTATTTGCTATTTCATAAATGCACATAAGGCAAGAAATTTTGGAAGTCTGGAGGATTATCTCTCCTTATCTGCAAACAGACCAATGCTTACTGTAATGGGCCTTCTACACGAACTCAATGCTGTGGCTGTTGCCTGAAGCAGGAGAGTTTTGGAGACTTCCTTGTTGTTTTTTTTTTTTTTTTAATTTTAGTGTTAAGACTATTACAGATATCTACAATTTCCCCCCCATATTCCCCTTCCACCTGAATCCTGCTCCACCCCAAGCCTTCCCTGCTTTATTGTCTGTCTATGGGTTATGTATATATGCCTATAAATTCTTTGGTTAATTTCTTCCTGCCCTCTCTCCCCGCTTCCCTCTGAGATACATTAGTCTTTTCTATGCTTCCATGTCTCTGGACCTATTTTATTTGTCAATTAAGTTTGTTCATTAGATTCCACATATGAGTGAGATAATGGCTTTAATGGCAGAAAAGATCTTCTAAATGTTGTGTAGGTCTAAAAGTTCTCCCCATGTATTCATAGATACATTTTGCTGTGGTTATTTCTTATTTCTCAGTTTAAGTTATTCAAGCAATAAGGACTAGAGGTAAAAACTATTTCATTAGAGGACAATGGTGTCTTATTCAGCTTTTATGTTGAACTATCTTATTCAAGCTTAACTTCAAAAATATTTATTAACTTCTTACCTATGTGCTATTTGATGGGAGAAAGTAAAAACAGGAGGATTATCATTAGCTGTACAATATAACACTAAGTTAAAAATAAATGGTACATATAGCAAGACATATAAAAAAGTGATAGCATTTATTTACTTTTATTTAAAAAAACTTGTATGATAAACATTTTTTATTCTCAATTTTCCTCAGAAGAGTTAAATAGAAAAAAAATCATATGAGCTAACTGTGCTAGACCTATTTTGGGCATAGAAATTGCATTTGTCACCCTCTTTCCTTTCCAGCACCCACCCACCTCAGGCTGACTCAATAGGTGGAGCAGGTGTCATGAATTCCAGTGAGCTCATGAAGTGGTGATTGTTATTCCTACTAAGTCACCATTGAACTGTTATTCTCCAGACCCTGTGGGAACTCAACATTCTGTTGATTTATCATTTAGTTGACTAAAAATTTAGTTGTACAAGAATTTAAACAACATTCATCTTGAGCTACTTTATTTCTCATTGTTTTGATTCCTAAGGTAAATGAGTCTGAAGGTAAGAGAGATGATGATACTTTTGGACCAGAGTTCAGGTACAGAAAACTTCTTGAAGTTTACTTTGTTTCGTTGATTAAACATAGACTTCTACTTATTAAGGTTAAATAGCTTATGCAATTGGAGCGATTTTTTTCATAATTGTATCATATATGAAATTAGTGTTACCATGTAAAGTTTTAGGGAAGGTTAGAGAAGTCTGTAGATATCTACTTATATTTGTTTATAAAAAGTTGTAGTGCATTCACAATTTGAAATTCATTGATTCTTATTTTATTAAATAATTAATAATTATTTTCTTAAACCTCACCCGAGGACATGCCTATTGATTTTAGAGAGAGGAGAATGGAGAGAGAAAGAAATATTGATCAGCTACCTTCCTGCATGGGTTCCTGCTGACTTGTGACTGAGCCCACAACCCAGGTCTGTGCCCTGAGTGGGAATGGAACCCACAGTCTTTCAGTGTATGAGATGATGCTTCAACCAACTGAGCCGTACCAGCCAAGGCAAATGCATTGATTCTTATTTTTAAAATGAATGTCCTCTTTCTTCAGTTATACTTTCCTGTGCTAATGAGTTGTTTTCTCTTATGTGTGTTAAACATTATTATGAAACTTAATTGTATAATTAATAAAATAAAGTGAAATCACACAGATCTGTATGTGTAAGTCATGCATTTTTTTTCTGCTCATTGGTAAACTTAATTTTAGTCCATGGTTTAAGCTTCTACTTTATTGACTAAAGTTATGGAATTTACATTAATTGTGGAGGTAGCCTGCTGAAGTGGAGGCAACAAAACTCTGCAGAATGACTTCCTTAGTTCCCAACCATCTAACTTTATCACATATTTGTAGGGGAAATTGGGAAATAAACCCAAAGGTTAGATTCTTCATCTGTAAATGAGGAAAAAGATAAATACTTCATAGGAATATTTTGAAGCTTTAATGAAACTATTTAGAATGAACGGACATTATTTGAGGACCTGCTGTGCAAGCATCCAAATTGGAACGGAAGAAGTAAAACTGCCACTATTTGCAGATCACATGATATTGTATATGAAAATCCTAAAGGCTCTATCAAAGATGCTAGAACTACTAAGTGGATCCTGTGAAGTTGAAGGATTCAAAATCAATACTAAAAAAACTGTTGCATTTTTATATACCACAAAAAAACTATCAAAAGGAAAAAATAAAAATACAATCTCATTTAGAATTGAATCAGATAATAAAATACCTGCAAATAAATGTAACCAAGTAGGTGAAAGACCTGCATGTTTAAAACTAAAATACGTTAATAAAAGAAATTGAAGAAGACACAAATAAATGGAAAGATATCCTGTGCTCATGGATTGAAAGATTCCATATTATTAAAATGTCCATACTACCCAAAGTAATCTACAGACTCGATGCAATCCCTATCAAAATTGCATTTGATCAAAGTGACATTTTTCTCAGAAATCGAGCAAATAATCTTAAAATATATATGGAACCACAGAAAGACCCCAAATAGCCAAATCAATCTTGAGACAAACAGAAAAACGTTGGAGACATTATGCTCCCTTATTGCAAACTATATTTTAAAGCTATAATAATTAAAACAGTATGATATTAGCATAGAAACAGACATGTATAACAATGGAACAAAATAGAAAGCCCAGAAATAAACTTACACATATGTGGCCAATTAATTTATGACAAAGGGGCCAAGAATGGGGAAAAGACAGATTTTCAAAAAATGGTGTTGGGAAAAATGGATAGCTACATGCAAAAGGATGAAATTGGACCACTGTCTTACACCATACACCTAAATTAACTTAAGATGGTTTATAAACCAGAAAGTAAAACCCGAAACCATAAAACTCTTAGAAGAAAACAAAGGTAGTGAGCTCCTTGATATAGGTTTTGGAGATGATTTTTAGAATCTGACACCAAAAGAATAAGTAACAAAAGCAAAAATAAACAAGCGGGTCTATATTAGACTAAAAAGCATCTGCACAGTAAAGGAAACCATCAAAAAAATGCAAAGGTAACATATGGAATGAGAGAAAATATTTGCAAACCATCTATCCTATATAATAAAAGCCTGATATGCAAATCGACCAAACAGCGGAACCACCGGCAGAATGACCGGTCACTATGATGCACACTGACCAGGGGTCAGACGCTCAACATAGGAGCTACCTCCAGCCCGGAGGCCCTAGGCCAGCCAAGGCAGGTATGAGCAGGGGCCCCCTATTGCCCTGCTGGTCACCCCACAGATCAGCCCTCATCACCAGTGTGGCCTAGGGATCCTATCTATGCACTAATTTCGTGCACTGGGCCTCTAGTATATATATAAAAGCCTAAGCGACTGTGCGTCCATTCGACCGTTCGACCAGTATCTATGATGCACACTGACCACCAAGGGGCAGACGCTCAATGCATAGGCATGGAACAGACTGATGAATCTCAGAGGGAAGGGGAGAGGGGGGAGGGTGGGAAGAGATTAACCAAGATCTTATATGTATACTAGAGGCCCGGTGCACAAAATAATGCACCGGTGGGGTCCTTTGGCTTGGCCTGCAGGGATTGGGCTGAAACCAGCAGTCTGACATCCTCTGCGAGGGGGCGCAGGCCAGGCTGAGGGACCCCACACATCAGGCCTCTAATATATTTGATAAAGGGCTAATATTCAACTAAATAGCAAAAATTAACAACCCAATTAGAGAAGGGGCTAATACTCAACTAAATAGCAAAAAACTAAGAGACTAAGAGTCCAGTTACAGAATGAGCAGAGGACTTCAATAGACAGTTTCTAAAGAAGACATACAGATGACCACCAGGTATATGGAAAGATGCTCAACATCATTAATCATCAGCGAAATGCAGTTCAAATCCATAATGATATATCATCTCACACATGTTAGAATGGCCCTTATCAAAAAGACAAAAGTAAGTGTGATGAAGATGGCAAGAAAAGGGAACCCTTTTGCACTTTGCTAGAAATGTAAAATGGTGCAGCCACTATGGAAAACAGTCTTGAGGTTCCTCAAAAAATTAACAATAGAACTACCATATGATTCAGCTATTCTACTTCTGGCTATTTATCTGAAGGAAAAAAAAAAACACCTGAAAAGATAAAAGATATATACACCCTCTTATTTATTGCTACATTATTTACAATAGCCAAAATATGGAAACAAGCTATGATGGCTGAATAAATAAATCGTCACACACACACCACACACACACACACACACACACACACACACAGGAATGTTATTCAGCCATAAAAAAAGAATGAAATCTTACCATTTGTGACAACATGGATAGATATTCAGTGTATTATAAAATAAGTCAGAGAAAGACAAATATTGTTTTGATTTTTCTTATATGTGGAATCAAAGAAAAACAATCATAGATACAAAATGAAATATAAAATGTGAATTGGCTAATGAAATCAGAAATAAAGAACTCACCTTTCCATAAAAGTAAAACAAATTCTCCAGCCCCAGACTGTATTTTTTTCAAGGACTCTGTTAAAACAGTGTGTTATCCAGTGTACCATTCTTAGTGTTAACTCTTTCCTACACCAAATTTTACTAGATTTCACAATTCTCTCAACATCTGTCAAAGTACCACAATGTCTAGAATTACAATACAGGCAAAATACCCTTGAAAATGATTTCTGGTGAGATAGTTTGAAATTATAATTGCTCACAGACACCAACTGAATAAGAGATTATTATGTGTTTGTACCAGTGAACTACTGACGTAATAACAATATATAAATAAAAAGCAGCTCTGCCCCCTCCCCTCGCATCTCCAATTCAGTAGCTTATAACAAGGTTATTCTCACCCTCACAGGTTTGTGGGTAAATTTCTGTTCAGCTGATCTAGGCTGGGCTAACCTCAGTGGCTCTGTTTCAGGCTGGGAGTTGTCTGGGTTTGGTTCCAGACTCATGTTTGCTCAGACTTTGGTCTACCTCTCATGTGTCTCATCCTCCTTGGGGTATGCTTTCCTCAAGGTTAAAAAAAAAGGAGTACAAGGACAAGCCCAAATCCATGAGCACATTTTAAGTTTCTGTTTTTGTCATGTCTACTAACCTTTTTCCCCTGCCAAATCCAATCATATGGCCAAATCCAATACCAACGTGATGGGGAAATACACATTGCTCATTTTCATGAGAAGTACTGCAGAGTCACATAGTAAAAGGCATGGACACATGGAGAAAGTGAAAACATGAGAATGATTCAATCTAGCATGGTGTTCACTAATCTTTTATTCTTAAGCAAGCAATTAAATTATATTTGCCTTGCAGAGAGGTGGACCTGTGCTACTGAATGATGCCGGTAAAATGTGGATGGAGTGTTGAATGCCAATTCCATGGTTGGGCTTATATAAAACCTCTCATACGTGATCTCTCTTTATTCTTCTGTTGGCTGAATGTGCAGGGGCTCTAGGCCCTAAAATAATATGCCTGATTTACACGATGGAAGGAATCGGGAGCCTCATTTTATATAATGGGATTTCTAAGTAGCCCAGCAGTGTTCTATGGCATTAGGGATGAATAAACTTTTATTGTGTAAATCTTAGATTTTTGGCATTATATGTGATAGTAGCCAGCCTACCATCTTTGACTCAGCGACGTCTTAAAATCTGTCATTAATATTTAAGTGTCTAAAATAATTTTACTCATGGCTCAAATAAGACAGAGAGACCATTTTCAGCAACTCTGTCAAGAATGAGGTGGATGTAGTAGGACATGTCTGAGAAGGCACTTCATTTGGCAGATGGAGAGGAGAGTGTGGTTAGACTTAGAAGGCTGTTACTCAAGATAGGATGGATGGCCCTGACCGGTTTGGCTCAGTGGATAGAGCATCGGCCTGCGGCCTCCAGGGTCCCGGGTTCGATTCCAGTCAAGGGCATGTACCTTGGTTGTGGGCACATCCCCAGTGGGGAGTGTGCAGGAGGCAGCTGATCGATGTTTCTCTCTATCGCTCTCCCTTCCTCTCTGTAAAAAATCAATAAAACATATTAAAGAAAAAGATAGGATGAATTTCAGTGGATGCATATGCATAGTTCAAGGTGTTCTCACACTGAGTTATTTGAAAGAAGTGGTTGGGGAGCAATTAGAAGAGCTATGGGTAAATTTACTATTTTAATTTAATTCCCTTCCCACAAAAATTAATACCTACTACATGGGGAAATTTCAAATTGTAGAGAAGGATATACAATTAAAAGCTATTCCCTTGTTTCTCTCCAGATATAACCAGGTTATTGATTTCCTATATGAATCATCAAAAATTTTTTTTTCTGTATGCACACCCAACATATGAGATGTCTAGCCCTGATTTTTGGTCCTGGTATGAATCCTGATCCCTATAGTTTTAAAAATTGAGGCTAGATCTAAACCTTTTTCATCCACTGCTATATAACTAATGCCAGATGGTACCTTGACAATATCTGAGGTGATGCTGTGTGACAGTACCTATTGTGACGCTCAGAATTTATGCTTCAAAGGTTTTATGACTTGGGGAAGATGCCAAATTTCCATCTAACCAAAAAATATTATGTTCATTCTAAATGCAATGTTAAAATATTCAAGTTTACTTTGATTTATTTCTACTTGGAATGCAATCTGGAATTTTGGAATTTATGTTTTCTGAAGCAAAATGATGCATGATTGCAGGTAAAATTATGTAATTTTGTGAGTAGGAGAACAAGGGTGTATGATTTGAATCTAAGTTATTCCACTCACTATTCCATAACTGCCTTGGGTTAGAGCACATTTCCCTTCAAGTGACAGGGTCTTCTGTGCACCTTTACCTCTGCTTCGGGGCCTGAGAGTTGCGTTTCTTGAAGCTGAAAAACCACCCTGTGTGAGGAATTGTGAGAGGTCATTGGTACCATGACATCCAGATGGCTTTGAAATTTTGAAGAAGCTCGGTGTGCAGGCTGCTTGAAATCAAGGGCAGATTTGAAACCATATGGGATTGTTTTAGTCCAGAAAAGTTAAAATTTATAAAGATAAATGACTAAAAATAAACGCACTCTTGGGCAGTGTCTAGGGGAGGAACAACCTCTCAGAGCTTGGAATACTGGGTTCTTGGCTACTTGTTATAAAAATGTGAGTCCCTCCTCTTCACCTCCCCTCTCCTCCCCTTTCTTGGCCTCCAGTGACCCTCCTGTTTGTTTCCTGCTTGCATTTTTTTTTCTGAATGGGGACTTTATAATTTGTTGTTTACTGTCTCTGGTGCAGGGACTGTACTGTCAGGTCTGTTGAAAGACTGCCATGAAAAGGGTCAGCATAGTCATTTGTTTTTTTATGGAACCTCCTCTCTATTCTGGCAAAGCCTTAAATCATACCCTTGTTCTGTTACACAAAGTAATAGGCAAAATGTGTATCTAAAACAGGAGAAATAAAACGTCATTCAAAAATCCCTCACAGATTTGTTTATTTTAATCTCACCTTTAATCACAAGTAGAATTATTCTTTATTCACAAATACAGTGAATCTAAGCTGTTAGCTGAGCATTTAGTGGAACATCTACCCAGTAAGCTTTGCTTATGTTGCAGACAGCTACCCTGAGGAGTGATTTGAATTTAAATGTGATTCCCTTATTAGTTTCTGCTAACTGCAAATATCCCAGGCACTTAATTAAGTGGCTGAGTAATGTATGAATGCTCACTTCTGCTTGTCATGCAGAACAAAGTGATGTATTTATATTCCATGCACAATATGAAATTTAATGACACAGGCAACAGTAATTTAGAAAACCTTTGTTTTTATTGTCCTTGTTTTTGCTTAAGCAATTTCTCTGCTTTGTCATAGTTTGGCCAGGACAGTGATATAAGACTTGGTCCAAATGTTAGCTGTTGGCAAGTGACATTTCCTAATAAACCAGAGGTTTCTTTGTGCATCTGATTTGGTGGGTTTTCATTAACTATGCTATTTTGGCTTTTGTTCCTCACTTTAATTTTTAATTTAATAGCAGAGAACTATTACTTTGCATGGCTGCTTAGCCACTGAAACAAAAGGGAAAATATAGACTCCGCTAAGATTGGAATGAATATAATGAGTTGCAAAGTAAACAAACAAAAAAGCAACCGACCTGCTTTGTTTGAGCACTGGCGTGTGGGAAGCAGAAATGTTGAGGCCGAGTCTCCTGGCAAGTGCTTCAGGGGATCTTTTTCGTGCCTTTAGGTTTTCTAAAATTAATATTTATTTTTTACTTCAGGAATCTAAAAAAGCCTATAATTTTTTGTTTGGCATTCAAGGTCAGCCCCAAAGATAGTATCCCAGTGTTTGTTTATCTGAATTGCTCTGGATCTCTCTTAAACTCACATAACAATACTTCAAATACCTGTAAATTAAATGCTTATGTTTTGTCACTTTAAACTGGGCTGTGCATATGTTTGGTCTTGGACAGCTGTTCGGCTTGTCCGATGGTGCTATTGTGGTGCCAAGCAGAAGGAATTCATGTCCTTCTATTTCAGCTCCTTTGCTCCAGTGTGAGGTTGAGAGACTTCTTTAATTAGTGTCTCAGCTCTGTCTGTTCTGGAAATCCTAACCTCAATTAGTTGACTCTCTTTATTTAGACAGTTTCATTTGTTTCCTAATGGACTTAGGGGGTGGTGAATTGGGTCAGAGTGGCGGCATATTACTCCCTGGTATAAAATGTATTTTACATTCTGAATTCTGTGCTACAAGAAAGCTGCAGCATTCATCTGAACTATCACTCCTGGCCTATGGGGAACTGTGTGTAAATTACATCCCCCTGCTTTCACATACCTGCATCTCTTTCCTGTCAGCTTCAGGCACACTCTACCCATGCCCACCCAAACCAGGTGGAGTGACGTCAGGCTGCTGGGAGACCACTGCTGCACACTTCCTGTCAGAGAAGCCCTCCTGCACGGTACATTCTTGGCAGTGCTGTTCCTTAGTGCCTCGATAACCATAAACTGCTGCTCTGTGTAAAATGATTCTTGCATTCTGCAAAATTCATAGCTTTATTTGAAAATATCTCAGTCTCGCTAGTAGCTTTCTGCTCCTCTCCTATCAAACCCCAATTTTAGACTGACAAGTCTCTGAGCAAGGGAGTGGGGAAACACTGGAAAAGCAGCAAAAAGGCCAGGAGCTGTTGTCATCTAATTTCTGTGCACCTGCATTTGATGGGCTTTCTCTCGCTGGCTCTGAAATCAAATCTTCCGTCTTAGCCCCTTTTAGCCACGGTGACCTCACCATATGCCCCTGGCTGGAGAGAAGCCCAGCTTGGCTGCTTGTGATCATCGTCCACATATGTTGCGGGGAGGGACCCCGGAAGGTGGCTGACACGATTCCTTCAGCCGGCAATCCCTTTAGGGAAAAGAAAGAGGCTCCCTTATGCCTGCTTTAACTGCTACAGACTGTTTGCATACTCTAGCTAAAAGTGACCATTGCCGACAGTGGCAACTTACCTTTACCCTCCAGCTACAGAGCTCAGCTGGTGGATCTCATCCATCTTGGCAGAGATATAGCCTTTTTTTTTTCCTTTTTATTCTCTTTATAAAGAGCAGCATCTCTCAATATTTAACTAATCAGCAGTGACAAGCCCTGTTTGACTGCTCACTTCTCCAGTGAAACGTCCAGCTTTTAGGCATCAAGATGAGTGAAGCTCTCTTCTGTGTGGGCCAGTTTGTTTGTCAGTGACATGAGAGCATTGCCTGGGGTGTGCACTGGGTGAGGCTTGTCAGTTGAGATATAATTTTGCTCTTTGGATGGATTTCCTAACTAGTTACTGAAAGGTTATAGTTGGTAGTGCAAGGACAGGCTAAATAGCAATCTCTGACAGTGAATAAAAAAAATTGAATTTATTTAAAGAAATGGGAGTGGAGCTAGCCAAAGGGAAGGGTTACACAGCACCAAGCCAAAGGGTATTGGGTGGATGATGGCAACCCCTCGGAGTTGGAGTCTCCTCCTCATATGCAGCCACTGCGGGAAGCTTGTGTCATCAGTGGGTTTGGGGGGCTTGGTTGGTGGGCTTGGGCAGTGGGGTTGAGTCAACACAAATGTGGTTGTACAAGTGGGTGCTTCTTGGAAGTTTTAGTTCCATATATAGTTTGATTCCTGGTGTTTGGCATTTCCTGCCCAACAAGTCTTCCTGGTCTTTGTTCTCCTGTGGTGGGGAAGCTTACAAAATGGCTGTTAAGAATTACATATTGCCTTGCAAGTCCTAATAATAGTTCTACAAGCTGAAGATAATATATATATATATATATATATATATATATATATATATATATATATACAGACTTTTTAATGCATATGTAAATACAAAGCAATCAGGTCTGTCTACATTCAAATTTTCCCAGTTGTCCTAATAATGTTTCTCAATAGCTGCTCCCCACCCCAAGTAGAAATATATATATATATATATATATATATATATATATATATATACATATCTCCTCCTAACTTCATTGGTCTCTTTTTTATTTGAACATCTGAGTATACCATGATACCAAAATATCACAGGATATGAAAGATACTTAAATGTCCAGTTCACACATCCATCTGGTGATTAAATCCTAGCCATAGTACCTTTCTAGGTACTGTCATCCAGTCTAGGTTTGAATGCTTTCAGAACCAGGAGACTTAGGCTATTCAAAAGCAGATGATTCTGCCATTAGTTAATTCTGTTATATAGGTTGCCCCTACTCTAACACATACATACACATACATGTTCGCACACACACACACAAAGCCCTTGCCACTGTCAACAAAAGGTGGCTGCCACCAATCTAATGCTTACAGGAATCATTAATCTGGGGAACATTAAAAAGAGAATCTTTATTAAGATGAACTGTTTGCAAACCAAGGAAACAGCCTCTGGTAGTAAACAAAAATATGTTCCACAAAGACAAATGATAGGGGAGGAGTAGGGTTGCTTTTAAAGAGGTATGAAAATAAGGAATTCAAATTTTCTCAGTCTGATTGGTTCAAATAGCACTGTTCTAATTGGTCAGAATCATACCTTCTGACTGGTCATTGTGGAGCTGTTCCAATTGGTCAGTAAATATGAAAATGAAGATATAGTTGTTTAGTTCTGATTGGACAATGTAGGTCTCAGCCCTGTGGTTGAAAGATGATTTCAGGAACTCCTTTATAAGGCTTGGCTCAAAGACAGAAACACAATGCAAGAGACTGGCAGCTCAGTCCATGGATTTCCCCTAAAATGCAGAGTTCATCTGAGACTCTTGTCAGCAATGGCTGCTAGGCTCTGATTATGAATTTGAGCCCAATTGGATCACCTTTCTCCTTTCCTGTACAGTTCGGAGCATAGACATAAGATGAATCATTTGCTGAATCTTGCTAAAGTCCAGCTCCAGATTTCTATATCAGCCTATCAAGATATTGTTTTATCCTAGTCTGGTATCCAAGGTATTTATTCTCTCCTCCTTCTTTGAAATCTTTAAGTGTAATTGGTACATGTATACTGAGAGTTAGTAGACTAGTACTGTAGTGTCATTGTGGGTGTGAGCCTGAGTTCCTGTCTGGCGCTGCTCTATAACCAGTTGTTGAGACTTTGAGCTACTTACTAGACTCTTTCTGAATCTAAAACTTTTTTGTTTCTTTTATATGGTAAAGTTTCTATATTTTTCCTTCAAACTTAGTATAACCTTTTATTTTTTTTTAATAAAAAGATATACCGGGTGGAGCAAAAGTAGGTTTACAGTTCGTTGTATGGAAAATGATATAATAATTAATCTATAATAATAAAAGCATAATATGCTAATTAGACCGGACAGACAAACAACTTTCTGGACATCCTTCCTGATGATGTCCTGCAAGAGCTGAACTTCTTGCACAGATTTCATGCATCGGGCCTCTAGTCAATAATAATGGAAGAATAAACTATGTTTCACCTAGTAACAACTGCAAACCTACTGTTGCCCCTCCTGCGTAGGATAAGCTTTGAATTATTTTCCAAATTGTTAAACCATAAGAAGCAAGTAGTCATTTTTTAAAAACCACATTATTAAAATATGATTGACATGTTTAATGCATACAACTCGATGAGTTTGGGGATATATACAGCTGTGAAACGAATCGTCACTGCCATCAAGGCCATAGACATACCCACCACTTCCCAAAGTTTCCTACCATTCACTTTGTTATTATGCTATTGTTATATTTTTTAGAGTTTAAGTTTTTTATCTATAAGAAATGGAGCTGATGATAGTACTATTTTATAGAGTGTTTTTCAAGACTACAGATATAATCTAGAAAAAAATGCTTTGCAAAGTGTTTTGCACATACCTGGGGTTTAATAAATGCCATTATTAATTATTATTATTATTACTTCCTATCCTATATTCAAATTGAGGACCAACATGTTTATTATTATTGAAATGAGGCCAGGCTCTTTTAATATATGTCTAGATATTGTTCAAGTTGGTATGGGTTAATTTAGTAAAATATTTGGGCATACTTTTTTTTTTTGTTTTTTAAGTTAGAAACATAGCTAGATGCCCTGGCATTCAGATAATTTTTCTCTTCTTTCTCACATGGCTATCCTGGAGAGTTATTTCATTTGCAATAAAGACATACAAGATAGACTGTTAGTATTTGTTCTCTGTGTACATAGATTATTAGGACCACTTCTTTTGTTCATCTAAACATTCCTTTTATTTTGAGTTCTCTGTAGTATTTTCCATAAACTATTTCAAACAGAATCTACCTATATTCTGTTTTTGAAAATGTTAGCTACATTGATCATCTCCATTTTTCTGTTTTCTCCAGTATTCATTTGTGATCACCTTCCATGCCAATATTCTCTTTTGCAAATGCTCCTTTAAGCTTCTCTTCCATGAATGTTGAGAGTTGTTAAAAAAACATTTTGCATTGTTAAATGAAGAGAGGAAATCCATAACAATTTTATCTCACAACCCAGACTTAGGTCTCTCTAGAACCTGAGATTCAGAGAAGTGATTCAGTAAAATATGTTCAGAAATGGAAAACATTTTTATGGTAGCTCAGGACACATATGTTCAAGTACTGTTTGTGTAGTACCTGCATTAACTATTGGGGTATAATACAAAGTAAGAGAAATTTATTGAGCACTATGTGCCTGGTATTGTTTGGGCTCATTTTATAAACCTCATTTTACTTGCTTTCTAAAACAACATCACAATGTAGAGTGACATTGTTGACATTTTATTCAGGAATAAACTGAATTTTGAGAGACTAAAGCAGTGGTTCTCAACCTGTGGGTCGCGACCCCTTTGAGGGTTGAAAGACCCTTTCACAGGGGTCGCCTAAGACCATCGGAAAACACATATATAATTGAATATTGTTTTTATGATTAATCACTATGCTTTAATTATGTTCAATTTGTAACAATGAAATTGGGGGTAACCACAACATGAGGAACTGTATTAAAGGGTCGTGACATTAGGAAGGTTGAGAACCACTGGACTCAAGGAACTTGCTCACCACACTTATAGTAAGTAGGTAGCAGGGTCTGGATTCAAATTAAGGTCTTACAAATTTCTTTTGGCTATTACATAGTTGAGAAACATGTGTGCATCTTATGCATAAATTAGATATTATATATGTGAAAATTGTAAATTAGTATCACTAGTCAGTTTTTAATAAATGCTCTAGGGGTAAGCATACTGAACACGTAAAAGATTTTCAGGTAGAAGTTACTTAGAATCTAACATATATAGGATGCGGTTCTCTTTTTCTAACATTCCTGAGATGACACTGGCTTGGAGAATTAAAATAGTGGTGGTTGTGGTAATGATAGTGGTAGTGGTAAATGTTTTAAAAGAAAATGATTTATGGTGATGGAAGGAGACTTGGCTTGGGGTGGTGGACACCCAATATAATATACAGAGGATGTATTATAGAATTGTACATCTGAAACCTACATAATTATATTAACCACTGTTACCCCATAAACAACAAAAAAAGAAGAAAATTATATTCTGTTAAGTTCAATTTCAGTTTGCTGAAACCAACCAAACTAAACATGGTCTTCTTTGAATAACTTTAGAAGATTAGCCAAATTCACAATTATGAATGCCATAGGAATAACTATAGAAGAAATTTTTTATGTAAGAAAGCTGTAACTTTACTAATCAAATTTTTCTGTCTGTTGGAAAGGAAAAAAAAGTTAATAGGTTGTCCCACCTGCTAGTTTAAATGTATTTTACACCCCTGACAAGTCTCTGCAGAAGTCTCACTAATCACATGTTGGCAAAAGAAAAAGCAATGCTGGCAACCCTGCTTTCCTCCTCTTCTCATGATACAGCACCCTCTACTTCTAGGAGCATCTCTGTGTGTAAGCCAACTGTCTGGTTATATATATATATATACATATATATATATATATATATATATACACACACATATATATATGTATATATATATATTAATGATATATATTACACCAGACTAAAATTGCTAATGTGTAGCTGGTGTTAGCAAATTAGCATGATCATAATGCATCTTTACATTTGATGATACAGGAATAACCTCGCATTGCTATAGCGACAAGTGGTTACTCCCCAAGATGTGGAAGGGGAATGAAGATTTTTAAATGAGTTCAGTGTTTCTCCTTGCAAAGTAAATGGTATTTCTGGAATTGAAAGCTCAGTCAAGTTCCAAATAAAGGCCTAGTGTTGTTAAACATTAAACTAAGGAACATTAAAATTTCAAAGTTTATTTCAGCAATCTTTAATTCAAATCAGGCAGTGCTAAACTGAAAGTAATTATGGGCACTCCCAGACAGGAGCTGGGTAGAGTTTTTATGGAGTCGATGTAAAATCGAGGATATTCTTTGGCAATAGCTTAAGCAGTTTCCTTGTTTGGGAGCGCCTATTGGTTGTTTGTGATTGGATGTTCTTAAGCCTCATTTTTTCACATACAGGCGCATTGACTCTGGCTTAGATTTAGTGTGCTTAGTAGGCTACCAAAGCATGAGAGACACCTAGGTCTAATGGCCTTCTTATTTGGTTACTTTTACAGTGTGAGTCTCTGGGGAATAGTCTCATTGCTGCTTCTCATAGCTTTCTTCTTTCACTAAGAACAGTGGTTCTCAACCTTCCTAATGCTGCGACCCTTTAATACAGTTCCTTATGTTGTGGTGACCCCCAATTTCATTGTTACAAATTGAACATAATTAAAGCATAGTGATTAATCACAAAAACAATATGTAATTATATATGTGTTTTCCGATGGTCTTAGGCGACCCCCGTGAGAACCGCTGACTAAGAACAAGGGGATGAGGCCAGTCAACCTCTGCATTTTACTGAACCTTCAGAAGCATTTCCAAGTTACTTAAACTCTTGTTTAACAGAAATATGCTATGGGAGTGCCCTAGCCCCTGCCTGTATCAAAACTCCACCCTGTGTGCCCCTAGGCCAGTGATGGCGAACCTATGACACGCGTGTCAGAGGTGACACGCGAACTCATTTTTTTGGTTGATTTTTCTTTGTTAAATGGCATTTATATACATAAAATAAATATCAAAAATATAAATCTTTGTTTTACTATGGTTGCAAATATCAACAAATTTCTATATGTGACACCGCACCAGAATTAAATTAGGGTTTTTCAAAATTCTGACACGCCGAGCTCAAAAGGTTCGCCATCACTGCCCTAGGCCATGATCAAAGATCTGAGCTGAGGGCCAGTCTCATAATCTAAGGCAGTGGTTGGCAAATCGCGGCTCGCGAGCCACATGCAGCTCTTTGGCCCTTTGAGTGTGGCTCTTCCACAAAATACCACGTGCGGGCTCGCATGTACAGTGAGATTGAAACTTCGCAGCCCATGCGCAGAAGTCTGTTTTTGGAAAGGAGATAGACGAAACAAGTATACAAGACGCCTGTGGATGGGAGAGTTGGAAGGGGTCGACCTCAGTGAATGTACCTCAATCAGATTGAGGACATTTTTAGCAAAGGCCACCTTAGGAGTACCCTAATTAAGTTAATAACAATGTACCTACCTATATAGTTTAAGTTTAAAAAATTTGGCTCTCAAAAGAAATTTCAATCGTTGTACTGTTGATATTTGGCTCTGTTGACTAATGAGTTTGCCGATCACTGATCTAAGGGAATTTGGAGTTCTGATCCAATGATTTATTGCCTGCTCTAATGGCTGCCAATCCTGGTTAGAAACACCTGTGAACATTTCTCTGAAAATATTATTCAGATTCCTAATCCTGTGAGTATTACTCTGGAACCCTGTATTTTTAAGAAGCATTTCAGACAATTTTCTTGAGTAGCAACATTTTCAGCCACTACTCTAATAAAGGGTTGGATGGCACCATCCCACTCTCTCCTAGTTTTGCTCTTTTTCTCTCTCTCTCACTCTCCACAAGTATTTTAAAACGCTTACTATAAACCAAGCATCATTGTGTACAGGCCAATAAGACCCTTTCCTGCCCTCAGAGATGTTATAGTTTCTCTTATTCTGTGTATTGTCCTCTTCAGGAATAGTTTTCATTCTGTCCTCCTGAATAAAACTTCCTTGCTCTGTACCAACAGTGGCAAAGTAGACATATTTTATGTCCATCCAGCCCCATCACATTCCAATTACCCTGTTACCAAAAACAAAACAAAAGCTCTATTGAACCTCTTTTAAGAGCTATTTTCTAGCCCCTTTACCTTCTTTTTGGTTCTCTTCATGATTGTTCTATATTCTACAGATGATTACATGACTAGTAAGTAGATTCAATATGTATATTTATAATCTTATTTTAAAGCACATTAATGCACAATTAAACAGTGAGAGCTATCTTCTTTCATTTACTTGAACAAATCTTCCAGCAAATAGGAGGGGGAATAAAAAATTTTGTTGACATCCTTTCCAGCCCTGGTATTTTACCACTGAGCTTATTCATTATACCCATCTCTGAAGCTCAACAGATAATCACTCATAGAGGTCTGCCTGAAAATAGAGATCTTAAACTTATATATGACATGTTTATCTACTTTCCCTCTTAGTCAAATACAGACACACACATACACACATTTTCTCTCTCTTCATACCCCTCCCCACACACACAGACACTATAACACAATTTGCAACATGGCTCTGCAAAGATTGTTGGACCTCACACTCTGTATAGATTTTACTGCAACATTTTGTGCATAGTCAAATGTTTCTTCTTAACCAATCAAGAACATCACAATGTATTCTCTACTTCCTAAGTCTTTCTCAGGAAGATTTGTGTCCTGGAAAGCATTCCTTTGTACTATGATTCAATTTGATACTCTATCTCTGTCTCTCTCTCTTTTTTTTTTCTAATCCTCACCTAAGGATATTTTTCCATTGATTTTTAGAGAGTTGAAGAGAGGGAAAGACAGAGAGAAACATTGATCTGACAGAGACACATCTATTGGTTGCCTCTTGCATGAGCCCTGACCAGGGCCCAGACTGGAGAGGAGCCTGTAACCGAGGTACGTGCCCTTGACCAGAATTGAACCCAGGACCCTTCAGTCCACAGGATGATTCTCTATCCACTGAGCCAAACCAGCTAGGGCTTGCTACTCATCTCATCAAGGTGTGGTTGGCTACAACAGAACTGCTTAATATGTCACGTGACATATTTTTATTCCTGATGTGGAACACCAGTTATAATATTGAACAATTTCTTTCTTGGTGATTCTCACACTGTCGCCCACATTTGAAAGGTAGTTTTTTGTTTTTTGTTTTTTGACATGCCTCTAGAAATAAAACTGTGGCTCTCTGGCATTTATTTATTTATTTATTTATTTATTTATTTATTATAAATGCACGTACACAGCTTTTAACTTAACAAACAAAAACAACAACTTCATGCTCAAAGGCTGATTTGTTTTCATTTGAATTTTCAAAAAACAACTGTGAAAGCTGTGGTGCTAAATTTTTTTTTCTAAGAATATATACATATATTTTTTTTCCTTGTCTAAAAATAACTGAGGGGTTGAAATGTAAGTTTTCTACTCTCTGTTTCTAACATTGTGGAGAAATAAATATAGACTTCAAGATTATAAAAAAAGACTGTCTTTTAAACAAACAGGTTAGTTTTCTTTGCAATAATGTGTTTATTTTATTTAGTTTTCCTGTTGAGCTCACAGGTAATCATGTGGGGGGACTCTACCTATCGAGGTTTATATATTCCTGTTCTCCAACAATATGGAAGAATACTGCTCTATGTTCAGGTTGCCTTTCTCAGTACCTGTGAAACCTGCAGTTGTGCCTCTAGAGCCACAGCCTAAGCCCATTTTCTCATTTGACCATGTTGTCTCATCCCCCAAAAGCACTTTGAAATGCAAATCCTCTGAAAAGGCAAGCCCTCCCATTCCAGCTCCCCTAGCCTCTCCTCCTTCCTCAAATCCCTTTTGGGCGAAGTCTCTGAAACAGAGTTTAGTTATTTTGTACTCTTCAAGTACATGGCATGATTATGAAAAACAGAGTTTCTTCTTATGCTTTTTTGATCAGAGAATGAAGTGCAATGGATTGTAAACAAGTACATTGTTTGGGGTGCTACTACTTTCTAAAATTCAGAGTAATACAGTGCATCGTATGGCCAAAGTTCTTATTATTTTGCATTATCAAGATTATTTAGAGTATAATTCTTTCAGATTTCTAAAGTGGGAATAATTGGGCCATAGAGAAATTAATTGTAAAAATGTCTTACTCTCTCTGATGACGGTTATATTTTATGATACGTGTTTGCTCTTAAATTGTACATTGAAATTTTATATTTTGTATCAGTATTCATATGTCTAAATCACTTGTTATTTTAAGAAGTAGCTGTTGCCTACTGAGTCATTACATGTAATTAAAACTATCATTCTTTTCATAAAATAGATCATATACCAACTGTAAGTTTAAATATGCCGCATTATAATAAATCTTGAGAGTCTTCTTGACATAAATTCAGGAGTTTGCTGGAGGACACAGAAATCCTATTATGACTAATAAAATACATATATTCATTATTTATTCCACTCATCTCCACACAAATCCACACAATTTAAAGTTCTTCAGTTGGAGCAGGGACATAGTTTCTGGGAACTACTCATGTCATCTATGCCAGGTTCAGTTTCCCTGGAAAGGTCCTAAATTAGATAACCCTTCTTAGCTTTGCTCAAACTCAGACTTCTCTAAAATTTCTTTAACATTAGCAATTTCCTTTCAGCCACATAGTATTCTATATATGTGCTAGAACGATAGGAAAGGCTGTATACATGTAATTCCCCAGCTACTTAAAACTATCATTCTAGGTAGTAATAACATAAATATTTTATTTTTCAAAGCAATTGTATTATTGAATTTACAATTTAATATAAGTATTCTCATTACTTAACACACTACCTGGATCAGAGTAAGCTCTCAATTTGTGTATTAGTCAAGTTATCTAGCTCCAAGGTGAATGAGATCTGTATTAAGGACAAAGGACATGATTATATAAGTGCAAACTTTGTCTATCTTACTCAGACACCAAAGGGAAGGAAAGCTTGCATACATAGAATTTTTGACATCTAAGAAGAGTTCATTTTTCCAAGGTATTTTATTTGAAAAGGTATTATGGTATCACTCAAAGTTCAAGTACTCGAGATTGAAAAGACTGCTGTTATGGTTTTGGTTCCATAACCTTAAGGTTGTAACCAAATCTCTTTAGACCTCATCTTTATAACCATAAAATAAAAAAGGTTGGGTTAAAGATAATTTTTAAGGTCACTTTAAAAATTCTATCAGAGAACATGTGTTTACTAACACGGAAGTGATCTATTAGAGATGGAAAATGTGATTCTAAAATGTCTTTTTACTGTTTACTTCTCCCGGAGATGCATTAAGAGAAAATATCGTTTTCCTTGAACAAGTTGGAAAAGGTCAACAGATATAACTTGGTGCAGATATATCTTAGTGCATAATTGGAGTGGATGGAGAGGACTAGGTAAAGGTTCCAGACTAGGAATTTGTGTAGTTCATTCTCTACTTACAGTTTTTATTAATTGTGTTATTGCTCTATTAATGATATTAACATACCTTGCACCTGAGCTCCTACAGAGGATTGAAGGAGAGTATGTAGCTTTTAAGTTAGCAGGCTTAATTCATTTATTCAAGTTATGTTCATTGAGTGTTGATGCGGAAACTGCCCGGCAATTTCTCAGCTTGTTCACTGATTAGTTTTCTCATGTCAGGCAAGTTATTGAACTTCTTTAAATCTATTTCCTCTTTTTTAAATTAAAAATAAAATTCTGAAGACTAAATGAGATGATATATATAGGGCATCCCCATAAAATATATGCACACACTTTAAATAATTATAAAAATGGTGTTTATTAAAATACATTTCATTTTCTAAATTGAGCTATCAGCTATTAAAGTGTATATATATTTAGGGGGTGCAACTGTGTATATATAGCTTTGAGCCTAGAAGATAGTACACATTCAATAGATGTTAGGATGGCTAGTTCTTGTTGCTGTACTCAAACATATGCATATAAAATGATACCATACATAACTAAGGACTTAAGAGTGACTAATCTTTGGAAAGACAGTTTTTAATAAAAGTTGATAAATGGAAAAAATACTCAGGCATTTTTTAGATCATACTTGTCAGAAGTGTGCAATGTATACAGTTAGTAAAACATTTCATGACAAAAAAATTTAAGTTAGTGTGGATCTCAATATCCTCAGATTGTAGGTAGAATATTGTGATTCAAAATACTTATGTTTAAGTGGTTCCTATGACTGTGAGTATATGATTAACATAATAAGTGGTATATCTTATTCATTTCAACACAGATTATTAGTATTATTAATCTCCTAAATATGGAGTTCTTTAGACTCTTGCTTTATATTCAAGGGCAAGATATTTTTATATAGTAACAAAATATCAATACTGTTATGCACTAACAAGTAAACTTGGTATTGTTGAACTCTATCTTGTTATGAAGATGTTTAACTTTTGAAAAATGTTTATTTTTTAATTGTAGTCTACATTCAATATTACATTAGTTTCAGGTGTACAGCATAGTGGTTAGGCATTTATATAACCTGATGTGAGCCTCTGATAAGTCTAGTAACACTGAAGATGTTTAACTTTTGGTAAGAAATATTTATCAAGAAAGTTCAAAGTCAAGTTGGGGTGCTAAATCTTTATAAACGTACCTTATTCACCCTGGATGGTGTGGCCCAATTGATTGGAACATTGTCCCATGCACGTAAGGGTCACAGGTTGGATTCCAGTTCAGGGCACTTTCCCAGGTTGTGGGTTCGATCCTCTGTCGGGGCACATGTGGAAGGCAATTGATAGATGTTTCTCTCTCACATCGATGTTTCTCTTTCATTCTCTCTTTCTTCCTTCCTCTCTAAAAATCAATAAAAACATACCCTGGGGTGAGGATTAAAAAAAAAATAGTACCATACTCTAACATGTTATTATTTGAGACAAATTAATTCACATCTCTGGACGTAAATATAGAATAAAGAGTTTACATTTTAGCCCATCCAGCGTTTCTCAGTGGTTGAGCATTGACCCATGAACCAGGAGGTCACAGTGTGATTCCCATTCAGAACATATGCCAGGGATGTGGGCTCAATCCCCAGTAGGAGGAATGCAGGAGGCAGCCAATCAATGATTTCTCTCATCACTGATGTTTCTATCTCTCTCTCCCTCTCTCTGAAATCAATATAATTACATTTTAAAATATGTATTTTAAAATATAATTTAAGATAATATTTATTATCTCCCAAAGTCTCTTTTATTTCAAACAATGAGTCAACTGTTAAAAATATAATTTTATTTAATAATAAGAACAAAAAAACCCATGGATGATCAGACAGCTTAAACAAAAAAGAAAAGACCCTAAAACCTACCAACACTACATGAAAAATTAATAATAGAATAATAAAAAAGAAAATATTGGGACATGGAACCTATATGTACTTTTAAAGCAATCTTTTATTCTGGAAAAATGTTCCAACACTATAGTAGAACAAATAGAAAATAATTTGGTAAAAAATAAGAGTGTAACACTATTTCAATGCATGCTCAATTAAATTTATGTAGTAGAGAGCTTTAGGTTATTTATCTAAAATAGGACATATTTGTCCTTCTGTTTCCTAATAGCAAACACAATAAGACTAAAATGAGAATAGAATACATTTTATTTTAATTTTACATTTTATTTATTTATTTATTTATTTATTTATTTATTTATTTATTTATTTTTAGTTTATCTTATTGTTGAAAGTATGACAGATGTCCTCCCTTTTTCCCCTATTGATTCCCTCCACCTGCTCCTGCCCCCACCGAGACCTTCACTACACTATTGTCTGTGTCCAGGCCTTATGCATAAATGCAAATAAGTTATTTGGTTAATCTCTTCCTGCCCTCATTTCCTCCTTTTCCTCTGAGATTAGTCAGTCTGTTACATGCTTTCATGTTTATAGATCTATTTTGTTCATCAGTTTATATTGTTCATTAGATTCCACATCTAAGTAATATCATGTGATACTTGTCTTTTTCTGACTGACTTATTTCATCTCCAGGTCCCTCCATTCTGTCTCAAAGGGTAAGAGATCCTTCTTTTCGCAGCTGCATAGTATTCCATTGTGTAAATGTACCACAGCTTTTTTATCCATTTGTCCACTGATGGGCACTTGGGCTATTTCCATATCTTAGCTATTGTAAATAGCATTGCTTTGAATATATGTGTGTATGTATTCTTTCTGATTGGTGTTTCAGGATTCTTAGGATATAGTCCTAGAAGTGGAATCATTGGGTCAAACGAATACATTTTAAATTCATAAAATATGAAAGGCATTGAAAAAAATTATACCAAAATGTTGGATTGTTGCTTGATATTATCACAAAGTTTTGTGAAATTTCTTCTAGACAGTAAGCTTCTCCAATATTGGATTTACAGGTTTATTAGTCAAAGGAACACCTCTGTTAATATTTTTTGACAGACTATTTTTCATTCTTTTTATTATGGACATTTTAATTATGCAAATGCAGAGATAATAGAATAATGAATATATATTAGAGGCCCGGTGCATGAAATTCGTGCATGGGAGGGGGGTTCCATTAGCCCAGTCTGCACCCTCTCCAATCCGGGACCCCTTGGGGGATGTCTGACTGCCAGTTTAGGACTGATCCCCAGGCAGCTGGACATTCCTTTCACAATCCAGGACCGCTGGGTCCTAACTGCTTACCTGCCTGCCTGCCTGATCGCCCCTAACTGCCCCCTATGCCAGCCTGATCACTCCTAGCTGCCTCTGCCTGCTGGCCTGATTGCCCCTAACTGCCCCCCCTCTGCCGGCCTGATCACCCCCAACTGTCCCCCGTCACCAGCCTGGTCACTCCCAACCACCCCCCACCCCTGCCAGCCTGGTCACTCCCAACTGCCCTCTTGATGGCCTGGTCATCCCCAACTACCCACCCTGTCGGCCTGGTCACTCCACGCAGCCTGCTGTTCAATTGTTTGGCCATCCCTCACTAACCTCTCTGCCGGCCTGGTCACCCCATGCAGCCTGCTGTTCGATCATTACTGTTACTGTGAGGGTGTTCTGGACAATTTGCATATTCCTCTGTTATTAGTATAGATAATGTAATAGAATATTGATCTGTTAAAACACAATGGGATTTTAATATCATTTTAACTCTTTACTCCACAAAGTCAATGTGGATCCAGATTTTACCGTTTACCTAAATAAGCTCAACCAATGAATGAGCTAGGCCAGTGGTTGGCAAACTGCGGCTCACGAGCCACATGCGGCTCTTTGGCCCCTTGAGTGTGGCCATGAAGTTTCAATCGCACTGTACGTGCACGCCCGCACGTGGTATTTTGTGGAAGAGCCACACTAAAGGGGCCTCAGTTGGCCGACCACTGAGCTAGGCCAACAAATATATTTTTATCATGTTACAGGACACAGGTTTCACTGAAATATATTGGGAACCGTTGTTTATTATTAATTGTTAATACTTATTGTTATCACCCATCTCATCAGTTTACAAAATAGTATAAGTAAAATACATCACAACTTGATGTTTCTTAAATAGATCTTAGAGGATGGAAAAGTATACAGAGACATGTAAATGAATTCTGGAAGTCTCATGCCCATGCAGCAATATAGAGGAACAACCCTCCTATAGGTGTCAGTGAAGGCTGAGTGGGAAAATTGGACTTCTACCTCTACCTGGCACTAGTCAGGTGCCCCCCTGCCTTCTCCTGTGAGAGTAGTATACAATAAAGTCATTTACAAAGGGTTTAAATAAGGTACAGCATCTCAGAACATAATATCAAAATGTCTGGGCTTCAATAAAAAATCTCTCTTCATAGCTAAAACCAGAAATATATCAAACTGAATGAAAAAAAGATAATCAATAGATGTGAACATTGAAAACACAAAGATATCAGAGTTATCTGACAAAGATTTTAAAGCAGCCATGATAAAAATACATCAGTGAGCAATTGAAAACATACTAGAAATAAATGAAAAATTACAAAACCTTAGTTAAGAAGTAGCAAGTCTCAACATTGAAAAGGAAGATATATAAAAGGACCAAATAGAAATTTTAGAACTGAAAAATAAAATGAAATGAAAAGCTCAATGGATGGGCTCAATGGAAGACGGAAGGCACCAGGGGGAAGAATGAGTGAACTAGATAATAGAAAATAAAAATTACCCAATTCTGAAAGGCAGAGATAAAGTAGACTGAACAAAACATGAACAGAGCTGAAGGACATTAGGAATCATAAAACAAAAACAAAAAATCAATGCTATTGGAGTTCCAGAATGACAGAAAGAGGGCAAGGTTTAAAAAGTTCTTGAAATAATGGGTGAAAAGCTTCCAAATTAGGCAAGAGACATAAACCAACAGATTCAAAGAGCTGAATTAACCCCAAACAGTAATAACCCAAATAAATTCATACTGAGACAGGTCATAAACATTTGAATGTGAAATGCAAGGGAAAGTCTTGAAAGCAGCCAGAGCAAAACATGACTTTATGTATAGTGGAAAATCAATTAGAATGACAGTGGAAGAAGGTAAATGGGAGGTAAAGGGAGGTAGGTTTTCTATACTTTATATGAACTGTGAAATGATTGAAATGATTGTAACATCTGTAAGCTGTGATACATTAAGTAATGCCCAGAGCAACCACTAAGAAAGCTATGTGAGATGGCACACTCAAGAATAGTATTTATTAAATAAAATGGAATTCTTAATGTTCAAGTAATCCAGGCAGTGGTCACCAACCTTTTGGACCGGTTGGCGACCAATAAAAAGCAGAAAAAAGAAAACAAAACAAAACAAAAGTAAAATTAAAATGAGTAAAATAGCTAATTTAAACCCTAACATAATAATTACATTAAATTTAAATAATCTAAATACACCAATTTAAAGACAAATCAGAAGCCTGGATTTAAAAACATGCCATAGCTATAATGCTGTCCATAAGAAACTACTTCTGATATGATGATACAGCCTAGTTTAAAGTAAAAGGATTAAAAAGGATATAGGCAAACATTAATCAAGGAAAGCAACAGTGGCTATATTAATATAAAATAAAGTAGACTTCAGAGCATAGAAAATTAACGGAGACTTACATAATGATTAAAAAATCAACCAAGAGGGCATAGCAATCCTGTGTGTAAGTACCAAATAATAGACCTGCAAAAATACATGAATCAAAAAGTTATAGAACTGAAAGGATAAATAGACAACTCCACAATTATGGCTGGAGACTTCAATACTTCTCTTTCAACTATTCATGAGACAACTAGACAGAAAATTCAGATAGGAGTTAAAGAAACTCAGCACCACCATCTCCCAATGGGAATCTGGTTGGCCATAAAAGATAAACTATTCATACATACACAACATGGTTGAATCCTTTGGGAAGTATGATGGGTGAAAAAAGTCAATTTCAAAAGGTATGATTTTATTTCAATAACAGTTTTGAACTGATACAGTTTTTAAATGATAAACCAATCAGGGATTAAGGAGCGGGTAAGGGAAGGAGGAAAGTGAATGTAGCTATAAAAAGACAGCATGACAGATTCCTGTGGCGATGAAAATGTTATGTATTGACTATATTTTTGATGTCAATATTCTGGTTGTGATATTGTGCTGTAGTTTTGCATGATGTTACTATTGGAGGAAACTGGGTAGATGATTTTCCAGATATTCCATAATCAGTCTATTATTTTTTATGACTGCAAATGAATCTACTAATTAAATGGCATATGGGCAAACTAAAGAAATATAAAAATATCTATCTGTAGCACAAATATAGATTAATATGATTGAATATGGTCATCCAAATAGAAATATAAAATGTTTTTATTAAAAATAAGTTTTAAAAATGAATATTTTCCAGTCATTATAGAAGACCAAACCAGGGGGAATATATGTTTTTATTTGGTTTGCTCTTAGTCATTTTAGAAATTCACTTTGGAAACATGGAAATCAAGCCTGAATGCTTCTCTTGTAATTTTCAATATTATAATTCTAAGTTATTAATATAGTCAAGAAGAAGATCTGTAGTAATGAGTTTTCCAAGATGCTTTCTGCAGATTCTTTCCCATTTCATGCCATGCCATGCCCCAAACAAGAGAATAGGCTCATTTTCCAGTCCTTGGACACTGAACTAGTCTGGAGACTACTTATTATCAATAGACTGTGTCAGAAGTGACCATGTGTCAATTTGGAACCAATACTTAACTGACAGGTTTCTGTTTTCCCCTTTCTTGAAATGCATTTTCTGGAAAAAATTAGCCAACAAGTAAGATTATATCTGGAGTTACTTACCAGGTAACCCAAGCCAACCAAATTGAGAAGCTATGTGGAGAGAGGGAGATGGCCAACCAATGTGCAAGTGTCCCTGTCATCCCATTAGATGTCCTAGACATGCAGATGAATAAGCGAACTTGTCATATAACCCAGTCAGATCTTCAGATGATTCCTGCCCCAGCTATCATCTCATTACAAGGGCATGAAAGATCCAAGTGAGAATTGCCTAAGTGAACACAGTCAACTATTAGAGCCCTGGGAAACAATGAATTATTGTTTTAAACCACTGGATTCTTAGGTGGTTTGTTACATACAGAAATAACTAAAAAACACTCTCAGTAAAGAAGGCCAATGTTAAGAATATTTTTCACTGTCAAGAACTTGGGCTGCTTGTGCTTAAGCCAAATGTCTCTGGTTCACTTTTCCATAGGTGTAAGAAAAAAGTAGTCATTATAGCAATATATTTTATATATGTATGTGTGTGTGTGTATGTATATGTGTGTGTGTGT
Source organism: Myotis nattereri (assembly GCF_964212035.1). Taxonomy (NCBI): domain Eukaryota; kingdom Metazoa; phylum Chordata; class Mammalia; order Chiroptera; family Vespertilionidae; genus Myotis; species Myotis nattereri. Next base: position 81,765,855 of record NC_138075.1, read on the forward strand.
ATATATATATATGCACATACATAGGTATGTATATATATAGATGTAGATGTATATATTAAGGAATTTTTATTCAATATTATGCAACTCTGTCACCATGTTGAGTAATTCTGGCTTCTCAATATTTCTGAATAGATGGCATTTCCATTGCTTTAATAAACTTAAATTCTGTTTTTTACTCTTATATTTAAAATGTTGATTATGTTAGTTATATTAATTTATAATGATACTATGAAAATGTACTGTATTTGCATTAATAGAAGGTGAAAGTCAAAGTTAAAAGTGCTAGAAGAGGCAATTATAATTTTTTAATGGAAACTGCATTTACATCCTTTTTCTGAAGTTGTAATAATGTGTTTGTATTAAGCTTTTGAACTTTAGTTCAAAAGATCCCATGAAGGAGTTATGTGAACTATTATCTGCTACTTTTTTTTTTTACTAATCTCATTTTAGAAGCAGGGAATTAGGTACTGTCAATAATTGGATAATTCAAATAAATGCATTACTTGTTTAATAATATTTAGCCTTCATAAGAGAAAACTTAAAATGTATTATCATTCTAAAATGAAACATTGATTGGTTGTCTTCCACACATACCCCAACAGGGGATCAAACCCGCAACCTGGGTATGTGCCCGACTGGGAATCAAACTAGTGATCTTTAGGTGCATGGGATTGATGCTCAACCAACTGAGCCACACTGTCCAGTGCTCAATATGGTTTATTATTCCATCACTGGTCATAATATACTTATATTTACCCATGATTCAAATTATGTGTAAATAGAATATACCTACCAAAATACAATTTTATGCTCTATAGTAACTTCTGTTATCCTTTTTCTGTAAATATTTGGTATCTTCAATTGCATAAAGTGTATCTGAATTCATTATATAAAACACTGTTTCTTATTCTCACATTTAGGACTAAAAGTTAGTATTTAAAAATTAAAGGAACAGTATCATGAATATTTCCTAATTTAGGACCTGAGCATGAGGAGGTATGGGATTCACGTACATGATAACTTGGGAAGTTTGTGAGCTTTGTGCTAGTAACTCCTGCTGATGGGTTTATGATGTAGGCAAGAAAAGCCTTGCAGAGACTAATGAGGGATGATCCCTGGCAGCTATTTTGAAAGAAATTATTTTGCTTATTTACCTTCAACAAACCAAATCAATTAACAAACAGAAGTAGGGAGTCAGCCCTTCCTTGTTTTTATCCCAATGTCATTTGCTGAAATGATCATTAACATGCAACTGGACAAAAACAACAATAGCCTGTTGCATAATCACAGAGCTAAGAAGTATATTTGTGGGGAAAGGGGGGGTGGATGGGAGACATCTGTCAACAATAAAAAAAGATATATTAAAAAAGAAGTATATTTGGCAGTTTTCCTTTGTTCCTTTTAGATTACTATTTTAAGGAACACTTATTTTTAAAGGGAAAAGAGCTATGATGAACAGTTACTCAGGAAATGGAAACTGAGTCCATAATTTCTCTCTGAACCAATAAAGCCACAAACCAACATGTGTCTACTCGATTACTAAAAATGTTAATTTATGAAAATCTATATCTCAGAGTTCACCTGTATTGTGCTCATCATTAAAAATGCAAAATCCTCAATTAATCTTTTAAAATCTTGGGTAAGTACAGAAAGTTCTATTTGGTAAGAGGGGAAAACATGGTTATCCATGAGAAAGATAATCATTTTTAGTCTCATTTGAAGGTAGATATAGCCCTGGAACTAAATTCTGACCAGTTATCTAAAATTTCCCAGGCATATCTTCAGAGAGAAAAATGTGCAGCATCCTCATTTCTTGCTTCTATTTGCTTATTGAAATGCAGAATGGTTGGGATTCAAAATACCACCTAGACCAAGAGATGGAGAGCATGTGTTGTTGGCCATGAAACACAAAGTGTGAATAAGTTAACTCTTGAATGTTTATCTTTGAATTTCATTTATATATGAGAGAAATACATTTATCTCTTTTGTTTTACTTTATTTTTGTCACTTGCACTTAAACCCATTTCTGACTGATGTAAGGTTCTTCACCCTTCCTGCTACTTTTCTCTCTCTTTACAAAAGTTCAGCTACATTAGTTGTTCATTGTTCTTTTAGAAAGCATTATGCCTTCTCAAATTTGACCTTTTGTTCAATCTACTTTTTCTCAACAGTATAAGATGTTCCCTAGTCTATCTGCTTGAAATTATCTTCTCCTCAATCACATTTTAGCTTTCTTAGATCACTGATTCTTATAATAGCATTCATTCTATGGAATTTTCATAAATATATTAGATAATAGGCTTCTTGAGGAATGGAATCAGTTCATTGCAGACAATATTCATTGAGCACCTATTATGTGTCAGGCATTTCCCTAGCGATGATGGTGTTAAGGAGGGGTGATAGGGTCAATGCCCTTACCCACAATAATTTCATAATTTAGTGAAAGAAAGGTAATAATAAAACATGAACACAGCAAGAAGCATCAAACAGACTGTCAAACTACAGTGGGAAGGCAAGGGAGGGTTGGAGCGGGTAAGAGATCAACTGAAGGACTTGTATGCATGCATATAAACATAATCAATGGACACAGACACTGGCTGGGGGGGGGGTATTTGAAGGCAGGTGCTGGGGGATAGGGGAGGCCAGGGGAGGTCAGTGGGGGGAAAAGGAGATCTATGTACTACTATTTGTAATACTTTAAATAATAAAAATAAATAAATTAAAAAAATTTATATCAAAAAACAACATGAACACAGCAAAATGAGCAGCACATTGTAGAAGTACAAATGAGGATGTGATTATTTCATCTGGGAATGGAATGGGAAATGATTTCTCCAAGAAAATGCTATTTAGGCTGAACTCAGAAGATCAATTTGCATTTATTGAGGTGGCAACATCAGAGGAAACTGATGAGAAAGGCAAAAGTGGAAAAACAGTCTCTGAACCTTGAGAGAGCCCTGGATAACCAGCAGGGGACAGGTGTTGACTTCGTGGTGAAGAGACGGAAGAAATCAATGCTATTTTACATTAGAAAAGGGAGCACTGAAATGGATATAAGGATGGGACATAGGAACAAATGCTTATCAGTGTGACACTGATACACTTTTACTTCATAAGAGAGAAAATATTTGATGAAGAGATGGGAAATAGTTTGAATGGGGGATAATGGATGTGCACACACTGCCAGGCATAGATCTAACACATAGACCAATGCTGTAACAAATGAAACTCAGACCATTGAAAATGATAATTGTAAAAGTGATTCTGAATAAAACATAAGGAGTAAGAAAAACTGCCTTGATTAACCTCTCTTTTCTTGGTAAAATTGGAGATATAATAAGTTTCTAAGAGAAAGTTGCTATGCAATTGTGGATGTAGAGGTTAACCGTTAAGATAAGGATTTAGAAGAGCAGCTGTGGAGAATTTGGAGGAGAAAAAAGAAAAGAGAGAGCCCGGCTGGGTGGCTCAGAGGTTGAGTGTTGCCCTGTGAACCGGGAGGTCATGATCTGATTCCAGGTCAGGGCACATGCCTGGGTTGCAGGCTTGATCCCCAGTAGGGGATGTGCAGGAGGCAGCCCATCAATGATTCTCTCTCATCATTGATGTTTCTATCTCTCTCTCCCTCTCCCTTCCCCTCTGAAATCAATAAAAATATATATTTTTTAAAGACTAGAGAGAAATGGAGGTGCTAATGTAAGTGTGTAGTTAAAGTGAAAAGCCAAAGTGTTCATGCCTAGATTAGAATGCAGACCAAGAGCTGCCCTAAGGGACTGAAGGAATAAGCAGTGGTTAAGAAACTAGAGACTTCCTTAGAGCAGATATGGTGGAAATGTCACATTTTCTTGCTTTCCTTCCTAATACAGAACACAATGCCTCCATTAATGAGTCCCCATATATGCTTATTGCATTAATACACTGTAATTCACCCTAACTAACCTTGTTATTCTTATGTTTTTATTTAAACTTAGTGTATTCTTAGGAAAGAAAACAGGAAAGTACTCTTTTTTTCCTGTGGAAGAGCTGTGGGATATCGGGGCACAGGGCAGATTTATCTCCATTTGTGGGTGTTCAATAAGACCTCATGGGCTGAATGTACTCAAAGTAACCCTCACTGAAGCTTCCTAATAAGGTTGATAGGGTTGACTGTAATCTCTTTTTTAGTCTTTTGTTTTGATAAATGAGGAGAATTTTTTTATTTGTTTTGTGAACAAAGATGAGCTATACAGAGGAAAACACAGATATGGAGAAGCATACAGTTTAAGTTCAGCATAAGATAAACAACCCAGGGGCCCAAAGATTTGTTATAATGCTCTGAGATCAAAGCATTGCTTCTTATTAGGAAAGATCTAGCATTTATAGACAGTACTGTTTAAAGACTGTGTAGTTCAGAGCCGGGGGTGGGAGGAAGAACAACATTTCAGTAGCTGCCTTTTGAAGCAGTGAACACCTTTTATGCCATTTAATGATGGTTTGAATAGGCTTGAAGAACAATGTGTCAAGTATTTTGCAAATAAGTTTGGTAACATCTTTAAGTCATTTGAATCTTAATCAACTAGTCATAGTATCTTAAAGCAGCTTATTTGATTCATTTAAGCTTGTGGTTACAATAGGGATAAAATTCCCAGCCTACTGTTTTCCACATGTGATGTGGAAGAGTAATATATACTACTGTATTCTCCTTCCTAGGACATGTAGCGAACAAACAACAACAACAAAAGAGTCTTATGTTTTCCCTTTTTTATAATGGGAAAAAAGCAATATATATATAAAAGCCTAAGCAACCATATGACCCTTCAGTCATCCGACCGCTAGCTATGATGTGCACTGACCACCACAGGACAGAGACTTAGCGCAGGAGCTGCTAAGCTGCAGTGACTTGGCAGCAGCAGTTTTCAGGTGACGCGCCCAGAACTAGAGAGGAGGAAGCCCGATTCCAGGGTGCGTCACCTCAGAACCACCCTCTTGCAATCTGGGACTCCTTGGGGGGTGTTGGAGAGCTGGTTTTGGCCCTATTCCCGCAGGCCAGGGACCACACTGGTGCATGAATCCGTGCACCAGGCCTCTAGTTTCTAAATAAAATATAGATCATACCCCAAAACCTGGTCAGATAGACATTTCTTTTCAATTTTTTCCCCTCTCATATTTTGATATATTTGAGGAATTTTTTTTTTCTAAATTGCTCCCAGATTGAAAACTGAAAATTATATTCACCAAACCTATTATATTCACCTAACCAGTGGTTTTAGGTTGCTACATAATAAATAGGACATCTTCTTCCTCCCCATCTCAGCCTGCCCTTCATTTTCTTCATATTTCTTATATACTTTAGATATAATCTTATTGACATAGATTCTCTGCCTAGGGAATTTTAAGTATATCAATCAAACTTCATGCAAAGGTAATTTTATGCATCAATCAATTCATAGGCTATAGTCAGTATTTTGGTATATTTTGCATTAAAATTAACAAACTGATTTTATTTTAAAATATTTAGTTTGATCTTTAAATTCAGACTGGAGATAAAAGACTGGCTGCATGACATTCTCATTAGGTTTCCAGGTTAACTTCTGTTACCAGGAATCCTATATAATAAAAGGCTAATATGCAAATCGACCAAATGGTAGAATGACCAGTTGCTATGACATGCACTGACCACCAGGGCCAGACGCTGAATGCAAGAGCTGCCCCTTGGTGGTCAGTGCACTCCCTTAGGGGGAAGGCCACTCAGCCAGAAGCCGGGCTCACGGCTGGTGAGCACATTAGTGGACAGTTGGACATCCCCTAAGGGCTCTCAGACTGCAAGAGGGCGCAGGCTGGGCTGAGAGACGCCCCCCAAAGTGCACAAATTTCATGCACCAGGCCTCTAGTACTGAGATAATGCTTAACCTCTTTGGATGGAGCTGAACTCCAAAAATACAATCTTACCTTAGAAAACAAGTGGATGACATTTTTGTTTTAAGAGGATTGTAGATAAATTTGAAATGCTCTTTTAACAAAATAGGTCAATGATTAATACCTCATCTCATTTCCTTCACAATTGCATTAACCAGAGATAATTCATTTAGTGTTTTTGTGGACAGAATAGATAATATTGTATATGTTGCTCTTGACTTTTATTCTTTTTTGTTTTTCAAGCGAACATTCAACAACTAAAAGAGTAAAAGTCTTGGTCAATCAAAATTTGGTTTTAGAATGGCTGAGTTATAATAAATAAAACTTCCATATTAGTATCTCACCTAAAAAATATGAATCTGATACTGTGGAGATAATAAAAACATGGTAGAGTGATAAAACAATGTAGAGTATTTGTATCTGTTATAGTTTTTTTCAAACATAAGTTAACAATAAATTTGAATTGTATTTCTACATCTGTATATGTTTTCATAGGACTAGGAAAGAGTTTGAAATGTTGCCTAATATATTGTAGAGAATATGAGCACAACTAAACTATCATAAAGTGTTTTGGGTGAGTCTAGTGGATTCTAGAATGAGATTGCCTGGTTTGAATCACAGTTTTGTTACTCATTAGCTGTGGATTTTAATAATTATTTAATACTAGAGGCCCAGTGCATTAAAATTCATGTACTGGAGAGGGGGTACCTCAGCCCGGCCTGCCCCCTCTCACAGTCCGGGAGCCCTCAGGGGCAGGAGGCTACCCAGTGATCAGGGGAAAGTGGCGCCCCCATCACACCTTTGTTGCTGCCACTGCCAGCAGTGCAAGCCTCGGCCGGCCCTGGTTACCTGAGCCTCAGGCAGCTATGGGCGGCTGGGCAGCCACCACCTGAGGCTTGCCTCTGCCTCGGACCGGCCGTGGACAGCTGGAGGCTGAGAGGACTGGGGGACTCCAGAGGCAGGCGCGCAGCAAGGCCATGTGCCTGCTGCCCCAGCTGGGCTGAGGGGACTGGGCACTGCCATCTTGTGGCTGTGGGTGCCGCCATCTTTGAGGGTGGGGCAGTCAATTAGCATATTCCCTCCTTATTGGCTGTGGGCGCCGCCATCATTGTGGCGGCATGAGAGTGAATTAGCATATTCCCTCTTTATTAGATAGAACTAGAGGCCTGGTACATGAATTCGTGAACTCGGGGGGGTGTCCCGGAGCCCGGCCTGCACCCTGTTGCAATGAGGGAGCCCATGGGGAACGGGCCTAAGCCATCAGTTGGACACCGTAGAGCTTCCAAGGAGTCCGGCTTCTGGCTTAGCAGTGTTCCCCCTGTGGGAGCACACTGACCCCCAGGGGGCAGCTCCTGCATTGAGTATCTGCCCCCTGGTGGTCAGTGCACATCATAGTGACCAGTTATTCCAGAGTTCAGTCAATTTTCATATTAGACTTTTATTTTATAGGACTAGAGGCCCACTGCACAAAAATTTGTCCAAGAGTAGGCCTTCCTTCTACCGGCTGCTGGCACCAGCTTCCCTCTGGCACTCGGGACCTGGGCTGTTTCCTTCCTCTGGCTGCTGGCAGGCACCCAGGACCCTGGCTGGCTTCCCTTCAGCCCGGCTTTGTCAGGAAGGACGTCCGTAATGACGTCCAGTCTAATTAGTGCATTACCCTTTTATTATTATAGGCTAGAGACCCAGTGCATGAAATTCATGCATGGGGGAGGCAGGGAGGGTATGTCCCTCAGCCCAGCCTGCACCCTCTCCAATCTGGGACCCCTCGAGGGATGTCCGACTGCCCGTTTAGGGATGTCCAACTGTCCGGTGTGGGATTGGGCCTGAATGGGCAGTCAGACATCCCTCTCACAATTCAGGACTGCTGGCTCCCAACCACTCGCCTGCCTGCCTGCCTGATTGCCCCTAACCACTCCCCTGCAAGCCTCATTGACACCTAACTGCTCCCCTACTGGCCCAATTTCCCCCAACTGCCCTCTCCTGCTGGCCTTGTCCCCCCCCACAACTGCCCTCCCCTCTTGCCTGCCCCCCCAACTGCCCTCCCCTGCTGGCCTGGTTCCCCTAAACTGCGCTCCCCTGCTGGCCTGATTACCCCCAACTTCCCTCCCCTGCTGGCCTGGTCACCCCCAAGCCCTCCCCTGCTGGCCTGGTCCCCCTCAACTGCCCTCCCCTCTGGCCTGCCCCCCCCAACTGCCCTCCCCTGCTGGCCTGGTTGCCCCCAATTGCCCTCCCTTCTGGCCTGCCCCCCCCAACTGCCCTCCCCTGCTGGCCTGGTCCACCCCAACTGCCCTCCCCTCTGGCCTGGTCCCCCCCAACTGCCCTCCCCTCTGGCCTGGTCCCCCCCAACTGCCCTCCCCTCTGGCCTCCCTCCCCAACTGCCCTCTCCTGCTGGCCTGGTTGCCCCCAATTGCCCTCTCCTCTGGCCTGCCCCCCCAACTGCCCTCCCCTGCTGGCCTGGTTGCTCCCAACTGCCCTCCCCTGCTGGCCTGGTTTCCCCCAGCTGCCCTCCCCTGCAGGCCTGGTCCCCCCCCCCCCAACTGTCCTCCCCTGCTGGCCTGGTTGCCCCAAACTTCCCTCCCCCTGTAGGCCTGATCTTCCTCAACTGGCCTCCCCTGCTGACCATCTTGTGTCCACATAGGGGTGGCTATCTTGTGTGTTGGAGTGATGGTCAATTTGCATATTACTCTTTTATTAGATAGGAGGATTGTTGGACCTATCTCACCATCTGTGAAAGAGATATCATTATAGGGACATAGTGAAGATTATGTAAAATTATCTATTTAAGCCGAAACCGGTTTGGCTCAGTGGATAGAGCGTCGGCCTGCGGACTGAAAGGTCCCAGGTTCGATTCCGGTCAAGGGCATGTACCTGGGTTGCGGGCATATCCCCAGTAGGAGATGTGCAGGAGGCAGCTGATCGATGTTTCTCTCTCATCAATGTTTCTAACTCTCTATCTCTCTCCCTTCCTCTCTGTAAAAAACCAATAAAATATATTTTAAAAAAAATTATCTATTTAAACTAACAGGACTCTAAAGTCTACCATTTCCTCAAGCTAAAATTTTTTGTGCTATCTAGCCTAAATTATTACACAGTTTAGGTCAATATCCTTCATATGTCAAAATTAAAACAACCATAAAACCCTTTTAATATATACTTATTTTATCATTTTTCTATATAAAAGTTATCATTATTCCTTACATTGTAGTTCTTAATGTCCTACTTATATATCCCTAACAAAGCATACATTGTTGCATTTTTAATTTGTTTGCAAAGAAAACTTAATTTAAATATTTTGACCATAAACAGTAGGAAAACAGAAAGAGGAGAAAGAGTTCATGCCCATACTTAACAGGCTAGGTGATTTGAATCAACCCTTCTATCAAAAGTAAAAATGTTGGTCAGATATTTTAAAATATATTTTGAAAGCACTTAGATTCTGAGAGAATGTAAGAAGTTACATGGCATAAATCTTAAAGATAGGTAAATGGTCCATGATAGATTTGCTTTATCTAACGAAACTGAGCTTAGCATTTGCTGTCCTTTCAGGGGAAAAAAAATGAAAAGGATCAAAAATTAGGGCCAAGAAAAGTATATTAGGCAATGCTTTATTCATGAAACTGGAGCTCTAAAATACTATACTCTCGGGACAAGGATGAAAACAATAAATAAACCTGCCTCCTCCTTACAGAGAAGTAAAATAATACAGCATGGATAGTGTAACCACAAGCCTGGTAATTTACAAATATGTAGTCAAAATTAGTATTACCTGAATGTACTCAAAATTCTTTAGTCAGAAATTCAGTTTAAAATGATCCCAGACTCATGGTTGTCCCAGGTCTTTGGCAAAGGCAACATGAATCATCTGTAATAGAATAGGGTTTATCCTTGGCCTTAAGTAATTTGCATTAATACATTTCTGAGGAAAATGATAAATTCACAAAAAAAGAAAACATATGTCAAAAAAGCACAATAAATTAGAAATCAGCAGAATCAGACTTATAAATCTTCAAATTCTGAAATAGACACAGATTATAAAACAATAATTACTATATTTAAATAAATAAAAATCAATTTTGAAAATATTTATAGAAAATAAACTAGAAAGGGTGCCCCAGAAATACAGTAATTGAAGTTAAAACCCAATGCACATATTTAAAGATGGACTGGACATAGTCAAAGAGAGAATTAGTGAATTGGAGATAGATCTGGAGAGATCATTTCAAAAGAAGTACAGAGAAACAAAGGTCAGAAAGAAATATGAGAAAGGATGAGAAATATGGAAGATAGAGTGAAAGCTTTAATCAGTATGCAGAAAGTCATGGCAGTGAAAATGTGGCAATAAACATTATTTGATTACATATTGCTTGTAAATATTTCATAAATGATGAAAGTCCATGATGAATATATATAAAAGTCTAGAGGATCTTGGACAGGAAAAATAAAAACAAATCCCCACCTATACATATTGTTATGAAAGACAAGTTCATAACAATCAGAAGGGGTAAAAATACAGACTAGCAGCTGATTTCTCAAAAATAAGGAAATCTAGAAGAAAGGAAGATACTTTACTTAAAGTCCTGACAAAAATAATTATTAATATAATTTTCTATACCTAGCAAAAAATATCTTAAAAGAATGAAATAATCAGCTCCTCCCTCTAAAAACAAAACAAAACACACACACACACACAGACACACACAAAAAAAACTCAGCTATTTTTTTTTTCACTTAATGTTTAGCTCCACTTTTGATAGTTGCATAATTTTTATTTTAAAAATATTTAAAATTTTAAATCTTGATATCAGTAAAAGATATGAAAGTGTCTCTTTATCATAGAAATTAGTGGGATTTAATCACAGTCATTATAGTAAGTTCAATTAGTTAATATTCTTCTAAAGGAGAACAAGATTCTAGAGCAGAATCCAAAATATTTTTTACCCCTCCTGACAACTCCGAATCCTCATGAAATGTTTCTCTGTTTCCTCTGGTTGGTGTGATAAGCTACTTTAGGAATAATAACAATGAAATAAAGGTCATATATTCATCCCCAGGATACACACTACTCAATACCACCTAGAACATATTGTTAAACAGAGAGCAAGGAGGAGAGCATCAGTAGATCAGGATGAACATGTAACTACCACAGAAAAATCTACTTTCAAGGTCTTATTTTACTGACAGTGAAGAATCATTCATATTTTATTTGACCAAGTGACTCTATGAGAAAATCCAGCACCACCGTGTAATTTAAAAGACAGTGATTTTTCCAATGTTAAACCTATATAACTTTGGGCACATTTACCCTAAGTTCTCCCAAAATTGACTACTGTTAATAGAAAATGTTCTAAATAGCACCATCAGTTTTTCTTAGATTTATAGTTTTAGTGCTACACAAAGTATAAATTCATCGGAAAGAGTTTGAAAGTGCATCAAATGCAGTAATGAGGAAAGGGGGAAATCTATGAGTTCAGAGGTTTCCTCTGAGACTTGTAAAATATACATTACAAGTGAGCAACTTAAGCACCATTAATTTTGCTATGAACCTGAAAGTTATCCTGAGCCTTATATATTAGCTGATTTACATTCATGCTGCCTTCAGGGGACACTAATGAGTTCAGTCTTGCTTATATCTGGGTGCAGATTGTATGGCGCTTGCAGGAAAAGTTGCTTAGTTAAAGTAAAATAAGCAGAACACTCAATTATTATTTTATAATATGCTCTCTACTTCTAAAGAAAAATGGTTGGCCAAATGTAATATTTTTTAATAAAGTTTTTCCAAAATGATATTTTCCTCTGGAACTTTTCTTAATCTTTAATTATACTTTCTCCATCTTTTACTTTCCCACATAATCAAAAGAATACGTAATGGTAAACCTGTATCAATTCTTTTTCTTTATTTATCTATCTATCCATTATTTTTTCTTGATAATATCATTGCTGGTTTTTTCTTTTTTAAAGCATAGCTTGGTGGCAGAAGGAGATTTGACTTTGCATGGTAAACACACAATGCAATGTACACATGAAATATTATAGAATTGTACACTTGAAACCTATATAGATGTATTAACCAACTTCACCCCGATAAATTTAATAAAAATGTACAAAGCATATCAAACATGCACATTGGTATTATATAGTAAAATGTTTAAATTAGTTTCTTGATGTATGCATCGCATGTATTTTATTTCATTTTCACTTATTTCTAGGAAGAACATTAAGAAAAATAAAAAGGTCAATATTATGCAAAGTAAACAGTCCCAATTCTCCAAGCTCCTCTTCTATCTCTGTTCAGTAGCATATTTTCCAATCACATGCAAAACAAAAACAAACAAAACAGGAAGTCCTGCAAAACTGGCTTTGTTCCTTTACAAAAGAGTAGACAGTGAATACAGTCCATGTTATATAGGTCTCCAGTTTGTAGTCTTCTGCTGTCACTTATTCTGCTCCATCTTAGATTAATAGTTTAATTTTCAATCTCAGGCCAAATAATGTTGTGATTCACACTGTGATGTGTTTCTTAGTTGTTTTAGAATCCCAATTAAATTTTTCTGCAATATTTTGCCTTGGACTTCTATGACTACTCATGTAATATTATTCTAAATATCTGGTGAGTAGATCAAGGGAGAGGCCCAAGAGAAGCCATTCAAATATCAATGTCAAGACAGAAGTTATAATTAAGCAAATTATTCACAATTAATGCAAGATTTTCTTTCTGCTAGTATGTTTATAAATTTTGGTAAATATTTTTGAATTTTATTGGAGATTATTGGAAAACAACACAGAACCTGCAGTGTTTAAAATTCAATTCACCTAAAACCTGTGTCTTTTGAGATGCATCCTTCAATTTGACATTCCAACATTCTATATAATAAAAGGGTAATATGCAAATTGACCCAAACGGCCGAATGACCAGAACGACCGCTGGACCAGTCACTATAAGGCGCACTGACCACCTCTTGGTTCCTTTCCCCAGCTGGCAGGCACTGATCACCCAATGGCGAATGGGGAACAAGAGGTGGGTGGCAGCGGTGGGGAGGGCCGGGTGCAGGCAGCTGGGAAAGATGACCCGGATCGCAGGCCTGGCCTAGGGACCAATACCTGCACACAAATTTTGTGCGCTGGGCCTCTAGTATTTAACAATGTTCTCAAGACCAACATTCATGATTCTGACCACACCTTTCTCCAAAGAATATAAATGCTAATGTCATTATAATGTCACATAAGTAATAGAAATAATGTGTACAGATATTTAATGGAATCTCAGATCCTGTAGTTGATGACCAATATTAAAATGTTAATATCGAATGTTAACCATGTGCCAAATATTCTAGGAAGCACTTTATATGCATTATCTCATTTAATATCAGTCATCCCAGTAGTACCATTTACATCTCCTTTGTACTAATGAGGAAGATGCTATTTAAAGTGCATAAAAACCTTGCCCAAGGATATTGCATCAGCTACTTAGTGCCTGAGACTGAATTTGAATTTGTCTGATTTAGAATTTATGTTCTTACCTTGTATGTTCTTACTTTCAAGATGCTGTGGAATATCATGAAATAGGTTTGCAAATTTGATCTGAATGGGACAATGTGGGTTGTTAGGGTTATTTAATAGAAAGTATAACTGTAATTTCTCAAGATGTGTTCTCCTCTGAAATGATGCAGTGCTCTCCCCATTTCAAATCATAATACCTGTGGTTGGCCTCCGTAGCAGTTGTCAGCATTTTTGCCACTTGGTTGGAGGCTGGATATCAGTTTGTCACCATATAATGTATTCTCCCTATCTCATTGGGAGCGTAGAGCAGGTGCTTGGAAATTCTGCTGTCATCCATTCTCTACACATGACTGGTCCATATTCAGCTGAATTATGGTGAATATCACTTCAGAACTGCTGGGGTGGCTGCACTTCAAGACCTGGATATAATCTTGCCTACAATTTAATATTCAGCAAAGCACCTAGATGAAATTGTTAAAACAAGTCAAGAAATCAGATATGCTCATATCATCTTTAAGTTTTATCATCTTATAATACATGGTACCTTAACATAGTTCTAAAGATATTAAGCTTGATCTTGAGATTAGAACAAGTTAAAATACCTCCTTGATGGTTTGCTATTAAACACTGTACTTGTTTGCATAAAATTTCTGATGTTTTTAATCATTTGGATTACAATTTAGAAAAATCATTTAGATTGAAATTGGCAACAAAAGTTTATGTAAACAAACTTTTAGAAGATAATTTTCATAATTTTAGAATTTTACATTAAAACCATAAAGAATAATTTTTGCCTTGTTTTAGCAAATGTTTTAAATAAAATAAGATATAAAAAATTATGAATTAGGAAAATCCTGGTCTCTGAAAAGAAAATTCCTTTAAAGTTTCTTTAAAAACATATATGAACATATAAAAAATGACTTGATTTAAATATATGCATTATGCCATTCTTGTATCATATACCTATTGCACATGTCAGGTATACCTATATGTAGGACATGGAAACTTCATGGTAAGGTAGATGTTCTTAGATCAATAGCAAAATTACAGATGTAGGTGGATTTTGATATATTTAAGTGGCAAGTGTGTCTTGAAATTAAATTTATTTGAAGAAAGCATACATAATTATATAAGAATAAGCTTTTTTTGTTTCTCATTTCCAAAGCTCAGGTTTGAATTTTCTTCTGTTCATTTAGTTCCCAGCAGGTGTCTCTATACAGCAGCTTTACTCAGAAAGAACAAGACAACAAGAACTAATTATACAAAAAAACAATAATGAAGCAAGTAGAAAAATGAACTGGTTATAGGGTGCATCTGTGTTGATAATATAAATTCAAAATACTTTAAAGATATGTGCTATCCATAAGTAGTTATAGAAAATATTTTGGTTTATTTTATTTTTTAACCAACTTTTTAAAAAGAGGCCCAGAAAAAGCCTTTAAAGCAGCTTATACTATGTACTATGTGCAACCTCAATACAAATACGGACCTTCTCTAACAGAATATTGACCTACATTTTGCATCTTGATCTGATAACTCCATCATTGTGAATGAAACATGAAAGAAGTAGGGCTGAAGTCTTTTCTATCATGACAAGCAGCGATTTGAAGTTGATAGTGGTCAGTGGAGAGATTAAAAAATGGAAAGAACATATAAAGTAATATTATACAATGTAATTTATCCAGTTTTCATCAATCAATGGATTGCAAAAGTAACTTTTTTCTATTTAGAATGAGCTCTCAAAGAATGAACATTTTAAATGCTTAAGTGTCAGTAGATAAGCTTTTTAATCAAACAAAATTTATGCCTTGATGCATCTCAGTTGGATTTTTACTGTAATCTAGAGTAAAGAATTTTAACTATAGCTATGAAAAGAATTAAGCACTATTCTGCCTTTTAACTATAATAGCAGACTTAATGCACCACAGCATTCTGAGATGAATAGCTAGTAAAATCAATACACACTTAAATTATAAATAGTATTCGCTAAGTAGTTTCTAAGCTAAACTTAAGTTTTAACATGTAGGGTTTCTATTGCCAAACAAGTAAAAATTCAGTTAAAAAATGTATGAGAACTATAAATATACAATATCTAATCTAATAAAAGAGAAACATGCAAATTGACTGCACCTCCGCCATGCCCCCAAGCCACGCCCACCAGCCAATCGGAGGGACTATATGCAAATTAACCCAACCAAGATGGCGGCCAGCAGCCATGGAGCTGGAGCAAGCAGGAGGCTTGGTTGCCCCAGCGATGGAGGAAGCCAAGTTTCCCGCCTCCTCTGGCCGGCTGTGGCCTCTGCTCAAGGCAACAAAGTTTCAATTATAGAAGATAAATAAATCCCAGATACCTGCTTCCAGCTGCCTCCACTGGGATCTTGGGTGGCTGGGGACCATGCCCAGCCTGAAAACAATCATCAGCCCCTCACCCAGGATGGCCATACCCTTATGGGGTGAGGGTCACCACTGGGGGGCTTGGCCAGCCTGCAAACAGTCATCAGCCCCTTACCCAGACTGGCCAGGCACACCAGCAGGACCCCCCACCTTGAAAGGGGTGTGGACAGCCTGAAAATGGCCCTCAGCCTCTCACCCAGGCTGGCCAGGCACCCCAGGGGGGACCCACACCCTGAAGTGACTGTGGTCAGCCTGTAAACAGCCATCAGCCCCTCACCCAGGCTGGCCAGACCCTCATAGGGTGAGGGTCCCCACTGGGGGCCTTGGCCAGCCTTCAAATAGCCATCAGCCCTTCACCCAGGCTGGCCAGGCCCCCCAGCGGGACCCCCACCCTGATTCGGGACATCCTTTAGGGCAAACCAGCCAGTCCCCACCCATGCACCAGGCCTCTATCCTATATAATAAAAGCGTAATATGAAAATTGACCCTAACAGCAGAATGACTGGGAATGACTAGTCACTATGACACACACTGACTACCAGGGGGCAGACACTCAATGCAGGAGCTGCTCCCTGGTGGTCAGTGTGCTCCCATAGCGGGAGCTCTGCTCAGCCACAAGCCAGGCTGACGGCTGCCAGCACAGCGGTGGTGGTGGGAGCCTCTCCCGCCTCATCAGCAGCAGTAAGGATGTCTGACTACAGCTTAGGCCTGCTCCCCACTGGCAAGTGGACATCCCCTGAGGGTTCCTGGGCTGCCATAGGGATATCTGACTGCCAGGGATGTCTGGAAGCCAGCAGGTGGTCATCCCCTGAGGGGTCCCAGACTGCAAGAGGGCACAGGCCGGGCTGAGGGACCCCCTTGAGTGCACAAATTTTTGTGCACCGGGCCTCTAGTATACTAATAAAAACATAAATATAAAAATTTATTAATTTTAAACAAAGGTAAACAACACATAAAACTTCCAACTGGATCGACATCAAGGACAATGTTTGCTGTACTTTTATATTTATTGGAGTTTTCAGTACATGAGTAGAAATTTTAATACCTCAGAACCAAGTATGTCACAAAAATATGTGAGTACTTTGGACAATTACAGATGCTATGGAATAATTATACTCAATTTGCTCCCAATTACCCTTTCACTCAGATGTTATATATATTTATTCTTACTGGCTTAGAAATAGACATGTTGATCTCTAAGGACAGTAAAGAGATCTTACAGGCTGCTACCCCACTTTCAGAAAGGGACAGAACTTTTCTGAGTAATTTCACTTAGATAATCTTCTTAGACAATCTTTAGAAATTATCAGATAATATCTCCTGGTTTAAGATGATGGAGTGAAAATCTATTTGCCATTCTTTCAGTCTCTTTATCAAATTACCAAAGCAAATTGATAAAGAGAAACAAGAAAGGAAGTAGTGAAAAGACAAAAATTTGAGAATCCCCAGGACATGGGAGAATGAATGTGGTGTTTTTTTTTAAGAATCAGAATAGATAAGCTATATCTTAAGAGTAAACATTGTTTTGTCCAGGGAAGCCAAGGAGAAGCTCAAATTCAAGCCAACAAGTTAAAAAGAAAGGTCATAAGGTAACAAAAAGGGAGTTTATAAAAGAAACTTATTTGTTTTGTTCACTGCTGTAACTACACCATCTAGAATTGTACTTGACACATAAATTATTTAATATATAATACAGAATTTTATTCCTAGGGGTGTATGGAGAGTCACCTTTTTTTTATAGTTGTTTTTTTCTCCTGATGACTAACGGGTATGCATGTCATAATCACTCCCCTCCCACTCTGCTGAAACTTCTGGTGGATCATGGACATTCTCCTATATAACTACAAAAATCACAGAAATATAGCCCGTCTCATCCTTCTAGAAATATAACCTTGATACAATAACATTATCTTACACTCATTCTATACCTATTCTCAGATGATATCCAAAATGTCTTAAAACTCTGACAGATACAATCAAGGGTCATCTACTGCATCTGATAATCATGTATCTTTGGTCTTCGTTAATATATATCAGTACCCCTACCATTTTATATTTCTACTAGCGGCCCGGTGCACAAAAATTTGTGCACTCGGGGGGGTCCCTCAGCCTGGCCTGTGCCCTCTTGCAGTCTGGGACCCCTTGGGGGATGACCACCTGTTGGCTTAGGCCTGCTCCCCAGGGGATTGGGCCTAAGCTGGCAATCAGACATCCCTCTGGCTGCCCGGCAGCCCTCGGGGGATATCCACTTACCAGCAGGGAGCAGGCCTAAGCTGCAGTCAGACATCCTTAGCACTGCTGAGGAGGTGGGAGAGGCTTCCACCACCACCACTGTGCTGGCAGCTGGCAGCCTGGCTTGTGGCTGAGCAGAGCTCCCCCTGTGGGAGCACACTGACCACAAGGGGACAGCTCCTGCATTGAGCATCTGCCCCGTGGTGGTCAGTGTGTGTCATAGTGACTAGTCATTCCTAGTCATTCTGCTCTTAGGGTCAATTTGCATATTACCCTTTTATTATATAGGATAGAGGCCTGGTGCATGGTGGGCGCCAGCTGGTTTGCCCTGAAGGGTGTACTGAATCAGGGTGGGGGTCCAGCTGGGGTGCCTGGCCAGCCTGGGTGAGGGGCTAATGGGTGTTTGCAGGCTGGTCACACCCCCTTCAGGGTGGGGGTCCCCACTTGGGTGCCTGGCCAGCTTGGGTGAGGGCCTGATGGCCGTTTGCAGCTGGTCACACCCTATCACAGTGGGGGTGCCCACTGGGGTGCCTGGCCAGCCTGAGTGAGGGGCTGATGGCTGTTTGCAGGCTGGTCAAGCCCCCCCCCCACTGGGGACCCTCACTGCATGGAGGTTTGGCTAGACTGAGTGAGGGGCCAATGGCTGTTTTCAGGCTGGCCACACTCCTTGTAGGGTGTGAGGTCCCAACTGGGGTGCCTGGCCAGTCTGGTTGAGGGACTGAGGGCCGTTTTCAGGCTGGCCAAGCCCCCTGGCGATGGAAGCTCCCAGCCTCTCCTTTTTTTCTTTTTTTTTTCTGGGATTTATTTACCTTCTATAATTGAAACTTTGTTGCCTTCAGTGGAGCTCAGAGCTGGCTGGGAAGCTTGGCTTCCTCCATCACTGGAGCAACCAAGCCTCCTGCTCGCTTCAGCTCCGTGGCTGCCAGCCGCCATCTTGGTTGGGTTAATTTGCATATAGTTGCTCTGATTGGCTGGTGGGCATGGCTTAAGGCATAGCGAAGGTACGGTCAATTTGCACGTTTGTCTTTTATTTGATTAGATATTTGGCCTTTCATGATATTGACCATTTATTTTTTTATTTTTTTTAAAATATATTTTATTGATTTTTTACAGAGAGGAAGGGAGAGAGATAGAGAGTTAGAAACATTGATGAGAGAGAAACATCGATCAGCCGCCTCCTGCACATCTCCCACTGGGGATGTGCCCGCAACCAAGGTACATGCCCTTGACCGGAATCGAACCCGGGACCTTTCAGTCCGCAGGCTGACGCTCTATCCACTGAGCCAAACCGGTTATGGCATGATATTGACCTTTTAAAAGTACCTGAGTTAGTTGCCATGTTGAGTTTTCCATTATCTGGATTTTTTATTGTTTCTTCATGATTAGATGATGTGTCTAGTTCACATAACATTATATCAAGAGGCACATATAATATGAGTTTTTTCCATATTATGCTAAGTTTAAAAACTTGGTTAAGGCAGCAACCACAGTGCTATCCATTGTAAAGGTGAGTTTTCCACAAAATTAATAAATATTATGAGGAATAATATTTTTAGACTTTCTACATATCTTGTTTCCCATAACCCTGTTAGGAAATTGGGATTGCAGTGATCTTGAAGGAATATTGTTGTGACTGTACTGCTTCCACTGTTTCCACCAATACTTGTTGCTTAGGATGAGGCTGCTCAGGCATAGGAGTTAGAGCATGGGGTTGCTAATGTCATCACTGTATTTAGCTGAATATGGAAACTGGCTCATTTTAGGGATTTTTATATCTTCTAAGATCTAAATAAATGAAATGGTAATCAAGAACACCCTGCAGTGATAGTATAATATGGCTTGCTTTAAGTCCATCATAAAGAGTTATTCATTTCCTCATTTCAGAGGCATTTATGGGATGTCTGTGATGTGACTGGCCCTGATCCTGGTACTTGTTCTCTGTTTGAGACATGTATTGGCAATTTAGGTCTTTGGAAACATGCATGGTCACTCCTGCCACTTACTTCTTATACTCTTCGTGTGACACTTTTGACAAGTTTCTGAATATCTATTCTTAAAAGATAATAATTTTGCAACAAGGGAAAATAACATGAAAGGCTTTGCAAAATACTTAGATCAATCTTTTTCTGTACAACAAGTAAAATGATAACTTAGGGTTGTGATAAAAAAAGTTTTCTCCCACAGAAGGAGAGATACTGAACTTTTAAGATGTTTGAAAGAAGAAGTCTCACTGGCAGAGAGCTAGAAAGTATATGGGTACAATTAATATAGGTTGGTATTATTTTAGAGTAGAGAATAAAGGAGATAGTTTCTTTAAAAAAGAATTTGGTCTATATCTTATGGTGTTTCAAAACTTCAAACTTAATAAAATCAAAACAAGGCCTAAGACTAGGGAGTTGTCTATTATTTTGGAAAAATTCTAAGAGTAATATACAAAGATTCTGTGATATCTCTATAAAACAAGACAAAACAAAGACAATTGATGATGCCTCAAATATAAATATTTATGTCTTTATATGTAAAAATCTATTAAGACAGAGTTCATTTTAGAGCAAGTATCTTATGGCATTGAACAGCAATTTGAAATAAAAGTAAAATTTTAAAAATATTTTGAACTCAAAGAAGGATTTTGATTGTTTTTTTAAAGCAAAGAATAACAAAAGTAAAAGAAATAATATTCATTACTCAGTGAAGAAACGAAAGCAATGACTCAAATTTTATGAGATAAATATTTCTTTGATATTTTAAAAATAATTGAAAATATTACTTACAAAACAAAAACTAAAAACAAAAATAATATTTAAGAACACCCAAGAATGCTTTTAACAGCATTTTAATTATTGAAATTACATAGAGAAATTAGAAAACTTGGGACTATTTAATGAGCAACATATACACATTATTATAACCACTATGTACAATGTGAGTTAAATTATTCCTCTTAATGTTATTAACTTCCATAACATTAGAAATTATTACAATAGCAAACATTTATGTAATTTGATATATGTATGTTCTTTTTATGAAAAGTATGCCAAATATTCAAGTGGCAAAGCTACCTGGGCAATTATGTGGTTACATTTGTTTCTTTTATAAAGATCAAAAGTTTGGGAGCTTTAACAGATGATATACTGTAGCTTATAGCCTCATAGATGATTAATTAGCACATGTTTAAGTAAATAAAGGGATAATATCAAAAGTGTATTTATGAGTCAAGTATATTTATGTATAAAGGGATTTGTGTATAAATTCTGGAAAGTAGGCATTGATCTTAACTTTTATTTCCTTGGCTTTCTCTGTACTAAACTGTTGTGTGTTTTTTAATTCTCTATAAAAGAAATAAAACATATGCACTAGCATTTCCTACCACTAGTGGATACTAAGAGTTAATTTATTGGCACATTTCATACAAAATTAATACGAATGGAAAAGAAACAAGGGTTTGGGTGTATAAAATTTTCCTATTAGACTACTGCTGATATTTTGTAGGCCTAGTCATATATCTCTTGGGCATAGAGCAGAGCATAAGAGCATGTGTATAGCTATTAAATATTTATACTCAAAAAAGAGGAAGTAAGTTCATAATACCACTGTTAGAAAGTTTCGAATTTGGATATTAAAAAATAGAGAGAGAGATGTGAGGAAGCAACAGTTTTTGTTTATGGTTTCATTCCTCCAGGAGATAAATTAGGTATGCTAGTATGGGCCTGTGAAAGGAGTATTGGAAAGGAAGCGGTAGGCTGGCTAGGAGCTCTAACCCTTTCAGTAAACTACTGTAAGTCCTTAGTCCGGGAACTTCTCTAAGCAGCAAATTTTCTTAGCTTAAGAAATACTCTATTTACTCTGAATATCTAAACTGCTTATTATGGATAACAAAATACAAATGAATAATGTAAATGAAAACATCATGTACATACTAAAGTATTACATTATATTCAGGGTAAACTAAATCACAAAGCTGATTACAGAGTTTTGCTAAGCGACTGTAGACTTCCTGGTCCAGGCTACAGTGTTTGAGATGTCTACTCAGAGAAGCTAGAGGCGATGTAATTAAGGGGGTATATATCATTCTTGTGGTCAAGAAGGGAAGTCAGAAGTCAAGGCCACAGAAGACATAGGAAACATCATTTCCACAGTGTGAGACAAAACTGTTAACAGGAAATTATTTATAGAGTCAAGAGCCAAAAGAAACAGGAAAAAGACAAGGAATCTATCACCTATGGTGATGAATGGTTCTGAGGGAGGCTGTTGACAATTGGAGGGCACAAGGGCACTTTATTGTGCTTATTTTATGACCCTGAGTCTGGAGTCTGATGAATTAAAGGGGTAATACTGTTCTGGGTGACATTTAAGAGAGAATACCTCTAGGCAGTAACTTTCATATTAACCCTCATAAGGTTGGTGCCATTCTATCCTTTATGGCATCAACTAGAAATGTTATTACAGTGTGATGAGAGGATATACCCACCTTGGCCTAGTTAATAGTTATAGCAATGTGGCCCATCCAACCTGTGGGTTTTTGTGTTTAGAATATTTGGAAAGGCATAGTCATATAGAGTTATCCATAACGTTAAAAATTACCTATATCCTTCTGTTCATTTAAAGTTTATTCTTCAATGCTGCAAGCCAATTAATTTAGTCTCATACTACTGTATTTGTTACCATAAAGTATGAAATCAACCAAAAAAGTCAAACTGTTTTATTTTTATTCAGAAACCAATAACTATAAACTTAAAATACACAACATTGTATTTTTTATGCAATAAACAATATGCTCATGAGATAGCTCTTATGTTAAAATTATTGGTTGTTGTCAATCACATGAAATAAAAAAATATAAACCATTGAATGGGCTATAAAATTATACTCTACTTGCTCCTGAAGACTATACAAAGTAGGTCAAGGCAGCAGTTGCTGCTCTCATACCCAAAGAACAACTAATTGGCAGTTTGACCCAGGAAAAATAAAGTTTATGCTGATCAATTACTTCATGAGTAATACTGAGAAATGATTAGAGGTAGATAAAATTAAATTCAGTATATTTTTCTAATTTTTAATGCTTGAAGTCCTTGAAAACTGGTAAATTATATATAGAATCTGGACAATTTTATGTCATTCATGAATATCTATTTGTATTCAGGCTGCTTTATTTTAGTAACTTATTGTTCAGTTACCAATATTTTGTTATGTTAATGAGCTCATCTTAACTATCCTATATAATAAAAGGGTAATACGCAAATTGTCCCCTTGACCAGGAGTTTGACCAGAGTTTGACCAGGGGGCGAGACCAGCTGGCTAACAACCTGGGGCCTCTCCCCCTGGCAGCACTGCCTCTGATTGACCCCCCACACCCCAATTGGGGATGGAGCCAGAGAGCCAACCTCTCACATCCCCTCCCCCTGGCTGGCCTGGCCCAATTGGGGTGGGCTGGCTGGACCCCACCTGTGCACAAATTCTTGCACCAGGCCTCTAGTTCTATATCACCTGAAATAGCCCTAACCAGTTTGGCTCAGTGGATAGAGCATCGGCCTGTGGACCAAAGGGCCCCAGTTCAATTTGTGTCAAGGACATATTCCTTGGTTGCCTGCTCCACCCGACCTGGGCTCTGGTTGGGGCTCCTGCAGAAGGCAACCAATCAATGTGTTTCTTTCTGTCTTTCCCTCTCTCTTCCACTCTCCCTAAAAATCAATGGAAAAATATCCTTGGGTGAGGATTAACAACAACAACAAAAAAGTAAACTGAAATACAATATACCAGTGTAAATAGGAAGAGAATAATTTTGTGCTACTATCACTGTCACTTTTAGTATTTTGCTTCATTTTGAAAAAGAAAGAAGGGAATTTGAAGTTTGGCCAGCTTGAGTGCTGGTCATGTTTCACTGGTGGTTTTGTAATAGTAAGGTTTTAAAGGTCACCCAGGAATGCTTTAATGTAGATGTTAAGGATAACATAAAATACAATATTATTTTATAAAATTTTATCTATTAACCTAAGTATAATTATGTCCTATTATCTCTTTCCTTCATTGCTGAACAAAGTGAAGTGACTATTTTTATAAACAAAGTCAGTTTTTCAAAGCAACATAGTTTAAAAAAATATAAACAAGCTTCATAGAAGGAAAACACTAAATTATTTTAGAACTACTGCTGTTGCTTGACTTGTCCTTAATGTCAACCCTTTGCTGACCATGTGAGATAATATTTTCATAATTATTGACCAATTGATTATTCCAAGGTTAATGAAAATTAATCCTATATTTTAGATATGTAGAGAAGGACTTGCTATGAAATCTACCATTACTCTTCATGTTAACTCAAAAAAATTGAAAGCTAGTATGTACCCTCAAAATGTATCATATATTTGAAGAACTTTATTGAATTAATCATTCTCTCTAGTCCCCTCCTCTTTAAATTAATAAAAGAAAAATTAAACTAAATGCAATTTTATTTTCAGTTTTTCACAGATTCATTTTTAAAATTTTATTTTTAGGAATTAACATTCAGTAAAGTGGATTTTTTTGCATAAAATTATGTGAAATTTAACACGTATTTGTATAACTACCTTTCCTTTCAGGATATATATTTCCATCACTACCAAAAATTACTTTGAACTATTATTTTATTTTATTTTTTTAATATTTTTGTTGATAGTATTACAGATACCCTCCATTTCCTCCCTTTACTCACATCCCCCCCCCCAGGTCTTCTCTCCCCTATTGCCTGTGTCCATGGGCTATGCATATCCTATATAATAAAAGGCTAATATGCAAATTGACCGAATGGTGGAACGACCGGTTACTATGATGCGCACTGACTACCAGGGGTCAGACACTCAATGTAAGAGCTCCCTGTGGGGAGTGGACCTAAGCCTTCAGTAAGACATCCCCTGAGGACTCCTGGACTTGGAGAGAGCACAGGCAGGGCTGAGGGACCACCCCCCCCCCCCCAGTACACAAATTTTGTGCACCGGGCCTCTAGTCAATATATAAGTTCTTTGGTTTATCTCTTCTGAACTATTTTTTTATAGTTACACACTTGCCCCTGATCACTGGCAACCACTGATCTGTTCCCCATCACTATGTTTTCATCCTTTCATAGATGGAATTATACAATATGTAACCTTTTGAGATTGGTCCATTCACTGAGCATAATAGCTTAGGGATTTGCCTAAGTTGTTGACTGTTTCCATAGTTCATGTTTTTATTAGTAAGTACCATTCTGGTGTATGAATGTACTGCCGTTTGTTTATGCATTTACTCAGTGAAGGGTATTTCAGTTGTTTTAGGTTTGATAATTATGAATAGAGTTGCTAAAAACATTTGTGTATAGATTTGTGTGTCAACATAATTTTCATATGTCTAGGTAAATACATAACTGTAGGGTTGAGAAATATGATATGTGTTGGACTTAATGAGAATCTAGTGAACTATTTTTCCTAGTACCCACACCATTTTGCATTCTCCACAGCAATTTATGAGCATTCCAATCCTCCTCATTCTCATCAACATTTGATATCATCAATATATTTTATTTCAGTCATCAACACATCTTTATGATATGTCTTTTCAAGTCTTTATACATTTTAAAATTGCATTTTTTTTATTACTTTGAGTATAGAGAGTTCTTTATATATTCTGTTTACAAGTTCTTGGTCAGATATATGCTTTGCAAATATATTATCCTAGTCTATAGCTTATCTTTAAATTCTCTTGATAGTGTCTTACATTAAACAAAAGTTTTTTAATTTTAATGAATTCCAATTTATGGAGTTTTTCTTTTATGGAATGTGTTTTTATGTCATGTTTAAGAGATCTTTCGTAACCATAAATCATGATGATTTTCTCCTGTTTTTTTCTAAAATTTTTATAGTATTACATTTCATATTTATATATAATCCATTTTTAGTTATTTTTTGTATATGGAGAGAGCTTTAGGTTGAGGTCCATATTTTTGCATATGGTTGTCCAATTGTTCCAACACCATTTGTTGGCAAAACTCTCCATTCTTCATTAAATTGCCTTTGCACCTTTGTCAGAAATCATTTGGCCATATTTGTATAAGTCTATTTTTTTACTCTCTTTTTATTTTTCCATTGATCTATTTGTCTACCATTTTTTACAATACCACAATATCTTGACTACTATAGCATTATGTTACATCCTAAAATTAGACAGTCATTCCTCTCACTTCATTCTTCTTTTCCAACAATGTTTTTGCTATTCTGTTTCTTGTGCCTTTTCAAATAAATTTTTAGAATTAGCTTTACAGATGAATTTTCCTTGGACTTCTAATCTGTTTTTTACCCATCTAAATTTCTAGGTTCTACATTAAGTAAATTGACTACAGAAACAAATGGGCAAAAAATACACCACACAATTTAACAAAGAGATAGGGAAGCTGAATTCTTACCAATGAGATGAACGTTAAATCATATTAATAAACCTAATGAAATATTAAAGTGATTTTTATTTTATTTTTAAATGTTTGTATTGATTTTTAGAGAGAGAGGAAAGGAGAGGGAGGGAGAGATATGGAAACATTGATGAGATCCAATCAGCTGCACGGCCCCTACTGGGGAGCAAGCCTGCAACCGGGGTACATACCCCTGGTGGGAATCGAATCCAGGACCTTTCTGTCCAAAGGCCAACGCTCTGTCCACTGAGCCAAACCAGCTAGGGCTTAAAGTGATTTTTAAAAACTGCACTTAAGTGTTAGGATTTGTCCCCTGATAATACACTACAGTTGTTTTATGAAATATGAAAGAGTTGTTTAAAAAAGGGAAATATGAAACATATACATTAGAGAAAACAGAAAAACCATGAACATTATAAAAATGTTTAAAAATACTATAATCTCATAGGAAGCTTCTGTGTATGAAAAGAGGAGAAGGAATGAGAAAGGGAGGTCTTCCAGTAAACTGGCTGAAGGAAAAGTACTAGTCATTGACCCTGCCAAATCAAGCAGGCAGCTGATGTCCAAGTACAGCTTTGGGAGCATTGTTCCTATCACAACATTGGAGCTCTTCAGTAACTTGCAGAGGTGATATGATGTTTCTCTCCATTGCCCCCTGGAGACCTCAAACGGAACAACAAGTGCCTTCTTTCAGGAGGATATTAAGGGGGTTGGGGGTGGGGGAAAGGGTATTTAGGACAATAAAAAACAGAAATAAAAATCGCCAAATTTGTATTTTCTGGATTGTTTCACCTTCTTGATGTGATTCTTCTTGTTCCATGTAATGGTTTACTAGATGGACTAGCACATCTAGAGCAGAAAAATGTTAAAGAAATAAATGATTCTTCCCTGGAGAACCTAAACCTAAAGTAACAAAAGGAAAAC
This sequence comes from Myotis nattereri, assembly GCF_964212035.1. Taxonomy (NCBI): domain Eukaryota; kingdom Metazoa; phylum Chordata; class Mammalia; order Chiroptera; family Vespertilionidae; genus Myotis; species Myotis nattereri. The sequence continues at coordinate 81,793,204 of NC_138075.1, forward strand.
AAGCTCTTAGGTACTTTAAAATTTCAAATATAGTAAAGCCCACTTTATACTCTGTTCTAATATATCACATCCTCACACAAATTTTCTGAAAGTCAGTATAGATATAATTTTTAAATTAAGAATATTTTCCATATCATGTAGAAAGCACACAGTATTTTCCCCTCCAAATAGTACCACTGTACATGTATAAAAATATTCAGCCAACAGTAAACTTCATCCTTGTTTTCCTAACCCCTTCTTGTTATTTTTCAGTGATTCATTGAAAAGGGAGAACATATAGCCAACTAGGTTACATTTCTAGGTGTCTGAGTTTCTATCAGCAGTGCAATTTTTTGATGAAACACATAGTAAATATCAACAAGGAAAACTCTGAGTTGTTACCTGGCACGCTCCCACCAAAAAGGATTTCTGCCTCCTTTTCAAGACTGATTCGTCCCTGTTTCACAAACAATCTAACATTGAAATATTTGAGGCACCCACTCCTGTGAGGCCACTGGGAAGCTAAAGAATGAGTCCACACCATATAAAAGAAAATTGTGTCACCTTCTCAGCAAATAAAAGTTCAGTCTCAATTTCATGCTGAAGTATGAAATATAGTCTCTGAAGAGACAGCCAGTTTGGTTTGTTATAGTGGGATTTGTAACTGGGGAGGTAGAAAAGTTTTTCCAATCTGTGAAAGATAGTGTGAAACATTTACTGTGAAGTAGCTATAAAAATAAGAGGGGGAGGCTTAATTTGAGGTTTTATACTTTTTTTTATAAGAATTGCTCCATTATTCTTATTACAAAGGTTGAGTCAAATTTGTGATGCAGTAAATGAAAAGTTAACAGTTCAGCTCATCACTATATAGATTCACACTGCATTCGTTTCTCTCCCTGTTCTCCCTTGCCCTGCACTCCTTCATTTTGATTAGCTCGCTCCCTTAACTGGTGAAGCAAGCATTTGTCCTTCAAGTCCAATAAGTTCTAACTGTCATTAATCACAACTTTCTTTTGTAAGTGTTTAAAAATTCTAATCAGAGAAGAAGACACTTAATGAGAAAATACAGGGGACGTTCCAGTAAAGAATTAAGTAAAGGTCAAAAGCTTGGATAGCTAAGTTTTGAAGTCTTCAATAATATAAAACCAGCGAACTGTATGCCTCATAATTTAATTTTAAAATATATTTTTAAATTTTCAAAATCAATGATATCCCCTGTTGTGTTTATTGAATAGTGTAAATGGATTAATTGTATAAATTGAATTCTGTCCCCTTTTGTGTACTAGTAAACTGCACACCATCTTTAATGACAGTAAAAGATATATTAGTTTTGGAAAGGAATAAAATATCAGAAATTCCAAAAACTAAAATGCCGAACACAAATTAACATATACAATGTTTTCTGTATTTTCACACACAGATTATTATTATTAAACTAGAGTCCTGGTGCACAAAATTCATGCATCGGGGGATAGGGGGTCTCTCAGCCCGGCCTGCACCCTCTCCAATCTGGGGCATTCCTCTCACAATCTGGGACTGCTGGCTCCTAACCACTCACCTGCCTACCTACCTGATCACCCCCTAACTGCTCCCCTGCTGGCCTGATTGACGCCTAACTGCTCCCCTGCCGGCCTGATCACCTGCAACTGCCCTCCCCTGCTGGCCATCTTGTGGCGGCCATCTTGTGATAATTGGAATTCTATTAGTGCCTGGCACAATGTAACTGGAATCAAGGACTGTTAGACTTAGGAGATCCTCTACTTTATCTGGAACCTCTGTCTGATTTATGAATTCCCTCTACAACATCCATGATAAATTATTGAAAAGATACAATAAAAATTGGGATAGCTAAATATCTTTTAATATTTCTAGTGAAGGCATATTTCTACCACCTTAACAAGACAACCCATGTCAGCTGATTTTTGTTTTTCCACATCATTTCAACCATCATTTATTGAACTCTATTACATATCAGGTAATTTAAAGCTATGTTGATACAAAAGAGAATAAAACTATTTTTGTAGAATGTTGGTTATTAGGAGAAAAGAGTGAAAACGGAGAGGAACATAAAGCAATGTTTTATTGCAAGAATCAAAATGTCATTAATGTGTTGTGTAGGGTACTGTGAGTTATAGTTAAGCTAGTAAGGGAGAAGTGTTAGAGAAATCTCTGGAGGACATGATATACAATTCAAGTCTTTAAAGACAAGTGTTGATTACCAGGGGAAGAAAGAATGGCATGAGTACATTTATTTTAGGCAGAGGGAGTTGTTTGAGCAAAGGATATAATCATAGCTTAGAAGGATGTGTTCAGCACTCTTTAAGTAATTGTTGCTAAAGTGTAAGGCACACAGGACAACATGAAGCTGGAGAAGCAGGTGTGGTTAAGGCCATATAGATCATCATATACATGTTTTAAAAAATTAGATCTCTAGTTAAATAGGAAACTTGGTAGAATTTTTGAGAGATGAATGCATCACCTCTAAGCTTTAGGTTAATTAGTCAGTCCGTTAATAGTGTGTGGAGGATGGATTTGAGGGGCCTGGGATATAAAATCAATAGTATATTTGGACCTTCTAGGCCAAATATGATGAAGAGTGGACCCAGAAATAAAAATGGTTGTCCAGCTTTAGTACACAAGTACTAGATAAAATTGTCCACTAGAACTTGTAATTTTGGTATGGGGGTAAAGCTGAGGGCTATTGAGAAAAAAAAAATACCTAAGATTTTTGTCTAAGTGTCTGGATTATTGGTAGAACTATAAATTGATATATGGATTTTTTAAAAATATATATTTTTATTGATTTCAGAGAGGAAGGGAGAGGAAGAGAGAGTTAGAAACATCAGTGATGAGAGAGAATCATTGATTGGCTGCCTCCTGGGCATTGAACCCACAACCCAGGCATATGCCCTTGACCAGAATTGAACCCAGGACCCTTTAGCCCGCAGGCTGATGCTCTATCCACTAAGTCAAACGGCTAGGGTGATATATGGATTTTAGGAAGGAAAATTGTTTTGGAAGGAATATGAGTTCATTTTAAAGTCTCTGGACTTTAAAAGAACCCCTGAGATACTGAAGTGGAGAAATTAGGTATTTTCAAATGTTTACTATTTTTAGGAAAGATCATCGTTAATGCTTTCATTTCTAACATTGTAAGCATAAATAGGTAAGAGTTAAAGTTACTGAAGGGATAGAGATAGTCAAGGAGAAACTTAGAATAAGAAAACTCATTTAGTGGGGAGAAAAGAGTTGAATGCACCAGCATATACAAGATACCTGAGACAGAGAAGTCTAATATTATTTAGCAGAGAGTTCAAGGAGTTTGGTGTTCTAAAAATAAGGGGAGTAAAAAGTGTTAAGGAAATAAGAAGTGATCTATAATAATAAAAACAGCAGAGGAGTCAATTAACACAAACTAAGACTAAAAATGTTGCATTAAGGAGTTAAAATGTCTGGATTAGGTGTAGTTTTAATAAAGGCCCAGGTGAGATTATAGTGGACTGAGGAGGACAAGGCATGAAGAAGGTGGTTGTAAAGGCACAACACATTGTCAGATATTCAGCATAGGAAAGATTTATGCTGTGTTATCACTGATGCAAGAGACATGTACTCCATTTCCAAATTACCTTATTTTCCAGCTACATATTACTCAAAGGTTTATAATTAGAGTTCTGTTATTTGGTGCAAATATTTTTTCATAAAATTAAACCATCTCCCACTGGGTGGGAAATTCAATGAATTGTATAAGTTATAAATTCCATAATATTTACTTTATTATACCTCTCTGTAAAAGTTAATTTTAATATTTATAATAGAAAGGACTGAAAAGGATTTTGCGAGTCTTGACTTGATGATTTTGAATCACTTTTTTAAAAAAATCATCTTTATTGTCAAAAATATTACAGATGTCCTGCTTTTTTCCCCCATTGACCTCATGTGATACTTGTCTTTCTCTGACTGGCTTACTTTGCTTAGCATAATGCTCTCCAAGTAACTTCCATGCTGTCTCAAAGGGTAAGAGATATTTCCTTTTTACAGCTGCATAGTATTTTATTGTGTAAACGTACCAGTTTTGTATCCATTCATCTACTGATGAGTACTTGGGCTGTTTCCAGATCTTAGCTATTGTAAATAATGCTGCTATGAATATAGGGATACATATATTCTTTCTGATTGATGTTTCTTAAGATATATTCTTAGAAGTGTGATCACTGGGACAAATGGCAGTTCCATTTTTAATTTTTTGAGGAAACTTCACACTGTTTTCCATAGTAGCTGTACCAGTCTGCAATCCCCACCTACAGTGTACTAGGGTTCCTTTTTCTTCACATCCTGGCCATCACTTGTTATTTGTTGATTTATTGATGGTAGCCATTCTGGCACGTGTGAGGTGATACCTCATTGTCCTTTTAATTTGCATCTCTCTGATGATTAGTGACAATGAGCATTTTTTCATGTCTCTTGGCCATTTATATGTCCTCTTTGGAGAAGTATCTATTCAGGTCTTCTGGCCATTTTTTAATTGGGTTGTTTGTATTCCTTTTGTTGAATTGTATGATACTTTATATATTTTGGAAATTAACACCTTATCAGATGTATCATTGGCAAATGCATTCTCACATATCAGACAAAAAGATAAAATAAAAGGCATTCAAATCAGAGAGGAGGAAGTAAAACTCTCATTATTTGCAGATGGCATGATATTGTACGTAGAAAACATTAAAGACTCTACCAAAAAAACTACTAGATTTAATAAATGAATTTGGTAATGTAGTAGGATATAAAATTAACACCCAGAAATTTATGGCATTTTTTATATACCAATAATGAACTTTCAGAAAGAGAAACTAAAAAATTACCATTTACCATTGCAACAAAAAAATTAAGATACTTAGAAATAAACTTAACCAAATAGGTAAAAGATCTGTACTCATAAAACTATAGGACAGGGAAAAAAGAGATAGAAAAAGATATAAACAAGTGGAAGGATATAGCTTGTTCATGGATTGAAAGAATTAATGTCATTAAAATGTCCATACTACCCAAAGCAACCTATAGATTCAAGGCAATTCCTAATAAAGTACCAATGGCATATTTCACAGATCCAGTACAAACACTTCAAAAATTTGCATGAAACCAAACAAACAAACAAAAAGATGCCGAATAGCCACAGCCATCTTGATTAAGAAGAACAAAGTTGAAGGGATCACAATACCAGATATCAAGTTATACTGCAAAACCACTGTAATCAAAACATCCTGGTACTGGCATAAGAATAGGCATTTACATAAATGGAACAGAACAGAGAACCCAGAAATCGACATAAGCCAATATGCTCAATTGATCTTTGATAAAGGAGGCAAGAGCATACAATAAAGACAGTCTCTTCAGTAAATGGTGTTGGGATCATTGGACAGGTACATGTAAAGAAATGAAACTAGACCACCAACTCACACCATAGTCAACAATAAACTCAAAATGGATAAAAAACATAAATGTAAGTTGTAAAACCATAAAAATTCTAGAGGAAAACCTAGGCAGCAACATATCAAACATTTCATGTAGCAGAATTTTCACAGATACATTGCCAAGGGAAAGAGAAACAAAGGAAAAAAATAAATAAATGGTAGTACATCAAACTAAAAAGCTTCTGCACAGAAAAGGGAACCAGCATCACAATGAAAAGTGAACCCGGTGGTTTTGAGCCACTTCGAATCATCTTTTCTTAAGGTCTCAGGGTATGAGGTCAAACCTGCATTTGCTGGGCTTTTATAAATTATATATTTAAAATTATATATTTAAAATCCAAGAACTGTTTCTGGCTATATCAGATATCTCTGTTGGTTAAGACAAAGTCCATGTGTTGGATATTTTACAAATTTCTTATTTTCACTTCAACATGTACATTCTAGGTATTCCAAATTAAGCCCAGAGTAACAGGTTTCCTTGTTACTCTCTCTGGCTTTTTTTCTTCAATTACAGTTTGCTTTCAACATTGTTTTTGTATTCATTTTGGGTATACAGCATAGTGGTTAGACAATCATATACTTTACAAATTGATCACCCTGACATTTCATATAACCACCTGGCACCATAATAGTTATTACAATATTGTTAATGATATTTCCTATGCTTTACTTTACATAACTGTGACTATTTTGTAACTACATATTAGTACTTCTTCATCCCCTCACCTTTTTTACCGAGCTCCCCAGGCTTTTAAAGATGAAAATTTCAGCTCAACGTGTCTACAGTTTATCATATATGATTCCACTACCTAGAGTGGATGGCATTATCTCTACTTTACTTTTCTTTATGCACAATTCTATTCCTAAACGTTATCCAACATGATTCCTCCCAAACCTTAAATTTACTCTGAACATCATCAAATCTGCTTTAGTTGGAGTGGTCTGTTATTTTGTTACATAATATTATTGCTTTTGTTCACTTAAACCTATTTATAAAAATTGATTAAATGAGGCCTTTAAATATTTAAACTAAAAGTGTAATTTTCTCAAGCCAGAGAATGTTTACTCCTATTTTTTTAAGTTTAGAGGGGAAGGAATTGACTACAAAGGAAAATGAGGCAACTTTTTTGTGGCATTATGCATTTGTAAAACTCATCAACTCTACTTCAAAAAAGGGATATGTTTTAGTATATGCAAGATTATACCTCAATAAACATAAATTCTAAAAATGCCTCTTAAAGTCAGATAATAAAGTTGGGAATTGAAAAATATATGTAGGATACTGAGATAGAAATGACCCTACCAAATATTAAATGTATGATAAAACTTCAATGAAAGCATTATGCATATGGTCCATGAATTGATAGAAAGAACAATTGGCTAGAAAGATAAAGAACTACCCAATGCATGAATACATATCAATGAATAAGAATTTAGTTCAAAATATAAAAATAAAATATGCCAGAGTCAATTTTCCCGTTAGAATTTCAGATCCACTATTAATCTGCTGTGTGATGTGAATTGCTAGCAAGATTCAAACTGTCCCTTAGTTTTCATCATCAGTTTAATAATAATAATTCTTTTTTAAAAATATATTTTATTGATTCCTTACAGAGAGGAAAGGAGAGAGATAGAGAGTTAGAAACATCGATGAGAGAGAAACATCGATCAGCTGCCTCCTGCACACCCCCTACTGAGGATGTGCCCTCAACCAAGGTACATGCCCTTGACTGGAATCGAACCTGGGACCCTTGAGTCCGCAGGCCGATGCTCTGTCCATTGAGCCAAACCGGTTAGGGCAATAATAATAATTCCTCACAGGAATCATGTAAAGAGTAAAGAGGTAATACACAGAAAGCAGAGATCCATGGATAGATTTTAAGGGCCTTGTATTTGATAAAAAAAAAATGTAGATTCATTTTGATCAACCTATAAATAAAGTACACTATTCCCTCAGATCATGAATGTAGATAATAAACCACAATAGTTTTAGCAGGAGCTGTGACATTACCATTAGAAATCTTAGATATTTTTATACCACATTACATTTTTTTGCAAATATATCAAAATATGTTTTGTATTCATCATTAGCCAAAAGCATGTTGTTGTTGTTGTTGTTGTTGTGTGTGTGTGTGTGTGTGTATGTGTTGTTTTTTAAAAATTATAACCACTATCAGGTCACATGTTATTGGATGCATGGGTCAAGTATCAGGCAACTCTGTATCTAGTAGTAATCTATCTCCCAAGTGATGAAGTCAGATGGTCTCATATCAGTGACTCGGTCATCTGCATTGTTTTGCTCTTCTCAATTATTTGTTGATCAACATGGAAAGGAGGTGAGTCACGTTTATTGTTTGTCCATGTTTTCAAAAATGAGCAATTGAAATGAGAATTTTTAACTTTTGGAAGGTGGTGTTTGCTTTTAGATTGGTGGCGCTACCAAGCAAATTCCAATAGGAGCCCCCAATCTGGGGTGTGGTAATAGGAGAAGCTTTATTTAGGTAAACAGTTTGCAAACTAGGGAAATGTAGTCTCAGGTGGTAACCAAAAGTATGCTTCCCTGAGACAAAGGGGCAGCAAGCCACTCATGTAGAGAAAGTGCCCACCCTGGTTCCTGATTGGTTCATTTTTATGAAAATGAAGGATTCAAATTTCTAGTCTGATTGTTCCAAATTGCACTGTCCTAATTGGTTGGAATTGGCTCTGATTGGTTGGTAAAAATGCAAATGAGGATATATAGCTGAGGAGCTCTGATTAGATATGGCATGTCTCAACCCATTGGTCGGAGTTCCAGGCACTCCTTCATAAGAGGGGCTATGAGGGCAGGAACACAGTGCAGAAGGCTCACAGCTCATTTTGTGGCTTCTTCTGGATATGCAATGGATGTGATTATGAATTCTGCTCAGTCAACCACAAGGAGTGCTTTTCAGATATATTCCTTCTTGTGTCAACAGCATTCATATAAGCCATGATATTAACTTGCACCCTTACTACTCTGATTTGCGATTCCTTTTTTCTTCTCACCTTGGTTATCATCCATTTATTGTTGTCATTTTACACTCCTTAGTATTGCCAATTGTCTGCAGGGGGAGGGGTTGCAATATTAGCTTAGTATACCAGATTGTTATATTCAGAAGAGCTTTCCTCCTTTCATAATACATACAGATTCTTTACTGAATTTGGGGTTTTGTGGATTTTTATCTGGGACATTTTTTAAACATACAGGTTTCTGAGTTCCCTGCCTTCTTTTAGGTTAGTTTCTTTTGAAGTGTGTTTTCCTCTTCATTGTCCTCTTCTGGTCATGAAGTTGTGTGCTATTTACCCCAGTGCTCAGAAAAAGCTAAATTCGGTGATGATATCAACTTGGAATTAAGATGTATTGTGTTATGTCTGTAAATCTTCCCCTTTGGAAACTGAACCTGATAGAACTGCTGTTCTTAAATTTATAAATTTAATGGTATTTTAAAGAAAACATTCTTTGCCTAGAAGGCTGGTAATGAATTGGATTCTGTACATCACAAACCTACACTCCAAAATATTCATGTACTTGGGAAACTTACTAGGCACCCACTCATTGCTACCAATGTTTCCTGACAGTGCCTGACAAAGCAAGACTTCAGTTCTCTGAGCTACCTTGAATTGTATGCTTTGTAATTCAGATGGCTATTGTGAGACGTTCTGAGCCATCCCTAACCCATGGATGATGAGAAGATACTTTTTCTTGTGTTTTTTTTTAAAGCATTTTCCCCCTGAAACATTATACTTTCTTGTTTCTGCTCTTTTCTGCTGTTTTCATCCAACTTTTCTAATCTGTGAGTTATGTCCTGAGAATGATCATAAATATGTAAATAGGTTTATAGACTATCTCAGCATTCTTGGTTGTCAGGAATAAAATACCACCGACAGATTTATCACTGTACACAAGCAAAAGCATCTTTAGTACCAAGGAAGGATTTTACCATATGGCAGCCTGCTAGGTTATGAAACACAAAAGGTCTGCCAAAGTACTTACTTTAATTCATTTACCATGAGAAGCCAACTGAAGTTTTATTCTCTTTTTAATAAGAGATCTACTCATTTCTGTGTCTTTCCCTAGGCCTGGACCTCCTAACTTAAGATATAAAGTTCTTAACCAGTACCATCACATAAATTTCCTCAATTCCAAAAAGAAAAGAAAATTGGTATTGTGAACTAATTAAAGGAATATCATGGGTAAAACTGCAAGAAGTGTTTAAGATGGATGGGGATTGCACCAGATTTTAACAGACACAAAAGACAAAAGGTAAAGAGCAAAAAGGTCACTGAACAAACATTTTAATAATGCTTTATTTGAAATTCCATCAGTTACACATTATTACCTTTACCATGCTGCAGAAACTCGGGAGGGATAACATGAGCAGTATTATTTATAACAAAACAAACCTCAGCACCTCCAGGGCACATATCAGCCACCAAGCACTTTGCCATGCATTGTCTGATTTTCTGACTTCAAAACGTTGTTTTCTTCAACAGAAAGAAACTGTGTACAGTCAAACTAAAATGAATATAACATAGAGGATTACTTATTGTCAGTTTAATATAATGAACTTCGTAATAAGAGTATTAACATTTACTCATTGCCTTCTATGCCCAAGGAGTAATTTCAGCGATTTACATGTTTTTACTCATTTCATCCTCACAACCCAACTCTGAGGTACATACCATTAATTTTTATATTTTATAGAAGAAAAAACCTTAAATTGTACAAAATTGAAATTACTAGACCAATATCATCTATGTAGTAATTATGCGTTGGGGGATTTAAATATAGATACTACTGCTATACTGCCTCTTTAGCTCACCAATATTTAATGTGAAATATTAAATAACTTTAACCTCCTATGGAGACAATGGAACAGTGACAAACTGAAGCCACTTCAGAAAGAGCAGAACACTCTCCATTAAACACTTGGGCGTATATATTATTGAAATAGACTGCTCTGGTTAAGGCTGGGCACTCTCTCGATGTGAAAGATTGATCCTAGGTAGATTATTTAGCCTCTATGTCTTCCTCCTAAAATTAGATGCATAGAACATGCATATATAATTTTTTGAAACTTATAAGAGCTTTATATTTATTCTAAGCTAATCAATTTCCAGAACAGTTTCCCATGTTAGTTGATTACCCCATTGATTGGCAGGAGAAGCCTCAGAAAAGTATAACTGAAATGCCTGCTCATGTGTTGTCTTATGTGGCTCAACACAATTTTCCCAGGGCCCTTCAAACACAGATGCTTTTATTATGCAATTCATGGGGTGGAGGGGTAGGCAGGCAGAAATATGGGGACCTATTTTTAAACTAGAACTTTCATATTCTTTGAGACTCAAACAGGCCTATAAGTTTTATCCATAATTTATATTTTTAAAGTCTTTAACATTGGGAAATGCAGATAATTGTGTATAAAACTAGATAACATAATGCTCCTAATGAGAAACTTGTGTTCATATCAATTTGCAATCCTCTGAAGATCACTGCCAGATCTTTTCTGTGTCATTAGCTTTCATGGCTATTAGATGTGAGTTAAAGCCATCATAGTCTATGCTGTCAAGCAGCTCTTTTTTCATGGTTGTGGGGTGTGTGTGTGTGTGTGTGTGTGTGTGTGTGTGTGTGTGTGTGTCTGTGTTGGTGGAACCAACAACTAAGACATAAGACTCATCACATAAAACCTTAATGACTGCAGTGGGAAGTGTGAAAGTATCTGGAACCCTGCATTTTTGCTTTGAATTGTCTTTGAATGCAATTGGATCACTTTAAAAACAACAACAACAACAGAAAACCCAAACGGAAAACCTCCGATGATCTCATGTATAAACTGAAGGCAAGAGGACGATAAAAGGTACCAGCCTTCCATAGACAAAATTCTGATGAATCTCCCTTTCATTTATATAATTAGAATGTGACCACTTCTTACTTCTCCACCTATGTGAAACTCCTATTACCTCCAACTTGGAATAATGAACCCAGTAAAGCTACCGGGTCAGTCCTGGTGAAGTGTGAATCATACCTTGTCGTTCCTCTCCTCAAAAGAAATGCCAGAGTCCTTTCAATCTTATCTGACTTCACCGTGTTCTCTTCCCCTCAGTCCCTGTTCCAGCAACATCAGCCTCCTCTTTCACAAATATTACAGCTTGCTCCCACCTCAGGGATTTCTCATCTTGTTTGTTCTCCTCAAGAACACTTTTCTCTCAGATATTCACAATGGAACAGGCACTTACTCAATTCAGAATAAGGTCATCTCTCCTTTACTTACTATTGAACTTCTTTCTTTATTTTTTTAAAATATATTTGTATTGATTTTTTACAGAGAGGAAGGGGGAGGGATAGAGAGTGAGAAACATCGGTGAGAGAGAAACATCGATCAGCTGGCCCCTATATACCTCCTACTGGGGATGTGCCTCTGCCGGCAACCAAGGTACATGCCCTTGACCAGAATCAAACCTGGGACCCTTCAGTCTGCAGGCCAATGCTCTATCCACTGAGCCAAACCGGTTAGGGCAGAACTTCTTTATTTTCATTTTTAAAAGTGTTCTCTACTTTGTATATATGTGCATATATATATACATACATGCTCAAAAAATTTTAAATAGCTTGAGTTCATAGTATGAAAATTAGAGTAGATTTATTATATTAGCTATACTTAATGTCATTTAACTATTTATTGTCCTCTTTATAATCAGTAAATTGGTTAGAGAATATTTGGTATACATATGTTTTTTTCCATATTAAATATAATGCTAATTATGTTCAAACATATGAAAATACTTTGTGGTAAGACATAGTCATTATCTTTACATTGTGGGATTTGGAGTGACTTGTTTTTTTTCTCTACAAATTTCTGAATTTTAAAGATGTTATACATATATTTTGTCACATTAACAATTTATTTCTACTTTAATCAATAAAATAATCACTTTTTAAAAAGTGAAAGAGTACCAAAATTCATATAAAAATAAATAGCAATCCTTTGATCTTTTTACGCTACCTTTAAAGTTGCTCCCTAGGAGTTTTGACTTTACTCATTAGCCTTGTCTTTGGTTATTTATCTCCATTATACAAAATATGTGTATGTACTGATATTTCTTGATGTGTATATTTATTGATTTCCTCTATGGAAATTCAGGATTTTACTTTCTTTCATACCTCTTTCCAAATCTCTCAACCTTTAAAAATTTAATTTCAATAAAATTTTCTGGTTAAATTCACTGTGACTCTTTATAACATACCACATGACAATATCAATATTATTAACTGATAAGCAAAGTTGTATAAAATGTATGTTTTATCAACTATATCCTTTTCCTGAAATTAATATTTGCCTTTGTTTACATTTCCTTAGTTTTCATGTAAGCATTTTCATGCATAATTAATCTGTGAACAGTAGTATTTTCCAAAAGGTCTATTTTACTGGAGAGTTTATCATTTACATTTTTTTCCTGAAGACTGTCCCATCCTCTTGTGCCGGCCTGGGCCACTTGTTTTCTAAGGCAGCTCTGACTCTGGGGACTTCTGTGCTTTGGAGACTTTCTTCCTCTCTCCGGTTAAGTCTTGTTTCTTCTTCTTTGTTATTCCCTGGAACACATCTTCTGGTAGTTCTGTAAAAAATAAAAATGGGCAACATGTTTCTTGAACATTTTCATGGATTTATTGTACCCTCCCTATTAATTTATAAATAAGATGAATTAAGAATTCTAAATAGAAAGTCATGTCCTTTCAGAATTGTGATGGCATTAGTCAATGGTGTTTTGGCTGCTGCTATAAAGAATTTATGTGATTTATTTTCCTTTGTATGGAGACCTTTTTACTTTCTAATGATTTTAGAAGCTTTATCCTTAAAATGTGGAAAAATTCAAGGCAGTATTCTTTATTTTATTGTGCAAGAGCCTCTGTCAGCCATTTATATTTGGAGATACATGTCTATAATTTATAGAAAATATCATTATATTATCCTATATAATAAAAGCCTAATATGCTAAGTGTCTGGTCATCCAATCAACCAATCAAAGCGTAATATGCTAATGATGTTAACGCTGCTCAACCACTCACTATGATGTGCACTGACCAACAGGGGACAGATGCTACAACTGGTAGGTTAGCTTGCTGCTGGAGTCTGGCTGGTCAGGATTGAGCAAGTTGGGCTGGACATGCTCTGGAGCCCTCCTGCAGTTCCTCCCCAGCTGGTCAACCTTCTGTGTGCCTCCCTGGCCCCGATCATGCACCAGCGGGGTCCCTCAGCTTAGCCTGTGCCCTCTCGCAATCCAAAACCCCCTTGGGGGATGTCGAGCCAGTTTTGGCCCAATCCCTCAGGCCAGGATGAGGGATCCCACTGGTGCATGAATTCCTGCACCAGACCTCTAGTTTTTGATAATTTTCTTCCACCTATTTTTATTAATCTCATTTTATTTAATTCCTATCATTGGTATAATGGATATCTTGAATAGTCATTTACATTTTTAAAAGGTCTATTCTCTTTTCCTTTTAATACCCATCTTTTTTTTTCTCTCATTTCTGGAACTTTTCCTTGACTTTATCTTTCATTACCTCCTTTTAAAAAAGTTCACTGTTATATTTTACATTTCTAACATGTACCTAAAACTATCTAATTGTTCTTTACTTTAGTATTATTATTTCAGTCATGTAATATTTCCCTTTTCCCTTTCTCTTGCTGTGGCCCAAGATGGTTCTGCATGAGCTGGCATCAGGTTTTTGTTTGGCCCATTTATTTTCCTACTTTAAATCTTAGCTTTAAAAAAACCCTCCTCAGTGTCCTTTATAGTAATTTAAATTTGAATGTTGCAATTACTCATTCTTTTCTTTTTAATTGTTTATTATCTCTTTACCTCTGTGGTAATGTTTTGATGGTAGACTATTTTTTTGTTTATAACTATACACTAATGCTTGGTATATAATCAAGTATTGGTTAGTGTTGATGAGAAAGAAATTAAAATTATGCAGAGTAAGAAACAATGTATTAAGGAAAGTCATAATCATATAAAATGAATGTTAAATGATATAATTTGAATGTACTAAGTTAGTGGATGTAGGAAAACTGATGCTTTTAACTATCAGAACATTTAAAAAGGAAGAAAGCCAGAGTGCTTACATTCTTAACAATTCAAGAATAATGAGAAACAAGAACATAACCAATGTTTAGTCAGGTGGGCAGAGGGCCCAGTTGAGATGACACTAAAGTGAATTGTGCAGGTCCATTTCAGAGTTGGCCTATCTATAAGGTCCCCATACTCATAATGATGTTAGGATGAAAATACTTCCTTCAGATGAAGTACATGTAAATTATAATAAAGTGTGTAGTACCAAAAGATCATGCTAGCTTCACCTTGGAATAATCATCTGGGAATAAATTATGTGGGTGTTTTGCAGAAATAAGGAAATTACTTTGGCTATATATAAAATATTTTGCACTGAGCTTGTAACCTATGGAACTTCCTGGTTCCTTAGACTCACTGTGACTCCTATAGGCACTCTTATACAGTGTAAAGAAACATTAGTTCACCTCTTCTTGTTTCCTCCCTCCTTCCCTCCCCTCCTCCCTCACTTTCTCCCTTTCTCTCTCTCTCTCTCTCTCTCTCTCTCTCTCTCTCTCTCTCTCTCTCTTTTCTTTCTTTCTTTCTTTCTTTCTTTCTTTCTTTCTTTCTTTCTTTCTTTCTTTCTTTCTTTCTTTCTTTCTTTCTTTCTTTCTTTCTTTCTTTCTTTCTTTCTTTCATGAAAAGAAACCCCTAGGCTGGAGGACAGCATAGCTCATCTGACTCAATCTTCTGGTGGTTTGGAATAATAGCTTATAGTAAAAGCAATTGCAGTAGCTTGTTGTTTTCTTAGTTTCCTGCTGTGATCATGGACAGTAAACCCTACATAGAATTTAAAACAGGTAGAAGAGAACACCTATCAGAAAAGTATGTTCAATTAATTCCGAAAGCTATCATATTATCATTTCTCCAGAAAGAAGCTCTGTGACTTTGTGAAGGTCATTTCAGCTCTGAGTACATTAACTCCTTGAGGACTGCAGTATCTGCAATGCGATCTATAGTGCTTTTGCAGAAAAAGTGGCATGAGGACAATGAAGTAGAATGGACCATTACCTAGATCGCATATTAGAAGGAGCTCTGAAATTGAACTGCGTGTGTGGCATCATTATACTTTGGTTACCACCAGGACCGAAAACACAGTCAGAGGCTCAAGAATCATTTTTGATGTAATGAAATTTCAATGTTAAATCTACAGGAATGCTGATGCCATTTTTGACGTGGGGGCTATAAGTTCAGAGATCTTCAAGTCTGGGAAATTTTTATTACTGGGAGACTTCAGAGTGCTATGTAAGATTGAGAAATTACATGAAGAAGAGAGATAAAGTTGCAAAGACAAACTTCTGACAGGCATGAAAAACTGTAAGGAAGTCGTAAGTAGAAAATCAATCAAGGGATAGGTCTAACTCATTAATCAGAATTAAAGCAGCAAATAAATGATTATTTAGACACTTGAAAAAGAGGAATTATCACCTCTAGGGACCTACTGAGGTTAAAGTTGTTTTAAATGGAACTGTTTATTTAAGAAGTGATGTAAGTTCCATCTTTTCAGAGGGCCACTGGCATACAGATCCGGTAAAAGCATTTATTCTGACAGAGCATTACTTTATTCTTATTCATTTTATTAACCATTTATCTCTGGGAAGAAGTGCTTCAATATTTAATGCTTCTTTATATTTATTATGCAGCAGATCAAAACCTGCTAAGCTTCCAAAGAAACTACAGTATCTTGCACTATAATGACCTGGAAGTTTGTATTCACATCCATTAATTCTTCCTGCAAACGTTTTATTATTCTTCACCAGAATAAGGACACAGCTGTAAAGCATAAGTAATGAGTTTTCTCTCTTTTTCTTAACTAATCTCAACTCATTCTTAAGAAAAATGACTTAAATTCGCTTCTTCTAGCCCTTTTAAAAATATGTTTGTTTGTTTTTTAATTTTCAACCACAGTTTACAATCAATACCAATCCACACTGATTTCAGATGTTCAGCAATGTGGACAGAAAACCATGCACTTTACACAGTGGTCCCCCTGTTGCTCCAAGCACCCATCTGGCCCCATACCCTGTTATCTCAACATTACTGGCTGTATTCTCCATGCTGCAATCTGCATCTCTGGGGATTCTGTAACTACCAATTAGTGCTGCTTAATTCCTTCACCACTGCGCCCAGCCCTCCAGCCCTCCACTCCTTCCTCCCTCCCCTCTGATGACGGTCAGTCTGTTTTCTGAATCTAAGAGTCTATTTCAATTTTGTTTGCTAACTTATTTTTCATTAGATTCCACATGTAGGTAAAATTGCATGGTATTTGTCTTACTCTGACTGGCTTATTCACTTAGCATAATACCTTCTAGGTCCATCCATGCTGTTGAAAAAGATAAGATTTCCTTTTGTTTGTTTGTTTGTTTTTTGTTTCTGCTGAGTAGTAGTGTGCTGTACATGTACCAAAGCTATTTTACCCACTCATCACCTGATGGTCATTTAGGTTGCTTCCGTATCTTGGCTATTGTAAATAACACTGCAATGAACATAGGGGTTCATATATTCTTTCTAGCTAGTGTTTCTGGTTTCTTTGGATATATACCCAGAAGTGAACGTGGAGAAAAGGGAATCCTAGTGCACACTGTAGGTGGGAATGCAGATTCATGCATCTGCTATGTAAAACAGTGGAGGGGATTTCTCAAAAATTTAAATATGGAATTACCTTATGACCCAGCAATTCTACTTCTGGGACTATATCCAAAGATACCCAAAACACTAATTTGAAAGAGTATAGCCTCTTTTTAAAGGCTCATCTAAATTCTAAAACTCTTAAAAACTCCCTAAGCCTACTTCAAATTGGGGACCAATATAAGATGTACTATTCAAAAACCTGGTGAATATTAACTATTCATTTTGTTAATCCTCACCTGAGGATATATTTTCCCATTGATTTTTAGAGAGAGTGGAAGGGAGGGAGAGTATATATATAGAGACGGAGAGACATTAATGTGAAAGAAACACATCAATTGGTTGCCTCCCACATGCACCCCAACCTGTGAGGATCAAACCTGCAACCCAGGTTTGTGTCCTTGACTGGGAATCAAACCTGTGACCCTTCTGTGCATGGCTGGCACTATAATTACTGAGCCCACCAGACAGGGCAAAATTAACTATTTAGACATGATGGCCTTCTCATTTCTAAGTAGAGAGGTTTTCATTTTGTTTTGGTTTATTTTATTTTATTTATCTTATTATTTATTTATTTTAATTTCTTTTTTGGTTAAATTATTACATATGTATCTTTATCCCCCGTTACCCCTCTGACCCCCCAATTCATGCCCTCACCCCCCTGGTGTCTGTGTCCATTGGTTAGGCTTATATGCATGCATACAAGTCCTTTGGTTGATCTCTCCCCCTTACCCCCACCCTCCCCACCTTCCCTCTGAGGTTTGATGGTCTGATCAATGCTTCTCTGTCTCTGGATCTGTTTTTGTTCATCAGTTTATGTTGTTCATTATATTTTATAAATGAGTAAGATCATGTGATATTGGTTTATATTTTTAATATGATCTCCTCATTTACCTAATACCTCTCTCCTCAAAATTCAAAATGAAACAAAACAAAAACCAAACCCTGAGAAAGTAAATTATCAGTCTAGGAATTTAATGAACTTTGAACTTACCTTTATTTATCCATTCCAACTCTAAAATGTGAAAGTTTAAAAACCCAAATAATAATATGTCTTTAAACTTCATCTTCTTGAAATATCCAATATTCTGTTTAATAAACCCCACATTTATGATTTCAAGAAAAGACTGTGTTTTTATTCAATTCCAATATTTTATTTTAAAATATAGAGGTATGATACTGACTCATTAAAAAATGCCAGAATCACAGATTTGAAAGCATTTGGAAGAAGTTGTATAAGATCATGGTCTCCTCTGCAACAGTTCAGCAGTGTCACAGAGCGGTCTGCAGCCGGGCTTTTCCATTGATGCAGTTGTTTCCTTGCTTGTTCCTTTCCCAGGCAATCACTTCCAGCAAAAGTCACTGCATTTCTGTGGTCTTAGGATCTTGTCTCAATCACTTGCTGTTCTACTAACCCTCAGAATTTCTTGCCCAGGCTTTTAAAACTTTGAGCTCCTAATTTAAATTTCTGCTATGTTTGTTCATTCTTTATTGTTTCATGTTAACCAATTGTGTGGCATTATTAAGAAATCTCAGATTGTAATGAGGGATCAGGATTAAAATTGTGTACCTAAAATTTACCAGCTTTTTGAAATCGGAAAAATTTCTTAATCTTCCTAAACTTCAGTTTCTTCATTGTAAAATGGAAAAACTCAATACCTATATCATAATATTGTTGTGAGTAGCAAGTAAAAGGATATTTTAAAGGGTGAAGTATAATAGAGGAAATGTTAAGGCTTTCCTTTCCTCAATAAAACTGGGTTTCACTTTTCCATCAGCTATTTTATACAATAAAAGGCTAATATGCAAATAGACCGAACAGCAGAATGACCAGTCGCTATGATGCGCACTGACCACCAGGGGGCAGGCACTCAAGGCAGGAACTGCCCCCTAGCGATCAATGCACTCCTACAGAGGGAGCACCGCTGAGCCAAAAGCCGGGCTCACAGCTGGCAAGCACAGCAGCGGTGTTGGGAGCCTCTCCAGCCTCCTTGGCAGTGCTAAGTATGTCTGACTGATGGCTTAGGCCCGCTCCCCATTCTCCAAGGGCTCCCGGACTGCAAGAGGGCGCAGGCCAGGCTGAGGGACCCTCCTCCCCTCCCCCCCCCCGAGCGCACAAATTTTGTGCACCAGGCCTCTAGTTACAACATAATATGCAATAGAAAATGGCTGTGCATTCTGAATGTTTTTGTTATTGTCAATGTTTTAAATAATCTAAAACTTTCAAGTTCTGTCAAATGAGTTTACTTATAAAAGAGGACCCCTAATATCAAATGCTCTGCTCAGTTTTGGTCCTCTTTTAAAAATTTCCTTCAAAAGTCTTGAATAGACATCATTTACCTAGCAATCAACTAGTGACAGAAAGTAGTTACAAGGAAAATGAGTACTGGGAGATTATTGCAAGATATATTTAAATGAAAACATATGCATATATGGACATACACTGTAGAGAACAAAGCCCCAATTAAAGGGCATTGTGGCAAGTACTTGGCACATCATCGTCTAATTAGAAAATACTTTCTATCCCTCCTTACTTTGGCAAATATAAGTCTGTTTCACTTTGGATTATCAAGACACTGTTAATATACAGAACAGACTCTATGGGGTAGAGAGATATATTTGTGCATAGCAGATTGAAGGAAATAATGATAACCGAAACAGCTCCTGCCTTCTATCTACTGCCTCAGAGACATCTTAATAGAGGTGAAAGAAATACTTTTCTTTTTGAAAGCCATTTTAGGAAATGGTTATAGACCTCCAGGGCAGAGCAAGGAGGCAGGTCAGGAAATATTTATGCAGAGGAAGGATACCTATAAAACTGCAGAACATTGATCACAAGGGATTGTAGAATTACCCTGACACCGACTCAGATTGGAGCAGGACAATGGTCCCTAACAGTGTGTATTTTTAAGAGTGCAGAGGCAGTGGCTGATAAAGCAACTGTTGGAACAGAAATATGTGCCTTAAGAATTTGATCATATAACCATGGAAACTTTAAATAGTATTAAGAGTTTTAAGGAGCCTTAAAAGTCATCCCCTGATTCTTTCCCTTCGCTCTTTGGTAGTACATTGGTGCATAGAAGTTCATTCACTCTTGGAGACTAGGAGGACACTGAAGCAGTATTGTGCTAAAGGCTCCACAGTGGAATGAAAAACTAGAATGTGCTTCCCTGGGTGTAAAATGTTACCGACAAAAATAGCAGCACTAGAAAGATAAAAATCCCATGGAATACCTGCATGCGTTTTCTTAGACTCAGCTTTACAGCATCAAGGTCCAAGAGACAAAACCAGCGGTTCTCAACCTGTGGGTCGCAACCCCTTTGGGGGTCGAATGACCCTTTCACAGGGGTTGCCTAAGACCATCGGAAAACACATATATAATTACATATTGCTTTTGTGATTAATCACTATGCTTTAATTATATTCAATTTATAACAATGAAAATACATCCTGCATATCAGATATTTACATTATGATTCATAACAGTAGCAGAATTACAGTTATGAAGTAGCAAGGAAAATAATTTTATGGTTGGGGGTCACCACAACATGAGGAACTGTATTAAAGGGTCGCGGCATTAGGAAGGTTGAGATCCACTGGACAAAACTATGAAATTTGACTTCAATAACTTTGTCCCACCCTCTGCTCAACACTTGGTTTTCTCAGGATAATAGCTCTACATCCATTCTTCCCTTGCCTTTCCAGCAAACTTAGAGCTAGCTGTTACATCGAATGGGAGCTGATGAGAAAGAAATCAATTCACAATAAGGATCTATGACACAATTGTTTAATTTTCCCCTTTTTTGTGAAAGGCGAATTTCAGACATCAGGGAGAGTCTCTTGGTTAAATATTTTTTTAAGGTAACCCTGACTCACTCTGCACAAGTAGCCACAGGCAATCTTGTCAAGTAATTGCAAACATGAGCCACTTGTCAAAGTAACATTCTATGGAAACTGGTAGGGAGGTACTTTACAGGAGGAGAATCCAAATTTGAATTTGATTATGTCCTTGCATGAAATGAGTTATCCTTTTCCCAGAGTGCAACAGGAATACATTTACTAAACCTATATAATCTAACAGAAGTCATTTAAATATTGCAACCAGTACCACAGTTTTTAATTTTATCATTTATTTGGAAAGGAATAAAATAGGAACAACTCTTGATAAAGTTAATGTGGTTTGATTAATCAAGAAAAGTGCCTTCAACTCCAGTAAATATTAGAGTAACTCTAAAGCATAGGTTCTTTCTTCCTTGGCGTTTGTATCTTTTATACCAGAACCTGCTTATCTGTTTCTGTGTAGTTCAGAACCATTACAAGACCATCACAACAACATATCCCAGATTCTTTAGGTAGGAATCAACTTCTTGGAGGTATGCATTACTCTCAAAAGCCACAATGCGAGCAAATGTAAATGTATTTAAAATACACAGAAACAATCACACACACACACAGATCACTGTTCAAAAATATCCTGTTCTAGTTAATTATTGCTGCATGACAAAAAACTAAAAACCTCATGACTTAAATCTATAGTGATTTGTTTAGCTTAGAGTCTGCAATGTGGGCAGGGCTTAGTATAGGAATCCTCCTCTCTGCTCCTATGGCTGGCAGTCAATCCACTTTCAGTGGAGCGCACTCATGGCTAGCAGAGTGGTGCGGCCTGTTTGCTGGACGCTCAGCCGGGGCTGAGGGTCAAGGACTTCGGTTCTTCATTACCTGGCTCTCCCTGTGGGCTGCCTGCCTTACTCTTGGCATGATGTCTGTGTCTCAGAAGTGAGCATCTTAACAGACCCAGTGGATATGGCCAGCTTACTGAGACCTCAGTTCAGAATCTCGCACAGTGTTCCTGGCCAGCAGTCACAGAGCCCAGGTTCACAAAGAAAAACAACAACAACAAACAAACCTGTACTCTGCCTTTTGGTGGGAAGGGGGTTGAGAATTGGGGGTTCATATTTTAAAGCACTACGTATCTCTTTTTGAAACTCCCTTGGTAAAATCTACTAAAATCTTTTTAGATGTCAAGGAGGATCCAATACACAGACGCTTTTCAGAAGCAAGTCTACTCTTTAAAATATAGTATGCCTCCTTTACAAAATATTCATATTATCGTTTACTGCTCATTATTGATGCTACATTATTCCTAATACCATCAAATCGCTGTTGTGATTTCTACCTGACTCACCAAAACAGAGGTTAATTCATTATGCTGTGATAAACTGCCCTTTCTGGAAAGCGACTTAGCCCTCGCAGAGCACTTTAGCAATATTTCATATTTTCTTGTAATAATCTGAAAGAGTTAATGCACCCCTTGAAGGGCTAACAAACAACTACCATCAAGAAGGGTCTGAAGTGCAGAAATAATTGGGTTCATTATGTAAAATGGTGCATGAACTCGCCCTAACTCTGGGAAACAAATGGAAAATTTGTGCTTGCATTAAGTCTACCATACTGATTACTGCAGATGAATTTAAAATCTTGACCAAATGGCTTAACAAAGAAATAAAGGAAAAACATACACACAGATGCCCCAAGTTTGAACATACAACATAAGAATATCTATGTTTTTAGTCCCGTTTATAGGTTTTCCAAAAATTTGAAAATAAACAAAACCTTCTGGCTTTGCATGTCTGTGGGGAGTTTGGGACTTTAGGTACACATATTTGAAAATCTTTTGCATAAATCTGCATATGTTTACATGCAATGACAGACATACTGTCGCTTCCCAAATGTGGCTAGGATAATTTAATCTTCTGCAACATTTTGCATAGCATATGTAGGTGTAATATGCTCAGTAACATTACCTGAAAATATGCAAAGTATACTTAGCTCATGTGTACATAGTTCTCATGTTAAAAGATGTAGTTAGAACTGAGATAACATTTTGCAGCTTTACTCTGTGCATTTAAACAACTCAAACCAAATTAGCCATAAAGTGAGCTTTTAAAAAATGTAAATTAAAAATACTTCTAGATTTGCTTATTGTACATTCTTTGAGCTCATTTGTATTTCTTTAGATAGCTTTTTGGTTTTTCTTCGCAGTTGTTACATTTGTTTTATATGTCATTCAACACTGTGAGTTGGAGATTGTTGAAAGTGTTATAAAAAGAGATTATGAGAGCATTTACTCAAAAACACTAAAACAATAAACACTATAAAAACAATATTGGCTAAAGCACATATTATTAAAAATAAGATGTCAATGCATTTTTTAAAAAAGGGAACTATTCTAAAACTTACAGAATTTATTGAATCCCGTAGACCCTGTGCTTTTAATTTTTTGCTGTTAGAAGCATGCCTTCTTTTTTTTATAACTCTTTGATTTCATAGGCTGATGATTCTTTGTTACAAATTTCCTCTCTGAATTAATGTTTAATTTTTGTTCATCCAGGAATTATACTATTGTAAAATATTATAAAAGTACAAGTAAGCTAAAAGAACAAAAGCACCTTTAGTCCTATCATCTGTTAATAGTCCACCCAACTTTTCTTTTATTACCATACTTAATTGATAAAAAGTATCAAATAGGCATTTTTTCACTAAATATTGTACATTAAATGTATTTCTATGTCATTTAAGTATTCCATAACATTTTGTTTATTGGCTGCATATCTTTTTTGTTATGGTTGTTCCTCTCTCACCCGAGGATATTTTCCCATTGATTTTTTAGAGAGAGTGGAAGGGAGAAGGAGAGACAATGAACAAGAAACATCGATGTGAGAGAGACACATCGATTGGTTTCCTCCCACAGGTGCCCTGACCAGGGATTGAGCCTGCAACCAAGGTATCGGCCTTTGACAGGAATCGAGCCCAGGACCCTATAGTCCACGGCCAGACACTCTATTTACTGAGCCAAACCGGCTAGGGCAGGGGCGGCATATCTTTTAATTATCACTTTTTTAAGAAGCAGGTTTCTTGGAAGCTCTCTTTAGTTACAAATGATCTCTAAATAAACATGTTTCCTTTTTAGCAAAGGGATTAAACAAATTCATATCATTTTTAAAGTTTGAAAGTGGCTCTTCATCTGTTCATCAGTCACTCCTTCCAGTCTCCCCCTCTTCTTGCAGGATTTGAGGTTTGTATAGTGAATGTCCTTTCTTTATCCATGTAATTAATCTCCATTTACCTCATAACTGTTTGGGATAGCACCTACGCTGAGGATGTAAGACCATCACTGAAGCCCTATTTTCCCATGTCCATAAATATAAAGTTGCATTCTTAGGTGTTTATTTAAAAAACTAATAAGACTTATAATCATGCATGGTGAAGATAAAAATGTGATAACTCTTATTTTATATATTATATCCTAACATTTCAGATCATTAACAAACAATTGTTTATACCTAGAACACCTTATTACCTTACACCTCTACTTAAAATTCAAAGTGTGGCCAACAGCTCCTCCATTATCTGCCCCTCCCTCACTTTGCAGCCTCTCTTTCCATCATTGCCTAGCCCACCACTTCTCATCCATGTGGGATCAGCTGAAGTAGACAGGCTGCTCTTTCTTTTGTTTTCACTGGGCTACTGTCTTACCTTCCTTCAAGACTTAGCTTAAGCTGTTCTCCTGAAGAAGCCATCCGTGACCTCCCTAATCAGAGTCAGGCTCCCTTTCTCTGGGAGCTGCATTGCTGTGTTTTTATGCTCCCATTTGTTCCTTCAGCTGTGAGCTCCTTGAGGACAGGAATGAAGGAAAGAACGTAGTCTGCTTGTACCTTTGAAAACATCTTCAGAGGTGGGCCTCCAGATGGCCCTCTTTGGGCTCTCTTTGAAACCTTCCAAGAATAAGCTTTGCATGTGCAAATATAGTCTCTCTCCATGCATATTGAAGAAGGCATGTATGCCAGAGCTGTGGCTTTGCTGTTGCTGTCCATAATCTGTTCATGGGTAATAGGTATGTTCTGTGTTATAGAGAGAGTCTTCATTTTGTTTTGTTTTTTGTCTCCACCTGAAGTCTGTGGCTGAAATAATCCATATGTGATACTTGTTAGTGTCCCTTATTCATTCATGTAGTCCCTATCTATAACACAGCTATCAGGTACCAGGAGCAATGATAAGCAATGGCACCGCAAAGAAGTAATAATTCAGCCATAATTTGTCTTTACATTCTGAGATTTGCCTTTGGCCTACCACATGTTTTTCCTTTGTTAGATATTTTTACTTCCATGTTATTAAACAGTGACATCCAGGGAGCTATGGACTAGAATGAAAAACATGATCCCTGCCCTTGAGATGCCTTCATAATAAAAGGCGGTAGAAGTGCAAAAGGATAATGTGTATAAGGGCCACAAATGTGTAAATATTTTAAAGATTCTAGTAACTTAATAATAATATCAACTAATATTTAACACCTAAATCTCATAGAGTCGTGAGAATTAAATAAGCTAATCAAGTGTTTCATAAGTGCTTGCTATTATTACTAGTTACTAATTATAGTCTAGATGCGTTGTAAGCATTTTATATATATGAACCTTATATACTTCTCATTCAAATCTTTATGTTACCCTATGAAATTGTTGTATTATCATCCTCATTTTATAAATAAAGAAATTGAGGCTTAGAGATATAGGTTATCTAGAATGCAGGTCCCCTCTCTCTCAATTTACTTCTCTTTCCACTGCAGAGAGCTGCTCAAATTTATCTAGCAGTTAGAATCCCTTTGATTCTGCTACTCTGAAGTTACCCGTAAAATGATTTTACTTTATATTTATTGGAAGTACTAAGTGCCTCTTGGTCATAGATAAATAGAGGGCAATGGTGTCAGTGAGAATGAAGAAAAATGATAGAACATTTTCCTTTTAATTTTTTACTCACAATTTTTTAAACATCTTATGGCTCTAGTAAAGGTCACATAGAGTTCAGTGTTCAAGGGAATGGTTATTTTAAAATACTTTACTCAAGTCTCCTCTAATTCAACATACAATTAACTTTAGATTTTGTATTGATAATTTTCCTCAACAAAGATAAATTAACTCTTTAACTCAAAGAGGTAGAAGTTGTGTATTGACTGTAATGAATAATAAGACCTCTTTAATTTATTCCAACAACATCAAAAGTGTTCTAAAATTTTAAATCTATACTTCTGTAGGTGGGGAGTTCAGTTATTTTAAACATAACTTACAAATCTATAACTAGCTATTGAATAAAACAATTTAAATAACTTTATTATTATCAGTGCTTTCCTAGATACATTCTACTATTGGAAAAACTCTTAGAGGTTAGTTTAAGTGCAAGTAAGTGTTAACCTACATAATACTATGAGGATGTCTGAAGGGACTAATTACTCATATCTTTGTTCCCTCCAAATTCTAAACCAATTGAAAATTTAACATAAGAGCCAAACAGAGACTGAGCTACACTTGTGGTGGGCAGTTAGACAGACTTGAGCAGAACAAGGACAATGGACCAGGTAGAGAAGGTCACCAGGGTAGAAAGCCCCAGGTGCCTAACAAAGGAAAATTATAGGTTGGGACCTTGCCCCCGGGGTGACCTTTCATCCCTAGCATATCTCTGGTCATGGGGTTTGGACCCCATGACCTTTCCTCCCTAGAGAGAACCTCTAGGTCACAATTATATTTCAGCCCAGGCCCAGAAAACAACAAGACCAGACAAGCGACCCTATATAACTGACCTCAGGACCAGATGCATTGGTTAATGACCCCTAGCCCTGATGCTGACCAATCAATCAGCGGAGACCTGGGCCCTGAAGGGACACACCTGAAAAGCTGCTGAATATTATATCAAGATCTTCCCCTAGGACCTCCCCTAAAATTTCCACCCTTAAAACAGAGGACCCAGTGATCTCCCTGCTGGGAACATGCCACAGCCTTCCCTTTCGCTCCTCTCCCACCTCCCCAGGCACATTGCCATTACCTTCCTCACTCCCAAGCTTCAAAGGCCCTTCCTTTACCTTTGTGATTGTATAAATAGATGTTCCCTTATAGTTGGAGTCTTGGCTCTGAATCCTTTCTTAGCCAGAACTCCAGTACCTAGCTGAACCCAGGTCCAGTTTGATCCCATGGGTCTAACACCTGGTACCCGTTCCAGCCGCATACAACACTATCATTATCACCTTTAAAGTCAGAACATGGCATATGGCTTACATCTAAAGCGAAATCAGTTTTAGTTCTGAATTGACTTCACTTACCTAGTTTTACATGGGAACCTAGCAACTCAGCCCCATCTCTTGAAGGGACAGGGCCTGTCACACTGTACCCTGGAGGAAGAAGACATGGCACATGACTTCCTGGTAAGCAGGTTCAGAGAGGCTGAGCTTTGCCTGCGTAGAGACCCTCTTCCAAGCCTCACATCAGATCACCTCATTGTTCCTCCATTTGAGGTGACGAGGGAGGAGCAAGTAATGAGGTTGCATGCCGGGAGCCGGTCCATGCTTGCTGTTTCAAGGGACCTGGCATATATGGCATACTGTTCTTAATATGTTTGCTCACCTTCTTGGCACTATGTGTTTTAACCAAGGTCTCTGAGAAAGGTTGTTTCCCCAGGTAGGGATTTTCCCCTGAAGTTAGGGAGGGAATAAAACCTCTTAACTAAGTGCCAGGCGGGTAATTAATCACTTTAACTATGAACAATCATGCTTAAGCTACATAATCTTTACTCCCTGGAATGGAGATAAGAAACACCCTAACCTTTGTAATAGAGATTGATAGGATTGAATCAACTGGTATAAATACAGATGTAACAAGACAGCAAGAGACAGAAGAGAGACAGAACCTAGGCACAGAACCTACACAGAACGTTCTCTAGAGACAGAAGAACTTCGCTGGAGAGAACATGGCAAAAGATCCTGGACAGAAACTGGCCTCAGAACCTAGAGACAGAACCTAGCGAGAGAACATGGCAAAAGATCCTGGACTGAACCTGACTACAGAAATTGGCAAGAGAACCTGACTAGAACCTGGTGACTGAACCTGGCTGGAGAACCTGGACAGAACTTGGCTGGAGAACCTAGCGAGGGAACATGGCTACAGAACCTGGCTGGAGAATCTGGAGAACCTAGCAAGAGAACATGGACACAGAACCTGGCTGGAGATCCTAAGCAGAACCTCTCTGGAGATCCAAACCAGAACTTGGCTGGAGATCCTGGCTGGAGATCCTGGCTAGGCTGCTGATCAACTGAATGCTGTCTCCGTGTCATTCCTTCTTCGCAGACTCCGTCCACACCTTTGGGGACCCCTGGACCCACTGGGGTTGGACCCCAGCAGTTGCAGAGTGGAAGAGAAACGCAGAATCTGTCTTCTAATATTTCTTAGGAACTCCTATTTTATAGACTGAGGAAAGAATGTGGGTAAAAGATAAAGGAAGTTTCCTTTATATATATATATGTTTCTAAATTCTTTAAAGATTTAGTGAAAAAGGAAAGCATTATGTCATATGATAATAGTAGTCTAGTGGGACAGACAAAACTTTAAGAACCCATTACAGTATATAATACTGACCTAGAGATTATTATACTGAGTGAAATAAGCCAGTCAGAGGAAGACAAATATCGCATGATCTCACTGATATGTGGAATCTAATGAACAAAATAAGCTGACAATCATAATAGGTCCAGAGGCATGGATACGTGAAACAGACTGACGGATCCCAGAGGGGAGGGGTGTGGGGGGACAGGAAGAGATTAACCAAAGAACAGATATGCATATATGCATAGCACATGGACACAGACAGCAATGTGGTGAAAGCCTGGGATGGGGCAGGGTGTGGGTGGTAGGGGGCAAAAATGGGTAATATGAGGGACATCTGTAATACTCTCAACATTAAAAAAATTACAATAAAATAAAAAATATTTAAAAAAACAATAAAAAGACAATAAATACAATGAAACAAAGAAGCACAGGATACTATGAGAAGTAGTGAAGAGGCCCTCACTTATCTTAGGAGAACAGAAAGCTTGGGAAGGGTTCCCAGAAGAGGAACTATACTATCTGAATTGTTAATGTAGAAGACCACCAGGTAATGAAGAATTGCCTTCGGTCCTGATGTTCTATAGGGGAAGGATGTTTATAGCATTTGGGACCTGGGGAATATTTGATAAGCAAAAGTATCTAAGAATAGTGACTGCTTAGAAAAAATATCACATAGTTCAACAAACAGTTCAGTGTTAGAACATGAAATGAATGAAATTGGAGCCAGATCATATAGGTGCTATACATAATGTTA
Organism: Myotis nattereri; assembly: GCF_964212035.1. Classification (NCBI taxonomy): domain Eukaryota; kingdom Metazoa; phylum Chordata; class Mammalia; order Chiroptera; family Vespertilionidae; genus Myotis; species Myotis nattereri. Next base: position 81,822,582 of record NC_138075.1, read on the forward strand.
AGAAGTTCATACTTTGTTGAACATGTAGTGGAGAGTCATGGCTAGACTTGAGGGGAGTGGCATGGTCATACCTTGGTATGGTCATACCTGAGATTTCCTGGTATCTATGTAGAGAACAGATTGTAGGACCATGATGAGGGAGCAGGAGGAGCTATAAAAGTTTATGAAAATCTAGACAAGAACAAATGAAGGTAGAGAGGGAGCTTTATGATGCACACTGCAATGTGCATATGATGCTTTATTGAGTTGTACACTTGAAGCCTGTATGGTTTTCTGAACAAATGTCACCCCAATACATTAAATTAAAACATTTGAAGGAAAAAATAAATATCAAGGTAGTACAATCTATGAGATTATAGTAGGAAGATATTTAGGTAGATATGGTAAATTATTGAGTATGGGGTTAAAGCAGGGAGAGAACATTATTCACCAAGACATATGATACTTTGTACTTAGTTCTAACACAGTGGTTCTCAACCTTCCTAATGCCGCGACCCTTTAATACAGTTCCTCATGTTGTGGTGACCCCCAACCATAAAATTATTTCCGTTGCTACTTCATAACTGTAATTTTGCTACTGTTATGAATCATAATGTAAATATCTGATATGCAGGATGTATTTTCATTGTTACAAATTGAACATAATTAAAGCATAGTGATTAATCACAAAACAATATGTAATTATATATGTGTTTTCTGATGGTCTTAGGCGACCCCTGTGAAAGGGTCGTTTGACCCCCAAAGGGTTCGCGAACCACAGGTTGAGAACCGCTGCTCTAACATAACAGTTAATATACTATATCCTATTGTGGTGTTTGTTTTTTCTTATAACTTTACTCTCTGTGTTTTCCTAAGTGTATTACCTACATTTTAGGGGATGAAAAGAACTTAGAAATTTTAATGGCAAATCATAATGTCATTTGCTAATTGAACAGTCTCTCTGGATATTTTTTAAAATGTGAATGTGGATGAGTAGAAAAGAATAAAATAATATTAATATTTAGTTTTAGTTTCAAAGTCCTAAAACTATGTTAGACAAGAATCTTTTAGCAGCGGGTAAAATATCTAACCATTAAGAGAGGTATTTTTGTTTCAGCAGCAGCATTTATATTTACAGCATTTACATTACATACAACCCAATGACATTCCTATTTTTCTAAGGTTACATTCTAAGGGCAATTGCTGAATTTATGCTTTGGGGATCTGTTTCCTTTTTTAAAATGTATATTTTATTGATTTCAGAGAGGAAGGGAGAGAGATAGAAACATCAATGATCAGAGAGAATCATTGATCAGCTGCCTCCTGCATGCCCCCTGCTGGGGATTGAGCCTGAAATCTCGGCATGTGCCCTGTCCCAGAATCAAACCATGATCTCCTGGTTCATATGTCAACACTCAACCACTGAGCAACACAGGCGAGGCCAATCTGTGTCTTTATAGTGTGTGTGTGCACATAGTATTTACTTTTAGCATATTTTTAAATGCATTAAATTATTTTTATTCTCGTGATAAGAACGTTTGGTTCATTGGTATTCTTGTGCTTAGTCCCCTTTGAAGAGAAAAAAATAAGACAGAAGAAACACAAACAAAAATATTTATCCAAAGTCATTGTACACTGTGATGCTCACCAGAGTTCCTTGTCTGTCTGGCCACTCTTCCTTGCTCACTCCACATCCCTTCTGTAGGAACTTCCTCTGACCTTCTTCATCTAGATGATGCAATTAAACAAATACACACAGGCTACTATGGGCAACAGCTGGAAGGGCATACCAGTCAGTCCAGGGAGGGGCAGGCTGAGGAAAGTCTTACAGAAGAGACACTGTAATATTTGAATAAGGGTGGTCATGGTAGGAGAACACCACGAAAGGAAGTGTTTTGGAGGTGCTAATGATCAGCATGAACCTGCACTGAGACAGATTGATTTTTCCAGGATCTTCTTGTGCTTAATAAACTTAGTCCATGAGAAGATATAATGCAGACTAACAGATCCCTCTCATTCTGATTACTTTTTTGAGCAGAGAAGTAGGGACATGGGAGCTGTTGTCAGTGAACATATTATTGCAGGTAGCATGGGAATAAGAAAAAACTTGCCCAACACCAGTGGAAGAATACAGCACATCTGTGGAATGAATCAGAGATTAGCAATGGAGAGAAGGTCTTTTCTGTGTTCTCTATAGCGCTCCCATGCCTGATTCTAGTTCATTTTTAATGTTCAGCTGCATTCCCACCCTTGGGTTTCATAAGACACTAAATACTCTTAATAATGCACACTCTGTAGCTCAATAAGTTTTCTGTTACTCCCTAACAAGAGTTCTACGCAACACAGATATAACACAGGAAGTTTTCTTTGACATTGTTGCTTGGGCTGCCAGAAATGACAAAAACAAAAAATAAAAATAAAACATGTTTAATAAGAATGTGATACATCTTCTTTAAAGCTCTTTTCTACTTTTTTTTCATTTGAAAATACTTTCAAGAAAGTACTGTGACATTTGCCAGAGAGAATCGGGGTGTTGGGGGCGGGGGGGCGGAGCTATGTGTTTGTGCCAAAGATGTAGTTAGCATTTTCCAAAAAGCTGGAAATATGAGCTCAGTAACATTACTATGAATCCAACTTGTTCAGCAAAGGTGTAACCACCTCACCAAAGTAAAATTTACAAGAGTGAGAGAAATTTACAAGAATGAGGGAAGGAAGAGCGGGAAATACTCTATTGCCCGGGTTATTCCATGGAAATAGAGCAACAATAGGATCGCCTGACTGGGATGAATGTAGACAAGACAAACAGTGGGGGGAAGTGTGAGCAGTTCTGGGAGGTAGGTGTGGATAATCTCTTTCCAGTTGACATACTGTACCCCCACTTCTCCTCAATCTCAGCTCCTAAAGTAGTGATGGATTCACTGAACCAGTTACTTTCAATGGGGATTGAATGCTGGATAACTGAAATAATTTCCAGAACAATACTAGTAACTAAAGTCACATAGATATACAATGTCTTAACCCGGAATCATTGTTAGAGTGGTAAGAATTCCAGATGTCATAGAAAACTGCCCAGCTTATGGGTTTTTGGGATTTCATACTTTATGCCAGATGTGGTATGAGTTTCTTGAGCCTAGACCAGAGATTACGGTTTGATATCTTTGAAACCCTAGCAACCAGCTCAAGGTAGGAACTTAGTACATGTTTAGTAAACGAATAAGTGAGGATGCTTACTTCTGCTTCTTCTGTAGAGAATACTGTGTCAGTCCGATGCTTATTGGAAACAACAGAGTTACATTCCCTTTGGGTTACTGAAAGTGTGGTTTGTAAGTTTGGAAAACCAATTCTGAGATGACAGGATCGGGAACAGAAACAAAAACAACAAAGCAGACTGGCCCTGTGAGAACATGATGCCACCAGTGTTGCGCATTACTCAGTGCAGCTTACCCCTTAACACATCCGAGAAAAGAAATTGGATGCCACTCCTCCCACCATCTGTTCCTATTGCCCAGAGACATGTGCAAAGAGCATGGGGGCAGAGCAGATTTTGTAGCTAACATCTAAAGCCTGGAGCAGATTCATCTGATTGGAACAGCCAAAGACACACTCCCTAGGCATAAGGGAGGCTGTGGATATAAAAATCTACCACTTTTAGATTGTTGGGTGAGAGGTAGGCTATGCCTCCCACCAAGAATCCTAAAATGAAAGGTTACCCAAATATAGAAAGGAGATTTAGAATAGGAACAGCCAAAAAGAAAAAAAAAAAGTCTATTTCAAGTGTCCCCTGGAGATGGATTTAGGTTTATGTGTACAAGGTGTTGTCATGCGTCAGCCCCAGTTTCTGTTTCTGTAGCTAAGGCCTTATAAACTGAGTCTTTCTTTCCCAGCTCATCTGCACTTCTCCACATTGCACAGTGATTACCCAGGTCGCCATCAACTCCTACTTCCCCCTCCGCATCCCCCTCTCCAACCACCACCACCAATATGACTTAAACATTTTTTTCAGGTTGCAAACACTTGACAGACACATACAGTACTTGTGTATTTTTAAAGAGAGAAATCAATGCTCAGAAACAAGAGGGTATTGACTGGAATTTCAGGATAAAGGAGAATGATAACATTTTAAGTACAAGATTTTTTTTTTAAATATTTTATTGATTTTTTACAGAGAGGAAGGGAGAGAGATAGAGAGTTAGAGACATCGATGAGAGAGAAACATCGATCAGCTGCCTCCTGCACACCTCCCACTGGGGATGTGCCCACAACCCAGGTACATGCCCTTGACCGGAATCGAACCCGGGACCCTTCAGTCCGCAGGCCGATGCTCCATCCACTGAGCCAAACCGGTTTTGGCAGTACAAGATTTAAATAGGAGAACAGTTCCACAAGGACATGCGAAAGACACAAAAGATAATTGTTAGAAACATTTAAGATGATCAATGATGAAAATTACTAGACTGACTAGATTTAAATCCCAGTTTTATCATTTAAAATGTGCTACTTAGGGTCATTTATTTAACTTCCTCTTGTCTTTGTTCTTCATTATTACTTAACTCAGAGGATTGTAATGAGGATTAAATTAATATATAATTTTGATTTCGATGATATACTCTTTGAATAAAGATTGCTTGTAAAAGTTATAGAGCAGAGTATTTAGTATACTACTCTGTATAAAATGGAGGGGATGAATTATATTCATTTTGTTGAGTATGCAAAAATAAATTTAAAATGATCCAAAAAACCTGCCATTCATTGTTGCTGTAAAAGTAAGGGGAGTAACTAGGCAGAGGGGAGGCAGAAATGAATGTATTTTGCTGGATTTTTAAATTTGAAACATGTATATATATTACCTAATATTGAACTGTATATTAAATTTTTAAAAAGAAAATTGAAAACATGTAGGACACATTAAAATACATAGAAAATTATAACAATAACTAAGCTAATTCTGAAAAAGAGGAGTATGAGAGAATTAGTCTAACAGATATTACAATGTAAATACAAAGTGTTGAAAATGTAAATGGTGTGATAATGGTACTACAACAGAGAGACATATCAAAGAAAAGTTATATATTCTAAAAATAGACACAAATCCATATGAGGATTAAGTAATGTTAAAGGTGGTATCTAAAATCAACTCTGAAGAAAAGACAGACTGTTTAGTAGGTGATATTAGGACAACTGAGAAAATATCTGAAAAAATAAATGTTGGCCAATATTACATTGATCATTAGGATATTTAAAATAGGTAAAATACTTAAATATAAGAAATAAATTACAAAATTGCTAGGAGAAAAAATGAGGTGATTCATTTCTTTGAGGTGGAAAGGACTTTTGGACTTTGAGTCAAATTCCAAATAGCAGAAAGGAAATGAAAATGATTGTTAAACAGGAGAGAGAGAGAGAGAGAGAGAGAGAGAGAGAGAGAGAGAGAATGAGAATATGACACAGACAGACGGGGATGAAGGGAGAGAGAGAAAGAGAAAAGTAAATTGAAATCATTGCATTGACTAATTTTCCCAATTTAAAGAACTCTAATACAGAAACTATGGTAGAATAGACACTTATATATAGCTATTGAGAGTATAAGTTTGCATAATTCTTATGGTAGGTAAATTAACAAAATATATTAAAATTAGTGACAAATATATTTAAATTATATATTCTTGGCTTAGTACTTCCACTTCTGAGAATTTATACTATAGTTCTATTTTTCTCTGTACAAAATTGCAAATGTACAAGGCTATTTACTCCAGCAGTGTTTATATTAGTTTCAACGATATGAAGTGGACATTTTATGTGGATCAAAAATGGTTGAATGTTGGCAGCTTTATATGGTTCAGCCTGTAATAGCAAATGATTGGAGGACATGTTTATTAATAGGATATGGTTCAATAAGTTATGTTGCATGAAGACAAAGTAATAGCATAAAATAATGAAGATAATCTGTTCACACCCCTATGAAAATATTGCCAATATATTGTTATTTGGGGAAAAAACAACCAAGATTTTTAACATGTGTGCCATATACAGTGTTTTCTGTAAAAATTAGGTAAATTAATAGTATATGCTGTATTTAAGTGCATAAAAGATAAAAAGAACCTTAAAATGTGTAATAGTGGTTAGCTTTGGGGAGGAAATGAGTCAGAGCTTGTGCATATGGACATAGCATTGTCACATGGAACTGGGAAGTGTATGTCTCTTATGAGAGATGGCAACTGTGTGGAAAGGGCCCATAGGAGGGTGTGGGAAGGAATTTGCATTGCATACATTTTAATATGTTTTGATATTTTAGTTATTGTTCTGTGGATAAAGAGTCCAAGAGAGTTATACTATGTGAACTGCTATGTACATATAAAAAGAGAATCTTACAGATCCAAAGGCTCAGTGAGTAGAGAGTAGGGTAAGTATGGTGTCACATAACACACAATGGACCACAGTTCACTCAGGATTGGGACAGGTGTTCTGCTTCTGTAGCCACTGCCCCTCTACCGCTACCAGTAATAACATCCACGCAAGAGTAGCCTTTATTTATTAAGTCCTATTTGTTATATTCTGTGTGGCACATCTTGTTTAATTGTCACAAAATTTTCACTGTACCATTGTCCAATATTGGACAACCAATTAAAGTGTCAGTTCTGGGATCTGGAGAGGTTTTCTTGACCCCAAAGCTCGTATATCCTTTCCAGTATTCCATTTAGTTTCAAACTTTAGTGAGCATTAAAATATGTCAGAAGTGTAGATTCCTGACCTTGCCCCAGAGAGTCTGGTTTGCTGGGTCTGAGTTACCTGTACGGTACCATCTTTCTAGTAGTTCAAATGCTGTTGGCCAGTGGTTACTGTAAATAATACCATGCTATTTTTAACTGCCTTCTTGTTCCTGGTAAAGAATCTGCAAATGACTATAATGGCAAGTTTCTGTAGTTGCAGGAAAAATGGCCACCAACATGGGGTCTCCAGGATTAGTCTCTTAGGCCACAGTGTAGTGAAAGAGAAGGGGTTGTCGAATGGGGTTTCTTTGGTGAAGTGAAGACAGAGAGGTTAGAAGCAGGCTGAATAACCTGTGTTCTAAATTTATCCTTGGAGATTAGAATTCTCCAAGAATTGTAAAGGGCCTTAGGATCTATACTTCTGAAAGGGCTCAGAACAATTCTGATAATTAGCCATGTTTGAAAACAACTGGGCTGCATTCTTTCAAACATTTTCTCTCCAATCTTGTTAAGATGATTGCATCATTTCAGAAGTCCTGCTCAAATAATCAATGGTAAATATTATGCAGTTGTAGCTTGTCTTATTAAGATAGTATTTTCTTCATATTTTTACAAGTAATTTTTGAATATGTGTTTGTACAAGGCACAGAGCAAGGTACATGAATAGATACAAATATGGATCAGGCATATGGAAAATGAGGCATGTCCACAAATGAAGTGTGTTACAAAGTATAAAGTCTGCTGAGAATCAAGATGCTATGAAAAATCAGGAGGGGAAAAAGAAACAGAATTTTCAATTGGGGGATTTGGGAAAACTTTACAGAAGAAATGATATTGGACTAGGTCTTGAAGGATGGATATGCTCTTAACAAGCCAATATGGCATGGAAGATAACTCCAGGCAGAAAGAACACCATGAGCCCCTATGGGGCATATATTTAGATTAGACCAAAACACAACTTTGAATAGCAGTATTAAACAAATGGGTTTTTAAACATTCAAAGAAGAACTAAAACCTATTCTTCTCAAACTATTCCAAAAAATTCAAGAGGAAGGCACACTTCCAAGCTCTTTCTATAAAGCCAGCATTACCCTAATCCCCAAAACAGATAAAGACAACACAAAGAAAGAGAATTACAGGCCAATATCCCTGATGAATATAGATGTTAAAATCCTCAACAAAATTCTAGCAAATTGGATCCAGCATTATATTAGAAAGATCATACACCATGACCAAGTGGGATTTATTCCAGGGATAAAGGCTAGTACAATATTCACAAAACAATAGACGTGATACAACACATAAGCAAATTGAGAGAAAACAATCGCATAATCCTATCAACTGGTGAAAAAAAGGCATTTGACAAAATTCAACAGCCTTACTGATAAAAACTGTCAGCAGAATGGGAATAGAGGGATCATACCTCAACATAGTAACAGCCTTATATGACAAACCTACAGCCAACATCATACTCAATGAGCAAAATCTAAAACCATTTCCCCTAAGAACAGGAACAAGACAGGGATGCCCACTTTCACCACTCCTGTTTGACATAGTACTGGGAGTGCTAGACATAGTGATCAGACAAGAAGAAGAAATAAAAGGCATCCAAATTGGAAAATAAGAGGTATAATTGTCATTATTCGCAGATAACATGATATTGTACATAGAAAACCCTAAAGACTCCATCAAAAAAACTACTAGAACTAATAAATTAATTTGGCAATGTAGCAGGATACAAAATTAACACCAGAAATCTATGGCTTTTTTAAATACTAATAATGAACTCACAGAAAGAGAAACTAAAAAAAGATCCCATTTACCACTGCGACAAAAAAATTAAGATAGCTAGGAATAAATTTAACCAATGAGGTAAAGGACCTGTACTCAGAAAATTACAGGATGCTGAAAAAAGAGATAGAGGAAGACATAAACAAATGGAAGAACATACCGTGTTCATGGATTGGTAGAATCATCATCATTAAAATGCCCATACTACCCAAAGCAATTATAGATTTAATGCAATCTCCATTAAAATATCAATGGTATACTTCAAAGATCTAGAACAAACTCTCCAAAAATTAATCTGGAATAAAAAAAGACCCTGAATAGCTGCAGCACTCTTGAGAAAGAAGAACAAAGATGGAGGGATCACAATACCAGGTATCAAACTATACTACAAAGCCACTGATCTCAAAACTGCTTGGTACTGGCACAAGAACAAATATATAGACTAATGGAATAGGACAGAGAATCCAGAGATCCACCCAAGCCATTATGCTCAATTAATATTTGACAAGGGAGGCAAGAGCACACAATGGAGTCAAGACAATCTTTTCAATAAATGGTGATGGGGAAACTGGACAGATACATGCAAAAAAATTAAACTAGACCACCAATTCACACCATACACAAAAATAAACTCAAAGTGGATAAAGGACTTAAATGTAAGACGAGAAACCATAAAATCCTAGAAGAAGCCATAGCAGCAAAATAGCAGACATTTGTCGTAGCTATATCTTTGCTGATATAGCTCATATGGCAATAGAAACTAAGGAGAAAATAAAAAAATGGGACTAAAAAGCCTTTGCACAGTGAAAGAAACCATCAACAAAACAACAAGAAAGCCCACTGCATGGGAGAACATATTTGCAATGTTATCTCCAATAAGAGTTTAATCTCCAAAATTTATAGGGAACTTATACAACTTAACAAAAAGAAGATAAAAAACCCAATCAAAAAATGGGCAAAGGACCTAAATAGACACTTTTTGAAAGAGGACATAAAGAAGGACATGAGACATATGAAAACATGCTCAGCATCACTAATCATCTGAGAGATGCACCTCTAAACAACATTGAGGTACCATCTCACACCTGTCAGAATGGCTATCATCAACAAATCAACAAACAACAAATACTGGAGAGGATGTGGAGAAAAAGGAACCCTCTTGCACTGCTGGTGGGAATGCAGACTGGTGCAATCACTGTGGAAAACAGTATGATGTTTCCTCAAAAAACTAAAAATGGAACTCCCATTTGACCCAGTGATCCCACTTCTAGGAATATATCCCAAGAAATCAGAAACACCAATCAGAAAGGATATATGCACCACTATATTCATAGCAGCACAATTTACCATAGCTAAGATCTGGAAACAGCCTAAGTGCCTGCCCATCAGCAGACGAATGGATTAGAAAACAGTGGTACATCTACATGATGGAATACTATGCTGCTATAAAAAAAGAAGGAATTCTTACCATTTGCAACAGCATGGATGGAACTGGAGAGCATTATGCTAAGTGAAATAAGCCAGTCAGAGAAAGATGAATATCACTTGATCTCACTCATTTGTGAACTATAATGAACAACATAAACTAAAGAACAAAAATAGAACCAGAGTCATAGAAGCGTTGAACAGACTGTCCAATCTGTGATGGAAGGCAGAGGGTGAGGGGGTAAGAGATCAACCAGAGGACTTGTATGCATGCATATGAGCATAACCAATGAACACAGACGAAGGTGGGGGGTGGTGAGGGCATGTGCTGGGGGGTGGGGGTGGCTAGGGAGTGGTCAATGGTAGAAAAAGGAAACATATATAATACTTTTAAACAATAAAGAATTTAAATTAAAAAAAAAATCAACTGAACAAAAAGGGTTTTTATATATCATATAATGAAATGATATAGTCTATCCTAATCAACTTAACATTTATAAACACTATAGATCAGATTCAAAGAATTGAGAAAAGTAAGACTAAGACAAAGTCCTATATAGACACAGTTGAGAGTCTAGTAACTGCGGTACAATGTAGTAAGGTACCTTTAAAGTATAATGTATAGAGGTATTTTTTCAACAAAATGAAAAGACAGCCCACTAAGGGGATTTTTCCCCGAACTGTATTCTTTGCAACACAGAAAATTGTTCATAGGAGCAAAGGGAATAAGTTTTCTCTGGTCAAAAAGTATTGTAGTTGCTTAGATTCCCTTTCTGATAGTTCATTATTAGTGCATAAAATGCAACTGATTTCTGGATATTTATTTTGTATCCTGCTGCTTTAATGAATTCATTTATAAATTCCAGTAGGTTGTTGTTGGGTTTTTTTGGTGGTATCTTTAGTGTTTCTACTTACAGTACCATGTCATCCACAAATAATGACAGTTTTATTTCTTCCAGGGAAAACAATTCCATTTACATAAAAAAATGAAAATAAAAAAACCCATTCGTATAAAAATAAATAAATAAAAATACCTAGGGATAAATTTAAGCAAGATGGTAAAATACCTTTACTCAGAAAATTTTAAAACACTGATGAAATAAATTGAAGAAGATACAAATAGATGGAAGCATTTACCATATTCATGGATAGGGAGAATTAACATTGTTAAAATGTCCATACTATGTAGAGAAATCTATAGATTCAATGCAGTTCCTATCAAAATACTCATGACTAGTCATACTCAGAGGGGAAGGCAATTTTTATTTTTTATTTTTTTTATTTTAGTAAATCTTTATTGTTCAGATTATTACATTTGTTCCTCTTTTTTTCCCCCCATAGCTCCCCTCCACCCAGTTCCCACCCCACCCTCTGCCCTTACCCCCCCACTGTCCTCATCCCTAGGTGCACAATTTTTGTCCAGTCTCTTCCCACATCTCCCACACCCCTTTCCCCACCAAGAATACTGAGTCCATTCCCTTTCTATGTCCCTGATTCTATTATAATCCTCAGTTCATTCTGTTCATCAGATTATTTATTCACTTGATTCTTAGATTCACTTGTTGATAGATGCATATTTGTTGTTCATAATTTGTATCTTTACCTTTTTCTTCTTCTTCCTCTTCTTAAAGGATACCTTTCAGCATTTCATATAATCCTGGTTTGGTGGTGATGAACTCCTTTAGCTTTTCCTTATCTGTGAAGCTCTTTATCTGACCTTCAATTCTGAATGATAGCTTTGCTGGATAAAGTAATCTTGGTTGTAGGTTCTTGGCATTCATCACTTGGAATATTTCTTGCCACTCCCTTCTGGCCTGCAAAGTTTCTGTTGAGAAATCAGCTGACAGTCGTATGGATATTCCCTTGTAGGTAACTGAGTTTCTTTCTCTTGCTGCTTTTAAGATTCTCTCTTTGTCTTTTGCTCTTGGCATTTTAATTATGATGTGTCTTGGTGTGGTCCTCTTTGGATTCCTTTTGTTTGGGGTTCTCTGCACTTCCTGGACTTGTAAGTCTATTTCTTTCACCAGGTAGGGGAAGTTTTCTGTCATTATTTCTTCAAATAGGTTTTCAATATCTTGGTCTCTCTCATCTTCTGGCACCCCTATAATTCTGATGTTGGTACGCTTGAAGCTGTCCCAGAGGCTCCTTACACTATCTTCGTATTTTCGGATTCTTTTTTCATTTTGCTTTTCTGGTTGGGTGTTTTTTGCTTCTTCGCATTTCAAATCTTTGCCATGATTCTTGTGCTCCTCTGGTCTGCTGTTGGGAGTCTGTATAATATTCGTTATTTCAGTCCGTGTATGCTTAATTTCTAGTTGGTTCTTTATCATAACATCGAGGGTCTCATTAGATTTCTTGAGGATCTCAGTAACTTTATCAGACAGTTCTTGAGAGATCTTAAAAGTGTGGTTCTGAACTCAATATCCTCCATTGACAGTTTTGTCCTGTTTCTTTGTCTCCGCATTTTTTATGCTTTCTTTGTGCACCCCCTAGTGGTCTTTGTGCACAGTCTTGTTGTAGTTAAGCCTTGATTGTTGTGGTTAATTCTAGGGGGATTTGACCTCCAGGCCAACTGGCTGTGAGAATCAGCTGTGTCTGCAGTGGGAAAACTTCTGTCCTCTAGGGAGGTGCTAATCTAGCCTTTGCCTGAGGCTATCCGGCAAATAGCTCTGAGCAGGGCTTGGGCGGTGTAGGTTTCAGGGGATCAAACAGGGCGGGCGGAGGGAGCAGTTATGGCTGCTCTCAGTCCTGTCCCCAGAGGCTCTGCCTCTCAGAGTCCCAGCAACCGCTGCAAACCTCGGAAAGAAAGCTGCCCTTGCGTTCCGACTGATGCTAGACAGTCCCACTTCTCCCGTTTGAGTCTGGGTCCCTAGAGACTTGCCCAGAACTGGAGCTCAGAATCTGAGACTCCCTCCCGATTGAAAAACACACCCATGCCCTCAGCTACCAGCCCGCTCTGCGCATACCTCCGCACCTGGGTGATGTCCATTCCGTCTTTCAGTTGTATTTGTGAAGTGGTTGTTCGAGGCAGCTAACTCCGATGTTTACCTATGCCGCCATCTTGGTTTTTCTCCTTGGGAAGGCAATTTGAACACAGAGTTTGGAGTGATGCCATCATACATCAAGAGATGTCCACAACTTGGAAGAATCAGGAAACAGATTCTCCTCTAGAGCCACCAAAAGGAGCACAAACCTTTTGATATCTTGACTGCAGTTCATTGAAATTTACTATGGACTTCACAAATATGAGAGAATAAGTTTCTGTTGTTTTAAGCCAAAAAAAATACCCATGACATATTTCTCAGAACTAGAACAAAAAATGTGAAAATTTATATGAAATCATGGAAGGCCCTAAATAGCCATAGCAGTCTTCAGAAAGAATAGAATTGCAGATAGCTCTCTACCTGATATCAAACTATACTACAAGGCCATAAATAGACAAAACAGCTTGATACTGGCAAACAGATATGTAGATCAATGGAACAGAATAGATAGCCCAAAAATAAGCCCACATCTTTATGTCAGTTAATATTTGACAAAGGAGAAAAGAACATACAATGGGGTAAAGACAGTCTATTCAATAAATGGTGTTGGCTAAATTGGACAAATACTTGAAAAGCAATGAAACGCAACTAAATCCTTACACAATATGTAAGAATGTACTCAAAATGGATTATTAAAGACTTAAATGTACCTAAGTCTCAATACCATAAAAATCCTAGAAGAAAACATAGGGAATAAAATCTCAAACATTTCTCATGGCAATTATTTTTTTCTAATATGTCTTCTCAGGCAAGGGAAACAAACAAAAAAATAAACAAATGGGGCTACATCAAACTAAAAAGCTTTTGCACAGCAAAGGAAACCATCAACAAAATGAAAAGACAACCCACTAAATGGGAGAACATATTCACCAATGATACATCTGATAAGGGGTTAATATTCAAAATTTATAAAGAACTCAATTCAACGCCCCCCAAACAAACAATCCAATTAAAAAATGGGCAAAGAATCTAAATAAGAAATTATCTAAAGAAGACCAATAAGCATATCAAAAGATGCTCAACATCATTAATCATCGCAGAAATTCAAATTAAAACCATAATGAGATATCACTTCACATCTGTCAGGATGGCTATCATCAATAAATCAACAAACAGCCAAGTGTTGTTGAGGATGTGAAGATAAGGGAAGCTTCATGCATTGTTGGTGGAAATTCAGATGGGTGAAGCCATTGTGGAAAGCAGTATGGAGTTGCCTAAAAAATCAATGCAGGGGGGAAAAAGTGGAATATCTGTAATACTTTCAACAATAAAGGTAATTATTTTAAAAAGGGAATTTCCTTATGACCCAGTGATTCCATGTCTGGGATTATGTCCAAAGAAACCTGAAACACAAATTTGAAAGAATAGATGCACCCCTATATTCATTGCAGTGCTATTTACAATAGACAAGATTTGGGAGCAGCCCAAATGCCCATCAGTAGATAAGTGGATAAAAGCGCTGTCATACATTTACTCAATTGAATACTATTGGGCCCTAAATACGGAAGGAAATCTTACCTTTTGAGACAGCATGGATAGACCTTGAGAATATTATGCTAAGTGACATAGCCAGCCAAAGAAAGACAATAGAATATGATTTCACTTATATGTGGAATCTAATAAAAAACATAAACCAACAAAATAGAAACAGACTCACAGTTACAGAGAACAGACTGACAGCTGTCAGAGGGGAGGGAAGTTAGGGGGCTGAGTGAATAAATGAAGAGATTAAGGAAAAAAAAAAACAGCAACTCATGGACACAGACAACAGTACAGTGATTACCAGAGGGAAAGAGAAATAGAGGTAGATATAAGAAAATAAAGGGAGGGGGGGTAAGTGATGACAGAAGGAGACTTGACTGGGGGTGGTGAACACACAATACAGTATACAGATGATGGATTATATATTTGTATACTTGAAACTTACATAATTGTTTAAGAAATGTAACCCCAATACATTCAATAAAAATATTTTTATTAAGCAAAAAAAAAAAAGTATTGCAGTTGCTTGTTTAAACAATTAGTTTTTTTAATGTGGTACATTCCAGAGCTGTTAATATATCATGTGGCATTTCATCAATTTCTTTTTCCATGGTTTCCTTATGTATTTATTTATCTATTTATATCTTCCTAGAGGCCCAATGCACAAAATTCGTGCAAGGAGTTTGGCCCTCGCTGCCACAGCGGCTGCCTCTGCCTCAGCCCCCACCCACTGTGGCTTCATCTGGAAGGTTGTCCAGACTAATTAGCATATTATTATTATATGCTTTTATTATTATAGATTATTTTTATTTCTTTGGTAGAGCATATATTAACTTCTTGAAAGCTGATGTTTTCCTCAATACAGTTTAGGAAATAATGTGCTGGAAAATAAGTAAAGGAGTCAGTCAACTTTTTTTCAAAAATATTTTTATTGATATTTAGAGAGAGAGAGAAAGGGAGAGGGAGAGAGAGACAGAAACATTGATGAGATAAATACATCTATCAGCTGCCTCCTGCATACCCCACACTGGGAATCAAGCCAGCAACCTGGGCATGTGCAGGAATCAAACCTTTTCGTGCATGGGATGGCACCCAACTAACTGAGCCACACTGGCCAGGGCAACATTTTTTCTTTTTTTTTTTCTTTTTAGTCTTGTTCTGGATTTTAAAGGAAAAGCTTTTAAGTTTTTACCACTGAGTATGCTGTTAGCTGTGGGCTTGTTATTATTGCCTTTATTATGCTGAGGTACAGTCCTTCTATACCTCATTTGTTGAGAGTTTTTATATAAAAGAATGAATTTTGTCAAATGCTTTTTCTGCATCTATTAGATTATGATATTTATCTTTCACTCTATTAATTCAGGATGTCCCATTTATTGATTTGTATATGTTGAATGATTCTTCCACCTGATAGATAAATCCAACTTTATTATGGTGTGTGATACTGTTACATTTAGTTTGTTAGTATTTTCTTGAGAATTTTTGCATCCACATTCATCAGGGATATTGGCCTGTAGTTTTATTTCCTTGTAGTGGTATCAGAGCCTCATAAAATTAGTTTGGGAGTGTTTCCTCCTTTTCTGTGTTCTGGAAGAACTTGAGAAACATTGGCATTAATTCTTCAAATGTTTGGTAGAATTCACTAGTGAAACCATCTGGCCCTGGGCTTTGTTGCGAGGTTTTTGCTTAATGATTCAATCTTATTCACTGGTCTGCTCAGATTTTCCGTTTCTTCATAATTCAGTATTGATAGGTTGTATGGTTTCTAAGAATTTATTCTTCTAAATTGTCCAATTTGTTCTCATATAATTGTTCAGTATAGCGTCATGATCCTAAGTATTTCTGTGGTATCCTTTGATTGTTCAGGAGTGTTAATATCCTCATATTTGTGAATTTTCCAACTTTCCTCCTGTTAATGATTTCTAATTTCATACCACTATTACTAAAAACAACAACAACAAAAACACACCCTGATATAATTTTTGTCTTCTTGAATTTGTTGAGACTTTGTGGCCCAAAATATCATTTTTTCTTAAGTAAGGAAAATCATTTCATAGAAAGTTAAAGATAGATAAGTTAAATTATAAATATTCATTGAATGGTAGTATATTATTTTAATTATTCTTAAATTACATGTTATTTAATGATATATTATATTTATTAAATAGAAATTAGACTCGCTCTTGTTGAATCTCCTTTCTTTACATTAGGACTGCTTCTCAGAATGAGAAAAATAATTTCTTGACTGTAGTTGTGCATCTAGCTCCTACTATAAAAATGTGAACATTCATTTTACAAAAAAAAACCCCAATATTTAACAAAACCTATATTTCTTATATTTATTTTGAGCCTCTTTTGTTTCAATGAATAATCTCAATATTTCTAGACTACTAAGTCAAAGGAAGACTATATTGCATATATTTTAAATTATCAATTTTATTATCTTTTCATTATTAATTAATTGGTAGTGCCCATATTATATTTTCAAAGTTGATTTTTCCCCAAATACAAGCAAAAGTTTATTTAGGAAGTCACAGAGGTAGAGGAAGCGAGCCATAGAAGAAACGGGTTTAAGAAACAAGTTAAAGTGGCAAAAGAAGGAGCCTTGGCTCACAGATGATATTTAAGTAATTTCAGTAATCAATTAATTAATTGCAAATGTGAACAAAAGCACACACACACACACAAATATCAAATTATAGTTCTAAGTTCTATAAAGACACTTGACTGAGTTAAGGAGATGGGGAAGGCTTCCTGAGAAGAGCACATCTGAGCCTAAGTATGAAAGGGGCAATGTAATTAGTCAAAGAAAGGAATGCAAGTCTGTGTAGGGCACTAGCATGTCAAGTATGGAAATCTAAAGCAGGAAGGCCTGTATGGCTGGAGCAGAGAAAACAGGAATGGGCATGAGTAAGGAGTGCTACACAGGAGAGATGGAGAGAGAAGCAGGAGCTGGGTCATGCAGTTTTGTTATTTATGTTAATCATGTGCTATTTTTATCTTAAAACAACACAAGGCCTTCTTGGTGAAAAATGCCAAAGTTAGGCTGATGTCATAATCAGATATATGTTTTTTAAAAGGTGTATATGACTATGTTGTGGAGTTTGAAGTATGGAGAAGTGGTGATTGGATAGTCCAGGAAAGAGATTATCAATAATTCACAAAGGTGGAGGTGGTAGAAGCCCTTCTCCTTAGATCTGGGTAATAAATGGGTTCATTGAGAAATTTTAAAAATGATAAAATAACCAATTTGCATTTTAGACCATTTTTTATTATACCTATGTGACAGTAATTCTAGACAGTGTTGGTGATTAAAATAGTTTACTCACTTGGTATACCATTGGAAATGATAGACAATAGCTTGGATCAGAGAGTCAGCCATTTATTCATTCAAAAATATTTCTGAGCATGATCTATGTCTCAGGTACTGTGGAAGACATGGGAATGCACTGGTGAACAAAAAGATAAAAATTCCTGCCCTTAAGGAGACTACATTTTTGCAAGGGGGATTGATAATATTAAATATATATTTAGCATCTTATTTGGTGGTAAGTTTTCTTGATATGCCCAAGAGGAAATGTTAATTAAGCAGTTAAAGGTAATCTGTTTGTAGGTAGCTATGTTAATCATGAGTACAAGAAGAAGGAGCTTATGAAGGGATTATAGAATGAGAAGAACCAATTTAAATCCTAGCATTGAGATGTCCTAACATTTAATATCCAGGTAGAGAAAGATGATTATTTTTTAATCTTTATTGTTCAGATTATTACAGATGTTCCTCTTTTTTTCCCCTCCATAGCTCCCCTCCACCCAGTTCCCACCCCACCCCAGGCCATCTCCACCTCCCCGTCACTGTCCTCATCCATAGGTGTAAGATTTTTGTCCAATCTCTTCCTGCACCCCCACCCCCTTCCTCTTGAGAATTATCAGTCTGCTCCCTTTCCATGCCCCTGATTCTATTACATTCACCAGTTTATTCTGTTCATCCGATTTTTTTTATCCATTTGATTTTTAGATTCATTTGTTGATAGATATGTATTTTTTTCATTTTGCTGTTCATAAATTTTTATCTTTCCCTTTTTCTTCTTCTTCCTCTTCTTAAAGAATACCCTTCAGCATTTCATATAATACTGGTTTGGTGGTGATGAACTCCTTTAGCTTTTTCTTATCTGTGAAGCTCTTTATCTGACCTTCAATTCTAAATGATAGCTTTGCTGGGTAGAGTAATCTTGGTTGTAGGTTCTTGCTATTCATCACTTTGAATATTTCTTTCCATTCCCTTCTGGCCTGCATAGTTTCTGTTGAAAAATCTGCTGACAGTCGTATGGGTATTCCCTTGTAGGTAACTAACTGTTTTTCTCTTGCTGCTTTTA
This sequence comes from Myotis nattereri, assembly GCF_964212035.1. Taxonomy (NCBI): domain Eukaryota; kingdom Metazoa; phylum Chordata; class Mammalia; order Chiroptera; family Vespertilionidae; genus Myotis; species Myotis nattereri. Next base: position 81,841,383 of record NC_138075.1, read on the forward strand.
ATATTCTCTCTTTGTCTTTTGCCTTTGCATTTTAATTATGATATGTCTTGGTGTGGTCATCTTTGGATTCCTCTTGTTTGGGGTTCTCTGCACTTCCTGGACTTGTAAGTCTATTTCTTTCACCAGGTAGGGGAAGTTTTCTGTCATTATTTCTTCAAATAGGTTTTCAATATCTTGTGCTCTCTCTTCTTCTGGCACCTTCATAATTCGGATGTTGGTATGCTTGAAGTTGTCCCAGAGGCTCATTACACTATCATCATATTTTTGGATTCTTTCTTTCTTTTTGCTCTTCCAGTTGGGTGTTTTTTGCTTCCTCATACTTCAAATCTTTGACTTGATTCTTAGGGTCCTCTAGTCTACTGTTGAACCTTTGTATATTACTCTTTATTTAAGTCAGTGTATGCTTAATTTCTGACTGGTCCTTTTCCATTTTTTGGCATTCTCACTATGATCCTTGAAGGTCTCACTAAGTTCCTCGGAGGTTTTTAGAAGATTCTTAAGTAACCTTATAACTGTGGTTTTGAACTCTATATCCAATATTTTGCTTTCATCCATTTCTTTTATTTGTGACATGTTTCTTTGTCTCCACATTTTGGCTGATTCCCTGTGTTTGTTTCTATGTATTGTGTAGCTGCTAAGTCTCCTTGATTTGATAGAGTGGCCTTGTGTGGTAGGTGTCCTATAAGGCCCAGTGACTCAGCCTCCCCAATTACCTGAGGTGGACACTCTTGGTGAACCCCTTTATGGGCTGTGTGCACAGTCTTGTTGTAGTTAAGCCTTGATTTCTGTTGGTATCACTGGGAGGAATTGACCTCCAGGCCAATTGGCTGTGAGGACCAGCTGTGTCTACAATGGAAGAGCTGCTGTGCAGGAGACACCCTTATGGGACAGGACTTGCTTCAGTGGGGCTTTGGTGCTCACTGAGTCTGCCCTTGAGTGTGTCAATTATGGATTTAAAGAGTTGTAATCTGGTATGGTCTCTCACTGACCACTGGGTACACTGGCTTTTGGGTCTCCAAGGAAGTGCAAAGTTAGCCACTGCCTGGGGCCACCCCACAGGAGCTACAGAGAGATCTGCAGATTCTTCCTCTTTGTATTGGGTTTGGAAGTGCCCAGACGAGGTCTAGCTATGAAGCAAGGCAGGCTGCTGCAGTCAGCCTTGGGCCTTCTTTTGATAGCTTTGGGGCTCCCTACCTGCTGCTGCCTGTTTGACAGATTTTAGGCTGAGAAAGGACAGGCCATTCATATGCAAAGCTGCTATGCACAGCTTGGGTGGGGTTGTAAATTGGGTGGGGTCTCAGTGAATCCCCAGGGAGGAGCAAACAGGTGCTGGGGAAAAATGGCTGCCAGTCAGCCCTGCTCCAGAGAGGTCCCAGCGCAGGAACAATGACCGCTGCAAGCACCTCCGTCTGAAAGAAAGCTGCCCTTGTGTTCTTGCCCTGATGCCAGACAGTCGTTTCTCCCTGTAAGTGTCTGGGGCCCCCAGAGTCTTGCCCAGAACTGGAGTTCAGAGCAAGCGGGAGCTTGTATCTCCCTTCCAAATAAAAAAGCAGTACAACTGGGTGCCAGCTCGTTCCACGCCTCCGCACCTCCTACCAGTGTCAATGCGCTTTCTTATTTACCTCTCTGGTTGTAGTACTTCCATTCAGCCAGCTTTCCCATGGTTCTTGATGATAGTTGTTATGTCTTTTAGTTGTAATTTTGATGTGGTTGTGAGAGGCAGCATGTACAGGTGTTTACATATGCCACCATCTTGGTTCTGTCTCAAAAGATGATTCTTTAAATGAAACAGAGGAGCAGTTAATTAGATATAAGAGCACATGAAGAACTGATATAAACATTGTAAGATGATTAAAAGATCAGTAACTCAAAGAAATTTCATCATAGCACCAGTGCTTTAAGGATTCACTGTTTCTTACTTAGACAATTTTGAAATTGCCTGGATTGAATATTTCTATTTTCCCATTAGAAAGATGGACAAGACTCTGGAATAGCTAGGCTAATCTTCCTAATACACTGATTTCCCCAGCACCTTCTTACTAAAAATCCTTCAGTGACTTGTTTCTTATGAGATGGAGTAAAAATTCAAAGGCCTGACATTTAGCACGCTCCATGATTTGGTCTCAGCTTTTCTTTTCAACTGTGAACTCTACGTGAACATGAACATAAGCCTTCCCCTACTACCTGGCCACTTAATTGTGTCCCTTCAATATATATAAAATTTGCTTATAGCATTTCATTTTTCTGGAATTCCCCTCCTCAATCAGTGTCAGACCAATTCTTGCCATTCCTTTTCTAGAAAGTCTTCCTATGTTTACTCTATGAGTCATGATAATGTATCAATATTCTAATATAATCAAGGATGGAGACTGTTTATTATGTGTTTGTGTGCCCCACAATATCTAGCTCACATCTCTATTTCTTCAATATTAAATAGATATTTATTGAATAGCTGTTATAAGCCAGGCACTGCCAAGAGCCAAACAAATAGCTTCTGGTTGAACAACTGTAGCTGCTTCCCTTTTAAGTGCTGACATGAGCCCATTTGACAGAGGACAGAGCTTTAATATTTAGCTGAGATGGCACCTAAGATTCTATGGCTAATTTCATGCTCTTTTGTTTGTTTGTTTCTTACATGCCTCACGTTACTTTCCCTGGTGTCACTGTTTAAGAAAAGAACAATTTTTCTTTCCTTTGAAAATGATGAAACCTTCATATTTAAAGCCTCTCTGTGCAAGCTGTTGGTATGAAATATCACAGCATCATGTCTGATAGTTCAATTTAAATATTAATGAAAACCTTAAACTTTATCTGGAATAGTTAATTTGGAATTTCAATTCATATTCACATCCTCATGCAAAAAGGAGAGAGAAGTAAGGGGAACCTGTGAATTTAAAAGGATTTGTAAGATTCCCCAGCAGACGCACTGTTTGCAGACAAAGCTGCACAGATGTTACTTGTCTGTCACAAGGAATGTCAGCCTGTAACTAGGCTCACTGATTCGTGTGTGTGTGTGTGTGTGTGTGTGTGTGTGTGTAAATTGTGTATGACAAAGCTAACTCACTGCAAAACTCCATAGCAAGTGCCAGCCAATCTGCCATATACATACGGTGTCCTGTAGGAGAATACCGGGAAGAGAGAAAGAAATAATGCTTTAGTCTGTGAAATCAGTTTAAAGTGAGGTAAAATAAGTGTAGAATTAAGACTATCCAAAATCTGTGAATCTATTTTCTGATTAGTAAATGTCATTAAAGTTTAGTTACATGGCATAAAATAGCAAATATTCACAACTTATGATTTTACATAATATAAAGAAAATTCTTAGGTAAATCTCCATTTGGAGAATGTATTTCTGCATCCCTGTGAATTCAACCATAGGAACAGCCTGCTCCTTTTCAATCTTTTTATGAATCCCCCCAAGAAAATATTCTTGAATTTAGCTCGACAGTGATTGATCTTGTCAGGAGAGAGTCAACCACACTTAGCCTCTTGTACAGCAAACAGCTCGGCCAATATCTTAGTCAAATTCTCTGTGCTGCTGCTTCAGCTGTCAAAGTCACTGGTGCAATGCAGCATTCAAGGTAATTTCCACTTAGTGGTATAAGCTGTTTTCTTCAATTTCTTGGCCTCTTTGTCTTTTTCCTTGCCCCCTATCCATCTAATACTATTCCCATGTCACGGGCACACTTACATTCGCCCCACTTCGCTGATCTGTCCCCACCTGTGTGTCATGCCCAGCACCCCGGTGCTGCCGATGCATTCTCCGTCCAGGGCTTTGTTGTGTGGTGGCATTCCAGAATAGACCTCAGCCCCTGGGCACCTGCCTGTGCCTGGGAACTCTCCTCTCAGGCAATTACTCAGTTGGATTACAAACGATGATAAGTTATTAAGGAGTACTCATGCACAGGCCTTTATTTACCAATAGTTGGAATCACCCTGTTTGCTTCCAAGGTGTAAGAAACTAATTATGATGAAGCAAATAAAGGGAAAGGCAGTCACTTTTGGCGGGACCAGTGCTACAAAGTAGGGGTTAAAGTAACCCAGATAAAAATGGTGTCAATAGCCCTGGCTAGTGTTGTTCAGTTGGTTGAAGTGTCATCCTTTACACCAAAACATGGTGGATGCTATTCCCGGTCAGGGTCCATACCCAGGTTTTGGGTTGCATCCCTGTTTAGGGATCATGCAGAGGGCAGCTGCTTGATGTTTCTCTCTCACATTGACATTTTTCTCTCTTTTTCAATCGATTTTTAAAAAATGGTGTCAACAGACCCATTGGATCAATTTTCCAAACTAACATATATGTAGAGAAGCAGAAAAGAAGTATATCTATCAGATATGACCATAAAATCTAATTTTTAGGACCCTATTCTTGTTTCTAATCATTTAAGTTAAATAACGATCTTATTCACACTCATGTCTCATCAACAAAATGCAGATTGGATTTTGAAGGATGCCTGCACAAAGAAAGTTCTCTGTAACAAAAACTATAATAACAGCTATAGAAAACTCCATGTTTCCATTTATAATCTGTAGTCTGCTGCTTTATTAATTTGTTTGCAAATTTATTTTCTATGTAAATATTCACAGCAAATATGCTTTGCATAGAAATTCCTATTATTATCATGCTCTAAGACTTGAAAAAGTGCATAATGACAGACTTATGTGTGTTGAGTGTATACAGGTACCAGTTGTTTGTGAGTTGCTCTCCAATGTTAGATCTAAACAAGCAATTTTAAAACAGAATGGACTCTTTCATTCTGAAAACAAAGCTATCTGTAACAAGGAAGCCTTAATTCTTTCAAATCCAGTCACCACAAATAATTATAACCATCCAGCAAAGAGACTCCATCTTGCCCTAACACCCTTTTTTCTCCTTTTCACAATCACATTGCCCGTATCCGCAACACCGGCATTTTGGAGCCTGGCAGAAGATAGATACATTAACTTGTTTATCAGGTTGGAAAGTAAATGGCTTTCCTTTGAGGGTTCCTTCCCTTCCTTTCCCACATTGAATTCAGAGCCCTTCCTCCTCTCCTTTTTCCCACTTGTTAATGCACAGCCGCCTCCCAGGGCAGCATCAATAAAGAGACCTGGAGATCCTGTTTTGAGTTTGTTTACTCTCAGCCACAACTGGGAATATTATTTCTCACAGTATACAATGAAATGATGCTAGTGCAGGGGGAAAAGGAGATGAAAACTGTTATGCCCTGTGGAGTTCACTGAAATAAGAATGGATTGAACCCATGTAAATATATAGCACCCCTATTTATGTATTATAAACTATTCGCTATATGTCCCATATGGGAAGCTGGTTCAATAACATGCACAGGTAAGGATGACCATAAGGATGGCAGTTCTGGTATATATATTTTTATATACCCACAATACTCATATTTTAATGTGTTATAGGTTTCCAGAAATGATTTGGCATTAGCATATAGGTACTAAGCCAGCATGTCTATTTTCTTTTATACATATGTTTTGCAGTGATTCATCTCAGCAAGTGATACAAATATTTTAAATATAAATATAGCTAACTCTTTGGAAAAAGAATCTCTAAACACACTGACTCTCTTCTCTCAGTAAAGACATCAAATCACAACTATTTTGGGGTGAATATCAAAAGATAAGAGATCTAATTAGTATGTACAGAATGTTTGTGGTATCTATGTGATGTTTTTATTCTGAATTGTCTAACTCCACTAACATATACTCAGAGTTTCTAAACAGTTCTCAGAAAGTTATAGTTAAGGTTGCTATTATTTTGGAAATATAGACATTATGAAGTTATCAAATCATTTCTGGAAACCTATAACATTAAAATATGAGCATTGCAAAATTTAATACTTGGAAATCTTTTAGGAAACCTGTGAAATCAACATTACTCTTATGTGTTCAATTTCTATGTTGAGGTAACAATATTATCACTTATTTTTATTCCTTTTAAACCAAGATAAAGAGAATATCCCATTGTCCAATTCCTCCCTTTCCCAGGCTGGTTGTGGTGTCACATGTTCATAAATAATATTCACAGTGGCTAGAATTTCTGTTCTCTAAATACTTTTTTTTTTTCATTAGAAATGATCCCAAATTCATCTTAAAATGCTTTTTAAATTATAAGGATAAATATAGCTTTAAAATGAAATGTAACAACTTTAAATGTTGTAAAAAATTGTACAAATCCTATATTAAATAAAATTCCCAGAAACAAATTAACCCAGACACTCTCCAGCTACTTTTAAAAAGTTGCTATTACTCAGACACATAAATCTACATATATGAACTGAGAACACCATGAAAACTCCAATTTCTTCAGTTTCTGACCAAGAAAATATTCTTCTAAGTTTTATCACAAATAATTCCCCTTGAGGGTAGCATTTCATAAAGACTAACTGTCATCTCCCAATCTAATAGTGTCAGGGGTGGTGGGAACAGTACCAGGTGTTAGAACAGTGTGGTCAGACCGGACCTGGGGTCAGCAACCTTGGTACTTGAGGAAAGAATTCAGAGCCAAGACTCAAACTATAAGAGAACATTTATTTGGAAAATCACTGAGGTAGAAAAACTCATTTGTAGAAGAAATGGGCTTAGAAAACAAGTTATAGAGGTAAAGGAAGGGCCCTTGGAGCTTAGAAGGGAGGAAGGTAAATGTGGTGGGTGAGCCTGGGATGGGAGGAGCAGGGGCAGAAGGGGCAGGCTCAAGCGTGGTCCCAGGAGGGAGAGCACTGGGTTCTCTGTTCTAAGGGTTTTGAGGACAGGGATTTTACGGGAGGGCCCAGGTGAAGATCTCAACAGAATATTCATCAGCTTTCCAGGTGTGTCCTTTCAGGATCAGGGTCTCCACTGATGGACTGGTCAGCACCAGGGCAGGGAGGCAATAGCCAATGCTGCTGGTCCTCAGGTCAGCCGTGGCGGTCACTAGTTTGACTTGGCTTCTTTTCTGGATCTGGAGCTGAAATACAACTCAGGCCTAGATGTTATCTCCAGGGAGGAAAGGTCTGGGGGTCCAAACTGCATGACCATTTGATATGCTAGGGCAGGAAAGGTCTCCCTGGGGACGAGGTCTCACCCTACAATTGTCCTTTGCTCAGCACCCAGGCTGGTGGCCTCTGTACCTGGCTGGCCCTCTTCCTTGCTCTGCTCATGTCCGCCTGCCTACCGCAAGATTATTAACTTATACCTTCTGAGCCCTAAATGTAAATGATCTTTCCATATTATAAAGAGCTCATAATAGACTGCAAATTTTAAGTTGTTTGGCTTTCTAGCTATTACATTTTTTTAAGATATGTAACAAGAGGGAATATTCTCTTATGGCCTATGTGTAGATCATTCCAGCAGTGCAGAAAAACCCAGAAGATACTAAGTTCAACAATGTCAAAACACCATTGATAATGGCATTGGTATCAGCCTATTTTTTATAATACCATTCTATTTATGTTCTTCTATGGTAAAGGCATTTGGTTTTGTGATAAATAGTGTAATTAACAGCTATAAAAATGCAGAAGAAAATTTGGAAGTGATTATCTCCAATTTGTACTTTGGTATTTTCTGCTATCACAATTTTTGTATATTAAAATAAGATTCAATCATTACTGCCACACTTATTTTAAAATAAATCCTGTAAAGACTGCCTGTCTTTTTCTATGCAGTTTCTTCCTTTAATACTCACAGTTACAGTTTATTACAGCAAAAGGATACAGACTGAAATCAAAAGGTATAATGCTGTTCCCCTATTGGTGCACTTGACAAAGCCTACTTGTCCTTCAAGAAGACCCAGCTCTTTGTGGCTATTCTATAAAGCCGTTATCTCTATATGCTAAGTAGATCTCTTCATTCTAAATGTTCCCACAGATCTTTGTTCCAGGTTTAGGTAGAGCCCTGACTGTTGTGTAAGAATCGTCTTTTTTTCTAGTCTGTATTCCTGACTGAAATATGGGCTTTGTGAAGGCAGGAACTATGTGTTCTTAATCATGAAGGCTCAAACCATACCTGACATATGATAAAATGCTCCAGGGAGATATAGGCAAAAAGCGCCCAGAGGTTTTTATTTAAATGTGCACAACACAAATAATGTATTACTATACTTCCTTCTCATTGCTTTCAAGCTATTCTTTTGGAGGGCATAGTGTCTTACATGGGAAAGCTGGAATAAATTGCAAGCATCTGCAGGACAGGGAAATTGCCTTATCTGTGGCTTCTCAGAACCCCAAATACAAGTGCTCCTGGTAGTTAGTATTGTAATGAGTCACTCATCTTTAAAGCAGGTCAAGGTCTCAACTGAAAATATCTTAGGCTTATCAATTATACGTGTTATATAATAAAGATAATTTTCATAATTTAATTCACTGTCCAATGATAGAAAAAGTATCAAACATTATTAAAAGTGCTTTTGCTATAGGTAATCCACAATTAAAGCAAAGCAAATAGATATATTAACAAAAGCATTGTGTCTTTATTGTCTTCAAAACATTTACTTATTCATTTATATGTCCAGTCATTTATTTTCTCATTCAGTCAATGATTGTGACTTCCAGGCAACCTACTGTGTGTACACAGTGCTAGTGTTTATGCAGTTTGCAGTGTTATGATGAAGACAAACTGTAAGGAGATAATTTCACAAATAATAAAAATACAACTATAAAAATTGCTGGTTGCTGGTTGCTAGTCTGATTTGTCAGGGATGAGGGCAAATTGGTAGGGTCGGGTAGATAAAGGAAGAAGTCATTTAAGCAGGAGTCCAGAAGTAGGAGGAGAGATTGCCAGTCAAAGGAATAAAGGGAGAAAAGATAAGGGGTCGGCCATTAAGATAGAGGGACTAATGAGATGATGTCCTAATGCATGGACATTTCCCTTGAGGCAAGAACAAGGTGAGTGGGATGTGACAAGGGAGCAGTCAGGAGATAGAAACTGAGAATTAGACAGGAACCAATGGAAAATAAACAGTATTCACGAGGTTGTCCTTCTTCAAAATCATCATTTATTTTTATCATTCTGAAAATATTTTAGGCAACTATAAGGAAATTTCTAATTCGAAACCCTAAAAAACTTTTTTTTTTGGTAATTATTCTATCTTTTATTTACATGGATTGCCAGTAACTAATTTTTAAGGGATTAGAAATTGGAAAATTCAGGAGCCGGTTTTGGAAGTTTGTGACTAAGTAGGTTTGGTTCTTAGAAATAGGAAGATGAGAGTGGGTGTAATGCAAATTTAAAGAGGCAGAGCCAAGTCTAAAGAGTGGCTACTCCAAGTGTACTCTATTTACCAGACCAAAAAAAATCTTAGATTTGTTACCAAAAAAAAGGGGGGCAGGGGGAGATTAGCTCAATAAACCCTGAACAAGTGGTGGTGAGAAACTGACCCTAACTGAAAGACTACTGTAGGTTTCACAAAACAGGAGATCTCAGAGTAAACTCCTATCCCTAGCTTCTCTATGTAACTAACATAGGTAACAAGCTGCTGTTTTTTATTATAGTGCCAGTAGAGGCCCAATGCATGAAATTCATGCAAGGGGCTTGGCCCTCACAGCCCCTCGCAGCCTCTGCCTGCCCTCGCAGCCCCGGCTTCATCTGGAAGGTTGTCTGAAAGGACATCCGGAAGGTCATTCAGCTGTTCAATCTAATTAGCATATTAGCTCTTTATTATATAGGGTGCCCAGATTTAGCGTATCAACAGAGTCCAAAGCAAGATATATCACTATGGCAACCATAACTACATAATCTGCAGTCAGAAAGTGGACATTTTATGATATGCATAATTTTATTGAGGTGGTAGTTTCACACAGTTCTCAGGGTCGGGTAGCAGAGATTGGGTAGGAGGAAGAAAGAAGGCATTATATGCTGTTTATCATACTGTGTGTAGGTTGGTAGGCATCGTCTCTATACAGCTCATTTCCTCTACTTTATTCTGCCATTATTCAAAGATGGTTATCTGTCAGAAAAGCATGGCTTTGGCATTATGGGGAGGAGGTTGGTTACTGACAAATGTTTTTCATTGTCTTGACTTTCTATGCTATCCTAAATTGATTGTAGGAGGCTTTGTACAGATTGCTAGGCATTATCATGCAGTTTCTTTTTAGTGTTATTCTTGGAACACTTCAGTAGAGAAATAATTACAAATTTTCATCTCTTCATCTTTGTCTATTTATTTATTTATAAATAATACACTGTAGGTGACTTGAAATATCTACAAGTTATTCATGGTATAGACCTATGCCATATTAATGCATTTTCTCTGTTTGATGGATTAATGTAGAGATGATTAATATATTTGTAAGTGATAAGTTACTATGAATATTATGGAAAAGGATTAAAGAATTAAGAGTCATACTGTTGATTATACAACCTTCTGGAGAAGTTTAATTTTTTCTACATCTTTGGTCAAAATCAAACTTGTGAAAAAGGAATTTTTCACTTTGAATTAGTGAATTGCATTTATTAAGAGATTCACAACTCGAAAAGCAATATTATTATAAACATTTCCTACATTAATAGAAAGTATCAAACCTTTTCTTTAGGAGAGGTTCTAAATTGAAAAAAAAGACTTTTGTAGTAATTTACTATTTAAAATCTGGAAGTTCTAGTTAAGCATATGAAAAGCAGGTGAGGATATTTACAACTTTTATATTTATAACAAGTATACACAACATTATTTCCTTTTTCTCAATATCAATGACTTATTCTCTCAACAACTCATGAGCAAGTATATTCTGAGGGAAAGATGAGGAAAGATAAATGACTCCTAAATATTTTTCATGACTAGAAGGCCTCCCTTTTATTTACATGCAACTTGCATTTGATGCCTCATTAACATATGCCCTTATTTATCTTTTCATTAGCAGTGATTCATAGCAACTTAGAAAAAGACAGACAGACACTGTAAGCTTTCTTGCACAATAGGGTAGAGGACAAAGTTGTCTTGTTTGTATAACTTTAGCCTTTTTGATATTACTGAGGAGTAATAGAGCACCCTCACATAGAGCAACCCTGAGTTATAGACAGTGGGATGATGAATGAGCAATTCATCCAAAGCTTCCTTTGGATAGGCAAACAATCTTAGACCTGTGTGTGAACTTCTCCCCAAGCAGCTGGGGAATAGGTCAAGTCAATGTCATTCTTTCTCTGAAAGTACTTTCTGTTCTAGGCATAGGGTCTTTTCAAGGCAGCAAGAAGCATCACACAGATGACTCAACGTCATGCACAGGTGCTGGTTGGATTCAGTCTTTAGACCTGGGATTATAGCCTATTCAGATCATCAGGGTGATGTTAAAGAATCCCAATCGAGGATCAAAAATAAAGCAAGCACTCTCCTTTTCTTTTTTCCAGTTGGTTTTCTATGATCATTTTTAAGTATAAATGTTCTATTATTTTCCTAAAATTCATAGTCAACTTATTGCTCTAGATCCTGATTTGTCAACTATTTCACTTCTCTTTGTGACATTACTAAACTATCTTTTTCACTTTTATCTTCTCTTATAAAAATTGGGATAACATAATCTAATTCACAGTGATATTTCCATGATTAAAGAGATAACACATGGGACAATATTTGGGACATAGAAAGTTGGTTCTCTTCCAAACATAAATCAGAGATTCAGCTTGCCTGAGCCTTTTGTTCTTATTCCTCAATGGTTTCTTGTATATAAACTATTAAAGATAAAACCTAACTAACATGTCTATATGAAAAACTAGAACTCCATTAAGCAGTTTTAGACCAAGTATTTTATGGTCTGCTCTAAGAGTTTCCTAATTCTCTATCATGGCCCTATTTTAGGTTAATGAGGGATATACATCTTCCCAAGATTACAACAGAAATTGGAGAAGTTAGAAGCAAAGTGAAATCTCCAATTCTTCATCATCAGGTAACTTACCCATTGAAGGCTCTTTCTGAATCTATGGGGTTGAACTAGATTTTCCTGATTCATTTTGAGTTATTAAAGAGAAACAATAATTGGAAGTTGAAGCAGTACTTCCAAATTTCTTCATTATGTCGGGTAATCATTTAAAGGTGGGACCAAGTGCTTTTCCATGTGTAAATTCATAGCCTGTTTTAGAAATCAGTTGGGAAACAAATGAAACAAATGCTCTGATCAGAAAAAAAGTTGGAACGTACTTGACTTCTTAGGGTATTTTTTTTCATAATCAGACATTTTAAGACAATGAAATTTGAATGGCAGGAGACAGAGGGTGGTCAAAGTCTCTATATCACAAAATATGTTGAAAAACATATAGCCAGAATTGTCATTCTAAGGTAGGAATATTCCTTTAACTGCTTTTATTGTATGAGCTTAATGATGCCTAAAATTCCACTAGATCAGAAAACCCAGAATTACTTTGCATTGAATGTGCTTTGAACTCATAAGTGTATAGTGTCTAGGATCTAGTCATTATTTAATAATTTTTAAATAAATCAGTGAATTATTGAATGGGTATTTTATGCATTTATTAATTCTGAAGCTCCTTATAAAGTCGTGGTTATGAGAAATTATAGAAAGGTGAAATAATTTGTAAATACAATATCTATTTTTTACTTCATGAACCATTTCCTCTAGAATTTTCTCTACACTAAAAAGTGCTCAGAATTAAAGTACTTTCATTTAAAGTTATAATTTATAAATATGTAACAAGAAATTATCCTAATATGTCATCTCCCTTCTTCCTTCTTTTTCCTAATCACCTTCCTCTTCTTCATCATTTAAAATGAACAGATGGGCTGTTTCAAAGTTTTTGCAAATCTACTTGCTGAACAGTCTTACAGACTAAGCAACAATTGAAAATGAAATCCAACAGTTGTTTTATGGCTCTGCCATCAACTGGAGCAATAAAACAATTCTGTGGGAGCATATCTGCCACTTGAAAATGTGATTGTGCCATTTCCCATCTCCTTTTACTTTCACAAGTGGTGATTTCCTTCATAATAGATGATTTCTTCTTGTTTCTCCCTCTCCTTTCTTGTCTTTGTCTACATATGCAGTGGTTTCAAATTCTTTGAGCTGCAGAAACTTTCTTTAAAAATATACCTCATGTATATTTCTAGCTAGGATAGCAATTAAGGAAAAGTAGTGGGTGGTGAACTCCCACCTTCTTGTTTTAAACTTCTATGGTGGCCTCTGCGTATCCATGGAACGCAATTGTGAAACCACTGAGCTGAAAGTTTAGCTTTTCCCTAAGGAATCCAGGTCTGTAGTTGACATTTTAATGTAACTTTTATAGCAGAACTTGCTGACTTCATAGTTATGACCAATCCCTCAATATTAATAATTGATACAATTTTTAAAGTCATTTGACAAACTGAAAACACAAAATCATACTGTAGCTTATTTGCTTATATGATGTAGGATTCTATCAGCTGTGCTTATTCTGAAAATAAATACAGAGCTTTAAAAGAGGAAATAATAGGGAGGTTCTTGATAATTTAGAGCATAAATATAAATGAGATATAAAGAAATATTCCTCTAGACTAGTAATCTGAATCTTTCCCAAAACAATAACTCTAAAAATTCTCAACCTCTGACAGTGGTTTGATAGTCCATAGACAATTTGGTAGGATACTCCATCTAGTTCACATTATGCAGGTGTCCACATTTTTTAAAAAATCGTAATTGGCACTAATTAAGACCATTGTTGGCAGCTTCAGCAAAAAGGCCAGACACTGAGTGGGCAGGAAGAGCTGCTTGGCCTCTCAGCCCCAGACTTCCCGGCAGGTCACTGCTGAATTGCATTAACAAAGCTAAGTTATTCTTGCTCTTTTAATTCTGTAAAAAGAGAAACTCAATTTGCTCTTACTAGCAAAATAAACAATTCCAGTAAATTTATTACTATACATTTATTACACGCGTTGGGAGGTCCAGACTCAGGATCATCTTTGACAATAAGAATGGGTGAAAATATTGTGCCTTCCATGTGGCCCCCATGAAAAGGCAGTGCAGCTGGAGCCGCCACGAGTTCTGCACCATTAACACCCACACAATTGACAGGGCTGGTAATTCTTATTAAGTGTGTGATGGACCAGTGTCAACTGATAAGCATAAATCTTGCTTTTAGGACTTGCTGCACATACCTTTGTTATAGCCTTTGTGTTTTAATATGATATGTGATTAATATTTGCCACCCAACGCACTCATGATTTTTATTTTGTTTGTACATGAAAATAAAGTTGACAAATAAACTTATTGTTTTGGGATTCCCATCCTGAACAGTATTTCATATTTCCAGTGTTGCTAGATTATAATCAAAGAAGATTCTTCTTAGTTGAGAAAAGAGTAAGAATATGTCTATATAGGTCAATCAATGTGAAAAGGATGCTTCGGGTTGCTTTTCAGTCAGTGTATTTACAAATTATTCAGTGTTACAGACTTACTTTCAGGTTCACACTCAGATGCAGGCCTGGGCTGGGGGTAAGGGGAAAACAAAGCTCTGAAGTGGGTAACTAATCAGATGGAGGTTTGCAATTTTGTTAGGAATAAAGGAGAAGCAATATCAAGAGAGCTGAGGGGTTAATGAACACGGATGTGGCTTTCATTTGCAAATTTCTTTTCATTAGACGAAACAACATTTGCCAGAGTTGGTACTGGTGTCCACACACCCTGGCCTGCATCTGCATGCAAATGGCTTCATCAGAGGCCAGATCTGCGCACAGTGATGAGCTGTATAAGGCACTCACAGAGGCTCTGCTTCGTGGGCTGCTTTCTTGCTGTGTCTTTTTCCCATTCAAAAATAAGTGGTATATTTTTCTTTCCTGTCACATTACTGAAAAATGGGATAGTATGAGAACACAAAGAGGTGAGGGCAGTGGACTGTTAATATATTTGTCTTCTTTTACTTATTCTTATAGGCCATAGATTGGAAACATCTTTGAGTATTTCTAAGCAAAATTAAATTTTCTCCAACTTATCTGGCAATTATCAAGATTAGTGTGTTTGTGGTTTGCCATTTATTGAATGCTGACAGGACGAATGCTGAAATGTGTCGAACAAAGATATCACTGCATGTACAGGGTGGGGCAAAGGTAGGTTTACAGTTATTTGTATTGAGAATAATACAATAATCCTATCTAATAAAAGAGAAACATGGTAATTGGCGTACGACCGCTACCCTTCCCATTGGCTAATCAGCGAGATATGCAAATTAACTGCCAGCCAAGATGGCGGCCGGCAGCCAAGCAGCTTGAAACTAACATGAGGCTTGCTTGCTTCAGTGACGGAGGATCGTTGGAGGAAACCAACGTTCCCCGCCTGCCGCTGCAGGCCTCTGAGCTGCAACTCTAAGCAACTATGTAACAAATATAGAAGCTAAACAAAACCCCAGAAACCTGCTTTAGTCCACCGCCAGGCTTCAGCCAGCAGGATCTCAACATTGTAAGCAAAGGCCAGAAACCTACTTTCAGCAGCAGAGGCCTAAGAGCTGGAGCCAAGCCTCAAAGCTAAAGCTGGCCCAGAATAAAAAAAAAAAAAAGAAAAAAAGGAGCGGTTGGGAGCTTCAGTCACCCCCAGCCTGAAAACAGCCCTCAGACCCTCACCCAGACTGGCCAGGCACCCCAGTGGGGACCCCCACCCTGATCCAGGACACCCTTCAGGGCAAACCAGCCAGCCCCCACCCGTGCACCAGGCCTCTACCCTATATAGTAAAAGGGTAATATGCCTCCCAGCACCGGGATCAGCAGAGCTGAGAGGCCTCCCGGCACCGGGATCAGCAGAGCTGAGAGGCCTCCCGGCACCGGGATCAGCAGAGCTGAGAGGCCTCCCGGCACCGGGATCAGCAGAGCTGAGAGGCCTCCTGGCACTGGGATCAGCGGAACTGAGAGGCCTCCCGGCACCGGGATCAGTGTGACAGGGGACAGCACCCAAACACCCTGATCACCCTGCAGCTCTGTGTGTGAAAGGGGGCGGTGCCCCCACCCCCCCTCCCCCACCACCAGCCCTGCTCTGTGTGTGACGGGATAGAGCCATAACCTCCCCATCAGCCCTGCCCTGAGTGTGAGAGTGGCGGCGCCCCAACCCCCTGATCGGCCCTGCTCTGTGGGTGATAGAGGGTGGTGCCCCAACCCCCTGATGGGCCCTGCTCTGTGAGTGACAGGGTATGGAGCCCCAACCCCCCTGATGGGCCCTGTTCTGTGCGTGACAGGGGGTGGCGCCGCAACCTCCCCATCAACCCTGCCTTGAGTGTGACAGGGGACGGTGCCCCAACCCCCCAATCGGCCCTACCCTGAGTGTGACTGAGGGTGGCTTTGCAATCTCCCAATCCGCCCTGCTCTGTGCATGACAGGGGGCGGCTCCCCAACTCCCCAGTCGGCCCTGCTCTGAGCCCGACCAGGGGCTGCACCTAGGGATTGGGCCTGCCCTCTGCCACCCGGGAGCAGGCCTAAGCCAGCAGGTCGTTATCTCCCGAGGGGTCCCAGACTGCGAGAGGGCACAGGTTGGGCTGAGGAACCCCCCTCCCCCCCGAGTGCACAAATTTTTGTGCACCGGGCCTCTAGTTAATAAATAAAAATACAAGAATATCCTCTGTGCTTTGCACACTCACAACTATAAACCTATGTTTGCTCCACTCTGTACACAGAACTTGGCCTGTCTGCTCTTTCTACCTAGGTTGAACCAGATCTCTAAAACTCCCTGTGCTTTTACTTTATGATTCAAGACTTACTGTTAAGAACAGTCTCCGTTGTGAGAGAAAATAATGCAAGATGTTCTTAATATTTGATTAATGAAATCCTGAAGCATCATTAATTCAGAATATTTCTAGGGAATTTTCATCCATAATCAGTTAATGTGCTAATTGCACTGGTTTGCTCTCAACTCCTGCCCATTTATTTTAGATGGAAATCATAGGTGCATGGTTTGAGGTAATGCTAATTCTGTGGGTTCTAAACCAATAAGAGCAAACTATCTATAATAATAAAAGGCCAGGCGTCACGACCAGAACGACCAATTGACCAGTTGCTATGAGGTGCATTGACCACCTTTAGATCCCTCCCCCATCCGGCAGGCTCCCATCGCTGGGTGGCCAATGGAGAACCATGGGAACTGGGCTGGATGGAAGCGGAGTGGGACTGGGGACTGGACTCATGGGGCGGTGAGCAGCTTCACGGAGCATGCCAGGGCAGCGGAAAGCATCATAGCTGGGCAGTGGTGAGCATCATCGCTGTGTGGCAGCATTGAAGAGTGTCCTGGGGCAATGGCGAGCAGCATCACGGAGCACCCCAGGGCAGCGGCAGCATCACGGAGTGTCCAAGGGCGGCGGCAGCATTGTGGAGTGTCCCGGGGTGGCGGCGAGCAGCTTAGCAGAGCATCGCAGGGCGTCGTGGAGCGTTGCAGGGCAGTGGACATAGCCCTGATCACAGGCTAGGCCTAGGGGACCCTACACATGCATGATTTCATGTGCTGGGCCTCTAGTACACACACACACACACACACACACACACACACACACACACACACACACAAAAGCCTAAACGACCAAATGACCAAACAACTGGTCAACCAGTTGCTATGACATGCACTGACCACCAGGGGGCAGACGTTTAATACAGGAGCTGCTCCCTGGTGGTCAGTGCACTCCCACAGTGGGAGTGCCACTCAGCTGACCAACCCGACCCATCCCAGAGACCCACAAGCCTGACGGCAGACACTCACTCTCTCAGTAGTCTTGCAGGTCCAATCTCCAGAGAATGGGCCAGGCACCAACGGACCAGCACCACCAGCGTGATCCCG
Organism: Myotis nattereri; assembly: GCF_964212035.1. Classification (NCBI taxonomy): domain Eukaryota; kingdom Metazoa; phylum Chordata; class Mammalia; order Chiroptera; family Vespertilionidae; genus Myotis; species Myotis nattereri. The sequence continues at coordinate 81,859,088 of NC_138075.1, forward strand.
CCATATGTCCCTTTTCCCCCCATTGACCTCATCTAGCCCACCCCTGCTTCCCACCCTAAACCTTCATCACCCTATTTCCTGTGTCCATGGGTTATGCACATATGCATACAAGTTCTTTGTTTGATCTCTTCAGACCCACTCACACTCCCTTGCCTTCCCTCTTTTTGTATTTTTATTGATACAGAAGATTTCTTTAAATATTCTGGACATAAGCTCATTTTCAGAAATATGTATAGCAAATATGTCCTCCTAGTTAGTATCATGCCTTTTAGTTTTCCTAAGAATGTCTTTCAAAGAAGAATTTTTAAATATCATGAAGCTCAATTTATTAGTTGTTTCTGTTATTGCTTTTTTTGAACTCTAATAAATATTTGACTTACCCAAGGTCATAAAGATTTTCTCCTAGAAATATTATAGTTTTTATTATATGTTTAGTTCTAGATTTATTTCAGGTTATTTTTTATGTGGTGTAAGGTAAGATTTGAGTATTTAGTATTTTTTCTTTCCTATATTGATATTCAGTTCTTCCATCACTATTTTTGTAAAAACACTATCTTTTTACTATTGAATTGCCTGAGCAACTTATCAAAACTCAAGTAAATATATATTTATTGCCTTATTTCTAGAGTTTTTCTTTTGTCCCACTGATCTGTCTCTCTTTAAGCCATTACCACATTGTTTTGATTTTGTACTTTTAGAGTAAGTCTTGAAATCAAGTAGTATAATGCTTTCACTTTTGTTCTATTTTTCAATCAAAATTGTTTAATTATTCTTATTCCTTTAAATTTTTACATAAATTTTAGTCTATTTATTAATTTCTACCAAAAATGCTCAAATTTTACTTATAATTGAGTGATTCTAGAGTTCAGTGTGGAGGGGGGAATATATATTTCAATAATATTGAATATTCTGGTTCATCAACATGGTATTTCTCTCCACTTATTTAGCTCTTACATTTTTCTCAGTAACATTTTATAGGCTTCATTGTGCAGGACTTACAAAAACTTTGCTAATTTATTCATAAATATTTTATGATTTGGGATGTTGTAAATATATTTTTTAATTTTTAATTTCCATTTTTTTTCTAGGATGTAGACATATAAATTATTTATGTATATTGACCTAGTATTCTGAAAACTGACTAAACTCATTTATTATTTTTTAATTAAAATTATTCATTTTATTGTGTAATTTTTAAGCATGTAACAAGCATGACCTCATTCAAAACTTACAGCAATACTTGAGATAGTTTATGTTATTATTATTTTCAGCAGTTCTTTGATGTATAAACAACTGGGCATATTTAATGTGAACAATGTGCTTAATATGGACATATGCAAACACTCATGATACCATCACCACAATCAAAGTAACAGAGATATCTAATACCTTCCAAGCACCCTGGTATCTCTTTTTCGAGTAGAAGGGTAAGAAATACAACAGGAGAACCACATTCTTAACAAATGTTGATGTGCAGATACTATATTTTTAACTCTGGGCACCACTGTGTGGTACAGGAGATATTTAGAACGTGATCATCTAGCATCACTGAAACTTTAAACCTATTGAATAACACCTCTCCATCCCCCCTACTCCATAGCCTCTGGCAACCACTATTTTATTCTCTGCTTCTATGAGTTTGACTATTTTAGGTACCTCTTATAAGAGGAATCATGCAATATTATCCTCTGTTACTGGCCTATTTTACTTAACGTGAGAAGTATTGGTAAGGTTGTGGAGAAACTGGAACCCTTGTACACTATTGGTGGAAATGTAAAATGGGACAGAAACTATCAAAAACAATATGGAAGTTTCTCAAATATTTTAAAATAATCCAGCAATACAACTTTGGCTATATATCCAAAATAACTGAAGTCAAGATCTCCAAAAGATACCTGCACTTATGTTCATTCTAGCACTATTCACTATATGCAAAATATGGTAACAACCAAGTGTCCATCAACATATAAATGGATAAAGAAAATGTGGTATATACATACAATGAATATTATTTAGTGTTAAAAAAAGAAAATTCTGCCATTTACAATATCATTATAGTCCTTGAATTATACGTTTAGTCTTAAACCAAACTTGCATTCTTGACATAAACCTTACTGGCTTTTATTTGCTAGTATTTGGTGAAAGCTTTTTTGCATCTATGTTCATGAAGGTGTTTATGGGACATTTTAAATTTCTTATAATGTCTTTGACTTTGGTAACAGGGGAATACTTTCCTTAGAAAATTCACTGAAAGGTTGTCTTTCTTTTCAATTATCTTTGGATATTTGACAAAATTGATTAATTTAGACAACTGGGCCTTGTCTTTTATTTGTGAGACAGTTTTAATTAAAATTCAATTTCTTTAGTAGATACATGAATTCTAAGATTTTCAATTTCTTTTGGAATCAGTTTAATAGTGTGTCTTCTAAGGAACCAAACTATTACAGCTGAGTTTTAAATTTTATTAGCATGACTGTTATGTGATTATTTTATTATGCTTTTAATGTCTATAAAATATGCTATATCCTATCTTTCAATGACAGCATTGTTATCTCGTTTTTTTCTCTTTAAAAAGAAATCTAGCATGGGGTTTATCAATTTTATTGGTCTTTTGCAAAGTTTCATTGATTTTCTCCATCCTTTATTTTCTATTACATTTGTTTCCCCTTATATCTTTAATATTTTCTAATTTTTCTTACTGTGTGCTTGATTTGTTCTTCCCTTTTAGGTTATTCATGTGAAAATTTATATCATTGGCCTTACACCCTTCTTTTCTATTCTAAGCATTTAAAATTCAAATGACATTTTTTTCTATGTACATTGCTTTAGCATCATCCTGCACATTTTGACATATTTTGGTTTCATTTTTGTTCAGTACAAAATATTTTCTAATTTTTTGTAATTTTTTGAGCTATGATTTCTTTAAACTTGTGTTTTATAATTTTCAGATACTAGGGATTTTCTATATATTTTTTTCTGTTACTGACTTTTAATTTTAATCTGGTCAGGAAATGTACTCTTACGATTTTAATCTTCTTAAATTTATTGATCCTCATGGTTTCTCTTTATGAATATCTCATAGGTTCTTGGAAATAATGTGTATTCTGAGGATGTAGAGTGGAGTATTTTATTATGTCAGACAGTGTTGTTCAGTTCTATATTGTTCCATATTTTCTGTCAAGAGTGTTAAAGTCTCCAACTGCAACGTTGGAGATTGTTATACTCCAACATTGTAGTGGTTTGTGAATATTTGTTACTGGGTATATCCACACTTAGAACTTTTTGGTTCTCTTAATGAGTTGACTCTTCCATCGTTGAATTATTATTTTTTTACTCTCATAATACTCCTTGTTTTAAAGTCTACTTTTTCTGATATTTACAAAACCCTTCCAGCTTTCTTGTACCCATCTGCTCTGTGGAGTGGAGGTCTCAGAAAAGGAACAGTGACCTCTGCCAGCACTTTTGAATGGGAGAAAGCTGCCCCCCAGTGCTTGCCCTGATGCCACATAATTTACTTCCTCCCTGTATGTCCCTGGATCCTTTCAAGCTTCTGCCACAGTGCTGGAGCTCCAAGGGAGGGTCTGAGTAAGTCTGTGCACTGGCCCTTTTAAGAAGAATTGACTGGGAATCTCAGCACCCCTCCATCTCAAATCAGTGATGGTTTTTACAACCCAAAGTTATGGGGATTTCTATTCTGGAATCCTGTGCTAGTGGTCTGGTTTGGAGCTAGGACCCCTTGCTCCTCAGGGGGGACCTCTGCGACCAAGATATCCCTCCCAACAAAAACATGCCACACGTCGATGTCAGACCCGCCTGCTCCTACCTCCGTCCCTCTACCAGTCCCAATGTGGCTTCTTTAATTCTCTAGTTGTCAGCCTTCAATTCAGCCAGATTTCAGGAGGTTCTGAAGATGATTTTTCTGTATTTTAATTGTAATTTTGATGTGGTTGTGAGAGGAGGCAAATGCCATGATTACCTATGCTGCCACCTTGACCTTCCACCCTGCTTTAAGGATTTTGAGTAGAAACACACCAAAGGCAAAAGTTCAAGGAAAACTAATATAAAAAAACAAACAAACACATGAAACATCTAGGATAGGATTTAAAAATTATGTTAGCTAACTGTGAGCTAATTTCTTAAGCTCCATTTTGAAACACATAACCCCTTTTCTATGGTCCAAGCAACTACTTTAAATTTACTGATTTTAGTAGCCTCTAATTATTTTTGCTAAATCTCCTATCCTCTTAATTGAAAGGGATGAATATAAAGTATGATTCTAGTCGAAGTGGCTTGTGTTCTCCTCATTCTTCCTACCTAGGAGACCAAAACTTATAAAAGACTGGTTTTCCAATTTCTAATTCTATGACCTTAGGCAAGTTACATTACACTCCTTGTCCTATTTCCTTCCATTATAAAACTGATATAGTAAGAGTAAGACCAAATTATGGAGCTGCTTTAGGTGTAAAGTGAGTAATATAGATAGTACTTAGAAGAATACATGGTACCTAATGTGTTCATTATTTTTCTCACAGTTAGCAAGTTGAACAAAGGATGCTCTCTCCTCATAGTGAACTATGGGTTATTTACTAGAGTTTTATGTGTTTTATAGTTTCTTCACAAAACCTTTTTACCACTTTGATGCCCACTCTTTTGTCACTTTCTTGCTCATAGCCAAGACTATCTGCTAGAAAACATGTGGAAAAAATAGGGGGCAATACTATATTTTCCATGATTATTCATGTATTTTTATAAAGCTTTCTAAGTGACTGAGTGAGGAAGCAGGATAAATTGAATATATACCAAATGAATGTTGTCACATTGGTATGATTGTTGGTACAAATTGGTTGATACAGTAAGACACATTTTCTGAATTGTCTTTCTTTTTTTTCTTGATCTTTGAGCCCACATAATTGAGACCTGGGCAAATATTCACTATTAGAAATACTAATGAGACTTAAATGATATAATTTTATAATGAATTGGAGAGCTAGACCTGTTCTGTGACTCATAATCCAAACTCAGAGCTGAATCAGAAGTAATATCTCTTGTGTGACATTCTAAGGATTCATTTATTTAATGAGGATGTGCCAACTTGTAAAAATGAATGAATGGTGCCTCCATTGATGAAAGGCGCAATCGTCTCCATTCACTATATGCAATGTTTTATATCAATTTAAGCCTGGATATGATTTCAATCTAACTCAATTTTACCAAGGCAAAACCTAGTAAACAGGAGAAGGTGGTTTAATGGTAGATTAATTGTATAGGGAGAGCAAATAAATAAGTTATGTATTTTTCATTTTCTTGTGTCTCCTGGGAAGAACTGTGAGAGATTAATTAATATAAAGACTTGAATTCGCTAGTAGTATCTTGACTATAGCTAATAAAATTGGCCTGTGACAGGAAATAATTGAAAATGATTGCAAAAACCATAAAATTTAGAAAAATGAAACTTCTGGTCCTGGGTTAGGACTATGGAGAAGGGCAGAACCAGGTGGACTATGCTTTTCAATTTTACAAAACTGGTGTTTTGATGGAGTTAATTATTCAGGAGGGAAAAAATGAAGGTATGTGAGAAAAAGAAACTGTACAGATAAAAGCTCCTGTTTTGTAGTGGAGGGTATTTACCAACAATTGCACCTTTTGGGGGTAGCATTGGGCAGAATTAGTAGTTTCTATTTATTTTGGCCTAAGGCAGCTGAGCAGCAGTTTATCTACTGGTGAAATATACATACGTGCTCGTGCACATACACACACACACACACACACACACACACACACACAATAACCCTATCTTAAAAACAAACAAAACAAATGTGTTTAAAACAAACAGTACCCGTGTTTCTTTATTTGTTGTCCTTCTTGGCATATCTTCCTTCCTCTACTTTTCCTCCCTCCCTTTCTACCTTCCTTTCTTTTTCATATTCAGGGTGGAAACTACTCTTTCTAAACTGAAAAACCTTTACTACTGTAATTATTCCACATTCATCAGCTCAGTTCATTACATTCAGACCATCTGCTGCCCTCTTGTGGCCATAATCCACTTACCAGTGCCCCAGTTCTAAACCATTAATGGTGTTTGTCAGTTGGGTGTTTTTAGTCAGATGAAACTGACATCTCAAACAATAACTAACCTATTTTTTACTGCCTTATATTTTTACACAAATTTCTTCTAATGCAATTTGCTCTAAACTATGTTTAAAAAAACTATATAGTGTTAGTGATCAGTCTAAAGACACTATGCCTTAATACATCAGAGTGATTATGTCTTCTGAGGGAATTTGGCAGTAATGACATTCACTTTCTCATGTGGAGTCTTGGATAAGCCGTTTTATATTAAACCATTTTATATTAGATAATGTACAATATAGAAATAAATATCACTTACCATATAGTAAAATTTATAAAAATAAGAAAGATGGGCGAATTTTAGATCAAAGTGATTTGATTAAAACATATCTTCATATAATACTTATAATAATGATGGAAAAAATAAATTGTTTCAGGTAGAATTATTAATTACAATTTTTAATAGGTTTTAGAAATTAGGTTTTCTAATAGATTCTAAATTGCAATATCAAGTAATATGTGAACAAATACATGCATCTCTAAAGCCATTACACTGCATTTTATGGCCTTCTCTTTCAGATCAAGATTCCAATGTTCTTTTTGGTCAAAAAAATAAAGCCAAAACTAAAGCAAAGATAAAGAATCCTTTTATTAAATCTGACGTGCATGTTTCTGATATTCCTCATTGCACTGCCTTTTATTTTCAGTTTCTTATTACCATTTTAAATTAGAAGCAGAGATATTTAACTTATTTAATATAATGATTTAATGAAAACTAAAGGGCTAATTCAGAGTAGCACCATATACTTAGCTACTCTGAATGCTCAGCAAAGCTGACAATTCCATTTAAGGGCAAATATTTTTTTTTCTTTATTTGAGCTGTTATTTAAAGACTATATTAGATAATTCAAATTTTTCTATTAAAATGATTCCTAATTAAAATATTCGAGAAGATGATGAGAAAGAAAAGAGAGATTAAATGTTAAATCTGATGCTACTGCAGTGTTAATGGGATGGAGATTGTTACTCTGGAATACCCAAGAGGCAAGTCAAGGTTGTGCTTCAGACCCAGCAAACAAGAACACTAAATCTTTTAAAAATCATGTTATGTATGGCTAAACGATATCAAAGTCTTTATGAGAAAAATAAGAAATGTTGGAATTCCTAATACTTTAGTACCGGTCACGGTTTGGGTGTGTGTGGGTGCATTCTCTTTACAGTATTTAGGGTTTTTAAAGGTCTTAAACTAGCTTTTAACATAATCACAGAATATGATTTAAATGATTCTTTGGAGACAGAGAATACAGAATAATGACTGAATAAGCAGACTATGGGCTGTTGCAAATATTTCTAAGCTAATGGCTATGATGTTTATTTAAGCATGAATCACTGATTATTGATCACTGCAGACAGCTCTTAACCAAAGATAAATGCCCTTTCGCTTTGGGCCTTATTGTTTTCATCTCTGGAATGGGACAGATAACAGTAACAGTGTGTGAAAGTGTGATTTATTTTTATATATCTGAATAAACCTCAAAACTTCTCTTCTTAGAACTGATGAGTGAAGAGGAACGACATCTCTCATTTGGATTGAGGTTATATACTGTTCAATTACCAATTTAAACTCTCCTATGACCTCTCTTCTTTAGCATCAGAGGTTACTTTAACCTAGAGGATTGGTTGTTTTAGAGAAAGAGTAACTTTCTTAATTACATTCTTCAAATACACAGAATTCCTCTTTATTAAATAAATAAACAGTAAGACTAGCCTTATATATGCAAAAACTAAGTTTTTCCCATCTGAAAGATGATTAGTCCATGCCTAGTATCTGAAATCTGCCCCAAGCATAAGATATCTATTTTTCAAGATCATATTAATTTATTACATTAGCATTCAATTCCACTAACTGAATTTAAATCCATTCCCACACTAAAAGAAAAAACAATTTTCTTTGAAAAGTATTTCCCTTGAAGAAACAAGTAAACAAAAAGACACTAAATAGGGAAAATTCTGGCCTGCAAACTGCATTCTCCCCTCAATAGATATCCCCAGTTCAAATATACATGATGCCAAAGAGTCAAGCTTTGTTTCTGTAAAATGAGCTACAGATATTTTCCTCCACTACAAAGAAAATATTATTTCTGACCTCCCTTCCCCAGGGGTTCATGGGACACGAAAACAAGCAATTAAAAGCAATCACATGTGTAAAGTAGCATGTTTTATGAACAGTCTCAGGTTAAGCAAGAAACTGAATCACTGGAAGTTGGAATGTGGTTTCAATTATAAAATTAAACCTTCTTCATTGTGTTGCTCACTTTTTAAATATGTCAAATAAGAAGGATGCTTGACCTTCACTACAAATTTACTGTGGTTATTTGGAAACAAAAATTTAAATTCTGAATAATGAAATCCTTCTAAGGCAAATATTTTAAAATAGCAATATCAGGGCACTTTATGCAGCAAATAAGAAGAAGTGTCTCAAAAGCAAGATATTTAAAAAGCAATTAATTTAGAATAACTAGGAATATTTACCAGTGGAAATATTGGGTAAGTTTATTATCCAATATGCACTGAAAATTAGTTACTAGATTTTTATTAAGTATTGATATTCTTTTATATGTTTGACTGATGCTATTTTCTGTGAAGGAATCATGATTTATTATCCAAAATATTTAGCTGTGCCGTTCTAAGAAAACAAAAAGATCATATCTCTGCATCCCTCCCCTCCTTTCCTTCCTCCCTTCTTTCCTTTTTCCCTTCCCTCCCTTTGAACCTTCTTTCCTTCTCTCATCCCCTGTCTCTCCTTTTTTTTCCTTTTGTTTTTCTACCTCACAAAATGCCCACGTGCACAAGCATGATGGATGCCTCATCCTGTGAATAAACTGGCAGCGTTGATCTACAGCTGTATGCAGACCACATCTTTCTCCTCAAGCTGCAAGGCACACATTTAAACTCACATCTCAGAGACTGCGGCACCTAGATTGCAGTACAAATTGGTATGACCAACCAGACCCAGCAACCATCGATCTTCATTCTTCCTGCCACCCTGTAAACTGAAACCCTTTGTAGTGAGAGGTAACTAAAATTCTGAAGTCGACTTGCAATAAAGGGAAGCAGCAACTTATAAGATTGGGCTGAAATATCTGACAGCTCTCTGAAACAAAGCAAAAACAAAATGTACCCAGGTTTCACTGACGCTGTATTTTGTTTCTTCTCTTGTTAAATGAGCACCGGCATATAACTCATTAGACACCTTGTGGGCAGTCCCACGAAGAAGTGGGCAGTTCCATTTGGAATAGGTGAGAGGTGTATAATTCAGCATTTATGCTTCTGGATAAATCAGGCTTCAGCTTATGAGGTTTTTGCCATATACTTCAAGCATTCTTATTTCTCTAGTGGTTGGTTCAAATTTGAAATTTAAACAGGTACATAAACAGTGCATGGAAAGGGAAAAAAAAACAACGTTTTTCCTGTGATAATTTTCATTAATAAGGAAACCTTGTTTGAGGCAGTAAACTGAGAGAACTTGTTTCCCTGGTTCATCCCTTCAGTTTTGCGGCGGACAGGAAAACTGTGTGCAGGAGCCTGGAACCAGAAGGCCACCTGTTTAGACCATTCCCAGGTAGTTCTAAAATATTTTTACTTACCCTTGGAGACATGAATGGTTGCTCAGAGAATGCATGTTTAAGAGAGAAGACTTCAGCAGATTTTCTCAGTTTAGTATCTCATCATTTCTGCCCTGCCTGTGGCCTTCCTAACACAGACAATAGAGCCAAACCAAATGATCACATGTCTCCCAGAGAAAATGGACCTACATCTGTGAAATGGACAGACAGGGGATTAGAGATAGTTGTGGGTTTTCCTTCTACCAGGAAAACCAACCAAACAAAAAAACTGCAGTGTTTCTTATTTGAGAATTATCTCTTCTCCCCTGAAGACAATTAAAATGTGGTGGAATGTGTTTTCTCCAGTTATCTAAATGAGGTTCACTACCAAGCATCAAGAAAAATAAAAGAGCAATTTACTGTTATTTGCCAACAAAATTATGAAAAGTTTACAAATGAATAACTAATTAACTCAGTGCTAGTAATGGTACTAGGGTGGGTACTAGTGTGATGGTACTAGTGTTGCTATTAGCAGTAGACTATGGGCAAAAAGCAGCCAGGGCTCTTCTCCTATCTAAACACACACTGCGGGCCCTCTCACCAGGAGGTGAAGTATAGTTGCCCTCCTCTTGAATGTAGGCTGGCCTTGTGACCTGCTTTTACCAACAGAGTGTGGTGGATGTGATGTTTGTGCCAAACATAAACATATTTTTATGTCTTCATAGAAAATTCTGGAAGCATTTCCCCTTCTTCTTCTGCCCTTGGTATAATAGAGAATCGTCTGTCACTGTTTCTTCAGATCACTAGTCATTCCCTTACTGAGGAATGAAGTCTGTTATTAAACCCTTTCTCATCTTTTTTATCTAGGTTAAGAATATTGGTTTCTCCCCTCAGAGAGACTGACTTCTACTGCTTAATTCTATGTATAGCTCACTTTCAGAATAAACATTTTGACCAAACTCTATAATTTGAGCAGGGCCAGATTAGGATGGTATAAGTAAGATAAGTGAGATGCTTGTCTCAGGTGCAAAATTTAAGGGGCCCCCAAAACACATTTACCAAACAAAGTAATTTAATTCAATATTTTTTAAGTTAAAATTTCAAAAATTTATGATGAACAAAACATCAACATTTTAAATAAAGACAAGATGAGACCATGCAGCATAAACTTTGGACTAAGTATATCTAAATTCCATGTCTTGATGTTGCCGCTTTTAAGGTCTTAGATAATTTATCTCTCCTCTCCAAATATTAGTTTTCTCACCTATATAATGGAACTACTATTTTCATTGAGTCATTTAAAAGACTAAATAAGACGAACCAACAAAGTGTTCAGCATGTTCTTACCACATACTACTATTCAGCAAGTGTTATTAATTTATCACTCTTTTATTCTAGGTGTATATGTATTTTTCTATCTTGAAACTTATTCTTCACTAAAGAAATATTTTTTAATTTTTTAATTTAAATTCTTTATTGTTTCAAGTGTTACTATGTCTCCTTTTCCCCCCACTGACCTCTCCCCGGCCGACCTCATGAGTGCCTATCAATGTTCTTGGGATTTCTTTTAGCAATGTTTTTGGAATTGTAACCATAATGGTAATAAAAACAGGCATGGGCCTTGACATCAAGGAGTGTACATTCGCCTAGGAAAGACAGATTCATCAAATAATCACAAACCTACATTTAAAAACATTACTGAGGTAAGTATATAATGGAAGGATTCTACTTAATCAAGCAATGTTTTTCTATGTAAGTACCAATCTGAGATGTGTATACTAATAATCAAGTGAAATGGAGAGAAAAAATGGTATTTTTAGATAAAGAATCCCTTTACAAATGATTGGACAAAGGAGTGTTTGAAGTCATTGGGAGAAGTTAGCAATGTCAATTGCTCCATTGGATTTAGTGGCATAGTGGTCACTGGTCACTTTTTAGTGAATTGTGGCTCAAGGTTTGACTTAAATAAAGAAAGGGAGATGACAAATGGACCCATGAAATAGCAGTGCTCCTATTATAGAGAACACCTCCCCCCACCCCAAGATACTAGATAGAGATAGGGTAGGAAACAGAAAAAAGGGTTTGTTTTGTTTGGTAGAGAAAGAGACTTGATAATGTTTAAAAATCACCACAGGAATCTTTCATTCCAGAGGGAGGGATTACGTACACAGTAGAACAAAAAGTAACAAATTCAGTCAAGTGCCTGTGTAGGTAGAAGAGAATGGGGTTCTACTTATCATAAGGAGGTAAGTGGAAAAGTAGTAAATCCCCAATTATGGCACAGAGAAGGACAGGATGGGTGTAAATACAGGTGATTTGTGTGTTGGGTAAAGTTGAGACAGAACAAATTTCCATAATAAAATCAGGAGTCCTTACCTCACTATCAGTACCCTGTGATTGTGTGGTGAGTAAGCTCAGTTTCATCCCCCAGTACAAGTTCGGGATCTTCTGTATACTCTTCTGCTAAGTGACTAGAGACTTCCTTTGTTCTTAGAATTGTCTTATGTGGAACTGGGAAAAAGACTACTCATGAAGTAGTTATGGAGGCGAAGGAAAATTCCTGCCATTTGTAATTGTATTGGTTTTCTATTGCTGCTGTAGAAGTTTACTACCAATTTAGTGGCTTAAGACAAATTTATTATCCTTTTGTTGTATAGATCAGAAGACTAACGCAGATCTCACTAGGCTAAGATCAAGGTGTTGGTGGATTGGGTTTCTTTCTGGAGACTCCAGGGAAGATTCTATGTCTTTGCCTTTTCCAGCTTCTACAGGGTTCCTGCTCTGCTTGCCTCATGGTTCTCTTTCTCTGTCTTCAAAAACCAGCAATATTGACTTGGGTCTTTTGGCCACTTCCATATCTCTGGTTCTTCTACTAATTGTCTCATTTACTGTTAAGGATTCTTATGATTACTTTGGGCCCACCTGAGTAATTCAGGATACTATTTCTGTTTTAAGGTCAGCTGATTAGTAACTGTAATCATTTCTACAACCTGAATTCTCTTTTTCCATTTAACATAACTTATTCAAAGGTTTTTAAAATTAATATTTGAGATTATTTTGGGGGTAGGGGTAGTAGTCTACCTACCACAGTAACATAATGGTAGATTATCTGAGACTTTGGGTTCAGATTGTACTGTTAGTGAGGTCTCTTGACACAGGTGCTACAAAGACAGGATGGGCCACTACCCAAAACTCTGATCAATTATTTATGAGCATTTAAATGACAGTTGCAGGCTCCCTTCCAGTCACTTATCTAGCACTTCTCAATTCACTCTCTTAACTTGAGATCCTAGTCTTCCATTCCGCTGCTCTCAGAACTTCCAGCCCCTCTATTTTATTCCAGAAAAACTCTTTGCCTTCTTTGGTAACCTCCATAGATTATAAATCAGACTAAATGGTACTTACATTATTTTAAAAACTGTGTTCTTGTTTGAAACCTGGGAGGTTTCAGTCTTTTGAAAACCTAAGATTCAGATGTCAGGAATTTGTAAAAGAATAAATAGGGGTAAGACATTGGCATTCTGATTCTATCCTGGGGAAGTCATTATTCCTTATCCCCATACCTGGAATAAGTTATAGAATGGGCTTAATAACTTCTTCTGAAATAACAAAAATAAACAAACAAACAAACAAAACCCCAAATGTAATCTGATCAGTGTTAAGGGTCTTTCTTCTCATTTTGACATATGTCAGGGTGGGCAATGGCAGATTTACAGTTGTTCATATGGAGAATAATACAATAATTAATTAATAATAAAAGAATAAACTGTGTTTCACATACTCACAATTATGAACCTACTTTTTGCCCACCCCTGTATATATAATATAAAGGATTTTTGAAGAAAAGAGATACCAGGAGACTACTCAAGGTCATATTAAGGCTGAAATGACTTTTGTTTTAAATGCCAAGACTAATTATAAGTAAGTGAGACAATGCTGTGCTCTAAAATTTACAATTCTCTTAAAGGAAACAGAAACCTTGGCAAATATTTCAGCCTCTTGTGAAGTGTTAGACTAAATTATCCTTAGAAATCATTGATACATTACATTGAGGGAGAAGAGACATTTTCTCATCTACCTATTAAGCCACAGGCCTTCGAATAATGTTCCCTATAACCTGTGTAGCAGGACAGAAGGCTTGATATGTTTGACTTTTAAATTAAAGAGACTCTTTAATAGGAGAGAATATGTAATGGAAAGCAGTTAGAGTTGAGAATAGGCTATGAAGATGAGTTGCTGGCTTCTGGAAGCAACATCTGGAGACTGCCAGTGTTCAGGATTTGTATAGACTTCTGTTTGGAGTTTGAGAAGCAAACATGGCCAACAGATATGTGGTGGAATTGCCATCCAGGGCCAAAAGACAAGGTTTATTTATAGATGTAATATATTTAATGTTAATTTTTAATGTCAAAGAAATAATAATTTACTCAAACGACATTTTTCTTAGGTTTCTACTCTGATTCAGGCTTTGTGTCACGAGCCTAAGAGATACAATAAAGACTGTAATATGTCTTTGAAAGTGAGGACCAGAGAGGATAAATTTGGAAATTTAAAACATCACTGTAGTAAGATGAATCTTAATGAATTTTAAAAGATGAGGAAACATTTGTCAGGATGGTTAAACAGGAATGGAGATGACTCACTAGGAAAGGCAAAGTGGGGGTGTGCAATACACCTGTGTGCAAGGACTTTTAACAATGATCCTAAATAATGACAGGCTAATATGCAAATTGTCCCTTTGACCTAGAGTTTGACCAGGGGTGGAGCCAGCCAGACAACTGCCTTCAGCCCCTCCCCCTGGCCAGCCCTGTCTCTAATCTGTCTGATCAGGGCAGGCTGGCCAGACGCCACCTGTGCACAAATTTATGCACTGGGCCTCTAGTTGGTATATAAAAGTCAAGAAGAATAGGGACAGTAAGTACTGGAAAGATAAAGATAGCAGGGACCAGAATGTAGACGGTATTCTAAGGCTTGTCATAGTCATTTGGGTATCAGTTTTTCAAACTTTAACTTATATGCATACTCATAGTGCTATATGACTTGTATGGACTGTGTGCTTTTTTACAAAAGTGGGCAAAGTAGGTTTACAGTTGTGAGTATTTCTGTAGGAATGGCCTTGTATCATCTTTGGAATGACCTTTGCCTGTATTACATTTATGGCCTCACTTCCTCTGATCAATAAATTGATGCTAGATGGGATAAATATTAAAAATACATGGTAATATGGCACTATCCTAAGGTAAAAGATATTTCTTAGATCAGCAAAAGCATAATATTTTAAAAATGACTTTATGGAGGCAGTATCTTTACTTTTCTGATCTAACTTATCTTTGACAATAAAAGTCAATGAATTACAGAAAAATGTGTGAGAGGTCATGTTCTGTCCATGGTGACAGAGAATTTCAGCCCAATTTGATATCCTCTGTTTTTAAGATTTTTCCAGAGGGCTTATAGCAGAATAAACATGTAACACACACTAGTATCTAATAAAACATAGACAACTCTTCTATAATAATAAAAGCATAATATGCTAATTACACCAGATGTCCTTCTGGATGACCTTCGAGATGAAGCTGGGGCTGTGAGGGAAGCCCGAGTCCTGGGTGCCTGCCAGCGGCCAGAGGGAAGACGGTGCAGCAGCTGGGGGAAGGAAGGCCTACTTTTGCATGAATTTTGTGCATCAGGCCTCTAGTATGGTAATGAAAAAGCTTGATGAGGTGGGAATAGGACAGATAAGAGTGATAGAATATATGAACTATAAACTATATACTATGTCCCTTCTATACCCTGTTTTTTAAATTTTGAATTTATCTTGCCTTGGGCTAAAGGTGCATTGTAAGTGCTTGGAATATCTTTACCTCACACTCTAAGATAGTCATTCCAAAGTCACAACAGTGGTACCTTGTTTTGTGTTAACTCTGCAGTATTTGGCCCACTACCTTCATATAGACTGTGGCCAATAAATTATGATGGCTGGGTGATTTAAGTAGTTTCTTTTTGTAAAGTACTAAAATGTCTTACAAAACACACTAAGTAGTGATGAAGAAGTGAGGAAATTAGTTTGACAATATCCAGAATCTGTAATAGATGATATGTTTTTGAAAAAAAAGTGAGGCCATTGAATTTAGAATAAATTGGGAAAAATAATTCACCTTTATGATGGATCAGGACAGTTCTACTAATGAGACATGCAAATTTTGATGATATATCTTCTAAAATGTGATTGATTTAGGTACTAGAGGTGGTCAATAAATCCATTTAGAATAAGGGAGACTAACATAAAAATTTAGCACACATAAACATATCTATTGTTAAAAAAGATGAGTTCTGTGATTATGATTAATATAATTAATGATTTTTGATTCCAGGTTTGGTGTTTTATCCCCATTATTCTGGGATTAACCAATGGATTTAGTAAAATATATTTTTTCTCCAAAGCAATTATATGGCAACATGATATCAAATGTGTAAATGTGGGGTCAGAGTTAAAAAATAAGACTCAGAAGATAAACAATACAATCAAAAAATGGGCAAAGGACCTAAATAGACACTTTTCAAAAGAGGACATTCAGAAAGCCAAGAGACATATGAAAACATGCTCAAAGTCACTAATCATCTGAGAGATGCAAATCAAAACAATAATGAGGTATCATCTCACACCTGTCAGAATGGCTATCATCAACAAATCAACAAATGACAAGTGCTGGGGAGGTTTCGGAGAAAAGGGAGCACTCATGCACTGCTGGTGGGAATGCAGACTGGTGCAGCCACTATGGAAGACAGAATGGAGTTTCCTCAAAAAGTTAAAAATGGAACCCCCATTTGACCCAATGATCCCACTTCTAGGAATATAGCCCAAGAAATCAGAAACACCAATCAGAAAAGATATATGCATCCCTATGTTCATAGCAGCACAATTTACCATAGCGAAGATCTGGAAACAGCCTAAGTGCCCATCAGCAGATGAATGGATTAGAAAACTGGGGTACATCTACACGATGGAACACTATGCTGCTGTGAAAAAGGAAATCTTACCATTTGCAAAAGCATGGATGGAGCTGGAGAGCATTATGCTAAGTGAAATTAGCCAGTCAATGAAGGAAAAATACCACATGATCTCACTCATTTATGGATAATAAGGACCATTATAAACTGATGAACCAAAACAGATACAGAGGCAGAGCAGCCTCCAACAGACTGTAAAACTACAGCCAGAAGGCTGGGGAGGGTTAGGGGTGGGAGGGGAGGGGTAAGAGATAAACCTAAGGACTTGTATGCATGCATATAAGCATAACCAATGGACATAAGACACTGTGAGGTAGGGGTGACTGGGGGATTGTCAAGGCGGGGAGAAGGAGACATATGTAATACTCTTTGCAATACTTTAAGCAATAAAAAATAATAAGACTCGGGCGGAGCAAGCACGCTGTCACATTACATGCGTGGGAAAAAAAATAAGATTCTCCAAATTAAATGAACTAGAGGCTAGTTTTCCTTCTATTATCAAATACTGTGAACTTTTAGGCAAATCATCTTTGGTCTGGGGGATTTCAGATCTCACATCTCTAATTTGAAAATATTTTTTTGAGCTCCAAATGTATTCTAGGCATTTTTGACTTTCCTACCTATAACTGTGGTTTGTAATATTCTAACATGCTAAATATGAGTTTCAAACAAATGTGACACAGAATCACACTATAAAGCAGATAAAAGCAGTGAGTCAGGGGTGGAGGATTTATTCTTCATCTGTTTGACAATCCCCTCTAAACTTCCTCCTAAACTACTTCCAAAGAACTCTATGATGCAGTCAATTACAATTTAATATGAACTTGACTGACCTAGACTACACTCATCAATATTAGTTTAACAGAGGGAAAAAAGAGTACATAAAGTAGAAGTAATATGTGAAGACATACACATCTTTCCCCTGCTCCAAATCTAGCAATGTTTTCATACTTTGACTACATTTATTCTCATCTTCTCTTCCTCACTTTCAAGATAGTTCTTAATTTGGCTCTCTTTCCTTAGTTCATCGAATTTCCTACTCCTCAGCATAATGCTGAAATATTTAGACTGATTTTTTCCCCTGCCTTAAGAACTAGGGACTGATTCCTGACACAATACATCTAATCAGATTAATCCATTGTTTCATAAAGGTAAACTGTATTCTATTCCTATTTTTTTTCAGGATCAAATATTAGTTCCTTGTTGACTGACTTCTTCCAATTCTATTGTATTTGAACTCTAAAGTATTAATGAGTTAAGTACGAAATTATATATTACTTTGTCTTACTAATACTTTATGTATTGCTCTTGTAATTCCTGAATTATTACCTTGCTGGCCATCTATAATTAAAATGAGAAAAACCCTTAGTTTTTTTCTATACTTCTTTAACAAATTTGTATATATAATCAAAACTCTTTAGAATTGCCAGAGTTTTCAGATTGCTCAAACCTCCATTTTGAATGATGATTTTCAAAGGTTTCCCAACTGGCTCCATCCATTAAAACCATGATATGACTTAAAAACACAGTCTTGCTTCAGCACTGTTCACATGAGCTTCTGACTTAATGTCATATTCTTTACTTCTTTCTGCAATATGGGCTAAGCTATGAAATCCTAAGTTTATAGGGATGTCCCAGTTTCCTTCACAGTTTGCACACGTAATACCCAATTTTAGAGAAATCTGGGTCCCTAACTCATGTTGTCCAAGGGGCATAAATTTGATTGAAGTTAGTGTTAGCAACCAAAAGAGGTAGATTTGGGAGGTGGGTCCTAAGAATAGGAACGTCTAGTTGATGTCTGTGTTCTGAAAGCAGAAAGAGAGCAGATGGGGACAATATTCACCTAAAATGTCTGGAGAAGCCCGGCTGGAGTGGCTCAGTGGTTGAGTGTGAACCAGGAGGTCACAGCTCTATTGCTGGTCGGGGCACATGCCCAGGTTGCAGGCTCCATCCCCAATGTGGGGCGTGCAGGAGGCTGCCAATCAATGATTCTCTCTCATTGTTGATGTTTCTATCTCTCTCCCTCTCCCTTTCTCAATGAAATCAATAAAAATATTTAAAAAAATAAAATGTCTGGAGGAGATGGTTGAGATCTTAAAAATTGGAAGCTGGCAAGGGAAAGGATAATGTCTAGGTCTCTAAACACTAGCAAGGTTTTAGCCTCCAAAAAGAGCTTAAATCCAAACTGGTAATGTGGGCAGGAATCCATGTGTTTGGACTAGGATATATGGCAGAGATGTATATGGGACTGCAGTTCTAGGGGTACAAAGAAATCCCAGATTCAGAGCCCAACCTTCAATGCTGAGCTCATAGTGGAATAACTAATGTAAATCACCAGGAACAATGATTTATTTATACAGTTTCTGCATAATAATCAGAGCTTCTCCAAGAATGGAGAATGTACTAAACATAAGAGATTAATGGGGTCGGGGGGGGGGGGAGAAGGGGACATCTATAATACTTTCAACAATAAAGGTAAGTTAAATAATAATAATAAATTAATTAATTAATTAATTAATGAAACAGAAAAGCAATTACTGCAACCCTAAAAAAAAAAAAGAAAAGAAACAAACTATAGTCATTTGAAAATTGTTAAAAACTAGTTGAGATGTAATTATTACTATTGTAAGAAATATGCCTCTGATTTATCTTCATAGAAAAGAAACAGCTTGTGGCCAGGCAGCTGCTGAATTTCCTCAGAGCAAACAGGATGTGGGGGTGGGAGAGAGGATGAGAGCTGTACACATGGCTGATAGCACGTGTCCTAGGAAGATTACGAGGCAGAGGCAACTAGAGAAGTCCCCAGCCCATTTTTTTTAAAATCACCCACTGGGAGGCAGCAAGACCTAGGCGACCTATTAGGAAATAGGTGACCAAATAGTCCTCAGCCAATGAGAAACTGGAGGAGGTCTAAATAAATAGGTTATGCCCTAACCAGTTTGGCTCAGTGGATAGAGCGTTGGCCTGCAGACTCAAGGGTCCCAGGTTTGATTCCGGTCAGGGGCATGTGCCTTGGTTGTGGGCATATCCCCAGTGGGGAGTGTGCAGGAGGCAGCTGATCGATGTTTCTAACTCTCTATCCCTCTCCCTTTCTCTCTGTAAAAAAATCAATAAAATATATTTTAAAAATAAATAAATAGGTTATGTGCCTTGTGTGAACCTGTAAAATGGATGCCTCTCTAGAGTGTTATTAAAAGTCTCATGTTCACCATGCCTCTGCTTCCTAGTCCATCATTTGAAATTTGAACAGGTGAGCCATTTCTCACACTATTAAAGTTAGATGGCCTATGAATGCAAATGTGTCTAAACAATAGCAACCAGGGTACTGAACGGCAGACACTCTTGGGCCTTCTGTTCTTCTGAAAATGGATAGTGTTTGGGTATTGGTTCAACTTTTATTTTTTCTAATGATGAATTATTAAAAGTTATGTTTTTAATTTTTTTTACTAATGCAAGATATTAAAAATAGAAAAATTGAGTTTAGGGTATATGGGAACTCTTGGTGAATCTTTTCATTTTTTGTAACTCTAAACTGTTCTAAACTATAAAGTCTGTTGTAAAACAGTGATGGTAAAAGAACTGATATCTAAACTATACATAGAAGAATTAAAACCTAACAAAAGTAAACAAACAACTCAATTAAAAATAGCAAAGGATCTGAACATATACCTGGTCAAAAAATATAAACAGATTACAAGCATATGAAAAGATGTTCATTATAATTTTTTATCAGGGAGTTGAAAATTAAAACAACATATTTATTAGAATGGCTAAAATCCAAAAACCTGACAATACAAATGCTGACAAGGTTGCAGAGCAACAGGAACTCTCATTCATCATTGTTGAGAATACATAATTAATACAGCTCCTTGACATTTACTCAAATGAATTGACAACGAATGTTTTCACAAAAACCCACACACAAATATTTATAGCAGCTTTATTGACACTTGAAAAATTGGAAGCATTCAGTAGGTGAATGGACAAACTCTAATACAATGTTAGCATAGGTAGCTAGCTAGTTATTAATAAAGGAAGGGAGCAAATGGAATCAGATGTTAACCCCAATAAACTAGGGAGCTGAGTTAGACATTAAGTCTGATTCACTCTCAAGCCACAGCATTCACAGGCTCCCCAGGGGACAGACATATCCTCCTCTGAGGGGACTTAATCCCCAAAGTGGGCAGGAAGAATCAGTTTCCCATCTCCCCAGGGAATAAGGGGCCATTGGCCGGGATTACCAAGGGAGAGATAAAGGAAACTTCTGTTGCCTGGCAGTAGAAGCCAAGATTGAGCAGGAGGCAATAAGCCCAGGCACAGTAGGAATGAGATGAAGTAGCAAAATTTGGGAGCATGTGCAGTAGGAGCCAAAGTGGTGATATAAAGGGGCCCTGTCTAGCCTGGGAAAACCTGGGGAAAGGATCCGGTGGACAAGGGAAAATCCAGGAAAAAAGATTGGTTAGCTGGAGGATTTAGCACAAGCCTGTGAAAGGTTAGGAACCAGATTGGTTAGTTTGAAAGAAAGCCTCACCCAAGGTAATATAATCAAAGCTTAATGAAGGCCCATCTGGTAGCACACTTTTGCTTGTGCATTTGCTTGTTCATTCGAGTGTTCCCTCTCTGCAGGGGCTGCATGGACACAGCACAGTGCTATCAGGGACACCATCAGGCCTTGGGGGAGGATGTGCAGTTGGGGAAATGAGACTCAGAGAAGTTCTGCATCTCTGGGCCTTAGCCCTCAGGGGCTTGGTGAGAACAAATGTGGGTCTGAGTGAGGCCCCAGAGGCTGGACTTCTTCCACAGCAGTTTGGAGATGAGCCACTTGGTTGTAAGTGAGAAACTGGGTACCTGGGGACAATTTGTTTTGGCTCCAATAGATCTTACCACTACACCTCATCCGCCTATGCATGGGGTCCCTGACATTTTTTTCTCCAGACTCTGTGAAAGAACCCTATTTCCACCAGCAGCACAATCACATAATGAAATATTCTTCTGCAATAAAAACAAATGCGCTATATAAGCGAGGGAGAGATATGGAGGGATATTAAATGCATATCGCTAAGTGAAAGAAGTTGTGTGTGTGTGTGTGTATGTGTGTGCGCGCGCATGCGTGCTTTAAGGCTACATACTTTATAATTCTAACTATATAATATTTTGGAAAAAACTAAACCATGAAGTCAGTTAAAAGCTCAGTGGTTGCTAGGAGTTTGTGTGGAGGGAGAGAGAAATGGAAAGGTGGAACACAGAGAATTTTTAGAACTGTGGAACTACTCCGTAAGCTATTATAATGGTGGATACATGTCATTTATTATGCATTTGTCAAAATCTATGGAATATACACAAAGAGCATACCCTACTGTAAACTATGGACTTTATTTAATAACTAGGGGCCCGGTGCACAAAAATTTTTGCACTCGGGGGTAGGCGGTCCCTCAGCCCGGCCTGTGCCCTCTCACAGTCTGGGACCCCTCGGGGGATGACCATCTGCTGGCTGAGGCCTGCTCCCCAGGTGATTGGGCCTAAGCTGGCAATCAGACATCCCTCTGGCAGCCCGGCAGCCATCGGGGGATGTCCACTTGCCAGCGGGGAGCAGATCTAAGCTGCAGTCGGACATCCTTAGCGCTGCTGAGGAGGCAGGAGAGGCTCCCACCACCGCCGCTGTACTGGCAGCCATCAGTCTGGCTTGTGGCTGAGCAGAGCTCCTCCATGTGGGAGCTCACTGACCAACAGAGAGCAGCTCCTTCATTGAGCAACTGCCCCCTGGTGGTCAGTGTGTGTCATAGTGACTAGTCATTCCCAGTCTTTCTGCTGTTAGGGTCAGTTTGCATATTACCCTTTTACTATATAGGATAGAGGCCTGGTGCATAGGTGGGGACCGGCTGGTTTGCCCTGAATTGTGTCCCGGATCAGGGTGGGGGTCCCGCTGGGGTGCCTGGCCAGCCTGGGTGAGGGGCTGATGGCTGTTTTCAGGCTGCCTGCATCCCCTTTAGGGTTGGTGTCCCCACTGGGGTGCTTGCCAGCCTGGATGAGGGGCTGAGGGCCGTTTTCAGGTGGGCCATGCCTGCAACTGAAGCTCCCAACCTCTCTTTTTTTCTCTTTTTTTAATTCTGGGATTTATTTACCTTCTATAGCTGTCACTGGAGCTGAGAGCCGGCTTTAGCTCTGAGACCTTGGCTGCTGAAAGCAGGTATTTGGGGTTTGTTTGGGTTCTATAATTGAAACACTGTTGCGGTCCTTCTCACTCCAGCTCTAATGGCTGAAAGCAGGTATCTGGGGTTTGTTTAGCTTCTATAATTGCAACATTGTTTCTTAGAGTGCAGCTAAGATCCCTGCTGCGACAGGCGGGGAACCTTGGCTTCCTCCATCATTGGAGCAACCAAGCATCATGTTCGCTTCAGCTGCCTGGCTGCGGGCCGCCATCTTGGTTGGAAGTTAATTTGCATATCACCCTGATTAGCCAATGGGAAGCATAGCGGAGTTATGGTTAATTACCATGTTTGTCTATTATTAGATAGGATAATATATCAATGTCAAATATTATTACACTAGTGCAAAAATGTTAATATGCATGAAAGGGGAAGGGATATATAGGAACTATGTGCTTACTGCTCAATTTTTCAGCAAACTAGAAACTTCTCCAAAAAACAAAGTCTATTAATTAAAAAAATATTTTCTTAGTAAATTTTTCCACTATCAATTTCCTCTTTAAATATCACTGACTTCACAGTTGTACTATGAACCACTCATATGGGAGCTATTATCAAGTTTTAAGTGGAAACTTTGGCTGAATATATTAAATGTAAGCCCTAGGATATGAATTGCTAAGGAAAATATTCTAAGTTATGGACAAATATATTTTAATTTAATAAAAATTAAAGGAATCCCATTTACACAGCTCTCAAAATTAATTTCAGGAAAAATAATATAATTAAATGTAGTTTTTATAGCATACAGACTTTTGAATCATGTTTATCTTGTGTGAAGGTGATGAGACCTTTGTTACATACATACATTATGTATCTAAACATACATTATGCACTATTGGTATTTTTATGTTTAACTATGTTATGAAATCATTTGCACTTCCATCTAATTATAATCTTGAGGCTGCAAATAAGCCTAATTCCCTCCAACACCTTCCTTCCCTCAACATCCTAATGAGAAATTTCATGCATTAGTATGAAGCTGTATAGTCCACTACTTTATATTTATGAATAAGTTATTTTTAATATGAGCATATTTTATATTTATAAGAATATATGAGAAGAATGAATATACCTAGCTGACATATGGAACACAGAGAGATGTATCCATGAAATGACAATTTACTATCTTGAAAAGTTTTAAGAACTTGATTGTCTAGTATAGAACATGAGGATTTTAGAAATTTAGAACAATGAATAGTTGCTGAAGCTTAAAATACCGGTATAGATTTAATAGGAAGAACATCTGTCCAGCAAGAACCTGACATATTGACAATAATGATACAAAACAAAATAAAGTTAAAAACAAAAATAGTAATCATAGTATTAGCAGTTGCAATTCACTTTTTCTGTGCTACCCACTTTACATGCATTATCTTTTTAGAATCCTCCCACAGTGCCATGTAGCAATAATATTACCTGGTTTTACAAATGAATACGTAGGCAACATGTGAAGTGTCAGGCACAGACAGTACGTTATGTGCTCTAGGCTCTACTGCTAGTAAGTGAAGGCCTCAGAGCTGGTGCCTGAGTGTCCTAACTGCTGTAATTGTCAGAGAGGAGGGCATGGGCCTCTCCAGAGAGTGCATGGAGAGGTCATAGAGAAATGAGTCAACAATTTGAATAGAGTAGATAGAAAAGACTGAGTACATTCCTGTTTGAGAGTAGAAATAAGGATTGTTTTGAAGAAGACTAAGTCTAACTTAAATTAGCATCCTATATAATAAAAGGCTAATATGCAAATTAACCAAACAGCGGAACAACTGGTCGCTATGATGCGCACTGATCACCAGGGGGCAGACGCTCAATGCAGGAGCTTCCCCCTGGTGGCCAGTGTGTTCCCACAGGGGGAGTGCCACTCAGCCAGAAGCGGGGCTTACAACTGGCAAGCGCAGTGGTGGTGGTGGAAGCCTCTCCTGCTTCCGCAGCAGCGCTAAGGACCCCTCGGAGGACATCCCCTGAGGGGTGCCAGACTGTGAAAGGGCATAGGCCAGGCTGAGGAACCTCCCACCCCCAAACCCCCAGTGCACGAATGTCATGCACCGGGCCTCTAGTTAGAAAATAATGTTAGCAGCTGAAAGCTATGACTGCTTCAACATTCCCCTTCAGCCTCTTTGGTCTGGTTAACATGTGTGTTATACTTTCTTCTTTCATTAGCTCTTTGAAGCATAGCAAATAAGAAGAAAGACAAGTGTTTTAGAAACCTCTCTAAACTCCTCTTCCCTCATAACTACTTCCTTGCCAATATCCCTGACCAAATCTACATTGAAATACTACATTGATTCTTTTTTTCTTCTTAAAATTTTTATTGATTTTTAGAGGGAGAGGAAGGGAGAAAGAGAGAAATATCGATGTGGGAGAGAAACATTAATTGCCCCGTCTGGGGATCCAACCTGCAACCTAGGTATGTGCCCTGACCAGGAATCAAACCACAACCTTTTGGTGTACAGAACAATGTTCCAACCAACCAAGCTACCCACTCAGCCAGGGTCAAATACATCAATTATTGTTTCCTTAGGTGACATCATTTTTTCTGTTTATGTTTGAATGGTCTAGGACAGCTGTGGGCAAACTACGGCCCGCGGGCCGGATCCGGCCCGTTTGAAATGAATAAAACTAAAAAAAAAAAAAGACCATACCCTTTTATGTAATGATGTTTACTTTGAATTTATATTAGTTCACACAAACACTCCATCCATGCTTTTGTTCTGGCCCTCCGGTCCAGTTTAAGAACCCACTGTGGCCCTCGAGTCAAAAAGTTTGCCCACCCCTGGTCTAGGACATGCACATATGCTCAAAGAGCAAGAGTATTAGAGTCACATCATAGTATAATGTTAGTTAACATTTATTAAACACTTAGATTTTGCTAGAACTTCCAAGAGTTTTTACATGAATAATCTCATGTAATTCTCTGACCACTTATTCTCTTCATTTAATATTTGAAGTAAGTGAGACACAAAATGGTCAAATCTCTTACTGAAGTCACATAGCTAAAATTCAAACCTAGGTAACATAACTCAAGAGTTCCCATGTTTAATCAATAAATGACCACCCCCCGCCCCCAACCTCTAGCACTATATTTTATTTATATTATTATTATTATTATTTTTACTTCTTATATCCCAGTTGTCTTTAAAACCTGCTCCATATGCCTACCAGCACTGAATCAGTTAAAGTAGTCTCCTAACTATGAATGTAGAAGAGAAATCTTAGGACAGAACCTGCATTAGTTTTATTGATCTGCTTTTGCAGAATTGAAAACAAAAAGCCATCTTGAAGCACATCAATAGAATTATGGTTTCCCCTGTGAGAATTTACTGCATTGGCGTTCTGATTTGTTCTCTTCTAAAGAAGGCACACAGAAAAAATTATTAGGTGCTAAAATAGGCTGGCCCTGATGAATTACTGACAGCTCCACATATCTTTCTAGTGTTTTGTTTTCCTCAACTCTTGCTAACATTACTCATCCTGCACTTTAACAAATTATAAAAGGTTTATTCAGATTTACTTTAAAAAAAAATTGAGGCCCTAGGACATCAAAGCCGCATACAAATTACAAGTCATTAAAATGAGGTTCTGGGATTAATATATATTTTACACTGTCACTATTTTTTTCTCTTGTCTACTCTACCTTAAATCCATCTCTGCTCATGAAAAGATTGGCTATGACTATTATGTATCCTAGTTATTCATGGGTGATATTGAGTCTATACTGGTGAAATGTTAATGCATTCAAGGAAAATTTTCTGGATGTAACATTATACATAATACATATGTGCATTACACATATGTGCGCATATGTACATACACAGACACACACTCAAGCACAGGGGAGGGGGGGGAGAGAAAGAGAGAGAGAGAGAGAGAGAGAGAGAGAGAGAGAGAGAGAGAATGAGAGAGAGAGTTCAGAGCCCAATCTCATGCTTGCCACAGTTAAATGTTATTGTTTTTTTTAATATATATATTTGTTTTATTTAAGAGAGGAAAGGAGAGAGAGAGGGAGATAGAAACATCAATGATGAGAGAGAATCATTGATCGGCTGCCTCCTGCATGTCCTGTACTATGGATTGAGCCCACAACCCAGGCATGTGCCCTGGACTGGAATCTAACCCAGGACCCTTCAGTCCGCAGGCCGATGCTCTATCTACTGAGCCAAACTGGCCAGGGCAACACAGTTAAATGTTTTTATGCTGACCAGTTTTAATCACATTTTGCTGAAAAATGAGTCTTAGGAAAAGTAACATTTCAAATTTCCACATGTTGAAATAAATCATATCATCTTAGAATGTACCTTTCTCAAAAAGATTTGAAGAAATAGCCTCTACATTAATAACAACAACAACAAGTGTGTATCCTGAGTGTTTTTTCTTTTGGGCAGGTTTGCATTATATTTCTTTTTAAAATTTTTATTTTGTTGAATTTATTGGGGTGACCATGTAGGTTTTAAGTGTGCAATTCAATAAAACATCATCTACAAACTGTTCTGTGGGCCCATCACCCCAAGCAAAGTCTCTTTGCTCACCTCCACCTATTCACTTCCCTTTCCCCCTGGTTATAACTGTTCTCTGTATCTATGTGTCTTATGGTGTGTGTGTGTGTGTGTGTGTGTGTGTGTGTGTGTGTGTTTTGCTTAATCCCTTTACCTTCTTTCATCCAGTCCCCTAACCCCCCTTCCCACTGTCAATCTGTTCTCTATACCATGCCTTTGTTTGTTTGCTTGGTGTGTTTTTTTTTTAACTGATTTTTAGACAGAGGAAGGGAGAAAAGAAAGAAACAGTGATAGGCTGCCTCACGCATGTGCCCCAATCAAGGATTCAACCCCCAACCTGAGTATATGCCCTGACCTGGAATCGAACCTGCCACCGTTTTTGGAGTATAAGATGATGCTCCAACCACTGAACAACACTGGCCAAGGATCTGATTCTGTTTTGTTTGTGGAGATAATACCTTTTATGACAGCTTGGCTGGACCTGGAGATTATTACACTGAGTGTTTTCCTGTTATGGTCTTCTCTCTCAACGACACCTTGCAGTTTGTTACATTGCACTGTGGAAGAAAATATGTTAGACTTCTTGGTAGACAGTTGGTGCCTCTTAAGTCACTTGGATTCAATGATCTCCTTACGTGTGTGTCTACACAGCTTGACCAGCTCTCACTGCTACCTTGGGGCCTTATTTTCTAGGTAGATTCTGAAAGTCATCATTTCCACTGGGAACAAAGCATTAGGCTGAGGGACAATGCAATCACTGACTGAGGACCACAGACATTCTCGCCAAACAGAGCTCCTGTTTCCAGTTGATGGGGTACAACATGCCAAAGAGAAGTAGAAGCAGCATCATTGCTTGGTTACAAAGTATTGAGAGGAGAGGAGATTTGGGAAGTAACATAGGATTTCTTTAAAGTTTTGACATTCTGTTTGAAATGCATTTTGTCCTTGATGTCAAGTCAACCACTCCATTTTAAGCATTAGAATAGAATTGGAAACCTTTCTTTGCTTAACTTTTTCTCTGTTCAAAAGGGCCTTATTGACTAAAGTCAGAGTATTTTTTGAGAAGAGGCTATGAAATTACAAGTCCTTCTAAATTGACTTTTTTTGGTGAAGCAGTGACCTGATGCCACTGGGTAAGAGTAAAATGGTTTTATGCTTTGTGCTTTTAAAATGGGTTATAAACGGCATGAGGTTGACTTTATTAAATTACTTTTTTTTTAAACCAACACCATCTGTTTGGGCTTGGCAAGTCTCCCACAGGAAAAAAGAAAAATATAATGATATCCTGAAATAGAAAACAGTGTATAACTTTTTTCTTCATAATTAACCCTGGTAATTTACCTGAGGTTAGGTTATGCTGGTTCAGAAACACAGCTCATAAATTTTCAATACTTTAGTTACTTAATTTAGCTACTTAGTACAAAAGTTTTTAAAGATTTTGAAAAAAATGATTTGAAAAGCCATTTCATGTCCATTATCGTACCTTTCCACAGTGACATGAGGGATTAATGACTTTAACCATCTGTCCTCCCATTTTATAGGTTAGGAACTGGAGGGAGAGATGTGGCAGTTCTTTAAAAGAGCAAACAAGAGAGCTAATTCTCAAATTCAAATTTTCTGCCTACCAATCCCAAATTATTTCCATTCCACTCCAGTTTCTAGCAAGCAAAAATGACATGAGCTTCCCTGGACACAGTAAAGACGTGTGGTAACCTTTTGTAACCCGGAGTGCTAAGTTGGATGGAGTAAGAAGCATCAACTACTCTACAACCATGGGCTATGTAGCGCTTTATGCACTTCACTAGGGTTCAGGTAGGCATGGTAAAGGGCTAATGGCAAAATGGATGCTTCCGAATAAAAATTTTCTAAAGCCACTTGATAGAAACAGTCCAACCATTTTGGAATGTTTGACCAATAGCCTGGATAATGGCAGGTTGAGAAAGTTAGCAAATGTAAAACCACAGCTGCTCTGGATTTTGATGAAATGACTTCTTTCAGCATCATCAATTATTGGAAGTGAGCAGACTTCAGTTCTGAAAGAAATGAGGCTGAAACCAAATGAAATTATAAGCAGGCAAAAGAACAGTTCAGATGAAAGTAATATTCCATTGTGTTATCATCATCTTGGTGACTGCTTGCCAAATGTATTTTTTAACTTTGTAAACAGTTTAAAGTAATTGTCAATGGTTCTGTCTGAGATGCTTACAACAGGATTACCCCTGGCCAGAGTTCAACTTGCTGACTTGTAGGATTTCTGTCTCAGGGTCTAAAAAATTTGATGGAGGCACAGTTAGAGTAGCCTCAAGCCAGGGATTCTGTATCTATGTGGGATTATTAATGGGGCTCTGCTTTGCCTTGGGATACAACTAGGAAATTCAAAGATGTATTGGTACCCAAACTGATATTGTGCTGATTTCTAATAAATTATCTCTAAGTTAAAACTGTGGCAATATTTGAAATTAAAATTTCCTTTCTGAGTGCTGCTCTTGGAAGAATTCAGACATGATGAAGATTGGTGTGCCAGGTGACCAGGGTAAGGGGGCATTCATAGAGAAGATGCATTTTGTCTGGTCTGCTGAACATCTTCAGCTGACTATGGTTCTAACTCTTCATGGCGTATAAAGTAATCTTTCTTTAAGCTCTTCTCTTCCTAAATTCCTTAATGAGCAACACAGAGCTCAGTAATATTGCTTAAAATAGCTCAAGAGGAAATAAAATGGTTTATTGAGTACAATTTCAGCTTCAAGGACAAAAGTGTATGAATTAATAGGAATGTATTTCAAAGTTCACTTCTAAAGCTTCCCATTTCATTTCTGTCTTGGCCAAAGTACGAAGTGATAATGGTCTTTAACTTCAGTAAAGCTGCCATAAAGTTACCAATATTATTTTTTTTAAAGTAGGTTATCCTGAATTTTTTTCAATCTGCCCCTTTGAAAGATAAAGTGCTACCTTTCTTTTCTGCTGTCCATCCTCTGGTCCTTATGTCTCTATCCCCATTCTCTTTCTTTTGTCTTATTCCCTTAATCTTCCTACACTTCTCCTCCCCAGTTTCTCTCCCTCTGACTTTTCCTTTTGTCTTTATATATTTGTGATGTTTACTGTCCACCACTTAGATCTAGAAAAGGAAATGTCATGTTTTCAAATAAATACAATATAACTGGTAAGAGTATGGGAAGAATTTGGCCATGTGGCCATGTCAGGGCAAAAGGAACTGCATGAGCAAATGCATAAATGTGGGATGAAATTCAATAGTTGTAGTAGTTCATTCTGTTCAGTTGAATAATAAATACATGGAAAGAATGGGAAGTGAAAATGTAAGGTCAGAATCAGATAATGAAGAATTTTAAATAATACAGTGATTAATTTAAAACTTATTCATTAGGTAAGGGAAACTCAATTTTAAAAGTAATATATTTTTATTTTTCAATTACTGTTGACATAATATATTAGTTTCAGGTTTACAACCCAGTGATTAGACATTTATATAACTTATGACTTGTTTACCCCAATAAATCTAGTACTCATCTGACACCATACATAGTTATTACTATACTAGGGGCCCAGTGCGTGAATTTGTGCACCTTGAAAGGAACTGTGGGCCGTGAGGCTGCAGTAGGCACAAGGGCAGGTCTCAGCCCATCCTCCATGCTCCCGCCCTGCCCCTCCTACCATAGCCCCGGGCCCCCTGTCTGCCCACAGCCCCACTCTAGCCACTGCTCCCCTGCACTGACAGTGCTGGTCCCTCTTGTACCTGCTGACAGAGCAGAGCGATTGGGGCCGGTGCCAGCAGCAGGTGCGAGTGGGTCCGGTGCTATCAGTGGGTGCAAGCGGCGGCTGCTGCCCCAATTGCCCCTCAGGAGCAGGGGGAGGTGGAGAAGTCCTCAAGGGCGATCAGAGCTGGCAGCTGTCACTTGCACCCACTGATGGTGCTGAGAGATTGGGGCCAGCTCTGGGCACCAGCAGCAGGTACAAGCAGGGCCAGAGTTGGCAGCAGTTGTGAGTGCCCAGTGGGACCGCAGCACACAGGAACAAAGAATTTTCAGTAGCCACCAGAAGCTCACCTGGATGGCAGTGACCAGCTCTCCGCCTTGGTCTGGTGCCTCTGCTCACCTGCTCCGCCAGTCCCCCACAGATGGTGCCCACCATATTCCGTGCTCTGCCACCTGCTGCCAATGCCTGCCATGCTCTGTGCATGCCCTTGGTGGTCAGCGCATGTCGTAGCAGCTGGTTGTTTGGTTGTTCTGCTGTTTGGTCTATTTGGATATTAGGGATATATATATATATATATATATATATATATATATATATATATATATATATTACTGACTATATCCCTTATGCTATACTTTACATCCCCATGACTATTCTGTAACTACCATTTTGTAATTCTTAATCCCCTTACCTTTTCACCCATCTACCCAGTCCCCTTCCATCTGGCAACCTTCAAAACATTCTCTGTATCTATGAGTCAGTTTCTGTACTGCTTATTCATTTGTTTTGGTTTTTTTTTTAGATTCCACATATAATTGAAATCATATGGCATTTGTCTTTCTCTTTTGACTTATTTCACTCAGCACAATATCCTCTAGGTTCAACCATGTTCTTGCATATGGACTCACCTGAGGATGTGTTTTTATTGAGAAAGAAGAAGGGAGAGGGGAAGAAAGAGAGAGACAAAAACATTTATGTGAGAGAGAAACCGCATGTATCCTGACTGGTGATCCAACCCACAATCTGGATATGTGCCCTGACTGGGAAGCAAACCCACAACCTTTCAATGCATAGGATGACACTCCAACCATCTGAGCCACACTAGTCAGGGCTGTCATTCATATTTTTTACCTTTTTCTCCTTCTTCTTAAGTAAGTTTCTTTAACATTTCTTATAATATTGGTTTAGTGGTGATAAACTCCTTTAACTTTTGCTTGCCTGGGAAGCTCTTTATCTGTCCTTCAATTATAAATGATAGTTTTTATGGGTAGAAAACCTTGGTTGTAGGTCCTTGCTTTTTATCACTTTGAATATTTTGTGCCAATCCCTTTTGGACTGCAACATTTCTGTTGAGAAATTAGCTGACAATGTTACGGAAACTTCCTTATAGGTAACTAACAGCTTTTCTCATGCTGCTTTTAAGATTCTCCCTTTGTCTTCAACCTTTGGCATTTTGATTATGTGTCTTGGTGTGGACCTCTTTGAGTTCCTCTTGTTTTGGACTCTGTGCTTCCTGAGCTTCTATGTCTATTTGGCAGGTTATTTCTTTACATGTCTATCATTATTTCTTCAAGTAATTTTTCTGAACCTTGATCTATCTCTTCTCCTTCTGGTACTCTTATGATGTCTGGTACTCTTAGTATTCTTAATGTTGTCTCATATGCCCATTAAACTATCCTAATTTTTTTGGAAATCTTTTTTACTTTTTGCTACTCTGATTGGACATTTTCTGCTACTTTATCTTCCAAATCACTGATTCTTCCTCTGCTTTATTTAGTCTACTGTTGTTTCCCTGTAATGTATCCTTCATTTTAGTTATTGTATGTTTTTCTGACTGATTCTTTTTTATCTCTATCTTTATGTTTCCTATCGCTTTGTTGAAGTTCTTCTACTACTCTTCCCCTAGATTTATTGAGCATACTTATAACCAGTGTTTTGAACTCTGTGCCTGGTAGATTGCTTGTCTCCATTTTGTTTAGTTCTTGTTCTGTTCTTTAAGTTGGTACATATTTCTTTGTCTCCTCATTTTGACTGCCTCTCTATGTTTGTTTCTATGTATTAGGTAGATTTACTATGTCTCCCAGTCTTGGTAGAGTGGCTTATGTAGCAGGTGTCCTGTAGAGCCCAGTGATGCAACCTCTCTGGTCACCCAAGCTGGGTGCTCCAGGTGTGCCACCCCTCATGTGGACTGTGTGTACTCTTCTGTTGTAGTTGATCCTTGCTTGCTGTTGGCATGTCAGTGGGAGGAATTGATACCCAGGCTGATTGGATGTGATGATTTGCAGAGACTACAGCAGAGGAAATGCTATTCAGGAGCCAAACCCATGAAGTAGGACTTGCCTCAGTGGGGCTGTAGTATCCTCCAAGCCTGCCTCTTGAATGTGTTGCTTGTAGAGGTGGTTGGATGGTGCTCCATTGTGTTTGAAGCTTTCTACCAGGTGTACTGACTCTGGGACCTCTTAGGAGGTGCAGGCTAAGGTCATCCACTACCTCTTCCCTGCCCAAGACCACCCAATATAAGCTACAAAACAATGTGCAGATGGCTGCTATTTGGAAGTGCCTGAAACAGGCTAAGCTGTGAGCCAAAGCTGGCTGCTGCTAGTGCTGGAACTGGGGCCACTTAGCAAGAGGTACAGGGCATACTGAGGCCATATGTTGCTTGTTTAGAATTTGGGGAACTTTAAGGAAGTTTAGGAAAGTTCAAATCATGAGCCAAGGCAGGTCATTTATATGAAAAACTTCTGGAAGTACCTTGGTGGGCCCAAAAGTTGAATGGTGTGGAAGTCTGAGGGCATCACCATGGTGAGGCAAATGGTGTTAGCCTGATTGATGAAAACTCAGATATGGTGTCACCTATGCCTGTTGGGTGAGGGCTCAGCAAAGGAACATGGCTACTTCAAGCGCTTCTGCCTGGGAGAAAGTCGCCCCTCCAGCCTCTGCCTTGAAGCTAGATAATTCAGTTCCTCCCCATATGCCCCGGTGCCTTTTGAAGTGCTGCCCCAGTACTGGAGCTCAGAGTGAATTATCCCAAGTAAATCCATGTGTGGGCTCTTTAAGAGGAATGCTTGGGACTCCAGAAGCCCTCATCTCATTGAGCCACAATGCCTCCTATTTTTCTCAACCAGAAGTTATGGAATCTTCTCTTCCTGGCCCTGGAAAGCTGGGATAGGAAGCTTGGTGGATGGCTGGGACCTCTTGCTCCTCAAGGTAGACCTCCACAACAGAGGAATTCCTCTCAATTTTTAAATGCCACACATAGGCTGGAGATCCTCCCCTTTCCACATCTCCATCCCTACCAGTCTCCAGGGGGCTTCTTCTGTATATCCTTAGTTATAGGACTTCTGTTCAGCTAGACTAGAGGCATTCTGTAGTTTAGTTGTAATTTTAAAGTGGTCATGGGAGGAGGTGAGCATAGCATTTACCTACTTTGATCAGACGCCCTCTGGAAACTTGAATTTTTTTGAGAAGATCAGTTCCGTTACTCATGAATATTAATATGGCAGTGATGTGTAGGATGGTTTGAAATGGCTTCTGCAACAACTCTTGTTAACTTAATAAGGTCATTTTTTTCCATTTAATGACTGACTGTTGCATGTTGGGTTTCCTGGAAAGTAGATTCATAGGTCAAGACTAACACACAAGTTTATTAGGGAGTACACCTGTGGAAAGATTGGGAAGAGGTACAATTGAATAGAGATAAAAGTCCCCAAAAAATATCTCAGCTGACTTTTTTTTTGTCTGTTAAATTTTTATTTTGTAAACAAAATAGGCAACACAAACCAGTTGGCATAAAAAAATTCATATAAATAACTACTTATAAAATTTATAAGGAAAAATACCTGTGAGCATAGAGTGGAGACCAACCAGACGATTCTGCTTTCAGGAGAGGAGGCAGGAGCCCAGCAGCTGAAGGGATGGCTGGGAGGAGCTGCTCTGAATAGAAGGGATCAGTCACTCCCTAAATAAAAAACAACTTGTAAAAACACTTAAGGAGTCTCATTCAGTCTCCCTTGAATTGGTTATTTAGAATTGGGCAAGTCATTGAATATGGGCTGCCCTGGGAAGGGGCCATGGTCTCATGCCAGGTGACTCTTTAGTGGATGTAACTCCTAAAAAAAGCTTGGCGGTTGAGTGCTGTCTGACAACAGTACTCCCTGGCTGAAGGAAGTATTCCCTAACTGAACTCCTTTAGTTCTGGCAAGAAACCTGGACAAAACATCATAGTATCTAATACAATTCACTGTCTCATCTCTTAATGTCCAAAGTATGTTCCAATAGAAGCTTGAATATTCCTCTCTCATAACACTTATTGCATTCAATGTTCATTAGAAGCTTACTTATTTATTTTTGCAACTAGAAGATAATCTTTATGTGGGCAAGAATTGTGTCCTATGTATCATTCTATACATAGCACCTGGGATTATAGGAAATAGGTGTTCAAGAGATAATTTTTGAATGAAAGATAGAAGAATTAACTGCTTTAATAAAATCTTGCCTTCTCCAAATGTAGCATGACAGACTATTTCAAAAATACAAAGACAATTCAATAATGCTTTAGTACCTCAAATCAACCATAAGTGTCTCAAATCAAATACAGGGAAAATATTTTCTCTCAAGGTGAATGATAGATTCAGCTCTCCAGTATTTGAAGTCTGTATTCATTTTAAGTATCTGATAGAAACTTTTAGACTTTTTCTGATTCCAAAACTGTTGAACACTATAATACATTTATGAATTAGTGATTCCTGGCTTGTTAAGTAAAAAGATAATTATATTCCCATTTTTAACCTTTTGTGGGGAGGTCTTGGTTTAGTTACGCTGTCTTGAAATGTACATTGGTATGTATCACACATTTCCTAATCTCTTAAACTAGTCCTCATTTTTAAAATTGTTAACCATTGATGCCAGTGCACAGGCACTTTTTTTTTTTTAAAGATACTGCTAAATAGTTAAGCTTATTGAATGAATTAGCAAAGTATAAGAATAGTTCCATGTTAGAAATTATTTGAAGACACAAATAAAATGAAGATATGACCTTTTAGTGTACTGAAGGATGCTCTGACCAACTGAGCCGCACCAGCCAGGGCAAAATGTGGTATATTAAAATAGAACCTAAAAATTATTTAACTACTAGAGACCCGGTGCATGAAATTCGTGCACGGGGGTGTGTGTCTCTCAGCCTAGCCTGCACCCTCTACAATCTGGGACCACTATAGGGATGTTCGACTGCCTGGGATCAGGTCTAAATGGGCAGTCGGACATCCCTCTCACATTCTGGAACTGCTGGCTCCCAACCGCTCGCCTGCCTGCCTGATTGCCCCTAACTGCTTCTTCCTGCCAGCCTGATTGATGCCTAACTTCTTCCCTGCCAGCCCCATTGCCTCCAACTGCCCTCTCCTGCCAGCCTGGTCACTCCCAACTGCCCTCCCCTGTAGGCCTGGTCATTCCCAACTGCCCTCCCCTGCAGGCCTGGTTTCCCCCAACTGCTCTCCCCTGCAGGCCTGGTCCCTCCCAACTTCCCTCCCCTGCTGGCCTGATTGCCCACAACTGCCCTCCCCTGCCAGCTATCTTGTGGCAGCCATCTTTTGTCCACATGGGGTTGGCCATCTTTTGTGTTGGAGTGATGGTCAATTTGCATATTACTTCTTTATTATATAGGATTTTTGCAAAGAAAGATGGAGTCTATGTATCCTTCCCTTGAATCTGAAAGGATTGTGACTACTCTGAGCCAAGAGAGTGCAACTGAGTGATCACTATGTGACTTCAAGGCTAGATCAGAAAAGGTAATGCATCTTCCACTTGATTCTTTGGAAACACTTGCTCCACGGTAGTTCTCTGTCATAACACAGCCACCATGCTGTGAAGAATCCAAACGACATGGAGAGGCATGTTTCAATGCTTTGGTTAAAAGTCCCAATTCAGCCACACTTATGAACAAAAAAGACCTCATAGGAGTGGCACCTCCAGACAGCTGTTATATCCTCCCATTATTTGAGTCTTTCCAGATGAGTCCCCAAACATTGAAAAGCAAAAAGAGTCAATCCTACTGTACTTTTGAATATATCTGACCTATGGATTTTGTAATCATAATTAAATGGTTGTTGCCTTATGCCACCAAGTTTGGAAAAAAACAGTAAAGATAAGGGTAACAAAAACACTTTTTGAGAAATTGTATTTTTTAAAATTGTTCTCATTATGTTCTTAAACATTATTGAAATCACTTTTACTATTCTATTGTTCAGAGGAGAAGATGTTTGCAATGGAGTGAGTTTCCCAGAAACAACTTCCTCATACTAATAAACAACAAATGTAGCAATTATTAGAATTAGTCGTACATGTAATGACATACTTTGAGAGCTTCCTTTGTGTCAGGTATTGTGCTAGCTGCATTATATATGTATTATTAACTTATTTTTTATCTTCACATTATTCTTCTAAGGTAGAAATTATCATTATATTTTACATATAAATGTAATGAGGTTTAAATACCACTCAAGTAATTGGGCCAAGTGCATTACTTGTTTCCTTCAGAGAGAGCTGGAAGTAAAGCTAGATTGGGTTGACACCAAAACTCATTGTCTTAACTGCAATGAAATAGAGCTATTATTCTTGAGATGAAGTAGGAAAAAAATACAAAAGGAAGATACTGAAATGGCTTCTGGTAATACTTCCACTGTATGGGAAAATAATGGGTGTACCATAATATCTTACTAACTTTTAATACATTCATGCAAAATTTGGTGCAGAAAACTCACACTTGGTCTTTCCTCCACATTTAGAGTAAGAGGAGAATCTTTAATTGCTATATGGGCTGCATAAATTCAGGATGATAATCTGGAAAGAATTCAACCAAGCAGTGGCCCTTGAAAGTAAAGATTTCTCAGAAAGTAAAACGAATTATTGTCCTTGCCTATTGCACTAAAACTCTAATATGACAGTAACCAGAAAGCTGGAAAAAAAAAATCTCTTCAAGTAGGCCCTGTTTTGTGACTCTGGCCCCAAAGATTGATTTTATATGCAGGTTTAGCACTCGGCAGCTGCCAAAAGCCATCAGTGCAATAGCCCATTCAGAGGAAAACAAAATTTGAAAAGAGGACAGCCGGCAAGGACATGATGTAAAAGGCAAAGGACAGATATGAAAAAGATCTGCTGGCCCGTGCTCTCAATCTGAACATTTATAATACCTAAGAATAGAAAAGAAGACCGAGAAAAGGCTAAATAGCAAGTTTAATCAGCTTCTCATTAAGTCTTAGGCATTTCCATGAGAGCTGGGGCTGAAGAGGACTTGCTGAAATTATGTCTATTAAAGTAAGAAATCCCATTTAGTGCAGATGATGAAATTCTAGGAACTAAATATATTGAGACGTGATGATATTCCTGGACAATTTGAACATAGCCCTCTTTTAGAGGTGGCTTAAGTTTGTGGGAGGGAAGCAATAGATGATTGGGATGATCACTGGGGATCATTTTAACACCTTTGTCTTGTGTTGTGGTTTCTGGGTGTTCAAGAATTATGAAGTACCTGCATTGAGAGGACCCTGAGAGCTTAACTTGGGATCTAACAGGACTTTTACAATGTGAATCATTAAATACAGCATTCTTGGATGGATTTGTTTCCTAACTTCTCAAGGTCATTGCATGTAGCTCCAGGAAGGATCCATCTTTTTTAAATATTTTAAAATTGAAATCTACCATGAGATAAACATAGATTTAGATGCAAGATTTTGAAAATAAAGGAAAATTGAATACACCATTATTTACACTTCTATTTCTATAATTATAATTCTATAATTCACTACACTTAATATTGTTGGTTTTATTTAATAAGACATCAGCTATAGCTTTGAGAAGAGATAATTCAAAGCAAATTAAGCTCAAGAAAAATAGAGTATAACTAAGCAGGGTGCCAGCGCCCTGGCCAGGGCTATGCGATGCTGGAACAGGGGCCACCTTCAATGATGGGCATCTGGGTGGTCTTCTGAAGTGGCATTAGGGAATGGACTGTGCAGCTGCTGATGTGGCTTGGATCCCACCATGCTCCACAGGCTTCAGTTAAGCTTGAAAAAACATGCTGCTGCATGCAGGTTCAGATGTGCAAAGGTCTAAGCCAGTGATGGCGAACCTTTTGAGCTCGGCATGTCAGCATTTTGAAAAACCCTAACTTAACTCTGGCGCCGTGTCACATGTAGAAATTTTTTGATATTTGCAACCATAGTAAAACAAAGACTTATGTTTTTGATATTTATTTTATATATTTAAATGCCATTTAACAAAGAGAAATCAACCAAAAAAATGAGTTCGCGTGTCACCCCTGACACGCGTGTCATAGGTTCGCCATCACTGATCTAAGCAGTGTGAGCTTTGGAGTGACTGTGTAGCAAGGTGGAATAAGAATTACAGATTTCCTTTCAGTGATTTCTTATTTGGAATTATTTTACAATATCTATCTGTTTGTTGCCAATCGATGCAAAAGCACCTTGGAAGTCCAATAAGGTGTCGAATATTTGAATCAATATAGCATAATTATTGAATAACCAGAGGCCTGGTGCATAAAATTTGTGTACAGGTAGGGCCCCTGGTCGGCGATCAAGGCTAATCTGCAGGGTAACTGGTAGGGTGATTGGGGGACCCCCGCTGGCACCCACCTTGGCTGGCCTGGCACCACCCACTCGTCGGCCCTGTCCCCCACCTCCGCCGCCGGTTGGGGCCTGCAGGCTGGGGGCAGCTCCTGCATTGAGTGTCTGCCCCTGGTGGTCAGTGCACATCATAGCAACTGGTCATTGTGACCGGTTGTTCCGCCATTTGGTCCATTTGCATATTAAGCTTTTATTGTATAGTATTACAGTATTTTCCAAAGAAGTTGAACAATATTGAATTTTGGTGGTAAATAATGATATTAACTTAAAACAATAGGAAATGCTTGGGGGGGGGGGGGAGAATACTATAATAAGTGAAGCTTCCAGCAGAAATATTGAAATCAATGCATTTTAAAATTTCAATTCTAGATCAATGAAAGAGATAAATTTGATATGAGAGCAATTCATTACAAGACTGAGTTTATCAAATATGTGCCTACCTGATTACTAGTAATGGCCCTTAAAAACTATTGCAACAGGTGGGCCAGATTTCCCTTCAGATCTTTTTAAATTTTAGTTTAGCAATAACTGAAATAAAGTGTGCTCATCCAGTGTCTGAGAACTCTGTGAAGTGATAAGCTAAGTGATTTAGAGGCCTCTCCTCAGTGACATTTCTTTCTTGTCTTTGTTAATATTACAAGTAATTGTCATGATAATCCCTATTTCAATGAATTGAAGCTGTTTTAATTTATTGTAACTTACTGTGCACAGTATATTAGCATTCAAGAAAGCTATGTTGTACTATTGAAAAGGGAAACCATTTTTATCCTTATAGATTTCCTTTGGAAAGAATTGAGTTCACAGGGTATTCACTTCAAGTAGTCACTTCAATCTACCCTTGTTTCTAGTTAGTGCTTTGGAAACAGAGGTTAATAACATTTTCTCAAAAATTTAAGAATTGATCATTTACCTTAGTAATATTTTCTTCAGTTTTAAAATTTTGATAAGTAAGATACTCTTTCTAAAAACCTTTGTCTGCAATTTCAGTTCCTCTCTCTCCATCACTCTCTCTCTCTCTCTCCTCCTTCCATTTTTCCCTCTTCCTCCTTCTCCCCCTCTCCTTTTCTCCTTAGAAATAGAGAAAAAATTGTCCACCATAATTTCTGCAAAATATCATAGCCTGTCTTAAAAAAGAACACACTTTAGAAGCTAAATAAGCTGAGTTTGAGCTCTGTGTCATAAAACTTTCTCAACCAATATACATCCTATTTTCCATGTATTCATTTCCATATATGCTTGTATTGTGAGACTCTTGACAAAATACCACCATGTGAAGAATGTGCTTAGACAATACATTTTATTTGATTTATCCACATGTGCCCTCACATTTATTTCCTTAAATGAAAGGTACTACAAAAATCTGAGCCTTGAAGACAAATATATACTGACTAGGATTATGTTACAGAAATTCTAATACAACGTGGGGCAAGGATTCTCAGCTCATACTTTGGGAATGTCTACACCTCAGTAGCTGCAGATTATGTTCTTTCTCATTATGTGAGTTCATTCATCACACAATTCTTATTTGCAATGTTTTCACCAATTATTTTTCCCTAAACAAATGTCAACCAGACCGATAGGCCAGTCCCTAGTTCATCCCTTCCTAGAGTTCTTTACTAATTAGCAAAGTATCTATTAAACATTCTCATCCCCTGAAATTCTTCCAGGAATCCCTTAATTATCCAATGCATTGTTATGTTGTTCTATATAATGTATTTATTTTATATGAGTTTCCAAATAAACTCTTAAACTCTTTGAGAGTTAGTGATTTGTCTTAAACTTCACTTGTATATGAACTCTTGCTGATCAAATCACACAAGCAGTTGCTAACCAAAGTCCCCCAGTTGATTTTTGCAGTTACA
This sequence comes from Myotis nattereri, assembly GCF_964212035.1. NCBI lineage: Eukaryota > Metazoa > Chordata > Mammalia > Chiroptera > Vespertilionidae > Myotis > Myotis nattereri. The sequence goes on from NC_138075.1 coordinate 81,900,669, forward strand.
TATTGTTAGACGGAGAGCACTAGCATCACTTGGAGTGTCAGAAACTCTGTCAGAATTCAGATTCTAGGACTCCTTAAAACCAAGTTGCAGTTAGAATTTGTTGAGCAGATTCTATTAACCTCTCAATTTGTAGCTCTATGTTTTTAAAAAGAAAACAAACAAACAAACAAACAAAAAAGAAAACAAACAAACAAAAAATACCACCAAATTTCAGGCTTTCATACCCAAATTCTGATTGTTAGCAGTCCCAACTTTCTAAACAAGTCTATAGAATGAAGTCAAAATTCCTATTATGATATGAGCACCTGTAAACTTTGGGAATCATATTATCTCCAGTACAATAATACTCAACTTCTAAATTCTTCTTTTGCACCTTATAATTGGAAGATTCTAAAGAACTGGATTACTAGGTAAAAATCCTGGTACTAGGAGAGTTCTTGTAAAACAATCTCTTTCAGGTTTTTTTGTTTGTTTTTGTTTTTGTATTGCAAATAATTTGTTTCAGAACAAAGCTGAAGAACTGAATAAAGACTGTCCCACTCAACTTCATAAACACCAGATCAGAAATTGTTGATATTTCATGTTTGATGGCTGACTGTAAATTTCGGAAGGACAGTGCTCCCAGGTTCTCTGTTGCTCTATCTCCAGGGCTTAAACAGTCCCAGAACAACTCAAACATTGATTTCTTAAGTGTCTTTATTTATATTTCTTTGAGATTCTAATTATATTATAACTTTGTGATTTTGTTAGGCAAAGACAAAGCCAGTGAATCCTGAGAGACAATGAGCACATGTTCCCCCTGCTTTAACATAATCTCAGTAATATTAGTTATTTCAATTCTCTGTCAATCTTAAAGAAGTAACACTTTTTAAAATAATACAATTTTGAATCTTATATAAACCTAATTTTATAGTTTGTATAAAAAGTTAAATATTTTTAGTTACCTGCATTATAATTTGCCAAATTTATTTTCCTTTATTTTAATATGGAGCCAACAACCTGGGCATGTGTCCTGACCGAGAATTGAACCAGTGACCTCTTAGTGAATGGACTGATGCTCAATCAACTGAGCTATACTGGCTGGGCTTATTTTCCTTTTTTGTTAATACCCGTGCTATAGACTAATGCCAATAAAAGCCAACATATTCCAAATATTGTACAGTAATGAAACTATGGCAATTAACTAATGCCTTCAATGTTCTTGGTAAAACTTTGTAGAACTTAGCAGCTGTCTTTTAACTTGCTGCACTTCAGAATTAATGACTTTTGTTTCAAAAGGCAATATTTTTTTTTCCTTTTGCTATAAACTCTTAATTGAGTCAGAAATTCATCACACCCGGGAGGAAAATTGCACAATGTCAATGGAGGACTATCAACACTCCCTATATTCTCCATTACCCACTATGCCCAAGACATGTCAAATAAAAAAAAATGCACTCTAAACTAAAAAAAAAAGTGCTCTTACTATGTCACTATAGTTTCAGAACACATTTTCTAGAATTGTCATTACAGCCAGATATCTCTGCCCATGCTCTTCTTATTTAGAAATTTTGAACTTTTCCTGTTTGAAGGAATTGTGCAGTCACTGATTTGTAACAATAATAATTAAACACTTTTCACGTGCTAAACATTATGAAAAGAAATTAGCATATCTAATCACACTTTAATTTTTACAGTGACCTTTAGAGATAGGTATTATTTTCCCATTTTTAAGTGTGTAAATTGAGGCTCAGAAAGGTTAAATAACTTGCCTTAGGTCATAAGTATTTGTGTGAAATTCATGCTGAAATTTGAATCCAGTCTGTTTTATAATAAATTTGTGCATCTTGTTCAGCAATATCATATTGCCTCTGTCTACTCTGGGCAGTTATTTTATACATCACTAACAAAGGGATGCATATATATATATATATATATATATATATATATATATAAAGTAAATTGAGAAAATTATATATATATATATATATATATTTGAGAAATTATATATATATAATTTTCTCAATTTACTTTGTTGGAAAAGAAACTGGATAGATGATGTTATTAAAAGAGAAGAGACATTAAATAAATTTCTCTCTCAAAAATTAAAAATCATCCAACTTACAGTGAAAAGTAATTTGAATAGTAACATAGATTTAAGAGATTTTAGAGACTGGGAAAACATAGTCACTTACTCAGTCATTCAATTAGTAGATAGCTTGAGTGCCTACTAAGTACCATCACTGAAATGAGGCACTAGGCTTATAGTATGATATGCTGAAAGCAGAGGTTTCTTCAATGAAAATTATCCTATATATGCAAATTGGCCCTCATGTTGTAATGCCATCACAAGATGGCTGCGCCGGCAGCAGAGGTGAGGTTCCTGTAATGAGCTGTAATGAGCAATCAGCAGGGACCTGAGTCTGCATAGCGCCAGGCCGGGCAGGGGGGGCGGCCTGAGGCTGTATCCCCCCTGGCAGGGCTTGACAGGGGACCTCAGGCTGCGCCCCCTGCCCAGCGGGGCTTGATGGGGGACATCAAAATGCACCCCCCTCCCTGGTCCAGGTTGGGGGACCTCAGGCCACACCCCACCACCCTGGTGCCAGGTCAGGGGACCTGAGGCTGTGTCCCCCACCTGGCACCAGACCAAGGAACTTCAAGCTGTGCTCCCTGCCTGGCGTGGCTTGACAGGGGACCTGACACTGCACTCCCTGCACAGCGTAGGGCTGGGGGCCCTGAGGCTGCACCCCCCACCCAGAGGGGCTTGATGGGGGATCTGAGGCTGCACCCCCTGCTTGGTGGGGCTTGACAGGGGTGGAGCCAGCCAGGTCTGGGTATCACACGATTTCGAGGAGTGTGCGGGTGGGTAGGGACTTGACTTTGGGTCCCACGGTAGGCCCTAGACTCTGACAGGAGGAAGATTTTCATGTACATTTTACTAATTTTCTTTCACCTCTGACACTTATATTATAGGGAAAGTGCATATAGCAATATTAAAATATTTCCTCTAATTAATCCTCTTTTAATGTGCACAAATTTTGTGCACCAGGCCACTAGTACATATATAAAATGGCACATCACAGATTTAAGCATAAGGACTGATTAAACACTGCATTAAAGCTCTTACTGCAGTCTTATACATTATGGAATTATGTATTGTAAGTGATGGACAGTATGTTGAATAGATCATGTAATGTCACTGAACTTACTTGTCTTGCAATGTAACATAAACATCAATATATAATTTGTTATGTGTATTTATGTGTGTTTTCAGATCTCAAAATTGTCATTAAATCCACTTATTAATTCTAATAATTTGACAGTAGATTCTTTTGATTTTTAAAGTGTATAATGATGTCTGCTGTAATGACAGTTTTAAGCCTTACATTTGAATTCTCAGATCTTTTATGCTTGTACTTCTCTTGTGACCAGGACATTCAGTACTATGTTTAGTAAAAGGATAAGAGCAGACATAGTTGTCTCATTCCTAATGACAGAAGTAGACCTTTTAATATTTTGCCATTAACTAAAATGTTTGTTGTTGGTAGTTGTAGATACCACTTCCCAAATCAAGAAAATAAGTTCACCTGTATTCCTAGTTTGTTGAGTTTTAGTTATGAACCATTTCTTATTTTAATAATTTTTTCTATTTAATGGACGATATTTTTTATTTATCTTATTAATGTAAATGACCACCATAACTTGAAATAAATTGAACTTTTTGTGGTTTAATTTTCTGTGCTTCAATTTGCCAATATACAATCTATTTTAAAAAATTTAAAAACAAACATATTTGACATATTAAGTAATTTAAAATAGACATGTTGATTCAATATAATACATTTATACATTTATAATATGATTATCATTAGCATCTCTATCATATCACATAATTATCCCTTTTTTAGTGGTTGGAATAATTAAGATCTCTCCTTAGTAAGTTTGATGATTATAATAAGAAAATGTTGACTATATTCACTATACTGTGCATTAGAACCTTAGGACTTATCTAGTACTCATTGCATGTTTGTACCTTTCCACAACATCTGTCCTATCCCCCACCCCCCCAGGCCCTGGTGACCACAGTTTTACTCTCTGTTTTATGAGTTTGGCTTGTTGGATTACACTCATAGGTGTTATCATACAGCATTTGTCTTTCTATATCTAACTTGTCTCACTTAGCATATTGTCCTCAAGGCCAATCCAATCCATGTTATCACAATTGGCAAAATGTCCTGTTTTCCTGGCTCAATAGTGTTCATAGCAGCCATTACAGCCAGTCCACCAAATGACCAGTCGACCAGTCACTATGATGCACACTGACCACCAGAGGGCAGACGCTCAATGCAGGAGCTGCCCCTCGTGGTTATTGCGCTCCCACAGCCAACCTTCTGCGATCCCTCCCCCTGGCCAGCCAACATCCTGTGGTCCCTCCCCTCCCACTGGCCAGCCCCAATCACGAGTCAGGCTGAGGGACCCCACCTGTGCACGAATTTGTGCACCGGGCCTCTAGTATATGTATAATGTATTTCCCATCTTTTTTATCCATTCATTCCTTGATGGACATTTAGTTTGTTTCCATACCTTGCCTATTGTGGATAACACTGCAATGAACACGGGAGTACATATATCTCTTCAGTATTCTCATTTCATTTCCTCTGAATATATACTCAGAAGTGGAATTGCTGGATCATATGGTTATCTATTTTTTTAATTTTTTTGAGGAAATAAGCTTGTACCCTTCCTTCCTTCTGTTTTTTTAGTGACTTCAGGCCTGCCTTATAACAAGATTTTAAAATTCTACCTACCAGCACAGGTATAGGCCAGGGCCTGATACACTGTAAACATTCAATGCATTCATTCATTACTGTATATAGCTGATGTACCAGTACTATGACTTGAAGAATGCCAACATAGATAACATTCAATCTTTGCTTCAAAGAAAGTGTCAAGTGGACATATAAGCAAAACATAACAACTGACTCTTATATAGGAGCTGCAGTTTACAAAACACATTTACATCGTTCTTTCATTTAAGCCTTACAACACTGTGCTGTGAAGAGAGCAGGTGTTTGGCCAGATGTAAACTTGGAGAGGTTAAATAATTTGCCCAAATGGGACAACTGTGTATCAAAGCCCAGCTTTCTGGCTTTGAAACTGTTTTTTTTAGTCACACTAGACTGAATTTTCTTCGAACTTTGGGGGGATAAACTAAAAGAATGATGAAATAAATTCTATGCCTATAGTACATTTGAAGTCATTGTGAGTTATAGCTGTAGCATGAGAAACGAATCCCATGACACTGAGTTTCCACAGGTTAGTTTATAATCTTTAAAATGAAAATCATGCATACACAATTACCTTTGGGTACACTGCAAAGATTAATGAGGCTATGTTTATGAAAAATATTTAAATTATATATAGAAAAGCATTATCTTCAGTAAAGGAACCATTCATAATCCATATTTTTCATATGTATGTATGTTTAAAATATCACTTTGTGGAAGGAAATCCATGACTGTTTCATTCTAACTTTGAAAGTTATTATTTAAAAAGTAGCATGTGCCCTAGCCGATTTGGCTCAATGGATAGAGCGCCGGCCTGCGGACTCAAGGGTCCCAGGTTCGATTCCTGTCAAGGGCATGTACCTTGGTTGTGGGCACATACCCAGTAGGGAGTGTGCAGGAGGCAGCTGATTGATGTTCCTAACTCTCTATCCCTCTCCCTTCCTCTCTGTAAAAAATCAATAAAATATATTTTTAAAAAGTAGCATGTGATTTGGTAATCTAAATATTGATTAAGTTTATGATTAAAAAAGGAAGGGCAAACTTTTCTAATGGAATTCAAGTTTGTAGACCATCCATTCTACTATTAGGAGACTGAAAAAAAATTAAGAACCTCTAAGTTCTTAAACTTTGTGGTGTTTGGACTTTTGAAAGAAGAGTATGAGAGATACGAGAATGAGCAATTAAAACAACATTTAACAAAATAATTAATAGATAACTTTTATTTGTTATCTCATCTGGAGAAATTTTATGGTTATAAAAGATCATTAATGTATGAGAAATGGCATTTAATTAGTAAAAGCTACAAAGTGACTAAGAAATTAGTCTCCTTAGGAACATTAATTTTATGATTACACTTTTTTGTAAGTAGACTTATGAAAAGTGATAAAGCAGTGTTGTTTATATAAAATATTTTAAAAATTTGAATGGTGCATAAAGTACTTGGGAAATATTCACTAAAGTAATGCTTAGCAAGGTTTAAAATAATAATTAAAAAAGAAGCATTGTCCTTTAAGCTTACTAAAATGTGTTTTCTAATAAAACTGATATAGCTCCACATTCAAAATAGATATTTCATATGTAGCCACTGAAATTTACTTTTATAAAATGTATGAAAAATTAACATAATGCAAAGAAGATTATAAAATAAATGTTCAGCATTAAGAAAACATTTTTACAAGCTGAAGTTAGTTTTGAGGGCATATCTTAATAAATATAATTTATTTCTCTTACAGGAATTTTGTGAGATTTTCTGCTTGAGAAATATTGCTAGTCATTTTTCATTTTCATGCATTTACTGAAAGTTTAATACTATTAGGATTCTTAAATAATATTTTAGCAATGATAGTCTTATATTCAAAATGCATATTCCCCCAAACATTTCATGCCACTGTATTTTTTATAATAAAAAATGATGCAATGCAATTCAAGTGAAATAGTTTCTGGTCACTTGAAATGGCAGAGGAACTCTTAATGAAGGAAAATGTGATGGTTATGTTTATGTATCAACTTGATTTGGCTATGGTGCCCAGTTGTTTGGTCAAAGACCAGACTAGATGTTACTCTTTAGTCATTTTTAAGGCAGGATTAACATTTGAATCAGCAGACTTTGAATAAAGTAAATTACCCTCCATAATGTGGGAGGCCTCCTCCAGACAGCTGAAGGATTTAGGAAAAAAGACTAAGATACCCCAAAGAGGAAGGACTGTTGCATCCATACTACCTTCAGATTAAAGACTGAACAACTCAATGCATTTATGGTCTTTGGGCCTGCCCTACAAATTTCAAACTTGCCAACCCCCATTATTTCATGAGCCAATTTCTTAAACACACACACACACACACACACACACACATACACACACATTTATATCCTATATAATAAAGAGACAATATGCAAATTGACCATCATGCCCTCACACAAGATGGCCACCCCCATGTGGTCATAAGATGGCCACACCCATGTCATCACAAGATGGCCACCACAAGATGGCTGGCAAGGGAGGGCAGTTGGGTGTGAACAGGCATGCAGGGGATGGCAGTTAGGGGAGACCAGGCCTGTAGTGGAGGGCAGTTGGGGGTGACCAGACCAGCAGGGGAGGGCAGTTGGAGGTGATCGGGCTGGCAGAGGAGAGCAGTTGGGAGCAATCAGGCCAGCATGGGAGGGCAGTTGGGGGAAACCAGGCCTGCAGGGGAGGTCAGTTGGGGGGACCAGGCCAGCAGGGGAGGGCAGTTAGGGGCAACCAGGCAAGCAGGGGAGCAGTTAGGCATTGATGAGGCTGGCAGGGGAGTTGCTAGGGGGTGATCAGGCTGGCAGGCAGAAGCAGTTAGGGGCAATCAGGCAGGCAGGTAGGCGAGTGGTTGGGAGCCAACAGTCCTTGATTGTGAGAGGGATGTCGGACTGCTGGTTTAAGGATTGGACTGTGGGATTGGGCCTAAACCGGCAGTCGGACATCCCCCAGGGGTCCCAGATTGGAGAGGGTGCAGGCTGGGCTGAGGGACAACCCCTCCCGCCACCCCCCCCCCCCGTGCACAAATTTCATGCACCGGGCCTCTAGTGTGTGTGTGTATGTGTGTGTGTGTGTGTGTGTGAGATACACACACACACACACACATACACACACACACACTGAGTAGCCAGATTATTATGACCACCCCATCAGTACTTCGTTGAGCCACCTCTTGCCTTCAATACTGCGGCAATTCTTCTTGGCATTGACTCCACGAGATGTTGAAAGGTGATGCGAGGACTCTGACACCATGCCTGATGGACAGCACTGTCCAGTTCTATGAGATTTGATGGTTGTGGAACCAGCTGCCTGATGGCTCTTTTAACTTCATCCCACAAATGCTCAATTGGATTGAGATCTGGTGGTTGTGGGGTCCACATAAGCAAGGTAAATTCTCCCTCATGTTCTTGAAAGCACTCCTGCACAGTACGAGCACCGTGGCATGGCACACTCTCTTGTTGAAAGAAGCAATCTCCATTGGGATACGCCATCAACATGATAGGATGAACCTGATCAGCAACGATACTTAGGTATGTTATGCTATTCAGACGTTGTTCCACACGAATTAAAGGGCCCAAATCATGCCAGAAAAAACATGTCCCAAAACACTGCCCCCACCAGCTTAAAGGGTTGTACTCATGCATGTGGGGTACATGCTTTCACGCTGTTTCCACCAAATTCTCACTCTGCCATCTGCATGATGCAACTGGAAACATGATTCATCGGACCACTTGACTTTTTTCCAATGCTCGGCTGTCCAATCCTTGTGTTCCTGTGTGAATTGGAGATGTTTTATATTGGTAACTGCAGACAGCAAAGGTGTTCAAACAGGCCTTCGGCTTCCATATCCCATATGATGCAGTGTATGGCTAATTGGCCTACAAACACCAGGTGGTCATAATAATCTGGCCACTTATTGGTTCTGTGTGGAGATCCCTGACTAAAACAGAAAACACCCATTCCAAAGTCCCAAGCAAAACAGTAGTCACTTAATTCTACAGAAATCATGTTAGCATAAGAACAAACAACAAAACTTTAGATGGAATAAAAGAAACAGTAGGGAAAGGCACATAACTGTTTTCTATTCTTGAATTTTGTTTTTAAGTAGAGTAGCAGTTATGATAAAATGTGCCTTAAAGTTTTGCTTGAAAATTAATTAGATTTGGCTGGGCTGAAAACAACCACATTGTCAGTACTAAAAACTGTCTTAAGATCATAACTTAAAATAGGAAAGAAAAAATCCCCTTAAAATAGAGAAGAACATTTAGAAAAGAGACTGAAAGTCAATGGTATTTTTATATGAATAAGATTTGTTATTACCTCCCAGGAAAGGGGGTGATAAATCTGTTCAACATGATTTCAGAGATAGGTAGTTGGAATTCTGGAAATATGTAAAATAGCTGATGTTCTAAGCAGAATGGATATAAATTGGGTTTTATGACTTGAAGCTTCTGTATGAGAACATCTTTGGTTAACTAAATACTCCTTACTCTTCTACACTAAGGAGAAACATAAAAGTCTATAGACAGAGAACTTAAGAAATACTTAAGGGAGGATAGAGTTATAAGTTCCCTAGGTTTCTGCCATGGCATATCAGTCTTTGTGTTCATTCTTGGAGATAACCACTCAAGAATGTGTTTGCAACAACATGGATGAACCTTGAGAACATCATGCTAAGTGAAATAAATCAGTCAGAAAAGTTAAGAACTATATGTTTTCACTCATATGTGGGATATATAAAACTGGAACTCATGAACACAAACAGCAGTGTGGTGATTGCCAGAGGGGAGTAGGTGGCGGGGAGAAGAGATCTTAATATAACTTGACAGGAGAAGATTTGACATTGAGTGGTAGGCACATGGTGCAACATTCACATCTCCTAACATATAAACCCACATCTGAAAACTATATGTTCATGTTGACCAATGTCACCCCAATCAATTCAATAAATAATAAAAAAAGAATGAACTTGAGGCATGTTAAGCTTCTATAGTCAATCAAATAAAATAAGAATTAAGGTCATCACATGAACTTTACAACTATCTAGATACTGTAAAAAGGATGGTGACCAGCTCAGTGAACATTAGAAAATGTGATCAGACTGCAATTAAAGGACTTTGTTTTGTCATAAACACAGACTTTTTTCCAGAACTGTTTCCGGCTATTCATTCTTTGTAACAGGTAAGAAGTTGGGCAAAATGGCACTTAGGGAGTCTTACAATTTTCATTTCTCATAATTTAGGTGCTGGTCATTTGCCTGTTTGGTTTTTATTTCTCAAATTCCCTTGCTTTCCTCTGTATCACAGATTTTTGTGTCTGCTGACTTCTGGTTACATTCAGCAAATTATAGGCACTGGTGGGTGCGAGAAGGGGATAAATCAGTTTATTTCTCCCCCTCTTATTCTGCCTATAATTACATTTCTGGCAGTGACTGTGCCCATATTGGTTCTAGCTTCTGATAGAAAGCCCTTGTCCCATCATCCCTGCCTGTCAAACAGTAGATTCAATGCCCACGAAACAAGGCTACCTTCTGCTCTGGTTGCACTACTCCCTCTTACTGTCCCTTTTGTTCTGGGGACAGTTGGCGTCTTCCTGCTGTTGCCAATATTTGTTGTGCTTCATAGTACTCCATTTGGCTAGCCAACTTTTTAAAAAATCACTTTCTTAACCAATTCTCTATGTTAAATTTCCTCTGTATGAAAGAACCAAGTGGATTTCTATTTTCCTTATTACATACAGATCTTAAAGGTGGTTGCATAATTCTCTCCTGAGAGAACAGAGTTTTTCCTAAGTCAATTTAGGTATATCCTCAAGTGAAGGCACAGAATTGAGCTTTCTGATTTCTCAACATCTCTCCAAGAATTCTCATGACATGTAATCCAAATAATTCATATTCTTATTGTTGTTTGTGACATTTTGCATTCTATCAATTCTAAAACAAATACCCTCCCATTGTTTCCCTCAAAATGCTTTTTTATTACTTCAGTTTTAAATAGGGGATTTGAAAATGTATTGTTGATGAAGAATTATAGTCACAGCTGGGACCTTTCTATTTTTGATATGGATCTTAACTATTTTAAAACTAATTATGTTTTTGGTATGACTAATTACTTTGGAAATATCCCTAGGCTAAGTGTAAGTGCCAGTGTTTAGGAGAAAATTTATAAAGACAGTGAATCTTCCAATTGAGTTCTGTGGAACAATATTTCACTACTCACTAAGTGAATACATTACAGATTCCTTATTGTATTGCCCTTGATTGAGATCCTTGCCGTGGGCCCATCTCATAGGTAAGACTGGGAAACAATAACTACATTCTAATAAAGTCACTTGAATTACTCAAATTATTGTAATGGTTTACTTAGAGACTATATCTATAGAAAGCATTTTTTATTGTGCAGTTCCAGGGCTTATTCCTTTGATCGGTATGTGACTCATTACCCAACTTTTAAACATTAATATAGCTCACAATATCCTCAAGAGTGTCAGAAATCTGGCCACTGTGCTGAGCTGGACTGTGAGTGTAACCTGGCTAGACCCTAGGGAGAGAGTGAATATTAAAAGCACCATGTACTAAAAAAGAAATCCATTGGGAGAGGAGCAACATTTTGTTCTGCCTGGATCTGAGCTCAGTGACCCAGATGCAGCAGTGACCTAAGAACTCCCAAAACAATTCTCTGACTTCCAGAGTAAATGGCACCTAGGACTTCAAACTCAGAAAATAATAGTTTACATGTATGAAAAATCTGAAATGTTGGCAAATCATATGAAGCATAGATATGTGAATGTACTTACATATATGGTTGAAAATTTAAATTTAAAACAAATTAATGTATAGTCAGAAAAGTAAGCACCTAAGTGTATATATACATCCTGTGTTCATATCAATTTACCTGTGAGTTAGTTAATCTCAGCATATTCTCAGTCTTTGAGAATTCTTTCAATCTGTTTATGGCATTTTCTCCAATTATACAGCTCAATGTATTATATGTCAGAAAGCCATAAGTTGCTTCAAAGTGAAATTCAAAGAAAATGAAAGATCCTCTTTATGCTTTTCTTCAAATAGTCAGTCTGTCTTCGGGTACTTATTATTGACTCTATTCAACATTAAAATTCTTCTCAACAAAGTAGCTGAAAATCTCCAGACTTTTATAAGAAATACACAAAACTCCTTCAAATATGATATTTCTTTTATGGCACAGAAAGAATCAATAAGAGCTCTTTAGGATTAGAAGGTTCACCAAATACTGGAGGGATTTAAAGGATAGATTTTGCTCCATTCTGCCTGCCAAAAGGTCAGATTCAATTTGATGCCACGCTTTTGTTTTTGTTGTTGTGGTTATCTTAAAGCTTTCACATAGTTGTAACTCAGAAGTGGAATTCCAAACAGCAAAAGGATAAGGGAAAAAGTTTCACAAAAATTCTAAAGGCTTCTAAGAAGAAAGATTTCTCCAAAAAATAAAAAAAATATATAAAGTGAAACTAGGGCAAGGGAGTTTTAGAACTTTTGGTTTTTGAATTTTAAGCACCACAGGAAAAATATTTTGTCAACCTTGATCTTAATTTTACAGGGAGTTTGCAGGTGGTAAAGCATTTTGTCAACTACCTGTGGGGAATGAAGCTTCTCTCAACTACACTTGAGTTTGCAGATTTCTAACTATATGCCAGGAATTCTATATCTAAATTGAAACTAGTATCTGTTATTTTACTTATTATCAGTGATAGTTAAGTAACTAAACCTTAATGAGGAATTTACCTACATTTTAAATAGTAAAATACAATTGTTAACATATTTTTTTAATTTATAAAGACCATCAAGATAATTTCTTGTTATGGGGGTTTATTTAGTGTTCAATTCACCCCTTGGGAATTATCCTTCCTGTGATATGAAGAGATTTCAACAACACTACTTAGATTTGACAGGGCTTAAAACTATATTTCTATAACAGTCATATGGCATGACTGTCCCTAGGAAACTATTTCTCCCTCTAATTCCTTTATGAATTGCTACAGTTTAGTGATAATGAGATAATATTACCGTTCTCAGCACATTCAGCAAAAGTCAAGATGTCCTATTGACTCAAACAGTAACATAGTGGTATCTAGTAGATTGTCATTTGACAAGGTCAACCTTGCTCTACACAACAAGGCTTGTTTTGACCTCTTCACATAATGATAGCAAAATGTACCAGAATTATTCTGTTTCATTAGCCTCAAGTCCAAAATGAAAGTTGCTCTCTTTCTCTCAAAGTATTCCATCTTCTTCAGCACAGTGGCCAAAAAATTAGATCTGGAGCTACACAGCCTGATTGTGAATCCTGGCCCTGCCATTAACTAAGCGAGTGACCTTGGGCAAATTAGTTATCTCCTTTCAGCCTCAATTTTTCATTGGTCAACCTGTAATGATGATACAAGCCACCTTATGGCATTGTTATGAAGATTAAATTAGTTAATATGTTTAAACCAATGTTGCTACCTAATGAATAATGGCACCACCAGCCACTTTGTCCCAAGAATCTTAGGGTCATTAGATCTCTCTCTCTTTTCTAATTATGATCACATCCTACCAATTTTTCTTTTATTTTCTTCTTAAAATCTATTTGTCTGTGAAACTTCTTTCCCCATTAACCTTAAACATGGGCTATTGCAATTGATGTCTCTGTTCTATCTTTTACATTCCTGGTAAAGTATTCATGGAATGTCCAAGTTTCGTCTGTTTACCGGTTCCCTATTGATTGCTAAGGGTGGTTGCCAAGTTATTTGAGAAAGCTTTACATTTTATACAAAGGAATATTTCATGGGAGTTCAATATATACAAAAAGGTAAAAACTAAAATCCTCTAGTTGTAATGGGAAGTGGGGATAGGAATCTTCCCATTAACTCTAATTTTACATCCTCTTGGTCTAAACCGTGGTCGGCAAACTGCGGTTCTCGAGCCACATGCGGCTCTTTGGCCCCTTGAGTGTGACTCTTCCTAAGCCTTAGGAGTACCCTAATTAAGTTAATAACAATGTACCTACCTATATAGTTTAAATTTAAAAAATTTGGCTCTCAAAAGAAATTTCAATCATTGTACTGTTGATATTTGGCTCTGTTGACTAATGAGTTTGCTGACCACTGGAAGCCCATAGGCCTAGTAATCTTACTTCTTCACATTCCCATCCTCACTATTCTCTCATTGTTAAACACTCTCACGTCTCATCATCATAGACTCTATGAGTCCTTGAGTGGATATGTAGAACTCACAGTTAATCATGCTCACATTTCTACTACTTTATAACACTTATGCTATTGTCTTTCCTTACCTGTACTCTGCACTTAAGATCATGCATTGTTTACTTTTGTATGTTTCTTGAACTTCTAAAGTAGAATTATGTATGGTAGTTCCCCCTTACCTGTGGTTTGCTGTCTGTGGTTTCAGTTAACTATGCTCAACCATGGTCCATAAGTATTAAATAGAAAATTCCACAAATAAGCAATTTATAAGTTTTAAACTGCTCGCTGTTTTGAATGGCATGATGACATCTTGTGCCATTCTGCTGCATCCTGCCTGGGACATGAGTCATCCCTTTGTCTAGCATACTCATGCTGTACATGCTACCCACCCGTTAGTCACTTAGCAGCCATTTAGATGATCAGATCGACTGACCCAGTGCTTGTGTTTAAGTAGCCCTTATTTTACTTAATAATGGCCCCAAAGTGCAAAAGTATTGATTCTGGTAATTCAGATATGCCAAAGAGAAGCTATTAAGTGCTATCTCCATGGTTTCAGGCATCCACTGGTCATCTTAGAATGCATCCTCTGAGGTAAGGAGGAATTACTGTATATAATAGATGCTTAATAATATGTGAACAATAGATTAATTATGCTTAATGCCAAGAATCACCCTCTTTCATTCCTCATATCCTCCCTATATCTCATATTCCCTAGCCACCAAGTGACTTACCCACCTGGTTTGCCTTTTATACTTGGAGACTGAATGTGTAGGAACTACTTCAGGCTAATATTCCACAGCTTAATGCCTGGTATATTAATTTCCTATTGGTGCTGACATTACTATAAGCTTAATTATAGTTGTTTAGGTTAGAAGTTCAACACAGGGATAAACTTGAGGTGTCAGAGGGCTAATTTCTTCATGGAGGATCTAGGGGTGAGTCTGTTTTTGTAATTTTTTTGGCTTCTAGAGGCCATCCACACTCTTTGGCCCCTTTTCTCCACCTTGAAAGTCAGCAGCCAGATCAACAGATCATCATTCTGATCTCCTTTTCTGCTTCCGTATGCTCTTTTGATTACTTTGGCTCACTGAGATAATCCAGGATACTCTCCTCATCACACACTCTTTAATTTAAACAAACCTGCAAAGCCCCTTCTGTAATGCAGGTAACATACTCACAGGTTCCAGGGATTGGGACACTGGTGTCTTTGAGGGTCATTATTCTGGCTACTTCTCTATGATTATTTACTAGAATTATGTTAATGATAATACTTTGTATTTACATAATATGTGTACCATTTTGAAATTCCTTCTAGTTCTTTTTAATTTGATCTAAACAATATTTGGAAAGGACATCTCTCATATAATTTTCCTTACACTGGTTTTACAAATTTTAATTTATATTGCTAGTATTATGCAGGTATTTTTAAATTTCTATCTGAGTCTCTACTGTGTCATAACTTGAAGGTGTAGCTTGTGTTTTGCTCATTTCCAGACAACCTGTAACTCATTGTTTTCATCAGTCAAATTAGTGAGAGAAAAAATGATGTTCAAGGGGGGTATGTGACTTACCCAAACCAGTGTTTAAAATTGTACAAGCAATAGAACTCAGATCTTTTGAATTACCAACCAAAATTGTTTCCACTTTATTCCAGTGTTGACAATAAACTAGTTGACCACATATCTTATCTTCTTCATAGTATTATTATAGATATCATAAAAGGCATGCTTATAAATACACTGAAAAATCTGTAGCAATATGGGGTGCCTGCCATTGTTGTGGTAATTTTAATATAAATTTTCTAGATTTAAAAATTTTCCTAGAAAGAAATGAAGGTGGGGAGGAACTAAGATGGCGGCATAGATAAACACCGGGAAATTGCCGCCTCCCACAACAATTGAAAAATACCACAAAAGGACAGAGCGGACATCATCCAGAACAACAGGAAGGCTGGCTGAGTGTAAATTCTACAACTAGAAGGAAAGAAAAGCACACTGAGAGCCAGAGGAGCTGCGGAGGTGAAGTGCAGAGGTACGGCGGCTCGCGCGCGCGGAAAGGGGGTGGCACCTGAGGACGCTGAGGTCTTTTTGAATCCGGAGGGAGTCACAAGCTCCCGACTGCTCTGAACTCCGGTTCCGGGAAGTCTCTGGGGACCCAGGACTCATACAGGGAGAAGCTGGACTGTCGGGCAGCGGGTGAACTTGAGGGCGGCTTTCCCTCAGAGGTGCTTGCAGCAATTATCGGGTCACTGAGACGCGCGACTCCTTAGGGCTGGGAGGAGAATCAGCCATAGCTGCTTGCTCCGCCCTTTGATTCCCTGAGACCCCGCCCCACCCAGGCTGCGACAGAGGCTTTTGCATGTGAATGTACCTAACTGCAGCCGAGCCAGGCAGACCCGGAACTTCCAAGAGAAGGCCCAAGGCCCCGTAGCTGCTTGCATTGCTTCACAGCTGAGCCTCTTCGTGGCTCCTGCTGTGTGGCCTCAGGCAGAGGCTGAATTAGCACCTCCTTAGATCCAGGAGCCACTGTACCCAGTGGTCAGAGGGGGACCATCCAGATTGCAACTCCTCAGATCCATAAGGGACACACTCAGGGAGCAGACTCAGTGAGCACCAAAGCCCCACTGAAGCAAGTCTTGCCCCAGAAGGGTGTCTTCAGCACAGAAGTTCTCCCACTTCAGACACAGCTGATTCTCATAGCCAATTGGCCTGGAGGTCAATTCTTCCCAGTGATCCTACAACAACCAAGGCACCAAGAGTGTCCACCACAGGTAACTGAGGAGGCTGAGCCACTGGGCCCTACAGGACACCTGGAGCGCAGGGCCACTCTATCAACACAGGGAAGCAGCCAAAATGCGGAGACAAAGAAACAGGTCACAAATGGCAGAAATGGAGGAAAGCAAACGACTGGATATAGAGTTCAAGGCCACGTTTATAAGGTTTTTCAAGAATTTTATGGAAACCGCCGATAAATTTAATGAATCCTTCAATAAGTATAGTGAGACCATGGAGGACATGAAAAAGGACCAACTAGAAATTAAGCATACACTGATTGAAATAAAGAATAATTTACAGAGATCCAACAGCAGACAAGAGGATCCCAAGAATCAAGTCAAAGATTTGAAATACAAAGAAACAAAAAATACCCAACCGAAAAAGAAAAAAGAAAAGAGATTCCAAAAATATGAAGATAGTGTAAGGAGCCTCTGGGACAACTTCAAGCATACCAACATCAGAATTATAGGGGTACCAGAAGGAGAGAGAGGGCAAGATATTGAAAACCTTTTTGAAGAAATAATGACAGAAATCTTCCCCTACCTGGTGAAAGAAATGGACTTACAAGTCCAGGAAGCGCAGAGAACCCCAAACAAAAGGAATCCAAAGAGGACCACACCAAGACACATCATAATTAAAATGCCAAGAGCAAAAGATAAAGAGAGAATCTTAAAAGCAGCAAGAGAAAGACAGTCAGTTACCTACAAGGGAGTACCCATACGACTATCAGCTGATTTCTCAACAGAAACCATGCAGGCCAGAAGAGAGTGGCAGGAAATATTCAAAGTGATGAATAGCAAGAACCTGCAACCAAGATTACTTTATCCAGCAAAGCTATCATTCAGAATAGAAGGTCAGATAAAGAGCTTCACGGATAAGAAAAAGCTAAAGGAGTTCATCACCACCAAACCAGCATTATATGAAATGCTGAAAGGTATTCTTTAAGAAGAGGAAGAAGAAAAAGGAACTCTTACCATTTGCTACAGCATGGATGGAACTGGAGAACGGATAAATACCACAGGAGCTCACTCATTTGTGGAATATAATGAACAACATAAACTGATGAACAAGGACTGATCCAGAGATGGAGAGGCATTGATTGGACTGTCGGGCCTTGGAGGGAAGGTAGGGGAGGGGAGGGGTAAGGGGGAAAGATCAACCAAAGGACTTATATGCAAGCATATAGGCCTAACCAATGGACACAGACAACGGGGGGGTGAGGGCATATGCGGGGGGGGGGGGGGTAGAGGGTAACGTGGGGACAAGGACACATATGTAATATCTTAATCAATAAAAAATATATTAAAAAAAAGAAATGAAGGTGTTTGACAAAGAAAGGTATATCAAAATCCTCAACACAACCATCATTTGTAGATTATTTCAGAATAAATTATATTTTTGTCAGTAATAACTGTGCTGAATTATTGTTATTTTGGGCATAAAATAGCTGATGCAAATAATTGAATAATCAGGAAAATGGAGGATCCAGAAATTTTATTCTGTTTTATCTAATAATTTGGTGGATGTTGAAGAAATAAGTAATTTAATGTTGTGTAATGGGGTCTTAGAGAAAATGTAGATTTGGAAAAACTGAGGATAGGACAACTGCAGTACCCTTACCGGAGCTGACAATTAAAAATCAAGAAACCTTGCCCCAGCCAATTTTTCTCAGTGGTTAGAGCATCAACCAGAGGACTGAAGGGTCCTGGGTTTGATTCTGGTCAAGGGCATGTACCTTGGTTGCAGGCTTGATCTTTGGCCCTGGTTGGGGAGTATGCAGGAGTCAACCAACTGATGTGTCTTTCTCACATTGATGTTTCTCTCTCTCTCTCTCTCTCTCTCTCTCTCTCTCTCTCTCTCTCTCTCTTTCTCTCTCTCTCTCTCTCTCTCCCTTTCTTCCATTCTTTCTAAAGATCAATTGAAAAAATGTCCCTGGGTGAGGATTTACCAAAAAAAAAAAAAAAAAAAGAAAAGAAAGCAGGAAACCTTTATATTAAGAATATTACTTGGATATTATCTCTATGTGTACCCATCTATAAATTCTGGGCTAAAGAAGGCATAATTTGAGATGAAAAATTTATGGAGAATGACTGGATTAGAATTGCAAGACCATTGGTATTGGTGACTTAAATGTCACTTGGTGGAACCAGCTAATGACTGTTTTATTTTGTCTTCATTTCCACTTTAACTACACAAAAAACATCATACAATGGTGAATTTTGTGCTTTTTCTGAAGACAAATAAGACTAGCCTTCATTCTAGGAAGGAGTCTCTCTGGAGTTCCATTTAAACTTGTGTTTTTCATCAGGATGCTATTAGGGCCTAGGGTACAACAAATTGGGTATAATGACCCCAGGCTCTGCTGCTCACAGTAAGGAAATCCTTGTTGGGAAGGATAAAACGTCTTTGTCATTTAAATAAGTGAAAGAAAAGAAAAGAATAGAAAAAAAAGAAGAACCCTCTTAATTTTGCATAATATGCCAATAAGACACATGGTAGAATATCTCCAAACTTTTACACATGCTTTCTCTGCCTGATTTTATTGACTTCTCACCTTCAAGATTAATAACTTCTATTTCATTTACTACCTAATTCTGCCAGTGCAAAAGAGTTCACTCTTAGATTTTCTGGGTGCCTGGAACTCTTGAGAAATATCATATCAAATAAGTAAGAGCATCTATGAAGTATGTATAATGAAAACCTAAAGTTAAGTATGATACATAAGACATATTTTTTCCCTTCTGAAGAAAATGATCCAAGATTGACACAAAGTAGCTCTCCAAGGTTAACATTCCAGAAAGTTAAGAGACTAACAGAGAGCCCATCAACGATAGCATGCCATAAGGATATGACTTTAACAGAATGACCAGAGTTGAAATGGCATCATCTTAATAAGTTTAGAACAAACCAAGACATTGCAAGCTTCATCCCTTCTATTTTCCACTTGTGCCTGGAGATGGTATATAAATCTGAACAGGTCTCTGCAGATCATTTTCAAGAAAAACTTAACATGGAGGGACACATATCAAGCAGAATTTAAGATCAGGAATGCAACTTTTATTAACTTAATAATGTCATCATTTGTTTGAAACCAAGGTGTTCATTTTCTGTTGCATAGATTTCATTCTGACCTTAATAAGAAAATTGCATATTCTTCTGTGTATGTGTTTTCTCCTCTGAAGCTATAATATAAAAAAACATAAATCAAATCTGTTTTAACAGATGAACAACACAATTTTGTAGCAGGATAGATTTTTTTAAAGGAGTGAATAGCTGATAAAAGATGAGTTGAACTAAGAGAACTGATGTTAGGGCTGAAGGTAGCATTAAAAATTAGATGCTCATTGGCTCTTCAGCAGGCCTGGTGACTCATTCTACGTAAATGGAGTTTGTGATATGTAATAAAAAGCTTTCTATCTCCACTGCAAGCAAATTAGCAGGTATTTTGTGGCAGGAATGTTAATGTTACCTTGCATTTGTTTATGAGCAGGAACACATTAACTGAGCAGGTTTGAAAAGAATTTCACTTTTATAACATCAGGTGCCAAAGGTATTAGAACAAGGTCACCTCTATAAAGTAATGAGGGAAAATTAGGTTATAAACATGCAGTGCCTAAAAATATATTCTGTCTGCTCTGCAGAGTGAATGCAATATAGGTTCATTCCAAATTGCTAATTTCTTTTATTCCAAATTACACTCAGACCCTAAACTAAATCCAAAGAGTTAAGTAATAAAGCAAGACAGAGTGGAGGAGAATCACTGAGGGTCACAATAAGCAACTAATCCAAATCAATAGTGTCTAAATATCTGTCCATATATACAACCCTTTTTATAATTCATAAGTTAGGACACTTGGAATATTTTATTCAATATACCACAGAGGTCCACCTTACCTTTATGGTAGAAATACTATAGCATAGAAGGGAAAATCAAAGAGAATGATAAAACATTGCTTATTTTGGAGGATGTTAAAATATGAGAGTTGCCAAAACCGGTTTAGCTCAGTGGGTAGAGCGTCGGCCTGCGGACTGAAGGGTCCCAGGTTCGATTCCAGTCAAGGGCATGTACATCCCCAGTGTGGGGTGTGCAGGAAGCAGCTGATCAATGTTCCTCTCTCATCGATGTTTCTAACTCTCTATCCCTCTTCCTTCCTCTCTGTAAAAAATCAATAAAAATATATTTTAAAAAAATATGAGAGTTGATTTATTGCTTTTAATCTTTTAATAAAGATGGAAAGAAATGCACTATAAGATAAAAGGAAATACCATTCTTGAAAAGTGGGATGAGAATGTGAATTATTCTATTCCTTTTACAAATACATATCAAAAGACAGGATAGGTAATGTGTATGTGGGAGGCCCATCAGATCTGGGTAATTGGGTCTTGGTCAGGATATCATATTCTATGATGGGCCCTCGAGGCACCAATGACATGACTTTCACTATTTGAATAATATACTTGCAGCTTCTCATGGACTAAAACAAGATAGGCTGACGTAGTGACTCTTCTTGCCCTAAATATCATTGACCCACTTGCCTAACCTCCTATCTCCTGGGCCATAGTTTCTGCCTTATTATTCGTTTATGCAACTAAATTAAAGCTTCTTGTGATCCACTTCATTCTACCCAAATATGGGGAGACTATAGGTGATTAAAAAATAACAAACCAACTCTGATCTCAACTACAGAAATCCTTCAGAGTACTATAACAATTTAATTACTTAATTAGGCAATTAACTATAAGCAGAAAGGTGAAAGAAAGTGTGTTTGGAAATGGAGTTAATAAATTTTGTTGAGTTACACATTTATTTTAGTGAAAATTCAATTGTAAATGAAAATGCAGTGTTAGTTATGATAGCCACGTCTTGAAATCTATGGACCAGTGTCAATGACTGGTGCATATTGATTGCATCTGACCTGGTACTTAGTGAGTCTGGAATTTAGTAGATAAAAAGTGTTGCCCTAATGAAGGGTTAAATCATCTCATGTAAATTTTTTATTTTACAGGTAAAAATCCTGAGAATTGGGAAGATAAAATGACTTGCCAAAATTCACAAGGTAATTTCTGGCAGAGTTATAAAGGACTTGAACCTAGGTCTTTCGATTCTTGTTGCTTTAAAACCAAAGCAAAACTAAACAAAACAAAAAATCTTTTCTGATATTGTCTAGTGCAGCATGCTTCCCAAGGGACTACTTCAGGTCAATTAACTTCAGAATCTCTGGGGGTAAAGCGCATCATGCAATTTTTTATAGCTCTTCTTTAGTAATACAATGCGGAGTCAGGACTGAGAAATACTCAGTCATTGGCGATTCTATTAGAGAATGCTGCAGTTCCTTTAGCCCAGGTGTATAGTGCTGTTTTACCCAAGGTAATTTTGAGAGGAAAACATAACAGGGTCCATTTAATAATTAGCATAGCAAGTGCCCTGTGTATGTCTGCAATGATTTTGACACATATTCACTTAACTGCAGGACATGTGTCAAGGAAAGAGCCAGTATTAAGATAATGCAGACCTCATTTTTGAAGCAATCTTTAAAATGAGAGGTCTGGCAAGATGAAACTCAGAAAAATAAATCAATGCTTGTCTAAAGGTTATAGAGTAACTTGGGAACTATTTGATCTCTAGTGATTACAAGATCAGAAGATTAAAAAATAACCCTGAGAGTGTGGTGTAGGAACCATTCCCTCTGAAGATATATGGGTGATTTATGATTGAGTTAAAATTATTTTTGATTGGAAATAACTCCAACCCAGGAAGAACATTAGTAAAGCAGAAATGGTGGAAGGGACATTTTCATAAACAACATGGTATTTATTCACATACTAGAAACTAACCATTTTGCCCTGACCGGTTTGGCTCAGTGGATAGAGTGTCAGCCTGTGGACTGAAGGGTCCTGGGTTCGATTCTGGTCAGGGGCATATACCTTGGTTGTGGGCACATCCCCAGTGGGTGGTGTGCAGGAGGCAGCTGATCGATGTTTCTTTCTCATCAATGTTTCTAACTCTCTATCCCTCTCCCTTACTCTCTGTAAAAAATCAATAAAATATATTTTTAAAAAACCTAACCATTTATCACTGAAAGAATAGGAATCATCTAATAAATTAACAGAACAATTAATGGGAAGTCTAGCAACCAAACAAGTACTGACTATAATCAAGACAGTGGAAGGGATGGGATCAGACTATAAAGAAAATCAAGGTAGTCCTGGAACTCAAAGGCTTAGATAAGACTCAAATATGATAAATGTTTGAAAAGTTAAAGAGCAAAAGAGATAATTTACAGTCTAATGTTAAAATACATGGTCACTTATGCAGCACATATATAGACAAGTGAATGTTTAGAAAGTAAGTATCTTGAGGGTTCAGAGGCAAAGAGAACAAAGGTTCTCAAATGACCATCTTCCAGATAAAATCTAAATCCCTTAACATGGACAATATGAGTCCTTATTCATTTTTCTGTTGCTTACTTTTTAAGCCTTGTTGTTTAACTGGGGGCCCAGTGCACGAATTCATGCACCTTGAAAGGAATTGTGGGCTACAAGGCTATGGTGGGCACAGGGGCAGGTCTTGGCCCATCCTCTGCGCCCCCGCCTGGGCCCTCCCACCATGGCCCCCCATCCCCTGTCTTCTGGCAGCCCCGCTCCTGCCATGGCTGCTCCCATGCCCCATGCTCCCATGCTCCCATGCTCCCATGCTCCCAGCGCCAGTCCTGCTCACACCTGCTAACAGTGCGGAGCAATTGGGGCTGGCACCAGCAGCAGGTGCGAGTGGGGCTGGCATTGTCAGCGGGTGCAAGCGGCAGCTGCTGCCCTGATCACCCATCAGGAACAAGGTGAGGTAGAGAAGCCCTCAGGGGCAATCAGGGCTGGCCACCGCTGCTCACACCCGCTGATGGTGGCGAGCAATTGGGACTAGCACCAAGTGCTGGTAGCGGGTGCAAATGGTGGCTCCGGTGCCAGCAGTGGGTACGAGAGGTGGTTGCCAGCCCCAATCGCCCCTTAGGAGCAGGGGGAGGTGGAGAAGCCCTGAGGGGTGATTGGGGCCAGGGCTAGGCGCCGATAGCAGGTGCGAGTGCTGGCAGCAGGTGCGAGCACCCAGCTGAATTTTCTGTATCCACCAGAGGCTTGCCCCAGTAACAGCAACTGGCGCCTTGGTCTGGTGCTCCTGCTCATCCCGCCGCAGCCAATGCCTGCCATGTTCCACGCTCTGCTGCCTGCTGCCGACTCCTGCCATGTTCTGCACACACCCCCTGGTAGTTAGCGCATGTCATAGCAACCTGTTGTTCTCCTGTTTGGATTATTTGCATATTAGGGATATATATATATATATATATATATATATATATATATATATATATCCTATCTAATAAAAGACAAAAAGGGTATTTAACCATACTTCCGCTATGCTTCCCATTGGCTAATCAGCAGGTTATGCAAATTAACTGCCAACAAAGATGGCGGCCGGCAGCCACACAGCTGAAGCGAGCAGGAGGTTTGCTTGCTCCAGTGATGGAGGAAGCCAAGGTTCCCCACCTGCCGCCGCCCGGCTCTAAGCTCCAAAAGAAACAGCTCCAAAAGCAACAAAGTTTCAATTATAGAAGCTAAATAAACTCCCGATACCTGCTTTTAGCCAGCCTCAGCTTCAGAGCTGGGAGCGCCAGTGATGGCAACAAAGTTTCAATTATAGAAGGTAAATAAATCCCAGAATTAAAAAAAAGAAAAGAAAAAAAGGAGAGGCTGGGAGCTTCAGTCACCGGTCAGCCTGAAAATGGCCCTAGCCCCTCACCCAGACTGGCCAGGCACCCCATTGGGGACCCCCACCCTTATCCAGGACACCCTTCAGGGCAAACCGGCCAGCCCCACCCATGCACCAGGCCTCTATCCTATATAGTAAAAGGGTAATATGCAAACTGACCCTAACAGCAGAAAGACTGGGAATGACTGGTCACTATGACACACACTGACCACCAGGGGGCAGACGCTCAATGTGGGAGCTGCCCTCTGGTGGTCAGTGGGCTCTCACAGGAGAAGCTCTGCTCAGCCACAAGCCAGGCTGATGGCTGCTAGTACAGCAGTGGTGGTGGGAGCCTCTCCTGCCTCCTCAGCAGCGCTAAGGATGTCTGACTGCAGCTTAGGTCTGCTCCCCACTGGCAAGTGGACATCCCCTGAGGGCTGCCGGGCTGCCAGAGGGATGTCTGATTGCCATCTTAGGCCCAATCCCCTGGGGAGCGGGCCTAAGCCAGCAGGTGGTCATCCCCCGAGGGGTCCCAGACTGCGAGAGGGCACAGGCTGGGCTGAGGGACCCCCCCACCCAAGTGCACAAATTTTTGTGCACTGGGCCTCTAATATATATATATATATATATATATATATATATATATATATATATTCCCAATTAATATAGCTTTTAATGCTGGGGGTGCGAGAGAGAAAGGTCATTGAGTATTGAAATTGGCCTTTCTGGCCTAGCCCTTCCTGTAAGAAAAAAGATGCACTCAGTCACCTCTCTATTTATTCTATTTATTAATATAATTTCCTCACCCCCTCTTTTTGATTAAAAACTTCCTCTATCTACATGAGATTATGGATGCTAACTCAACTTCTTACAGTAATCATTTCACAATATATGTAAGTCAAGCCATTATACTGTATATCTTAAACTTATACAGTGATGCATATCAATTATATCTCAATAAGACTAGAAAAAAAAAACACCAAAAATTTCCTCTGAAAGGGGGGTACATTATTGCAAACAATTATACAGCTGATCAAAGATTCAGTATTTTGACTTTTAAAGAAGGTTCCTAGAAATGATAATGGTGAATCTAAAGGAAAATAATATAATAGCATATGTATAGGCACTGAATACATGGCTGTTTATTTGCTTATTTATTCACTCAGTCACTCCACAAAAGTAGGTCAAGCACAATAAATAAGTAAAAAAGGTCCTTGAACAACATCGTTTTAGATGATGTTAAGTGAGGACTGACTGTACTACTATGAGTCAGGCATGACAATGGCTCTAAGGTAAAGACTTGATTTTCCATTGAGAAAAACAATAATATTGTGATGGGGAATAATAGAAGCCCTGAAATAAGTAAAATATAAGTTATACTATTAATGTCATAGGAGTGGTAAAAAAAAAAAATTAGCATTTTTCAAACCTGGTCTTCTTTTAGTGGTTCTTATTAGAGGGAATGGGAATCATCCACTTACTTTTGTATGTTAGATGCACTAAAAGCAATATTAATGTCCAATTGCACCCCAGACTTAATTCTTAGCCATTGGCAAGTTGTACATAATTAATATTTACATGTTATTTCTATTATTATGACTTACTCCTATCTCGTGTGTTTCTGAACAAGTTAAATTGAGGTTCATCTCTCTGACCTGCATTTTCATAGTAGGCACCTAACTGGTCTCCTTCCTTATGCTTCAGTGAGAATGATCCTTTCAAAACACAAATCTGGTCACATTGCTGCTTAAACTTCATGAGGGCAGAGTTTACGTCACTGCAGTTCATCATATCCCCAGCAACAAACACAGTAGTGGCAGACACAATAAATAATATCAATGAATAAATAAAATAATTGTAAAGTTGGGGGAAATATTTTGATGGAAGAGTTCTCAAATATCATAAAACTTTACCCCAAATGAGAAAGACTGTTCTGCCCATCCTGGAGTGCATTAATCACACAAAGAGCCTCCCAGACCTTAGATAACTGACAAAAATACCATTAATGGCTCATAATGTGTCCTAGGAATGTATATATATAATAAATATGTGGATTTGTAGATATGTCTGTGAGGACAATATTTTCTAAATAAATATTTATTCAAGTTTTTATACAAAGTTCACCTAAAAAGGAATAGATGAAAATTATGCATAAAGAAGGTCGTTAACATGGCAAACTCCTAGTGAAATAAGAAAGACGCTTTTCGGTGTATAATGTAGCAGTCATTTATATATTTTATACATTACCTCTTTCCCTCCCAAATACTAGTAGCACCCAGACTTCCCGCAGCGAGCCACCCTTCCGCTTCTTTCAGTCCTTGCTGATTTGATGCTTGTTGACTCCTTTCCAATTTCTAGAATTAGGCAATGCATTTTCTTGGCCAGAGTAATTGTTTCAGGAAGGGGCACCTGACACAGCCAGAGCTAATGAGTTGTAATCAGATATCTACTGGGAATGTAGAATTTGAATTCAGAGGATTTGAAGCTGAAATCATTGCATCCATTTTGGCACCATGAAGGAATTCCTGTCAAAATAGAGCCAATACAGAGAACTCAGAGCTAAGTGTTTGAGAGAGGGTAAGTCCTGGTGCCATTATATGAGGATCAAGGCAAGTTCTGTATGTGAGCTAATAAAGTCCTTTTTGAATAAACATCTTTGTGTTGGCTTTCCGCTACTGGTAAACAAGAGAGGCCAGCCTGATACTTATAGTATCGTGTAACTTCCATATTCCCTGGGTGGCTGGGATGTAACAGTTCATTCCAGGCAACTGCCTTCAGCCTTGAAATGTGATAGAGTGTCTTCTTGGCTGGGACAGGGTTTCTCAGGGAGTCAGAGAGGCTGAAGAAGTGTGTGTAGGCTGTCACCACAGAATTGACGCCAGCCTCAGAGTTACAGGCTATGCAGTGGCACTTATCTAATTTCACTGATAATAGGCTGCACCTGTTACTCAGAAATGTCTCCTGGCCTAAGAGAGTTTCGTAGTGAGCACCTGCCCAAGGTTTTTTTTTAAGTGACAGAAATCTAAACTGACAAAGCATAATTACGCTTAGCAGAAACCATTGACTTTATGACCTTTGTTAACTAAACAGTCAAATTCGGGCCTCTATACACATTCAACAACTGTATAAGAAACAGACAGGACTTTAACCTTTTATGATTATTTTAGGGAGGAATCCAACCCCCTTTCTATTCTCCAATTCATCCTTTTTATTATTTCACCTATTGAGTATTTTTTCTTTGCTCCTATACAGACAGAGGGACCAGATGGGGGCAGTCCCTACCATGACTTTAGGACCCGAAGAAGGTAAGAAGCATTCCGACAGCCTCTGAGCTAATCCTAGCCAGCTGCCTTTGACACTCAAAATGGTGCAAAGATCAAGACAGCAGTTATGTAACCATAATCACCTACAAGTGGTTCTTTATGTGTGAAATGGTGTCTAAAGAGGGCCCATTGATCAAAGGGATTTAGAACATGGGTGGACAAGGGAAAACCTCAGGCTGGTGAAAAAGCAGAAGCAGAAGCTTGGCTGTTTGTTAACTGCTCCACGGAGCTGCAGTGCCTTCTTAGACGAGAAGCGCCTGCCAGTACCTCCCTCAGACTGCTGTGTGCATGGGCTTTGGAAGCCATGGGTATGGTCATGTCAGTTCCCTACTCTAAGTACTGGGCATAAGTGAAATAACAGACATTATTGCCATCCTCTTGGGTCTTATTCTTGAACTATAAATGATAATTAAAAATAACCTGAGCACAGCCAAGTGAGAAATACAAGAACAATGTGACATAAAAATCAGTAAAGTGCACATTTCAGTTGGGGGATTTTTCATGAAAGAATTTAAAATGTTACTTAAAGAAAAGGTAGGGATTAAATACCTTGAGAAGAGAGAAAAGGATTTCTGGTTGAACCCATGCATAAACAAAGCTCAGGGGAAAAACAACTAAAACAGTTGTCAAATGGGAAAGATAAAGAAGAGAATTTATGAAATAATACCTCTTTACCAAATCTTTAAAGTATCTTTTTGGAAAGAATCACATACATATTTTTTCTGCTATGATTTACCTCATAACAATAATTTCTTGTAAATAAATTATCTGAGGGAAAATGTACGTTTTAATTCACACTTGGATATTTTTTAGAAATTAAAAAAAAGAGAGAGTTAACATTCCTTTTGATGATCTGTAAAAGTTACCAGGCCCAGAGGAATTTCAATTATTCTATTAAATTACTCTATAATTGAACTAACATCTTCACTCTCAGTAAAACAGGTCTAATGTCCAAAGCAGTGTGTGAGCTATTGCTGAGTGCCTTAATGGCTCCTATGTTTGCCTACATGCACTCATACTAGTCCCCAACTAATTACTTTGTAAAGCACTTTGGGATAATTTGGTTGTGAATAGTATGGTATAAAGCAAACATGTTTCTTTTCGCAAACATTGGCTCATGTTGGGAGCTGAAGAACTATAAGTACTTTTTATTTTGCCTTACCACTAGATATGTTACATTAGTTGTAAATATATTTTCAGGTCTTTTTTTAGAATGATGTGTTTTCAGGTACAGGACACAAGGACCTTCCTAAGGAAGATGGACAGTTTGGGGTACAAAGTGTATTAAACAAACAACAACAACATTTTCACCTTATATAATTAGTGGACATATTCCTGCTGACGTGCCATAACACAAAATATTCATTTTGTAGTAAAGTGTTCTATTAATGAATGTGAAATATGTTTAAAATACATATTTGTATTGATTTTTAGAGAAAGAGGAAGGGGGCGGGATAGAGAGATCAATACATCAATGAGAGAAGAACATCATCAATTGGCTGCCTCCTGCATGGCCCCTACTGGGAATCGAGCCCACAACTCTAACTGGGAATCCAACCAGAGACCTATTTGTTCCTGGGTCCTTGCTAAACCACTGATCCACACTAGCTGGGTGAATGTGAAATATTTAATAAATATTTCTCATGAAATAATTGTCTTTGAAATATTATTACCCTTACATGCAGCAGACTTTTAAGGAAAGGAAACATCGTCCATCTCAAAATAAATATCAGCAAAGTAAATTTTCTGAAAATTATTTAAAAATTAATAACTACTGAACTCTGTCTCATCCTGTGATCCCTTAAAGAATCAGTGGACTTATTCCAGATTTATGCCCACCTCTCATTGAAAATCCTCTTTTCCAGGTGCTGGGAGTGGATTTAGAATGTGTGCCTGGATTGTCTGTTGTGCACATACACAAAGATATACCTGTCTCCCTGAAACTGTATGGCATCCGTGGAACCCATTCTGGTCCCAGGTTAGTTGCGGTCTGCTCCAATATTTTCTATATGACTATTACTGCCTGGGAACTCGATGAAGGTCCTTTCACTACCCTTTAATTACTAATATTCAGTATTATGAATTCTACTCCAATTTACTGTGGAGAAATGATGATTCAAACTTGCAAAAGGTATGTGGAGTGTTTCTTTGTCCATGTCTTAAAGTAATCCTAGAGTTTGGGGAAGCATTAAACTCACTTAAAATTTTCAGATATTTTTAAATGCATCACAATTTATTGATAAAGGCTGGTTAATATTATCTTCCTTAAAACAAACCCAGGCTTTGCGCACTAAAGAAATGAGTAGAATGTAAATTGTGCTCTTTAAATGGAATGGCCATTAATTACACTGTGATCAAAATGCATATGCATATACATGTCTTCCTCATCTGGATGACAGATTTGAGAATCTCCATGCTCTGTGAGTCCATTTGGAGTTGGAATTAACATTTTTGTTCCTTCGATAAACCACTAACTGCTTTAAATGAAGTTTAATGATCCTTAGTGAGTTATAGTGGATTGTTCCATGGTGTAATGGTAAGATTAGTGAAATCTCATAAAGTATAGTAACTGTATCCAAAGGAATCTGGAAATAGATGCATCTCTACAAAAAGAAGTGATTTCTTTATTCTTCCCAATGCATCTCATTATGTTCTTTTCCTTTTGAAATGTCCCTACTATTATTAAGAGGATATGAGGGTGTTATCTAAATTTAAAATGGACCACTCCATGTGAATTGTTTCAGGATATGTGCTTATGTTATTCTGGAGAATAATTATACAAAATCAGCGAGTGTCTTCTGTGCTTGATGTTAAAAATCCCTTAAGATTACAATTTTTAAATGCAGTTTTAGTTTATGAGGTTTTACATTTTTGGAGGTCTCGATGATGTTTCTCCTGCGGCCATCTGTATTTGGGTACATTACAAATATATAATAACTAGTATTGAGGGTCATTTACTGAGTTCAAATTGCATACAAACCAACAGTAGACACCAGCCACTGAGCTGTGTGCATGGTTTGGGAATAAGGTATCATCATGAACCAGTAAAGTTATACTTCACCCTGAATTGTAGTCAAAGGGGGCTTACTTATAATGGCTGTGGTTGTCTTTGAATATCTTGATTTGTAAACATAACATTTCAAGAAATATTTTTATGGCTATATATTGCTACAAATTTGGCGATGGATAAAGAACAAAACATAGTGTAAGTTAGAGAGGAGAATCAAAGTCAATGAATAAAAAGAGGAAGTCCAGGATTTTCTCCTTCAGTCATTATCCAATAGCCCAGAGACTAAACTGCAGTGCTGAAAGGCAAGTTGGGATTTTAACTCAGTATGTCAGGATGGCAAATGTCCAGACCATGATCACAAAACAGCTGTTTTCCTCCATAACTGGGTGAATTATAGAACATAGTGGAGCCAAGAAACCTCTTAGCATTTGTGTAAAAGCTTCTCCTGCCAGCCAGGGAACAGGCATCAACAAGCACTGGCTTTAGAAGAGTTGGCATCTTCTTAACTATTTGTCCATGACACAAGTCTTTCCTATGAGAATTTTTGTTAAATGTTTCCTTAAGGATTTAAGACGGTGATGAGAAAGAGAGCATCATAAGTAAAAACAGGAGCAGCATTTTCACAAAATGCCTTTGGAGTTCTTATTTATGTGATCTAAATGCAGCTGTGAAAGATAACATCATTAGTGCCTGAGATATTTTATATGCATTAGTATAATCAAATTTGAAAACTAGGAGACCATTAGCAGACATCATGATCAAAGTCAGAAAATCTGCTGTCTATATGACTTTGTATCTCTTCTCTGAGAAAGAAACTTAATGACCTTTCATAAAAATATTATGAAGATAAGAGGTCATGCTGATCACACACTAGAAACTTTAAAAAAATGCCATAGTCAAATTAAATAAGAGTTTTGGTTACTGATTGCAGGAAATTTCAAAGAATTGTAAAAATGGGGACACAAGTGTGAAGAAAATATTCTTTCTAGAGCAAAATCTGTGAAGGAAAGCTAATAACCTCAATATGGGGAGCAATTGAGGGTGAGCGTTGTGCCTTTCCTTTTGGCAGAGTCTAGATTGAAAGCTACTGGAGCAGGGGCAGTGGGTTATTTTATAACCCCTGTAATAGTAACTAGTGTTACTTGAATTGACTTTTCTAAATATATGTATTTCTTTCTCCTAACCCTTTTTAATCTGTAACATTGACATAAAATCCCAAGGCAAATACTCTAATAAAGGTAAAATTGATCAACTTTTTTTCTCAATGAACTTTTTCTCCTAAACTGGTAGTTCTCTGGGCCATCTATGAAACTTTTCAAACATGTATATGTTGGTTCCTACCCTCTAGACATTCTAAATTAGAAAATTTAGGATAGGGTGAGATTTCTTTTAAAAATAAATAAATCTCATTGACTTTTGAGAGCTACAGCATTAAATGATCCCCAAATTGCAATAATACTTCCTATTTCCTTTAAGAACTCAAGCTCCTTAACAGTAAGGAGCGGTTTAGTGTTCCAAAGGTTTGACCTCTGTAAGAACATGTTGCAACTCCATTGAAGCCAAGCCACAAACGGCAAAAACAACTGCAGGCAGCCTCTGCTCATTTTATCTTGCACTTACTTTGAGTCCAGATGCACTTCAAAAGCAGTCTTGGCTGCACCATGGCTCCACTGCATTCTTGCTCTGTTCATGGGACAACCTGTTGACGTCAGTCTCTCTTTCAGTGAACAAGTGATTTGTCTATCATGGCTGGTCACTCTGTTTTTCTATTGGAATTGTTGTACATTTTATCTTGCCTGGATAGATAAATCCTTGGAAGAGTGTCTAGGAATCAGATTCCTTTGTTTAATGTTCTTGGGTGCTTATTAAAATCAAGGCCATGACTTTTTCTCCCATCATGCATTACAGCACCTAGAACAAGTATAAATGTAGTGATTTAAATAGTTTTCTTCAAAATTTCAGGTCACATATTCATCTGGAATCTCAGAATATGTGACCTTATTTGTAAATAAGGTCTTTGAAGATGTAATTAATAAAAGATCTCACTATGAAATTTCACTGGATCTAGGGCAGGGGTGGGCAACCTTTTAGTGAGTGTGTGACAAAACCAGCAAAATCTCTGACTCAAAATTCTTCTGCGTGCCAACCCTAATTTTTTGAGAACATGTTATGCCTACTTGATATCTCTTAAGCTGTACGTATGTGGAGAACCTTGAAGAAATAATAAAATTCATTCGAGCGACAAAAACACAGTATATGATGATGAAAAATACATTTGTTTTTTAATGTATACTGTTGTGCCCAGATTTCAAGATTCCCAAGAACCCCCACAGGGAGCCAGCGAGTCCGATGCAAAAGCAAAAGTCATTCATTTCAAACCTAGGTTTGGCTCCCCTGCCACACTCACCGATGCAACGGTAAGCTCCAGTGGCCGAGAGAGAGCGAGGCCTGATGGGATTGTGGGTTTTATAGTAAGGGCAGGGGAGGGGACTGTGGGCCCCGCCAATTGGCCAGGCGCGAGTCGGGTCTTGTTACACAGGATGTGGTCATCTCTCTGGTGTGCACGTCCCTTGATTGTCATTGGTTAGTTTAAAGAAATCCTGGGCGTGGCCAGCAGGGGCCTGGGCTTCCAGGAAGAAGGCACTCTCCTGAGCACATGGTGGCCGCCCCAAAAATGGAGGACCCAGGGCAAGATGGAGGGCGCAGTCCTCGCCCTCCCAAGGGCGAACTGAGCCCAGGCTCCAGGGGCCAGTCTGGTTGCTGGGGGTCCAGCAGATCGACCAGTTCCAGCCCAGACAGGAAGTCCACGTCCTCCATCTCGTTCCCGGGGGCACTGGCGATTGCCTCCTCCTCCATCTCCTTGAGCAAGGGCACGCGCCCCGCCCCGCCGCCGCTGCTGCTGCTGCGTGGGTCCAGTCCAGGGGCGGCAGGCGGGTGGCAGCCTGCACCGGGCTCCCACCGTGGGCT
Organism: Myotis nattereri; assembly: GCF_964212035.1. Taxonomy (NCBI): domain Eukaryota; kingdom Metazoa; phylum Chordata; class Mammalia; order Chiroptera; family Vespertilionidae; genus Myotis; species Myotis nattereri. The sequence continues at coordinate 81,934,468 of NC_138075.1, forward strand.
GGGGAGTCGGTGCCCAAGGCTGCCAGCAGCGTGGTCAGGCCCCACGATGACTCGCCCTTTCATATACATGTTATGTAAAATTATTTATTTATCTAAGATGCACCAACATTGAATTTATCTGAAAAATAAAAAAGTCGATATTAAGAAAAAAATTGTAAATGGAATATTATAAGAGAGGGTTTCACGTGTGACAGCAAAAGTTACTGGAGTGCCATGTATGGCATGCCTCCCAGGGATTGCCCAACCCTGATCTAGGGCAAGCTCCAAATCTGATGACTGATGTTCCTATAGGGAGAGTAGAGGACTCACATGGAAAGATGAAGTGAAGACAGTAACAGAGACTTAGGTAATATTTTTATAATCTTACAATATTTTACTTTTCAAACAGTAAGTTGTGACCCATTAGCATATATTTTAATGGGTTTTGAGCAGTATGTTAAAATACAATAGAATAGCCTGGCCAGTGTGGTTTAGTTGTTGAGCATCACCCTATGAACCAGGGGGTCATGGTTTGACCCCCAGTTAGGGCATATGTCCGGATTGCAGGGTTGCAGGCTCGATCTTCAGTGGGGGGCGAGCAGGAAGCAGCCAATCAATTATTCTCTCTCATCATTGATGTTTCTATCTCTCTCTCCCTTTCCCTTCCTCTCTAAAATCAATAAAAATATATTTAAAAAATAATAGAATAGAATAAAACTTACATAATTCAATATAATAGGAAATACCAGTATGTCACACAAATTTTAGATAAATGTGTGAAATTTTTGTTAGGTATACATGTGATTGTGTGTGTGTATATGTGTGTGTGTGTGTGTGTGTGTGTGTGTGTGTGTGTACAGTGTTGCAATGTAAAATTTATGTCTTACTTTGGGCTAAAATAAAACAAAAATATTTGAAAGCCACTGGTCCAGAGATACATTATTCATGTTTAGTGGAACCAGAAAGGTATCTTGAATATTGGAATATATAAAGTATATTACTTTTTCTGTCATAACATTGCAAATTTACTCTGTTTTTATAAATAACAGGAATAGATATTGGAAAGAAGGCAGTAAAACTTTTTTATTTGAGGATGAAATAATCTTGTTCATAGGAAAAAGGAATCTTTAAGAAACTACCAGGCATCCTGAGTTTACAAGGTTATGGGATACAAGGTCAATATACAGAGGTAGATTGCTATCCTTTACAAACAGTTGAGATTTGAATTTTTTAAAATAGCCCTGGCCGATGGAGCTCAGTTGGCTAGACCATCATCCTGTACACCAAAAGGTTGTGGTTTCAATTCCAAGTTCAGGGCACATACCTCAGTTGAGTGTTTGATCCTCAATTGGGGCATGTGTGAGAGGCAGTCGATCAACGTTTCTCTCTGACATTGATATTTATTTCTCTCTCCCTTCTCTCTAAAAATCAATTAAAAAATAGCATCCAAAAGCATAAAAATACTTAGTGATAAACCTAGCAAAATATGTAAAGACCTATTCATGGAAAACTAAAACACTGCTAAGAAAAATTTAAAAGACCTAAATAAATGAAGTGATAAGTCATATTCATGAGTTGAAAGAATATATGTTAAGACAGTGGTTCTCAACCTTCCTAATGCCACGACCCTTCAATACAGTTCCTCATGTTGTGGTGACACCCAACCATAAAATTATTTCCGTTGCTACTTCATAACTGTAATTTTGCTACTGTTAGGAATCATAATGTAAATATCTGATATGCAGGATGTATTCATTATTACAAATTGAACATAATTAAAGCATAGTGATTAATCACAAAAACAATATGTAATTATATATGTGTTTTCTGATGGTGTTAGGCGACCTCTGTGAAAGGGTCGTTCGACCCCCAAAGGGGTCGCGACCCACAGGTTGAGAACGGCTGTGTTAAGATGACATTTTTACCCCAAATTGATCTATAAATCAATGCAATCCCACTCAAAATTCCATCAGTCTTTTTGATAGATATTGACAAGCTGATAGTCTAAAATGGATTTAGAAATACAACAAATTTACAATACCCAAAATAATTTAGAAGTAGAACAAATATAAAGGACTTAGCCTATCTGCTATGTAGTAACCATTTCCTCTCAGTAATCAAAAGAATGCGGTATTGAGCTGGGAGCTTTTATTTTAAATGAGTGTTGATTTTTGCCAAATGCCTTTCTCATATATATTAAAATTTGTATGTATTTATTATAATTTTATAGGGAATTACACTGATTTTTTGGATGTTAAATCAACCTTGTATTCATGAGGTTTACCCCCCATGGATTTAATGTACCATCCTTTTGATAAAATGCTAGACTAAATTTGTTAAATTTTTCATGAGGATTTTAACACCTAAGTCCATGAGGTATATTGTGTTGTAGTTTTTCTTTCTTTATTACTTTTGTCTGGGTTGTTCTCAGAGTAAGGCAGTAATCAAAAATGAATGGAAAAGTTTTCTCTTTTCTATCTTATGTTTCTATGTAAGATTGGTGTTAATTCTTCCATAAGTGATAGAACCACGTTGATCTGGAATCTTCTTTATGGGAAGATTTTCATTATAAATTCAAGTTTCTTTAATAAGTATAGGTGATTATATATGCATTGAACTATTTCTAGAATGACTATTCTGTTCAGTTTGTCCATCTCTACACCAATCATATGGTATTATTATAGCTTTCTAAGATCTTAATACATAACACTCTATAGCAATCTTCTTCAGAAATTCAATCTTCTCAATAGCCATCTTCTTCAGAAATGCCGTGTATGTCCTTGGCTATTTGTATTTTCTATGAATTTTTAAATTTTTCTATTATTTTGCAAAAATAACTAGTGAAATTTTTATTATTCATTTAATCTATACATTTTTTGCATAGGTTTTTATTTTAACATTACTAAGTTTTCTAATTCATGAACATAGCACATATCTCCATTTGTCCAGGTATTATTGAATTTTTCTCAATAACATGTACTGTTTTTCATTATTGAAGTCTATTATATCATGTATTAAATTTACTTGTAGGTATTTAATAGTTTTTAGGATATTATTTAATTTTTTTTCTATTTGTTTATTGCTGCCATATAGTAATTTTAAACGGCTTTTGCATATTGAACTTGTATTTTGATATCTTGCCAATTTTATTTTTTTCAATTGTATTCATAGATTTCTTAAGCAGTTTTATTTATTTCTTTATAATTCCTTTTTTTTTAACTTGCTTTATTGAGTTTGTTAATACTCCCAGAACTACTTTGAATATACATGATGAGAGCAGGCATTTTTTTTTCTCATTTTCAATTTCAGAGGAATGCTGTCAGAATTTTTCTGATATGTGAGTTCAGTCCTGACCCTCAGAGCATTTTAGTTAGATGTTTATCCTCCCACCCCCATAAAGATTCATCATTTGGACAGTGTTTTGAAGTGAAAACAGACGTGTGTTTGAGGTTTCTGAAGTTGTCAATTGTATCACTTCATCCTCTGTGAATACCAAAATGATTACTGCATTCCCTGCCCCAACAATGGCCTCTGACAGGACCATTTTTGGATTCTTAGCTGCAAACTGCACTGAGAATTGGAACACACTGTGTTATGCAAAGAAGCTGCACAGGCTCAGGATTAATCCAGCAACCCTTCAAGGGTCTCTTCTCTCGTGCCTATTTTTTTAGGCTCCCTTCCTCTAATAGTTGTTCCTTCAGGACTCAATGATTGGAGGATATTTTATTCTGCCTTTCAAAAGTTTTCAATAGGGTATTTATCATGAATGGAGCTTGCAGGGCTAAAAGTTGCTCTGGATGAGTCAGTGAGTGAGTGGTGAACAGATGTGGAAGCCTAAGACATTACTGGACACTACTGTAGACTTTATAAACACTGTCCCACATACCCTCCCCTGCTTCCAACAGAATTAGTAAAGCTATGAATGTTGTTCCATGAACAGGGATATGGGCTGGATTGATTAGAAGTATTGAGGACATACTGGATCAGCATAATAGTGACTGTAAGAAAGGAGTGAAAGGTGGCCTGAAGATTGGAGGAATAAGAAATCAAGATGGAGAGATAAATGAACATAGGAGATTGTTATGGCAATGTGGTGTTAGCTGTTGCTTGTTGGCACATTGGCCAGATTAAGAAACTTTGTGATATTCATTTTAAAAAGTGTTAACATGAAGAGGGTGTAGAACTGAGGTCTCAACATTTTACTTTAACATCTTGTTTTATTCCATTGACTCTATCTGGCACAAAGGATTCTCTCTGGCATTGAGTTGATGGAAAACATAAAACTGATCTCTGCTCTGTATCATTATAACCTGAAAACATTTCCAAAGTACATGTACAAGCTGGCTTTACACTGTCACAGAAAGCTTTTACTAAAATGACAGTCACATGACTGTTATCACAGGTCCTGTGGACCTGTGTCTTTGTACAGGGTCCCTGGTTCTCAACAAAGAATTTGAAGCAATGTACTCTGAAGACCATCAAGCTAGCATCCTCTGAATATGTCACATGGGAGGAAGAGGCTCCTTTGTGATGAAACAGGTCAATGGCTGGCTGATTAGGAGGTAATCTGTGCACTCAAACTTGAGGTGCCATGAGTGAGAGGGAGCTTATTGTCAAGCCCTACAGATAATTGCTCCCATCAGAGAAAAGAAAAATTCTTCTGAGCCACATACTCTTCTATTTCTTACAGGAAAGTCAACTTAATTATAATCTTACTAGAGGCCCAGTACATGAAATTCGTGCACTGTGGGGAGTGTCCCTTGCCCAGCCTGCACCCTCTCTAATCTGGGACCCCTTGGAGGTTGTCCAACTGCCGGTTTAGGCCCGATCCCAGTTGGACATCCCTCTCACAATCCAGGACTGCTGGCTCCTAACCACTCGCCTGCCTGCCTGCCTGATTGCCAATAATCGCTTCTGTCTACCAGCCTGATCACCCCCAAACCACTCCCCTGCCAACCTGATTAACACCTAACTGCTCTCCTACCAGCCCAATTGCCCCCAACTGCCCTCTCCTGCTGACCTTTTCTCACCCCCAACTGCCCTCCTCTGCTGGCCAATTTGGTTCTGATTGGTCGGTTTTTATGCCAGTCAGCATCAAAAGCTCCACCTCCTAGGTAGCCATTGGCTCCTCACACATCACCCAGATTTGGTTTTGATTGGTCAGTTTCTATGCCAGTCAGTGTCTCTGGGCCTATCAACGGGGCCTGATCAGAAAGGCGGGGCTAATCAGCAGTGCAAGTGGAGGCCTGGAGAGAAATAGAAGCACGGCTGCTGGAGAGAAAGAGAGAGGCAAGTGCTGATCAATAGCTGCCACAGAGGCAATGGATCAGATCCTATTTCTCTCTTCAGGCCTCTCTCAGGGCCCGATTCGAAGCCCCCTCATCAGTCAGTGCTGGATCACCGTGCCTGCAGCAGCAACCCAGCACTAACTGCAGGACTGACTTCTGGTTGGTCAAGCCTCCAGTGTGACGAACCCAGGGTTTTTATATATTAGGATGGGACCACCTTAGTGTAAGTTTTATTGACTGAAATATTATTATGTAGCACATGACTATAAAAAAGGTCAGAGTTTATATGAAAGAAGTAGAGACTAAAACACAATAGAAAGGATTAATGAAACTAAGAGCTGATTTTTGAAAAAGAAAATAAAAACTTAATCTAGACCAGTTGAGAAAAATCAGAGAACAGACTCAAATAAATACAACTAGAAATAAAAGAGGAGACATTAAAAATGATACCTTAAGTTGAAGGGGAATATAAGACATTTGGGGGGCTGGCAATCTGAATCTGTGCCAGGAACAAGTATTCTGGTGCACACTCTTGCTAGTAGATAATTAGCTCCATTCTTATCTTTAATGCTTGTCCTGCCGTGCAGAACCTGTTTCCCAAAATACTCCCATTTTATAGAGGCCGTAAACCATGAACTATACACAGCCTCTGGAGAAGGTTGTCAGTGCTGGTACCACTGGGTGTAATCTCACTTCCCCCATCCCAATCCACAGGGGGCTGGAAACCTGATCCATATTTGGGGGACAAAGAAACTAAAAGGGATAAAAGGAAGGCTTCCTCCATATTCATCACTCAGGCTTTGGAGGCTGACTCCCCTGAGTCACCGCACTAGTGCATTTGCAATTCTGCATTAAAGGTTCTTCTTCTGAATCCTCTGAGTGCCCCACTGATTATTCTCCCGCATCGCCTAGCAGCTTATCTACAATGAAGTATACAATGAAGTATATGAAGGGTCATAAGCAACTACTATGAACAATTAAATGCCAACAATTTGGACAGCCTATAAGAAATGGATATGCCTGGCCAGTGTGGCTCAATGCTTGAGGGTCAAACTATAACAGGAGGTCACAATTTGATTCCTAGTCAAGACACATGTCAAGGTTCTGTGCTTGATCACCAGTAGGGGGCATGTAGGAGGCTGCTGATTAATTATTCTCTCATCATTGATGTTTCTATCTTTCTCTCCCTCTTTCTTTCTCTCTGAAATCAATAAAAATATATTTTAAAAAAGAAATGGATAAATCTTAGAAACATATAACCTATTAAGATTGAATCACAAAGCAATAGAATATTTCAACAGATCAATTACTAATAAGGAGATGGAAACAGTCATTAAAAATGTCTCAACAATGAAAAGTGCTATACCAGATTATTTCACTGGTGAATTATACCATACACTTTAAGAAGAACTAATACAAATTCTTCTCAAACCTTCCCCCTTACCCCCTCACCCCCCGCTCAAAAAAAAAAGAAAAATAAACAGGAGAGAGGCCAGCATTACCCTCAAATGAAAGCCAAATAAGGATACCACAAAACAAGAAATTTGTAGATCAATATCTCGTGGTCATCAACATGAATATCCTCAATGAAATGTCAGCACACCAAATTCAAAAATATGTTTAAAGGATCATACAGCATGATGAAGTGAGGTTTATTCCAAGGATGCAAAGATGGTTCAACATCTGCAAATCAATCTGTGTGATATACCACATCAACAAAATTAAGGATACATTCATATGATCATTTTAGTAGCTACGTAAAAATATTTGAAAAAATTCAATATTCGTTCATGATAAAACTCTCAACAAGCTGTGTATAGAGAGAATGAACCTCAACATAATAAAGTCTTTATGTGACAAGACCAGAGTTAATATACCCAATGGTGAAAAGCTTAAAGCATTTCTCCTAAGATCAGGAATAAGACAAGGATGTCCACTCTTGTCACTTTTATTCAACAGCTTATCAGAAGTCCTGGCCAATGGATTTAGGCAAGAAAAAGAAATAAGAGGCATACTTAGATAGTAAGAAGTATAATCATCTCTATTTTCATCCGGAATAATATTATACATAGAAAACCATCAGAACTCCACCAAAAAAAACTGTTAAAACTAATAAATGAATGCAATACAGATGTGGGATACAAAATTTTTATTCAAAAATCTGTTACATTCCTATTTACTCACAACAAAGTATTAGATTAAGAAGTTCAGAAAACAACCCCACTTACAATATTAGCAAAAATAAAATGCTTAACCAAGGTAGTGAAAGATCTGTATGCTGAAAGAGGTTGATGAAAGTAATTGAAGAAATGCATATAAATGGAAAGATATTCTGTGCTAATTAATATTGCTAAAATGTTCATATTACCCAACAATCTACAGATTTTATGCTTTTTTAAATCAAAACTTTTGTGGCATTTTTCAAGGAATTGTAAAAATGAAAACCTCTAAAATTTCTGTGAACCACAAAAGACCTCAAATAACCAAAGCAATCTCCGAAAAAGAAGAACAAAACTGAAGAAAAAATTGAAGAGAAGGGAGGCCACAATCTGCTTTCAAATTTTATTACAAAACTATCATTATCAAAACAGAATGGTAGTGACATAAAAACAGATTAATGGAACAGAATAGAGAGCCAAAATAAACCCACCAATATATATGTCAAATTAATTTAGGAGAGTGGAACCATTCTACAAGGGGATGACTCTTTACTCTGACCTTTGGGCTTTTGGTTTGAACCTCTGAATCTTCCTCTCTTTTTAATGGAAATAGCCTATGTGTTGTAGCTGAGTAGTTCTCTCAGCTTGCTGTCTGCTCTTAGAAATTGAGGGATTAAAGACTTAATTTTGTAGTATCTGTTCAATTCAGACCAATTTGGTGTTTTCCTCTCATACAATTATCTTCAAAATTCTGTGGTTTTCCTATGAAATGTTATTGAGATTCAACTCATTAGACAAAAAATTGTACCCACATGTCTCATTGAGATAAGCCTTTCCTTTAAGTTGACATCTTTAAGATTCTTATGAGCAAATCCATTTTTAAATCTGTAAATAACTTTATTTGGAGTTTACTTTTCATTAATGGATTATTGGTTTTTTCTTCCATACAGAGTACGTGAAAGGAAGCATTTTAGCCAAGTTTTAAGTTCTAAAATAAAGGAATTTCAGTTAACAATTTGTATACTATCAAATTATATACTTGTATAAATTGCAGAAAAACTATTTCCCAAAAAGCATAGTTCAAATTACGAAATGATAATCTTTTAAAATATTTTTATTATAGATATTATCAAATAACTCATAATGTTGTAATGCACCCCGCGAATCACACAAAGACGCCTCAAGAAGTCAAATTAAGGAGTCACATTTATTGCAAATCCAGGACTACGAGGGGGCATTTTGTTCTCCAAATCTTGCAGTCCTAAAATGGCCTCAACACCAGATTTATAAAGGCAAAAATCACAAAGGTATTGATTACATCTCAGGGTTTGGAATGAGGAACCTGGTTTGCAAAAAAGCAGTTTACAGAAGCAGAATTTGAGCAAGTTAGTTAAATTATAGTTTTGGGTCTCCGGATCACTGAATCAACGGAAACACATTGCCTGGAGCCAAGGGTCTTGGGACCACTGAGTTTACAGAAACACATTATCTGGAGCCCTCGGGTCTCGGAACCATGGAGTCAACAGAAAAACATTATCTGGAGCCATCAAGGCAATTTAGAGTAATTGTGCTGTCCTGGTTCCCAGGTACAGAAGAATGTGCTTTCTAAAACCAGTATGACCACAACCAATGGGATATTCACATTACAATCAATACGGTATTCAATCAAATAGGATGATTTATATAATTCAGAAAATCAAAATAGCTTTTCTATTATTTTAGCAAGCAAATAAGTACAGAAGCCAAACAGCAGGGCTAAAGTTAAACTACAGTTTCTACCTGAGATGATTGCTACCATCCTATCTAATAAAAGAGAAACATGGTAATTAGCCGTATGTCCACTACCCTTCCCATTGGCTAATCAGGGTGATATGCAAATTAACTGCCAGCCAAGATGGCGGCCGGCAGCCAGGCAGCTTAAAGCGAACATGAGGCTTGCTTGCTTCAGTGATGGAGGATTGCAACGTTCCCCGCCTGCCTTACCGGCCTCTGAGCTGCAACTCTAAGCAACTATGTTACAAATATAGAAGCTAAACAAAACCCCAGAAACTTGCTTTAGTTGCCGGGCTTCAGCCAGCAGGATCGCAACATTGTTTCAAATACAGAAGGTAAACAAAGGCCAGAAACCTGCTTTCAGGAGCGGAGGCCTAAGAGCTGGAGTCAAGCCTCAGAGCTAAAGCTGGCCCAGAATAAAAAGAAAAAAAGAAAAAAAGGAGCGGTTGGGAGCTTCAGTCACTGGCCAGCCTGAAAACAGCCCTCAGCTCCTCACCCAGACTGGTCAGGCAACCCAGTGGGGACCCCCACCCTGAAGGATGTGTGACCAGCTGCAAACAGCCATCAGCCCCTCACCCAGGCTGGCCAGGCACCCCAGTGGGGACCTCCACCCTGATCCCGGACACCCTTCAGGGCAAACCAGCCGGCCCCCACCCGTGCACCAGGCCTCTATCCTATATAGTAAAAGGGTAATATGCCTCCCAACACAGGGATCAGTGGAACCGTAAGGACTCCCGGCACTGGGATCAGCATGACAGGGGGCAGCGCCCAAACCCCCTGATTGCCCTGCGGCTCTGTGTGTGATAGGGGGCGGGGCCACAACCTCCCTATCTGCCCTGCTCTGTTCGTGACAGGGGAAGGCGCCCCAACCCCCTGATCAGCCCTGCTCTGTGCCTGATAGGGGGGAGCTCCCCAACCCCCTGATTGCCCTGCGGCTCTATGTGTTACAGGCTGCGGTGCCCCAACCCCCTGATCAGCCCTGCTCTGTGTGTGACAGGGTCCGGCGCCCAACCCCCCGCCCCCCACACACAGGCCCTGCTCTGTGTGTGACGGGGTAGAGCCATAACCTCCCCATCGGCCCTGCCCTGAGTGTGACAGGGGGCGGTGCCCCAACTCCCCTATCGGCACTACTCTGCGAGTGACAGGGGGGAGCTCCCCAACCCCCTGATCGGCACTGCTCTGTGTGTGACAGGGGGGAGCTCCCCAAACCCCTGATGGGCCCTGCTCTGTGCGTGACAAGGGGGAACTCTCCAACCCCCTGATTGGCCCTGCTCTGTGCAAGACAGGGGGTGGCACCGCAACCTGCCCATCGACCCTGCCTTGAGTGTGACAAGGGGTGGTGCCCCAACCCCCCAATCGGCCCTACCCTGAGCGTGACTGAGGGTGGCAATGCAACCTCCTGATCGCCCTGCTCTGTGCATGACAGCAGCAGCGCCCCAACTCCCCAATCAGCCCTGCTCTGAGCCCGACCAGGGGCTGCACCTAGGGATTGGGCCTGCCCTCTGCCACCCGGGAGCAGGCCTAAGCCAGTAGGTCATTATCTCCCGAGGGGTCCCAGACTGTGAGAGGGCACAGGACGGGCTGAGGGACCCCTCTTTCCCCCCAGTGCACAAATTTTTGTGCACCGGGCCTCTAGTACTTCAATAATTCATTAGGTTAGAGAGACTAGTATAACAAATCCACATGTACTCTACCCATCATCCAGCATCAACAATTAATAATATAGCAAAGGTGGAGATTTACTGAAGAACAAGTACAGACTCTCACATGGGGAGAGGGAAAGAGTCCCACAAAATGGACTCCCAAGTAGGGAGGAGGAAAAGGATCCCTCTGAGTTCCTTTTCCCTAAGACTTATAAAGGATATCCTGGTGCCTTGATATCCCCTCTGATTGGTCACTATTCCCTTAGACTGGTTACTATAGTAACTCCTGGGCTTGAAGGTTGAACTTCTTTATGGGACATGTGAGGTTCTTCCCACCCTCCTTCCTTATTGTTTTCCTATTCCCTTTGGGCTTTCTTCTTCTCCTTCTGGATGAAGGGCTTCCTTCTGTTTATTTTGTAAATATACACCTTTTGCTGTTCCCAGCTCCCTCATTCTATGGAAATGTACCTGTTGCAGCTTTTCAGCTTCCCTATTCTATGGAAATATACCTTCTGCTGCTTTGCAGCCCTGCACTTCCTCCATGGTCCCCTTAATTTCTAAAATTTCCCAAACCTGTCCTATTTTACCCCTAAAATTCCTATTTCAATACCCAATATTTCCAACCATTTGTTAATAATCCCTTTAGTAAGTGTTTTTAAAAAAATCAGTTAGGGTTTATAAAGTCACACAGTGTCATAATTTAATTAATAACAGATGAAAATTTGGCTCAAATTTTCGCTGGGAATAGTTCTGACAGATAGTTAGAAAATCTGATCATTTCGGAGTAAAGCCCTTTAGCTGCCTTTCTGTTTTAGATCATCATAATTTGCTTGTTTCTTGATATATACCAATTACAAATTTTACAAGTTTATGTAATTATTTTTATGGCCGCAAAGGAAAATTAAAAGCATGCATATGTAGCAAAATAAATGACTACAACTGTATTATAAGATGGTTGTTTCTAATGATGCTTTGGGTGAGATTATAAATATGAGAGAAAGAGAGCTCATTATTTCTTGATTAGGTTTGTTAATGTAAAAACATTCAAACCTGTAAAGAATTTTTGTGAGTTTATTTGAGCCAAACTGTGGACAATTGCCGGGAAGCAATATTTCAACGGATTGGGATTATGCTCCAGAGAATGGAGGTTTCTCATCTATTTTTATACATTGCAATCAAAGGAAGGGATGTAGGTGGGTTACATGAAATCTACTGGTGATGGTCTAGAGAGGCCAGAGAAAGCAAAGTGGGGAAACCCCTGGGATTGGATAAAAAGTAAAATGACAGACACATACTTAGGTGGGTACAGGAACAATTAACATGGTAACAATGAAGGAATTTGTGGCATCTTTTCTGGTGCCCAAGCACATTGGGTTGTGCCCCAAGGGGTCCGGAAAAAGGGAAGTTACAAGTTACCCAGACATTTCAAGGATATGTTGTTATAGATGCAACAAGCCAAATAGGCTCTTTTAAGGTTAAGGTTGATCTTGTCAGTGAAGATACGGGCCTAGGATGTATCTACCCACAATAACTGCTTTTAGTTAAAGTTTAATTTCAGACCATCCGTTGTGGTTCCTTTAGGTCTCTGAGTTTGCAAGACTGCCATGCAGGCCTTCCCTGAGCTTGTCAGGTTATCATGCGGCCCCTTTCATCCATAGGTTCAAGGACACCATTTTCTCCCCACCCCTCAACCTCCACTTTATAAAGGGGGAAATCTGTAAGGCATGCATGCTTTTAACATTTTAAAAGGACCTTTAATATGTCAGAATTGATCTCTGAGACATTACCTTATGTCTTTCTCTGATTATAACTGTGAATCTTGCCTTCTCTCTCTGGATGAATTTTTGCTTGGAAACTCCTCCTTAATTTGGGAATCTTGGAGAGTCTAAAAATGAGTAGTAGTTTTGTTTTCAAGTACAAGGAGTTTTGGGTTCTTTTTATAAATTTTATTAAATTTATTGCGGTGTTGATGAATAGGGGTCACGTGCTAACCTGACTAGCTCAGGGAAGGCCTGCGTAGCTGCCTTGTAAACTCAGAGACCAAAAGTAACCACAAAGGATGGTCTGAAATTAAAACTTTTTAAATTAAAAATCAGTTTATGGTGGTGAAATAGGAATTTTTAGGGATGAAATAGGCAGTTTTAGAAAATTTTTAGAATTGGGGTTCCAGGAAGAAAAAAACACAGGGCTACAGAGTTGCAAAAGAATATATTTCCATAAGAAAAGGTAACAGGGAGCCAGAAGCAGCTACATTTCCATAAGATAAGGGAGCTGGGAGTAGCAAAAGGTCTATATTTACAAAATAAAGAAGGAGAAAGAAAGCCCAGAGGGAATAGGAGAACCATGAAGGAGGAGGGCCTCACACGTCTCATGTGATGTTTAACCGTTGAGCTCAGGAATTACTATAGTAATCAATTCAAAAGAGAACATTGACCAATCAGAAGGGATATCAGGACACAGAGACAGGTAGCCTTTATAAACTGTGAAAATAGAAGCTCAGTGGGACTCTTTCCCCCTCCCCACGTGAGAGTCTGTGCTGTGAGATTCTTTCCGCTTTCCCATGTGGGAGGCTGTACTTGTTCTTCAACAAATGTCCACCTTTACTGTCTTTCATCTGTGAATTCATTCTTTGACTCCGATGGCCAAAGCATCCGGGGAACCATCCTGTCCAGGGGAACACCACATGTTCCAGTCCAAAAATTCCGTATCAAAGGGTAGTCATGTCCTAGGCCAGTATATTCCCTGACAAAGGTCAATCTTTACCTTAACTGAGCCTAATGTCTTTTTGCATATATGATAACATATCATTGGCATGTCAAAGTAATTTTCCTTTTTTTCAGACCCCTAAAAATGTTAGGGCAAAAATAGAATATTGAAGACTACTATAGTTATGGGAAATATTAACAATGATCTATTAGCCATGATTGCCTTATTCTGGTTAAAGAAAGGACATTCTAACTTGGCTGGAAGTTGTATGCCCCAGGACCAGAGAGTCAACCTTGGACCTGAGAGTCAACCTTGGAATGCAGTTCATTCTCAATCAAGTACTGCCTATTATCGTGGAAAGGTTAACAAATCTTGTTGCCTAAGCAATGGAATCCCACCCCAGCTTGAATTGCCTACTTTTCCATTCCTGTAATCCCTACTTCCCCATTTAATCTTTGTTCAACCTATATAGCAGCTGGCTTATGGGGGGCTGCAGAGCAGATTTTTGTGGATCACCTGCTGCTCTCCCATATTGCTCGAAGAATTGGAATAAACGCTCACATATGATTCAACCCTGTTTCTGCTTAATTGACTCAAGTAGTGACATGCAGCACATTCCCATTGATTATCCAGTTACAAAAGCACAAACACTGCTCTATGGAGACTACAAATTCCCTCATTGTTATTGAGTTAATTGTGTTGTAATGTACCCCGCGAATCACAGAAGGACGCCTCAAGAAGTCGAATTAAAGAGTCACATTTATTGCAATCCGGGACTATGAGGGGCCATTCCCCAAATCTCATAGCGATAATATGGTGGCAAAACCAGACTTATATAGGCAAAGATCACAAAGGTATTGATGACATCTCAAGGTTTGGAATGAGGAACCTGGTTTGCAAAAAAGCAGTTTACAGAAGCAGAGTTAAGCATGTTAATTACAATTTTGGGTCTCGGGGTCACTGAATTGACAGAAACACCTTATCTAGAGTCCTCTGGTCTTGAGACCACTGGGTTGTCAGGAACTCATTATCTAGAGCCATCGAGGTAATTTAGAGTAATTGTCCTGGTCTTGGGACCACTGAGTCAACTGGAACGCATTATCTGTGGCCACTAAAACAATTTAGGATAATTGTGCTGTCCTGTTTCCCAGGTACAGAAGAATGTGCTTCAATAACCAGTAAGATAACAATCAATGGGATAGTCATTCAATCGAATGGGATGATTTATATAATTCAGAAAATCAAAATAACTTTTCTATTGTTAAGCCAAACAGCAGGGTTAGAGTTAAACTACAGTTTCTACCTAAAGTATGGTTGCTACCACACTTCAATTGTTCACTGTTAACTCTCCTGCACCCACCTAAGTAAAAGAACTATGTGTCTATCATTTTACTTTTTATCCATTCCCAGAGGTTTCCCTGCCTTGCTTTCTCCCACCTCCCTAATCTATCACCAGTAGATTGTAATGTATGTTCTATTGTAATGTATAAAACAAGGTGAAAAACCGCCATTCTCCAGAGCATTACCTTAATTCAGTGGTTCTCAACCTTCCTAATGCCGAGACCCTTTAATACAGTTCCTCATGTTGTGGTGACCCCCAATTTCATTGTTACAAATTGAACATAATTAAAGCATAGTGATTAGTCACAAAAACAATATGTAATTATATATGTGTTTTTCTGATGGTCTTAGGTGACCCCTGTGAAAGGGTCGTTCGACCCCCAAAGGGGTTGCGACCCACAAGTTGAGAACCGCTGCTTTAATTCGTTGAGATTCTGCTTCCGGACAATTGTCTACAGTTTGACTCAAATAAACTCACAAAAATTCTTTACAGGTTTGAATGTTTCTTATGTTAGCAGAGGTGACATTGGTTAATAAAATTATATAGGTTTCAAGTGTATAGTTCTATAATCTGTGTATTGCATTGTGTGTTCACCACGCAAAGTCAAGTCCCCTTCTGTCATCATATATTTGACTCCCTTTACCCTTTTCTACCCACCCCTTTTCCTGTGGAACCCACCATACTCTTATCTGTGTCTATGAGTTTTTGTTTATCTTTTTTGTTTATTCATTACTTTCAGTTTTATGTCTGACATATTAGTGAAATCATATGGTTCTTGACCTTTTCTGTCTGACTTATTTAGCTTAACATGATAGTCTCAAGATCCAACCATGTTATCACAAATGGCAGTGTTTCATCTTTTCTTATTATTTTCTTTCTATTCACCTATCTTTTTCTTCTCACATTTGCTATAGGCTGGTAAGATTTTCTCCATTATATAAAAGACCCCATTTCTTCCAGTTCCCAATAATGCTCACTTTCCTCTGAGCACCCACTGACAAGCTCCTTGAAGGCCATTGGGTTTCTACTAGTGCTGCGGCAGAATGCACGGGAGGATGGTCAGCCAGCACTCTGAGGGAGGAAAGTTTAACCTTTATATCACAGATCTGCTCGTCCAGGGGAATTCTGAATCCAATACCTGAACTTAACTCGTGAGGAGGCTCTGACCTATATATCTCCTCCTGTGGGCGGCCTCTGAGGGTCCCCGCAGATCCACCCAAGTCAGTCAGAGTGGGGAAGCAACACTACAGTTTTAACCAGATTCTGAGCTAGGTTGCAATCCCCCACCCCGCGTTTTCCTTTTCACTAGCACCCTCTTTACAGTCATTCTAACCCACCACCTATTTCTGAAGCCACATGTTCCAAATTTTGTTTTAATGACTCTACTTCTAAATAGCAGAATCTGTCCCAGTTTTCAATTTCTGCATAACAAACAACCCCATAATTAATGTCTCCAAGCAATGACAGAACTTGTTTTACTCATGAATCTACATTTGGTCAGGGCTCAACAGGGCTGGGCTTATCTCTGTCTCACTCAGTGGGAGCTGGACAGTTTGAATGCTGGCGTCAGAAGAAGGCTTGTTCATTTGCATATCTGTGCTTCATGATGGCTTTGACTGGTACTTTAGCTAGAACTAAACATCTGCATGTGTCCTAGGCTGTTTCATAATATGGTGAGTGTGTTTCAGTGATAAGCATCTTAACATGGGGATAGGGAATCAGGTATAAGTTGTATTACCAATTATGACTGTGTCTTGAAAATCACACATCACTTCTGTCATATTCTATACATTGAGAGATGTAAGGCAGCCACAAAGTAAATGAAAAGGGTAAGTGAATCCCACCGATTGATGAGAAAATGGCACATTTCTGAAAAAGTATATGGGTCTGGAAATATTGCTATAGCAATACTGTATTTTGGGAAAATACAATTTATCTCATTCACATTATTTAAGTGTGCTCATTACTTATAGTTCTCTTATCTGTAATGATGACAACATATTTGTTTTTTAATTTTGTTTCTTGATTCTTTCTTTTTAGTTTATCACATATATGTGCTCTCTAAAAACATATTATTTACTCATTCAAGGTTTTAAATTTTGTATGTTAAATTGTACTTGATGTGTTCTGACACTTGCTTTAGTAATTCAATATTTTCCTTTTGAGAGTATTCCAAGTTGATGGTGTAGTTGTGACTTATCCATTTTTATAGTTCTAAGGTGTACATTTATACCAGTAACACAATTTAACTTGTATTATTGATAAACACTTAGGTAATTTCCATTTTTTTGCAGTTATGAATAATACATTTAGGCATATTCTCATACATATCTCGTAGGTACATATGAAAGCATTTTTTCTGGGGTGTAAATCTATGAGTGAAACTGTTGGGTCATACATACATGCTCAAATTTACTAGCTAATCACAACTATTTTCCTTAGGGATGACATCAATTTATGTAACTACAAATAGTGCAAGAGCTATTCTCTAGATTCATACCTGCCAACAAATGCTATTGTTGTACTCTTAATTGTTGCTAATCTGGTGTCTCATATTTGTATTATCTTGTTTTGTAGTTGATAGATAGGACTTTTAAATATACATTTTGTATATTAATTTTTGTTAGTGTGTGATAAATATTTATCTTGTCATTGAGCTGTCTTTTCATTTTCTTTACTGTGTTCTTGAATATGTAATTATATAATTCTAATTCCAAGTTAGTCTAATTAATCACAATTTTTTATAGTTTGTGCTTATGGTGTCTTTAAAAAAACATTTCCCTATCTCAAACTCTTAAAAATATTGTCACATTGTATTTTCTCAAGGTTTTAAAATTGCACTACAATTACCAATTTATAAGTTGGGAACTGATTTTTTTAAAATATGATGTTAGGAAAGTATGGTGGTTAGTTTTATGTGTCAACCTGATTGAATTAAGGGATTCCAAGATAGGTGGCAAAACTTTATTTCTGGATGTATCTGTGAGGGTGGTTTTAGAAGCATTTGATTCAGTAGACTGAATAAAGAGATACCCTCATGAATGGTCAGAGCATCATCCAATCTTTTGAGGGACCAGATGGAACAAACAGGTGAAGGAAGGGCAATTTGTTCTCTCTCCCTGAGGTGGGACATCCATCTTTTCCAGCCATTGGACATTGAAACTCCTGGTTCTAGGGCCTTTCGCCTCAGACTGATTTATACTACCAGCTCTCCTTTGCTATCCAGCTTATAGATGGCAACCATGTGAGCCAATTCCTATAACAAATTTCTTAACATGCACACACACACACACACACACACACACACACACACACACACTATTGGTTCTGTTTCTCTGGAGAATCCTAATACAGAAAGTATCCATATTCATTTTTCCTCCCACATATTCCTGAAAAGAATCGTAGAATAGTTTTGAGTGCAGTACCTATATATATAAAAGCCTAATATGCAAATTGTCCCCGTGGGAGTTCAATCAGGATATCAATCACTCGCTATGAAATGCTCTGACCACCAGGGGTTGGTGAGGAATGAAGGAAGGCCTCTGCCGGCAGCCAGCAGCTGGGGAAGGGAGGCTCCAGCCAGCAGCCAGAAGGAAGGCCCTGGTCAGCAGCTGGAAGGCCCTGATGGGCCCTGATTGCCAGCCAGGCCTAGGAACCCTACCCATGCACAAATGTTGTGCACCGAGCCCTAGTTTTGATATACATCCATTAGATTAAACATGTTGACTTGTATTATTCTCATCATTTATTAATTTACAGATTATTTGGATAATTAATCTATTAATTGCTAAAATACGTGAAAAAAATCTCTCTCTTTAAAGGTCAGTTTCTAATTTTATGCATTTAGTTTGGTTACTTTTCACTTTATATATTTTGAAATTAGGTTATTAGATACAACATTAAATTTGTTATACTTTTCCAGTGAATTTAACCTTTCATCTGAGTTGTATATACTGTGGAAAGCACTTCTCTCTCTAGATATAATGTCTTTTTTTAAAATTCTAATACATGACTATAAATATCACCTCTTTGCAGATGACTCCCTCATCTGTATTCTAAATTCTGACCTCCCCCTAGAGATATGTTGCTGCAAAATTCTAACAACTTGCTAGACGTTTTCACCAGTTCATCCCATTAGAATTTCAAATACAGTCTTCCCTGCAATTAAATAATCTTGTATCTTCTTAAACCTGTTCCTCTATTTTTTTAGTTTCTTTTATTAGTGCCATTTTGTGCAAGATACTCAGGCTTGCAACATGACTTTTTCACTTTTCCTTATCTTATATTTGTGTGTAACAATTTAGTTGTTATATACTGTTGCTTCTACCTTTACAGTATAATTGTGATCAGTCCATATATACCACAACAATAGTTGCAGGTTCTCAATACTCTCTCTTTGATCTTTGCAAATCAACCTGATTTTTCCACTTCCAGCATCAACTCCATCCTGTTTTTCATATATTAGCTTACAGATCAAACTTTCTGAACAAATATTCATAACATATAATGTCTGTTTTTTTAAATAGTTTAATAACAGTGATTTCAAATATGTCTTTGGAAACTGATGGTCTTCTTCTACTGGATATCTTCTATCTGTTTTCTATTCTATCCATATCCACTCTTGTGGGGAACTGATATAGGGTATAAGCCTCGGACTGACCTGTGGGCAAAGTCACAAACAAGTCCCAGCTTAGCAGGCACAGTCCTCTTAGCATAATTAGGCTTGACCTTATAACACTCCCTAGATCTTATCTGGGAAGCTAATGGGCTGAGGAAGTGCAGGAAGTGTAACCATGGTCAAAACAAGTGAAACTCACAAGAACTATGTAACTATGGTAACCACTACCTTCTTTACCTCTCACTATAAAAAGCTTGATGAGGCCTGAGCACAATGGAAGTCCTTCCTCTTGAGTTGGACTTACCCGCGTGGTCCCCTAATATTTCCAAATTATCTCTTGTCTTTTCTATTTCGTTTGTGTGTGACTCCTCTTCCAGATATTGAACCCTGAACCACATGGGTCGTGGAGGGAAACATTTACAACACACTCTTATTTTTATCTTGTTTTATTCTGAAGCAAGAGGCTGAAGTGTTATGAAGTACAGTCATATCCCTTTTGCTCTTTCACTTCTTGTAGATTGTTTATTCACCTTGTCTTGTTTGGGATGACTGTGCTCTATAGCCAGAAGCCATAGCTCCCTTTAATGTGCTTTTTTCCCAGTGTCCATAGCAATTTCTTTCCCTTACTCCTTCAGACATAGAGATGGGACTACCCGCTACCCCAACCCCAAAACTATTACTGGGGCATTGCACAATCTCTTATGGTTTTCCTACATAATATCTTTATAGATAATCCATCCATTAAACTTTCCTGTATTATACTAATTTTATTGTACCATCTTTTTCCTGATTGCAAACTTGTCAAGTCCTGGTCTTGGCACTTACTACTAGATAAAATTGGGGGATTTGGTTAATGTTGTTGAGTTTCATTTTGGTCATCTGAAATGTAGACTAAATAATATCTAGAAAAGTTGTTGTGGTATATACAATACTCAATGAATAATATATTAGCATTTATGAAATAAAATTGAAACTCCTTAGCTTGGAATTAGACACACCACAGAAAAAGGAAAGGCAAAAAATATTATATGTTTCCATATAACAGGCAGACAATTCTGGTACACATTCCACACAGATATCCAAAGTTTTTCCAGTGGAATGGAGCCTCAGTTATCTATTATAGAAGCCAGTTCATTAAAAGATCCTTTGACTGGCCTTTTCTCTTTGCTTGTGTCACTATTATAATTCCACTCCTCCATAGTAGATTACTTCCCCAAACAAATACTCATTACCCGAACTCTAACTTTGGGCTCTTTTCTCAAGGAAATTTCAAGCTATCACAGAATTTACTGGGATTAATATTTTGGTATGGGACCAAAAGATTTTTTGGCTATAAGATCAAGCTCTAGTCACCAGCACATATTATCTAAGAATTACTGAAGCTAATATTTTAAACTCTTCTACAAAAAGTATTTCTTTTTCCTTAAAATTTATGATCAATGTTTTATCAACATTTCTCACCAACTTTGGGGACCAGGAAGAAATAAAAGCTGCATGTCTATATGTAGCCCTATTGACTTTGTGGTAAAGATAAAATAATAAATATATGTTGGGGTCCAACCCCAGAAGGTCCAGGGGTTCCCAAAGGTGTGGACAGAGTCGGCGAAGAAGGAATGACATGGAGACAGCGTTCAGTTGATCAGCAGTCTAGCCAGGTTCTCTAGCCAGGATCTCCAGCCAGGTTCTGTCTAGGATCTCCAGCCAAGTTCTGTCTTTTATTGTCTTGTTACATCTGTATTTATACCAGTTGATTTTAATCCTGTCAATTTCTATTCTAAAGGTTAGGGCGTTTCTTATCTCCATTCCAGGGAGTAAAGATTATGTAGTTTAAGGGTGATTGTTCGTAGTTAAAGTGATTAATTACCCGCCTGGCATTTAGTTAAGGAGTTTTATTCCCTCCCTAACTTCAGGGAAAAATCCCTACCTGGGGAAACAACCTTTCTCAGAGAGGTGACCTTGGTTAAAACACATAGTGCCAAGAAGGTGAGCAAACATATTAAGAACAATATGCCATATACGCCAGGTCCCTTGAAACATATGCTGTGCAGATGTTTCTTCCCTGCAGTGACTGTGTTAAGCAGCAAGAATGGACTGGCTTCCAGCAAATATATAAAACTTGGTGGAAAACTACACTAAGTAAATTATAAAATAACTTGGTATTGGATGTCACTATTTAATTCTATTTATTTTATATAGTTGTTTCATTTGGAAATATGTAATTTTATATTATTTAATTTATTGTGTGGTACATATTTTCTATTATTTTATGAATTTTTATCTATATTTATAAGAGCCTAAGTGACTGGTTGACTGAACAACTGGAATGACCGGTCGCTATGAGGCTCACTGACCACCAGGGGGCAGATGCTCAATTCAGGAGCGGCCCCCTGGTGGTCAGTGCGCTCCCACAGCAGGAGCGCCGCTCAGCCAGAAGCCAGGCTCATGGCTGGCAAGCACAGCTTAGGGAGTGCAAGCCTCTTCCACTTCCATGGCAACGCTACTAAACAGCGGTGGCAGTGGTGGCAGGTACAGTGGTGCTGAGCCCCTGCTTCGGCTCCTCCTCAGCTGCCTGCTGCTTAGCGTACTGCTTCATCCCTTGGGGGATGTCAGACTGCCAGTTTGGGCCCAAATAGGCAGTCTGACATTCCCCGAGGGGTTCCGGATTGCAAGTGGGCACAGGCCAGGCTGAGGGACCCCACCGGTGCATGAATCCATGCACCAGGCCGCTAGTACACACATAAAATGCTGAGTGCTCTAAATCAGAGCAAAAAAATTCATATTAAAATATTACTCTTCTCAAAATTTGTACCTCATTTTTGCTAAGTTTTTACGGATTTTACTGTATATGCAATTTAATAAATATTTACGAAGTGAAAGTGCAGTGTAACTGGATGCTCAAACTTCAACATTTTTTAATCTCTGAACTCAAAAGCTGGTTTGTGAAGGCTGAGCATCTGATTTAAAAAAAAGATATCATTGAGTATAAGAAAAACATAAAGTTCTAATAGGCCAAGGCCCAGGTTTTTAAAAGTCTAATGATGCAATAACAATAGAATATCACTATAATACAGAAAAAAAATTATTTTAACATGTCAGGTAGACTGCAATGATTTACATATTGCCCTTTCCAAGTCTCGTGGTATAAAATACTCTGGGATCCTCCAGTGTGGCAAATATCCTAATCTCAAAAGAATATTAATGTACTCCCATAAGCACTAGACATACATTGAGAAACTATGTTTCTTTGCTCATTTGTAGCTTTTTCTTTTGTATTTTTTTCACTCCTTGGTTGCTGGTTTAATACTATAGCAAATCAGAGTGAAAGATATAACTAGTCTTTCCTACTAGTCTTTAGAATGGTAATTACCTTTGGAGATGGAGAGATGAAAAATTGATGGCTGGGAAAAGGATGATTAAGTAGTATCTATAATACTTTGTTTCAAAAATCTGAAGTAAATTTGGTAAAAGTTAATGTTTAAAAATTTAGCATTGGGTATATAGGGGTAAACATTAGGATGTAAACTAATTATGTGAAAAGTGGATCCCCCAAAAAGAAGCTAAAAGCAAGATAGAAGCTTATTTTCACTACATTTCATGATGGTGTAGAGGTACACAGTTCTGCTTCAGAAGGTCAAGAGGGAATCCGAACTCTCTATTTAAGCTCACCATGCGAAGGGGTGTTTGCCTGCATTGCATAGTTGGAACTAGCACATCAGCTACACTTCCATCTCTAGCCTATGGGAAGTGAACTGGAGAGGCAGTGGAAATTAGGCCGTGGGAAGTGATGTGGAGATTGTATACAGCACTTCTCATATTCCATTTGCAAAGACTGAGTCCTTTTCCACATGCAGTGCAAGGAGACTAAGAAATACAATTTTCAAATGAGCAGCTATGTACACTGCTAAAGCTCTGAAAAGAAGAATTACCATAAGAAAGGTCAGGCCCAGTCCGTGTGGCTTCGTGGTTGAGTGTCAACCTATTAGCAAGGAAGTCACAGTTCAATTCTGTCAGGGCACATGTCTGGGTTTCAGGCTCAGTCCCTAGTGAGGGCTGTGCAGGAGGCAGCCAAGCAATTATTGTCTCTCATCATTGATCTTTCTCTCTCTTCCTCTCTCTATCTCTGCCCCCCCTTCCTCTCTATAGTAAAATCGATAAAAAACATTAAAAAAGAAAAAAAAATGAAAGAAGTTCAGAATAAACTCTAGGGGGAAATTATTTACTGATATAGCACATGTCTATTACATTTTTTATTATATGGTATACATTTCTCTCTTTCCTATTTTTGAAATTTAAAGCTTGAAGACAAAAGAAAGTAATTTGTTAATCATTTAGGGAGCTTGAATTTAGTAAGAACAAATCTTTCCATCTAATATACTTTGTGGTTTTTGCTTTTTATTATTACTAAGGTGATAGAAGAGGTAAACAGTATAGACATAATATATCTGAATTTTTGTAAGGCATTAAACAAATTCTACTGCAATATATTTAAAACAATGGTAGTGTGTAGACTGGATAAATTATGGGTTGATGTATTAAGAGTTAATCACCACTCCCAAGTATATTGTTACTAGATCATGGTGAATCTAGAGGGCAGTTATTGGTGGTAATTTACAGAGCTTCAACTTGAATTATTCAATAAATGTTGCAAGAGATGAGGATGAGGCAGGGAGAAGAAAGTGAATTGATAGCTGTTAAATGTCTACTATGTAGATATTGCTGAACTTTAAATGTGGGGAGGACTCAGGAACAGGACTGTATGAATATCTTTTGATAGTGTCAAAGCTGGGTGGGATTCTTCACATGGAGTGGAAATTTTCTTTCATTTAGGTGAAGTTGTCAACAGCTTTATGCTTCCTTGAGGGACTTAGCAAGGACT
Source organism: Myotis nattereri (assembly GCF_964212035.1). Taxonomy (NCBI): domain Eukaryota; kingdom Metazoa; phylum Chordata; class Mammalia; order Chiroptera; family Vespertilionidae; genus Myotis; species Myotis nattereri. The sequence goes on from NC_138075.1 coordinate 81,958,852, forward strand.
TGAAATGTGTACTTTCACCTGGTAATATGCTGCATCACCTCCTCCTTATCCATTTAAAGATCTCTCTAAGTTTCTTTATATTTTTCCTAAAAAATGTATATCCCTAAATTATGTCTACTGGTGTCTTTTCATTATCACATAACTGTCCCTCTAAATAAACTGAAGTACTTATAGGAAAAGAACTAACAGAATCAATGTAAAGACATTTTAGAAGGCAAAGTTTCTTTGAAAACACAAGTAAATGTCTGTGAAATTATATTGGGAATATTAATTTAGTAAATTCCAAGCATCGATTCTACCTTGTTCAGTTGATAGAGACCAGGATTGCGATTCAAAAAGAATGTGTCCTATCACTATCAATTTGATCTCTTGGAAATTATTCAAATACCTTTAATACTTCTTTGACTCAGTCAAATCATTTTAACATAGAGATAATTAATAATTGTTAAATTTTTACATAAAAATCAAAATATTTATGATAGAATTTAAAAAACATTTTAAGATTGTTCAGAATAACTTAACAGATATTTAGAGGTTTTGCTTTCTCATTTCAAGATGCCAAATGTGTAAATAAAACTCCCCAGAATTATGAGACTATCCTATAATTTCAGGTATTGTTGTAAAAAAGAAACATATCTCTAGTAATTCACATAAACTAGTCCAATAAAATAAAGTAAAAATTAATGGGTATTACATCCACTAACCTTGGGCCTTCTCCCCTAACAAGCAACACACACACAACACATACACACACACAGGCACAGAGCTTATTATACTTCAAAACTCTCATTGAAATTCAGATTATAATAGTAAATAGTACAGAACAAACCAATGTATTCCATTCAGAGCACAGAAAAACAAATAAACAAAACACCAGGCTCCAGCAATGTCAAAACTGTACTGCTGAGTTAAGAAGTCAGGCAAGAAAATTGATTTTCTCTAACAGATGAATTAAATGAACAAAAACCCAATATAAAGACAAAGGAAAACTAACCCATCATTCCTAAACCAACCTTAAAATGCCCCTATAAAGGGAGGGAGAAACACTGTTCATTTGTATGTTTTTACTTATTAATTCAATAGACATTTATTAAGTAAATGCCAATGACTATAAATAGTATTGGGCATTTTGAAATGCAGAGCTCCCTCTAATATACAGCTCCTATTTTACTGGAAGTGCAAGCATATGAACAGATACAATGAGACAGATGTTTTGATAAAGTATAAGGTGCATAGGAAACAATATTTAGAAGTACCTAATCTATATTGGGAGGCCTGGGGAAGGATTCTTGGAAGAGGTGACATCTATGTTAAATTGTGAAAGCTGCCGTAACCGGTTTGGATCAGTGGATAGAACGTCGGCCTGCAGACTAAAGGGTCCCAGGTTGGGTTCCAGTCAAGGGCATGTACCTTGGTTGTGGGCACACCCCCAGTAGGGGGTGTGCAGGAGGCAGCTGAATCGATGTTTCTCTCTCATCGATGTTTCTAACTCTCTATCCGTCTTCCTTCCTCTCTGTGAAAAAAATCAATAAAATATATTTTTAAAAAATTGTGAAAGCTAAGAATGCAATAGGTGAAGTGGTATAAGAGCATCAAGCAGACAAAACAAGTACACAGATGGGAGGTGAGACCTGGGCTGAATTGAAAAAATTCAATCTGATCAAAGCATAGGATGGAAGCCTAGCAAGAGATGAGATTAAAGGTGCCCATAGATCATGATGTGTGTCTTTCTGAGTTCTGTGAAGTTGATGGTGAGTCAGGCATTTAAAGATCATTAGCCAGGAATTGATCTTGTTAGATAAAGCAGTGGTCACAATCTTGGAACAAGGTGTTCATATGTATGAATGAGTCCTGCTAACACAAACTGTGAGGTGATGGAAAATATTACACAGTATGTTCTTTGAATTATTAATCTTTTTTTCCTAGACCGTCACCCCCAGAAAAATTTGCAATTTCACGTGTAAAATTTTGTGAAGCCATGCTGATCTCTATCAATCTAGAGTAGCAGTAAGGTTAATATGACAATGACTTGATTAGCTAGTAGCCATAAATATACATCTCGGAACTTATGGGCAACTTGTTTAACTGAGATGGATGTAGAACATTGATAACCTTACAACTTAGTGGATGTTATGAGGTATACAAATACAACCTACTCCTCCTATAAATAGAGTAGAATTCATGGTAAAGCTTACTCATGCCTCTTTGGGGGCCAGTGATCTACAATGATAAGGATTTTGCAAATGTTGCTTTGGAATCCTGAATAAACATTTCTGACCACCGTGTTTGTGACAAGATCTTTGTAGTTAGAGCTAAGTATTGGATACCTCTAATAGAAATTATACTCAGACATTTTTAAAGAGCTAAAAATAAACAGCAAAGGTAAACAAAACAGTTTGTAAATTCTCGCCAGCTTACTAAATTCCTTACCAGTCTGTTTTTCACTCACGTGACTACCTTCCCATGTGCCCTTCATTATGCATGGCCCACTTGTCTTCTGCTCCTCTTTCCCCACCTGCTTAATGATTCCAGAAGTTTTGCTGTATCCTCCAATCACAGTCAGATGCTTTTCTTTCTTTCTCCCTGTCTTCTTATTGGACCTATTTTTCCTTCTTCTTTAAACCGTGACCTTCTTAAGGTTTGTTCACTGTGAAAGAAATAATAACTAGAACATACATGTGTTTAAAAATATTTGTAGAGTCTAGTTTGATTAAGACATATGTATCTTGATAATCAAGAATCGCCAGGAATGTTTCTCCTTTCCACACTATTTGTCAAAGACAAACCACAGCTTATCACTGTCTGAAACCATGATGAGTCTCAAATCCCATACACTCTAACTACTGTTTCAATCGTTTTAAGGAATATGTTTGTGCTTTGAAAGAAACATGCCAGATGAAATGAATGATGGTTAACCGAAATGTTTAAGAAAAGTGATTTCAAATGTTGGAATTCCTGGCTTTTCTTCCATCCACAAATAATACACTATTTTTGTTTAAGGCCTTATTATGAGTGATTTGAAGTTTTATCGGCCAACCCTTCTGGCCTGCCTATACGGGACAGTAATCCATAGTGAAGCATTATTTGTCTCTTCACTATCTGGTAGGCTCCATGATCAGAGATTGGGCTAAATCACACCAAACCTAAAACATACACTAGATCAGGGGTTCTCAACCTGTGGGTCACAACCTCTTCGGGGGTCGAACGACCCTTTCACAGGGGTCACCTAAGACCATAGGAAAACACATATATAATTACATATTGTTTTGTGATTAATCACATTAATTATGTTCAATTTGTAACAATGAAATTGGGGGTCACCACAACATGAGGAGCTGTAAAAGGGTCGCAGCATTAGGAAGGTTGAGAACCACTCCACTAGATTCTTCTTTTAAGGGGGCATTATGAATTTTGTTGCCATTTTTTTGCTTGTTTTAATTTTAGCTGTCACTGTTCTCTACTTAATTTTGAGTATTGATCTAATCTTTTAAGTATGTTTTTTTGGCTGTCCTATATAGATTTGTTACTTAAAATAATAGACACACAGCTGCCTATAATAATTCATAGAAATAATTTAAGGAAAATATGATAGTCATACTCTAGAATTGCTGATAGAAATCACTTAAAGAGATGATTTGCTTCCATAGCTCTTTGGATTTTAAGAGGTAAATATCCACTAAATTTGAGATGCTCTTTTCTTTCTCAGAAGAAGGTATGTCTAGGACAGTCTTTTGTGGAATTAAAGAGATTATGCTGCCTCTTTAGGAAGGACCATTTTTGAATCAGCTATCAACCTTCTCCAGAACTTCTTATCTAGACTGTGCTGACACAAGAGTAGAACATTACATAGTTGCTATGTGAGATTGTTGATCCCCCATGACATACTGACTTTTGTGTCTGCAAGCATTGTGAAGCAAGTTGAGTACCTTTTCTTGAAAATGCAGTTTATTTAGAATTATTGGCACTGGTTATCTCACACCATTTTATAACTCTTGTATGCAGATTTTGCCGTATTTTTCATTCCAACCAGTAAGATTCAGATCTTCCCATTGTGCTACCACATTACCATCCCTAGTTATCTAACTTAAAAAAAAAATGACTAAAAGTAAATAAAGAAAATAAAATAAGCATTTAGATAAAATCAAACCAGAGTTTCCTGTAATTTTATGGTCATATAAAATGCCAATACAGATTTTAAAAACAAATTCTTTTCTTTGCACACAAGGACTGATAGCTTATAAATGTTTTAAATAAGACACTCCCCATCCTTTTGGAAGGGTTGCCATAGGTGCTGGGATATGTGGGGATTTGGGGAGCTTATCCACCAGTGGTTCTCAACCTGTGGGTCTCAACCCCTTTGTGGAGTCGAATGACCCTTTCACAGGGTTCACCTAAGACCATCGGAAAACACATATATAATTACATATTGTTTTTGTGATTAATCACTATGCTTTAATTATGTTCAATTTGTAACAATGAAAATACATCCTGCATATCAGATATTTACATTATGATTCCTAACAGTAGCAAAATTACAGTTATGAAGTAGCAACGAAAATAATTTTATGGTTTGGGGTCACCACAACATGAGGAACTGTATTAAAGGGTTGTGGCATTAGGAAGGTTGAGAACTACTGTTATCCACAAATAGGTAGAATAATCTCTTCTTTAGTATTTCTTACATGAACATGTGCTAAGGGATGTAGAGCCTTATGTCAAAAGATAATAATACAAATTTAGAGCTGAGTAGAGATATAATTTAAATAAGCAATCAAACTTAGTATATTTTAAGGAAAAGAGAATCACGCCTCTGACCGAGAACTAGTTCATCATGAAAAATGTGGGCTTTTTCACTTTACTCACATAAACAAATTTTATCATTCATAATAAAATATGCAGAAAATATATGATGAGAGCTGGTTCATTTTGAAAGAGCAATAAATAACTTTTCATTGTGCAATAAAAAAATGAGGACAGTTCATCAGGAAGAGGTACTTTCAATGACATATTGTAAGGAAAAAAACACAACAAAACAAGCTTGTTTTCTATAGCTACTTCACAAGCCACAGACTAATTTATTATTACATTATTTCTGTCAAGAATTTGAAATAGTGTGGTTGAAAAAAACATTTATACTTATCAGGAGTTCTAAATCCTTAAATTTTTCAGTGCTTTGCATTTTCAATTTTTATATACTAAGAGGAATAAAATGTTCCAAGATCCCTCCTTATTTTTATTTCTGTTCAGAGATGCTGCAGAAGCTGTCACAAAGAAGATTATCCAAACATGTGCTGAATTTAAAGCATGTATATGGATGGATAAAGAGATATATGACTCAAGAGGAAAGAACAATTCCTCCTGCATGAATGTGTTTTTATCACTATAACTGATTCTATGCAATTATTATTATGCAGATGAAATGGAATCAACTAAATATTGTGAGCTAGTTCTAGCACAACATAATTAAATAAACACATTGTCCTCTGTGTTTCCAGGAAAGTGGCTGCAGAGCTGCAGCCTTTGGCAGTTCTCCAGGGCTGGTAGGCATCTGTGGCAGGGTAGTTTTGTTCTTTGATGAATGAAAACTACATTTGACGAATGGTTTCACACTCTGAAGTGTGAGGGGAGGGGGAGATGATATGGGTCAGTGTGCATTATTTCAAATCTGTTCTTTGTTAAGCATTGATATGTTATTCAAACAATATTTTCTGAAATATCACAGCTGTATAATGAGGAACATGTTTTCAATTGTCACACCCCATGTTGGGATATAGAAGAACACAGTTCAAGGGTTTTTCCAGATCAAAATTATTTATTGTGTCTCAAGATGCAACAATTGAGACAAAGTGTGACATCAGGTAAAAAGAAATGAAGGTGGGACTGTGTTGGAAGTAGGAGGCAGGCTGTAAAGTGGGAACAATTTTGTAGGAAGAGAACAGATTTATTTCCAAAGGGAGTTCAACAATATGACCAGAAAATGTGTCAGTCTTCAGACAGGAGGGAAGACGGAACATTTTGAATAATGGCCGTGTAAGCACATGAGTACAGGTTGTTTCTCAGTGATTTACATGATAAAACATAAAATGAAACTTAAATCCAATGAGAATAACCCTGAATACATGGGAATGATAAATCCTCCACCTACTCTTCATTTTTCTTGCAACCGTGGCCATTTGTCCATTATTTAGAAGAGTTTCTTGACTGTGATGATATTATCGTGGTGTAGCTAGCTGTTCTTTGCACTGTAGGATGTTTAGTAGCATCTGCGGTTCTACTCAGTAGATGCCAGTAGCACACCCCCTAGTTCTGACAGCAGAAACCCTCTGCAGACATTGTTAAATGTTCCTATAAGACAACTGCACTCTCAGTTGAGAGTCTTTATAAAAAATTACACCTTTCCTGAGATAGAAAGGCTTAAGGGATTGTATATCAGCGTTATTGGTTTAAGCATCAAATCATGTTTCCATATAGACTAATCTTGAACCTGTGTTTAACTCCACAAGAATCAAGACTCCAACCTGTGCTTCATTTTCTTCTTTTTTTCTTTTTTAAAATATATTTTATTGATTTTTTACAGAGAGGAAGGGAGAAGGAGAGGGATAGAGAGCTAGAAACATCAATGAGAAAGAAACATCAATTCAGCTGCTTCCTGCACACCCCCTACTGGGGATGTGCCTGCAACCAGGGTACATGCCCTTGACTGGAATAGAACCTGGGACCCTTCAGTCCACAGGCCAATGCTCTATCCGCTGAGCCAAACCGGTTAGGGCTCATTTTCTTTTTCTTTTCTTTTTTTTTAAGTGGAATTCTCCAGAATCCCTTATGCCTGTGTCTTCATATTGTTAATCTGAAAACTATTCCACCATCCTGGAAACAGATCATACATCAGTCTTATCAGGTGTTCTTTCTTTCCAGGGACATAGTAGCTCTTTCTTTTTTTGCCCTTGTACTCCAGTCTAATAGTCACCATTTAAATATTTATAATAAATTTAGCTAACATTGCTGGCTTGTTTAACTAAGAATCAAAGTAAAGTAGGACATGTATTTTATAGATATGACTGAGTAGAGTTATGAGAAATATGGAAAGCTTTATTGTCAAGGTCCAAGTGAGGAATGAGGTCATTTAGACTGGCCAAGGCAGAGACTTAAGGCACTCAAGCACAGGTTGCATTAGGGTGTAAATGCTACCTTTTGGAACCAGAAATAAAATTATTGACCTAATTTATTATTATGACAGATGTACAGGAAACTGCTTGTCACACAATTTGCTTGTGGTGACTCTGGTGTTTTTGTTAAAAGGACTAGTGGGGAACCATATATGTGTTTTCATCATGAGCCCTCGATTTTATCATCTGCAATTATTCCTTCTGCCCAGTGAATGTACATCTTCTGGAGGAATACCTGTTTACCAAAGTGGATCTTTGGAGCATTTGTTGCCTGATTTCTGTGAGAACAGATACCAGAAAAAAAGTTTGTTTCACATATTTTATCAGATTTATTACTGTTTGTGTAAAACATCCACTAGGCTCCAAAACAACCATTGATACCATCTTATTTTCTCGGTATGTTCTATTCCTGCCTCCCTCTCTACTTTGCCTTCCACCAATGACCAAACTTTGCACTTAATTGAAAAACAATCAAAGACAAAGATGCTAATTGACCGTACCTTCGCTATGCCCTAAGCCATACCCACCAGCCAATCTGAGCAACTATATGCAAATTAATCCAACCAAGATGGTGGCCAGCAGCCAAGGAGCTGGAGCAAGCAGGAGGCTTTGTTTCTCCAGGTGATGGAGGAAGCCAAGCTTCCCGCCAGCCCTGAGCCTGCTGTGGAATCCGCTAAAGGCAACAAAGTTTCAATTATAGAAGATAAACAAATCCCAGATACCTGCTTCCAGCCAGCCTCCACTGGGAGCTTGGGTGGCTGGGGGCTGTGGCCAGCCTGCAAACAGCCATCAGCCCCTCACCAAGGCTGGCCAGGCACCCCAGCGGGGATCCCCACCCTGAAGGGGCTGTGGACAGCCTGAAAACAGCCATCAGCCCCTCACCAAGGCTGGCCAGGCACCCCAGCGGGGATCCCCACCCTGAAAGGGCTTGGCCAGCCTGCAAACTGCCATTAGCCACTCACCCAGACTGGCCAGGCACCCCAGCAGGACTTCTGACCCTGAAGGGGCTGTGTCCAGTCTGAAAATGGCCCTCAGCCCCTCACCGAGGCTGACCAGGCACCCCAGCGGGGACCCCCACCCTGAAGAGGCTGTGGCCAGCCTGCAAACAGCCATCAGCCCCTCACCCAGGCTGGCCAGACACTCCTATATAATAAAAGGGTAATATGCAAATTGACCCTAACAGCGGAATGACTGGGAATGACTGGTTACTATGACACACACTGACCACCAGGAGGCAGATCCTCAATGCAGGAGCTGCCCCCTGGTGGTCAATGCGCTCCCACAGCAGGAGCTCTGCTCAGCCACAAGCCAGGTTGACGGCTGCCAGTACAGCGGTGGTGGTGGGAGCCTCTCGCACCTCCTCAGCAGCACTAAGGATGCCCGATTTCAGCTAAGGCCTGGCTCCCGGGCTGCCAGAGGGATGTCTGACTGCCAGCTTAGGCCCATTCCCCCAGGGAGCGGGCCTAAGCCAGCAGGTGGTCATCCCCTGAGGCGTCCCAGACTGCGAGAGGGCACAGGCCGGGCTGAGGGACCCCCCTGACTGCACAAATTTTTGTGCACCGGGCCTCTAGTCTGTATATATAAAAGGCTAATTGTCCAACTGGCCTTTGGCTATGATGCGCACTGACCACCAGGGGGCAGACGCTCCTACCAGTATGTTAGCTTGCTGTTGGGGTCTGGCCAATCAGGACTAGGTGAGATGGGCTGGACATGCCCTGGAGCCTTCCCGTGATCTCTCCCAAGCCTCGATCGTGTACTGGTGGGGTCCCTCGGCCTGGCCTGCACCCTCTTGCAATCTGGGACCCCTCAGGGGATGTTGGAGAACCACTTTCAGCCAATCCCCATAGGCCAGGCCGGGAGACCCACAGTGCAAGAATCTGTGCACTGGGCCTCTAGTTTAAAAATAAATGGCACCACAGACCTGGCACTGACAAACCAACAATCGGCTTCCCCCAAGTGGGACACAGGCCCTGCCACCACCCCAGAGCAACAGCCCACCAAATTACAGCCAACGCTGCCAAGACCCCATGGCGCAAAATGCAGCCCACAGCCCAGCCCAGCCCAGCTGGGAAACAGTTTCTGTGGGCACTAGGTAATGACATCACATAACAATGCCTGGCTTCCTCTTCCTAGTGACTAGCCTCTGTGGAGTTCTTCAGCCTAGGAACACAACTTGCTTTATAGCAGCAGTTCTCAACCTGTGGGTTGTGACCCCTTTGGAAGTCGAACGACCCTTTCACAGGGGTCGCCTAAGACCATCCTGCATATCAGATATCTACATTATGATTCATAATAGTAGCAATATTACATTTATGAAGTAGCAACAAAAATAATTTTATGGTTGGACATGAGGAACTGTATTTAAAGAGCCAGAAGGTTGAGAACCACTGCTTTATAGCCAGTGCAAACATTTCACACTTTAGCCAAATGTTTGTGAAGCGTTTTCCCATGCCTCATCTCATATGATCCTCACAGAAGTCCTGGAGTAGGTAGATAGGAGACTCGGTGGAATCCTATTTTCATTAGCCAGAAAACAGAGATTTAGAAAGTTTAGAAACTTTACCCAACTGAAAAGAAGTAAGAAATGGTGGCACTTGAAAATGAGTTCAGGTTTTCTCACTGCGCAGAATATAGTCAAACACTGCTACAGTTAAATATTTTACCCTTTGTTCTCCCTGCATGATCTACAATAATAATCTGCTTCGTGTTGATATTTATTGCTGTGTTGCTGACAATGACCTGAAAGAGAAGTTGGGGTGATTCACTGGGCTGGAAAAAGTTTAGCTAAATCAGAAAGCAGGTCTATTTAAGGAAGTTTATTCTATATCTATAAAGGGCTAAGTTGACTCGCACATGTGTGATACATATAAACCTCTCACTAGCACCAATCGCACTCATGTGTTTCCATCTGTCATTGTCCATCATGAATTTGGTTGACACTTCTATTATAGAGAAAGGGCTAATAGCAATATTAAAATATTTCTTCTAATTAATTTCCTTTCAATGTGCATGAATCTGTGCACTGGAACACTAGTATATAATAAAACTCGTACTCTCTTCACCTTCCCATCATAAAACTCTCAACTCACCTGCACCTGTAACCACCTACACTATCTGATTTTTCCACTGTTAAATTGGATGAAGTATTAATGTGTCAGGTGTGCCCTGAATTCCACCTTCTTCACATGACCTCTGAAATTATCCCTTGTCTCTTTTTTTTCCCCTAGGGAGTTAAAGACAGTCTCAACTAAGATTATCTGTGGGATCACAATGAGTGGATAGTTAAGAAATGTGGGGGAGGAACACCAATAAGAATTATTGATCTCATTTGGAAAATAAAGGAAGAAACAGTGAAGATTATAACACATTTTTTAAAAAATAGAGATGCATTGATTGTACCTGAAGAAATAATTGGAGGGAAATGTGAACTTTGATTGAGTCACACTTAAAAATTACTTTCTAATTTTCCCAGGTAGGGTTTGGTGAAACAGTTGTGGTGTTCTATGCACTATGAGCTTTCTTTTATATCAGCGGTTCTCAACCTGTGGGTCGCCTAAGACCATCAGAAAACACATGTATAATCACATATTGTTTTGTGGTTAATCACTGTGCTTTAATTATGTTCAATTTGTAACAATGAAATTGGGGGTCACCACAACATGAGGAACTGTATTAAAGGCTTGCGGCATTAGGAAGGTTGAGAACCACTGCTCTATATCCATAAATTGCCAATGATGTTATTTCTGGAAGGATCCTTTTATTACTCCTGTCTTTCACAGAACATCTTTATATTCTAGTTAAAATTGTGCTCTATGCATATATTCACCTTGATATTGGAGTCTTAGTGTTTTCTCTTTAAAATGGTGGTTGTTTTATTTTGCTTTACTATGTTATCATAATAAACGCCTTGGAAGGAAATATATTTTTAAAAAATCTGAGTTGAACTCATATGGTTATGATTAAATTTCACATGGTCCAGTGATTATTAATTCTTCCACTATGGAGTTTGATAATATTTCTTCCCCTCCTCATTGAATTTATTATCTGAAAATATTAGAATTGCTTTCCATTTTCCTAGAGCTTTTTCTTTGACTAAAATTTACTTATCAATGCATAACTTTTATTTCCAAAATTCCAAGTGTTACAACTGATTTAATCTACTGGGTTCTTCTCTGAAATTGATAGATAGCCAAGATCTCTACTCTGATTTGAAACACAAGCAGAATTTAAATCTGTTGCTTTCCACTAGTTGTCAGTGTCTATTGATTTAACAACCTTGAAGGTATAACATTGCTTCATCACACACACACAAAGATTAACATTGCTTCTACACACACACACACAGAATGATTACAAATTTTTATAAATGAAGACTGTCACAAAGTGATAGGATTTATAAGGTATGTTCCATGATATTCTTCACATATAATGATTTGTGTTTACACACTTATTTTTTTTTGTCAGCTATTCATTATGGGCTTGGGAAAGTGTAGTACAAAAGGACCAATGAAAGGTATGAGTGGAGGCAAGCCAACAATTAATATTGTAATAAGTTAGTGTAAGAAAACCTTAAAAATTGAGTATCCACTCCTACTTGACCTGTTTCTATGGATGAATGATCATATATTAATTTCCTGGGGCAGTATTTGTTTAAAATTATGTATGCATTCCCTATGAGCATACTTATATCAAATTAATAGTTGAAGGTTTGATTTAGAATCTATATCTACTCTATCTCAAATGAACTCAAAGTCAAATTTTTAAAGTTTCTAAAATCAAAAATATTCTGAGTCTACATTTCAAAATAATTAGAAGTAATTAAACACTTTGATAAAGCCACCACAATGTGTGGAATGAACTCTGTTTTTTACATTTCCTTATGCTAAAACATTCATGTATGCTGTTCTCAATTTGAAACCCAAACATAAAACTATGAACAATTCTCTTTGTAAATCTTATAGAAAAAAGTGAAATAACCACAATTCCTAAAGGAACGGCATTTGCTTTTAGGCTTGTCTAGAGTAGAGACTATCACATCATGGCTAACAAAGTTTTGTAGGTCTTTTTTAAATTGAATTTATTGGGGTACAGGTTTCAAGTGTACAACTCAATAAAACCTCATCTGCACGCAGCATCATGTATCCATCATCCAAGCAAAGTCACTTGTACTTAACTCTCCCTTCAAGCTTTTTGTTTGCCCTTCACTTCTATGTTCAGGAAATTTATATTTACATATATATAGGGTGTTCCAAAAAATGTATACACACTTTGAATGATTATAAGGTCAGTGTTTATTAACATACAGTTCATTTTCAAAATTTAAAAGAATCTACAGAAATGAATCATTTTTATTTTTGTTCAAAGCTTAATCTGGCTTTACCCATTATTTTAAATCAGTTAAACCTGAAAAAGAGTGAAAATTAAGTGATTTATCAGCTATTAAAGTGTATATACATTTTTTTGGAATACTTATGTATATATATGTGTAATTTTTCAATCCTTAAATTGTTTCTGTTTTAAAAATTAGTTTCTCTTCTTTGAAATTTTCACAATAACAAGGCAATCATCTGCGTCTTTGTAAACCTGTTTTGTCTCAAATTTTCACTTTTGGTTTGACACAGAAGCTTCCTGGAATAAGTCTCTAAAACATGAATTCCTTGGAAGTTTCCTTAAATATAGTGAATTATCACAATAATTTCAAATTATGACACAACCCCAAATTTTCCAGTACTATCAACTACAGATTTAGTTATAATCACAAAAGAGTCTGCTGTAATAATATATTAAAAGAATCACATTTTTATAATTGTATTTATTAAATTTTATTTATTTATTTATTTTCCTAACTACTAAGAGGTCTAGAAATTGTGGTTCTTAGTAGTGGTTGTTATGCAGAATAATTTCTTGTATCCCCTACTCCACATGAAAAAAGCATCAAAAATAGAAATTCTATTAATTTCCATTCTCTCAGTCATCCTGTTAAAATAGCATGGATTGTTCTTAGAGTTTGCCACGGAAGGCTTTTCACATATCCTTATTGGTCCCAGCAAAGCAACAAGACGGGTTAGCATGTGGCAGTGACCTGACAATTAGAAAATACAGAATTTGTTTCTATAGTCATCACTTGCTCATTTTGTCACTTGGACATTACTCCTTCTTTATGACCCCGAGCTTTTCTATCCACAAAGTAACTTGCATAAAACAAATATGATAAATGGTATGTAATGGCAAACCCGCCTCTTACCTGTTGACTATGGAATTTACTGTGTGATTGAATAAATGAAAGGCTTTGAAATTAAGGATGAAGCCTTTTTTTTCCTTTTCCTATAAGTATTCATTGCATTATTCTTTGTTTAATTATGAGTTGGGCATAGAAGAAAATATACTCAGAAACAGTGGAAATCTATATTGTTCCCTGCTGTGCGTACTGTTTAAACTAATCTTCATTCTCTTTTGTTCTTACAGGCTTCGGGAGTATAGCATATACAAAGTAAAATATATTGTAAAGTTTCAAATACTGTAATGTTATTCTAAAATTGTCTTTCTTTAATAATATTTTTTGAACTTCTCTATAATTTTTATTTAATTTCTCTCCAGATGTACTTTAGACATGGCACATATTTTATGAGTACTTTATTTACTTATTTATTTATTTATGGCATTGCTCTTATAGAACACAAAATAGTATTCTAAATGGCTTGAAAAGAAGAATTCATCTTTCTCAAAGAAGAATTAAGTTCATATTTGATGAATATGATTGTCTTGTTCAGAAGTAAAATTATTTTAAAGATAAGTTGCTAGGCAAGCCATTACTGGTAAACTTAGCACTTCTCTGAAATTTAAGCCACATTTTAAAGTAAATCTATTGATTTCAAAATGTGAAAAGATTTAAATCTCTATTAAAATAACCATCTATTTGGCTGTTTTATGTGAAGTTACTCTTTCAGTCTTAATACTCTCACGTTATCAAGATAATGGGTTCCATCTTTTAAATTTATCTCAAATCTTGCCTTTTTAAATGAATTTATTATTTTCTCAATAGTAGGGGAGACCCACTCTTTACCAGAATACAGCTGTCTGGTATTTATTGTAAACATTAATTTCTGATATTGCTTTTCAGTATCTATAAAAATAATTATCACTCTATGCCTCTGCCTTTCCCTTTTTGTGTGTGAACTTTTGACTTTGGTATATAAGTTTTCTCCTTTTTAAATCCATTTTTATGTTTCTTTATGGACTGCTATTACCTGTAAACAGAAACAGCACAGCGCAAGAATATTCAGCAGATAGTGAAAAGAGCTAAAAGTCTTCCTTGAAAAGTCAATAGCTAGAACTCAAAAAATAGTTATATTCTGCATATAAAAAGTATTTTTCCTATTTCTACTATACCTGAGAGAAGGCTTCATTTCATATGCATAGAGCAAAGTATATTGTGTGCATTAAACCAACTTTATGACAACAGGGATCTTTGTGGGCCTGAAAAAAAATCAATGAAATATTTATAAGAAAAAAATGGCTACTGAGAACATGCAGCCCTGGTTATTATCCCAAGTTATAGGTGATGGCTTCAGCCATCTTCAAGTTGCAAAATACAATTTGTTACCATAACATCTTCTTCATCATCAAACTGAGCTCTTTCCAAATTGATATGGGTTATTGCTCTGCAAGGAGACAACGCCCATCTGCACTCAGATCTCAAACAGGGTCCAGCACTTGGGACCCACTTGGCTGGCGTAAAGGGGCCCCTGAGGTGGGAATGTCTCTTTTCTGCTGACCTTGATATCACTGCACTTAAGTTCTAGCCTGCCAGGAGTGCTTCAAATGTGAATTTATTTTGTTACCGGGCTTGATGCACCCAGTTGAATATTTAGATGAATCACTTTTCTGTCAAACAAATTGTCTCCTGAATATCAAGCACTTAAAAATAATGCTGATAAATAGCAATGTATAAAATAGTGTTCTGCTTGATCAGAGTTTTTATTTTTTCCACTTATCCTGAAACCAAGAATATTGGAATAGTTCTTCAAATATATTGTAGATTGGCCCAGGTATAGATAAATGTGAAATAGATAGAGAAGATGGACAAATTGACCTTGGTTTTACATGGCTGGGTGGGCATGAATGTCATGTATGGTCATGCAGTCAAGAACTGCCTAACTTCAAGGAGCAATGGTCACTTCTAGCTTTGGGGAAGGATGCCCCTGCATCTGGATAGTGCACTACTGGTCCAACAATACCTAGAAGCACTGGCATAGATGGTAGGAAGCAAGTAAGGAGTTTGATTAAATAGTCGCTCTAAAATTGCACCAAGTTTTCATAGTCAGTTAAATGAGTAAATCAGACCCTTGCCTGCTTAGAATTGCCTTCTTTTCTCAATGGCATTTGATCTTAGACTACAAAA
Organism: Myotis nattereri; assembly: GCF_964212035.1. Lineage (NCBI taxonomy): Eukaryota > Metazoa > Chordata > Mammalia > Chiroptera > Vespertilionidae > Myotis > Myotis nattereri. Next base: position 81,974,419 of record NC_138075.1, read on the forward strand.
CCCTCTAGTTCAGACTCCCTACTACATAGGAGTAAACTAAATCCCCTACTTTTCTTGTGGCTTATTCATGGTTGTCAAAGCTAAATCTAAAATCCAAGTCTATAGACTTCCTCTCCTATAATATGTTTTCTACACTCTAAGCTAACTCTACTTAGCTTATTAATGTGTTGACAGCCACCTCTCCCCTGAAGGTTATAAAATACATCACAGAGAAGTGACCTTACAAAATTAGAGTCATGGATTTATTCTCTCTTCAGTTCATTCTGCTATTGGGAGTCCATAATCTTGATCTTGGCTTGTTAACCTCATTAGTGTCGATTCTCAACACCTGTGCCTGTGGTTAGTTGGAGACCTAGGGTCTATGACTTCTTTGTATCAGAGTCCACCACCAGTAATCATTTCTCTCATGACCCAATGGTATAGGAAGAGCCAGAAATAGTGAGTCCAGAACCAGGTATGGATGTTGAACAGGTTATTATAAAGATTTTGTATACATATATATTTTATAATATTTCATGCAACAGAGGTTTTGGGCAATAGGCGAAGGAGTGGCAAACAACCTTACAGTAATGTCTTTCCCTATCCCTTTTTCCTAGTGAGGTTGATGGGGCTTAGTTTACTTTCCTAATGAGATGGTGATTTACATGTTTTAAAGAACCACTTACGCTGTGCATGGATCAGCTTTCAAACATGAATCTGAGGCATGCATGAGTCCAGAGCAGTTGCATGTGTGCAATTGGGCAAGTCTTTTTGCCATTGCTCTTCTTTAGAATGGTAGTCCACATGCCGGGATTTCAAGTGAGTTTAATACACATTTTCTTGATTAATGTAAAATGGCAGAATGTAGGAGACTGAAACAGTTCGTGCTTTGCTTGATTAATTAATAAGGGACTTTCTCTTCCCAGCTTTGACTCATTATGCTAATGAGGTGTCATCAATTAAGGCTTTCCCTTGATTATTGAATCTGTCAGGTAGCACTCAGTGAAAATGCTGCATTCCTTTGCTGTCTGGGTGGAATTGCCGTTACAGGGTTGTGTTTTTTTTTTATGAACTCCTCCTTCCATTAGCTGCTGTTGGTTCCAGTTTCTCATTATTGTATCTTTTTCATGACCTTAAGAGGGATGACTATGGAAAGCTTGGAATAAACTGAAAAATGTTACCTCTGAAAATATGGGTCAAGAAAAAGGTGTTAACAGAAAGACACACACCATTCTTCATTCAAAACTCATTTGTAAATATTAATGATATAGTAAAAAATAAATCAACAGATTATGTTGAACTTTCTGAACTAAGTCTTTTTCATCACCATTAGATTAGATAAGTAGATATGAAATAAGTAATCGTTAACAATTTCTCACCCTATGACTCAAATTATGTTTTAAGAGGAAGGACTTTTCCTCAAGGGGATATCCTGAGAACAAAAGAGTATGTATTTAAATGTCTTATTCTCTTTAGCTAAAGTTCTAATTTGTTTACAAATATTACCTGGGTTTGGGTCTACTTAAAGGTGACAACATATAAAAAGAATAGTCTATAACCAAATACATCTTCTAGGTTCAGTTTAGGAAGTGAACACTTGTTTATGTTTTATTGGCTTTTGCTCCTCAGCACTATATCAGGGTTTAGTATGGATCAATTTTTGTCCCCTCCTGTTGCCTAACACATTCATTAGGGAACACCTTACTTTAAGGTTATTTAGTACCCATTAAGGAGGGAGTTAAGCCATTTATAAAGATTGTAAGTAGTATAAGACCTGAGTATGGCAGTCTAACACCCATCCCAACCCGATTTGGGTAACTGACATCTTGCGGGAGCAATAATAATGAATTAATTTAATTTTCTCATTTCACTTCACCAAAGTAAAAGTTGTATAGTTTAATGGTACATCTCTGACTTTAGAAAAAAATATTTTATTTGTTTCACTAGTGGTGTCATCTGCGTCTGCTTGCCTAACTGTAGAATGAGGTGGTAATATTTATCCATGGATACTTTTCAGAGAATTTGGATATAAATAAATGGAGAGGTAAATGGGATACTCCACTACTTACTTTTAGGGAGCACATCTATATTCTGGTCCTTTGAGTTTTAAAATTAGAGGAAGACATCTGATAGAGCTCTTGCTGAAAATACTGATGCTTAATTACCTCTATCAGTTATACTAAAGTTTATTTCTCTTCCAGAGCACTCTTTTTCTCTGCTTTTAGGAATAATGTTTTCAATTTTGATTAACTTGAGATGTATTCTGTCTTCAGGTCACATCTTTAACTCTTCCTCAGTTTCCCAAACCTATAAAGCACCGAGGAAAGATGTATCCATAAAGATAATTTTAGGGACTGAGTATATATGAAGTAGGCATATCAACAGATAAGTATTTTTCAGGTGGATAATGTTATGTGTTTAGTTAGCAACCAACTATTAAACAAAAGGAAATAGTATATAATCAGTTTAACAGACATGTATTGTAAACCAACACTTTGTCCTGTTTGATGCCAATAGGGCATTTATTCCTCCAATAAACTTTCTTCTTGGTAAGAATAGAGCATTATATGAGACACAGCATAGAGAAGTCATTAAATACACAGATCCTGGAGCCAAACAGCTGGGTGTGAAGCCTAACCCTCCCCCTCACTGGCTGTGTGAACAGGAATAATCTATTTTGCCTTCACATGCTTCTTTTTCCTCTTCTGTAGTAAAGGAATACCTGCCCCATTCAGTTGTAGTAACGATTAAATTAGTTACTTGATGTAAAGCTTCTAGAAGCATGTTAGTACTGATTGAATGTTATGAAAAACCTTTACTGTCTACACTAATAAAAGACAAAGATGCTAATTGACCACCTTTCGCTATGCCCCAAACCATGCCCACCAGCCAATCAGAGTGACTGTATGCAAATTAACCCAACCAAGATGGCGGCCGGCAGCCATGGAGCTGGAGTGAGCAGGAGGCTTGGTTGCCTGGGCAATGGAGGAAGCCAAGCTTCCTGCCTGCCCTGAGCCAGCTGTGGCCTCCACTCATGGCAATATAGAAGACAAATAAATCCCAGATACCTGCTTCCAGCCAGCCTCCACTGGGAGCTTGGGTGGCTGGGGGCTGTGGCCAGCCTGAAAACAGCCATCAGCCACTCACCCAGGATGGCCACACCCTCATGGGGTGAGGGTCCCCGCTGGGGGGCTTGACCAGCCTGCAAACAGCCATCAGCCCCTAACCCAGGCTGGCTACACACTCATGGGTGAGAGTCCCCACTGGGGGGCTTAGCCAGCCTCAAAAAGGCCCTCAACCCCTCACCCAAACTGGCCAGGCATCCCAGCAAGACCCTCAACCCTGATCAGGTTGTGGCATGCCTGCAAACGGCCCTTAGCCCCTCACCCAGGCTGGCCAGGCACCCTAGGGGGACCCCCACCCTGAAGGGGCTGTGGCCAGCCTGCAAACAGCCATCAGTCCCTCACCCAGGCTGGCCAGGAACCCCAGGGGGAACCCCTACCCTGAAATGGCTGTGGCCAGCCTGAAAATGGTGCTCAGGCCCTCACCCAGGCTGGCCAGGCACCCTAGTGGGAACCCCCACACTGAAGGTGCTGTGGCCAGCCTGCAAACAGCCATCAGCCCCTCGCCCAGGCTGGCCAGGCACTCCAGGAGGAACCCCCACTCTGAAGGGGCTGTGGCCAGCCTGAAAACAGCCATCAGCCCCTCACCCAGGCTGGTCAGGCACTCCAGGAGGAACCCCCACTCTGAAGGGGCTGTGGCCAGCCTGAAAACAGCCATCAGCCCCTCACCCAGGCTGGCCAGGCACTCCTATATAAAAAAAGGGTAATATTCAAATTGACCCCAACAGCAGAACGACTGGGAATGACTGGTCACTATGACACACACTGACCACCAGGGAGCAGATGCTCAATGAAGGAGCTGCCATCAGCCCCTCATTGTGGTCAGTGCGCTCCCACAGGGGGAGCTCTGCTCAGCCACAAGCCAGGCTGACAACTGCCAGTACAGCGGTGGTGGTGGGAGCCTCTCCCGCCTCCTCAGCAGCGCTAAGGATGTCCGACTGCAGCTTAGGCCTGCTCCCTGCTGGCAAGTGGACATCACTTGAGGGCTCCCGGGCTGCCAGAGGGATGTCTAACTACCAGCTTAGGTCCAATACCCCAGGGGGCGGGCCTAAGCCAGCTCCCCCAAGGGGTCCCAGACTGCGAGAGGGCACAGGCCATGCTGAGGGACACCGCTGAGTGCACAAACTTTGGTGCACTGGGCCTCTAGCCTATATGTATAAAAGGCTAATATGCTAGTGTCCTATCGAACCAGTCGCTATGATGCGCACTGACCACCAAGGGGCAGATGCTCAACACAGGAGCTGCTGATCCGCAGTGACTTGGCAGAGGTAGTTCTCAAGTGATGTACACAGAAACCAGAGAGGAGGGAACCCAATTCCTTTCCATGCTGCACGATTCCACCTTTGGCCATGGGTTTTGTTGTTGCTAGGGCACTGTTGGCCCGAATCTGGTTTACTGCTCTCTTGCATTTGTGTTCCACACCCTGTATGACAGCAACTTTGCAGAGTGCCCTCTTGTACTCTGGAACCCAAGAGTGAGGCAGCCCGAGCGTGGGCAGCAAAGTAGAGCTGTATTTCTACCTCAGAGCATACCTGGTGTTCAGGCTGTTTTGGGGGGTTCTCTGTCTATGGTCTTTGCTTGCCACTACCTCAGCACATCTACACAACTAGATTGGGGCCTGCTGTCCAACTTTCCATGGCCCCCCACATCCCGTATATGAATTTTTGCACTGGGCCTCTAGTAATTAAATATTTACTATTTCCAATTTTGTCTCTTGTTAATAACTTTTCTATGAATATCTGTTTTTCACACTTCTGTAGCTCTGTATTTACTGTTTTATTTTTGTAGACTCTTAGAAATGAAATCCCTTGGTCACAAAAGAATATCTTCTTTTAAGACTTTTGTTATTAACTGCCAAAGTGATTTCAGTACAGATGCACTCATTTAATTTCAACCTGTAATGCCTGAGAGTACCAGTTCACAGTACACTAGCCAACATTAAGTATTATTCTCATTATTAAAATATTTGAAAATTGATCAGTTAAACCATATCTTATTGTTATTTAATTGAAATTTTAATCCAGAGATTATATTCAATGTATATTCATATGTTTATCTGTAATTTGTATTTCTTTAGAATTTACATGACATTTAATAGTATAAACCAGGATGATGTTCAGAAATAGAAGTCATACTGGACATTTTCCTCTTTGTTTATTAACTTTTTATAGTTCTATCATTCATAATTTGATAAAAATCATTTTGAATCTAGGTTAATGTTCTGCTACTGCTTTTTAAAAAACAAATAGTTCTTTAGTTTATTGTCCACTATGAGTAAGGGCTTTCTGATGTTTATTCTAAAATAACTTTGCCCAATTTCAGTGTTCTACCTCTTATCCACTGAAGTAGGGTTAGGCAAATAAATGCAGTGGTAATTTATGTATTATATTCATGTCTATGTAGATTTTCATCCTATTTTTTCCATATAATCACTTTTTCAAATGAAAAGATTACCACCATGTGAATATATTATATGATGGTACCTAACATTCTAAAAGCATATTACTTTCTATGAATTCATAGAAAGTATTTTTGTTTTTTTTATACCACTTCCATTAAAATGCAAAAAAAAAAAAAATGTATTAAATACTTTGGTCATGCCAGCACAAGGTTAACAGCTTGGGGGTGGTAGAAGGATGGCAAGCAACAATAAACAGCAATAGCAATCAAATCCATTATTATCTTCTAGAGGCCCAGTGCATGAATTCCTGCACAGGTGGGGTCCAGATAGACGGCCTGTCCTAATCAGGACCGATGGGGGGCAGGGCCAGCCGGGGAGAGGATCCATGGGTGGTTGGCCAGTCAAACTCATGGTGGAGGGGACAATTTGCACGTTAGCCTTTTATTATATAGGATTTTTATGGGATATAGATAATTACCCATAACATGAATTTTGTGCTTTTATAACCTGTTCTTTAAACTTGCCTACTCTAAATTTTGGCTTTCATTTTTTTTGCTTATTTGCACTTAACTGTGAGTTCTTAAAATGTATTTTAAAAAGCACCTTCAGTTATCAGAAAAAATGATATTATTCAGTAACTTTAAGATTTTAAGTCTTAGAGATTTTATGGGTTGGAAAGATTATGATACACCCTTATCTCCATATGCAATTCCAACTAAAATCAATAGAAACATGTTAAATAGCTCTGCCAAAGTTTAAATTTCTTCTGATTTTTTATAATCATCACACAATCCTTTAAATAATATATTTAAAGACTTTTGAAATAATTTGGGTAATAAATTCTAAAGATTTAAATAGACTATGTTGACCCCTTTCCTAAGGTCATTTCTTCTCTCCAATAATGATGATAAATAAATTAATTTAACTCAGTTTGTTCCAAGGACTAGACATGTTGCTTTTTGTCAGATCCCACAAATATTTTTAAAACTCATATGTGTATGGTTATTTTCTTTTTCTGGGTACATTCTCTACCCCATGGAATTAGACACCAGCAAGAGATTTGCTATGTTCAAGATTTCAAGATGTTTTGGAATTCATGTCCTGCTTGCATCTTGCAGTCACCTCTAACCTTTGAACTATTAGTAAAAAAAAATAAAAATAAAATATATATATGACTTCAGAGAGGAAGAGAGGGGGAGAGCTAGAAACATTAATGATGAGAAAGAAGCATTGATTGGCTACCTCCTGCATGCCGCCCACTGGGGATCGAGCCCGCAACCCAGGCATGTGTCCCCGACTGGAATTGAACCTGGGACTCTTCTGCAGACTGATGCTCTATCCACTGATCCAAACCAGCTAGGGCTTATTAGTAAATTTTGATACTGGGTAAGCTCTCTGGTTTTTAGAGTCTTATTTAACTATCCTTTTCAGTGTGTCATCTGAGGTAAAAAACAAATGGTTGACCTTGGTCTAAGAGTTTAGGTGTGTTTAACTTGATTGGAAAATGATACTTTTCCAAAATTATTTTATCAACCCACCAATAGTCCACAAAAGTTCCACTTGCTTCACATTCTCAACAAGATTTGGTTTGTCAGTTTTAAAAAGTAGCCATTCTAGTGGGTTTTCAGTAGTGTGGCATTTTGGTTATAGTTTATATTTTTGTAAGTTTATTTATGATATGGATACCCTCTTTTGACATTGTGTCAAAACAAAAGTTGAAAGAAATATGGACCCTTGATCCTGACAGTGAGTATAAATTAACCAACACTGGAATATTCTTTACATCTGGATTTCTTGTTTCTTGAGAAAATATATCCCTATTGTTTAAGCCATTTTTATTACAATTTCTGCAACTTGCAACTGATATTGTTCTAATTACTATAGCAAGTGTTAGAGTTGTTTTGGCATTATATTTATCTTCAGTGTTTAACCTAGACTCTAACATCAGAAGATTGTATTTATATTAACCAATAAACTAAATATTTTCACCTAGGCCAGTGGTTGGCAAACTGCAGCTGGCGAGCCACATGTGGCTTTGTAGCCCTTTTAGTGTGGCTCTTCCACAAAATACCATGTGCGGGCGCGCATGTACAGTGCGATTGAAACTTTGTGGCCCACGTGCAGAAGTCGGTATTTTGTGGAAGAGCCATACTCAAGGGGCGAAAGAGCCGCATGTGGCTCGCAAGCTGCAGTTTGCCGACCACTGAACTAGGAAATCACCCTATTTTATTAATAGATAGATGAAAGAGACATTTTTGTTTCTTTTATTCCCAGAAACATTCAATCATTCATAGGAAAAGAAAAGGGTGGACTATTATACTTAACTAGAGGCCCAGTGCATGAATTCATGCACCAATGGGGTCCCTCAACCTGGTCTGTGGGATTAGGCCAAAACTGGCTCTCTGACATTCCCTGAGGGGTCCTGGATTGTGAGAGGGTGCAAGCCAGGCCAAGGCATCCCACTGGTGCACAATAGGAGCTGGGGAGGGATGCAGGAGGTTGGCCATCTGGGGAGGGACCTGGAGGTCTCCGGGGTGTGTCAGGCCCATCTTGCTCAGTCCCAATAGGCCAGACTCCAGCAGCAAGCTAACCTACCGGTTGGAGCATCTGCCCCCTGGTGGTCAGTGCACAACATAGTGAGCAGTTGAACGGCCTTAGCATATCATTAACATATGCTTTGATTGGTTGAATAACCAACTGGATGACCAGACACTTAGCATATTAGGCTTTTATTATATAGGATGTCTCTAAAATTAAATACTTTTCAAGTATAAAGATGGTTGAAAAATCATCTGTAGATGATTCACAATATATATGTAATGTTATTTTTAGAGAGATATTAATGAAGATGACATATTAGAATTTTATCTATGGAGCTACATAGCATTAGATTACATTCTTGGTGGCAGTAAAGATTGATTTTCCAGGTTTTCAAAAACAAATAATACAATAAAAGTTCACATTTCTAGATGAATTTATTTTGTGGTGAAAAATGAAATGGTATGCTACTTTAAAAATTATCTTGGTGGGAGGGCTTTATATTAATTTTCTGGTAGTGGCCACACTAAAATCTTTGAGAGAACATGATTATAAAGAATAAGAAGTAAGAGCTTTATAAGACTACTAGGGGCCCAGTGCATGAATTCATGCACCTTGAAAGGAACTGTGGACCACGAGGCTGTGGTGGGCAAAGGGGCAGGTCTTGGCCCATCCTCCACACCCCTGCCCTGCCCCTCCCGTCATAGCCCCCAGTCCCTTGTCTGCTGGAAGCCCCACTCCCACCACCTCTGCTCCCACGCCCTGACAGCGCCGGTCCTGCTCGCACCCACTGATGGCACAGAGTGATTGAGGTCATCACCAACAGTGTGTTCAAGCAGGGCTGGCACCGTCAGTAGGTGTGAGTGGTGGCTGCTGCCCCAATCACCCCTCAGGAGCAGGAGGAGGTAGAGAAGCCCCAAGGAGTGATCAGGGCCAGTATCCGCCACTCGCACCCACTGATAGCACCAAGCGATCGGGACTGGTGCTGGGCACTGGCAGCAGGTGCAAGCGGTGGCTCCAGCACCAGCTGCAAGTGTGAGTGGGGCTGGCTCTGGCAGTGGTGCGAGCGGCAGCTCTCGCTCCAGCAGTGGGTACAAGTGGCAGCTGCTGGCCCCAATTGACCCTCAGGAGCAGGGGGAGGTGAAGAAGCCCTGAGGGGCGATTGGGGCTGGCAGCCGCTGCTCATACCTGCTGATACGGTGCTGAGTGATCAGGACCAGCACCAGGCACCGGCAGCAGGTGCGAGTGGGGGGTGGGACCACAGTGAGTGAGAACAAAGAATTTTCAGTAACCACTAGAGGCTCTCCTGGATCACAGCGACCAGCACCCCATCATGGTCTGGTGTCCCCTATCACCTGCTCCAGCATCCCACTGCGGCCGACAACTGCCATGTTCAATGCTCTGCTGCCTGTTGTCAATAACCACCATGTTTCACACGTGCCCCCTGGTGGACAGTGCACGTCATAGCGACCAGTTGTTCTGTTGTTTGGTCTATTTGTATATTTTGGTTTTATATATAGACTAGAGACCCGGTGCATGAAATTTGTACACTGGGAGGGGGGTTGTCCCTCAGCTCAGCCTGTACCCTCTCCAATCTGGAACCCCTCGTGGGATCCCTCTCACAATCCAGGACCCCTGACTCCTAACCACTTGCCTGCTTGCCTGCCTGCCTGATTGCCACTAACTGCTTCTGCCTCCCAGCCTGATCTCCCCCTAACCACTTCCCTGCTGACCCAATCACCCACAACTACCCTCCCCTGCTGGCCTGATGGCCCACAACTGCCCTCCCCTGCCGCAACCTGCCTCCTCTGCCGGGACCTGCCTCCTCTGCACGAAATGGTGGAGACACTGTGACCAGCCTCCTCCGTGCTTCACGGAGTCATGGGACCCCCAGGCCTCACTGCGCAGAGTGGCCGCCGGGCCCCATCTCCGCTGTGCACACGGCCATTTTGTGGTGGCCATTTTGTGACAATGTCATGCTCAAGGACGAGAGGACCACCTAGGCTTTTATTAGTGTAGACAGCTTGTTCTTGACTACTGTAGGATGATTATTAAAGCAATTCGATGAAAATTTACTCTAAAAGTGAATATTATTATTGGGTCTACTGTGTATATGAAATGATGAGCAAAGCAGAAAAAAATCTCAAGAAAGAATTCAAGATTTCCCCCAGAAACCTTTGCAGAAAAGGATTAGAAGAATGGGCCTATCCAGAGTCTAATGACAGAGGATGCCCAAGGCATAAGGAAAAGTTTTTCTGCACTTTATGATTCAGTTTTATGTTTATTCAGAAGTGTTAAAGCAATAAAGACATAAACATGTCCTCTTTCTTTTTTAAAAAAATTATATATATATATATTATTTTTGATTTATTTTTATTGGAGTGGCATTAGTTAATAAGGTCACATAGGTGTCAAGTGTACATTTCTATGATACATAATCTGTATATTACATTTTGTGCCCACCACAAAAAAATGTTTTCTTACTATAATTACTAATGACATATGTTGTGTGCCAACTTCCTGTCAAGTCTGGCATTGCCTCTTATCCTGGATAAGGAGGCTTATTTCTTGGATGCATTTCATGTATTTCATATTGGATATAATATTAATATTCCCAACAGCACTTGGAAAGAGGAAACTTATATGATGATTAGAAGAAAACAGAAGCATCAGGGGATAGATTTTTCCAAAGGACTTTGTTTTTGGTGTAAGTGTGAATCAGGCATAAAGTTTTATTTTTTTTTAATTTATTTATTTATTTATTTTATTTATTGCTTAAAGTATTACAAAGGGTATTACATATGTGTCCATTTTATCCCCCCACGTTAGACAGTCCCCTAGCCTCCCCTATCCCCCAGTGTCTTATGTCCATTGGTTATGCTTATAAGTTTTAAATGCATGGTTATTGAAAGTTATAGAATCATGTATGAGAGAAACAACAGCAATACTAACAATGAAATTAGCCATTTCTCCAATTAAAGAGATTGGTATCTAACCTGAACAATGCAATATATTAATGGATCTATTTAAAAATTAATTTTAAAGTTTAATGAGCCTTCTTGTAACACTTTAGATAAGAGGGAGACCATATCTTGTACATATTTTTATTTAAAAAAAAATAATTTATTGTTGTTTCTTGCAACTTTCTGAAGTCTTATGTCTCCCTCTGTTTCTCCAGTTAATATAGTAAATAGAAAATATGGATATTAACTGAGTTATCATAAAATGCATAGGATAAATTATATATGAGAATTTTACTTATTTTTTGTTTTGTTTTGTTTGAGTTAAGTAGAGTGTAACACTTTGTATGACCTTGTGTGTTTCAGATTGCTCAGTCAATATAAAATAGGTAGAGGGAAGATGGGGAGGGTTTGTAGGTGGAGAGAGATTAACCAAAGAACTTATATGCCTACATGCATAACCCATGGACACAGACAATAGTGTGGTGAAGGCCTGGGTTGGTGCGGGGAGGATGGAAAGGTGTGAAGTGGAGGAGGTCAGTGGGGAAAAAAACGAGGATATCTGTACTACTTTCAACAATGATGATAAATTTAAAAATAAATAAATAAAATAAGTAGAAACTGAGCTATCATAAGTATAAACAAGTTATATTACTTATATATCTACGTATTATCATTGCCAGTTATTAGTTATAACATGAGTTTGGGAGGTTCCATTTCTAATTGAAATCGTTGTATTTAATAGAATAATTAAAATTATTCATATCTAAACTTCTCACCCAGTAAATAAATACTATCCAGTATAATAAAAGACTAATATGCTAAGTGTTGGATCATTTGTTTAACTGTTCACCCAGTCACTATGATGTGCACTGACCACCAGGAGGCAGACACTCCAACTGGTAGGTTATCTTGCTGCTGGGGTCCAGCTGATCGGGACTGGACGAGATGGGCCATACACCCTGGAGCCTTCCCATGGTCCCTCCCCAGCCCCGATCGTGCACCAGTGGGGTCCCTCAGCCTGGCCTGCACTCTCTCGCAGTCCAGGACCCCTCAGGGGATGTCAGAGAGTTGGTTTCGGTCGGCCCAATCCCCACAGACCAGGCCGAGGGACTCCACCAGGGCATGAATCCATGCTCCGGGCCCCTAGTATAACATATGAAACTTTTATATTATATATGTATCTTATATTTTTATTTTTTAACACCTTTTCATGTGTTTATTTGACATCTGTATATCTTTTTTGATTAAATATCTAAACATGTATTTTGCCCATATTCTAATTTGTTTTTCTTTTTAATGTTGGGTTTCAGAGTTCTTTTTTTAAAAACTTATCTTTATTGTTGAAAGTATTACAACAATAAAGTTATTTAAATTTTTATTGTTGTAGACTTTCATGGTTATTGCAATTTAACTTATTGATTCTTCTGAATTTGTTTTCAAGACAAAAGGTATGTATACTTATATTTAAGAAATTTTAATTTTTCTCCTGTTCTTCACAAAACATGCTTTTAACGAGGACAGACATCTTTATTAGCTCTCCCTTTTCATTCCTTTCATTGTCCAGCTGCCATTCTTTTTCATTTTCCATGTTAAATAGTACAAATAATTAGAGTTGTACTTTTAATCCTTTTCCTGGGCATGATTCCATTGTTTTACTTTAGGAGTGCTCCTAATGGTAAATATGGGCCAAATATCCCTGGAGTCTAAAAATTAAAATGGGACAAATCATATTCATCTTCTGCACTAATCAAGCATTGAACTCTGGCAATCCGCTCCTCCCTTGTAGCAGTCTGCTGTGTGTCAGGCATATTATAAATTTGTACTCTCCCTTTTCAACTTTGATGACTTTGTGTTAAAACAGATAACCAAAGTATGTATTTTATATTTTCAGAAAATGATCTACTTTTATTGGAGCCACTCAAAAATTGACAGTGTTGGGCCACAGGATGATATTTTCTACCTTCAGTATAAACAATAGTACAACTTTTAAAATAAGATCAAACTGTATGATTCTCTATTACACTGTTCAAGACACTCTGAAGTATTCCAGATGCAATATTATCAATTAACACTCACAAAATTTATTTAAAGACTACTGTTTGAATATTAGAAATTGATATTCACTCTTTGTAATTTTTTTCACAGATGAAGTAAATTTAATTAGAAGATCAAAAAGTTATCTATTGTGATATCTATACATGGAAATCAGTGAATGCTTCCAGTGGGGCCATGAAATACTGAATACTACTGGATACACAGGGGAATTAATAATCTGAAACAGTTGTAAAGATATGGAACATTTTCAGAGGTAGTAAGCAGATAATTTGAGTGACAAATCATATATAAAATACAACTTTTAAAAATATTTTGTAACGGTCATTTACTAGAGTCCTACCAAGATTCTTTAATTATATCTAATTATCTGAAATGTATTACCAGCCTTGATTTTTTCTTTCTAATACACTTTACTTTCTAATGGACATTTTTACTCTTGATATTTTGCATTTTATGAATTTTAACAAATGTATAATGACACATATACACCATTATAGTATCATATAGAATAGTCTCTCTGCCCTAAAATTTCTATATGTTCTGCCTATTCATCCCTTCTTCCCTCTTAACCCTGGAGCAACACTGATTTTTCTGTCTCCATAGTTTTGCCTTTTCCAGAATGTTATATACTTGAATTTATTTAGCCTGTACATTTTTCAGATTGACTTATTTCATTCAGTAAATGCACCTAAAATTCTTTCATGTATTTTCATGGCTTGAAAAGTCATTTCTTTTCATCACTGAGTAGTATCCATTGTCTGTGTGTGCCACCATTTATTTATCTATTCACCTACTGAAAGGCATCTTGGTTTGTCCAAGTTTTGCCAGTTATTAATAATGCTGCTATAAACATCCTGAGGAAGCCTTTAGTTTGAACATACATTTTCATCTCCTCTGGGTACATGCTAAGGAACACAATTGCTGAAGGGAATCACAAGAGTATGTTGAGTTTTGCAAGAAACAGCCAAACTGTCTTCCAAACTGGCTGTACCATTTTGCATTCCCACCAGAAATGAATGAGTGTCTCTGTTGCTGTAGATCTTTGCCCATATTTTGTGTTGTCAGTGTTCCGGATTTTAGCCATTCTAATAAGTGAATAGTGGTATGTCCTTGTTGTTTTAATTTGCACTTTCCTGATGGCATCAGTTGTGGAGTATCTTTGCATATGCTTATTTGCCATCTCTGTATCTTCTTTGGTTAAATGTCTGTTAAAGTCTGTGTCTCATTTTTTAATCGAGAACTTTGTTATCTGATTGTAAAGTTTTAAGAGTTCTATGTATATTTGGATAACAGTTCTTTTCCAGTTGTGTCTTCTGATGTTTTCTCTCTCAGAATATGGCTTGTATTTTCATTCTCTTGATAGTGTCATTCAAAGATAGAAAATTTTAATTTTAATGATCAACCTCAATTCTATTTTTATTCCTTTCAAATTTTAGTTTGTGTTGGTTTTAGGTGCACAACTTAGTGGTTAGACAATCATATGCTTTACATAGTGTTCCCCTCAATATTTTAGTACCCCAACTAGCACCATACATAATTATTGCAATATTATTTAGTACATTTCCTAAGTTTTACTTACATCCCATGACTATTTTCTAACTACCAATTAGTACTTATTAATCTCTTCACCTCTTTCACAGTCTCCTAACCCCCTTCTCCTCTAGCAACACTTTTTGTGTTTTTGAGTTTGTTTTAATTTTTATTCATTTATATTGTTTGTTTTTTTAATTCCATATATAAGTAGAAATCATGCGGTATTTCTCTTTCTCTGACTGACTTTTTTCACTGAGCATAATACCCTTTAGGTCCATACATGCTATTGAACATGGTAAGATTTCATTCCTTTTTATGGCTGAGAAATATTCCATTGTATATATGTACTATAGTTTTTTTAATCCACGCTTTTATTAATGGGCACTTGTGTTGCTTCCATATCTTGGCTATTGTAAATAATGCTGCAATTAAGATAGGGGTGCATCTATTCTTTCCAAATAGTGTTTTGGGTCTCTTCAGATAAATATCCTGGAGTGGAATCTCTGGGTCATAAGGCAGATTCACTTTTAATGTTTGGAGTGAACTCCACAGTTTTCCACAGTGACTGCACCCCATCAATAGTGCATGAATGTTCCTCTTTCTCCTCATTCTGTTTAATATTTTTCACTGTGGATTTATTGATGATAGTCATTCTGACAGGTGTGAGGTGCTATCTCATTATGGTTTTAATTTGCATTTATCTAACAATTAGTGACATTTGATTAATCTTAAATGGAAGCATAAAGAAGGTTTAAATGAACAATTCAATACAATTCTATATAATAAAGAGGTAATATGCAAATTGACCATCACCCCAACACACAAGATGGCTGCCACATGTGGACACAAGATGGCCAGCAGAGGAGGGCAGTTGGGGGTGATCAGGCCTGCAGGGGAGGGCAGTTAGGTGTGACTGGGCTGGCAGAGGAGGGCAATTGGGGGGACCTAGGCCTGCAGGGGAGGGCAGTTGGGAGGGACAAGGCCTTCAGGGGACGGAAGTTGGGGGGGCAGGCTTGCAGGGGAGGGCAGTTGAGGGGGGACCAGGTCTCAAGGGGAGGGCAGTTGGGAGGAACAAGGCCTGAAGGGGTGGGCAGTTAGGGGGGATCAGGCCTGCAGGGGAGGGCATTTGGGGGGGACCAGGCCTGCAGGGAAGGGCAGTTAGGGGCAATTGGGCTGGCAGGGGAGCAGTTAGACGTCGATCAGGCTGGCAAGGGGAGTGGTTAGGAGGTGATCATACTGGCAGGCAGAAGCAGTTAGGGGCAATCAGGCAGGCAGGCAGGTGAACAGTTGGGAGCCAGCAGTCCTGGATTGTGAGAGGGATGCCTGACTGCCCGTTTAGACCCAATCCCACAGGGCCTAAATGGGCAGTTGGACATCCCCCAATGGGTCCCAGATTGGAGAGGGTGCAGGCTGAGCTGAGGGACACCCCCCCCCCCCATGCACAAATTTCATGCACTGGGCCTCTAATTTAATATACTTTTACTTTATTTCTATGTATTGAGAGTTTTATTGCAGGGAGTGAATTATCAGTTATCAGAACACTATATTTAGTCCTATATTAAAATTAATTATATCTTTTTCAAATTTTGGAAATAGGTTAATAAAATTAGCTTATATCACATGTTTATCTTTTAAAAATAAAGTTTATTGGCATAGTTTGCATAGAATAAAATTCACCCATTTTAATTGTATAGTTTAATCAATGTTGATACCCCTGTTTAATCACCCCCTCAAACATCCTATATAATAAAAGCCTAATATGCTAAGTGTCCGGTCATCCATTCAACCAAAGTGTAATATTTTAATAATATGCTAAGGCCGCTCAACTGCTCGCTATGATGTGCACTGGCCACCAAGTTGCATATTCTCTGACCTGAAGGTTAGCTTGCTGCTGGGGTCTGGCCAATCAGTACTGAGTGAGATGGGCCGGACATGCCCTGGAGCCCTCCCGCGGTCTCTCCTTGGCTGACCAACCTCCTGCATCCCTCCCTGGCCCCAATTCCCAATTGTGCACTGGTGGGGTCCCTTGTTCCGGCTTGCACCCTCTAGCAATCTGGGATCCCTCAGGGGATGTCAGAGAGCTGGTTTCGGCCTGATCCCACAGGCCAGGCCGAGGGACCTTACTGGTGCATGAATTTGTGCACCATGCCTCTAGTTATCTAGATAAATTCCACTATCCCAGAAAGCTTCATTTTATCCCAAAACTATCTCTCTGACCCCTCCGTTTCCCCATTTCTTTTTCCCTAGAAAACCATTCAATTGATTTATATATCTGTAGATTAGTTTTATATATTCTAAATATCACATACATAAAATCAAAATATTGTAATTTTTGTCTAGCTACTTTTGCTCAGCATAAAATTTTGAAAATTTAGTCACATTTGCTTACACTAAAGGTTTGTTCCTTTTAACTGTTGAGTAATATAAATCTATCACAATTTGATATTTCATGTTTCTCTTCTGTTTTATTTATTTATTTATTTTCTAAAATTTTACATATGTCTCCTTTTTTCCCAATTGACCCCCCCCCTCCCCACCACAGCCATTCCCACCCTGGGCAAGCCACCACCACCCCAGTGTCTGTGTCCATTGGTTATGCTAATATGCATGCATACAAGTCCTTTGGTTGCTCTCTAACCCCTCCCCCCCTGCCATTTGTGTCTGGTTCTATTCTTGTTCATCAAATTATATTGATCATTATATCCCACATATGAGTGAGATCATGTGATATTTATCTTTCTCTGACTGGCTTATTTCACTTAACATAATGCTCTCCAGTTCCATCCATGCTGTTGCAAATGGTAAACGTCCCTTCTTTTTTTATAGCAGCGTAGTATTCCATTGTGTAGATGTACCACAGTTTTTTACATGGGTGAACATATTTGCCAATGCTATTTCAGATAAGGGTTTAATCTCCAAAATTTACAGAGAACTCATACAACTTAACAAAAGGAAGATAAACGATCCAATAAAAAAAATAGGCAAAGGACCTATATAGAGACTTTTTGAAAGAGGACATACAGAAGGCCAAGAGACATATGAAAACATGCTCAAAGTCACTAATCATCTGAGAGATGCAAATCAAAACAATAATGAGATACCATCTCACACTTGTCAGAATGGCTATCATCAGCAAATCAATAATCAACAAGTGCTGGCAAGGATGTGAAAAAAAAAAGGAACCCTCATGTACTGCTGGTG
Source organism: Myotis nattereri (assembly GCF_964212035.1). NCBI lineage: Eukaryota > Metazoa > Chordata > Mammalia > Chiroptera > Vespertilionidae > Myotis > Myotis nattereri. The sequence goes on from NC_138075.1 coordinate 81,992,211, forward strand.
GGAATGCAGACTGGTGCAGCCACTGTGGAAAACAGTATGGAGTTTCCTCAAAAAATTAAAAATGGAACTCCCATTTGACTCAGTAATCCCACTTCTAGGACTATATCCCAAGAAACCAGAAACACCAATCAGAAAGGATATATGCACCCCTATGTTCATAGCAGCACAATTTACAATAGCTAAGATTTGGAAACTGCCTCTAAGTGCCCATCAGCAGGTGAATGGATTATAAAACTGTGGTACATTTACACAATGGAATACTATGCTGCTATAAAAAGAAGGAACTTTTACCATCTCTTCTGTTTTATATAGGTTTTTTATTTTTCCCTCAGCCTTCTCACTTCTCCTTGGCATCTTAAAGTGATCATGTTTTAAACTTGATTTCTAATCTTTCAGAAATTAAAAAAAAACTTGTATCCAATTTCTCATGCAAAAATATTGAATTTATTTTTCACTCTTCTGATAAATTACCAACTGTGTTGACTAAACCTCTTAAATCTGACCTAGCTCAGTTTCTTCTATATCTACTATTGCAATTCTAACTTTAACTTCCAGCATTTGCCTACGATTTTGTAATTTTTACATAACCTATCTTCTCAAATACAGTGTTGCAGTCTCTAATCAATTTTTTCCCCATATACCAGTATGTGTTTTTAAACATAAAAGCCTTCCATGATTACCAGCATAATCTTTTAATTGTAGAAGAAAGTGAATATTGTAAGGTATACATGACTCTTGTTTACCTCAGTAGCATAGTGGATTCATCCTTTTTCATTAAACTTCAGCTCCAATACTTTCCTTCAGTATCTTCCTGCCTCAGAGCCTTTGGACAAGTTCCCCCCTACCCATTCTTGTGCATAATTCCTACTCACATTTTAAATTTTTGCTAAAAATTATTTCATCATGGAGAACCTTCTTGAGTTTACTGGTTAAATGAATCTCACATGTCATCCTGCGTCTTGCCATTTTTTTCATCCTCCCTTTACACATTATTTCAATTATGAATGCATTTGCTTAATGCCCATATCTTTATAATAAATCTTTTCTCTCTAAGGGGAGATGCCATGTTCATTTTATTCATTTCTGTGGTTATAGCACTTAATAAGGTACTGGAGTATTTCAGGTTTTTAATAACTGTTGAATGAACTCTGATGGAAATTAGTATTTTTCAATTAGATATATCTGTGATCTGGACTGAGAGATTGTGGTAAGAGAGAAAGAAGGCAAGACCTGGGGAAATATGGAATATGTGGAGGTGGAGAAGTAAATTTTCTTCTGCCTTAAAAAAAACACTCACACTCATTTGTTCCTACAGTCAGAAGAGGAGATGTTCCAAAGCCACTATAGCAAAGCACCCCCAAATCCTTGTCCTGATAAAAGTAAAGGAATACTTTTTGCACGATATTTAAAGAAACATTATATGGGACTTTATAATTAGAAAATTATGAAATAATAATTTATGTCCTAAATTATACAAAGACATTATTTTAAACTAGAGGCCCAGTGCATGATATTTGGGGACAAGGGCATCACATATCACTTTACAAGGCACAGCTGAATCCACAGTGCGGGAAGAGAATAAAGGTGTGAAGGCAAGTTATCTGAATGTTAGCCAGATAATTGGTCCACTTGAACTATGTAAATTAATTTTCATATATAGATTGCTAATAAGCATGTTGGGTCTTAGAGTTTGAATCTGAAATTTAAAAGATATTGTCAACTTACTGATTTAAATGAGAAGGATCTAATCATTTTTGCGGCCATACCCTGTGACAACACCCAGCTGCTCATTGTAGTGCAGATGTTAGGAAAATTCCTGCCTACCATGAGTGGAAAGTGTAAAGAAACCCATTCTGTAGATGATATGGGTCAAGAACAGTATCTATCTCTTGAAATAAGAATATCAATATTCACACGGTTTATTTAGAAAACAGTCAACTTGTGCCAGGTCTCAGCTATCTATGTTTCATGAATTTTATGAATCATAAAAACTGATAAAACATTATTATATAACTTTTTACAGAAGTGTAAACTGAGGCTTAGTTAAGTTAAATAATTTACCCAGAATTAACAGTGAAAAAATTGGTGGAACCAAAATTTGAACTCAAGCAACCGTACTCATGTGAATGGCTGGCAAGGAAGGACTCAAAAGGGTGTGAAAGGAGATTCACCATAAGGAAGAACAAAAGTGGACTGGAATCAACATTAGGACAGAGCTGTGCCCTCTGATATGTCCGAATCTGGATACATCTTAAGTAACAATTTAAACAAATTAGGAATGCTTACATAATATATTAACATAACCACTCTGTTGTGTTGATATGAATTCAATATGTAAACTATGTTTTAAAAAAATAAGATGGAGTTTCAGTCAAAATTTATATAAAACATAGAATAAGTTTCATGTATGAGCTACCTGTGCGGAGCAGTACTGACTACTAGACAATAGTGATGGGGTAGAGAACACTGACTTTTGTCGGTTTATTTTTCATGCTTAAATAGTTTAACTGAAAATAGTTTAGCAAAGAAAACTATTTTAGGATTGAGAGAGCACTTTGAACCTTATCTCAGAGTGGTGTACATTTTTCAGAAAACTGAAAAATCATTTATTTTATGTCTGAAAGAAGATTACTAATATAGGTGGAAGCAGTATTGATTTATGCATACTGCCATCCCCTTAGTATTCTAGATAATCTCCCGGTTTATTTTATCTTTGTCAGCAGAAAGTCTGATTAGCATTTGGCCAAGGTATTATTTTTCATCTAGAAATTGAAAATGTGAATTCTTTAAAAAGGGGAAGGACAGAGTGTTCACCTATTTTACTCAAACAATTTATACTTTCAAAATGGTGAAGAGGCCAGATTGATAATACGGGCCTGGCACATCAAAATAATTAAGTTTTAATCTCCTATTCAAAGACTTCAGCTTAGGGGTCACAAGGAATCAAGAAAACTTTCTCTTTTAAATCAGCCTGGATGATTAGTGACTTTGTTTGTGGAAAGATCATTTTCCAAGTAGAGTAATGCAGTGTTAGAGTAAAATAGGGGGAAAAGATTAAGGAGTTTAATTTACTTGCTATGTTATGACTATGTTTATTAAAACACTAAGAATTACAGCAAAACTTTATCACTTGTTAATATTACTTTTGCCTCAATGGGGGTTATATTGAGAAAACAATATTCTAGACATAAAGGCCACTGCCAAGCTGTATTCTTATATATATTTATACTTTCTTGTAAAATAACCCCCTGGGTACTTAAAATGAAATCTATTTCTTTGTTGGAATTTAAATCTTTCTCCTCCTTCAATAAGCTTTCTGTCTCTGGTTTATTATTACAGTGTTGTAATAATAAATGACAGTTCAGAATACTGATATCTTAATCAGCATGCCTTATACCATAAGAAATAGAATAAAGGGACGAGTATTATTTTTCAACATTGTTTGTATAATGTCACACAAAGTCTTCCTTCTGGTTTTATCATGAAATTAATTAAGTTAAGGAAATACATGCAGAAACTATATTCAATGTAGAGCATTCATGTCAAATAAAGAGAAAAAAAAATACCTTTCCCCAAAATAGAATTGACGATTTTATAAAGAAGGTAATAATTATCTTACTAGGTCTTATGCCTATTTAGTAATCAGAGCTGTCCTATTTAGAATCAATAGGTAATGCTTGATTTCCAGGCATGAAAATCAACAGAAAGGTGGTTTCGATCGGGTTGAAATATGCAAAATAAATACCAAGGAAATATAGGCAGTTTTCTAAGCATTTGTCATGACAGTGGCAAATTATTTAATAATACCTTAGAATGGAAATCATTTTTGCTATGAGAAAATGGTATTATATTTAGAAAAGACAAGAATGTACTTATCAGGGTCAGAATGATATTTGGTAGGGTTTCCTGAGACTTTAAAGAGAAAAACAATGTACTGAAAAAGTTGGATTTAGACATATACTATGATCCAAACAGCAGTTTGTGTTACCAGCCTGCTCTTGAGATTTATGCTTTGGGTAGTAGGATCCATAATGTTTTTACTATACTGAGAATTTTATGTCATGTACAAATTCTATGAGACACACAGTTTTTAATAGATTAACTACTATTTCTTAAAACTTTTAGAATTTTCCAAGCACCCACATGGACTACTTTTCAGACTGCAAAGAAGCATGTAGCACAAACTGACAAAAGTAAGACTAGGATATAGGTGTATAAGGAATTGCTTAAAATGCCTGTTTGCTTTATCTACTAGATTCACAAATAATCGTGATTTGTAATAGATCCAGAAACCAACTTTAAACAGACAAAAAATAGCTTATCTTTGGGTATTATGAGTACAACAGAAGGATTAGGTAAATATTACTAAACTCACATCACTAAGTAAGATAAATTTAGTATACTAGTATATTATCGTCTTAATGCATTATAATTCATATAAATACATTTAAAAAATGTAAATACTGCCCTAACCGGTTTGGCTCAGTGGATAGAGCCTCGACCTGCGGACTGAAGGATACCAGGTTCAATTCCTGCCAAGGGCACATGCCTGGGGGCATGCAGGAGGCAGCTGATTAATGATTCTCTCTCATCATTGATGTTTCTATCTCTCTATCCCTCTTCCTTCCTCTCTAAAATCAATAAAAATATATTTTAAAAAATGTAATTACTACATAACTCATTTTCATTAAATAATATATAGGGTATCCCCCCAAAATATATACACACTTAGCTGATAGTTCAATTGATGTTTCTTTTCAGATTTAACCTATTGGAATTAATAATTATTCAACGTGTGCAGACATTTTGGAGACACCCTGTACATATACTTTTTAAAAAGGCAAAAATAATCAATAATAAAAATGTAATAATAAGTATAGAACTGTCGCCAAACATCTTCTCAGGGATAACCATTTTCCCTTTATAATTTCTTGGTTATATCAACATCTCTAAATAATATTGTTGTATTACTGTTTCTCTTTCTAAATCAAATGTAAATATCTATTGACTCCTTGTTGTTATATTATTTCATTAGCATTTTTCCTGTTCTCCAATTCTATAATTGATAATGTTTAATAATTGTAATATATTTTAAAATATCCCTGGTAATTTCTAATTTGTATTTAAAATATTTAAATACTAGAGGCCTGTTGCATGAAGAGATTCGTGCAATAGGCCTTCCCTTCCCCTGGCTGCCGGCACCAGCTTTCCTCTGGCACCCAGGACCCAGGCCTTCACTCCAGCCAGAGCCTTCAGTCTTCGCTGCTCCGGCCAGAGCCTTCAGTCTTCACTCCAGCGCTTCAGGCCTATGTATGCAAATTAACTGCCATCTTTGTTTGGTTAATTTGCATACTCTCCTGATTGGCTGGCGAGCATAGCAGAGGGACAGTCAATTTACATGTGTGTCTATTATTAGGTAAGATACATACAATAAAATTTAGTTTTTAGGTATACAGTTCTATGTGTTTTGACAAATGCATGGTGGTTTTTTAACTACCACAGTGAGCAAAATATGCAGAGATTCCATAAATCAGAATATTCCTCTTTGTAATCAACCCCTTTCTCCATCCTAAGAACTTGGCATCCTCTATCTTTTCTCATTCTCGATAATTTTGCCACTTCTCGCATGCCATACAAATGGAATCACAAAGCTTCTGAGCTTGACTTCTTTCCCTTATTATAACGTGTTCCTTATTGCTGAGTAATATTTCGTTTTTTGGATTCACCACAGTCTGTCTCTTTGAACTAGATGAAGGGCATTTAGGTTGTTTCCAGTTTTGGGAGTACATAAATAAACTATTATAAACATTCATGTACAGAATTTTTAAAAATATATATTTATTGATTTCAGAGAGGAAGGGAGAAGAAGAGACAGAAACATCAATGATGAGAGAGAATAATTGGTCGACTGCCTCCTGCAAGCCCCATGCTGGGGATTGAGCACAACCTGGGCATATGCTCTGACCAGGAATTGAACTGTGACCTCCTGGTTCATAGGTCCATGCTCAACCACTGAGCAATGCCAGCTGGGCCATGTACAGGATTTTTATGAATATAAGATTTACTTCTCTTGGGTAAATATGTAAGAGGGAGATTGTTGGGTTATATAGTAATTATACCTTTAATGTTATAAGAAAATGCCAATCTCTTGATTGTATCATTTTTGCATTGCTACCAGCAATGTATGAAAGTTATGATTATTCTGCATACTTGTCGTTGTTTGCCAATCTAATAGATGTGCAGTTATATCTCTGGATTTAATTCACATTACCATTAATGATTAATGTTAGTGAACATTTTTTCATATACTTATTTGTCACTCATATATCTTCTTTGGTAAGGTGTCTTCAAATATTTTCCTCATTTTTTTTCTTTTGGTTGTTTTTTTTTTATTTTTGAGTTTTGAGAGTTCTTTATATTCTACTAGAGGCCCAGTGAACAAAAATTTGTGCACTCGGGGGAAGGGGGGACCCTCAGCTCGGCCTGTGCACTCTTGCAGTCTGGGACCCCTCGGGAGATAATGACCTGCTGGCTTAGGCCTGCTCCCAGGTGGCAGAGGGCAGGCCCAATCCCTAAGTGCAGCCCCTGGTCGGGCTCAGAGCAAGGCCGATTGGGGAGTTGGGGCGCCCCCCCTGTCATGCACAGAGCAGGGTGGATCGGGAGGTTGTGATGCCACCCTCAGTCACACTCAGGGTAGGGCCCATTGGGGGGTTGGGGCATCGCCCCCTGTCACACTCAAGGCAGGGTCTAAGGGGAGGTTGCAGCGCCACCCCCTGTCACACACAGAGCAGGGACAATCAGGGGGGTTGGGGCTCCATACACTGTCATGCACAGAGCAGGGTCAATCAGGGGGTTGGGGAGCTCCCCCCAGTCATGCACAGAACAAGGCCCATCAGGGGGTTGGAGAGCTCCCCGCTGTCACTCATAGAGTAGGGCCGATAGGGGAGTTGGGGCACTGCCCCCTGTCACACACAGAGCAGGGCGGATCAGGGGGTTGGGGCTCCACACCCTGTCACACTCAGGGCAGGGCCGATGGGGAGTTTATGGCTCTACCCCGTCACACACAGAGCAGGGCCCGTGGGGGGCGGTTGGGGTGCCACACCCTGTCACACACAGAGCCGCAGGGCGATCAGGGGCTTGGGGAGCTCCCCCCTATCAGGCACAGAGCAGTGCTGATCAGGGGTTTGGGTTCCCTTCCCCTGTCACGAACAGAGCAGGGCAGATAGGAAGATTGTGGCCACACCCCCTTTCACACACAGAGCCGCAGGGTGATCAGGGGGTTTGGGCACTGCCCGCTGTCACACTGATCCCGGTGCTGGGAGGCATAGTACCCTTTTACTATATAGGATAGAGGCCTGGTGCACGGGTGGGGGCCGGCTGGTTTGCCCTGAAGCGTGTCCTGGATCAGGGTGGGGTCCCTACTGGGGTGCCTGGCTAGTCTGGGTGAGGGGCTGAGGGTTGTTTTCAGGCTGGCGGGTGACTGAAGCTCCCAACTGCTCCTTTTTTTCTTTTCTTTTTAATTCTGTGCCAGCTTTAGCTCTGAGGCTCAGTTCCATCTCTTAGGCCTCCACTGCTGAAAGCAGGTATCTGGTTTGTTTGGGTTCTACTATCGAAACACTGTTTCAACTTCTGCTCTGAGATCCTGGCTGGCTGAAAGCAGGTTTCTGGGGTTTTGTTTAGCTTCTATATTTGTAACAATGTTTTAAACTGCAAGCTCAGAGGCCGGCAGCGGCAGGCGGGGTATGTTGGAGTCCTCCATCACTGAAGCAAGCAAGCCTCATGTTCACTTCAAGCTCCCTGGCTGCTGGCTGCCATCTTGGCTGGCAGTTAATTTGCATATTGCACTGATTAGCCAATGGGAAGGGTAGCGGAGTGACACCAATTTGCATGTTTCTCTTTTATTAGTGTAGATGGATCCAACTTTCTTGTGAGATAACACCCAAGTCTTTAATTGGTCTTTTAATTTTTTAACAGTGTCATTTAAATACAAACATATTTATGGATACTATATCCAAGAGCCATTTGCCTATTCCAAGAGTCACCAAAATGATCTACTATGTTTCCCTTTAGAAGTTTACATTTAGATTTATGATCTATTTTGAGTTAATCCTATATAATAAAAGGCTCGTATGCCAATTGTCCCCTCGACCAGCAGTTGGACCAGGAGTTCACCCAGGGGGTGGGTCTGGCTGGTAACTGCCCACGGCCCCACCTACCAGCCAGCCCAGCCCCCGATTGGCCCCCCAACCCCTATCAGGGCGGGCAAGCCAGACCCACTCATGCACACATTCATGCACCAGGCCTCTAGTTATTATTATATAAGATGAGAGATCTGTCAAAGCTTCTTTTTCCTTTTTGTTTTTTTAAGGTGGATATACCAATGTCTCTGCAGCTTTTATTAAAACATTTGTTTTTTTCAATGACTTGCCTTTGCAAATTTGGCAAAAATCAAAGACCATAATTGTGTTTCTCTAATGGACATTCTATGTTGTCCATTTGATCTTCATGCCTGTCCTATCACTGATGCCACACTCTTTTGATTACGGCAGCTTTATGTCAGACAGCACGAGTCTTTCAACTTCACTCTTCTTTTCAAAAGTGTTTTTCTATTCTAATTATCTTTCTTTTTTACATAAGATTTAGGATCATTTTGTCAAAATTTACAATAATTCTGTTGTGGTTTTAGTCCAAATTTTATAAATCCATAGATTGATTTGAAAAAAATTAATATCTTAAGAATATTGAATTTTCTGATCCATGAGCATAGTATGTATATGTACACATATATAATCTTTTTATATAGATTTTCTTTGCTTCCTTAATTGATGTTTTATAATTTTCAACATCCAGATTCCATATATGTTTTTTAAAACTTATACCTACTTTATTATTTTTGGTGCTACTTTAAATGATATTTTTAAAATTTTGACGAGTACTTGTTTATTACTAGTATGCAGAAATCCAATTGATTTTTGTATGTTGACCTTGTATCCCATGATGTTTCTATACTCATCATTTCTAAGAGCTTTTATTGTATAATATAAAGAATTTATGGCATAGATAATCATGTTATCTGAAAATAGAAACACTTGAAAAAAAGCCCCAAGAGAAGTATATTGGCAAAGAAAATAAAACCCACATTAAAGCTAAAACTGCAGTTGTAAAATAATTTCAAGGCTGCAAAATTGCATACACAAGGAGTGGCTGAAAAGGAGAGCATGCAATCTAATATTTATTTCAGATATGGCCATTCAGAATAAGGAAAAATAATAACCACATAGAATAAGTTTCTAGGTATCATTGGATAGTTCTCCTCTGGAAGCAAAATGAGACCTTGGTCCAGACTTCTCCCACTGCCAAAGTGGCAGGAAAGCAGTGTTTCCCCTACAGAATTTTATTGTGTCTGGTCTGGGCTTGCTGTTTTTCCCATTTTTGCTTTCTTTTGTAAATGATAATCTAGAGGGGAGAAGCTTCTTAAACATACCATTTGTTAATGTATCTTCTCTTTCATCTTGAAAACATATTATAGCAAACAGAGTTCTTGGTTGAAACCTAGAAAAACGGACTCCAGTTAACTTAAGCTTGAATAGAAATATTGGGCAAATATAGCTCATAAAATTAACTGAATGACTATTAATTCACTGTTTTAAACTATACAGTAAGAAAAAAGAACCAGGTAGCTACGAACACAGACAATGTCTCTAGAATGCATTGGTTGGATAGCTACTACAGTCTTACATTGGACATTGCTACTAGCCTAATCACTATTGGACAACATATATCACTGATGACATTCCCACCCCATTGGATAATAGATACAATATCACCACTAGTGGAATGACTTGTAGAGTTGTTGATTTATTACTACATTTCCCCAAGAGTTAAACTAACAAATTTCCCAAATAAAGAAGGAAGTTCTAAGTGCTGTAAGAGCAACAACAATAAAAGATGGACAAATGCACACTAAATTTTTTCTACGTAAGATCTGTCATTCTTCAAATTTAGACTGTTTTCCTTGTAAGCTTCACTATAGTCACCTTAGAAATTTTTATTACATTTACAGATTATGTCTGCTCTTTCATTGATATTTTAGTATACAGATTCTTTGTTAACTTTTAATGTAGTAACCCCTTTAATGACACGTGGGGAGGGAGCAAATAGAAAAGCTAGCTTCCACTATAGTTTCAAAAATAAAAATTGAATTAAAATTCTGGAATGTTAATACCTACACTGGAATCCTTAGTCCTTCCTAATCAATTGTTCAATTTCTTTAGAGGGAAGTTCTTCAATTTTTGTCTGAGAGTAACCAGTATCTATCAGTGTAAGGATTTCATGTGGACAATGAGGGAGGCCTACTCTTGTCATTGCACAGAAAGGCTTTACATTATTTAAATGACTCTGTCCCATTCAGACTCCCAGACTCCCTAACCACTCTTCCTAGGCTTGCCCTCACTTTTTAATCTCTCGTTTTCCACCGAAGAGCATTGCTCCCATGTCTATTTTGCCTTCACTTGCTCCTTTTTGTGGACGGTGGCTATTTTCACTCAGTTCATCTATTATTAAGATCATATCTACTGGATTTCCTATTCACAAAGTTTGCACATGTTTGTTTTATTTTAAAATATGTATCAGCCATTTCAGTGGGCTTTTGGTGAGGAGGATAAAACAAATGTGCTCAGGTCACCATCTTGAACCAGAAATATATAGAAGAGTTCTGATATGGACTTGTAACCACTCTTTAATAAGGAAGTACTGAAAATCTTTAGGTCTGTTTGGCAAACAAATCATCTTTGGTGGGTGATTTTTCTTTTTTTTAAATATATTTTTATTGATTTCAGAGAAGAAGGTAAAGGGAGAGAGGGAGATTAAAATATCAATGATGAAAGAGAATCCTCCCTCACACCCCCTACTAGGGATCAAGACCCCAACCTGGGCCTGTGCCCTGACCAGGAATTGAACCATGACATTCTGGTTCATAGGCCAACACTGAACCACTAAGCGTTACCAGTTGGGCAGATATTTTTTTCCATTTTTATGTTATATTATTTTTTTCTGTCTCTTATTTTTCAAGTTTCCCAGCTGTCAGAACTAGAATGTTGACTAAGTTCATTTCTCCTATCAGAATTCCTATTACTAATTGCATAAACTTTTAATATATTTTCTAGTTATTATTTCTTAATGTTTTCATTTCAAAGAACAAATTTACCTGTTAATTATCTCCAAATATCCCCACTTATATGGAATGGAACAATGACTATAGTCAAACTATTTAAGGCAAAAAGTTAACTTGAGGTAAAAAGGTAAACTTGGGAGTTTGCGTTATTAATGATTATGGCATATTGTTTTTCTTTAAAACATTTTAATATCTTAAAAGAGTTAATTTTTCTGCCAAGTTTCGTCTTAAAAACAAGAGTACTTTAAGGACAGAAAGAGCACACTGCTATCTATACAGTACTATATTTTCAGAACTAGAAAGAACAAGGCTATAGCTCTATCTAGTTCGGTCTCACCATTTCACACATGCTAAAATTAAGTGATAAGTTTAATGTTACTAAGTTCAATAAGCAGAATAACTATAACTAGGCCCTTGTTTTCTCATTCTTATACTCATTGTTTTCCTAAAATATCTATTTTCTTTACCTTCCTTTAGCATACCACTACCAAAACAAACAAAAAATCCATATACTTTTACCCTCACCCGGCCATTGCTATATTGTGTGTTCAATGACGTACAATGCCTGATCTACTAACAGTCTGAGAGAAGGGGACTAATTCAGGTGTACTTTGGCCAGTAGTATGTAAAATGCAAATTTATGCTTACATAAAATGATCCTGATCTCTTGGTTCTCTGAATGGCACTAGAATCTGTGTCAGGTTTACATGTTTTAGACTTTATGAATATGTTATTTGCAAATGTTTGAGCAATAAAATAACAAAATTATAAAATACCTTCTGCCAGGATTCTCAAAGCTCTATATGTATGTAATAATTACAACAGTATTAACACATAATAACCAGTAACCCACTAATACTAACTTAGGGAGAAAAAGTTTGGAATAGTGTAACATAACTGCAAAGAGGATTAATTGTAAATTTAAAAAAAAACCTGCAAATATAATTACATTCAAAGAAAAACACAAATCAAGCTGAACACATTTGTCTTTGGGAAAAGAATTATAAAAAATGTTTGGCAGTAAAATGAAACTGCTTATAAGTCATTTCAAAATAATGATACACCCTGGATGACTTTATCCGTTTTATAGCTTTAAAGCTCTGACCCAGTGCCTTGTATGTGCTTTCTCGTAAAGTTATAATCTAATTATGAAGTGACCAAATATGAAAGAGCTGTTGTGAATCTGCTGCTGCCTCCCAATGTTACCTTGGATGTTTAAACCTCTTCTAATGAAAATTGCATGCACTGTCAATAGAAAAAGATTAAATACTATGGTGCAGTGAAGTGAAACAGAGATTGGTTTTTCTCCCTGTTCAGGTTATGATTGGATTGTTGTGAACTCAATATTTGTTCCAAAAGAAAACTTCTTTCTTTTTTTAAATATACATTACAATAATTGAATAGACAAGGTTATTCCTGGAAGTTAAGGGTTATTTTGAAACCATTAAAAAAATAGATGTATATTGTATCTTTTCTTCTGCTCAAAATGCCCATTTACCTCAATCCCAACTCTGTTATTTATGAAAATACTCTACAGTGCACCAGGGGAAAGAAACAGATTTTTCAACTACCTCTATTTCCATTTAGGCGTGTGTGTGTGTGTGTGTGTGTGTGTGTGTTTCAGAGCCCATAGATGCTTTATGGTTCTTCATTTTCTCTGTCCCTTTTATTCTACTTTCTAGCATCCATTTCCAGAATGCCACACTTTAGTATTCTACTCAGGTCACTCTCTAGTTTCTTCTGGAAAATACCTATCTATGCTTTAAAATTACCCATCACCCCATATTGTGCTTTTGATCTCTAGTAACTGAGATTTAACTGGGTACAATGGTGCTGGATTAAAAGCATGCACTGAACAAGGCACATGAACAAACCTGTGATATCTGTCCCCCCTTTGTTTATGTAGAGCAAGTTTGCATAGCACCTCAGATCCAAGGACAAGCATAGATAGGTGACACTCCTAGCTGGTCCGCTATATTTTTTACTCCTATTTTACCTTAAAAGTAAAATAGGTGTCTATACTTTTGTTTATCTTTTTAGACTTGTCCTGAGAGTATGTTTTCATCTGTCTAATTTCATATTTGTGTCATTTTTTTTTCAATATTATCCTAGCCAATGTGTCTATTTAATTCAGTTACATATAATGAAACATCTAAACGTTGAGCATTCATTTAGGCCACCTCGTGATAACTAACCTATTTATTTTCCAGCATCCTCATATATTCTTTCACAATTTTGTTACTTGTGTATTTAGTTGGAAAGACTTCTGAACAAAATCTGAAAAAGACTGATATTTGACAGAGGATTTTCGTACTGCCCATCTCCCGGGCCGCATATTTTTATTTTATGCTCATCTGCTAAAATCTATCTCAACACAAATGCTAGCTGTGCAGCTGTATAAATCATGTGTTTCTGTGACCAGGTGTGCCAAGGATGACTGTGGAGATACCCCTGTTAAGTAATCTACCCACTAGAAGAGATACTGATAACATTGATTTTCAGATGTTGACAGGTTGGCTGGCTTAGGAACCAGATAGTTCAAGATTGTTCCAGAATGTTTTCATTTGAAGCATGATGTGTTAACAGTGTGTTAAGCTTTGGGAACAGTATGAGCACCTTCTATGCTTATAAATACTAGGAAGCATTATCCTTTGTAGATTTGAGGAATCTTCACATGAAGGCTGCTCTATCCTGCTAAGATTTTCTTGTTTTCCTTCCACTGCTGCTGAAAAACTAATAATCTAAATTATAGTGTTGCTGGTTTTTTGTTTAACAATCATAAATTAATTACTCAACATAATCAAAGGAAGATATTTATTTGTTTGATTAATTGATTTATTTCATGTGGAACTGCCCTAAGGGCATCGGTCATTATGAAGTTGCATTATTTTTTTAAATTTAGTTTTACAACGTGATACTTGAGAGATAGGCTACCTTGGATGGACCTGTGATTGCCACATTGAAGCAAAGTGACACTGCCTTACTGGAGGGGTTGAGAAGTTATTTTTATTGTAAGAGGGTGATTTATGATAGTGTCCTTTTTCAGTAATGATCCAATATGAAAAGTAGTGTTGGGGAATGTTTTAAATCATTGTCACAGATCAGTATATATTATCTCATCAGTTTGATGTTTAGGCATATCCTATATAATAAAAGGGTAATATGCAAATCGACCAAACAGCAGAATGACTGGTTGCTATGATGCGTACTGACCACCAGGGGGTAGATGCTCAACACAGGGGGAGCACCACTCAGCCAGAAACTCAGCCCGAAGCCCAGAAGCTGGGCTCATGGCTGGCGAGCACAGAGGTGGTGGCGGGAGCCTCTCCCACCTCTGCAGCAGCACTAAGGATGTCTGACTGATGGCTTAGGCCCGCTCCTCGGGAAGCGGGCCTAAGCCATCAGTCAGACATCCCCTAAGGGCTCCTAGAATGCACAAATCTTGTGCACCAGGCCTCTAGTATTACATATTTGCCTTTCAAGAGAGTTGAAAAGTGACTGTGTCTTTTGTTTTCTGGATGCTCCTAGCCAATGATAATAGCAACCTAAATATCTCTTTTGTAATGTTTACTCTGAAGTCCTCAGAAGTAACGAGAAATCAAGTTTTTCACTAGCACCTAGTCATCTGTTAAAAACTAACAAACTGTCCCCAGCAACTCGTGAAATGTTCAGACAGTTAAATATGGGAAGAAATTTAAAACATTTCATTTTGGTAATATGAGCTAGGAAATAGACTAGTGAATTAAAATTTAAGATTGCTTGAATTCCGATTTTATGTGGAAGTTATTGAATTGCTGTGTGACTTTTCACAACATTTAAGCATAAGAGAGACCAATTATGTGAATTAATTAAAAATTTTCTACCAAGACATTTGGTGTATATAAAATGGGTTGGGTGGATACACAATAGTGCTGATAGTGCTATTGTCTGTCATGGAATTGTGAGGTTTTTTTTTTAAGTTTAATTCTATTCAATTTCTTTTAGATCTCTTCTTTCTCATTTTATTTAAGTGAGTTTCTTGTTGTCTCCTTGACTCAATGGTAGCCTAGATTATTCTGCCTGTCTTTGTTTCTGTTTTTCTGCCCACCATCTCTTGTTGAAACTATCCTCAATCTACAGGCATCAGTGTTGCACTTGGAGGCTTAGAAAAACCTGTGCCTGCAGTTCTAATACAATGAAAATCACATGGAATTTCAATCATGCCCACCCAACAAAACAATTAAACTTGTATGAATAGAAGCCGCTGGTCATTTCTGAAGATATAATATCTTAAGTTTTATTTTGAGAAATAATTCTAGTGTAATAGGTAAGGCTTGTACTTTCTGCTTTGTATTTATCAATTTATGTCCTATTTTGCCTGTTGAACATCTCAATCATAATTCATGTTGACAGATAATGAGTTTTATTATTTTAATATTTTGTTATTTTTGTTCATATGCCTAAAACTAGAAATTGAAAACCATTTCCAGAGCTGTAACTTGGATTTTGTACATCATAATTATATAGTTATGTTAAACAATTTATTGTTCTTTATATTTTCCAATAGTTTTGAGCACTGGCTAGGGGAGAGCAATTTATTATGTATGGTCTTTCAGTGAATAACTAAGAGGAAAATCTCATTCATTATTTTTTTTATTATTAAATCTTTATTGTTCAGATTATTACAATTGTTCCTCTATTTTCCCCCATAGCTCCCCTCCCCCCAGTTCCCATGACACCTTTCGACCTTACCCTTCCCCACTGTCCTCATCCATAGGTGCACGATTTTTGTCCAGTCTCTTCCCTCATCCCCCACACCCCTTTCCCCCCCAAGAATAGTCAGTCCACTTCCTTTCTATGCCCCTGATTCTATTATAATCACTAGTTTATTCTGTTCATCAGATTATTTATTCACTTGATTTTTAGATTCACTTGTTGATAGATGTGTATTTGTTGTTCATAATTTGTATTTTTACCTTTTTCTTCTTCTTCCTCTTCTTAAAGGATACCTTCCAGCATTTCATATAATACTGGTTTGGTGGTGATGAACTCCTTTAGCTTTTCCTTATCTGTGAAGCTCTTTCTCTGACCTTCAATTCTGAATGATAGCTTTGCTGGATAAAGTAATCTTGGTTGTAGGTTCTTGGCATTCATCACTTTGAATATTTCTTGCCACTCCCTTCTGGCCTGCAAAGTTTCTGTTGAGAAATCAGCTGACAGTCAGTCGTATGGGTACTCCCTTGTAGGTAACTGACTGTCTTTCTCTTGCTGCTTTTAGTATTCTCTCTTTGTCTTTTGCTCTTGGCATTTTAATTATGATGTGTCTTGGTGTGGTCCTCTTTGGATTCCTTTTGTTTGGGGTTCTCTGCACTTCCTGGATTGGTAAGTCTATTTCTTTCAGCAAGTAGGGGAAGTTTTCTGTCATTATTTCTTCAAATAGGTTTTCAATATCTTGCTCTCTCTCTTCTTCTGGCACCCCTATAATTCGGTTGTTGGTACACTTGAAGCTGTCCCAGAGGCTCCTTACACTATCTTCGTATTTTTGGATTCTTTTTTCATTTTGCTTTTCTGGTTGGGTGTTTTTTGCTTCTTCACATTTCAAATCTTTGACTTGATTCTTGTAATCTTCTAGTCTGCTGTTGGAACTCTGTATAATATTCTTTATTTCAGTCAGTGTATGCTTAATTTCTAGTTGGTCCTTTTTCATAATCTCGAGGGTCTCACTAGATTTCTTGAGGGTCTCACTACATTTATCGGCGGTCTCACCAGTCTTTTTGAGGGTCTTACTAAATTTATCAGTGGTTTCTAGAAAGTTCTTGAAAAACCTTAAAAGTGTGGTTTTGAACTCTATATTCAGTAGTTTGCTTTCCTCCATTTCTGTCATTTGTGTCCTGTTTCTTTGTCTCCACATTTTTTATGCTTCCCTGTGTTGGTAGAGTGGCTTTGTGTGCTAGGTGTCCTATAGGGCCCAGTGGCTCAGCCTCCCCAATTACCTGAGGTGGACACTCTTGGTGCCCCCCTTGTGGGCTTTGTGCACAGTCTTGTTGTAGTTAAGCCTTGATTGTTGTAGGTATCACTGGGAGGAATTGACCTCCAGGCTAATTGGCTGTGAGAATCAGCTGTGCCTATGGTGGGAGAACATCTGTGCTGGAGACACCCTTATGGGGCAAGACTGGCTTCAGTGGGGCTTTGGTGCTCACTGAGTCTCCCCCCTGAGTGTGTCCCTTATGGAATCTGGATGGTCCCACTCTGACCACTGGGTACACTGGCTCTTGGATCTAAGGAGGTGCTAATTTAACCTCTTCCTGAGGCTACCCAGCAGGAGCTACAAAGAGATCTGCAGATTCCCCTTCCTTGTTTGGGGTTTGGAGGTGCCCAAATGAGGCCCAGCTGTGAAACAATGCAAGCTGCTGTGGGGCCTTGGATCTTTTCTTGGAAGTTCTGGGTCTCTCTGGCCCAGCTGCAGTTTGTTAGGTAATTTTCAGATTGCAAAGGGCCAGGGCATTCCTTTGCAAAAGCCTCTGCCCCAGCTTGGGTGAGGCAGAGTCTCAGAGAATCAACAGGGCAGAGTAAACAGCTATGGCTGATCCTCAGCCCTGCCCTAAGGGGTCCCGTGTCTCAGTGTCCCGGTAATTGCTGCAAGCATCTTTGAGAGAAAGCCACCCTAGAGTTCTGAGTTCTGCCTGCTGCCAGACAGTCCAGTTTCTCCCCATATGAGTCTGCATCCCCAGACACTCACCCGGAACTGGAGTTCAGAGTAGTCAGGGGCTCGTGACTCCCTCCCGATTCAAAAAGACAGCCGCATCCTCAGTTGCCAGCCCTTGCCGCGTGCCCCTCCATACTTCTGCACTTCCGCACCTCCTCTGAGTCTCACTGTGCTTTTCTCTTTCCTTCTAGTTGTAGAATTTCTGCTCAGCCAGGCTTCCTGTGGTTCTGGATGAAGTCCATTTTGTCTTTTAGTTGTATTTTTTAATTTGTTGTGGGAGGCAGCAATTTCTGGTGTTTACCTATGCCGCCATCTTGGTTTTCCAGCCCTCATTCATTCTTTCAAAAATATTTATTAAAGTGCTTTTTGAGTATACAAAGTAATACTTATACTTCAATACGGATTTATGTTACAGTAACCATATGCTTTGACTGTGGTCCTTTTATTCAAAACTAAGGAGATTGCTTGTCAGACAGAATATTAAGAAATTTTGTTGGTCATGTGGGTTACCGTTTAAGCTTATCTCAGAAAGAAATTGTTCATAATTTTTATAAGTCAAATATCTCCCAGTATTCCTTCTAATCAATCTCCTCCCACCATAATACTATAACCATTCATCTGTAAGGCTGTAATGATTGTGTAGGTGCTGATGCTGGCAGCATTTCTTTAGGTGGTGTGGGTGGGTGGGTTTAATAGGAGATACTCAAATGCATCATTTGCACTTTCTTATGAAAGTTGCCTATGTATCATTATATTAACTAAAATGGATGACAAGCATATCATTTGCTAAACCATGTGATACAAAAATATCATTATCTATATTTTATATATAATTAAAGGTGATATAATTGGAACATCCTTTTGCAATCATTTATCTTGCTGATTTAAAAAGACTACGTCTGCTTAACATATATGTGATTAGACCAGAACGAAAGAAGCAAGGAATTGAGACATTCAAAGTTATCTAATACTAAAGTGCCTATTCTGAGACTGGAACAAAGGTATCTATTAGTTTTCTGCATAAATATAAATACATATATTTACATTTTTAATATGGATATGGCATAAATGCATATGGCTTCTTATGATAATAAGGATGACAATAATGATTCCTTAGCAATTAGTAGTGTTAAAGTTTGGAAGGTACCTTATAGTTCATGTATTGTAAACTGTCTCATTTCAACATTGCAGGCAGTTTTTGTTTGTTTGTTTGTTATTTTGTTTTTGCCACTTTTATAAATAGGAAACTCACAATCTGCAGAGAGAGAAAATATACTTTTAAAACATATACGGTGGGGCAAAAGTAGGTCTAGAGTTGTACTATGTGAAACATGGAGTTTATTCTCATAATTTTATTTACTAACTAGAGGCCCAGTGCACAAAAATTTGTGCACTTGGTGGGATGGGGTCCCTCAACCCAGCCTGTGCACTCTTGCAGTCTGGGACCCCTCGGGGGATGACCACCTGCTGGCTTAGGCCTGCTCCCTGGACGATTGGGCCTAAGATGGCAATCAAACATCCCTCTGGCAGCCCAGCAGTCCTTAGGTGATGTCCACTTGCCAGCAGGGAGCAGGCCTATGCTGCAATCAGACATCCTTAGTGCTGCTGAGGAGGCAGAAGAGGCTTCCACCACCACCGCTGTACTGGAAGTGATCAGCCTGGCTTGTGGTTGAGGAGAGCTCCCCCATGTGGGAGCACACTGACCACCAGGGGGCAGCTCCTGCATTGAGCGTCTGCCCCCTGGTGGTCAGTGTGTGTCATAGTGACCAGTCATGCCCAGTCTTTCTGCTGTTAGGGTCAATTTGCATATTACCCTTTTATTATATAGGATAGAGGCCTGGTGCATGGGTGGGGGCTGGCTGGTTTGCCCTGAAGTGTGTCCCAGATCAGGGTGGGGGTCCCGCTGGGGTGCCTGGCTAGCCTGGGTAAGGGGCTGATGGCTATTTGCAGCTGGTCACACCCCCTTCAGGGTGCGGGTCCCCACTGGGGTACCTGGCCACTGTGGATGAGGGGCAGATGGCTGTTTTCAGGCTGGCCACACCCCCTTCAGGGTGGGGGTCCCCACTGGGGTTCCTGGCCAGTCTGTGTGAGGGGCTGAGGGCTGTTTTCAGGCTGGCTGGCAACTGAAGCTCCCAGCGTCTCCTTTTTTTCTTTTTTCTTTTTAATTCTAGGGTTTGTTTAGCTTCTATAATTGAAACTTTGTTGCTTCTGGAGCAAAGAGCTAGGCGGAGGCAGGTGGGGAACCTTAGCTTCCTCCATCACTGGAGCAAGCAAGCCTCCTGCTCTCTTCAGCTGTGTGGCTGCCGGCCACCATCTTGGTTGGCGGTTAATTTGCATATCAACCTGATTAGCCATTGGGAAGCGTAGTGAAGGTATGGTCAATTACCCTTTTATCTTTTATTAGATAGGATTATTGTATTATTTTTCATACTAGAGGCCCGGTGCAGGAAATTCGTGCATTGGGGGGAGGGGGCGGTTCCCTCAGCCCAGCCTGCACCCTCTCCAATCCGGGACCCCTTCAGGGATGTCTGACTGCCGGTTTAGGCCCGATCCCAGGGATTGGGCCTAAACCAGCAGTCGGACATCTCTCTCAAAATCCTTGGCTGCTGGCTCCTAATCACTCACCTGCTTATCTGCCTGGTTACCCCCAACTGCCCCCCCTGCTGGCCTAATCACCCCTAACTTCCCCCTCCCTGCCAGCCTGGTCGTCTCTTACTGGTCCCCCTGCTGGCCAGGTTGTAGGCAGCCATCTTGTGAGGGTATGAGGGTTAATTTGCATATTACCTCTTTATTATATAGGATAAACAGCTGTAAACCTACTTTTGCCCACCCTGCATAGGTGATAACAAAATGCATGCCCTTATATCTTCCCAACACTTTCTAAACATGCTTCCCATGGGGAAAAATTTGCATTTGTTATATATGCATAAAAGGAATTTATAAAATAACATAAATGGCTAGGGTACTATTTGACTGTCTTGTATGGTTTCTATTTTACAGTAGACCCAAAATGTAGTGATCCTGCAATGATACCACTTTTGTTTTTCAGTTCTCTGTTATGTAAGTCATCATGGCACACATCTATAAACTAAGAACCAAGGTGATCTTTTACTATGCTTTTCTCTATTTTTGAATTGTCTATTTTTCATGTTTGTTTTGCTCTTTTCAGTGTAAAATTATTTTGAAGAAGATGCAAGTAACTTTATCCTTTCTTTATTCTTATACTGAGAAAAGCTAAGATATGCATTTTATTATGCTAGTTTATCAAACGCTGTCATTGGTATGGATTTTCATCATTTGATAGATGTGTAGTAGTATATCATTGCTCTAATTTGCATTTATATGATGACACATGATGTTGAACATATTTCATATACTTATTTGTCACTTGTGTATCTTCTTTGGTGAGATCTCTGTTAAGATCATTGACCCATTTTTTAACAAGGTTGGCTGTTTCCTTGTAGTTGAACTAAAGGCCTGGTGAATGAAAATTCATGCACTGGAGAAAAGAGGTCCCTCAGCCCGGCCTGCCCCCTCTCACAGTCTGGGAGAGCTCAGGGGCAGGAGGCGAACTGGCGATCAGGGGAAGACGATGCCCCATCACACCTCTGCTGCTGCCACTGCCAGCAGTGCAAGCCTTGTCCGGCCCTGGTTACCTGAGCTTTGGGCAGCCACCAACCAAGGCTTGCCTATGCCTCGGGCCGGCCTTGGGCAGCTGGGCAGCTAACATTCGAGGCTTGCCTGCACCTCAGGCCAGACCTAGGTGGCTGGGGGGCTGAGAGGACTGGGGGACTCTGGAGGCAGGTGCGCGGAGAGGCTGGGCTTGTGCACCTGCTGCCCCAGTGGAGCTGAGGGTACTGGGTGCTGCCATCTTGTGGCTGTGGGGACTGCCATCTTTGAGTCAATTAGCATATTCTCTCCTTATTGGCTGTGGGCACTGACATCATTGAGGGTGGGGCAGTCAATTAGCATATTCCCTCCTTTTGGGCTATGGGCACTGCCATCTTTGCAATGGTGTGAGGGTCAATTAGCATATTCCCTCTTTATTAGATAGGATTATAGGAGTTCTTTGTATATTAAAATAAGAGACCTTTATAAATGGATAATTTATTCCATTCTGTGGCTTGTCTTCTTATTCTCTTCATATTATCTCTCACAGAGCAGGAGTTTTTTATTTTATTAAGTATAATATTATTTTATTGATCATACTTTATATATTGTATCTAAAACATCATCTCCAAACCCAAGGTCATTTATATTTTCTCTTACATTCTAGGAGTTTTATAGTTTTGCATTTCACATTTAAAATTTTGTTGTGAAAGGTGTCAGGTCTGTGTCTAGACTCACTTTATTGCATGTGAATACCTGTTTGTTCCACAACACCTGTTGAAAGGTTATATTTTTTCCATTGTATAACCTTTGCTATTTTTTCAAAGATGAGTGCTTTAATTTTGTTTATTTTTATTTGTTCTTTATGGTTTTCAAAAAATCTTTACTGTTGAGAGTATTACAGATATCTCTCTTTGTTCCCCCATTTCCTGCCTCCACCCAGTTCCCATCCCACCCCAGCCTTTATCACCCTATTGTCTGTGTCCATAGGTAAGGCATATATTCACATATAAGACCTTTGGTTAATCTCTTCCTGTACCCCCTCCTTCTGAGATTTCTCAGTCTGTTCCATGTTTCCATGCCTCTGATTCTATTTTATTCATTACTTCATTTTTTTCATTAGATGTGTCTATTTATGTTGATTTTTAGATTCAATTATTGATAGATATGTATTTATTGACATTTTATTGATCATATTTTTTATTTCTTGTTCTTCTTGTTCTTGTTCTTGTTCTTCTTCTCCTTCTTCTTCTTCTTCTTCTTCTTCTTCTTCTTCTTCTTCTTCTTCTTCTTCTTCTTCTTTAAAAATATCCTTCAACATCATGTAATACTGGTTTTGTTGTGATGAACTCCTTTAATGTTTTCTCGCCTGTGAAGCTCTTTATATAACCTTCAATTCTAAATGATAGCATTGTTGGGTAGAGTAATCTTGGTTGTAGGTCCTTGCTATTCATAATTTTGAATATTTCTTGACACTCCCTTCTGGCAAAAGTTTCTGTTGCGAAATCAGCTGACAGTCATATGGGCACTCCCTTTTAGGTAACTAACTGCTTTTCTCTTGCTGCTTTTAAGATTATCTCTTTGTTTTTAACCCTTGACATTTTAATTATGATGTATCTTGGTGTGGGCATCTTTTGGTTCCTCTTGTTTGGGACTCTCTGTGCTTCCTGGACTTATAAATCTATTTCTTTCAACAGGTAGGGGAATTTTTCTGTCATTATTTCTTCAAATAGATTTTCAAGATCTTGCTCTCTCTCTTCTCCTTCTGGCACCACTATAATATGAATGTTGGTACACTTGAAGTTTTCCCAGAGGCTCCTTACACTATGTTCAAATTTTTGGATTTTTTTTCTTCTTTTTGCTCTTCTGATTGGGTGTGTTTTGCTTCATTGATTTGATTCTCAGAATCCTCTAGTCTACTGTTGAATCCCTAAAAATGATTCTTTATTTCAGTTAGTGTATGTTTACTTTCTGACTGGTCCTTTTTCATGTCTTTGAAATTCCCACTAAGATCTGTAAAAGTCTCACTAAGTCCCTTGAAGCTCTCATAAGTCTGTTGAAGCTATCATTATGATCCTTGAATAACTTTATAACCATTATTTTGAACTCTGTGACCAATAATTTGCTTGCTTCCATTTCTTTCATTTTTGACCTGTTCCTTTGTCTCTGTATTTTGGCTGCTTTTCTGGGTTTGTTTCTATGTATTAGGTAAAGCTGCTATGTCTTCTGGAATTGGTAGAGTGGCCTGGTGTATTAGGTGTCCTGTACAGCCCAGTGGCTCACCCTCCCCAGTCACATGAGCTGGGCACTCTAGGTGCACCCCTGTGTGTGCTGTTTGCACAGTCTTATTGTAATTGAGCCCTGATTGCTGTTGGCATCTCTGGGAGGAATTGACCTCCAGGTCAACTGGCTATGAGGACCAGCTGTGACTACAGTGGGAATGCTGTTGTGCAGGAGATATCCCCATGGAGCAGGACTTACTTCAGTGGGGCTTTTGTGCTCACTGAGTCTGCCCCTTGAGTGTGTCACTTGTGGATGTGTAGAGTTTTAATCTGGTATGGTCTGAAGCTGTCCATTAGGTGCACTGGCTCTGGGGTCTCTGGCTGGTGCAGTGTCAGCCATTGCCCGGGGCCATCTGGCAGGTAGTACAGAGTGGTCTATAAATGGCTGCTACTTGTATTGGGCTTAGAAGTGCCCAGGGGCAGCTCAGCTGTGAAGCGAGGCAAGCTGGTGCTAGTGCCTTGTCTTGGGCTCTTTATTGATAGGTTTGGGGCATGGTGATGCCAGCTGGTGCTTGTTTGAGAGATTTTAGCAAAGTCTGAAGCCTGAGTCAGGTCAGGCCATTCTTATGGAAAAGCCACTGCAAACAGCTTAGATGGGGCTGTAAATTGGATGGGGCTGGGTATCAGGGAATCACCAGGGCAGAGAAAAGAGTGTGGGTCATGCTTATGGAAACTCAGATATGCTACTCAGCTCTGTGATGGGGAAGGTCCCAGCATAGAAACAATGACACCTGTGAGCACCCCCAGTATAGTATGGGAGAAAGCTGTCCCTGAGTTTCTGTCCTGATGCAAGACAGTCCAGTTCCTCCCTGTATGTCCCTGGATCCCCCAAAGCTATAGCCCAACACGGGAGCTCAGAGAAAGTGGCACTATGTAAGTTTGTGTGCAGGCCCGTTACGGGGAGCTGTCTGCATCTCCAGCATTTATTTTTTGAAATCTAACTCAAATACTTAGAATTATAGGACTTTAGAAGTAATAGAGGGATTTTAATTCCATGCCCATCCTGAGTGCAGTTAGGAAAGAATATACTGAGGTCCAGGGAACTTAAACAATTTGCACAGGGTCACATGGCTAATTTATGGCAAAGTTGGACAAATAAACTAGATTTCCTGAACCTCAGCCCAACAACATTTCCACAGTAAGCTTAAAATCCTTAGCAATTAATATTACTTCAATAATTCATTGATAAGACATTTAATGCTTTATTTGACGAAAGTAAGCTTTGACACACCATTCATTTACTTTATCTTTTCAAAAATCCCTGCAAGGTTATCCTCATTTCTATTTTTGTACACACCCTAGTACAGATTAAGTAATATGCCTAAGGTTATATAACTAATAAGGAATGACATATGAAACATCCCTTTTGCCTGAGTCCAGATCTCAACCTCTTTCAGGGCATTATGTTCACCACTTCAAGTTTTCTTTGAGCAATAATATTATAACTATTCTGGAGAGCTCCTTAGTCTTTGGCATTAGTCTTTATCAGGGCTTAGTTATGACAGTCATCCAAATTTATTCTGGTTCTGCTCCACCATGAGACTTTTTGTAAAGTGAGACTCACATTAGGATATGATCAATAGTAAGTGTTTGGGATGCATATATAAGTAATCAACTAACCTTTGTATGGATGATTACTTTAGCAGTGATTCATTATTTCATGCTCTGAACAGATTTTTATTGTATTTCTGTGTACATACACATATGAGAATTGTACTGATCATCTTCTTTTTAAGCTAACATGATGGCCTTAAATGTTGATCCAAGGTCCAATGCATAACTTTCCTAGGACTCTTAGCATCAAATTCTTTTTAAAAAAAGTGACTGAGTCTTCTCAATGCCTATCTACTGTGTTTCTGAATTAACAACAAATGCAGATTTGTCTTTGATGGGACTTTTATAGCTGCACGCAGCTGGAGAAAAACCAACTGCCAAGGGAACTCAATTTTCTTTATCATCAGTTTGACATTGGTTAACAGATGGCTTCTGGATACCATGGTAGTCTTCTTAATTTGTCTTTTTATATAGTGCAACAAATATCCTTGGTTAATTGCCTGATTATTACATTTAATTCTTTGTCAACAATAGACTTTATTGTTTTGGAACATATTCTATGAGATAACTTATAATAGGCAGATATTTATGGGTTAAAGTACTACCATGCCTTTGAAATGCATAGCAAAACACATAAAGGTAGGCAAATATCTTCTTAAAATCCAGTAGGCTTTCTCTGAAGCATGCCACTTCTCCATAATACAATGGATTCTTGAGAGGTATTGTTATTTATGTAAAAGGCAGAAAAAAGGAAGTCTACAAAAAAGAAGTAGTTGGAAACAAATACAGAGACACTTTAAAGTAAAACATCTTTCCAATTGAACATTAACCTAAGGTTAGCTGCAATTGAAGTCTTTTTTTTTTTTTAGAATTTAAATATTACACTTAGGAGAGTGAAAAATTGTCTCCTATTTCAAAGAGTATGTAAAAATAAGCTTATATACATTTTAGCATCCCTTAAAATGCAAATGTGAACACTTCGATGTCTGCTTTGGTAATCCAAAGAAATGAGCAAACTTTTAAAATATATAGAGTTTGAGATAGTGGAGTCAATTGAGCAATACTGCATACAATATTACTTTGTCACCCACATACTTTATATGTACAAAAAGTAAAATTCAATGCAAGATACGAGAGTTCATTGATCATTGTAAGATCACCTTATGTTGTCAACTCTGACAACTCTGTGTATTGACTTCCCAAACATATCAATGATTAATTTCAGCTTTTACTCTTGGGTTATGTATTTATTTTTTGTATTTTAAAGTTGTAAGACAGTCTCAAAAATGATGCAAAATAATAGTTTTACTTTTACTTAGAATTATAATTTTACTT
The DNA here is from genome assembly GCF_964212035.1 of Myotis nattereri. Classification (NCBI taxonomy): domain Eukaryota; kingdom Metazoa; phylum Chordata; class Mammalia; order Chiroptera; family Vespertilionidae; genus Myotis; species Myotis nattereri. The sequence goes on from NC_138075.1 coordinate 82,018,849, forward strand.
TTAACAAAATAAATTACTCCCTACTTTAAGAATTTTAAATATATTTATGGATGGGCTCAGTGGAATCAGGCAACCCTTAAAATACTACTTTGCCATTATGATAGAATATGATCTGAATGAATATAGGTAGTAATGAATATTCTATTGTAGTTTATACTGCCACCTATGGGAAATGAAAATTCTTAGTAATTAATCTAAAATATAGAAGTTACTGATGGCAATTATAAAAGAAAATTGAAACCTCTGTTTGGATTATATTACTACTTAACTGTTAAAGGAAGATCCATTTGGAGAAAGCTATAAGTTCTTCAGCTGATCCTTAAAAACTCAAATTTGATATGTGCCCATTGGAAATTGAGCTACATAATCTACAACACTCTTTTCTAATTTATAGCTTAAGTGTTAAAATTGTGTTTTTGCAATAAAATAATTAAATGTAACATAGACTGGATTAACTCTGTTTATTGTAAAATCTATGTAAGTAGATTTAATAATGCTTCTATCCGTTTTCTTCATGACCCTTTCTCTTCATTTTTTGCCCTTTTAACATCTATCTTTTCAAACTAGAGAGCAAATGAGTCTATTTTAGGCATTAGCCTGCCAATATAGAAATATACTAAGTACACATATGCTTACTAGAGGCCTGGTGCACGGATTCGTGCACTGGTGGAGTCCCTTGGCCTGGCTTGCGGAAATTGGGCCAAAACTGGCTCTCTGACATCCCCTGAGGGGTCCCAGATTGTGAGAGGGTGCAGGCCAGGCCGAGGGACCCCACGGGTGCACGAATCAAGGCACCAGGCCTCTCGTATGCCTATAAGATCTTTCGTTAATATCTTCCCACTCATCCCCTTCCCTCTGAGACTCATCAGTCTGTTCCACTTTTCCATGCCTGTGGTTCCAGCTCCTGCATTGAGCATCTGCCCCCTAGTGATCAGTGTGCATCATAGCTACCAGTCAATGGTTGAATGGTCAGTTGGTTGGCCGGTCACTTGGGCTTTTATATATATATAGATAATTATGTCTTCTTAATGACTTGCCCTTTTGTGTTAGAAAATGTTTTTCTTTTTCTTTAGTTTTTTTAAAATATATTTTATTGATTTTTTAGAGGAAGGGAGAGGGATAGAGAGGTAGAAACATCAATCAGCTGCCTCCTGCACACCCCCTCCCCCCCCACTGGGGATGTGCCTGCAACCAAGGTACGTGCCCTTGACCAGAATCAAACCTGGGACCCTTGAGTCTGCAGGCCAATGCTCTATCCACTCAGCCAAACCGGTCAGGGCTAGTTTTTAATTTTTTTTAAAATATATTTTATTGATTTTTACAGAGAGGAAGGGAGAGAGATAGAGAGTTAGAAACATCGATGGGAGAGAAACATCGATCAGCTGCCTCCTGCACATCTCCCACTGGGAATGTGCCCGCAACCCAGGTACATGCCCTTGACCGGAATCGAACTTGGGACCCCTCAGTCTGCAGGCCGACGCTCTATCCACTGAGCCAAACCAGTTTCGGCAAATTTTTAATGTCTCTAGTCTTAAAATTGTTTTAAGACAAAAATATGTTTTGCCTTAAAGTTTATCAGATTTGATATTAATATAGCCACGACAGTTTTTTTGGTGATTCTTTTATTTTTAATCTCTTTGTGCCTTTGTATATAAATTATCTCTTGAAGACAGAACAAACTTGGATTTTTTAAAAAAAAATTATTCTGTCAATTCCAGCCTTTTGATTGACATGCTTATCCATTTTATATTTAATGTAACTACTGATAAGGTAAGGTTTAGATCTGCCATATTGTTATTTGTTTTCAACATTTCTTATGTCTTCTTTGGCCCTCTATTCTTCCATTCTTGCCTTCTTTTGTGCTAAATAAATACTTTTTCTAGTGCGCTATATTGATTCCCTTGTTTATTTTACTATATTTTTGTGATATGTTTTAAAATTGTTGCCTGGGGATTACAGAGTAACATATTAACTTAAACCAATCTAGCTTTGATTAATGTCAACTTAATTTCAATAATTAAAAATTTTGTGTCCAGAATCTGATATAGAATTCCTGGTTGACAGCTTTGCGTTTACCAATTCATTGGCCTCTGACCTTCATTATTTCTCATGCAAAGTCAGCTATTTGTCTTATTGAGGATCCTTCATATATAATGTGTTTTTTTTTTCTTGTTGTTGTTGCTTGTTTGTTTGTTTTCTTTTGCTGACTTCAAGATCCTCTCTCTGTCTTTGACATTTTGCAATTTCACTAGGATGTATTTGGGTATGGATATTTTTGAGTTTAACTTATTTGGAGCTTATTGAGCTTCTCTGATATTTAGATTAATATTCTACATCAAATTTGGGAAGTTTTCAGCCATTATTTGTTCTAATGTTCTTTCTACTCCTCTTTTCTCTTTCTTGATCACCATTGTGAATACTTTTATTTGAGGGTGTCCAAGTAGTTCTGTAAGATGTGGTAAATCTTATTCATTTTTTTTTTATATTCTTCATGAATGATTGAGAAATCTCAACTATCTACCTTGAAGTTTGCTGATTCTTTATTCTGTCTGTGGAAATCTACTTTTGAGTACTTTTTATAAATTTTTCTTTCAGTAATTTTATTTTTCAACTAAAGAATGTGTACTTGGTACTTTTAAAATTGTTTTTGTCTCTTTGATTGAGTGAGAGATTGTTTCCATAATTTGCATTGATTCTTCAGACATGGCTTCATTTTTTCCCCCTTAATGTTTATAATAGCAGATTTTTTAAAAAAAAAAATGTATTTAGTAAGTCCAGCACCTAGCTTTCCATAAAGGTGGTTTTTATTGGCTCCATTTTTTCTTTCTTTCTCGTGTATGGGCCATACTTTTTGGGGTTGTTTTTGCATATCATTGTTTTTTTATAGAAAATTGAACATTTGAAATAATATAATGTGGATACTCTGGAAAACAGATTTCTATTTATCACCAGGGTTTGTTGTGGTTACTGTTTTTCTGGGCTAATTCTGTAAAGTCTATTCTTTGTCATGTGTGGCCACTGAAGTCTCTGCTTCAGTTAACTTAGTGGTGAGCTAATAACTGGACAAATATTTCATTAAACGCCTTGAACCAGTAAGTCTCCCAATCTTTGTAGAGGGATTCTGTATGTGTGGTGGGATGTGACTTCAATTCTGCAGGAGTTTACAATTATTCTTTATCCTTCATTTCCAGCTTGTGTAAATCTTGAAGGTCAACTAGAGATGAGAGATGAGGGAACTCTCAGCTGTCCTAGGGTTATGTTGGAGCCTATTTAAGCCCTCAATGGGCATCTCAAAACATGTAATTTTCCTTTTAATGTTTTTGGTTACCCTATTATTTGGTCTAACTGATACCACTAAATTTGGCAGCTTCTATATTAAACAATTGATGGTGATTGCTTTTGACAAACATCCTGGGACAAGGCTTTCCCACTGAGCAAGCTCTGAATCAGGTTAAATGTAAAGCCTTACAAGGAGGCCTAGAGCGCTGCCAGAAAGGTCAAATAGTGACAATTCTTTGAGGGGTGGGGTTTTATGGAAGCTCCAAATCTATTTTTCCCCTTCAGAGTCTGCCAGGCAGTTCGTTTTTAAGGTTACCACAAGGGCTGGCAAGAAGAGAATGTGATAAGAAAAGTTAAAATACCACAAAATTCACTATTTTACTGAGATTCAGCTACTTTTCTTAAATAAATGCATCTTGGATTTTTAGCTCCTTGTTAATTTTTAGAATTCTGAAAAAGTTGATTTTGACAATTCTTTCCTGTGTTCTGATTAATTTTTATAAAGGAGCAGTTTCTCCAAGGTTCTTAGTGTAGCATTTTAGAAATCCTTGCCTCTTCCTAACCTAATTCTAAGGAATAATAAATCTTTCCCTACATGTAGGAATTTGAGATTATCACTCCAGTGATACTGATAGGAAAGAACCTGATCAGTGATTCAGAGTAAGCCTTATTCCCAGGGTTTGGCAGCAAAACAAACCTATTCATGCATTGAGCTAGTTCAGGAACACTACCATTGCTCTATGGTCTCACAACTCTCACAAATTAAAGAGTACTACATAAGAACTGCATTGGGGCCCGGCCAGTGTGGCTCAGCTGGTTGAGTGTCCTCCCATGCAAGGAAAGGTTGCCAGTCCACACATGCAGGAGGCTGCTGATTGATGTGAGAGTTGTTCCATTCTCACATTGACGTTTCTCTCTCTCTCTCTCTCTCTTCTGCTCTCTTCCTCTCTCTGTAAAAATGCATGAAAATATTTTTTTAGAAAGAACTGCATTGAATATTCAAAGTTTATAAATGATAGTTTTTACTTTTTTGGTAGGATTTTATAGGCCCACCATTTTAGCTCTTTAAAATATGGACTTGTGTTTATTTAAATGAATCATATACATCTGTATTTTATTCTCATCACTAATTAGTTTGAGTAGTTCTTATTATCTATGAGATCTTCTGCAAGACTAGAATTTCTCTGAGGGCTGAACTTTCAGTGTATTTAATTTTTAATACCTTATGTCTTATAAAGTACCTAGTACTTTCTTTTAATTAATCAATTTAGAAAATATATTTAAGGACTTAGTATATACAATCACTGTGAATTGATATAAGGGATATAAAGTGGGGAAAATATCTATTCTTGATAACCTCATGTCTCTTAGAAATTTAATGCATCTTCCTCACTTATATTATTATATTATTTATATTTGTATTATTATATATTATATATAAATTGAGTATATATGAAGAGTAATTAAATATAAATTAAAAGAATTTTTTGACATTCTCCAAAAATTTGGTTATTAAAAATATCCTACCTTACATGTAAATTACTATGTTCTGCAATTGAAAGAGACAGAAAACTTGATGACATTCTAAGTATATTGATATTATGACTTTCCTACAAAAGTCATAAAGAATATGGTATCAGAATTAGCATTCCATGGTAATAGGCATATTCCATATCCCATCCTTATGGATAGTTGAGTATATGACACTGATGTCATTTAAAGAAAAGCCAAATGGCTAAAAACTTGAATTTTATGTCTTAGATTAGGCAGCTATAACAGACTTGGGGGGCGGGGGGATTAAATAAAAGACATTTATTTCTCACAATTCTGGAGACTGGAGAGTCCAGGATCAAGCTGTTGACAGATTGGGTTCTTGATTGTAGTCATCTTCCTTGTTTGCAGATGGCTGCCTTCTTACTGTATCTTCACGTCAGAGAGAGGGGGAGCTCTGGTCTTTTTCTCTTCTTATAAGGACATTAATTCCACAATAAGTCCCCCTACCTTTAATGACCTCATCTAAACTTAAAATCCCAAAGACCCCATCTCCAGATACCACTAAAATGGGGCTTAGGGCTTCAACATATGAGTTTGACAGGACAATTCATTGAATCCATAACAAAGCATAAGTGAAAATGAACATTTACTTTTAAAACTGAGTGCAGAGGATAATTTTTGAACTTTAAAATTTTATTAGACATGGAGGGGATTAGAAGAAATCAGACAAGCTAATTAAAGACACAGGTTCAGTCATAGAGTTTAGTTTCCACTTGGAAAGGTTGAGCAATTACAAAACACAGTACAGTCTACATACCACAATGTCAATATTGTGATGCTTATGATGTGGATATCCTGGAGCCCAATTTTGTGGTTTACCTTTGTTATCTTGAAGGAATCCTTTCTAACTGCTCTCCTCTCTCTCACACACATATCTTGTCTTAAAAACAAATTTCTCCACCTTCAGAAGAACATATTGTCCAAAATGAATTAGCAAATACTTTCCAAATATCAAAGCCAAAGAGTACTTGTTTGCAGTCTTGTTTTATGTAGTTTTAAAATAATTTTATAACTTTACAAAACTACTTAATTTGACTTTTTATTACTATATCATCCTCATGTTCTCTGAATACTGTCGTAAAAAGAAAGCCATATTGTGTATTAATAAAATATATTTCCCCTGTGTTACTTAACATATGGTTTATTGTAGTTCTCTCATGATGTCTATCTATGTATTTATGTTTATAAAACTTTAACATAAAGGGAGTTTCTATAAGAACACTTGGAATATAGACTCTCAGCAAAATTTCTCCTCTATTAACTCCCTTTTGGGGTAATAGAAAACATAATATTACATGTAGAGCAGTTTCAAACCTCACATTTTGTTCATTTTAGTATTTGCTTTTATGCAATACCTCTACATTTGTTTTTTATGTAAATGAATACAATCCAGGGATTGATGATACACCTCTGGGTTTTCTTGATGCAAATTCACAGAATATTTAAGGTATTTAACTAATTATTGGGCTCATCTTGTAAAACCATGAAATATATTTTGAAAGTAAAATTCACAATGTCTCCAAACTCTATCTTTCAACACTGAGAAAATCTGAGACATGCTTGGGAACCTTCATTTTAAATGATTGCTTTGAAATAAACACTATTAAATAGGAACTGTAGAAAGAGCAATTTAAGGAAGTATAGTGGGGGAAAGTCATGGAATTTGATACTACTACTTGTTAACTGCTCTGGGTGATGAGTGTGAAACTTAATTTGTATTAATCAATGTAAGGTGAAGAGAGCACAAATTAATTTGACATGCAGATTTTGTACATTAGTAATGATGCGGAAAGTATTCTGGGCCCAAGAAAAAGCAGCATATTTACCTCTTAAGTCAGGGGATCAAACTGTGCCCTGCCTGTAGCAACATTGTGCATATCCTTTTTAAGGCTGAATTGGGCAAAATCTCTAAGATAGCCCCTTTGGTGTTCTTGATAGTAAACTGATGAAGCAAAGGTGACTGTCCCACAGCCATTATCACTAAGCACATCATACCACAGTGTGGGGTTGGGGAAGAAACACGTTTAATCTGGAGATACATTTTACAAAAGGTAATTGCACCGTGGCTAGCAATAGTCCTGAAATAAATCAAAACCTTGAGCTTGTTCTCACTGCTTTTTGGGTCCTTACTGAAAACAAAGACATCGTTGACTTCTGCAATTTTGATACCTGCAGGTATGATAAGCATGTGATAAAATTGTTGCTCTTCCATCAGGAAAAAAACCATTATATTACTAGTTATATGTGTTTTTATTAAGGAAAAAGTTACTGTGAATTGTATTCAGAAAGCCCAGTGTTGTGAAATCCGTACTCCCTGATGAAATGTTGCAGATAGTTTGTTAATGTCTCTGGCTCAGTCATGTCTTTCAGAAAAATATAGGAGCTAAAAATAAAGTGAGGAGAAAAACATCTTCCTAACATAATGCCTGCCCAGTTAACAGCTACTTACCATAATAGCTTTTGAATATTTGTACTGTTTTTGACAAAATCTCTTTTGTTCCAGCATGATGATTTTTTTTCAGTTAAAGGCACACTAAATGAATATGCTGTGAAAAGTGGTACTTTGACACTTTAATTTCAGGCAAAGACACACTCAATAATTTACTTGACCAAAGAGTTCCTATAAAAATTATAGAAAAAAATTGAATTTTGTCCCAATGTTTGGATAAACCCATGTTTTTCTTTTGTATGTATGTCAAAAAAAAAAGATGAAGAAATAGCATCTTTTTTTCTTTTTATTCTTGCATCTCTTGTGTACATGAACAATATCCATGTATGTCAAAATGCTCTATGGATTGATTAGCTTTTCTATTTTGCTCTAAATGTATTAGTAGCATTTGAGTGCAGGATAACTATGAGATATAGAAAGGGTGAAAACTTGGTAGAAAAATAATGCACTTAAGAATGGACCAAAAAAAAAAATAGAAATTGCTTCTCATCTCTTTTCCACCACTACTATATAGTCTTTTATTTTCTCTTAAGAATAATAACTGGGTCTTTAGTGCAAAATTCTTTATATAAAATGTTGGGACTATTAATATCATTGCTATGGTGATTTGCTCCTTGATAAAAATACTGAGAGATATATTACTAACTAGAGGCTCAGTGCATGAATTCGTGCACGGGTGGGGTTCTGCTGACTGGCCCTGATGGGGTCCAATCAGGGGAGGAGAGATGCGGGAGGTTGGCCAGCTGGCTCCTCTCCACATCGGGGAGTTGGGAGACAATCAGGGGCAGGGACAGCCTGTGGGGAGGGGCCACGGATGGTTGGCAGGCCGGCTCCGCCCCCAATTGAGGTGTGAGGGCCAGCGATTGGGGGTGAAGGGAGGCGATTAGGGCCTGGATCAGGCTGGTTGGCTGCCACAGTGCGTGTCATAGCCACTGGTCGTTTCAGTCCTTCTGGTCATTCTACCGTTCTGGTCACTGGACTTTATATATATATATATATATATATATATATATATATATATATATTCATTTATTTATTTTATATTTTATTGATTTTTTACAGAGAGGAAGGGAGAGGGATAGAGAGTTAGAAACATCAATGAAAGAGAAACATTGATCAGCTGCCTCCTGCACACCTTCACTGGGGATGTGCCCACAACCAAGGTACATGCCCTTGACTGGAATCGAACCTGGGACCTTTCAGTCCTCAGGCTGACGCTCTATCCACTGAGCCAAACCAGTCAGGGGAATATATATATACACATATATATAGTCTCAATAGGTGCAGTTGTCTGACTTTAGAGTTGGGAAAACTTATAAATTTACTTGGGATTTTTAAAGTCTTGGAAAAATAATGCCATTGCATAAAAAGGGGACATAGAGATTACAGCACAGTGATTTGAGCATCATTTAAAAATACCTAACACATAATGAGTATTCTTATGTGCCAGACACAAGGCATATGTGTATTATTATTATCTAATTCTATCCTACAAAAATGTGATTATGGCATAATACCTTTTGGATGAATGAGAAAATGGAGGCTCTCAATGATTAAGTTCATTTTATAATGTCCTGCTGCTACTGCATTGTATTTCTAGCACCAAATCCATTGTTTTAAATTTAGGCCTACTTGTAAAACTAATATACCATACTATATCTTTTAGGAATGAGATACTCCATTCAACTCTGCCATCAATATTTCCCAAGTCATTCTCTCAGGTGAAGGCTTCTTATTTTTTATAAACCATTTCGTCCACTTAATCACCTACATCAAATTTTAAACACCTATGAAATTCCAACAGTTATTCAGATATTAAAAAATAATGATTGAGCACTCTTTCTGTGCCAGTGAGCGAGCACTCTAGGTCGTAGAGATACATCAGTAAATGAGACAAACAAGATTTCAGTCCTCAAGAAAAAAAAGAAAATACCAAATATTAATAGGTGCTGGAAATAACAGAATAATGAAATAGAGAATAACTATGTGTGTGAGAAAAATTAATTTCTAATCATACTTTCCTATTCTTATAACTTTGTCACTTCATTTCTATCACTTTGATAGCATCAGGATTTTTATTTCCTAGATATTTTCAATTTCTCAATCTAACCCTACACCCTCTATCCACTTTCATTTATTTTCTTACCTAGCAGAGTTTCTATAATTCAATATGTCAGCCACTCTCTATCTAACATTTTTATCCTCCCACTCCCATTATTTTCCTTTCTTTTTCCTTTGCCTTACAACTAACCTTGGGATAAAACTAGAAACTACTTTCTAAAAAAGGATTATATCATGCTTATTGAGTTATTAAAATACTAGAGGCCCGGTGCACAAAAATTTGTGCACTCAGGGGGGTCCCTCAGCCTGGCCTGTGCCCTCTCGCAGTCTGGGACCCCTCAGGAGATAACAACCTGCTGGCTTAGGCCTGCTCCCAGGTGGCAGAGGGCAGGCCCAATCCCTAGGTGCAGCCCCTGGTTGGGCTCAGAGCAGGGCAGATAGGGGAGTTGGGACGCCGCCCCCTGTCATGCACAGAGCAGGGCAGATCAGGAGGTTGCGATGCCACCCTCAGTCACGCTCAGGGTAGGGCCGATTGGAGGGTTGGGGCACCGCCGCCTGTCACACTCAAGGCAGGGTCGATGGGGAGGTTGCGGCACCACCCCCTGTCACGCACAGAATAGGGACGATCAGGGAGTTGAGGAGCTCCCCCCTGTCACTCACAGAGTAGGGCCGATAGGGGAGTTGGGGCACCACCCCCTGTCACACACAGAGCAGGGAGGATCAGGAGGTTGGGGCGCCACACCCTGTCACACTCAGGGCAGGGCCGATGGGGAGGTTATGGCTCTATCCCGTCACACACAGAGCAGGGCCCATAGGGTTGGGGTTGGGGCGCCACATTCTGTCTCACACAGAGCCACAGGGTGATCAGGGCATTGGGGAGCTCCCCCCTATCAGGCACAGAGCAGGGCCGATCAGGGGGTTGGGGCCTTCCCCTGTCAGGAACAGAGCAGGGCGGATAGGGAGGTTTTGGCCCCGCCCCCTGTCACACACAGAGCCACAGGGCGATCAGGCGGTTTGGGTGCTGCTCCCTGTCACGCTGATCCCAGTGCCAGGAGGCCTCGTGGCTCCGCTGATCCTGGTGCTGGGAGGCATATTACCCTTTTACTATATAGGATAGAGGCCAGGTGCACGGGTGGGGGCCAGCTGGTTTGCCCTGAAGGGTGTCCTGGAACAGGATGGGGGTCCCGCTTGGGTGCCTGGCCAGCCTGGGTGAGGGGCTGATGGCTGTTTGCAGCTGGTCACACACCCTTCAGGGTGGGGGTCCTCACTGGGGAGCCTGGCCAGTCTGGGTGAGGGGCTGAGGGCTGTTTTCAGGCTGGCAGGTGACTGAAGCTCCCAACCGCTCCTTTTTTTCTTTTTTTTTATTCTGGCCTAGCTTTAGCTCTGAGGCTTGGCTCCAGCTCTTAGGCCTCAGCTGCTGAAAGAAGGTATCTGGTTTGTTTGGGTTCTATAATCGAAACACTGTCTCAACTCCAGCTATTAGATCCCGGCTGGCTGAAAGCAGGTTTCTGGGGTTTTGTTTAGCTTCTATATTTGTAACAATGTTTCAAACTGCAAGCTCAGAGGCCGGCAGAGGCAGGCGGGGAACATTGGCTTTCTCCGTCACTAAAGCAAGCAAGCCTCATGTTCGCTTCAAGCTGCCTGGCTGCCAGCCGCCATCTTGGCTGGCAGTTAATTTGCATATCTCCCTGATTAGCCAATGGGAAGTGTAGCAGAGGTATGGCTAATTACCATGTTTCTCTTTTATTAGATAGGATGTCATCTCTGCCCTGGCCAGGTAGTTCAGTTGGTTAGAGCATCATCCCTATATGCCAAGTTGCAAGATCAATTCCTGGTCAGTGCGCATATAAGAATCAACCAATGCATGCATAAATAAGTGAAACAACAAATCTTTCTTTCCTCTCCTTTCCTCTCTCTCTCTAAAGTCAATAAATATAAAATTAAAATATATGATCACATCTTCAGGTTTTTTGCATCCCTCAACTGTTTTTGTATTTATCTCTGATCAGCTTTTTGTTCCTTGTTCTCATATATCTACTCAACAGGAAATACCTGTCTTGCTTTTCTCATATTTTCTATACCTGCTCCTTAAAGTAACTGATCATACCTGCTCCTTAAAGTAACTGATTATCTGCATACATAACTTAAAAAAATAGATATATACTTTCTCAATGGTGTGTTCTAACTTAAATGGCATTATCAATTTTTCATTTCCTTTGTTGTGCCTGCTCTGAAAATTTTAGAGGAAGCATTGTCCCTCCTTGAATTTACTTATACTGTAGATCCTTTACTGTCTTTTTTTCCACAGGCCTTTCACCAACTACTATACAACATTTTCTTCTAAGTGAGTACATATGTCTGTATTACTCTAAAACAAATAATATTGATAATGAAATTCTCAACATTTAATCCCATCTCATTTTGGTCTTTTTTTCTTCTTCATTTTTCCTTCAAATTAAATGTAATTGGGAGGAGTGTTTGTTGAGTGACCTTAATGCCCGAGGCTATGGTGTGCTGAAGCCAGATGCTTCTGTGGTCACTGTGGGGTGGAGTCTGTTAGGCTGACCAGAAATTTGCGTCTGCTGGCCAGCGCCCACCTCCCCTGGGCAGAGCTGGAGGAAAACACAGTAACCCTTGCTTTTTGGCTGAACCTTTTATAACCCCACCCCTTCCTCAGAAACATATGCTTGCATAGTTTGAAACCTTGTTAAACGAACTTGGGAATTCCTAAATGTTCAGGCTCATATATTTATAGATAATCACCTTATTTAACTTTATGAATACCTATAATTCTGCATAAAAATGATTATTATTATGTTGATAACTTTAGCTGTATTTTTTCATATTTATGTTCATATAGTTTGAGATTATATGTGTATTCAAATATTTATTTACTAAATTTCCTGAATATGGACATTTAGGATGTTTCCTTTTTTTTTTTTTTTTTGTAAAAAACTTCTCAATTGTAAAGATTTTGTTTATAGATAATCTGTCTTTTTCCTTCAGCTACTTTTAAAGTTTGTCATTGTTTTTGGTGCCTGTAGTTATGTTAATATCTGTCTAGGTATCTATCCTGTTTGTGTTTTTTTTCTCTCAAATCTAAGAGTTCATGTTTTTCTTCAATTATGGAAAATTATTAGCCATTATTTCTAAAAAGAGTTCTTTAATCTCAACCTTAGTTTCTCCAAGACCTCTCTTTAGATCTTCTCATCTTATTTTCTTTTTTTTAAAAAAAATATATTTTATTGATTTTTTTACAGAGAGGAAGGGAGAGGGATTGAAAGTTAGTGCTGGGGTCCAACCCCAGCAGGTCCAGGGGTCCCCAAAGGTGTGGACAGAGCCGGCAAAGAAGGAATGACACGGAGACAGCGTTCAGTTGATCAGCAGCCTAGCCAGGATCTCTAGCCAGGATCTCCAGCCAATTTCTGTTCAGGATCTCCAGCGAAGTTCTGGTTAGGAACTCCAGCCAGGTTCTGTGTCCATGTTCTCTTGCTAGGTTCTCCAGCCAGGTTCTCCAGGTTCTCCAGCCAGGTTCAGTCACCAGGTTCTAGTCAGGTTCTCTTGCCATGTTCTATCCAGGTTCTGTAGCCAGGTTCTGTCTCTAGGTTCTTCAGCCAGGTTCTCTTGCTAGGTTCTGTCTCTAGGTTATGTGGCCAGTTTCTGTCCAGGATCTTTTGCCATGTTCTCTCCAGCGAAGTTCTTCTGTCTCTAGGTTCTGTGTCTAGGTTCTGTGTCTAGGTTCTGTGTAGGTTCTGTGTCTAGGTTCTGTGTCTAGGTTCTGTGTCCTGTTGTCTTGTTACATCTGTATTTATACCAGTTGATTCCAATCCTATCAATCTCTATTCCAAAGGTTAGGCCGTTTCTTATCTCCATTCCAGGGAGTAAAGATTATGTAGCTTAAGCATGATTGTTCGTAGTTAAAGTGATTAATTACCCGCCTGGCACTTAGTTAAGGGGTTTTATTCCCTCCCTAACTTCAGGGGAAAATCCCTACCTGGGGAAACAACCTTTCTCAGGGAGGTGACCTTGGTTAAAACACATAGTGCCAAGAAGGTGAGCAAACATATTAAGAACAGTATGCCATATATGCCAGGTCCCTTGAAACAGCAGGATGGACCGGCTCCCGGCAAGTTAGAAACATAGATGAGAGAGAAACATCGATCAGCTGCCTTCTGCACACTCCCTATTGGGGATGTGCCCGCAACCCAGGTACATGCCCTTGACTGGAATCGAACCTGGGACCCTTCAGTCCGCAGGCCGACGCTCTATCCACTGAGCCAAACCAGTTAGGGCCTATTTTGCATGTTTTTAAATCTTTCTTTAATTTGGTTAGTTTATACCTTAATATGAGATTCTAGACAATTTTTTCAGATTCATATTTTACTATATTATTACTATGTTTAGTTATGGCTAATCTGCTATTTCACCCGGTTGTCCAGTTAAACAATTTTAAAGCAATGTTTTTTATGACTAGATTTTATTTTGCTTCCCCTGAAAGTTCTAAAATGGAAGGTGCTCTATCTCCCTATCTTTCTTCTTTAAATCATGAGATTTCTTGAGTTGGGACAGTTATCTGTGTTTTTAAAAGTTCTGAGATAATTTTGATTTTTCTCTCCCTTGTACTTTCTCTGCATCATCGATGGTAGATCACATGTTTGGAACAATTCTCTGTGAATCTCAATTTTTTTAGCTACATGAATTAGTTGAGGTTATCCATCTTATTTTACCAAAAGCTACCATTGCATTTTCTAAGTCACTCATCTTTTTCAGCTGTACCTAAGTTATTTATATGCAGATGGTTTTATGTTTTTAGTTTTAAAGTCCACAATCATTTTCTAATAGCCATAGTGCCATGGATTTAATGTTCTCTTTAACCTTCTAGATGTATTATTTACAGTTTCTTTACATATCTGTTATAGTTCTGTTTTCTCTGTTAGATCTTCTGATTATTGTTTGGTGCTCCTCTAATAATACATATTTTTAAAACTTTAGTCATATGCTCATCTTTGTTTTTGAGTTTTCTACTAGTAATTCTCTGATGCTGTACTAGTTCCACAAATCCTGTTACAATAGGTCATAGTAATGGTGAGATGTCTATCATAGACACCAGAATTTTGACATTTGGGCATGAGACCTCATTACTCTTCCAGAGTCGTGTCAGTGGCCTGTCCCTTTGGTGCACATTGCTATAACCTTTGCTTTAGTATCAAGGGCAAATTTTTCTGTTGCCAAAACCTAGGTATCATTTTCAGAAAGGGGCTGATCTAACCAGCTGATAGTGCTTTCTCAAACTCTCTAGTCTTCTGATAACATTTTTTTAATTTGCATTTCAGAGTTATTTCATATATTTTTTATTTATAAAAAGTACTAGAGGCACAGTGCACAAAAATTCGTGCACTCAGGGGGTCCCTCAGCACAGCCTACACCCAGGGAATCAGGCCTAAGCTGGCAATCAGACATCCCTCTGGCAGCCCGGGAGCCTTTGGTGGTTGTCCAACTGACATCATACGGCTGTCACGAAGTGGGGAGAGGCTCCCGCTACTGTTGCTGTGCTCATAGCCGTTAGTCCAGCTTGTGGCTGAGTGGAGCTTCCCCTGTAGAAGCGCACTGACCACCAGGGGCAGCTCCTGAGTTGAATGTCTGCCCCCTGGTGGTAAGTGTGCATCATAGTGACAGGTCATTCCAGGTTGTTCGCCTTTAGAGTCAATTTGCATATTACCCTTTTATTATATAGAATATTTATGTTTGACACATAGAAAGCTGAACATATTTAATGTATACAACTCAATATGTTTTGGGATAAATATACACCTATGAAATCACCACTGCCATCAAGGCCACAGACATATACATCAACTCTCAAAGCTTCCTCCCATCTCCTTTATTATTGTTTGTATTATTATTTTCTTTCCCTGTGGAAATAACACACAGCATAAGGTCTACCCTATAGAAAAATTTAAGTATACAACATGTTATTGGTAGCTATGTGCAGTCTGCTTTATAATAGATTTTCAGACTTATTTATTTGCATAAGAAAAACTGTCCAAATTAAAAGCGGATATTTAAAGTTGTCTTTTTTTTTTTTTGTAGGTGCTATGATTATTTATAGAAAATCCTAAAAATTCAATTAAAAAACTGTTTAAACTGATAAGCAAATTTAGCAAAATTACAAAATATAATAAACACACAAAAATCAATTATGAACATGAACTGTCTGAAAACTCTATTAGGAAATAAATCCCATTTGCAATTACATCAAATAAGTAAATAAAAAAGAAGAAATTTTACCAAGGAGATGAAACATCTGTATACTGAAAGCTATAAAACTATGATAAAAAAAATGAAGAGACACAAATAAATGAAAACATACCCATGTTAATGGATAGAAGAATTCATATTGTTAAACTGTCCATATTATCCAAAGTGATTTACAGATTTAATGCAATCCCTTTCAAAATTTCAATGTCATTTTTCAAAGAAATAGAAAAAGCAATCCTAAAATTCATGTGGAACCACAAATATTCTAAATAAAGAAAGCAATCTTGAGCAAGAAAATAAAACCTTGAGGCATCATACATTCTAATTTCAAATTATGTTACAAGGCTGTAGTAATGAAAACAGTAGGATACTGGTGTAAAAGCTGCCATGTAGAGTGATGAAACAAAATCGAGAGCCCAGAAATTAACCCACACATATTCAGTCAACTAATCTTTGACAAAGGCTCCAAAAATAAAAAATGGAGAAATACAGTTTTGTCAATAAACAGTATTGGGAAAATTGAATGTCCACTTGGAAGAGAATGAAATTGAACCTGTATCTTTTTTTTTTATTTCCAAAGTTCCTGAAAAAGAGGACTAGTTTATTTTTAGTATTAAAGAGATTAACATTAGTTCTCATTATTCTGACTCGTCTCTATTGAAACTCACCAGATTAGAAAGTTGTAAACTCATACAGTTTCTAATAACTCTTACTAACTCTTAAGAAAGGACTTACAACAATAGAAGTTATGTGGGTAGGAAAGATCAAGGAGTAGACAATGCCAGTCAGAGGTATCCAGGGAGAAAGAAGGCTTTCCGTGACTGAAATAATATTTCTTGTCTATGGTTTAGGAATAAGATGCTTCCATTAGGGACTGAGAAATCAAGATGAGAAACCTTCAGTATCCAAACTGGATGCCTGAGTTCTCTGCCATGACATTTTTGCAATCAGTTGGAGAAAGAGGCCTAAAGAAGAGGAAGGAATTCTCAACTTCTGATCAATCTCTAGGCACCAGGGTAGGAAATAAGCCAGATACAAAGACAATCACTGTATTACCTCACTATTTATAGAATCTAAAATAGTCAAACTCGTAGAAGCAGAGAGTAGAATGGTGATTTCCAGGGAGAGAAAGAGAAATTTTGAGGTAATGGTCAAAGGATACAAAGTAACATAACTCTTTTGAGTCACTTAAGTTTTTCTCGTCATTCTTCTCCATATTAGTAAATAATAAAAATCCCCAGAATTTTATTCAACTGGTCATCCTTGTTTTTCATGTTCAACCCATGGTGATTTGCTCAATGCACATGAATTAGCATCTAGAAGACCCAGGTCTCGTGCCCCTTTAACTCAGCATATACTCTAGATCAGGGGTGGGCAACCCTTGGCACGAGTGCCAAACATGGCACGCCAGTAACTTTTGTTGGGACGCGAAACCCTCTCTTATAATCTTCCATTTACAATTTTTTTCTTAATATCGACTTTTTTATTTTTCAGATAAATTCATTGTAGGTGCATCTTAGATAAATAAATAATTTTACATAACAAGTTATCTTAAAGACCATAGACATAGATTGACGAGAGAGGGGAAGAGCAATTTCTATGCCTCTGCCTTAACTCTCCCTGCCTTCCTAGATCTGACCAGTGTTTTGGTTTCATCCACATATGCTTGTGAATCTTTGTTCTCAGTGATGAATTTTGTTAAGTCTCATAATAGGAGTAGCCTGGCGGGTGAAAGTAGTAGCTCGTGCATATCTCTGAAGGTCACGAAATATAAACCTGATGTAAAATCTCTGTCATCAGTGATGCAGCAGCAAAAGTCCCACTGATAATATCAAACGGAGTCATAAAGTTTTCTGTCGGACTATCAGTGTACATGTATACATTAAAAAATAAATGTATTTTTCATCATCATATACTGTGTTTTTGTCGCTCGAATGAATTTTATTATTTCTTCAAGATTCTTCACATACTTATACCTTAAGAGATATCAAGTAGGCATAACATGTTCTCAAAAAATTAGGGTTGGTACCCAGAAGAATTTTGAGTCATAGATTTTGCTGGTTTTGGCATGCACTCACAAAAAGGTTGCCCACCCCTGCTCTAGATTATTATGTATTAATCCTGAAAATTTATTTTAAATATATGACCACGTGAGAACTTTCTAAACTTTTTTCGATGATGATATTGTGGGAATTTCTCTATAAATACTAATAACCTAACAACAAAGTAACATAAACAAAACAATATAAACATGTTGTTATAACAGCAAATGTTCAAGGAGTTCATGAGATGTGAATTTTGTCTGGGGATAAAAATTGACTTACTGCATAGCATAGAAAAATCACTAAATATTTCTGTTCTTCCGTTTTCATAATGAAAGCTGCTTTTGTAATAGTTTATATATAAATCATTGCATAAATCCATGGCTATCAATAACAAATATTATACTAAGTAGCAAGGGTCATTCATATTTTCCCGATTATTTGAACTTTACCTGAAGGAGCAATAACATGGAGGCACTGGTGTTATGTAGGTGGTAATTTTCGAGGCATGTTTGTATGTGGAAAATTATACTCTTATTTTCTCATCCAAAATACCATTTTGTGGTCACTAATGGCCATGTGTACAATGACTACAACTGAGTAGAATACTCTGGGTGGGGTTTTCAGGAATACAACATTTGCATTCTTTATATGAGGGACACTATCTTTTCTGAGTCTCTGTGATTTTTCTCTTCTCTCTTGTCCTGAGCTGTTTTCAATTTCTTTGGGCACTGAGCCATTCTGATGTGGTATGCAATTTGTTTTATTCAGTGGTTTCTTATCATGCATAGATAAAATGCCTTTTTTATCAGTCATTTAAATTATTGTTTTTCTCTGGTGATGGATTTTTGTAGCTTCTGTATTTACTTTATTACTTCTGACTAAAGTGTGTTTTCCTATGGGGAACCCAGCAGAGGTTTGCATTTAGTATTACTTCATCATCATTCTGCACTACACTCTCAGCAATATCTCTCTGTAAAAAAAGAGGCAAGGAGACTGTGGGTTAAAGAGTTTCAGTGAAATAACTTGCCTCATAGCCTCAGCCGGCACTGCAAATGATTTTAGAATTTTACAACCTATATTAACATAGTTAATTTATTTCCTCTGTCCTATATTTCATACGGTTATGTTTTTGCCTTGAACAGAAAAGGGAAAGTGATAAAATGACATGAGCAGTTTTCTCCTCATCCTTTCTTTCCAAACTCAAATATGTGTATAAAATTTTTATGGAATGTCACATTTATCCCTGAAGATTTAAGTGAGTGAATAAACTCTAGCTAGACTTTTGGAAATTTCTCTAAATCAAGTGAGGCTCTCACAACACTTGCCAAAATAAATGGGGGGAAAAAAGACCACAAAAATGTTGAAATATGTTGTTAGCAGTTGTTTTTTTCTAAATTTTCTGATTAGTTAAGTCCAGTGGGCTCAATTTTTTTTCATTCATTCATAAAGTTAAATAATTGGAAAACAGTTTTAGGTGGCTTTAAATCTTATCCCCTTTCTTCAGATGGAATCACTTTGAAATTGTCATGGAAGATAAAAAGCTATTGTTTGTTTAAGATCCTCAGAGGAGAAAAGTCCACTTCCTTCTTTAGTAACTATCCTGCATCTCGGACCTCTTACTGTCAGTATTTTCTAAGGCCTAACTAACATTCTGAAAATAATTTAAGTCTGTTTCATTTGTTCATTCAGAAGCAAATATAACAATTATTTCCAGCAAGTCAGAATGTTAGTCTCTATTAAGCATGTGTATTTAAGTTAGACACTGAACTTGCTGTCATAAAGTGTTTTAGCCTTTTAAAATAAATAAGCTAAGTAATTAAACAACCATGAAAAGTAACTAATGACAAAAATATGCACTTTGTGGCATTATTGTTCAGAGAAATGTTCAGTTTCTTTGAGTTGGAGAGGCAAGGACGCACTCTAGAGAAGAGCTGAGATGAGGATGTGTCAATGATAAAGAGATGTATGAAACTCAGGGCATTGGGACCTAATATTTAAGACTTCAGATGCCAAAACAAAGAGCTTCAAGTTTATTCTTGCTTGTAAAATCTTGTTTGAATCTGACCTCGGTCTTAAGGCCTTTGGGCAATCTGCAGACACATTTCTAAGCCTCAGTTCCTCATTTGTTAGATCATGATTATAACGTAGATTTCAACATATTTGTGAGGATAAAGGGAGACAATGTACAAAGTAGTTACCATAGTTCATGGCACCTAGAAAGTGCTCAGTAAGAGAAAGGAAAGCTGGTATTAATAATGATGCTAATGGTAATATTTTATGGTGACAATAGGAAACAATCAAGAAATTATGAGCAGTGAAATGTGATTATAGCCATGTTTCAAAAGATTAATCCAAATAATATTGTTGTAATTAACCCAGTTACTAATTAACTGGAAAGGAACGAAGGGAAGGCAAAAAATTATAGGCATGCCCAGTGAGGGTCTGGGTGACATAGGGAAGATGATAACTGTCAATCACACTTGGGAGATCATTGACCAGAATAGGCATGACCACTGTAGGGGCTTGAAATCGGAAATAGATAAACTCCTGAACAAAGAGAGTTATGCTCTTTTAGCCATCTTGCTTTCTTGGGACTCTTGTGTGTTTGTGTGTGTGTGTGTGTGTGTGTGTGTGTGTGTGTGTGTTGTTTGTTTTTCGGGAGAGAGCGCTCTCACACTCTGCACCACACCCACGTGCACCCCAACCACAATGGACTGGTGGTCTGAAATTTGCCTGACTCTGTGCAGACTCAACTCCACTATGAAATGGAAACTTTGGACACTGGCTTTGCTTCTAGCTCTGCTGAGTCCCCAGCTGCACATTTTCTAGGACAGGTTTTAGAGAAATGGGACTTTGAAAACAAAGGGATATAATTTCACACAAATAAAGCTTTCTATCACATCTCATCCTCTCCTGGGGGCCTCTGGAAATTCTTATTCCAGCAGCACCCACAAAACCCCACTCCCGCTAGAAATTCCACCTGCATAATTCTCTGAGAACACAAGAATAGGATGTAAAGGTAACTAAACAATGGATATGTAGAAAGTAATGAGATTAGTTTTATGAGAAATAAATATTCTAGATATGTTGTAAAGAACTTAATTTAAGGATAGTGATGGTAATGAAGAATAGATGTAGGTAAGATTATAAAAGTTTTTCATTCTAAGTATAGTAAAGTTTTATATATTTAATTAGTCTTTAATTCATTTTTTTAAAAAAAAAAACAGTTCTTTTTGCTTACTGCTTGTTTTTTACAAAATACTTGGTCACCCCTTTAACTCACTCCATGTCTCTCTTGTGCTGTGCATTAGAGTAATTAAAATCTTCATCTCAATTACTTTTTCATTAGGTGTTTCAGAGTTTGGCAGGTGGCAATTAATAATCCTATCAATTGAATAATTGAGTTTCAGAAAATTTAATTTAGGGCACATATTAAACTAGTAAATAGATTATAATAAATTATGATTTTACCTTTCTTCCAACCCTTCAAGAAATAGTAGTTTCTAGCACCTGAATGGCAGGAAAAATTTGTCCTGAAGAATTTCCCTGCAACAGAGTGGTGTCAACTTTTTGGATTTCGATAAATGTATTTCATAGCAGTTGAAAATTTGTACTCAAGAATCAAAGAACCTGTGTTCAATTCAGAGATGCCATTCACTATATATGTTACCTTGCATTTATCTGTAGTTTAGAGGTAATGGAAGTACTCAACTCACAAATATGTATCCATCACTTTGCCTTGTATACAGTGTATACACAATATTATTATAATTGCTACTATTATCATTAACCTTAAGCTTCAAGTGATGGTACATAATCTTCATTTGTTGTGCCTGAATTCTTGTATGTCCTATTTTGCTCCATTTACTTCAATTCTTAACCACCAACTTATACAGGAATAAGAAATAAATCAGTTTTATGTTGCCAAGGTATTTTCTAAGAGGCTTAGCTTGAAGGGTATACATTATGTGTTGTAAAGATCCAAGATCTGTTGAAGAATTGCTCAGCTATCCAGAGTTCATGATTCAAAGTTCTTTCATATTGGTGGCTAGGGAAGGAGTTAACTCCCAAATAGTCTTAATTTTTAAGACATGAACTCAGCTAATGTTGGATGTCACTCCTATTCTGCTTCCTGAGGGAAAAATATGAAATCATTGTTGTTGTTTTAAAAACTGTTACTTTTCTTCCTCCTCTGGCTGTGTCGTAAGTCTTACTCGTTTGGTTTCTAGTTAATCTCCCAAGAAATCTTGCTCCCAACGTTGTATGCAAAATAATTGAAGAGATAGAAGGTGAGAGGGCCCCTCCAACTGATCTGTATCTGAACAGAACCAGGCAGATGTCAGACGCTGCATAATTTCCTTTGGAGGTCTGCTGTTGTGCTTATCTTCCCTTACCTTCTGAAAGATAGATCTATCCTTGATCTCTCTATCTGCACTTTAAGCTGATTTAATCTTGTTCTTTCCACTGTGAGATCAAGAACACCTGGTTATGGTCTCCTCCTTACTAATCTTTTACACATTTGAAGACTATTAATAAATTACCACTAAAATTTCTCTCCTGCAAACTAGATTATTCTAATTCTTTCAGTCTTAGCATTACTCAAAAGACCAGTTTGCCAGTGCCTAGTCATTTTTGTGGCTTATGCTATATCCTCTCGTTTACTTCTCCAAACTCACTTAAAATTAAGAACTTTTAAAAGACATGGTTTTCCAAAAATAATAGTCATAAATCGAGGAACAAGAAGGGAAATTATGCTTTCCAGAGTTCAAGCTCTGGAAAAATTCTAAATTGTGAACTAAAATATGCCATATCAACTTCAGGATAATTCTTTTCAGCATAAGCTTAACAATAAATACTCTGTTCTACTATTTATCCCCTCCTTGCTAAATTCTAGTAAAATAGAAATATTTGTGTCATATTAAAAATTATATAAATGAATGTGTCACTTTGTATTACACCTGTGGAGATGCACAATTGCTACTTTCCTATCGAGTCTGAAATGTCATTTAATTTATTCTGTTAAAGTAATAAGTAAAACAAAACACTATATAGGGGAAGATAATTAGGTCATTTTGAAAGAAACTCACGTTTATTGATCCATTCTGAAGAAGAAATAAAAACCCTAGAAAACCGGGATAGAGAGCAGAGATCAGTTTTGATGTGTGAGGTGGGCACAGCATTTGGGAAAGATGGAAAATCAATGGCCTTTTGCTGCTGAAATTGGATTCTGTAGCAGGAAGTCCTAGATAGTGAGATATTTCTTCTGTGAAATGTTTTGTCTCTTTGGGACTATAGAGTTTTAGAGATGGGGGATGCACTCTGGGGCTGTTGAATACAGGTAAGACTTTAGTAAAATAAATACTATAAGAGTGAATGGCTTTGTATCAAAGAGCCAACCCAGTGATCTTTAAAATAACCTCTCTATAATAATTTACCTAGTTAGAACAACTTTTCTGATAAATTTGCAAATAAAATATTCCTAATCTACATCAATACAATTTTTTTTTTTACTTTCTAAATTTTTATAGGGAGCCTATGCATCTTATCTGATTTACTTATTGTTTCTGCAAGAAAGATGTGTAACTTTTAGCAATAGTCTTCTAATACAGTAGCAGAAATACATTAAAACTATTTTGTAATATAAGAAATAACAATAAAATAATCTGAAATGTACTAGAGACTCTAGATTTCGAATCATCATGCAACTGCAAAAAATGTATCATATCTAGAAAATAAAAATTCTCATTAAAATTATATATCTATATATATAAAACCCTAATATACAAATAGACCGAACAGCAGAACAACCGAACAACCAAACAACCAATCAAACAACCGGTCTCTATGACGTGTGCTGACCACCAGGGGGCACACGCAGAACAAGGTGAGCATTGGCCATGGTGGGATGGTGGAGCAGGTGAGTGGGGGTGCCAAACCAAGGTGGGGCACCAGTTGCTGTGATTGGGGCGAGCCTCTGGTGATTACTGAAAATTCTTTGCTCCCCCGCGCATGGTCCCGCCTGGCGCTCACACCTGCTGCCAGTGCCAGCCCTGCTCTCACCCACTGCTGGAGCCTAGCTCTGGCCCCAATTGCTCTGCACCATCAGCAGGTGCGAGCAGTGGCTGCCAGCCCCGATAGCACCTCAGGACTTCTCCATCTCCCCCTGCTCCTGAGGGGTGAGGAGGGCAGGGAGCCGCCTCTCACACCCACTGCTGGTGTCGGCCCCACTCACACCTGCTGCTGGCACTGGCCCCACTTGCACCCACTCACACCCGCTGTCGGCGCCCAGCACCAATCCCAATTGCTTGGCACCATCAGCAGGTGCAAGTGGTAGCTGCCAGCCCTGATCATCCCTGAGGGTTTCTCCACCTCCCTCTGCTCCTGAGGGATGATTAGGGCAGCAGTCACTGCTCCCAGCCACTGCTGATGCTGGCTCCAACTGCTCCACACTGTCAGCAGGTACGAGTGGGGCCAGCACTGTCAGCACATGGGAGTGGCGGCAATGGGAGCAGGGTCCGGGGGTCGTGGTGGGAGTAGCCGGGCAGGGGTACGGAGGATGGGCCGAGACCCTCTCCTGTGCCCACCGCAGACTCATAGCCCACAGTTCCTTCCTAGTGCACGAATTCATGCACTGGGCCCCTAGTTTATGTATAAAAAGATATGATACAATACAATATATCCTGGAAACATGTAAAAATGGCATAGTGCTGGCCTGAGACTTAGGAAATAAGTTTGGTCAGGGCTGTGTTACTGATGCTTCATAACCTTGAACACATCTCCCAGCTTTCCTGTGTTTTAGTTTTCAAACCAAGAAACTGGTTTTACAAGTACTTTTTAAAACTTTCACATGTTGGAAAATGCATAAGCTTTGCTTTACCCTGTCCTTCAACACCTACGTAAAATGGAACTCCATTCAGATAGGGAAATATATTTTTCTCCATTATTTTCCCATTTCTACAATCAGTACATAAACATAAGCTGTCATAACATTTTATATGAGACTGTATCGCTGTTCTGGATCATTCTCCTTCTTCTTTCTATGATCGCCTTTCTTTTTTTCCATATCACTGCTGCCAAACTCAGTTTTATGAAGCACTAGTTCTCTGTCAAATTGCCTTCTCAAGAAACCTATAATAAACTAGAGGCCGGGGCACAAATTTGTGCACAGGTGGGTTCTCTTGGCCTGGCCAGGGACCAGGACTGCAGGAGTTTGGCCAGGGGAAGGAGCTATGGGAGGTTGGCTGGCCATGGGAGGTTGGCTCTGGGAGCACACTGACCACCAGGGGGCAGCTCCTGTGTTGAGCATCTGACCCCTGGTAGTCAGTGCATGTCATAATGACCAGTCGTTCAGTCATTCGGTCACTTAGGCTTTTATATATATAGATAGATAGTTCATTGTTACTTATCACACTATCCCATATTTCTTCTTGATGCATAAATATGCCCTGTGGCCAATTGAAAATAAAATAAATTAGAAGATGATTTCTCAGGTCCCTTGTACATGGAAGTGACCATGTGACATGATTTGGGATATGAGAGGTGAGCTTACCTGAAGCTTTCAGGAAAGGTAGGTTTCCCTTTGCCCTCCCTCTGCCTAGAACACAGATACTCTGCTTGCAGTGCAGAGACATGTTGTAACTAGCAGAACAGGAGGAGAGGAGAGGAGGATCCAAGATCTAATGATGTCAAAGCTGCCATAATATCCCGGACCTGTCCAGCTCCAGATTCCTTGTTTTGTGAGAAAAATAATCTGTTCTTTGGTTAAGCCACTGTAGTCAAGTCTCTGTTACATGCAACTGAACATAATAAACTGATAACATGCTCCAGTAATTCTGCCTATTTCCTACTCGCCCCCCCTACTCATCTTTCAGTTGAGCTGTTGGAATTCTCTCCTGTCCTCTGTTTTTGGGTTATATACGTCACCCCTTACTGCATGCGTTGCAGAAAGGTTCTTTCTATTGACATTAGCCTTTCCATATCTTAGACATTCTTCAAGTTGACTGGAGTCTCGCTCTCTTCATGACGCCTCCGTTAACCAAACAACAAGTTTGTTTTTTTAAATGTCTACAACACATGTGTTTTCTACTACACTAGACTAACCTATTATTTGTTCTGTAATTTTGTTCACTTGTGTTAAGCTTAACACTCTACCTAGATGATATATTCTTTAAGGGCTGGGAGTATGCTTAAATTTATTAGAATATGAGTTTTGAAAGGCAGAAGCGAGTTTTATTTCCAGCTCTATTCATCACTTTTTTCTTCCTCTAGTACCAGTGTACATCACAAAAACTCAAACATATACTTTGGGTATATGCACATCTGCACGACATCACCTCTGAGATTTTATTTTAATTGACTCAGTGATTAAGGGTTAATGGTATTTGTTCTAAATTTATCTCTTTAATCAAGAAATTTATCCTTTAGCAATATTCTTTATTAAGGATGTTTTCACTCTAAAATGTTTAGCATTTAAATAAAACAAAACCTATCTGCTCAGTTTCCTTCTATCCAACTTGTTGTAATTGTATAAGAATTTTGTGAGGGAATATTTATGAGGTTGAAATAAAATTAATCTTTGTCTCTAGTTATTGCCCAAAGTAAAACAAACAAACAAAAAAGTAATACAAAAAGTGTTATTTTTTTGTTTATATTTTATTCCTCAATGAATTATAGTTGAATGAAAGGATACTTAGACTGCAAACCTTTAGAGAATGAAATAGTTGCAACTTAAAGATTTTTCTGACAATCTTAAGTCTTTCTAATAAAAAATTTTGTATATTATTTTAAAATTCTAATCACTCTCTATCCTAGGTCTGAGTGAATAGATTATATTGGTATTAAAATCACAGCAGTCATTGTAACATAAAAGTCACCAGGGGAAAAATGAAGATAGGAATGGAATAGGATTTTTTTCACACTCTATAAAGTTTTCCTCTTGTTAAGCTTTAAAGATTTTCTAGTGTTTGCCCATATTAGCACTCTTTCTAAAATAGCTGACAGTTGTTAGACTCCCTACAATAAATGAAGTAGTACTGAAGATAAAGAATATGCCTACACCAGCCATTTGAAATGAAGTACTTGGGAGAAAGTGAAATTGCTTCAATTCTAAGGAAGCGTTTACAGTCTATATAGGCACTTGCTGTTTATGTGCTGCTATTATGAAAGTTTGGAGTTATGTTCTTTCCATTTAGTCCTCTTAATTGTTTGAAGTACATAGCAGTACTAATATAAGCACGCATCACACTACATGGGCCTTACTTGGTTCTCTGGCTAATCGTCTGTGAATACTAACTCCCATAAGCTTTCCTTAGACCCACCAGCTTCTTTACCTCACCTTTTAGGTTTGTCCTGGCTTCAGGTCCACACTGCAAAGTTAATATTGTTATATCATCGCCCTTGACAGGGGATTGTCAAGGGCGGGTTAAAAAGGAGACATATGTAATACTCTTTGTAATACTTTAAGCAATAAAACAATTAAAAAAAAAGACATTTAAAATTTTATCTTTTTTGGGAAAGAAGTCTTATTGGTTCTACAGATGCCTATTGCACCAAGAAATTATGAAAACAGTTCCCTCGCACAGCATACCAAGGGCAAGTAGAGGCAAAGATGAGAAAAGTGTTGATCCTTCCCTCCTAGAGCTGTTATCTGTGGCATTTCCATGGCTCCATGGCTTCATGGTCTCCATGGAGATCATCAGTTTGTAAAGCAGCTCTGATTGGTTGAAGCCTCTTCTTAAGTGCCTTTGCTTTGGAATGCCTAAATAAGGCATTCACCTATTACTATTGCACCCCTCATCCCCCTCCCCGCCTTAAAGCACTGCCACGTATAAGTAAAAAGTAAAAAATTGTATTGATAGAGTATGAGTTTAGGAAATAAAGCAATCTTTAGGGTAATTAAATTTCCTAAATTTAAAATACTAAACAGTCCATATGATTTTACTTGTAAGAATCTCATAGCAAGTGATACCCACAGATATTTACAGAATTAAGAAGATTTGGGCTGTTAAGACATTCTGGCCAAAGAACTCAGATTCAAACGCAGGACTCCAATCCTTGAACTGGCCTGTTCAGAGAACAGACATTCCATCCCAGACAAACTTGGCATTTGGTGGGTGACTGTGTCACGTACTCAGATACATCAACTTTAGACACCAGAAGGGGAATTTTTTCAGTTGTGTGTCCAGAGCATAAATTCAAGGTCAGAGATTAGCAACAAGGAAACCAGTTTTGCAATAAAGCTAAGCAAATTCATCCATATATAAGCATGACTGATTTCTGCATATATATTTGGTATTAAGATGATGAGAGATTTCATGGCTAAAACTGGGTTATTTCTATGTCCATACTGCACATGCTTCGGCTTTTGAGTGTTTGTACTCCTCACCAAATAGGCAACCCTGGATAATAGAGGTATATTTTACAAAGATATGGACATTTTGCCTGTGACCTTTCCTTGATAGCATTACATTTGGGAATAATATTAATGTTCTGAAAGCACACAGGCTAGTTGTGTGAGAAATAAGTTTTCTCTGATTTTCACGTGTATATGAATCATTGCTGCTCTGTCTCTCAAAGGTAGTTCTTCAGGTCAGGCGCTGCCAGCAGAACAGCAGAGAGACAGTGCGCAGTGAGCTCAGCTGCAGTGCGGGAGCTGCACCGTCTTTACTGCTCTGCTTTTGTTGGGGACCAATGTTGAGGGAAAGTGATTGCTTTCTTTCTTTTATCAGCTTCTATTTGCGTGGTAAGCTTTGCTTCCTTATCTCTCCTAATTTACTAGCCACAATGAGTTTGGCTTACTTGCTGATGATTGCATTTTTTTTTTTAACTTCCTATAATGTTATCTATGATAACAGGGATAATCGCGAAGATCTGAAGGTGCTTTCTGTAATTTAAAAATAAAAGAAAATCCTTAGTTGCCTTGTTAATTTAGGGCTTTGCAACTCATCCGTCTCTCCCCTACTTCTTCCATGTTCATGCCATCTACACACTGCTATCCACATTGGTTTAAAATTTTAAACCTTTATTTTTTTTTTTTTTTTTACATATGAGACTCATTATTAAATTGTAAACACCTCAAGGGTAAAAAAAAAATTAATGTTTTTAATGCAAAAGGCATAAGAATGATGATATCCACCTCCCTTGGTCATTTAAGACCTAGACCTAACCCTCTCTAAAGGAAGCAAATAGGATACTAAAAGGTTCTGAGGTATCAGGCCAAACTGGTGCTAATTTCATTGTTCACTGCTATTTGAGAAGCACACTGTCGTTGAAATATCAATGTCAGCTCAATAGGACAAATCTAATCTATTTATTTTCTATATCAATAAATAGAACCAGACCAGTGGACTGAGGTTTACATACCTGCCTGCTGACTTCAGACAATATGAATTTTCTCTCTGAAAACTAATTACAAACAATAATGGTTGTCATTGTTGTTTTTCTGATTAAGTAGCAAGATTGATAAAGTTTAATGATGTTTATTTTTGGAAAGGGTGTGGAGAAATAGGTATTCCAATATAGTTTTCAGAGATGTATCTAGACAATATTTTAAAAGGCAATTTTTATCCATAAAATTTTTCCAGATTTTGCGACCCAACACTCCTAACAACTGTTCTACAAAAATAGAATAAAAAAAATAAAATATAGAGAAATATACATATGTTGCAGAATTTGTTCCATTCTTCTTTTTAATAAAAATTGGAAATTTGTGTTAAAAAACTTTGAAAAAGTTTATATATGTAAATATATATATATATACTTTATGTATATATGCAAAACATGCATATATCTGAATTAATTTACAAGAAACATAAAATTTTCAGGCCCAGAGAGAAATATGGAGTAATATATATCAAGAATTTAGAAATGATGGAAAAATGCCAAGGCAAATTTCACATACATCTTATAGTTACAATGGGTAATTTTTACTTGGGAGGCATTTTAGTGTGTGTCGTGGGGTGCATTTTCAACTACTATTAATGTTAAATACTACCAACTTTGCATTCCTTAAAAACAGGGATTAAGATGCCTGTCTTTTGGTATTTGTTTGAGTAAAAGCAATTACATATATAAAACGCATGTTATATATTTGGCTTTCAAATTCACAAACTGCATTATTATCAAGCTGTTATTCTCAATTTTTGTTATGATGAAGACAATTTTATAATCACAATCATTCTCAAATACTGTGCAATTTATTTTTGTAATTCTTAAAATGATTACTAGAATCTTCCCTTATTTTTCTCAGGATTTCAGGAGTTTGTAATCTCTATGGTTCTAAGTGTGGGCTGAACATATACAGGATAATAATTATGTATCTAACTGTTACAACTGGCACCCTTAAATCCACTTCTAAGGGGGTCAGTGAACTAGTACAAAATTCAAATGACTATAACCAATTTGTAAGTATTGCTTAGTGAAATTCCAAGGTTCTGTTTTTCTTGACCTTCATCTCTCACAGGACTCTAGTGCTCACCAAATACTCATTGTATTCATTCAATCAATTATTCATGTCATCATTTATTTTGCCATTCATATCTGTATTCTTTCACCAATTATAGATAAGCTATAATTACAAAACTATAGCAAAAGAGTTTGACAACAGCATCAAAGTATAATTCAAAAATGGAGAAATTAAGGTAGAGTAAGTTAGAGACTAAGCTCAAGATACATGATTTATTTCTATGTAAAAATCATATTTTCTCACCGTTAATATATTTTTGGAAAGTTGTCACACCTGCATTTTACATAACACACCATTAAAAATCTATTATTTCAGCTTGCACAGAAATAGCTCAGTAACTTTTAATTTTTTAAATTGCTCTGCCACACCCATAAACCAGGTTAAGTCTTCCCAGTCAATGAACCAGTATAAATACTTTGATAGCAATAAAGCATGAACACAAATCATAGATATACTATGCAGGAAGCTGCTTTTTACAAATTAAGAATGAAACAACTTCAATGAGAAAGGCTAAAGTGTAACAGATAACTGGTAGAACTTTTCAATTAAGAGCTATTTCTTTGTATAATCTGATTTTCTTTTACTGTTTTTTTCTACACTTTTGGATCCAGAATAACACTTGTTTGTGAAAACCAATGGTAAAATATCCTATCTAATAGTAGACAAACAGGGTAATTGACCATACCTTCACTACACCTCCCATTGGCTAATCAGTGAGATATGCAAATTAACTGCTAACAAAGATGATGGTTAATTTGCATGCATAGGCACAAAGCAGAGCAGCAAAGGCTCTGAAGGTGGCTCCGGCCGGAGCAGCGAAGGCCTGGATGCCAGGTGCCGGAGGAAAACCGGTGCTGAAGCAAGGGGAAGGGAAGGTCTATTGCACAAATCTTTTCGTGCAACAGGCCTCTAGTTATACAATAATTAGTTCAACCACGTGTTCATATAAAATTTATGTAACTGAACAGTTGTTGATGGATGATGTAATTTAACATGTTAGTTGCCTTAAAGACCATAGAGTGAAGTCAATGAGATTCCTCTGCTTGACTGAGCTCCCAGTCATCATCTACCTTCAGGTTTCAAATATTAGAGAGCTGACATCTCCGTAAGCAGCCCATTTCATTCTTAGGTTGGGCATACTGAGCTCACTACTTAGAACCACACTTTAACTTGCATATGGGTAAACTGAAATGTGTAGAGAAATTTAACCAAGATGGTCAGGAATAAGAATAAGAGCAGAAGATATAAGGGATGATTGACTTGAAAAAAACTGAACATGAATATATTTTACTTCCAGTGTTTGAAGTAATGCCACATAGAAAAAAGATTGAAAGTATTCTGTATAACTCCAAGTAAAAATCCTGGGATCCAAAGATAAAAATCATAGGACGATCTTTTTGTAAGGAAATTCTAACTAGCTAATAACGCTCTATTTCCTCCCAGAAATTTTAGATGCCCTATCAATAATGCCTGTATCATCATTTGGGTTTCTTATTTAATCCTTGAGATAGGGTGACAGACTTCTATAGCATATCACTGGAGAAAACCTCTTAATTTGGCATTATTAACAATTGCCAGTTATATATTACATATACATAACTTTATTACCCCATAACATGTATTTCCCCCAGTTATATACAAGGATGGCATTGCAGGATTTTAATTGCCCTGTGGGAATCCAGAAATCTATCCATAGAAATTTTACAACATCATCAACCTAAGAAATTAGTTAAATCTGGCTATACTTACTATTAAGGGACTAAATGCCAATGGTTGTTTTTTTTCTATAAGTGATAGTCAATATGTTTAGAAATGTATTTGCATATTTTCTTGGGATCTATGTACCATTTATTCATCTTTAGTTTTCAGATTCGAATGTATTTTTATTTGTGAAAGCCAGGGCTTTTTATTTAATTATTATTATATTTTTTACTTTTCCATTTCTGATTCCTTTCTAGTTCTCTGCTCATGACTTTTTCATGGTAATAATATTGCTGGGGAAATGTAATTCTAGGGAAAGAATATTCCAAGATTAAGTATTTCTTCCTCTTTTCCTCCCTCCCTCTCTTCCTGTCAGTTCATACAATGGCTGGCTCCTTTTCCTTGAAATTTCTGCTTAGAGTCACTTCCTTAGTAAGACTATCCCTAACTCTAAGCAAATATCCAATCACCTCCCTTTCCCCATTTTTGCTTTTATTGAATTTATCAAAAGCTGAGATATTTTTTGTCTTTAAAAATAAAAGGTGCTTATAAATGTTTACCCTCACAAAATGTTTAAGTTTCATGACAGCTAAGGTAGCTTCTATCTCATTTATCATTGTGTTTTCTGCATTTAGCAAGTTCCTGGGGTGTGTATTTGAGTATGGTTGGACATTTGGATAAATATCGATGTACACCTCAAAAGTTAATTAACTTTTAAATTTATTCATTAAACACATGTTTATTGAGGACTCTTTTGCCTGGCCTGTGTTTGATGCTAGGATTCCAAACCTACAGCAGATCCAATAGAGTGTCTATTCAAATATGAGTGAAAAATGGAGTCATTGATAGATTATGCCAAAGTGAAATTGAATATTTTACTATCTAACCAAACTAATTACTTTTACTCCCAATATATTTGAGTTATTCTTTTTTATTCTCAACCTGAGATATCTATTTTATTCTCAGAGATTTATTATAGTATATCCAAAACCTAAGTCATAATTGTTTTCATTTTTGTTTGTATTATTTATGAATAGTATTTAGAAAATAATGATACACTAAGTTAAATTTCTTACTTAAAGCAAAGAGAAAACATCTATGAAAGATCTATAAGTAATAAATATATTTTTTAAAAGGAGTATATTTTTATATAAATCTAGTCAGTTAATGACCTGTTTCAAATACTTGTTTTACATCAAAGCTTCAAATATGAAAAAAAAGAAAAACTGCTAGAAGGTGACTGTGAGAAGTTTTCCTATTTCTAAGCCTCTAGTCTTTAAAATAAGAGACTTTGGGGAATCTCTCTTGCTATAATTAGAGAAAAATTGACTTCTGTCTAGATTAGAATCAATAAAACAGATTAAAAAGTAACCCTCCAAGTTGCACAAAGATTTTATTGGGGACATATATAGTGTGGAATTTTCCTTCCTTCCTAAAGATCCTGAAATGGAAGGGAAATAGATGCCTACTGACTAATGCAGGAAGAGTACCTTAGGCACGTATTTCATGTGATAATTGCTTTTCTTTTGCATTTAGGAACTACAGGCAAAAGCGAGATAAATGGAGCTGCCTTTAGTACCCAGAGGAAAAGCAATCACTATGCTTGTCAGGTCCATGAATGTTTCTCCCGTCCTGGGAAGTCTTTAAAAAAATAAAATCATCATTTGTAATACTTTAAACAATAAAATAAATAAATAAATAAATAAATAAATAAATAAATAAATAAATAAAAAATCATGTTGGTGGCTATCTTGTACTGCACTCAATTAAAGTTAAGTTGTTAGATTTTTCCCTAAGAAATGTCAACCACTGCCATTACCAAGTATCTGACCAGGTCACACGGAAAATGAGCATGCTCATACTATGCTATCTGCATTTGTCAGAGACTGAGCTAAAAAGAAAGACTGACAAGGATCTCATGGATATTTATTCTAGTTTCACCTGGGGCAAATTATATTCATCCTGCAAACTCTTTGACCACAAACTATTCTCTTGTGCTGCTTTATATGCCTCTAAATTTTAGCACAATACAGAATTTTATCATTTAAAAGTGTAGACCAAATGCAACTGTGTTTTTTGTGTTTGTCCTGTTATTTGTTTGTTTGTTTGTTTGTTTGTTTTGTTTTTTGTTTTGTTTTTTTTGCATAGGCTGGATGGAAATTTGAAGGAATCTGCTTCATAAATATTAATGGAAAATTGATACAATTAGAGACGTGCTGTCCTGTTGAGATTATAACTAAACTTCTGATTTTGGTTACTGTAAAGAAGAAAGGGGTAGAAGGAGAGAAAGTATGAGTGAATGAGGTGGTAATTGGGTTTCTCAGATTGTTCTATTTAGAAAATGTTACATTTCAGAGATTCTGCTGCCTTTCTTTTCAGGATGGAAGGTTAGAGCCAAGAGAGGTGCTGTGGATATAGAAAGGGCAAATTGCCTCATCAGTCATCCACTCCACCTTCATCTACTCTAACAACTCTCATTCCAGTACTCAATCTAAGGTGCAGACACAGGCCAAACTCAAATCCTAAGCTATACAAAGAGCAGAATATATATTTTAGACCAAAGAATTTGGGGGAAATTAAAACAAAAACTATTTTTCTAGCCCAATCTATGTTTTTAGAATGAGTTTCTCATGATACTTTCTTAGTTCCAATCATCTATTTGCCAATGCTTGCTTGCCTTTTGTGATTGAGTTCTTTCTAATTTAGTCATTTGTATCGTATGACTTTTCCAGTTGTTGCAAAGAGCTATGAAAATTACCAAAGCTATCCAAGAAACATTTCTTATAGGCTGTATAACTTTATCTGCTCTGCTTCTACATTTTTATTGAAGGGTGGTGACATCACCTAAAAATGACATCAATTACAGTGTATGTTGTGTAGATTTCTACTAAAGATGCCAGCTTGATGCCTAGAGAGATGTAACTGATTAATTCTGTGAATATTTATTGAATATTTGTTAGTACACTTTTACATTACTAAAAATTTATCTCCCAAAAAGGAACTTTTTATCACTGTTTTGCCTACTGATATTTCCAAAGGACCCACAATTCCAGGAATATCCAACATAATTAGTTTTATAATTTTCCAACTATCTTTGGTTTTTATAATATTTTATATTATTCTATGTTTCTATTTTTCACAATATTTTTCTTGTCACAGGTTTTCATTTATTGAGAGACACAGAGAAGCTTACACAAACCATATCCTTGCTATAGCTGATTCTATTAAATTCACTGAGCAGGGGAAGCAGTAGAGACCAAAACAGAGCAAGGATGAAAACAAGGGAAATATCTTCATTACTTTCATGTCCTTTTTCAAATGACTGAGTCTGATTGTATTACTTTTGAATTTTTATTTGAAACTTTTGTTTAGCTCCATATATGAATGCATTTTACATGGAGCTACTTGTTTCATTGTGACTGAAACAAATAACTTCCAGGTGATATAGCATCAATGCCAAG
Source organism: Myotis nattereri (assembly GCF_964212035.1). Taxonomy (NCBI): domain Eukaryota; kingdom Metazoa; phylum Chordata; class Mammalia; order Chiroptera; family Vespertilionidae; genus Myotis; species Myotis nattereri. Next base: position 82,054,120 of record NC_138075.1, read on the forward strand.
ACAACATAAAAATATAGACTCTCCAGAAAGGAACTAGCTTAGTAAAGGAATTTCATAATAATAAAGGTATGCATATAAATTATTTAACAAAGCATAGAATTTGTTTAGCTCAAGAGGTTTTTCCATTGGAAACATTGGATATCATCAATACAAGTATCTGTGGAAAGAAAGTGGAGCTCTGGACTCCAGATGGGAAGTGAAACCACTGCTCAGTAAAGGTTGGCTTTTGGGCAGTAACAGCTGAAATTATTAGAACAGAGTAAACAGCTTAAATGTCCAATTGTGACTATATCTCCTGGAACTTTGTTTTCAGAAGATTACAAATTATCATGACTAAGCCTTGCTTATTATTGCTCTTTGCTTATAAACTTGTTTTGCATTTCAAAAATACATAATCAGAGTTTTATAGAAAGATATAGCTGAAATTGTACTATGAGCTCTCAAATCCAATATGCTTATTCTAGAGGCAATGACACTGATACTGCTGTGTTTACTTTCATTCTGCAAATGTCAAATATAACATTTAACACTCTTCAAATATATGTTTATTCATGCATTCAATACACACACACACACACATATATATATGTAAATACCCTATATATATATTTCTGTTTCAAATTTGTTGCACATATCTTTCGAACAAAGTAGTTTATTTATTTGTTGTATCCTAAAGGCAATTTCTCAATCTTTCTATTGTCCTTGTTAAATAGGTACCCGACTACATATGGGGGAAAAGATGGTCAGTGTGGCTATGTAACTTGTTTTCAAAACAGAAAATTCTATTTCAAGAGCACATACTGAGCCTATGTTGCTCTTCAGATAATATTTTATTGGAATACTACCATAAAGAGTTTGCCTTGTGGTATAACCACAGAGACTACAACAGAAATCTCTTTAGATAGCTATCTATGCATGCTGCCAGCTTGACGTAGGAACATTTGGGATAACTGACTATAAGGAGGCAGTAAGAGGCAGTAAATACCCTATATTTTTTACATATAATTTATTTTGTGGGTTAATTGTGAAAAGGGGAAAAGAAGTAGAAAAGCAAAAGTGCAAAAAATGTTTTGGACTATATTTTTGTTACTCTTCCAAGTCTTTTTTTTTTTAGACTATATCTTGAAAGAATTTAAATCTGTATTTCATACCTCTCTTGCATATAGCCTATGCTATAATTATAAAATGTATGTAGGTGAAAGATGCTGTGATTGGCAAATCTCCCTTTTATTCTAATACCATATCAGGAACTTCCCCTGAAAGTTGGTATTTATAATGAGTGTAGTTACTCTTTGTCAAGGATCATGGAAAAATGTGAGATTTTAATTATATGGAATGCTTGCTCACCTCTATATCCCTCTTCAGATACCCCAAAGTTATTGGAAATCTACATGGGTTTTTATCATCTGGAGAAAAAGAATCTCATTCTTTGGCAGGACTGTTGCTCCTTCCCAGCTATATATACACTTTCTAGTACTGTGAAATATTTCACTTACCTGTTCCATTTTTTTTCATATCCTGTTTTACATAGATATCTAGTTTATTCCCTATGAAATTTATCTTGGTATACAAATATTCAACTGTATGAATTAAGGTGGGATGCTCACCAGCTTGCTTGCTTTCCCCCCACCCCCTTTAATGGAAACACCTGGTTCTGTCTCTGAGCACGGGAGATTATGCAGATTCATTTTTGATAATATTATATAGACCTAGAGTTCAATATGGAAAATATGGAAAAGAAATGAATGAATACCACTGGCGACTGGTATGAGAATATAGAAATTGACATAGTTTATAATCAATGAAAAGCAGAATATACATTTAACTACTTTTTATTCCAGTAGGCTAGGGAACATAGTTCTTAATTATAAAAGTATATGAACTTGACTATCTCCAGCATATTTTTTAAATTTTAGGCTAGTTTTTTGAAAACCTTGTTACTTTCCTGTTTTTGTATGTGTCTGTGTATGTGGAGAACAAATAACACAGACCTATAGGCATAAATGCAAGATTTCAGGGATCTTGAAATACTAGAGTCTTTTTGTCTCTAATCTTTTCTACTAACTACCTCTATTTCTTTTTAATAAATTACTATAAAGAAGTGCATAGTAAAAGACTTATTATGCCAACATCACACATCTAAGTCCTTTTTAATCCATGGAAAAGCAGACTTTTCTCTCTTCAATTTTAAGAAGGTTAATTCATGGAAATCTCTCTAGGACATTTTAAAACCTGCAGTTCTCAATGAAGAAAGACTTGCAGCCCTTTTAATTTTAGAGCTGTGCCAGAATGTCCATAAATAATTTCTACTCTCACAAACCAGAGTGCTAGGAAATGTGCGGACGCTGCAGATTTTTACTGTTTTCTCCGCTTGCATTCATATTACAATAAATGAGAATAGATTTTTAATATCCATTTCAATTACATGCATTAACTGAAGCGGTGGGGGTAAAATTATAAACTTCCTACGATTTGAGACACTGGTGAGACCCATATGCTGATGTGTGGGCAGAACATTCAGTATTTCTGCTCTTTTCTTTTTTTTAGAATAATTTCAAATATTCTAGGGATTACTAAACATTTATAGAGCCTTTAAACACCGTTTTGTTAGTTTTATAGTAGCTCTTTCTATTAATATTTTTGGAAAGATGAATTCATTTTAATTAAAACACTGAACTGAGAGAAAAATTAAGCCAAACTGACATGTACATGAACAGATTTAGAATATATATTTCTTGGCATTCTTTCCCCCTCAATAGATAATTACCATGAAAATGCACTGTAAATTTGAATTATAAAAAGTTGTATTTCTATCCACAATCAAAATAAATCTAATATTTAGAGCAATACGAAATTTCATGAATATTGATTTGCCTATGTCTAAATTGATTTTTTTTTATACTGAAGGAGTTTAAAGATGTAACTTTCCACAGCATATACATTTTGGTGGGATATATACCTGTATATTCACAATATTTGGCAATGCACATTATAGATACTTGCCAAAAAGAATTAGCAAATCAATGACGAAGTTGGAATGGTTTCTGAAGACGTAAATTAATGGAATTCTGCTAGAGACATAAAAGTTGTTTCCCTGCTGTTCACATCTGTTGCATCCTGCAAAAAAAGAGAGAATGCTATGTGAAGAGCTGATGCTTGAATCGCTGATTCTTCCTGATTTGTGCTGATGATAGCTGAAGCTGCAATCTTGGCATCTTCCACTGCACATTGTCATCAGCAAGGTGGGGAACACATCCCTGAATTAAATTAGAAGTCAATGCGAAAATCTGATTTGTTTGACAGAAATTTCCATTCTATTCTAATCTGTAGAAATGCGACTGTCATAAAAGTTATTCCAGCAGTATTTAAAAATATTGCTCAAGGTAAACTACCTGCAAAAAGAAAGTAATATTTATAAAGTTTTCTCAAAGAGGGGAAAATAAATAATAAATATCACCAGTCAAGGTGAGAAAAAAATTCTGATCAGAGCCTCAAATTTTTGATGGAGGATCATAATCAAATGTTCTACAAACATTGAGTTTACAGCCAATTTTAACTCACACTAATTTTCTTCCTTTCCTTATCTCTTTCTTTCTTTTTACTCTTCTTTTTTACTTTTCAAAGATGGTTGTTAGTCTTCTATCTCCTTAAGAATACAAGTAGGGTTAGTGTCAGAAATGAGCTAAAAAAATTTACATATATTATATCATTAATACTTTATTCTATGGTTTAGATACTATTTTTATTTGCATTTTACAGATGAGGACACTGAGACTTAAAGAGATAAAATAAATTGCTTCAGTGCTCCACTAATTTGTGTAGAGCTAGGATACCAATTGTAAGTCTGTCAAGACAAAACCTTCAAGCATCAGTGGTAAGAATGTAAAGGAGTAGATACAGAGAAAAACCAAGAGTAAATCTTAATAGGATGTCGAAACACTGTAAAGAGGGATGTGAGGAAAAAAAGAGATGATCAGAGTGACTCCCATGTCTAGGGATTTCTGTAATAGGTAAAGGGGTTAGAAAGAGGAGTTTCTGTAAAATAAGGAATTGAGAACGAGGATTATGTGAGACAGCCAAATTCTCGAGGTCATGAGAAACCCTTGACCTTGAAATAGAGACAGGAGGGTAATGAAATTTATGTGGCATTGGAGCTGTTGACATCGATTAGATCATTTAGCATATTTATAAATAAATAAATAAATAAATCTATAATAATAAAAGTGCAATATGCTAATTAGACTGGACGATCTTCCGGACGAAGCCAGGGATGCGAGGGAGGCCCGGGTCCCGGGTGCCTGCCAGCAGCCACAGGGAAGCCTGGGTTCCAGGTGCCAGAGGGAAGTTGGTGCCGGCAGCTGGGGTAGGAAGGCCTACTCTTGCATGAATTTCATGCATCAGGCCTCTAGTAAATAAATAAATAAATTTTATATATATATATATAGCTAATATGCTAAGTGTCCGTTCAACCGGTCACTATGACACACACTGACCACCAGGGGGAAGATGCTCAACAGAGAAGCTGCCATGACACTCACTGGCCATTTACAGAGAAACAGCACCATGGACCTGGCAGCAACAAAGCAACATTTGGTTCCCCCAAGTGGGACTTAGGCCTTGCCACCATCTCAGAGCGACAGCCCACCAAATCACAGCCGACGCTGTCGAGACCCCATGGCCAAAAATGCAGCCCACAGCCCAGCCCAGCCTGGAAATGGTCGCAGTGGGTACTGGGTAAGGATGTCATGTAGCAATGCCGGCTTCCTCTCCCTAGCAACTAGCCTCCTTGGAGTTTCTTCAGCCCAGGAACATGACTTGCTTTATAGCTAGGTGCAAACATTTTACACTTTAACCAAATGTCTGTGAAGTGTTTTTCCATGCCTCATCTCATTTGATCCTCACAGAAGTCCTGGAGTAGGTATATAGGAGGCTTGATGGAATCCTATTTCCTTTTCATTAGCCAGAAAATGGAGATTTAGAAAGCTTAGGAACTTGACCTAACTGAAAAGAAGTAAGAAATGGTGGAAAATTTTCTCACTGTGCAGAATATAGTCAAACACTGCTACAGTTAAATATTTTACCCTTTGTTCTTCCTGTGTGATCTACAATAATAATCTGCTTCATGTTGATATTTACTGCTGTGTTGCAGACAATTACCTGAAAGAGAAGTTGGGGTGATTCAGTGGGCTGGAAAAAGTTTAGCTAAATCAGAAAGCAGGTCTAATTAAGGAAGTTTATTCTATATCTATAAAGGGCTAAGTAGACTCGCACATGTGTGATACATATAAACCTCTCACTGGCACCAATCGCACTCATGTGTTTCCATCTGTCATTGTCGATCATGAATTTGGTTGACACTTCTATTATAGAGAAAGGGCTAATAGCGATACTAAAATATTTCTTCTAATTAATTTCCTTTAATGATAAAATAAGTATAAAGATAAGTATAAAGGTAAGAGGGGTAAGTAAAGTAGAAAAAGAGCTGGCAAAGAAACTGAGAATAAAGAACTATAGTGGCAGGGAAAGAATCAATGTCCTGAAAATTATTAAAAGAGAATTTAAAGTAAAAGAGGATGGTTACTAGTATTAAATGCCACAGAGAAATCAAGTCAAGTAAAGATTAGGGTTGAAAAGTGACCATACAATTTTAATATTACCAGATTATTAGATAATTACTGGGTGACTTAGAAGGAGATTTTCAGGGTAGGAAAAAAATGAACATTAGTCTCACTATTAAAAAAATAGTGAGACTAGACTCTTAGGAAATCTGGACATAGAGAAATGAATGTAAGGATAATAGATTGAACAATAATCTTAATGTGTCATCCATAAAGCCTACTTAGAAGAAAAACACATGGAGGAGGGATTTGAAATCTTAAACCCAAGAAGTTATGAGCAACAACTTATTCATTTCAACCATATGAAATATAGGTACTATATTTTATTTGTGCTTGACTTAGGGGATAAGCAACAGGCAGAAGTTTATCTTGAATTAAAGATATGCATATATGAAAACTAAGCAAAAAAGAGCAACATTAATTCCAGAAAGAAAATAAAAGAGTAAAGAACAAAGGGCTAAGCACAATTACTGCATTTAGAAGGAAGCTTGTCTTGATGCAAAACACATTTAAATGGAAACAGCGTTCCTAGACTGGACACAGAAATAATTCAGGGTGGAATCCAGGAAGAATGCTATGCTTAAAAGTTAATGATAATCCTAAACAGCATAATAAAAAAAAAAGGAAAAAAAAAACTGTGAGAAAGGATATAAGCAAAAGAGTCACAGAGTAAGTAGTACATATTCCTCACAATTCTAAGAAGTTTCCAAAATTGAAAAGAACTAGCCCTTCAATTTCTAATGAGATAATACTGAAGTTTTGTAGTCACGAGAAGATTGAAAGAATCATGTTGTTAACCTCAGGAAGAAGAGATAACTAGTAGTGTTGGTACCAGAGGAAGATGATTGTGGGTACTAGGGTGGGATAATGAATGTGTGGGAGCATTTGCCTGGCAAACGAAGGCCATCCTCAAATCCCTCAATCCTTTTTTAGTTATTTGTTTATTAGTTTTTACTTTTAACAGTTATACTTGTGCATAGTAAAAAGAGTCAAATATTCATATAGGTTTATTTTGAAAAACATCATTCCACTGAAATTCTTTCTCAGCACTAATTGCTTCTATTTCTTGTAGCAATGTCTCCAGATAATGGTTTTCTATTATTATTTTTTGGGGGTTGTTAGTTTTGTTTCAGTTTGGGAGATTTGTAGAGAATAAGTGCTTAGCCCTTTGACCTTTCCCATTTTCTCTACTCTTTTATTTTCCTTCTGGAATTATTTTTGCTTTCTTGTTTGCTGAGTTTTCATATATGCATGTCTTTAATTTAATAGAAACTTTTGCCGATTACTTATTAACTATGTCATCTCTTATGAAATTTTGGTGCATCAGGTAGCATATGAATGAAATCTTCATGAAAAAGTCTCTTTTAGAATCATCTCACCTATGATAACCTGGATGCCCCTCGTATGTGAACACAACTAGTATCCTTGAATCTCTCCTCCACTTCATCCTGAGGACTCTTTCATCACTCTTATCCTTCATTCATTCGTCCATTGTTTCATCTATTCATATGTATTGACTGTGTGTATAATTCGTTAGGCACTGTTCTAGGTGCTACCTATATGCCAGAGTGGGGAAAAGAGAAACAAATTCACTGCTCTCATTGGCCTTATATTATAGTGAAAACCCGAAGAGAATTCCCTTTAATAATATTCTCCACCTCTATGCCTGATATCAAATGTGAAAATAACTAAATAAATAACTAAATAAATAACTAAATAAATAAAGGAGACTCATACTGATGGCATTTTGTGGTGAAATAAGTGTTTCATTGTAACTTACCATGCACTGCATAAAAATAATTGGAGAATTCTAACAAAACTTTACTTTCCATTTTACTAATGTCTTCTGTAGTTTACTCACTCTCTACATCAGTGATGGTCAACCTTTTGAGCTCGGCGTGTCAGCATTTTGAAAAACCCTAACTTAACTCTGGTGCCGTGTCACATATAGAAATTTTTTGATATTTGCAACCATAGTAAAACAAAGATGTATATTTTTGATATTTATTTTATATATTTAAATGCCATTTAACAAAGAAAAATCAACCAAAACAATGAGTTCGCGTGTCACCTCTAACACGCGTGTCATAGGTTCGCCGTCACTGGTCTACATAGTGTTTGGGAAGCACTCAAGGTGAAACCTCTTTTAGGAACTTTGGAAGCTGCTTAGTAAGATTCTGTTACAAAAAAAAATAAAAACATTAATGAACTTTCTGATGTATGTGAACTTGGAGGACAATGGAGAATATGTATTTATTTAAATAGTTTTACTTAAATATACTTACTGAAATGAAAACAAATTTACTAATAAGATAAATAGAAAAAGAAAGACACAGAAACTAAGCTGCCATTAATACTGTTTTACCTTCAATTATCCTTGAAATAAAACATAAAATAAAAAACAACAACAACAACACCAAAAGCTAGACATAAATTGGGATGGAAGAGAATGGTAAGATATCTTACATATTTATTTTTCCTGAATAAGTATTCTGAGATATTTAGCAATTGACTCTTTTGTTTCCCATATATTTTTCTCATTCTTTCTGAGAAAAGATATTTTCAGGCTAGTTTTTGTACCTATTAAAGTATCTCTATTCTCCAGATGCTCTTAATTGGTAAGCTGGGTCACTATGGAACGTTAGGACTTTCTTTCAGAAGTCATTTCCATTATTATAGAGGAGTAATGGCATTGTTATTTCTGACCTTTTACATAGGACTTGTTTTCTTTTTCTAGGGTCTTCTAGGAGGTTCTCTTTGTCCCCGGTTTTCAGAAATTCCTTAGTGAATGTCTGTCTCACTTGAGCAGAACAATTGGTAGGCACCTTTGATCTGGACCATATGCCCCAGAGTTCAGGGAAATTATCACTATGAATGTTAATGCATCCCCTTACTTTTTTTTTTCTTCTATCCAGAAGTCCAATTATTTTGATATTATTTGGACCTTTTGGAAAGGCATTCCAATGTTTGCTCTTTTCTCTCCTATAATTCCTTTTCTTGCCTCTTTGCAGTAATATCTAAGATACATCTTTAGCATTATCTTCCAACACTTATTGTTGAATTTTCTTTCTTTTTAAAGAGATGTATTTTTATTTATTTTACTTGTGTATTAATCCTCACTCAAGGATATGTTTCCATTGACTTTTAGAGAGAGTAGAGGGGAAAAGACAGAGAGAAAGAGAGAGAGAGAGAGAGAGAGAGAAATATCAATGTGTGAGAGACATATCGATTGGTTTCCTCCCACACCAGGATAGAGCCTGTAACTGAGGTACATGCCCTTGACTGGAATCAAACCTGGGACCCTTCAATCTGTGGGCCAACACTCTATCCACTAAGCCAAACCAGCTAGGGCTTATTATTGAATTTTCAACTCTGACATCAAAATGTTAATGTCTGCAACATCCTCCTAAACTAGCTGAATGTTTCTTTGCCAAGAAAGCCTTTTCTTGTTTCACAGTTCCTGTATCTTCTCTTATCTCCCTGGTGCATTTTGTTGTTGTCTTTCCTCCTCATGTAGTGATTTTCCTCAAATGTCTTCTTTCATTTTATTTGCTTTGGTCAGCATCTATAATATTAGTAATTTTTCAATATTTGAAGTTATCTTTTGCTGTTTGCTCGTGTTTGAGACTACAGCACTGTAAAGCTTGTGAGAGCTCTGAGCATGTTAGTGGAAAGTGCAGATATGAGCTTTATTACTGGGTAATCTCACTGGATATTCTAGCTGAGATTTTGCTATCACAGGCCTCTCTCTCTCCTCTTTTCCTCTTTTCTGAGGCTAAGATTCCTGATAGAAGACCCCTTCAATATTTTTCTTGGAGAGTTAAGACCTGGCTCCAGTACTTTGGCAATCCATGGAACCCAGTGAAAGAGGGTGTTGAGTATATGTCAGCACTCTTAATATGCATGCTCAAATTTTTCCTCAGACTGAAGTATGGTGCCTAGCTTGCTTATAATGACACTGTATTATTATTTATTCTTTAAAACATTTTCATCCACAGAATAAATGTCCATTTTTTTTTTTTTTTTGCTAAATGGGGGAGGAAAAAACACCTTGTTGAGCAAAGTTGAGAAAGGGATTTGGCTACTAGAGTGATTTTTGGCAGTTTTCAGCTAATCTTCTTTAGTATCTTCACCCATGTTCAGGATTGCACCCTCATGACTTTCAGGATTGTATGAAAAACAATTAAGCTGGTTCTGAATTGTCCCTCAATAGCTTTATAATTCATATTGCTTGTTTATGTTAGATATTCCCACTCATTCATGTGCTTCCCAGCTGCCACAATTGTGATGCTACTTTTTTCTTTGTACTTTTGTGGATTAATGACTAAAGAGTTTATATTATTGTTGGATTGGTAAAATGTCATTAGATAACAAAATAGATTTGCTTATTTGATCAACTAACTTTACCTTAATTTTTACTCACCTTCAGCTCTTTATAAAATGTATTGGGTAGATATATCAATTACCTCCACTACAATGTCTGGCACAAAATAAATACGCAATGATACACATTTGCTAAATTAACTAATACATGAAGAATGAATGAATCAGGAAAACTTGACAGTCTTTCTAGTGATGTTGGTAGTAAATAAAATAGTAAATAGAAGCATTTGGGAACATATGTGAAATATTCGCCACTTGCAATTGAAGGTTAAAATTTGAAAGAACACATATTTATAAGCAGTGAACAGATGGCTGTGCATATGAAGTTAAAAATAGTATTTTAAAAATTCTCATTGTCAAAGACATTGGTTCTTACAGTACCAAGAACATGCAGTTAGCAAAACATTCCTATCTGATCAAAATAATTTAAACTGAAATATCAGAGGAGGGAATTCTCAAACAAACTACGCACTGGATTTTGTAAAAGAAGCCTGTATATCATAAATAATCATTGTAGAGAGAATGTAAAGGAAGTACAGGTAGAGATGTAAAGATTTTGATATGTAGAGCTGCAGTAACTGTTAACCAAAAGAATGCAAATTTGATATTTTAATAAAAGTAGGTAGATATAGGCTCATGGTCATATCAGGAATTCAATGGAATAGGACTTATAATTGTAACAAAGCTGTTGTTTTTAAGAAACAATTCTATTCAAAGAAGTTGGATGTTAGGAAGTACATGGATATACAGTAACCCACAAATCCAGGCAGGGACCAAGTTCTTTGTGAAACCTGACAGGACGTTTGAAATCAAGGTAGGAAAACCCACTGTTACCTCCTTCCTGAAGGCAGCTGCTGGTGCTGAAAAAGGGGCCTGGCAGACAGGGAAGGAGGTGGCAGGCCTGGTGACCCTGAAGCAGGAGTATGAGATTGCTTGTGTTAAAGCTCAGGACGACGCCTTCGCCCTGGGGGACATGCGCTGCCCTCTGTTGTCCGCTCCATCATTGGCTCTGCCCTGCCGTTCCCTGGGCATTTGTGTGGTGAAGGACCTCAGTTTGGAAGAGCTGGCAGCTCTCCAGAAGGAGCGAGCCATATTCTCGGTGGCTCAGAAAGAGGCAGATTTGGCAGCTCAGGTAGAAGCTGCCTTAGAAGTGACCCCTGCCATGCACGCTCCAGGATTTTGAAGGGAGCAGCTGGAAAGTCTGTGCCAAAGGGGAGGAGGGGAGGTGATACCAACCTGATTATTTTTGCCCTGACTTTAGATTATATATTTTTACATGTATGAATGTATCAGGGGATTCAGCCTAAATAAACATCTTTTGTCAACACCCCCTCCCCCCCACAAAAGATCTAAGAAATATTTAAAGGAAAAACCAGCAGCCAAAAATATTACCATAACCATATAGATTACTATTCTATCAGTTCATATTTTAAAAGAAGGAGCAAGACACATACAAGCAAATAAAGAACACTGACTTAAACCTCTAAGGATACTGACAATGAGTTTAGACCTAGACACACCAGCAGAAACAGAATGTTCTTAAATTTTTTTTAGTCATAAAAATAGAGACCCACAATTGAGACTGTTTACAGAAAACAAAATTATAGAAATAAGCTTTATTTCCCTGCATTAAAGAAAATTGTCTGAAAAATTGGGAACCATAGAACATCTTGCTTTAATGAGAAAAATGAGTGAGACAGTTAAGAGTATATATGAAAAGGCTACTTAACTATAAATTTTAATTTTATCACATATATCAAGCTTACATAAATTTACTAATAGCATAGTGTAAGAAATGAATATATATATATATATATATATATATATATATATATTTGTTTCTTTCTCTCGCATCATGGAACAGTTGTTGGAAACATTAGAGAAATTATGGAGAATGGGAATAGAATCAAAAAATGAATATGGGCTACAGATGGCAGTTTTCAAAAATATGAATTCTGAGAATTATAAGCTAAGCATAATGAGCATATCCAGAAAAATTTTAGAAATGGACTATTAAACACTAGGTATTAGAGTAATTATAAAGGATTATTAGGGGGTACTAGGAACCATCACTAATTCAAACCATAATAGCAAGCCTTGCTGAATGGATTTTACTTATTTACTTTGTTTATATTTCTGAGTGTTAGAAACATTTAAATGTATTATAATATAATATGTACAGTCACACTATAGGAAGGAAAAAAAATAAAACATTGACGAGTAAATGGATTCTGACCACTATGCCAAATACTCGTTAGTAAGAAAGTAATGGGTGGATGTCCTTTTTCTCATTGTTCTCCCATTAGTCCTTTTACAATTTTTATCAAGATATTGATGAAGCATAAAAAGTATGCTTATTGAATTTCACAGCTCAGAAATTATGATGATGCTCTGAAATACTGAATCCTATTTTAGAATAAATTGGGAATGACTGGAGTAAAGAACACAGAAAAATCCAAGGATTTACAGAGGACCCAAACTCACATTTACAAAATAGAAACATAATAAGCATAGGAATCGGGTTTTATTTTCACTCTATGTGATCTGAAGAAGCTGTCGTTCATCCAACAAGTATTTGTTGATGGACTACTATGTTCTAGAGACTTTGACCACTGAGGATCTGTTAAATAATAAACAAAAGATCTTAAGCCTGGAGGGAGAAACCTATAAAACTTCAAAGTATTTCATTGTCTGTGGTTCAGAAAAGAGATTATACTTTTCCATTTACTTCCAAGAGATAAGAACCAGTGACCAAAGGCACAAGAAATATTTGATACAAAGAGATACTTTATACTCATTGAAACTGCTCAGCAACAGAGGTGGGGTGCCTAGTGAGGTTTGGGTTCCACCTCTTTCTGATCAAACAGGCCGGGTTCTTATAGGGTGAGGATGTCAATCTGATGTGGAAAATGCTGCTTGCATTTCTCAAAAGACAATCTCTATTATCCCTCTCAAGACACTATAGTTACATTATTCCTGGAAGGCGTGTAGGAAAATATATAGCATGGATGCTTTCATTTCTTTAAAAATATTGGCTCATGCCTAGCAGAAAATTGGGGAGATAGGGTAATTGTGGATATGGTAAATTTAAGTTACTTGGGTTTCAATTTAAAAACAACACAGGAGCTCTGTGAGAAATAAAGCAAGCAGTGCATAGAGTATTAAAATTAGCATATTTCTATACAACATTGAGGTGTTATTGTCACATTCTGCTTTTGACGCAAGAAGTACATTTAAAGAAAGACACCAATTAGGCTAAGTTCAAGGTGCAGGGTCTTCAATTCTTATATATTCTCACAAAAATACTGTATCTCTAAAAGGAGTCTATTGGGACATGAATATGTTGCTTGTTTTAGTTAAGGGAGAAATCTGCCATAGTAAGGAGTTAGATATACGATTTTGATTCCCTGCAGGATGGAAAAGATGATATCATTAGTATTAAAGAACCATCAACACCCAGCATGTCATTGAGGCTGTGGTTGAAAATGCTAAGTGATACTGACACACAAGTATTTTCAGGGTCATTTGCAGAGATAGTGTAGAGTCAAATCGAGACACTTTTACACTTGCTGAACAGAAAAGGAATTTGAAAAAAAAAACAAAATAGTTGAGTTTGTAGAAGTATAGTCCAATTTCAAGAGTATTGCTGGTTAGTTAAAGAATTCACACTTTCCACACACACAAAGAGCAGAGGACAGATATGAAGTATTTTAGCTGTTTATTTTCTAAAAATTTAACCAGTTGATTCCATGGAAGTTCTGACTCAAAAGGTTAGAAAACTTTGCTACTCTTGTTACCAGTGGGAGTGTATGTGGTGGGGGAGGGTCTTCTCCGCCCTGTGTTGCTTGTGGGAGGGGCTTCTGTGACATCCCGAGAAGAGGAATTTTCTGAAACTTGTATGGAAGAATGAAATATTGTTGAAAGCTTTATTTCTGTAGAATCACACCCCTGGGTTTCCAAGGTCCCCTTTCCCCGAGTCCCACCATAGAAGTGTAGCAGGAGCTTCAATAGGGCTAAAATCAGAGTCAATGTCCAGAATTTCCTTTCCTTGTTGGAGCTCAGTCCAGTCCGGCATCAGACTAGCTTTGTTTGTATTTCCCACTCCAGTCCATTAGTTCATTGCATGTGGGGTCTGCAGGCCACATGGCTATGAAGGAAACACTGGTGAATGCAAGGAAGCCAAGAGTGAGCCAAGAGCACAAGAGAGAAAGTTCCTTCCTTAGGAGGATTATGTATTCCCATACTACAGCGGTTCTCAACCTGTGGGTCGCGAACGACCCTTTCACAGGGGTCGCCTAAGACCATCAGAAAACACATATATAATTACATATTGTTTTTGTGATTAATCACTATGCTTTAATTATGTTCAATTTGTAACAATGAAATTGGGGGTCACCACAACATGAGGAACTAAGGATTGCGGCATTAGGTAGGTTGAGAACCACTGCCATATTATCATGGGCTTGCAATGGCCACACCCATTCTGGCCAATGATCTCCGTTCCCAGGTGTGATTGACAGCCACCTTCCCTTGTCACCCCAGCTTCACTGCATATGCATCTCTCTCCCATTTGTTGGACCCTTTCGGCAGTGATCCGCAGGGAATGGGCCAGTGGTTCCCTGGGGAGTGTGAAAGCACAGCTCCCTGGGGAAGCTGTCCAAATGACATGCCTATAGTGTCTGGCTTCCCCCTTTGCTTCCTTCCTATTATTAATAACTAGCTAATTACAACAGTATCACTCTAATTCTAATTTCCCAAAGTGACCACTGTACGATTATGGTGAAAAAGAATAACACTGAAAAAGACAACAATGAAAATTTGAGTAATAATTCTACTTTAATTTAAAAAGTTTCTATTTGAAACAGAAAATCCAATGGGAAAATGCAATTCATTCTTACAACAGTTTGTATCATTTTAAAATGCATACATTTTAATTTAAGCTTCTTTAAAAAAACATGCCAATAGTGATTTTATTAATTTAATCCTAGGTCATTTAAAGGTAAGAATCTTAAATCACTGTTTGGGATGCTTTGACTGAAAATGTTATTTCAAACTAAAATAATAAGAACCCAGTTCAAGAGACAAAACATTTATTTGGAAAGCACATATTCAGGAAGAATCCCAAATAATGTCCCAATTCCAGGGTATGAGCAAGGGGTATTTATGAAGGGGGAAAAAGGAATAACATGAAAAGAAGAAACTTCCTATTGGTGCTTACAAGCTAACCTATTCCTGTCTGTACATGATTGGTTACTGATTCTGAGATGGCAAGCCCCATATCTGCTTGCATCACCATAACCACGCCTCAGCTTCTGTAATCTCCCTTGCCTCTTCTGCTTCTGCTCCAGTAGGGTCCGCTGCCAGTCAAGCTTCTACTGTCTCAGGTTACGGCCCTCCTCCCCAAACTACAACAGATACAAAGAATGCCTAAAATGCGTATGTATACCCATTTATGGGAGACAAAGTGCCTAAGACAGGGGTGGGCAACCTTTTTGTGAGTGCATGCCAAAACCAGCAAAATCTCTGACTCAAAATTCTTCTGCGTGCCAAACCTAATTTTTTGAGAACATGTTACGCCTACTTGATATCTCTTAAGGTGTACGAATGTGAAGAACCTTGAAGAAATAATAAAATTCATTCGAGCGACAAAAAAACAGTATATGATGATGAAAAATAGATTTATTTTTTAATGTATACATGTACACTGATAGTCCGACAGAAGACTTTATGACTCCGTTTGATATGATCAGTGGGACTTTTGCTGCTGCATCACTGATGACAGAGATTTTACATCAGGTTTATATTTCGTGACCTTCAGAGATATGCACGAGCTACTACTTTCATCCGTCAGGCTACTCCTATTATTAGACTTCACAAAATTCATCACTGAGAACAAAGATTCACAAGCGTATGTGGATGAAAACATGGAGAGTAACGCTGTTGCAAAGTTTTTTAAACAGAAAAAAAATTTTGGAATGGCATTCCAAGTCCTCAATAGTTCGTTTTCGACACTTCTCTCTGGTACTCCTGTCTCTAATCACTTTTTTTCAATGTTTTCCAAGTCAACTCTAAGGTCAATAAATTTCTGCTTCCAAATTGAGCTACTCTGAAATTCAATCAACTGCATTTCAAAGTCAGCCATGTCTATCCATGAAAACATTTGTAAGTTTAGTTCCTCCAGTTTCATGCTGTCTGGAAACCTCATGAATTTTGCTGTCTTTTCCAGTTCTCTGAATTTCGCAAATCTTGAGAAGAGCTGCTCAATAGTTGATTCCATGATGTTTAAAAACAGCTTTTGAAGGCTTTGACAGTCTCTTCTGTCATCTTTTGGGAGGTCTTTGATGTGCCTCTTGAGCTTTGGGAACTATCTAAATCTCTCACCATCCCCATTCCTCTTAAAGACTTCTAGTTTCTTTTCAAAAGCCTTTATGTAACCAAACATAACATCAAGTGTCTTGCCAGTTCCTTGTAATTTAACATTTAAGTCATTCAAATGTTCACAAAAATTGTAAATGGAAGATTATATGAGAGGGTTTCATGTACCAGCAAAAGTTACTAGCGTGCCATATTTGGCACGCGTGCCCGGGGTTGCCCACCCCTGGCCTAGGAAACTATAAAAGGCCAAATCCCACTTTGTTTGGGGTTCAGCCTCTGGAGAGGATTCCACTGAGCCAGCATCAGTGCAATTAAACAGTCCTTTTCTGAACCAAATGCATTTGGTTTGTCACTTTCTGCCAGCCTGATTTCTGCCATAACAATTCTATCTGCAGTAGAATGTCCATGATTATCATTCCTTGTGATAAAAATATCTGCTTGTCTTCTGACTTCTTTATAAACAATGATAAAACAATTGTGGTTCAGATCCACCCAGAGGTTCAAGGGAAAGCATAAGCAATACAGTTCCTCTGGAATGGCTGTTTCAGCTCCATTTTCAAATGGCTCCATTTATGTCATTTTTTTTACAGTTAATATCTTACCTTTATATTTCTTTTCACAGTTTTTCAGCTCCAAAAACCATAAAGAAGAGCAAAATATGTTTATTAGACATAAGAATAATTTTAGCTGGTTATTTTTTAGAAATAGCAGACATGGGAGAAGCTGTGAAGACCAAGTAGAAGTTACCCTTTTGTTAGAGATATTTAAACTTGTAAGAGACATCCATTTGTAAGGGTGTTTTCTTATCTGTTCCAGGAGGAGAAGGATGAGTAAATCTCTCTAGAAACTCTGGGCAATGGAGAAGGCACTGAAATCAGCATAACCACATACCCTTTACTATGTTTTACCTGCTAACCTCTCAGAACTGGCTCCCCAACCCCTAATATCCTTGTCTCTCGTTGGAAATGATATTCAAGGCGATAACTTGGGAAATTTCTGGGAGTTACTCAGCTTTCCTGGGTCTTCACCATGTATACAGGAGGTATACATGTTATTAATTCTCTGCTTGTTTTTCTGCTGTAAATTTGTCCTTTATTACAGAGTGTTTTCAGCCAAGAACCTAGATGAGTGGAGGGAAAATTATTTTTCTTTCCCTTACAACTATCTTTAGCTCTCCTTGTTATGCCTCATTTTTGAAAAAAATAGGGAGTCTAAAGTAAGCACATTTTTGAAATTGCTAACTGCCAATGCCACTCAAAGGAGTGTATTATGCTAAAGTGCAGAATAACTTAACTTTATTCCTTGTGTTCATTTCTTTGGATATAAGAATACCAATTATGTGCAAAGTAATTTAATAAGCCTTAAAGTTTAAAATTGAGGCTTTATCACTGTACTTAAGTTTCAAGGAACAAATTCTATTGATTGTGACAATCACAAACTTTACCAAAAAAACAACTATAAATAGCTCAGCAGTAAATTCATCAGTTTAGTCTCTCACACCCTTTTCTTTCTAAGTTAAGCCCATAGAACCACTGTTTCCAAAACTCAAGCAAAAAAAAAAAAAATAATGAAGAACGTGGGAGAAGCTAAATTAAATATGTCATGTATATATATTCATTTCTGTCTTCTGTTGTCTAAATGAGTGTTTTTTTCTTAATCAATAATAGGCATAGGTATTACCTATGGGTTCTGATAAAATATAGATGTTGATTCAGTAAATCTGGAATGGGGGCCTGATATTTTTATTTCTAATTAACTTCCCAGTTATGGTGATGTTGCTGGGAACAGGATACAGATCACACTTTTAATAACAAGGGTCTGTAATCTTAATTTCTTTATTCTCTTGGTATTATCCTAACATTGTTGTTTATGTTTTTCTCAGTTGCGTCTTTTCAGAATCGTTCAATTCATCCTTGTGTTTCTACATTAGGTATCTTTACCTTTTATAAAACAAAACAAAAAATCTACTCTTTAATTTTTTTGAAATCCTAATTGAGTATTAATGGGAAAGGGTGGAAAGTATGATGAGAGATGATGGTTATTGTGGGTAAAGCCTATAAATGGATGTAACATGAGGATTGGAGGAAGCTCTAAAGCAGAGTTTCAGCTCTGTTTCTCTGTTTTTTTGGGGATACCAGATCAATCTGAATAGCTCTGGCTTTCACTCATTGAGAGTCTTCTGTATTCCAGGTTCTAGGTTATTGAAAGGTGATCATGGTGGGTAGTGCACACGGGCAGGCTAAATAGCCATCTCAGATGGTGATTTAAGAAAATTGAATTTAGTTAGGGAAAGGGGATTGGGAATGGGGTATCCAAAGGGAAGGGCTGCACAGCAATCCATTGGGTGGATGATGGCTGCACCCAGGAGCTGGAGTTTCATCCTTATATGCAGTCACTAGTGAGGAAACTTGTCCGCAGTGGGTTTGGAGACTGAGCTGCTGGGCTTGGAATGCGGATGGAATGTGGATGAAATGCAGGTGTGCCATCAGGTGCCTTGAGGAGAGTGCAAAGCTGCAGTATTCTGGCAAAGATGCCCAAATTACATTTGTTTCCATTTCTTGTATGGTCTGACCCCTGGTGTCCAGCGAGTTTTTCCTGGTATTTGTTCTCCTGTGGTGGGAAGCTTAGAAATAAATGGTTGTTAAAGATTTTATTGCCCTACAGGCCTAATATTTCCCTCCTCTTAATATTTGTTAATAATTATTCTTAATTGGCACGAAGGTCTCTATCTTCTGTTAGTTTTCCTAAGGAATAAATCCCATATGCTGTTGGCAGGGATATATAAATAAAGTTACCTCACATATCAGAAATCAACCAGCTGGCAGCTTAGTATGTCTATTACTACAAGGGAGGGTAAAATTATCAGAAGCAAAGGGAAAGTCAAATATTATAGGCATGTAATTTGGGTGCTTTGTCTGAATGCTGCAGCTTTGCACCCTCCAGGTGTCCAATGGAAGGGAGATAGATACATGTCCAGTGAAGCTGGGGTGATATTGGGGTCATTCACCAGGATGGGCATAGCCACTGCAAGGTCTCAAAATGTGGGATATTTAATTCCTTATACAAAGGAGTTTGTACTCTTCTGCTCTTGGTTGACTCCTGACTTGTGGGGCTCTCACTCCTGCTTCCTGACATTCTCCCATGTGGTCGGTGACCATGTGGACCCCCCCACACACAATGGACTAATGGATGTAACTAGCCTAATGTTGAACTGGACCCAGCTGCAACATGGAACACAAACTCTGGATACTAACTTTTCTTTAAGCTCTACTGAAACCCCAACTACGTTTCTTCCAGGACTGGATTAAGGGAAATGGGACTTTGAAAACCCAAGGATGTAATTCCGTGTAAATAAAAATCACTCATCCTCCTGTGTGAGTCTCAGGAAATTCTTTTTCTCAAGATATTTTAAGGACTCCATCCTCAGCATACAGTGGGGAGATACCTCAACTTTCCTGATGACAAATTGACATAAGACAGATTAACAGGAGAAAAAAAATAAGTATGTATGAATGGTGGCCCCATAAACATATGGAGATTAAAGGGCAGCTGGGTCTTTGAGACTTATATAACACCAGAGGCCCAGTGCATGAAATTCATGCACAGGTAGGGTCCCTAGGCCTGGCCAGCAATCAGGGCCGATTAGGTTCCTGGCCTCCCCGCCTCCCCACCTCCTCCTTCCCTTACTCCCTCAGGACTCTGCCATTGCCACTGGTCACCCACCATGTTCTGTGATGCCCCCTGGTATTCAGTGCACATCATAGTGAGCGATCAAACTCCCAGTCTCCCGGTCAAACTCCTGAGGGCACACTTTGCATATTAGCCTTTTATATATATAGACAAGAAGCCTGGTGCACAAAATTTGTGGACGGCAGGGGGGTGTCCTTCAGCCCGGCCTGCACCCTCTCCAATCCAGGACCCCTCAGGGGATGTCTGACTGCCGGCAGTTGGACATCCCTATCATCATCCAGGACTGCTGGCTCCTAACCGCTCACCTGCCTGCCTGATTGCCCCTAACCACTCTGCCTGCCTGCCTGATTGCCCCTAACCCCTCTGCCTGCCTGCCTGATCTCCCCTAACCTCCTCTGCCTGCTGGCCTGATTGCCCCTAACTGCCTCTGCCTCGGCCCCCCGCCACCATGGCTTTGTCCAGAAGGACACCTGGAAGATGTCCAGTCTATCTCGTCTAATTAGCATATTACCATTTTGTTAGTATAGATCTGGACTAAGGAGTAGGGGTCTGGTGATACAAAGGCTCAAAGGCCTTTTACAGGGAGACAAGAAATGTTTGGAAAACAAAAGTTTTCCTGTTATACAGCTAAGTTTCTTAAGTACAAAGGTATTTCTGAGACTATCTCTTCCTGATATCCTTCCAATGTAAATTTAGGCAGCTGAGGGAGTGGTAAAGGGCTTTTCCTAAATTCGCTAGGTTTTGATTGCCTTTTGCTCAAAATAATTCTCATGCCAAAGTGGCATATTTTGGGGAGACTTGTTTTGAACACCTTTATAGGAAAAAGACATAAATGTTTCATGGAAGAAAACTTACATACAACATAAAAACTTTGTTCAATGTCATAAGCTACTAGGAAAATACAATTAAAACCACAATGAGATAACACTACAAACCTATTTAAATACTAAAATTAAAAAAATAAAACACTCTTAACATCAAATGAAAGTGAGAATGTAGAGAAACAGGATCATGTTGGAATATAAAATGGTACAGCTACTCTGGAAAATAGTTTGGCAATTTATTTTAAAACTAAAAATGACACATAGGACCCAGCAATTGCTCTCTTGGGCAAATATCTCCAATAAATGAAAACTTAGAGTCACACAGAAACTTAAACACAAATGTTCATAGCAGCTTCATTTAATAGGCCCAAACTGGAAATTACCCAAATGTCTTTCAGTGGGTAAACAGTTAAATAATCTGTGACATAACCATACCATAGACTGCGACTCAGCAGGTAAAAGGAACAAGCTACTGATAACGCAGCAATGTGGATGAGTCTCAAAGAAGTTATGCTTAGTGAAAAAAAATAAAACTTCAAATCCACCTTTATGTATATTATATGTATAAAATATATGTAAATATATAGATTTATACAAATTTAACATGTATTTATTTCATTTACCATATTTTTCCATGTATAAGATGCCCCCACTTTTCCAACCCAAAATTAAGAAATCAATATTTTAAACATAAAACAGAACACATTTTTATTTAGTAATTACCGCAGGTAATGTTACATACCAGTACTATGATATTATGCAGCATATCCCTTTATTCAGCCTCTGTTGCATCAATGCTCTCTTCTTCATCACTATTAGTTCCAGTTATATCAATTTCTTCAACTTCTATTGTGTCACTGCTGTCTCCTGAGTCACTGTTTATATATGTGAGATCATTCTCATATACTGGTGGCATTTCTGAGCTAACTTTGTTCGTGTTCTCATGGCCAACCCTTCTCTCCTCATGAAATCGAAGCACCATTTTGCCTTTCCTGTAAAATCAACAACGTTCATTTTGCTTGGAAACATTCTTGCCTGACATTGAATAAGCTTGGTTGACACACATAAGCCACTCTGGTGCTGCTCCATAATCCAAGTCTTAAGCCTCTGCTCCAAGTTTTCCCACTTTGCTGGTTTTCCTCTTAAGACCTTCTTCTTTATTGGCATTTTAAGGAGTTGTTCTTCCTGTTTTCTCCACTGTCTGATCATACACTCAGTGGGAGAAGGTCCAAATTGTCTCTCTGCAGCTCTATTTCCATGCTCTTTTGCATAGCTGATTACATTCAGTTTGAATTTTGCAGAGTAAGACAATTGCTTACCTGTATTTATCTTTTTCTTTTTTGACATCTTTATGGGCTTAGAACGCTCCGGTACCTGTTGCATCTGCACACTCTCCACCTCCACCTCCAATGACGGCATCAGCTGACATCAGGAACAATAAAGCTCGTGATTGGAGGAAGCCTATTTGACAAGGTATGGGCAGCTTCACACCCATGTGGCTTCCTCCTTGGCAGACTTCCGTGTATAAGACGGCCCTCTATTTTCAGTCTAAAGATTTTAGAAAAAAATAGCATCTTATACACAGAAAAATCTGGTATATAATATTCTTAAAATAATGAAATAACCAGGGGTTCAGAATGAGCATTCCCAGAATGTGTCACCTTGGCACAAGGAGTTATTCTAAAGCTGGAGACTCTTGGGGCCCAGATGGCTCAGGAAGAGCTTGTTAGCTCTCCCTTAACTGCCTAAAAGAATTAAAGAAAGCGCCTGATCCAGGACAAGCACTGACACCAGATAGAGCTACAAAAAATATGGGCTAAATGAGGTAGGGGAAACTCCTAGGGGCTTGAGAACAAAGTCCTCTCTGTGTCCCCTTGTCTCTGGATGGCATAGCAAACAGTTGTTTACCAAACATTTGTTTTGCCATCTCCAAGTGAATTGTCTTCCCCTCATTTGAAGCCCCAGGCTCCTAGCCCTTCTCTTCAGCTCATAATGGCATGTAAGCCCCAACTGCCTGGCTGCCTGTGGGCCTCATTTTTGTTATGGATCCCCTCTACATTTGAAATGAAACTTGATTTTCTCCTGCTAACCTGTCTCATGTCGATTTAATTGTTAAAACAGACAAAATAAACTAGAGAGGCAGAAGAGAAATAAAAGAAATTTTTCTTCCTCAATGAAATAAAGACAGTGAAAAGATTAGTGGTAGGCAGAGATAAGGGATGGAGGGAAAGGGGTTGGTGTGGCTATAAAGGCTAACACAAGGTGCAGTTCTGCCATCTTTTAAAAAATATATATTTTATTGATTTCAGGGAGGAAGGGAGAGGGAGAGAGAGAGGTAGGAACATCAATGAGAGAGAGAATCATCAGTTGGCTGCCTCCTGCACACCCCCAACTGGGGATTGAGCCCGCAACCTAAGCATGTACCCTGGCCAGGAAACAAACCGTGACCTCCTGGTTCATGGGTCGATGCTCAACTACTGAGCCACACTGGCTGGGCCAGTTCTGCAATCTTATTTTTTGTTAATCCTCACCCAAGGGTATTTTTCCATTGATTTTAGAGAGAGTGGAAGATAGAGGAAAAGACAGAGAGAAACATCCATATGTGAGAAACACATGGATTGGTTGCCTCCTGCATGAGCCTAACCAGGGCCTGGGCCAGGGAGGAGCCTGCATACAAGGTACCTGCCTGTGGGGGCCCTGTCTAGAGTATGCTGGGTGTTCAAGGCCAGTCTGAGCATGGGAATCTTAATCAGTGTGTTCAAGGCTAATTTGCTATACACAGGTGCAAAAGCAAGGATGCATCAATTTATATACTGTGCAGGTATGCTTTTCTGTAACTTAAGTATTGAGATCACTATTTGCCAAAAAGCCTCTTCTGTCTAAGTTAGTATAAAGCAGTGGTTGGCAAACTCATTAGTCAACAGAGCCAAATATCAACAGTACAACGATTGAAATTTCTTTTGAGAGCCAAATTTTTTGAACTTAAACTATATAGGTAGGTACATTGTTATTAACTTAATTAGGGTACTCCTAAGGCTTAGGAAGAGCCACACTCAAGGAGCCAAAGAGCCGCATGTGGCTCAGGAGCCGCAGTTTGCCGACCACGGGTATGTTACTAACCAGCAAGTGTGGGCCTGCATTGTTTGGAAGATGTATTACTGACCAGCTGGTGATGGCTGTTTTTACTAAGACAGCTCCTATGTTTGCTACTGTATTAGCAAGGACTGCTTCGCTGGACTGCTTTATCTGATGGCTCCTTGTTAGCAAGGACTACATGGCCACTGGCTCCTATAATAAAGACTCTCTTGTATACCCACGACTTCTCATGTCTTCTTCATCTTCTAATGCCCAGTGTCCAAGGGGGTCTAGCGCCTAGCGCCGGATCCAATAGTTGATGAATTGGAGCAGGATTCAAGGAGTGAGTACTCCAACAATTGGCACAGTGAACAGGGTCAAGGAAAAATTTACTCCAAAGATGCCCTTGACCAGAATCAAACCCAGGTCCCTTTGGTGCGCAGGCATCACTCTATCTACTGAACCAAACCGGCTAGGACAGTTCTGCAATCTTGATGATGGTGGTAGTTACCTAAAAATACACATCATAAAACTGCACAGAAATGTACACAGCACGCACATAAATGAGTGCATGTGTAAATTGGTAAAATAAGAATAAACTCTGAGTGGCACCCATGGTAATTGTCTGGCTTTAATATCGTGCTATTGTTATCCATGGTGAACTGGGCTTCCCTTTGCATTCTTCTGCAACTTTCTGTGAATCTCTAATTATTTCAAAATAATTTTTGAAACATTGTCAGTAGTTCATTTAAGATCCGACACATGCTGCTAACTTTCTGGCCTCTGCAGAGCTGTTCCACACCTGGCTTCCCAAGAGAAATACATTCTGTGTACACAGGTACCTGAACCTGTTGTTTGAAAACAAACATGTCATGAAATAGAAATAATTCAGTTAATTCCAAAATGCAGTCACATAACCTGCTTCATATTCTCCTAATTTCTAGCGAGTGACATTCTGAGGTGGGGATAGAAGGACAATACCAGGTTATAAAAGTAAATATAAGGTATAAAAATTCTTAAACTTCAGGGATATCCTGATGTACTATTTGGGAAAACCTCCTTATGTGAAAAGTTGAATATTTAACTGCAGTAGAACATCAGTGCCTCCTTTCTTTCCTGACTTGCATTTTCTGTTCTCAGTGTAAATTGTATTAAAATGGAACTCCAGGGGAAAACTCCAATGTACCTATTCACATATCTTATTTTTTTATGTGTTACACTCTACCTGCTCAATAGGTTTTTAAGAGACAGCACTGTTTCCCTGACCCTAATTATGATTTTAAGCCATCATTATGGTAAATACCTTTCTTTGGCATAGTTTCAGTGATTTTGCATTCTAAAATGTTTAAAGTTGGTTCTTCCTCCCTAGGTGAATTCTTCCTAAATTGCTAGTTCTGTTCTTTTTTTTCTTCCTTCTCTCTGTTTTAAGCATATAGAATCACATCTGTTTAACTCAGGGATTGTTGAGATTTCATGGGGATTTGGGGAGTAGGAGGCATCTTGGCATGGAGATTATTACTGCTTTTTGATCCACCTCCAGTAAGCATTCTGACAATTCCTCCCACACCTACTAAGAGTTTTCTCCTCAGGCTAATTGACTGTTAATGGAAGATAAGTAAGGCATTTAAACATCCACATCTTCTCAGTGTACATGATTTATGTCACCCACTTCAAAAACAGGGTTTGAGCAGCAGTCTCCTTGTTTTGTTCTGTCACCTCAGAAACTGGGTGTGTGGGGCGGCTAGGAAGAAGGATTTTATTGTTTACCGGAGTTCTTTCAGGGCCAGTTGTGAACTGCTGATGTTGAAGAAATAGGAATATAAGCAGGACTGTTTTCTTTTTTTTTAATGTAGCTAATATGTATTTTAATTAATTTTAAAAATACATTTTTATTTGAAAATAGAGTGTTAACAACATAAATATTTTACTTCCTTTTTGTTTGGTAGATTATAGACATAGCATTTAATATCTGAACCAGCTTTTGGCCTCAACACAACAATTTTAAGGTTACAAATTCTACCCTTTGGTTTTCCTGGAAAAATAGATGCATAAAGATAGGTCATTTAATTAACTTCCTTCAGCCTTGCTATGGAAATAACTGGTCATAATTGAAAAGGCAAAGAGGACCTCTGGAGTAGAATGTGTTCTGAGTGTACTGTCTTACAAACAGCTCTCTACCCGATGGTGATTGTTTCAAGATGGACAAAGGAGCAAGCAGGTGGCTCCCCAGGAGAAATATATTCTAGGCAAATCTGAGCCAGTTTGAAAACAAACATTTTCTGAAATATAAATAATTCCGTTAATTTCAAGAAGCAGTCTTATTCCGTAAACTCTCTCAAAGCTGCCCTTTCTCTCAAGTTACAATTTTATTGTTCAGACATCAATCATCTCTTACAATAACCTTCAACATGCCCTTCTGAATGTCTCAAAATGTAGGTTGTAGTCTTCATTATCCCCAGAGCTCACTTTCTCGAACAGATCTTACTATGATTCCCTTTTCAAAGCGATCTCACTGTGTCTCATCATTGCTAACTATGCCACAGGATTGCTGAAGGATTACTCGGCAAGGTGTGAACCATATAGGAAACCATAACAAAAGCAATTGCACCTATTCCCGGAGTGGCAACTTTACTTAAGGTTTGGATAAACGTTTAAAATTTTAAATAATACTGATTTAGTATAGAATAGCATGAAATGCCATATGAATTTAAAATAAGATGTGAAACTTCAAATAAATTTCATGCTTGTAAAAGCAATCTTCTTTGGATTTTTAGTTCAAACTCCTTACCATAGTAAATAATTCTCTTAACAATGGGCAGTAGCTAACACCCACTCCTGTGACTCCTGCCTGCCTGCATTCTTATGCGATATTTCTCATGGACTTAGTACCATTTCCCAAACTGCCCCTGCTCTTCATGCATCTCCGAATTATCTCAGAATTGTCCTCTCTGCCTAGGATAGCATTTCCCACCTTCTCGCATTGTAAATTGCTATTCATCCTCAAAATTTACAAACTCATCCAAACTATGTAAGTGTTTTATTCCTTTTTCTCTGTACTTAAAAATATATTTCACATAAATCTATTTGAGCATATTTTATATTGTATCATGCTTAGTTATGTATTTGTTACTTTTACTAGTTATGAAAGCTTTGACATAAAAGGATATGTCTTACTCATTTTATCTCCCTGCAGTGTTCCAAAATATGACCACAAATCAAATCCTTTGACACTTATCCCTGCAAATAGTTTAGATTCCCTTCCCTTCAGTGTGGGGTGTACTTTATGACCCTCTTCTAAGAGAATGTAGTTAAAATTACAGAGCATAACTTTCAAGGCTAGGTCATACTCAATACAGATTTTAATACCTAGAAGGGGTTCATCAGACTGACCTGACGGAGATGTAAACTCTTTGGAACTGGGAAGTGGATAAAACTGTTGGGACTTTGAAAAGAAAGGTACTAAAGATTTTTAAATCTCCGAAGAAACTCTATGTAAAATAATGACCACTATTTAAGAAGCAGTGTCTGATGGCTGAAAATGAAATTACCAATATCTTACTGAAACTGAGAGGAAACAGTGTCTCTGATGTAGAAATAAAAAGTTGAGCAACAATGATACCTGCAAAAACGTGAAATGTAGAAGATGTACCCAATGAATTAGGAGATGTAATTATGGAGCTTTTCATGTCAACTGTTGAAGATGTCCCCTGATTTCTTCTTGGTATTTACAGGGAAATGTGAGGAGAGAGAGATGAACCCAAGTAAGTATTGTTAAATAGGAAGGCGCAAGTATTTGATTCATTTGAAAATTCTCCACCACCCAAGATAGTAAACACTGCCAAGATTGAGACTATAATGTCTCTGTTAGGACCTCATAAAGTCCTAAGGTGATGCTGCCTCAGAGCACCATGCAATCAGGAAAAATGTCCTCTAAAGATTGTAAGGGTGTGCCTTACAGATCCTCTAAATTAAATACTAGAGGCACTAAGAAGCTTAAGGAAATTGCACACTTGCAAAAGTCTGAAGTAGGGAAGGGCACATGTCAAAGAGATTTGTCAGTGTGATTTTGGAGCCTTATGGTCAACAGGAGATCCAAACACTTTTAAAAGAGTTATGTTAGTGGAAACAATGCCAGTGTGGACTGAAAGGAACAGTCTAAATGGATGATAATTTCATCAGTATAATTTTGATTCTCAAAGCATGTGCATGCATTGGATAAATTACCTAGCATGTGGTACAGTCATTCCAGCAACTATATGAGATCCACATTTTGAGAAACGACCAATGACCAGTGACAAACTGAAGCCTCTAACAGCTACGTGACTAGGCTTCCTTTGCAGTGTACCATCTAGTCCAGATAAGTCTTAAAGTGACTGAAGCTTTAACCACATGAGACTCTAACCTCAGGAGCCACCCAGTAAGTTGCTTTTGTATTTCTGACCCTTAGAAACACTAATATAAATATCTGAGTATGCCATTGATTTCGTGTTAATTTGGAAAACAGCAGGAAATAACTAATACAATTTCTTTGTCAACTACTATAGTGTTTGGTGTACAGTTGTCACTTATCAAATATTAGTATTTGCTGGAAGAGAAAAGATGAAGACAGAGTGGGTGGAAGTCAGTATAGAAAAATGTAAAGAGAAATCATGATACTTTAACAACTTTAACATTTTCTCACTGAAAAGTTTGGTCATAATATATGGTAAAAGTCATTTGGCTTTAAATTTAAAAATGTTTGAATTTACATTAACAAATTAAGACCCGGGTGGCATGGTAAGCACTGATATTTATTGACTTTTTCTGAAAAACAGATAGGCACTCTATTATGATCTTCATTAAAATTTGTTACTTAATCTTAGCAAAAATTCTGGGAGTGAGATATTATCCCCAATTTACATATGAGGAAGCAGCATTAAAGATATGGAGTAACTTGCCCACAGTCATACATCCAGTAAATGGAAGATGTGGAATATGACCCCACATGTATCTGATTCCAACTTTTCCAATTTTTGCTATATTATGAAACACAGTAAAGATGCTTAAATATAATAATACAGCCTAATGGTTATAAAATAGCAAGGAATGTTTGTTCTTTCATGTACATGTTATTAATTCAACTTTTTACTAAGAAATTAAAATCATTTGTTATTGGGGAATATTCTGGAGTCACTTATGTTTAACTTTATTTGCTCATAAGATTTGCCTTAGAAGACGGCTTAAAGAATAAAAGTGTGGGGACGCAATATAACTATACCTAGGAATCTGTATTTTAATAATCTCCACAGAAAACAGAGTAAGAAAAAATTATTCCAGACTTTAAACCTAAACAGTTCTAATGGCCCTTCCCTCCAAACTGATGTCAGCTTTTCAATTTTGCTCTCTCCTTTCTTTCTTCCTTACAAAAACATTTATTGACTGTGTCTTGAGTGTTTAATACTTTAATGATAAATTCTGCATATAAATAAGAAGTAGAATATTTGGATCATATACTGAATAGCATTCTGAGATCCTTTATTAAAAATAATACTGCCTTTTTTCATGATGATGATACTGGAAATAAAGGGTTGTTTGGTTGTACTGCACATATGAAACAATCTGAGGATAATTCACATGAATGAAGGACACAGAGGACTTCAGAGTAAGTAAGCTGTCTCACTATGGGTGTACTGGATTGTTTATGAATACTATAAAATATTAAGTGTGCATTGGATACTTATAGTTTATTGATACTCTAAAACAGTTGTTCTCAACCTTCCTAATGTCACGGCCCTTTAATATAGTTCCTCATGTTGTGGTGACCCCCAATTTCATTGTTACAAATTGAACATAATTAAAGCATAGTGATTAATCACAAAACAATATGTAATTATATATGTGTTTTCCGATGGTCTTAGGCGACCCCTGTGAAAGGGTCATTCGACCCCCAAAGGGGTCGCGACCCACAGGTTGAGAACCGCTGCTCTAAAATATAAAATATGTGTACTCAAATTTAAAAAATAAAAGGTCATTTTTAAACTAGTGAAGTCATAGAAACAAAAGTCATGGGGGCAGTTAGGTGACCTGTTGACCAAAACAGGCCATCTATATTTTGAGGCCTGAGGCAAAAGAACTGAGATAGCCGAGTGCCTTTCAAGCCAGGTTAATTAGCTTTAAAGGTGAAACCTAGTACTACATATGTTTTGCCAACAGCAAATGGAGGCAAGAAGGATCACTTAGAATGCAGTTGCAGTATTTTAGAAGAAAGGGCTGGAATCTGAATTTGGAAGTTTTGTTAGAAAACAAGAGCTGATGAGTCTGACCAATATTGGGAAAGAAACTGCAGAACACCTGGGTAAATAAAATACAGAAACAAAGTATCTAGCTTGGCTAGCTTGCAGAATGGCACTACTCCCAACAATCTTTGGGAAGCTGGGATGAGAAATTGTTTTGGCAATAATATTAGCACTAATTAGAATAGATTGACTAGTACAGTAATCCTAAAAACATCACTGTTTTAAATAAAAGCTTGTTTGTACAGATCTAAAGTGTAATGTGAATGTTCCTGGCCTGGTGTTTCTCAAGAGCACTTCTCCTCTATGTGGTGACGCAGGGACCCAGGTTTCTTTGTCATGGGACTTTTACAAATTGAAAGGCCTTGGAGTCCTTCCTTGTAGTTACAAGAGTGGGTAAAAAGAAATACCATGAGAGTTTGTGGGGGAAAGTTTAGGGCCAGGGCCCATATAGCATAAATCACTTCAATTTCTATTCCATTTGGCAATCAGATCAGAAAGTAAGAAATGTGTCAGAAGATTCTAATTACATAATTACATGCATGGGAGCTGGGGCAGGTAGTGTGATCAGGAAGAAAAGGAAAGGAGATACTGGTGAACATGAGCACTTTCTGTTAGAGACTAAGGAGAGAGGCTTAAAGCTGACACACATAAGTTAGGTAGAAGTACGTAATTCAGAGACTGTGCGTGAACTGGCAACATTAAAACATTTCTTCCTGGTCTCAGTTCATCTTTGGAGATAGTTGTGTTTATAACACTCCCCATAAACATGTTAGGGATCAAAGTGAAGATAGAAAGTCACTCATTTAAGCTGTGACCGCATATCTTTAGTAAATGATTGTTCTGGTCCAATTATTATGTATACCATCTATTTCTTACCTTGTGCTGACAATATTCACTAACTTACATGTAAGGTTTCTTTCAATTTCACTATTTGCTTTTCACTCAGAGTTTCTCCTTCAATTAGCCATTCAGGATATGCCACAAAATTTATATTCAATACAATTATTATTATTTTTTTATATTCTGGTATACTTGCAGCATCTCTAAGCAAATACTAAGTTTATTTGGAACATTTATAACTTTATGATTTAAGTACCAAACTCAGAAATATTGTACACATTGCTCATTCACTCAAAAGCATAATGACTTTACTTTCTGGACCTTTTATCAGTTGTGAGTTTGGGGTTTTTGTGTATGTATGTATGTGTATGCGAAGTTTACAAATTTATTTTATAAGTTCAAAAGTTCTTTTAGGTCCCCCAAGTAATATCTAATTATGTGATTCTGGCCAGTGGAATTGTGAAAGAATGTTGATGATATCAAAACAAGAAAAATAATCACTCCTATTCCTAGAGCCCTGAGAATGTTACTTTGTCCTTCTCCTGACATTCTCCACGGCTGTTCTGACTCCATGGTTTGCACTTGAGCTGTTCTCACTGTGCAGAGACCCCTGGAGTCCCTTAAGTCTAATAAAGTCCAATTAAGGACTGCTAGTTCCTGAGCGGCATACCCTGAGGACACATGTTAATGATGAGTTTAAAATGGTGTCCTATTACAGGCTTATGGAGTGCCAGCAACCTTAGCACTTCATTTAAAAAATGAGTGATAATTGGTAAGACTTTAGCATTTCTATTTAAAAGATAAGGAAGTATAGATTCAGGGAACTTGAGGGACTTCATCAAGGTTACCCAGACAATCCACACTTATAACTTCTTAGATTCTGAGTAGATGAAATAATTGAATAACAGAGCTGAGATCTATTTCAGCATGCTTTACACTTTTTGTATTTGGAGATTGGAAGAGGATGACTCTAGTTTTTCTTTCATTGTTTAAGGTCTGTCCAGAACTTTATAAAATGGAGCTCAGCAGAATACTGAGAGAAATTCCATTCAGTGCTTTTTGGAAGGGTACAATAAAATTTGGGGCCTAGCGCTATGATTTGCAGCTATTGTAAGATTGTTTTTCATTAATCTTTGAATTACAAGATTATCCAGGAGAAAGAGTAAAACTATGTGGTCACCATCACCATGTTCTTGGAAATGGAATTTGTAGGTTATACATTTGACACTCCTTGCTCTTCTCCCACACCCTGGCTCTATGGAGCCTTTTTCATGTGTAAAATAATACACGAATGGACCCAAAATCAGAACAGCCAACCTCTTCTATAGTCCAGGCTACAAAATCCTCTATTAGCATAATTCTTGTTTAACATAGAAAAGAAAATGTCCTGATGAATGTATTTTTCCTCATATAGGTCTGAACCTAGGTATGATCAATGTATCATAAGATTATGTAGAAAAACATCTAAATACCATAGGCAGACTTTCATAGATTAAAGCATCGAGGGATCGAAAGGGGTCTTAAAATGTATGTAGCAAAAATTATATAACTTAAAATATGGAAAGTTAACTAGATTCCTATCTTTTGAACAAAAATGCATCCTAAAGAACAATATATTTAAACAAAAATATTATAAAGAATACTATTTTATGTGAAGTAATTAGAAGAAGTGTATGTGTGATGATAATACAGTAATTGGAAGGGACACTCTGAAAAGAAATGAACCGAGAGATCGTGCAAAAAAATTATCATAATGAGAAATGAAACTGCACACTAGAGATTAAAGCAAACATAACTTTCAAATACCCCTACCCCTCACACACACACCAACAGCTGCAAAATGAATTCATATGACAGCAGATGTGCTTAAGTGTATAGGAAAGTTTTCTAACTCATATCTGTGCTCAGGTTTGCCTTGAAGATGGAGTAGGGTCCGATAAGGATAGTTCTAATGGCATTAGCTTCCAAGGATCCTTGAGGAACTTCAGTAGATGTTCTTCACTTTGGGTCCATAGTTATAGTCACAGATACATGCTTCCTAAAAATATATACATCTTAACTACTTGGCTGAGGAAGAGAAAATTTGGCAGGTTTCCACGTTTGTATGTAAAATATTTAGAACACTTTTTTATTCCTGTTTTTTAATAGTATGCATTGATTATGGAAAAATTAGGAAAACTATAAGCAAAACAAAAAAGCAAATTGAAATCTCCTTTAAAGTTACCCAGAGATTACCTTACCACTGTCATTATTTGGTTATTTTCTCCAGACCTTTTTTACAATTTTTTTGAAAAAAAAAAAGATATTTTGTATGCTGAGTATATGTTCTTATAATATATTTTTATTTACAAATAATAGATAATGAACCTCTTTCCATGTTAGTAAATATACATCTTCAACATAATGTTTGTACAGCATGGTTGTATAATAACTTATTTAGCAAATTTTCCATTGTTGGGCATTTGAATTAAGTTCAATATTCACTATTAAAATAGCACAATATAACTCCATTTTTGTGCATATCAATATTTCTCCAAGATAGATTCCTTGATGTAGAAATGGATTCATACTTTTGATTTTGATGAATTTTCCCTCCAGAAAGTTTGTACTAATTTAGACTTTAAACAACAATATCTGAAAGTGAACATAATACATTTGGTTATTATTGTTTTTATCATCTTGATTAATTTTGGAAGCAGCCTTTTATTGCTGTTTTAACCTGATTATAAGGAAGATAGAATATTTTCTTTACGTTTAACATCGATTTTTTTTCTTTTGTGAACTAAACTGTTTAGTATTTTGTATATATGAACATACATCTGACACATAGAAATAAATATTAGCATCTTCATCATCGTATAGGTAGTAGCCATTGTACATTCCAAGTAGTTTCCCCAAATTTGTCATTTTCTTTTTTTGTTTTTGTTTAACTCCTTTTCTTTTCTTTTCTTTTCTTTTCTTTTCTTTTCTTTTCTTTTCTTTTCTCTTCTTTTCTCTTCTTTTCTTTTCTTTCTTTATTGATTAAGGTATTACATATATGTTCCTATCCTCCTATTGCCCCCTCTACCCCCCCACTCATACCCTCTCCCACCTGGTATCTGTGTCCATTGGTTACGTTTATATGCATGCATACAAGTCCTTTGGTTGAGAACATTTCTAACATTGCTTTAAAATTTTGAGTTTTATTCTGTCTTCATATACTAGTATGTTTTTGAGCACTATCTCTTGCATCTCAAAATTATCCCAAAGATGGAGCCAGAAGGCAATTACTTAGTAATCCAACACACATGGTAAATAGCAGAGCTCAGTCAAGAAACATTGATAGGAAAGTGCCCATCGATAGACTCTAATATATTACGCTTTCATAGTATTTTATTACATTCCCCCCCCCACACACACACACAAGGTAGTGATTACATCTTATAAATCCCACAATGCCAAATCCAAAAATATGTTCAGTTGTTTGTTCAGTAAGTATCACCGAGAGTGAGGTTTATCAATTCCCTGATATAGCACACTCCCCCAGCTGCTTTGATGTTGCAGAGCAATGGTGGGATCCCGGAATCACACGTCTACCAGACTTTCACTCAGGGGTAAGTAGTAGATGCTTCAAATTCAAAATTTAAAGGATAAGTTAGTTCTACCACACAAGATCCACCATCTTAAGGTAGTGTGAAACTTTCAATATTTTTCTGTGATAATAAAGCTTCCATTTGGTATTTTCCAGATATAACTGGAGTAGTTTTATAAAAGAAAGGTAGAAAGGTAAGAAATTACAGACAGAAACTCGTGCTATCTTTTTATCCATAGTGAATTTCAAGTATTCTTGGAATAAATATACATTTTGTTCAGGCTTTTCCTTATTACTCAGCTCTTTTTAGGGAATATTTTCTAGTGCAGCAATGTTTTTAGAGATCTGTCTTTGCTATTAGTCTGTTAGTTTATAAAAAAATAGATATTTGATGAAAATAGGAAATTTAAATTATCCATTTTGATGTTTAACCCTGAAAAGTATTTTGTGTGATAATAACATTGTAAACTATAATGTTCTATTTTTACAATTAATATTCTCACATGCTTGTGGTTTATTTATCTGGCACTGAAAATAAATGTATCCTCTGTTAGACAAAGTGTATATGACTTTTTACTTCAATTTTGAAGCTTTAAGGAGCTTCCAAAATTTATTGACTAAGTTGTTTTCATAATGAGCAGTTTCTAAAAGACATCAATGCTGAGTTTTAGTTCTTTGCATGAAAATTAAGAAAAAAATTCCATTTAGAAGATGGGACTTTGAACCTGTCACTCTAACATAGCAGGAGTGCTGCCTCACCAATCCTTAGGAAGCAGATATGTTTAAGAGGTTAGATGAAATATTTTTAAAAAGGATGAAGAAGGAAGGCTTCTCTTCTCCTGACTCTGTTCCTCATGGACTTTGATCTCTATTTTATGCCATGCAATGTTCACCATGGAGTCAGAGAACAGGATTCATGTATTTAAATCTTTTTACTGTTATCAAAACAACTGTGAAGTGCTTAGGAGGTAGTATTCTTGATGAATACTATTGTAATAACAAGATGTCAAGTGAGGGCAAGGCTTGTTTATCAAGACCTATTGCAAGGTACATAATTCACGTCAGAGAGAAGCAAATTTGCTTATCCTGAAATTTATTTGCTCATATGAAATTACTCTAAATCTTTTCTAGTTTGGTCCTGGATGGCTACTTCAATCTTTTTATTTTTTTTTCTGGTACAGTGAGTTCACCTTCAATAGTTGGCATGATATAAAGGAGTTGGAGATTTAGCAATTATGATAATTCCCGCAAGATCATTCCCCACTTACTCCACCTCTTTGTCTTGGGTTTTGTTTGTTGCACTGTGCATAGTGTTTTAGCCAAGGAACAATGTCAAAGCAGGATAAGTCCTTCCTCTTTCTATCCTCTTGAGTGGGATATGACAGAATTAGTAATCTATTACTTTTCTAACAATTAGAAAAATAACTCTGGTAAGCCTCCACCCATCTGTGCTCCTGCTGCCCCCACCTCACCAAGGATATATTACAGCAATTGGAAAGAACTATTTGTCCCTTTGAAAGCAGAGGGCAAACAAGGATACTAGCTCCTATATTCCTATCTTTTAGCTTACAGCTGGATAGGTATGAAGAAATAAAGATGATAAAAAAAGCAATACTAGTAAATGTGTATGTACACCCTAATATGAAATTATATTTTATCAAATGATAAAGTAGCTTTTACCTGAACAGGTCAATTTGCTTCCATACCTATTATCTACTTATTGTTGCAACATCCTTTAGAGAAAACAAAAGACATGTGCACTCCATTGCCCACATGAGGAAATAGAGGCATCAACTGATAAGGCACTCACTGAGGAGTAGGCACATGACGATGACAAAAGAGGGATTCCAGCTTACTTAACACTAAGCCATTTTGCCTCCTGACATATATTATTTTTTTTCACAATCCAGGAAAACAACAAATGTCTTCAGTGAGCTAGTAATTTACGAAGTTAATCAAGGTCAAAGGAGGCTAAACTGCAGTAGTGGCGCAGAATGGAATATCTAACTTAGCCTTTTGTCTACATATGTAGGGCAGAGACATGCTTCATAAACAGAACAACTGTGCATACGAAGGAATGACTGCAATTCATCTCACCGCAGATGGAAATATCATCTGCAAGCATTTCCATATCTGTACTTTCACTCTAGTTATAAGTTCATATTTTAAAATCTTATTACAGTGAAATATTAAAATAGATTGAGAATACATGAGGTGTATATATTTGACTACCAAATCAATGCACATGAAAATGACCATAATCTAAGTGATGGAATTAATGTTAATGGTTTCTTCTGAGAAAAACAGAGAGATATGCTTAGAGGTATTTAAGTTTAAATTTTATGTGTGGAAGCAAACTAAGAAATCTAGTATAAACATTTCTTTTACAGAAGAGGAAAAATAAGGTCCAGAAAATAAAGTGAGTTACCAAAAATTGTATCCTATTTATCTATCTATCTATCTATCTATCTATCTATCTATCTATCTATCATCTATCTATCATCTATCTATCTGTCATAGAAGTAATTAGAAATTGTGCAAGTATTGAACCTGTATTTTAAAGGTAACAAGACCTGATAAACTGTGGTGTGAAAATTTCCCATTCAAGACTCTTTTAAGAAGGGATTTTTTAATAGGAAATAGTTTTCTTTGTAAGAAGCAGGGAAAACAGGGCTCATAACCTTTTTCTTTCTGTGTGAGCATGAGTGCATACATGTGTTTGTGGGGATAGATAGTATATCTTAGAATCTTGGAGGTCACATTTTAATTAAGTATTGAAGAATAAATATGTGATTCAAGGTGGAGTAATAAAAAGAATAAAAAGTGAACATGAGGCAATAATATGTGCATAGACACAAAGTACTAATATAAAAGCGCTAATTTCTTCAATGTATCCAAAACAGAAGGTTATTGTAAAATGTCAACAATAGGTAAGAGACAATGAGATTGAAGTAGTTTAAATGCAGATACAGAAGATTCTTTTATGATAATTGAGATATTTGAAATTTATAGCTCACAATATCTTTAAGCAAGATAGTTAGATTAGGTTTTTAAGAAGCGTTATTCTAGAATCAGGTAGGGAAAACCAGATAGGAGAAACAGCAGAAAGTACAAAAAGAAAGTTGATATTTTGATTCAGACAAGAAAATATGAGAAACTGATCAAAAGCTGTAGTAGTGGGAATAGTTGGTGCTAAGCAGAAAAAGAGATGTTTTAATGGTTGAATGTGTAAGACTTTATACATAAAATAAAATGTGCCTATTATAAATATACAGTTTGATAAATTTTGGCAAACGTGTACACCCATATAGCCAGCACAGAATCAAAACAGGAAACATTTCCATCATCCCAGAGAGTTTTAAATATCCTATCTAATAAAAGGGTAATATTCAAATTAGCCTTCACAAAGATGGAGACTCCCAGTCTGCTCAGCCCAGCCAGAGTCCCCGAGTCCTGAGAGCAGGCAGCGTGAGCTGCCTGGTGGAATGCTTGCTTCATCACTGCGGCAATGAGGCAAGTGTTCCATCCCGGCCTCAGAGGGCCTCTGGGCCGCAGAGAGCCTCTGGGCAGTGGGCACGGAGCAGCCAGGCCCTGCAGAGAGCTGCTGACGCATGGATTCGTGTGCAGGGCTACTAATATATATATATACATATATATATATATATATATATATATATATATATATATATATATATATATATAAAATCTGTCAACAGTACTCCAGGTGCCCCCATTCACCCCCATTCCCTTTCTTCACCCAGCTCCAGAAGCTGCTCCCCCCCACCCAGGGCCTTCACCAAACTATTGTCTGTATCCATGGGCTATACATATATGCATATCATGTAAAGTATTTTTTTAATCTCTTCCTGTTCCCTGCCCTCTCCCCTGAGATTTTTCAGTCTGTCCCATGCCTCCATGTAGAGGCACAGAGAGTTTCTTTTTCCTCTTTACAGTCAAATATTCTTACCCATCTCCTATCCTACCTCAAGCAATCACTTATCTGCTATATCACCATTGATTAATTTTGATTGCTCCAGAATTTCATATAAATGAAAAAATATCATCTGTACTCTTCTCTCTGTGGCTTCTTTCACATAGAAAACTATTTGTGAGATTCATTCATCCATTTTATTGCATTTAGTATTTATCCCTTATTGCAGAGTAACATATTATTGTAAGATTACATCACAGCTTGTTTTCCATTCTATAGCTGATGGAAACTGGGACTGGTCTAGTTTAAGGTTTTACTGTTTTGAAGTTATATTTTCTTTACTTTTATGTAAAATACCTAGATTTAAGACTACTAAAATACCTTGCAGCATCAATGAATCTTCCAGTGGTATCCCATCCTTGTCAGCATTTAATTCTAAATTGCCATTAAATTATCAAATAATTGCCACTAATTAAAAATTTAGCCATTCTAGTGAATGTGAGAAAATATTCTCAGCATGAATTTAATTTATACTTCTTTGATGATTAAAGATGAACATATTTGCATGTGCTTAATGCTGTTAATGAAATGTGTTTTCAAATATGTTGCCCATTGTTTTATTTGGGTATCTGTCTTTTTATTATTGATTTTTTAAGTCTTCCTTACAAATCTTGGGTACAGTTGTGTGTGTGTGTGTGTGTGTGTGTGTGTGTGTTTAGTAGTAGGCAGTTAGATAGTCATGAGCAGAGCAGGAATGATGGGTCAGATGAAGAGGGCCAGAGAGGCCCGGGCCTAGCAAGTAGGGCTTGTAGTTTTGCCATTTGCTAAGCCCAGGTCCCTCGGGCCCTCTTCATCTAATGTTGTAGCCTCACCACATAACAAAGAAAAAGAATTTCTGGAGGATGAGGCCCAGAAATCAGGATTTTGAAAAGATTCCCAGGTGATTCTGATGTGCAGCCAAGGTTGAGAACCACTGCCCTAGCCATAGTTGGCAAACTGTGGCTTGCGAGCCACATGCGGCTCTTTGGCCCTTGAGTGTGGCTCTTCCTAAGACTTAGGAGTACCCTAATTAAGTTAATAGCAATGTACCTACCTATATAGTTTAAGTTTAAAATATTTGGCTCTCAAAAGAAATTTCAATCGTTGTACTGTTGATATTTGGCTCTGTTGACTAATGAGTTTGCCAACCACTGCTAGGAGATCACTCCCTTAATTTGACATCTAGGCTTTTGACATCTAGGCTTCAGCTGTGTTTTAACTCAGGTCCAGAAAAGCAGCAAAACCAGGCAGAGCCATGCCATGGCTGACCTTAGGACCAGCTGCAATGGCGAATGGCTCCCTCCCCTAGTATCCATCAATCAGTGGAGACCAGAATCCTGAGAAGACAAGCTGCGAAAGCTGATAACTATTCTATTTTTATTTTGCTATATGTATTTATTTATTTATTGACTAAAGTATTACAAATAGTAGTACATATGTCTCCTTTTTTACCCCCATTGACCTCCTCCCTAGCCTCCCCTAGCCTCCAGCACAAGCCCTCACCCCCCCGCACCCCCCCCTCAGTGTCTTGCCTCCATTGTTTATGTTTATATGCATGCATATAGGTCCTTCAGTTGATCTCTTATCCCCCAGACCCTCCCCTGCCTTCCCCTGTAATTTGACAGTCTGTTTGATGCTTCTTTGTCTCTGTATCTATTTTTGTTCATCAGTTTATGATGCTCTTTATATTCTACAAATGAGTGAGATCATGTGGTATTTTTCTTTCACCGACTGGCTTATTTTGCTTAGCATAATGCTCTCCAGTTCCATCCATACTGATGCAAATGGTAAGAATTTCTTCTTTTTACAGCAGCATAGTATTCCATTGTGTAGATGTACCATAGTTTTTTAATACACTCACCTGCTGATGGGCATTTAGGCTGTTTCCAAATCTTAGCTATTGTAAATTGTGCTGCTATGAACATAGGGGTGCATATGTCCTTTCTGATTGGTGTTTCTGTTTTCCTGGGATATATCCCTAGAAGTGGGATCACAGGGTCAAATGGGAGTTCCATTTTTAATTTTTTGAGGAGACTCCATACTGTTTTCCCCAGTGGCTGCACCAGTCTGCATTCCCACCAGCAGTGCAGAAGGGTTCCTTTTTCTCCACATCCTCTCCAGCACTTGTCGTTTGTTGATTTGTTGATGATAGCCAGTCTGACAGGTGTGAGATGGTACCTCATTGTTGTTTTGATTTGCATCTCTCAGATAATTAGTGACTTTGAGCATGTTTTCATATATCTCTTGGCCTTCTGTATGTTCTCTTTCGAAAAGTATCTATTTAGGTCCTTTGCCCATTTTTTGATTGGATTGTTTATCTTCCTTTTGTTAAGTTGTATGAGTTCCCTGTAAATGTTGGAGATTAAACCCTTATTGGAGGTTACATTGGCAAATATGTTCTCCCACACAGTGGGCTTTCTTGTTTTGTGGATGATTTCTTTTGCTGTGAAGAAGCTTTTTATTTTGATGCAGTCTCATTTGTTCATTTTCTCCTTAGTTTCCATTGCCCTAGGAGCTGTATCATAAAGATATAGCTACAACAAATGTCTGCTATTTTCCTGCCTATGACTATTCTATTGAGATCCTCCTCTGCAACCTCAGGGCTCTCTACAGGGAATTCTCCGCCCTCTTCCTCTCCCAGGGAATGTATCTCTTGCCCCCTCCCTCCATTCTATATCATTCTCTCTCTCTTTCCTCCCTAAGCTCCAAGGGCCCTTCTTTAGCTAGAACTTTTTCCTGGGCCTCTTTCTTCTATGACCCACTCCTTCTACCTCTGTGACTTTCTAAATAAATTTCCTCTTATAATTTGAGTCTTATCTCTGAATTCTCCTCTTATCCAGAACTTAATAACTGAGGTTGCTGAACCAAGATTATCACTTGGTGCCATTTTTCTTCCGTTAACACATACACATATATACAAAAATTTATACATTTTCTACTACTCTTTGGCTTGCATTTTTAACTTCTTTCTTTGAAAGAACAATAGTTTAAATTTGAATGAAATATATTTAGCTCTTTTATGGTATTATTGTTAGTGGTATTGAACTCCTATCTATTCAGTGTTTGCCTACACCAAGTTTGTGAAGATTTTCTTCTTATTGACCCATTTCAAATTAATTTTGACAATGGTCAAGTTAGGGGTTGAGGTTCATTGTTTTCAATGCAGATACTCAGCTGATATAGTGCCACTTCCTGAAAAGACTATACTTAGCCATTAGCAAAAATCAATTAGCTATATGTCATTAATTGACAATATTTAAATGCTGTTTAATTGGTCTGATAGAACACAAAGTCCAGACTGTATTATTTGTGTAACTTTAGAATAAGCCTAAAAATCAGGTCTTGTAAGTTCTTCCATTTTGTTATTTTCTTCTAAACGCTTGCTATTCTATGTCCTTTACATTACCATGTAAATTTTAGAATCAGTTTGTCAATTTTTATACTATTTGTTGATATTTTGATTGCTATTTTGTTAATATATAGAAAAATTTAAGCATAATGATTATCATAAAAATAAGTCTTCAATCATGAAGATGGTATATTTTTCAATTTATTTAGATCTTCTTTAATTTCTCTCAGCACGGTTTAGTAATTTTCAGGGTAAAAATATACCCCATATTTAGTTATTTTTATTTCATAGCAGTTTATATATTTGATGCTATTGATTTTTCCAATTTTTCATTTTTCATTTTTTGCTAGTATTCAGAAATAAAATTGATTATTGAATTGACCTTGAATCCTGTGGTCTTACTAATATCCAGAAATATTTTTGTATAGTCCTTAAAATATCTGTATATATAAAAGTCTAAGCGACTAAACAACTGGTCGACTGGTCGCTATGACACACACTGACCACCAGAAGGGCAGATGCTCAATGCAATAGCTGCTCCCTGGTGGTGATTGCGCTCCCACAGGGGGAGCACCACTCAGTGAGCTTACCAAGCAATAGCGGTGGCAGGCACAGTGGGGCCCAGATGAGCAGGAGCAGAGTGGCACCCCAGCCTGGGCTCAGGCTCCTCTCTGGCTGCCTGCC
Organism: Myotis nattereri; assembly: GCF_964212035.1. Lineage (NCBI taxonomy): Eukaryota > Metazoa > Chordata > Mammalia > Chiroptera > Vespertilionidae > Myotis > Myotis nattereri. Next base: position 82,096,774 of record NC_138075.1, read on the forward strand.
ACTTCATGCATCCCTGTGGAATGTCAGACTGCAGGTTTCGGCCTGATCAACCAGCAGTCAGACATCCCTCGAGGGGTCCTGGATTATGAGAGGGTGCAGGCCAGGCTGAGGGACCCCACTCACTGGTGCACAAATCCGTGCACCAGGCCTCTAGTCTTAGATAAATATGTTGTTTTGTGAATAGAGATAATTTTCATTTTTTCTTTCTAATTTTTACAAATGTAAGTTTTTCTTGCCTTATCAAACAAGCTAATATTCCAATTCAGTATGTAATAGATGATAAGAATGAACATTCTTGTATAATAATAGGATTTCTCTTTTATTCTGTTAATATGATGAATTGCAATGATTACTTTCAAATATCAAATCAATCTTATAACCCAGAAGACATGATTACTTTTTTATGATAGAGTATTCTTTTTATCTATTTCTATATTTGATTTGTTAATATTTTGTTGAATATTGATGTGCCTATCCTTATTAGGGATATTGGTCAATCATTTGTTTTCTTTTAATCTTTTTGTCAGATATTGCTATAGGAGTATGTTAGTCTCATAAGATGAAGTGTGAAGTAATCAATTCTCATTTGTCTTCTGGTAAAGTTTATGAAAACTTGGAATTACATAATCTTTTCTGAATATTTTAAAATTTACCTTAAGGTTTCTTCTTTGATCTACAGTTTATTTGGAAATACGTTGTTTTATTTCAAAATATCTATTTGTTATTGTTTGCTAATGCAGTTTTGTTGTGGTGAGAAAGAATACCTTATAGGATTTAACTCTTGAATTATATTTAAACTGATTAATTGACCTGGCACATGCTCTATCTTGGTGAATGTTCTATGTGTGTTCTCTGGAGGTGTATGTTTTGTAAATTTCAATTAATTTCAGTGAGTAATTGGTATTTTTCAGACTTTCTATACACCCATCCATTTTTGACTGGAGTAGGGTGGATATTTCCAGAGAGATTTTCTGTTGTTAGCTCACCCTTTCTCTGTCCTTTGCTAAAAGGGAAGAGGCTTTCCTCGGAGCGCTTTGTTTGTTCCTATTGGCAGTTCTCCTTTCCCAGGCCAGGATGTATGGGAGGCAACAGGAAACCAGGGGAATGCACCACCAAATTGATCCTAAAATCCTGAGGTCCTGGGAAATCTATCTTCTTCTTTCACTTTTCAAAGTGTTACTATGTTTATTTGCTCTTGTCAGAAGAGATTCTAGTAGAAATGGGTTGCTCTGTCTTGGTTAATCAGTAATTCTTTTTAACAACCTAGACCTCCAGCTACAATTTCAAAAAAGGGCAGAATTTTCCCTCCCCATTTCACAGTTTTGGTGGACAAGGAGAGGCCTTATTTTCCGTTCTTCCACCCATAAGAACCAGCCAGTGCTCCTACTTCTCTGCCAATGTGGTGTTTGCAAAGCTGAGCAGGGAACGAATCTATCATCCTGCACTCTGAGGACACAGATTGTGTCCCAATGTACTCATGAGGGTAGTGTCAGTGGGCTCCAACAGTTATCTGAGCTTTCACCCTCACCTGGCAGCAACAGGACTAAATAAGACACCTGAAATCAGGGCTGGTTGCCACTCTGATGCCCTATCCCTGGTGTCTGCATGCCCAGTAGCTACTGATCTTCAATACATGAATAGTTAAAGAAACTGGTATATGTAATGAAACTGCATAGAACTAAAATGCACACACACATGACTGAGTTCATTGCAAACTAGTGAAATCTGAGTAAGGTATATAGATTGAATCCATGGGTCAAGTCCTTGGCTGTGATATTGATTTATAATTATAACCAATAGGGAAACTGGTAAAAAGTTTCCAAAATCTCTTTGTATTATGTTTCCTAACTGCAAATGAATATATAATTATGTAAAAATAAAATAAATAAATAAACCTATGACTATGTCCAAAACCCACAAAGTATCACTAAAGTGCCTCTACCTTCAGAGTCAGAATTTCAACATCTCCCAGCAATGTTTGACCTATAGAATCTCTGTTCTGTCCTCAGCTCTTTCATATCTCTTTATAGTCTCACCCTATGTGTTCAAAGCCCAGTCCATAACCAAGGATTCCTCGGAGACCATCCCACATGGATTTCTGCTGCTCCAATACTGTACCTCCTGCTTTTTCCAAAAATAAAGCCTGGGCTGTTGTAACCTTCAGCTCTGAGTTTCCATCTCTGAGGGACCATAATGTTCTGCTTCACACAATCCAATGCCTAAAAACAATTGGCTCATAACATTTTTCCTCTGTTTAATGATTTTTTTTGTAAGATGGCCAGTAGTTAGCAATCATAGAGAGTAGCAAAAAATTACAGGTCAGTTCTTAAACCATTTTCTAGTACCAGTTAGTGTTATAAGTTTAGGCACATCACTTGAGTCTCAGCTTCCTCGTTTGTTAAATGGTCCAAAAATCACTTTAAAATCAATTCTATTATCATTTAAATGAGCTATCTTTTTAAAAATCAAATACTACCCTTTTAACTTTTATCTGCAGGATCAGTGTTTTATTGAAGATGAATAAAGTATTTTGGGAATTAATTGTGCAACTCTAAACTGGAGGTTAAGCCAGAGTACATGTGAGTCATAACATCTATATTTTCAAAATGTGTCATGAGCTTCCTAATGCATCAATTTATTCTGCAATAATGTTTTACAAGTTATATTGTCATTAAGAAAACTTAAAACAGCACCACATATTATAATGTTAAAATTTACAAAAATAACTATGAAGTCTTCCATTACCATGACACATCTGACAGAAACTGTATTTTGATATGAATCTTTCCACCAACACAAAAGAAATTCTATAAACAAAGATTACTTCTCTTGTTCTTCTGTGAGAAATTAATACAAATTTTAAGGAAAATTATTAGTTTGCTTTGACATTCTAAATACATATTTCTCTAGGAAATAAAAAATGGAGCTTAACCAATGCTTTTCTCAAATCAAATTTATTTCAAATACTATAATTCAACTAGAGTTATTGGGAATCATTAAATTCCTGCCTCAAAGTTATAAGATCAAAAGGAAAGTAAAATCTCAGAGACAAATAAATCCTAAATTATAGATTGTCAGGTTGAGAACTTGAATATATTGAATCTCACAGGGCTGAAAATGCTTCTTCTTAGTTGTCTGATGCATTGTTCACTTAGATTTTTCAGGATCCATGAGTATACAGGGCTAAGCACCAGGATAGATAAAGAGGTAAAATAATTAGTATCTATCTCTAGGCACTAATTGCATTAATGACAACAACAAAAAAGGATCAAGTTACTTAAAAATTAACATATTAGACTGCAGATGTTTTAAGGAAATAGCATGTTTAATGTCAAGTATGTAGTAGGTGGCATCAAATGCTATAGCTTCATAATCTACTGATATGTCTACACTATTACCTTGACCTTAAACTTTCTCAAAGCTATTAAACCCTATAACCTCATTCTTCTATTTAGACTCTTAAGCAGCAGATTCAAACTGGCAGCATATCAACTGGTAACATAGCAACATTTCTGCTCAACCTACAAAATTTTGAATTTATAATGTCCTCATTCTGTTTTTGTCTTACTTTACTCTTTCCAAAACACACCTGGCTCTTCCTGGCTATGTGTATTTCCCTATTGAACCTGGATGTCATAGTCCATAAATAAGTCTACTCAAAACAAAATTTCTAGTTACTGATGAGGACTCAGAAACAGATTATTTTTACTCTAAGAGATTTGGTTATTACACACACACACACATAAATTTACAAACTATGGCTTGGCTACTAACTAGTTCAACAGAGCCAGTGCTGCCCTAACATCAAGTTAAAAGCCAATGGCATATAGGATTGATGCCTAAATGCAAATGCCTTTAACATAATTGTATGATAGCATGTTTAACATCTAGGATCAACAGGCTTCAACTCTTGAAGGACAGCCTGAAGACAAAAGAAAAATTCTCACTTTTAAGTGGCATTCAATGGGTAATCTCAGACAACAAAAAGGAGATTGTTGCATATCTTACTAGTTCAATCAGCCATGGCTTTTAGTTAGTTATTCAACAACACTTCTTTGACCTTCTTTTGGGTATCAACCACTATGTAAAGCACACAGATTGTAAAAACTATGAAACTATTGTTAAAGCCCTAAAATAAATTGGTGCTGTAGAGTAGCTGAACAATCACATACGATTTAGAAGGGACTATATGCTCTGGAATCAGAACAGCTGAATTCAAACCCAACTCTGCCTTCATCAAATCAATGTATCTGTCTGTACCTCTGCTTCTTTAACTCTATATTTTGATAATTATTTAACTCATAATATTGCTAAATAAAATGAGAATATATATATTATTAGATTGGTCCCTATTCTTTTACAGTTCTTAATGTATTTTGGCCTTAATTATTGTCATTATTTTTTTTTTGATAAAATACATTCATAATAATTTATTAGATACAGGAAGAAATAAATTTCTTCCTAAGTCAGATAAGCTTTTTAGAGAGCATAGCACTAGAGCTGAGACTTGAAAGAAATATAGGAGGTTTTCAGATGGATAAATAGAGAGGAGACAAGAACAAGCCAGAAGAGTAGCTAGAAGCCTATCACAACATTTGTAGGGGAAAGGTGATGTCTACCTAAATATAAGAAGAGGAGATAAATTATACAGCTGGTTATAATATATATTGACTTGCTATAGGGTTACGATCTGAAGTAAGTAAATGGGAACAAAATCTAAGGCCCCTGTTTTCTGGCTTAAGTAACCTGGGCAACATCTTTCTTAACTGAAATTTGGTACAGAGGTATGAGGACATTGGTGAAAAAACAGGAGGAGAAATAACTGATATAGGCTGGATGATATTGAATTTCTGTATTTGCTCCTTTGCTTGAAGTATTTAATTGAATGCTTACTGGGACCAAGAAGGTACCATAAATGAAGGAGATAGACTTGGTCTGACTGCCCCAAATTGGAGAACACATGTTCCTCTAAAGGGCACAGATATGCCTCAGCTCCAATTGATTTTTACTGTGCTAGAATGTAGGGTCATTGTCGCAAGATCTTCCCATTTTTCAAGAGAATATATAATCTGGGTTTAAAAATTCTAAATACTGGTATGCAATATTTTTTAAATTATGTAATCACACAAAATTCTTGTGTGGCTCACATTCATCCCAAAGGTTTCTAGATTGTGACTTCTCTTACAGAGCCATCCATCCACTCATCTATTTTTTAAAAAACATATTAAAAATGCCAAGAACTATTATAGATGCTAGATATACATGAATGAGTTATCTGAAGACATGTGGGAGTTAACATTGTGTAATTTTAAAATATTGCCTAAGAAAGTTACATAATGCAAAGAAATCAATAGTTGGATTAGGTTCCTGGGGAAATGAGTGTTCAATGAATTATTCAATGAATGTTTGTGGGGAATATAGGAAAGGAATCAGGAGCAATTTACATGACACAAAATGATACACTAATATTTAGAAAGATACAGTGGTTAACAAAGGCAAAAGCTACACAAATTCAAGTATGATTTGGATAAAAAATATAGTTGGTTTAGTAATAATTGTGTCATTGATACCCTTAGAGAAAATAGTTCAAGAAAAAGAATGGTGATAGAGACCACATTTTAGTGACTGGAAAAATAAATGGAAGGTGAAGAAGTGGACATAATGAGTATAGTTTATTATTTCTAGAGGCTTGACTAGGAAAAAAAGTATGAAAATTATACAGTAGGTAGTTGGAAAATGCCGGGTTAACGGAAAAATACTTTTTTAGGATGTGAGAACCTTGAGCATGTTTTATATAAAGTCAGTAAAAATAGAGGGATGATGATAAAAATAAAGTGAGGGGAAAACGTATGAGCTATAATTCCAGAAGAGACTCTTCTAGCAACCAGGAAATGCCTTTCCCCCAATCTTCTCTATGACCAATAAATTTTATCTTCCTTGATGCCTACTCTTGATTATTAGTTCTGGGATTACTCAATTTTGTTCAAGAAAGTTAAATACACACACACACACACACACACACACACACAGTCACTAGTTGATAGGTATAATGATTATAGGTATTTTTATAGATGAAGAAACAGAGATTATGAATGTGCCCAAAATCAAAACTGCTCAGAAACCAACTGAGAGACACATAGAAGTTTGTAAAATTTTATCTGAGTTTTTAAATCATCAAACTGTACCTCAATTTCAGTGCCAAGAATATATCATTTGTTAGGTGTTGTTTGAACAGCCAGCTGGACTTCCTCGGTGTGCTATCCATCCATCCATCCATCTAAAAACATTTTTGAGGGCTTTCTCTGCCTATGACCTGGGAGATGACAGGGTCCATCTATAAAAAGCTGCTTTGACAGAAAATCCCCACACCTCATGTTATCACAGGACTGGAAGATCCCTTAGGCCAGTCTCATTAGTCAACAGAGCCAAATATCAACAGTACAACGATTGAAATTTCTTTTGAGAGCCAAATTTTTTAAACTTAAACTATATAGGTAGGTACATTGTTATTAACTTAATTAGGGTACTCCTAAGGCTTAGGAAGAGCCACACTCAAGGGGCCAAAGAGCCGTATATGGCTTGCGAGCCGCAGTGTGCCGACCACGGCCTTAGGCTAACTAAGTTTCATACCTTCTTTGTTTTTCCATATGCAATCACTGGCATAAAGTATGGTTTAGGCAAATTTATTTATTTTTTAATCCTCACCTAAGGATGTGCTTAGAGAGAGAGGGAGAGAAAGAGAGAAATATAGATGTGTGAGAGAAACATGGATTGGTTGTCTTCCATACATGCCTTATCCTGGGATTGAACTTGCAACCCAGGTATGTGCCTTGCAACCCATTGTCCTGTGCACCAAATGGTTATCAACCGGTAACCATTTGGTGCACAGGACAATGTTCAACCAACTGAGCCACTCCAGCCAGGCAATAAAGTTCTTCTATCCTTTAACTTAACTTCTCAGAGCTCTACCTGTTAATCACTGGTTCTGTGGGTCTACATTCTGCTTCTGGAATGTCAGGCTTTGCCCCAGTACCTCAACAATAACACTTCCTCTTTTTTTAAAATTTCTTTATTGATTAAGTTATTACATATGTGTCTTTATCCCCACATTACCCCCCATTCTCCCACTCATGCCCTCACCCCCCTGTTGTCTGTGTCTGTTGGCTAGGCCTATATGCTTGCATATAAGTCCTTTGGTTGATATCTCTTCCTTACCCCCACCCTACCCTACCTTCCCGCTGAGGTTTGACGGTCTGATCAATGCTTCTCTGTCTCTGCATCTGTTTTTGTTCATCAGTTTATGTTGTTTATTATATTCCATAAATGAGTGAGAGCATGTGATATTTATCTTTCTCTGACTGACTTATTTCACTTAGCTGCATAATGCTCTCGAGTTCCATCCATGCTGTTGCAAATGGTAAGAACTCCTTTTTTACCGCAGCGTAGTATTCCATTGTGTAGATGTACCACAGTTTTCTAATCCACTCATCTACTGATGGGCACTTAGGCTGTTTCCAAATCTTAGCTATGGTGAATTGTGTTGCTATGAACATAGGGGTCCATATATCCTTTCTGATTGGTGTTTCTGATTTCTTGGGATATATTCCTAGAAGTGGGATTACTGCGTCAAATGGAAGTTCCATTTTTAGTTTTTTGAGGAAACTCCATACTGTTCTCTACAGTGGCTGCACCAGTCTGCATTTCCACCAGCAGAGCAAGAGGGTTCCTTTTTCTCCACATTCTCGCCAGGACTTGTCATTTGTTGCTTTGTTGACGATAGCCATTCTGACAGATGTGAGATTGTACCACGTGCCATTTTGATTTGCATCTCTTGGATTAGTGACTTTGAGCAGGTTTTCATGTGTTTTGGCCTTTCTTCTGTCTTCTTTCGAAAAGTATCTATTTAGGTCTATTGCGCATTTTTTGATTGGGTTGTTTATCTTCCTTTTGTTAAATTGTATGAGTTCCCTGTAAATGTTGGAGATTAAACCCTTATCCAGTGGTTCTCAACCTGTGGGTCGGGACCCCTTTGGGGGTCGAACGACCCTTTCACAGGGGTCGCCTAAGACCATCGAAAAACACATATATAATTACATATTATTTTTGTAATTAATCACTATGCTTTAATTATGTTCAATTTGTAACAATGAAAATATATCCTATATATCAGATATTTGCATTATGATTCATAACAGTAGCAAAATTACAGTTATGAAATAGCAACAAAAATAATTTTATGGTTTGGGGTCACCACAACATGAGGAACTGTATTAAAGGGTCGCAGCATTAGGAAGGTTGAGAACCACTGCCCTTATCGGTGATACCATTGGCAAATATGTTCTCCCATGCAGTGGGCTCTCTTGTTGTTTTGTTGATGGTTTCCTTTGCTGTGCAAAAGCTTTTTATTTTGATGTAGTCCCATTTGTTTATTTTCTTCTTAGTCTCCATTGCCCTAGGAGCCGTATCAGTGAAGAAATTGCTTCGGTATATGTCTGAGATTTTGTTGCCTGTGGATTCCTCTAGAATTTTTATGGTTTCCCATCTTATGTTTAAGTCCTTTATCCATTTTGAGTTTCTTTTTGTGTATCTTGTAAGTTGGTGGTCTAGTTTCATTTTTTTTGCATGTATTTGTCCAATTTTCCCAACACCATTTATTGAAGAGGCTGTCTTGACTCCATTGTATGTTCATGCCTCCTTTGTCGAATATTAATTGAGCATAGTGGTTTGCATAGGTTTCTGGGTTCTCTATTCTATTCCATTGATCTATATGTCTGTTCTTGTGCCAGTATCAGGTTATTTTGAGAACAGTGACTTGGTAATACAGCTTAATATCTGGTATTGAGATCCCACTGACTTTGTTCTTCTTTCTCAGGATTTCTGCAGCTATTTGGGGTCTTTTTTTATTCCAGATGAATTTTTGGAAAGTTCATTCTAGGACTGTGAAATATGCTGTTGGTATTTTAATGGGGAGTGCATTGAATCTATAGATTGCTTTGGGTACTATGGACATCTTGATGATGTTGATTCTACCAATCCATGAACACAATATGTACTTCCATCTGTTTATGTCTTCCTCTATCTCCTTTTTCAGTGTACTGTAGTTTTCCACATATAGGTCTTTTACCTCCTTAGTCAAGTTTATTCCTAGGTATTTTAATTTTTTTGGTGCAATGTAAATGGGATTGTTCTTTTAGTATCTCTTTCTGTAAGTTCATTTCTGTGCCATAGAAATGCCATAGATTTCTTGGTGTTAATTTTGTATCCTGCTACATTGCCAAATTCATTAACACTTCCTCTTTATTCCAATATTCCTCCCCAGAAATTTTATTAGTTGGCTAATTCATATCCATTATCTCTTAGCTCCAATATGAATATTCAGAATGGCCTTTCCTGACCACAGTACTCTTCCATTCTAAGATACTACCTGTTTATTCCTTTATAGATTCCTGATATAAATTGCCAGCTCACCCTGTGGAGGTCCCTCCTTCTAAGATGAATGCATCTCCAGTACCTGCCAGCCATTTTTCACTCTCCAGAGCCCTAAGGTAAACTACTGTTGTTTTGTTTAATTTTTTACTGATTTTATAACTCTTATCTGCAGGAAGGTTAATGTACTAAAAGCTTATTATTAACATGCTTTGATTTTTTAGAAATTCTAAAAAATTATATAACTAGAAAAATAAGTTTTTTCTTAAAAATAAGCCATTAAAAGTCCACATTTAAAAAAATAATATAGAGTCTTCTAAATAAAATAATAAATGTTGAGATCTACTTCCTGCTACTTCCTTTTTAACATTGTGTCTCAGGGTTGCTGTTGTATTTTTTTTACAGATTTATATTTTCAGCTCACCTCAATTAATAAAGCTCTTAAAGATGGCTAAGAAACTTATCAGGAAAGGCTTAAGCATTAGGAGCATCTGACTCATTTCTATGTAACAGTAATACAGATCTTGTATTTTCCAAAAATATTTGAGTTGAAAATTCACAGTTTTCTCAAGCAAAAATATGATCCTCACTATAACCCATTTTTCTTTTTCTTAATTACATTTTTATATTTCAAACTTACATAAATGATTTGTGCACATTATGAGCTAATTACTTTCCAACTTCATTTTAATTAACGATGCTAATTTTGGAGATACCAGAGCAGCGACACACAGAACGCACATAGCTTTTATATTTATATTTTTATTACTTTCTTTTTAACTCAAATGACGATTTTATTCCTTTTAAATTTATCAAAATCAAGGACCTCCTGGGCTCCAACTTAGTATGCTAGCCTTTATTTTAGAGCAAATTTTTGTAGCGGAGAACATTGGGGGCTTATAATGGCTAAGTCAGCAGACCTTTAACTGTAGTTATAACACAGGGCATCTCAAGCGGAGCGATCATGCTCTCACTAAAACCTCCACAGTAATATCTCCCAGCTAAAGAGGAACAAGAGCCCCTGATTGGCACTTTGTTACTTGAATGGTCCCCCACTGATGAGGCAGAAAGGACATTAAGGATGATTTTAGCACAATCTAAAATCTCGCTGATGCCAAACTTAACGCAGTGAAAGCCATAATGCCATTTCTAAAATATGCTCTGGAATCATGAAAGCTTTGCTTTCCAAGACACCTAGGACTTACACTTCTTCCTACTTATTACTTGTAAAAGGCCCTCTTCATCATTATGTCTCCTGTCTTCCACTGCTCAAGACAAACTAGGGAATCATCTTCATTTATATGCAGTACATTCTTCCTGCTGCCGGTGCCATAATATAAATGTGTCTTATTAAAAATTAAAAATATTGGTTTTACTTTCCATCAGGATGAAAAGTGAAGTTTCATTCTCGTTTTCAGTCCTGTCTTTCACCCCCATCCTTCTTGCATTGTACCTCAGGATGCTGCTATCAACAGATAGGTCATTTTCCCAGACCTTAAATTATGTTAGCCTTTCCTGAACTCTCAGTCATGAGACAATAACAGAAGGGAAAGGACTTTTCAAAGGATAGGTAAGGGGATGGGATTAAACCTTTTGCTTGATCTTGTGTCAGGATGATGCTGAGAAAAATATATGTGGTGTCTTATCATCTTATAGCACATGGCTCTTTAAAGTAAAAAAAAAAAAAAAAAAAAAAAAAAAAGCTATTATACATTGAGGAAAGTTTAAGGTCCAGAGAATTACTCCACAGTATTCAACTCTCTTTACAAAATAAAAAATAACAAGGCATATTCCGGGTGGTGTTCCCATGGATGCTTGTCTGCTACCTTACAGGCTTGTTTCCCTTTTGTAATGTTAACTTTCAGGCTCCTGTTGGTATTTTTGGAAAGAAGAGAAGCAAGTATTTTGCTGGTTGCCAAAATTGGCTCCACAGAGCAGCATGCTTTGCAATTTGAAGGTTAACTTCCTTTCAAAGAGACTTGTTGGAACTGCTCTTCTCACTCCTATTAACTAGTGGAACTGTCTGACCTTTATAAGTGCAAGTCAATATTCACACTGTCAGAGGAGTATCAGTGGGAGTAATCTTTTCAGTCCCAGAGAGAAACAGTTTGCCACAGGCAGATCATGACTAGAGAAGGGGAGTTGGTGAGCAGTGACATAAAACACTTTTAAGTGAATTCAAACAATGTCTTTGACACAGCTTGGAATTTTATTCAATTTTAGTTATAAAAGTGCCTACTGGCTCCTCTAAACTGCAAAGGTGTCATTTTGAAATAATAAAGACATAGAATGTGAAATGAAGGCTGTTAAATGGGCTCATCCCTTTTTATCCATACCTTTGAGAGCACAGGTGGCTTTTCCCCAAAAAATATACATCTCTGAAAACCATACAGAATTGAACATTGTTATTTTTAATGAGCACTGGGAATCCTTTTTCTCCCTCCATGCAAGACTTAATAATAGGGTGGCATTTTAATACACTTAGAAGAGGAAATTCTTTTTTTTTTTTGCCTTCTTTGTACCCCAAATTGCCATCAGAGTTTAACTTCAAAGCAATTCTTTTTCTAATGTGATAATCACAAAATAAAAATAAGAAAAAGAGCACTATAATATTAGTTTACATTTCAGTTGTTTTCTCTTCGTTAATATACCATTATAATTACATGTGATCAATGCTATTACATGATTTATTTTAATAAAAATATCTATCATTTGTTAGGCCCATTTTTAAAATACTGAGTGAATTACTCAGTTACTATTCCTATCAATAGGTAGGATATATTTTAATAACCAAAAGAAATTTTGAATATTACTTAAGTGTATTGTTGTTAATAGCATTACTGCAATAAGTGTGAAACTATTTCATTTGTTTAATAAACTTGAACAAATGACTTAATATGTCGGTATTGCTAGGAATTAAGTTCCCCACTTTGGAAAAAGAAGGTACCATAAGAAAGAAAAGACAGAGAAATGAACCTTTTAGGTTTGTTTTCTAATTTAAGACAAAATAAAGTCATAATTTTATAATGCATAATATATGTGCATATACATATATACATAATTTTAAACATATCTGAATATAATTTTATAATTATGTGAGAAAATACTCCAACACTGATAGGAATGAATTGATAGAAGAAAGATGTTGAGAACTCTTATCTGCCAAATAAGGACATAGGCTAAACATTCAAATAAATAATAATAGAAATAGATTATAATATTGAATTAAAAATCAATCCATTAAATGTATACTAATGCTTAATTTTTTAAAATAAAAATTAAGTGAGCTATAAAGGTAACTACCTTATTTACGAAAAATAAGGATAAATAGATATTAAGTATAGAAGAATTTATAGATATAGCACATTATTTCACAACCACCCATAGCAATAATGCACCCAGGAAAAAGTCATCAGTAGATGACAACAACACTGGGTAAAATATCTTTGTAAGACAGGATATTCTTGTAGGCTCAAATTATTAATTTCAAGGGTAAAAAGTACCTTTCAATGGATAAGAGGTGGAGACCATTTTAATCAAGTGACTAAACATAATACTATCTGTAATACAAATTGACATTCTTTGCTTTACAATATGATAAACTAATCACCCAGGTAGTAATTCCTCCAAATTTTATAACCTGAGCCTAATTATGAAAAGAAAAAAGAAACAATTAGAAAACCCAAATTAAGAGATATCATGTAATCTAAAATAATATACAATGAAGTCAAGAGAGTCTCTTCAATAAATGGTGTTGGGAAAATTGGACAGATACATGCAAAAAAATGAAACTAAACCACCAACTTACACCATACACAAAAAAACCCTCAAAATGGATAAAGGACTTAAACATAAGATGGGAAACCATAAAAATACTAGAGGAATCCACAGGCAACAAAATCTCAGACAGATGCCGAAGCAATTTCTTCACCGATACAGCTCCTAGGGCAATGGAAACTAAGGAGAAAATAAACAAATGGGACTACATCAAAATAAAAAGCTTCTGCACAGCAAAAGAAACCATCAATAAAACAACAAGACAACCCACTGCATGGGAGAACATATTTGCCAATGTTATCACCGATAGGGGTTTAATCTCCAACATTTACAGGGAACTCATGCAATTTAGCAAAAGGAAGTTAAACAGCCCAGTCAAAAAATGGGCAATGGGCCTAAATAGATACTTTTCGAAAGAAGACATAAGGAAGGCCAAGAGACATATGAAAACATGCTCAAGGTCACTAATCATCCAAGAGATGCAAACCAAAATGACATGTGGTACCATCTCACACCTGTCAGAATGGCAATCATCAACAAATCAACAAATAACAAGTGCTGGCGAGGATGCGGAGAAAATGGAACACTAGTGCACTGCTGGTGGGAATGCAGACTGGTGCAGCCACTGAGGAAAACAGCATGGAGTTTCCTCAAAAAACTAAGAATGGAACTCCCATTTGACCCAGTGATCCCACTTCTAGGAATATATCCTAAGAAACTAGAAACACCAATCAGGAAGGATATATGTACCCCTATGTTCATAGCAGCACAATTCACCATAGCTAAGATTTGGAAACAGCCTAAATGGCCATCAATAGATGAGTACATTGAAAAATGGTGGTACATCTACACAATGGAATACTAAGCTACATTAAAAAAGAAGGAATTCTTACCATTTGCAACAGCATGGATGGAACTGGAGAGTATTATGCTAAATGAAATAAGTCAGTCAGAGAAGGTAAATATCACATGATCTCACTCATTTATGGAATATAATGAACAACATAAACTGATGAACAAAAACAGATGCAGAGATAGAGAAGCATTGATCAGACCATCAAACCTCAGAGGGAAAGTAGGGGAGTGTGGGGTAAGGGAGAGAGATCAACCATAGGACTTGTAGGCATGCTTATAAGCCTAACCAATAGACAAAGACACCAGGGGGGTGCGGGCATGAGTGGGGGGCTGGGAGGGCAATGGGAGGATAATGACACATATGTAATACCTTAATCAATAAAGAAAAAAATTTAAAAATATACTTTAAATATATCAATATTCTGTAATACTAAGAAAAGTCTGTGGGAAGTTTAGTTTAAAGGAAACTAAAGAATATATGATAACTAAATGAAATATACAAACTTTATTGCATTCTGGATCTAAAATGTTTATAAAATATTATTGTAATAATTGATTGTGGGTAGAATTTAATATAGATTGTATAATAGATAATATTATATTACTGTTAAAAGTTTTCTCTATGACAATTGTATTATGGTTATGTACGAGAATGTCCCTATTCATAAATGATTGATATTTTATGCATTAATTAGAGATTAAGTGTTGCAATATTTGCAACTAATTCTAAAGTGGTTTATTACAGAATATGAGAAAGGTGTGGGGGAGGAGGGAGGAAAAAAGGGAGGGGAAGTTTTTAGAGAGACTGAGAAAACTAGAAGAGAGTGGGAGTGAGAAAGATAATAGATAAAATTGGTAAAATATTAACAACTGATACATATAGGAAAAGGGCACATGCTATTCTTCAAATAATTCCTGCAACTTTTGAAAAAATATTTTTATTGATTTCAGAGGGGAAGGGAGAGGGAGAGAGAGATAGAGACATCAATGATGAGAGAGAATCCTGCTTGCCCCCATACTGGGTGTTGATCCTGCAACTGGGGCATGTGCCCTGACTGAGAATCAAACCGTGACCTCCTGGTTCATAGGTTGATGCTCAACCACTGAGACATGCTGGCTGGGCCTATCTTTTTGATTAATTTAAAGATTTTAATATAAAATTTGTGAAAAAAATTAAAAGGTACAGTGATTTTTTTTTTACTTCATTATATATCCTCCATAAAATATAAAAAAGACTTTATCAATTTTGGCAAATATTATGTTATATCTTTTTTGTTGTTCATCCTCACCTAAGGATATTTTTCCCATTGATTTTTAGAATGGAAAGGAGAGAGAGAGAGTAAAAGAGAGAGAGAGAGAGAGAGAGAGAGAGAGAGAGAGAGATGTGAAGAGACACATCAATTGGTGCCTGCAACCCAGGTATATGCCCTTGCCCAGGAATCGATCTGGAACCCCTTTGGTTCATGGGCCGATGCTCTTACTAGATATACTGGGCAGGGGTATTACACTATATCTTTGTATTACTTGTAATAAAATGTCTAACAATAAATTCCTGATGAAATATAGTAATTTATGTAGACACTTCAAGTAATCTTAGAAATTAAGAGCTACAAGGGTTTTGAGAGTCAGAGAAAATAAATAATAAATACCACTTTTTATATTTTAACATTTTGATTATCCTTTCTCTTTTCTGTGTCATAAATTTTTTCATTTGTTCTTTTTTTACCAATTAGTATTTAATGTGCTTTAGTTTCCCTCAACTTAAAAAATAAAAAATGAACTCCTTTTCTCAATCCAAAGGCTGCTTCCAGCTACCACTTATCCTGCTCTTCTCTTTCACATCCACACCTTCTATTCCCTCTCCTCACCTGAAACCCTTTCCACACATAGCACTTAACTACTCTACTGAACCTGCTCTTGTCAAGGACACCAGTGACTTGGTTGTTGCTTTATCTGATGTGTACCTTGCATCAGATCAGTATCTTTCCCTTTCTTGCTCACCCTGTAAGGATTATTTAACCAGGTTAACTTCTTCCTCCTTCAGGAAGACTATATCAAAGGGTAAAAAATCCCCTAGCTTCCACATTCCTCTCATTATTTCAGGTCTTTCATTGTTAGTCTCCTTTGCAGGTTCTATAGCTTCCCTGGTTCCTTAAATGTTTGTGATTGACAGATGTCTGTTCTAGTGGTATGGTATTTTTTTTCTTCTTGTATTGTCTGTGGGCTATTTCATCTAATCTTATGTTTTTAATAACTATCTATATGCTGGTGGCTACAAAATCTGATTAGAATAAATATCTGTCCTAATTCAAAACTGTTATTTTTAGGTATCTTCCAGATATCTGAAATTGAATATGTCCATATTTTAAAATTTCATTGATGTACTCTATACTAATAGAAATGTGTTTTCTTCTTATTGAAGAATATGTATAAAGTGCTTACTATATACCAGTTCCTTTCCTAGAAACTTGGAAATACATTAGGCAGCATTTTAAAAATATCTTTCTCTCTTTAAATGTCTCATCAAATCAGTATGCCTTGAATTCACTTTTAAGCTGTTCATTTCTCCTTGAGAATAAAATATTACTGTTTTCCTTTGTCTATAATATTAAGTAATCACTAGAATTAGTTTTAAACTCATGCCAATAAGTTTAAACTCATATCTATTGATAAATTACAACTTTATATTAATAACCATGCTTCTGAAAACCAGCCAATTAGTAGCAGCCAATTACCAATGCTGCCAGACACACACCCCGCTTCTGAAAGTCGGCCAAGTTCTAAATATTTTATTTTGTTTCATTTTAACTTCTCGAAGCCTGTAGAAATCGGCACTTTGGCTTGTTCAGAGATACTGTGTATTACATGTGTAGCTCTCCTTTGATTTCAAAGAAAAAGTTCAGCTTTTTAAAAATCTGATATTGAATGTTGATATCTTCTTTCCACATTTCTACTCCATTAACATTACTTTAAACCCTATTTTATCATGTTTACCTGAGTTATTGAAACAGCTCTTTAATTAATACATGTGGCACTATCGATTTTATCCATTCTTCAAACTTCAAACAATTCACTCTATGAGGTCCGGGTTACCCTGTTGCCAAAATCAGGCAGACACATCAGAGGAAAATAAAATGGCATACCAATATCCCTTAGGAACATAGATGTGGAAATCCTCAATAAAATATTAGCATGCTGAATCCAACAACATTTAAAAAAGATTATACACACTGGCCAAGAGGCATATATCCCTTGGCATGATAGACTGGTTGAGAATATGAAAATCAATCAAAGCAACCTATATTAATAGAATAAGGGTCAGATAATACAAGGACATCTCCAGAGAGATGTACAGAGAAAGCTCTTAATTAAATCCAACATCCTTTCAGCCCTGGCCCTGTAACTCAGCTGGTTAGAGCATTGTCCTGATTTGCAAAAATTGCAGGATGGTTAGGGCCCATAAAAAAAATCAACCAATGAATGCATAAATAAGTAGACCAACAAATAGATGTTTCTTTCTCTCTCTCTTCCTTTCTCTCTAAAATCAATAAATAATTTTTTTAAAAAATCCAACATCGGCCAAAACCGGTTTGGCTCAGTGGATAGAGCGTCGGCCTGCGGACTGAGAGGTCCCAGGTTCGATTCCGGTCAAGGGCATGTACCTGGGTTGCGGGCGCATCCCCAGTGGGGGATGTGCAGGAGGCAGCTGATCGATGTTTCTCTCTCATCGATGTTTCTGGCTCTCTATCTCTCTCCCTTCCTCTCTGTAAAAAATCAA
The DNA here is from genome assembly GCF_964212035.1 of Myotis nattereri. NCBI lineage: Eukaryota > Metazoa > Chordata > Mammalia > Chiroptera > Vespertilionidae > Myotis > Myotis nattereri. Next base: position 82,114,610 of record NC_138075.1, read on the forward strand.
TAAAATATATTTAAAAAAAATCCAACATCTTTTTATGATAAAAACATTCAGCAAAGTAGAAATAGAAGGGAAATTCCTCAACCTTATAAAACTATCTATGGAAAACTCACAGAGAGTATTATTGCTTCATGTGACAGGACAAACACTTTTCCTCTAAGATCAAGAACAAGAAAAGGATGCCCACTCCTTTTACTTTTATTTAATATTGTACTAGATGTTCTAGCCATGGCAATCAGTCAATAAGAAGAAATAAACAGCATCAAGATTAGAGAGCAGTAAAAGTATCTCTATTTATACATCATGAATTACATGATTTATATATCTAGAATCCAGGGTAAGACACACACACACACACACACACACACACACCATTTTAGAACTAATAAATGAGTTCAGCTAGGTTCTAGGATACAAGATAAATATATATAAATCAACTGTATTTCAATATAGTAGCAATGAACAATTTGGAAGTATTAACAAAACAGTTCCATTTACAACAGCATCCAAACGAATAAAAATGTAGGGATGTGTTTAACAAAAGTGTAATATCTGTACACTCAAAACTATAAAACATTGCTAAAAAAAAAGACCTAAATAAATGGGAAAAATATCATAGTATTTTATTGGAAGACTTAATATTGTTAAGAGAGCAATATATCCCAAATTGATTGACAGATTTATTACAATCCTTATAGAAATTTTTAGTTTATTTTTCTTGCAGAAATTGACATATTGATCCTAATAGTCAGAGCCATCTTGAAAGAGAACAAAGTTGAAAGACTCAGTTCCTGATTTGAAAACTTATTACAATCAAAACATTCTAGCAATCTACGTATATAAAAGCAAAGTGATAGCTACGAATGAATGAGCAGAACAAATGGAAAGCCTGGTCGCTATAACACAGTGACCATCAGGGGCCAGACGCTCAACGCAGGAGCTGCCCCCTGCTGGTCAGTGCACTCCCACAGCGGGAGTGCTCAGCTGACAGACCCACCAGTCCATCAGCAGCCACTCACTCCCTCAGTAGTCCGGCAGGTCCAATTTCTGGAGAATGGGCCAGGCACTGATGGACTAGCACCCCCAGCATGATCCCGACAGCTCCACCAGCCTCCTGAAAGTCAGCCTTGGGCACTGCAGCCACTTCCCCTCCCTAGATGCTCCACAAGGAAGAAAGAATATAAAAGCAGTGGCCAGGTGGCTCCCGACACCTGGCGGGAACATCAAAGGGACAGATCCAGATCCCGAGCCAGCAAGGGTGTCCCACCACCTGCCCGAAGGGCCGATCACATCCTGGCACCCCTCCCCCCAGCCCCATCGGGACCCCACCCATGCACAAATTCATGCACTGGGCCTCTAGTAGAATATAATTGAGATTCCAGAAATAATCACATACAATTTGCTAAATGATTTTTAACAAGAGTTCTAAAACCATTTGATGGGATAAAATGTTTTCTTTAACAAATGGTGCTAGGACTACTGGAAACCTACATAATAAAAAATAAAGTTAGACCCCCTACCTTACTCCATATAAAAAAATAAATTCAAAATGGATAAACAACCAAAATGTAAGAGCTAAAACTATAACATTCTTAGAATAAAACATAGGTGAATATCTTTGTGACCTTGGATTATAAAATAATTTCTTATATAACAAAAAAAAATGTGACCAAAGAAAATATAGATAAATTGTACTTCATCAAAATTAAAATATATATTTTTTAAAGGACACAATCTAGTAAAAACTCAAGAGACTTATAATCGGAATATGTAAAGACCTCTTATAACTCAACAATAAAAAGATAAATAACACAATTTAAAAATAGACAAAGACTTTAAAAGATATTTCTCAAAGAAAACATAGAAAGATGCCCTCACTGGTGTTGCTCGGTGGTTAGAGCCTCTGTCCCCACACCGAAGGTTCTCAGGTTCCATTCCTGGTCAAAGCACATACATGGGTTGCAGATTCTATCCTTGTCCTGGTTGAGGCCAGTGTGAGAGGTGATGTGTACAATGTCTCTCTCTTTCTTTTCTTCCCTCCCTCTATCTCTCTCCTTTGCACTCTCTAAAAACCAATGGGTACCAACAACAAAAAAAGAAAATGTAGAAAGAATCAATAGCCCCCACTGGTATGGCTCTGTGGATAGAGTGTTGGCCCACGGACTAAGGAGTCTTGGGTTTGATTCTGGTCGAGGGCACATAACTTGGTTGCAGGCTCAATCCCTGACCCTTGTTGGGGGGCATACAGGAGGCTACCAATTGATGTGTCTCTCTCACATCATGTCTCTCTCCCTCTATCTCTTGTCCTCCCACACTGAAAATCAATGGAAAAATATCCTCGGGTAAGGATAAACAAACAAACAAAAAAGAATCAACAGGCACATGAAAGATGCTCAATGTCATTAGTCATCAGGGAAATGCAAGTCAAACCACAATGAGAAACCACTTCACATTCCTAAGTTTTTTAATTAAAAAAAAAAAAGACATACAATAACAAGGCTGGCAAGATCATAGAAAATTGTAATCCTCATACATTGTTGGTAGGACTATAAATTTTAGCCACTTTGAAACAGTTAGTTCCTCAAATTGTTAAATCTACAGTTACCGTATAAACCAGCAAACCCACTTCTAGTTATATACCCAAGAGAAATGAAAACATATAAAATCTTGTGCAGGATTGTTCATAACAGCATTGTTATAATAGCCAAAAAAAAAAGAAAACATCTCAACTGTCCATCAACTGATGATTGGATAAACAAATACGGTATTATGGAAATACTAGAGGCCCGGTGCACAAAATCTGTGCACGGGGAGTGGGGATCCCCTCAGCCCAGTTTGCACCCTCTCCAATCCGGGAACCTTCGGGGGATGTCCAACCCCTTGGTTTAGGCCCGATCCTGGGCTGGCAGTCGGACATCCCTCTCACAATCCTGGACCACTGACTCCTAACCACTCACCTGCCTGCCTGCCTGATCACCCCTAACTGCCCCCCCCCCCCGCCAGCCTGATCACCCCTAACTGCCTCTGCCTGCTGGCCTGATTGCCCCCAACTGCCACCCTGCCCCGCTGGCCTTGTTGCCCCACACAGCCTGCTGCTCAGTCATTTGGTCGCCCTTCACTAATCCCCCCACTGGCCTGGTCACCCCATGCAGCCTGCTGCTCGATCATTTGGTGGCCCCTCACTAACCCCCTGCCAGCCTGGTCACCACACGCAGCCTGTTTGGTCATCCATTTGGTTGTGATGGTCGCTTAGGCTTTTATATAGATAGATAAATATGGTACGTAATTCAGCCATACAAAAGAATGAACTATTAATACATTCTACAACAGAGATGAGTCTTGAAAATATGATGTTAAGTGAAATAATATTCATAACAAACTATATATTATATGATTCTATGTGTTTGAATGTCCAGTTAAGGAAAGTGCATAGAGACAGAAATAGATTAGTGTTGTTAGGAGCTGAAGAGAGTAAGGAATGCATGACATTTCTGTTTTAGGATGATAAAAATATTCAGGGATTAGACCATGGTGATAGTTGAACTCTGTGAATTTTCTAAAAATCAATGAATTATATATCTTAAAGAGTGAATTTTATGGTAATTTGTTCTCAATAAAGCTGTCATAAAATCAACTCAAAGTAACATGTCTAAAATGAATATCTAATTTTGTTAAATCTGATTTTTTTCAATAGTTTTCAATGGCCTCCTCTTTCAGATAAACTTCAAAGGCCTTGATTTGGGCTTCTTACACTCTTTATACAGTGATCTCTATGAACTCTAGTTTAATTTCTTGGCATTCCTCTCCCCAACTATAGATATATCAAATTCTATGTTTCTGTCATGTTAAACTTCATTCTAGTCTATAACTCTAAAACTTTGAATTCTCTATGCTCAGTTCTTCAAATGGACCTTCTCTTTCACTCTGCTATAAAAGTTTTCTACTATTAAGGTTAAATAGGTTTGCTAATCCACAAGATATAATAGATACTATTCTTAACTATAATTTTTTGTTTAATGTTCCCCACCCCCTCTCACTATAATAGAAAGTCTATGAGGGTAGAGGACTGTGTCTCTTCTGGTTCCCTTTTAATTCCCAATTCTGGATGTAGCAACATATTTGTTGAATGAAGGTTATCAATGAATAAGCTCACTCTGGTATTATTTTCTGAATACGTTTTTGGACGATGGCTTTAGTAAGAGTTCTAATTAATGAAGCTAGATATTTTTCTATAAAATGTTATTTTAGCAGAAATTTTATTTGAATTTTTATATCATATTTATGATATTGCAAAATGGATGCGTTAGTAGACCACAGTCTAGTAAAACCATTCCTACGGCTAGATTTCTAATCACTTTGATCATCTGTGTTTCACCGTTATCATTGTCCTTCACTTAAAAAAAAATGCTCAATCATCTGAATAATTAGTTTGTCCTTAATAAATTAACAACAACAATAGTACAAGTAAATTTGCACAGTATCATTGAGAATAAAGAATGAACAAAACATTTGGGTCTTCTTTAAAAAATAACTATATTCTTCCCTTGTCACATCATAAACTTATATTGGTCAAACAAGTCAGATTCCATTAGTCTGTGTCTGCTCAAAGTCAGCTATGCAGAGAACAAGATTCCAGAGGCCTCCTGCAGGTTTCCAAGTCAGCTCTGCACCATTTGTTATAATAAAGGCATTTGTGTCAACTTATATTTTCAGGTGGGTTATATTATTAAAACAGACAGCCACAAAGATGGTAGAATGTTCATTTAAAAGCAAAAACAAGAAATATTCCATCTAAATAATAGAAATTATGTGATAATGCTGATTAGTAATTGGTGATTTTCAAGTGATGCTTAGTTAGTGATTAGTTAATATAACATGTGCAACTTAACATGTATATTAGTCAGAGCTCTCCAGAGAAACAGAACCAATAAGATGGAGAACCGAGAGAGAGAGAGAGAGAGAGAGAGAGAGAGAAAGAGGAGGCGGAAAGAGAGAAAGATTTAATTTATCATAAGGAATTGGCTCATGCAATCCTAGAGGCTGCTAAGTTCTAAATCTACAGTCAGCAACCTAGAGACTTTGATGGTATAGTTCCAGCCTGAAGACCAGCAGGCATGAGACTCTGAAGAGCCAATGTTTCAGTTCCAGGCCAAAGGCAGGCAAAACAAAACACCTATGGCCCAGCTCTAAAGTTGTCTGGAAGGAGGAATTCCTCCTTATTTGGGAGAGGTTTTTGTTTTATTCAGGCTTTGATCTAACTGAATGAGGCCCACTCACATTAGGGAAGAAAATCTGCTTTTCTCGGTCCATTGATTTAAATGTTAAATTCACCCCAAAACACTCTCAGAGAAACAGCTGTAATAATGAGTGCAAATATCTTGGCACTCTATTGCCCAGTCAAGCTAATCCATAAAACTAGCCATCCCAACAGGCATTTATTAGGTATTTTCCTTTTTTGTTTGTTTTTAGTTTTTAAGGAGAGTTGTTGGTAATAAGTGGAATTCCTTTTATTCCAGTTATCAGATTGGTATCTGTGGTAGGCAGAATTCTAAGATAGCCTCCAATGAGTCATCTCTTTATATAATTTTCTTCCCTCATGTGTGACTTGAACTTGTGACTTGCTTCTAGCCAATAGAATATGGCAAAGATAATGGGAAAATCATTTTCTTGATAATGTTATACTATATAATATTCCATTTTATAGTGGAGTAAGAGCTTCGCCTGCTGGCTTTTAAGAAATAAGTTGCAATGTTATGACAGAGCTAAGAGGCAAAGAATGACAGGGGCCTCTAGTTGCTGAGAATGGCACCTGGCTAACAGCCAGCAACCTCAGTCCTACAACCAAAAGATATTACGATCTTCCTTGAACCACGTGAGCAGCCTGCCGAACAACTAGATTGCAACCTGTGAGATACTGAGCAGAGGACCCAGTTAACCTATGCCTCGACTCCTGACCCATCAAAATTGTGAAATGATAAATGTATGTTGTTCTAAGCCTCCAAGTTTGTAATAATTTGTTAAGCAGGAATAGATAACTAATGCAGTATTCCTGCTGTCAAACTCTCCTTTAGCCTCAACATAAAAACTCTTCTCATTGTCATATTTTGAAAAGTGGATGGAAAATTGCATTTAATTACAACTTAACAGGGCAAATATAGATGGTCCAAAAATTGAACGTTGAAACCTGTACAGGAGCAGGGCTAAAAGAAAATTCAGTTTCTTAAGCAGTAAGGATTTGACTCAGGAATGGAGCAAAAGCATGATGACAAGGGCAAAATGTGTTCAAGTATAGGATATGGCATAAAGGAGTTGGCATATTTTGATATGTAAGCAGACTATTTATGTTGCAAAGTTTGTAAACTCATAGCAGAGGATTGGCTTCCAGGCACAACACTCAAATATCTAAGAAGTGAAAGTGCTCTAAATCAGGGATCTATTCCAATGAAAGCCAGTAGCCTAAGCAAGCAGAAACAGGATTTAGGTCCATTAATAAGAGTTCCTGGCTTATGAGAACTGGGATAGAATAAACAAATTCTGAGACTCCAGTTATCTGTGCTATAGTTACTTTTTGTTAGGTTTGACTCTGAGAGTCTAGATTTCATCCTAATCTATGACAAAATAAATATCATTGACATCTAAACAATTGAGGCAAAGATCTTTGCATTAAAGTGCATAGCAAGTACATATCTATATATATAAAAGTCTAAGTGACCATCCGATTGTTTGATGGTTCAGCTGTTCACCTGGTAGCTATGATGCTCAATGACCAACAGAGGGCAGACACTCCAATCAGTAGAGGAGGGAGCCTCTAGTACATTCATAAATATGAATGGGTCAAATGACCCTTTTATTCCTCAGAGCAATCATAGGTCTTGCAGAATGAGGACTTCCCCAAGTGGTTCTAGCTGCATGATCATCACTGTACCCATGTTGTGTGTAAGGGTGGGGGAAGGTAGGTTGCATTAAAAGACAAATGGCCCCCAAGTCTATGTCTCTGCTAATGTTCAGAAAACATCCACAGCAACAATCCAAACTACTCTCACAAGATGATTTAATGAAAAGTATCAGCACTTGGTCACTGTTTACCTCATTCCCAACTCAACCCAAAATGTTTGGCTACCTTTTTAAGTGTATTTTTTTCTCATTTGTATAATATGTCCACTTATCTTTCTTTATGTTTACTCAAAGAGCATCCCTGGAGTTTCTTTGCCACTCTTCTATGCACATTTACCTGCTATGGGACATTGTAAGAAATCCTATATAATAAAGAGGTAATATGCAAATTGACCTTCATGCCCTTGCATCACAAGAAGGCCACCCCCATGTTATCACAAGATGGTCACCCCCACGTTGTCACAAGATGGTCGTCCCCACATCATCACAAGATGGCCATCCCCATGTTGTCACAAGATGTCCGGCAGGGGAGAGCAGTTGGGGGTGATTGGGCCAGCAGGGGAGCAATTAGGTGTCAATCAGGCTGGCAGGCAGAAGTGGTTAGGGGCAATCAGGCAGGCAGGTAGGCAAGCGGTTAGGAGCCAGCAGTCCCAGATTGTGAGAGGGATGTCTGACTGCTGGTTTAGGCCCGATCCCTGTGGGGTCCCAGAGAGGTCCCAGATTGGAGAGGGTGCAGGCTGGGTTGAGAGACACCCCCCCAGTGCACGAATTTAATGCACCGGGCCTCTAGTAGTTATATAAGTTACAGAATATTTCTCAGGAGTTTTCAATATAAACTTATTTTCAAATCATTTCTTAGTACCAAGAGAATGCAGTGCATAAAACACTAGAAGCATACAGGCATATCTGGGTGGAAAAAAAGCACCCACAAACCTAAGATGATTTTATCACATTAGAACTCCCTACCTCAGGTCAGGCTGGCCCTAGATAAAGAACTGAACATGTCAAATGGCCGCGGCCTAGAATGAAAGGGCTACCAAGTGTAATAATAGAGCTCCAAGCAAGATTACAAAAGCCCAACTCTCTGTAATGCCAGCATTCAACTAAAATTCTTAGGTTCAGGCCCAATTCTAAGCTCTTGAGCATCATATCCCAAACCCCCCATGATCTGAACACACCGTATATTTCTAATCTTAAGTATTACTTTGGCTTTTTGTACTGTTCATTTTACTCTAGGATGCCCTATCCTATTTGGCTCCTTTCTATGTGCTCTTTCTGTTCTTTTTGTCTGGAATGTCCGTTAACAATATGACTTGCTAGAATACTTGATTTTTCTCCTTAAATTTTACACCTTACATTCTGTCTAAAATATATGGTTTAAAGGTTTTTGTCCTAAAATATAGTCTAATTGCTGCTCTTGCTTTAAACTATTTTCCTTTTTTTTTTCATTTAAACTCAAATCACCTTAGAGTATCATTGCTAACGAGGTGGTTGACTACACATCTTAGGAAAAATATTCCTCCCACTGTAGACATCCTAAAAATGCTAGGTAAAATATAACCACAAACTTCATACTCTTAAGGAAGTGAAGTGTACAGGTGATGAGAGTGATGAAGTAGAAAACAAGTTTGTTATAAAGATACTGAATCCACAGGTGCCTTGAAGCTGTTTGCAGCTCTTATTAACCTAGAAGTTTGGGAAAGTAAAACCTGTCCTGAGATTTCACATGAGCAGGTCTTTCTTCTTTGCTGGGGATTGAAATGTATTTATATTACCTAGATGGTCCAGGAAACCATAAATTGAAACATTAATTTAAAAGTTGTTAAAAAATAAAAATAATTTTTTTAAAAAAGTTGTTATTGCCCAACAGTGCCTAGCAGAAAGAATTACAAATATTATCTGAAGGGATTCAGCCTCAATTCAGTACACATAGATTCTCACATGTAAATCCATGCCAAAGTTGAGCTCAGAATACAAAATTTCCAAAAGGCAAAATAAACAAACCACCACAATTAAGAATTAGTAGAAATCACAAGCAGCAACATGAGAAGCTCAGGAAAATGACAGACGTTGAAATTTGGGAACAGAACGTAGCTAAGTGTGCTTAAAAGATCCAACTAAATAAAATAGTTGAATGAATAAATAAGTAAAACACTTTGAAAACATACCTAACATTATTCAATAAAGGAAACAAAAAGTTCCATGCACATTTCATTTGCAGCAGGTCAAAGAATATTAATGTAAAATATTAGATAAAGTGCTAGTAAGAATAATGGAAGAATATTTTATAATCTCTAAATGTGTAAATTCTTTCTGAAAATAAAAATTCCAGAAACCATTAAAAAAAAGACTGAAAAATTCCTATAGAAATGTAGACTTCTACATGCTAACATCCAACAACAAAAAGTGAAAAGAAAAATGACAAAATGATAAAAAAATTGAAACTCACATCATGGGGGGGGGGGGGAGAAAAGGGTTAGCCTGTCCCTCATATTAATAAAGAATGCCAACAAGAAAAATATAAAATTCTATATAATATGGATATAGGATATGAACATGAGTCCTCAGGAATGGAAAGACAAATGCCTTCTAAACATGAAAAGATGCTTCACTCAGTCAACACAAAGACCAGCAAATTAAAACAATTTGGAAAACCATATCTCACATATCAGATTAATAAAACTGCAAATATCTGATATTGCTCTGTACTGTTTAGACTGTGGGATAATAAACCCTATTGTCCATTGCAAATAGGATTGTAAATGGCTGCAATCCTCAGAGAATGCAATTTGATAGAATTATTAAAACAACAGATTCATGTCACATTGACCCAGCAATTGCTCTACATAAGCATTGATTTATACATTGTTATTTATTGAAAGATTGCTAGTAATGGCATGATTTAAATAATCTAAATACCCATTATTAGAGGTCTGAATAAATAGAGTTATATCCATAAATGGGATTGTTATGCATCTATTAAAAATCACAATGAGGAAGCTCTATGTACTGATAGAATTACCACCTTAGTATATTAATGACTGAAAAATAAAAGTTGAAAAGTAGTGGCTATCGTGTGCCACCATTTGTGAAAAAGAAAGAATGAGAACACATTTTTAATTGATTTAATAAGTATTAAAAATCTCTGGTAGCATCAACAAAAAGATAGTATTAACAGTAGACAATGGAAATTGAGTGAAAGGGGTTCAAGGGAGAAGGTTTCATAATATATCTTTGAGGGTCGTGTCAGGGGGCAAATTTAGTAGATTGTTAAGCTGAAGATATTTTTAACCAAGAGGTTTTAACTAAATATTTGGCAAGGTTGAAGAAAGTAACAAAATAGGTTGAGGTACCTAGAGATTAGCAGCAGTGGAAAGCTATTCTCACACCTGCTACCCCTGGAAAAGAGGAGGAAATACCTTCATAGGAGCTCAGTGATAGCCTCTGTAAGAAAGGGCCATCTGATTAGATCTGTAACTACAGTGGAGGACAGAAAATGACAATACTGGGCGCCAGAGCAGATAAGAAGGGGAAGGAATATTCTTTTCTCTCTTTGCATCAGCCCTCTGTTCTTCTCCCTGTGCCTTTCATTAGACAAATTCAACCAGAAGTCAGATAGCAAGGGATCCCAGCAATATGGTCCACAAGGGTGAGACTCCTGGTACACAGAGTAGGAGAATGAGATATATTCTTATTATATGCAAATTAAGATCAGAATTAGATACCATGTGGCATACAGAGTGAAAAAATTAAAAGTTTAACAATTTTCTGTTAGCAAGACTTGGCCTCAAATGAAATTCTTATACATGGCCAGTGAATATGCAAATTGATAGAAGCTTCCAAAAGCAATACAGCAATATATCTAGTTAAAGTTGAAGATAGACATTCACATGAATCAGTAATTTCACACTGAAATAAATCGCCCTAGGGAAACTCACTCATTTGCAGCAGTTTTTGTGTGCAAAATTTATTAACAGAATAGTAGAAATTTTTGCCATATTCATAAAAGAGTGGACAGCAGTGAAAATGAATGATTCAGAGCTACACCTAACAAGCACAAATGCCACACACGAAAAAAGACTAATTGGTGATAATATTATTTATATAAAGTTTAGCATCATTGAAAAGTTATATTATATATTGTTCAGGGAAAATAATAAGGTTGATAGCACATTCAGGTTAGAGGTTAACTCAGGTATGCCAGATGGGTACACAGAAGATTTGACTGAAAAAAATGTTTCTTTTTTCTTAAACTATGCAGTAGGTATAATAATGTCATTATATTTTGATAAGGTCTTAGGTATGTATGAAATATAATAAAATTTAAGAAGATATTAAATAGGACTAATATATATATATATATATGACTGAATTATATCTCCCAAATTCATATGTTGACTGTACTTGGACTCAGGACCTTAAAAGAAGTAGTTAAGGTTAAATGAGGACATAAGAATGGGTCTTCAATAAAAAAATACCGAATTATTATGGTTTTTACACAAAGAGAAAGAAACACTAGAGGGGAGAGTGAACAAAGAAAAAGTCATTTGAGGACACAGAGGGAAGGAGCCCTCTGAAAGCCAAGGAGAGAAGAGAGGGGTCAGAAGAACCAAATATGTGGAATTTTGATCTTGGACTTCCAGCGTGTAGAACTGCGAGAAAATAATTTCTGCTGTTTTAGCCACCCCATTTGTGGTTTTGGTAGATCTAGAAAATTAATACAACATGTGATTTATTTTTTGGTATCCACAGTCATTACCTTTGAAATTCTGATATTTCTCTGCATTTCTATTGAATTTCCTTTCATAATGATTGTAGGTATAACTTCTTAATAGTAAAATTCAATGGTCCTTTACATTTCTTTATATACATTAATGAATCTCTAAAGAAATTACTATTACCCCTTCTGTTATATTGTACTCTTCTCTTTTTTTGTCTTTATGTTGAGTTTTACTGGTTCTCCTCTAAAATCTATAATCTGTTCTTTATCTCCACATCATTCACCATCCTCTGCAAGATAACTTCTCCCAAGTCTATGCCTTGCCTTTCTTATGACTCTCTACTTTCCTCTACAGAATATCATTCAATTAAATTATTTCAGTATAACACTCATGCAAATAATTCTCTAAACTATATATATATATATATATACACACACATATATATATTGCTTTATTGTTATTAGTTTGTAATATGTTTTTATTGATTTCAGAGAGAGGAAGGGAGAGGGAGAGAGATATAGAAACATTGATGAGAGTAAAACATTGATTAGCGGGCTCCTGCACACCTCCTAGTAGGGATTGAGCCCACAACTCTGGCATGTGCCTGACCAGGAATCAAACCTGTTTGTGCATGGATGACACTCAAACAACTGAGCCACACCAGACAGACTTTAAACCATATTTGAAAGCCTTCTCAGGGACAGAAACAATCTTCAGCTCCCTACTTCTAACAGGTCATTTTATCAAGCTATCCTATATATTGTCACTTAGTATCTGAAACTACTCTGAATAAATTCCGTGACTGCTATTACAGAAGCAATGACTGATACAATGTTAAGATTAATGTAGAGTAACAAAAGGAATAATAATCTCAGCTAATAATGAGAAAGCTGACAGGATCTTAAAGCTAACATGTAGCAATATGTTTAAATCCAGATCTTTCTGAATGAAGATTTTTGCTGTTGGCTCTCAATCCCCATTTATAATTTCCAGCTCCACATTCCACGGACACTTCTAGAAATGTATTTCTAAAACTTAATTCATCATTTTATTCTCATATGTGTGTTTTTTATTTTTTATTTTCCACCTCCATGGCCATCTTATGCTTTACTCAAACGTACAAACTTTGTATTTTTCTAATTCCTTTTCCTCTTTCTTGATCCCCACCTGCAGTAAGTTACTTCCATAAACCTCTTGTACTCACTGCCATCTTCTCTTCTCTATCGGTATCATTTCTTGTAAGGCTGTTGACATCACATTTTAACCCAATCCTTTCTTTCTAGTCCCCTTTCTCCAGTAGCTTAATTAGCAGAGCAATCTTCTTGCAGTTTAAATACAATCTTAACAAGGCTCAGTTGTAAAACCTTTATATCAGGTCTAAAACATTCCCAGTGCCCCAGGAAAACATTCTTTTAAGACTTCAGAACAGTTTCTGGACTGTCTTCCCAATCCTCTGTGCTCCTATATATTCACTTTATAACAGTTCCTGCTTTGTTTCTCAATGGTCTTGATTTCTCTTTATGAGTGCCATTTGTGTCCTTGTCAAAGAATATCCTTGGTTGGTGATTTAGTGTAAATTATAGCTTAGTTTCTGTCTTCAGATCCTAATATTAAAATACAGGGGTAGGTTTATGGTTGTTCATATGCAGAGAGACACACAGGTTATGATTGCTAAATTGGTTTGCTAACTCTGCGTTTCACATTCACACAATGATACACCTATTTTTGCTAACCCCTGTATTTTTGGCTTGGTTTCAACCATCTCCTCCATTACTGAGGGTTCTTCCAGCTTGTTTATCAACTTGACTATTTTAGAGAGGACTCAGCAGTTGATTTTTAATTTCATTATATATGGTCAGTAATACCAAGTCCTTCACAAAACAGTTATACTAACTTTTTATATTTTATCCCACTTTTACCTCTTATGTACAAGATTCTCCAGTTTTTTATAACCTAGCACCTGAAGATTACATTTCTGTTTATATGGAGTAATAAATGAAGGTGGAGGCTGCAGAGATGACAAGCTGAGGGCGCCTGCCAGTGCAGGCAAATTGGATGCACATTTGGGCACACAAGTTATTTATCAAAGGCATGCAAATCAGTTTCTAAAGCTCACCAATTAGGAAGATTTTTCTTATGTAATATTTGTGATTATTGAATACTGTAGGTAATAATTCAACTTGAAAAAAATCACAACATTCTTTATGTTTGGACATTTTTAATATTTGTGATGTCTGTTCCAGAATTATCAATGTTCATCAACATTAATTTCTCCTCAACTCTTGAATACAGGAATAACATCCCATCTAACCACTTAATTCATTGTCAAGGGGATTTTCCCATATAATATTTTCCCTCCATTTTAAGATGTCAATAATTGTAAGTCACTCCATGTCTGTAAGGATGGCATGTTGGTGAAACAAAGATACATTATATTAAGGGAATATATTGATTGTATGATAGTTCTCAATAGTAGAAATTTTAAAGTGAAACCATTATGTCTAGTTTATACATAGTGTTTAGGAATTATCCATTTAGTTAAGGGAGAATGCATCTTGTACTACTTCAGGTAACATTTTCTGGTAGACAGAAGTTTTTAATTCTCTTCATTGACAAGCCTAGAAGGAGTGGTAACCATGTCTATTTAATTAGCTCTATGTATAGGCTTTTTTTTTTTTATTAAGTCCTCACTCAAGGATATTTTTCCCATTGATCTTGAGTGGAAGGAAAAGAGGAGGGGGAGAGAAGTAGAGAGAGAGGGAGAGAGAGACACACATTGATGTGAGAGAGACACATTGATGGGCTGCCTCCTGTAGGAGCCCCCACCACAGCCGGGGATTGAACCTGCAACATGCCCTTGAACTGGGAATTGAACTTGAGGCCTTTCTGTAGGCCAACACTGAGCAAACCAGCCAGGGCTTATTAGCTTTTTTGAGTCTTTTGTGTAATTTATACATTCAGAGCTAAGTGAAAATTAAGTAGGTCTCGAAATGGCTGTTGAAAGCCATGAAATACCCAAGGTTACAGGACATAGAATATCTCTTTCCAATCATAATACATCTAATTGTCCTTCCTGAACATTTTTTATTTCTACTTGAAGAATGGTGGGTACCTTTGTGTGTGCATGTACCAGGCCTGGTACTCTAGTTGTGAAAGAGGCTCCTTATCTGTATATTATCATATAGTTTCAACATTCTCAATACTATTAGAGGCAAAATATTGTTTAAAAAAACACAAAACTCTTTTTTTACTCTTTCTTTCCTAAGGTCTTAAGAGAGTTGCCTCACGGAGAATTCCAGATGGAGGATTGCTTTCTGGCTCATGCATGGAAGCCGGCCAAAGAGGGAGAGACTACAGATAAGTCAATCTGCCAGTGGGGGTGGGGAAGACCTCTACAGTCCCCTGGAGGATTTGAAAAACATTTACACCTCCTGCTTTGCCAATAACGACAGCAAAACAAATCATTGCTCTGTACAGACAGCATGATGAAAGCATATTTAACTGAGGGGAAGTTAAAAACAACAACTGTTCAGATTACCTCAGAACAAGGCATTTCAAGAAGTTACTTCATTTTTTTTCTGTCCTTTAATGTTTTTCAGAGATAACAAAATATTCACCCTTTTCTCTACTTCTCCACCTCCCAATCTAAATAAAATATTGAGTGCAGAAAGCAGTCTTTCTTAATTCACATTCCCTATGTTCACATTCCAAAGAGGTGAAAATTTAGAGTTTATAATTCCATAGCAACATATTGTTGACATATTGTAATTGCCAAAGGGGTAAAGACTTGAAACTGGCTTTAGTGATATGTTTGGCTCTTAATCCAAAGTTAACAGAGGCAGGACTGAGTTCATGGAGCTGTTATTGGGACAAGTCATAATACTCTTTCCTGTCCTTGTTTTGTTCATTCAATTCCTTGGAGTGGGATGGTAAGGAATGTGATGCAATTTCAGGATTATGTTTCATGCATTTTATACCATTTTTCCTTACTTATCCAGTCAAGTATATATTTAACTTTCATGTTGCCTGTCATGTTGCAAATTTGCCAACCCCGGCTCTGAATTCCACAGAAAGTCAATCCACATTACAGTTTTGTGAATTACAACAGTCTTATAGATGTATGTGAAAGCACTGCACTTGTGAACACAGTAACACTCCCAATTCGGTGGAAGTGAAAAGCTACATTACAATTTTGCAGCCTCCTTTTGTTTAAATTATGTCATATAACTAATGCCAATAGATATTTCTGATAGAATCATTTAATCTTCAAAATGGAAGAGTCCTTCGTGACCTTAGAGTTTTCGTTTTGTTTTTTCAAGATAAGAGACTTAGGTCTCTTAAACTGCTCAAGGTCACTTGGCTAGTTAGTGGCAGATCAATGTAATCAGCTTTCCTGATTTCTAATCAAGTTCTTTGCCCACCATTGACTTGATTTGGGACACATTTAATATTTCTCAGGTATCCCAGTTATAATTTATCAGTTTTGAAAAATGTTTATTTGCAAATGGTGGAAGCATAATACAAATACTCAAAGTATGCCAGGTAATAACCACAATCAATTCTGGATGATGGCATTATTAGCAAAGAGGGAAGCCATCCAGACCAGGGCTTTTGTTTGCTGGGAGTTTTTACATTACTGCTTAAATTTCATCAGTTGTTATTGGCCTATTCAGGTTTTCTGATTTTTCCTGATTCAATTTTGGAAGATTGTATTTTTCTAAGAATTTGTCCATTTCCACCACATTGTCCAGCTTCTTGGCATAGAGTTGTTCATAGTATTTGCTTACAATCCTTTGTATTTCTGTGGTGTCAGTTGTTACTTCACCAATAACATTTCTGATTTTATTTATTTTGGTCCTCTCTCTTTTTTCTTTGATGAGTATGACTAAAGGTTCATCAATCTTGTTTACCTTTTCAAATAACCAGCTCTTGGTTGCATTGATCTTTTGTATTGTTTTTTTAGTCTCTATGTCATTTATTTCTGCTCTGGTCTTTATTACGTCCTTCCTTCTTCTTATTCTAGGTTTTTCTTTGTTATTCTCTTTCTAATTATTTAAGTTTTAGGGTTAAAAAGTTTACTATTAACTTTTTTTTTTTTTTTTTTTTTTTTTTTGTAGGCCTGTAGTGCCTCTTAGGATGGCTTTTGCTGTGTCCTAGAAATCTTGGGTTATTTTGTGTTCATTTTCATTTTTTTCCAGGAAGTTTTTTATTTCTTTCTTAATCTCATTGGTAACCCATTCATTGTTTAATAACATACTATTTAGCCTCCATGTGTTTGAATATTTTTGAGTGTTTTTACTGTAGTTGATTTCTAATCTTATTCTATTGAGATCTGAGATGATGCTTAATATGATTTCGATCATCTTGAATTTTTGGAGACTTGTTTTGTGTCCTAACATGTGATTTATCTTTGAGAATGACTAATGTGCACTTGAGAAGAATGTAAATTTTGCGGCTGTGGGGTGAAATCTTATCTAATAAAGAGGGAATATGAAAATTGGCCATCACTCCATAACAGTCAAGATGGCTGCACCCACAGCAGAGGCAGGGATTCCAAACCCAAGATGGCTGCACCCACAGCAGAGGCAGGGATTCCAAACCCAAGATGGCTGCACCCACAGCAGAGGCCAAGTTCCCGTAACGAGCCTTAACAAGCTATCACCAGGGACCTGAGGCTGCATGGCGCTGGGCCAGGACAGGGGACCTGAGGCTGCGCCCCCGCCTGGTGGGGCTTGACAGGGGACTTCAGGCCATGCCCCCCTCCCACAGGGCTTGACGGAGGGCCTCAAGGCATACCCCCTGCCCTGACCCAGGCTGGGAAACCTCAGGCCATGCACCCCACCACAGGCCAGGGGATCTGAGGCTGCGTCCCCCCTGCCTGGTGGGGCTTGATGGGGGACCTCAGGCCACACCCCCTGGCCCTGGCCAGGGGACCTCAAGGCGCATCCCTGGCCTGGGCTGGGGGACCTCAGGCCATGCCCCCCCCCAGCACTGGGCCAGGCGACCTGAGGCCATGTCCCCCACCTGGTGGGGCTTAATGGGGGTGGGGCCAGCTGGGTCTGGATCTAGCTCAATGGGGGTGGCGCCAGCCGGGTCTGGGTCTTGCGTGATTTTGAAGCACACAAGGGTGGGCAGGGACTTGACTCTGGTTGCCATGGTGCACCCCAGACTCTGACAGGAGGAAGATTTTTATATACATTTTACTAATTTTCTTTCATCTCTAACACTTCTATTATAGAGAAAGGGCAAATAGCAATATTAAAATATTTCCTTTAATTAATTCCCCTTTAATGTGCACAAATTTCATGCACCAGGTCACTAGTGTTCTATATGTGTCAATTAAATCCATCTGATGCAGCGTGTCATTTAGAGTCACTATTTCCTCATTAATTTTTTGTCCAGAAGATTTTATATACATATATTTCTTTTTCTTATTACAACTGTCCCTTTAGCACTTCTTGTAGTGCTGGTTTGGTGGTGATAAAATCCTTTAGGCTTTTTTTTTTTTTTTTTTTTTTTTTTTTTTTTTTTTGGTCTGGGAAGCTGTCTTATTATCTATTTTGAATTATGGCCTTGCTTGATATAGTAATCCTGATTTGATTTCAGATCCTTGCTTTTCATTATGTTAAATATTTCACGCCATTCCCTTCTTGCCTGTACAGTTTCTGATGAGAAATCAGCTGACACCCTTATGGGAGTTTCTTTGTAAGTAGAAAATTGCTTTTTTCTTGCTTACTTTAAGATTCTCTCTTAATCTTTAATTTTTGGCACTTTAATTATGATGTGTCTGGGTGTGGGCCTGTTTGTGTTCTTCTTGCTTGAGACTCTCTGTGCCTACTGAACTTGTGTGACTTTTTCCTTCACCAGGGTAGAGAAGTTTTTTTGTCATTATTTCTTCAAACATCTTCTCTAAACCTTGCTCACTTTTTCCCCCATCTGGTACTCCTATGATGTGAATATTATTACATTTTATGTCCACAGCTCCCTTAAGCTGTCCTCCAGCTTTATAATTGTGTTGTTGTTTTTTTTCTTTTTGGTTCTCTAATTGAGTGATTTTTTTCTACCCTGTCTTCTAATTCACTGATCCAATACTCAACTTCCCCTAATCTGCTCTGTATTTCTTCCACTGTGTTCTTTATTAGTGCTATGTCATTCTTTATTTCCAGCTGTTCTTTTTTCATAGTTACTATATCGTTTCTCAGGCCGTTGAGCATCTTTACCATCATTATTCTGGACTCTATATCAGATAAATTTTTTATCTCTATTTCATTTATCTCTTCTTCTGGAGAATTCTCTTTGTCATTCATTGGGGGCTTGTTTTTTGTCTTCACATATTGGCTTCCTGTTTATTTTTGTGTCTATGTATGATTCCCAATAACTAGTGCAGGACAGTGCCAGAAGCTGTTTCTGACTGGTCCTAAGTACACTGTTTGGAGCTATTGGCAACCCACAGCTTGTGGCTCCTTCTGTTGGGGCTGGGTGCTTTTAAAAAGGACCAAGATGTGCACTAAGGTCTACTTTTCTAGCCCCAGGTCTTAAATTAGATCAGGCAAAGACTCAAAGCCTCCAGAGACCCATTTCTGCCTACAGTTTGGTTGTATTCAGTCTTGATTAGCCTCAGGCTATTGACCATGGGGTAAGGTGAAAAGTTTTCCAACAGGGTGGGGCAATTGTTTCTTCCAGCAGGTTGATTGTAATTCCCAGTCTCTTAATGGGCCTCAAAAACACCACAGGGTGGGGCAAGGATTTTTCTAATAGGGTAAGGCAGTAGTTGGCAAACTCATTAGTCAACAGATCCAAATATCAACAGTACAATGATTGAAATTTCTTCTGAGAGCCAAATTTTTTAAACTTAAACTACATAGGTAGGTACATTGTTATTAACGTAATTAGGGTACTCCTAAGGCTTAGGAAGAGCCACACTCAAGGTGCCAAAGAGCCGCATGTGGCTCATGAGCTGCATTTTTCTGACCACTGGGGTAAGGCAAGGGTTTTTCTAATAAGGTGGGGCAATTGCTTTCACCCCAGCAAAAGCTGCCTGGGTGGTAAAAGTCTGCTGGTGAAAGATGTACTCTGGGGGCACCTTTCTCAATTCTGGTACTCTGGGCTGGAAATCCCAGCTTGGGGTTTAGATCCCAGAATTCTCAGTGGGAATCCCCCACAGCTGAGATATTTCTCCAGAAAACTAGCTGATGTCTGTAAGAACCCAGCCAGCCCTTTTGCACCTCAGCACTTCCTACCAGTCTCTATGTGGTCTCCACTTTCCATTCTTGGTTATCAATTTTCTCTCCAGCTAGTCTTCAGTTGATTACTCAGGACTGTTTTTCTGTATTTTGGTTGTAATTCTAGTTTGGTCCTTGGGGTATGTCAGTGTAGCTCTCACTTACTCCATCACCATTTTGGAATTTTCACATGTATGGAAAGTTTATAAACATTCCTAGGTCCTACTCTTGTTATCTGAAAGATATAATAATATCAAATCATCCTTACACAAACTGTGTTCCTGATCCTAGTTCTAAAATTCAGCAGAAAATTCTGGCATGATCTTCTTTGACTTAGGGAAATCAGCCTGATATACATTCTCATTGCTCCATCTATCACAGTATTATATGCCTCTCTTTTATTATCACAGTGTTGTTTTATATTCATTTTGTCATTTGATTAAATTCTATCTCCTCACTAAACTGTAGGTCTATTGGAGGAGATACCTTTTTCATTACTTAGTACATATTTTTATTTCTAGTAGTAATTGAAAGGAATATGAATCTGGATAAAAACTACAATATTCAAGGATCTTACAATATTATTCATTTGTATATTTATTCATCCTTATATTCATTTGTCATGAAATTACTCCCATTGTATGACCATTTAGTCTGTCATGTTTTGGTGAGACAGGCATGGATTAGCAGAAAGTGTCACTATACCATGGATTATGGAGTCAAGAGCAAGAAACAGCACATGCCAATACACAAATATTTATTCAAGTATAGTTTTTTTTAAATTATTAAGAAGAGCATGGTGGGCATACAGAATTAACAGATTTGACCTATTTAGGGAGTGATATGAGTAGGCTTTAAAGACATTACAGAGACAGATTACACACACACGTACATGCATGGGTACAGTTCAAAAAGCAGTGTATGATAAATGCACATTTCCTGGTACAATAAATGTATTTTAAAAAACAAAAGATCAGAATGTCTCTCTCTCTTATACACACATACACACATTATTATAACTCAGCTTAAAAAGTCTAAAGTACTATAACTAACAAAAATAAAATTTCTCAAGTAATTAAAAGTTTACTGATATAAAACATTTATTCATTTTCATCTATAGTTTAAGTTTTTTCATTTCCCTATTTCACTACCTTTATTGTGTGAGAGCTGATGGTCCACATTATTTTTTTTCTAAATTTTAATAAGGGACAATTTAAACCCAAATGCTCTCTTTTCTTCCCTTAGGCTTTTGTTGTGGTTGTTATTGTTTTGCAAAGAAAATTAAAGTAAATGGGAAAAATAAAAGAAGAATATTAGCTTCTAACCAAGGGTTTCTAGAATGAAAACAGAAAAATCTAGAAGTTTGGACTAATAGAAGAAAAAGCCAATTTAAATTGCAAACTACATCCAGTAACTTTAACTACATTCAGTATAAAGATTGGATGTCAGGACTAAGTGTGGAAAGTAGCTGTAAGGAACAGGTAAAAATGATTTATAAATGGACAGGTCAATAAGATAAAAATTATTTTGAAATATTTTAGTACTTAAAATGGTTATCCAAATAACAGGCTATTTGGATCTATTAGCCTATCTATAACTTATTTTTACTATTAGTTTTTACATAGGGATTTTTTCCTTCATAATTATTAAAAAGATCAGCATCAACCCAGATATTTCTTTAAACATTTGAAATCATAAAGTAATGAGGTTTCCTCTTCATATTTTTACTAGTGGCCTGGTGCATGGATTCATGCACATTGAAAGGAAATTAATTAGAAGAAAGATCCGTGTGGTAATTACGATAGTGCAAAAATTACATGTCAAAATCCTATCTAATAAAAGAGAAACATGGTAATTAGCGTACGACTGCTACCCTTCCCATTGGCTAATCAGGGCGATATGCAAATTAACTGCCAGTTAAGATGGCGGCCGGCAGCCAGGAAGCTTGAAACTAACATGAGGCTTGCTTGCTTCAGTGACGGAGGACTCCAACGTTCCCCGCCTGCCTTGCTGGCCTCTGAGCTGGCAGTTTGAAACATTGCAACAAATATAGAAGCTAAACAAAACCCCAGAAACCTGCTTTCAGCCGGCCGGGATCTCAGAGCTGGAGTTATACAGTGTTTCAATTATAGAACCCAAACAAACCAGATACCTGCTTTAAGCAGCAGAGGCCTCAGAGCTGGAGCCAGAGCTAAAGCTGGCCCAAAATTAAAAAAGAAAAAAAGGAGCAGTTGGGAGCTTCAGTCACCCACCAGCCTGAAAACAGCCCTCAGCCCTTCACCCAGACTGGCCAGGCACCCCAGTGGGGACCCCCACCCTGAAGGGTGTGTGACCAGCTGCAAACAGCCATCATCCCCTCACCCAGATTGGCCAGGCACCCCAGTGGGGACCCCCACCCTGATCCAGGACACCCTTCAGGGCAAACCAGCCAGCCCCACCCATGCACCAGGCCTCTATCCTATATAGTAAAAGGGTAATATGCCTCCCAGCACCGGGATCAGCGGAGCTGTGAGGCCTCCAGGCACCAGGATCAGTGTGACAGGGAGCAGTGCCCAAACCCCCTGATTGCCCTGCGGCTCTGTGTGTGACAGGGGGCGGGGCCACAACCTCCCTATCCACCCTGCTCTGTTCCTGACAGGGGAAGGCACCCCAACCTCCTGATCAGCCCTGCTCTGTGCCTGATACAGGTGAGCTCCCCAACCCCCTGATCGCCCTGCAGCTCTGTGTGTGACAGGGTGTGGCGCCCCAACCCCCTGATCAGGCCTGCTCTGTGTGTGACAGCGTGCGGCGCACCAACCCCCCCACTCCCCACGGGCCCTGCTCTGTGTGTTACAGGGTAGAGCCATAACCTCCCCATTAGCCCTGCCCTGAGTGTGAGAGTGGCGGCGCCCAACCCCCTGATTGGCCCTGCTCTGTGGGTGATAGAGGGCGACGCCCCAACCCCTGATCCGCCCTGCTTTGTGTGTGACAATTGGTGGTGCCCCAACTCCCCTATCGGCCCTACTCTGTGAGTGACAGGGGGGAGATCCTCAACCCCCTGATCAGCCCTGCTCTGTGCATGACAGGGGGGAGCTTCCCAACCCCCTGATCAACCCTGATCTGTGCGTGACAGGGTACGGAGCCCCAACCCCCCTAATGGGCCCTGCTCTGTGCATGACAGGGGGCAGCGCCCCACCCCCCTGATTGGCCCTGCTCTGTGCGTGACAGGGGGTGGCCCCGCAACCTCCCAATCGGCCCTACCCTGTGGGTGACTGAGGGTGGCATCGCATCCTCCAGATCAGCCCTGCTCTGTGCATGACAGGGGGTGGCGTCCCAGCTCCCCAATCGGCCCTGCTCTGAGCCCGACCAGGGGCTGCACCTAGGGATTGGGCCTGCCCTCTGCCACCCGAGTGCAGGCCTAAGCTAGCAGGGCGTTATCTCCCGAGGGGTCCCAGACTGCGAGAGGGCACAGTTCGGGCTGAGGGACCCCGCCTTCCCCCCTGAGTGCACAATTTTTGTGCACCTGGCCTGTAGTAGTATATATAATACAGTATTTTAAAATACAAAATATTTTAATATCACTATTCATCCTTTCTCTATAACACAAGTGTCAGAGGTGAAAGAAAATTAGTAAAATGTATATGAAAATAATACATAAATTGATTAATAAATAAACAATAACAAAATGATATAACAACAACAAAGACATGATACAAAACAACAAAAACATGATATAAAAACAACATTGATAAAAATAATGATTGATAAATTGATTAAACTTATTCTAATATCTCCCTGTACACCACATTAAGAGTAAAAACGCTTTCAAAGTGCTTGACTAATTTCCCTTGTGATGAAGTATTTACAACTTTAACTTTAATGTCACACGCTCTTTAAACTCAAGAGAAAGCAACATACAACTATGTCCAAAAATGGATTCAGGTAGGAATATGCCTACTCTGTCTAGAGTTTGTCCTTGTGATTTAATTAATAGGCATCGCAAATGCTGGCATCACGGGAAACTATCTTCAAATTAATTTAAATGGGAGGCCAGTGTCAGATGGGGACAAATCAATTCTTAGAATCAGGACAACCTCTTCTTCTGCAGATCCTGTTACTATTTCAGCTTTGATTATGTTAGGTCGCAATCTTTTAATAATAAATCTAGTATCTTTACAAAGACCCCATTTACTATTAAGATTTCTCAATAGCATGATGATCACACCTACTTTCAATTTTAATTTATGACACAGCATCCCTGAAGGAGTAACACTATTAAGAAATTTGATTGGAAAATTTTCCTCGCATGAGTCAACATTTATTTTTAAACTATAGTCCTGGTGCACAAAATCCGTGCACAGGTGCGGTCCCTAGGCCTGGCCAGCAATCGAAGTGTGAGCATCTGGTGTGGAAGGGCAGGTCCCAGCTGATCTCTGGGCCCTGGGCAGCACCTGGGCCCCCAGTCTTCCATGCACCCCCCCCCCCCTCCACCTGAGTCATGGCACCCGAGGCCCCATATGGAGATGCATGGGCCTCTGGGCCGCCCAGCAGCGCCACACGGAAGCCAGGCTGGCAGTGTGCTCTCTCCCAGCCAGTCTCGGCAGACCAGCTCCTATGCGAACCCACGGTGAGCCTCTGCAGTCCTGGCAGCTGCGGCCCTGCTCACTGGGAAGCCCACTGGGGCTGGCAGTGCTTCCACTGCCACCCACTGCCAGTGCCTCTTCGACAATGCCTGCCATGTTCTGCACTGCCCCCTGGTGGTCAGCACACATCATAGTGAGCAGTCAAACTCCTGGTCGAAATCTGGTCAAGGGGACAATTTATATATTAGGCTTTTATTATATAAAATATCTTCCATTGATTTCAGAGAGGAAGGAAGAGGGAGAGAGAGATAGAAACATCAGTGATGAGAGAGAATCATGGATCGGCTGCCTCCTGCACACCCCACACTGGGGATCGAGACCACATCCTGGGCATGTGCCCTGACAGGGAATCAAACCTTGACCTCCTGAGTCATAGGTCAAAGTTGAACCACTGAGCCATGCCCACTGGGCTCTTGTTCTCATTTTAAAGAAGAGAGAATTAATGCCCCAAATAGCCAAATTATGCAGTGGCAGAGTCAGGGGAGGGAGGGGGCCGAGTTCTAAACACGCACTCATGAGGCCTTCGTGTTCATCCATTCAGCCAGGGCGCTGAGTGGACAGACACTGTCTCTGGCTCTTCAAACAGCACATCCTTGAGGCCCTCAGATTCCCTGCATGACCCCCCACCCTCCCTTCCTGCCATTGGAGCTGAGGCGGGCGGAGGATGGGAAGGGCCATCTGCAGTTCACCTGGGAGGGGATGTGGGAGGGGGGGGATGGGCGGAGCTGGGAGCACCACAGATCCTGGGTGGGAGTTAGAGGACCGATCTGGATGCTGATCGCCCTGTCCCAGCATCTTAGGAGTGTTTCTTTCTCCAGAAACACTGCAAGCATTGCCTTAGGCCACGGGACTTGGGGCTGGTCTCGGCAGTTCTGTTCTGTTCTGTTCTGTGGTGCGGAGTCCTCTCTGTCCTGGAAACTGGAGTCGGGATTGGAGTTGGGCCATCTGGGCAAGCCTTTTGCATTGGACCTGAGCCCTTTTGTGTCACACATGACCCGGGTTCCGGTCACAGCTGATCTCTGTGTCCACAAGGGGCTTCATTTTCCTAGTTTTCAATGTTTGCTTTCCATAATATTGTACATTCTGTTTTGTTGGGGTTTTTATTGTACCAAAAATAAAACCATTTGCTTGTTTCCAATAAGTACTTGTCATCACTGAAGAGAGCTTGGAGTTGGGGGGCGGGGTGGGAGGGCATGGAGGGATTAGGGCAGCCAGATGGGAATGACTTGCTTCCTGGACGTCAGTGTGGGAGGCTGGTCGTGAGCATTCCACATCCCTCGTGTGAAGTTCAAACTAAGGTCTGGGTTTTACAGTCAGACCCTTGAAAAGGATGGAATCTGACCCCAAGCCTCCTGCCAGCAGCTGCTGGAGACCCTGCCTTCCCAGGGGCCGAGCTGAGCATGGGGCCTTCTCCTCTCTCCCCACAACATCATTCCTCATGCTCTGGCTTTCCTCCAGCACACCCACCCCAAAGCTGCCACCTCAGCTGCCACAGTTTCCACTGTCTCTGCATCACCCTTGGGGAGGGTGCTGTCACCTCCTGCTGTCTCCCTGCTTCCTCTTCCCCCTCAGTCTGCTCCTGACACAGAAGCCAGCGGGTCCTCACCTACAGCCCTGGTGCCTCCCCCTGCACTCAGGGGACGCCAGGTTCCCATGGACCCTCGATCCCTGCAGGATGTGCCCCCGACCCAGCCTTGATCCCCTTCCACGTGGCCTCTTGCTCGTCCTGCTGCCCCTCTGTGGGCTGTCCCCTCTGCCCGATGCCCTTCTCTAGGTGTCTGCCTGGCTCTCCTCCATCTGTCCACTTTCCCTCAGTGAGCCGCCCTTTGTCCCTTCCTCGAGGAGTCCCTATGTGGCTTCATTCCCATGTTTTCATGGTGCCCATGCCCTCTAACAGCTGCACCTCACGTCTGTCCGAGGCTGTTTCCTTCCCGCACCCCCATCCTCTCCTGGCGGAAGCCACCTCAGTAGGCCAGGACAGCTGGCTTCCTGCTGCTCTGTGAGCACCTGGGCAGGCCTAGGACAGGGGGTGTCCAGTCAGTGATAGGGGTTGAGTAAGATGCTCAGGCAGCAGCAGTAGGTGTAAAGGCCATTGGAAGGCAGATTCACTTGGAGCCTGGTGGGTTGTGGGAGCCAGTTGTTCCTTTTCTCGCAAGAAGGTGGGACAAAGAGAATGAAAAGGGAGCCGTGTGTGTTTTCCTCCAACTACTTAAAAGCTGATGATCTCATTCCATTCTTAAAGCTATGAATAGAAACCCTTAGATCAACCCTGTGAAGCGGGTTCTAGGATTACCTGAGATTCCGTGGACAGTACCTGGCTTTTGCCCACCTCAAGGCAAGGATGGTGCTTAGTAACCTCCAGCTTTTAGTGCTGTGATTCGTGCACTGGTGGGGGGCAGCCTGCAGGGATCAGCCTGCTGTGGGAGCGCTGCTCAGCCCGGTCAGCTGAGCAGCTGTGGACCTGCCCTCTAAGCAGCTGCTTCCACTGTGGGAGTGCCATGCACTGACCACCAGGAGGCAGCTCCTGCCTTGAGCATCTGGTCTAATGGTCGTTCTGGTTGTTCTGCCATTCAGTCACTGTGCTTTTATTATATAGGATTGACAGTATGCGTCATATGTACCAGCCGGTCAGTCAGTCGGTTGGTCGGACGTACGTACGGTTGGTCACTTAGCCTTTTATATAAATAGGTATTTATACTAAAAATCCTTGGTGTTCCTCTAGGGCAGTGGTTGGCAAACTCATTAGTCAACAGAGCCAAATATCAACAGTACAACGATTGAAATTTCTTTTGAGAGCCAAATTTTTTAAACTTAAACTATATAGGTAGGTACATTGTTATTAACTGAATTAGGTTACTCCTAAGGCTTAGGAAGAGCCACACTCAAGGGGCCAAAGAGCTGCATGTGGCTCGCGAGCTGCAGTTTGCCGACCATGGGCTAGGGTATTGCCATCTCTAGTATGTTCAAAAATAAAAATGAGCAATTTTAATGCATGCATAACTGTCACCAAGTCTAATAACAAAAGCTCAACAGTGTTTACTAGTTCTCAGTTCTCTTGTTTTGTTTAACTCTGCTCTAAACAGGGAGATTATTTGATTGCAAAGACAGTCAGATGATTTTTCTTTTCCTTTGAAACATGGAGGTGACTCATTGAATGGGAAATACAATTTTACACTTATTTTAAGGGAGAACTTTGTGCATTTTAAAAACTAACCTTGGGCCCTGGCTGGTATGGCTCAGTCGGTTGAGCATTGTCTTGTGCACTGAAAAGCCACTGGTTCAATTCCCAGTCAGGGCATATGCCTGGCTGATCAATGTTTCTCTCTCTCTCCCCTTCCCCCTTCCTCTCTCTCTACAATCAATAAAAACATTTTTTAAATAAATTTTAAAAGTAAATAATAAAAACTGACTTTGGAGAGAAGAGACCCTTGGGTGCAGAGACAATAATACATGTTTTTAGAAAACTGCTGGATCAGAGATATTATAATATGTCAGAAGTAAACAGCCCCACTCATTTCAGTAACTTTATTGCTTCTGGCATGTTATGGTTAGAGATGTGTGTAGCTTTAAAACTAAAAATATTGAATTGCTTAACACACTATGTATTGGACCGCCAGGGCCAAATGGAAGCTTAATCAGCATTTTTCTTCTTTCTAAATGTAAATGGTATGATGCAGTGTCCTGTAAATGATGTTGTTTATCATATACTGTCAGAAGATGCTGCTGAAAGATGCATTTCCATTTGTTTCCTTACTTGAGTTTGATTTGTAAAATAAGATTTAAACAGTGGATGAAATTGTATCTGACTTTTAAGGAAAGACAACCTAATGATGTTTATCATAACAAGGGCTAAGTCTAGGGATTATTATTCTAACTCTGGCTTCTAGGATTTGAAAGAACAAGGTGTCTGTACTTTTACCTTTAAAATAGTCCAAATGTAATGAATTTTATGGTAATTCCTGGAATTAGCACTGGAAACACAATCTCAGCCAATATGTTCATGTGCATACTACAATTTGTGTACTGGGCTACTAGAGACCTCTATTTTCTTACACATTTGCAGAACAACTAACAATTTCAAAATATGATGGAGGATACCGCTACTTACAAGTATTTTTATAATTATGCAAATTCTTCACTGGCTGGGGAAGAACATAGCAACAGATATATATTACAACTCTTTGATAGATTGTTATGTGCTCAAAAATGTTAAAATAACCTTAATTTACTTTGTCCATCTTCTTAGCCTATTATGTCCAGTCCGAAATCAGTGGGAACCACACATGCATATCCAAAGCCTGGGATCTTTAAGCCTTCAATATGACTATTATTATATAAATACATTTGAAGATTGCCAGTTTTAGAAACTAGGACAATACCATTCTTAGCTACAGGCATCAGTAGCAACTCACTTTAGAGATCCTCTGCACATCACAAACACTGAAGCACAAAAGCTTTGTTTTTCTTTTATGAGCATATGGAAAAAATTTTAATGTTTGCTAACAAATTGCAATTATGTTCAAGAGTTGCTCAAACTAAACTGCCATCCTCAGGTGAGTGGATGAGTGATTGGGAGTTTGTAAGTGTTTACTTGGAAGTGAAGGGAAAGGTGAAAATCTGAGCCTTGATAAACCTCTGAAAGGGTGGCTGCTTTTGTTAACAGTTCACTGCCCTAAGGCACCCAATATGTTTCCCAGGTTTGTGCTACTGCCTCTAGTTTGAGATCGTTTAAATAAGTACTTAAAACTGCCTTGGAAATTCCAAGTTGGAGCTGTGAAACTGGTGGAGAGGATTTAATTCATCCTGGCTCATTGGGAAGCTTGACCAGTTCAGTCAACATCTGGAGTGGGGTTGGGTACAGCCACTGTCCAAGAATGCTGGCCCCACCATCACTTTATACAATGCCCTACCCAGCCCTGCTCAATGAAATCCTAGCCTTGGTGAAAAACAGATTCTCCAATTGGAGTGAGATTTATCCTCAATGGGCTGGGAGTGCTTGGCAGGAATGCCTGTTGAATTACAGGTGTAGCTGTCTTTATGAATTATGTATTTGGAATATACATCTTGACTTGCACTTTGCCCCTGACCTCAGAATTATTAGGGATGGGCCTAAAATGAGGAACTTTCTTGGCATCATATTAAGATAGCATCAGATGACTTAAAATATCACTGACTCCACATGTGGTCATTGACTTAAAAAGCCCTTTCTTTGATTCAGTTTCTTCACATATCCTATACTAGAGGCCCAGTGCACCAAATTTGTGCACTTGGGGGGAGGGGTTGTCCCTCAGCCCAGCCTGCATCCTCTCTGAACTGGGACCCCTCGGGGGATGCCCGACTGCCGGTTTAGGCCCAATCCTAAACTGGCAGTCGGACATCCCTCTCACAATCCAGGACTGCTGGCTCCCAACCACTCGCCTGCCTGCCTGCCTGATTGCCCCTAACCACTTCTGCCTGCCAGCCTGATCACTCCTTAACCACTCCCCTGCCAGCCTGATCGATGCCTA
This sequence comes from Myotis nattereri, assembly GCF_964212035.1. NCBI lineage: Eukaryota > Metazoa > Chordata > Mammalia > Chiroptera > Vespertilionidae > Myotis > Myotis nattereri. The sequence goes on from NC_138075.1 coordinate 82,144,573, forward strand.
ACTGCTCCCCTGCTGGCCCAACTGCCCCCAAATGCCCTCCCCTGCCAGCCAGGTTTCCCCCACTGCCCCCCCATGCTGGCCTGGTCACCCCTAACTGCCCTCCCCTGCTGGCATGGTCACCCCCAACTGCCCTCCCCTGCTGGCCATCTTGTGGTGTCCATCTTATGACCACATGGGGGCGGCCACCTTGTGTGAGGGTGTGATGGTTACTTTGCATATTATCTCTTTATTATATAATATAATATAATAAAGAGCTAATATGCTAATTAGACTGAACAGCTGAATGACCTTCTGGATGTCCTTTCAGATGACCTTCCAGACAAAGCCAGGGATGCGAGCTGTGTGGGCTGTGAGGGCTGAGCTCCTTGCATGAATTTCATGCATTGGGCCTCTAGACTATATATATAAAACCTAAATGACCATTATGACTGGACGACTGAATAACAGGTTGATCAGTCACTATGATGCGCACTGACCACCAGGAGGCAGACATTCAACACAGGAGCTGCCTCCTGTTGGTCAGTGCACTCCCACAGCCAACCTCCATGGCCAGCCAACCTCCCACAGCCCCCCCCCCCCCCCCCCCCGGCTGGCCAGCCCTGATAGGCCCTGATTGCCCGACAGCCCGAGGGACACCACCCATGCATGAATTCATGCACTGGGCCTCTAGTACATACATATCTGTATAGAGAGAGTCTCCAAGTCCTAATATACTATGATGGATTTTACTTTATTCTGAATGCTAATTCATGATACAATGATGATACACATTTGCCATTTATAGAATTTTACTCGGCTGCTCTCTACATTGTAGACATTTTTAGGACTTTGGGGAACAAAAGTACTTTAAGCTCAATATCACTTGCTTGGAAAAATCAGCAGTACCATCAGTCCTTTATACAAATACAACTTATTAATAAAAACATCAATATAATATATGTACTTAAAATTGGTAAAATATAGATATATTACTTTTTCCAAGTACTATTTAACATCTTTCATAACATCTATCTTTTATATATTTTTGAAAAATTTTTAAATTAAGGACTATGTTGACAGATAGTTCCATGATTTCTATGTAGAAGGCAATATATCAATATGATTTATATCAGGCATTTGAAATATCATGGAGAAGTCTTGACAATGGGTTAAAAATAGTGAAGAAAATTTGCAAAGTAAAATGCATTAAGTGCCTATAATAATGCCAGGCAATGTAATAGGGACTTCAAAAAGAAAATCAGATAAGATTTATTTTTAGGAGCTAGTTTTGTTTTTGTAAGAGAGACATACATAATTAGATGATTCTGCCATGAAGTTATCAATGGTACAATGTTGAAAGGAGAAAAGGGCTTTGAGAATTTAGAGAAAATGTATGACAAACTCTACTTGGAGGAATCCAGAAACATATTCTATTTGTTATCAATGGAGCTAGTAGTTTGCAAGGCTAGGAAAAGAGGAATAACATTACTTGAGTTCTATAAAACTATCATTCTATAACTATAGCTACAAAGATAGCTTGTCAGGAAAACTGGGCAATTTCATTTGTCTGGACATAGAGCTAGGTGAGAATGGGGAACGTGTGCTGGGCAGTAGTCAAACGTGCCAGTAGAGGTAATGAGGTGAGAAGGCAGGTTGCATGTTATCTTTCCCATAAGCCCTTGGGACTTGGGGAAACTCTTCATATAATGGAGGTTATGCATAAACGTTACTGTAATGTCATACATTTATGTGAAAAGTAATCTTGACAGAGTGCAGAGCACTGACTCCTGGGGATAGGTCAGTTACAAAGAGAACAGTGAGAAGATTTATAACAGTGTACGCAGAAGAAGCTCTCAAGGCCTAAATTTAAGCAGTGACAATAGATTTTGGGGGGAATGTAATACTTTATTCATTCATTAAAGATAATTTATTGACAATAGGGTAGAGTTTGAATATAATGGACAAGTTATTAACTGTGGTATTATGAAGGCAAAAATTCAGGTTCTAGTGATGGTGAGTGAGAGTGTATGTGTGTGTGAGGGGAAAATTAGAAAAGAAAATGAAATAATTTATGAGAAAAAATGGGAGTTTTGTTTGGAACACAATATTTGACAGTGCACATATGATAGAAAAAATGATTTTTAGAGAAAGATGGAACAGTTGACTTGGGTATCTATCTATGTGATACCTATAGAGATGTCATTCTAGGATACAAAGAATGCCAGTCTTTAGCCAAAAAAAAATGAGTGGAGACAATTTAGATTTGGGAGTTAATGGCTTAGAGACTACATGCTGAATTATAGGAGTGAAAGGAAATCACTTTGGGGGAAATGAGAAAAGAGTCTGAGAAACATGATGCATTCATTAGGGACTACTGTTAGAATGAGGCATATTATAATAAGAAAAAAAAAGTGAGATCACTGCTCTGGACAATTAGGAAACTTTTGGTTACTTTAGCAAGAATATGTTTAGAATAAATCAGAGTGAAGGAACTCAGAATTTAATTTGTTGAGTGGTCAATGGGCATTAGGCAATTGGAAGAGAAAGGAATAAAGAAACAGGACAGTGAACTAAGCACATGAAGGGGGAATTTTGCTTGTTTGTTTTGTGTTTTTGTTTTAGTATTTTTAACAGGAGATTTCAGCCTGTCTTCTAGATATAGAAGCCAGAGGAGATTGCAGCTTTTGAAAAGAGAAGGAATAATTAACTGGGCAAGATCTCAGGGGGAAGGCTATTCTTAAAGCCCAATGAAAAGGTTATGGGGAGTAGAAAAAAGGAAAGTCACCTTTTCTTTGACAAAAGGAGGCATTAGACATAGAACATTTTAGTGCCATTTTAATCTAAAATTCATAGAAACATTACTGAGAGAAAAACAAATTGCTTTCTTTTAAAATGGTCTTAGGCAGCTGACATTCTATTTCAGCTACAAAATTAAATCACACTTATAACAGTGGACAAAGCCCATGGCTATGCTGAGGCCTTATATATGCTCTCCAAAATACAGAGATAAGTTTTTGTATTAATGCATACAGAATAGAACTCCATATAAGAAGAGATTTCATTAGCTGCTAATGAAAATTTATGTCTACACCTCCCACATACTACTTTAAAGGCTATGATAATATTAGTACTAATGGAAGTGTGGGAGAAAAATACAATATTGTATCACTCGGTGTAGCAATAACAAATTTAAGAAACTGAGTATGACACTCATATTTAATGCAAGTCTCTGGGTTTCAAGAAAATTTGGGAAGCCTCTCCCAAATATTAATTTTGCTTTTTCAAGTGATGACAATGAAAAATGGTTAGAACACAAATATTGTAATGTTATGAAAACAAAACCAAACTCATACAAACTTCATAACTTTGATATAATATAGAATGTGTGAACATAAGCCATTTTATTAATAGCTTCTGTATAGATCTATTGTCCTTATTTTTTCTCATTTTGTTTTTCTTCCTTTCTTATTTGTTTTGTATCATTGCATGCATTTTGTTGCCTAAGCTCATTTTTGAAACCAGTCAAATATATAAATGAATAAAATGACATCAATATCAGTTTTCATAACAATTTATTTATTCATTCTAACAAAAATAAATTGGATTTTTCCAACATTATAAATAATGCTGAAGAGAACATTTTCTCCTATCATTATGTGTACATAAACATACTTTTGGTTTACACAAATTCACCATCACTACATATTTGTTTCTAAACTGCTTTCCAAAATAGGTATACCACCTGCACGATATGAGTACCTATAATATACCATACCCTTACCTACATTTGACATGTTATTTGTTCTTAATTTGAGGTAAGTTGATTGTGCAATGGCATCTTCTTGGAGTTTTAATTTCCATTCCAGTAATAAAGTGTTTCTGGCCTCCTCAGCATCATTAATGTTGATGGAGGGCAATGGTTATGGTGAGGAAGGTCCCTTTGACACTGCAAATTGGACATTCTCCCCTCTGGGAATATGAGGTTTTTATCTAATATGGGAGAATGTATTGGGCATTGATAACCTTACAAAGTCAAACTCTATTGGTAAATTCTACCTCCAGTTTGGAATAATCAAACCAGTGCTGAGGGGAAATGCCAACTGGGAACCAGTAACCAAATCACTCCCAGAAGAGTGGTAACTGTCAAACAATATAAATTGCTGGGGGCAAGTAGGAGAATCTATCCCAAAAACGCACCAAATGGATATTGTATGCCCTGCTCGTAGTGCTTCCCATAGTCCAGTTTAGGCAGTAAAAAGGCCAGATGGCTCGTGGCAGATAACAGTGGAATACTGGTAACTGAACACAGCAGTGCCTCCTCATTAATGCAGCTGTGCCCAACGTTGTCACTATCGTAGATATCTTGACCAAAGTCCTAGAAGGGTACCATATTGTACTGGGCTTTAGCAAATGCTTTTTTCAGGATAACCCTGGGGCGAGTCCCAAGGCCAGTTTGCCTTCAGGAGGAAGGGGCAACAATGGGTCTTTCAAGTGCTTTCCCAAGACTACCTACATAATCCCACAATATGTCCTGGGTTGGTAGCCCTAGAGCAGTTCCTGTTCTCCTTCCCCACATCAGTAAAATGGGCCCATTACGCTGAAGACATATGTTGACATGTGAAGACACTCTGCAGACTTTGTTGGAACTTCTCAGAGAGAGAACATGGAGGGTGAACCCACTAAAAATTTAAGGCCCAGGTACTATCATAAGGTGTATGGTATGGTTTGGGCACTGTGGCAGAGATGACAGAAGGACAGAGTACTTCTAGGATTTTGGTTCCAGGTCTGGAAGGGGGCAGACATCCAATACCCTGCCAGAGAGTGACAGCTCCTTGCAGTACACACAGTGCGACTCCTGGTACAGCCTCTCACAAAGGCACAAACTATCGTAGTAAGAACTTCTCGTCCTACTAAGGCAGGGGTCCTCAAACTTTTTAAACAGGGAGCCAGTTCACTGTCCCTCAGATCGTTGGAGGGCTGGACTATAGTTTAAAAAAAAACTATGAACAAATTCCTATGCACACGGCACATATCTTATTTTGAAGTAAAAAAACAAAACAGGAACAAATACAATATTTGTATTTGCATGTGGCCTGCGGGCCGTAGTTTGAGGACCCTTGTACTAAGGGGTGGGTTAAGATTATGTCCCATCAACCAATCCCTACCATCACTCAAACTCCCACTTTTACTAAGTCGCAGGCTTATGTGTAGCAGAGGAGTACCCTGTCAACCAACCAGCCGACTTTCTCTAGAACAGTGGTTCTCAACCTTCCTAATGCCACGACCCTTTAATACAGTTCCTCATGTTGTGGTGACCCGCAACCATAAAATTATTTTCGTTGCTAGTTCATAACTGTAATTTTGCTACTGTAAACAATATGTAATTATGTATGTGTTGTCTGATGGTCTTAGGTGACCCCTGTGAAAGGGTCGTTCGACCCCCAAAGGGGTCGCGACCCACAGGTTGAGAACCACTGCTCTAGAAATATACATGCCACTAGGCCCTGTAGAGTAAGTAGATCATCCAAATATTTGGTCCCTGTTCCTGTGGTGGCCTCAGTGGCCTGTAGAGTATGAGTGAGGAAAATTCCCACTGGTGCCTGGTATTCAGATGGGTCCAGTCAGGGCAATCTGCCCACATGAACTGCTGTCACTATTCAGCCCAACACTGACACCGTCTGAATGGGACTAGAGATGAAGCACAGCAGCCAGTGGGCTGAACTCAGAGTGGTTTCGTTGGTGATTGATCACAGATGAGCCCTGGCCTTTAGCCCTTTGCACTAATAGTTGGGTTGTTCCAAATAGGTTAACTCTATGGCTTGGACCATGGGAAGCTGAGGTATGGATAATTATGAATAAACCCTTATGGGGTCAGAATATGTAGAAAGACATTTGGATTCCCCTGCAAGATTCTGAAGCCATCCTTACTATCTTTCACATTCCAGCTCAGAAGGTCCTTACACTCCTGGAAATCAGGAATTGATTCCCTAGCCCAGGTATGAGCCTAGCAACTGACCCTGCAATAGATACCGCAGATTGGATACATAGGAAAGGTGGCCACTGTAGCTCCTGGATGCTACGGCATATTGCTTAGGATGGCGGATAGCCCTTGAAATACAGTGTCTTGGTTAATGCAGTACCAGCATGTCCTATGTATTCTAAACAATGTCCAAGGCAACTCCCAAAGGAGTCTGGGGCCATCTACTGGAGTTCCCAATCGATGAGAAATTGACAAATTGCTTATATTGATCCCTTCTTCTATGTGAGGGCTCTAAATCTGCCTCAGTTTGTGCAGACTCTGCCTGTGGCCTAATCCAAGCTTTCCTGTTGCCAAGCAAACCAGATTGCCACCACTAGGGAATTAGAGAAGCTGAGTATCATATACAGATACACTCATCAAAGAGAGAGTGATTAGGGATCATATTTCAAAGGTTATGATATGCAAGATTGGGCAAAGAACATGACATCGAGTGAAGATTCCATCTCCCTTATAACCCATGAGCAATAGGGTTGGTAGAAAGGAAGAGTGGGATATTAAAGCAGTAGATTAAATTACTAAGAGGTAAAACCATGCTGGCCAGGTGAACTGAAGTACTTTTCCAGGCTTTAATACATTTGAATGATCACCCAGCAGGGACTACTGCCTTATATGCCGGATTGGAGACCTCTGCACCAAACATTATAAAGGTATGAAAGTCTTGGGAGGCAGCCTTTGTCCCAACTCTGTGTGGATCAACATGGTATGCTGCTGACAACACCAAGCTGTGGAGAGTGGCTACAGTGTTTGGACAGGTTCAAGCCTCGAACTAATGAGAGGGCACAGTCCTCTCATTGCCATGTGCAAGTCCCAGCTTGGAGGGCAGGGCCCTCCCAGCACAATTATAGCCAAAAGCTATAGTTGTAAGCTTGAACCTATGGTCCGAACACGTGGCCCCACATGTCTGAGTGATGTGGGCTTGATAGAGTTCAGGTGCATCTGATTGAGTAGGATCGAAACCCACAAGAATGTTGTAAACATCTTGACCATGCCCTTGCTTTGCCTGGTGGAATCTGCTAGACCAGCCGTGGGCAAACTATGGCCCGTGGGCCGGATCCGGCCTGTTTGAAATGAATAAAACTAAAAAAAAAAAAAAAGACCATACCCTTTTATGTAATGATGTTTACTTTGAATCCCAAACACCCCATCCATGCTTTTGTTCCGGCCCTCCGGTCCAGTTTAAGAACCCATTGTGGCCCTCGAGTCAAAAAGTTTGCCCACCTCTGTGCTAGACCCAGACCCAGCTTTCTTCTCTTGTCTGTCTTTTCTCAATCCTTCACCGCCCGCTCTCAGGGTCATCAAACCTGGCTGAGCTGGCATGGCACATAAGGCGCCCAATGTGGGGCTGAGTATGCCATGGCTGTGCTGGCTCGCCACACCTGGGGAAGGGGACATCTACTAGAATTTGCAATGGGAAATCCCAACGGGATGAGTGGGTTATTTCACACCCAATCCTCACTGGGATCTCACTACCCTGCTCCAAGCTGGACATGTTGAAACACATTATACCTAGAATGGAACATGCACCATTGAAACTGGGGGGGGGGGGGGGGGAGGGGCGAGTGGGAGTCTTGATGTGGCCTGGCACCTGATGGTATTACCTTTCTACGGCAGGCCCATTAATAGGCTAGAGAGGCCTGCTGCCCACATATCCAACAGTTGGACTCGGGGGGCATGGCCTCTGATTGACCCTTTACCTGGACCTGGGCAATGAGAGGCTCTTTACCCTCTCCCCTGTTCTTGGAATGTAATGTTCCCCATGCTGTTCCCTCATTAGGAGCTACTTTAAGGACAAAGCCTTGAGAGAGCACTGTTTTAAATTTCACGTGGGAAAATCCTGGGAATGCAAATCTATGTAGTGTTTTCTTCACATCTTCACCCTGACGGTGTACACATTGTATGGAAAGAGGCACCTTCAATGGGGGGGTTGGAGATGGCACTATGGTAGTGGCCCCGTAGTCATAGCCTTAAGAAGGGCGTATTGATACATCATCAGTTCTGCTTCAGTAATTGTCAGGGTAAGATAGTCTGTGTAAACACTTTACCTTTTTTTTTTTTAATATAGTTTTATTGATTTCAGAGAGGAAGGGAGAGGAGAGAGATAGAAACATCAATGATGAGAGAGAATCATTGATCAGCTGCCTCCTGCACGGCCCCTGCTGGGGATCCAGCCTGCAGCCTGGGCATGTGCCCTGACGGGAATCGAACACTGACCTCCTGGTTCATGGATCCATGCTAACCACTGAGCCACGCCGGCCGGGCCACTTTAATCTGTTACTGTGTAACACCTGGGGCTGTTGGAGGTACGAATTGAAAATCCTTCCCCCGATTAAGTGCCAGAAGCAACAACTGAAACAACGTCAGCAGTTGCCAGCAGAGTAACTCCTGCGAAAGCGAGGGCGAAAGGCCAGCGGCTAAGGGCCCACAGCTGTGGGCGCTCAAGGCCAGGCTTCTGGCCCCAGGAATCAGCGGGAGGGCCGGGGATTGGAGGGAAATATCGCGGGACTTGGGCCCGGCTGCCTCGCGAGAGGTAGCCCCAGGGGAACGGAGGGCGGCTTCTGGCTGCTTGAGGCGTCAAACCTGCTGTAGAGACTGAAGACCTCAGCTAAGGAATTGCACGAGTTTCCGCTTGGTAGTCTCCAAACAAAGTGCCTGTTTACCGGATTTCGAAGTAAGTCATGTCCTCCTCGTATCCAAGGTTTCAGTCGATATTTACGTTTCACACATTTTTTTTTAAAGGAAAGCCTCTGTGTTGTGAGGGTTAGATCCAGGGTGCCGGGTTAGCCTGCGCTGTTTTTGCTGAAGGAATAGTTGTATTGACAGTATTGACAAGTGGACGGGCGTGAACGGCGCTGATGAATAGTGTTGCTTTCATCTGAGGGGCCGTGATGAGCGTCCGGGGGCTTGTACTGGCTTGTGAGCATTGCTTATGGCAACAGGGAGATGGGAGCTTAGACCTGGTGGAAGTGCGACCCCCCTTCCCCCCCCACCCCACCTCAGGGCTCTGCCTTTGGGGCTGGTTACATCGCAGAGGTGTGCCTCTGCCCCTGGCTGCCAGGTGTTGGCCAAGCTTGGTGCTTCTGATTTGAGAAAGCGCACACACTACTGGCGCCCCCATCTGTGCGGCGCGGCTGCATTTGGTTGAGATGCATTTCCTTAGTTCAGTGCTTATTTTGTATTCTTTTCTCAGAATAACCCTAGATTCCTAAGCGTTATAATTGCAAGTCCCGTGCTAGTTCTTTCAGCAGCTAAAACTTGTTTACCACCTTTCGTGGAGCCTCCAACAGGAAACACACATACTAAAACAAGCAAAAACCGGAAGAGGTTGAGGGAATGCAAGGAAGGGAAGAAAAGAATACACAACAAGATAAAAATCTACAGCTTGTATCATCAAGAAGAAAAGAAGAGATATTTATTGCATCCAAAGCAATAGACTTGGGTACTTTTTGGGGAAAAAAATTTAGTGAAAAGTTTGGAAGATAAAATAGAGGAAATTGGGGGAAAGGCAAAGAGATGGAAAATAGTGGAGAAACTTTCCATATATTTAAATATTCTCTAATAGAACTAGAGTATTAGAGAAATGGGATGTGGGAAAGTTAGCGAAATATAATTCATGAGAGTCCCTAGAATGGAAAAAACATGACTCCATATTAATGAGTAATTAACCAAGTACCAGCCCAAAGTATTAAAATAGTATCAACCAAGATATGCCCTTATTATGCAGTTTATAACACCAGAAATAGAAGGAAAAGGTTTCAGAGAGAGAGAGAGAGAGAGATAGAGAGAGAGAGAGAAGCAAAAAATAACAATGCACTAAAACACAACATTGTATGATTGTAGAATTCTGTCAATGCAGAGATAAATCTAAAATATTTTTGAGGGAGAATTTTTAAACAGCTATTTATAAAGAAAAATGATTTTAAAGGTTATTTAAAATTTATAAAATTAAAAATTTACAATATAGCTATATTCTGACATTTTTGAAAATTAAGGACATAAGCATATGCCTCCAAAAATGCATCAAAATTTTTTTCATGACATGGAACAAGATGTTATAGTTTTGTGTTTATGTAAAACATTTCAAAAATTTGCACGTCATCCTTATTTGCAGGAGATATGCTAATCTTCTTGATATTATTCTAGTTTTCGTATATGTGTTGCTTTAGCAAGTACTACTATGGGATTTTGATGAATATAAATACTAATAACTGGAAAATACTCGATCATAAAAATTATTTGAAGTGTTGCAAGTAGTGATCGCATGTACTTCAATAGAAGAGACAACAGGTCTTTCTAAATCACAAACTATCCCATGCTGCACCTAAGGACACTAGAAAATAAAATGTTGCTGGATTTATTTTAACAATTATTTGTTATATATGTTAGAAAATATTAAGGATTTTAATTTAAAGAAGGTAAATTGTAGAAATGTCTCATTTTGATCACTGAAATATATGGTAGTGACTGGATATCTTTCCCGATAATCATAGGTTTCTAGTATGTAACAATGATATATAACCACCTGAGAACAGGCATCAGAGCTTTACAGGAGGTGTTTATCATTGTGTCATTTGATTCCTTCTTGTGTTATGCAATCTGGGTACCAGTCTGCCAGAAAATGTGGCCTCTTCATTTAAAAAAAAAAAAAAAATATTTTCTAAGAGCAGTATCACTATTCTGTTATTTTTATTACTTACCAAAGAAAGTTATCTCTCTCCTTCTGCCTTCTTTTATATTGAATGATTTGCATCTTGATAGCAGAGAGAAATGCTTTTTTTGCCATTAAAATAAAGAGACTCCGTTATGCTTCTCTAGGCTGAAGTGCCTGTGTGCATGCCCGTGTTATGGGTGTTAACTTCATCAGGGTTTAATCTTTAACTGTATTATTGGAGATTCCTTAGCACAGGATTTCTATTTGTAACCTCATAAAAGTGATTTTTGGAGGAGGAATAATCTTTGTTGTGTTACTTATTTCACACAATGCAGCTCAGTAAATAAATTATGCACAGATACAGTTTATTATATAAAGGACAGTCTCTGTGCAGAGCAAAAGAGGACTGCACCTGCATGCTCAGCACTAATTCCTCATGCTCTTTGTATTTGTGCCAAAGTACTTTTGGTAATATTAATTGGGAAGAGCCACATGGCATTTTAAATAGAGTCATGGGGATCTGTCCCATTATACAGCTGAGTAACTGTACAAAACATCCATCAGTACTGACCACACCATCAAATATTGCATTGAGGCATCAACCCAAGACATTACATTTATCTAATCATTGACTATACATTTACCTCAGTCTATTTCAAGACAAGATATGAAGTGCTTGCTGCAAAATTACATTTCAAGCAATTTCTGATAAAGGAAGGAAATGAACTTTGAATGGAGCAATTGTTTTCTAAATGGATTTCTAAGACACAGTATTTTGGGTCCTGAGTTCATTGATTCGTATTGGACCAAGAGACAGAGGTTGAAAGGGGACATGTCTCCAGCAGAAGAGAAAGTTGGAAGGAGATTGCCTGTTCCCTGAATCAGAGGTGCCTTAAGCCAAATTTAAAAACTTGCTCACAGAACAAATTTCTTTTGATTCCTTAAAATGAAATTTTAAAATTCTATAAGCACAGGGTCATCTTGCATCTTTTGGGACATTTTAAAGAGAAAAGCACATTAGTGTAGTAGATGGTTCAAGGATTGGAAATGGGATATAGGACCTTTCACTCCCTTGCTGAAGATCAGTTGACAATATATGTGTGGGTTTATTTCTGGACTCTCTTCTACTGATCAGTATGTATGTTTTTAGTAGAGGCCCAATGAACGAAATACATGCAAAGGGCTCAGCCCTCGCAACCGCGGTGGCTTGCCTGGGCCCTCGCAGCCCTGGCTTTGTCCGGAAGGTTGTCTGGAAGGACATCCGGAGGTCGTTTGGCTGTCTGGTCTAATTAGCATATTATGCTTTTATTATTATAGATACCAGGTACCAAAATTTTAATTACTGTAGCTTTATAATATATTTTGAAATCAGAAAGTGTGATGCTTATAGATTTAGAGTGATGAATATAGATTTATTACCAGTACTTACAGTCAATGTATGATGGCTATTAACATTGACTGTTAACATATCTAATTCATTACTATATTGAGAGCAGTCTGTTTTGGAGTTATACCTCCCATGTTCCAAAAAAGAAAATGTTTAAATAACGATCACTTAGTGATGAGATTCTTGAACAATTTTATTTTAACTGTTTTTGAAAGTTCAGTTTTAAAATGTGATGTGATTGGACAGTAGGTAACTAAAAAACATGCAGTCACTATCATTCAAGAATATAATATTTCTTTACTCTGGATAGTATATTAAATGCAAACATTCTAATTTTAATTGGCTTCCTTGATCTGCCCTCTTTTTCCAGAGACTCCTGCAAGTTGCACTATAATATAACTTCTAAAAAATTTTCTACTGTGACTATTTTGACTACAAACAGTAACAAAAGCAAGCATTTACTAGGGGTCTTACCAAGAACCAGTCACTTTAAATGCATTAGTTAAACTCACTATATTCATTGGAAATACAAATTGTATAAGGTGAGGATTTTAATTATTTTTTTAAAAAAATACCAGCAGTCAAAATCAGAACAGATGACTTTGAAACAACTTTTGTATACTAGAAACTTACTCTCTTTTCTAGTCCAAATTTTGTAGATATGGTAGTAAAGGTAAATGCAGAGAATAATTACAATAAAGTACCTCTGTAAAGTACCATTCATATGAATAGCGCAAAGCACTTCTTATTGCATTACCTCATTAATCTTTGTAGTATCCTACTGAATATGGGTGGCAGGAATTTTATTTCTCTTTTATGGACTTTTTTTTAATAAAGTGAAATGAACTTCAACTTCCAGGTGCTTTCTCTGTAGCATATCAAAGACTGCTTGAACTAAAAGGCTTAGATCTCCTATTCCAAAGTTCTTCATTAACTTATTAAATCATACTTTTAACTAATAGCTATTGAGTGTAATGTACATTTTAAAATTATTGAAATTAAGAGTCTGAAAGAAGCCTACAACTTAACCAAGAAAGATTGTTAAGTGTTTTTGTTTTTTTTAATAGATATGATAGGCAGTGGGTGTCAAGAAAGGTTTGAATTAGGGGTGACATAATAAGACCTAGCATTATAAATATTCATTTTTATCAAGTAAACAAGGAAGGGGCTCTCTGTTGAGCTTTGTGCAAAAGCCCTCTCTAGAACTTATGACTTACCAGCCCTCTACCCAAGATTGATATAGAGGCAGGGCTTAAAGAGATTTGGTCTAAGTCACTTCAGTTTAAGATATATTTAGGAAGCCCCTCTGATGGCTCCAAATTTTTAAATGGAAGTAAGTTTCTCTTTGAGTTATAGATCCCTCAGCCTGAAAACTTGAAGGCTTATTCATTCATGAGGTTGGTGATTAGTATTGGCAGTTGGCTGAAGGCATCAGTTCTCTCCATGAAGTCTCTCCGTAAAGTCTCTTTTCTAAGACATCCTCACACCATGGAAATTGGGTTCCAAGGGTAAGTGTACTGACTAGAGAGCAGGACAGAAGCTTTATCTTATTCATGACCTAGTTAACTTCCTATACCACTTCTCTGAGCAGTCACAGGCACCCATTTTCTTTTGAGAAGTATTAGTCACAATGGAAGACGACAGAGGATAGTGTTGCCAACTATAGGAGGACCAAGAATTAAAATATTGCTGCCATGGCCAAGCGGCTCAATTGGTTGGAACGTCATCCCATACACCAAAAGGTTGTGGGTTCGATTCCAGGTCAGGGCACATAACCTGGCTTGCGGGTTTAATCCCTGGTCGAGGGGTATATGGGAGGCAACCAATAGATGTTTCTCTCCCTCTCTTCCTCTCCCTGCCCCTCTCTCCCTCATCATCTCCTATCCTCTCTCTGAAATCAATAAACATATCCTTGGGAGAGGATTACTGAAAAAGAATTAGAATATTGCCAAGAGGATACAATCTACTTGTGTATCATTCTTGATACACAATGTCTGTATTGCCTAAGAGGTAATGACTGTCTTGATTTTTATAGTAGTCACTTACTTGCATTTCTTTATAATTTTTGCCACTTTTTATGTATCAATAAATGACATATTTTAGTTTTGGCTAACTTTTGTAAACTGTCAAACTGCAATCATTCTTACGTGTCTTGCCTTTCTCAGTCAAAATTATGCATGTGAGATTGATTCATTTGTAGCTCATTCTGAGGGTTATCATGTGTTAGAGTGCATTCATCTCTAGTATGAACCAGAGCCATCACACTTAGTTTATTTCTATGGGATCAGTGAATAGTGAACTCAACATGAAGCCTCTAATCACCCCCCAGAGACCTCACCTGGAGGTGATCTTGGCCTAGATCATATACCTGGAGTGTGGAAGGCACCCCTAAACAGGACTGTATCCCTGAGGCCTCTGCTGAAGCAGGTGGGGCACTAGGGATAGTAGAGGCAGTAGGTAGAGGCAGGTCTGAACTGTTGTTCAGGCTGTAAGGGTTTCCACAGGCCCACCAACCCATCATTGGGTTGCCTGTCAATCTTTTCAGGGAGGTCCTGACAGCAATGAGGTCAAACCACATTTGCTTCCAAGTTCCTTTTACTGGACATTTTACAAGTGGTTGGGATAGTCTTTTGGCTTCTTCTTTTTTTAAAAAAATATGTTTCCATAGGTTTCAGAGAGAGGAAGGGGGAGGGAGAGAGATAGAACATCAATGATGAGAATCATCAATTGGCTGCTTCCTGCATTGCCCCTTCTTGGAATTGAGCTGAAAACCCGGGCATGTGCCTTGACCAGGAATCAAACTGTGACCTCCTGGTTTATAGGTTGATGCTCAACCACTGAGCCACAACAACTGGGTGCCTTTTAGCTTCTTGATCTCTCTCTCTCAATCTCTCTCTCTCTCTCTCTCTCTCTCTCTCTCTCTCTCTTCCTCTTCCTCTTCCTCTTCCTCTTTCTCTTTCTCTTTCTCTTTCTCTTTCTCTTTCTCTCTCTCGGACCTTTGCCACAGCCTATGCTCATTCCTGAGATTTTTCAGTTTCCTGCAGAACAGCAATGGACTGGCCAACATGATAAATGTCTGCTCCCATGACTGGGCTGAGCATGGATATCAGAATCCCATTCCCATTAATGGGGATGGACTGGAGTATTTTGGCTTTCATTCCTGCAATGGATGTGGTTTAATCAAGGCCTTCAAAGACAGTGGCATAGATGGGCTGCCTCATTCCCAACTCCCTAAAAAGTTGTTGTATCTCCTTTATAGATTTCCTGGGTCCCATGTGCTCAGGGAGATCCCCCCTCACTGGGCTGAGCCTCCCTGCAGGATAGAATAAGCCTATTTATAAGGGAGTGTCTCCCTAGGACCGTGGTCGGCAACTGCGGCTCTTTGGCCCCTTGAGTGTGGCTCTTCCTAAGCCTTAGGAGTACCCTAATTAAGTTAATAACAGTGTACCTACCTATATAGTTTAAGTTTAAAAAATTTGGCTCTCAAAAGAAATTTTCAGTCGTTGTACTGTTTATATTTGGCTCTGTTGACTAATGAGTTTGCCAACCACTGCCCTAGGACATCATGCAGGTGCTGCTGGAGGGGAAGGTGTGTGGTGATGTTGCTGATTTACTCTGTCTCCTGACCAGAGAAATCTCATCACCCCCTGTACTTCACAGCCTCACTAGCCAATACCTGATACTTTACTTTCCCTGGCCTTTTCTTGGAACCTGGCAGCTGAATCAATAAGCTCAGAGGGTGTATATTCTTTCATGAACATTTCCTGAGTTGGGGCTGACCCAATAGCTGGGGTTGTTGCTGGGCTTTTGCTTTCCTTTGTATTAGGGGTCGGATAGCATAGGGTGCTTTGTTTCACTGTCAATCATCACAACATCCTCCTCTTCTCACTTTTTCAGAGATTACATCTCTTAGCATTCCAATAATCCATGGCAGTTTGCATCCTCCTAACTTTGCAAAATGGTATACTAAGGTCTCCAATTTCTTATCCTGCTCTCTCGCCTGTTCTGCTCGCTCCAAAGGTAGCAAGGAAGTGGACAATTGCACATCCTTCTCTAGCCTTGGCTCTTCCAGTTTTCTAACTCAAGTTTCATCCTCTAGTTGGACATTGGTGGCCAGCAAAACTGCCCACAATAGAGGCCAGCGCACCATGAAAGCTATTCTTTTCCTCTTTTTTTTTTTTTTTTTGGCCAGTGTGCTTTCTAAGTGCAACTCTTTAAACAAATGTATTCACGCAGAAGTCCACAAGCATCCAACATATTGGCCACCCCTCCCCACACAGAGGTTTATGGCCAACCTGGGATTTCCCCCTCGGATGCCTTTTTCCCAAGATCATTGCTTTAGTCCCCTGGCTGGCTCACCAATTGTTGGTTCCCAGTCTCACAAATTCCAAGGTGGAATTTGAAACTGACCCTCTTACATAGAAGGCAAGGAGAGAGGAAAAAAAGAGGGCAATTTCTCCAGATTAGTAGGTGGCAGTTTTAATAAGCAAGGGAGTTTGCATATAAGGCTTGTCGTGGGGAGCTGCAAGAGAGTAGATCTCCTTACCCACCCACCAGAATCCTAAGAGTTTAAATAGAGGCCTTAATGGGGTTCAGTCACATATAGAGTCCAAACGGTCACACTAACACACCCTCTCAAGGCTGCATCCTGGAAGTAACGCCCAGTGTAGGTAAAGTAAATTCCAAGGACAGGGGAAGGGATAAGGAGTCTCCGATTGGCCAGGCCCAGTTCCTGGATCAAGTGGCAGTCACAGCCTCTCAGTGACCTTCTCTAACAGGGTCCTAGCAGAGAGATTTCTTCAAGGCTGGAGGCTCAGCAAGTATCATGCCAAAGCCCCTGCTTGACAATCAGGGTTTTTTAAAAAATCATTTATTGGGGTGACATTGATTAATTATATAGGTTTCAGTTGTACAATTCTATAATACATCATCCTTATATTGTATTGTGTGTTTACCACCCCAAGACTAATCTCTTTCCACTGCCATTTATCCCCCCTGTACCCTCTTCTACCTCCCCCCACCCAGGTTGGTTGTGAGAATATTCATAACATGGAGCATGTCCCACTGATCATGGGGCCATGCGGCTGGTGAAAGGCATCTTTATTTCTGAAGTGAAGAGGGATAGGTACACCAGAGACACACACGGGATGTGCATTGTGAACAAAGAAGTCATTAGGGAAGAGACTGTTCTGAGAAAGGATTAATTTGTGTGCTTAATTTATCGCTAATCTGTTCAAAACTGCTCAGTTTTATACCTTAGAACTGTCGGACTGATTAGTTTTATTAAAAATTAAGCCTGAAGTACCCAGTTAGTCAAAACAATATACTAGTATATATATCCCCTTACCTGGATTGGTGTTTTCAATATAGGCCCAGGGAAGAGGTTTGCAAACTCTCACTGTATAGTGTGTAGAATTGTACTTTAACCCTCATTGTCAATCTGTCCTTTTGTTGCTTTCATCTCTCTTTTAGGAAAACCTAGTTTGGGTCCTTCTAATTAATTTATTTAGACCAAAAGTTGGCAAGCATTTTTTTCTGTAAAAGACCAGATACAACATATTTTTGGCCATGAGGAATATATGATCTCTTAAAATTATTCAACCGTGGTTCCTGGTTCCTATACTTCCTGAGCATCTCTGATTCGTCAAGAAAATCTATTTACTTTCTGTCAATTTTTACCCATGTAGCAATTTAAGTACTCTGAAAAGTTTTTGAGAAGTTATTTGTTTTGAAAAGTCAGTAATTTCTCATTGACCTGTCTTTCTACTAGAGTAAAAGGTAAAAGATAAAAACAGACAACTTTTATTGACTCTTTTTATTTTACCTCTTGCCTTTATCCTTTGGGGTTTTCACTTTACACCTGTCCTGTATTTTATTAGAGTATCAGAAAGAAGTAGAGATAAAGGTATGTCTTTAGCTGCTAATCTTCTTCTGGAAGCTGACCTATTCTCTTTTGAATCTCACATTTCTACTGGTTAACTTTCCCAACTTCTGCAACTTTTTTTTTTTTTTTTTTAGTGAAATCTATTGAATGCATGGGTAAACATGACATTCTGCAAGTATTTATTTATTCTGTAACCAAATCATGAAAGTTTGTATCATGTCTTATCCAGGAGTGTGTCTTAATAGTGTCTTCTTTTAGAATGGAATAAATATAGTAAACATTAATAATAACCAGACTTTGAGGCATGTGTGGTTTTTCTATATGTTGTTAAAGACAAATTATAATAACTACACTATATTTTGCAAAGGGATATGTCAAACCAGTTTGACTCATTTGATAACTACTACTATAATGAACAACTGAAATGGTTCAATTGATGTTTATTTATTTTGGTATTATTTGGACCATTATATTTTTTGACTTAATTATTAAAATAAAATATCTGTATGTCACCTTGATTATCATCTGCGTATAATCTAAATTTGTATAGTGAAGGCTGTATATTAATAATTTATTAATTCTGCTATAATAATTAATGAAGTGTTTAATTTTGGGGTATCTGTGCATCTTAGCTTTTTCTAAGAGTAGTCTTATTTCCAAACCATATTAAAGAGAAACCAAGGCTGGATTTTCTAATTTTTTTAAAAAAATGTGTTTTTTTAATTGATATTAGAGAGTTAGGAAGGGAGGAGAGAAGTATCAATGAGAGAGAATCATTGATTGGTTGTCTCCTGCATGCCTCCTACTGGGGATCAAGCCTGCAATCTGGGTATGTGCCCTGACCAGGAATCAAACCAGTGACCTCTTGGTGCATGGGACAATTCTCAACCAACTGAGCCACACCAGGCAGAGCATGGATTTTCTGGGGTTTTTGTGTGTGTGTGTGTGTGTTTTTTTTACTTCCCTCTAATAAAAGGATGTACTGATATTTCAGAATATTAACCAGTACCAAAATTTAACTCTCCAGAGGAGTTAATGTACTTGGGTTTCTTTTTTTCATTTTAGATTATGATAAATTAGTATTATCTTTAATGGTGTGTACCTGGGTGGCAAAATGTGTTTAGTTTTATTCTATCCATTTTATCCAGCTATTTGGGGAAAGAAGCAGGCATATTGTGAGGACTGATAAGTCCTTCAGCTAGTTACCCATAAACCACCTGCAGTGAAAAGTTTTCTCTCAATGAGATATTCTCTAGCATTCTCTACAGAATCCAGTACCCTGTAGTTAGCCTGAAAAATGGTGCGCTCAATCATGAAACTATTCTCTCTCATGGTAAGAGTCTGAATAGATATCCTGAGACTGAAATCATTTAATTTTTATCTTGGTGGCACAGACATACATTGACAGATGATTCACTGACTTGTTATATAAACTAGACATTACACCATATTTTTATTATTCCTCTGAAGAGCTTGGGACCCAGTAAATCTCATGTGTTATTATACATGTTTATATTTTAAAAAAAAAGGTTCATTGTTTTCTATAAAATAAGCTTAGGTTAAAGGAAGAAGGTAATAGTATCCCATACTACATCACTCCCAACTAAGAAAGTAATTACCAAAACTCGTGAGGTAATTGTTTTACTCTATAAGTTTCACGGGTTTTACCACCATATACCCTATCATGCAGAAATTGTTCACCTTATAGAATGGTGGATTGATTTATTAAAGATTTTATTAATATGCTTATTGAGGGATGTACTAAAAATGAAGTATGTGCTCTGAGTCAGCAGTAGATAAATGGTTTCATTCTCCTGTATGACTGGAACCAAGGCTAAATATGGGAGTAGCTCTCTATTTATTGATTCTAATAACACAATTTCAATGTTGGTTCCAATTTCCACAGGATCAAATATCATTGGTCTACGAAACTCAGTTTCAAAGAAAAAATATATCCTCTAAGATAAACAATGTTTTCACCAAACTTCATGCCGAGATTGTCACCTGATTCCTTATGACATTGAACTATTGTGGGGGTACAATCTACTCCAGTACTCCAATATTTGCATCAGTGATTATGATTTACCTTAGATTTTTTAAAGCATATCTTCATTTGCTCCTCCTCCTGATCTACTCTTGACCATCTCCACTCTTCACTCTGTGCTGGGATATTGAATAGTATTGAACATATCAATAGTCTGATTTCTACTTTGTTTCAGTTAGTAGAGGAATTCTGGGAAAATATGTGAAGGAGGGAGAGAGTGAAGTCAGGATATTTGTATCTAAGAATTCTCCCTTTAGGATTGCCTGTTACCCAGTATTAAAGGTCATTGCTTCTTTGGAAACAGGTGAACTTAACAGGTCCTTTTCAGTTTTATATTTTCTCTAATCCTTTGTCCTTTTAGACCAGCCGTGGGCAAACTACGGCCCACGGGCCGGATCTGGCCCGTTTGAAATGAATAAAACTAAAAAAAAAACAAAAACCATACCCTTTTATGTAATGATGTTTACTTTGAATTTATATTAGTTCACACAAACACTCCATCCATGCTTTTGTTCCGGCCCTCCGGTCCAGTTTAAGAACCCATTGTGGCCCTCGAGTCAAAAAGTTTGCCCACCCCTGTTTTAGACACAAATATGGCAGTAGCTCAGTTGCTACAGAACCACAGGTTAATGCACTATTTAATTTGGGGTTGTCAAGGGTAAGGTTGTTTTCATTTGTTTAATAGATACAGTAATCTCCCTTATCTGCAGGGGATCTGTTCCAAGAACCCTAGTGAATGAATCAAAACCTATTTACACTATGTTTTTTCCTGTGCATTCAAATTATGATAAAGTTTAATTTATAAGTTAGGCATAATAAGAGATTAACAATAATACCTAATAATAAATTAGGAAACTTACAACAATATGCTGTAATGAAAGTTATGTGAATGTACTCTTTAATTGTACTCTGCATTATCACAAGAAATGAAAGACTGGGAACTCTGTTTTCAGAGTCCTTGCTAGTAAGAGTCTGGGTTGGATTCTGCCAAATGTTCATTTGAGATTTGGAAGGAAGAAAAGAAGCAAACGCCCTCCTAGTGTAACCTCCAGCAGTGGTAGGTGTGCTCATGAGCATTGCCAGATACGCATTCCACAGGGCTTTCCTGAAAGTTGCCTGCCTTAGTTCTGTAGGTAGCTGTGACACAACTGGTGGTTTTCCTGTGATTCCTAAAACTACCCAATTTCAATAAAACCTGCAGGATCAACCTTCCTGATTTTCATTTTTCCAGCCTTCCAACATTTTTGGAAACATCTGACTCTCAAAGTTTTTCAGTGGAATGGTTTCTGTTTTCCTGATTAACATAGCTGGTTAACATATATCCTATATAATAAAACCCTAATATGCAAATAGACTGAACGGCAGAATGACTGGTCCCTATGATGCGCACTGACCACCAGGGGGCAGACGCTCAATGCAGTAGCTGCTCCTGCATTGAGTGTCTGCCCGCCAAGAGGGAGGCTACCAGTGGCAGTGATTGCAGGGCGGGGCCGGCCAGCAGGCAGCACCAGGCCACCAGCCAAGGCAGATGCCAGGGGTGGCCCCCGATCACCCTGCCTGCCAGTCACCCCACAGGTGGCCCTGATTGCCAGCTGGGAGTAAGGACCCTACCCTATATATATATATATATACATATATATATATATATATATATATATATATATATATATATATTGGAAAACGTTTCTTAGATTTAAAAATTAAAACCTGGCAAGGCTACTCTAACACTGAAAAAAACAGGATGATGCAGCGATGACATGCATGGACTCTGGCTTGCCCATCTTGTGGTCAGTCTGGTTCTGACACTTATAACTGTGTGACAAAGCCAATTACTTAACTTCTCTCTGCTTCAGTTTTTCCATCCATAAGATAGGGAAAATGGTTCTACTGCCTCAGAAGGATCATGTTATGTACTACTTTTTATAATCAGAGCAAAAAAATGTAGCTTCCCATACAACAGCAAGATGTCTTTCACATGTATAAAAAGTATGGTCACTGGTGCATGTAGTGTCCCGGATTTCGAGAGGGATGTCCGACTGCTGGTTTAGGCCTGACATGCCCCAAGGGGTCCTGGATTGTGAGAGGACGCAGGCTGGCCTTCCCCCTGTGCATGAATTTCATGCACCAGGCCTCTAGAGTGTGTGTGTGTGTGTGTGTGTGTGTGTGTGTGTGTATACACATACACACATACTCACATATATAACCAATGTATATTTTAGGTGTCCTCCTAAAATATATACACACACTTTGAATAATTATAAAGGCAGTGTTCATTAAAATATATTTCATTTTCAAAATTGAGCTATCAGCTATTACAAATATGTATACATTTTGGAGGGCCACCCTGTATTTAGAACCAGTAAGGAAAATGAATTATTTATATTTTCAGTTAATTCATGATATGCTGTGAATAGAGAAATAAATTAAAATTCCAGGTTAGAATTATGCCTAGGTTCTGTGACTGGCAAAAAGACCTGTTTGAATACCTCAGTTTAGAATTATCAGGGAGGGTTTACTCCAGGTGTGTTTCGGCTGCCTATGACTAAGAATTAATCAAGTGAACAAAGGGAGCTTCTGTGGAGGAGCACTATGGGAAGTGTGGTATTGAAGTAACCAGAGCCTTGTGTGGGAGAACTACAGTGGGGCCTTGACTTACAAGTTTAATTCGGTCTCGTTAAGGAGCTTGTTAACTCAAATTACCCTATCAACTCAATGCAAAAAATCAGCCGAGAGACAGCTGGTATCTCAAAAAACTCGTTAGTCGGGAGACTCGTAAGACAAGGCCCCACTGTACATGCATTTTGATATTGCAGGGACCTTTTAGAGTGGCCTAGGTCAGTGGTTGGCAAACCACAGCTTGCGAGCCACATGCGGCTCTTTGGCCCCTTGAGTGTGGCTCTTCCACAAAATACCGACTTTTGCACATGGGCCACGAAGTTTCAATCGCACTGTACGTGCGCGCCCGCACATGGTATTTTGTGGAAGAGCCACACTCAAGGGGCCAAATAGCTGCATGTGGGTCGCATGCCGCAGTTTGCCGACCACGGGCCTAGGTCATTAGAGGTGTGTTGTCCTATATGTAATGTAAAACTAAAATGGAAAGTTTACCAGTTGGAAATAGAGTAGGTGGATTCAAGGCTCATGAGTGAAGCATCATTACAGGTGTGTGCTATAAGTGTGTCAACAAACTATCTCGTTATTGTTATTTTTTTTTAAATATATTTTATTGATTTTTTACAGAGAGGAAGGGAGAGAGACAGAGAGTTAGAAACATCGATGAGAGAGAAACATCGACCAGCTGACTCCTGCACATCCCCCACCGGGGATATGCCCGCAACCAAGGTACATGCCCTTGACCGGAATCGAACCCGGGACCCTTCAGTCCGCAAGCCGATGCTCTATCCACTGAGCCAAACCGGTTTTGGCAATCGTTATTGTTATTTTATTAAAAAATAATACTCATTACAGGACATGTTGATTGCTCCTTAAAATATTGCAGATTAATTTATATGAGTAAAGGGCTCCTTCCCATAACTATACTATAAATTAGGAACTGACTGTAGTCATGAAATAGGATGGCAGCACTGAGACTTTTCATTGGCTAATTAAATTCAAGTTCAGTTTTTGAATTTTTGCTCTAGTTGGCCATTCATCACAATGAAGGCAGGAGGAAAGCAGTTCTAAGCTGAAAGCTCTAACAGGATACCTAGTTCTACTTCTAAAGTACATGAAGTCATTGTGAAGACTTTCTTATCATTTAAACATTTATATTTATCACAGCACACATTATTCTTTGATTTTTCTTCCTTTCACTCATATAGACAAAAACAATCTATCTTCTACAAAATATCTAAGAAGGAAAATGAAATCACCTTAAGGCTTCAATACTTGTGTTTTGGAAAATGTGTGCATGCGTATGCAGAATTGCATTATTGAGTCTGTGAATGTTTAAGTTGAATAAGCACATAGATTTAAAATAATATTTAAAGTAAATATCGATGTCAAACCTGAAAAGTAAATTTCTATTTAAAATTTATTTTAAAAAAGTTATTGCAATCTAGTTATTTTAATGATATACAGATATTTAATAGATAATATTCAGTTTACTTTTAATACTTAGTCCTAGTCATAAAATTCCATGTTTCCAAAAACAGCCACACATATCTCATTGAATCTGTTTGTTTGTAGCTGGTTCAGGGTTTTAGGAGAAAGCATATGCAAAGGCATTTGACACCCAGGTTCATGAGTGGTCGTTAATGAAGTCATGTCAAAATACAAATATGATTATAATTTTCCAAGAATCTAGTGTTATGTTCTTCTTCAAATCAACGTGTGCATTAAATAGAAAGATAATTGCATTTTGTAGATTAAGAGATTGAAGCAAAAATCACATGAGAATATTTTCAGAATAAACATTGTAATTTTTCTATTTGATGACATAAAAATAAAGCCAAAAATTTGGACATCATCCTGCTAGTATTTCTCATACTTTATAGGTCTGTGTAGGTCAGTGAGTTGAATAGTAAAACAGAGTGAGCATTAAGAACACTTACATTTGAAACACTATTTTCAAAATTAAATTTCCTAAACTCTTTTTTGGCAAGTACTTACTTTTCTTGAAAGCAGGCAAAGTGGTTACATATTAGCATGACAGTGGAAGAGGAATACAGAAATGAAGGGCTTTGCAGACAACAATCAATAGAAGTTAGGTGACTGCATAAAAATTAAGGGCTCAAGCTGTCTATTCATCAGATTTTTCTTGGTAACTATGGAATTAAAAATTGTGACCTTTAGTTGAAAAAAATCCTATATGATAAAGGCCTAATATGCTAAGTGTCTGTTTGACTGTTCGACTAGTTGCTATGATGTGCACTGACCACCAGGGGGCAGACACTTCGACCGGTAGGTTAGCTTGCTGCTGGCGTCCAGCCAATTGGGACTGGGTGAGATGGGCCAGACATGCCCTGGAGCCCTCCCGCAGTCCCTTCTCATCCTGGCCTGCACCCTCTCACAATCCAGGACCCCTCGGGGGATGTCGGAGAGCCAGTTTCAGCCCAATCCCCACAGGCCAGGCCGAGGGACCCCACCAATGCACGAATCCACTCACCGGGCCTCTAGTGTTGTTATAAATTGTTCCAAATAAAGAGTTGACATCTATCTTAGATCCTGAGAAAAAGTTTATTATACTTCTGTGTATATTAACACATAACCAAACAATATATTAAATAATCTAGTTAAATGAACAAATGATTCAGATATATTATTATATAGCTTGTTTTATTAGTAAAGGCCAAATTAGATGTGATAATGCAAAACACAAATCAATTTTTTATTTGTTTTTGATATGAAGTATTAATATATAACTTCCTTTGCCTTCCAATTCTAGTATAATATCATTTTTAATTTCACAAGGAAAATATTTTTACTTCTTTATTATTGAGTCAAAATACTTCAAATTATTGCATATATCTTATTCTGTTTTAAGCTATGTTACTTGCAGAGCATCCTTAGGAGAGTTTCTCTAATTAAATTAATTTTATTGCAATACTAGAGGCCTGGTGCATGAATTCATGCATGTATGGGGTCCAGCTGGCCCACCCTGATCGGGGTAGATTGGGCTGGGCTGGCCAGGGGGAGGGGATGTGGGAGGTTGGCAGGCCAGCCCTGCCCCCTGGTCGAACTCTAGTTGAACTCCTGGTAGAGGGGATAATTTGCATATTACCCTTTTATTATATATGATAGTTGTGTACCAATGACAGGGATAGGGTCTGAGAAATGTGTCAATAACTGATTTTATCATTGCACAAACATCATAGAGTACTTGCACAAACCTAGATGGTGTAGCCTACTACACAACTAGGATATATGGTGTAATCTTTTGCTCCTAGGCTATAAACCTGTTCAGAGGTGTGTTAACAACTAAGACACAAACACACATATTAGCCTAGGTTTGCACAGGGTCGGAATCATCAGTATGAGTGTCTTTCACTTCCACATTGTCTCCCACTGCAAGATGTTCAGAGGCAGTAACATGCATGGAACAGTCATCTCCTATGATAACAATGACAGCATCAAACATGTGAGTAATGCATTGCACTATGATATTATAACAGCACTATGATATTATTACTAGGCAGTAGGAATTTTTCAGATTTATTATAATCTTATGGAACCACCCTCATATATGTGGTCCATGATTGACCAAACTTCCTTTTGCAGTGCATGACTGTAACTTCACTTTGGGGACATTGGCTTTTCTTTTCTTTTTCCAGAAAGCATGGTATTTACTCAAATATTTCTGATATGCCTCTAATTTGTGTGAAAGAACTATAACTTTATATTTCTTCCATTCAAATGTTACTCTAAGATGCCTGAAATAGCAATTTTGAAATGTAAGGATTCATAATAGCAATTTAAGAGGTGCAAACTGATTAATTAAATATCCATATTACTAGGAGATACTATTAAAAAAATACTGTTCTTGGGATTCCTAGTCAATGGCCAGTTCAACCTCTATGCTAGTGCTCATGGCTCAGGTAGAAGCCCCTCCTTATAATGCCCTCTTTCTTGATTGCCTAGCCCATAGATTAGATAAAATTATGTCATAGAATTCAACACATTCAGTTAATAGTATTAAGTATCCAATTATAGAAATATTTTATTATAATTCCTTTCAAAAAATTTGAGAGCTGAATGTGATCTGATTAAGTCAAAGCACAACTCTAGTATTTTTTAAAAAATATTTTTTTATTGATTTCAGAGAGGAACAGAGAGGGAGAGAGAGATAGAAACATCAGCGATGAAAGAGAACCAGTGATTGGCTGGCTCCTGCACGCCCCACATGGGGATCGAGCCCGCAACCTGGGCATGTGCTCTAACTGGCAATCGAACTGTGACCTCCTGGTTCATAGGTCTATGCTCAATCACTGAGACATGCAGGCTAGCACAACTCTATAATATATTTTGATAGAGATAAAAGCACTAAGAAGTTAGTGGAAAATATTAAGAAAGTAGCATTTCTGGAGATGTTAATATTTATTGCATTAGAGGTTTTCTTATGACACATGTGGTGCATAGTTATAAGGAAAATTCTACAAAATATAAAGAAATGTAGTTTGTCAAATTTCTTAAAACTTTGAGGGCTCAAACTACAATACAGAATAATAATAATACATTTATTTTATATATTTATATAACCATAATTATATTCAAATTCTTAAATTATATATAGATTCTTAAATGAATTTCTAGTGTTATATCAATTTACATACATTATTTTAAACACTAACATAGGGGTAGCATGGAAATGGGATTTCTTCAGGTTAGGTCTTCTGTGTTCTGCTTATCAACTTCTGTGAGTTCTGAGCTATTCATGAAGGCAGGGCAGTACCTATATGGTTCATGGTTGAGTCCTGGGTATTGACAGGAAACCTGGAATATAGAACTCACTTAGTAAATATTTAACAAATTCAAATTGGGAAGTGGGTGCTACTTTTTACATTGAAAGTAGCATTTTCTCAGTCAATAGATCCATAATTACCCACATTATTGAATAACAGTTTTTGAATCTAATATTTCTAAGGAATTTTGTGCCTTTGTTAACCTCTGCAAAATGCATGTCATTACATGCTCATTTATAAAGAATGCATTTTCTATCTCTTTGCAAGGAATTGAGTTAAATTATGTAATGCTCTTTGGCCAGAGCTTGGCACATGTTTTTATTGTTGCTTTTTACTAATCCCCTTTAACCTGAGCATGCTATATTCTATATTTATGCATGGTGATGCAGCAATAGAGAGTTGTTTTATTTTTTCATTGTTTGCTTTGGTAAAAAGAGTAAGTTCCTGAATGGAGTCTGAGCAGAAAATGGATTGACAGTTTGGTAAAATCATGGATTCTATGAGACTTTATTTTTCTCATTGAAGCCAATGATATTTTTGTTTCAGCTTTTGATTTCCAGTGTATAAATGGTTCTTGCTGCTTTGAATTGAACAGCTAATGCATCATATCACCCCAGTGATGGGTGTTTTGGGTACAATCTCACCTTTCCAGGAAGGGATTCTTATACTAACCAGTTTTCATGTCATGGCATCATTGACCAGTTCATTCTCTCACAGCACTATAGTGCAGTCCACAGGGTATCAGTCCATGTTATAACCTTTTGGTTACTTCAAAATACAGCTTCAGATAAATTAGTGTAGATTCTATTTGAAGAAAGAAAATTAGAGTTTATGGAATTTCAAGCTCATTCCCATCTTGTCATTCTATGATAAATCATGTTGGTTACAAAGCCAATTGTCCTCTGGGGGCAAATGTAAAATTGCTCTACAATATATGTGAGCCGTGAATCTAATGCTTCCAATAAATGTTTGCTTTTTAAACTCAGTCTTAATGTAGATGTATTTTAGAGATGCCAAATAATTTATATGCTTGTACTGGTTTTAAAAAAGAGGAAGTCTGTTCTTAATTCCTTTAATAATATATTTAGACATTAAGTGCTATAACTAGGGCATGGAAAGTAAAAACCTTTATATTCTTTTTGAAGCACAGCCTCAGTCTTTGTCAGTATATTTGGAATTAAGCCCTATATTTTTAACTTAAGTCATTTTTGTACATCCTAAATTTTCAAAGAAAATGAGACTCTTGCTCTGATAATTTTACCAAATTAAAAAGAAAAAAAAATAAACCCTCAGGTTTTGATTCTCTTTACCTAAGTATAGATGGTATCTTCAGAATGAAATTTTCCTACATATGCTGATTTTCTAATATCTAGGTAGGCAATGCTTTGGTTTTAGAGTGACAGATATCCATTTTGCTAATCTGATTTTAATACACAAGCTGTGTGACTTATAGATAGTAAGTATTACGGGAAATAAATAAGATAAAATACTCTAAATACCTCGGATACTTTTTTCATATTTTAGTGGAAAAAAACCAATGGTTATTATTGTCAATTATTCAAATCATTCTGCTCCACCATAGCCACAGTGATATCAGCAAGAGTACTAAGATGATATTATTTTGTATCCTTCCCGTGGCAGAACTGTCACAAAGAGTAATGCCTATGAAATATAAATTACAGTCACTGCTCAAAATAAATCTATAATCTAGTCATGACACAAATATGCACACAAATAGGGTGTCCCAAAATGTATACACAGACTTTAAATAATTATATAGGCATTGTTTATTAAAATACTTTTCAAAATTGAGCTATCAGTTGTTAAAGTATGTATGCATTTTTTTTTTTTGAATATGCTGTATATACCATTTCAGAATTTCTAGTTATTTTGCTTATCCAATACTTTGACATTGTTTTCTTTCTCAAAATTAGCTGGGAAAATCTATCATATACTGTTACTGATTGAATATAACAAAAATGGTGCTAGGGGCTTCCTTTATTCAGGACTTCAAATCCATGGAAACTAACTTATTATGTTGATAACTAATGATCATAAGGATCACTCTGAGGCAAAATATTAGAAAGCTATACTTAAACCTGTCGAAAGATTTTATAGTTTAGCAATATGATGTTTTTAAAAACTGGTTTCAATTTGCATTTGCAAAATATTTTCAATAAACACCACTTAATATTTTAAACATACCATTTCTAGACATATTAAGTTAACTTTAGTTTTTGTTGTTTTGGAGAAGATAAGAGACTTATTTGAGTGGAGAAGAAAAGCCCTTCATATTACTACTAATTTGTTACTCTCATATTGTAAAGTGAATAGTGTTCATGTCAATACTATAGATATAGAAAGTTCAGATGGGGTTTTCAAAGAAATAGTAACCTTGAATTACACTCTAAATACCCTTAAGATTTGATATAACCTTATGTAATTTGAAAATATAATATTAACTATATTTGAACTATATAGTGATTTTATTTTTATGAACTACTAGAGGCCTGATGCACGAAATTTATGTAATGGGCTTGGCCCTCACAGCCCTGGCTTCATCCGGAAGGTCATCTGGGAGGACATCCAGAAGGTTGTTTGGCTGTCTGGTCTAATTAGCATATTATGCTTTTATTATTATAGACTGGAGGCCTGATGCACAAAATTCATGCATGGTGGAGGTAGTCCATCCCCTCAGCCCAGCCTGCACCCTCTCCAATCCAGGACCCCTCGGTATCGGGCTTAAACTGGCAGTCGGATATCCCTCTCACAATCCTGGACCGCCGGCTCCTAATTGCTCACCTGCCTGCCTGTTTGGTCGCCCCTAACTGCCCCCCCCGCTGGCCTGGTCACTCCTAACTTCCCCCCTCTGCTGGCCTGGTCACCCCTTACTGCCTCCCCTGCCAGTCTGATTGTCCCCAACTGCTCCCCCCCGCCGCCAGCCTGGTCACCCCACACAGCCTACTGTTTGGTCGTTTGGTCGCCCCTCAATGTCCCCCCTGCCAGCCTGATCGTCCCCAACTGCCCCTTCCTGCTGGCCTGGTCACCCCTAACTGCCCCCCTGCAGGCCTGATCGCCCCACACAGCCTTCTGTTGGGTTGTTTGGTCATCCCTCACTGCCCCTCCCCTCCTGACCTGGTTGCCCCACGCAGCCTGATGTTCAGTCGTCCATCTGGTTGTTTCAGTCATGATGCCCTCTGGCTTTTAATATATTAGGATTATATTGGCTTTATTGTATACCATAAGTGATTTTGTTTAGATGTAAACAACCATGAACTCAGCTTGTCTGTGGCACAACCAATTATATGCGAGCGAGTGCAAGCGTGCACACACACACACGCACACAGTTCTCACTAAACATTGTTGATAGTTTCTGCAATTTTAAGCTAAATGACACTAACAAAGCCAAATTAATATAGGTTAATTTATATAAACAAAAGTTCTAACAGCATATTATCAATGTTATAATGCAATGTTATTGAATGAATTGAAATAATTCAAGGACCTATTCTGTGTGCGTGTGTGTACATATAGATGAGAGAGAGAGGGAGAGAGAGAGAGAGAGAGAGAGAGAGAGAGAGAGAGAGAGAGAGACCCCCCCATAGAATGCAGTATTATCTAAATAGATTCTTTTTTTAATGTATGTTTATTAAGCCTCTTAATATTTATTAATGCCTATAGTTTTTTAAAAATATTTTTTGTTGATTTTAGAGAGAGAGGAAGGGAGAGGGATAGAGAGATAAACATTGACATGAGAGAGAAACATCAATTAGTTGCCTCCCACACAGAACTTGAACCCTGACCAGGGATCAAACCTCACCCTGGGTATGTGCCCTGACCAGGACTCAGACCCACCACATTTCAATGCATGGGATGGCACTCAAGCAATTGAGCCACACCAGCCAGGGTGACGCTTATATTTTATCCTTTTATGTATTCTTGTTTTTTAAATGATAAATCTATAAAATTCAATAAGACTTCCTTAGAATCCTTCCTTGCAACACCTGTTATTTTTAGCACTTGTACAGAGTTTTGTATTTTATGTAAATTATCAAACCAAATTGCATAAACACATCTGTTCACCTAAGATACTTCATGAACAATAAAGATGGTTACAATAGGTGGCTAATTTCCCAACAACATTAATTGTGGATGTTCTTTGATTTAGAGCACAATGGCAAGGTTATACTTACCAGTAGGAAATAAATTGAAAGTATTTGCTGAACAGTCTACTCTTTGTTTTAGTCCTTTAACAGTGATATATTACTGATTCTTAATGCAAAAGCAAAATATTAAAATCTAATTTACATGTCAAAGAAAAGACAAGATGGGAAGAGAGCTCGAAAGGCTAAGTTAATAATTTTATATTTGTAATTAGAACATATATGTTCCTATAACACAGGACAGTATGCATACTTTTATATGAAAATAGTGATTATATCAAATCATGAATTTTCTTTTCTTCCAGGGAAAGAGCTTTCCCTCATTGGCTACATGTTATTTTCACTAATGAAGGAAGATGTTATTGATGCCTCTCAGAGAAACTTTCTTCAAAACCAACCTCTTGAAATTTGAAACTTATCTAATTAAAATATTCTACTTTAGAAGCAATACTCACTCATTTTATTACTAATAAGCTTAATGGGTTCTGGAGGAATTGCATTTAATATTCCCTTTGAATCTTATTTTTTAAAATCAATTAATTCTTAATTCTAATTTCAGTTCTTCTGGGCCATTGATTCTTTTCCTCATTAGGCTCTTTTAATCACTTGACTTCCTCAAAAAGGAACAGTTTGAGTTTCTTAGAGAAAAGTTTCCTATACAAAAATTAAATGAATATAAATGTAACAACCTAAATATCTCTTAACTCCTAATGCTTTTTTCTCTGAAGAAGTGTACAGAAGACAAACAGAATAAGTAACATCTCCAATTCAATTTGCATATATACCGTTAAAGTTTAGTAGTGCTCTTGAAGCCACTGGGCACTTTATAAATACATTAAATGCAATGTTACTTTTGTACTGTATTCTGCAGTGGGTATGGTGTTTTGTCAAAACATTGAAAATGAGTAGAAAAACTTATTTTAATTAATTTTTTAAAAAAATTATGATTAATTATTTTCTTAAATGTTTGTAGTCCTTTGCTTAATTTGGAGTGTGTGTGTGTGTGTGTGTGTGTGTGTGTGTGTGAATTTTTGTTACCACCTATTCAGGACTTACACTTGCCCTTGTTATTTTTGCTATATTTCTCAAAAATTTTTCTTTCTTAGTATTCCTATTTTATAACATTATTTTACTAGGTTGTTTCCAGAGCCAGTATTCCAGATTCTGTCAAATTTAATTAAGCAATTCATAGATTCATAAAACTACCAAAGATTTGGGGGCTAATATTAGCTTTAAGGAAACTGACAGAGTCAGTGCTGGTTGACTCAGAATACTCATTTACTCATTGATCATTCTTTTGAAATTTTTAATATTTGCTATTAATATAGCAAGTGGTTTGGATATCTGCATGATCTGCTAGAGTTAATTATCTCATGTTAATGACATTAAGGATCTGGACCAATCAATCCTATTTAATAAAAGCCTAATATGCAAATTGTCTCCTTGGTCGGTCTTTCATCTGGGAGTTCAACCACTCACTATGACCTGTGCTGACTACCAGGGTGCGGCGCAGAACATGGCAGGCGTCGGTGATGCACTGCAACCTCTCATTGGCTACCTGGGGGAGGGGGTGACGGGGATAGAGGTGCGGTGAGAATGTGAGGTATCTGCCGAGCTCACTCTCACTCCCCCTGCTACCCTCCCCTGGGACACCAGGGCTTGCATGCTCAGGTGCTGGGCGCCCGTGAGGAGCCTCCCCTGTACCTGTGCGGCCTCTTCTGGGTGAGCCGGGCCACAGCCACCAGGACTGTAGGGGCTAGTCAGGCTCCCTGTGCGTTTGCAAAGGAGGCTGGCTGCGAGAAAGCATGCTGCCTGCCCAGCTTCCATGTGGCACCACTGGGTGGCCCAGAGACCCACGCCGAGCCCCAGCCCGTGGCATCTGGCCGCATTCACTGCATCTCCGGGTGGGGTCTCAGCCACTGTGACTCAGGCAAAGGGGGCATGTGGAGGCTCAGGGGCCCAGGTGCTCCCCAGGGCCCAGAGGTCAGCTGAGACCTGCCCTTCCACACCAGACAGGCCTAGGGACCGCACCCATGCATGAATTTTGTGCACCAGGCCTCTAGTAAAAGGAATATTTCTCTTCTAATCCTTATTTATCATCTCCTTCTTCCTCCCTAAACACTTCTTTTCTGTTTTGTTGTGTCATAAAATGAAATAGGAGTTATTTGATGGGAACTTGTTTCTTTGATTGATGAATGTCATCAGGTTTTTCGTCTCCCATAGTATATTGCTAATTCCTCTATTCAGATATTGATTCATATTCCTTTGTATTCATATCATATTCTTATCATTAATTTTCTATTGATCATCCCCACCAACTGTAGTGTAATCTCTCTGAAGACAGGGTCTTTTTCAAATCCAATTTAGTTTTAGAACTTGGGTCTCAGATGGAATTGTGGTTTGCCAAAAAGAGCCAAGAGCTTAATGATGATGAATAATGCCAAAATGCTCACCTTACATTGAGGACAGTTTCTTGTAGGCCAAATTTCTAGAAATGTAATTTTAAAAACAAAGATAATGCTTGCCTTTTTCTAATTCATTTCTTTGCTCTAGTGCCATTTTTTATATATTTTTTTTCCAGAAGGGCAGTGGCCCCATGCTTTCCTCAACATCATTTTTCTCTCAAGGATTGTTCTCAAGATAATAACCTTAAAATGACACACCAGAAACATGGGGACACTAGTAGAAGGAAATATACTCTTGATAAGGAATAATGTGTTACCATTCTAAAGTGTATATGAAATTCAAGCAGGGAGTATATCCTTAAACAAAAGAATAGGCCTTCAATTTTGGAAGTTCAGTATTGAGAAACTAGTGAGTTATAATACCAATTTGACATCCTCAATTTTAAATAAAATTACCTAATTTTGTTGAGCAACATTAAGACAGTGTGTTTATTGCATTATGCAAATTATTCCATGTAACCCTAACACAACATTAGGCATTACTCCAAAAGAAGAAACTGACATCAAAGAGACTAAGGAATTTGCCTGAGGCCACATAGTAAGTGAAGGACTCATATTAGAACACTAGAGGCCTGATGCACAAAATTCGTGCAAGGGGCTCACCCCTCGCAGCTCCGCCTGCCTCAGTCGACCCTTGCAGCCCCGGCTTCGTCTGGAAGGTCATCTGGAAGGTTGTCTGGATGGTTGTTCTGCTGTTCAGTCTAATTAGCATATTAGCTCTTTATTATATAGGATAGATTTTTTTACTCCAAATTTATGTTCTTTTTACTGATTTACATGTTTATTGGACTCAGTTTTTTTTCTAAAAATATGAGTAAGTGATATTCCAGAAATAAAGAGGAGTTGATGTTTATACCTATACTAGAGGCCTGGTGCACAAATTTATTCATGGGTGGGGTCCCTCAGCCTGGCCAACAATTGGGCCAATTAGGGCCGTCTGGCCTGGGAGAGGGAATGCAGGAGGTTGGCTAGCCATGGGAGATTGGCAGGGGAAGCTCCTGCATTGAGCGCCTGCCCCCTGGTGGTCAGTGTGTGTCATAATGACCGGTCGACCAGTTGTTCGGTCAACCGGTTGTTTGGTCAACCAGTCATAACAGTCGCTTAGACTTTTATATATAGAGATTATTAAACATGTGTATTGTAAATGTTCCTGAAATTTTGACATTTGCAAAGGTCTATTTATCCAAAAGCAAGCAAACAAACTATTATAGCTTTACATCATATAGCAGTGGTTCTTAACCATCATTATGCATGAGAATCATGCAGTCATTGAAAAATCAAGATTCTCAGGCACAAGCCCAGAAATTTTTATTTAATTGGTGTGAATTAAGAGACCTGCATATATAATTTAATTCCCAGGATTGAGACCCATTGCATGTGTAAATAAATGTGTACACAATGTTATATGGAAAGAACTTTTCATGAAAGTTCTGATGTACTCTCTAATTCTAGATTATATTTTCCAAAATTTTGATTAGTATATGTAAACACATAAATGTCAACAGTCTATGTTGAGTCTCACTACTGTCTGAATGCTCTAATTTAACTGTGTCAGATAGAGTAGGCAACGTGACTCTGCTGTAACAAACAACCTGACATCTATGCATCTGAACACAGCAGTTCATTTCTAACTGGTGCAAAATCCACTGTGATTTCCAGTACCTTTCGAAGATTTCATACTATCATTGAGTGATACTTATCACTTCTGTCTTGTTGCCTCCTCAGGCATTGTGATGAGGGAAGAAATCACAAAGAGAACTCAGCACCACTATTTTTCAGAATGGATGTGTATTAATCATAGCCCATTTGTTAGAACTATTTACAAGTCCTCACATAATTTCAGGGAGGTTGGGTAATGTAGTAAAACATATGGGAATATGTGGTTGACAGTAGTGTTTCTGTCACAGTAACTAAACTAAAGGGACAGATTTATCTGCCCTTAAGATGTGGGAGAGAGAGGAATGAAAGGAGGAGGAGAGGGGAAGAAGAAAAATAGATGATAGATTAGATATATAGACAGATAGATAGGTAGATAGATAGATAGATCTCACTCATTTGTGGAATATAATGAACAACATAAACTGATGAACAAGGACTGATCCAGAGACGGAGAGGCATTGATTGGACTGTCGAGCCTTGGAGGGAAGGTAGGGGAGGGTGGGGGTAAGGGGAAAAGACCAACCAAAGGACTTATATGCAAGCATATAGGCCTAACCAATGGACACGGACAAGGGGGGGGGGTGACAGAGGGTAACGTGGGGATAAGGACACATGTAATATCTTAATCAATAAAAAATATTTTAAAAAAAGAAATTCTATAAGGCTATGGATTACAGTACGAGAAGTAGAAATTGAAATGTCCCATATAGCTTCAGTCTCCTAAAAGTAAAAGTTTTCAGAATGCTATTTTTTTTCTTTTTCCCTAAATGGGCTGGTCCCCCAACCCCGGTTTTCTTTCTTGAAAAATTATCTCTTGAAATTTTTAGATTCGTATCTATATTACAGTGAAAATTAAAGCAACCAGTTTGCATTTAGCATTGGCAGTATAGCTCAGCAAACACAGTAAGTCAAATACACAGGAATGAAAGTGGTTTAGTTGACACTAATGTGTTTTTTCTCTCTCTCTGTCCCTCGTTCTCTCCTTTTGTTTGTTTTTAAATCTTATGTTACATTCATTCCTTATTCTGTTTTTCTTATAATCTTCTATCCAAATTGCATTGTTTTACCAAATTGTTCAACCTAATTAAGCAATTGTATAATTCATATAGGTGCTGAGTTATACAGAGGGAGCTTCTCGCCCCAATGGCTGATAATTGATTGTGGAAGAAAGTGAATATGATTAGTGTTGTGTAAGAATGCAAATATCATGTATGGCAACATACAGGCTGAGAAAAATATTTGATAGAAGGTATTAAATGATTGATAGGCACAGTGGCATTTAAGCTGAACTGTAAGGGATGGTGAGGATTTTCATAAGTGGAAGGGGGAGGATAATTATTTAAAGCAGTGCAATGTAGTTAATTTTGTGGATTAGGACAATGTTTAGGGGGTTAGGAAGTTTAAATGATCCACTATTGGTCAACAAAGTCTGAATGAGTAGATACATTTTCTGGAAGTATGTATTATAGCCTGTTCAGGGAGGACCTGCAGTTTTATTCTAAGGCAGTCAACAGTTCTTGGGCTTTGGTTGATATCATGCCAGGTTTTGAGGAAATTAATTAAATATGGAAAGGACGATTAACAAGGAAAACATTTAAAAGGTTATTGAAATTTCTTGTGAAAAATGATGAGTGGTGAAGCTAAATCAATAACATAAAGGAAAGTGAATGAATGCCAAAGATGTTTGTGGGTAGATGCCTTTATCAGCTAATCATGGAAGGATGTGAGGAATTAAAAGTAATTTTGTGGATTTAAATATAGATGGTTGGGTTGTGTGTGTGTTTTTTGTTTTTTGGTGTTTTTATCAAAGACAAAAATGTTAAAATCACAGATAGACATTTTGTGGATGAATATAATGAGTTTAAATTTATATATTTCAGAATATTAGTTTGGAAAAAAGAAATACTTTAAAATTACTTTAATTCAGCAGTCTGGACTTTTCTTACCCTGATTAGCCATACTCAGTGAATCCTATTCCAGCAGGATATAGTGAAAATTCTGTATGTGTCTGAGGTCAGGTTTTACTTTAACCAAAAGTCCTCTAATCTCTTGTGTGCTATATCTGATTCTCTGTCTCAAAACCTTATGTGACTCTGGCCAGATTGATCTCCAGCTTGGGAACACTTGCTGATATCTGATTGCTAGATGGTTTTTGAGCAATATTTTCTTCTTGACCTCTGCTTTTTGCAAACTTCCTAATCTGTACTATCCTACTGACTTGCTATTTACTTATACCTCTTACCTATGCCTATATCTTTATTGATTCTTCAGGTTCTGATTTCATCCTTTTATTCTTAACATTGCTTCTGACCTAGAAATAGGGCTTATACACCACTCTTAGATAATATGAATAGTAAAGAATTACCGAAGTAGAATTAATATACAAACAGTCATTCTGGATAAGTTTGTAATGCCAATTCACTTCATTGGTAACGTTTGTGTGTGTGTAAATGGAGGATATGAGTGAACATTTGGATGGAATTGTCTAAGGGACTCATTTAGATGCTTGGTGTGTAGATCAGGAATAAGAGTGAGCATGGGGGAACTTAGGTATATGAAAGTAACAACTATTCTAGTTCTTTTCAATGCCCTAATCAGTCATTGAAGGCAACTAGCATTAATTTCCAGGGGCTCTCAAAAGTGTCATTTGGTACAGTTTCTGGAAATCAACCTGTGACAGGATATATAGACACTTGGCATGTTAAAGCTGCAGTAATACTTACGTGTAACCTAACCCCTTAACAGTTCAGCTGCATGATGTCTGCTGCTCTATGGAAAATGAACACTAAATGATGGGGTCATAAGTGTGATTTGTATCAATGAAATAAATGTATTACTTCAGCCTAAATTTCAGACTGTTTTTCCATATACTTACTTTATGATGAATTTAAAACAAACTGAATCACTTGAAAGTAGCATTTCTCTTCACACAGCACATACATTTCCCAGAGGATGTTATTTATGTTTCTCTGAATGACAGTCAATACTGTAGAAATTTAGTTAGAAAAAGTGTAGGTCAAAGATCTTGGATATGAGTGACATTGGCAGCATAAAGAAATGATCAGGGAATAAGTTTTTTAGAACTTTGCCAGTCAATTTTTAAAAGTCAGAAGTCTTAGAAAACTAAAGGAAAGGTTTGTCAAATGCAGTTATATTCTAGAAAAGTGGGAACAATATGAAATAAGGAGGGCAGAAAACAAAAGAGAAGTTGAGCCTCAGATCACAATAAGTGATAAAGAGAACTTGTCTTTGTTCTTGTATTTTTACTTTTTATTTTGAAAAAAAAATTTAAATTTATTTAAGACTTGACAAGATAGTACAGAGTTCTCATATGCCCTGCATCCAGCTATCCCTAATGTGAACTATTCAGATGGTCTGTCATGTTTATCAAAATAAGAAATTAACATTGGTGCAGTACTACCAGATAACAGACTTGTATTTCACAAATGAGTTCATGAATATCATTTTTCTGACACAGGATTCAAGACAGAATACCATGATTCACTTGGTCATTATATCTTCTTAATCTCCTTCAATCTGTGATTGTTTTTTGGTCTTTCCTTTTTTTTGTTTTGTTTTTGTTTTTGTTTTTTTGACCTTGACACTTTGAAGCATACTAGTGTGGTAGAATCCAGAAGGCAGTTCATATGATCATCTCTCATGCACTGCCTCCTAGGTATTTGTAATAATAATATGTACTTATTCCTTCTGTATTGTAGGCCTTTCATAACAAAAATTTGGTGAAAACCATTTTATAGGGCTGAGTAAAACGATATTTTCACAGGATGGGGCATGTAAGGACCACACATTGAAGGACTGTAATCTCAAAGAGCCTTGAGTGATAAAAGTATAATGTATTAGTTTGTTTGCTGAATGGGCTTTGGGTACTGATCAAAACTACAAGCAAGACATTTTCTTTCTATACTCAGAGAACTAAAGACTAAAATTATGCCAGACTCATGCTTGCAAATAACCTTTACTTTACACTTGGGACATGATTTCTGCACAATAATTTCATTTATCTTTAACAGCATTGGATTTTAGGGGCTTGATTTAAGTCAGCATTAACATAAGCTACAAATTTTGGGCAACCTAAATGAGATAACTCCCCCCCCCACCCCCGCTTTCATATGAACCTAGAAAGATCACATTTTAGAACTCCAAGTTTATCTAGGTTTTAAAATTCCTGTTATTACTTATAAAGTCATTTTAAAGATAAATTGTGTATATCTAAAGCTTTGGCTGAAATATGGTGATGATTGGCAGGTACATCTGATCTGGCATTGCATTTTACCAGCCAACAAGAACCAAACTAACTTGCCACAACGTTACATTCTCTTTAATGCCAGCATTTATGTTTCAGTGATATGCTCCCCTGATTGAAATAATGATGGTTACCATTCATTGGTCATTTAACTAACTTTAATTTACCAGCAACCATAGACAGTACACATCATTAGCATCATTTTTATGAGATATATGAGAATCAGAACTGCTTAAAATGAATGGCTTACAGTATTACTAGTATATTCAATTTAACATCTTGCTGCTTCCACTATTTCTCAGTGTGGTTTTTTTTTTTTTTTCCATGAAGCAGTATCCATTTATTTGTGAAAACATTTTAATTTTTATGAGACAATAACTGACCAGGAATTGCTAGAAAGGAGAGAGGATTGCACTTCGAGAAGCAATACAAACCTACTCCAATAACTGTAGTGTTCAGACCTCTACAATCTAAAACTTAGCCTACGCATTGTCCCTGCCACTGTTTGTCAGCCAGTTTCCAATTTCTCCAATTTATCCCACCAGATATCATGTTTAATTACCGAAATATGTTTAATTACATATTTTGATATTTTACTGTAGTGCAGTCTCATCAGTTACGTTATATTAGGTCCTTACAGCAAAATTATATTCATAGAAGATGACCTAGCAGAGCATAAGGAGCATTACAGCCTGACTGAGTAATTGGTCTAAATGTCTTTATTGAGTAAAATATATCTATGTACCCTGAAAACACAAATTTTGGTATCTAATTTGAGATTTTTGTGAATGCTAAACATACTAATAAATTATGTTTATAGTAGATGAACCTACCTCAATCTCAGTCCTATCTAATAATAGAGAAACATGGTAATTAACCGTAACTTTGCTACCCTTCCCATTGGCTAATCAGTGAGATATGCAAATTAACTGCCAACCAAGATGGCGGCCCACAGCCAGGCAGCTGAAGCGAACAGGAGGCTTGCTTGCTCCAGTGAAGGAGGAACCCAAGGTTCCCCGCCTGCTGCTGCCGGCCTCTGAGCTTGCACTCTAAGCAACTATGTTGCAATTATAGAAGCTAAACAATCCCCAGAAACCTGCTTTCAGCCATCAGAGCTGGAGTGAGCAGGACTGCAACAGTGTTACAATTATAGAACCCAAACAAACCCAGTTACCTGCTTTCAGCAGCCAAGGTCTCAGAGCTGGAGTTGAGCCTCAGAGCTAAAGCCGGCTCTCAGCTCCAGTGACAGCCATAGAAGCTAAATAAATCCCAGAATACAAAAGAAAAAGAAAAAAAGGAGAGGTTGGGAGCTTCAGTCACCCGCCAGCCTGTAAACGGCCCTCAGCCCCTCACCCAGACTGGCCAGGCACCCCAGTGGGGACCCCCCACCCTGAAGGAGGTGTGACCAGCTGCAAACAGCCATCATCCCCTCATCCAGGCTGGCCAGGCACCTAAGCGGGACCCCGACCCTCATACGGGACACCATTCAGGGCAAACCAGCCGGTCCCCACCTGTGCACCAGGCCTCTATCCTATATAGTAACAGGGTAATATGCAAACTGACCCTAACAGCAGAAAGACTGGGAATGACTGGTCACTATGACACACGCTGACCACCAGGGGGCAGACGCTCAATGCAGGAGCTGCCCTCTGGTAGTCAGGGTGCTCTCACATGGGAGGAGCTCTGCTCAGCCACAAGTCAGGCTGATGGCTGCCAGTACAGCGGTGGTGGTGGGAGCCTCTCCTGCCTCCTCAGCAGAGCTAAGGATGTCCGACTGCAGTTTAGGCCTGCTCCCTGCTGGCAAGTGGACATCCCCCAAGGGCTGCCGGGCTGCCAGAGAGATGTCTGATTGCCATCTTAGGCCCAGTCCCCCGGGGAGCGGGCCTAAGCCAGCAGGTGGTCATCCCCTGAGGGGCCCCAGACTGCGAGAGGGCACAGGCCAGGCTGAGGGACCCCCCCCCACCCCCTGAGTGCACAAATTTTTGTGCACCGGGCCTCTAGTTTAAATATAATTTGTCATTGCTTCTTCCAATAAAAATACGTATCTACTTTTCAACACTGAAAAAGAAAGTGAAATTTATGTGCTAGATAGTGGCTATCTTGAAATCTATGCTAAAATTAGTTCTATATAACGTAATGAATTATTTAGTAATACATATAGGCATAGTCAGATTCAGTGGAGGAAGGATTAGTAAATTATGTAATACTTTTCTCAATTCTGCTATTTCTTTTTTTGTTGTGTTGTCTATTAGGGTTTTCTTTTTGGAGGTTTTCTATTTGTATATATTTTTCTTATACAAGTAGCTTAAGAAAATTAATTAATTACTGATTTTTAAAAAGTGATTAAAAAATCAATTTCCAAGTTAGTGTATGGCATATTTTCCTTAGGGTCAAAGCCTTTTTTGGGGTCTGCAGTCAAGTGTATGCATTCCATGTAGATATAATTCAAAGTCATTTTAATGCTTTTATTATTAATCTTACTGTGCCTATTACACTTTATTTTAGAACCCAGACTTTTCTTTTTTAACATTAACTAGAATCTTAAAGATATATGTAGAAATTACCAATGTTATTTAGGTTTTTTGCCCCTTATTC
Source organism: Myotis nattereri (assembly GCF_964212035.1). Taxonomy (NCBI): domain Eukaryota; kingdom Metazoa; phylum Chordata; class Mammalia; order Chiroptera; family Vespertilionidae; genus Myotis; species Myotis nattereri. The sequence continues at coordinate 82,187,101 of NC_138075.1, forward strand.
CTGCTTCTGGTTCATTTGCAGTGCTAAACTAGTTAGGTTAAAATAAGGCAATTCGGTTCAATTGGGTTTTCTTTAAAAGTTACCATGATTTAGCAATAACTGCCCTTATTATACAAAGTTGGTTTTTATCAAAGTTTTGATACAGTACTTGAGAAAATTCTTTATATTCATGAAAAAACAAATATAATGCCTACTGATAATCTAATGGCCATTGATTCAATACAATATACCTGGAGTGTTTGTCACTCCCAAACTGGTTCATTTGATGTATAGATGCAGCATTGAACAAAACGACCTCTTCCCTGCCTTTGAGGAAGTTACATTGTATCCAATTTAAGGAGGAAGCCAGATATTTAATAAGTACTCAAGTATTCATTCAACTGCAATTTTGATCATAGACTGCTCTCGCATCCCATTGAAGGTCTGATCTATCTGAAGAAGTCAAGTAAGTCTTCCTTGAGTGAGAGATATTTTTGATCTCTGAAAAATGACTGTGAATTAGATTGCCCAACTCATATTTTACCCTCTTTGCAGGGTGTTGTTCTATAATTAAAAAAATAAAAGAGCCAATTTATATTCCATGGATTTTAACATGGGTTTAGATGCAAATTCACTGTACTCTTCATTTGAACTGATGTAAGATTTGGAAGGTATTTTATTTTCCACTCTTTAGCTTCTTGAGAGTCAAGTCATTTGTGGTAGAGGCAATACTTGCAATACCTTGATTCTACATTCTGGGCACCTGAAGTAAATAACTAAACTAATTCTAAAGGACTACTCTTCTCCCAGGAAGGCCTTTAGAGGTAGTAGCTTTCCTAATGGGTTGATTCTGTTTTGCTCTGGGAGGGTTTCCCCTAGGCCCTTCCAGCTACTTTTGCTGGTACTTAATTCCTTGATGTACCATATTTTTCCGTGTATAAGATGTCCCCCTCCTTTTCCAACCCAAAATTAAGAAATCAATATTTTAAACATTTTGCTGGTTTTTCTCTTAAGGCAGTGGTTCTCAACCTTCCTAATGCCGTGACCCTTTAATACAGTTCCTCATGTTGTGGTGACGCCCAATTTCATTGTTACAAATTGAACATAATTAAAGCATAGTGATTAATCACAAAAACAATATGTAATTATATATGTGTTTTCCGATGGTCTTAGGCGACCCCTGTGAAAGTGTTGTTCGACCCCCAAAGGGGTCGCGACCACAGGTTGAGAACGGCTGTCTTAAGGCCTTCCTTTTTTGGCATCTTAAGGAATTGTTCCTCCTGTTTTCTTCACTGTCTGATCATATACTCAATGGGAGGAGGTCCAAATTGTCTCTCTGCAGCTCTGTCTCCATGCTCTTTTGCATAGCTGATTACATTCAGTTTGAATTTTGCAGAGTAAAACAACGCTTACCGGTATTTATCTTTTTATTTTTTGACATCATATTTATGGGCTCACAATGCTCTGATCCCTGTTGCATCTGTGCACTCTCCACCTCCACCTCCAATTACAGCATCAGCTGACATCGGTAACAATAAGGCTGTGATTGGAGGAAGCCTGTTTGATAAGGTATGGGTAGCTATGCACCCATGTGACTCCCTCCTTGGCTGACTTCTGTGTATAAGATGCCCCTCGATTTTCAGTCAAATGATTTTAGAAAAACAATGGCATCTTATACCTGGAAAAATATGGTAGATACCTGAGAGGTTCCTGTTATCAGCAATAAACCTTGGTACCTGTGGTCGGTTAAAAATTAATAAGGAGACAACTTCATATATAGCATTTTAAATAGTGGGAACAATAAGTGCAAAATCCCAGAAACAAAAAGCACAGCTTGTGTTAGCAAGGAAACAGTGGCCATGTGGCTGGAATGCCTAGAGGTAAGTGGAGAAAACCATTCCAGGAAATGTAAGGATCACATGCAAGCTTTCCTCATCCATCAAGAGCAATGTCAGAGATAAACGTTGTTAAGCCTAGGGACAAAATATTCGTTCTTGAGGATCATGCTAACAGTAGTGTAAAAAAATGAATATTCAGTTTTTAGAATGGTGCTGGAACATGAGTTGAATCTTTTGCAAATAAACAACACAGAAATAATAGCACATAGATTAGATATGAGCAATAAAGATGGAGGGAACTCTGAATTAAAGAAATAATTAAAATTTGACATTCATAGGACTGCTAGTTGAATAGCTAAGGGAATTGAAGGGAGTGAGGTTAAAAGATTATAAGACTCTACTTGGTAAATTGGATGGAAGATAAGACTTTAATGGGGACATGGATCACTTAAGTAGAATTCTTAATTAGGATTAAGGATTCAAATTTGAACTCTTTGAATTTGAGTTGCCTGTGGAAAATTTAAGAGGCTGAGTTTTTAAACATTGTTACATGTACAAGTCAAAGCATTTGACTTGGTGGGTGAACATAAATGGTGGGTTAACATAAATAGTTTTATGTAATTTAACAAAATAATGTCATCTTAAATAGATTATTAAATATTAATCACAAGTAGTAAAAGCAAAATAAAATTAATTTCTAATTTTTCTATTTTAGTTTATCAAAAGGTAAAAATTTGCCCTGGCCAGTCTTTCTCAGTGGTTAGAGCATGGGCCCTGACGGCCACTTTACCTGGGTTGCCGGTTCAAGCCCTAGCCCTGGTCCCAGTACATGTAAGAGGCAATCAATCAATGTGTGTCTCTCACATTGATGTCTCTCCCTCCTTCCTTTCTACTCTCTTAAAAAAAAGTCAATGGAAAAATATCATCTGGTGAGGATTAATCCCCCACTCCCCCCAAAAAGGTAAATATCTGAGTGAAATAAAATCATTAAATCAAATTTAAAAATTATGAACCAGATTAGGTCTGATTTTTAGAATCTCCCAGGAAATAGTACAGTGTTTCTCAGAAAATAGGGCAGATTTACACAGAAAAAAAAAATACATAGGTAGTTCAAAAGTGTCTACAAAAAAAAACAGTATAAGGTGTTTTTCAGGATTATAATTCAGCACTTAGGGGCACTAGTTCATTTGGATTAATAGCTAGCTAGACAGGAAATAGATATTTGGTCATTTGGTTATAAATTAAAGAAATAGTCTATCTTGGAAAAACTAAAACTATGTTAGTATAAATCTAAGGAAGAAATTTGAAACTAAAATGCATAAAGATAAAATTAAATTAATTCTTAAAGGGACACAAAAATAATTTGATTAGTTGGCTCCTAATTTGCCCTTTTATGTCTTTCACTCTCTTGGCAGTACAATGAAATGCCTTGACATCCTCTTGACTTAAGATGTATACATCTTCGTCCACACTGCCAGTAATATTTCTCGTCTTTCAGACTAATGTTTTAAACATTAAGGAATAGAATGAGGGAAGATATGATCTTATATAAGATGTGATGACTCACTAATTCTCACATACCAATAATTTTTATAAATCAAGGTGAATGAACATAAAACTACACACACAAAAACTGAGAGGTTTAAGAGAATTTACAGTAACTCACTTAGTATCTAATGAATTTTTAACTCATGCAAGTTTTAACAGGAGGAACATAGCTAAGGCATTTCAAAATTTATGTTGAGATACACTCAATTTCAATTAATTCACTGCACCACTGAAGCAGAAAATGTTGGTTTTATGAATATTAGAAATAGTATCTGATTGCATGCTACCGTATACATTACGTTTGACATTGTGTAGCACGATGGAAATAAAATGAATTCAGAGCTAATATAAAATTACTATATATATCTACATATATATAATGATTTTTAAATGTAATTTAAAAAATGTACTGTTTTATGTTTGATAACATCTTAATTTGTATCATATTTTGTTTTGCTTTGTGCCAAAATACATTTGAATGAAAATAAAATAATTGGGTATCTCAACATATAAACATGAATTTAAAGTTGAGAAAAATATGATCTTTATTACTCAACACATTCTTAGCATTACTTTGAATATTTTAAATAAATGCCATGTAGATAATTAGCATTTTAACATATTTATATTGGTTTGAATATTACTCTATTAATACTGATGGTTTTGAAGTTGAAATGTTTGAGACTGTACTTCAACAATATTTGTTAAATTCAATTAAATTGTTGTTGTCATACATGTGAAATAGGTTTTTGAAAAAAGAAGTTTTCATGGGTTATATTTCATAACTTTTATATCATTTAAGGTGTGATAATGTAAAAATTCTTGTATCTATTTTTGAGGAAATTTGCATAAATGCATTTGTTTTTTGGATGTTTTAAAGGAAATGGATAATACTAAATAATAAAGCCAGATTTTTTTCTTCTTTTTCCTAAATACTGATAATCATTTCTTCCCTTCTATTTATACATATTCTATATTCATCACTAAATACATGATAAATAAATTGAACACCTACTAAGTTTATACAAATTTAGGTGATATAATTATTTGTAATTTATGGAAAATTATTTGCCTGCCCTATAGCACTTAGCTTGCAAGATTATATCTTATAAATTACAATTACAAGTGTGAATGTTTATTTCTTTATTTTTTCATGTGTGCTGAATGAAATTAGCAGGGCCAAAAGTTGAGGTAATTTCCAGAAAAGGTTTATATATTTTCTTTTCTCATATGCCATTGTCATTGGTATCAAAGCCTACAACTATCCCCTAGTATCTAATGGATTAGGATTGAATTAGTACTACATATTCATCCCACACAAATTGCCTTTCTAAGATAATTCTAATACTCTCCCAAACATACATTTTTCATCAAAATTTGTAACCCTGAATTGCATTGTATTCAGAATGCCTTTCAATGAAAAGTAGCTTTCAGATTCCTTTAAGACCTGCATCAGTGAGACCATCTTCCTATCCTGAGGTCATCTCCTCTCTCTCCAAACTGCCCAGTTCTTCCAGTGTATCATCGTAAGATGTTAGAATTATAATTATTTATGTACACAGACTCAGAAAAGTAGAATTGAGAGGAATTTTAGAGCCTTTATAATACAATCTTCTCCCTTTTCAGATGTGGAAAGTCACATCCTCAGACTTGAATGACTTTAAAATAGTGGGTTAGAAGTTAATTTTAACTATTCATGGAAAAAATAAAATATCTCCTTAACTCAAAGCAAGTTTATTGTTGGGACTTGACAACTATTAGTGACAAAGGACTTCATCAAGTCAAAAGATGGTCCCATGTTGTAAGGACAGTATTGGAGCCATACCTTCTCAGACCAGTTCATGTTTGCAGCCCTTTGAGTCATAATGTGTTTTTATGTTAATCAGAGATTTCTCACTTCTTTTGCAAAATGAGAGAATAATATTACCCTTTTCTCAGAACTCAGTGTAAATGTGTACAGTTCTATTACATAAGTTAAAAAAATTCTAAAAATATGAGTTTCATTGATAGTACATCATTCCTTCTTTACACTAGGAGCTTTTAAGATGCTGCAAACATGGCATTACTCTATAGAGCAGTCTAGTCATGTTTTACTTAAAAATGAGAACCCATGGTTGATGAATCAGTTTTAACTTAATATATATATATATATATATATATATATATATATATATATACTTCCTTTGTTATATTCCTTTTTTAGTCCTCTATTTCATGTAACACTATTGCTTAAATTATCAGATAACAGGACAATATGTATGAAATGTACATTAGATAATACAGGACACAAATTGAATATTAGAAGGGATAAGATATTTCTATATGTATACATACACATAACACGTACAGTGTAATATGCAATTACTACTGTACAATGACTAGTAGTGAGTGGATAGATTTATCCTCATGAAATATTGTATATTATGGGAAAAACATACCAGAATCATTTAATTTTTTTTATAAAAAAATATTTTTATAAAAGACAATAAAATCCTATATAATAAAAGCCTAATATGCAAATTTACCAAATGGCAGAATGACCAGTTGCTGTGACTCACATTGACCACCAGGGGGCAGACGCCCAATGCAGGAGCTGCCTCCAGTTTGCAGGCCCCAGGCCTGCCAAGGTGGGTGCCAGCAGGGTCCCCCCGATCGCCTCACTGGTCACCCCGCAGAGGGAGGCAACTGGCTGTGGCAGCTGGGGGCGGGACTGGAGAGTAAGTGGTGCCAAGCTGGCCAAGGCAGGTGCCAATGGGAGCCCTGCCAGGGCCCCACAGATTGGCCCTGATTGCTGGCCAGGACTAGGGACCCTACCTGTGCACAAATTTCGTGCACCAGGCCTCTAATATTTCAATTCTGAGAAGAACAGGATACTACTTCTATGTTGAAGGCATATAGGAGGACTACAAAGTGTTGAAAGAAGTGAGAGAAGGTGTTATAGGAGGCCAGAGAATGAATGGTGAATGTATATACCTACTTAGTATGAGGTTGTGCAGTTTGATAGGCTATATCCATGAATCATGGAATCACAGATATTAGGAGTTGGAAGGAACTTTAGAAACAAACTAATATGAAAGTAAAATTCTATGAAGCAAGAATATATTAGTTTCTGCATTTTCTTAAGAAAACTTCCTTCAGATACTCAAGTGATGTGTGCACACAAAAAAAGGAAAGAGAATCATTCAATATCTCCATTTTATGGAGGACATGTTTGAGATGAAAATAAGTGAGTTGCCCAGTTTGATATGTATATATGTATATGTACATATGAATACACAAGATTGATAAATTCATATTGATCTTGTATCCAGGAATCTTTGTAAATTCATTTATTAATTACTAGAGGCCCAGTGCATGGATTCGTGCACTGGTGGGTTCTCTCGGCCTGGCCTGGGGGGATCAGGCTGAAACTGGCAGTCCAACATCCCCCAACGGGTCCCAGAGTGCCAGAGGGCACTCTGCAAAGCTGTTGTAGCCCGGCATGGTTCTGCGTTGTGTGTCTTCCCCGGTAGTCAGTGTGCGTCATAGTTACTGGCCAGTCGAGTTGGCCAGTTGCTTAGGCTTTTATACATAACTAGAGGCCCAGTGCATGAATTCGTGCATGAGTGGGGTCCCTCAGCCTGACTGGTGATCGGGAGGCCTGGGGTGGAGTGGTGGAGGGACTGCGGGAGGTTGGCCAGTCATGGGAGGTTGGCTGTGGGAGCACACTGTCCACCAGGGGGGCAGCTCCTGCATTGAGCATCTGCCCCCTCGAGGTCAGTGCGCATCATAGCGACCAGTCAACTGATCGTTCAGTTGACTGGTCATAATGGTTGCTTAGGCTTTTATATATATAGATAGCTTATCTGAAATCTCCTTTGGATTTATGACATTTACAAAATTGCTACCTCTGTTTTTCTTTTATTTCACTAATTTAATATAAAATTTTTGATATTTTTATTTTTATAGATATTCTTTTCAGTTTAAGAAAATACCTTCCTAATTATATTTGACTAAAAGTTGTTATCATTAATGGGTATTGGATCTTAACATTTGGTTTCTTTGTCTCTATTAAAATGATCAGGTTTTTATCCTATATGAAATTAATCGGGACCGATCAGGGCTGGGTCAGCTGGGAGGAGAGGCCACAGGTGATTGGCTGGCAGGCCCTGCCCCAAATTGGGGTGGAGGGGCCGATTGGGGTTCAGCGGCTGAGGGAGGAGCCATGGAAGATTGGCCAGCCAGCCCCACCCACAATTGGTGTGTGAGGGCCGATCATGGATGGAGCTGGCTTGGGGGAGGTTCTAATTGGGGTTGGGATTGGCCGTGTGGAGGGGCTGTGGGTGGTAGGCTAGCTGTCCCCGCCTCTGAATGTGGTAGGGGGGCTGATAAGGGGCCAGTGTCCTGGGAGAGGGGTCATGGGTGTTTGGCTGGCCAGCCCTGCCCCTGATCGGAGTGGGGGGGCCGTTTGGGGGGCAGAGCCGGCTGGGGGGCTGGGCCCATCAGGGATGGGGCCAGGTGGGGGGAAGGGGTCACAGGCGGTTGGCCGCTGGCCCTGCTCCCTGTTGGGGTAGGGGGCGATCAGGGATCAGGGGCAGGGCCCAGTGGGGGGAGGGGCTGCAGGAGGTTGGCCATCATAGCAACCAGTCGTTCTTGTCATTATAGCGTTCTGGTCACTGGCATTTTATATATATAGATAATTTTATTTATAACATTTATAATTTTCTTATACATTCACAAATGTGATAAAATTGTGATTTTTCTTTGTTGTAAATTTTGTCAGCGTTTTCCTTGCCTCATAAAATGACTAAGAAATGTTCTATATCTTTCCTATTTTATTGAAGAATTTACATATGATTTTTCTTATTTTTATCCTTAAATATTTGGAAAAAAGCTATTGGTGAAAACATCTGGTGATAAGATATTCTTTGTGGAAATATTTTAAATTAATTACAAATTTATTTTTACAAATAGATATAGAATTATTCAGATTATTCTTTTGGCAGTTTTAGATTTATTTTCCTAGGACTTTTCCCATTTTTATAAAGATATTTTTAGTATCTTTTTACTTACTTTTTAATATTACAGGATATATTATGTTCATTTTTTAATGCCTGATATAAGAAATTTGTTTCTTCCTCCCCCTTTTAAAAATTAGACTTTCAAACACTTTATTGATTGTATTAATATTTTTTAGCAAACTAAATTTTGGTTTAATTTTATTTACATAAATATTTATTCCCTATATTATTAAATTTAACTTTTATTTATTTCTACATTTTGGTTTTCATTATCTTTTTTTTCTAACTTCATAAAAATATCCTTGATTCAACCTTTTACATTTTGTTATTGTGTTTTTTAGAACTATAAATTATTCCTATCATAGCTTTGTTTAAATAAGTAAATTTTAATATATCATATTTCATTGTTATTATTTTCATAATATCTTATAATTTCTATTGGAATTTTGTAATCCACAGATTGATTTAAAAATATTGCTGGTCCCTTCTTTTAGGAATTTTCTAGTTTTTTTTAAATTTCAGGTGTTTTTCGTTGTTTTTTTTTTTTTTCAACATTTAGAGATTTGCCTTGTGGCTAATATCTACTCATTTTTTATGCATGCCTTAAAGAAAAGTATGTCCTTTTAGTTATATAGATTTGTGTATGTGAAATATGTCAAGTTTTATAATTGTTTTGTTCAGTACTGTATATTTGCATATTTTGTGTTTGTTTCTATCAACATTGAGAAAGTGCCCTGAAAAATTTCTCACTCTAATTTGGATTTGGCTATTTTTTTCATTTTTTAGTTTTAACTTTATTTAATTTGAATAAATATCATTTATCAATTACAGTTTTTTAATGGTCATAATTTTGTGGTAATTTATATTAACAGTCTTCTTTTTTTAAGTGTACTTACAGTATACATTTTTACCCTATAATTTTTATTCTTTTGTAACATTAAAAGTGTGATTTTAGTAAGCATTATAGGGATGTTATTTTCTTTTATTATTCTTTTTTAAAATTCCTTATTGTTGAAAGTATTACATATGTCTTCTTTTTCCTCCATTGACCCCTCCCAGTCCGCTCCCACCGGCCAGCACAGGCCCTTACCCCTCTGTTGTCTGCATCCATTGATTATGATTATATGCATGCATGCAAGTCCTTCGGTTGGTTGATCTCTTATGCCCCCTCAACACACACTGCCCTGCCTTCACTCTGAAGTTTGAAGGTCTGTTTGATGCATCTATGTCTCTGGTTCTATTTTTGTTCATCAGTTTATGTTGTTCATTATATTCCACCATGAGTGAGATATGTGATAATTATCTTTCTCAGGCTGGCTTATTTCACTTAGCATAATGCTCTCCGGGTCCATCTATGTTGTTGCAAATGATGAGAGTTTCTGTTGTTGTTGTTTTGTTACAGCAGCATAGCATTCCATTGTGTAGATAAACCACAGTTGTTGTTTTTTTTAATCCACTCATCTGCTGATGGGCACTGAGGCTGTTTCCTAATCTTAGCTATTGTAAATTTTACTGCAATGAACATAGGGGTGCATTTATTCTTTCTGACTGGTGTTTCTGATATTTGGGATATATTCTTAAGAGTGGAATTACTGGGTCAAATGGGAGTTCAATTTTTAATTTTTTGAGGAAACACCATACTGTTTTCCACTATGGCTGTACCAGGCTGCATTCCCACCAGCAGTGAATGAGGTCTCCTTTTTCTCCGTATCCTGGCCAGCACTTTTCCTTTGTTAATTATAGCCATTCTGACAGGTGTGAGATGGTACCTAATTGTCATTTTGATTTGCATCTCTCAGGTGATTAGTGACATTTTTTTATTCTTCTTGGCCTTCTGCATGTCCACTTTTGAAAAGTGTCTATTTAGGTACTTTGCACATTTTTTTTATTGGATTGATTATCTTCCTTTTGTTAAGTTTTATGAGTTCCCTGTTAATTTTGGAGATTAAACCCTTACCAGTAGTAACACTGGCAAATACGTTCTCCCGTGCAGTGAGCTCTTTTGTTGTTCTGTTGATGGTTTATTTTGCTGTGCAGAAGCTTTTTGTTTTGATGTAGTCCCATTTTTTTTCTCTTCGTAGTTTCTGTTGTCCTAGGAGCTGTATGGGTAATGATATTGCTACGACATATCTCTGATATTTTGCTGCTTATGGAGTCTTCTAAGATTTTTATGGTTTCCCATCTTATATTTAAGTCTTTTATCTATTTTGAGTTTATTTTTGTGTACGGTGTGAGTTGGTGGTCTAGTTTCATTTCTAAATGCCGTTTAATGAACAGACTGTCATGACTCTATTGTATGCTCTTGTCGCATTTGTCAAATATTAATGAGCATAATGGATTTGGGTCAATTTCTGGGTTCTCTGTTCTGTTCCATTGGTTTATATGTCTGTTCTTGTGCTAGTACCAAACAGTTATGAGAACAGTGGCTTTGTAGGATAGCTTGATATCTGGAATTGTGATCCTGCCAACTTTTTTCTTCTTTCTCAGGATTGCTGTGGCTTTTTGGAGTCTTTTTTATTCCATATGAATTTTTGGAGAGTTTGTTCTAGGTCTGTGAAATATGACTTTGGTATTTTAATGGGGATTGCATTGAATCTATAGGTTGCTTTAGGTAGTTTGGACATTTTAATGATGTTGATTCATTTGGGGGTTTCTTTGTCTCCCCATTTTTGCTGCTCCTTTGTAATTGTTTCTATATTATATCAAACTGCTACGCCACCCATGTTTTTTAATTGGTCTCATGTGGTAGATGGTTTGTGGGTCCCAGTGGTGCAGTCTCTCAGGTGTCCTGGGCTGGGCGTTCTAGAGAGGCTTCCTACTTGGGATGTATGGGTTCTTTGGATGTAGTTGTGTCTTGAATGTTATTGTCCTGTTCATGGATGAAGTCTTCTCTCAGAGTATCTGATTATGTTTCTCGCTCCCTACCATGTTGTGCCAACCATTGTGGAAGTGCTGCCCGAACAGCACAAAATACAACACAACAAGACACGACATGTAACTAACAGAAAACAAATGCACACAAGACAACTAAAACCCTAATGAAAGTGACTACCAGATAAAAGAGAATTAGGAAAGAGAAAAGGGAACAAGAATGTTAGGGGGGGAGAGAGACAAGAAAGAATATGGGGAGAAAACACAACACATCAAACAAATAAACCAAAAAGCACAAACAAAAAACACCCAGAGAAAAATGGGGGGCAGGATTTATAGATGCAGAGCTTAAACGGAGAATATAAGGTTGAGGAATTGGATGACTAAGGGTAGAACCATAATTTAGCATAGAGTAAGGAGAACAGAAATCAGAAGACAAGAAGAAGAAATTAAATAAAATAACTTTTTTTTTTTAAAAAAAGGAGAATAGAGGCGAGAACAGAATAGAGGAGAGAGCAGATAGTCCTAGATTTTGCAAATAAAACAAGTTCAAATATTGGAAGAAAAGAGTGAAAATAAGAAAAATGAATAGTGAAGAGAAAGGAAAGAGAAGGTGAAATAAAGTAGCAGCAGGGGAGAGGAAGTTAGACATATGAATACACCAACAGAGACTAGAATAACAGCACATCAATCAAGTAGATAATTAAGATATAGTTTTAAAAAGGGGAAAAAAGAAAGGAAATAGGAAAGCATTCTCCAGGCATCCTCTGCCCTTCCTTGTTGTAAATTGTCTCCTCAGCTGTGTCTAATTTGTTAATATTGGGTGGATGCTCGCCAACTAGTTTCTTTTCCAGTCTTTTCCAGTCTTTCCGGGACGAGGTGCAGGACATGTCTGTCTATTCGGCCTCCATTTTCCCCAATGCCTTGGAATGGCCAGAGCAAATTATTTCTCAGGCCGGATGTTCCCCACCCTTGCTTTATGTGGATGACAATAGGATTTGCAGCCCCTGTGCTGCTGCTCTCCAGCCCTATGGAGGTGGAGGTCAAGGGTAAGTCCTCCCAGGATCCAGGTCTCATCTCCACAGCTTCTGCATTCAGGGCATTCAGATTTCTCCCAGCATTTCTTTTACAGCCTGAGTTAGAAAACTGCCCAAGCTGAATTAGGTCTGAAACCTGACCTGGTCTGGTGTCAGACTGAGTCCAACTTTGAAACAGATCAGTATTGTTATTTTCTAACACACTCTATAAGTTTTACCTAAATATTGAGCTTACATTTAATGCAATTACTTATTAACTGAGGTTTATATCTCCTTTCTTAAGATTTGTTTATTATTTGTCCTATTGGATATCTTCCTCCCTCCATTTTTTATCTCTTTGTGCTGTCTTCTCTATGAACCCTGTAATATTTAGTGTGCTACTCTGAGTTTCATAGTTGTGAATACAGCGTTAGAAAAATTTCTCCAGGGGAAATTGATTGTGGATTATTTACTTAGCAGTTTCACTTAGCAGAGGCCTGATAATAGCAATATTTCAATTGTCATACTAATTAATAAACTGCCAACAATTGGACCACTGGTGGCTGTGGTGATTCATGGATGAATTATAAATATCAGGTTTGAAAACACAGCTTTGAATTTCCTTGTGTGTATAATAACTTATAAAGCTAGGTGTGGGGGTAGGTGGGGGTGTTGTGGGGTTTTTGCCGGGACCTGGAAGTTATGCAGAAGGATTCTTATATGGAATCTATGGCTTCTCTACTCACACCTAAACTTTCACTTGGTAGAACAAAAAATTGTCCCTGAATTTTTGTATAAATTCCCACTTGAAGAGACATGGTCAGTGCTACCAACTGGGCCTCCTGAGTCTATTGCCATCTATTTTCCTTTAAAGCTGAATAAGCTGTGCTATATCTAGAGTGTAAAAGGTGGCCTTGCTAATGATGTTCTAGCAGAGTGGTTATTGCAGCAGTTATCATATATATATATGCCTATGTGACTGTTTTGACTGGATGACCGGTCGACTGACTGGTAGCAGTAGCATGCCCTGACCAAGAGAGGGGAGATGCTCAATGCAGGAGCAGCCCCTAGTAGTCAGTGTGCTCCCACAGCCAACCTGCTGCAGCCCACCAACCTCCTGCAGTCCCTCTCCACCCCCCTGCCAGCCAGCCCTGATTGGCCCCAATCGGCCCCAATCGCGGGCCAAGCTGAGGGACCCCACCCATGCACAAATTCGTGCACCAGGCCTCTAGTATATTATAGTTTCCATCATTGATTTACAATAATTTAATAATAACTATTTCTAAGATAATGCTATGGCCTTCAACCATTTTAACTCCATTCACCCCAACTTTCTTCTTTTGGTGTTTTTTTCTATGCATTTAAATTATGCATATATTTTAAACATTGTTATATTTGTTATTTACATTCAGTATTATTTCTTTTGTTCTTTTTTTACTTTCTGCATTTCTATACTTCACTCTGGGATTATTTCCCTTCTGTGTGAAGACTTCAATTTAGCATTTTTGTAATGTCAATTTTTTCAGTAGTGAATTATCTCAATTTTTAATTTTATTTATTAGTGCCTAATTTTTGTAGGCAATTTTTAATACAGATGTGGTATATAGTTTCATGCCAACCAAAGTTTGATAATAACATTTCCATATATCATCTCATAGTTTATGTTAATTTTTATTTAGTATAGGATTACATTTTAATATTTCTGTTGGATTGATGATTAACTCTATGTTTCTAGGAGAATAAATCTTTATGTACCTGAAATTTGGATCATAAATGAAAAACACCTAGTTTTACATTTATTGTGCATATTCACTAACACAATTTCTATTATCTTGTCCAGCTGTTTTCTTCATTCAAAACTAGATGTTTAAGAAAAATTGCTAAGCTATGAATTGCATTCTTTGTTATCATTATGAAGCTCTGTGGTATGAAAATATCAATTTAGTGCAGTAGTTAAGCAATTTCTATGCATTGAGCATGAAGTAGTAGCTTTCATTAGCAGGTTTTCATAGTCAAAACTGTTATTTCTCTACCAACATCTCTAATTCAAAATGCAAGCTGTTTGTTTTGCAAACAGAAAAATTGGAACTTGCCAATTATGATAATCATTAGTTATAGAAATCTCTTGAATGTCTCATGATCTAAAGAACAATTGAAAATTCACTGTTTATGCCTTGTCTACAACTATATCACATTTTTCTGTCATTTTGATTGAAACATAAAAGCATTTTTAAAAGCTACTTTTTCAGTCAGTTAATGGATATTGTGAACTTTTAAGGGATTGAGTTGGAATTTGCTCCTAAATCAAATTGCTTTAAGAGTTCTACAGATTAGTAGAAATAATGGATTGTTTTACAGAAGTTTAGGTTGCCCTCTACTATCCTCTAGAACATTTTGCCTAAAAATTGGGGAGTCATAACTTTAGTTCATCATGTCATATCCTGGAAAACTTTAAGATGTTTTAAGTTACTGATTTATACAATTTTAGATTGTTATTTTCTGTAAAGCCAGAATAACATGATTTGTTATCATTAATGATATTATTATCTTAATATTTGTTACCTATAAATGTCACTAGGAATTTGGTTATCTTTGTTTTTTCATTATTCCAAATTAATTCTATAGCTGCCTTTTTTAAAATCTCAAAATAAAATATTAATTAATTTAAAAAACTTTATTGTTGAAAGTATTAAATCTCCCCCTTCTTTTATAAAGTATCCTTTACAAAGCAAAATATGTACTATGAAGTGATATTTATTAGCTCAATACCAGCATTGATTTTAACTCAAAGTAAATTATTACAAGTAGAATGCTATAGATACTTTCATCTTCAATATTTGATTCTTTTCTAAAAGAAAGCTGCTTAGAAAAATAACAGAAGTTTGAAATAAAATATTATATATATATTTCTCCCTATTTCTTTATTTAAATATACTTTTGTCTACTTTTCAAATGTTCCTATAATTGTGGTTTTATTTTGTGTGATCTTTAAATGTTGATATCAGTAAAGTAAGTTACTCGTGTAAAATTCAAAATTACATGCTATTGATAACATTTTCAGGGAATTTCAGAAAGTTACTATATCATTCAGATTATGCTGTGAAGGGATATTATTATTACAATAGTAATAATCTCACACTACCTATTCATAAATGATGTGATGTATGCTGGTTTCAATGTATAATATATTTGCTACAGTAGGGATGTACATTTAGTACATTTAGTACACTTAGGATTTTGGTTTACAGACCCATGGAAGATACAATGTTGTTCCTCTCCTTACAGCCTTTTCCTCATCACTTTTCAAAAACTCAGAAGAGGATTTAGGTTCTGCTGCACATGTTAGTATGGGATATGTGGATCTACAGGCCTTTTATCTGGAACTTCCAAAGAGTGTGACCTCTGTTTTGTAGTTTCTGCACATCTGAAGTGGTATCCCTCAAAAAGGTTCTGAAGTAGTGCAAATGGCAAGAAAAGCCGAAGATTGGCTGTTATTACTAATAGAACTTATGGTAAAAGAAATAAGCAAGTCTAGGAGATTAGTAGGAATTCCAAAGAAATAAAGCATCTAGAAGTATAATATGTGACAATTATTTATCATCTATTAAGACATTTCCTCAATATTTCTATAGGTTGAGAACTAGATAGAAGCTGAAAAAGGAAAAATTAGCTATGCTGTTCTAGAAATCAGAGACTATACTAGTACTACTAGAACTCTGATTTGGTTTAATAAACCAAACCTTGGAGAAGCACATATGTTCCTGATGCACTATTGGCAAATCATCAACCCCAAAAGGTTTGTCAATTCTGTGCCTCAATTTCTGCATTTGTAAAATGTCAGTCTTGCATATAAATGTAAAACACTCCTGCTGTGGTGACAAAATTTATAGTAGACAGATAAATGTAAAAACATAGTAAAGAAAAATTAGATCTTGAGAAGTGAGAAAAACACTGTATTTCCTGAGATGTGTGATTTTTTTTAAGGAAAGGAAGTCAAGAAAATATTTAAGTACAGCTCCTTTTAAATATATTTAATGTCACATGGTAGCTTTCTATCGATAGAAAGAAATGTTTTCATCAACTATAGATGTTGCAGGATTAAACATTCTCATCTTGCCTATGTGACAGATATGAGAAAAGGAGGAAATTTTTGTTACTTTTTTCTACTTTCATCTTAGAAGTAATTTCCTGGGATGAGAAATCATGATATCATATTCTCACAATACACATATTTAGACACACAATTATAGATGTAGGATAGTAGGGTATTAGGAAGACCATAAATGTAATGGAAGTATGAGTTAAACTATAATCACACAAAATGGTAATCATAGGAAGAAGCAACTTCCTTAGGAGGCTGAATAGTGCCAAGACCAGATTGAGAATGATTTAGGTACAATTCTATTAAAGTTGCTAATACATCTAAAAAAAGAGCATCTATATCAGATAAAAGCATGGTGGTGTAGAAACATAGAAAGAAAAACATTGGAAAAGGTGCCTTTGGGAGGGCTTTTTAACCACTGCCCAAGATTGGGGTTTCTGTATACCAAGAGCTAATCATATCTGACATTAGGAATATTTATTCCAAATGCCATTGTTGTATGCAAGTCTGCTGTATTAAAATGCCAATTCCCCCTACTCTGGCCCATAGTTACCAAGACATTGACAAATTATAATTTGGTTCTCATAGTGCCTTGTCTAAACAGAATGTCAGTTTTTTTTTTCTCTTTTAGAAGGTAGATTTTAAAGTATAAATCAGGGAAAAACAGAAAGCTAATGTATCATTCCGGTTATGCCATGAAGGAATATTAATATTACAGTAGTAATAATCTCATACTATCTGTATCATAAATGCTTCTGCTTACTGTAATACTATAAAAGTGAGTCAACTTTTTGACTAGTCCAATCTGGAACTTGACAACATTAAGTTCATGGACCCATTGAAAACATTATCAATAAATACACACATAACATATACATTGGCTGCATATGGGTATGAGGTATTGGAGATAAAAGATGGTGAAAGAAAATATTAAAGGGGAGTTATTTTGTATCGTTGTATTACTGCTTCATGTATAGTATCTGCCCAAATATTAGAACCTATTGAAAAATTAAAACTGTATTTCAGTATTATCATTGATTCATATCTTTACTTGTGTTGTGCTTATAGTCAGGGTATTCCATTATATTCAATAAGCATTTCTGCAAGAAAGGAGCATAAGAAAATCTGTAGTGAGTGGAGATAAAAGTAATATTATGTTCCAAGTCATCAAGCCTTTTTAATTCTTTATGATAGTTTTACAGTTTACAAGTCAATGAATATTTAGACCGTTGATAAAGATTTAGAGAAAATCACTATCTAAGCACAGGTACTCCCATGTAAAAAATATATTGTGTTACTGCAAACTATACCTATTGTGATTCTGCCTCCTTGTTATTGTACTTGCTTTTGAGGCCTGTGATAACTTAATCCTGCTCGGAGGGAATTATGAATTTCTCAGCACTTTCACAGCAAAGTGGTAGCTCTAGAAGCTCTCCAGAGGACTTGAGTGAAAAGTGAATACCAATAGATTTCTTTAAAAGAAAATATTCTGTTTTTTGAGAAATTTACTGAAACATAACCAATTTATCATATATTCACATGTTTATATTAGCTTACATATAATATTTTATAGACATGGTTCTATCTTTGAAAATTATACACGTCTTTAGAATATGTTATGGAAAATTAAGAGATTTAATTCCCAAATAAAAATGAACATAGAAAATATATTACTAGTCAAATTATTTTTTAATCCTTTGATTTTTATTTTGTTGGCATTTAAAAGTAACTTTCTGTGAAAAATGCCCTCTCAGAAATGTTTTTATATAAGTCTGTAATGTAGAGAGTAACTGACCAGGCC
Organism: Myotis nattereri; assembly: GCF_964212035.1. Taxonomy (NCBI): domain Eukaryota; kingdom Metazoa; phylum Chordata; class Mammalia; order Chiroptera; family Vespertilionidae; genus Myotis; species Myotis nattereri. Next base: position 82,205,256 of record NC_138075.1, read on the forward strand.
TACATGCAGAACCACATTATGATTGATTTTCTATTTTTAGTCAGAATGAGAGTTGGTTATGCCTTAAAACTGGAATTATAAGCAGAATATATGCTAATACTAGTACTGTACTTTGACAATACTTACCAATCTAGCAGAGAAAGTGATATAGTAGATAGGACTAGGACAAAACCCACTCAATAAAAACATGACTAGTTTAGGGCTAATTAATACCACCAAAAAGGCTGGTTCTTACATGCAATCAGTAGCTCAAAGCAACAAATACTAAGAGAGATACAGTATACCTTGTTATTTTGTTGTTGTTGTTGTTTGTTTAAAGTATTACATATGTCTCCTTTTTTCCCCATCAACCCTTTCCCGGCCACTCCCACCCCCCAGGATAAGCCCCCACCGCCCCAGTGTCCGTGTCCTTTGGTTATGCTAATATGCATGCATTCAAGTCCTTTGGTTGATCTCTTCCTCCCCCCACACCCTGTTTTCCTTCTGAGGTTTGACAGTCTGTTTGGTGTTTCTCTGTCTCTGTATCTATTTTTGTCATCAGTTTATATTATTCATTATATTCCACAAATGAGTGAGATCAGGTGATATTTATCTTTCTCTGACTGGCTTATTTTGTTTAGCATAATGCTCTCCAGGTCCATCCATGCTGTTGCAAATGGTAAGAGTTCCTTCTTTTTTATAGCAGCATAGTATTCCATTGTGTAGATGTACCACTGGTTTTTAATCCACTCATCTGCTGATGGGCACTTAGGCTGTTTCCAAATCTTAGCTATTGTAAATTGTGCTGCTGTGAACATAGGGGTGCATATATCCTTTCTGATTGGTGTTTCTGATTTCTTGGGAGCAGGCATACCTTGCTTTATTGCACTTCGAGTTATTGTGCTTCACAGATACGCATTTTTCACTAATGGAAGGTTTGTGACAACCATGTACTGAACAAGTCTATCAGTACCATTTGTTTCCATCAGCATTTGCTCACTTCCTATCTGTTCTACATTTGGTAATTCTCCAAATATTTCAAACTTTTTCACTGTTACTATTATTGTTATGGTGTTCTGTGATCAGTAATCTTTGATGCTACTACTGTCATTGTTTTGGGGTTCCATAAATTGTACCCACACATAGCAGTGGACATAATTGATAAATGTGTGTTCTAACTGCTACACCTAATGGCAGTTTCCTTGTAACCCTCCTCCCCTCTCCTCAGCCTCTCAATTCTCTGAGACACAACATATTGAAATTAGGCCAGTTAACAATTCTATAATGGCCAGTAAGTGTTCAAGTGAAAAGAAGTATTGCACACTGCCAGGGCTGACCAGCAGACCCTGAGCAATGGATGAATAGATTACTCTGATACAACTGTTGGCTGTGAAAGAGAGGGTTAAGGGACTGCCCAGTTAAAGGAACCAGACAGCTTCCATTGCCTGCCTCCTTAGGCTTTTATTGTAGCAACAGTTTGAGATAAAGTTTATCTTTAAGATACAATCAGTAGAGTAAGTCATCTTGGGAGGACACATGTGTTTGTAGTGTCTTTGAAGCAAGGACATGCAAAAGACTAAGCATAAGGATTCCGGTAAATACCTGGGGTTCTGCTCCTGCACAGACTTGTTTGGAAAGGTCAAGGAATAATTAGGAGCACCACCTTCTTTGGCAGTCCCCTAACTCAGAATTCCGATAAACAGGGCAGGCAGCCTTCCACACACTTCCCTTTTCTCAGAATGTGCTCCTTAAAAACTTTCCAGTGAAGTCTTGTGTGTTCCCCTGCAGTACACCTCTCACTTTAAATCAAAAGCTAGACGTGATTAAATTTAGTGAGAAAGGCATGTTGAAAGCCAAAATAAGCTGAAAGTTAGTCCTCTTGTACCAAACAGCCAAGTTGTGGGTGCAAAGGAAAATTTCTTGAAGGAAATTGGAAGCTACTCCAGTGAACACATGAATGATAAAACAGCCTATTGCTGAGAGGGAGAAAGTTTTAGTGGTCTGGATAAAACTGCCCATAACATTTCCTTAAGCGAAAAGCCCAATCAAAGGTAAGGCCCAAATATTTTCAATTCTTTGAAGGCTAAGAGACATGAGAAAGCTGCAGAGGAAAAGTTTGAAGCTAACAGAGGTTGGTTTATGAAGTTTAAGGAAATAAGCTACAAAAGTACAAGGTGAAGAACAATTGATAATATAGAAAAACTTTCAGGTTTTCATAGCTAGAGGTAAGTCAATGCCTGCCTTCAAAGCCTCAAAGGACAGGCTGACTTTCTTGTTAGAGGCTAATGAAGCTGGTGACTTTAAATTGAAGCCAGTGCTCATTTACCATTCCAAAATTACTAGAGCCCTTAAGAATTATACTAAATATACTTTGCCTATGGAACAACATAGCCTGGATAACAGAACACTTGTTTACAGCATGGTTTTCTGAATATTTTAAGCCCCGTGTTGAGACCTATTACTCAGGAAAAAAAGATTCTTTTTAAAATATCAGTGCTCATTGACAATGCACCTGACCAATCAAGAGCTCTAAAAGAGATGTACAATGAGATTAGTATTGTTTTCATGCCTGTGAACACTATGTCCATTCTGCAGCCCATGGGTTAAAGACTAATTTTGGCTTTCACATATTATTACTTAAGAAATACATTTTTTAAGGCTATAGATAGTGATTTCACTGATGGATCTGGGAAAAGTGAATGGAAAATCTTCTGGAAAGCATTCATCGTTCTAGATTTTATCAAGAACATTCATGGGAAGTGGGCAAAAGATTAACTGACGAACAAAATAAGACCAGAGGCATGGATGCATGGAACAGAATGACAGATCTCAAAGGGGAGGTGTGGGAAGAGATTTACCGAAATAAGTATATGCATATATGTATAGCCCATGGACACAAACAATAGTGTGGGTAAAGCCTGGGGTAGGGCAGTGGCTGGGAGGAGGGGAGCAGAGAGGAAAAATTGGAGACATCTGTAATACTGTCAATTATAAATACAAAATGAAGAAAGGTAAATAAAATACTTCTTTAAAACACAAACACACAAAAAAGATCAACATTAAAAGAAGATTGTAAGAAGTTGATTCCAACTTTCATGGATGACTGAGAGGTTCAAGACTTCAGTGGAGGAAGTAACTGCAAATATGGTGGAAATAACAAGAGAACTTGAATTAGAAGTGGAGCGACTGCTGCAATCTTAGGATAAAACGTTAACTAATGAGAAATTGCTTCTTTTGGATGAGCAAAGGAAGTGGTTTCTCAAGATGGAATCTATTCCTAGTGAAGTTTGTTGAAATGAAAACAAACGGTTTAAAACATTATATAAACTTAGTTGGTAAAGCAGCGGCAGGTTTGAGAGGATTGACTCTAATTTTAAAAGAAGTTCTGTTGTGCATAGCAATGTCAGACAGCATTGCTTGTGAAATGGATTGTGAAAGAGTAAATCACTAGGGAAAATCTCATTGTCTTATTTTCAGAAATTGCCATAGCCACCACCCCAACCTTCAGCAACCACCAACCTGATCAGTAACCAGCCTCAACATTTAGGCAAACCCCTTCACCAACAGCAAGATTATAGCTAGCTGAAGGCTCAGATGATGGTTAGCATTTTTTAGCAATTAGCATTTTTAAATTAAGGTATGTGCACTGATTAGACAAAATGCTATTGCACACTTAGTAGACTACTGTAGAATGTAAACATACCTTTAATATACATTGGAAAATAAAGATACATGTGTGACTCGTTTTATTACAATTCTAGAGGCCCAGTGCATGGGGGTGGGATCCAGGACATCCCTCTCACAATCCTGGACCTCTGGCTCCTAACCACTCGCCTGCCTGCCTGCCTGAACACCCCTAACTACCTCTGCCTGGGCCCCGCCACTGCGACTTCATCTGGAAGGATATCTGGAATGATGTCCGGAAGGTCGTTCGGCTGCTCAGTCTAATTAGCATATTACTCTTTTATTATTATAGATTCACTTTATTGTGGTGGTCTGAATTGAGCCCATCTCTGAGTTATGCTTGTGGTGGGCTCCAGTGCAATTCAAGCTTTGTAAACACCCTTTGAATTGATGCAGGCTCTGAGGCAAAACAGAAGCATATCCATGCTTCTTTAAAAATTGAACAACTAGATGGGCAGCAGGAATCTGAGAGCTATTCACATAAAAAGAACTAGGAGCAGCCATGGCCAGTACTCCTCGGTATCTACCCATGCATCAAAGGGTTGCAGGTTTAATTCCAAGTCAAGGGCACATACCTGGGTTGCACATTTGGTCCCCAGCCCCAGATTGATGTGCTTCTCTCACATTGATCTCTCTCCATCTCTCTCTCTCCCCATCTCCCACCCTGTCTCCCTCCCTGCCACACTCTAAAAGGCAGTGGAAAAAATATTCAGGTATGGAGGATGCTGGAGCCACCAAAGGAAAAGAGACTGAGTAAGAACTAGCTAGTTTGCCAGAGTTTGGCCAAGTGTGCAGGGATGAGGACTTGAGTGCTTTTCATTGAGGGGAACTGGTATGAGCCTGGGGAATTGGGACATTTGCACTCAGAGTAGACACTGCGAAAGGATGAAAGCAGCAGAAAAAATAGAAAGAGCTTTGCCTCAGAATCTTTTCACGAGCCTAAGGCTAGCCCCTGGTCAAGGGATCCTCAGTCTTGTTTCAATTAAAAACAATGTATTGGCTAAGAAAAAGTTAAAGGGCATTTTAGTTTATTGATAAGCCAAATCAAACTGGAGATTATAAGTTTACAGATACACTACTTTTTTCCCTAAGATTTTCTAAAGCATAGACATGTTTTAAAAAGTTGATGACAGGAGTGATCCAGCACTTTGTATGTGTGGACCAGTAAATATAATAAAAGGTAATATAATTGATAACATATTTATTAATGGAGTGTCTCATTCCCAATCCACCATGACAGTAATGTCCCTGGTGAACTAGTGATTCTTGATAAACTTCTACCATATGTTGTAACTATTTTAGACTTCTACCATATGCTGTAACTATTTTCTTTATTTTCCTTCACAAACCATAAATACTGCAGAGTTTGAAATCTGTTTTTGAAATGGTTTAATTAAACTTTAACAATGCATTCTGAACAATATTTTGGGGGACCAGTTTCAGATGATGGACAGCTTTTGTAAAGATAAAACTTAAAATTGTGAAGTGTGCCCCTGCAGAGAATTATTTTCAGAAGACACTACTTTTTAATCAAGTTTCCCTATTCAATAGTTTATGAATATAAATATTTTGCTAATCATTAGACAAAAATAAAAGTTTCTAAAACTAAGCCATGATGAAAATTAATTGTATTTTAAATGTTTCTAATGTGCAATGTTTCTCTTTTAAGGAGTAAATACAATTTAATTTATAAAAAATAGTAATAATTTAAAGGTCACAGACTCTATGTTTTTCCCCATCTTTGACACCTTTGTGCATTCATCTCATTGTTTGACTGTTTACCTCATGTATTCAGTAATATAAATTCCTTGGCATTTAGCTGGATCTTTTTTTTCCCCCTCGTGGCTTGAAGTTCTTTCCCTTTTTTAATTAGATTGACCTTTTGGTTCACTTGAATGCCCTCAACCTGACAAAGAATAACTGTTCTCTTCTAAGGCAACCAAAAATGAACAAAGGAAGATTGAAAACACTGACATAAAATGAAAATTTTACTTACAGTGTTCTGGGTGTTATAATTGTAAAATCATTCCTTTTCATAGTTACTAGGATAGAAAACTACCAAGGTCTTCACAGTTATTAGAGCTTTAATGTGATGAGCCGCTTCTCATCTTCCCAAGTGGACACTTTTATAGTTCTCCTTGAAACTAACATCTTTTAAAGTGCTTTTAAATGTCTAGTAGAAGCTGACCTGACTTACCTTTCTAAAACCCAATGAGTAGTAGTGAAGAAATAAAGGATTACTTGTCCTCATAGTTATTTGGTTATTGTGTGTATGTGTATAATACATGAACACACATGCACATACATGCATACACACATACCTTTTTTATTTCTTTTTGTAAAAGTAAATTTTAAAGAACATTTAGATCTACACATATTTTTTGAGGTTGGATCCACACTCCCCAATTATCCAATAAACTATAGGATTCAAATATTTATTGTATAAATTTTCACACATGAATCATAATGTGTAGCATATAACATTTTGAGACTAGGTAATAACCAAGTTATTTTGACTACTGTATATGTGTCAAAGCTTGAAGACAGAGTAGGTAAGAATTTACTTTGAAAACTTCTTGAATGAAATATAGCCATAACAATATTAATGCAAGTTACTGCTAATATTTTAAGACATCACTTTTCAGTCCCCAAAAGAAAAAAAATATCAATTTTTAATATGTATAAGATTAGTATGAACTGACGGATGCCCACTTAGTTATTTCTGAGTTATCAATTAACAATTTAAGTAATTGCTTGGTTAACTTTGCCTGAATACAGGATAATATAATTGAATCTTAAGATAGGTAAAGCAATTATAAAATAATACCAAGGTAAGGCATTTTTTTTCAAATTTCTAGACCTTATCAATTTATAGAGAACTGAAGACAGAAGAGATATCAGACAACTAGAGAAAAAAATCCATTTAAAAGAGTGGAATATAAAGACTGATTCTAGAAAAATCCTCTGTAATAGAAAATTAATAAAATTATATTGCAAGCTCCACTTTACAGAGCTCCATAAAGCCACAAAAATAATGTCCATGAATACCAGTGACATGGAAAAGTATTCATAATTTAATTTTGAGTGAAAAGAATATCAGGGTACACAGCAGCATGGTAAGGTGTATGTGTGTGTACCAGGGGTGGGCAAACTTTTTAACTCGAGGGCCACAATGGGTTCTTAAACTGGACCGGAGGGCCAGAACAAAAGCATGGATGGAGTGTTTGTGTGAACTAATATAAATTCAAAGTAAACATCATTACATAAAAGGGTACGGTCTTTTTTTTTTTTTAGTTTTATTCATTTCAAACGGGCTGGATCTGGCCCGCGGGCCGTAGTTTGCCCACGGCTGGTATAGACATATGTATAGTTCAGGCACTTATTTTACCATTATTTATAACTTGAATATAAAAAACTATTTTAAATATTTTGGGAATAGTGTTCATATCATATGAGTATTTTTTATAAAGAATTATAACCCCCAAATTATTCTAGTTCTGGAAAAAAATTGGGTAGTTTACTTAGATTTTTGAATGGCTTTATGCTTTGTAAATAGAAACATTAATGAATCTGTGTAAAGTAAGTTAGGATGCTGCATTCTAACAAAAGCTCAGTGTAACAGTGTGACAATAATAATAATTTTATTAATAACAGCATCTGGAACTACACCATGTGCTTGATTGCTTTAAATGTGGTTAAAATTGTTTACCAGTAATGCCAAGACAAATTTCCAGTGGTGTTAAGGCTATTCAATGGAGAATGGATTTTCTTTTCAAGAAATGGAGCTAAGACAATCAGATGTTTACATCCAGAAAGTTGAATTCACACCTTTATCCTACACTATACAGAAAAACGAACTAAAATGGATAAACTAAAAATATAGCTAAAACTATAAAATTCTTGGGGGAAAACACGGGAGAAAATTTTTGTGAACTAAAGGTAAACAAATATATATACCAACAACAAAATTATAATCCATAAGTAAAAAAAGAAAAGTTAAATTGGATTTTATGAAAATTAAAAACTTTTAGCACAATGAAAAACTAAAGCAGAGACATGGAAAAAATGTTTCAAATCACATTTTGATAAAGGTTATGTAATCACAGAAAATTAACCCTTATAATTCAATAATATGACAAATAACCCAATATAAACATTTAAAGATTTATAAATTAAAAAAGATTTTAATAGATATTACACCAGAAAAACTACTCAGATGGTAAATAAGGACATCAAAAATGCTCTACATCATTAGTTATTAAGGAAATGTAAACTTAAATCACAATGAAATACCACTTGACAAACAAAAATTGGCCAGATTGTGAAGAACTAGAATTTTAATCCTTTCTTTAATGGAACCTCAAGTATGTCAGCACTTAAGAGCATAAGTTTGCAGTTTCATAAAAATGGTAAACATAATTTTATCATACAAGCCAGCAATTCTACATCTATGTATTTACACAAATAAAATGAAAGCATACATTAATATAAAGTCTTGTATGTAAATTTTATAGCAACATTATTTATCATCATAAACTGGGAACAATCTAAATGTATATAAATTGGTTAATGGGAAAACAAAATGTGATAAATTCAGTGGAATGTTATTTAACAATATAAAAGTAAATATTGATATATTTCACAAGATGGATAAACTCCAAAAACATGCTAACTGAAAGATAATATGACATATGTTATGATTCCTTTAATATGAAATGTCCAAAAGAAGTCAGTCTGTAGTGACGTAATGTAGATTAGTGATTGTATATGGCTGTGGATGGGAATTGTGAGTAAATGCAAGTGGGTTTGAAGGATCTTTTGTGGTTAATGGGAATATTCTATAATTGGAATGCTTATGTGGTTATGGTTGTAAAGCTCTGAAAATTTACAAAAGTCACTGCACTTTACAATTGAATGTGAATGTGATTTTATAGTATTAAAATTATTCCTAAATACAGCTGTTAAAAATGAACCACTTACGTTTTTTTCTATTAGTTCACACAAAAATGATAAGTCTTATCACCACTTTTGCACCACATTATAATGCAAGTTATAATCATTGCAATGAGACAAGAAAAACAAAAAGCGTGAGGACTCACAAGCAAGAAATAAAAACCTAATCTTTAAAACATGGCATGATTATAGTTACATCAGTGAAAATGTTAGTTGGTACTTCTAAAATTCCATGCCTTCACAAAAACAATAAGTAAGGTGGCAAAAACTGTCAGAATGAACTACTTTTGAATTCTGGAATCTAATTTAAAAATTACAACAATCAAGAGGATGGTTAATAAAGAAAAGTTAAAACAGCTTAATTTTGATAAGAGACCTTAGTGGCAATTTAGCATACCTTGTTTCTCTCGCTCACTCCCCAGCCTGGGGAACATTGAAAATAGCAGCCTGCATGTGTGATGCAGGTTGATGGAGGGAGTAACATACATTATTCTCCAAAAACTGTGGTGGTGTGTTATGACCAATTTGGTGGATCCCTGAAATATTTGCCTTTATTTTGTGTGCCTTGGACCTTCCTCAAAACAGAGATCTCTTCCAGGGCAGCATTTCCTGAAAGCATTTAAAGACAAATGTAATTAGCCACTGACATATGAGACTGGAGATACAGTTGGGACAAACAATAGGCAAAACAAAAAAACTAAAATAGGAAGAGACTTGGGAAGGAGATACACAGAGGAATTGAGCTTTGAAAAACTCCCACATATGGAATTTGGAAAGCCATGAATATAGCAGGTCTGGGCATGTGCTTAGGAAGAACCTGAGAAGGCCCTATGTTTCTTTGCCCTGAAGTGTCCACACAAGCAGAATATGAAGGCTAAGACAGAGCTATAAACTGAATGTCTTGACACATAACCAATCTGCAAAGACTGGGGCAGTTTTTTGTTTGATTGCTTCTTTTAGTTCCAGGTGTTTAAAGTAACCTTTTCCAACTTACTAGGTAATCACTGAGCTGATGAAACAGAAATTTCAGTGGCCACATCTGACAGAAACTCAGACTTTACTAAACAACCACCACAAAAAGCAGCAACAATGGATCTGAAGGATAGGGAGTTATCATTTCTTCTTTAAAATATTCAAATGTCCAGTTTTTAACATCAACAATAAAAATAATAGAGACATATAAAGAAAAAAGAAAGCATGACCCATGTACAAGAAAATATGAACTAACAAAAAAATTGTCTCTGAGAAAGCTTATATATGGGTCTTACTGGATAACTGTGTTAAATCAGTTGTTTTAATATGCAAAACTGCCTAAAGAAAATCATATTAAAAACTGTAGGAAACCAGGAAAATCAATGTTTCACAAGATTGACAGTTTTAATAAAGAGATAGAAATTGTAGAAAATAAGCCAGTCAATGAAGGAAACATACCACATGATCTCACTCATTCATGGATAATAGAGACCATTATAAACTTTTGAACAATAATAGATACAGAGGCAGAGCTGCCTCAAACAGATTGTCAAACTGCAGCGGGAAGGCCGGGGAGGGTTGGGGGGCAGGAGGTAGGGGAGTAAGAGATCAACTAAAGGACTTGTATGCATGCATATAAGCATAACCAATGGACATAAGACACTGGGGGATAGGGGAGGCTGGGGGACTGTCTAGGGCGGGGGGATAAAATGGACACATATGTAATACCCTTTGTAATACTTTAAGCAATAAAAAAAATAAATAAATAAAAAATAAAAAATAAATAAATAAAAAATAAAAAATAAATAAATAAATAGAATTTCTGGAGCTTAAATATAATAAAAAAATTCACTAGAGGGTTTTGATATCAAATCTGAGCAGACAGAAGAAAGAATCATCAGCTCACTTGAAAGAAGATCAATTGAGAATACAGGTAGTCCTTGAGTTACGTAGGACTCAACTTAACGTCGTTTCATGGTTTTGTCGCCATCTCTCATTTACAGTATTTATAAAAAAAAAGTTCCATCATTTCAACGTATGTAAATATGTGCTTTATGTTTTTTATTATTTACCACAAGTAAAGGTCAGGAATTGTTATCTTTCTTTTAAATTTTTTTTTACTGTTTCACTTCATTACTGCTGTGTATTTGCTCCATGTGAGTGATGTAGGTGCTTATGTAGGTGGGTTCCGACTTACGGCGAAAATCGAGTTACGTCGTGCTTTTGGAATGGATCTCCAAAGTAACCCGAGGACTGCCTGTATTCAATTCGAATAACAACAGAAATAGAAATTAATAAAGAAAGAAAGGAATAAAACCTTAGAAACCTGTGGTACACAATCAAGTATGCCACAGTATATGTATAGTATGAGTCCCAGAGCGACAGATGAGAAAATAATGGAGCATAATTAATATTTTAAGAAATATTAGATGACATATTTAAAGTCCTAACAAATAATAGGTGTCAAACATGAGTTTTATATCTGGCAAAATTATCCTCCAAAAATGGAGAAATTATGATATTTTTAGAGACAGCTCATTGTTAGTAAACCTTCCCTATGAGAAATGCTAAAGAGAATCTCTCTCCAGGTTCATCCATGCTGTTGCAAGTGGTAAGAATTCCTTCTTTTTTATAGCATCATAGTATTCCATTGTGTAGATGTACCATAGTTTTCTAATCCACTCATCTGCTGATGGGCATTTAGGCTGCTTCCAAATCTTAGCTATTGTAAATTGTGTTGCTATGAACATAGGGGTGCATTTTTTCTTTTCTGATTGGTGTTTCTGTTTTCTTGGGATATATTCCTAGAAGTGGTATTACTGGGTCAAATGGAAGTTCCATTTTTAATTTTTTGAGGAAATGCCATACTGTTTTCCACAGTGGCTGCACCAGTCTGCATCCCACCGGCAGTGATAAATACCACATGATCTCACTCATTTGTGGAATATAAAGAACGTTATAAACTGATGAACAGAAATAGATACAGAGGCAAAGAAGCATCGAACAGACTATCAAACTATGGCAGGAAGGCAGGGGAGGGTTGGGGATGCTAAGAGATCAACCGAAGGACTTGTATGCATGCATATAAGCATAACCAATGGAAACAAGACACTGTGGAGAGGGGTGCTGAAGGCATGTGATGGGGTAGGGGAGGCCTGGGGGAGGTCAATGGGGGGAAAAAGGAGACATATGTACTACTATTTGTAATACTTTAAACAATAAAATAATTTTTTTAAAAAAATAAGTTGGTATAACTTCATTGAAAAAAAAAAGAATCTCTCTTTAGGCTGAAATGACAGTAGAGAGTAGTTCGAAGTTATATGAAAAACAAAGAATACCAGAAAATGTATTCCATAGGTAAATATAAAAGCCAGTATTATATGTGTTTGGTTTGTAATTCCTCTTTTTTACCTATGTGATTTAAAAGGTAAATGCGTGAAACAATAACCATAAATCTATATTAAAGTGCTCATAATTGCCGAAACCAGTTTGGCTCAGTGGATAGAGCGTCGGCCTGCGGACTGAAGGGTCCCAGGTTCGATTCCGGTCAAGGGCATGTACCTGGGTTGCGGGCAGTTCCCCAGTGGGAGATGTGCAGGAGGCAGCTGATCGATGTTTCTCTCTCATCAATGTTTCTAACTCTCGATCTCTCTCCCTTTCTCTCTGTAAAAAATCAATAAAATATATTAAAAAAAAGTGCTCATAATTTATAAAGGTGTAATCTTTGACAATAACAATATAGTGGTGGGGATATGAAGCTATATACGCACATTTGTGTATACTAATGAAACTAAGTTGGTATTAATTCAACTATGACTATAATAATTTAAGATAACCAAAATCCTCAGGATAACCACTAAGAAATAACTAAAGACTATATAGTAAATGAAGTGAGAAAGCAATCAAAATGGTATACACAGAAAAAGCAATTAAACAAGCAAACAGAAGCATTAATAGAAGAAACGAGCAACAAAAAAAGAAATAAGACATAAAGAAATAGGCAAAATATATTTGTATATTTAAAGCTGCCGAAACCGGTTTGGCTCAGTAGATAGAGTGTCGGCCTGCGGACTGAAAGGTCCCAGGTTCGATTCCGGTCAAGGGCATGTACCTCGGTTGCAGGCACATCCCCAGTAGGAGATGTGCAGGAGGCAGCTGATCAATGTTTCTCTCTCATCGATGTTTCTAACTCTCTATCTCTTTCCCTTCCTCTCTGTAAAAAATCAATAAAATATATTTAAAAAAATAAAATAAATAAAGCTAAAAATTTTACATGAGACGAAGGACAGTATATATTGATAATGAGATTAATCCACCCAGAACATATCCTATATCAGTGGTCGGCAAACTGCGGCTTGCAAGCCACATGCGGCTCTTTGGCCCCTTGAGTGTGGCCACGAAGTTTCAATCGCACTGTACGTGCGCGCCTGCACGTGTTATTTTGTGGAAGAGCCACACTCAAGGGGCCGCAGTTTGCCGACCACTGTCCTATATAATAAAAGGGTAATGTGCAAACCAACCGAATGGTAGAACTACCAGAATGCCTGTGGCCCCTCACCCTGGCCCCGCCCCAGAGCGGGCACCCCTACCCCGCTTTTCATTATAAAAATGAAAGAAATTGAATAATTAAAAACCTCCCATCCAAGAAAAAGCCTAGAGGATATGACTTCACTGCTAGTAATAAATATAAACATACACAGATCTAACAACTCTGTCTACAAAGGTATGACAGAAACTGACAAATTTAAAACGATAGGTTATTTTACAATAATATTTGGAGACTTAAGTACCCCACTATCAATAATGGTTAGAACAACTACACAGACTAGCAACTAGAAAATAGAAAACTTGAACAACACTAAAAAACAAATAGAACTTCTAACAAACAAGATTATTTAGCAGATTATATAGTACTAGAGGCCCAGTCCACGAAATTCGTGGGAGGGGGGGGGGGGGCGTTCCTCAGCCTGCCCTGCACCCTCTCCAATCCAGGATCCCTCTCGAAATCTGGAACCACTGTCTCCTAACTGCTCACCTGCCTGCCTGCCTGCTTCCCCTAACTGCTCCCCTGCCGGCCTGATCACCCTAACTTCCTATCTGCTCTCCCCTCCTGGCCTGATTGCCCTAACTGCCTATCTGCTCTCTTCGCCTGATCCCCCTAAATGCCTATCTGCTCTCCCTTCCTCTCCATGCCCTTCAGACCCCCAGTTCTGAGAGCTCTCTGCCGTGGCCCCACCCCTGTCCTAATTGGTCGTTATGTGACGGCGTCCCAGACAATCTGCATATTCCTCTATTAGTATAGATTCTCAAGTGCTCATGGAACATTATCCAGGATAGAACATACATTAGGTCACAGAATGAGTCTTAAGTGATTGAAATCATAAAGGAAGTAACAGAAGGAAACCTAAAAAATGTACAAATATGTGAAAAAAAATGTTAAACGGGTAAAAGAAGAAATCACAGGGTAAATTAGATAAGATGAATGGAAACAGAAAATCAATATACCAAGACTTACGGTTTACAGTGAAAATACTGCTTAGAGGAAAATGTATAGTTGTAAATGCTCACATCAAAAAAAGTAAGAAGATATCAAGTCAATAGCCTATCTTCTAAACAAAAGAAATAGAAAAAGAACAAAGTAAACACAAAAGAAATAATAAAGATGGAGACAAATTACATAAAGAATATCAAAACAATAGAGAAAATAAACCAGAAGTTGGTTCTTAGAAAAGATCAATAAAATTGACAATCCTAGCTAGACTGACCAAGAATAAAAGAGAAAAAACTCAAAATACTGAAATCAGAAATAAAAGTGGGGACATTACATACATAAACATAAGATTTGTAGAGAATATTGTGAACAATTACATGCCAATAAATTCGATGACCTATATGAAGCAGACTTATTCCTAGAAGCACAACAAATACTGAAACTGACTCAAGAAAAATTACAAAGTCTGAATTGATGTATAAAAATGAAAGAAATTGAATAATTAAAAACCTCCCATCCAAGAAAAAGCCTAGAGGATATGACTTCACTGCTAAACTTCACCAAACATTTGAAGAATTAACAACAGTCCTTGAAACCTTACAAAAAATAGGAGAGGAGTTAAGTATCACTTCCTAATTTATTAATGTGATAATGGAGTCATAAGAAGTCATCACTGAAAACAATACAAGAAAAAAAAATCACCGGTATCTCTTATAACTATAGGTGCAAGAATTCTAAACAAAATACTAGCAAACCAAGCCCATCAGCACATTAAAAAATCACAGTATACTGTGATTAAATTGGACTTCTTCCAGGAATGCATGGGTGGTTCATGGTGTGAAAAGTAGTCAGTCAACATTATGAAATGAAGGAATGAAAAGAGGCATCATCATTGCAACTGATTCAGAAAAAGTATTTCAGAAAATCTAACAGATTTTCATGATTTAAGAAAACACTCAGAAAACTAGGAATAAAAGGTAACTCTCTCAACATGACAGGTTTTTATGAAAAATTTACAGCTACACAATGATGAAAGACTGAAAGCTTTCTCCTTGAGATCAGGAAGAAGAAGACAGGATTTCCCGTTTCACCTCTGCTCTACAACATTGTACTGGAATTTTTATCTAGAACTATCAGGCTAGAAAAGCAAAACATCCAAATTGTAAAGGAAGATGTAAAACTATTTGTATTTTCAGATAACATGATCTTATACATACAAAGTCCTATAAAAAATCAACCACAATAATTCCTACCAGAATTAATGAGCGAATTTAACAAAGTTGCTGGATACAAGATCAACACACATAAATCAGTCCTATTCCTATACATAGCAATGATCAAGCTGCAAGAAAAGTTTAAAGTCAATTATTTATACAATAGCATAAAATATAATAAAATCCTTATAAATAAATTTACCCAAATTTATAAAGGGTAAGATTGCACACTGGAAACCAGAACACATTGCTGAAAGAAATTGAAGAGCTAAATAAATGGAAAGATCCTATAGTCATGGATTAGAAGACTTATAGGTTGTTAAACTGGCATACTTCCCCAAAGTGATCTACAGATTCAGTTCAATTTCTATCAAAATTCTAATGGATTTTGCTGCTGAAATGGAAAAGTTGATTCTAAAATTCATATGGAACTTGGGGTGATGGATATATTCATTATCATGTTTGTGGTCATGGTATAGATATGTAAAAACTTAAACGTATACAATTTGTTTTACCTCAGTTATAGCTGAATAAAGTTGTTAGAAGTCAACATATTTTTTTTAGTGTCTTAAAATGTAGGATGACATGATAGAACACTGACTTGAGAATCGACACCAATTTTATAGGCGACTCCTCTGATTCTTTGTAATGTAGTGTTCCTGTTACTTATCCTTCCTTTAGATTTTTTGAAATTTTCAAGGGAAATACACCACTCAAATAATTTATGCTTCAGTTTATTGATAATTTAAAATTTTACTCTTTTAGTAATGCATTCTGAATGTTTTGCTATGTGTGATCAATAGTTGATATTCAAGTAAAGTCTTCAGCCCTTTCCTCTTTGATTACTTATTTGCATTAGGCCTTATTTTCACTTTGACTCACTTATTTTATTGGATATGCTAACAATGATTGAAATGGTCATAGAACAACTATGCACAGAGGGGAGGGAAGAAAGCAATAGGGTAGAAACAAAAGGGTCTGGACCATGACCATAATAGATATATTGTTCTTTAACAATCAATGATTAACTCTAGGAAGAGAAGTTGTAATACTACTATCACAGACTACTTCTATCCAGTATAAAACGAGAGCTGTTGGAAATCACCTTTGCTATGATAAAACTAGTGTTACTTAGTGTTAATTTTTCTTTATTTTCTTTATGTTTTGTAGCTAAGAAAGTAAGGGTTTATTAGTTGATGTAATGGTGCTAAGCCCGGCATCACAGGTAAACAGTGCTCAAAGATCTGACTCCCTGATGGCTCCCAGAGGATGGGTTATATAGGGGAAAAACCATTAATCATGGTGGATGAAGAAATTAGGGTTGCGGGCTCTACTGAATGGTTGGGGCCAGTAAAGAATCCTATGTAATAAAAGCCTAATATGCAAATTGTCCCCTCAGGTGGTCTTTTGACCAGGAGTTCTACTGGAGTTCGACCGCTTGCTATGACGTCTGCTGACCACCAGGAGGCGGCGCGGAACATGGCAGGTGTCAGTGATGTGGCACTGGCAACAGGCGGCAGTGGAGGCACTGCTGGCCCCATGAGCCCCTATGAGAGCAGGACCACTGCGGGATGATGGAGCAGGTGAGCGGGTGGCACCAGGCCAAGGTGGGTGGGAGCGGGGTCCTGATCACCCCACCGATCGCCCGCAGATGGCAACCAGTGGCAGCAGCGGGTGGCAGGGCTGCTGCCCGGCTCCCATTGAGGAAGCCGGTGGGGGGCCCAGCCCTGATTGATCACCCTGCAGGTGGGATGGTGGAGCAGGTGAGAGGGCGACACCAGGCCAAGCCAGGGTGCCAGGCAGGGCTGCGGGACTGCGAGGCTGGGGGCACAAGCTAGGGCCCGATCCCCACAGGCCACCCCGAGGGACCCCACCCACGTACGAATCTGTGCACCAGGCCTCTAGTTGTTTAATATAAGACAGATATTGTATATGTTATTTTTGGTTCTCTGCTGAATATAATATTGCTTTTTGCTGTTTTATAACATCTGTGTAATTTGCTGCAAAACTCAGCACTTACTAGTATTAGAACAAGATATAAATAGTAATGATGGTTTAATAATTTCCCTGCTTGAATATATTGAGATTTTAGTATTATGTGATGATGCTTTTCATAATATTTTTGACTACCAGAGACACATGTTAATTGAACATCACATTCAATTTCAACTAAGTGGATTAGTAATGCATTAGCACATTAAAAAAAAAGGAAAATAAAGAAAAAAGTAGAACCCTTATTATGGAATCATATAAAGAATATGTAATTATTATTATTTTAAATCTTTATTGTTGAAAGTATTACATATGCCCCTTTCTTTCTCCCATTACCCCTTAGAGCCCCCTGTACCCCCTGCCCCAGGCCTTCACCACCCTCTTGTCTTTGTCCATGGGTTATGCATACATTGACATGGTTGATCTCTTCCAACCCACTCACCCCCACCTTTATTTTTAAAGTCATTTGGGATTTTCACATCTCTTGTAACTTTTTCATTCAGTGCTTTTCTTGGATATATTTCCTGTATCTACCTATCTTTCTATCATCTATACTTTTCCCCAAGACAAAAGGTATCTCATTGTCATAACTCTGTCATATAACATAGACAGAATACATTATTTGAGGAAAGACCATTTATTTAAAATAAAAATGTTTCTTTTCACCTTTATAATTTTATAGACTTTCTTTTCTCTTAACTTTAACTATCATGCCCACCCTGCTTATTGCACAATCCTGCCTATATTATTTGTCATTTTAAAGTGTAAGAAATGTCCCATACAAATTACAAACAAAAATTGTGTAATGTATTGGGGGGCATGTTTCAGTGGTTGAGCACTGATCATGAACCCGGAGGTCATGGTTTGATTCTGGTTATGCCCGGGTTGTGGGCTCAATCCCCAGTGTGGGCATGTAGGAGGCAGCTGATTAATGACTCTCTCATCATTGATGTTTCTATCCCTCTCTCCCTCTCCCTTCCTCTCTGAAATCAATAAAAAATACACATATTTTTAAAAAGACATTTAAAATTTTTTTAAATTAATGTTTTCTTTGGCAAAACTATAAAATGCTAGAAGAAATTGTCTTACTTTAAAAAAATTACCTAGTTTTTCTCACTACCTTATATTTTTGGTCACTAATTCTGACATTGCCTAGTACCTATCTAATTTAAACCCTCCGGACCATTTCCTCTTTCCTAAAAGAGACCTTTCTTTTGGGGTTCCTCTTTCTCCTTGTAGTTTGTGCCTCAGGGGAGACTGGCACAATACCTTGCTCTAGTGGTAGGTTCTTACTGGTCTGAGCTAATCATGAGTGCCCTGGTGTCCCTTTCCTCTTGGTAGTGATTGGTTTAGCTGTAGGCACATAGTATCACTCCAGCTGATGAGACATGCCTGGCACACTGCCAGACACAAAAATAAAAAGACTCCTCTGATTTTTTATTTCTAGAAATGAGAAATAGATTTGCTAAAGTTGTCTAGTTTGAGGAAAGACCTAGGATTTTAAGATGAACACAACCTGGAATCTTTACCATATTTTTGAGCGCTGAGTTAATGAAGTCTAGAGTCTTGCAATGCCTGGCCTTCTTGACATATAAGGTTAATTAATTTTTTTTATTGTTAAACATCACTTTGAATTATGAATCGTTATTTTTTCTTGAAGCAGAATGTGTCCTAACTACACACTAAATATTTTGTTAATTTTAATAACTACAAGCTATTTTATAATTATTTTTCCTTATAATTATTTTGCTGAAAAAAATTACATGGTGAAGAAAAATATGAATCCACATTCCAAATATTTTTGGATTCATATTATTGTATTCATATTATTTGAATAGATATTTGCAGAATAAAAGTCAGGTGATGCAGAGACTGCTTTCCTTCTGCCTTCCTGTCTACGATTCAATTTCTGAGAAACAGAGTCTGAAATGCAGATTTGCAGGTGGGTTTGTGCCCCTCTGCACAGGAGTGGCAGAAGTAGGATTATGTGAAGGGAGGATATGAATTCACCACAAAGGCGTCAGCCATCCACTGGAAACACTGGTGCTAGAAAGGCCCCTGGGAGTTGTCCTGCCTTGAAACAAGTGGGACAGGCCTTTTACAGTCCACATTGTCCAGTCATGGAAATGGGCTGCCTCTGAGGGTGAGGTAAGAATTTAGCTTTCAGGCATCTTCACCTGAGATCAATTTCCAAAACATAGCTGAAAATTATTTTCTGCCAGTACTATAAGCAGCTGAAGAAATAAGCACTTCAGCCCTGAAAGGGAATGCAAATGACACACCACAGATTCTACTACACAGGCCAGAAAACAAAACCACACCCTCTGCTCTGCCACTCTCACAGGCAAGTGCAGCTTTCTGACCAATAGATGTACCCATTTCTCAGGCTGGATTCATACAGTTCTTCTGCATGATCCTCCACACTGTCTTCCTTCACTTACTGCCTGTTGCAGAGGATCCTGCCAAGGACAAGCTCCACAGTAAACCCCGAAGGGTAAATAAACCCTGGGTCCTAGCTGACCAGGGTGAACACTGCCATCTGACAAGAAATAATCTAAATTTAGATTTTTATAAGAAAAAATAAACCCATTCTGTGTTAAAAAACAACAACAAAACACACAGAGATTTCGGAGTGGTTACAGAAGCAATATTATTTATGCTGATAGAAATCCATACTGTGACAATATATATGTGTGTGTGACAATATATGACTTTATTCAAAGATAAAAATAACAGTAATGATGGTGATAAGAAAAACTTACAAAAAGAAATAGGCTTTGCATATTTGGTAATTTACTTGAGCTCCCCTAGTTTGTTTTCTTTTTTATTGGTTAATTAAAGAATTGGATTGAATCACAAAGGTTCTTTCCAGCACTAATAATCAATGATTTTATGATATCCTCTCTGGGATAGAATGATGGCATACAATCATTTTTTAGAACTTCATAATTCTGTAAAGCTGCATGGGTCACCCAAGGTGAAATTTGATATTTAGAATTTATGCCAAAACCCATGTAATTCATTTACTGTAAGTCCTATGCTTCATCACTGGCCAAGATTCAGACCTAGACACTGCATGTTCATGATTAATGTGCTTCTTTCTGGAGTGTTTAAGGCTTTTACTGCCAGCAATTTCATTTTGTTATTGATTGAATGATTATCAACACCTTTCTATCAGTGGCTTCTTCACATGTAGGTCATCTTAATATATGGACTACTTATATCCTAGTAGAGATAAGTTCCAGAAAAAAATTTCCCTCTTTTTTAAAGAAATAGGTCTGTTTCTGGTGCCATGAGAAAGATATACCATGGTCCAATCATTCATAATAATAAGGATGCCTTCTGCTTTAAAGGTGTCTTTTTTGGCTATTAATAATTGTCTAGCTAGTCATCTTGTCAGATTCTGAGAGACTCCATTGGTGTAATGAGTGTACCAGAGATAGTACTGTTTAGCAGCAAGTGGATACAGCTTCTAAATCTGTGTATAGGCAATAGCCAGGAGAGAGGGCTTCGAGTAAAATTAATAGCCACCTCGTGCTTTTTAAAAAATCAATGTATTATTGAAATGGTATTCATTCAAGATTGCACAGCTGGTTTAATGCTGATTATGCTTTAAGCAAGAGAGAATAAATAAATAGGATAGAAAATGGTGTAAGGTTATTCAGGACAGAAAAGATGCCAAAAACCTACAACAAAGGCCACTTGCTGATAAAAGAAGCTAAGATAAATTTAATGAAAATTGTTAATTTACAGCTTTTTTTTTCATCAAAGGAGTTAGCTGTGTTAAAATATTGTACCCGTTTGAAGAGTTATACACTTTAAAAACAACTCTAATATACATACTGTTCTCATTTCAATGGCTTATATGCAGTGAGTAGGACATATAAAACTCATTAAAGTTTAGCCTTCTGGGCATTTTCATATATATGTTAATGAAATAAAAAAGCATTCTTTTAAAAAGGGCTCTATGGGGCCCAGATTAAAACATAAAAATTTAAGAAACACAATCCTACATAATTATTGTAATGGGTATTCATGAAATAAATCTGTATCAGTAGAGAATTTTAGGAAACTTGGTTTTTATTGCAAATACTAAGGCATTAGCACTTGATTTTCTTTGTCATTCCCTTTTGTTAATGATGCATTGATATTAATCTTTTAAATATTGGTGCTTCTTTAATCATAATTAAAATTTCTCAAATATTCAGACATCATTTTCAAAAAGCTATATTAAACTCATTTATGTTGTAAATTCTTGTTCTCCTCTTTAAAATGTTAATATTATGGTATTTCTCACTTGAAATGATGTTTTATTTATGTTAGTTTATTTTAAAAGTTATTCCCTTACTGAATCTATTTCAAAAGTTATTAGCTTTACTATTATTGGTTAATATATGATATCTTTGAAATGTTTAGTGTGCACACACACATAAATTAAAGGATTTCAGAATCTTTTAAGAGACAGAATTTAAATTTATATGTATATGTATATACTCATATTCACGGAGCCTGAGGTCTGGGGTGATTCTGTTTTCTCTGATTAAATTTCTAAAATTTAAAAATTAAAAGCCCATCTTTAATGTCTCTAATAAGTATATAGAAAACATCTAGTTATCCACTTCGCTGGTGGCTCAAATGCATTTCATAGAGGAATCACAACTATCTGTTACATTCTTTTCTATGAATTTTAACACTCCAAGCAATGATGCATTTCACTGAACATCTTCTGCACTCTTATTACACCAGGTAAGGTAAGAGCAAGATGTGAAATGTCTTTTCACTTTAAAAAACAAAGAAAATTTGGGACTGGCAATTACTCTTAAAGAAAGAATTATTTCCATAGACTTTTCACTGGTTAGCAGCATTTCTGCATTGTTTTGTTCCGAATCCTGCTGGTTGTTCAGTCTGTCACAATATATAAAATATCATTGCTCTGACACCACTGCAAGCTTTCCAAGCAAATACATTCCAGACATAATTAACCATAAACTAATACCTTCAGATAAGCTACTGCTTTTTATTTCAAATAATCATTTTACAGAAGAATACATTATATTTTTCCAGCAGAGTTTGATTTACCAGTCATAGTTTTAGAATAAATTTGATCATATATATATATATATATATATATATATATATATATCATCTATTTTGAATAAATTCCCACTATCATTTAAAATTTATTGTTTTAAAGTTATATTACCTCTTTTTATCAGTTCATGTTCTCCCATAACTTTCAACTCTACCTGAAAAAAAATGCACCTAGCAACTTCTTTGGTTGCTTAAACTCATTTTCCAAGGTAGCAGGAACCAAATTGAAAACCCATTTTAGCTGACCTTTAATAATGTGCTTCAAAAAGAAGGAATTCTTACCATTTGCAACAGCATGGATGGACCTGGAGAGCATTATGCTAAGCGAAATAAGCCAGTCAGAGAAAGATAAATATTACATGATCTCACTCATTTGTGGAATATAATGAACAACATAAACTGATGAACAAAAACAGATGTAGAGACAGAGAAGCATCGATCAGACCGTCAAACCCCTGAGGGGAGGGTGAGGGTAAGAGGGAGAGATCAACCGAAGGACTTGTATGCATGCATGTAAGCCTAACCAATGGATACAGACACCGCAGGGGTGAGGGCATGAGTGTGGGGGGCGGGGGGGGAGCAATGGGGGAATAAGGACACATATGTAATACCTTAATCAATAAAGAAAAAAATAATAATGTGCTTCAAAAGAATGTATTGAGGTTTTGTAATTCTTAAACTGAATTTCAACCTTAGATGAAAGGATGAGAAGTTTTGGCATAGTCTAACCTTTAGTCAGCAATATATGTTTCACCTTCTCTCCATACATACGACATACTCACCTTGGAAGGTGATACAAGATTCTATCTAGTACTCCCTCTACCTCAAGATTTTCTAGTAATACACTGGCCTCTTCTGTAGGTCCAGCCATATTCTCTTGAACCAACAATCAGTAACCCAGAAATAACAAGTTATGTGCCCTTAATACATCAAAAACGATGGTGGAGATGGTCCAGAATAACAAAAGGAAATATAGAAATTAAAAGACAGCATTACAGATACATTTCATGTGTTTTATGTCTTATTAGGCATGTTTTATAAAGACTCACATTTAGGGTGGAGATTTGTGAGGCAAATTTCTTAACTCTGATTTTGACTTCTAAGAGAAACATCCTTCTCTCTATCCATTGTTCCCATGGGGCCTTGGCTTCACCATTTATAGAGTCTTATTTGTTATCGTCTGATCATCTCTGATCATATCCTATATGAACAAAGCAGAGTATGTCCTTATTGGGGTCTGCATGTGCTTGAAGCTTACATAGTCAGGTTTTGTTGTTGTTTTTAGTTATTGTTGTATAGGTATGAAAAGCCACAGGCATTTTGGAAAAATTCATTCTCAGTTTCTTTTGGCTATATAATTCCCACAAAATCTTTTTAAGCTTCTAAACTATTTAAGTCCATTCAGTTCCATGGGTCAATAAGCACACTCAAAGTTCTCAAATACATTTTAGCTTTGTGTTTGCTAGCTTTCTCTCTTTATCTCTCTAAACTGTTTTGTTTTGTTTTGATTTTACCTATTTAATTTTCTTTCAATACTTAGCACTTTCTACTGCAAGGCTGGAACAGCTGCCTTTCCAAACTTTAAAGGCTTTGATCTCTGGACATTCTCCAAATCCTTTTAAACATTGTATCATATCTATCCAGAAACAATTTGCTAAAGGCAGCCAGTGGTAACCAAAACGCATTTTCACTCTGCCTTTTCCCAATCACTTTCTCTACAGCAATAGTTCCATTATGTATATGACTTGCCTTCCAAGTTATGGCAGATGGAAATTTTGTAATAGCTCAACAGACTGTCTAGGTTTCAAGGCTGCAATATCTGTTTTCTCATTGTCCATTCCTCAACTATTGAACAAATGCCACACAGTTTAGTTTTATAATGGCAGCATATCAACCAGAATTCTTCTTTTTTAGGGTAAATAATCATTTAGGGTAAGTGTATAAGTATTGCAACAAACACACCCCAGAATTTTAGTGACTTACCACAATAAGTTTTTGACATAAAGTACAATATGGAATTTTCAATCTTTGCACAGCCTGGGACTTAGTATCCATGAACTTAGACTCCTTTCGTGGTTTTTCTTGGCTATCCCTGGGGACTCAAAACGGTTCCAATGGATTTTCTGCCTCTGGCCTGACAGGGGAAGAGAGGGCAAATTAGTTGGAGGAGTTTTATCATGAGCTAGGCCTGGAAGTGGTGTACATCAACTCCAGGGACAATCCTTTGCCCAGAGGGATGCTGGGAAATGTAGTCTGGTTTACCCAGCAGGCAGTAGAAACACATTCCATAAACATAATATTTGTTATATAGCCCTAGTTTCTATGTTAACTATCTGTCTCTATATGTAAAAGCCTAAGCAACCATTATGACTGAAAGACTGGAACGACCAGTTGACCACTTGACCAGTCACTATGACACACACTGATCACCAGGGGGCAGATGCTCAATGCAGGAGCTGCTCCCTTTGGTCAGTGTGCTCCCACAGCCAACTTCCCGCGGCCCCTCCCAACCCCTCAGGCCGGCTGGCCAACCTCCCGTGGCCCCTCCCCCTGGCCAGCCAACCTCCTGGGGTCCCTACCCCTGGTCGACTGGTCTCCCCATAGGCCTTGATCACCAGCCAGGCCGAGGGACCCCACCTGTGCACAAATTCAGGCACCGGACCTCTAGTATATTATAAAGAGGATTGTAAAGGAAAAAAAGCAAAGCAAAAGCAGTTTACTAGTAATTAAGATCATCAGAGGATCCAAGAGGGAGTAGGTGGAAGCTACACTCACTGTCTCCCAGGATCAAATTGTAAGTACAGCTAAAATATAGAAAAATCAACCTGAAAACAAACTGAAGTCTAGCTGAAGAGAAGTCTTATAACCAAAGATTTGCATAAAAGGCACATTGAGACTGGTAGGAAGAGTGGAGACACAAAAAAGCTGGTCTTGCTCCCATGGGCAGTGGCTGGGATTCTGGGCAGTGGTTCTCAACCTTCTGGCCCTTTAAATACAGTTCCTCATGTTGTGACCCAACCATAAAATTATTTTCGTTGCTACTTCATAACTGTAATGTTGCTACTGTTATGAATCGTAATGTAAATATCAGATATGCAGGATGGTCTTAGGCGACCCCTGTGAAAGGGTCATTCGATCGCCAAAGGGGTCGCGACCCACAGGTTGAGAACCACTGTGTGAATCTAGAGGCATATCACAGCTGCAAAGGCTCCCCTTAAAAATTGGGGGGGTCTCAATCCCAAGCCAGGCTCCCAGTCCAGCACACTAGAACCGAGAAGAGGTACCCATATAACATCTGGCTGTGAAAATCGGCAGGAATTCTCTCTGTCAGGGAGAGACAGGAGTTTGCTAAGACACAGGAACCCTCTTAAAAGGTCAGTGCACAAAATCTCATTTGTAGCCACTTACCCTGGTCACCAGTGGAGGGAAGGTAGAGCAGGCCAGAGTTACATGAGGAGAGACTGAAAGTTGTGGCTCTGGGAGAGAACTGAGTTGTGTGGCTTAGAGACGGGGGCCATTCCCCCCACTTTTGCGTAAACCCGACTTGAGCCTTCCCCTCATTGGAAATCTGCTAGTCCCACTCTCCAGGCTACGGAAGCCCATCTTCTTGTCTCTTAGTGGCTCCACCCTGCCAAGTTTGGGCAGAATCCAGGGCACACTGAGTTGTGAGTTTCTGCGGTGGGCCCTGACCGAATTTCTTTTTTCTCAATTCCCAGTCATCCTGCCCTGTTGAGAACAGGTTCCTGGCATAATCTGGGACAGACTGAGTTGTATAGCTCTGGAACAGGAGACATTTTCCCCTCATATACCCAACTGGTGCAGAGCCTTCCCTTTACAGTCTCTTTGGGCTTGATAAATTCTGCTGGCCACACTCTGATGACTCCCTGAGGTCCCGCCCCACAAAAAGTGTGTGCAAGCACCAGCAGGTGGGAGCAAGACTTGGTATATGCCTTCGAACATTTGTCTTAGACTCAGCATTAGTACCAAGTTTGAACCTGTTTAGATTTGGTGAACACCTCTTGCCCCTACCTGGGGTCTTATTGAAAACCTTTCATATGCAACTCAAGTTCTACCAGAGGCTTTTTCAATGATTGAGCCAAAAGGCAGCTGGCAGGTAGAGGCAAGCAGAGGAGAACCTCCGGGTTTTTAGGAATGTTTGCAGACCTGCCCCTGGTAAAAGCCAGTTTTGGTGTGCAGCTTGATCCTTTCTGCACACACCCAGGCTGAGCAGAGGCAGTCACAAATGGTGGATTTCTTTTTAGCTCCAACAGGTTGCCTAAGGCTAGTGATAGGCAGCATCTGACATTGGCCTCCCAAGAGGCCCTAAACCCAACACACCCAATGGCCAGTTTCAAACATCAGAGCAGGATACAATTAAACTCACATGCAACATATCTGAAGGAAGATCTCATCACCTCAGACCCTGCTGAGGTGAATTGCATTTTGTGTGGTCAGGGTTGATCTTCAGAGCCCGCCGGAGGGTTGACCCCACAAATAAATGGGCCAATAGCAATAAAGACTCAATTATAACAGGAGGGCCCACATAATCCACACAAGGGACATTTCTGGAGCACGTAGTGCAGGTGATCAAGGAGAATGTCCTATGGGGTCCCACAGGATACCTACTACATAAGGCCAGCCTAGCAACACTTGGAGTCACGGCAGATCTACTTAATACATATAAACATACAAAAAGAGATAGCCAAAATGAGGAGACAAATAAACATACCCTAAATGAAAGAACAGGAGAAATCTTCAGAAAAAAGAGCTAACTGATTTGGAGGTAAGCACTTTACCAGATAGATTTCAAAACAATAGTTATAAGGACGCTCAACAAGGCACTTAAAGGAAAACTGGATGAAATCAATGAACACTTAAACAAAGAGATAGTAAGCATAAAAGAGAACAGAGGAACCATAAAAAGAAATAGAAATGAAGTATACAATATCTAAAATTAAGAATACACTAGAAGGAATAAACAGAAGATTGGATGAAGCAGAGGATTGAATCAGCTAATTAGAGGACAAGATAATAGTAAGAACCCAAGCAGATCATCAAAACAAAAAGAGAAAGAAATCATGGAAGTCTAAGAAACTTCTGGGACAACAAGTGTAACAATATCCACGTCATGGGCTACCAGAAGGAGAATAGAATGAGCATGGGATAGTTTACCTGTTTGAAGAAATAATGGCAGAAAACTTCCCTAACATTGTGAGGGAAAAAGTCAGACAAGTTCAGGAAGCACAGAGAGTCCCATTCAAGATGAACTCAAAGAGACCAACTCCAAGATACATCATAATTAAAATAGCAAAGTTTAAAGACAGAGAATCTTAAAGGCAGCAAGAGAGAGACAGTTACCTACAAGGGAGTTCCCATAGGCTGTCAACCAATTTCCCAACAGAAACACTATGAGCCCGAAGGAATTGCCTAAAATATTACAAGTGGTGAAAAGCGAGTGCCTGCAACCATGACTGCTCTATCCTTCAAGGCTATCATTTAAAATTGATGGCAAAATACAAAGCTTCCTGGACAAAAAAATAAAAAATAAACAAATGCTAACGGTGTTTATTATCATCAAACTAGTATTGTAAGAAATGGTAAAGGGACTTTTTTAAGAAGAAGAAATGAAAGGAAAGAGGAACATAGTTATAAAGAAAAATGGCAACTACTTATCAATAATAACCTTAAGTGAACATAAAAGAAATGCTCTAATTAAAAGACATAGGAAAGCTGAATGGCTAAGAAAATATTACCGATATATTTACTGTCTATAGGAGACTCACCTCAGAATAAAAGATACACACAGGCTAAAACTAAAGGGATGGAAAAAATATTCTATGCAAATAGAAATGAGAGAATAAAAAGCTGGGTAGCAATACTTATATCTGACAGAATAAACTTCAAAACAAAGGCTGATAAGAGAGAGAAAAGGTTACTGCATAATACCAAAGGGATCAATCCAACAAGAGGACATAACCCTTGTAACATATATGCACCCAATATAGGAGCACCTAAATACCCAAAGAAAATATTGTGGATTTTAACTGGGAGATCAACAGTAATGCAGTCATAGTCAAGAATTATAAAACCCCACTGTCATCAATGGACAGAGCTTCCAGACAAAAAAATCAGCAACTGTGACCTTAAAAGACATATGAGATCAGATAGATTTAATTGGTATTTACAAAACATTTCATCCAAAAGGAGCAGAATATACATTCTTCTCAAATGCACATAGAACGTTCTCAAAGATAGACCACTTGATAGGACACAAAATAAACCTTAACAAATTAAAAAAGATTAAAATCATATCAGGCATCTTCTCAGATCACAATGGCATGAAACTAGAATAAAAACTGAAAAACATTCAAACACATGAAGATTAAATAGCATATTATTAAACAATGAATGGTCAACAATGAGATCAATGAAGAGTAAAAAATTGCCTGGCAACAAATGAAAGTGAACACACAACAACCCAAAATTTATGGGACAAAGTGAAAGCAACCAGAAAGGAAAATTCATAGCATACAGGCCTACTCAAGAAACAAACAAAAATCTCAAACAATCTATCCCTACACCTAAAAGAACTAGAAAAGGAACAACAGACAAAGCCCAGAATAAATAGAAGGAAAGAAATAATGAAGAGCAGAGTAGAAAAACAAAACAAAACGGAGTATAAAACTCCTAAAAGGCCAGCATCATCCAACACCAGGTAAAGATACTACAAAGAAAGAAATTTCTAGGCCAATATCCCTGATGAACATAGATGCTAAAATCGTCAACAAAATATTGTCAAAGTGGATCCAGCAATACATTCAAAAGGTCATACACCATGATCAAGTGGAATTTATTCCAGGGATGCAAGGCTGGTACAAATTCACAAATCAATAAATGTGATACATGACATAAACAAAATGAAAGGTAAAAGTCACATGAGCATATCAATAGATGTGGGAAAAGCATTTCATAAAATCAAGCAACCATTTATGATAAAAACTCTCAGCAAAGTGGGAATAGAAATATATCTCCACTTAATAAAGGCCGTGTATGGCAAACTAACATAGTTCTCAATGGGCAAAAATTAAAAAATATTTCCTTTAATATCAGGAACAAGTTAGGTATATGTGCTTTCACCACTATTATTCAACATAGTATTGGAAATACTACCCACAGCAATTAGACAAGAAGAAATAGAAGGCATTCAAATTGGAAAGGAGGAAGTAGAACTGTCATTATTCACAGATGATATGATATTGTACATAGAAAAATCTACTCCACCAAAAAACTACTAGATCTAATAAATTAATTCAACAAAGTAGCAGGATATAAAATTAATATTCAGAAATTGGTGGTATTTTTATACACCAACAATGAGCTATCAGAAAGAGAAACTAAGAAAACAATCCCACTTATCATTGCACCACCACCAACAACAAAAATAAGGTACCTAGGAATAAATTTAGCCAAGGAGATAAAAAAACCTATATTCAGAAAACCATAGGACATTGGAGAAAGACTTTGAGGAAGATTCAAATAAGGGAAGCATATATAATGTTCATGCACTGGAAGATTTAACAATTAACATCATTTAAATGTACATACTACCCAAAGCAATCAATTGATTTAATGCAATTCCTATTAAAATGCTTATTTCACAGATCTAGAACAAATATTCAAAAAAATTTATGTGTCCAAAAAGGACACCTTACCTCAGCAATCTTGAGGAATAATAACAATGTTGGAGGTATCCCAATACCTGATATCAAATTACACTACAAGGCCATTGTAATCAAAACAGCCTGGTAGTGGCATAAGAACAGGCATAAAAATCAGTGCAACAGAACAGTGAGCTCAGAAATAAACCACACCTCTAAAGTCAATTAATATTTTCCAAAGGAGTGAAGAGCATAAAATGGAGTAAAGACAGTCTTTTCAATAAATGGTGTTGGGAATATTGGACAGTTACATCCAAAAAAATGAAACTAGACCACCAGCTTACACCATACAAAGAATGATCTCAAAATGGATAAATGACTTAAATGTAAGTCATTAAACTAAAAAATACTAGAAGAAAACAAGCAGTAAAATCTCAAACATCTCGCATAAAACTATGTTTGCCGAAATATCTCTTAGGAAAAAAAAAAAAAAAAAAGGAGTAAAACAAATGGGACTACATCAAACTGCAAAGTTTCTGCACAGCAAAGAAACCAATAAAATGAGGAGACAATCCACTGTATGGAAGAACATATATAAAATGATACATCTGATAAGGGTTTAATTTTCAAAATATATAAATAACTTATACCTCTCAGTACCAGAAAGACAAGCAATCTAATTAAAAAATGGGAAAAGGACTTGAATAGACACTTCTCCAAAGAGGACATAGAGAAGGCCAGTAGACATGAAAAGATGCTCAATGTCACTAATCATCAGAGAAATACAAATTAAAACCACAATGAGCTATTACCTTACACCTGTCAAAATGGCTACCATCAATTAATCAATAAACTAGTGCTTGCAAGGATGTGGAGAAATGGGAAACTTCATGCCCTGTTGGTGGGAATGCAGGTTATTGCAGCCACTGTGGAAGGCAATATGCAACTGCCTATGACCCAGTGATTCCACTTCTGAGACTATATCCAAAGAAACCCAAAACACTAATTTAAAATAATATACATACCTCTACAGCGTTGTTTACAATAGCCAAGATCTGGAAGTAGTCAAAGTGTCCATCAGTAGATGAATGGATAAAAAAGCTATGTACATTTACACAGTGGAATATTATGTGGCTGTAAAAAAGGAGCTCTTAACATTTGCAACAGCATGGATGGACTTGGAGATTATTCAGCTAGGTGAAATAAGCCAGTTAGAGAAAGACAAATAACATATGATCTCACTTACATGTGGAATCTAATGAATAAAATGAACTAACAAAATAGAAACAGAATCATAGATACAGAGGACAGACTGACAGCTCTTAGAGGGGAGGTTACAATAGTTGAAGGGATTAAGCCAGCCGTGGGCAAACTACGGCCCGCGGGCCAGATCCGGCCCATTTGAAATGAATAAAACTATTGAAAAAAAAGACTGTACCCTTTTATGTAATGATGTTTACTTTGAATTTATATTAGTTCACACAAACACTCCATCCATGCTTTTGTTCCGGCCCTCTGGTCCAGTTTAAGAACCCATTGTGGCCCTCGAGTCAAAAAGTTTGCCCACCCCTGGATTAAGCTAAACACAAAAATAGAAACAAAACACCAAGAAAAAAAAGTCATAGACAGGCAACCAAGGGGAAATAGGGGTGGGGTGAGGTAGGAGACGGTAAAGGGGGGATAAATGATGGAAGGAGACTGATTTGGGGTAATGAACACACAATGTATGATATTATCATTGAAAAATTTGAGCACTAGGTTAATTTTATTTCTTAGCTGTAACACTCATTTTAAAAATAAGATATGTAACATATTAAGCAGATTATGTCATCTCAAAATTTCTTCTGGTGCAACTCTGTAACTTTATCAGTTGGTTATGGAAAGGG
This sequence comes from Myotis nattereri, assembly GCF_964212035.1. Classification (NCBI taxonomy): domain Eukaryota; kingdom Metazoa; phylum Chordata; class Mammalia; order Chiroptera; family Vespertilionidae; genus Myotis; species Myotis nattereri. The sequence continues at coordinate 82,237,177 of NC_138075.1, forward strand.
ACAAGCAATGCACTCATATACAAACAAAATGTCTTTTGGAAAATATTCATTTCTAGAGTGTATAGATATACAAAACCAAAATTTATTTTGTTTCCATTCTCCTGAAATGTACCCTTTAATTACATTTAATAGTCCTTAAGTAAATGCAATATAAACTGGAGTCTCTTATTGCTTCGATCAGCTGCCCCTGGTATACTCCCTGACAGGCATTGAACCCACAACCCTGTGCATGTGATGTGCCCTTACTGGGAATTGAACCCGCACCTCTTTGGTGTACCAAAGGTCACTCCATCCAACTGATCCACACCAGTCAGGGTGAAACTGGAGTCTTTTTTAAAGGAGAGAAGCAATCACATATTTACACTTTAATGATAGAGTATTTACATGGCAGTTAATAATTATGTTGTCTTGCCTTTAACTTCATCTCCTAAATCTTGTTTAGACAAAGCGGTTGAGCTAAATACTAGTAACATTCAACTACCATAGTGTATATTGCTTAAAATAGTTGTCATGGACATTTTTATAGTTATTTTGATACTTGTTTTTCTTAATTTAATAATTTAGGAAAAGAACATTTAAACATAAGTTAAATATTTATACAAATAATCTAGTAAACTGTTTTAAAAATATTTCAATTATAATAATTATCTGCATTTTATGCCCTTGTATTCTCAATTACTATGAATGGATGTGAAGGTTGAACAGTAAGGAAGGCCAATAGGAAAAAATTTAACTTCAAAATCTGGTATTGGAAGACATTGCTGCATATACCTGGGCCACCAGAAAGATAAATGAGTGAGTCCTAGAGCAAAATATCAATGGAGGCAAAAAGAAAAAACAAAACAACAAAAACCTGAAGTCCTACTTCAGACACATCATGAAAAGTCGGGATTCTTTGAAAAAGACAATAATGCCTGGAAAAATAGAAGGCAGCTGGAAAAGAGGAAGACCAAATCTGAGATGGATTGGCTCCATAGAAGAGGCTTAGGCATGAGTCTATAGGAGATGAGAGGGCTGCTGAGAACAAGACATTATGGACATCACACTCATTCATAGGGTCACTATGAGTTGGGTCTAACTGAATGGCATGTAGCACAGAGCCTTCTGCTTAGATTTGCCAAGAAAGGCCACTCACTGGCCTTGAGACAAAATTGACTTCTGTTGGACTTCATTCTTGTCCTGAGATTTAGCACTTGAAATCTTTGCTTTCTCGGCAGATCCCTATAAGGCCTTCGTTATATCCTCATATCTATCTTTATGTCTATGTATATGAAATATCAATCTGATTGTTTCCGTGGGAGTGTTGGACTTCTGAGAGTTATTTCATTTTATCTAGAAAATAAACTAATTTACATTTTGAAATTAATTTCACATTTTCTGTTTAAGCCTTGATATAAAGAAATATGAAGACAGATATTTGGTATCTAAAAATAAATGAGTGAAGCCAAATGCACTTTATATAAAATGGGATGGTAAGTCTAGGCAATTGTACATTTTGTTAAGTCATTACCATAATTTCTTTATATTCAATACCATATTGTAGTTCCACCATTATTGAATAAGTATTTTTTCATAACAAATTAAGCAACTTTTTGATAACATCATGATGATTTTATTGGTTGAGTTCAGTTCTCCAAACTTTTTTAATCCAAACCTTTGTATTTCAGCCTTTTCTCCAATTCGATGGATTCTACATTTAGAGTGTTTTTTACACTATTTTATTCTGATACATTTTAGGCATCACAGGTTTTTTTGAGTGTGTGTGTTTTTTTTTTTTTTTACATTTTTTTAGATACTAAAGGCACACCAATATATTTATTATCTTAAGATCTTAAGTTATTGAAATCTTTAAATCTTGTAGGCTTATAGCACATATATGTTAAAGTTTAGAAAACCTCAGTAACAGCAGTGAATGAGATTCTAAAGACCTGGTAGAGGTATTTGTTTTTACTTTTGTCTTTGTATTTCTCTTCAGTTATTTTTATTTAATTATGTTTATTTTATTTTGCTATTAAAATTGAGGCACAGGAGTTTTTTCCTATTGTTATACCTAGAAAATTAGACTTTGCTGTTAGGCCTTGAAAATAAAGTGAGAATAGAGAGCTGAATATTACCATAGAAATAAACAGAGTAATGTGAAATATTGATTAAAGATCAAAGAATCGTAGCAGAATTAATTATGCAGAAGCTGTGAAATAACTTATAAGCTGCATAAAGCCAAGATAAGGGAATTGAAAACTTATTACTAATTAATTCCTAAAATGCATTAATAAAATAGGCAGGGCACATCTTGATATTTTAGTGGAAATTTGGCTGTAATAGCCAAATTCATTTCTGATAGCTATGTGATTCAATTTATTAATTCCTAAGAAACTGGCTTCTGAACATGCACAGCCGAATGGAAGACAGGTTGCAGTACAAGCATAAGTGCTACCAAGTTACTAGGTTGGATATAGAGATTATGAGGGGTTTAAATAACACGAATGTAGCAGCATAGTCATAATGAAGTGTGTCTATTCCAATAACTCTGTGGGGAAAGTGCAGTAATTCAAACCTAACCACTGAGTACAGAGTGAGTGATAAATAACAAAATGCTTTAAAAAATGTAGAGCCAATGTGATATCGTGCATTTACAGGCTTTAAACAGCTCCTTTCATTTTATGTGTTTAAAAATCTTAACAAGCCCTAGCTGGTTTGGCTCAGTGGATAGAGCATCAGCCTGTGGACTGAAGGGTCCTGGGTTCGATTCCAGTCAAGGGCACATGCCCAGGTTGTGGGCTTGATCCCCAGTGTGGGGCATGCAGGAGGCAGCTGATCAGTGATTCTCTCTCATCATTGATGTTTCTGTCTTTTTTTCTCTGAAATCAATAAAAATATATTAAAAAATAAAATAAAAATGTTAACAAGTATTCATATATTGTGATTTGTGTTATGAGATTTAATCTATACAAGTACAGACATTATATCATTAGCAAGTTTTTTTAAAAAAATATGTTTTTATTTCAGAGAGGAAGAGAGAGGGAGCGAGAGATAGAATGAGAGATAAATCATTGATCAGCTACCTCCTGCATGACCCCACTGGGGATGGAGCCTGCAACCTGGGCATGTGCCCTGACAAGGAATCAAATCAGTGACCTCTTGGTTCATAGTCGACACTCAAACACTGAGCCACACTGGGTGGGCTAGTTAACTAGTTTCTGATTCCTGGTCTTTACTCTGATAAAAAAGATTGTAAATGGTTGTAATTCATACCTACTATTTATTACTTTTTTATCTTAGAATTATTCTGGGTATTTTATAGAATACTAGAGGCCCAGTACATGAGTTTGTGCACCTTGAAAGGAACTGTGGGCCATGAGGCTGCGGTGGGCACAGTGGTGGGTCTCGGCCCATCCTCCGTACCCCTGCCTGGCCAGGCCCGCTGTAGCCCCCAGTCCCCTGTCTGCTGGCAGCCCCGCTCCTGCCGCTGAGGCTCCCACGCATTGATGGCACTGGCCCCACTTGCACCTGCTGACGGCATGGAGCTATTGGGGTTGGCACCAGCAGCAGGTGCGAGCGGGGCCAGCACCATCAGTGGGTGTGAGAGGCAGCTGCCAGTCCCAATTGCCCCTCAGGAGCAGGGGGAGGTGGAAAAGCCCTGAGGGGTGATCGGGGCTGGCAGCAGCTGCTCGCACCCACTGACAGCACTGAGTGATCAGGGCCGGCGCTGGGTGCCGGCAGTGGGTGTGAGCAGGGCCAGCATTGGCAGCAGGTGCGAGTGTTGGGCAGGACTGCAGTGTGCAGGAGCAAATAATTTTCATTAACCACCAGAGGCTCACCCCAATGATAGCGACTGGTGCCCACCTTGGTCTGGCACCCCCACTCACCTGCTCCACCATCCCGTTGCAGCTGAGCCCTGCCATGTTCCATACTCTGCCGCCTATTGCCAATGCCCACCATGTTCTGTGTGTGCCCCCTGGTGGTCAGCGCATGTCATAGCGACGACTTGTTTGGTTGTTCCGCCATTCAGTCTATTTGCATATTAGGATTTTATACATATAGATTAGATCATCTAGAATGGTTTTATACTTTGTATTTCAATGGCATCATTTTTATCATATAGCTGCACCTGGGCAAATTTTATAGAAACAGATATCTTTAAGACTGGATTTATTTACTTAATAAGTTGTATCTTAATGAATATGTAAAAGTTTCTTGTTAAGTTCTAGGATTCAAAACAATGATGGTAAACATTTTATAGAAAGTATACATATGCAATTAATATTTTGAAAAATACTTTATGATTATGAAAATGACTGTAATTTATATATACTAGAGGCCCGGTGCACAAAATTCTTGCACTCGGGGGTGGGGGGGGGGAGGCGGGAGGGGGCATCTTTCAACCCAGCTTGCGCCCTCTTGCAGTCTGGGAGCCCCATGATTGATCACCCTGCAGAGGGAGGCCCCACCCACCACCAGGGCTGGGTAGCCTGGGCCTCCCTCTTTGGGGTGATTGTGGAGCCCCCCAGCTGGTGGCCTGGGCCTTCCTCTGCAGGGCAATCGTGGGGCAATGGTGGGGCCCCCTGACCAATTGCATCACACCCGCCTTGGCGGAAGCAGTCAGTGCTGGGTCACCCATGTGCCCACGACCCAGGAAGGACCAAGAGGTCAGAAGTTCAGCCTGCTCACCAGTCCCCACCCACCTAAGCCTGCTTCATACGCAGCCTGGCATATGGTCGTCCGTTTGGTCGTTTTGGATGTTACGGACCCTGGCTCTTTATATCCTATCTAATTAAAGAGAAACATGGTAATTAGTTGTACCTCCGCTACCCTTCCCATTGGCTAATCAGGGTGATATGCAAATTAACTGCCAGCCAAGATGGCGGCTGGCAGCCAGGCAGCTTGAAGCAAACAGGAGGCTTGCTTGCTTCAGTCACGGAGGAAGCTAACGTTGCCCGCCTGCCGCTGCCGACCTCTGAACTTGCAGTTTGAAACATTGTTACACATATAGAATGTAAACAAACTCCAGAAACGTGCTTTCAGCCAGCCGGGATCTCAGAGCTGGAGTTGAAACAGTGTTTCGATTATAGAACCCAAACCAACCAGATACCTGCTTTCAGCAGCGGAGGCCTCAGAGCTGGAGCCAAGCCTCAGAGCTAAAGCTGGACCAGAATAAAAAAAGAAAAAAGAAAAAAAGGAGCGGTTAGGAGCTTCAGTCACCCGCCAGCCTGAAAACAGCCCTCAGCCCCTCACCCAGACTGGCCAGGCACCCCAGTGGGGACCCCACCCTGAAGGGGGTGTGAACAGCTGCAAACAGCCATCAGCCCCTCACCCAGGCTTGCCAGGCACCCAAGCGGGACCCCCACCCTGATCCAGGACACCCTTCAGGGCAAACAAGCTGGCCCCCACCCGTGCACCAGACCTCTATCCTATATAGTAAAAGGGTAATATGCCTCCCAGCACTGCGATCAGCAGAGCCATGAGGCCTCCCAGCACCAGGATCAATGTGACAGGGGGCAGCGCCCAAACCCCCTGATCGCCCTGTGGCTCTGTGTGTGATAGGGGGCGGGTCACAACCTCCCTATCCGCTCTGCTCTGTTCATGACAGAGGAAGGTGCCCCAACCCCCTGATCAGCCCTGCTCTGTGCCTGATACAGGGAAGCTCCCCACCCCCCTGATCACCCTGTGGCTCTGTGTGTGACAGTGTGCGGTGCTCCAACCCCCTGATCGGCCCTGCTCTGTGTGTGACAGGGGGCAGCGCCCCAACTCCCCAATCGACCCTGCTCTGAGCCCGACCAGAGGCTGCACCTAGGGATTGGGCCTGCCCTCTGCCACCCAGGAGCAGGCCTAAGCCAGCAGGTCGTTATCTCCCGAGGGGTCCCATACTGCGAGAGGGCACAGGCCGGGCTGAGGGACCCCCTTTCCCCCCGAGTGCACAAATTTTTGTGCACCAGGACTCTAGTATTAGGATAAAAGGCTAATATGCTAAGTGTCCCCCTACTATCTGACCAGTTGCTATGATGCCTGCTGACCACCAGGGGGCAGATGCTCAATGCAGGAGCTGCCGAGCTGCAGTGACTTGGCAGAGTTGGTTCTCGGGTGACACACCCCGAAAGCAGAAAGGAGGGAACCCGATTCCTTGTGGGGCCGCGCGATTCTACCTTCGGCCATGGGTTATGTTGTTGCTGGGGCACTGTTGGCCCTGAATCTGGTTTGCTTCACACTTGTGTTTGCGTTCCACACCCTGTATGATAGCAACTTTGCAGAGTTCCCTCTCGCACTCTGGGACCCCTCGGGGGATGTCAGAGAGCCGGTTTCAGCCTGATCCCTGCAGGCAAGGCCCAGGGACCCCACCTGCTGGAGGAACCCTGCTCACTGCACAGATGCCAGGGAGGGACTGCAGGAGTTGGCTCCAGGGCATGTCTGGCCCGTGTGTCTGGACACCTTCTAATTAATTTTCTTTTAATGTGCATGAATCCGTGCACCAGGTCACTAATTTAAATGTAGTTTTAAAGATTCACAAAAGTAGAATAGATATCAGTAGTCCAAAGTCTTGTTCTCTCTGCCAGAAACATCAGCAAATCAAAAGTTTTCACTTACAGAACACCTTATAGATTGAATCTCCTGCAAGCCACATATAGTCAAACTAATATCTAGACATCAAGTATTAAAACACTATTTTGGATGGGTGATAGTGGGATGGTGGCATGTGAAGCAGATTCCTTTTTTCCTTCGATTGTGAGAACTATGAAGTGCATATGATATTATCTACCAGGGTATATCTTAGAGCAAAATTGAGGAAATTATTTGGAAAAATAATAAAGAGTTTGTATATCCTGAAATGGAAAATTGATGTCAAAGTTATATTTATTCTAAGTACATAGAAGTAGCCCATAATCAGGCAAACTGCAGGGTACCATCCTATATAATGAAAAGCTAATATGCAAATTGACTGAACGGCGGAATGACCAGTCGCCATGATGGGCACTGACCACCAGGGGAAATATGCTCAACACAGGAGCTGCCCCTGGTGGTCAATGCGCTCCCACAGGGGGAGTGCTGCTCAGCCAGAAGCCGGGCTCCTGGCTGGCGAGTGCAGCGGCAGTGGTGGGAACCTCTCTTGCCTCCATGGCAGCACTAAGGACCCCTAGGGGGATGTCTGTGTGCGGCTTAGGAGCAGAGCCTCCAGCACCAGCCACGGGGAGTGGGACTAAGCCAGCAGGCGGACATCCCTGAGGGGTCCCGGACTGCGAGAGGGCGCAGGCCGGGCTGAGGGACCCCCCACTCCAGGGCACAAATGTCATGCACTGGGCCTCTAGTTGTAAATAAAGAAATAAAATAATCTTTTATTTATGATTCAAGGTTTAATGGAATATGACTGTACATATAGCATTTTCATTGTGCTTTTCTTGTGGTACACATGGGGATGGATAATAATACTCCCTGTCAATCTATCTTTTTTTTTTTTTCTATAAGGAAAAGGCATTCTCTTATTCAATAAATAAGATGAGCTAGTCATTGCCAGATATTGTTCTGGCAGGTTTCATTACTTCTGCCATATTCTGTGGACCACACATACAACCCTGTTGCAGTCAGGTAAGAGGCTACACACAGGTATGAATGCCAGCAGGTGAGGAACACAAGGGAGCATCTTGGAGGCTGGCTGCCACATGCAGTAATGGTCAAAAACGGTAAAGAGAGCAAAAAGGATCTGGGGATCTTTTGATAATTTAATATTTCTGAAATGTGGTAATGTCAGAAGCAAGACTAAATTAAGAGCGAGTGAATGTGTGGTAAAAATATGGAAACAATAGCTATAAACTGAAAATTTGGTTGAAAGGTTAATGTATGACACATATGATAATTGGAAAATAAAGAAAAAGGAGATATGAAGAATCTGTCTATGAATATTTGAAACTACAGACAAAAGGTTGTGGAGAACAAGAGATTTAAAACATTTTTGAGAATGTGAAAAATGAGGGAACCAGGTCCCTGGTGTGTGTGTGTGTGTGTGTGTGTGTGTGTGTGTGTGTGTAGGAGGGAAACAATTTTGAGAACACAGAAGTAAAACTTTTAGGCAGGGATGAAAAACAGTTTTATCTGTGTGAATGCAGGGAAGACGAAAGGATAGACAGAGACTCAGATGTTTCAACATGAAAATATGGATTTATGCACAAATTTATGCACTGATTTTAAAGTGAAATACGAGCTAAGAACTGTCCACACCTGTTTACAGACTGACTACAAACAACACTTTTTCCTCAAGCCTATCTGCTGTCTCAACCCCATGTTTATCCTTAAACTCTGACTAGTCCAACATTGCCTGAAACAGTAATTTGTTTTCACCTTTATTATTTTAACATTGCTTGACATTGTTGGAGAAACCTTGAAGACTGGACCTATAAGTCTATGCTTTCCTGACATACCTGGGACTTAAGCACAGTCACCACGTTCTTTGTAGTGCTGTCATAGGCTCTTTGCATAACTCATAGTTACCATTTTTAACTGTATAGAAACACGCTGCATCCCTATTGTAAAAGCAATATTCATATATTTTAGAAGTTAAAGATCTCAGAAAAACAAAAAACATATTTTTACTTCCTAATCATGTCTTCATATCTACTCCACTTTTCCAGTTTGTCATAAAGACTAATTCCTCTCATTTATTACAATTTATGTCTTTTTTTCCCCCTTCTGCTTCTTATAAACCTTTGTCAGGAGTGTCTCTCTCTCTCTCTCTCTCTCTCTCTCTCTCTCTCTCTCTCTCTCTCTCTCTCTCTCTTTCTCTCACTCTCTTTCTCTTTCTTTCCTTTTCCTCTGTTACCCTCCTTCCTTCTTTTTCTTTTTAAGCCCTTGTTGTCTCTTCATCTTTGTCCCAAATTTTGTGTGTAAACATTTTTTTTTGTAATGAAAGTAATCAATGAGGGAAAAGACTATTATAATTCCTTTTCTTAGAAATTTTTTTCCATTACCACATATCATCTTGAAAAATGTTTTGTGCTTGTTTTTTCAATTTCCTTTAATTTCTCAATGGCACACATTTCTTAAGACATTAGTATCTGGAAATTACTCAAACTCTTTTACTCAGTCTTTCTAAAATTATGTTCAATATCAACTTATGATTATTGGCTTATATATAATTATACTTGTATAAAATTATACTTGTTGGCTTATAGAAAATGTTTACCATATTTCATCTTTCTGAAGTATTCTTTATAGTGTTTTTCATACCTTGAATTTTTACAAAATTATCTCTTTTGATTTCTAAAATTAATTTCTTCTGGTAGCATCTGATACTCCTAGTTTATTTTTGACAATTCTTGAATTATCCTCCCCTTCTCACACATTAAAAGATGGATTTTCTAGACATTTTAAACTCTATTACTTTATGTTCTTACTTAAACTCTTACTTGACAAATATTTAATGTTATATTAACACTGGTAATTTTATTTATTACTTCTAAGCTGGGCACCCTCAAATTGGTATCTCTTTCTCTAACCTATACTGAATTTCATAACAACATCACTGAAAGGGCGTATAAGAATTTCCACATAGTATTTTCATTTAGCATTATTTTTAAAAGAATCATTTATTACTATTAATTGTTTTGTTAATCCTCACCCAAAGATACTTTTCCATTGATTTTTAGAGAGAGTGGAAGGGAAGAGGAGAGACACAGAGAGAGAAACATTGGTGTGAGAGAGACGAGTCAATTGGTTGCTTCTCAACCATGGCCCAACAGGGGCCAGGGATCAAGCCTGCACCGAGATAAGTGGCCTTAACTGGAATCAAACCCAGCACCCTTCAGTTCACTGGTGCTCTATCCACTAATCCAAACCAGCTTGGGCCCATTTAGAATTATTTTAATTCAAACTACTTTAATGGATTCATGACTTATCCTTCCAAGATATTATATAATGTATATGTAAATTATCTTGTCAACAAATTTTATTAGCATTTGTTCTCTCTTCCTTTTTTGTATAACCCAACTTCATTGACATTTCTATAGTTATGTTATAAAATCTGTGGATGAATTTGCTCTTGATTATAGATTTTTCTCTTCACTACAATGCCACTCTTTAAATCATCACTGATTAGCTTTTAGTTGGACTACTCCAAAAGAAGTATCAGGCTTCTCTACCAGCAATCTCTCATCAAACTGGCTTACCATGTACTGTGTTGCCAGATATATTAAGAAGAAAACAAAGAAACACAACTAAAGGTGTGTATACCAACTTGACTTAAACTTATGTGCTTATCTGTGCCTAAGAGATAATATTAAGTTCTTTAGCTTAGTCTAAGAAACCCTACATAAGCTCTCTCCTACCTTATTTCCATAGTTCATGTACTGTGCCCTCTTTGGTATCTGGGCATCTTAAAAAGCTCTTTAATGACTATTGTGTTCTTGTCCCACTTACTGAATATGCTTGTTGATTTTACTTTTAACTTGTAAAATTTTTGCATGTCCCAAGTACTTATTCAAATGATTTTTACCCTTTTGTTATTTTTCAAAACATATTGCTTTTATTTTTAATTTGTGTAGTTGGTATACAGTATCATTTTAGTTATATTAGTTTCAGGTATACAATATAGTGATTTGACATTCTTATACCTTGTGATCACTCCACTAATTCATCCGTCACCATTACAAACTTATCACAATATTATTGACTATTTATCCCTTCACCGTTTTCACCCATCCCTCTCCCCACCCTTCCCTCTGGCAGCCATCCATCACTTTGTTCTATGAGTCTGTTTTTGTTTTGTTTTGATTGTTTATTTGTTGTTTTTTTAAGATTCCACATACACATGAAACCATATAGTATTTATCTTTTTCTATCTGACATTGCATGTAGCATAGTACCTTCTAAATCTATCCATGTTGTCACAAATGGCAAGCTTTGTTTTTATTGCTGTGTAATTTCTTATTGTGTATACATACTATATCTTCTTTTTTAAAAAAATACATTTTATTAATTTTAGAGAGGAAGGGAGAGGGAGGGAGAGATAGAGATAGAAACATCGATGATGAGCGAGAATCATCATTCAGCTGCCTCCTGTATATTCCTACTGCAGGGATCGAGCCTGCAACTCAGGAATGTGCCCTGACTAGGAATTGAACCTTGACCTCCTGGTCCATAGGTTGACACTGGCTGGTTTACTACATCTTCTTATATCCATTCATTGATATGGAAACCGAGTTTGTGGTGATTGCTGGGAGTGGGAGAAGGAGGAGGGTATCGGGGGATAAATGGTGATGGAAGGAGACTTGACTTGGGGCGATGAACACACAATACAGTGTATAGATGATGTGTTGTGTAATTGTGCACCTTAAACCTGTATAATTTTGTTAAACAGTGTCACCCCAATAAAATAACTAAAAAGGAAAAAAAGCAGCATATCCTCTGGAAATTTGGGGAATCTCTGCTTTCAGTTATAAACAAGATAAAAAGTCCTGTGGCTATTCAAGCAAACATAAGTTACAAAAAATTAGAAAAAAGTCTGGCTTGTCTCAGTACTCTACACACCATTCAACATAAGATGACTGAGAAAAAAATATTTTACAAATATTAAGGGTACAAGAGCATGAACCAAGAATTCCATCCCCCCCTCCCCCAGCCAAGTTCTAATTCAAGTATAAAGACAGAAAATATCAAAACACATATATCTAAAGCACTTAGAAATAATAGCATCCAAGCATTCCTTGGAAAACCCTGAAAATGTTTAAAATTCAGCCATCTGGTGTAATATAAATTAAAATGAATCAAGGGTAATAAAATTATGATATAAAAGGCTTTCAGGAATTGTTGGATACATTTAAATATATAACAATGAAAAAATGGTATGTCCTGTCATTGGCAAACTAGTGAAATCAAATTTGGCAAAATAAAAAATTATGAAACAGTAATAGCAACAACTATATGTTTTTAGAAAGCATATGGTTGTTAAATTGCCACCTTTAGATAAATATGTGTTTTTTCAATAAAAGAAAATTAATTACCCAGTAGTTTTTCAAAGAAAAATAATTTTATTGGGTAATGCTCACCCGAGGATATTTTCTCCATTGATTTTTAGAGAGTGGAAGGTAGGCCGAGAGACAGAGAGAGAGAAACATTGATGTGAGAGAGACACATTGAGTGGTCGCCTCTTGCATGCACCCCTGGCCTGGGCTGAGGATAGAGCCTGCAACGGAGATATGTGCCCCTGACTGAAATCGAACCTGGCACCCTTCAGTATGTGGACTAATGCTCTAATCCACTGAGCCAAACTGGCTAGAGCTATCGGTTTCTTTTTTATGACTAAAGAGGAAGTGAACATTAAGGCTAGAGGATACATGTGGGTGCTGTTCTGGAGGATGTGATAGACCACAAGAGAAGGAAATTTGAGTCAAGAATTTGATTAAAAATTTAAATATTCTGGGTTTTGCCAACACTGCTGCCACCGCCGGGAGCCCTAACCTTGCTCAACCATGTTCTCCCACATCATCACCAACAATGAGCCCTTAGATTGCCTCTTCTTGGAGCTGTTTGAAGACAAAGCCCCAAAGATAGCAGAAAAGTTTTGTTCTCTGAGCACTGGGGGAAAATATTATATGGATTCCTGTTTCAATATTGTTCTGGGGTTAATGTGCCAGGGTGGTGATTTCTCCATGCCATAACAGCGTTAGCTGCAGCAAGTCCATGTACAGGGAACTTGATGATGAGAACTTCACCCTGAAGAATATGGGTCCTGGCATCTTGTTCATGGCAGATGCTGGGCTCAGCACAAACAGTTCCCAGTTTTTAATCTGCGTTGCCAAGACTGAGTAGTTGGATGGCAAACATAGTCTTTGGCAAGGTGAATGAGACATAAGTGGAGCATTTTGGGTTTAGGAATGGCAAAGCCAGCAATATCGCCACACCCCCTGCTCAAAAAACTTTGACATGTGTTTTATCTAAACCACCAGATCATTTCTTTTGTGGCTCAGGAGAACACCCTTCCCCTCCATAAGCTCTCAGTATCCTATCATCTTTGTTACTCACTTTAGTTCCTTGGCTTACATATTTTCCTTATCCCCCTCCAAATCTAGCTAGATTGCAGAATTAAGTGTATAATTATGAAATAAGAACTAAATAACAGTTTATAAAATTTTACCTTTTTCAGTTTTATCCAAATCAGATCAAAAGATAAAACCATCTTTTAAATACCTGAGACCATTTTATATACATAAATGTATGAATTAATCATTTTGCTATATGAAGAAGGGAGTTGCTTGACCCTTGCATATTACAAACAAAATTTTGAAATAAATACATGGAAATTTATCAAATTTCTGTTTTGATACTCAAATGATAAAAATCCCTTTAGATTTATAATTGACTTTCTACTTGTAGGTGGGTTTTTCAAATGCTGTGTTCAAATATGATGGGTTCGAATATGAGGTTTGATCCATCACTAAACTGGGAACTTACCTCATAGGAAAATGATTCTTTCTCTTCAGCTCTCCTCACGGATGTACGTTGTCACTGCAGACAGTATACCCGATGCTTAAAATCCCCATTTCCTTACCCCTTTCTTTGTTGATTATTTCACTTACCCATGAAAGTAAAATTATTAAATGAAGTAATTTTGAGCCCTATCTCTTTAAAGATAAAAAACTTTTTTTCTGAAAAATATGGCTTAACATACAACATCATCTTGAGATTTCACAAAAACATTAATGCATTTTATATTTTATCATGTTTTATTACTGCCTAGCACCTTATATACAATAAAAAATAATGAGTTGTGGAGATATCTATTAAGGGATTTCATGAGAAATGACTTCATTCTCACTATGAGACTTAATGTAGGCAGCAGCACAGTATTGTTCAGGATAAATGACTGTGTGATGGGATGATTATACCAGAAGGGATAACCTTCTCTGTGGTGCACAGAGATTCTCAGGCTCAGAAATCCATTCAAACACCAGTAGCAATATCCCCGAGAGACCTTTCCTGGCACTGGATAAGAGTCTTTCCCTTTAGGACATTCAGAGGTCAGCGCTTACAATTCCAGCAGTTACCAATGTCTATTTAAAGTGCCCCTTGTTAGATAAATAATGGGATATAGATTCTCCTCAAATGTAATTCCAAAAGATAGGAAGCACTGTCAGGAACAAGCGAAAAAGAGTGTGGCGAAAATATATGACAGTATAAAACTGAGCACAAGTTCTTCTCTATACCTATAAACAAAGGCTTCACAAGAAAAAAATGCTTATGGTAGTCAAGTAGAAATCAGGCCAGAGACCTTAAAACAAAACATGCCTAGTGTGCTGAGAATAGTCTCCAGCCTTTCATTTCCAGAAGTATCATACATGTGGCATAACTGAAGGATTACTTTCTGAGTCTCTTTGTCCTCTTAAGCTCAGACTTTAGAGTGTTGATGGATACTACCGGGGATGACTAGTGTGGCAAACTTAGGTACAATAAATTGTTATAGGATAATAATGATTTTGGAAAAGTTTTTATCCCCAAGATTTACATGCATATATAACCCCAGATCATTTTTAGAGTCACTTAGCTTCTTTATACGCTTTGGGGAAATATGGGATAAAGAAGAATTTTTTATCTGAAACTTTTTATAAGTTATGTTTCTGTGAATTTTGGGAGCTGAAGATCAGGGAGGAGTCTAGGTAAGCAGTGCAGTGACTTTGGAGCTGTTTTTAAACAGTTGTACATCTTAGTTCAGTTATTGTAGTAGTTTGTGCACAGAAAATTTGGACAGTCTGGAAAATGTGAAAAAGCTGTTCTAGCATTTTTCTTAGTGCCATGTGACAGATGCATTATTTATACATAAATTACAGATTGATCATTTATTTTTAAATAAATGATAATTGGGACAATTTAAATGAACAAAATAAATGTGTGTGTGTGTGTGTGTGTGAGAGAGAGAGAGAGAGAGAGAGAGAGAGAGAGAGAGAGAGATGGAGTTTCCAAAATCTTTCATAAAAGACTATTTGAATTGAATAGAGTGCTCTGCTATATTTGATAAAACAGTAATTTCTGAATAATCATTTCTTAAATCCATATTTTCCTCAATGCTAGCATTATTACAAACGGATTATTTTACTTGGTCTTCCTCCTGCTTCCATGCTGGGAACTGAATGAATGTTTGCAAAGTGTCAGCAGAATATTGTATTTTTCAACAAATATCCTTACATTTGTCTGTGATAGCTCATAAATACTTTTCCCTGTTTACTGATCATAGCTATAAAACCCTTCTTTAGTTGTTACATTCTCTTTCTTTGTCTCTCTCATTCTAATGCCCACTCCTTACTGGCTTTACTGTTTCCTCTAAATCCAAGTGAATCTATTTAAAACAGTTGGGTCAGGAATATTTTGGGGCTGTTTATTCTCTTTGTACTCTGCATGTAGAACAAGCAACATAGACATAATGTCTATCTACAAAAAAAGGTTAAATATTTCCTTTGTTTATAAAAGACATTTATTGAATGAGTAATGATCCAAGTTGGCCAGAAGGACCCAGAAATATTACAGAATGAATAATTCTTCAGAGAATTCTGAACTATCTATAACTCAGCACATCTCTGAGGTTAGGGACACTTGGGTTTTAGCTCAGGAAAGAAGTCTAGCTCAGATTTTGAAATCTTAGGTGATAATTATTCTTTAAAATAATGAATGGATAAATAAAAAACTTTTAACCTATTTAATTAAGATATATATATTGTTTTACTCCAAAAAGCTAAATTCATACATGCAAGTAGTATACTTTCTACTGGGAATTTAGACTACCAGTAAATTTCATAAATCCTTTTTAGATATTATTTTCAAAGTTGGATCTTCTAACTGCGTACCATTTCCCAAAACCTTATATATTTACAACTAGAGGCCTGGTGCACAAAAATTTGTGCACTCGGGGGGGGGGGGGTCCCTTAGCTCAGCCTGTGCCCTCTCGTAGTCTGGGACCCCTTGGGGGATGACCACCTGCTGGCTTAGGCCTGCTCCCCGGGGGATTGGGCCTAAGATGGCAGTCAGACATCCCTCTGGCAGCCTGGCAGCCCTCGGGGGATTTCCACGTGCCAGCAGGGAGCAGACCTAAGCTGCAGGCAGACATCCTTAGCACTGCTGAGGAGGCAGGAGAGGCTCCCACCACCAACACTGTACTTGCAGCCATCAGCCTGGCTTGTGGCTGAGCAGAGCTCCCCCATGTGAGAGCGCACTGACCACCAGAGGGCAGCTTCTGCATTGAGCGTCTGCCCCCTGGTGGTCAGTGTGTGTCATAGTGACCAGTCATTCCCAGTCCTTCTGCTGTTAGGGTCAGTTTGCATATTACCCTTTTACTAAATAGGATAGAGGCCTGGTGCACGGGTGTGGGCCAGCTGGTTTGCCCTGAAGGGTGTCCTGGATCAGGGTGGGGGTCCCGCTTGGGTGCCTGACCAGCCTGGGTGAGGGGCTGATGGCTGTTTGCAGCTGTTCACACCCCCTTCAGGGTGGGGGTCCCCACCGGGGTGCCTGGCCAGCCTGGATGAGGGGCTGATGGCTGTTTTCAGGCTGCCTGCACCCCTTTTAGGGTGGGGGTCCCCACTGGGGTGCCTGGACAGTCTGGGTGAGGGGCTAAGGGCCGTTTTCAGGCTGGCAGGCAACTGAAGCTCCCAGCCTCTCCTTTTTTTCTTTTTCTTTTTATTCTGGGATTTATTTACCTTCTATAATTGAAACATTGTTGCCATCACTGGCACTCGCAGCTTTCTGAGGCTACAGCTGGCTGAAAGCAGGTATCTGGGTTTGTTTAGCTCTATAATTGAAACATTGTTGCTTCCGGAGCACAGAGCCCGGCCGTGGCAGGCAGGGAACCTTGGCTTCCTCCATCACTGGAGCAAGCAAGCCTCCTGCTCGCTTCAGCTGCGTGGCTGCCAGCCGCCATCTTTGTTGGCAGTTAAGTTGCATATCGCCCTGATTAGCCAATGGGAAGCGTAGTGGAGGTATGGTTAATTACCCTTTTTGTCTTTTATTAGATAGGATTTTTGTAGTGTTATTATAGGTTTACTATTTTGTTCTTCACAAGTTTGGTATTTGGAAAGGCAAATACAATCTATTTATACATTTTTAAAAATTGAGACAGCTTAAATAGTTTATCATTACTCTTATTGAGTAAGCACTTATCCCAATTCTGATTCAGTGCTATTAACTATTTAGTTATTTTCCTTTTATATTCTGGGCTCATATTTATTCAGGTTCAACCCATACATATTTTTATTTTGGAAATCTTATGCAAAGATAAAATAATTTTAAAGACATTTAGTCATTTAAAAATATTTATTTAATTGTCTCCTATACACGAGGAAACATGAAGGAATCCAGTAATAAATTAGAATATAGATTCATTATGGTTAGAATATATTTCAGTTAAACACAAGACAGGCCCTTTCGGAAAGTTCTGAGTATTCTTAGTCCACCTCCGTCTAGCAGAGTATTCCATAATTTGCAATATGAAATACACCTTGTTTGGGGCACTACCAGTAATAAACAGCAGAATGGGCACTTCTGGATGCTGTTTAGTTTCAAACTAAACTGTGCTTAGAGAAATTTATTTTATCTGTTATTTTGTTTGTTTTATGGACTCTTCATACTTTTTATTTAAAATCTTCAAGGTTTAAAAATGCATGAACTCATTTTATACATTGCAGCATTACTCAAATTCTGAAGCTTTTAGTCATGTCATATTGTCCATGAAATATCTGACAGACATGCTCTTTCCTTGAGCAGCATCCTTGCTTCCACAAACATATCTCACAGTATAAGGAAGTTTTAATTTTCATCATAACTTACAGGACTGCGAAGCACTCTTCTCTCAATTGACTTGGTGCATGTTTTTTATATACTTAAATTATGAAAGCAGCATTTATTTGTTTACAATTTTAAATTCTCAGAGCAGCAAAACAGATTATAACAAAGACTTGTTCAAGACTAAATGAAAATGATATTCAAGTTATTTTAGAATAAAACACTTTGTATTTTATTGTAGAAAGTTGAAAGTATTTGAAGCAACAAATATGATACAGGCTAGAAGAAATGCAAAGCTGATAAACACTGTGAGTTAAATATGCAATTTGTGCCAGTAATGCTCATGCTGCTTCCAGTGCACATTGCTAAACTGCCTTAACATCAAAGAATATTCTGCTTTGCAGATTCAAGGTAGTAAACCACCTTATGTTTCAGGTTTCAGCTTGGTGCAAATTGAATCAGCCGAGTTGCAAAATCAAATTTATCATAAAAGTCATAACTGACCATTAGCTACTATGCAATGCTGTAAACATGACCCTTTTGTGAAGTACAAGACAGCCTGTTCTACAACATGACAAACAGTTAGGAGGAACAGGGAAAGTCAGTGTATTTGTCACCAGGAACATGAAAGATAAAAGGAACATGATCTTGTACCATTTCATTGTTTTCTTCACAATTTTAAGATACACACTGTGCTCTTAATCCTAAGGCCTGGAGGAAAGATGCCTTAATTTTAAACTAGAGCTATGTATATTTAAGAGATTGTATCAGCATTTTCAAAGAGTTACTGCTTCTCTATATTAGATATTTTGTTTTAAGTGCAGCAAAAGGCCAAGCTCAAAATCATTCCTAATGAGCCATGTGTTAATGTCAAAGTCTCTGCTGTCCACTCAAATGCCAAAGAACACATCTGACTTTATAATGAGCCAAACAGTTGTCTCTTCATGATCTCAGTTAGCCTTCTGTTAGATAGCTGCATCCAACATTTATAACACAGTGGTGGAGGCTGTTGCTGGGATGGCTGAAATCCAATCAAAGATGTAAAACTTTCCATATTTTGTCAATATTTTTGCCAAGTTTTTACCATTCCATCTCCACATTGAATAAAGGGACCCAACAAATTCCAGATGGAATGGGGCCTGATTTTTGATCTGCTCTGTACACTAATGGGGGGGGGGGGGAGATCAAAGCCCGATGAGAGGCATCAGAGCCATCCACATGGCAGGATGGATGAAAGTAGGCAACAGTTTGAAAGAGCACTGTTGAAACTTTCTCTTCCCTCAGGAACACTTTTTCCAACTGACCACTTACCTAGTTTCTATGCTTCTAGGTGGTAAAATTAGGCTGGTTCCTAATTTGACACTTGCTGACATTCAAAAAGTTTAGTGTTTATCTTTTCTATCCTCTAGGTAACATGTTGTGCCTACGTAACATGAAGTTAAATGCCTTCACATAGCCATGGTAACAAAAAGGATATCTAGAAATAAGGGGGATTTAGGATGTTTTGGATAAAGTATTATATATATAATATTACAACTGTAAGTTGAGATGAGTTAGATAATTCAGTCAATTCTATAAATTTGAGGGACATTTACCTTTTGGTTTCATCTACCAGTGAGTCAGACTGTGCTAGTGTGAATTCCTAGGTATATTTTGCAATTAGTTACTCTTTGTTTGTTTGCTTTTCCTACAACACTGCCATGCCTTCTCCTGACCTCTGGTTTCCTAGAGCTCTCCTTTGGGCTCCCCATTTAGCTTAATTTTCTGAGTGCTGGAACCTACATTCCTAAAAGATCTTTCTTTGTGCTCTCCATCAGAATCTGTCTCCATAGTAACATTTTCTGATCCGAATGAGAAATTAACCCAAATAAATAATCGTCTAATGATTAAATTATTATCCTTACAGCAAGCATATGGGGAGGAGAAGATTGTATAAGGGACTCCTTAGTACCTTTAAAATAATGCCATATCACTTCAGGGTTTGTGCCAGATCTGGATTTACTAACTTTTGATGACAGACCAAAATTTCCTCACTGACAAACTGGGGCTCAAAATATCTTTTCCATGAATTTGTGAGAATTAGTGAAGTTTTCCAAAAAAGCGTCTAGTATTGTGCCTCACACAACAAAGATGCTCAGTAAGTAGTGACAGGAGATTTGACTTTGGGTGGTGGGCACATGGTCCTATATACAGATTTTATAAATTAGTAATCCACACGTGAAACGTATATGTTCATGTTGAGTAATGTCAACCCAATAAAATTTAAAAAAGACAATCTATTAGAATAATGGAAAAAGGGTGACTTTTTAATCAAGGTAACATAAGCTCCAGTCCCAGAATTGTGATGAATTTAGGGAAATCACACTGCCTCTCTCAGCCACAGTTCCCTTCTCCGTTAAATGGAAATAATATCTATTTTCACTATACTATCTGTTGTACAAAGTTGATGCTTAAATTAGACAACCCAGTATAACCCTATTTAAATTATGTAGCCCCCCAAAATGCTCATCTTGTTCCTGCCTCTGAGTATGGGATGGGAGGGAAAGTGATGAAGGGTAAGAACCATATATCTAGAACAAAACTAACCTGCAGGTAAACTTTTTGCTCTTTAGTGTAATAGGAAAATTAGAATATTCATATATTAAGGTGATAAATATTTTACTTTAGTAATGATAGAAACATGTCAAAATACATCAGAAGGTAAATACATAAGTAGAAAAAACTAACATTAGAGTGTTAAATGTTACTGTCTTTCATTGATGATGCTATAAAAAAATTTTTCTTTCTTGGATTTTCCAAATTATCTATAATGAGGTTATATTTTTTATAGGTTTCAGTGGAAGTAGGTGAATATCCAGCTTTTAGTACCACACTAAGCCTGAGAGAGGGTTATGCTCATTGAAGAAGGGGAACACGCATATTAAAATGATGTCATTGTCAATGGTCTTCTTGGCACAGTGGACAATGCATCAGTCTCATAAAATGATGTCATTGTCTGAAATACCTTTGCTACCTGCTTCAGGGACCATGTTAGTTTTTGTTTGTTTTAAACAAGCTTTTGGTAAACATCGCTTATTAATAGACTTAGGACCTAATTAATACGTGTAATTTCTTTTTAGGTGTATATTAATAAAATTTGGTCATTTTAAATGACATCAAACATATCAAGTACCTAGAAATTACTATAACAAAAATGTGCAAAACCTGTACAATAAGTTTATAGAAATAAGCTAATCCTAAAATTGGTATGAAAATACAAAGGAGAAAAATAGTAAAGGTGGTTTTGAAAAAGGCAAAAACAATAGTTATTAACCAGTGTTACTCTAATAAATTTTTTTCTTTATTGAAGTATTACATATGTGTCCTTATCACCCTATCACCCCCCTACCCCACCCTGCTCATGCCCTCACCCCCCCTAGTGTCTGTGTCCATTGCATGCATACAAGTCCTTTGGTTGATCTCTCTCCCTTCCCCCCACCTTCCCCTGCCTTCCCTCTAAGGCTTGATGGTCTGATCGATGCTTCTCTGTCTCTGGATCTGTTTTTGTTCATCAGTTTATGTTGTTCATTGTATTCCACAAATGAGTGAGATCATGTGATATTTATCTTTCTCTGACTTACTCCGCTTAGCATAATGCTCTCCAGGTCCATCCATGATGTTGAAAAACAATAAAATAAAAGTTTTCCCAAAAGAAAAGAAAAAACTGGAAGAGTTTCATTGTCAGTTATCAAAACCAATTACAGAACTATTGTGATTTAGACTGCACTGATGAAGAATAGAATAGAATAGAATCATTGACTAGATTAATTTACTTCAAAGCTAAAAGTAAAAATTGACACAGTGATGCAACTCCAGAGAGCGAGAGAAAGAAAAGAAAGAGAGAGAGAAAGATTGAGAGAGAAATTAAGAGATTGATTGGTTCTTGTTTCTCTCTGTAATTCCAGATTCATATATCCCAGTATAGACTAGGTCAAATATTTTTTTTCTAATATTTATATGAAATCTCAGATTTTGCATTTTCTAAAACAACTCTTGATATTTTTAGACTTTTCTTCAATGTATGTCTCTCTCAATTAGTAAATGATTTTACAATCCTTTTCAACCAAAAATATGGGTGCAATTCTTCATTAGTTTTTCTAACTATACTCTCTTTTTATTTTAATCTTATCTACCATTGACAATGTAGGCCAAACTACATTTATCTCTCAAACAAAACAAAACAACAGTTTACTAATTGATTTTCCTTTTTTTAAAAAAAATATATATTTTATTGATTTTTTACAGAGATGAAGGGAGAGGGATAGAGAGTTAGAAACATCCATGACAGAGAAACACTGATCAGCTGCTTCCTGCACACCCCCTCCTGGGGATGTGGCTGCAACCAAGGTACATGCCCTTGACTGGAATCGTACCTGGGACCCTTCAGTCTGCAGGCCAACTCTCTATCCACTGAGCCAAAGCAGTTAGGGCACTAATTGATTTTCTATTCCATTTTTGCCCACTTCTTTACGGTCAATTCTCAACACAACAGTCTGACACTTAAAAAACATATATCACACTTCTGTACAATAATAATAATATAATGATAATCCTATCAATAATAGACAAGCATTGTAATTAACCGTAACTTCGCTACCCTTCCCATTGGCTAATCAGGGCGATATGCAAATTAACTGCAAACTAAGATGGCGGCTAATTTGCATACTTCAGGCAGATTCCGCTGCGCCACCCAAGGCGGGATCTTGGCCTGCTGTGTCTTAGGTGGGGCGGGCAGAGCGAGCGGCAGCATGTCCGAGCTGCTGTCCACCCTAGCGCGGATCCGGGCCTGCCGTGTCTTGGGCAGGGTGGGCAGTAGCAGATCTGAGCGGCCATTTGCCCCAGCGCAGGATCCGGGCCTGTGGTTTCTTGGGCGGGGTGGGCGGGGCGGGCAGGGCGGGCAGGGCGAGTGGCAGTGTGATCCGTGAGAGGACACAGGTTGGGCTGAGGGACCCCCCTTCCCTGCCAGTGCAAAAATTTTTGTGCACGGGCCTTCTAGTAATAAATAATAATCTAAGAAAATAATTGCTCCCTTTCTAAGTTCTGCATATGCTTTCTCTTACCTACTATACTATTATACCCAGATTCACTAAGATTTTTAAATTATTTTTCTAGTTCCATAAACATACACATTTTAATGCTATAAAGGATATTCCAGGCAAAGGGGATAGATACTTTGTTCAAAGTATTTTAAAGACTATACCCTTTGCCTGAAATGCCCTTTAACTTAATCTTTGCTTGGCCATATTTTTATTATGACCACAGCTTTCTTGCTACTTTCTTCACCTGGCCAGTTCATTTAAAGTAAAATCTTATATACCTAGGCTGCTATTTCATTTTCAACAAAATACATATAATCTGACATTTATTTATTCACACAACAACCCAATAGAATTTAAACTTCTCATAAATAGGAACCATGTTCTATTTGTATCCCTGACACCTAAAGTAGTATCTACCATATGTAAGGTTTTTTTTTTTTATATTTATTGTTAAATCTTGAATGAATGATATTTTGCAATGAAAAGGCATATTTTGACAAGACCAGTAACTGATAAGGGTTAGAATATTACTCATGGAATAAATAGGAAAAAGAGTCAAACCAAGTTAAAATATTATAACAGCCCCATTGAGCAGAACTAGTTATCTAATCACAGAAGAAATGTGTAATAAGCATTTACAATAGCAACATCCTCCTTACAACTGTTAAAGGAAGATTAATTTTTTTCTCTAGTAAACTATATAATAAAAGGCTAATGCAGTCTACCAAACAGCAGAACAACTGATTGCTATGATGCTCACTGACCACCAGGGGGCAGACACTCAACACAGGAGCTGCCCCCTGGTGGTCAGTGCGCTCCCACAGAGGGAGTGCTGCTTAGCCAGAAGCTGGGCTCACAGCTGGTAAGGCTGGCAAGCGCAACAGTGGTGGCGGGAGCCTCTCCCGCCTCTGCAGCAGCACTGAGGATGTCCAACTGCCAGCTTAGGCTCGCTCCTCCCAGGGGGAGTGGGCCTAAGTGGGGAGCAGGCCTAAGCCATCAGTTGGACATCCCCTGAGGGCTCCTGGAATGCAAGTGGGTTCGGGCCGAGCTGAGGGATCCTCCCAAGTGCATGAATTTCATGCACCGGGCCTCTCGTTATTATAGAAGATTAAGAGGATATGCACAGTGTTCCACCAGCACTTGCACATTGCTGACCTAATATTGGTGACTGTGTTTCTATCTTCTATACCTCTACATGTCTAGCACATTAGTGATAATGGTCTCATTGAGATATTGGATGATATCATGGGTGAGGTCTAAAATTTGGATAAATATATTATCTCTCAGAGAAGGAATACAAGGCCATGAATATTAACATTTTAAACATTTAAAATTGGAGAATTAAATGAGACCCTAATATTTCCAGGTACCAAGTAGGAAACTAAATGTTCCAAATCCTATCTAATAAAGAGGTAATATGCAAAATGACTGTCACACCCTCACACAAGATGGCTGCCCCCTTGTGGTCACAAGAGGGCCACCACAAGATGGCCGGCAGGGGAGAGAAGTTGTGGGCAATCAGGCCAGCAGGGTAGGGCAGTTAGGAGTGACCAGGCCAGCAGGGGAGGGCAATTGTGGACAACCAGGCCAGTAGGAGTGGACAGTTGGGGGTGACCAGGTCAGCAGGGGAGGGCAGTTGGTGGTGACCGTGCTGGCAGGGGAGCAGTTAGGTGTCAATCAGGCTTGCAAGCAGAAGCAGTTAGGAGCAATCAGGCAGGCAGGCAAAGGGTTGGGAGCCAGCAGTCCCAGATTGTTAAAGGGATGTCCGACTGCCAGTTAGAGGGATGTCCTATGGGATCAGGCCTAAACCGGCAGTCAAACATCCCCCAAGGGGTCCCAAATTAGAGAGGGTGCGGGCTGGGCTGAGGGACACCCCTCCCCCAGTGCATGAATTTTATGCACTGAGCCTCTAGTGTTAAGTATAAACCTTAGTCTTTTTTTTAAATATATTTTATTGGATTTTTACAGAGAGGAAGGGAGAGGGATAGAGAGTTAGAAACATCGATGAGAGAGAAACATCGATCAGCTGCCTCCTGCGCATTCCCCAATGGGGATGTGCCCGCAACCAAGGTACATGCCCTTGACCGGAATCAAACCTGGGACCCTTGAGTCCACAGGCTGATGCTCTATCCACTGAGCCAAACCAGTTAGGGCAAACCTTAGTCTTATACAATGTGGAGAGAGGGCAAAAATAAGCCAACTTATGAAATTCAATTTGGAAATCGAGTTGATCATCAGCTACTTCACAAAATTATAAGTGAAGCTGGCACTTACTATATTTTGATATTTTGTTCAGATCTGTTTTAACACCTCAGTGTGAAATTCTGGTGTATACATACATAATTGATAAAATGAAGTAGAATTTACAATAAATTTTTGCTTATTAACATTTCCTCTGCAAAGGAATATGCCAAAGGGAAAAATTACTCATAGTATTCTTCCTCTTATAGAAATTTATCTCAGAGTGGAATGAAATAATTACATGTTTTTTCACATATTTTGAGTAGCTGCATTGGTATAGGACCTTGATACTTGTACAACATTTTACTGTCATACTAACCCAAGCCACTTGTATTAGGATCTTAAATTGTCCTTTTGTTCAAACCTAAGTAGGTGTGATAAGTACCTGCTGTTTATTTTAACTGAAACTTAGATAGGATACTTTGCTTTAAATGAATCTCCTTTTAAACTGTAGTAATGAAAAATAGTATATAATAAGCACTATTTATTTTCTTTTTATTGTGAAAACCACAGCCTATTCAAACAATGTAGCTTTATTTACTGCTTACATTGCCACTATTTAACTTATTCTAAATATTACTGATAAACCAATATTAAAGCAATAGAAAATAAATGTTTAAGGATAACCAGCATTCTATGATTCAAATAATTCAGTGTTCATAAATTAATTTTTTTTCTCTATGAGAAAAGGTTATGTTATCACAAGACAATGTAAATCACATAAAATATGTAGTTTAGATCTATATTCTCATGAATAACATGTAATAGAAGAGAATTAGACAATTCAAGAAAATGCTTAGTCTCAGTTATTGAAGTGAAAAAAGGATAAAATAATCATCAGGTAATCTAAATATCTGTAATACTTTATCTAGGACTATATTTGAGGCTATGGTAGAACTATTAATCATAATGAAAGTTGTAAATTACTATTTGTGATTTTATTTCATTTTCTTTTGCCTAGCAGTTGTTTTTTTATTCCCATCCTGTTTCATTCTTCTAAGGAGATAATCCTATATGAATTCCCCTTCTCATATTAAAGATATAAATATTTGTTAAGAAATAAGGAATGAGATCTTGCCAGCTCTTATATAATACTCTTATAAGTGTATGGATATGGATTTATTTATCACCATAAATACTTATGTGTTTACCATATGCCTTTAAACCAAGATTCATATATAGTTTCAAAATATCAATATAATTTTCTCATTATTTTTTCTTTAAACTAAGAGCACTTAAGATAATGTATTATTCTCAAACATACTATAATACAATAATCATTAAGAAGAGCAAAGTATTATACATTGTATTTAATAAGTTTTTTACATTGTTAAAAACTGTAATACATTAGTTTCAATAAATACACTAGAGTTTATATTTTAAGGTACAACTACTTGATGGTATAGCTCACGTTTTACATTAATAAAGCATTGAAATTCAGGGTAACTATTTTATGGGATGAGTCAATCACTTAAGAATCATGATGTGGAATATCATCCAAGTACTCTTCCTCCTTAGAATAAAAGAATCATCCTTAGAAAGAATGTTGTTTAGATCACATGTGGCACATAAAGATGTGATATTTAAGTGTGTGTGCACCATATACAGTTAACAAACCCTAACAGATTTAGTAAGGATCTCTCCCCAGATCTCAATTAATGGTATGTAGAATAACAATTGTAGAGGATTAGAGGAATCCATTTATGTTTGGCCTCAGACTTAAAAGCTCCTGTCATTTCTTTATATACTCACATGATAACTGAATTAAAAAAAAAATAACAAAACACAAATCTACATATTTCTCCCTTCTTTCTTGGGATAAGCATCAGTTCCTTGTAGAATGAGCCTAAAAAGTTGGCAATGAACTGTCAATACCTAAACACTGTTATAAAATTATTACAAATATTTCCTTCTAATTTTATTCTAACCACTGACTATATAATCTGTGCTGTGTTATTGAACTCTATCTCAGCAATGGTCAATCTATTTCCTGAACTATGCTGGTTGAAAGCTGAAATCCTGGAAGACTTCCCTTATTGATACCTCTATTCTGCCTCTTAATAGCTGCTTGATTTTTGGTAATTTTCTTAATTTATCTGCATATCAGATTACCTATTTGTAAGGTAGACATGACACTGCTATGCAACTGCTATGATTTGACTCTTTTGCCCTTAAAAATTCATTGGAATCCTCACCCTCGATTATGGTCTTAGGAGATGGGGCCTTTGGGAGGTGCTTAGGTCATGAGGTTGGAACCCTCTTGCCTGGGATTAGTGCCCTATAAAAGAAACTCCAGTGGGATCTTGCCCTGTCTACCATGTGAGGAGGCAACAGCTGTGAAGCAGGAAGAGGGCAGTCACCAGAAGGTGACCATGCTGGTGCCTTGGTCATGAATTTCTGAAATCTGTGAACAATAAATTTCTGTTGTTTATAAGCTACCCCATTGGTGATATTTGTTATAGCAGCCTAAACTGACTAAGATAGACACTTTACATCCTATTCAAGTTTGATTATTCAGGATAGCTAGAATATATGCTTCACAAATGACTCCAAATTCTTAGAGGCTTACTATAACCAAGATTTATTGCTCACTCACTATCTTTCTCAGACCTTGATAATTCCCTATAAAAGTCTCCATGGAATAATACAATACCTAGTTTGGTACAGGCTTTACTACTCTGTGGGTGCATTACTCGGAATATGAAATCTATTTGGTCAACATGGCATGGGAAAATGGAACTTGATTGTTAATAATTAAACAGTGCTTTTTTTTAAGTTCTAAAGTGATATTTGTAACATTTCCTTGGTCACACACCACATCTAATATAAAATAAGACAGTATTATGTGTCCCTTCATGAATTAGAAATATAGATAATATACTAATGAACTTTTATCTCATGATCAGATTACTCATGAATTAACACTGATTATTCTTCAATAAAGAACATCTCCCATTGTGGGTAGAGCATCACTTTGGAATGAGAGAGATAACACCGTCTTTACATAATAGCTATCACATTGAACAATTTATGCAACCTTTTCTAGCCCTGTTTATTTTTTGTCAAATGATGATGATGCTCTTCCTCTTACAGTGCTCTTATGGGCATTAAAGGAATTGAATTAATGTATGAAAATCTTCTGGTACAATTCCTCACATATTTAGTAAAAGGTCTTTAATATTGGGGAAATATTGAGTGTGGACACACAGATGCACAAGTATTAGGAGGAACTAATTCTTATTAATCTCTTCAGTCAATAGCCTCTGATCTGTGAAAATAACCATATAGTGCGTATATCCTGATATTTCCTTTTTTTGTGTGTGCATGCATGCTGGAGTATGTGTGTTTTGAGGGTTGATGATAGGAGATATATTTGTGTGTTTATATATACATATGTATGTGTGGATAGATAGATAGATAGATAGATAGATAGATAGATAGATAGACAGACAGATAGGTGAATAGTTTATGACTTGATTTTACTGGACATAGGGAAAGACCCCCAAGTGCCATAATGCATATGAAAGCCCAGATTCTTCCATAAGATTGTTGGAAATTGCAGGAAACTAGACCCTACAAAGAATAGATTGTAGGGGGTCTTTTAGGGTGAAATAATGTACCTTCTTTACCTTGCAACTTTCTCTATATAGAGAGCTGTTTCTTACGTTTTCAAAGGGTAGATATCATTAAACTAGGAGATAATCCTATATAATAAAACCACAGTATGCAAATTGTCCCCTCAACCCGGAGTTCTTCTGGGTATTCGACCGGGGGGGGGGGGGGGGGGGTGAGGCTGGCCAGAGGAAGGGAAGGAGGCCTTGACTGGGGGAAGGGAGGGAGGCCCCAGCAGGTGGCAGTAGGTGACTGGGGAAGGGAGGGAGCACCCGCCATGAACTGGGCCTCTAGTCATTTATAAAAATCTTTAGAAAGCTTATCTAACTGAATGAGAATTAGATCCAGATATGTTCTAATTTCCATCATATTTCTTTTTTCAAAATATATTTTTATTGATTTCAGAGAGTAAAAGAAAGGTGGAAAGGGAGAGATACATCAATGATGAGAGAGTATCATTGATAGGCTGCCTCCTGTAAGCCCCACACTGGGGATCTAGCCCACAACCTGGGCATGTGCCCTGACCAGGAATTGAATTGTGACCTCCTAGTTCAGTAATGGCGAACCTTTTGAGCTCGGCGTGTCAGCATTTTGAAAAACCCTAACTTAACTCTGGTGCCGTGTCACATATAGAAACTTTTTGATATTTGCAACCATAGTAAAACAAAAACTTATATTTTTGATATTTATTTTATATATTTAAATGCAATTTAACAAAGAAAAATCAACCAAAAAAATGAGTTCGCATGTCATAGGTTCGCCATCACTGTCCTAGTTCATAGGTAGAAGCACTACCACTGATCCAAGCCAGGGAGGGCCCCAGCATATTTCTTAAGCCATACATCATTCAACTTGTGTAACACGGTCAGGTAAAAAAAATAAAAGAATTCTGTCTCAATTTATATTACTCTGAGACTTTAAGATCTTTAATTTGTGTGTGGTAAGGCATTAATTTTTACATCCAAGGTATCAGCTCATTGATTTCCTGCATATGCATAATAATTATGAGATTCTAAGCTGCATAGAAAATTTCATAGAACACAAATTTGCAAAGTTCAAATGAATAATGTACATTCTGAGGATACATGGATATAAAGAAACACATGTAGTTATTTACTTACCACAGTTATTTATTTATTACCAGTTAGTTCTTGAGCATCTATTATGTGCTAGGTCTACTGATATACCAATAGAATAGAATAGAATTTTATATATTATGCAAATTGTCCCCTCGGGCAGTTGTTTCACCAGGAGTTCTACCAGGAGACCGGGAGTTCGACCACTTGCTATGACCTGTGCTGACCACCAGGGGGTGGCGTGGAACATGGCAGATGTCGGTGATCCGGCGCCTATGCATGGGGCTGCGACCTTTCGCTGGCTACCTTGGGGTGAGATGGATGGATTTGCGGTGAGAATGAGGGGTGTCTGCCAAGCTTGCTCTCACTCTCCCTACTCCCTCCCCCAGAAAAACAAGGCTCATGCATCAGAGAAGCCCCCGCGCTCAGGTACTGCGGGCGCCCACCCCACACCCGTGCGGCCTCTTCTGGGTGAGCCAGGCCGCAGCCACCAGAACCACAGGCTCGTCGGGCTCCCAGTGGGTTCACGCAGGAGCCAGTCTGTGAGGCTGGCTGGGAGAGAGCATGCTGCCTGTCTGGCTTCCATGTGGTGCTGCTGAGCGGCCCAGAGGCTCATGTTGTGCCCCAGCCCATGGCGTCCGGCTGTGCTCACCACATCTCCGCATGGCAACTCGGGCACCATGACTCAGGTGGAGGGGGATGTGTGCGGGTCCAGGGGCCCAGGTGCTGCCCAGAGCCCAGAGGTCAGCTGGGACTTGCCCTTCCATGCCAGACGCTCCCACATCGATCACCAGCCAGGCCTAGGGGCCACACCCATGCACTAATTTTGAGCACTGGGCCTCTAGTATCTACACTAATAAAAGAGAAACATGCAAATTGGTGTCACTCTACTATGCCCACCAGCCAATCAGAGTGACTATGCAAATTAACCCAGCAAATATGGCAATTAATTTGCATAGACTAGCACGGAGCGAAGACTGAAGGCTCTGGCCAGAGTGAAGACTGAAGACGGAGCAGCCAAGCCTCGCTGCAGCCGCAGTGGAGAAGCCAAGCCTCAAAGGCCTGGGTCCCCGGTGCTGGAGGAAAACTGGTGCCAGCAGGCAGGGGAAGGAAGGCCTATTGCGGGAATCTTCGTGCAACGGGCTTCTAGTAATATAATATCCTATATAATAAAAGCCTAATATGTTAAGTGTCTGGGCATCCTATCGTCTGTTCAACCAATCAGAGCTAATATGCTAATGATATGCTAAGGCTGCTTAACCACTCGCTATAACGTGCACTGACCACTGGGGGGAGACAGTCGACCAGTCAACCAGTCGCTATGACATGCACTGACCATCAGTGGGCAGATGCTCTAACTGGTAGGTTAGCTTGCTGCTGGGGTCCACCCGATTGGGACTAAGACAGGCTGTACATGCCCTGGAATCCTCCCGCAGCCCCTCCCCGGCTGGCCAACCTCCTGTGTCCCTCCCCGGCCCCGATCATGCACCAGTGGAGTCCTTCAGCCTTGCCTGTGCACTCTTGTAATCTGGGACCCCTCGGGGAATGTCAGAGAGCTGGTTTTGGCCCCATCCTGCAAGACAGGCTGAGGGACCCCACTGACACGAATTCGTGCACCAGGCATATAATATGATATGATATGATATAATTTATATAATTCATGTAATTCATATTCATATAAATTAATATAAAATAAATAATATATAAGTAATATAATATGTAATTAATATATAATATAATAATAAAATAAATATAGTGTAATTAAATATAATATAATTAATATAATCCTATATAATAAAGAGGTAATATGCAAATTAACCCTCACACCCTCATAAGATGGCTGCCAAAGACCAGGCTATCAAGAGGGCTAGTGAGGGACAACCAAACAACTGAATAAGCAGGTTGCATGGGGTGACCAGGCCAGCAAGGGGGGTTAGTGAGGGACAATCAAATGACTGAACAAGTAGGCTGCATGAGGCAACCAGGCCAGCAGGGGGTTTAGTGAGGGGTGACCAGGCTGGCAGGGTGGCAGTAAGAGGCGACCAGGCGAGTGGGGGGGCGGCAGTTATGAGCAACCAGGCCAGCAGAGGGGCAGTTAGGGGCGACCAGGCAGGTAGGCAGGAGAGTGATTAAGAGCCAGTGGTCCAGGATTGTGAGAGGGATGTCTGACTGCTGGTTTAAGCCTGGACAGGACATTCCCCAAGGGGTCCTGGATTAGAGAGGGTTCATGCTGGGCTAAGGGAACCCCCCTATGCATGAATTTTGTGCACTGGGCCTCCACTCTATATATATAAAGCCAGTGACCAGAACGACATAATGACCAGAACAACTAGTCACTATGATGCCCACTGCTGTCGTTATGATGCCCACTGCTGTCGTTATGATGCCCACTGCAGGTAGCAAACCAACCTTATCTGGAGTTGGGGCCAGCCAATCTGAGGGTGGGGCTGGCCAGCCAACCTCCTGCAACCCCTCCCCCTAGTCGGCCCCACCCCTGATTGGCCTCTCCCAACTCTATCGAGGGTGGGGTAGCTGGCCAACCCCCCCCCACAGCCCCACCCCCTCCCAGCCCCACCACCTATGGGCCCTCGCCACCCTGATTGGCCCACAGCCCTTCCCCCTGGCTGCCCCTGCCCCTGATTGCTCCCCTATCCCAATAGGGGACAGGGCTGGTGGCCAACCTCCTGCAGCCTCTACCCCAACCTGGCCCACCCCAGATCACCACCCCACCCCAGGTCAGCCCCCCACCCAGATCAGGGCCAAGTCATACTGGCTAACTGCCTATGGCCCCTCCCCATGGCTGGCCCCATGCCCGATGGGCCCCCACCACGCCGATCGGCCCATAGCACCTACCCCCAGCCAGTCCTTCCCTTGATTGCCCTCCCTACCACAATAGGGGGCAGGGCTGGCCAGCCAACAGCCTGCCACCCCTCCCCACAGCTTGTCCCACCCCTAATGGGCCCCCACCACCCTGATTGACCTGCAGGCCCATCCCCCACATAGCTCTGCCCCTGATCAGCTCCCTTGTTTTGATCAGTGGCAGGGCAAGTTGGCCAACCACCCATGGCCCCTCCCCTAGGCCACCTACCCCCAATAAGCCCCCTCACCCCATTTGTGGGCAGGGCCTTCCAGCCAATTGCCCATGGCCACTCTTACCAACTGTCCTGGCCCTGATCAGCGTGATCGGAGTGGGCCAGCTGGCCAAAATCCCGCCATCTCCTCCTTCCAACAGGCCCGGCCCCAATCCTCTGATTGGGGCCTGGCTGGTCAAACCCCACCCATGCACAAATTTGTGCACTGGGCGTCTATTATGATATAATAATCCTATCTAATAAAAGAGAAACATGGTAATTAGCCATAACTCCGCTACCCTTCCCATTGGCTAATCAGGGAGATATGCAAATTAACTGCCAGCCAAGATGGCGGCCGGCAGCCAGGCAGCTTGAAGCGAACATGAGGCTTGCTTTCTTCAGTGACGGAGGACTCCAATGTTCCCCACCTGCCGCTGCCGGCCTCTGAGCTTGCAGTTTGAAACATTGTTACAAATATAGAAGCTAAACAAAACCCCAGAAACCTGCTTTCAGCCAGCCGGAATCTCAGAGCTGGAGTTGAAACAGTGTTTCGATTATAGAACCCAAACAAACCAGATACCTGCTTTCAGCAGCCGAGGCCTAAGAGCTGGAGCCAAGCCTCAGAGCTAAAGCTGGCCCAGAATAAAAAAGAAAAAGAAAAAAAGGAGTGGTTGGGAGCTTCAGTCACCCGCCAGCCTGCAAACAGCCCTCAGCCCCTCACCCAGACTGGCCAGGCACCCAAGCGGGGACCCCCACTCTAATCCAGGACACCCTTCAGGGCAAACCAGCCAGCCCCACCCATGCACCAGGCCTCTTTCCTATATAGTAAAAGGGTAATATGCCTCCCAGCACCGGGATCAGCAGAGCCGTGAGGCCTCCCAGCACCAGGATCAGCATGACAGGGGTAGTCCCCAAACCCCCTGATCGCCCTGAGGCTCTGTGTGTGACAGGGGGCAGAGCCACAACCTCCCTATCCACCCTGCTCTGCTCATGACAGGGGAAGGCGCCCCAACCCCCTGATCAGCCCTGCTCTGTGCCTGATAGGGGGAAGCTCCCCAACCCCCTGATCGCCCTGCAGCTCTGTGTGTGACAGGGTGCGGCGCCCTAACTCCCCAATTGGCCCTGCTCTGAGCCTAACCAGGGGCTGCACCCAGGGATTGGGCCTGCCCTCTGCCACCCGGGAGCAGGCCTAAGCCAGTAGGTTGTTATCTCCCGAGGGGTCCCAGACTGCGAGAGGGCACAGGCCGGGCTGAGGGTCCCCCCCTCCCCCCAGAGTGCACATATTTTGTGCACCGGGCCTCTAGTATACCATAACATAACATAACATAACATAACATAACATAACATAACATAATTAATTTAATATAACAAATATAGTTAATATAATAAATATCTATACTAATAATAAACAAATATGTACATTGGCCATGCCTTCACAATGCCCCATAGCTAATCAGGAAGGAATATGCAAATTAGCGGAACAAAGATAGCGGCAGCCATGGAGCCAGCCAAAGTAGGCGGAGATTTGGGCTGCCCAGGCTGGCTGCCAAGGGAGGGGCCTGAAAACAGCCCTCAGCCCCTTACCCAGGCTGTCCACGCCCTCAAGGGGTGAGGGTCCCCACGGGGGGGTGTTGCCACCCTGCAAACTTCCATCACCCCCTCACCCAGGCTGGCCAGGCACCCCAGTAGGGATCCCCACCCTGAAGGGGGTGTGGCCAGCCTGAAAACAGCCCTCAGCCCCTTACCTAGGCTGAGCATGCCCTCAAGGGGTGAGGGTCCCTACTGGGGGATGTTGTCACCCTGCAAACTTCCATCAGCCCCTCACCCAGGCTGGCCACACCTCACAGCAGGGACCCTCACCCCATGGGGGCATGGCTGGCCTGCAAACAGCCCCAGCCCCTCACCCAGGCTGGCACCATCCCAAGTTGAGTCCCCCCACCCCAATGGGGGTGTGGCCAGCCTTCAAACCACCACAGGACCCGCGCCCAGGCTGCCCCGCCACCCAAAGGAACCCCCACCTTGGTCTGGGACACCGTTCAGGGCAAACCAGCCAGCCCCCACCCATGCACCAGGCCTCTATCTGTACTAATAACAGGGTAATAAGCTAATTAGACTGGGAAACCTTCCAGGAAACTGTCTAGATCAGCTGTGGGCAAACTACGGCCCGCGGGCCACATCCGGCCCATTTGAAATGAATAAAACTAAAAAAAAAAAAAAAAAAAAAAAAAAAAAGACCCGTACCCTTTTATGTAATGATGTTTACTTTGAATTTATATTAGTTCACACAAACCCTCCATCCATGCTTTTGTTCTGGCCCTCCGGTCCAGTTTAATGACCCATTGTGGCCCTCGAGTCAAAAAGTTTGCCCACCCCTGTTCTAGACGTTCTGTACAAAGCCATGGTGGTGGGGCCAAGGTAGAGGCTGTTAAGGCCAACAGGGGAGGACAGTTGTGGGTGATCAGGCCAGGATGGGATGGCAGTTGTGGGTTATCGGGCCAGAGGGAAGGGCAGTTTGGGACAAGCAGGCCATCAGTGGGGGGCAGTTGGGGGTGATCAGGCTGGCGGGGGGTGCAGTTGGGTGGGAGCAGGCCGGCAAGCATAGTGGTTAGGGATAATCAGGCAGGCAGCCAGGTGATTGGTTGGAAGCCAGCAGTCTTGGATTATGAGAGGGATGTCCAACTGCCAGTTTATATCCCCCAAGGGGTCCCAGATTTGAGAGGGTGCAGACCGGGCTGAGGGACACCACCCTGTGCACTGGGCCACTAGTATATATTATGATATAATTATATAATTATAATATAATGTAATATCCTATCTAATAATAGACAAACATGGTAATTGACCATACCTTCGCTACGCCTCCCATGGGCTAATCAGCATGATATGCAAATTAACCACCAACAAATATGGCGGCTAATTTGCATAATGCAGGCAGGGCAGGACAGCGTGAACCATCAGCGCACTGCCATCCAGGGCGGGCCGGCTGCCCCGGGACCCCATTGGCAGGTCCCAGGGTGGCAAGGCACGACCGCCCCAGAAGCCCCAGCAGCCAGCCTGCCTTGCTGCCCCGGGACCCCATCGGCGGTCCCAGGCGGCAAGGCATGCCCGCCCCAGAAGCCCCAGAATCTGCCTGACATGGTAGTAACTCTATCAGTAAGCACTCTGAAAGTCAGTGGCATAAATGCACCAATTAAAAGACAGATTATGAGGGTGAATCAAAAACAAAACCCAATTTAAATATAAAGACACATATAGATTAAACGTTAATGAATTAAGCTGAAGCCTGTTTTGCTCAGTGGATAGAGCATTAGGGGTCCCAGGTTTGATTTCAGTCAAGGGCATGTACCTCAGGTGCTGGCTTGATCCCCAGTCCCTATCAAAGCATGTTCAGGAGGCAACCAATCAATGTGTCTCTCTCTTTCCCTTCACTCTCTCTAAAATTCAATGGAAAAATATCCTTGGATGAAGATTAACAAAAACAAAGTAAATGGATTAAGTAACATTAAAGAGATTATAAGAAAAATATATTCCGATTTTGTTATTTGTATAATGGTTATGTTTAAATTATTAACACCTAAGAAATTGGGTGAAGGGTACATATAATATGCTGTAGTATTTTATAGTTTTTTTTAAATGTATGAGATTATTTCAAATTAAAATATTAAAAAATTAAAGATTAATAAAATATTCAAATGTGAATGCATTACATGAAAAATCTAATTGCTTCTAGCATAATTGATTAAATTTTGCTAAAATTTACAAGGGTTCAATTAAATATCTTAATTCTAAATGATATAATAGAAAATATATAATAGTGCACTTATAAGCACTTATCTGAAAATAAAAATTTAAAGAAGTGAATTTAAAGAAGGGATTAGCCAAAGAAAATATATGCACAACCCCTGGACACAGACAACAGTATGGTGATGGCCAGAGAGAAGTGGGGGGCAAGAGCTGGATAGAGGGGGAAAACGGGGGAAATAGGGACATCCTATATCCTATCTAATAAAAGAGAAACATGGTAATTGGCATACAACCACTACCATTCCCATTGGCTAATCAGGGCAATATGCAAATTAACTGCCAGCCAAGATGGCGGCCGGCAACCTGACAGCTTGAAACTAACATGAGGCTTGCTTGCTTCCGTGACGGAGGACTCCAACGTTCCCCACCTGCCCCGCCTGCCGCTGCAGGCCTCTGAGCTGAAACTCTAAGTAACTATGTAACAAATATAGAAGCTAAACAAAACCCCAGAAACCTGCTTTAGTCCGGGCTTCAGCCAGCAGGATTGCAACATTGCAAGCAAAGGCCAGAAACCTACTGTCAGCAGCGGAGGCCTAAGAGCTGGAGCCAAACCTCAAAGCTAAACCCGGCGCAGAATAAAAAAGGAAAAAAAAAGAAAATAAGCAGCGGTTGGGAGCTTCAGTCATCCCCAGCCTGAAAACAGCCCTTAGCCTCTCACCCAGACTGGCCAGACACCCCAGTGGGGACCCCCACCCTGAAGGGTGTGTGACCAGCTGCAAACAGCCATCATCCCCTCACCCAGGCTGGCCAGGCACCCCAGTGGGGACCCCCACCCTGAAGGGTGTGTGACCAGCTGCAAACGGCCATCATCCCTTCACCCAGGCTGGCCAGGCACCCCAGTGGGGACCCCCACCCTGATCAAGGACACCCTTCAGGGAAAACCAGCCGGCACCCACCCGTGCACTAGGCCTCTACCCTATATAGTAAAAGGGTAATATGCCTCCCAGCACCGGGATAAGCAGAGCCGCGAGGCCTCCTGGCACTGGGATCAGCGTGACAGGGGGCAGCGCCCAAACCCCCTGATCGCCCTGAGGCTCTGTGTGTGACAGGGGGCGGGGCCACAACCTCCCTATCCACCCTGCTCTTTTTGTGACAGGGGAAGGCGCCCCAACCCCCTGATCAGCCCTGCTCTGTGCCTGATAGGGGGGAGCTTCCCAACCCCCTGACCGCCCTGCGGCTCTGTGTGTGACAGGGTGTGGCGCCCCACGCCCCTCCCCCCACGGGCCCTGCTCTGTGTGTGACAGGGTAGAGCCATAACCTCCTCATCGGCCCTGCCCTGAGTGTGAGAGTGGCGGTGCCTCAACCCCCTGATTGGCCCTGCTCTGTGGGTGATAGAGGGTGCGCCCCAACCCCTTGATTGGCCCTGCTCTGTGCGTGACAGGGTACAGAGCCCCAACCCACCTGATGGGCCCTGCTCTGTGAGTGACAGGGGGCAGTGCCCCAACCCCCTGATTGGCCCTGCTCTGTGCGTGACAGGGTACAGAGCCCCAACCCACCTGATGGGCCCTGCTCTGTGAGTGACAAGGGGCAGTGCCCCAACCCCCTGATTGGCCCTGCTCTGTGCATGACGGGGTGGCACCGCAACCTCCCCATCGACCCTGCCTTTAGTGTGACAGCGGACGGTGCCCCAACTCCCCAATCGGCCCTGCTGTGAGCCCGACCAGGGGCTGCACCTAGGGATTGGGCTTGCCCTCTGCCACTGAGGAGCAGGCCTAAGCCAGCAGGTCGTTATCTCCCGAGGGGTCCCAGACTGTGAGAGGGCACAGGCCAGGCTGAGGGACCCCCTCCCCCCCGAGTGTACAAATTTTTGTGCACCGGGCCTCTAGTAATAATAATAAAAGGCTAATATGTACATTGACTGAACAGCAGAATGGCTGGTTGCTATGATGCGCACTGGCCACCAGGGGCAGACGCTCAATGCAGGAGCTGCCCCCTGGTGGTCAGTTCATTTCCATATGGGGAGTGCCACTCAGACAGAAGCTGGCTCATGGCTGGCCAGCACAGTGGTGGTGGCAGGAGCCTCTCCCACCTTCTTGGCAGCACTAAGAATGTCCAACTAACGATTTAGACCCGATCCCTTGGGGTCCTGAGCCTTTAGTCGGACATCCCCCGAGGTCTCCCTGGCTGCCAGAAGGATGTCTGACTGCAAACTTAGGCATGATCCCCCGTGGAGTGGGCCTAAGTCAACAGGTGGACATCCCCCAAGGGGTCCTGGACTGTGAATGGGCGCAGGCCGGGCTGAAGGACCCCCCGTCCCGAGTGCACAAATTTTTGTGTACCAGGCCTCTAGTAATATAATAAAAGAGAAACATGCAAATTGGTGTCTCTCTGCTATGCCCACCCACCAATCAGGATGATATGCAAGTTAATCCAACAAAGATGGCAGTTAATTTGCATACACAGGCAGGGAGTGAAGACTGAAGGCTCTGGCTGGAGTGAAGACTGAAGACTGAAGAGGCTTGGCTTCTCAGCTGCGGCTGCAGCAGAGAAGCCAAGCCTCACTGCGGCTGCAGCGGAGAAGCGTAGCCTTGAGGCTTGGCTTCTCTGCTGCAGCTGGACCAAAGGCCTGGGTCCCAGGTGCAGGAGGAAAAGCGGTGTTTTCAGCCAGGGGATGGAAGGCCTATTGCGCTAATCTTCGTGCAACGGGCTTCTAGTATAATATAATATAATTAATATAATATAATTAATATAATTAATATAATTATTATAATTAATATAATTAATATAATTAATATATAATATAATAAATATAATTAATATAATATAATATAATATAATATAATATAATATAATATAATATATGTAAGTATACTGTAGATACACATGGAAACAACCAAAACAAGCTCCCTGTCTTCTTGGAAGACTTCTGTAACAATAAAAGGGTAATATACTAATTAGATCAGAAGTCTTCCGGAAATCATTCTGGACATCCTTCCTGATGAAGCCAGGGCCAGAGGGAAGCCAGCAGTCCCAGGTGCCTGCAGGCGGCCTGAGGAAAGCCACCCTGGGTCCTGGGTGCCTGCGGGCAGCCCTAGGGAATCCAGCCTGGGTCCCAGGTGCCTCCAGGCAGCCAGAAATAAGTAGCCCGGATCCCAAGTGCCAGAGGGAAGCTGGTGCTGGCAGATGGGGGAAGGAAGGCCTACTCTTGCATGAATTTTCATGCATCGGGCCTCTAGTCTATATATATAAAAGCCTAAGCAACTGTTACTGACTTGTCAACCAAACTACCAGTCGACTGGTTGCTGTGACACACATTGACCACCAGGTGGCAAATGCTCAACACAGGAGCTGCCTTCTGGTGGTCAGTGTACTCCCAGAGCCAACTTCTTGAATCTGGCCAACATCCCACAGTCCCTCCCTCCTGAGGGACAGCCCTGATCACCAACCAGGTCAAGGGACCCCATCCATGCACAAATTCGTGCAGCAGGCCTCTAGTAAATACATAAGCCGATGCATAAATAAGATAGTTTCAGAGAGTGATGAGTACTATGAAAGATGCCAGAGAGGGTAATTGGATATGGAAAGAGGTAAGGGAGAGTTACATTAAATAGTGTTTAGGTCAGGCTTTTTTTGCAGAGATGACATTTGAACTTAGAAGTGATTAATGAGATGAGTCCAGTCATGTGAGGATCTGGGAAAGAGTGCTCCAGGCAAAGGGAACACTTAGTCATGCTAGTGAAATAAAAATGGCTTTAGTTGAATAGACAATAGAAATACACTCTTTGTTCAGAGTAGTTGCAATAAAGTGAGGGAAGAAAATCCATCAGGAGAAGAAATTAGAAGGATGGGAAGGACCATTTTTTCAAGTCTTCTGAGCTCTGATGAGGTGTTTGGTTGTTTTTTTTTCTAATTATAATAATACTTGTAGCCCTGTGCACAAAAATTTGTGCACTTGGGGGTGAGGGTGAGGAGTGGGGCCAGACCCCTCAGCCCGACCTGCACCCTCTGTCATGTTCTGGGACCCGGCCACTCCTGGCCTAGGCACAGGCCTACAGGCTTGGGCAGCCTGGCTCCCGAGGCCCCATTTTATCAAGAGAACAAAGTCAGCATTAGTTACAGCCCTCACCGAACCCAGTACACTGCATCTGTGCATACAACTGCCTCGTTCATGTGCCTGCTTCACCCTGCTGAATTACTAACATCTTGAGGACATAGCTCTGTCTTATCCTGCTTCAACTTCAGTGCCTGGCCTGGTGCCAGGGACCCGAGAGGGTTTGCTGAGTGAGTGAATAATGAGTGAGTGAATGAGTGAATGAATGAGTGAGTAAGTGAATGAGCAAGCAGCTACCAGCTGGGATAGTTCGCACTCTGCTCTGAGCTGCCTGACGCAAACACCCGGAAGTTCCCGCCCTGCTCCCAGTGGCCCCACTCCCCTCTCCCAGCTGCATAGTTCGTGCAGGGTAAAGGCTGCCCAGGTGTTTTGGCAAATCAGTGCATTAGCACCTGCCAGCCTGGGATCCCAGCGGAGGGCCGTTTGTGGGCATGGCCAGTGGCAGATCGTTGCATTAGCACCCACCAGCCTCGGATCCCCTTGGGATGGACGTTTGTGGGTGTGGCTGGTGGCAGATCAGTGCGTTAGCACCCACCAGCCCCTATTGCCATGGGAGGGCCGTTTGTGGGCATGGCCGGTGTCAGATCGGTGCATTAGCACCAGTCAGCCGGGGATCCCCCTGGAGGGCTGTTTGTGGGCATGGCCGGTGGCAGATCGGTGCATTAGCACCTATCAGCCTCGGCTCTCCTTGGGATGGACGTTTGTGGGTGTGGCCACCACGGATCAGTGCCTTCAGCCCGTTGGGAGGGCCGTTTGTGGGTGTGGCTGGTGGCCGATCGCTGGGGTCCCGCCGCCAGCCCTGGGTCCGTTCCCATACGGGCCGCCTGCCACCCGGGTCGCAAATAGCAGGCCCGGATGGCAGCGGGGCAGGCAGGATGGCGCTGTCCTGCCCTGCCTACAGTATGCAAATTAGCTGCCATCTTTGTTGGCGGTTAACCGCCATCTTGGCTGGTGATTAATTTGCATAATTCTCTGATTAGCCGATAGGAAGGGTAGCGAAGTTATGGTTAATTACCATGTTTCTCTGTTATTAGATAGGATTTTCTGAACCTCATAGATGGATAGATAGGTAGGTAGATAGGTAGGAGAGAGAGAGAGACAGACAGACAGAGAGAAAGAGAAATTTATTAATTAAAAAAATAAGTAACATGGAACAAAACTTAAAAAAACAACCTTAAACATAAGACAGGAACCTATAAAAATCTTAGAAGAATCCATAGGCAGCAAAATATCAGATATATGTCATAGAAATATATTTACTGATACAACTCCTAAAACAATAGAAACTACCTTGAAAATAAATAAATGGGACTACATCAAAATAAAAAGTTTCTGCACAGCAAAAGAAACCATCAACAAAACAACAAGAGATCCCACTGTACAGGAGAACATATTTGCCAATGTTATATCCAATAAGAGTTTAATCTCCAAATTTATATGGAACTCATACAACTTAACAAAAGGAAGATAAATAATCCAATTTTAAAAAATGGACCTAAATAGACACTTTTCAAAAGTGGACATACAGAAGGCCAAGAGATATATGAAAATATGCTCAAAGTCACTAATCATCCAAGAGATGCAAATCAAAACAACAATGAGGTACCTTCTCACACCTGTCAGAATTTCTATCATCAACAAATCAACAAAGGACAAGTGCTGGAGAGGATGCAGAGAAAAAGGAACCCTCTTGCATTACTGGTGGTAATGCAGACTGTTGCAGCCACTGTGGAAAATAGTATGGTGTTTCCTCAGAAAAATAAAAATGGAACTCCCATTTTACCCAGTGATCCCACTTCTAGGAATATATCCCAATAAATCAGAAACATCAATCAGAAAGA
Organism: Myotis nattereri; assembly: GCF_964212035.1. Taxonomy (NCBI): domain Eukaryota; kingdom Metazoa; phylum Chordata; class Mammalia; order Chiroptera; family Vespertilionidae; genus Myotis; species Myotis nattereri. Next base: position 82,279,693 of record NC_138075.1, read on the forward strand.
ATATGTGTACATTATGTTCATAGCAGCTAAGATTTGGAAACAGCCTAAGTTCCCTTCAGCAGATGAGTGGATTAGAAAACAGTGGTACATCTACACAATGGAATACTATGTTGCTGTAAAAAAGAAGGAACTCTTACCATTTTCAACAGCATGGATGGACCTGGAGAGCATTATGCTAAGCGAAATAAGCCAGTTGGAGAAAGATATCACCTGATCTCGCTCACTTGTGTAATATAATGAACAACATAAACTGGTGAACAAAAATAGATCCAGAGACAGAGAAACACCGAACAGACCATACAACTTCAGAGGGAAGGCAGGAGAAGCGGGGAGTAAGAGATCAATCAAAGGACTTGTATGCATGCATATACACATAACCCATGGACATAGACAGTAGTGGGTGAGGGCATATGCTGGTGGGAATGGTGGGGGAGAGGTCAAGGGAGGGAAAAGGAGACATACGTAATACTTTAAACAATAAAGAATTTAAAAACAAAAAAACAAATGACATTATTAATGGCTAATGAATGGTGCTTCTTCATATCTTAAACATCACAGTGGTTTCTGCCTATTATTTTTCTTCCTTGTCAAACTTAACTCTAGATGCTTCACTGTTTCCCTTACATATTAATAGAATATAATATCTGGAAAACTTTTCCTCTTGAATTCTTGGCTCCAATATCATTTACTGTTGAATAGTGTTAAAAATCTACACTAGGAACCAATGGTCATAACTTGGTTACTGTATTTCTATACTTTATTCTAAAAAATTTGTCTCCCTTTCTACCCAAATGATAATGTGTGGTTTTCATAAATGTTACTGGTATTGGATGATGAATTACTGGTCATTATTTTATTCATTCAATAAATGCTTATGGTAGCTTATGGTACACCCTTTAGAGTAGTGGTTCTCAACCTTCCTAATGTCACTACCCTTTAATATAGTTCCTCATGTTGTGGTGACCCCCAACCATAAAATTATTTTTGTTGCTAATTCATAACTGTAATTTTACTATTGTTATGAATCGTAATGTAAATATCTGATATGCTATATGTGTTTTCTAAATGGTCGCGATCCACAGGTTGAGAATCGCCGCTTTAGAGTGTCATAACAGACAAAAATCCATGTGTAATCTATATAACAAAGGTATAATAAATTTAGGTGAGGAGAAAAGTATGTAGAAAATTATAGAAATCCTATAAGGAAAAGAATAAATAATATTGAAAGAAGAATTAAAGGGTCTTAACCTCAAGAGTTCAGAAACATTTGATTTATTTGTTTGTATCTCGACATCCTTTTCTCATAAGGATGAAGGTCCCCTTTCAGAAGCACGCACATGGTGTGCAAAAACACACTAGACTGAGCCACTTTCCAAAAGGAACCAAATCTTCTCTTAGTTTAGAATTTCTACAAATATAAGCAGGTAAAACCAAATAAAGATAGTCAAGGGAAATACTGAATTTTCCCTTTACGTAGTTCTATACAGCAAGTACCTTCTGCAACAAGCAAGGGCTAAACTTAATTTTCAGAATAGTAGTATATATAGTATCTTTCGTAAAGTAGTTGCTCAATAAATATTTGAATATATAAGTAAATACAGGGTGTCCCAAAAATATACACAATTTGAATAATTATTCCAATGGATAAATCTGAAAAGAAAGAAACATCAATTGAACTGGTTAAATTGATGTAAAGTATTTATACTTTGGAGGGGGGCACCCTATATATTCTAGTTGTCATGCTAGGGTCTCCCCTTTATTTTCAAGCCATTGTTAGATTATTTTTAAGATTTTATTCCTTTTCTGTCAAAAATTTAGTTATTATATAATACTAGAGTCCCGGAGCACAAAAATTTGTGCACTCGGGGGAGACGGGGGATCCCTCAGCCCAGCCTGTGCCCTCTAGCAGTCTGGGACCCCTCAAGAGATAATGACCTGCTAGCTTAGGCCTGCTCCCTGGTGGCAGAGGGCAGGCCCAATCCCTAGGTGCAGCCCCTGGTCGAGCTCAGAGCAGGGCCGATTGGGGAGTTGGGGCACCGTCCCCTGTCATGCACAGAGCAGGGCGGATCCGGAGGTTGCGATGCCACCCTCAGTCAAGCTCAGGGTAGGGCCGGTTGGGGGTTGGGGCACCGTCCCCTGTCACACTCAAGGCAGGGTCCATGGGGAGGTTGTGGCGCCACCCCCTGTCATGCACAGAGCAGGGCAGATCAGCGGGTTGGGGCGCTGCCCCCTGTCACTCACAGAGCAGGGCCCATCAGGGGGGTTGGAGCTCCATACCCTGTCACACACAGATCAGGGTCGATCAGGGGGTTGGAGCATTCCCCCCTGTCAGGCACAGAGCATGGCCAATCAGGGGGTTGAGGATCTCCCCCCTGTCACTCACAGAGTAGGGCTGATAGGGGAGTTGGGGCACCGCCCCCTGTCACACACAGAGCAGGGCGGATCAGGGGGTTGGGGCACCGCACCCTGTCACACTCAGGGCAGGGATGATGGGGAGGTTATGGCTCTACCCCAAGGGGGGGCAAACTTTTTGACTCGAGGGCCACAATGGGTTCTTAAACTGGACCAGAGGGTCGGAACAAAAGCATGGATGGAGTGTTTGTGTGAACTAATATAAATTCAAAGTAAACATCATTACATAAAAGGGTACGGTCTCTTTTTTTTTTAGTTTTATTCATTTCAAATGGGCCAGATCCGGCCCGCGGGCCATAGTTTTCCCACGGCTGCTCTACCCTGTCACACACAGAGCAGGGCCCATGGGAGGTGGTTGGGGCGCCGCCCTCTATCACCCACAGAGCAGGGCTGATCAGGGCGTTGGGGCGCCGCCACTCTCACACTCAGGGCAGGGCCGATGGGGAGGTTATGACTCTACCCCGTTACACACAGAGAAGGGCCCTTGGGGGGGGGGGGGGGTTGGGGCACCACACCCTGTCTCACACAGAGCAGGGCCGATCAGGGGTTTGGGGCACAACAACCTGTCAAACACAGAGCCGCAGGGCGGTCAGGGGGTTGGGGAGCCCCCCCATATCAGGCACAGAGCAGGGCTGATCAGGGGGTTGGGGCGCCTTCCCCTGTCACGAACATAGCAGGGTGGATAGGGAGGTTGTGGCCCCACCCCCTGTCACACACAGAGCCACAGGGCAATCAGGGCGTTTGGGCGCTGCCCCCTGTCACACTGATCCTGGTGCCGGGAGGCCTCGTGGCTCCGCTGATCCCGGTGCTGGGAGGCATATTACCCTCTTACTGTATAGCATAGAGGCCTGGTGCATGGGTGGGGGCCGGCTGGTTTTCCCTAAAGGGTGTCCTGGATCAGGGTGGGTGCCCCCACTGGGGTGCCTGGCCAGCCTGGATGAGGGGATGATGGCTGTTTGCAACTGGTCACACACCCTTCAGGGTGGGGGTCCCCACTGGGTTGCCTGGCCAGTCTAGGTGAGGGGCTGAGGGCTTTTTTCAGGCTGGCAGGTGACTGAAGCTCCCAACTGCTCCTTTCTTTCTTTTTGTTTTTATTCTGGGCCAGCTTTAGCTCTGAGGCTTGGCTCCAGCCTTAGGCCTCGGCTGCTGAAAGCAGGTATCTGATTTGTTTGGGTTCTATAATCGAAACACTGTTTCAACTCCAGCTCTGAGATCCTGGCTGGCTGGAAGCAGGTTTCTGGGGTTTTGTTTAGCTTCTATATTATAACAATGTTTCAAACTGCAAGCTCAGAGGCCGGCAGGGGCAGGCAGGGAACATTGGAGTCCTCCGTCACTGAAGCAAGCATACCTCATGTTCACTTCATGCTGCCTGGCTGCCAGCCACCATCTTGGCTGGCAGTTAATTTGCATATCACCCTGATTAGCCAATGGGAAGGGTAGCAGAAGTATAGCTAATTACCATGTTTCTCTTTTATTAGATAGGATATGTAATTCTGTAGAAAGTAAAGAGTTCTATTCTGTTATTATTTTCTTTGCAATTTTAATAAAAATTGTTTTATTTAGATATCATATCTATGATAATCCATATCATTATTAACAGTTCATAATCATTATTATAAGTAATTTGTTATGTATCAGTATTCACTCAGAGATTTTGAGAACCTTAATTGTCCTCATTATCCATTATACTTGTAGCAATACAAAGCCTTATGTTTTCCTGTAACATCAGATGTTCTCAGTAAATATTGATCAAAGACATGGATGGATGAGAAAACCACATTAAAACTTCTATCATCATTGGTAGCAAAATATTATGACTTTTTATTTTTAAAAAGAGTGAACTCTTCTTCTAAACAATAACTCTAATTCTTTTTAAAGACTATGCAACATATTACTCTCTAATCTTTCATAAATACTAACATTTTAATCTATTTGCTAGAAGCCCAGTGCACAAAATTTATGCATGGGTGGGGCGGGGGTCCCTCAGCCCGGCCTGCAATGACGCAAGCGTTTTGCTCCCGGCCTCGCCAGTGGCCAGGCTCATGAATTTCAAACCGATTCATTTGCCAACTCAAAAACTATGGCTATAATCTCAACTGCTATCTGATTTTAATTCTCCTGGGTATTTACGTATTTTCTTCTCTCATCCCTCCCAAAACTAATCCTAGAGATTTGAGAATCTGGGAACTTGGGCAAAGGAGAAAACAACCAAGAAATCTGAAATCTCAGTTCATTACCTCAACCAAAACCAACAGTGCCTTTATGTTTGTGTTGGTTCAACTCAAATGATCAGATCATGTGAATCATAAAGCACAAAATACAGGTGTCCTTACTGACAGTGAAAAGTCCAAAGTGTAATTAAGTGTGCTCTTTCTTGGTGGCAGTGTCATTTACTCTACACCAAAATGTTTGCATTTCCTTAGCCTCTCTCTTTGTTATACATGCACACACGGTTGCATCATACTCCGATTCGCTAGCTGGGACTGGGGAGTGTGTGTTTTTCCTACCGGTCCTCAGTGTTAGCTGTCAGATGCACTAATCATGGCTTCCTTGCTGCATCTATCACAGTAGAACACAAGCTCCTGTCAAGAACAGAACCCAGAGAGCATTCCTGACAAATGTGTGGTTTGCTTTAGCCAGGTGCTCGGCTGGAAAGTTTCCTCTAACCATGAAAACCCTCTTTCAATCCCTGGAGCAGGCAGGGCACAGGCTGACTGGGTCCCCGCTAGAAGGGGAAAGGCTTACACTCTGCTAGGCTGCCCGATCTGAGGAACAATCTCTCAACCAAACTCCTCCAACCCTCGTGGACAGGCTGTTCAATGCTCTTGGGTGCTTAGAGGACACCGAGGTTCCCTCTCCACGAAAGGGAGCATGGGCTCGCCTCACTGGAAATCTGGGCACTGGAGGTGCCCAGCACCGGGAGGCGCTGGCTGGGAGATCTGCAGTGGACGCCCCCAGAGCCTCTGAACTGTGGGTGCGAGGAAGATGCGAGGAGTTGGGATGGGGGGTAGGAGGAGACAGCTAGGGGGGTGCCTTTGCCCTGGTTGGCTACAGGGTCTGAAGTGAGGCTCTGGACATTGGCTTGGGGGAGTGGGAGTGGGGTGGGGTGAGTGTTGGGTGCCTGGGCTTCTGGCTCAGCACGCTCAGAAACATGCTGAGATCCCGGGGGCTGTTCCAGCAGTGGCAGTGGCTCCAGCAGCAGAGGCAGCGGCAGCGGAGGCAGCACACAGCTCCCGTGGGGAAGTCGCCCAGCACCCATACCTCCTGCTTCCCGCTGTGGCTGCCCTGACCTGGCTGCAACCTCCCTCTTCAGGCCCAGCTGCCCCAACCTCTGGGGTGTTACCGAAACGCAGCCCAACCCCATTACATCCCCTGCACCTGGATTCTGCAGCTAGGCATGGGTGCGGGGGCACTCACCCTGGATGCCTCTGAGCCCTGCAACATGTCATCAGCCACACCTCTCCACGACAGCGCAGCCACTGTGGTGAGACTGCTGGTGCTCGCATCGCCGCCCACCTCGCTGCTGCCCCCAGCCAGTGAGGGCCCCATGCCGCTGTCGCAGCAGTGGTAGGCTGGAATGGGCCTGCTGATGGCGCTCATCATGCTACTTATCCACTTGCCTCATTGCAAGCTTCCTGGCCCAGTCGCCACCATCTTTGTTGTATCAATTTGCATATTCCCTCTTTATTGGCTGTGGGCGCAGCCATCGTTTGTCATGGAGTGACAGTTAATTTACATATTACTCTTTTATTAGATAGAACTAGAGGCCCGGTGCACAAAAATTTGTGCACTCGGGGGGGGGGGAGGGAGGGGTCCCTCAGCCTGGCCTGTGCCCTCTCGCAGTCTGGGACCCCTCGGGAGATAACGAACTGCTGGCTTAGGCCTGCTCCCGGGTGGCAGAGGGCAGGCCCAATCCCTAGGTGCAGCCCCTGGTCGGGCTCAGAGCAGGGCCGATTGGGGAGTTGGGGCGCCGCCCCCTGTCATGCACAGAGCAGGGCGATCGGGAGGTTGTGATGCCACCCTCAGTCACGCTCAGGGTAGGGTCGATTGGCGCACCATCCCCTGTCACACTCAAGGCAGGGTCGATGGGGAGGTTGCGGTGCCACCCCCTGTCACTCACAGAGCAGGGCCCATCAGTGGGGTTGGGGCTCTGTACCCTGTCACTCACAGAGCAGGGCCCATCAGGGGGTTGGGGCACCGCCCTCTATCACCCACAGAGCAGGGCCGATCAGGGGTTTGGGGCGCGGCCACTCTCACACTCAGGGCAGGGCCGATAGGGAGGTTATGGCTCTACCCCGTCACACACAGAGCAGGGCCCTTGGGGTGCAGGGGGGTTGGGGCACTGCACCCTGTCACACACATTGCAGGGCCCATCAGGGGGTTGGGGCGCTGCATCCTGTCACACACAGAGCAGGGCCGATCAGGGTGTTGGGGCGCCGCACCCTGTCACACACAGAGCCGCAGGGTGATCAGGGGGTTGGGGAGCTCCCCCTATCAAGCACAGAGCAGGGATGATCAGGGGGTTAGGTGCCTTCCCCTGTCACGAACAGAGCAGGGTGAATAGGGAGGTTGTGGCCCCGTCCCCTGTCACACACAGAGCCACAGGGCGATCAGGGGGTTTGGGCGCTACCCCCTGTCATGCTGATCCCGGGCTGGGAGGCATATTACCCTTTTACTATATAGGGTAGAGGCCTGGTGCACGGGTGGGTGCCGGCTGGTTTGCCCTGAAGGGTGTCCTGGATCAGAGTGGGGGTCCCCACTGGGGTGCCTGGCCAGCCTGAATGAGGGGCTGATGGTTGTTTGTAGCTGGTCACACACCCTTCAGGGTGGGGGTCCCCACTGGGGTGCCTGGCCAGTCTGGGTGAGGGGCTGAGAGCTGTTTTCAGGCTGGCAGGTGACTGAAGCTCCCAACCTCTCCTTTTTTTCTTTTTTTTTCTTTTTTATTCTGGGCCGGGTTTAGCTTTGAGACTTGGCTCCAGCTCTTAGGCCTATGCTGCTGAAAGTAGGTCTGGCCTTTGCTTACAGTGTTGGGATCCTGCTGGCTGAAGCCCAGCCGGACTAAAGCAGGTTTCTGGGGTTTTGTTTAGCTTCTATATTTGTTACATAGTTGCTTAAAGTTGCAGCTCAGAGGCCTGCAGCGGCAGGCAGGGAACGTTGGAGTCCTCCGTCACTGAAGCAAGCAAGCCTCATGTTAGTTTCAAGCTGCCTGGCTGCCGGCTGCCTTCTTTGCTGGCAGTTAATTTGCATATTGCCCTGATTAGCCAATGGGAAGGGTAGCGGTCGTACGCCAATTACCCTGTTTCTCTTTTATTAGATAGGATTATATGTCTCTGTCAATGTCCCCACTAACTCGTATTTATTTATTCATTTATTTATTTTTAATCCTCACCTGAGGATATTTGATTTTTAGAGAGAGTGGAAGGTAGGGAGGGAGACAGAGAGAGAAACACCAGTTGGTTTCCTCCATGAATGCACCCTGTTCAAGGAGTCAGAGCCTGCCACCAAGGTAGTGCCCATGACCAGAATTGAATCTGGATCATTTAGTCCATGGCCCAATGCTCCAACCACAGAGCAAAACTGGCTAGGGCTCATATTTTATTTGTCCTAGAATTTTCTGATAAATACTCTATGGTCCTATTGGTTTACTTTAATTGTTCATCTTGCTTCACAATTTACTTCTTTAAGAATTCTTACTTTGCCAATTGCATGTCCTGATATTTTAAAAATATACCATTGGCATATTGACTTGTTTTATATTCTAAAATATAAGGAATCGCTGGTTATATTATTACTTTTCATAAATGGTGGTTCTTTATAAATTTATAAATCTTAAATTTTTGTCTAGCATTTAATTTTCTTCATTAAAGTTTTATTCTACATATCATTATTTTACATAATTTTACCTATTTATGTTTAATTGATTTCTAAATGTAATAAGCATAAAAGTACTCATTTATTAAAGAGACTGTCTTGAATCCATCATTCTTGCTTTCTTTGTCAAATATTAATCGAGCATAATGGCTTGAGTCGATTTCTGGGGTCTCTGTAGTATAACTTGATATCTGATCTTGTGATCCATCCAATTTTTTTTTCTTTCTCAAGATTTCTGCAGCTATTTGGGGTTTTGTTGTTGTTGTTGTTGTTCCATATAAATTTTGGAGTATTTGTTCTAGATATGTGAAATATGCTGGTGGTATTTTAATAGGGATTGCACTGAATCTGTAGATTACCTTGAGTAGTATGGGCATTTTAATGATGTTGATTCTACCAATCCATGAACACGGTATATTCTTCCACTTGTTTATGTCTTCTTCTGTCTCTTTTTCAATGTCCTGTAGATTTCCAAGTACAGATCTTTTAACTTCTTGGTTAGGTTTATTCCTAAATATCTTAATTTTTGTTGCAATGGTAAATGGGATTTTTTTTTAGTTTCTCTTTCTGTAAGTTTTTTATTGGTGTATAAAAATCCCATAGATTTCTGGGTGTTAATTTTTTATCCTATTATGTTGCCGAATTCATTTTAAAAGACATGGACAAAATATTGTAAATGGTCATCATTCAAAACTTTGTTTAAAAAAAGAAAAGAAAATGCATATAACTGAAATTTAATGCTCACATGCTCTCTAAGTCTAATAGGACTTTGAAAATGAGAAATGAAAAAGTAAATGTAGAAAACCAAAGTAAGCTTTATGAATATGCCAAAATAGATATTGTAAAAAATAAACTTAATCTAGTAAAGACTGAGGATAAATGTCTGTTGCTTTCTAATGGAAGCAGTTGAAAGTACAGTTAATTAAATATGGCATTGTACTATAGGCCCATTCTAAATTTTATATCCAAAGGAAGAATAATATTGAATTGATTATGGAGAAACATTTTATAGCAATTTTACATAACAGGAATTATGTAAATAATTTATAGGAATTATGTTATAGTAATTATAATGTATAAAATTATAGAATATTCAATATCTCATATAAGGAAATACTGTATATCATGAATATTATAATGAAAAACTGTACAATATAATCTAGTAACTTATTTAAGGCTAAGTAAAATGGTACATGACCGAGTTTTAGAAACAAAGATCATTGCTATTATTTATTTTTATTTTTTTAAAATATGTTTTATTGATTTTTTACAGAGAGCAAGGGAGAGGGATAGAGAGTTAGAAACATCGATCAGCTGCCTCCTGCACACTCCCTACTGGGGATGTGCCCGCAACCAAGGAAGATGCCCTTGACCAGAATCGAACCTGGGACCCTTGAGTCCACAGGCTGACACTCTATCCACTGAGCCAAATCGGTTAGGGCAAGATCATTGTTATTTAATACAGAGTTTGAAACTCAAAATGAAATATTCTGCAGATTTCATATTTTTTGCATCTTCATGTTTACTACAATAGCACCTACTCACTAGGAAGATAATGTATAAAGTATAGAAATACCCCTTTCCCCAAATTCTAAGTGGTAGACGATCATATTTTTAACTCTGATTATGTTGGGGGGGAAAAAAAACCTGACTTTTATGACAATAATAAAATTATATGTATAAGAATTGTCTTTCAAGCACAATATACTAAAATATTTTATTATATTCATCTTTAAATTCCTCCTGCCCTCCCAGTGTTTTAAAATAACATTGAATTTAATTCATAACTTGATATTATAAAATTGAGACATGTTTTTTAGAAGTTCATAATACAAAGAAATGTTCTGAAGAAAAATATCTCAGTTGGTTTTTCTCATCTCGCTTCCCTCCATCTGAAACCTGACTTTCTAATACTGCCACTGCTAATTTGGTTTATATAACTTATATGTTTCATTGATTATATAAACATGCATATAATACTTAATTGATATCATATGCTGTTTTAAAGCAATAACATGTTATATTCAATTAGAAATAAAACACCTATTACCATGAAAATAGTTATAATGAAAATCTGTATTTTTAATTCAAAGAACACGATTTCCCAGTTGCATTCCTAATGATTCCTTGTAAACAGCTACTAGAAACACAATTTATTACTTTTGCATAAATGGCTGCTTCTGTTAGAGAACATGAAAAATAATATATAGAAATAATAGGTATGCTGGAGTATTTTAGAAAGTTTTAGGCCAAAACTTAAAATTACAAAGGCAGAAAATAGAAGAATTAAAGCTTAGCTAGCAAGGTTATCAATGGTACATGTATTATAAATTGAAGTTTCAACTTGAAGCTATTGAATTGCTGAGTAAATGCGTATGCAGTTTTTTTGAAATTCAGAGTAACTACATAAAGAATAATAAGCATTTTTAAAAAATATATGATTGTTCTTTGTAGATATTAAGATATGTTTTAAAAAATGAAGCAAGTGCATGGAATATAATATAATTTATAGCATTTTCAATTATTTCATTTAATGTTTCAGATTTTAAAATTACAACCAGGTGAAATAGCAGGATCTAATTAACCTTTAAATGTTTTACAATAAACATTCAAAAACTGTTTAGGGTATATATGCTTGGAAATTTTAAAAAATAATTATATTGAGAAACTGGTCACCTTTCCCAAATGAACACCTTTTTTTTTTTTAATACAAAGGATTCATGATAAAAATGTGCATGTTTTATAACTCCAATTTGAGTTATAAAAATTAAGTTATAACACTGAGAATTCTTACACTAATGTAGACTTTTTGTTTTCATAAATCCTTAGAAAACTTTTTTATAGAAGGGAGAATTCATGGAAATTATAAAATCTAGACAAATAAACATGCATTTATGAATAACAATAAATTCAATTACTACATATTTAACAAGTGCTATCTGCCAAGTATTGAGGAATATAAAGGATAATGTGGGGAACAAGGAAAAATATCTAAACTCAGGAAGTTTATATTGACGTCTAAGTACTGACTTTGATGTAATCCTCAATCTAATGCAGTGTCATTAATATCACACACCAGTGTTATGTGTATTGTTCTTGGTAGAACTTTCATATCTTTCTTGGAAGTCATTTTAAGGGAGAGATCATAACTAATCCAATAACATGATACAGCAATCTCTTACTGCTACAGAAATATATTTGATATAAATATGCCTTTATTTTCCAATTCTCCATGTTCTGCATCTTTTCTACCTAATTAGTTGGTACTTTCTAACAAACTCACTTACGATAAGATGTGAGTGATACCTTATACTACCTATGCAAAGGGTATTCGTATTTTCAAAATAAGAAACCTTAATAGTGAGGGATTGTTCAAACAATTTATATTTCAGAGCAAAAGGAATTCTTCAGTTTCCTGTTGTCCAAATTTCTATAAGTTTCTATATTAATAATCTCAACCAAATTTTAAAGTAACCCAGCTGAGCATTCCTACAAATAGGATTAACTAATACTAAATAATTCCCGGAGGTGAATTTCAAGCTTTTGTGCAGTTAATAAAAAATAGAGGAATGATTCTCATATCAAGCCTGTAAAAGCCTGGCTACTTTGCAGACTGATAGATCAGTCTATCTTGTTTTCTTCCAAGAGGCACATCATAAAAAATGGCCTTATAGTCTAATCAGTGAACTCAAGCAAGTTTGATAAAGCCTAGCCAGAGTTCAAATCTATAAAAAGAGTAGCTAAAGCAGAATCGGTAAAAAAGAATGACAGGTCTTACATAAAGTTCACATTGTTTTCCTATTTGTATTAGATAATGATTACATGGGGGCAGGCTGTAGGTGGGCTTAGAGAAGAATGGTGTTAAGAGGTCTCTAGCTCTATATGGTTTGATTTATGAAATTAAAAAATAAATCACTTCCTTTCATTAAACAATATATTCCTAGGGGAAAAAATTGTAAGTTATGTTGGAGTACCAGAGAACTTATATTTTAGCAAAAGAGAGATAGTCAAATTATATATTTACAATTCTACCTTTCAGTTGTTTTATTAAGTAGGAAAAATTATTTCTTTATCTTTAACATTTGCCACTTTAATTATGATATATCTGGGTTCATCTTGATTGGGACTGTGTGCCTCCTGAACTTGTGGGACATTTTCCTTCACCAGGTCAGGGAAGTTTTCTGTCATTATTTCTTTAAACTGGTTCTCTGTTCCTTGCTCATGCTCTTCCCCTTCCAGCATTCCTGTAATGTTGATGTTGTTATGTTTCTTGTTGACCTAGAGCTCCCTTAGTTATCTTCCTTCTTTTTAATTCTTTTTTCTATTTGCTGCTCTTATTGGGTATTTATTTCTTTGTCTTCCAAATCATTGATTTGGTCCTCTGCTTCATCCAGTCTACTTTTAATCTCTTCCAATGTGTTCTTCATGTCAAATATATCAGTCTTCATTTCTGTCTGGTTCTTGTTAATTGCTTCTATTTCCCTTTTCATGATTATGTAATTTTCACTAAGTTACTTAAGCATCTTTATAACCATTGCTTTGAATTCTATTTCGGATAGGTTCCTTGCCTCCATCTCATTTAGTTATTTTTCTGTTCTTTTTTCTCATTTTTGGTTGTTTCTTTGTCTCCCCATTTTGGCTGTCTCTTTGTATTTGTTTCTATGTATTAGATAGAACTGCTATGCCTCCCAGGCTTTGTGAGATGGCCTTTTATAGAAAGTATTGTGAGGGGTCCAGTGGTATAGTCTCTTTGCTCACCTGAGCTGTATAATCTAGGAATGTCCCTTGTGTGCATTGTTTGGGCCCTTCTGTTGTAATTGGGACTTGATTGTTTATGTCCCAATTGTGGGAGGGATCTCCCCTCTGACTTGCTGCCAGTGAGATTCCACTCCAGTGTTGTTGTGCCAGCTGTCCAGTGGTCAGGGACTCCTTAGTCCAGAGGCTGGGTCTGCTTTGAGTCTCACACCTTGATTGTCCCTGTTCTGAGCTGTACTTCCTTCCCCCATGGTGCTGGTTCACAGGTGTCAGCTGCATACACTTATGGTTCCACTGGCTTTTGCTTTGCTGAGCAGTCCAGGATGGTGTCTTCACTGGGGTCCCAAACTGCTGTTTCTGACTAATTAGATCAGGTAAAGACTCAAAGACTCCAGACTAAAGATATGTCACAGCAATGTCTGATTTCATTTTTATGGTACCTCCAATTTTCTAATTTTTTTAAGTTAGGCATATAATTAACATTTTATACCAGCCATATCTCTGTACTTATATAGAACACTAGGGTAGATACATAGAAAAACAGATAGAATAATAGATACATGGCTAGAGTAGTTCTAGAAAACATCGAGCTTTCAACACATACTAGCTTTGTGATAGGCACTTCAGAAAGTGTGTAGCATGTAAGCAGGACATAGAAGTGATTAAAATGAAATTTCTGCTATCAAAGGACTTTTGGGTTATATCCAGTAATAAATACATACAAATATGCAAACAATTGCAGTAGCTATGGAGGAGGTGGAGATGACATAGTATAATGCTAAAAACAGAACTGAACAACTACAAAGGTCCTTATTGGAAAAATAGCTTTCGAGTATGGGCCACTTTATTTTTAGTTTATTGTACTTTATTTAAGCATAATTGTATACAATATTATAGTAGTTTCATGTGTACAATGTAATGATTTTACATTTATGTACCTTAAAATGCGATCACCTTTCTAAGTCTAGTAATCATCTACAATCACCATACAAACTCATAACAAGATTATTGACTATATTCCCCTTCATCTTTTTCACCCATCAATCATCTCCTTGTTCTGTTTCTGAGTCTGCTTTTGTTTTGTGTTGCTTATTTGCTTGTTTTTAGATTCTACATATAAGTGAAACCATCTGATATTTGTCTTTCTATTTCTGACTTATTTCACTTAACATAATACCCTTTAGGTTCATCCATTTTGTCACAAATAGCCAGATTACATTCTTTTTATTGCTGTGTAATATTTCATTGTGTGTGTGTGTGTGTGTGTGTGTGTGTGTGTGTGTAACACCTTTATCCATTGATCTGTTTATGGACACCTAGTTACTTTCATATCTTTGCTATTATAAGTAATGCTACAATGAACATGGTTTGCATTTATTTTTTTTAATTAGTGTTTTTGTTTTCTTCAGAAAAATACCCAGAAGTGAAATTGCTTGGTCATCTGGTAGATCTATTTTTAGGTTTCTTTCCTTCTTTCTTTCTTTCTTTCTTTCTTTCTTTCTTTCTTTCTTTCTTTCTTTCTTTCTTTCTTCCTTTCTTCCTTTCTTTCCTTTCTTCCTTTTCATTCCTTTCTTACCTTTCTTTTTTTCTTTATCTTCACACTGTTTTCCATACAGGCTGCACCAATTTAACCAATTTACAATCCAACCAGCAGTGCACTAGTGTTCCCTTTTCTGCACCTCATCATTAGCACACGTGATTTGTTGACTTTTATAATAGCCTTTCTGAAGGTATGGGTTGATAACTCATTGTAATTTTGATTTACATTGTCTTGATGATTAGTGATGTTGGTAATCTTTTCATATGTCCGTTGGCCACTGTGTGTCATCTTTGGAGAAATGTTTCTTCATGTCCTTTATTTTTTGATGCATTGTTTATTTTTTGTTATTGAGTTACATGAATTCCTTATCAACCCCTTATTTCATATGTCATTTGCAAATATATGGGTTAGGTAAAGTTCGTTTATAATTGTATATGAAACACAGAGTTATTCTTTTATCATTATTTATTATTGTATTATTTTCCATTCAAACAACTGTAAACTGACTTTTGCCCTCCCCCATTGACCTCTTCTAGCCACTCCTGCCACCCCTCATTCCAGGCCTTCACCACCCTATTGTCTGTGTCCAGGGTTATGCATTTATTCATATAAGTTTATTGGTTGATCTCTTCCTACCACAACTGCCCCCCCCTTTCCCTTTGATATTCGTCGGTCTGTGCATACTTCATGTCTCTGGATATTTTGTTCATCAGTTTATTTTGTTCATTAAATAATCTTGCTGGATATAGTCTTGTAGGTTATAGTTTCTTTTCTTTCAGCACTTTATTTCATGCTACTCCCTTCTTGCCTCTACAGTTGCTGCTAAGAAAACAGCGTACCACTTTATATGGTTTCCTTATATGAGACTTGTTGTTTTCTTCTTGTTGCTTTCAAGATTGTCATTTTACTAGTATCTTTAACTTTTTCCATTTTAAATACACTATGTCTTGGTGTAGGCCTCTGTGGGTTCATCTTGTTTGGAATTTTCTGTTAATTCTGGTCCTGGATATCAGTTTCATCCCCAGATTAGAAAATTTTCATCCATTATTGTTTAAAATATACTTTTCCCCCCTTTCTCTCTCTTCTCTTTCTGCAATCCCTATAAGGAGAATGTTAGATTGCTTGGTGTTTTCACAGATGTTATTTTATACTATTCTCATTTTCAAAAAATTCTTACTTTGCTGTTTTGATTATGTGATTTTCAATATTATGTCTTCAAGGTCACTAATCTGTTCTTCTGTATTAACCTGTTGTTGATTCCTTATTATGTATTTTTTATTTCAGTTATTCTATTCTTCATCTTTGATTGGTTCTTTATTACATTTTCTTACTCTTTCTTAAAGTGCTCTCTGAGTTTTTCTCAAGTTTGCTGAGCATTGTTACGACCATATGTTTCAATTTTTATTATGAAAATTATGTATATTTTATTAGATATTTTTCCCAGGGTTTTTACTTGTTTCTTCATTTGGGGCTTATTCATGTCTTTACATTTTATTTCACTTTCTCTGTTTGTTTCTATTAGTTAGATGAAATAGTTCTCTCCCCCAGTCTTGAAAATGTGGTTTCTGGCTAGGAATGAGTTCCAGGTGGAGCAGCCTGGTATGGATGCACTTACTTGTCCTTCTTATCTGGGTGGGGTTTTATGGTCTGGGCAGTGCTGGCCAGTGCATGTATCATGTGCCCTGTTGCTTTAATTATCTGCTACCCTATTAGGGTCTGGGCACTCTGTGTATGTGCATGGCAGTGCCCTACTATTACCACACTATCTCTGGATGAGGTAGCTTGATGTGTGTTTACCCATCACACTTTATTAGTCAACACTTTGTCCAGGAAGGGCCACCCAATATGCATATGCAACAGTACACAACTTACTCCACACAGGGAGGTGGTGCCTGCCGGTTCTGAAGTGCTTTGCTAGCTCTGCACTTTCTCTGGGCTTGTTAGTCCCACGTTTACATGTAGCAGTGCCCCACTATCTCTGTACTTTCTCTGGACAGAGTAGTCCTGTGTGCTGATGCTGCATTGATGGTTGCCTTGCACTCTTTCCAGGTGGGGGAGCCTGCTTGCACATACAGCCCCTGGGTGTGCACAACAGCAACCTGTCTTACCTTCTGGATCAATCTCTGGGTGGAGGGGCCTCTATATGCATGCTGTGGAACCTTCCTGTTCCTGCTGGATCTAGCTCCAGGAGGGGTGGATGGGAACAGCTACTGCAGTCCTGCAGTTTGACCAGAGCTCCCACCCACTGTATAAGCACAGGGAAATCATAAACAATGGCTCTTATCAGTTCCTTCAGTCCTGGGTTGTTTTCTGAACTCCCAGAGAGCTCACATGGTTCCCCAACCTCCCAACATTCTCTATTCAGTCTCTCTCATTTTATTTGGTGTGTGTGTGTGTGTGTGTGTGTGTGTGTGTGTGTGCGCGCGCGCACGCAATAGCTGTTCAGTTGGCTCTCAAGAGGAATTGCTCAAAATATAGGTGGGCACTCATTATGTTCTTGGGAGGGGTAAGCTCAGTGTTCTCCTATGTTGAACACATCTGCGTGTGCCACCTTAAAATTACTTCCTGACATGTGGTTTGTGAAAATAAGTTTTCCATAAACTTTAAATAGGGTTTTAAATGCATTAAAGGCAATAATTAATAATGAGCAGTTGCAGTAGTAATAATAATAGCGATCCTATATGGTATTTGCAATGACCCAAACTTTGTTCTAGGTACTTGTCATATATTAACTCTTTTAGTCCTACCCTATGAGGTAATCACTGTTATTACAAACTAGAGACCTGATGCACGAAGACTTGTGCAAGAATGGGCCTTCCTTCCCCTGGCTGCTGGCACCGCCTTTGCTCTGGCCAGAGCCGCCTTTCTGCCTTCATTCCGGCCCAGAGCCACCTTTCCGCCTTCCTACGCTGCCCAGAGGCCTGGAGCAGCTGGGGCAGTGTAGAACGCCTGCATATGCAAATTAACCCACCAACTTTGTTGGGTTAATTTGCATATTCCTGATTGGCTGGTGGGCATCGCGAAGGTATGGTCAATTTGCATGTTTCTCTTTTATTAGTATAGATACCCTTCTTGCCGGTGAAGGGTCTGAGATGAGAGCAATTAAAAATAAATATTGCATGGGCTTGCAATCCTGGGATTTTATACAGTGATATGGTTCCAGTCTCTGTGCTGTCAACCATTATTCTAGATAGCCATTTGGAAACATGATTGGAGTAACTGTATTTAATTTTCAAACTCTTTGGATGAGCACATGTAAATACTCTTAAATATATTATTTTTAAATTATGTATACTAACTTCATGTTAGTAGATCAATTATTATCCTATCTTACAGCCCACTTATTTTATGTCCATGTGACTCCTGGGATACATAAACTTTGAACATTACTTTATGCAGTTTATTGCATATGGTTCTATTCTTAAATTTTTATTGAGAACCTATAACAACAGTCCCTGCCTACATAGAGTTCACAGACTAGGACAAAGCAATGAGAAAAAAGAATGTACCTAGAAGCTAATTTACCAAATACAATGATAGGGATATAATTGACGTTATCAAACCCAGCATGCTTTATTTAGTTCTTGATTTAGTATAGATGAATGTTAGTACTTGAATTTTAAAGGTTTCAGCCCCCTGATCAACCCTGCTCTGTTCCTGTTAGGAGGGAGCTCCCCAATCCCCTGATCGCCCTGCGGCTCTGTGTGTGACAGCGTGTGGTGCCCCAACCCCCTGATCGGCCCTCCTCTGTGTGTGACAGGGTGCAGCGTCCCAATTCCTCCCCCCACGGGCCCCACCGAGTGCACAAATTTTTGTGCACCGTGTCTCTAGTCTACTTATATAAAAACCCTGTGTGTAACATCACATCCACAAGCTTGACCAACTGGAAGGAAGTCAGTCCTGAAGGGATCGTCTTGGAATCGGCTGCGCCATCCCCTGGCTGTTTCCCCAGAGGGCAAGGTTTCAGGCAGGAACCCACCCTCAGGGTGAGGTTTCAGGCAGGAACCTGCCCTTGGAACAGAGCATGGAAGTACTGAGTCCAGCCTTCAAACCAGACCCTGACAGTAGGGAGGAGGCAGCCCCATTTCTCACGGAATCAACAGGTGGCCAGCTTCTGTCAGGGGCCTGCCAGCTAGGAATCCTATTCACCTGCATATCTGTATAAAGTTTTAATACATTATATTAGAGGTCGTGGTGGTACTGTTTTACCCACAGCATCTACAGGAATTGCTGTACATTTACTTCTCAGTGGAAGCACCTTTCATTCCCAATATAAATTACCAATTCCATTAAATGAAACTTCAATTTCTAGACTCAGTATAAAGAGTGAAGTTGCTAAAACTATTAAAAAGGCCCAACTTCTCATTATTGATGAATGCACCATGGCATAAAGTCATGGTGCCATGACTTGACAGATTACTAAGAGAAATTATGAGTCTGAATGTTGTATTTGGTGGGAAAGGTCTCCTTCTTGGAGGAAATTTTTGACAGTGTCTCAGTATTGTACCACATGCTATGTGATCGGCCATAGTACAAATGAGTTTAAAGTACTGCAATGTTTGGGGATGTTTCAGAAAGTTGTCTCTTACAATAAATATGAGATCAGAGGATTCTGTTAATAGTGGATGGTTAGTAAAACTTGGAGATGGCAAACTTGATAGCAATTTTCATTTAGGAATGGATATTATTGAAATCCCCTGTGAAATGATTTATAATGTATCTATTATTGAAGCTACCTTTGGAAATAGTATATCTATAAATAATATTAAAAATATATCTAAATGTGCAATTCTTTGTCCAAAAAATGAGCATGTTCAAAAATTAAAAGAAGAAATTTTGGATATACTCGATGGAGATTTTCACACATATGTGAGTGATGATTCCATTGATTCCACAGATGATGCTGAAAAGGAAAATTTTCCCATCAAATTTCTTAATAATATTACACCTTTGGGAATGCTGTGTCATAAATTAAATTTGAAAGTGGGTGCAATCATCATGCTATTGAGAAATCTCAGTAGTAAATGGGGTCTTTGTAATGGTACCAGATTTATTATCAAAAGATTATGACCTAACATTATCGAAGCTGAAGTATTAGGATCTGCAGAGGGAGAGGTTGTTCTGATTCCCAGAATTAATTTGTCCCCGTCTGACACTGGCCTCCCATTTAAATTGATTCAATGATGGTTTCCTGTGATGCCAGCATTTGTGATGACTATTAATAAATCACAAGGACAAACTCTAGACAGAGTAGGCATATTCCTACCTGAACCCATTTTCGCACACGGTCAGTTATATGTTGCTATCTCTCGAGTTTGAAGAGCATGTGACGTTACAGTTAAAGTTCTAAATACTTCATCACAAGGGAAATTAGTCAAGCACTCTGAAAGTGTTTTCACTCTTAATGTGTTGTACAGGGAGATATTAGAATAAGTTTAATCACTTTATCAGTCATTGTTTGCATCACTGTTGTTTTTATATCATGTTTTTGCTGTTTTCATATCATGTTTTTGTCACTTTTATATCATGCCTCTGTTGTTATATCCTTTTGTTACTGTTTATTTATTAATAAATTTACATATTATTTTCATATACTAATTTCCTTTCATCTCTTACACTTATATTATAGAGAAAGGGCAGATAGCAATATTAAAATATCTCTACTAATTAATTCCCTTTTAATGTGCACGAATTTCGTGCACCGGGCTACTAGTAAAAATATAAAAATACTTGTCTGGATAAGATTCATCAGTGGACATTACTTTTAATGAGAAAACTATCATAAGACATAACATATCTACATATTCTCAAAGTATATCCACATAACCTATTTATTGAAATAGAAAAAATTAGAGCAGCTTACAGGACTTTAATTCAGTGGGATAAATCAATACTATATGCCTCTGGATATGATGCACTTTGAGGGTGCATCACTCTGTGCTATTTCTGCCCATAAGCTTTATCAAATCCTGATGAAATATAAGACACATTCAAAATGAGGGGTGTTGTGCAAAATGACTGTTCTGTACACTTTTAAAAATGACAGGGTCTTGAAGGACACCTAAGAAATTGGTCCAGATTAAAGGAGAATGAAGAGACATGAAAACTACGAATCAGGTGTAATTTTGGATTGAATTATGGGCTAATTCATTGTTTTATTCTTTTGCCATATGGAATATTAGTTAAATAATTGTTGGTATTTGAATAAGATTTACATTGAATCAAAGTTAATTTCCTGATTTTTATAATTATATTAACTCATGTATGAGAATGCCACTGCTTTTAGGAAACACACTTTGAAATATTTGCAAATAAACTAGCATCATGTAAAGCATTTCAGGGGAAAAATAGAGAATGGTAAGACAAATATGGTAAAAGTTAACATTTTGAGAACCTGGAAAAGCAGTAAACAGGAAATCTTAGGGCTATTTTTGCTTTGCTTTATTATAACTCTAAATTATTTCAAAATAATAGTTGCTATTATTTACAGTGAGCATTAGCTCTATACTTAAATTAATGCTTTTAAGGTTGCTTGAAATGCCAAAGTTTTATGTTATTTCTCATAAAGGAAAATGAAAAATTTATTACATATTAATATCTTGTAATTGCTTACTTCCTTTGTTATCTGTTTTCCCCATCATTATGAGTATAGACTATTTCATAGTTCTGATGAAGAAAAAGAATGTAATAAATTACATATTTCTCTCATATATATTCTACATATTTTACACACATATTGCACACATAATTATAAGTATTGTATATAGATATAGATATTGTGTCCAAAATTATTATTGTAAACATGTGCATGTGCACAAACACACACACGTGCACATGTGCACACACACATACACATATTTCTTAGCCAAGTGAAAATGCAGAAATCTGAAATGATATTTAATTTATGGAATTTATAGTTAATTATTACAGGAAAATAATGGATATACAACAATTGTAGTTGATTAATTTTAAAAAGAGAGAATAGTAAAAACAAAGAGTAAAGAATAAAGGCTTTTTCCCCCCCACTTTCATTATTAATGAACCATAGTTCCATTGTTAAAACAAAAGAGATCTTAGAAACCACAGTTTGGTTTTTGTGACCATTTAGCAGCATGATAATTCCTTTTGAAAATTAGTACTCTTACATTATACTTCCCCTTCAATAAAACAGTATTCCTATATAATAAAACCCTAATATGCAAATCAACCGAACAGCTGAATGACCAGAGAAACGACCTGTTGCTGTAATGTGCACTGACCACAAGGGGGCAGACACTCAACACAAGAGCTGCCCTGGATGGTCAGTGTGCTCCCACAGGGGGAGTGCCGCTGAGCCAGAAGCCGGGCTCATGGCTGGTGAGTGCAGCAGTAGTGGCAGTGGCAGGAGCCTCTCACGCTTCCACTGCAGGCGGGCGGTAAGGAGTGAGGGGTCCCAAACTGCAAGGGGGATGTGGGCCTAAGCTGGCAGGCAGACATTCCCCAAGGGTTCCTGGACTATGAGAGGGCGCAGGCCGGGCTGAGGGACACCCCTCCCAGCTCATGACTTTCGTGCACCAGGCCTCTAGTATTAGAATAAGAAGGCTAGAATATGTATTCAAAGTATTAGACTACAATTTAATATGTACTAAGTGCATGTCCATAAAAATAGAATATACAGTCTTATAGACTACAAACCTTTCTTTAGGAGCAGAAGAGTCCATCAAAGGTACTTCATCTTGTATATGCCTAGGGGGCTGATTTTCCAGACCAACTATTTTGCGAATTTAAGAATATAGCATCTACTAGAAAACCACACAGTTTTAAATGATTATATTTCTCTAGAGCAGTGATGGCGAACCTTTTGAGCTCGGCATGTCAGCATTTTGAAAAACCCTAATTTAACTCTGGTGCTGTGTCACATACAGAAATTTTTTGATATTTGCAACCATAGTAAAAAAAGACGTATTTTTGATATTTATTTTATATATTTAAATGCCATTTAACAAAGAAAAATCAACCAAAAAAATGAGTCCGCGTGTCAGAGGTTCGCCATCACTGCTCTAGAGTACCACATGTCTAAATTGCTAACTCCCATTTTCACCTCAGCTTGGATTACGTATGGAAAACAACATTTTTAAAAGATGAACTGAATCAGTGTAATTGAGTGTGTATGTGTGTCTGTGCACATACAGACATGCATGTGTGCTAAATAGTTTTGATTCAGTATAAGATAAAATAACTTATGGGCAGAATAACTTTTTACAATTTAATGTAAATTTTAACTGCTCATATTTAGATTTAATCTTAAAAACACCAATAACTCAGGCCATATTTAAGACAAAGATGGATATACAGATAGTAGATACAAACATTGATATAATCTTTCACATTCAAGTAATTCATCCATACTTTATAGGGTTTTTAAAATTTTGAAAATATAGTATGCTTCCTTACATAGTCAAAGGATGTCATGTAAAAATTAAAATACATTATGCAATAATTAACATATAGGAAAATCTACTGAAGAAGATTCGCCTTGCCCCACAGGGAAATAGAAAAAAGAAAATTCCTAACTTCAATTGCTTTCCTTCTAGTGGAAGATATACTGCTTTAGTATAAGCATACAGTTCTCTCTTTTAATTCAACTATAATATTAAGAACTGATTTACCAACCTAGTGTCTAATAGAGGTCAGAGTCCATGCCTTGTAGGTGAAGGTTACATAAAAGCTAAGATGGGAGAAGTAGATGTAAAGGAAGAAACCTCTGAAGAATAAGAGAATTGCTGATGTAGAACTTTCAACTGAAAAATTCACATTTAAACCTGTCTTGGATACATCATTTAAATTGCCCACTCTCTTGATATCTTAGACTTTATCTCACAATGGTTTTATCCCTCCTCTACTACTTACTTGTGGAGATGTGAGGGAAATCATTTAACCTCTCTTAAACTTAGTTTTCATATCAGTTAGTTGCGATTAGAATGGCTTCAATCTCATAAGGCTTTAGGAGGAGATATTATCTAACACACAATACCGAAAATGTATTCAGAAGGATGCTTGTGCATAATTTGTCTTTCTCCTCAGCTAATACATACAACACAATAAAGATTTCTTTCAGGTCCTCAAACTTATAAAATAATGCTTAGTAATTATTTCTGTTAATGCAGATCAAACACAACACTTACAAGTCATATTGATATTTTTGTAAAGTTAATGGGTGTAAATGAATAAATGAAGAAAATAGTTATGCCTAGTGGGAAAAGTGAGGGAGGAAGACCTCAGATTATCTTTTGGAGTCCAGACTAAAAGAAAACACTACTATAGGGTTGCAGAAAATGAAATCATTGTATGAATAAGCATTGTTGTTGATGAGTTAAATGCTTGAACACTAGGTGCAGTGTCCATCTTTGATGCATTAGCAAATGGTTTGAATAGAACTGAGAAAACTAAATGAAAGGCAACCTAAGAAAAGGCAGGAACTTGAAGCCACAACACCTGTTAACTGCTCTGAACATCTTCAGTGATGATTGTGTCATTTGGTTTGGCACCCTTTGAATGCATGGCATTGAAATTGTTTCCTGCCAAGAGATTTAGTTAAATGAGTGTACTGTGTTCTCTGTCCCAATTAAAAGCAAAGGGTTGGGGACATTTTTATGGAGCATTTTTTTTTTAATTTAAATACCTAAAATTAAATCCTGTCTTTAGTGAAAAACAAAAAGCAAAAAACACCGCAGGCAGTGTCTTAGGCCAACACCTTTGCTTCCTTTTCTCTTCTGACCACCTGCCTGGCCTATTTTCTTGTTATTGACTACTTGTTATTCGGTTAAGGAGGATTGTTAGAAGTGCAGCCCAGAAACACTTGGTTCTATTTAAAACAAAGGCTTACTGTAGAATTCAATGTCAGAGCCCAGGTTTATAGCATTGAAGAATTGCCTTGATAAATGGCCCTGACATTACAGTTTCCACGACTCCACCTTCAATGTCATCACAACATAGCGTAAGTGTTAAAGTATGGCCATTGCTGCCTCCCCAAAACATATTAACTTGATGCTTACTCTATCTCTGGATCCCATAGGCACAATAAATGGAGAAAATAACACATTTACAAACTGATAAAACCCAGCAAAGCTAATAAAATCAGACACTTTATAGCTCGGCTAATCGCGTCCTTTGAAGGGCATCAAATAACACATCATGTACTGCTCAGGGGGAAATCAAATTAGGTGTAACAGTGTCCCCTCAGAACTAAAACATTTAAATAGACAGGAGCTGTTGTAGCTAATCAACTTGTATTGTAGCCCTTTTATCATTAATACAATGGTTGTGTTAACTGGGCATTATGCAGTTTTGATATGAAAAGGAAGAACAGTATTCCTTAAACTGTTGCTCAGTTTGCATTCTGAATCTTTGTTTTTTTTTCATTTTGTCTCCATTTTATTTTTAACAAATGTGTCACAATGTGGTGTGCACCCCTGCCAACAGTGTTCAAAAATAATTTAGTCTATACAGAATTGACCAAGACTGGGTTTTCAAAGACACGTTTCCTGCCATTTATATTTCTACGTATCCCTAACTCCAGATGATCAACCATATTGTTGGCTTCGGAAAACATACAGGAATGTTTGTAACAAATAGAGCCAAGTATCTTGCCCCAGAATGTTTAACTCTGTCTTAAATCACAGACTATGCAGGGAAAGCATCTGTATTCTTTCTTCTCCAAATTCTTGATTTTAGAGTTAATATTATTTTCTAGTTATGTTCAAAGTTTCTTCCATTAAAGTTTTACATTTCATGGAAAAAAATAAAAACTCATATTTATACAGAAAGCAATTAAGAACCCACAGAGTAAACGTTACTCCTAAAAGGAGGTCATTAGAGCATAGAGCAATCTGGGAATAAAGATCTTAGAGACATTAAGTCAATGTCTCTAAGGCAGGGAACAGCAATCTATGGCATCTGAAACAAATCTGTCCCACCTGCTGTTCCAAATAAAGTTTTATTGGACACTGCCACAGTAATTTTTAAAAATATGTCTGGGGCTATTTTCACATAGTTGTAATGGAGACCATGTGACACAGAATGAAAAAAAACATTTAATATCTGACCTCCTACAGAAAAAAATATTTACTAACCTCAATTTTAAGGGCATGACTCTGTAGACTCTATTGAAGAAAAAGGGATGAAAGAAGATGAAAAATAAGATTCCTAGTGAGAATAAGGCCTATCTATATATTTAAGTGAAGTCAAATAAAAACTTTGCATCAAATGACCAATGAGTTCATACTGACATAAATAAATGACTTAATAAATAAAGAGAATGGAAAGAACAGATAACCTTTCCTCTTGCAGAAGAATTGCAAATAATTTATTTAGATCCTCTGCCCTAGAGGAGGTGGGGCATTTATTTCCCATTCCTTAAATGTGAGCTGAGAAGATTTCCTTCCAAAAGGGTACAGCATGGGAATGAGGGTGGGAAGAAAAATGAGTAACTTTAGAGTGATAAACCTAATCAGGTGATATGAAGGTCAGCATCAACAGTGTCCAGTCATGTTGATAGTATGTATCCTTGATATGATGTAAATGACACTTTACCTCTGTAGGTCTTCCTCTAAAACCGTGGTCAGCAAACTGCGGCTCGTGAGCCACATGCGGCTCTTTGGCCCCTTGAGTGTGGCTCTTCCTAAGCCTTAGGAGTACCCTAATTAAGTTTGTAACAGTGTACCTACCTATATAGTTTAAGTTTAAAAAATTTGGCTCTCAAAAGAAATTTGTCATTGTACTGTTGATATTTGGCTCTGTTGACTAATGAGTTTGCCAATCTCTGCAAAAAACACATAATGCCAATCTTGAGAAAAACATCTGACAAATCTCAACTGTGGGACTTTCTACAAAACACTTCAACAGCATGCCTCAAAACTGTCAAGGTCATTAAAAAACAAGGAAAATATGAGAACCCTTACAGTCATGTGGAGCCTAAGGAGACATGACCATTTCATGTAATGTAGTATCCTTATGGGATCCTGAGACACAAAATGATGAACCATGAAATTAGGAAATCTGAATAAAATATGGACTTAGTAATAAATATATTAACATTGGAACATTGGTTCATTAGTTGTAACACATTTCATACCAATGTGAGATGCTAACTAGAGGGGAACCTAGATGTCACATATACTCAAATTCTTTAATATCTTTGTAATTTTTCTGGAAACCTACACATTGCAAAAATTAAAAGTATATTTTAAAATATCTGGGCAATATATTTTTATTATTTGATCATTTTCTGTCACAAGATTTTTTCTGTGACTCTAAACCCACTAAAAACTCAAACCTCTCCTGTGTAAAGCAAGATTATTTTTAAAAGCACACATCAGGGTATAGCACAAAAATCTCAATGAATAATATGAAGCTTCTACATAAAACTTCTTAACTATTATATACACTATAAACACAAATTAATTATATGTAGATTACTATAAATCTGTACTCCAAAATAAAATTTACTTTATTTTGGTGGTACTGTTCTGGTATATTCAGTATACTGAGTAGCTGATGACAGTCTTCAATGACTTGGCCAACTCCTTATAATTATTTCCTAAGCACTAATCACTCTAAATGACTTTTCTTACTAAAGGATAAGAAGGGAAGTTACTGAAGATCTCCATTCCTTTTGTTTCCCTTTACCTTCTCTTCCCTGTACTTCTGTTTAGCTTCAACCCTTCTCTTGTCGGTACTAGAGTTGTAGCCCCAGTAGCTCTGATTGGGGGAGAAAATACCTGCATTCAGAGGTATAATTTTCTCTTGGGAAGGTGGTAGAACATTGGGACCTTGGGAAATGCATATGCTAAGATCACACATTTGATTTATTAAAGTACATCATCTGTTATTCTGAGGTATAAAAAACAATATGGGGGAAAGTTGACTTGTTTTTGTATACTTGTAATGCTGTTTTTAAATTTACAAAATATATTCATGTTTATATTTTTGGCAACTTATTTATTAGAAGTGCCAATGTATATCAGGTTTTAAATTATGCATCTATCATTTTGAAAGTTACTTTAACATTTGTTTCATTTTTCTTACCATCAAAATGGGTATAAAGATATAAATGATATTACTATTGATATATCATTATGATATAATTAAAGTACACTTTCTGATGCCAATAGATAGCTATAATGAATGATAATATTATGGCTATTATCTTTATCCATTGTATAGTCAATTGTGAATCATAACATTAAATGACTTGTCAATTGTCATACAACTAAGAAATGAATGACAGTATTAAAGTTGAGCTACTGCCTTTGGTATATCTTCATGCATTTACTTATGCAAGAAATATTTATTTATAACCTATTATCAGAAACTATTATAGGTCCTGAAGCTTAGATTCAACAATGAGTAGTGGAACAATAAAAAGGACTAATAAAATATATAGAAAATATATAGTAGTTTAGACAGTGATATGTGTAAGAAGGGTGACAGCAAATATGGGAGACAACAAAGAAATATTTTGGCATCAGAGTTACTAGTAAACTGAGCTAGCGCAACAATAATAAAGATACATGAGAACAATATCAAGAATATAGATTTTTTTATTATTAAAGGCCTTGCATCTTTCATTTCATAATGTTTAAAACAGTTTCTTACTATCACTACCCTTCTACTATAGATAGAAACACTATTTTTATATTTTAAAATTTCAGAGATGAAGTCATAGGAATGGGATGGACATTAGAATGCATCTCTTTGCTAATAGAGATATAGTTGAATTCCTTATTTTTCCCCATAGAAATGACATAACACTTTTTATTTCAAGTAATGCATAACCTTTAATTTTCTCTATTGCTCTGAAATATTTTTCTGCTAACCTTTGTCTAGTTGCTACATAACATAAACATCTAAATTATTCAAAAACAAGAGTTGAATATTATTATTTCAGTGGTAGTTGACCATTGGAAGAAAAAGAAGAGAAAAATGGAAAGCTGTTTCTTAAATGTATTTTTTTAAATGTTGTATGTGAAAAGAAGCATATTAATTTGCAGAAGCTGGTGCCTGCTGGTTTCAGCAGCTCTAAAAAGCTATCATATCTCAACCTATTTATAAAAAATTAAAAATAAATAAAAATTCAAATATATCATTTGTAGGTTGCGTTGGTGGTATAGTGGTGAGCATAGCTGCCTTCCAAATATATCATTTGTGGTCATTTAACCATCATGGGTTATGTTACTAAAGATTTTTGCCACTGCTAGTTTACCACTCATCACAAATATGGAAGGTCATGATTTTGGGCATGTATATAATTAGTTTAACATGTTAAGCGCCCAGTCAGTCACTGGTGACTGACACTATACTTTCTGTCCGGAAGACAAAACAGGCTGGGCGCTTAACGTGTTAAGCAAGAGAATGTTGACCAGAAAGGGAAATGATTGTTCTGGCATCACTGATGCACTAACTTTACAAATTTTATTAATCTCTTTTCCCTGGAATCATCATCCTTAATTCCTCACCATAGAGTACAAGAAAAAATGAGAAACATTTCTGGGGTATAGGAAAATATAGATGCTTCAAAAACAAAAAGATTCTTGAAATGATTTTATTTCCATCAAATAAACAGAATTTCCACTATGAGGTCCATTATTTTCATTGAAGTCAATTGAGAATCAGAGAGAATAGTATCCATAAAATCCAAAGAGTTATTAATACTATTATCTTCTCACAAATTCTGTTAAAATTAATTAAGTTTATTTTTACACTAACATGTAATGGCTTGTCTCCCCTTGTAACTAAAGTTCATTGTCATCTCATTCCTCTTAGCAACTCAATGGACATTACTTGAGCTTAAAATCAAGTCAATTAATCAGGATCTTCAGCTGGCTACAGAGGATGCGAGTTTTCTGCTTGCCAGAACACCTGTGCTGCTCAAATGGCCTTGGTGCTTAATTGTTTCCAGGTGCAGACGTGTTTGCTTTCCCTAACTCAGAATTGTGAATTCCAGCTGCCAGAGGACACTCTTTGGAAGTTGGAGTTAACTAGTAAGAGAATTAACCCTCTGTTAGAAGAGATACACATGCTGCTGATCATTAAAATGGAAATTTGCAGAATATTATTTGATGTTTAATTAAGGAACAGGTTTTTTTGTTTGTTTGTTTGTTTGTTTTTTTGTTTTGTTTTGTTTTGTTTTGTTTTAGCTAACAGATCCTACTGTTACAAGCCCCAGAGATACATTTACATGTGTTGGCAACAATTTTGTTAAGTTCACTCTATAAATATTTGGTGGGCACCCGTGAGCTCCCTCTGTGTTTCAGGTACTTGAAAATATAGCAGTGAGCAAAACAAAGACCCTTCATGGAGGTTATATTCTACTAGGAAGCGTCCCACCCTCCCTCCCTCCCTCCCTCCCTTCATCCCTTTCTCCCTTCCTCCCTTCCTCCCTTCCTCCCTTCCTCCCTTCCTCCCTTCCTCCCACCCTTCCTTCCTTCCTTCCTTCCTTCCTTCCTTCCTTCCTTCCTTCCTTCCTTCCTCCCTTCCTTCCTTCCTTCCTTCCTTCCTTCCTCCCTCCCTCCCTCCCTATCCTCTTGCTTTCTCCCCCTGACTTTGGTATATCCCTAAGCAGGGCAAACATCTTTATTAGAGTCTAGTATCTATGAAATAATTATACCTAGCTTTATGCCTGCTTTGGAGTTTTGGAAATCAGTGGACAGTTTTGTCTTGCTCTGCAGTTTAACTTATCCTGAGTTTAGGGTACCGGACACTACTTTTTTTTTTTTTTTTTTTTACTTACTGATTTTAGAGAGAGAGGAAGGAAGACAGAGAGAGAAACATCAATGTGAGAGAAAAACATCAATTGTTTGCCTCCCATATGAGCCCCAACTCTGCATTGAACCTGCAACCTGGATATGTGCCTTGATGGGGAATCAAACCAGCAACCCGTAAGGTGCACAGGGCTAATACTCAGCCAACTAAGCCAAATCAGCCAGGGTAAGAAACTCTACTTAGGACTTCCCTCTCATATGATCTTTCTGGTTTTACCAGAAATAATGTTCATACTCTTTTTAAAATATTATACATATATATTTTTATTGTTAATAGTATTACAGATGTCTCCCATTCTCCCCTCCCCTTTACCCCCTTCTCCTAAACCCTCTTCCCCTCCCCCCAGGTATTCACCATCCTATTACCCATATCCATGGACTATGCTTATCTACACTAATAAAAGACAAACATGCAAACTGACCATACCTTCACTACACCTTAAGCCACGCCCACCAGCCAATCAGAGTGACTATTTGCAAATTAACCCAACCAAGATGGCGGCCGGCAGCCATGGAGCTGGAGCAAGCAGGAGGCTTGGTTGTCCCAATGATGGAGGAAGCCAAGCTTCCCTCCCACCCGCCCTGGCCGGCTCTGAGCTCCTCTCAAGGCTACAAAGTTTCAATTATAGAAGGTAAATAAATCCCAGAATAAAAAAAAGAAAAAGAAAAGAAGAGAGGCTGGGAGCTTCCGTCACTGGGGAAGCTTGGCCAGCCTGAAAACGGCCCTCAGCCCCTCACCCAGACTGGCCAGGCAACCCAGTGGGGACCCCTCCACCCTAAAGGGGATGTGGTCAGCCTGAAAACAACCATCAGCCTCTCATGCAGGCTGGCCAAACCTCCATGGGGTGAGGGTTCCCACTGCGGGGGGCTTGACCAGCCTGCAAACAGCCATCAGACCCTTACCCAGACTGGCCAGGCACCCCAGTGGGGACCCCCACCCTGAAGGAGGTGTGATCAGCCTGCAAACAGCCATCAGCCCCTCACCCAGGCTGGCAAGGCACCCCAGTGAGGACCCCAACCCGTGTACCAGATTTCTATCTTATATAATAAAAGGGTAATATGCAAACTGAACCTAACGGCAGAATGACTGGGAATGACTGGTCACTGTGACACACACTGACCACCGGGGGGCAGACATTCAATGCAGGAGCTGCCCCCTGGTGGTCAGTGCGCTCCCACAGGGGGAGCTCTGCTCAGCCACAAGCCAGGCTTATGGCTTCCAGTACAGCGGTGGTGGTGGGAGCCTCTCTCACCTCCTCAGCAGCACTAAGGATGTCAGACTGCAGCTTAGGCCTGCTCCCCACTGGCAAGTGGACATCCCCCAAGGGCTACTGGGCTGCAAGAGGGGTGTCTGACTGCCAGCTTAGGCCCAATCCCCTGGGGAGTGGGCCTAAGCCAGAAGGTGGTCATCCCCCGAGGGGTCCCAGGCTGCGAGAGGGCACAGGCCTGGCTGAGGGACCACCCCTTCCCCCCCCCCCCCCCGAGTGCACAAATTTTTGTGCAGCGGGCCTATAGTGAGTATATAAGTTCTTTGGTTTAATCTCTTCTCATACCCCCAACCCCACATCAAGGTGTGTCAGTCTATTCCATGCCTCCATACTTTAGGGCTTATTTTGTTCGTCAATTCGTTTTGTTCATTATATTCCACAAGTAAGTGAGATCGTGTGATATTTGCCTTTCTCAGATTGGCTTATTTCACTTAGCATAATATTCTCCAGGTCCATCCATGCTGTCATTCTCTGTTTTAATAGCCATCTTATATCTATTTTCCAATTTATTAGGGCACTGGAAGGAGAATGGATCATAATTAACTGCTTTAGCTCTTTTCCATTGTACTCCATTTTATTCTAAAAAATATTAGCTAAATTATATTTATACTAGAGGACCAGTGCACAACTTCGTGCACGGGTGGGGTCCCTCAACCAAGCCAGTGATCAGGGCCAATCAGTGGCACCGGCCTGCGGGGGGCGGGGGGGGGGAAGGCGGGCGTGGAAGGTTGGCCCCAGCAGCAAGCTAAGACGCAGCTGATTCTGTGAGGAATCAGGCTCCCTCCCCCCTCCTGTCTGGATCTGGGGGTGCAGGTGAACCAGATTCAGGGCTCTCAGGGCCCCAGCAGCATGGTCTGGGACAGTGCGTGTCATAGTTACTGGCTGGTCATCTTGTCGTTTTGTTGTCCTGGTCATTTGGTCATAACGGTCACTTAGGCATATACATATATATACATACATATATTTGGGGGTCAGGATTTATACCATTCTCCAATAAATAATATGTGGCCCTACCTCAATACAATAGATCACCAATAGAAACTTTAGAGAAATTTTGAGTTGTTTCTTTTATATCAATTTTGCCCTGCCAGGTGTTATTGCTAGATATATTCTCTGAAGGTAGGTAAAACAAGGAAAAGGAAGTATGTATCATAGATCTAGGCAGTCATGGAGTCCTCATGATCAACATTCATGAGCAGGGTTGCTGATAAAAGATTCTGGTTCTTGGCTTATCTGTTTTTTCTTTTTTTATTCTATTTCTTCTATTTTTCTATTGTTTATAGCTATGAAAACATCAGAAACCTGGAAGTAAATCTTGTATCTAACTAAGCCAAAGACATTATTGGATTACTTTCCTGTTAAAGATGTTCATTTATGCCATAACTGTTTCTCCCTTCTAACTAGTTCTGTGTGAATTAAGACATGAGAAAATATGATGGTGCAGGGAAATTGCATCCTATTGTAAGTCTAAAAACAAATTAATCATTGACTGCATTGGTATGAATTTATGATTATCTCAGTAACTCTTAAGTATTTTAAAAAGTTGTTGGTATTATTATTTTAAATGACTTGTCAAAGCCAACTCTTTTTTTATTGTTTAAAGTATTACAAATAGGAGAACATGTGTCTCCTTTTTCCCCTATTGACCTCCCCCTGGCCTTCCCCCCCACCCCCTGGCAAGTGCCCTCACCCCCCTAGTGTCTGTGTCCATCGGTTATACTTTTATGCATGCATACAAATCATTTGGTTGATCTCTTACTCCCCCCCCCAAACATTCCCCTGCCTTCCCACTGTAGTTTGACAGTCTGTTCGGTGCTTCTTTGTCTCTGTATCTATTTTTGCTCATCAGTTTATGATGTACATTATATTCCACAAATGATTGAGATCATGTGATGTTTATCTTTCTCTGACTGTCTTATTTCACTTAGCATAATGTTCTCCAGTTCCATCCATGCAACTCTTTATGTTACTTTCAAAAGGGCACGAAGATATTTCTCAGGCAAATTAGTTTCTGTTATTTTTTTCATGTATTTTTCTTCCTACTCTGTCCTATTTGAGTGTTCACTGCATTTTCAAATCTGAAATATATTCATGATTTAAATTGCTTATACCTTAAGATTTCTCCACATTATTTATATCTCTTTCCTTATGTCTTTTTATTCAATGTCATTTTTCAATAATGGCTCTGTCAAAATTGTGTTTCACAGAACACAGATGTCTTGTGGGATATTATCTGCTATTATGCCAAAAAGAAACTAATATTTTACCAGAAATGATGTCCATACTGGGTTCTAATAGATATCTGATATTTATTTCCCAATTGACTAGGCCTGTGGTCAGCAAACCGGCTCGCGAACCACATGTGGCTCTTTGGCCCCTTGAGTGTGGCTCTTCCTAAGCCTTAGGAGTACCCTAATTAAGTTAATAACAGTGTACCTACCTATATAGTTTAAGTTTAAAAAATTTGGCTCTCAAAAGAAATTTCAATCATTGTACTGTTGATATTTGGCTCTGTTGACTGATGAGTTTGCCGACCACTGGACTAGGCCATTGAAAGGACAATGGGTGGCACAAATACTATTAGCTATATATTCAATATCCATCACTCCTACTATGTGAAAACATCTCTCAAATGTTTGCTCTCATTTACCACATGTGTCAAATGTATTTTAGGAGAGGCATACCTGAGACTGGTTTAATGCAATTATTATGGTCCCATTCTCATTGCTTAGTCATCATCCTATATAATAAAAGCCTAATATGCTAAGTGTCCAGTTGACTGGTTGACCATTCAGCCAATCAAAGCATAATATGCTAATGATATGTTAAGGCCGCTCAACTGCTCACTATGGCATGCACTGACCACTAGGGGGTAGATAGTCGACCGGTCTACCAGTTGCTATGACATGCACTGACCACCAGGGGCAGACGCTCTGACCGGTAGATTAGCTTGCTGCTAGGGTCCAGTCTATCAGGACTGAGCGAGAAGGGCCAGACACGCCCTGGACCCCTCCCATGGCCTCTCCCAGGCTGGCCAACCTCCCACATCCCTCCCCGCCCTGGTCGTGCACCTTGCACTGGTGGGGTGCTTTGCCCTGGCCTGTGCCCTCTTGCAATCTGGGACCCCTTGGGGGATGTCGGAGAGCTGGTTTTCATCCTGACCTTTCAGGCCAGGCCGAAGGACCCCACTGGTGCACGAATTCATGCACTGGGCCTCTAGTTGTGTCATAAAATCCTGACAGTGATAAATGAGGAGAAATGTACTCTTGTCTCTAAGACACAGAAGAAAAGATTATCTCCTTTTGTCTTTCAACTTTGTCATTTCTGAGTATCATATTACAATTTTTATAACTCTTTTTCAAAAAAGTATATAAATTTTGGGTTAATAAAGGTGACTCTTTCATAGGCTGCTAGCTACAAAAGGAACAAAAGAATGGGGTATAAACTCATAAAATGAAGATGAAAGATTTTGGATGCTGATGGGAAAGATCCAGTATAGAGGAAAATTATCATAGAAGAGAGTTGAGAGAACTGTTAGCGTGATATCCCTGAAGAGGTAAAAATGGCTAAGAGCTAGGGAACAAGTAGAGAGATGGATTTAGTGCAGCTAATCCATGCATGTTGTCAAGCAGTATGGAAGGATTTGTAGGTATGGATGAAGGTAGGTGAGAACATATAGTGGTAGGAATCTTAAAAGCTTTCTTCTAATGATTTCAACTTCTGAAGTATTCTTTTTCTTAATGTATTTTTATTGATTTCAGAGAGGAAGGGAGATATATATATATATAAGTCTTTCTTTATGAGAGAGGATTATCAATCTCCTACCTGATGCACATCCACTACTGGAAATGGAGGCAGCCACCTGGGCATGTGCCTTAAACAGAAGTCGAATTGTGACCTCCTGGTTCATGGGTCAATGCTCAAGCACACTGGTCAGGCTTGAAGTATTCTTATATCTTTATAATTTCTTCAAGGTCATATTACTAATAAAGGGAACAAACCCATTCAAACTCAGAACTCTATTCATATGTGTTTTTCCCACTTATAAATCTAATATATTCAGAAAGTAGGCAGATGTTGCAAACAGTGTTTCGAGGATAAGATCTAAAAACACCTCCTTGTTATTTGGTGGTGCAAATTCAACAAATCTAGGCATTTGATAATAATTGATCTAAAAAAAATTGTAACAGTTCTCTTTCTCAATTTCCCAGCATCACTTGTAGATATGCGTAGTCCAAATCTGGAAAAAGAAATTCAGATTGGATATCTCTGAAAAAGTGGTGTTTTTTCGTTTTCTTGTTGTTGTTGTTTGCTTGTTTTTTTGTGATTTTTTTCTCTCAGTTAAAAGAGACCAGTGTGGTTAGCACTATCTCTGTCTCACATTCTCCCTTTGTATCTACATTGAAAACTCATGATGTGAAAGGGAAAAGGAAAGGGAAAAAGGCTTGTGTTTCAAGGCTGGTGAGTTAGAAAGGAAGAGAGAGCCTAGATTCCTAATGACATCACAGGCCAGCTGAACTACTTCTAGACAAATAAATGACAATTTAATTGTCCTTTAGGTATTTGGTGCCTATGGTAATTCTAAATGAATTCCATCTTTTTTTTTTTACTTTCTGGAAAAAAAAAAAGAACCTAAACTGTCAGTTAGGATAGAATTTTAAAAATATAGATATTTATTATGAAAGCACTGATCTCATAATTCTGCAGTGTTCTAAGAAATGCAAAATTAGTTTTAAATTTTTAATCAAGATAGAAAATAAACCCTATCACTAGATGTTTAAGTAATGCTTGTCCCTGGTCATTTAGAAATCTTAATCCTTTCATGTAATGCTGACACAAGTTATTTTAAAATTATTAAACATAATTAACTATATATTTTTTGAATTTTGAGAAATTAGACATCAAGTTAAAAGTTTAAAAAAAAAAACCAGAAAATTAAGACATATCTAAATAAAACCCATTTTTTAATGGAAAATTTTCCTCAATACCATTTTACAGAATCACATAGGTCAATTGTCATGTCAGGGAAAGGTATTTCCAAGCATATTTTGATACATTTTATGGGATGAAATTGAAAAATAATTTTAAAATTGATCCTACAAGTATGAAAAGAAGAAATATTTTGAGTGTTTCTTAATTGTGTTGATCCATTGAATTATCCAACTCAGAAGCTACTTTACTTAATATTTTTATTATGAGAGATGATAAATAGCCAAATTGGTACATCCACTTTGAGTTGAGCTTACTGTTACTTCTATCCAAAGTGTCGTAACTGATAGAATAGTCAAACAACTCTGGGAAACACTAAATTTAACAATATTAAAGAATCTTGTTTGGTGAGTTAGTTTTGGTTTGTTTTCTGTTTTTGTTTGTTTGCTATCAAATTTCACTAAGCCTTTAATATGCTAAGGTACATATTGCATTCCCTAAGCAAAGAATAAAGTAGGCAGTGTTTTATAAGTTTATTTGATCATGGAAGCTGTTGTATTAGAAGTTGTTTATCCTATAGACACTCCCTATAACACATATAACAGATTCTAGCACTCACAGAATTAACATTCTAGCACTGAAATAAGAGAAAGGAGAAAAAAAGAGCTAAGCACTCTGGTCTTCTATTGATAGCCACATAGCTTTAGCCAAAGTGACCTGGCTTCTCTGAAACCTTGTTTCTTTGTAATTTGGTGGAAAATAATAGTACCTATATAAGAATACTGCTGGGAAGATTCAAATATTAAAATTTATTGAGTATCTGGAATGTACTGATAACTCATTCAATGGTGATATTCACAGTGGTTGTTTGATTAGTACTACCAGCAATATTAGTGGTTATTATTAAAGTGATTTTTAAACATCATTATATATTTCATTTATATCTATGCTATCCCTAACCCCAAGGGAGCCATTAAATGACTCCTGCCATCTTTGTTAAGTATTTTGCTGATGTAATAAATTATAAATCTGAGATGTTTTGAAACTACGACAGAATAGGACCAAATAATGAACAAAGTTTACAGGTTAATATTTTTCTAAATTATCCAAGTGCTAATTGTGAGAAATTTATTGGACCTTTAGATTTTTTTTTTAATTTAAAAAAAAAAAACTTTATTTAAAGTGTTACATATATCCCCCTTTATCCCCAGTGACCTCTTCTAGCCTGCCCATGCCATGCACCCCAGGCCTTCACTTCATTAATGTCTATGTCCATGGGTTATGCATATAAGCATATAAGTTCTTTGGTTGATTTCTTCCCATCCACCCATCCTTGGCTTCCTTCAGAGATTCAACAGTCTGTTCCATGATTCTGTCTCTGGATCTATTTTGTTCATCAGTTTATTTTGTTTATTTGAATTCACATATGAGTGAGATCATGTGATACTTACCTTTCTCTGAATGGCTTATCTCGCTTTTCATAATAATCTCTGGGTCGCTCCATGCTGTCTCAAAGGGTAAGAGATCCTTCTTTTTCACTGTTGCACAGACTTCCACAGTGCAAATGTACCACAGTTTTTTTTGTTTTTGTTTTTTTTGTTTGTTTGTTTGCTTTAATTTTGAAAGGCATTGGGGTCAGAGGGCCTTCAACTAAAGGAACTGAAGACTCCCTCCTTGTCTAGGACCCTTGCTTTTTTTAAAATATATTTTTTATTGATTAAGATATTACATATGTGTCTTTATCCCCACGTTACCCCCTACCCCCCACCCCCCCCTGCTCATGCCCTCACCCCCCTGTTGTCCGTGTCCATTGGTTAGGCCTATATGCTTGCATATTAGTCCTTTGGTTGATCTTTCCCCCTTACCCCCACCCTCCCCTACCTTCCCTCCAAGGCCCGACAGTCCAATCAATGCCTCTCCGTCTCTGGATCAGTCCTTGTTCATCAGTTTATGTTGTTCATTATAGTCCACAAATGAGTGAGATCCTGTGGTATTTATCCGCTCTCCAGTTCCATCCATGCTGTGGCAAATGGTAAGAGTTCCTTTTTCTTCTTCCTCTTCTTAAAGGATACCTTTCAGCATTTCATATAATGCTGATTTGGTGGTGATGAACTCCTTTTGCTTTTTCTTATCTGTGAAGCTCTTTATCTGACCTTCAGTTCTGAATGATAGCTTTGCTGGATAAAGTAATCTTGGTTGTAGGTTCTTGCTATTCATCACTTTGAATATTTCTTGCCACTCTCTTCTGGCCTGCATGGTTTCTGTTGAGAGATCAGCTGACAGTCGTATGGGTACTCCCTTGTAGGTAACTGACTGTCTTTCTCTTGCTGCTTTTAAGATTCTCTCTTTGTCTTTTGCTCTTGGCAATTTAATTATGATGTGTCTTGGTGTGGTCCTCTTTGGGTTCCTTTTGTTTGGGGTTCTCTGTGCTTCCTGGACTTGTAAGTCTATTTCTTTCACCAGGTAGGGGAAGTTTTCTGTCATTATTTCTTCAAATAGGTTTTCAATATCGTGCCCTCTCTCTCCTTCTGGTACCCCTATAATTCTGATGTTGGTACGCTTGAAGTTGTCCCAGAGGCTCCTTACACTATCTTCATATTTTTGGAATCTTTTTTCTTTTTTGATTGGGTATTTTTTGTTTCTTTGTATTTCAAATCTTTGACTTGATTCTTGGGATCCTCTTGTCTGCTGTTGGATCTCTGTATATTATTCTTTATTTCAGTCAGTGTATGCTTAATTTCTAGTTGGTCTTTTTTCATATCCTCCAGGGTCTCACTAAATTTATTGGCAGTTTCCATAAAATTCTTGAAAAACCTTATAAACGTGG
This sequence comes from Myotis nattereri, assembly GCF_964212035.1. Lineage (NCBI taxonomy): Eukaryota > Metazoa > Chordata > Mammalia > Chiroptera > Vespertilionidae > Myotis > Myotis nattereri. Next base: position 82,319,095 of record NC_138075.1, read on the forward strand.
TTTTGAACTCTATATCCAGTCATTTGCTTTCCTCCATTTCTGTCATTTGTGACCTGTTTCTTTGTCTCCGCATTTTTTATGCTTCCCTGTGTTGGTAGAGTGGTTTTGTGTGCTAGGTGTCCTGTAGGGCCCAGTGGCTCAGCCTCCCCAATTACCTGAGGTGGACACTCTTGGTGCACCCCCTTGTGGGCTTTGTGCACAGTCTTGTTGTAGTTATGCCTTGATTGTTGTAGGATCACTGGGAGGAATTGACCTCCAGGCCAATTGGCAGTGAGAATCAGCTGTGTCTGCAGTGGGAGAACTTCTGTGCTGAAGACACCCTTCTGGGGCAAGACTCGCTTCAGTGGGGCTTTGGTGCTCACTGAGTCTGCCCCCTGAGTGTGTCCCTTATGGATCTGAGGAGTTGTAATACAGATGGTCCCCCTCTGACAACTGGGTACACTGGCTCTTGGATCTAAGGAGGTGCTAATTTAGCCTCTTCCTGAGGTTACCCAGCAGGAGCTATGAAGAGAACTGCAGAGTCCCCTTCCTTTTTTGGAGTTTGGAGGTGCCCTGATGAGGCCCAGCTGTGAAGCAATGCAAGCTGCTGTGGGACCTTGGGCCTTCTCTTGGAAGTTCTGGGTCTGTCTGGCCCAGCTGCAATTTGTTAGGTAATTTTCAGGTTGCAAAGGGCCAGGGCATTCATATGCAAAAGCCTCTGCCGCAGCTTGGGTGGGGTGGGGTCTCAGGGAATCAAAGGGCAGAGCAAGCAGCTATGGCTGGTCCTCGGCCCTGTCCTAAGGGGCCGCGCGTGTCTCAGTGTACCCGTAATTTAATTGCTGCAAGCACCTCTGAGGAAAGCCACCCTCGAGTTCCGAGTTCTGCCCGCTGCCAGACAGTCCAGTTTCTCCCCGTATGAGTCCTGGGTCCCCAGAGACTTCCTGGAACTGGAGTTCAGAGCAGTTGGGAGCTTGTGACTCCCTCCCGATTCAAAAAGACAGCCGCATCCTCAGGTACCAGCCCCTTTCCACGCGTGCTCGAGCCTCCATACCTTTGCACTTTACTTCCGCAGCTCCTGACCCTCAGTTGCTTTTCTCTTTCCTTCTAGTTGTAGAATTTCCACTCAGCCAGCCTTCCTGTAGTTCTGGGTGATGTCTGTTTTGTCTTTTTGTTGTATTTTTGAAGTTGTTGTAGGAGGCAGCAATTTTGGTGTTTACCTATGCCGCCATCTTAGTTTCTCCTCGGATCTTTAGATTTACAGAGAATTCCATTTGAGTTATGGAGTTATAATTATTTGTCTAACATCCAGTATAGAACATACTATTTTTTTTCACCTAAATAAATGAAGATATTGAGTCAATTTATTATTTTATTAGTAGGAAAATAGGGCAGATTCTGAGAATTCTACTGGTGTTCCCCCTATATCTATCAAAATATGCCCTGACAGATTGAGGAAATGGCCACTGGAAATGTTTGTTGACCCTGTAGGTGTATTTTAAATCAGACTTTAGCCAAGCACAGCTTAATATTTGTTTCCCATGTATACACTGAGTGACCAGAGTATTATGACCACCTGACGTTTGTAGGCAAATTAGCTATAATTTAGTGCTTAAGTTGCTAGAGGACCAGACCATTATAAATAGGGAAGCAGGTTGTTTACCACGACAGTATAAGTGATTTTTTTTCTGAAGATATGGGTAAACAATGTGATTTAATAGCCTTTGAACGTGGGATATATATTATGATGAGTGGCCAGATTATTATGACCACCAGACGTTTGTAGGCAAATTAGCCGTACACTGCAGCATATGGGATATGGAACCTGAAGGCCTGTTCGAACACCTTTGCTGTCCACAGTTACCAAGATAAAATGTCTCCAATTCGCACAGAAACACAAGGATTGGACAGTCGAGCATTGGAAAAAAGTCATGTGGTCTGATGAATCACGTTTCCAGATGCATCATGCAGATGGCAGAGTGAGAATTTGGTGGAAACAGCATGAAAGCATGCACCTCACATGCATGAGTCCAACCCTTCAAGCTGGTGGGGGCAGTGTTATGGTTTGGGGCATGTTTTCCTGGCATGATTTGGGCCCTTTAATTCGTGTGGAACAAAGTCTGAATAGCACAACATACCTAAGTATCATTGCTGATCAGGTTCATCCTATCATGTTGACGGCATATCCCAATGGAGATGACTTCTTCCAACAAGACAATGCACCATGCCACGGTGCTCATATTGTGCAGGAGTGGTTTCAAGAAGAACATGAGGGAGACTTTACCTTGCTTAGGTGGCCCCCATAATCACCAGATCTCAATCCAATTGAGCATTTGTGGGACAAAGTTAAAAGAGCCATCAGGCAGCTGGTTCCACAACCATCAAATCTCACAGAACTGGATGGTGCTATTCATCAGGTATGGTGTCAGATTCCTCGCATCACCTTTCAACATCTCGTGGAGTCAATTCCAAGAAGAATCGCTGCAGTATTGAAGGCAAAAGGTGGCCCAACGAAGTACTGTTGGGTGGTCATAGTAGTCTGGCCACTCATCATAATATATATCCCACATTCAAACGCTGTTAAATCGCATTGTTTACCCATATCTTCAGAAAAAAATCACTTATCCTGTCATGGTAAACAAACTGCTTCCCTATTTATAATGGTCTGGTCCTCTAGCAACTTAAGCACTAAATTGTAGCTAATTTGCCTACAAACGTCAGGTGGTCATAATAATCTGGACACTCAGTGTAGGTTCTATATGTACCCATATGTGCTCCATTTTAACTGGGGGTCCAGGGTGATGCTTTAGGGCTCTGGGCATCAATATCAGCTCAGATGTGGTGCCTAATAATCCTCAGAATATCTGGGCATTCCCATTTTCCTATTGTATAGTTACTCCAGATAACTTTGGGGATGGACAGAAGAATTTTCAGAGCACATACTTGCCACAGTGTTGCAGGATCCATCTCCAATATCAGTTTGTTGCAGATCTAAATACTGACTCAGACCTTGGAATTGAGCAATGTATTATTATATTTTATCCACACAGTCACACTGAACTTCCTACTTTTCCAACCTGCCTTTTCATTGTGGATTCTTAAGAAATACTTTTATTGGATCATTACCTATTTTCAGTCCTGTTGGCCACTTTTTCATCTTTGCCTTCCTGTATTTACAGTAATTGTAATCTGCTGCATTCTTGGCTTTCTGTGCCACCACCTGGCCTCTATTATTTCAGTATCCCATTCTCCCATGAGCATTGAGAGCAGCTCTGCGTTGACTGAGTTAGTTCTAAACTGAAGAGGAGAGTGACTTCTAAACTTCTTATTAATGCAAGTGTTCCTCACAATAGCATAGTACTGATTGACTTGGGTGAATGATGTGTCCCTGCAGTCTCCCCTGAAACACACTCCTGATCTTCTGGCCTCATCATCATACATTAATTCTTTCCAGTATGCCCACTTCCTTGAAACTTACTTATTTTTCTACCATCTTGAAGAAAAAATTAGGCACTTCTATTTCAGTTAGTATGGGGCATTCTTAACTTGAGACTTTTAGCAGCAAATTTGCCCTACGCCCTGAAGTCCTTACCCAGTATTACATCCTATATTTTCAGAAGGTGCCCCCTAATTAATAACAATTTAAATATTGTTTTACTTTTGGCTTCTTTAATAAAACCTATATAATTTTATAAGCCAATGTAATCCCAATACATTCAATTAAAAAAACAAAAGAACTGGAGCCTGGCCAGTGTTGCACAGTGGTTGAGCATTGACGCATGAATCAGTAGGTCATGATTCAATTGTCGATCAGGGCACCTGCCCAGGTTGTGGGCTCGATCCCCAGCAGGGGGCATGCAGGAGGCAGCTAATTAGTGATTCTCTGTCATTATTGGTTTCTATGACTCTCACTCTCCCTTCATCTCTCTGAAATCAGTAAAAAACACATTAAAAATTTTGAAATAAAAAGAATAAACTCAAAATGGATAAGATTTTAAATATAAGTCATGAAACTATAAAATTCTAAAAGTTACGAATCATCAGGAGATGCAAATGAATGTGAAAATGAGGTATCACCTCACCTCTGCTAGAATGGCTACTATCAACTAATTAACAAATGGCAAGTGCTGGAGAGGATGTGGAGAAAAGGGAACCCTTGTGCACTGCTAGTGGGAATGCAGACTGATGCAGCCACTGTGGAAAACAGTATGCAGTTTTCTCAAAAATTTAAAAATGGAGCTGCCATTTGACCCAGTGATCCCGCTTCTAGGAATATATCCTAAGAAGCCTGAAATAACAATCAGAAAGAATATATGCACCCCTATGTTCATAGCAGTGCAATTTACAATAGCTAAGATCTGGAAACAGCTAAGTGCCCATCAGTAGATGAGTAGATAAAAAAGCTTTGGTACATTTACCCAGTTGAATACTATGCAGCAGTAAAAACAAAGGCTTTCTAACCCTTTGCAACAGTATGAAGAGACCTGGAGAGTATTATGTTAAGTGAAATGAGCCAGTCAGGGAAAGAGAAGTATCACATGGTCTCACTTGTATGTGGAATCTAATGAACAAAATAAACTGATGAACAAAATAGATCCAGAGACACTGGAACATGCAACAGATTGACAAATCTCAGAAGGAAGGAGGATGCAGGAAGAGATCAACCAAAAAACTTATATGCATATATGCATATCCCATGGACAGACAATTTTGTGTTGAAGGCATGGGAGGGGGTGAGATTGGCATGGAGGGGGTTAATAGGGAAAATAAAAGGGGGCATCTGTAATACTTTCAACAGTAAAAATAAATAAGTAAACAATGCATACATTCTACAAAAAGAAAAAAAAGTGGGCAGAAAACCTGACTAGATACTTCTCCAAAGAGGACATACAGATGGCCAATCACTAATCATCAGAGAGATGCAAATCAAAACCTCAGTGAGATACCACCTCACACCTGTCAGAATGACTATCATCAATAAACCAACAAGGATGCAGATGTGTTGGCAAGGATGCAGAGAATAGTGAACTCTACTGTTACTGGCAATGCAGATCGGTTCAATCACTATGGACAACAGTGTGGAGTTACCTTTAAAAAGGAAAAAATGGGATTTCCTTGTGACCCAGTGATTTTACTTCTGGGAATATATTTGAAGAAAACCTAAAACATTAATGTCAAATATTGTGTGCACCTCCATGTTCACTGATGCGTTATTTATAACTAGAGGCCCGGTGCATGACTTTGTGCACCAGTGGGGTCCCTGGGCCTGACCTGCAGGATGGGGTTGAAACCGGCTTTCTGACATCCCCTGAGGGGTCCCAGATTGTGAGAGAGCACAGGCCAGGTGGAGGGACCCCACTGGTGTACAATCAGGGCCAGGGAGGGACGAGGGAGTTTGGCCAGCTAGAGAGGGATTGCAGGAGGGCTCTAGTGCGTGTTGGCCCATCTCGCTCAGTCCCAATCGGCCGGACCCCAGCAGCAAGCTAATCTACTGGTCAGAGTGTCTGCCCCCTGGTGGTCAGTGCATGTTATAGTGACTGGTTGACCTGTTGACTGCCTGCCCCCTGGTGGTCAGTGCACATCATAGTGAGTGGTTGAGTGGCCTTAGCATATTACGCTTTGATTGATTGAATGGCTGACCGGATGACTGGACACTTAGCATATTAGGCTTTTATTATATAGGATAGTCAAAATACAGAAGCAATAAAAGAGGCCATCAATAGACAAGTGAATAAAAAAGCTGTGATACACATACACAATGATTATTACTCAGCAATAAAAAGAATGAAATCTTACCTTTTGCAACAGCATGTATGAAGCTAGAGCAGCCGTGGGCAAACTACGGCCCACGGGCCAGATCCGGCCCGTTTGAAATGAATAAAACTAAAAAAAAAAAAAAAGACCGTACCCTTTTATGTAATGATGTTTACTTTGAATTTATATTAGTTCACACAAACACTCCATCCATGCTTTTGTTCCGGCCCTCTGGTCCAGTTTAAGAACCCATTGTGGCCCTCGAGTCAAAAAGTTTGCCCACCCCTGAGCTAGAGGGTATTATGCTAAGTTTAATAAGCCACAGAGAAAGACAAATACCATATGATTTCATTTATATGTGGAATATAATGAACAAATTAAACTAACAAACAAAATAGTAGCAGACTTATAGACACAGAGAACAGTCTGACACTGAAAAAAGAGATAGAGGAAGACATAAACAAATGGAAAAACATACCGTGTTCATGGATTGGTAGAATCAACATCATTAAAATGTCCATACTACCCAAAGCAATCTACAGATTCAGTGCAATCCCCATTAAAATACCAAAGGCATATTTCAAAGATCTGGAACAAACTCTCCAAAAATTCATATGGAATAAAAAAAAGACCCCGAATAGCCACAGCAATCCTGAGAAAGAAGAACAAAGTTGGAGGAATCATAGTACCAGATATCAAGCTATATTACCAAGCCACAGTTCTCAAAACTGCCTGGTACTTGCACAAGAACAGACATATAGACCAATGGAACAGAACAGAGAACCCATAAATCGACCCAAGCCATTATGCTCAATTACTATTTGACAAAGGAGGCAAGAGCATACAAAGGATTCAAGACAGTCTCTTCAATAAATGGTGCTGGGAAATTTGGTCAGATACATACAAAACAATGAAACTAGATCACCAACTTACACCATACACAAAAACAAACTCAAAATAGCTAAAGGACTTAAATGTAAGATGGCAAACCATAAAAATCTTAGAAGACTCCATAGGCAGCAAAATATCAGACATATGTCATCGCAATATCTTTATAGACACAACTCCTAGGGTAATGGAGACTAAGGAGAAAATAAACAAATGGGACTACATCAAAATAAAAAGCTTCTGCACAGCAAAAGAAATCATCAACAAAACAATAAGAAAGCCCACTGCATGGGAGAACATATTTGCTAGTGATATTTCAAATAAGGGTTTAATCTCCAAAATTTGCAGAGAACTCATCCAACTTAACAAAATTGAATGCAACTGAAGACTCAAGGAAATTCTTCTGCATCACTTAGTTGCCTTCTCTCTGTGCAGCTCCCTCCTCTGTGCAGCTCTGCCCTAAAAATTCTAGTTATCTCAGTCTCATTAAATTCTCTGTCTCCTCAACTTAGCAACAGAGTTAAAGGGTTTGAATTCATTCACTGCACTAAGACCTGGAAACTATCTCATAGGAAACTATCCCAGTAAGATTGCATGATTGTTGGGCTCAACTCATCTGTTTCTTTTCTCTCAAAAATCACAGTCCTTTACTGCCTTTTTCCAACATCTGGACTATTACTGAGAAATATAAGAACACACCACTGATATATATTACATGAGTGGATTTCCAAAACATTTTGCTGTAAAAAAGGGCAAGACAAAAAAAAAGATTAATTTAGGTGAAGTTCCAGAATAAACTAACTTTTAGTGATAGGAATCAGATTAGTCCTTGCCTGGTGGTGTGGGGATGGAGGACATACTGGAAACTAAGCCATGAGGAATATTTTTAGAGTGATGGAAAGTTCTTATCTTGATTCATACAGTGGCACCACACACATTTTATCTGAATTAAACTTAAATACATTTTGTTTTGTTTTGTTTTGTTTTTAATAAAAAGGAAGCCTAGACCAGTGTGGTGGCAATGGAGATAGAATGATGATTAAGAATTTGTAAAATTTTAGGTGGTTAAAACAGAAAGGACTTAGTGCTAAAAATGACAATGAGAGAGGAGGGATAGGAAGTTTTCAATAGAAGTGATTTAGAGGTTTTTGGCCTGGGTTAGGGTATATTAAATGACAAAATTAACAGATTTATAGCACAATATTGATAGATATGGATCTGAGATGGATAAGAAGAGATTTTTAAATAAGGAAAGTTTATGGTATGGTTAACAAGATTATTATTTCAGAAAGTAAAAAGTGTTACAGTTTCATGGAGATGATGTCTGTTGGGCATAGCATGGCTGCTTCTTGTACTATGCAACATACTAAACTTTGTGTTGCATCCCTGTGTGAAGACCCTCTTTGGAGTCACTTTCATTTTATACAGTGCATTTTTTGTTGACCATTAGTATGTTTTTATTTGGAGAAATCTGTTTCAAGTGCTTTGTCCATTAATTTTTCTTCTCTTATTACTATTGAAGATCTACATACATTCAATTTATGCATTTGTCAGTATATATTATAATTCATTGAAAATTTAACCGAAGCCTTTAAAGCAGTGGTTCTCAACCTTCTGGCCCTTTAAATACAGTTTCTCATGTTGTGACCCAACCATAAAATTATTTTCGTTGCTACTTCATAACTGTAATGTTGCTACTGTTTTGAATCGTAGTGTAAATATCTGATATGCAGGATGGCCTTAGGCAACCCCTGTGAACGGGTCGTTTGACCGCCAAAGGGGTTGCGACCTACAGGTTGAGAACCACTCCTTTAAAGGCTAAATAATACTTGATTTTGAGATTACCAAAAGTGCAGAAGGAAAAAAAAAGTTATTTCACAAATATTATAGTGAAAATAATTGGCTATGCATCATTTTTTTTAAATGAGTGTCTGTTATTCCGAAAAACTATCCTGAAAACTAAACCTTGTAAATCTGAATTTTTGCTAACTTGAATATTTGCTAACAGAGTCAACAAATAATCTACCTTTTACTTTCATAGTGAAAGTTTTGCTCCTACTAAATTTAGGTAATTTGATATTCTGTTGAGAGATGTTGTTTTTCCAAATCTATTTTTATGTTTAATTTTGGAGAGAGCCATGTTTACAGATACAAATTTAAAAATTAAAAATATATATTTGGCAGTTTTTCATTGGGAATATTGTAACATATTTCCTTTTTTTCATTTGATAGACAATGTAATAAAAGTATCTATTTAATCTATTAAAAGGGTAATATGCAAATTAACCATCACTCCAATACAAAGATGGTGGCGCCCATAGCAGCCAGGGCGGGATACTGGCATCATCACCGCAGCAATGAGGCCAGCATCCTGTGCCCCGGCGCAGAGGGAGGGAGGGCGTCTGGGCAGGCAGCACACCCCCAGCCCAGTGGACACAACGCAGGGGGGCCTCTGCACGTGAGCTGCAGAGGAAATACCTTTTCTGACCGCTCATTGGCTAAACTCCCTGTACGCCACCACTTGTAGTGTTCTTGGTAACTTGGGTAATAAGAATTCAAGAAGTTGATCAAGGGTTTTTCCACCTCACTCCTGGAGGAAAAAACTAAGGTCCGCTGCTGGAGGGGCTAAGAAATGCCATATCCTGCCCTAGCCGGTTTGGCTCAGTTGATAGAGCCTCGGCCTGCTGACCACAGGGTCCGGGTTTGATTCTGATCAAGGGCATGTACCTAGGTTGCAGGCTCCTCCCTGGCTGGGGCTCATGCAGGAGAAAACCAATCGAAGTGTCTCTCTCACATTGATGTTTCTCTCTGTCTTTCCCTCTCTCTTCCTAGCTCTCTAAAAATAAATAGAAACATATCCTCAGGTGAGGATAAAAAAAAGAAAGAAAGAAAGAAATGTCATATCCTATGAAAGACACATCTTGAAAATGCCTAAAGAAAGTTGTCAATTTTTCATGGTGGAATCTGTGTTGATGAAAACACCTTGGCAGTGGCTACAGCAGCAGGGTGATGGGGCTGGCGCCTTCCCCTGATCAGCCCAGTCACCTCCTGCAGAGGGAGGCCAAACTGCCATCAGGAGGACATTCCCTGAGGGCTCCCAGTCTGTGAGAGGGGGCAGGCTGGGCTGAGGGACCCCCACCCCCAGTGCACGAATTTTGTGCACCAGACCTCTAGTATATATATAAAAGACTAAGCGACTGTCCAATCAGCCAGTAGGTATGATGCACACTGAACACCAGGGGGCAGATGCTCAATGCAGGAGCTGCCAAGCTGCGATGACTTGGCAGTGGTGGTTCTCGAGTGATGCACCTGGAACCAGAAAGGAAGGAGCCAGATTCCGGGGTGCGTCACCCAAGAACTGCCCTCTTGCAATCCTGGACCCCTAGGGGATGTTGGAGAGCCGGTTTCGGCCAGATCCCCACAGGCCAGGCCGAGGGATCCCACCTGCTGGAGGGATCCCATTCACTCCTCACTCCGCAGATGACCTTCGAGCCAAGCTGTGGCACTGCTCCAGGTGCAGCCTGCCAGGGAGGCACAGCAGGAGTTTGGCTTTAGGGTGTGTCCGGCCCTTCTCACCCAGTCCCGCTCTGCCTGCCACCTTCTAATTATTTTCCTTTCAATGTGCATGAATCCATGCACCAGGGCACTAGTCATGCCATAAAATAACAATTTGAGAAACTACTCAGACACAAAATTAAAGAGGGTTTATATAGAATCTTTAAAGAATCTTCAAACCTTACTTGATAGATTTATTTATAACATTCTCCCCTAGAGATTCATGCCTTATTTTAGAAAGTTGGACTTAGATCATCATCTTTTGACCAAATATGATATGGTAACATTATATGTAATGAAATTCTAGCTTACAGCCTACTGCAAATGTTGTTTTCTCTAACTTCTGCAATGACTTGCCTTATTACAGTTTCTCTATATTTTCAGCATATTGATATACTTTAGATAGTGGAATTGATTTTAAGCAGCCAATCTTTTCTCTCTTACATTATTTATTAGTCCACAAATTCAGTGGAGATGAGAGAAAATCTTTTCACTTGACTTGTACATAGACTAACCTCATTTTCCTGACATTGTACAGTATAATTTTGCTACTTACTTAGAGGACTAAAATATTGAGCATTGAAGATTACTCATAATGAAAATGATGAATAAATAAAAACCCTATTTGATGGTACACATTATTGAAACTCTTGGTGCATCTTATAATGAGAAATGAAATGTATCAATAGTCCAGGCTAAAAATTTGATTAATTTTCAAAATAGGAAATATAAAGTTAATTCCTGCCAGTACAGAAAATATGAATAAATGATTTCAAAAACTTTTCTAATAAAAGAAGTATTTCTAAAGATAAGATGATTAGGAAGAAATGAGATAAGTGAGAACCAACTTTATGACTCAAGAGAAAATAATTGTTAGTGAAAAAAACCCTCATATGCAGTTTCTTATGCTAAAATAGGTTAAGACCGTAGTTACATAACTGCTAACATTTTTTTCATTAAACAGCAATATCATATACAAAGTTTTATGTAGTTAATTATTTTTGAACTATTATAATGCAAAGGGCTTAGCACTTCAATTTTAGAGGTGAGGTTTTGATATACGTCCTAGGTTATGTTTTTATTATCTGTAAATAAGGATAGCTAATTTCTTTTTTTAAAAAAATATATTTTATTGATTTTTTTACAGAGAGGAAGGGAGAGAGACAGAGAGCCAGAAACATCGATGAGAGAGAAACATCGATCAGCTGCCTCCTGCACACCCCCCACTGGGGATGTGCCCGCAACCCAGGTACATGCCCCCGACCGGAATCGAACCGGGGACCCCCCAGTCCGCAGGCCAACACTCTATCCACTGAGCCAAACCGGTTTCGGCGATAACTAATTTCTTTTCTTTAATTTTTATAAACTACACTTTGTATTCAACATTATTTTGTGTTAATTTCAGGTGTATAGCATAGCAATTAGACAATCATATATTTCACAAAGTGTTCCCCCTAATATTTCAGGTACCTACCTGGCGTCATACATAGCTATCACAATATTGTTGGCTTTGGTCCTATGCTGTTTTACAGACCTATTTTGTAACTACCAATTAATCCCTTCACCTTTTTCACCCAGACCCACACCCCACTGTTTCCTCCAACATCCATCAGTCTGTTTCTATTTTGTTTGTTTATTGTGTTCTTTAGATTATACATGTAAGTGAAATCAAATGGTATTTGTCTTTCTCTGTCTGGCTTATTTCACTTAGCATAATACTCTCTGACTTCATCTATGTTTTCGTAAAAGTGAGATTTCATTGTTTTTATGGCTAAGTAATATTCCATTGTGTATATGTATGGGGTAGCTAATTTATTTTGATAAATTGTATCCCAGTCTTTAATTGCCAACAGAGCAGGTCTGTTGTCCCATAGGATCAAACTTCTTCAGGGTATAGACCTGGTCTCCCTGCTCATTGAGGTAATGCTGGAGAAGCATGATCTTGCTGCAGCAGGAGGTTCCAATTCTGTCTGCACTTCTCTGTCTCCTGAGGGCCTCATGTGTTTGTCCTATTTTTTTAAAATATATAACCTATTTTCTCGTGTCACAAGTTTCCTGCAAAAATCATAGTGAGTAACAGTGAAGTCATAAACCAACATTGAAAACAAATTCAGTAAAATCAAAATAGTAGTCTGGAAAAAGTGGTTTAGATTTCATCCTCTTCATATGTCATTTAAATCTTCAACTAATTATTATTTGCATCTTTAAAATGCAAATAATATCTGTTAGTAGTTTGAGGATTGTATTATTACAGGAACATATAATAATCTTCTTGGTAGGTATGACACAATTTGAATTTAAAGTAAGGACATTAAGGCTTCATTTACCACTACCCCTCCAAAATCAGATCTATAGTATGGACATTTTTAAAATATTTATATATTTTGTTGATTTCAGAGAGGAAGGTAGAGGGAGAGAGAGAGATAGAAACATCAATGTTGAGAGAGAATCATTGATTGGCTGCCTACCACATACTCCCTACCGGCGATTGAGCCCACAGTGGGCATATGCCCCCTACCAGAATCGGAACGAGAACCCTTCACTCCACAGGCCGACACTCTATCCACTGAGCTAAACAGGCCAGGGCCGGACATATTTTATCTTACTAAGTTCATGTGACCTAACAAGGACTATCATAGACTTGCTCTGATTTAGAATAATTTTTCATCAACAAACAATTTATTGAGAACAAATATAGAGTACAACCACAATGGAGAAATGTCCAAAGACTTCTCAGGTTTTGCGATTGCTTGGTGTCTTTATTTAGTGTTCTCAAAAGCAGAGCCAGAGACAAGGATTTAGGTGTGGGCTGAACACAGGAAGGTGGAAAGAGGAAATAGGGAGAATCTCACAAGAAAAGAGGAAAAGCCAATAAGGGCTCCATTCTTCTGGAAGCTCCTGAGAAACCGACAGAAGATGGCTACCTAAGTGTTAGAAGGCTAGATTATTTAGTGAAAGGCCCACAAATTCCCATCTCAGATTATTGAGGTTTCTCATAATACAAACAATTTTGGCATATTGATTTTTCTTTATTATATATTACTAGAGGCTCAGTGCATCAATTCATGCATGGGTGGGGTCCCTTGGCCTGGCTGGCGATTGGGGCCATCTCACCCAGTCCTTATCAGGCCGGTTGGCTGCGGGGAGGGACCACGGGAGGTTGGTCGGCCATGAAAAGTTGGCTGTGGGAGTGCACTGACCACCCCCCTGGTGATCAGTGCACATCATAGCTACCAACCAGTTGTCCAATCATAATGGTCACTTAGGCTTTTATATATATACTAGTGGCCCAGTGCACAAAATTCGTGCATGGGAGGAGGGTGTCCCTCAGCCCAGCCTGCACCCTCTCCAATCTCGGACCCTTTGGGGGATGTTGACTGCTGGTTTAGGCCTGATCCCAGAATGTCCGACTGCCAGGATCGGGCCTAAACCAGCAGTTGGACATCCCTTTCACAATCCTGGACCGCTGTCTCCTAACCACTCACCTGTGTGCCTGCCTGATTGCCCCTAACTGCTCCAGCCTGCCAGCCTGATTGCCCCCTAACAGCTCCCCTGCCGGCCTGATTGACGCCTAACTACTCCCCTGCCAGCCTGATCATCCCCAACTGCCCTCCCCTGCTGGCCAGATCACCCCCAAGGCTTTTATTAGTATAGATATAACCCTGCTTTACAATAAGGGATTGACGATTGGATCATTGGGGCCAGGCACCAAGATTTCCTTTCTTTGAATAGTGGAGGGAATAATTATCTTGTCTTTAAATTGCCCTGAACATCAAATGAGATAATGATTTAGAAAAGCATAAAAGCACCATATAAAGACAACTGTCTTTTTCATATACTGAAAAGACAATAAAGTGGTAAAATGAAAAACACTATTTTTATTCTCCCCCTTCCTTCCTTTACAGTCTTTATTTAAACTTTGAAATTTAGAAAAATTTCACTCCTATTTTCATTTCTTTTCATTCTATATTATTTTGTATTAGTTTCAGGTTTATTAGTTACAGAATAGTGGTTAGACAACCATATACTTTACAAAGTGTTCCCTGATATTTCCAGTACCCACCTGGCTTCATACCATCATTACAACACTGTTGATGCTATTCCCTATTTAAGTGACAACAGGTTTACAGGTTCCTTCCAATCTTTCTTTTGTGTTGCCCGCCCTTCCTTTTCTTTCTCATGTCTTCCCTCATTTTCGTTATATAGTATCTCAATTGGCCCTCAAAGCTCAGTGAAGACACTGGGACACGCTTAACGCATTTTACAGAGCAGGAAACTGAGACCAATTCCAGTTGGCTATGGAACTGGAATCCTTGCGCAGGGAGCCCTCACAGCCAGCTCTCTGCCCTTCCTAAGGGACAGCCACAGGGCAAACAACAAACCTCCCCGTGAGGCTTCCAAGCCTCATTCTCCAGCACCTCTTCATCATGGATGCTCCACATTCTTTCCTCTCCCCCGCCCCATCCCTTTCTTTACTGCCCCCCCCTTCTGGGGAACAGGTGGTAGGCTTGTACTCACTGTGCAGGTGTGCACCCCCATGGGGTGGGCAATAACTGTGGGTGGGGTGGGTGCAGGCTTGTTTTTGGGCCAAGGCAGGAGCAGGAGTCTGCCGGGGTCCAACCCCAGCAGGTCCAGGGGTTCCCAAAGGCGTAGACGGAGTCGGCGAAGAAGGAATGACACGGAGACAGCGTCCAGTTGATCAGCAGACTAGCCAGGATCTCCAGCCAAGTTCTGGTCTCGATCTCCAGAGAGGTTCTGCTATTTATTGTCTTGTTACATCCGTATTTATACCAGTTGATTTTAATCCTGTCAATTTCTATTACAAAGGTTAGGGCGTTTCTTATCTCCATTCCAGGGAGTAAAGATTATGTAGCTTAAGCATGATTGTTTGTAGTTAAAGTGATTAACTACCTGCCTGGCACTTAGTTAAGGAGTTTCATCCCCTCCCTAACTTCAGGGAAAAATCCCTACCTGGGGAAACAACCTTTCTCAGAGAGGTGACCTTGGTTAAAACACACAGCGCTAAGGGGAGCAAACATATTAAGAACAGTATGCTATATACACCAGGTCCCTTGAAACATATGCTGTGCAGATGTTTCTATCCTGCAGCGACTGTGTCAAGCAGCAAGGATGGACCGGCTTCCGGCAAATTCCCCCTTTTTTATTTTTTAAATGATAGTGCATGCAAATCAGTGGCCACCTCTCAGATTGGGCCATTTAAGACTCGGAAGAAGACTGGCAAGCAATGACAGTGAGCATAACTATAAACATAGTGGATGGAGTGCACAAGGAGCCCCATTCCTGTAGAAGGTTGCCAGCCTCTTCAGTCAAGGGATTTCAGCTGTCCTCAAGTAGTTGGTTTGATTGTCTTTGTTGGTCTGGCTAGCGGGCGGCGTCACTGGCGACGGGCTTTCCGAAGCATCAGCAAGTTGAAGGGCTGCATCGAAGGGTCCATCAGGGCCGTGGTTGATGGTGGTGTCGATGTCCAAGGAGGAGTAAGCTGTGCCCTCTGGATCCAGCTGATATGGAAAATGGAGGGTAGTAGAAAAAGAAGAGAAAGCAAAAGAACTACAAGGCATGGAAGTGTTTAGAAAAAAGAGGGAGAAGAAAGGGAAGAAGGCAGCATCCTGACACAGCCCTTTCCTTCAGCTTCCCCTTTCCCTGTGGTCCCAGGTAGAAATGGGAAACAAGTCCTGTTGCAGTGAGAGGGCAGCTGCTGTCAGCCAGTCTCTGTCTTTACCTGGGTCCCGATCTGAGCTGGGCATGGGAAGCAGGAAGCAGCCATGGGGACAGGAGACTTTCCTCAGAAGGGGCAAGTGTTCAAGCCCCTGCACCATTGGGGGGGTGAGGATCTGTGCCCCACCTTTGTTGCACCCCAAGTTTTCTCCTACTGGCCCCCGACTGTGCCTGTCTTAGGTTGCCCCACCCTGTGGAGTCTAACCCGTCGTTGACTACCAGCCATCTCTGGGCCAAGTAGGGTGATGTGAGGTTCAGTTTTGTCTCCTTGATAGCCTGTGTCCCTCTGGCCTCCATGCCCAGCAACTGCCTTTGGATTCCCTCGCCTGCTGGCGGGGCTCTGGCATTGATCATAGGGAACTCAGGTTTCTTCTCTAGAGAGGGCCCAGCTTACGCCATTGGGCCAGAGACAGATCCATGGTACCAGCCACCATGAGGCTTCAACCTCAGCATGAACAGAGAGCTCAGGCAACAGCTATGGGCAATTGGATTGTAAGAAGAGGGTCCCTCTTGGCACAAGGGTAAGAGAGATGCCGGGGTCCAACCCCAGCGGGTCCAGGGGTCCCCAAAGGTGTGGACGGAGTCGGCAAAGAAGGAATGACATGGAGACAGCGTTCAGTTGATCAGCAGCCTAGCCAGGATCTCCAGCAAAGTTCTGGTCTGGATCTCCAGCGAAGTTCTCTTTAGGATCTCCAGCCAGGTTCTGTGTCCATGGTCTCTTGCTAGGTTCTCCAGCCAGGTTCTCCAGGTTCTCCAGCCAGGTTCTGTAGCCATGTTCCCTCGCTAGGTTCTCCAGCCAGGTTCTGTCCAGGTTCTCCAGCCAGGTTCAGTCACCAGGTTCTAGTCAGGTTCTCTTGACAATTTCTGTAGTCAGGTTCAGTCCAGGATCTTTTGCCATGTTCTCTCGCTAGGTTCTGTCTCTAGGTTCTGAGGCCAGTTTCTGTCCAGGATCTTTAGCCATGTTCTCTCCAGCGAAGTTCTTCTGTCTCTAGAGAACGTTCTGTGTAGGTTCTGTGCCAATTTCTGTCTCTGTCTTGTTACATCTGTATTTATACCAGTTGATTCAATCCTATAAATCTCTATTACAAAGGTTAGGGCGTTTCTTATCTCCATTCCAGGGAGTAAAGATTATGTAGCTTAAGCATGATTGTTCATAGTTAAAGTGATTAATTACCCGCCTGGCACTTAGTTGAGGGGTTTTATTCCCTCCCTAACTTCAGGGGAAAATCCCTACCTGGGGAAACAACCTTTCTCAGAGAGGAGACCTTGGTTAAAACACATAGTGCCAAGAAGGTGAGCAAACATATTAAGAACAGTATGCCATATATGCCAGGTCCTTTGAAACAGCAAGGATGGACCGGCTCCCGGCAGGAGTCCTGGCCTCTCAAGTGTGTAGGCCGCAGCGAGGCCGGTCAACGCCGGGAGCTTCACCAAACCACTGCAGTTGGGTACCCAGCAGTGGGGTGCTCCTCCACTGAGGTGGCGATGCCCCTCCACCCCCGCCTCAGGGCTGCAAGTCTGTGCCCCTCCGCCAGGCGTCATTCCATGCCTGCAGTCATCGCCTATGTTTCCTGCCTATTGGGGCCAATACAGAACCTTGCTCTCCAGAAGTGAGGCAGATCCCCACCCGCCAGCACCCTGCCCAGGCCTGAGCCCCTTCCAGTGCACCCAACCTAGGCGCAGCTTTGCGCCCCTTGGGCAGCCTGCCTCCTGGCCAGCCGCTTCCCCGAAGCCATGGCGCTTGCCCAGGATCGCCCATCAGGCGGAGGCCTGTCTGCGCACCTACAGACCCCATGGCCAGGCTCTGGCAGCTGCTTTGCCAAAGGTTTCTCTACCTTCAGACTTTCTCCTCAGACCCCCGGGGGCTTGGCTCCCACCGCCCAGCCCTTCCGTGGCTCCCTGCAGCCCCCGCTCTACTCAGCTCTCCTGCCGCCCACCTGTCAGGAAGCTGCCAGAAGCCTTGTTGCAGGCAGTGTGGTTCTGGGGCAGGGGCTGGGGTGTGGGGAGCAGCTCCAGTAAAGTTTAGTAAATCCCAGGCCACCAGCCCCTCCTTGAGCCGAGCCCAGGGCAGACTGGGGGCCTGGGTCCAAACACTGAAGCTGCAGAGGACCCCCCCCCAGTGCCTCAGACAGGGGTCCCAGCTGGGGGTGTGGTTTAGGCGGCTTGTTCGCACTGCCAAGCCCCCCCCCCCGCCCCCCCCCCTCCACCGCCCAGGGCCTCACACAGGGCGGCTGGGGGCATGGTTTAGGTGGCTGTTCAAGCTGCCAAGCCCCCCTTGTCCCGCAGCCCAGGGCAGCACACAGGGCGGCTGGGGGCGTGGTTTAGGGTGCTGTTCTAGCCGCCAAGCCCCCCGCCACTCAGGGGTCCTAGCTGGGGGCATGGTTTAGGTGGCTTGTTCACATCACCAAGACCCCCGCAGCCCAAGGCCGCACACAGGGTGGCTGGGGGCTTGGTTTAGGCAGCTGTTTGAGCCTCCAAGCCCCCCGTCACTCAGGGCCGCACACTGGGGTTCTGGCTGGCGTTGGGGCTTAGGCACCACACCGGCCGGATGGCAGCTCGAGCTGGCCCTCCCTGCTGGCAGTATGCAAATTAGCCACCATCTTGGTTGGCAGTTAATTTGCATATCACCCTGATTAGCCAATGGGAAAGGTAGCGGAGGTACGGCTAATTATCATGTTTCTCTTTTATTCAATAGGACTAGAGGCCCAGTGCACAAAAATTTGTGCACTCGGGGGGGTCCCTAAGCCCGGCCTGTGCCCTCTCTCAGTCTGGGACCCCTTAGGAGATAATGACCTGCTGGCTTAGGCCTGCTCCCGGGTGGTAGAGGGCAGGCCCAATCCCTAGGTGCAGCCCCTGGTGAGGCTCAGAGCAGGGCTGATTGGGGAGTTCGGGCACCGCCCCCTGTCATGCACAGAGCAGGGCGGATTGGGAGGTTGCGATGCCACCCTCAGTTCGCTCAGGGTAGGGCTGATTGGGGGGTTGGGGCACCGCCTCCTGTCACACTCAAGGCAGGGCCAATGGGGAGGTTGCGGCACCACCCCCTGTCACACACAGAGCAGGGCCGATCAGGGGGTTGGGAGCTCCCCCCTGTCACAGACAGAGGAGGGCCAATCAGGGGGTTAGGAGCTCCCCCCTGTCACTCACAGAGTAGGGCCGATCAGGGGTTGTGGTGCCGCACCCTGTCACACACAGAGCTGCAGGGTAATCAGGGGGTTGGGGAGCTCCCCCCTATCAGGCACAGAGCAGGGCTGATCAGGGGGTTGGGGCGTCTTCCCCTGTCACGAACAGAGCAGGGTGAATAGGGAGATTGTGGCCCTGCCCCCTGTCACACACAGAGCCGCAGGGCGATCAGGGAGTTTGGTCGCTGCCCCCTGTCACTCTGATCCCAGTGCTGGGAGGCATATTACCCTTTTACTATATAGAATAGAGGCCTGGTGCACGGGTGGGGGCCAGCTGGTTTGCCCTGAAGGGTGTCCTGGATCAGGGTGGGTGTCCCACTTGGGTGCCTGGCTAGTCTGGGTGAGGGGCTGAGGGCTGTTTTCAGGCTGGCGGGTGACTGAAGCTCCCAACCGCTCCTTTTTTTCTTCTTTTCTTTTTTATTCTGGGTCAGCTTTAGCTCTGAGGCTTGGCTCCAGCTCTCTGGCCTCGGCTGCTGAAAGCAGGCATCTGGTTTGTTTGGTTTCTATAATCGAAACACTGTTTCAACTCCAGCTCTGAGATCCCGGCTGGCTAAAAGCAGGTTTCTGGGGTTTGTTTAGCTTCTATATTTGTAACAATGTTTCAAACTGCAAGCTCAGAGGCCAGCAGCAGCAGGCAGGGAACGTTGGAGTCCTCCGTCACTGAAGCAAGCAAGCCTCATGTTCGCTTCAAGCTGCCTGGCTGCCGGCCGCCATCTTGGCTGGCTGTTAATTTGCATATCTCCCTGATTAGCCAATGGGAAGGGTAGCGGAGGTATGGCTAATTACCATGTTTCTCTTTTATTATATAGGATATAGAGGGAGATCACTACATATTTGTATCTAGAGGTTATTCATTCATTTTTATGTTACATAAGTATCAGAGTATATTTAGCCAGTTCAATGTCAATGGACCTTTGGATTATTTTCATTATCTTGTGCTTACAAGTGATATAGCAATGAATAGTCTTGATCATATGTTATTTTAACTCTCAACAGGTTAGATTTGGGATACTTTTAGTGAAATTGTTAGGTGAAAAAATAAAAATATTTTAAGAAAATATTTCTAGAAAATCCCATAGTCCAATTCACAGGACTTCGCTCCTTTGTAATTTCACCAGCAATGTACAAAGGTGACTATTTCACTACCCTTACACCCATAGAATGTGTGTTTTTAACCTTTTGAATTTTTTTGACATTTGGATAGATGGGAAATAATATCACAGTGTTTTAATTTGTCTTTGTCTTGATATCAATGAACTAGAAAAATATCATTAGTTATATGAACATATTCTCTATGAAATATTTGTGTACTGTGCCATATTTTTAAAGAGTATGTCATCTTTTTAAATATTTTTAAGATTATCTTTGTATAATTGGTATACTAGGCCTTTGTATAAGATAATTTGCAAATTTTCCTCAGATGGTCATTTTTCTTTTCAATTTATGTATTGATGGTGTGGGTTCGTGTGTATTCACGTGTTTGCCATACATAAAGGTATTTTTTTCTTTGTCTTAACTTTATGTAATCAGATTGATTAGTCTTTTTTTTTATGCTAAGGCATGGTTAAGAAACTTCTACCCATTCATAAGTTATTAAAGGAATCCAGGAATTTATTCATGCTTTATTTGTTCTAAGACCCTGAATGGTATTAGTATTTTTTTAATTTAGAATTCTGATCCAACTGAAGTAATCTGGTAGTGTGGTGGTGGAGGAACACATATGTTTTAATTATTTATTATGTCTGCTTAGGTGCTACAATGCTATTTAAAATAAATTTATGTTTTCTGAATTATCTTAAAACTTTGTTTAGATTACATACTAAATTTCATAAATGTCTGTAAATATCCTTTATTATCTACTTCTCTCCATTGATTGGTTTACTATTCCTGCAAAAAATATATACTTTTAATTAGATAAATTTTACAGTTTGTTTTATGAGCTATTCCCCCACCACACACTCTTTCTTATATTAAGGATTTCCCTGGTTGTTCTTGATCATTTACACTTTCATATATACCTTGATGTCAAACTAATTTTACTCCAGGGAAAAGTTTATGTATTCTAAGCCACTGTTTACTTTCTTATTCCTTACCAAACACACTACAACCTCAAGCCTTTTGCACGTGCCATTCCTTTTTATGGAATATGTTACTCAGATTTTCTGCATTGCTTGTTTACTCACCTTCCTAATGTTCCCTGTTCTAATATTATTCCTTTAAAGAGTCTTTCATTTAGCTTATGTTTTAAATAACCAATCTAAAATAACACCACCCTCCACACTATCTGTCCTTTGCACAAGTTTATTTTCAAAGGAATGTCATTTTTGATACCCCTAGAGATGCATTGTTCAGACCTCGCTTTAAGACGGAATTTTTATTCGGCTTCAAGGGGTGAAGTTAATGGACAACTGTCCACTGTACCATCTTCAATGTGAGTTTTGGCTTTTTAGCCACAGTTGAAACTCTTTCATGCAGACCCCAGTCATCACGTGAGAACGCTGAGGACAATAGGACCAAGTCATTTTTGTCCATTTTATCCTCTAATGGACAATCTTTGCTTAGAAAATCCACATTGAGTTGGTAAAGTAATTATCAGATCTGCATCATGGCCTGAAATTCTCCCAGACCAATCTTGCTTTCTCCCTGTTTGCTTTCACAGCTGTCAGATTAGCATTGTGCTTGAAAGCTTCCCTGTCCAGTTATGTTCCTCCTCCCCTTTATTACCCACAGGCATTGTTCCCTAACCGGTTAATATCCTAATTTCATTCAGGTTTCTGCTCTTTTGGAGAACCCTAGTGACCTGGTAGTATTTGACATTTAATTTGGTCACTATCTGTTTCCTCTAGAATATAAACTCAATTAGAGCATTTAAAAATAAAATTTACTCTGGGCCTAGAATAGTATCTGACACATAGTAAACCTATAATAATAAAAGTGTAATATGCTAATTAGGCCAGACAGCCGAACGACCTTCCGGATGAAACCGTGGCTGTGAGGGCTGAGGCAAGCAGCCATGGCTGTGAGGGCCGAGCCCCTTGAACGAATTTTGTGCACTGGGTCTCTAATATTTAATATAATGCATTGTATGACAATTAGTATGTAGAGCACCAAGCCCACTTTTATATTTAGGAAACCTTGATTTCCTAATTGACAAGTGGTGTCCTTTCTTCCCATTTCCTACTCCACACACCAAATAATTGGAGGTTGCTTCTATTTGAGAACTCCAGAAATTCTAACTATCTGAATTGGCCTTGAAAAAAACAGAAAAGCATAATTTACTGTTGCCTTAAGATTTATTAGGCAACCATAAACTTAAATCCTTTGAGCAAGGTAAGCAAGAATTAAATGGCAATATAATAGCTCTCTTTTTCCATTATGGACAGACCTCTGACACCCTCCTTGGTTAGAACAAGATGAGAAAGCAAATCAAGATAATGAGATGTATTTCATCCTTCTATTGATTTACTAGTTCCAATGTCACACTAACTTACCCACTGAAAGCACATCTAAAATGGAAGGAGTCTGTGAAGGATTAGAAGTGAATCAAAGAGAAGAAAAATGAGAACATATTTGTTGTGATATGAAAATCAATTTTATAAATGTTAAACATAGATAAATTTTCTCAAGTATCCTCAATATATAGTGCCCCAGTGACACTAAATATACTTACCTGGATATTGTTTCTGTCAGGGTGATCATGCACTAGACAAAGTCTTTATTCTATATAAATTCAGTCGTCCCCCTTCTCTGCAGTTTTTCTTTTTGCAGTTTCAGTTACCCAAGGTCAAACACAGTCCAAAAGTATTAAATGGAAAGTTCCAAAGATAAACAATTTATAAGTTTTAAATCGCATGCTGTTCTGAGTAGCATAATGAAATCCTGTGCTGACCTGCCCTCTGTACCTCCCAGAATGTGAATCACTTCTTTGTCCTGAGAATTCACACTGTATATGTTACCGACTGTTAGTCACTTAGTAACTATCTTAGTTATCAGATCGACTGTCATTGTAGCTCAGTGCTGTTTGATCAAGTATTCCTTATTTTACTTATTAATACCCCAAAGACATTCACATAACTTTTATTACAATCTATAATTGGCCCTTGAACAATGTGGGGGTTATGGGCAGTCAAAAATTTGTGTACAATATTTGACTCCCCAAAACTTAACTACTAATACCTTACTGTTGACCAGAAGACTTACTGATAATGTACACAATTGATTAACATATTTCATATGTTATGTGTATTAGATACTGTATTTTTACAATAAAGTAAGCTAGAGAATAGAAAATGTTATTAAGAAAATCATCCTATATAATAAAAGCCTAATATGATAAATGTCCGGTCGTCTAGTCATCTGTTCAGCCAATCAAAGCGTAATATGCTAATGATATGCTACAGCCGCTCAACCACTCGCTATGATGGGCACTGACCACCAGGGGCAGATGCTCCAACCAGTAGGTTAGCTTGCTGCTGGGTTCTGGCCAATCAGGACTGAGCGACACATGCCCTAGAGCCCTCCCTATGGTCCCTCACAGCTGGCCAAACTTCCACGTCCCTCCTCAGCCACAATTATGCACCAGTGGGGTCCCTTGGCCTGGCCTGCACCCTCTCACAATCTAGAACCCCTTGGGGGATGTCAGAGAGCCGGTTTTGGCCCAATCCCGCAGGCCAGGCCAAGGGATCCCACTGGTGCACAAATTCATACACCAGGCTTCTAGTAAGGAAAATAAAATACATTTATAATACTGTGCTGTATTTATCAATACCATGAATTTATGTTGTCTATGAATTATGTTTGTCAGTACCTACATCAATATTGTCTTATATGATACAAAATACTGTAGATGTTTATCTATTGCTAACACAAGACATAAAAAATGAAAAGAAATTATGAAAAAGAAATTCCTATTTATTTACAGGTCTAACAATTCATGCACTGATAACAAAAAAGCAGTGAATTACATAATGGTAGCCTAGTGTAATCAATATGATTGCTACATGGTAACCTAGCCTATACTCTAATTAATAGATCATTATAAAATTTTTATAGCATACAGTATGGTATTCATATTCATGCTACAGTATTGGAAACATTGTTACATGTTTTTAAAAGCCACTTACCTCTGATGATAGGCTGATAGGCAGCTTCTCCAATTAAAGAGAGTAGCTTACTGTATGGTAATGTAATTCTTTGTATGCAAAGTTATAAAATAGTAAGAAAACTAACAAATTATTAATATTATATTAAATATCACACACCTTATATCTATGTAAGAATAGGTTATCCACTTCCATACAAGTCTTTCACATGATTTTCTACACAATGAATACTTAGGCATGACGATGATGATGCCAATGACACAAAAACATCCCATATAGCTCTTGCTGTACAGTTATTAGATTTTCAAATGAAAACCATCATAGATATAATCACAGATAAATTTGTTAACTATACATCATAATGATTACTTACTGTTCATTAAGTGGAAGTAGATCATCATAAAGGTCTTCATCTTTATTGTTTTTTTATTGAGCAGGCTGAGGATGAGAAGGAAGAGGACGGGTTAGTCTTGCTGTTTCAGGGGTGGCAGACAGAGAAGAGGTGGAAAGATAGGCACATTGGTGTAACTTCATAATCAGCTCAGAAAACACAAATGACTAGCCTCTAGCCAGGACCTCAAAACTGGGTCAATATAGCCTTTAAAAAATACTGTATTACAATTGTCACCTAGATGTCTTTATATAAATTTTGAGTTTGACTGTTTGGGTATTTGAATGGCCTTAATCATAAAGGAGTCTTTTAGACAATAGGACATTGGTTGACTTAACAAAGATAGCATTTTATTATGAGAATAAAAAGGAAAAACATAAGTAGAATTTAAAGGAGTCTTTATATACTGGCCCATAACTAAGTTTCTCATTTATGTAACATCAACCATGGAAACAAATCTGAAATTTCCAAGATCTCTAACACTAAATTGGTAGAATTATAAAGTGTGCTAAAAGTATGATATTTATATGTATATCCATCTAGTTGATAATATCTTGAATCAAGGTGCAGGTCTTTCAGTTACATTTTTGGAGGGCATAAGCTGATGATTTAGTAATGCAAAGTTCAGGGGTATTTGTGTGTAATCAAGGAGAGGGGATTGTTTTCATGTCCATGGTTGAGACACTGGGTTGTGAAAAGTAAGAGGAGGCTGAGTAAGAGACAGCACTAAGAATGGCCATCTCCCTAGTGGTTCAATAGGTGACTGTATGAGACAAATGACTTTTAGAGGAAGCAATAGTCTTCATTAATTTTTAAAATGGCAGTTAGCAATAACCTCTACCAGAATTCCTACTAGACATGGTGGTAAAGGGGTGTACATTTTGGTGAGAGAAGGGGTATAACATGATAATGAGCTAAGTAGACAACAACCTCAAGAAAAATGATAAAATTCTTAACATCAAAGAAAGAATAGCAATAACCATCTTGTGTTTAATTTGTTGGCATCTTGGAAGTGGCAGGCTGTGGGTTTTACTGGGGTGAAGTTTTTAGTGCTCAGGGTGTGAAGTTATCTTCAGCACAGAGAGTAAAATAATCTCCAGTGGGAGATCTCAAAGTTTTAGGCTAGAGCGGTGCCATCTGCTGTGATGTCATCTTCAGTAGTAAAGTCCTGGGTTGGGTGATGCCATCTGGAATATGGGACGGAGGTGTCCTTTCCAAGTGTGTACCCACTCGCATTGATGTGGGTCTTGTTTCTTAGGAGACTGAGGTAAGATCTCCAGCGTTAGCCTGTTGTTAGGCCACTAATTTGACCAAATAGTATAAGCCCTTTGCCTCATTTGTTGATTTGGTTGATGATAGGCAAGGCTGATAGGGCTTGTATTAACTGAACTCGGTGGCATAAGGTTCTGAGCATTTTCCATGTTTGCTAGAAAGAACAACTTACTTGGAGTGTTTGGGCCTCTTGATTGCAAACCAACGAATGCAGCCAGACCAGTAGTAATAAGAACAATGGACAATAGAATGATGTGCATCTGTACTTGGCAGAATTTTTCAGTTTGATGTTGATTTTCCTCCAGCATGAATTATTTCCAAGTATGCATTGTCTGATCTTGTCATTATGGAAATATAGTGCTGATATTATTATCTTTGAATATCATTTTTATTTACTAAGTAGAGTTTTCTATCTTCCTTTTGATAGACCATCCTGTCTGTGGGAATAGCCCTGTAGTAATAATTTTAATTTTCTGGAGGGGATTAGAGGGGTGAGTCTGGATTAATTATTCACCTCTTATAACCTGGATTTTCAGCAAGGTTATTGGGGTGGTGAAAGTTTATGCTCTCTTATTAAATAGGCAGCTTCCTAGTGTATGGAAAATTGTTGTTAAGGGGTTGGAGGAGAGTTTGCACCTCAATCTGGCCTCCAGCCCTTACGTTAGGGGCATGATAGGAAATTTATAAAAATTGGAGAGACATTATTGAAGGGCCTCCTATGTAAAAAACCTTCACTTATATAGAGGAGAGACATATTTATTTTAAATATAGGTAAGAGAGGGCTTTGGGAAAAATTTCTTTTAAGTTGGAGTGAAGTATGAGTCCACCAAACGGCCTTAAATTAAGAGAGATTAAGGCTTTCCCATTTGACTACTAATAATAGATATTCATTGCTGTGCTTATGGGATAGATTAAAATTGCCATCATCTGAAGAGGGTCTATGATATACATAAACTGGATCTCCATATATCCATTCTCCAGATTCAACAATTATCAACATTCTGCAATTCTTACTTCATTTATCTTTATTTTTTTTTGTCTGTATGTGTGTGTATGTCTTTGCCAACACAAGTCAAGTCTCCATTGATCACCATTTATCCACACTCACCTTCTTCTACCACCTGCATCCCCATTTCCCTCTGTTAATCACCATACTTCTATATGTGTCTATTATTATTTTTTGCTTAATCCCTTCTCCTTTTCACCCAGCCCTGCAACCCCCTTCCCCTCTGACAGCTGTCAGTCTGTTCTCTATCTGTCTGTTTTTATTTTATTTGTTAGTATATTATGCTCATTAAATTCCACATATAAGTAAAATCATGTGGTATTTGTCTTTCTATGACTGTATCATTTTACATAGCATAATACTCTCCAGGTCCATCCATGCTGTTTCATAGGGTAATATTTCCTTATTTTTTATGGCTGAGCAGTATTCCATTGTGTAAATTTACCACAGCCTTTTTATGCATTCATCTGCTGATGGGCACTTGGGCTGCTTCCAAATCTTGGCTATTGTAAATAACACAGCAATAAGAATAGGGGTGCATATAGTCTTTCAAATTAATGTTTCAAGTTTCTTCATATATATTCCCAGAAGTGGAATAGCTGAGTCATAAGACAGTTCCATGTTTAATTTTTTGAGGTAACTCCATACTGCTTTTTACAGTGGGTACACCAGTCTGCATTCCCACCATCAGTGCATGAGAGTTCCCTTTTCTCCACATCCTCACCAATACTTACTGCTTGTTGATTTAATTATGATAGCCTTTCTAGCAGATGATAATCTCATTGTAGTTTTAATTTTTATTTCTCTAATGATTAGTGATGTCCAGCATTTTTTCATATGTTTAATGGCATCCTCTTTGGAGAAGAATCTACTCAGGTCCTTTGACCATTTTTAAATTGGATTGTTTGGGTGTGTTGTGTGTGTGTGTTTTGGTGTTGAGTTGTATAAATAATTCATAAATTTTGGATATTAACTAACACCTTATCAGATGTATCATTGGTGAATATGGTATCCCATTCAGTAGGTTGTCTTTTCATTTTGTTGATGGCTTCCTTTCAATAGGTGCAGAAAAAGCATTTTATAAAATCTAGCACCCATTTATGATAAAAACTATCATCAAAGTGGGAATAGAGGGAATATACCTCAACATAATAAATTCCATATATGACAAACCACAGCCAACATCATGCTCAATGGAGAAAAACTACCAGTGTTTCCCTTAAGATCAGGAACAAGACAGGGATGTCCACTTTCACCACTCTCATTCAACACAGTACTGGAAGTCCTAACCACAGTGATCAGTCAAGAAGAAGAAATAAAAGGCATCCAAATTGGAAAGGAAGAAGTAAAATATACAGTATCATGTCATGATATTGTGTAGACAACATTAAAAATTCCACCAAAACACTACTAGAACTGATAATGGAATTCAGAAAAGTAGCTGGATAAAAAATAAATATTCTGATTTGATTTTTCTTAAGGAATTATGTAATGCTTTTCATTGAAACTGAAAAACAAAAAAAAGGCTTTACTTTAGCCTCTGGGTATTTTTTTAATATAAAGAATGAAAAAAAGATATCCATGTACAGTTTTTATTTGTATGTTCTTATTTACACAAATTCACAATGTTATTTTTGCATTATTGCAGATTTTATTGGGATTATTAGCACAGGTTCTGAAACAAAACTCTTTCTTAATGAATAAATGAATGCATGAATAATTTAATAAATTTGGAAATACCTTATCAACTCTGAGAACCACACTCCATTACAGTTTCAAGACTCAATGTGATATTAAGTGACTTCAGTTTCTAACAATCAGTTTCCTTTGCTAAATGTTTGTGAGAGTACTTTGTTTATAGTTGTTTTGAAGATTGTTTTGGAAATTTTATATTAAAATTATTATCAAACTATCTGGCATACAGTAAATTTAGGTAACTATTAGCTCTTATTTATTATATTAAGATTATATTAAGAATATAATATCATTTCTCCCTGTTCACATTGGTTATTAACAATAATAGAAATAATTCATTCCTTCAATATAACTTAGAACATCAAATCAGTGGGTAACCTTGGATTCAAACTGTCTATTTGACCATAGAGCTAATAGTCTTTAACAACAATTTAACAAATTAACATATCAGAATAAAATAAAAAGAATAAATCAGGCAAAGCAAATAGAAAAAGAGGAAGGCTTTGACAGAGGCAATTAGCTATTCAATGCTATTTTTTAAACCCATTATCCCATTCCTTACATGAACTACCAAAGTCAGCAATAAATGAATGTGGCCTGGAAGAGTGTGCTGATGGACTGATGTACTCTAGGTGACTTTAAAATAATCACCTAAAAATGCCAGATAATATAAGTAATTAGTATATGCAGGATAACAAACTGCCCACAAAGCAAACACTTCTCATAAACTATCCAATGATCATACAATTCCAAATGATGATGCAAAGGAAAAACAAATAACTTTACCTTTATTACAAACTCTTATTGTAGTGAACTACGGTAAAGTTAACTGTACTGGGTGGACAATTTTGCCTAAGTTTATCGGGTTTAAATAGCTGCAGAGGAAGCAAGTTATTGCTAATAATCTGTATATTTCACTTGTTTTCTCTCCCCTACTGCAAAGACTTCTGTGATCTAAAAGTGTTACAATGTTAAAGAATAGAAACTGAAAATGTGGGTTTATCTTATGTAGAATTTCATCCAGTTTGACCTAGGATCCAACTCCTTTAGTGACTACATTGGCCTTAGGAATTGATTCAATTTTCTATTTCCACATTTTCTCTATTTAGCAATCAAAATTCTAATTAAAAGCTTTTTAATATATTTATTATTACACACACACACACACACACACACACACACACTGAAAGTGAGATAGCTATGTCTACCTATCTTTTTATGTGTGTTTCTCTGTGTGTTTGTGTATAAAACCATTAATTCATACTGATAGCTCTAATTTTAATACCACACCACAGGGTTCATTCTAGTTTTTTCCCTTTTTCTATGTGTAACTCCTTTTTGTGAGTGTGAGAACTCACATCTTAATATGCATATTATATTTACTTATGTGCTCAGTCCTACAGTATACATAAAATAATTTCAGAATTGCTTACCCATACCTTTGTGAAAATCAAATTTAATAACTAAAGTACAATATTAACTAAAGTAAATAGAGTAGTTTTTTTCTTTTATCATAAACAAAGATGGTCAAAACACTGTTTTCCAAGTTTAGTGATATTAGTTCTTTTCCACTCTATGCAGGGTTTATATGTTATCCTAATATATAAAAACCCTAGGTCCGTCATGACTGGAGGCTCGACCAACCAGAAGTCAGTCCTGCAGTCAGCACTGGGTGCTGAGGCAACCCAGCACTGACTGCTGCGGCTACAGGCGTGGTGACCCAGCACTGACTGATAAAGGAGCTGCGAATCAGGCCCAGAGAGAAGCCTGAAGAGAGAAGCAGGGTCTGATTCATAGCCTGTGTGGCAGCTGTTGACCAGCACTTGCCTCTCTCTTTCTCTCCTGGTGGGGCCAGCAGCCGTGTCTCCATTTCTCTCCAGGCCTCCACCAAGGCTGCTAATCAGCCCCGCCTTTCTGATCAGGCCCAATTGATAGGCCCAGGGATGCTGACTGGCATAGAAACTGCCCAATCAGAACGAAATCTGGGTGAAGTGTGAGGATCCAATGGCTGCCTAGGAGGCAGAGCTTTTGACGCTGACTGGCATAGAAACCAACCAATCAGAACCAAATCTGGGTCAACTGTGAGGAGCCAATGGCTGCCTAGGAGGCAGAGCTTTTGATGCTGACTGGCATAGAAACTGACAAATCAGAACCAAATTGGCCAGCAGAGGAGAGCAGTTGGGGGCAAGATAAGGCCAGCAGGGAAGGGCCACTGGGGGCAAGATCAGGCCAGCAGGGGAGGGCAGTTGGGGGCAACCAGGCTTGCAGGGGATGGAAATTGGTGGTGAGATCAGACCAGCAGGGGAGGGCAGTTAGGAGAAATCAAGCAAGCAGGCAGGCGGAGGCAGTTAGGGGTGATCAAGCAGGCAGAGGGGTTAGGGGCAATTTGGCAGTCAGTCAGACATCCCCCAAGTGGTTCCCAATTAGAGAAGGTGCAAGCTGGGGCTGAGGGAACCCCCTCCCTCCGGGCATGAATTTTGTGCACCGGGCAACTAGTTTATAATATAATTATACTCATTATTTCTGTTTATATTATAACTAGAGACTGGGTGCACAAAAATTTGTGCACTCTGGGGGGTATCTCAGCCTGACCTGTGCCCTCTCGCACTGACCCCTTGGGGTATGATCACCTGCTGGCTTAGGCCCACTCCCCAGGGGATTGGGCCTAAGCTGGAAGTCAGACATCCCTCTGGCAGCCTGGGAGCCCTCGGGGGATGTCCACTTGCCAGCAGGGAGCAGGCCTAAGCTGCAGTCTAACATCCTTAGCGCTGCTGAGGAGGCGGGAGAGGCTCCCACCACCACCACTGTGCTGGCAACCCTCAGCCTTGTTTGTGGCTGAGCAGAGCTCCCCCTGTGGGAGCGCACTGACCAACAGGGGGGCAGCTCCTGCATTGAGTGTCTGCCCCTGGTGGTCAGTGTGTGTAATAGTGACCAGTCATTCCCAGTCATTCTGCTGTTAGGGTCAGTTTGCATATTACCCTTTTATTATATAGGATAGAGGCCTGGTGCATGGGTGGGAGCGGCTGGTTTGCCCTGAACGGTGTCCCGGATCAGGGAAGGGGGTCCGGCTGGGGTACCTGGCCAGCCTGGGTGAGTGGCTGATGGCTCTTTGCAGGCTGGTCACAACCCCTTCAGGGTGGGGGTCCCCCACTGGGGTGCCTGTCCAGCCTGGGTGAAGGGCTGATGGCTGTTTGCAGGCTGGTCACAGCCGCTTCAAGGTGGGGGTCCCTGCTGGGGTGCCTGGCCATCCTTGGTGAGGGGCTAATGGCCATTTTCAGGCTGTCCAAGCCCCCCAGTGACCCAAGCTCCCAGCCTCTCCTTTTTTACTTTTTCTTTTTTTCTGAGATTTATATACCTTCTATAATTGAAACTTTGTAGCCTTGAGCGGAGCCCAGGTCCAGGAAGCCTGGGTTGCCCCTGGAAACCCAGGTTACCAGCCCCTCCTTGAGCGGAGGCTACACCGCTGGAAGCAGGTATCTAGGATTTATTTATCTTCTATAATTGAAACTTTTTAGCCTTGAGCAGAGCTGAGAGCGTGCCAGGGCAGGCGGGAAGCTTGGCTTCCTCCATAGCCAGGCGCAACCCAAGCCTCCCGCTCGCTCCATCTCTGTGGCCGCTGCCATCTTAGTTGAGTTAATTTGCATACGTGCTCCTGATTGGCTGGTGGGTGTGGCTTGTGGGCGTGGCTTGAGCATAGCCAAGGGATGGTTAATTTGCATGTTTCTCTTTTATTATATAGGACTAGAGGCCCGGTGCACAAAAATTTGTGCACTCGGGGGGGAAGGGGCGTCCCTCAGCCCAGCCTGTGCACTCTCACAGTCTGGGACCACTCAGGAGATAACGACCTGCTGGCTTAGGCCTGCTCTCGGGTGGCAGAGGGCAGGCCCAATCCCTAGGCGCAGACTCAGGTCGGGCTCAGAGCAGGGCTGATTGGGGAATTGGGGCGCCGCCCCCTGTCATGCACAGAGCAGGGTGGATCTGGAGGTTGTGATGCCACCCTCAGTCACGCTCAGGGTAGGGCCGATTGGGGGGTTGGGGCACCGTCCCCTGTCACACTCAAGGTAGGGTCGATGGGGAGGTTACGGCGCCACCCCGTCACACACAGAGCAGGGCCAATCAGGGGGTTGGGGGCGCTGCCCCCGTCACTCACAGAGCAGGGCCCATCAGGGGTGTTGGGGATCTGTACCCTGTCACGCACAGAGCAGGGCCTATCAGGGGGTTGAGGAGCTCCCCCGTCACTCACAGAGTAGGGACAATAGGGAGTTGGGGCACCTCCCCCTGTCACACAAAGAGCAGGGCGGATCAGGGCATTGGGCATCGCACCTTGTCACACTCAGGGCAGGGCCGATGGGGAGGTTATGGCTCTACCCCGTCACACACAGAGCAGGGCCCGTGGCGGGCGGTTGGGGATCGCCCTCTATCACCCACAGAGCAGGGCCGATCAGGGGGTTGGGGCACCGCACCCTGTCACACACAGAGCCGCAGGGTGATCAGGCGGTTGGGGAGCTCCACCCTGTCACGCACAGAGCAGGGCCTATCAGGGGGTTGAGGAGCTCCCCCCTGTCACTCACAGAGTAGGGACGATAGGGGAGTTGGGCCACCGCCCCCTGTCACACAAAGAGCAGGGTGGATCAGCGGGTTGGGGTGCCTCACCCTGTCACACTCAGAGCAGGGCCAATAGGGAGGTTATGGCTCTACCCCGTCACACACACACAGCAGGGCCCGTCGGGGGCAGTTGGGGTGTTGCCCACTATCACCCACAGAGCAGGGCCTATCAGGGGGTTGGGGCGCCGCCACTGTCACACTCAGCGCAGGGCTGATGGGGAGGTTATGGCTCTACCCCATCACACACAGAGCAGGGCCCGTGGGGAGGGTGGGGTTGGGGTGCCGCACCCTGTCACACACAGAGCAGGGTGGATCAGGGGGTTGGGGTGCCGCACCCTGTCACACACAGAGCAGGGTTGATCAGAGGGTTGGGGCACTGCACCCTGTCACACACAGAGCTGCAGGGTGATCAAGGGTTGGGGAGCTCCCCCCTATCAGGCACAGAGCAGGCCTGATCAGGGGGTTGGGGCGCCTTCCCCTGTCACAAATAGAGCAGGGCGGGTAGGAAGGTTGTGGCCCTGCCTCCTGTCAAACACAGAGCCACAGGGCGATCAGGGGATTTGGGCACTGCCCCCTGTCACGCTGATCCCGGTTCCGGGAGGTCTCGCGGCTCCGCTGATCCCGGTGCTGGGAGGCATATTACCCTTTTACTTTATAGATAGAGGCCTGGTGCACGGGTGGGGGCTGGCTGGTTTGCCCTGAAGGGTGTCCTGGATCAGAGTGGGGGTCTCCACTGGGGTGCCTGGCCAGCCTGGATGAGGGGATGATGGCTGTTTGCAGCTGGTCACACATCCTTCAGGGTGGGGGTCCCCACTGGGGTGCCTGGCCAGTCTGGATGAGGGGCTGAGGGCTGTTTTCAGGCTGGCAGGTGACGGAAGCTCCCAACCGCTCCTTTTTTTCTTTTTTCTTTTTTTTATTCTGGGTCAGCTTTAGCTCTGAGACTTGGCTCCAGCTCTTATGCCTCAGCTGCTGAAAGCAGGTATCTGGTTTATTTGGGTTCTATTATCGAAACACTGTTTCACTCCAGCTCTGAGATCCAGGCTGGCTGAAAGCATGTTTTTG
Source organism: Myotis nattereri (assembly GCF_964212035.1). Taxonomy (NCBI): domain Eukaryota; kingdom Metazoa; phylum Chordata; class Mammalia; order Chiroptera; family Vespertilionidae; genus Myotis; species Myotis nattereri. The sequence goes on from NC_138075.1 coordinate 82,353,316, forward strand.
GGGTTTTGTTTAGCTTCTGTATTTGTAACAATGTTGCAAACTGCAAGCTCAGGGGCCAGCAAGGCAGGTGGGGAACGTTGTAGTTGTCCGTCACTGAAGCAAGCAAGCCTCATTTTCACTTCAAGCTGCCTGGCTGCCAGCCGCCATCTTGGCTGGCAGTTAATTTGCATTAGCCAATTAAGTGATTAGCCAATGGGAAGGGTAGTGGAGGTATGGCTAATTACCATGTTTCTCTTTTATTAGATAGGATTGTTATTTCCTCCACATCTGTGGAAGCCTAGAATATTTCCTTATTCTTCCTTATATGGAAACACCCCTCCCCACTCAAGGCCATAGTATGAGTTGAGGGAGAGAATTTGGTGCAACAGTCATAGGTGATAATTAATCTAAGCATCTATTCTTGTAAACTCATTTGTGCTCTCTAAACCTGTTTGAGCTCTTTCCTGAATGCACCACTTCAATCATTTGAGGAATTGCCAATATGAATATTGGATCTTATAGCTTGAAAGATATGATAATAAACTGTGCTCTGGTAAGAAAGCCACTTGATATCTGATGAGACAGCATGTAATTTCTACTGGGCATAACAGCATACCAGGAGCTGCCTTTGAATAATTGTCCGTTATAGAGAACATTGACTTAATATAGAGCACTAGGAGTCCCTTACTGGGGCTTGTCTAGGACTTCAAAGAGTTACTCAACATACTATCCTATATAACAAAAGCCTAATATGCAAATTGTCCCCTCCACGGGAGTTCCCCTGGGAGTTTGATCACTTGACCAGTCGCTATTACACTGACCACCAGGGGGCAGATGCTCCAACTGCTAGGTTAACTTGCTGCAGGCACTGGTGGGCTGGACTGGAAAGTGAGGTATGAGGTGAGAGCCATCAGGAAACTCACAGGGTTTGGCCTGAGCCCTGGGTGGAGGTGGGCAGGGTGGGAGCCAGGAGGGACCGGGTGTCGTGGGAGTCTGCTACATGTGATCCAAGAGCCTTGAACTGCGCAGCCCTCTGTAGCCTGTTGCATTCTCAGTGCATAATTTATAATCTTCAGAGCTGCTTCTTTTTATTTGTTAAGTTTCACTAACTACTCCAGGAGAGTTGGTAGCACCATTACAGGAGGACAGACCAGGCACGCCTGTCTGAGGCCAAGGGGTGGCCTCGGGTTTCCAGGGATGCAGCATAGAGGGGATTGGGTTGAATTGGAGAAACCAAGTCCAAAACTTGAATGGAAACAGGAGCCAGTGAGGGGTGGGGAGTGACAGCTGCACAGGGGCCTAGAAACACTGCTGGGTGGGGGCAGCTGAGGAGCCTGGTGCCTCTCCCACAGGACAGGCTCCATGTCTATCCCTCCTCCTCCCCATGACTCCTCACCCCAGCTCTCCTCTAAGGTTCCGCCTGGGCTCACCCCACACAGACATGCCTGCACTGCCTAGCCTGCCCCCCACACATACACACAGCCCTGCCCACCCCCCTCACACACACACACAGCCCCGCCCTGCCCTGCACAGCCTTTGGGGAGCTCTGCCCCCAGAGGAGAAAGCGGGAGGCTGCATACAGGAGGTTGCAGGAGGAGGGGGAAGAGCAGGGCCCACCAAGTTAGATGCAGGGGAGAGAGGGAGAGACCCCACAGGACTGGGGACAGAGATGGGCAAGGAAGGAGGGCCATGCGGAAGTGTCACCCTTGGTTGAAGTAGAAATCCTGACCCCATTTTACAGACCCTAGCAGAGAGTGTCTGTGTGTGGGGGCGGGGGGAGCGAAGACAAATGAGGATGTGAGAGGCCTGGATGGATGGAGAGCAGCGACGTTTGATTCATGGCCTATTTATTTTATTTTTGTTAATATATTTTTATTGATTTCAGAGAGGAAGGCAGAGGGAGAGAGATAGAAACATCAATGCTGAGAGAGAATTGATCTGTTGCCTCCCACATGCCCCCTACTGGGGATTGAGCCTGCATCCCAGGAATGTGCTCTTGACCAGAATTGAACCCAGGATCCTTCAGTCTGCAGACCAGGGCTCTATCCACTGAGCCAAACCATCTAGGGCAACCCATGGCCTATTTAAAACTTCTGCAGTAGGCTGAGCAGGGGTTTTACCACGATGGTGTTACCTGATAATAATGAGGGTGTCTCTCCTTATGTTGGGGTAATTGGGACTGCAGCAAAGTAAAGACACACCCATGGAGCCTGCAAAGGGTTTCCATGCACATGATGCAATTTACTTCGTGTGGCAACTGAAGAGGGTGAGCAGAGCCTTGGAAGGACATGAGATCTCCAAGACCAGGAGCTGGAGGGAAAGTGCATGCTGAGCATCCCGTGCCCTGAGTTATAATCTATATATATAAAAGCTTAATATGCTAAGTGTCCAACCGAGCGGTCGACCAACCGGTCACTATGATGTGCACTGACCACCAGGGAGCAGATGCTCCGACCAGTAGGTTAGCTTGATGCTGGGGTCTGGCTGATCGGGATTGGGTGAGATGGGGCCGGACATGCCCTGGAGCCCTCCTGCAGTCCCTTCCGCAGTTCCTCCCTGGCCACTGGCCACAACTGGCCCCAATAGGGACTGGGTGAAATAGCCCTGATTGGCCCTGATTGCCGGCCAGGCAGAGACATCCCACTGGTGCATGAATTTCATGCACCGGGCCTCTAGTCAATACTTTAAGCACTGTGAGAAGTAATAGGCTATATGGGACAAGTGGCAGGCCCACCTGTACTACAGTTTGAATCTAATGCAGAGCATTCTCTTATTCTGAACCCCAATTAAAACTACCATCAAACTTATATAATAAATTTATAAAATTAGAATTTCAAATTTTCCAAAACTTGAATGAGCCTACCAAGAGCTGTCACTTTTTCTTAGAGACAGGAACTGAAGGTGCAATAACTGTCTTTTACCATGGTGGGGAGGAATAGAATGCCAGTTTTTACATGCCATCAGCAACTGGATTCTTCCTGGTCAACAAATAATCAGTTTCCAGTATCCCATTCTGAGGATCTTCACCATATGGCCACTCTTGCATAACTGTTTTAATTTAGTTTCCTCCACAGATAGACTGTAAGACAAGAATCCTAGTACAAATAATATAATTGGGTGGTGAAGTAAATTTGATAGGAGAATGGTTATGTAAGAAAAGGTAGCTGAAGGCATCTGATATGTGGCTTATCAAATCAGTTGCCACTTTTAAGAATTAGATCTAACCCCATTGGGAAAACTCTGAAATACAGAACATAACACACAGCTCAGTGTTATCTGACCTGTAGATTGAGAGAGTTAAGATATTTATGCGTAGACATCAATCTAATCAGTCATTTGTTGATAGCTCCTATGGGGAAAGGGGATTATTATAGGCACTTCTAATCTGCCCAAATTAAAGTACTAAATATGACAGTCAAATAAATAAATAAATCTGTAAAATTAAACATTTTTTAGTAAAGATTTCTTAAACTGGGTGCAAAGAATATCAACCATAAAGGAAAAAAGGATAAATTGGACTCCATTAAAATTGAAAACTGTTCTTTATCAAAAGCCACCATTAAGAGGATGAAAATTTAAGTCTCAGAGAGGTAAAATACATTTGTAATTAATATATCTGACAGAGGAATCATTCAGAAAATATATACTTTTTTTCCCCTACAAAATACAGTAAATCACAGGGCAGCATTACAATGACACTAAACCCAGACACAGACACTATAAGAAAATTACAAGCCAATATCCCTGATGAACATAGATTTTTTTAAATCCTCAAGAAATTATTATCAAACCAAACTGAACAGCACAGTAGAAAGATCATGCAGTATGTTCAAGTGGGGTTTATTTCAGGGATGCAAGGGTGGTTCACATCCACAGTCAATAAATGTGATACACCATATTCACCAAATGAAGGATAAAAATAATATAAGCATCTCAATCAATGCATGAAAAGCAAATGGCAAAATTCAACCTTCACTCATGATAAAAATGCAACAAGTAAGGTGGAGATGGAATGTACCTCAATGTAATAGAGGTGATATATGACAAGGTCACAGCTGACATCATACTCAATGAGGAAAAGCTGAAAGTTACATTCAGAGCAACTAAAAAGGAAAATAAATGAAAAGTATTCAAATTGTAAAGGAAGAATTATAATAACTTGTTTGCAGATAACATGCTTTTACATATGTAAAACTCAAGCAAATCCACCAAAAGACCGTTAGAGCTAATAAACAAATTCAGTAAAGTTGCAGGATAGATAATCAATCTACAAAAGTCAGTTGTGTTTCTATACACTAACAACAGATTTTCAGAGAGAAATTAAGAAAGCAGTAGATTTACAATAACATCAAAAAGAATAAAATAATTAGGAATACATTTAACCAAGGAGGTGAAAAATCTGTACACATGATTCTGTAAGTCACTGATGTAAGAAATTCAAGATAAAACAAATAGAAAGATATTCTGTGTTTGTGAATTGAAAGAATTATAATGTTGAAATGTCCACACTGTCCAAACTGATGTACCAGTTTAATTCAATCTTTATCAAAATTCCAATAGAATTTTTCAAAGAAATAGAAAAATAGACCCAAAATATCCAAATAGCTAAAGCTTAACTTGAGCAAGAAAACAAAGCTAAAGTTATCTATCACAATTCCTGATACCAGAAGTAAACCCTGTATATGTGGTCAATTAATTTTTAATAAAGGCACAAAGAATACACAATAGGAAATGGATTGTCTCTTCAACATATAGTATTGGGAAAACTAGATATTTACAGGCAAAAGAATGGAATTGGATCCCTATCTTTCACAACATATATAAATCAAGTCAAAATGGATTAAAGACTTGAACATAAAATCTGAAACCAAAATTCTTACAAGAAAATAGGAGGTAAAAAATAATCACTTTGACATTAGTTTTGGCCATGACTTTTTGTATTTGACACAAAAATCAAAGGCAACAAAAGAACAAAAACACTCTCCCAGCTTTCACACGTGTGACTTTCGTAATGGGGAGAGAGAGAAAGGCTCTCCTCAGGACCTCAGGTTGGCCTCGCAGTGGCCAGCCTTTGCTTGAGAGGTGCAACAGGCCTCAGGTAAAAAAAAAAAAAAAAGAACAAAAACATGTGACTATATCAAACTAATAAGTTTATGCACAGAAAAATAAGTAAATCAGTAAAATAAAAAGGCAACCTGTGAAATTAGAGAAAAATCTGAAAACCAAATAGCCCACGTGCCCATCAGCAGATGAGTGGATAAAAAAGCTCTGGTACAGTTACAACATGGAATACTATGTGGCAGTAAAAAAAAAAGGAACTCTTACCATTTGTAGCATCATGAATGGAACTGGAGAGCATCATGCTAATCAAAATCAGCCAATCAGAAAAAGATAAATGTCACGTGATTGCACTGGTAAATGGAATCTAAAGAACAAAATAAACTGGTGAACAGAATAGATCCAGAGACATAGAACCATGGAAGAGACTGATGCATTTCAGAGGGAAGGTGGGGGTTGGGGCAGGGAGGGAGAGATTCCTGGAGGAACTTATGCATATATACATAGCCCATGGAAACAATAATGTGGTGAAAGCTTGGGAGGGGTGGATGGAGGGTGGAGGGGGTCAACGGGAAAAAAACAACAACAACAAAAAAGGAGACATCTGTAGTACTTTAAACAATAAAGATAAAAGAGCAGTTTGGAAACCATATATCTGATGAGTTAATATTCAAGATATATAAGAAAATAATACAAGTCATTAGCAAAACAGGCAAGGAAAAAACAGTCTAATTAAAAAAGGACAAATACCTGAATAGACATTTCTCCAAAGAAGATATACAAATGATAATAGGTATATGAAAAGATACCCAATTACTAATAAGCAGGGAAATTAAAGTCAAAACCACAATTGAGATATCTCCTCACACCTGTTAGGACGTCTATTTTCAATAAGACAAGGGATAACGAATGTGGCCAGGATGGAGATAAAAGGGAAACCTAGTGCACTATTGGTAGAAATATAAACTGATTTAATTACTATGGAAAGTAATACGGAGGTTGCTTGAGAAATTAAAAATAGAATGACTATATGATCCATAACTCCCACTTCTGAGTATATCTCTGAAAGCAATGAAAACAGTATGTCAAAGAATATCTGCACTCCCATGTTTATTGCAGCATTATTCACAGGAGCCAAGATCCTAAATGTCCATTGATGGGAGAATTGATAAAAATGCTATATATACATATCCTTTATCATCCTTTATAATAAAGAGGTAATATGCAAATTGACCATCATGCCCTCACACAAGATGGCCACCCCATGTGGTCACAAGATGGCTGCCAGAAGATGGCCAGCAGGGGAGGGCAGTTGTGGGCGATCAGGCCAGCAGTGGAGGGAGGGCAATTGGGGGAGACCAGGCCTGGAAGGGAGGGCAGTTGGGGTCGACCAGGCCTGCAGGGGAGGGCAGTTGGGGGCAATTGGGCCAGCAGGGGAGCAGTTAGGCGTCAATCAGGCCAGCAAGGGAGTTGTTAGGGGGTGATCAGGCTTGCAGGCAGAAGTGGTTAGGGGCAATCAGGTAGGCAGGCCGGCGAGTGGTTGGGAGCCAGCAGTCCCGGATTGTGAGAGGGATGTCCGACTGCCCCTGAGGGGTCCTAGATTTCTTTTTGCATATCGCTTCTCGGCCTTTTGGCTAAGATCAAGTCTAGATTGGAGAGGGTGCAGGCTGGGCTGAGGGACACCTCTTCCTCCAGTGCACAAATTTCGTGCACTGGGCTCTAGTATATATAATATTAATTCATCCATCAATGGACATGTAGGTTGTGTGTATATATATACATATGTGTGTGTGTGTATATATATATATATATATATATATATATATATATATATATATACATATATATATATGTGTATATATATATATACACACACACACACATATATATATATTAGAAGATTATTCAGCCTAGAAAAAAAGAAATCCTTAGATTTGTGAAAAAAAAGATGAACCCAGAAGTCATTGTGCTAAGTGAAAATACAAGACACAGAAAGATAAATACTTCATTGATCATATATATATATATATATATATATATATATATATAGAGAGAGAGAGAGAGAGAGAGAGAGAGAGATTCTAAAATTCAAATTCAAATACAAAGTGTAGAATCATGGTTTCCAGGTCTCTGAGGTGTGGGAATTGGGGAGAGGTTGGTCAAAGGGTAAAATATTTCAGTTATGTAGGATGAATTAGTCCTGGAGATATAATGTACAGCATGGTAACTACAGTTGATAATACTATATTGTGTAATTGGATTTTCTAAGAGAGTAGATCTTAAGCATTATCAACAAAAAAATAAAAAAGCTAACTTAAGTGATGGATTTATTAATTAGCTTGATGGTGGAAATTACGTTATGATGTACATATACATCAAATATTCATTCTGGGTACTTTAAATATATTATGAGGTTACCTGTCCATTATATGGCAATACATCTGGGAAGTATTTATATAAAAGAAAGTAAAATTGGTAGGTTTGTAAATATACTATGTGTACCTTATCATAATAAAAATTTGAAAAAATACAATTAAAAAGTTGAATTGATAAAAGTAGAAAGATGCGTGTAAAGAAATGAGTACATAGATTCAATTGAGTTGATCAACAAAATCAAAAGCTGGCTGGTGCTTGCTTAGAAATATAGACAAACCTACTTATCAGAAAAAAATGAGTGCAATAAGACCAAACAGACATTTAAAGTACAAACCCAAAACTGAATACTGCTATGGCTAGATTTTTGTCCCCTAGTGAGTAATTACAGATATTTTACGATAGTTAATGAGTATACTGTAATGTAAATAAGTTCCTTAAACTTCCATTTTATATTTAAAAAAACACCACTGAAAAGAATGGCTAGCATAGATAGTCACTACTTATTCCTTGAATCACTGAGTTACTGTAACTGCTCATGGAGAAACCTGTTAATCAATCAAACAGCCATTGAGATTCTAATGAAGGCCAAAACTGAGTCCTAAATAGAAATTTCAGTGAGAAAAGGGTTAGAAATTTCTGATGAAAGGCTATCCACCTCTCCTTGATTTGTGGATCATTTGAATCTACAGTATTAAAAAGACTTCAGAAATAAACCACTAAAGCAAATGGGGAATCCTGATTGAGGGAATAGTAACATATAAACTAAATTAGCTACAGGGTATCCTATATAATAAAAGCCTAATATGCAAATCAACTTAACCTCATCATGAACAGTGCAGTGACCAGTCTCTATGCTGTGTACTGATCATCAGGGAGCAGACTCTCAATGCAGGAGCTGCCCCTAGCCGCAGGCCCCAGCTCACCCAAGGTGGGTACCAGCAGGGACATCCCGATCGCCACGCAGGTCACTCCACAGCCCCACAGAGGGAAGCCACCAGTGGCAGCAGCAGGGGGCAGGGCCAGCGAGTGGGCAGCACAAGGCGGGTGCCAGCAAAGGCCCCCCTATCACCCCAAAGGTCACCCCACAGATTGGCCCTGATTGCCAGCCAGGTCTAGGGACACTACTGGTGTACTAATTTCTGCACTGGGCCTCTAGTCAGTTATTAAAAAAACAAACAAAACCATAGATTTAGCTCAAGCCTCCAGATGTAGTTTCCAATATACCTGGTACAGGAATTTGTGAAATGATGAAACATCTTTTATTTTATTCTTTACTAGAGTCCCAGTGCACGAATTCATGCACAGGTTGGGTCCCTAGGCCTGACCAGCGATCAGTGCTGGGTTGATCAGGGCCTGCCAGCTGGGGCCGGAAGGACGGGGGGAGGTACCACAGGAGGTTGGCCACCAGCCCCGAGGAGGGAGCTGGCCCTTGGCCCCCCTGGGAAAGGAGCTGCACCTACTGCCTTCCACCCCTGGCTCCCCATCCCAGCCTGGGGCCTGTAGGAATGAACAGACACCGATGCTGCTGTTGGCACCATAGCACCACGCGGTTCCCCACCTCTCCCCTTCCTCAACTGTGGCGGGCAGGTGGTCCCTGGGGAAGGGAGACACGGGAGTGAGACAAACCCTTGTGTTGAGGGCTGACTTTCAATAGATCGCAGCAAGGGAGTTGCTCTGCTACATAAGAAACCCTGACCCAGAAGCAGGTTGTCTATGAATGGTTTAGCACCAGAGGCCGATGGGGGCTGGCCAGCTGCGGGGAGGGACCGCGGGCGGTTGGCAAGCCATGGGAGGTTGACTTTGGGAGCTCACTGACCACCAGGGGGCTCCTGTGTTGAGCGTCTGCCCCTGGTGGTTAGTGCACGCCATAGCAACTGGTTGGCCGGTTGTTCTGGTTGTTTGGTTGTAACAATCACTTAGGCTTTTATATACATTGTTTAAAGTATTACATATAGTATTACATATGTCTCATTTTTTTCCCCCATTTACTTTTCCCTGGCCACCCTCCTCCCATCCCCAGGCACATGCGTTTACCCCCCTAGTGTCTGTTTCCATTGGTTATGATTATATGCATGCATACAAGTCCTTTGGTTGAGCTCTTATGACAACACCCCCACCACCACCACCACACACACAAACTTTCCCCTGCCTTCCCTCTGAAGTTTGACTGTCTATTCCATGCTTCTCTGTCTCTGGATCTATTTTGCTCATCAGTTTATGTTGTTCATTATATTCCACAAATGAGTGAGATCATGTGATATTATCTTTCTCTGACTGGCTTATTTCGCTTGGCATAATGTTCTCCAGTTCCATCCATGCTGTTGCAAATAGTAAGAGTTCTTTTTTTTTTTATAGCAGCATAGTATTCCATTATGTAGATGTACCACTGATTTTTAATCCACTTATCTGCTGATAGGCACTAGGCTATTTCCAAATCTTAGCTATTGTAAATTGTGCTTCTATGAACATAGGGGTGCATATGTTCTTTCTGATTAGTGTTTCTGATTTCTTGGGATGTATTCCTAGAAGTGGGTTTACTGGGTCAAATGGGAGTTTTACTTTTAATGTTTTGAGGAAACTCCATACTGTTTTCCACCAGTCTGCATTCCCTCCAGCAAAGCACAAAGGTTCTTTTTTCTCAACATCCTCACCAGCACTTGTCCTTTGTTGATTTGTTGATGAAAGTCATTCTGACAGGTGTGAGATGATATTTCATTGTTGTTTTGATTTGCATATCTGGGATAATTAATGACTTTGAGCATGTTTTCATATGTCTCTTGGCCTTCTGTATGTCCGCTTTCAAAAAGTGTCTATTTAAGTCCTTTGCCTAGTTTTTTTTAATGGATTGTTTATCTTCCTTTTGTTAAGATGTATGAGTTCCCTATAAATTTCGGAGATTAGGCCCTTGTCAGATATAACATTGGCAAATATGTTCTCCCATGCAGTGGGCTTTCTTGTTGTTTTGTTGATGGTTTCCATTGCTGTGCAGAAGCTTTTTATTTTGATGCTGTCCCATTTGTTTATTTTCTCCTTAGTTTCCATTACCCTAGCTGTATTGGTAAAGATATTGCTACAACATATGTCTGAGATTTTGCTTCCTATGTTGTCTTGTAGGATTTTTATGGCTTCCCATCTTACATTTAAGTCCTTTATTCATTTTGAGGTTTTTTGTTTTGTTTTGTTATTGTTTTTTGTTTGTTTGTGTGTGTGTGTGTGTATGGTGTAAGTTGGTGGTCTAGTTTCATTTTTTTTGCATGTATCTGTCCAATTTTCCCAACACCATTTATTGAAGAGACTGTCTTGAATCCTTTCTATGCTCTTACCTCCTTTGTCAAATATTAATTGAGCATAATGGCTTGGGTCTATTTCTGGGTTCTCTGTCTTGTTCCTTTAGTCTATATGTATGTTCTTGTGCCAGTACCAAGCAGTTTTGAGAATAGTGGCTTTGTAATATAACTTGGTATCTAGTATTGTGATCCCTCCAGCTTTGTTCTTCTTTCTCAAGATTGCTGTGGCTATTTGGGTCTTTTTTTTTTATTCGGTTCTTTTTTTATTCTAGATGAATTTTTGGAGAGTTCTTTCTAGGTCTATCAAATATGCTGTTGGTATTTCAGTGGGGATTGCATTAAATCTATAGATTGCTTTGTGTAGTATGGGCATTTTAATGATGTTGATTCTACCAATCCATGAACACTGTATATTCTTCCATCTCTTTATGCCTTCCTCTATCTCTTTTCTCAATGTTATGTTGTTTTCTGAGTAGAGATCTTTTACCTCCTTAGTTCAGTTTATTCCTAGGTGTCTTAATTTTTTGTGTGTAATGGTAAATGGGATTGTTTTTGTTGTTTCTCTTTCTGAGTTCATTACTTATGTATAAAAAAGCCATAGATTTCTGGATGTTAACTTTATATCTTGCTACACTGCCAAATTCTAATAGTTTTTTGATAGAGTCTTTGGGGTTTCTATGTACAATATCATGTCATCTGCTAATAATGACAGTTATACTTCTTCTTTTCCAATTGGATGCCTTTTATTTCTTCTTCTTGTCTGATACCTATGGCTAGCACTTCCAGTACTATGTCACACAGGAGTGATGGGAGTGGGCATCCCTGTCTTGTTCCCGTTCTTAGGGGAAATGAGTTTAGTTTTTGCCCATTGAGCTGTAGATTTGTCATATAAGACTTTCATTATGTTGAGTTATAATCCCTCTATTCCCACTTTGCTAAGAGTTTTTATAAGGAGTTGTTGGATTTTGTCAAATACCTTTCTGCATCAATTGATATGATTATGTGATTTTTGTCTCTCACTTTGATTATGTGATGTATCATGTTTATTTATTTGCAGATATTGTATCATCCTTTAATCCCTGGAATAAATCCCACTTGATCACAGTGTATGATCTTTCTAATTTTATGCTAGATCCGATTTGGTAGAAATTTGTTGAGGATTTTAGCATCTATGTTAATCATGCCTGTAATTCTCTTTTTTTTGTGGTGTCTTTATCTGGTTTGGGTATTATGGCAATGCTGGATTCATAGAAAGAGCTTGGAAGTGTCTAAATGTATCTTATTAGGAAGCTAATATGCTGTTTATTTTACCTGTTAGTGTACACTTTATTCCATTCCCTCTGGCCTGATGTGTTTCTGTTGAGAAATCAGTTGATAGTCTTATGGAAGATCCTTTTTAGGTAACTCTCTGTCTCTCTCTTTCAGCCTTTAATATTCTCTCTTTGTCATTAATGTTTGCCATTGTAGTTATGTCTCTTCATGTAGTTCTTTTTGGGTTCATCTTGTTTAGAACTCTCTTTGCTTATGTGACTTTTTTCTTTCCCAAACCAGGGAAGTTTTCTGTCATTATTTCTTTGAATAAGTTTTCTAATCCTTGGTCCTCTTCTGGTCCTTCTGGCACCACTATTATACATATGTAACTTCCTGTCTCTTTGTCCCAAAGCTCCCTTAGGCTCTCCTTTGTCTTTCTAGTTTTTCTTCTCCAATTGCTGTTCAGATTGGGTATGTTTTTTCTGACCTATCTTCTAAGTCACTAATTTGGTCCTCTGCTTCTTCTAGTCTTCTGTTTAAACCTTCCAGTGTGTTTTTTATTGTAGCTATATCATTCTTGATTTCCTCTTTATTCTGACATAATTTGTTGATTTTCTCATCCATCGGGTTTATGAACTGTATGACCCTTACTCTCAATTCTTTTTATGACATATTGCATGCCTCCATTTCATTTAGTTGATTTTTTGGTGATTCCTCCTTTCCTTTCTTTGGGGGGTTATTTCTTTATCTCCCCATTTTGGCTCTCTTTCTGGCCCTGGGCATGGTGGTTGTTCCACGTGGGTTATGGCTGGCAAGCTGCATCCTCTAAGCATCCTCTGCCCTTCTTTTTTGAAAATTATCTCCTTAGCTATGTCTAATTTATTAATTCAGGGTGGATGTACTCTGATTTAGTTGCTTTTCTGGCCTGACCCTAGAAGGGGGTGAATGACACTGTTGTCTGTTCACCTGCCATTTTCTCCATTAAAGAAACATCTTAACTAACATCATATTTTGCCATCATCAAATTCCATATTGTAGATAACCACATGGTAAAGGGCCTGTTATCTTCAACAAGAACAACAACAACAAAATTAAGAAAAAAAGTAGAGAGGGAAGGGATTAGAGTTTTTAAATGATTGACTGAATTGCTAAATTTTGAAGATAGGTAATGGATACATTTTACTTATTATGTTAATGCCTCTGCTTGGATCTATGTTTAAAAATTTTATTAGTAAAAATTAAATATATATATATATATATATATATATATATATATATATGTAGGCCTTTATTATAATCTATGCTGAAACTATTGGCAAAGTAATTTTTAAAAAGTGATTTATTAAACTATCTTGTAAATTAGGTATTTTTTTTTCAGTTTCGAATATCTAATTATATTGTATATGGTCAGAGCTAATAAGAGATTAAAGACAGACCTGATTAAATATATGAATTTTTACTATGAATAAGTGATACTAAATTTTATGAGCATGTTTGTGAGATTTACTTCTAAAATAAAGAGGAAATGCTGTCAGAGATCACCCATAACCTCTACTTTCCCTGTATATACCATTTCTTACCATTTAAAGAAGTATATACACAAATATGTATTTTGTCTTAAATTTCGTATATATGAAGCAAGCATTTTATGGTTTTTATGTCCACACACATAAAGAGGGACAGAGTGAAAAGGAGAGGATTGAGGCTTTAAAATTAATGACTTCCAGAATAGTGTCTTTCTACATAAAGATAAGGAAATGTGAAAGAATCCTAAGTAAATAAATATTAAAGATTATCTAACCCTTTTTTATGTGTATGTGTGTGGAGGGGGGTGTTGTGTTTTAGTAATGGATGATTTTTTGTTGTGTCACTTTAGTTTTGAAATCCATTGTTTTTTTTCCAAAATTCTTGCAACATTTGGATATTAAACTAGAAATATATACATAAAACAAGCATCATAAACAGCCAAATGTCATACTTCTATTAATAATATAAGAAAAGGACAATTCCTCTTATAATTTATGACTAGACTTAGAAAGAATTCCAAAAGAAAGCATTGAATAATTAACACTGCAAATTCTCTAATTCTTTTAGCAAAGCTTATTTCACAGTTTTGCTTCAGTGTTCACCAGCTGTATGTAGAGAAGGCAATTCAAACTTCCTAAATTAATCCCAGCTGCAGTGCTTGCAACACAATTAACACGTTTAAAAGTGATAAATATATGTTAAAAAAACAACAATTTGGGGTCAATTTAGAATGAGCTGTCAGAAAGTCGGAGATTGCCTAAATCCTTTTCATTTTTTTCCCCTCTGTTAATTGTAAATTTTCCTAATCAGTTTGGATCAGAGGATAGGTTTTAAATTACTGAACTATTAGTACTACTTTCAAATATGTGTGTTTTCTTTAAGCTCAAGGTAAAGGATATATTTCTTAATTTCATAGAAATTGGAAGATATTGGCTTATTCATTTTGACATTCCAGAGAGAAGAGAGAGGGATAATTATGGTACAGTTATCCAGAAAAATACTTCTTAGACAAATAGTTATAAATAATATACATGGCTGCTATGTTAGACACTGTCTCCATCATCCACATTCCATATGATTTTCTGACTACACAATCTTTACAGAAGGAATAATTGAAAGGGAGTAGGAAATAATCAGGAGGTTTTAGGAAGTGGTAGTTTGATGATCTGTACACATAGGATTGGTTTGGGGTCAACTCTATGTTCATTTTATCATTTTATCCTCACAATAACCATTTGTGTATTATTATTTCCATTTTTATACTTGAGGAAAGTGAACCTCATAATAATGATTTTCCTAATTGGAAGCACCAACAAGGATTGCTAATGAAAACACACATACGGTAGTTATTTACCTCAATGGTGCACAATGTTACAAAACATTTTACAATTATATCACTCTATATATAGAAGTGATATAATAGGCTTCTTTTTTGGTCTTCATAAAATAAGTGAAAGATACAGTTGAAATAATAATACCACCTTTATTTGAGGTAATTTAGAACCTTTATTTGTGGTGGTGGTTGTTCATATTATAATGGCTTGAATTAGAGATGTGGCAAATAGTTAAGACAAGACCTGCCTGGTGATGAATTAGATACAAGGGAACAAAATATAGAAGTAACAGCACTGTCACTGAGATTGGGAGTTTATGTGCCTTGGAAAATGTTGATCGAATAATGATAGCAGCAGCAAGTTTACAGGAAGAAATGGTGTTTCAAATTTTAACATGGCATTTTATCTTTGGAATGCCTTTTAAAGGAAATATTAAGAAAATGAATGCTTAGCACAATAATTCATCACACAATAAATTCATATATGTTGGTCAATTACTTGAATTCAAACTAAAGACAATTTAAAAGATGAAATTAGGAGGAGAGAAAAAACTTTAGCTGGTATAATTAAAGATCTAAGAAAATGTGATGAAAAGAATATAACATGATAAAGTTATTTAAACACATAATTATAGATATAATTCTTAGGCTATAAATTAAAGAGATTTAGTATTTTGCCATATACTATTTATAAAGTAAGAAAACAATCACTAACTCTAGGTGATTATAAGAATTAAGTAAACCCATGGATGAAGTATTCTGATGGAAAATAAAATCTTAGCAAAAAGAGAAATTTATATTAATTTTGAAAATTATATGATAAAAGTATATATTAACTAGAATTTGCCAAATTATGTGATGAAAACCAAAACAACATATATACTATTAAATTTTTACAATAATATGTGCCAGGCACTTTTCTAATTCCTGTATAGGATTGCTAATGCTTCTACAGCCTCAGAAAGTAAACACTATTATTTTAATCCTATATAATAAAGAGGTAATATGCAAATTGACCATCACTTCAACACACAAGATGGCCACCCCCATGTGGACACAAGATGGCCGCCACAAGATGCCCTGCAGGGGAGGGCAGTTGTGGGCGATCAGGCGAGCAGGGGAAGTCAATTGGGAGGGACCAGGTCTGAAAGGGAGGACAGTTGGGCGCAGTCAGGCCTGCAGGGGAGGCAGTTGGGGGTGACCAGGCCTGCAGGAGAGGGCAGTTAGGGTGACCAGGCTGTCAAGGGAGGGAAGTTAGGGGTGATGGGGCCAGCAGGGGAGGGCAGTTGGGGGTGACCAGGCTGGCAGGGAAGGGCAGTTAGGGGCGACCAGGCTGGCAAAGGAGGGCAGTTAGGGGTGACTAGGCCTGCAGGGGAGGACAGTTAGGGGCAATTGGGCTGACAGGGGAGCAGTTAGGCATCAATCAGGCTGGCAGGGGAGTGGTTGGGAGCCAGCAGTCCCAGATTGGAGAGGGTGCAGGCTGGGCTGAGGGACACCACCCCCCCCACCCCAACCCCCCCCCCCCCGCACAAATTTCATGCACCAGGCCTCTAGTTGTACAGTAACTTCAGATAAACTAAGTGCCTTGCTCATGGTGATGCTCCAGATGAATTGTGGAGCTGAAACTCAAACTCCTCATTTCAAAGCTTATTCAATTCTACTTCATATGATTTTCCAGTATATCAGATTCATTTAGAAATGAAGACAAACAGTGAATAATATGGCTGTTTTGTGGAAATAAAATCTTTATTAAAAATTAACAAGGAAGACACATTCCATCAGCAAAATTCTCCCCCTTTAGTTTTCATAATATTATTTATAGTTATTATACATCCTTCTCCAAACATATGAGTCTCTTTAGCTGCTGCTTTTCATCTCTAATTGTTAGAATACCACATTATTTCAACATCTGCTTCTACTTCCTCATTCACATTCAGGATTTCACTAACTGTTAATTTCCTCTTACTACCTACTATCTCCAAATCTGTGTCCTCAGGAATTTTTATAAATATAAAGTTTTAAGTCAGAAATTGTCCCATTAGCCACTCAGCTGATGGTATAATTATTGACACAGTCATTAAATCTAGAGATATTGGGCCATTCATTTTTCCCCTTCATTCCCTACATCAAATTAGTCTTTGTCTTTCAATTCAAAAATGTTCATCTGTCTTTCATTTCTACACTTACCAAACAACCTTAGTTTAACTTCTCAAAATATTTCAAACCAATAATCTCAATAGCAATTAGCTATTTTTCTTACCTTTAATCTTCACTGCCTCCTAAAAACATTTTGTCTACAATATAATGCTTTAAAAATTTAGATTTAGTTACTCCCTATGATTAGAAAACCCACAGTTTTACAATTATATTATGCATATCCCAGTATTCCATAGACATGGCTTAAATGAAGTTATACCTTCTATAAAGAAATTTTGCCACCTGAGGTCCTTGCATTTCTTTGCCAATTTTTCATAGCTTCCCATAATGCAAATTTTATTTTTCCAGTGTAAAATCTAAGGCAGAGATCCATGAACTTTCTCAATTTGAAGTGATGTTGGTGACTCAGAAATTTCTCACAATGCTCCTAGGCAATAAATAAATAGAAAGATAATCATAACCTTTAAAAATTATTTATTAAAAAGATAGGTATAAACAACTCATTAAAGTTTATGTTCTAACAATTTAGTAGCTATTTGAAAAAAATAAAATGAAAAGATTAATGTTTTAATTTAATTTTTTAAATAACCACAATTGCTCACTAAGATGATATCTGTGTCAACTGATACTGCACCCTTTCTTATAATTAGATTCAGATTGCTCACTACCATGTTTATTTTCTGTTTAACATTGACTTTGCTTAGTAATTGCTTTTTCTTACAACTAACTCTGTAAATCTAACTTTGCAAAGATGTGATGCCATCAAAAGAAAGGCAGTGTGATCTAACGTTGAAGCTCTGAACTATCTGAAGTTAACATTCACACTATGACCATTGTTGCACATCATTGTGTTTACCTAGAATATCTAAAATATCAAGGGACATCTTTCTAAATTTATTGCAGAGCCCTGGGATAATTTAGCACACAGCATGATAATCATGAACCTGAAATAAAAACAAAGAAACAAATGATTCCTATGTGTTATTTTCCTTTGTAACTACAATGCTTAATAATTTAGATTTAATCAGTTGCACTAACCCAAAAAGAATTTATATCTTTCATTTTGTTGGCTTGGATCATGGCAGAGGCAAGTGGTTCAGTTTCCAGCAGTATTCATTTATTTATTTTTATAATAGTAGTGTTTAACTGTGTGAATTTCTGCCAAGGACTACTGAATATCTGCCAAAGCCTATAGATGCCTTCTCAGAATAATTTTCAAAATATAAAATAAATATATAGTCACAGTAGAAGTCCTAGCTAATGCAATAAGATAAGAAAAGAAAATGTATACATACTGGGAAGGAAAACATGAAACTCACATTTTAGATTGTCTAATAAATCAAGGATGAGCAACAACAATAAAAACTCTTGGAACAAATAAGCAATAATAAGGTTTTAGGGTACAAGGTTATTATACAAACGTTAACTGCTTTCCTGTATGCCAGCAATGAATAAGTAGAATTTGAAACTACAAATACATTATCATTTGCATAGTAACAAAAGAGTGAAATGCTTCCATATAAATCTAACCAAATATGTATAAAATCTATGAAGAAAACTATAAAATATAATGAAATAAAGAATAATGAAAGAAATCAAAGAATAACTAACTGGAGAGATGTTTTATGTTCATGCATAAAAATACTCAATGTCATCAAGATTTTAGTCCTTCCCAACTTGATCTAAAAGTTTTATGCAATCCCAATAAAAATCCCAGTAAGTTATATTGTGAAAATCAGCAAACTGATTCTAAAGTTTATACAGAAAGGCAAAAGACCCAGAATAGCCAACACAGTATTGAAGGAGAACAACATCTGATGACTTACAATACCCAACTCAGAGACTTACTAGAGTGTGGTATTGGTGAAAGAATAGAAAATGGACCAATAGAACAATTATAGAATTGATAAATAGACCCATGTAAATATAGTCAATTGATCTTTGATAAAGCAGCAAAGGTAATACAGTGGAGGAAAGATAATCTTTTCTACAAATGGTGCTAGAACAACTAACATCCACATGCAAAAATAAATTTTAAAAAATCCAGATACAGACCATACACCCATCACAAAAATTTAACTTAAAATGGATCTAAGCTTAATGTAAAACAGAAACTGTAAAAATCCTAGAAGGTAACAGAGGAGAAAACTTAGATGGCATTGGGTATGGCGATGACTTTTTAGATATAATCCATGAAATAAATTATTGATAAGGTGGACTTCATTAGAATTAAAATCTTCCCTCTGAGAAAGTCACTGTGGATAATAAGAAAGTCACAGACTGACAGAAATATTTTAAAAAGACATATCTGGTAAAAGACTGTTATTAAAAATATACAAATAACTCAAAACTCAACAATAATAAAATGAACAACCTGACATAAAAATAGGCAAAATACCCAGACATCTCAGAAAAGAGGATATAAAAATAGCAAATAAGCATGTGAAAATATGCTCAACACCACATATAATTAAGGAATTGCAAATTAAACCAACAATAAGATACCACTATTCACCTAATAGAATGCCAAAAAGCCAAACTATTCAAAGCACCAAGTGCTGGAGAGGATGTGGAGCAACAGGAACTCTTATTCATTGCTGATGCAAATGCAAAGTGATACATACACTTTGGATGACAGTTTGGCACTTTCTTAAAAACTAAACATGCTCTTACCATATGTTCCAGTAATCACACTACATGGTATTTACTGAGAGTCTAAAGCTTATATCCAAACAAAATCCTGCACACAGATGTCCATAATGACTTAATCATAATTGCTAAAACTTGGAAGCAACCAAGATGTCCTTCAGTAGGTAAATCCTATATAATAAAAGTATAGTATGTAAATTGTCCCCTCCACCGGGAGTTCTTCTGGGAGTTCCACCAGGGGGCAGGCCGGACAGGGGGAAGGGAGGGAGGCCCTGGCCGGCAACCGGCAGCCGCTAGGGGCCCAACCAGTGCACAAACCATGCACTGGGCCTCTAGTGTATATATCAACTGTGGTACATCCAGACAATGGAACAGTATACAAAGCTAAAAGGATATAGGCTCTTCAGTCATAAAAAGACATGGGGAAAATGTAAACTAAGTGAAAGAAGCTACTATGGAAAAGCTACATACTATATGATTCCACTATATGACATTTTGGAAAAGGCTAAACTGTTAAGACAATAAAAAGATCCGTGGTTTCAAGAAGATAGGTGGGAAGGGAAGAATGAATAGGTAGAGCACAGAGGATTTTAGAGCAGTGAAACTATTCTGTATGATACTATAATTGTGAGTTAATTTCAGTACACAATTGTCAAAACCCATAGAAAGTACAACACTAAGAGTGAACCCTAACATCAACTATGGACTTTGGGTGATAATGATTTGTCAATGTAGGTAACAAACATACCCCTCTGATGCAGGATGCAGTCAGTGGGAGAGGCTAGCTGTGTGTTGAGGGCAGGGGGTGTCTATACTGTCTGCGAAATTTTGCTGTGAACCTAAAACTGCTCTTAAAAGTATATATCTGTCTGTATGTAAATAAATAAATTGGATTATGAAAGAAACATATAGAGCAACAAAATATTTTTTTAAATTTATAATTGGTTTTCCCAACTAACTTCTCAGTATTATGAATTCTACCCAGAAGTCTTTGGGACATTTATGAAACAAAGGTTAAGAACCATGATCAACCCAGCCAGAATGGCTCAGTTGTTGAGCAACATCCCATGCACTGGTCAGGGCACTTGCCTGGATTGTGAGTTTGATCCCCAGTCAGGGCAAGTGTGGAAGGCAATTGATTAAAATTTCAGGAGAGAGAGAGAGAGAGAGAGAGAGAGAGAGAGAGAGAGAGAGAGAGAGAGAGAGAGAGAGAGAGAGAGAGAGAGAGAAAGAAGAGAAGAGAAGAGAAGAGAAGAGAAGAGAAGAGAAGAGAAGAGAAGAGAAGAGAAGAGAAGAGAAGAGAAGAGAGAAAGGACGGACCATGATCAGTATCTCCTTGTAAGGCAGAGAAGATAGAAGACAATCTCTCATGGAAAGATATTCTATAGCATGATGATGAAGTTGATTCAGAAATCAGTCTAAAGTGGTTTTTTTTTTTTTTTTACAATTAACGTACTTCTGCACCTCTAAGAACTTCTTTCTTCTTATACTGACTAGAATGGATTCTCTTTCTGCTATAAGAAATGTGTCATGTATGGTGATAAGAATAAAGAATGTGCCAGGAGTTCAGAAATTAAGGTACTCTATTCCCTTTTTCCACCAGTTCAGCTCCAATTAGAGGAGTAGCATCAATAGAGTTGTACAATTTGGAGTCATATATTAGATTTCCTTTGAGAAATTAACAAATATGAAAAAAACTAAAAAAATCTGCATCCTCTGTGGAAATTAGCACAATTAGAGCTGGGACTTATAAAGGTATGTATCTATGTTCTTTGAACATTGTTCATAGCTACACTACATTGGCTCCATTTTAATTTCATTGAAGAGAAAGGCTTTGCCACAGTGAAGTCCTGCATCTTTAAGTGGTCTTACTGTACAACACCCATGTAAAAAATAAAGAAATGAATAATTGCTTTAAGAGACTGGTGAGATTTTTTAATAATGATATTATCTAAATAATGTTGGTGCTTCCCTATTTATACTTAATCTTAAGGAAACATTTCAATATATATGTGAGAATAAATGGAACATGAATTTAGTCTTCTAAAATTCTTACAGATTATTGATTTAACTAGTTTCCTGGATATTGCTTTATTGCATTATAGAAGGAGAAACACAGTGAAATTGTTTTATATCTAATTTAAGATTGAATTCTCTTTTGTATGGCAAGTGAGAAAGAGTATAATATGTGTGGGTATGCTAGTGAAAAAGAAAAAAAAAAAAGAAAAAACAGCAAGAGCGGAGACTCCGAGTTCAAGGTTCATACGCAATAATACAATCTGAACTGTTATCCAAGGCCAACATCTGAGAGCTAGTCAGATCAGTTCTACACTATAAAAGTCGCTGTCCTAAGGAAGAGGCTTTTTATGGATTTTTTTTTTTCATGCCAGGAACTTTATTTCAAAGGGAGATTTCAATTGCATTCTGTCGGACCTCAATAAATCTGAGCCAACAACTGAACTGCCGGAGGGAATGATAAAGCTGAATGAGATCTAAAAAGATTTACTATTAGTCAATGTGTGGATAGAAATTCATTCAACCATTAAAAATTGTATTTTCCAACCAATAGAGAGAAAAAAAATAACGTGGGAGTCAGTCTATATCAACAGATTGCTGATGAAACCCAGAGCTGTTAATTCAGTGGAGGCCTACAGCATCACCTGTGTCATCATCTGCATCTCACAGCATCCAGTGATCTTCAGAGGAAAAATGAGAGCAGTACACATTTTGTAGCATGCATCATCCTTAAAAGTCCACACAGAGGAAAGCAATTCCCACTAGGTTTAACCTGTAAATTATGTCTGAAAATACAGTTATTACAATTTTCCATTTCTGAACTGATGTCTGGCTGTGCCCACCTTTCTGTAAAGTTGAATTGCTTATCTGTGAAGCAGGAGAGAAAGTCAATGTAAAATAATATAGAAAGTTGTCATGAGTAAACTTCTAAAAGATTGATTTGGTTGTTTTCAGATTGACTACACTGAATGAAACACTTATCTCACCTTACTTTTCTCCTTTTATATATTTCTCTTTAATTATTCTAGAGTTTTTAGCAAACTCATAGAAATATTACCACACATACATACATATATTACCACACACACATATATATATATATATATACTGTATATATATATAGTGTGTATATATATTTTTTTTTTCAAAGCTTTGTCATTTTATGTCTCTCCCAATCAATATTATTTTAAAAATGCTTATTTTAGTAAAATGAAAAATAAAAATTTAGAAATAGTTTCTTTAGTCAGCCCTATCTTTGCCAGTTTACTTATAATTTATGTTAGTATGAGTTTTTATCACCCAATATCGATATATTAACTGATAACTACTGTTTTGGATTTGACTAAATCAGAGGGGAAACTTATTTATGGTTAGATAGGACAAAATCAAATGAGTGATTGCTGTGGATTAGGACACACAGAAAGATAGATTGAAAGGTAGATAATTCACATGAAGAATTATAATCTTGGTTCACTTACAAAAATTGCTGGTAATAATGTAGTTCTCCACATTTTCCCACTGAAAATACCTAAAAATTAATGTGATAGTGAGTCAGCAAGAAAGAACCAGTACAATATGTGGATTGAGAGAAATATATCCTCAGTTTTTTAAAAAAATGTGTTTTTTATCCATTTAAACTTTCTCAGTTTGTCTTTTTTTAAAAAAATATTAAATTTTATTTTTCCGTCACCATTTATCCCCTCTATGCCCTTATCCCCACTCCTGCTTGTAATCACCACACTGTTGTCCAGTTCCCTGGGGTCACTCCCTTTTGGAGTTCCAGCAGCACAGCCGGGTTAGCGCAGTATGTATGCCACAGTATGCAGTGGAATGATGCCAAGGTTGTCAGTTTAAGCCTTTACTTGAGATTGAATAGGCCTGTGTTTGTGAATTTGCTTTATCTTCATGTACCTAAGCAAACACACTCACCTATTACCAAAGCTGCTTATTTACAACTGTTTCTCAATATCTAAAGATACTAGAAATGTGGAGTTTGAAGGGCGATGTCCTTTGTTTACATTTTTAATGAGGAAGAAAATAATTTGAAAAGAGATGGCTATGTCCTATAATCTGAAAGTGTCATAGCAGGTTAGGAAAATATAATAATACTAGAGGCCCAGTGCATAAAATTTGTGCACTTGGTGGGGAGGGTGTTCCTCAGCCCGGCCTGTGCCCTCCCACAGCCCAGGAGCCCCGTGATCAATAGCCCCAAAGAGGTAGACCCTGCCCACCCGACCTCGGCTCCGCAATGTATCACCTCAAAGAGGTAGGCCCTGCCCACCCGGCCAGGGCTCCACAATGGATTGCCCCCAAAGAGGTAGGCCCCACTTACCCACTACAGCCTTCAAGTTGGTGGCCTGGGCCTCCCGCTTTCGGGCGATTGTGCAGCCCCCTGATTGAGCAATTGCCCCGTTGGCCAGTGGCCTGGGCCTCCCTCTACAATGCGGTCATGCAATCGATCACACCTCACAGAAGGAGGCCCTGCCCACCCACGGCAGTCTGCTGGTCGGTGACCTGGGCCTCCCTCTTTGGGGCAATCATGGAGCCCCCTGATTGATTGATTGCCCCGCCGGCCGGTGGCCTGGGCCTCCCTCTGCAGGGCAATCATGGGGCGATGGCCGGGCCCCCTACCTATTGCACCTGCCTTGGCTGGCCTGGTGCCAGGGGGTGTCATAGCGTGGCCATCCAGAAGGTCATCTGGATGGTCATTCTGCTGTTCGGTCATTCAGTCTATTTGCATATTAAGCTTTTATTATTATAGATTCATTTGCTTCTTGTTGTTCAAGTTTCTTCTATCAGGAAAGTATTTAATACTTAAACAAGAAGTTATTTTAATGAAATAGTTGGCAATTCAAAGAATAATGGAGCAAAAACCTATTGAGATTAAATAAATGAGAAAAATGAGGATCTTAAAGTTGGGAAAGAGATTTTGGCAGTACTAAGAGTAACAGGTGAAGAAAAAGACTCTGGGTATATCTAGGTTTGGAAAGTTTTATACTCTACTATGTTTCACAGTAAAACTATTAAATTCTAAAGTTCACTAAATTTGTCTGCATAATGAGTAAATAAAGGGAAATTCTGATACAGCTAATAAAATTAGCTATTATTTATTAAAAATTTCATACTCATACATTCTATTAATTTAACAAGCAATATAATGTCATTTATCTAGAGGGAAAAAAAAACTGTTGGTCAGGGAATATAATTATCAGTTCAACTTGAAATGTATAAATAACATTATAAATTACAGTGATTTTAAAATGAAATCCAAGTAATGCCCAGAATCCTATGGGGCTGGTATCTAGTACAAATTCTAGTCTATAGAAGAAATAGAGGCCTGGTGCATGGATTTTTGCACCAGTGGGGTCCCTTGGCCTGGCCTACGCCCTCTCTCAATTCGGGACCTCTTGGGGGATGTCAGAGAGCCAGTTTCAACCCGGTCCCCACAGGCCAGGCCGAGGCACCCTACTGGCGTGTGAGTCCATGCACCGAACCTCTAGAATGTATATAAGATCTTTGGTTAATCTCTTCCTGCCCTCCCCCCTTCCCTCTGAGATTCATCAGTCTGTTCCATGTTTCCATGCCTATGTATTGAGCATCTGCCTCCTGGTGGTCATTGAGCATCATAGCTACTGGCCAGTTGGTCCAGTTGCTAAGGCTTTTATATATATAGACTAGAGGCCCAGTCCACAAAATTTGTGCACAGGTGTGGTCCCTAGTGCTGACCGGCAATCAAAGTGCAAGCGTGTGGTGTGGAAGGGCAGGTCCCAGCTGACCCCTGGGCCCTGGACAACACCTGGGCCCCCGGGCCCCTGCACACTCCCTTCTGCCTGAGTCATCGGGCCTCCACCCAGCTCCTTTAGCACCTGGGAGCTGGGCGGCGGCCCCCACCCCCCCCCACCACTGCTGATTGCCATTTGCGGGGTGATCGGTAGGGCGATCGTGCCCCCACTGCCAGCCACCGCTGCTGATTACTGTTTGGGGGGTGATTGGCGGGGCGATCAGGCCCCTAATCACACCCACCTTAGCCTGGTGCCGCCCGCTCACCTGCTCCACCACCCGCGGCAGTCCCGCTCTCATTAGGGCCCATCAGGGCCAGCAGAGCCTCCACTGCTGCCTGCTGTCAGCACCACATTGCAGACATCCGCCATGTTTCGTGCCGCCCCTTAATGGTCAGCGCACGTCATAGCGAGCAGCCAAACTCCCAGTTGAGGGGACATTTGCATATTAGGCTTTTATTATATAGGATATTAAAAGAAATACGGCCCTGTCATCTAAGGTGATTAAATACTTTTAATTTTTCTGGTTATTTACTTGAATTTCTTAAACAACATTAACATGTTAAGCACCAAGTCTGTTTTGTCTTCCTTTTTGTTTAGCCTGCGATATCTGATTTCACCAATATGCTGGCGGTACCTGTGACTGACACTATACTTTTCGTCCAGAAGACAAAACAGGCTGGGCGCATAACGTGTTAATGTGTTAAGGGATACTTAAATCATAGTATAAACTTTCCCAAACCTTGCTATGCTCCAAAGTCTTTCTTTGCCTGTTAATCTCAGTACTGTCAAAATCTCTTTTCATTCTTTAAGATGACAAGATCTCAGTGTTTCTCTTTTTCTCATTCATTTTATCTCAATATTTTTTTGCTCCTGTAAATAAAACTTGTTTTTTTTTTTATAAAACATTCAACTCTGCTTTTCTAATTCTATCTCTTTACCCTGTTTTCTGAGCATCTATGACAAAATTTTAGGACTCAAGCTGACTCTCTACCCAAAATGTAGAGAAACTGGAAAGGTTATGTACAGAAATCTCTTTGGTGGTAGATAAACCCCAGGATCAAATGGTGAAAAGTGATGTAGTAATAAATATTGTTATCACTTACATTTATATCTTTTATTGCTCTTACATGTGTATCAGTCTTTATGAATATGTTAATTAATTTATTCATTTGAGAAAAATATATTCTGGTCTTTTGCTAAGAAAAAAAATCAGGTTTCTAAAACTACACATTTTATTTTATTTATTTATTTTTATTTATTTTTTTAATATATTTTATTGATTTTTTACAGAGAGGAAGGGAGAGAGATAGAGAGCTAGAAACATTGATGAGAGAGAAACATCGATCAGCTGCCTCCTGCACATCTCCTACTGGGGATGTGCCCGCAACCCAGGTACATGCCCTTGACCGGAATCGAACCTGGGACCTTTCAGTCTGCAGCCCGACACTCTATCCACTGAGCCAAACCGGTTTTGGCAACATTTTAAATAATATCAAACTGTGGGGACCTGCTATGATTACTATTGGACTTTCTTCAATCAATAATATATCGATGTGAACAAATTTTCATCAAACAGCAAAACCTGTTTGTAGTATATGAACTGCTAAACATTCTCTTCTTTTTAAATTTTCTACCATAAAGTAATTTTAGCTAAATATTCATTTATTACCAATCTCTGTGAATATTTATATTAGTTTGGATTGATAAATTTACCAATTAATTAATTTTAAAATAACAATTTCAAACTGAGAACAATTTCAAAATAAAAGTAAATATATGCTTAGTTAATATATAGAGCAAATAATTTCAGTCAGAAAGAACGTCTCTGTCTATTGAAATGTTAAAAGTTTATGTTTACCTTTCTTTTGCTATATTGAGAGTATTTTACAATGTGTTTGTGTATATGTATGTGTTTTATTCCACTCACTTGCTTAGAAAATGCATTAGGACAAGAACTAGGTATAATTCACTTGGCATTCTCCATGTGATATCATCCAGCATGACTCATCCAAACTGACAATCATGATTTTAGGTTCATCTTTGTAGCTTCCAGTACGTGCCTCATTATTAGGTAAGGGAAAAAGAGTAATAATTTAGCAATTGTCAAAATTAGCTACAAAATAACATAAGCAAGTTATCTTCTTTGACAATCATTAGAGAGACCTAATATCAGTTTCTCCCTATATCTATATATTTCTTGAGGTTTGGGTACAGAACTTTGAACATATTGAAAAATATAAACTCAGTGTGTATAATACTGAGATCCATTATGTTATGTATTATAATGTATCCTGTCTATAATCTTCACTAAATAAGGACAGGGGAGGACTGAGAAGTATAGATAAACAATATAGTCATGTCTCCTGTTCTTAAGCAATGGATGTTCTGGGAAGCAAAGTCTGATAGAACTGAAGTAAAAGCAAAGAAAAGAACATAAATTGTATAGTATACAGGTTTATGCTATAACAAAAGAAGAGAATATAAATAGTTGGGATAATTAAGGAATTCTTTATTGAAAAACTGGGTTATGGTTTGTTTACATATTGAAGTATTGGTGGGAAAGGGACACTTAGGAGAGCAATACAGGGGAAAAGAAAAACTGGAGTGAAGCTACAGATCTGGTACAGGACATGTTTCAGGAAGAGGAAAGACAATAGGAGCAGAAGGGAGAAAATGTTTTTCAAAACTGTGTAATTTAGCTTAACACAAGGCATAATTCGTAGACATATTGTTTTTAATAAATAAAATTCCATAATGTCCTAATCTCTGTATATTAAAATAGTATAGCATTCTATATTGGCAAACATTCAAATTTTTAAGGAACTGTTTATTCACTATTGTTTTATTTGTCTGTCTTCACTATTTGGGACTTAGCAAATCCCATTTCCTTCACATTAACACATCCCTGGCTCTCTGCCATATGCTTATTATCACCTCCACGGGAGAAAATGAAAAAAATAAATAAATAATTAAGAAACAATACACACTAGTCACATATTATAACTCTTAACCACTTTGCTAAGACTTTGTATAAGAAAAGAGGTTTGAAAATATTGGATCCTCTAATAAAGTTTCAGGGGTTTCTGTGAAGTATACCCAGACAGTGATAATTTAGCAAATATCTTTGAGGTTATGAAAGAGATTGCCATTTTAAAGAAGGCTATCTTTGAGTTTATTTTCAGGGAATAAAGGAGTATTTGCTAATCACATATTCTTTCCCAATGACACTATTAAAAAATATAAATAAACTGAAGTCTTGAGAAAATGTAGTAAATATTAACATGCAGGATATAACTTAAAAATAGTCTATGAATATAATTTTAATATTTCTAACAATTTATTTCAATGATTTGGACTTTGCTTGTTCTTGGGTGATTTATTACATAGCTGTAATATGAAATATATATCATCTTGTATATTTTATAGTTAATTTTAACAATATATACAGGTATATATTTAAAATATAGAGTTTTCATATCTACTATCTACCTAATAAAAAGGAATAAATAGAGATATGGTTAACTGCAATAAATATTTTGGACTGAATATAAAAGAGCTGAGAAAATAAGTGGTAGATATAATGAGAGAGAATATGAGCTCCTTGTAACTGCCTCATAGTAAAAGAATTATCATTGATTGAGAAAATAGAGCAGTCCTGTCTATATTTATAGGCAGAATCTATTAGAGATCCTCACACTTTTGGTTTTTATAAATCAGAAAGACTGCCAATTTTTTCATTTTTCAAGAAAGACCATTAAAATAACACTAAAAACACTAATTGTGGTCATCTCTGGAAATGAAAATGAATTAAAAGAGATCAAGGGGATGTACACTCACTTATTATTCTATATTCTTAGATATTATTTTAAAATAGCTTATAACCCTTTACACAAAACTATTAAAAAATGAAACAAAACTGTCTAGTAATGTATTTACTAATCTTATATTGATGGGATATTATGTGTTGTTTATAAGCTATAACCACTTAATAACAAAATTCTTTAAAGTAAAATAATTTAAAACATTGTGTTATCTTTATCTTATTATTTTGCCATGGACCCATTAATGTCAGCCACCCTAATGATGATTATAATAGGTAATGTTTAAAATCACATATTATATACTAAACACTATAAAAGCATTGGCCTGTGGACCTAAGGGTCCCAGGTTCGATTCTGGTCAAGGGCACTTACCTAGGTAGCAGGCTCCTCCCCGCCTAGGCCCTGGTTGGGGTTCGTGCAGAGGCAATAGGTGTGTTTCTCTCACATCAATATTTATCTCTGTCTGTCCCTCTCTCTTCCACTCTCTCTAAAAATCAATTGGAAAATATCCTCTGGTGAGGATTACAAAAAATAAATAATAATAATACTGATTTTTAATATTTTGAAATATTAATGATAATGTTAAACATTTTGAACTCTTGCTATTGACATATATATCAAGTCCTACAAATTTAAAAGCACATTTTATATAAAATTTTTGCTTTTTTGATTCTTAAAATATATTTTCAATACAGTTTTAAAAATGCATTAGGTCCAAAATTTCCAGACCCTGAAGTATGATTTCAGTGTGGGTTATTGGACATCATGGGATTCTCTGAATATGCAAGAGAAAGATAATGACTTCTGTAGTCCAAAAAGTAACTACATTTTTTTTTTTTAATTTTGTAGTGAATGCTTTTTGTATTTGGCTCTGTAAGAGCACCATCTGGTGGCATCCAAGGCTGTCAAAACAACCTAGATATGCTTGTTTCCAATAATTTGGTGGGGTATAGCGGGAAACTGGTTAGAATGTATATTTTTATATTTTGTACTAGTTTAGTTTGTTCTACATTCAACAAGGCAATTATTATTTTGTATGAATAATCTATACATGAAATAAAAATTCATGAATTAAGTATATAAAACTATATCTTCCAGCAGGAGAAAAAGAAACACCTTTTCTTAAGTTTTAGAATATTAGCAGAAGTTTATAATGACTAAGGTTTAACCACAGGGAAATCAACTTGCTTCTAATTGAAATATGTATATCCCTGTTAAGGTTGTATTTGGGAGCAGAGAAGCTATTAAAAATTGAAAAGACTCATTGCTAAGCATTCAATTTATTCTAATCCTCTGTAGTTGCAAAATATGTAAAAATTGCAAGAACTTTTTACTGAAAATACTACTAAATGTTGGGATTATTTGACTGAACTTTTGAAACATCTGTTACATTCACAGTCTTGCCAGGACCATACCCATAAAAGTACATTTTATGCAAGAAAATGTTTAGAATAGTGAATGGCAGACTAGCTTGTAACAAGATATAGTTCCAACATTGAATTTAACAAGAAATACTATCCAATATTCTACTTATAATATCTTTCTTAAAGACATAAAATTTTCTAGAGAAATAAATATAGTTTGTAATATTTACAGAAAAATAATCAATAATATAAATATTGTAGAAGTGGGCAATTACTACCTACAAGTTAGGAATATAAGGAACCAATTTTAGTAAGTCTTAATTTTTTCCTATACTGAAATAAAGTAGGGATCAATATTTCTTCTTTTTTGGTCAATTAAGGATGTGTTTGTTCACCTGTATCAAGTGGGTAATTAAAATTAATGTATATAAATGTATTTTGTAAATTTTCAGGTCAGCAAATCTCCTCTCAACACATCCTTTAGAATTCAAAAGATTATACATAATTTGATATTAATTTTGACTCTTTTTATTGGTGAATTAAGAAAAAAAAACTATAAAAGGCCAGTGGCAAAAAAAAAAAAATTAGTTCTGGATCAGACTGGGTCTGAATTTCTTGCTCCTTTCCAGCCATGTACTTTGGATCATTTATTTCTCTAGGCCAGAGTTTCATTACCTAAAGAATGGAGATAAGAGCTCCAAACTCATAAGTTGTAATAGCATTAGATGATTAAATACAAATAAAGAACTTAAAATAGTATATACTTTTATCAAGCATTAAATAAATATTAGCTGGTATCCTTTGAAATGTTTTTATACGATGTATGAGTTAGACTTCATCCTGCTATTTCTTATGAAAATACATTTAGCTAATATTTCATTTAAATGATGCAATGTAAATCACTTTATGATGTCTAAGACCAGTCAAACATGTATAAATAATCCATCATATTGTTAGAAAAAGTAAAGGGTTTATACTACATGAAAACAATACACAAGCAAATTCAAAATTAGTCTTTAAATGAATATTTCTTGTACACAAATATATGGAATTCTAGTAAGTATCTCCAATTACCTCATTAAAGGATTGGAAACCATTGTCAATTCCCTTTACTAATAGGTGGTCTTTTAATAATGGTATCAGGTTGTTTGAATTCTAGATTTCCTCATAGCAAATATGCTGTTTCTCATAGGCATCATCTTTCATTCATTTATTTATAAAAATGGGGCTGTTTTCATCCTATGATTTTTTTAAATTAACTTTACAATGTTTGACTCATTATTGATTTTTTTTCAGATATCCTCTCACCTAAATCTTTCATTTTGGGTATGGCCTAGCAAATTAAAATAAGTAATGTACCAAGCAAATTACATTTTCATCCAGAAACCAATTTAGAATAACAAAAATTGAAAGGATAAACTGAATATGTTCAAGGAGATGTTTTGATATGAATGTATAGTCCAAGCAAGAGCTCAATCATTTTATTTTGAAAATAGCAAGTTAGTGGGAAAAACAATTTGGTGCCAGAATATTTCACATATTAAGATTTGGATATAAGCAAATAATTTAACAGTCTCTATATTCTTCCATCTGATTTTTGCATCTATTTATTCATTACCTAAGGACAATATTTTAAAAAGAGGTATAAAATTTTATAGAGCAAGAAATTAGAGAAATGCATGTGTACAAATAAAGCCCAAGTAAACTAAGGTTATCTAAAAGTATAATGAACTGTTGATTAATAATACATTAGCGGCTAACACAAAAATCAAATTAGTCATCTAAAGAAGTTTGCATATATATGTTTCCCTTGTCATTGATGGGGCTATAATAGTTTGTAAAGCAAGTATGCCTGTGTGATGAGTTCATTTGGTATTCAATATAATAGCACAGATAATAATGAAGTCATTTGACTTCCATTACATAAACACTAGATAATGGATATCTATATTAAAATGCAACTCTTATGTTTGTACTTATTTTTGTCTTCATTTGTACACAGTACAAATCTTTAAAGTTGAGCTTTTATGCAAATTGTTGACATTTATAACTTTAGATCTTGAGTGACTTTTATGGACCAAGCATTCCATTATACTGTTTTAGATTCAAAATAAACGGCAGTTAGATTTGTTAAAAAGGATGCTCTTATGGTTATTACCCAGTTGTCTAATCTAATTCTCCCCCTTCCACTTTTTGTTGGTTTCCTTAAAGGAAGCAAGCATTCACAAGAACATCATGGAGAGGAGTTACCATTTCACAATATTTTTTCAATGTTTGGTTTTATTTTTTATTTCTTGGGTTTTGGATTTTTTGTTGTTATTGAATACTTTTACCTCATTTAAATATCATTAAACAAAAGTTAATTGATACTTATATTTTAAAATTATAATACAAATTTTCCCTTCCAGAGACTGCTATAGTTTGAAGATTATAGTTTAAACAATGACAAGAACTTTCAGCTTCTTTTACTATTGGATGACATTAGTTATATTTGCAACATGATGTGGCATAAACTTTCTTTTCTTGGGAGAGGGAGGAATTATACTTGTTATTCTTTCCCATGTTTGTGTTTCTAAGAAATAGCCTATTTCAGAGTTTGGAAGCACC
This sequence comes from Myotis nattereri, assembly GCF_964212035.1. Taxonomy (NCBI): domain Eukaryota; kingdom Metazoa; phylum Chordata; class Mammalia; order Chiroptera; family Vespertilionidae; genus Myotis; species Myotis nattereri. The sequence goes on from NC_138075.1 coordinate 82,386,523, forward strand.
AAATACATGTTGATATTCTAATTTCAAAAAACAAGCAGACACACAAAGCATATTAAATGTTTTCTTATATAGTTTGCATTTGTTGAAAATTTCTTGCATATTTTCATTGTTGTATACTTATGTAACATAGAGTTTAAAAGAAAGTATATAGATAATTATAGCAATGTACTAGTAAGTAATTATAATGTTGAAATAAAAATTGTATAAGCACATAAAGTTTGGATTTTTCATGGACTGTTACAGAGAATTCCATGATAGGTCTTACTTAAATTATGGAAAGGATAGAGGTTTAGGTTGAACTCTCTTTTTTAAAATATTTATTTTGCTTAATGAGAAAATTCCAAATAGGCAACAACATTCAAAATTGATAAAAATGAGGAAAAAAGGAAAAGCTTACACTTAAAGAATAGAATTAGTACATTTTCTTCTATCTGATCACTCACTTTTTCCTCCCCAAAAAACTGTTAACTATAATTCTATTCTCTAGATTTCAGATTTGAAGAGAACCCCTCCCCCTCTGTCTCTTCCTAGGTTATATGCTCTTCAGCCAGATTCTCTAGTCTGCTTCTGCATTTAAACTAATGTGATATTTTAAGTGTACTCACTAACATAGATATGTAGTTGGGAAAAAGAAGGGTATTTTAATTGCTGTTTCAGATAATGGTGGGTATTTTGGGCAGCATAGGAAAATTCAATAGTGGTAGTTTCTTTTTAAAAAATATTTATTTATATTGCATTTATTGGAGTGAATTTTGTTAATAAAATTATACTGGTTTTAGGTATACAATTCTACAATACATCACCTGTATATTGTGTTGTGTGTTTACCACCCCAAGTCAAGTCTCCTCCCATCACTATTTATTCCCTCCTTTTCTTTCTACCTCTCCCCTACCCCTTTTCTCTCTGACAATCACCTTACTGTTCTTTGTGTCCATGAGGCTTTCTTTTTGTTTTATTTTTTCTTCTTCATTTAATCCCTTCTCTCTTCTTACCCAGTCTCCAACATAATGGTAGTTACTTAAAGGACATCTGCAATATGGAACTTAAAACCATATAAATACAGTTCTCATAAGCTTGCTATATAAAACTGCCTTGGCTTATCTTACATTTTAAATGGATATTTTATTTATACATGATTTTGTCATAGTATACTTCAGTCATTTGGAAAATGTAGATTTGCTGAACTGCACAGATATTCAAAATTATGACTCATTTTATTATAAAATACCAAAAATTCATATTGTTAATGTCACTAATGGTCTCCTGAAAAAATAAAAAGGACATAAGTATTACAAAGTTCTCAAGCTCAGGTGGCAAATACAAGTTTTCCAACATTCTAGTTTTCATTTCAAAGACTGAATACTATCATTGGTGACAAATATCATCAGTTATTCTTTTTTTTTTTTTTAACTGTTAGTAATAGAAAATTAAAGGATAGTTTATTTATTTATTTTTTAAATTAAATTTTTATTGTTCAGATTATTACAGTTTCTCTTTTTTCCCCCATAGTTCGGCTCCACCTGGTTCCCATCGACCCTCTGCCCTTACCACCACCCCAGCCCCCCCCCCCGCCTCACTGTCCTCATCCATAGGTGCACGATTTTTGTCCAGTCTCTTCCTGCATCCCCCACATCCCTTTCCCCCCCGAGAATAGTCAGTCCACTTCCTTTCTGTGCCTCTGATTCTATTATATTCACCAGTTTATTCTGTGCATCAGATTATTTATTCACTTGATTTTTAGATTCACTTGTTGATAGATGTGTATTTGTTGTTCATAATTGGTATCTTTACCTTTTTCTTCTTCCTCTTCTTAAAGGATACCTTTCAGCATTTCATATAATGCTGGTTTGGTGGTGATGAACTCCTTTAGCATTTTCTTATCTGTGAAGCTCTTTATCTGACCTTCAGTTCTGAATGATAGCTTTTCTGGATAAAGTAATCTTGGTTGTAGGTTCTTGGTATTCATCATTTTGAATATTTCTTGTCACTCCCTTCTGGCCTGCATAGTTTCTAATGAGAAATCAGCTGACAGTCGTATGAGTACTCCCTTGTAGGTAACTGACTTTTTTCCTCTTGCTGCTTTTAAGATTCTCTCTTTGTCTTTTGCTCTTGGAATTTTAATTATGATGTGTCTTGGTGTGGTCCTCTTTGGATTCCTTTTGTTTGGGGTTCCCTGCGCTTCCTGGACTTGTAAGTCTATTTCTATCACCAGGTAGGGGAAGTTTTCTGTCATTATTTCTTCAAATAGGTTTTCAATATCTTGCTCTCTCTCTTCTTCTGGCACCCCCATAATTCAGATATCGGTACGTTTGATGTTGTCCCAGAGGCTCCTTACACTATCTTCATATTTTTGGATTCTTTTTTCTTTGTGTTTTTCCAGTTGGGTGATTTTGCTTCTTCGTATTTCAAATCTTTGACTTGATTCTTGTGATCTTCTAGTCTGCTTTTGGAACTCTGTATAATATTCTTTATTTCAGTCAGTGTATGCTTAATTTCTACTTGGTCCTTTTTCATAACCTCGAGGGTCTCAATAGATTTCTTGAGGGTCTCACTAAGTTTATCAGCAGTTTCTAGAGAATTCTTGAAAAACCTTAAAAGTGTGGTTTTGAACTCTATATCCAGTAGTTTGCTTTCCTTCATTTCTGTCATTTGTGACCTGTTTCTTTGTCTCCACATTTTTTATGCTCCCCTGTGTTGAGAGAGTGGCTTTCTGTGCTAGGTGTCCTATAGGGCCCAGAGGCTCAGCCTCCCCAAATACCTGAGGTGGAAACTCTTGGTGCACCCCTTTGTGTGCTTTGTGCACAGTATTATTGTAGTTAAGCCTTGATTGTTGTAGGTATCACTGGGAGGAATTGATCTCCAGGCCATTGGCTGTGAGAATCAGCTGTGTCTGCAGTATGAGAACTTCTGTGCTGGAGAAACCCTTCTGGGGCAAGACTTGCTTCAGTGGGGCTTTGGTGCTCTCTGAGTCTGCCCCCTGAGTGTGTCCCTTATGAATCTGAGGAGTTGTAATCTGGATGGTCCCACTCTGACCACTGGGTACACTGGCTCTTGGATCTCTAAGGAGGTGCTAATTTATCCTCTGCCTGAGGCTACCCATCAGGAGCCCAGCTGTGAAGCAATACAAGCTGCTGTGGGGCCTTGGGCCTTCTTTTGGAAGTTCTGGGTTTCTCTGACCCAGCTGCAGTTTGTTAGGTAATTTTCAGATTGCAAAGGGCCAGGCCTTTCATATGCAAAAGCCTCTGCACACAGCTTGGGTGGGGCGGGGTCTCTGGGGATCAACAGGGCGAAGCAAGCAGCTATGGCTGCTCCTCAGTCCTACCCTAAGAGGCCCTGAGTCTCAGTGTCCCGGTAATCGCTCCAAGCACCTCTGAAAGACAGCTGCCCTCAAGTTCCGACCGATGCCAGACAGTCCAGTTTCTTCTTTATGAGTCTGGGTCCCCAGAGACTCACCCGGAACTGGAGTTCAGAGTAGTCAGGAGCTTGAGACTCCCTCCCAATTGAAAAAGACAACCATATCCTCAGTTGCCAGCCCTTTCCATGTGCGCCTCTGTACCTCTGCACTTTACTTCCGCACGTCCTCTGAGTCTCAGTGTGCTTTTCTCTTTCCTTCTAGTTGTAGAATTTCCACTCAGCCAGCCTTCCTGTGGTTCTGGATGATGTCCGTTTTGTCTTTTAGTTGTATTTTTGAAGTGGTTGTGCAAGGCAGCAATTTCCCGTGTTTACCTATGCCGCCATCTTCCAGTTATTCTTTTCTTGAAGTTACAGCCATAATTAAATTATTTGTTAGAAAATATCTACCAAATACCCATATCTGAATAACTGTGGGTGGTCTTTCAATTGACATTTCACATAAAAATGTCTTTGTGTGAAAAAATGTGCACAGCACTTTTCTACACAACTACCATCCTGTAGAATATAAGGCTAATATGCAAATCGACCCAACAGCAGAATGACCAGTCATTATGATGTACACTAACCACCAGGGGGAAGACACTCAATGCAGGAACTTCCCCCTAGTGTTCAGTGCACTCCCACAGAGGGGGCGCCACTCAGCCAGAAGCCGGGCTCATGGCTGGTGAGCGCAGCAGTGGTGATGGGAGCCTCTCCTGCCTCCACAGCAGTTGGACATCTCCCAAGGGCTCATGGACTGTGAGAGGGTGCAGGCTGGGCTGAGGTAGCCTCCAAGTGCATGAATTTCATGCACCAAGCCTCTAGTCATATATAAGCAGTTTGTAGATGTGCTTTCTACATATGTCCCATTTCATTTTGTAACAATAAATATTTTAAGAAACCACTACAGTCAAGATATTTTAGAAAGTAATTTTCACTGCTTTATTAAAGACATTCTTAAGTGAAAATGTCTTCTTATGTGTTTTTTCTTACTATAAATGAGTGGCAGTATAAAATCAAAACCATCAAAATTAACATATACACTAGCAGGTAAAATTAACAGCATATTAGCTTCCTAATATGATACATTAAGATAGACGTGGCATCACTTTATGACATTCTCATCAAAAATTAATAACTTAAATGAAATCATGGGTAAGCTTAAGGAAAACCCAAATTAAAAATCCTTCTGCAAAAAAAGCTGGCCTGTTCTCTTCAAAAGTCAAAGTAACAAGCAAAGAAAGACTACAGTTCTGAATCGATCTAAAGGATACTGAAGATCATGACAGCTAAATGCAAATGTTATTCAGGATTGGAATCTGGACCTGGAAAATGTTTCTCTTCATTTATAGTTGGTTAAAAGAACCAAAATACAAATATAATTCTGTTGTAGATTTATGATAATTCTAGATACTCTAACCAAATAATTTATTTTGATTGTAATGTATAAAGTAGGGCATAAAACTAACACTTTCTGGAAATCATCATCAGTTTGGCTAAAATAAACCCATAAAAATATTCTTTACAGGTTTCAACATTTCTTACCTAGACATGTCTCTAATTTAGAAGTTTGTATTTTGCACCTATAGGGTAAGTTTAGTTTCTCATTATTTGTATTTGTTAGGTTTATACATGATTTTCATGCTCCTATACAAGGATTCTAAGATCTCCTATGATTGATAAATATCAACAAGTTATTTCTAGGCATCTTCCAATAAGGGTCCCATATATTCTCAAAACTGTAGTCTTTGTCCTCCCCCTATTTTCTTGCAATTCTTGTCTTGGCTCCCTTTGGCTGGTGTTTATTATCCTAGAGAAAAACGAAAGTGTATCTATCTTTATTACTGGTAGGAATGTTTTTTATAAGATTATCAGTGCACATACCTAAATTTGGAAAATTACTCACTCCACAGGTCCAGGCCACAGGTGATCAACTGGACATTGCTGCAGAATTTCTTGTTTACTGAATCTCCATGATCTGGCAAGAAAAACTTTAGGTATTGGATACAATACTCAAAAATCCAACAAAAATGTGCCTCGTTGGAATGGAAAATAATTCAACCGCGTCCCATCCCCATTCTTTTCTTCAACAACACCCCCACTCCAATACTAACCAAGAAACAAAAAAAAGTTTTAACCAAAATAGTTTTTAACTTTACAACATTTAATATCTTTTATACACAGCAATTTTCATTTACATCAGCATTAAAGATAATATCACTTATAAAATATAATATGTAACATCAACATTAAAGTATTCAGAAATGCTTTAAACTTAAATAAATAAATGTTACAATGGTGCATTTTTTAAAGAAAACCATCTGTCACAAAGGTGAAGGCTAGTCTTCACCTCTAGAGACATGAAACTTTCTAATTTTTATAATTTTCATTCTATTTAATTTTTTTAAAGTTTAAAAAATTATAGGGTTCAGCCAGGAAATATTTGACAAGTTGACCCACATTGCTTGTGGTCATGATCCTCTTGGTCAAAGAATAGTAGAAAATGTATTCCTGACTATTTAAAATGGTCAAGATTTCTGGTGTGGTTCTCACTAGTGTTGGGTTCCAAGATATCATCTCTTCCTTTCCCATAAATAGTTCATGATTTCTCCACTAGCATAGACATGTATGAATCTTATGAGAGCTTTCCATATATTAATTTTCAGTAATGACAATTACAACCATTGCTTCTGTGACTATACTCTGGATTTAAAGTGTCTCTTAAAGCATTGTACTGAATGTGTGAATGACACCATTTTCTAGGCATTTCATTCAAAACGTGAAGCCCCAAATTTCAAAGTATTCCTAATTTCTGTTATTTGTGGTCCAGTTTTCCAGGGTTGAGCAGGGCAATAGAAGATAGTGATTAGTGGGAGTGAAGGTTGTTAGTAACAACAGAAGGCAAGTCTGTATGGTTAGAATGGTGAAATGGAAAATGGGAGGCAGGAAGGTGTTGTGATGTGTTATTGAAAACATTTATTGGTCCGTTGATCACTACATGCCCCAAATCAGGTGAATCATATGAATTTCTTATGGTATGAAAAACAAGAAAGATATAAATAGAAACTAAGCTAAAAATATAAATAGAACATGTTGAATAGGCTATGAAAGGAACTCATCAATTTACTCGTTGAAGGGAAAAAGGAAAAAAATTAATACAGAAAGTAGAAAAATATATCAAGTTTTTCAAGGTATGTTTATTTATTTATGTTATATTTGATTTCAGAGAGGAAGGGGGTGGGGAGAGAGAGAGAAACATCAATGATGAGAGAGTCATTGATTGGCTGTCTCCTGCACGCCCCACACTGGGGATCAAGCCAGCAACCCGGGCATGTGCCCTGACTGGGAATCGAACTGTGACCTCCTGGTTCATAGGTTGATGCTCAACCATTGAGCCACACCAGCTGGACTCAAGGTATATTTTTACATAGAAAAATAAGACAAATCTCAGCAGCTTCATTAAAGTTAATATTACTTATAAAATAATGCAGATTGGAGGCTGAATTGCTTAAGGGCTTGGAATCAGTCTAATCTGGGCTCATCTCTGATTCTGTTTGGTAGCAAAATGTGATTTCTGGAAAGACATTTATCCTCTCTAATCCTTATGGTTCTTAGACTCTCATTGGGAATTTTGGAGAAATGAAATGAGAATTACCTATAGAAAGTGCCTGGCACAGAGTTGGTGGAAGGTAACTGGTTGTTATAATCATTAAGAGTAGTAGCAGTATCACAAGGTCACGAAAAAAGTCATAATGCCCTCTTCAGCTCTAACCTCATCTTTTCTTACAGTGCTTTCCATTTGATAGGCCCAGTGCAAGATGGTCATATCCAGAGGGTCTTAAATTTTAATCAGTGCTGATGAATTATATAGTGCAGAAGCTGCTTTAAAGGCAGCTTTTGAAATGAGGACTAAACTTTTACTAGTGGTTGGAAGTGGATAAATTAATTTATCTTTTCATCTCAGTGAGCCCTTGGAGGAAATCATTATCATAAAACATAAAACATTGTAAATCTATAGACTTGGCAGCTTTTGCCCTGCAGAGTCTCAAGACTTGAGTAAATATGGAGATTTAGAGATTTACTGTCTTTTCCTTTGAAGAGGTGATTTCCCGTGGTAGGGAAAGACGGACATGGCAATAGGAAAAAAATAATCTTGTTTTAACTCTGAACCTGAACCAGCTTTGAAATACATATATCTTTTACTGGCATAGCTTTCACAGCTGCAAAGTCATTTTTATTAAATTACAATATTAAACTTTAGAGCAAAGATGAGCTGTGGGAAAAACTCTTACGCAATATATGCATCTATCATGAATCAACATTAAAAGCTATGAATCATTATATACATTTTCTCTGAGGCCTGATAAGACAGAAAAACATCATTAATATACATTGTCAAGTCCAGAAGTTGAAAATGGAAAATAAAATTAGCCATTCAGCCCAGCTGGTGTGACACAGTGGTTGAGCATTGACCTATGAACCAGGAGGTCATAGTTCAATTCCCAGTCAGGACACCTGCCTGAGTTTTGGACTTAGCCCCAATAGAGGGCATGTAGGAGGCAGCTGATCAATAATTCTTTCTCATCATTGATGTTTCTATCTCTCTCCCCTTCTCTGTTCCTCTCCCTGAAATCAATAAAAACATATTTAAAAACTAAAAAATAAACTAAACTAGCCATTCAGCTTAACAGTCAAAAGTTCAATTTGTCTGAAACAAACAAATGGTTAAGAAATTTCTAGGTAGATTCACACAGTAATTATCAGTATTTATCTGTCTATTCTGCAATACACAAAGTTAAAGCCATTAACTAGTCTTTCGATATACATAGGTATCAATTCAAAAAAAATTTAGAAAGCCTCTTCAAGGAAGTCTAAATAGGAGCATTCTTCACTAGAAACCCTGAATCCTTGAAGTTAAGAACTTTTTCAAGGACAATAGGGTGGTGAAGACATAGGGGCTGGAAGGAGGGGGCTTAAGGGGGAGGTAGAATTGGAGACATCTCTAATACTATATATATATATATATATATATGTATATATATATATATATACTATATATATATATATATAAAATATATATATATATATATATATATATATATATATATATATATATATTAAGAAATTTTTCACCTGAAGTCAATTCTACATATTAGGACATAACAATGAATTAGGATTCAAGCTCAGTAGTATCTTGTGCATGAAACAAAAGAAAATGTAGGAAAGTAAGTTTTAGAAGGTATGTGTTTATTACTTTGAAATGTGGATTAGGATAAGTTGATTTGTGTGTGTTTCTATGTGTATACTTGTGTATGTGTGCAAGATGAGAGAGAGAGAGAGAGAGAGAGAGAGAGAGAGAGAGAGAGAATGAATGAGAAAGAGACTCCCCAACTTAATTGATATTGAACAGAAAGAGGTGCAGCCTTCTTGTGGTAAAGAAAACCTTCCCTTTCTTTTGTCCACTTCTTCACCAATGCCATGGAAAACAGTAGGTCACATAATTGGTTTAAAAGTATACTAGAATTGTTTGCTCTCTGGCATGGCTATGATAATAAAATATTAGTTAGGAGCACATGGGACTTTAAAATGAGTGAGCATATGGGAACATCAGTAGATATACCATGTTATGAAAATCTAATTATCAACAATATCGAATCTAATAATAGGCAAACATGGTAATTGACTGTACCTTTGCTACGCCTCCCATTGGCTAATCAGCGCGATATGCAAATTAACCACCAACAAAGATGGCGGCTAATTTGCATACTGCAGGCACAGTGGGACAGCACTATCCCACCTGCCCCGCCCTCATCCAGCCCTCCCGTGGGGGACCCGAGGCTGGCGGGCTGGAAGGCGGCTCCGGCCAGAGTGAAGGCCTGGGGAAAACCAGTGCTGCCAGCCAAGGGGAGGGAAGGTGTATTGCACGAATCTTTGTGCAACAGGCCTCTAGTCTATAATAACAGCTTTTAGGAACATAGACTATAATATGTTTTGTGTTTTCTGGAATACCTGCTATTTACAATATCCAAGAAGAAACAAGTCGAACATTTAAAAATAATAGATATATCTAAAATGAAAGAATCTCCTTGGGAGATAGTTTTAGTATTAAGAACAAATAACAACCTATGTTAGTTTCTCACAAACCTTTGACAATTGAGATAATAAAACAGTGAACACAAAAAATATATCTTCTCAACAAAGAATTCTACACACCAAATTGTAAAAATTAGTAATTAATTTTCACTATAATCTCCAAGCATACATTTTAATTAGGCACGAAAGACCTGGAGGTGAAAAATCAGTTACCTTCTTGAGCCACTGCCTCCATTTATCCAATTAAGTTGCTTTACATTAACAGTGACTTTGGAAAGTGCTCAATCATCCATTCAGATTGGAGTATGGAGCCAAAACTCTTAATAAAACAACGAATAATTTATTAATAGTTTACCTCCTCAAGGGTTATTTTTAACTCTATATATTTTTTATATGTGTATACATATGGAAAAGTTGAAAGATACATACTAGGTTGGTGAGCTGAATTAGGGAACAAGTAGTGTACTGGATTTCTATATTAACCTTTGCTTTTTTTAACTATATATAATGATAAATGATACATTCTTAGGAAAAGCATTAAAAATATTTAAAAATTATCCACTATTTTAAGCAGTGGTGTTCTTTTTTTACTCTGTCTTTTGATATTTTTAATTTTCTGTCTTTCTCTCCTTTTTGAATACTTTCTCCTTTTCTTTTTTCAATAGTGAATGGATCCTTACCTGAAACTTTAATATATAAGCCAGAAGAAAAGAAACAAAGTCTGAAAGATTGAAACACAGATGGGGCAGGAAACTAAGTCCTACATAACCATTAATAACAAATGCCCTTTTCAAGCTACAGGGTATGCTCAGGCAATGAAGAACCATAGAATTATTCAGAATTCAGTTTGAAATCTGTATCCTTAACTAAAGTAAAAAATTGCAATAGCACTATAATTTCATTTACCACTTTAGAATTACACTTACTTTAGACCTGTAATATAGTTATTTAGCAATAAAGTTGCCTACCCACAATTTCAGATAATCCTGCTAAGGCAAAAACTTCTTCCCACTCCATCTTTATCTCTGAAATTTCAATCTGTCTTTATTGTTGAAGCTAAATATTCCATACTAGAGGCCCAGTGCACAAAATTCATGCACTGTTGGGGGGAGGGTCCCTCAGCCCAGCCTGTGCCCTCTCCCAGTCCTGGACCCCTCCACGGATGTCCGCTTACAGACATCCCTCTTACAGTCCAGAACCCCTAGCTCCTTACCACCCGCCTGCAGGCAGGCAGATATCCCCTGAGGGGTCCCAGACTGCGAGAGGGCACAGGCCGAGATGAGGAATCCCCCTTCCCCCAGTGCACAAATTTCATGCAGTGGGCCTCTAGTCATAAATAAGGAAATCTAAAAGCTTATAATGAGAAACATAAAGCATTAAAGGTCTATATTCTTCTGGTTTTAGCAGTTGTACAGTGTGCTGACAACAGTGCAGTAATTTTATCCAATTTGTGTGTGTGTGGGGGGGAAGCATTTTTAACCTAGAGTTTTATTATTTGTCATAATAATATAGATAGATGATAGATGATAGATAGATAGATAGATAGATAGATAGGTAGATAGATGATAGATAGATAGATAGATTGATAGATTGTTTTAGCTATGTAAAGAATTGGCAAGTTTGTCTTCACACTTTTACTAAATTATGTAAAGAATCACTACAAAAAAATGAGACACTTACCATAGTAAAGTAAGACTTATCTTTAAGAAAACAGTGCTTTCAACTCTTAAAAGCAATGAGGGAAAGTTCCACTGTGATTGATGTCATCTTGAGTAGAGAAAACCAGATTGATATAGAGTAATAATTAAAATGGTAGCTATAGGCTAGATGGAACACTGAAAAATAACGTGTTCCAGAAATAAAAATTTTACATTTAATATGCTACAAGAGAAAAGTAGACCCATTGAGGAAAATTACACATTAGAGGAAAACAAATCCCTATTAAATTAGAGGCAAAAAGAAAAAAATATCTATGTGATTTCATAAATATTTTTGAATTAATTCACACATGCCTTATTATTTGGATTCTCACTCTCTTAATATTCACTAGTGTCTCACAAATATTTTATTAAAACCTTACTGTGTGAATATAAAACTGTCTATAATGAATTGGTTTGTATGTGCCAGTGAAAAGCCCTTAAGTGGTGCATTTTTGATAGGATAATATATAGTCAAGGTAGTTGCATTTCACCTGTTTTTCCAAAAGAACCATTTTTTCCTAAGCAAATCTTGGACATTTATTCTTTTACTTACCCTTGTCACCGTCACTTATCACCAAATAGCAGCAGGTAACTATAGCCTTAATTTTCTTTTTCCTGCAACCAAAACGCAGGCCTCTCTTCATTTGGTCAATAGCCACTTAAAAAAAAATCTAGTGCTTATGTATTTTATTTTACTAAGTGCTTTCTGCATTCATCATGTATTCTTTAACATATTTTTTCTTTTTATCTGCATTACAGTATATGTTCACCATAGAATCAAAGAAACCAAATTCATATATGAGCACATATGTCTTCAAATGTTTTAGTAAAAAGGTAATTGGTATTTTAAACAATTTAGATGATACATTTTTATTTTCTAAAATAGATAATTTATAGCATTTGTAGTTTGTAGATTGCCTTTTACATGTAAATTGTACTGGTAATTAAGTTAACATTAATTTTCAGGAAGGTTAAACATTCATTTTTTGGCCATAAAAAATTTATAATATCAAGTGTTAACTGTTTTATATACCCTACTAGTGACCCGGTGCACGGATTTGTGCGCATTGAAAGGAAATTAATTAGATGGTGGCCGGTGGAGCAGGATTGCGCGAGATGGGCCAGACACACCCCGGAGTCAACCTTACATGGTCCTTCCCAGGCTTCTGCAAAGTGAGCGGGGTCACTCCAGCAGGTGGTGTCCCTTGGCCTGGCCTGTGGGGATCAGGCCATAACTGGCTTTCTGACATCCCCGAGGGGTCCCGGAGAGCAAGGGTGCATTCTGCAAAGTTGCTGTCATACAGGGTGTGGAATGCAAACGCAAGTGTGCAGTAAACCAGATTCAGGGCCAACAGTGCCCCAGCAACAACAAAACACACGGCCAAAGGTAGAATTGTGCAGCCCCGAGAGGAATCGGGCTTCTTCCTCTCTGGTTTCAGTGTGCGTCACCCGAGAACCGCTGCTGCCAGGTCACTGCAACTCAGCAGCTCCTGCATTGAGCATCTTCCCCCTGGTGGTCATTGAGTGTTATAGCCACCAGTTGGATGGTTGGACACTTAGCATATTAGCCTTTTATATATAGACTAGTAGCCCGGTGCACAACAATTTGTGCACTTGGGGTGAGGATGAAGGGTGGGGCCAGACCCTTCAGCCCGACCTGTACCCTCTGTCATGTTCTGGGACCCCGGCCACTCCTGGCCTAGGCACAGGCCTACAGGCTTGGGTGGCCTGGCTCCCGAGGCCCCATTTTATCAAGAGAACAAAGTCGGTGTTAGTTATAGCCCTCACTGAACCCAGTACACTGCATCTGTGCGTACACCTACCTTGTTCATGTGCCTGCTTCACCCTGCTGAATTACTAACATCTTGTGGACATAGCTCTGTCTTATCCTGCTTCAACTTCAGTGCCTGGCCTGGTGCCAGGGACCTGAGAGGGTTTGCTGAGTGAGTGAATAACTGCTTGCTCCCCTGCTGACCTGATCACCCCTAACTGCCTCCGCCCCGGCCCCCGCCACTGTGACTTTGTCTGGAAGAAAGTTGGACGTCCAGAAGATGTCCAGTCAATCTGGTGTAATTAGCATATTACCCTTTTATTAGTATAGATTATTTTTAACTGTTATTTAATGTTTTTTTTAAAATATATTTTTATTGATTTCAGAGAGGAAGGAAGAGGGAGAGAGAGAGAGAAACATCAATAGTGAGAGAGAATCAGTGATTGGCTGTCTCCCGCACACCCCCTGCCTGGGATAGAGCCCACAACTCAGGCATGTGCACTTGACCAAAATCGAACTTGGAACCCTTCAGTCTGCAGGCTGACGCCCTATCCACTGAGCCAAACTGGCTAGGGCTTAACTGTTATTTAAAGCTTTTACTTAATACTAAAACTGAACTTGGAATCACTTAGTCAGATTCTGCAAAATGCCTTCTAACATTTACTTATTTATGATGAAAATAAACACCTCTTCACATTTTATACATCCAAATAAATCAATAATATGCATTGTATCCCCACCCATGTTGCTAATGATAGTGTACTTATGTATATGAGAAAGCTATCACAAAATATTTTTGTTTAGTTTTTATAAGTAATTGGTGTAAAAGCTATTTGTTTGTCTTTATTTACTTTTAAAATAACCCAAGTAATTTGTATTGGGAAGGAAAAATGCAGAAACCAGACAGCCCTTGCTGGGACGATAAGTCATTCTAAGAATGGATGATGACAATGGTGGACCAAGAACAGATCATTACAGAGTAAAGAGAAGACTTAGTAATAGAAATTTATTCAACCAGAGAGAGTTGGCCAGAGGCCATGAGAGGAGACAACAGGACAGAATTCAATTAGATGGATGTGTGAACATAGAGGCATAGTAGTAATTTAAACTTGCAAATGCTTCTGAAGTTTTTTCCAAAGTGTCAACCAAAATAAAGAGGTAAACTGAGGTAAGCTCAAAATTATTGAAAAGATGTGATTATTCAGGAACACTAGTGGAGAATTGCAGTTTGGGAAATATAAATTGTAGCAAGCTATGGATGAGTCCATTGAGAGTTTGGGGTAGGCCATACTTATGGGCAGGAGAGGTAAAGGGGAGAGAGTGCTGTTAGAGTCTGCTAAAAAAATAAATAAGTAAAAATGGCAACCAGCTTTGAATATTCCCTGAGCAGACAAAACTATTCCAGTTGTACAAAGCTCAATTATTTTGAGAGATCAATTCAACCTGGGTCATTTCTTGTTCATGTGTTTGGAAACCATAAGCAAAATTTCCCAAAGTTGGTATGAGGCAATCCCTGAACATATTCCCTATCATTTAAGAAAATTTCAATATTATCAATTTTTTGTCAATCAAACATTGATAGGAAATCAGCCTCTTAATTCTTTCATTTTGTTTCCCTATGGGTGCATAAGTAAAATTTTCTATTTCATAACCTCTAGTTTCATTTTAGATTGGAATTCTTTCACATAAGCGTCTCACTTTCTTTTTAACAGCAGAAGATATCACTTCAAATATTCAACTTAGAAGCAAAATATTTGAAAATTGTAAATCAGGTTTAAGTGCTATGCCATGACAATCCATTCAGAAAGCCCAGTTCTTTTAGATCAAATGCTGAAAATTTCTTTTAGTTTAGTAAAGTATTTGAACTTTATTAGTAACTGATTTTTAAATACATAACAAAAGGTACCTCAATCACTCTCATCCCTTGGGAAATTCCAAGGTTCTTAGGAACTCTGTGTCAGAAATAGGAAGACCAAATATATATTTCTAATTATAAGTCACAATATTATGAAAAGATGTAGGGAATACTAAAAAACACACAAAAAATTTTAAATTATCATAACCCCCACTACTTATAAAAAGCTGCTTATAAAAAGCCAGACTAGCTCGTTTGGCTCAGTGGATAGAAGGTCGGACTGAAGAGTCCTGGGTTCCAGTTCGATTTGGTGAAGGGCATATATCTTGGTTGCAGGCTCTATCTGTGCAGGAGGCAGCCAATTGCTGTGTCTCTTTCACATTGATGTTTTTCTCTCTCTGTCTCTTCCCCTCCCTTCCACACTCTCTAAAATTCAATGGAAAAATAGCTTCAGGTGAGGATTAACAAAAATCAATCAATCAATCAATCAACCAATAAATGGCAGGATAGATAATATTTTTCCCAATGGAAATGCTTCATGCTCATAAAATATAAAATATTTAGTATGATTACCCTTTGTAATTAATATTAATAGAAGTATAATTATAATAACTTGGTCAAGCATTTAGTAAAGAAAAAATTCTTTTAACCAAAAACTTATAATTTAGAAAGATACATATATAGGTGCATATAGTGCATATTATACATTTTTAGAAACAGGCTATCACATATTGTTGTTAGGATGATTAATAGAGATATGTTATGCAATTAGCTAAATACCAGATATACACCAAAAGTTCTAGAATGTTTGTTTTCTGTGCTATATCCCGAAATGGATCATGATGGGCTGATATTTATTATGCTCTATATGTTGCTAAGTAATATATTTATGTAAATAAAATCTTAGAGGAATCTTCTGTGAGCAAATAAAAGATTTTTCCAGGGGGATAACACTATATTGGAAAAATATATGTTAATTGAAAATGCTTATGGCTTTTCATTAGGCAACATTTTGATGTTTTCATTTGAATATAAAGCAAATTCCTGAAGGTAATATGTATATATTTGTGGGGAAAGTATACTTTGCTATTGTTCATATTTTCCTTTGCTCTAATTATTCCAGATTTGTGAGATATTATAGCATTTGTAGTTTGTACATTGCCTTTTACATGTAAATTGTATTGCTAATTAAGATAATTCATTAATTTTTGGAAGCTTAAACATTCATTTTCTGGTGATAAAAATGTATAATATCAAGCATTAACTGTTTTATATGTCCTATAATATATCTCTGTCCTGAACTAAGAAAAGTATCCATTTGACTTACTTTTAATTAATATGGTCTGAATTAAATATATCAAGTTGAAACTTTTTTATATATTTTTATTAATTTCAGAGAGGAAGGAAGAGGGAGACCGAGATAGAAACATCAATGATGGGAGTCATTGATTGGCTGCCTCCTGCATGCTCCCCACTGGGGATCGAGCCTGCAACCTGGGCATGTGCCCTTGACCGGTATCGAACCTGGGACCCTTTAGTCCGCAGGTCGGTGCTCTATCCACTGAACCTAACTGGCTAGGGCTCAAGTTGAAACTTCATTCATTGCTCTAATTGATGTTCTTGTAATAACCTGGTTATTATTTGAAAAAAAAAAATGAAAGGGAGACCAAATAGTATAGACATGCCATTTGGAAACTTTGCCAAAAGCTGCATTTAACACTCTCAAAGTCTGTTTTCTGCTAATTGATGGGGGGAGAGACTAACAAAGGAAATTTAAGTGCATGCACAGTAAGGTCTGAGTGTCATAAGAGGCTAATTGCCCATCAATAAAACCTGGAAACAGGTAATTGGCCAAGATGGGCATGGCCACTGCAAGTTCCAAAAGCCTGAATATTTAAACTTGTAAACAAAAAAGTGAGCCCCACCCCAACACTCACCACTCTCTCTCTCTCTCTCTCTCTTTCTCTCTCTCTCTCTCTCTCTCTCTCTCTCTCTCTCTCTCTCTCTCTCTCTCACACACACACACACACACACACACACACACACACACATGTCCATGCCCTCCTGGGACTCCTGCTGCAGGGTTCTGCACTGTGCACACATGGTGCATGGCCATGTTGGACTTCACACATGGACTAATGGACTTTAATCGGGCCTGAATGCTGAGCCACACTGGCTGAAACAGGGAACATAAACTCTGGATGCTGGCCCTATTTCAGACTCTATTGAAACCCCAACTGCACGTTTTCCAGGACTGGCTTAGCGGCAGGGTATTTTGGAACCCCCAAAATGCAAATAAAGACTTCTTCCACCTTCTATCCTTCTGTGGGGGTGTCTGAAAATGCTTCTTTCAGCAGCACCCCAAGAACCTTGCTCCCCCAAATGAAGGGAGTTTCACCCATTGGCATCATGATGACATAGCTTAACTTTTATTTTTAAGTAGTATTTCTTCCACTTCTATGTGATCATACATCCCCTTTGTACTTCTTTGATATCTGAAAATGTTCTTTTGTAATTGTTTGTTTAACATATGTTCACCTTTCCAGAATAATTGTATTTCATTAGCCTCCTCAAGAAACTCTCCAAAGAGGTCTCTAATTGAAATATACCTTTCTAGTTTCCTTTCTTTTCATTGCCCAAATCCTTTCCTCCCTCTTCTAGTGATACTAAATTCTGTCTACTTATGATTTTGGTTCCCCTTGAAAAAAAAAACTAACTCCTCCCTAAATTGTTCTTCTTTTCCATTAAAATAATAAAGCATGTGTGGGAACCCTGATCAGAGTATGCCAGATGTTCAAGGCCGATCTGAGCGTGGGAATCCTAATCAGGATGTTCAAGGCCAGGTTGCCATAGGCAGATGCAAGGACACAGCAGTTTCACTGTATGCACTGCACAGCCATGCCCTTCTATAACCCAAAAGACTGATGTCACTATTTGGCCTCGAAGCCTCTTTTTTCTAAGTTAGTATAAAGATACGTTATTGACCAGCCAGTAAGAGGCTGCCTGGTCAGATTTCTATGTTTGTATAGCTCCTGTGTTGGGGATTGCATTGTGGGGGAGATGTATTATTACTGACCTGTGGTGCTGGTTTTTTTTGCTAGGATGGCTCCTGTGTTTACTACTGTGTTAGCAGAGGCTGCTTTTATGTAGGACTATACTGCTTTATCTGATGGCTGGTTGGTAGCAATGGCTACTTGGACTACAGTAAAGACTCTCTTATACGCCTACAACTTCTTATGTCTTCTCTGTCTGATATCTGCCATCTAAGGGGGTCCAGTCCCTGGCAAAGGGACTCGGACCCAACACTTAGCATAGTGGAGCAGGAGGAAGGAGTGAGCACGCCCACAATTGCTGCAGCAAGCAGGGTCAAGGAGAAACTTACTCCAACAGCATGTTAGCAGTGCTCCATGAGAATTTCTTTGACAATGTATGAGTTACTGCATTGATTCTCCATTACATTTCAGGTAGTTACTCACTTCTGAATTCTCTCTGGCATCTCTGATAAGCTTCTTGCAGAACAGTGTTTTCCTTTTCTTGATTTGAGACTTATAATTATGACCTATTGTTTATTTTTCTGGTTAAATTAGCTTGAAGGTTATTTGAGGAAACATTATTTTGGCATATCCTTAAAGTAAAATTTAATGCACTTCCTGAAAATTTTTATTTTTGCTATTTAAATAAAACATGCTCTATAATAAAGTTTGTAAAACATTATCTTTGCTGCTATTGATTTAGATAATTTTTGTTATAGGTATAATTCTCCTGTAGACAGGAGCTAAATGATTCCTCTTTTCCATGTGTGGTCTTTTCAGGCCATTAAAATACTATTTAGTGTGCTGAAATATAATTTGCTGAATGACACCCTGGTGGCCTAGAAATGTTAATGTAGATTCCAGAAGTTTCATTGAATAACATGTGCACTGGATTGAGAAAATTTGTTTCAATATATATCTAAAATAAACCCAACCTAAATGAAATAATCTATATTTACTAATATTCTTAATTTTCTTTTTTTCTAAAACTCTATCCTCAGGCTAAAGCTCCTTGAGAGCAATTCAGCAAGTTTAACATGTACATTATGAAATGGTACTTAAAATCTTTCAAAATGTATGTCAAGTTTCTTCCTTGTTAAATCACTTCAAATTGATTTTGAAGTGAGCTAAGTACGTAGATTAAAAACAAGTTGAAGGTCATAGAAAAGATAATGCAGCTGTCATTTATTAATATTAATGAAACATTCCCAAAAATAATCCCCATAGGCTCATACTTGGTTCAATATCTATATTATAAATCTAAAGAGTGAAAACCCATAATGTCATAAAGAAGTAATTAAACTCTAGGTTGTTGAATCATCAATGAGGTTAAAATCAAAGTACTTGAAAAGTCCAAAGAAGAACATAGGCATAAAAAAGGAAAGAGAAAGAAAATTATAAAATGTTTGCCCTAGCCGCTTTGGCTCAATAGATAGAGCGTCAGACTGCAGACCAAAGGGTACTGGGTTTGATTCCAGTCAAGGTCACTTACTTTGGACGCAGGCTCCTCCCCGGCCCAGGCTTTAGTCAGGGCGTGTGCAGGAGGCAACCAGTCAATGTGTTTCTCTCATACTGATGTTTCTCTGTGTCTTTCCCTCTCTCTTCCACTCTCTATGAAAAAAATAAATGGAAAAATATCTGCAGGGGAGGATTAATGAAAATAATAAAATTTTGAACCTGAATAGTTTTCTGTGTGCAGTGTAACCTATTAATTATACTGAAAGAAGCAATTGTACTGGGTTGAAATGTGGGATCAGCTCCTAATTAGATTATTTTGGATAATACATTTTATAACAATGGTCTGTTGCTAATAGTAATACTTATAATAAAAAAACAATAGTTATCACTTATTAAGTGCTTTCTGTTGGCCAGACATTGTATTAGTGGTGTGCATGTATTATCCTAACATTCTAGTTATAATATAATCATCATTTTATAGAAGAGGAAATCAAGTTATTTAAAGTTAAAATAACTTACCCAAGTGCATACAGCTTGATAGTGGTAGAACAAGAATTTAACTCCAGATTGTATAATTCCAAAAACTACATTCTGAACTTCTAGATCATGCTATCTCCTAGTTATGTAACTTCTCTGAAGATCAATTTCTTGACTTGTAAGTAGGAATTATAAATTAAAGTGTGTAGGACTGTTGTAAAGTTCGGTTTTCAATTTTAAAAATATTTGATGAAGGCCAACTATGCACTGATAGTATATTATGTCTGGGGATATCATTATTCCTTACTTTTATGTGACTTGTGGTATATGAGCAATAATGATAAGCAAAAATGTAATTAAGGTGAAATGTGATAAACCACATATATAGTGTTCCTCTCTTCACACCCGTATCCAATTAACAGCATTTTTTTTTTCCAGCTCTACTTCATCAGATAGTAAATCTAATCACTTACAGTCACTATTCTAAAATCCTAGGTCAAGACAAAATCAATGTATTCTCCAGGGCACATGAAAAAGACTTTTATCCAGCCTACTTGCTTCCCTATTTCTTGGAAACAGGTCAAACTAATATAGAAATGAGTGTAAGGAGAAGAGAGCCCAGCATTAGACAGAGTCCACAGTAGCGCCCTCTGCCTGTGTGAGCTTTAACCATGACAAAGGATTCAGGAGGGACACAGTTTCAGGAAACGTAAAACTTAAGGCAAGAAAGAAAATGTGGCATCTTAGTAAAACTAAAGCATTTCAGTTTGTTGGAAGAGAACCTCACAGGAGATATACACAAAATGTGAAGAGATTGGGTCAGATCATACAAACTCCTATAGCAGATATTGATGATTTTGTAAATTATCTTTAAAGTTATGGAATTTATTTAAAGTTTTAAGCAAGAAGAAATGTGATAAACCTGAAATATTTCATTAACAATAATTTTCATACTATTTGGGGTATTCAGATCATTTGCATTCGATATGAGTTTTGATATTATTAGGCTTCCATCTGTTGTGTACTATTTGTTTCTATTTTTTCAAGCCTATCTTTGTTCCCCTTCTTATCAACAATTTAGCTATGCTACACTAGGGTATTTTTGCCTCCACATTCATTTTGTTAGCCAAGGGGACGTGGGATCCTTAAACTGACTTTAATCCCTCATATAAGTAGATAATCCAGATAATAGCCCAGCAATGAATTAGAGTTCCTTTTTTTCCCCACAACCTCTCCAACACCTGTTATTATGTACTTGTGTTGTTTATAACAGCTATTGTAAAAGGGTGAAGTAGTATCTCATTGTAGTTTTGATTTGTATTTCCCTAATAGCCAGTGAAGTTTAGTATCTTTTTATGTAACTGTTGGCCATTTGTATATCTTCTTGGGAGAAGTATCTGTTGAGGTCCTCTGCCCATTTTTTAATTGAATTGTTTGTTGTTGAATTGTATGAGTTCTTTACTGATTTTGGATACTAACCCTTTATCAGAGGTGTTCTTTGCAAATATCTTCTCCCATTGGTTGTTACTTTTTGTGTTTTGTTGATGATTTCTTTTGCTGTGCAGACATTTTAGTTTGATAAAATCCCATCCATTTATTTTTACTTTTACTTCCCTGTCTTTGCAGTCAAATTCATAAAATCCTCTCTAAGACTAAGGTCCATAAGTTTACTACCTATGTTTTCCTTTTCCTTTATGTAATTTATTGCTTCAGGTCTTATATTTTGGTATTTAATCTATTTTGAATTAATTTTTGTGTGATGACAAATAATAGTCTAGCTTTATTCTTTTGCATGTGGCTTTCCAATTTCCTCAGCACTATTTATTGAAGGGGCTTTCTTTTCTCCAATAAAGTGGGGCCTTGACTTACGAGTGTCCCGACTAACGAGTTTTTCGAGATACGAGCTGTCTCTCAGTCGATTTTTTGCTTTGAGTTGCGAAATTCGGGTTATGAGCCAGCTTCAGATACCCCACCGCTAGTTGGTGCAGCGAACATCACAATGAACGCCACATCAGCCCAGCATCACGTGTCTCACTCATTCACTTCTTGATTTGACATACGAGTAATCTGAGTTATGAGCTCTGTCATGGAACGAATTAAACTCGTAAGTCAAGGCCCCACTGTATATGTTTTTGGCTCCTTTGTCATAAATTATTCGTTCATATACATGTGGGTTTATTTCTGTGATCTCAATTCTGTTCCATTTATCTGTGTGCCTGTTTTTCTGTTAATACCATGCTGTTTTGATTATTGTGGCTTTGTAGTATAATTTGAAGTCAGGGAGTGTGATAGTCGACTTTGTTCTTTTTCCTCAGGATTGCTTTGGCTATTTTTTTGTGTGTGTGTGGTTCCATACAAATCTGATTATTTTTTGTAATGGTGACTGCCAGACCTCCACTCTGTGTCTCCACCTCTGTCACTGGGATCAGCCACAGAGTGTGCCTGCCTCTCAGGGAAAAATGCTCCGCCTCTCCAGTTCTCTGAGCTGCAGATAACAGTGCCCTGTAGCCTAACACTCAGTACTACCGCTTCTCCTGGGGCCCAGTGCTAGCTCTGGAAGGGTGAGGGGAAGCAGCCAGTCTCTGTGGCTTTGTTTTTCTGCTTGACAGTTGTGGCCACCAGATGGCTGTGGCTGCACCTCTGCTATACACTGGGTTAGATGGCAGCACCTATGGACCAGCAAGGAACACTCACTGTGTCTCTTTGCTCCTCCAGGCAGCAGGGAGTACTGGTGGCAACCTGACTCTTCCCCTCTCCCAGTACCTACAGTGAACTATCAGCTACATCTGTATTCCACATGTTTTTGAGACCTATTTTTTACCAGGTAAATAATTCTAGGTTGTCAGCATTTTCTTTCAGTACTTCAAAGATGTTATTCTGTTGTCCTCTCACTTGCATATTTTTATGAGGAATGCATTATCTTTATTTTTGTATATATATAACATATTATGTTAAATACATAATTTGGTAAAAGAAGATGAATTTTCCTCAGGCTGCTTAAAGGATTTCTTTTACTAACTTTGAGAAAGTGGCTGTGTTGTTCCTAGAGTACTTTTCTTAATGTTTCTTGTGCTTGTGAGTTATTGAGATTCATGTACTATGGGTTTCTAATTTCATCCATTTTGGAAAAATTTTGGCCATCATTTCTTGAATATTTTTTCTGTCCTTCTTTCCTCCCATTTGATATTTTATAACCTTTGGAGACTCCAATTGCACATACGTGAGGCCACTTGAAGTTATCTTGCAGCTCACTCATATTCTCTTAACTATTATATTCTCCTCTGCTCTTCTGTTTTTTGTTTGTTTGTTTTTGTGGGGTTTTTTTTTGGATACTTCCTTTGTTGTATCCTCAGAGTTTACTAATTCTTTTATCTGTAATGTCTAATCAGCTGCTAATTGCATTCAGTGTGTTTTTCATCTCACTCTTTGTAGTTTGCATCTTTAAAAGTTCAGTTTGGAAGCCAGTCAGAGAAAGATAAGTTTCACATGATCTCACTGATATGTGGAATCTAATGAACAAAATAAACTGATGAACAAAATAGATCCAGAGACATAGAAGCATGAAACAGACTGTTGAACCTCAGAGGGAAAGTGAGGGAAGGTGGGCAAGTGGGAAGAGATCAACCAAAGTACTTGTATGCATATATGCATAACTTATGGACGCAGACAATAGGGTGGTAAAGGTGGGCGGGGAGGGAGGTGAAGAAGTGGGCTAGAAGAGGTCAATAGGTGAAAACAGGGAACATATGTAATACTTTCAACAGTAAAGATTTAATAATAAATAAATGGTAGTGTACATTTTTAAAAAAATGTTCAATTTAGTTCTTTTTAAATAATAGTTGATTTCTCTACTTTTTGAAACACATGAAATGCAGTTATAATAACTGTTTAAATGTATTTGCCTACTGATTCTAATATTTGTGTCAGTTTAGGGTCACTGTTGGTTAATTTTTTTCCTCATAATGATTTTTTTTCTCTTTCACACCCTGTCATTTTCCATTGGATCTGAGACATTAAGACTTTCAAGTACTTGGGCGTTGGATTTTTTTTTTAAAACCTAACATATTTTTAAGCTTTTTTCTGGGATGCAGCTAAATTACTGGTGTTGACTTTAAACAAATAAAAAGCCAGATACATTTGGCAGAAATATGATTTATTCTAGAATAATGAAGAATTACAGTTTAGGACATGTGGTCCAATGACAAATCACACAAACTATGTGCAAGTCCTGAGAAACAAAGGAGAGGAAGGTTTTTATATAGAGGAGAAGAGGAAGATGGGAGAGCTGTTATAAACAGGAGTATTTCTTTGAGTACTGTGATTGTTATAGTTCATGAGAGTTCCCCATTCTGGCCTTCTGAGTTTATTTTATACTAGAGGCCTGATGCACGCAATTCATGCAAGAGTAGGCTTTATAGCCATGGCAGCTGCCTCGGTCCCACAGCTGCAGCCCAGGCTTCTTCCAGAAGGACGTCTGGTCTAATTAGCATATTATGCTTTTATTATTATAGATGAGGCTTCTATTTATTAATTTTTACATTTGAAAACAATTTTATCCTTTGAGATCCCGCTTTTAACATTTTTAAAGTAACTGGAGTTGTGCTAAGTATTGTTCATGGCTAAGAAGAGGTGATTCTCCATGTCTGAGGCATGACCCTCTGTATACTTTACCCAATGCTCTGTGACTCATAAGGTTTTCTAGTCCAGCTGATAGGAAAAGGCACAACTCCTGACCCCTGTGAGAACTAGCCACTGTTACCTTCAATCCTTTCATTTGGCTCATTCACAAGTATAGGGCTGTTTCTATATCTAACTAGAGGCCTGGTGCACAAAAATTTGGGCACTCAGGGGGGGCACTCAGGGGGGTCCCTCAGCCTGGCCTGTGCCCTCTCGCTGGCTGGGACCCATCGGGGATGTCCATCTGCTGGCTTAGGCCCACTCGACAGGGGATTGGGCCTAAGCTTGCAGTCAGACATCCCTCTGGCAGCCTGGGAGCCGTTGGAGTATGTCCACTTTCCAGCAGGGTGCAGACCTAAGCTGCAGTCAGACATCCTTAGCGCTGCTGAAGAGGCGGGAGAGGCTCCTGCCACCACCACTGTGCTGGCAGTCGTCAGCCTGGCTTATGGCTGAGCAGAGCTCCCCCTGTTGGAGCGCACTTACCACCAGGAGGTAGCTCCTGCATTGAGTGTCAATCCCCCGGTGGTCAGTGTGTGTCATAGTGACCAGTCATTCCCAGTCATTCTGCTGTTAGGGTCAATTTGCATATTACCCGTTTATTATATAGGATAATCTTCCCTGCAAAATCTAGCTGCCTAGAAAATTCTAGTCTCACATTTCTCTGAGGTCCACCTTTTCAAATCAGGGCATCCTCCTGGGTCTGGATAGGTTACCCCTCCAGCTCTGTGAAATGGAATCTCTGACAAGCAGTCAGCTGGGGAAGTTGTCTGGCTGACTTCACATGATTTGCATCTCTTAGGTCCTTCATTCAGCATCTTAAAACTGTTGCCTCATATATTTTGTCAATTTGTTGTTTTTATTGCTGTTGTAGTTATTATTTTAGGCAGGAGGATAACATGAATCCCTGTTACTCCTTTTTGTTCAGATTTATAAGTTCTTTCCTCTTGATTTTAGCCAGGTACATGCTATCCAGCTAAAGACTACACATCTCTTTGCTGTTATAGACTGGTGTGACCATAAAATAACTGACCGAAGGGATACAAGCAAAATGTGTGCACATTCTGAGCACTGCTCCTTTAAGATGCCCTTATACTTCCTTCATCCTTTCCCCCAAGTGGCTGATTGTAATAATGATAATAAGAGAAGGTACCTGGGGGTGAAGAAGAGCAGAGCTTCTTGGTCTCAAGACTGAAATAGAAAATATTATATTTTAATAAAGCCACTGAAGTCTTGAGTCTTATTTCTGCAGCACAATAGGCTCTATACTAAATAAGAGCAAACAGATATTTTGAAGGTAAACTATAAATTCAATCTGAGGATTATTGAGTTTAATGCTCCTATAAAGATAGATGTCAGTGTAGAAGCTTCTGAAGCCAGAGACAGGCAGAGTTGGGGACTTGAGTGAAATCAACATGCAACTAGAAAATGAAACTATAATGTGTGATTATGAAATTACAATGTGTGATTGACTGTAGAGTAGTAAGAGAATTGCTAGGATAGACATATAAGATAGTTCTTAAGATTAGTTGCACTTTGGAAGAAACTAGAGAGCTTAAGCAAAATATATACAGGGTTTGGCAAAAATAGGTTTACAGTTGTGACTACACAAAATAGTTTATTCTTTTATTATTTATTAACTATTATATTATTTACTTGAATTACAACAACCATGAACCTACTTTTGACTATCCCTATAGTTTTTAGGTTTTATTTACATTTTTTACATTTTTATTTTATTTTATTGTTGACATTATTACAGATGTCCCCAAATTTTCCCCTCTTTGCCCCCCTCCTCCCAGCCCTGTCCAATTCCAGGCCTTCCCCATACTATTATCTGTATTGGTTATGTACATATGTATATGAGTTCTTTGATAAAACTCTTCCCATCTCCACCCCACTCTTCTCTGAGATATGTCAGTCTGTTCCATGCTTCTGTGTCTCTGGACCTATTAAGTTCGTCAACTAATTATGTTCATTAGATTCCATTTATAAGTGAGATCATATGATATTTGTCTTTCTCTGACTGGCTTCTTTCATGAAGCATAATACTCTCCAGGTCCCATCCATGTTGTCACAAAAGGAAAGAAATCCTTCTTTTTTTACAGCTGCATAGCATTCTATTGTGCAAATATAGCACAGTTATTTTATCCACTCATATACTGATGGGCACTTGGGTTGTTTCCAGATATTGGGTGTTGTAAATAATGCTGCTAAATGTTGTAAATCGTGATGCATGTATTCTTTCTGAATGTCCATTTACATTAAAGGTTAATATTGTAGCACTTCTTGCAATGATGGTTTGGTGGTAATGTATTCCTTTAGCCTTTTTTTTTTTTATTTTGGAAACTATTTCACCTTCAATTTTAAATGATAACCTTGCTGGATAGAGTAGTCTTGGGGCCAGTCCCTTGATTTTCATTATTTTGCATACTTTATGCCATTCCCTTCTGGCCTGAAATATTTCTGTTGAGAAGTCAGCTGACAGTCTGATGGAAACTCCTTTGTAGGTAACTTTCTGTCTCTCTCTTGCTGCCTGTAAGAGTCTTTCTTTGTTTTTAATGTTTGCCATTTTAATTATGATGTGTCTGTGGGGACCTTAGTTTATCTTGATTGGGACCCTCTGTGTTTCTTGAACTTGTGTGACATTTTCCATCACCAAGTTAGGGAAGTTTTCTGTTATTTCTTCAAACAGGTTCTCTATTCCTTACTTAGATTCTTCTTCTTCTGGTACTCTTATGATGTAGATATTGTTAAGTTTCATGTTGTCCCAAAGCTCCTTTAAACTATCCTCCAGGTTTTTAATTTTTTTTCCCCTTAACTACTGCTCTCACCAGGTGGTTTTTTTCTACTTTGTATTCTAATTTTCTGATTTGGTATTCAGTTCTGCTAATCAACTGTTGACCCCTTCCAGGGTATTCTTTATTTTAGCTATGTCATTCTTCATTTCAAATTGATTCTTATTCATGGTTTTTACATCTTTTTTTCATGCTGATATAGTTCCCACTTAGTTCCTTGTAGTTCTCATTAGGTTACTTGTGGTTCTTACTAAGTTGTTTAAGTATCTCTATAACCATTATTTTTAACTCTATATCTGATAAATTGCTTGCCTCCATTCTATTTACATCCTTTTCTGGCAATTCCATTGTTTATTTCATTTAAGGGTTGGTTCTTTGTTTCCCCATTTTAGTTACCTGTTTGTGTTTGTTTCTATGTTGTGGGGCTGGTATCGAAGCACACAGTTGCAGAAGTGGGTTATATCTTCTAGGGGTGCCAGGTCAAGTGCATTGTGTGATGGGTGGCAGCAGCTCCATGACTTTGGGGGCTTTGGGTTGTGGCAATGGTATCAGGGGCACAGGGTCACTATGGCTGGTCCATACATCTTGGTGCTGCTGGATTGCAACTTGGATCAGGGGTGCAAAGTTGTAGTAGTGGGGCAGGCAGTGCTGTTTTTGGCTGCAGGCTGGTTGTCCAGGGGTACCTGGTTGTCCAGGGGTGCCTGGTCAGGCACGCCAGGTGGCAGTGGCAGGTCTCTGCATCTTGAGGCTTTGTTGTCACAGTGGTGGGGCCAGGTATGTGTACTTGGAAGGGCTGGCCTGCCATCTGGGCATGACAGGTCATGTTTCAGGGCATCGGGTAAAGGCTGCTCTCCACAGCATCTTCCCAAGGAGGATCCTGTGGATCTGCCAAAATAGTGCACTCTCAATTCCCAAGTGGCAAGCACCACCCAGCTTAGCAGTTGGCCGTGGGGGCTCCCCTGCCAGCACTGCCCCAATGGCCTACCCTTAGTCCCCTACAATCAAATGCCCACTCATACCCACATGCACACATGTTCACTCTCACAAATGAGATGACCCACTCACACCACTCACACTCTCACCCTCACTCAAGTCTTGCCCACCAGCATGTTCTCTCCTCTCCCTATATATTAAATACTGAGTCTCTCCTCCAGATATTCTTGTTTAGTTACTGTAGGGTATGATTTGGTTGTCATGATATCTAAAATTCTAAAAGGTGATTTAAATATGTAGCTAAAATTGATAACTGCTGCTCTAAAACATAAGATAGAAGATATGCTGATGAAGAAGCCTGGAAAGGAATAGAGAATGTGATAGTAGGAAATCTAGGTGAGTGCAGTGCTTTGAACCAAGTTTGCATATAATAGGCACCAGCAAATAAATGTCTGTGTTCTAATTTTGTATTTCATCATATATTGTAAGAAAAAGTTGGTTTGGCAATGTGCTTACTTGAGTAATTTAAAGCAACTCACTGAATCAGAACCTCAACACAGTCATTTATAAAATGTGGATAATAATCCATCCTATTTCACCTTATCACTATAAGGATAATAAGATATTTGACCGTACCTTGCAAACAATATTATACAATTCCCAAGTGAAACATTTGAAGTCAAATTATAATTCACTCCTGACTTCCTATATTTTTTACTTTTATAGGAAAATTAGGCATTTGTTGAAGAAGAGTGACTCAGGAAAGGGAACTTCATGGTGAATATAAATAACAGGTAATTGTTTGAGTTTCCTCCTAGTGGCATAACTTCATCACCACTATAACTGCTATAACAGATGTGTTAATCATGTTTCTGATGAAATTGGCAGTTAGTAGCAAGGGAAGGCAATATTAGCAGAAGCAGTAGGTTTCCCTTTCATCATTGAATTTGAAACTAGGAATTGAGAAAAACTGAGAAAAGGAACCATCAGGGCTCATTCTTGGAACATACTAGATACTGATAAAAGTATGTGATTTCCATTCCTTTCAGAGAGGTTGTGCCAGGTTCAGTCCTGGAATGGAAGCATTACAAGGCACACTTATTGAACCTCTTTAAAGTTCAGATTGATGCACAAAAAAAGAAAAAATATACCAAGAGGAATAACATCCCCAGTGAAAAGATTAAAAGGGAAACTTAGCAGTTTATTTGTACACAGGTTGAAAATCGCTGTCCTATATGATAGAAACAAAGACATATATTTAATATTAAAATAAATATAAGATAGAAATCGATGGATCTAGGTAACATAATGTATGAATAAAATTATATAGATTGGAGATGCTATTTATAAACCATGCATCTAACAAGTAAAACATCCATATCTATAGTATGTAAAGAACTCTCAAACTCAGCAATATAAGCCAAGCAATACAGTTAGAAACTGGGCAAAAGTCATGAACAGATAATTCAATGAAGAGGATGTTCAGATGGCATATAAGTACAGTAAAAGATGTTCAACATCATTAGCCATTAGGAAAATACACATTAAAACTATGTGCAATCACTACATACTTATCAGAATTTCTAAATTAAAAATGATAACACCAAATGCTAGTGAAGATGAAAAACAACTAGATCACGCACACATTACTGGTTAGAATGGAAAATGGTACAGCTCTCTTGGAAAAAGTTTGTCAGTATGTTACAAAACTAAATGTGCATTTATTATATGACCCAACAATCACACTCTTATCCATCTTTTCCAAAGGAAAAAAAAATGCATGTTCACACAAGAACCAGTACATAAAGTTTCATACTAGCTTATACTATAATACTCCAAACTGGAAACAACCTAAATATCCTTCAATGCAGGAATAGTTAAACTATAATAAGTAATATAATATAACACTATGAAATAAAATAATTAATTATTGATACACACAACTGGAAGTGATCTCAAAGGAATTAAGCTGATTTTTTAAAAAGCCACTGTCTAATGGTTAACACAGCATGTTTCCATCTATATAATATTAATTAAGTATCAAAATTATTGAGATGGTGAACAGGTTAGTATTTTCCAGTTATTAGGGATGGGTAGGGGAGAAGGGTGTGCGATATAAAGAGGTAACGTGAGGGAAACTTTGGTTAGTGAAGGAGCAGTTGTGTATCTTAACTGTGGTTATGCTTACATAAATCTGCACAGGTGATAAAATTACACAGGACTTTACGCATTTCTGTTCAACAAACGAGTGAGTATAAAACTAGTAAAATCTGAATAAGCTCTGTGGATTACACCAAATTTCTAGTTCTATACTGTACCATATTTTTGCAAGAAGTTACCATTTGGGGGAAACTGGATAAAGGGAGCATGGGATTACAGTTTGTTTTTGCTACTTCCTGTGAATCTCTAATTATCCTATCTAATAAAAGAGAAACATGGTAATTGGTGTACGATCCCTACCCTTCCCATTGGCTAATCAGCGAGATATGCAAATTAACTGCCAGCCAAGATGGCGGCCGGCAGCCAGGCAGCTTGAAACTAACATGAGGCTTGCTTGCTTCAGTGACGGAGGACTCCAACGTTCCCCGCCTGCCTTGCCGGCCTCTGAGCTTGCAGTTTAAGAAACATTGTAACGAATATAGAAGCTAAACAAAACCCCAGAAACCTGCTTTCAGCGAGCCGAGGATCTCAGAGCTGGAGTTATACATTGTATCGATTATAGAACCGAAACAAACCAGATACCTGCTTTCAGGAGCGGAGGCCTAAGAGCTGGATCCTCAGAGCTAAGGCTGGCCCAGAATAAAAAAAAAAAAAAGAAAAAAAGGAGCGGTTGGGAGCTTCCGAAACCCGCCAGGTTGAAAACAGCCCTCAGCCCCTCACCCAGACTGGCCAGGCACCCCAGTGGGGACCCCCACCCTGAAGTGTGTGTGACCAGCTGCTAACAGTCATCATCCCCTCACCTAGGCTGGCTAGGCTTCGCAGTGGGGACCCCCAACCTGATCCAGGACACCCTTCAGGGCAAACCAGCCAGCCCCACCCATGCACCAGGCCTCTATCCTATATAGTAAAAGGGTAATATGCCTCCCAGCACCAGGATCAGCAGAGCTGAGAGGCCTCCCAGCACCGGGATCAGAGTGACAGGGGCCAGCGCCCAAACCCCCTGATTGCCCTGCAGATCTGTGTGTGACAGGGGGCGGGGCCACAACCTCCCTATCCGCCCTGCTCTGTTTGTGACAGGGGAAGGTGCCCCAATCCCCTGATCAGCCCTGCTCTGTGCCTGATACAGGGGAGCTCCCCAACTCCCTGATCACCCTGCGGCTCTGTGTATGACAGGGTGCGGCGCCCCAACACCCTGATCGGCCCTGCTCAGTGTGTGACAGGGTGCGGCGCCCCAACCCCCCCACCCCCCACAGGCCCTGCTCTGTGTGTGACAGGGTAGAGCCATAACCTCCCCATCAGCCCTGCCCTGAGTGTGAGAGTGGCGGCGCCCCAACCCCCTGATCGGCCCTGCTCTGTGGGTGATAGAGGGTGGCACCCCAACCCCCCCACCACGGGCCCTGATCTGTGTGTGATGGGGTAGAGCCATAACCTCCCCATCAGGCTTGCCCTGAGTGTGACAGTGGCAGTGCCCCAACCCCCTGATTGGCCCTGCTTTGTGGGTGACAGGGGGGAGCTCCCCAATCCCCTGATGGGCCCTGCTCTGTGCGTGACAGGGTACGGAGCCCCAACCCCCTTGATGGGCCCTGCTCTGTGAGTGACAGGGGGTGGCGCTGCAACCTCCCCATCGACCCTGCCTTCAGTGTGACAGGGGGCGGTGCCCCAACCCCCCAATCGGCCCTACCCTGAGCATGACTGAGGGTGGCATTGCAACCTCCCAATCCGCCCTGCTCTGTTCATGATAGGGGGCGGCGCCCCAACTCCCCAATCGGCCCTGCTCTGAGCCCGACCAGGGGCTGCACCTAGGGATTGGGCCTGCCCTCTGCCACCCGGGAGCGGGCCTAAGCCAGCAGGGCGTTATCTCCCGAGGGGTCCCAGACTGCAAAAAGGCACAGGCCGGGCTGAGGGACACCCCTTTACCCCCGAGTGCACAAATTTTTGTACACCGGGCCTCTAGTTTTAAAATAAAAAAATAAATGTATGGGTATTCAGATTGAAGAAAACAGGGGTAATTTCATATAAAAAAATGGAAAGGACCTTTAAGAATAAGAAGCATTTAATTTTTTAAAGTGTAAAGGTCTCCACACTTAAGATAGAGAGGCCTAGTAAAGAATGTATTTAAATGCAAGTGTTTATAACATAGAGATTACATGGAGTAATTCTGTGGGAATTAGTGAGAGGTAAGTTTTGGAATGTAGATGTGGTTTAGAACAGTGATTTTCAACTGGTGTGCAGCAAGCATTTTTAAAGCATGCAATGCCTGACTATTTAGTTCGGGACACTGACCTCTTTTCCCTTAGATTGTCAAATTTAAAAAGTGACAAAGTCCAACATATACCTATTTTTTTGTCAGATCAACAAAAATATATATTTTTTGTTGTGCCACAGAATTTTAGTAATTACTTTATCTGTGCCATGAGATGAACATGATTGAAAATCACTGACTTAGACAATATAGAGGGTTTCAAATATTAGATTAAGGAGTCTGATATCGATAAGTTTGAAGCTGATAGCCATAGAAGGTTTGTTAGATATTAAGTAAAATGATTAAAGCTATGCTAAATAGATTCAATATAAAGTAAACAGAGGAAGAATTGTGTGAAGGCTGTTTCTATAGCACAGGTAACAGATAATAAGGTTATACTGAATCAGAATATATTTGGTGAAAATGAAGTCTATTATTTATAAGAATTAATTGGCTGTAGAGTAGATTGAAAAAGGGATTCAGTTTGTGATTCTCGAGTAAGTAGATGAGGATGTTGATGAGCATAAAGGCTTCTTTGTTCTGTAAATAGTCTGTATTTGCTCTTCTAGAAGTAGTTTCCAAAGGTTCATATAATCTCACCTTTTAGGAGAGGGCATTTACTGAACCAACATATACAAATATATATCAGTATGATCTTGAATGAAAGTATCATTATTTCACAGAGGAACAGATAAAAAAGAAATGAAGAAAAGTACATATTTATTTTTAACTTATGCTCCGAAAATATACCATAGAAAAATGAAATTTTATTTACTTTATATTCAGATGTAATCTATTAGAAAGGGTATTAGAATATGTTAATATTATGAACTTTTAATAAATATGTGCATCTTGCCGAAACCGGTTTGGCTCAGTGGATTGAGCGTCTGCCTGCGGACTGAAAGGTCCCGGGTTCGATTCCGGTCAAGGGCACGTACCTGGGTTGCGGGCATATCCCCAGTAGGAGATGTGCAGGAGGCAGCTGATCGATGTTTCTCTCTTATCGATGTTTCTAACTCTCTATCTCTCTCCCTTCCTCTCTGTAAAAAATCAATAAAATATATATATAAAAATATGTGCATCTTGTCATATTTAAATATTAATTATTTGCCTTTGAAAGCAGTGTGAAAACCATCTAAACATGTATTCTAAAATGCCATTTTGGTGTGTGTGTTTTTGTTGGAGGTAGAGGGAGAGGAATAGTGGTTTTTCAGAAATAGATACTAATATCCTATTCATCTTTAGGTTGTTTAGATAACACATTCTATTTTCACAATATTATGTACAATAAAAGTTAATTTACTGTTTTTTAAGAACTCTTAAAAAGAGCTTCTCCTTGTTACGGAGTAATGTTTGATGTAACCACTATGTTTTACATATCTTTATTATATTTATGATAATTCATTCTTTTTTCCCAAATCTTAAGGTCTACATGCAGGCTTCTGCTGACCACTCAGCATAATCTATGTTATTTCCCAAAGCAACTACTTGAGGAGAAATTGTAAAACTCAAAAACATATTTTTTTCCACAATTGAAAGCACAGGGTAAAATAAATGAAAACCTTTCATATAATCAGTGCAGTCTAAGAAGTATTTTTTTATGGATAATCTGCCAGTTCTCACACATTCAAGATAAAGGTAAACAACTATGGCTCAGAAAAATCACATACAATAATTTTTGCCCCTTATCTCCAAGGCATTCTTTTCAAGACCCCCCAGTGGATGCCTGAAGCCACAGATAGTACTGAACCCTATATATACAATCTTTTTCCTATACAAACATACCTATGATAAACCAGGCACGTCAGAGATTAACAACAATAACTAATAATAAGAGAGAACAATTATAACAAAATGCTGTAATAAAATTTATGTGAAAGGTCTGGGATTTATTATTAAGTACAACAAAGGCTACTTGGACACCAGCACTAGAGCACTGAGAGAGTTGACCTGGTAACCAAGAAGGCTGCTAAGTGACTAATGGACAGATAGCATATACATCAGTGATGTGCTGGTAAAAGGGACGATTCACATCCTGGGTGAGCCACAGCCAGAGAGAGTGGATGACGGGAGATTATGCTACTTAGAATGACGTGGCAATTTAAAATTTAAGAATTATTTATTTCTGCAACTTTCTATTTAATATTTGGGACTGCTGTTGACAATGTGTAACTCAAACAGTGGAAAGACAAATTACAGATAAAGTTTGGGGGGGGGGCTGTTGTATACAGTTGTGCAGAATATTGAGTAAATATTATTGCCTCGTTCACAACTTGTCATCTTAATCAGTTTGCACAAGTTCCTCCTCTTGCTTTTAAAATTATTTATTTTGTTTTATTTCCATATCTATCACATTTCCTTCTCCTGTGGCCAATAATTCTAATGTACTCCTTTGGTCTGCATAAGTTTTTATAAAGTGTGTATATTGGTTTTGATGCGTTTTAGTTTATATATTAACATTGTAAATTTTGTAGTGGGCTCACTCTATCCTTCCTTAGTACTATGTTTAAGATCTGCCTACGAATATGTGGTCTCTTACAGCTATCCTTATACCCTGTAGCATGGTTTGCACCAAAGATATCTGGTCTGCCATTTAGATCATGTCATAAAATCCCTGTTGGGATATGATGTAATAGCAAATTTAAAAATATATATATTTTTAATTATTTATAATGTACTTTTTACATAAATATTTACCAACAAAAGTATTTATAGATCATGATGATGTCATTTGATTGATAACCACAAAGCATGAACACACATATGTATCCCTACCCAGATTAAGAAATAGAATATTACTAGCAATTAAGAAACTTTTCACATCCTGCCTCCCGCTCATTACAATCTCTAAAAGTCACTGTAAATTTTACTTCATCATCATAATATGAGTTTTATATATTTTTGAATTTTTATAAATGTAATCATAGTATTTATTATCTTGTGTCTGATGTTTTGTTGTTGTTTTATTTTGATTGTTTGTTTTTTTGCTTAGCAGAATGTCTGTGGAATCCAGCGATATCACTGCATAGACAGTAGTTCTTTGAGTTTCCCATTGGTATATTATAGCAATTCTCAGAATGTGCTCTATCGATACCCAAAATTCCTTATAAACTTTTAGGGAGACTGGCAGGTGAAAATTATTTTCATAATGCTATTAAGACATTATTTGTCTTTTTCAATGGGTTGACAATTACACTGATAATGCAAAAGCAATGATGAGAAAAACTACTGGCATCTACATAGTAGCAACAAATTATAGTAGTTGTCAAAATATTCTTCAAAGGCAAACACTTAGAGGAAAAAATGTATACCTTTCACTTAAAAATCCCTCCATGAATATGCGGAAACAATAATTTAATAAAATGTTGACCCTGGTTACATATCTTCTTACATTCTGTGTTATAAAATGAGAAGCATGCATGAATCATTTTGCTGACTATCAACATATGATTGTTTCCTTGAGGAAATGTGCAAGTGTATTATTATGAATATGCATTTGATATTGCTGACCCTCTGAATGAGTCTTGAAGATCACAAAATGTCCATACACCTCATTTCAATGAAAATAGTCATAGAATAACTCCTAAAGAAAAGCAAGCCAATAGGTATAGGTAATAGCCAATAGGGCAAATAAAATGACTTTTAAAATATAATCAATCTCTTGGAAGCCAGGGAAAGACAACAATAAATAAATAGACAACATATAGAACAAAGAAAATAAAGAAAACAACATAATAATAGATTTAATTTCAGTATAATAAAGAAGTAAATTAATTATAAATGTGCTTAAAATATCAAAATAAAAGACAAAGATTGGTAGATTGAATAGAGATCCAAGAATAAATTATATACTGACTTCCAGAAAATTGCTTTAATTATAAATTGGTCAAAAGTTAAAGAATAGTTTTACACAATTTTTAAAAGAAATGGAAAATACTATACCTTAAAATCATTAATTTAAAAATAGGATGTAGCTATACAAGGTATGTTAAATGAAAAAAGTCAGGAAAATTTTAAAATAACAAATGAATTAGCTCACCAAGATGACATAATCATCTTAAACATGCATGTGTCTAGTAACAAAGCTTTGAAACACACCTAGCAAAACTAAGAATTGAAAAAAAAGATATATCAACAATTTGAGAGTGAGATTTTAACAAATTTTTTTAGTAGTTGAGAGAACATTTCTAGAAAAAATATAAATAGATTTTTATTATCAACCATTTTTTCTAATTGACTGTTATTATACCCAAGCGAGAAGAGTATACATTCTTTACAAATGCAAATGGACTATTCATCAAGGTAAAACATGTGGTTCAATTAGGTTTAGAAGACTTAAATTATCCATAGTGTACTCTTTGGCTACAGTGGAATAACAATAGAAATCAGTAAATTAGAGATTGCTAAAATCTACGAATACTTGAAAATTTAAAAATATGCTTCTAGGAGAGACTTCTGCTTCTGGGAAGATGGAGTAAACATACATTTTCTTCTTCCTCTGACTAAGTACAACTAAAATGGGACATTACCTATAAAACTACATATATGAAGATATATGGGGAGTAACTGTATTGTCTGGCATTGGGGCAAGAACTCCAGGGAGGCTTTCTCCCACAGGTGTCATTATTCCTATGCTGAGACCTCTCCCATTGTAGAGCTGACTGGCAGCTGTATCTGAGTTTCCATCAGCCTAGCTCACACTGTAGGCTCTGCCCTGATGATTGCATGAGACTCCGCCCCATCCAATTTGCAGCGCCACCCATGCTGTTTGCAGCAGCTTTTCCATATGAATGACCTTTCCTGGCTCAAACTTCAGACTTTTCTAAAATATCTCAAACAAGCAGCAGCTGGCATCAGCATGCCCCAAACCTATCAGTAAGAAGCCCAAGACCTGTCACTAGCACCAGCCTGTCTTGCTTCACAACTTGGCCTCTCCTGGGCACTTCCACGCCCAATACAAGTAGCAACCATCTGTAGATCTCTCTGTGGCTCTTGCTGGGTGGCCCCAGGCTGTGGCTGACTTTGCACCTTCCAGGAAGCCCCAGAACCAGTGCATGTGGTGGACAGCTTCAGACCATACCAGATTACAACTCTACACATCTACAAGTGACATATTCAGGGGCAATTCAGGGAGCACAAAAGCCCCAACTGAAGCAATTCCTGCTCCATAGGGGTGTCTCCTTCACAGCAGCTCTTCCACTGTAGTCGTAGGTGGTCCTCACAGCCAATTGGCCTGGCAATCATTTCCTCCTAGTGGCTACAACAGCAATTAAGGCTCAACTACAACAAGACTGTGCACACAGCCCATACAGGGGCACACTTAGAGAGGGCAGCTCAGATGACTGGGGAGGCTGAACTACTGGGCCCTCCAGGACACCTAATACACAAGACTGCTCTACCAATTCCAGGAAACATAGTAGCTCTACCTAATACATAGAAACAAATACAGGGAAACAGCAAAAATGTGGAGACACAGAAACATGTCTCAAATGAAACAAATGGAAGCAAGCAAACTACTGGATATAGACTTCAAAACAATGTTTATAGGTTGTTCAAGGATCTTAATGAGAGCTTCAAGAGACTTCTGAGAACTTGAGGGACTTAGTGAGACTTTCAAGGATTTTAGTGATAATTTCAAAAACATGAAAAAGAACCAGTCAGAAACTAAGCATATACTAACTGAAATAAAGAAACATTTATAGGGATTCAACAGTAGAGTAGAGGATTCTGAGAATCAATTCGATGATTTGGAATATGAGGAAGCAAAAAGTACCCACTCAAAAGAGCAAAAAGAAAAAAGAATCCAAAAATATGAAGATAGTGTAAGGAGTATCTGGGACAACTTCAAGTGTACCAACATTCACATTATGGGGGTGCCAGAAGGAGAGAGAGAGAGTAAGATATTGAAAACCTATTTGGCCGAAACCGGTTTGGCTCAGTGGATAGAGCATCGGCCTGCGGACTGAAGGGTCCCAGGTTCGATTCCGGTCAAGGGCATGTACCTGGGTTGCGGGAATATCCCCAGTAGGAGATGTGCAGGAGGCAGCTGATCGATGTTTCTCTTTCATTGATGTTTCTGACTATCTCTCTCCCTTCCTCTCTGTAAAAAATCAATAAAATATATTTTTAAAAAAAGAAAAGAAAAGAAAACCTATTTGAAGAAATAATGACAGAAAACTTCCCCTACTTGATGAAATAAATAGACTTATGAGTCCAGGAAGTACAGAGAGTCCCAAACAAGAGGAAACCAAAGAGGCGCACCTCAAGACAAGAAATAATTAAAATGCCAAGGGTTAAAGACAAAGAGAGAATCTTAAAAGCAACAAGAGAAAAGCAGTTAGTTACCTACAAGGGAGTGCCCATGCAACTATAAACTGATTTCTCAACAGAAACTTTGCAGGCCAGAAGGAAGTGGTGAGAAATAATCAAAGTGATGAATAGCAAGGACCTACAACCAAGATTACTCTCCCCAGCAAAGCTATGATTTAGAATCAAAGGTCAGATAGTTTCACAGATAAGAAAAAGCTAAAGGAGTTCATCACCACCAAACCAGTATTACATGAAATGTTGAAGAGTAAGAAGAAGAATAAAAAATAAAAAAATATGAATAAAATGGCAATAAATACATATCTACAACATTTGAATCTAAAAATCAAAATAAATGAACAAGAAATCTAATTTAAAAAATAAACGATGAATAAAATAGAATTAGAGGCATGGAAACATGGAACAGACTGAGGAATCTCAGAGGGAAGGGGGTGGGATGGAAGAGATTAACCAAAGATCTTATATGCATATATGCATTACCTATGGACACAGACAGTAGGGTGGTAAATGCCGGGGATGAACTGGGTGGAGGGGGGCAAAAGGGGGTAAAAAGAGAGACATCTGTAATACTCTCAACAGTAAAGATGAAAAATAAAAGGAGAAAGCAGACAGGATAGTACCGCAGAAACAAAGAATAGCATGAGGATGAGTAACCTGGGTTTTGTTTTTGTCTCATATATATCAGTCTTCAAACTGAAGAAGTCATAAAACTGAAAATGTTAATGAGTACAGACAAAAAAAAAAAGCTCCAACAAATGGCTTTCTCTGTCAAAAATACTTGGTAAGGAGCAACCTAGCAAGACACAAAACTTTTATATAATAATCATTCGAATCCATACAAACACTACATATATATAATAGTACTCTAGATGTTACATAATATATGCATAACTTATTACAGTATACTAGTGTTATTATTTTACCAGTTCAAGTGAAATATATACATTTTGTTTGTTTACATCTTTACTCTCCCCAATTTATAATTTTAACTATTCTACATAAATTGGAATAAAATCAATCAGTATTATAATTTTTATGCAATGTCAATAATTCAGAGAACTTATGAGAAACAAAAGTTATATTTGCTGATTTTTTGCTGACTCTTTTCTTTCTTCCTCCCTGATAGTACATGTTTGCTTCATTTTCTGCTTGCTTTCTTTTTAGAGAAATTTCTTTATCCATTTTTTTTGGATTAAGTCTGCTGGTGACACATTCACTTAGTTTTCAATAATGTGAAAATGCCTTGATTTCCCTTCCATTCCAGAAGGATATTTTACTGAGTATAGGATTCTGAGTTGACAGTTCTTTTCTTCCAGTACTTGAAAAATACTGTACCCTTCCTACTGGCTTCCATTATTTCTAAAGAAAAAGACCTCTCCTCCTAACCATCTTTCCTCTATGTCATTTAGGATATCATTTCTGAAGTTTAATGATAATATATATTGGCAGCATGGATATCTTAAGGTTTGTTGTTTATTCAGCTTCTTAAATGTGTATGTTCATGTCTCTTCCAAAATTTGACTTTTCCTCTAGTATTACTTGAAGTTAAATGTCTGTCCCAGTCTTTTTTCTTGTTCTCCCAGGATTCTGATTACACAGAATTTAGATTGTTTGATGTAATCTCACAATGGCAATAAAATTGACAAACATTGAGCAAGGCTGAAAAACAGAAAGAAAAATAATTCTCAATACCAGATATGAACATGGATAACAATACAGACACTGAAGACATTAAACAGATAGAAACAAGTACTGTGAATAGCTAAAACACATGAATTTGATACTAGACAAAATTGACCTGTTCTTTGTAAAACTCTACCACAACTTACCTAAAATAAAATAGATAATTTCAATAACTCTATAGCAATAAAGGGAAAAGATTTCTAATTTGAAACTTTCTGAAAAATATATCTCCAGGTCCAGATGGCTTCTATGAAGAATTCTAGCAAACTTTTAGGAAAGAATTAATACAAATTCTATTCTAAGTTTTTCAGATTTTTAAAGATGAAGAAACATGTCTTAATTTATTTTTGAAACATTATTTTGAAAATAAAGTTTATTTTAATTTATATTGTCTTAATTTATATTTGAAAATTTATTTTGTTATCCTAATACATTATACCACACAAAGCAGGCTCTCCTACAAAGCTTTACTGAGTAATATCACTTATTAGTATAGAAACAAAAAATCTTTTACAGAATATTAACAATATAATTCAGCATTATATAAAAACTAGAGGCCCAGTGCACAAAAATTTGTGCACTCAGGTGGATCCCTCAGCCTGGCCTCTGCCCTCTCCCAGTCTGGGACCCCTCGGGGGATGACCACCTGCTGGCTTAGGCCCGCTCGCCGGGGGATTGGGCCTAAGCTGACAGTCACACATCCCTCTGGCATCCCAGGAGCCCTCAGGGGATGTCCACTCGCCAGCGGGGAGCAGACCTAAGCTGCAGTTGGACATCCTTAGTGCTGCTGAGAAGGCGGGCAAGGCTCCCACCACCACCGCTGTACTGCAGCTGTCAGCCTGGCTTGTGGCTGAGCAGAGCTCCCACTGTGGGAGTGCACTGACCACCAGGGAGCAGCTCCTGCATTGAGCGTCTTCCCCCTGGTGGTCAGTGTGTGTCATAGTGACCAGTCATTCCCAGTCGTTCTGCTGTTAGGGTCAATTTGCATATTACCCTTTTATTATATAGGATAGAAGCTTGGTGCATGGGTGGGGCTGGCTGGTTTTCCCTGCAGGGTGTCCTGGATCAAGGTAGGGGGTCTTGCTGGGGTGCCTGGCCAGCCTGGGTGAGGGGCTGATGGCTGTTTGCAGGTTGGCCACAGCCCCGTCAGGGTAGGGGTCTCTGCTGGGGTACCTGGCCTGCCTGGGTAAGGGGCTGAGGGCTGTTTGCAGGCTGGTCACACCCCCTTAAGGGTGGGGGGTCCTGCTGGGGTGCCTGGCCAGCCTGGGTGAACGGCTGATGGCTGTTTGCAGACTGGCCAAGCCCCCCAGTGGTTACCTTCACCCCATGAGGGTGTGGCAAGCCTGGGTGAATGGCTGATGGCTGTTGTAGGCTGTCCAAGCCCCCCAGTGGGGACCATCGCCCCATGAGGGT
Organism: Myotis nattereri; assembly: GCF_964212035.1. Classification (NCBI taxonomy): domain Eukaryota; kingdom Metazoa; phylum Chordata; class Mammalia; order Chiroptera; family Vespertilionidae; genus Myotis; species Myotis nattereri. Next base: position 82,428,532 of record NC_138075.1, read on the forward strand.
GTGGCCATCCTGCTTGAGGGGTTGATGGCTGTTTTCAGGCTGGTTAGGGCCTCCAGCCACCCAAGCTCCCAGTGGAGGCTGGCTGGAAGCAGGTATCTGGGATTTATTTATCTTCTATAATTGAAACTTTGTTGCCTTGAGCAGAGGCCACAGCTAGCCTGAGTGGACAGGAAGCTTGGCTTCCTCTATTGCCGGGGCAACCAAGCCTCCTGCTTGCTCCAGCTCTGTTGCTGCCTGCCGCCATCTTGGTTGGGTTAATTTGCATATAGTAGCTCTGATAGGCCTGTGGGCGTGGCTTGGGCATAGTGGAGGTGCAGTCAATTTACATGTTTCTCTTTTATTAGATTAGATTATACAACAGGACCCAGTGGGGCTATTCTAAGCATCCGTGGCCGGTTTTGTATTTAAAAATTATTTAATTTTATCTACCTTAATAATAGAGATAAAAAAGAAAATCACATGGTTATATTGATCTAGGAAGAAAAACATGAAAAAATTCAACACCCATTTATGATAAAACTTTCAGAAAAATAGGGATAGAAGTGAATTCCCTCAAGTTGATGAACAGCTTCCACAAAAAACCTACAGTTTATAGTATATTTAACAGTGAAAGACTGACCAACAGACCAGTAATTTCAGCATAATCAGGAGAAGCACAAAGATGACCAGGCATGTAGGAACCACTGACACTGAGCAGTTTTGAGGTCCCCTTTAACTCTATGGAATAAAAACACTGTAAATGACTGTCTCTCTATAATTTTTTCTTTATTGATTAAGGTATTACATATGTGTCCTTATCCCTCCATTGCCCCCACCCACCCAGCTTGTGTCCTCACAGCCCCCCCATGTCTGTGTCCATTGGTTATGCTTATATGCATGCATACAAGTCCTTTGGTTGATCTCTCCTCCTTTCCCCCACCCTCGCCTGCCTTCCCTCTGAGGTTTGATGGTCTGATTGATGCTTCTCTGTCTCTGGATATGTTTTTGTTCTTCAATTTATGTTGTTAATAATAATCCACAAATGAGTGTGACCATGTGATATTTATCTTTCTCTGACTGACTTATTTTGCTTAGCATAATGCTCTCCAGGTCCATCCATGCTGTTGCAAATGGTAGGAGTTCCTTCCTTTTTGTAGCAGAGTAATATTCCATTGTGTAGATGTACCACCATTTTCTAATCCACTCATCTGCTGATGGGCACTTAGGCTGTTTCCAAACCTTAGCTATATGTTGAGACTAATAGGGGTGATGCCGAATTTTGAGACACTGAACCCTTCACCAGTAAAAACTCTGAAAAATCATGCAAAAGAAACTGTTTTAATTAGTTGTGGTAGGGAGTTGTATTAGTATCCTATAGCTGCTGTAACAACTTACCAAAATCGTAGTGGTTGAAAACAGCTCAGTTTTATTACCTTAGGTTTCTGGAGGTCAGAAATGCAACCTGAGTCTTACTAGGCTAAAATCAAGGCAGTGGTGGAGCTATGTTGTTCCCCAAGGCTACAGGAGGTGACTTGTTCTTGCCCTTTTTAGCTTCTAGAGGGCACTTCATTTGTTGCCTCAGGGCCCCTTCCTTCATCTTAAAATCTAACAGAGTAAAACAGCTTTAAATCTCTCTCTTTCACTCTAGCCCTCTGCCTCCCTTTTATATGATCTTTGTGATCTCATAGGATTCACTGGGAAAAAAACAGGATAATCTCTCCCAGGCAAGATATTTAATTTAATACATATGCAAAGTCCCTTCTGAGATGTATAATAACATTATTACAGGTTATAGAAATTGAAATATATTTGAAGGAAGGGCATTACAATGCTACCCCAAAAGTTGAAGTTGAAATAGATCAAATATATACAAAGGATAAAATTTATCACATTGGACCTAAATTTCACATTATTTGCTTATTTTTCTTTTCTTTTTCTTTTTCTTTTTTTCTTTTTTTGCTGTACAAAGACGGCTTATATTTTATTTTCTATATATAATATTTAATCAAGAATCACATTGGTTAATACTTTAACATCTGTAAAAGTAAGGATATATCTTACAATTGCTTCTTTTTTTTTTATTAGTTAAGGTATTACAAATGTGTCCTCATCCCCCCCCCCATTAACTCCCAACCTCCCCCCCCCCGCCCCTCACACTCATGCTCCCATCCCCCTGTTGTCCATGTCCATTGGTTTGGCTTATAGACATGTATACAAGTCCTTCGGTTGATCTCTTCCCCTTACCCCCGCCCTCCCCTACTTTCCTTCTGGGGATTGATAGCCTGATCGCTGTTTCTCTTTTTCATTTTACCAAAGAGGAGGCAAATCTTTTAGAATAGAGAAACTACATATTTCTCAGCATATCTGAGAATACAAATTTTCTCATTCTAAGTTTACTAAGAAGCAAAAAAATAACAACAGAGCCCCATAATTTATTTTCTGTTTTGTACAATATCCCTGGCTTATATAATGTCACTAAAATATGATAATTACACAGACACACTCACACACACACACACACACACACACACACACACACCATGAGACTGAAGATTAGTCTAGATCAGTGGTTCTCAACCTTCTGGCTCTTTAAATACAGTTTCTCATGTTGTGACCCAACCATAAAATTATTTTCGTTGCTACTTCATAACTGTAATGTTGCTACTGTTATGAGTCCTAATGTAAATATCTGATATGCAGGATGGTCTTAGGTGACCCCTGTGAAAGGGTCGTTAGACCGCCAAAGGGGTCGCGACCCACAGATGGAGAACCACTGGTCTAGATGGAGTTTAGGGTTGAAATTATGTTTCAGAAAAATTTTCATAAGCATTACAAGGTTACAGAATAATGAGGGCATTGGTTTTCATCAGATTCATTCATTCTACAAGTATATGTTAGGAACCTACTTTGTTGAAAATTGGCTAGATGACACAGAGATACATGAGTAACTAAAGCACATGTCTGATATTATAGTGCATTTAAATCAACAAGAAATCTCAGTAAATATATCACCAGGTAACAATAGTTGAGTGTATCAGGGGAAGTTAAAAGTTTAGTGCATCAGGGGAAGTTAAAAGTTTCAGGCAAAGGATAGATTACTTTGTAGGAGTAGTAATTGTCAAGATTATGCAAGAAGATCACGTACATCAAGATGATATGATTATTGCAAGGATGTGAGTCAGACGATTAAAACCCCAGGCTCCTTTTACATTTTCTGATAGTTATGTCTGCACAGTGTTGTGAAATAGAAATCACAAAGTTTTTTTCCCCAGTATTGTTTGCTAAAATTTCTTGGAGCCCTAGCTGGTTGGGCTCAGTGGTTGAAGCATCAGCCTGCATACTGAAGGGTCCCAGGTTTGATTCCCATTAAGGGCTTAACCCTTGTTGCAGTCTGGATCCCTGGCCCTGGTCAGGGCACGTGTGGGAGGCAACCAGTTGATGAGTCTCTTTCACATAGATGTTTCTCTCTGTGTGTCTCTCCCTCTCCCTTCCACTCTCTAAAAATCAATGGAGAAAATATTCTTGGGTGAGTATTAACCAAAAAAATTATTTTTCTTTGAAAAACTACTGGATAATTCTTTTTTTTTTTTTTTTACTGAACAAAGCATACTTTTAATCTGAAGGTGGCAATTTAACAACCATATGCTTTCTAGAAACATAGTTGTTGCTATATTAATTTCAAATAGATAACCAAGTACAATACAATATCCATTGTTCTATTTTTTTTCTCATTAAAAATATCTCAGTTGAAGTAGCTAGGTGCACTGCTCAAAACATATACACTTTTTACATTCTCCAGCAGCAAAATTTGATCATGTGATAGCTTTGTAACCAATAATATGAAAGTGGAATTCTGTAAGAGGCTTCAGGCGGAGTTTTAATGCCTCACTGATAAGTTACACAAAATTTCCCATTTTCCTTCTGTCTGCTTGGAATACAGGCTGCTAGCTATAGAAGCATCTCTCCACTAGAGGAAAGATTAAACCCTCTTTTCTGTTGAAGCCACTGATATCTGGACTTTTTGTTATTTGCAACACAGGTATTCCTAATGCAATACTTGCAAGTTGTGTTTTAAGTTGTGAAATATTTTGTATATTTAAAAAAAATCTACTGCTGGTGTACTCAATTTTTGAAATAAGTTCAACACTACTGTTGTGTTTAGTAGATAATCTTCAGCTGTTTTTTTTTCCTATTAATTCTCTATATTTAAAAAATATTGAATCTTCTGAACTGATGCTCTGGGCATGCTTTAGGCATCTTGTTTTAAAATAGGGGCTAAGACTCTGTCTGGATAATCTCCTGATAGTTCAAGGGAGTTTGGGGAAACCATCCTTAATTATGATGCATTATACCAGTCATTATTTCAGAGAAAATCCTGAATTAAAAATCTTAAATAAAAAGTTTAGATAGTCTTTAGCCCTAAAGAAATGGAGAAATAATGGAAGACCTTTCCTTACAATATGTACAATTCTAGGTTTGTTTCTCAATGAAGTAAAATGATTATATAGATGATTAATTGACTCTTTAACCACCCTATCTTGATCCCTGAGTTCCTCTTTTATTCTCCGGAATGCCATCTTGCCTTCTTCCACATTTCCCAAGATTTAAAAATACTTGTTACTGTTTCCTTTACTGCAAGGTATTTTTAGCTTCTCTTCCTGAGTGCCTTCCACATCTCTTTATTATAAACAAACTGGATATTACTTAACAATGGGTTGTTTTTAAAAAGATGGTTCAAGGATAGAAGTAACAGGTTCTCAATTAATTTTAAAATAAAAAATGTTGAGTCAAGATTTATGATTCTAAAATCCTTATGAAAATGGATAGAAGTTATGATGGTATGCAGACATAAGAACAGAGTAATACAAAAGGTCAGTTTACAAATAAGATACACATGACTCTGAGATCTCATTCAATATCAAATCTTACTAATAATTTCAAAGACAAGGAAAACTGTGAAGCACAGAAGAGGCGTGAAGTAATCCAAGATTGTCAACAACACTCCTCACATCCTACGTTTTTTATTTTGCACTGTGTCTGGCATAGATTTAAGATATGCACCCTAAACTATTCTTGAAGGGTACCACTTACACAACAGGGAAATTTGCGAGTTATGAGATATTTCCATTTATACCCTGAACATTATCTATCCTACATGACATTTTCTAAAGAGATATACCATGGTTAAGCAATTGAGATGGAGCAGGTACAGCACGTGTTTGGGTGAAAATGCGTTCCCCAATTTTATGCATCAAAACCTTAACCTGCAATATCCTTGAATGTGATTATGTTTGGAGATAAGGCCTTTAAAATGCTACTTAATTTAAAATGAAATTAAGATAAAATCGGTGCCACTAAGGTAGCTTTAATGCAATCTGATGTGTTCTCATAAGAAGAGGAAATTTGGACACACAGACACCAGGCATACAGGCAGACATAGAAATGGCAATGCAGAGAAAAGGCAGCCATCTGCAGGCTGAGGAGAGAGGACTTGGGAGAAACCAAACCTGCACAACCTTGATCTTGGACTTCTAGTCTCCAGAACTCTGAAAAAAATAAATTTCTGTTAAGCCACCCAGTCTGTGGTATTTTGTTATAGCAGTCCTAGAACATTGATAAAGCCTTCTAAAATATTCTAAACACAAGGGCTTGCCCCCTAGAAAATGTCAGTATGTATTTTGCAGAAGGCCAGACATTCATGTGTTTACGAGATAGTTTGAGTAGAACATCTTTCTGTAACAGACATCTAGATAGATGGAAAAAATAGATTGTAGGTCTGTTCTTAACTCGATCCTTCCATAAACACTGAAGTTCCACTTGGTGTATCCAAAGACATTATCACATAGGCATACGTGAGGGAATATGTTAGAGTAATATTTTTGCACTGAGATTTATTGTAGCAGATTGTAGATCATTAACAAGTGTACAGTTAGCTTTAAAGGACATGCATCATGGAACACTAGGCAGCAGTTAAAGTAACAGACTAGATATGGGTAAGGCGACATGTATGTTATCTTCATAGTGGGGAAAATAATTATTTTGAAATTAATGATGTTTCCATTATGTAAATTAAAATACAAGCACTGAATATAAATTCCATTTTTAAAAGAATCACTTCCATATTCAACATTATAGAGTTGTGTGCATGTAGGGTATGGGAGAGGGAAATGCAAGTAGGGAATACAACTAAGGTGAATAATAACAATAATAAATGGGAGAGTTTTCTGACAGACCAGTGATGATGATGTGCCATGAACTGAGGAGAGAGTATTATTTGCTCAACACACACACACACACACACACACACACACACAAATAAATAAATTAAATTAAATTAAATTAAATTCAAACAGAGAAAATCCTGAATTAAAAATCTTAAATAAAAAATTTAGATAGTCACAAATACAAAGACACACACTATATAGTACACACTATACTAAAGTGAAGCAGCCTAAAGAATAGGACAGAAAATGTAATTCATTTCAGAAAGCTTATTGTATAAAAAGAAAAGAAGTCCAATAAAATACTATGAATAAATAGAAAATAAAATAAAGACCTCAGAGCTGCTACACATTAAAAAACATGTATTAAACATGACTTTAGTGGTTGAAAATCTCATAGCAATGGAAAGGAAGAAAACAATGAGGAAACTGCCTCAAATTTCATACATAAAATTTAAAGATTTTAGTGACTTACCTGCTATTTATACAGGGTGGTACAAAAATAGGTTTACAATTTATATGAAAAATAATACAATAATTAATAAATAACAATACAAGAATAAACTCTGGGAGAAACCAAGATAGTGGCATAGGTAAACACCAGAAATTGCTGCCTCCCACAACAAATTCAAAAATACAACTAAAAGACAAAACGGACATCATCCAGAACCACAGGAAGGCTGGCTGAGTGGAAATTCTAAACTAGAAGGAAAGAGAAAAGCACACTGATACTCAGAGGAGGTGCAGAAGTGCAGAGGTATGGAGGTGCACGCGGCAAGGGCTGGCAACTGAGGACGCCGCTGTCTTTTTGAATCGGAGGGAGTCACAAGCTCCTGACTGCTCTGAACACCAGTTCCGGGAAGTCTCTGGGGACCAGACTCATACAGGGAGAAACTGGACTGTCTGGCAGTGGGCAGAACTCGGAACTCAAGGGCAGCTTTCTCTCAAAGGTGCTTGCAGTGATTACCAGGACACTGAGTCGCGGGGCCCCTTAGGGCAGGGTTGAGGATTATCCATAGCTGCTTGCTCCGCCCTGTTGATTCCCTGAGACCCCGCCCCACCCAAGCTGCAGCAGAGGCTTTTGCATATGAATGCCCTGGCCCTTTGCAATCTGAAAATTACCTAACAAACTGCAGCTGGGCCAGACAGACCCAGAACTTCCAAGAGAAGGCCCAAGACCCCACAGCAGCTTGCATTGCTTCACAGCTGGGCCTCATCTGGGCACCTCCAAACCCCAAACAAGGAAGGGGAATCTGCAGATTTCTTCATAGCTCCTGCTGGGTAGCCTCAGGAAGAGGCTAAATTAGCACCTCCTTAGATCCAAGAGCCAGTGTACCCAGTGGTCAGAGTGGGACCATCCAATTACAACTCCTCAGATCCATAAGGGACACACTCAGGGGGTAGAGTCAGAGAGCACCAAAGCCCCACTGAAGCAAGTATCGCCCCAGACGGGTGTCTCCAGCACAGAAGTTCTCCCACTGCAGACACAGCTGATTCTCACAGGCAATTGGCCTGGAGGTCAATTCCTTCCAGTGATACCTACAACAATCAAGGCTTAACTACAACAAGACTGTGCACAAAGTCCACAAAGGGGTGCACCAAGAGTGTCCACCTCAGGTAATTGGGGAGGCTGATGCACTGGACCCTATAGGACACCTAACACACAAAGCCTCTCTACCAACACTGGGAAGCATAAAAAATGCGGAGACAAAGAAATAGGTCACAAATGACAGAAGTGGAGGAAAGCAAACGACTGGATATAGAGTACAAAACCACACTTTTAAGGTTTTTCAAGAACTTTCTAGAAACCACTGATAAATTTAGTAAGACCCTCAAAAAGTCTGGTGAGACCGCCGGTAAATGTAGTGAGACCCTCGAGAAATCTAGTGAGACCCTCGAGGTTATGAAAAAGGACCAACTAGAAATTAAGCATACACTGCCTGAAATAAAGGATATTATGCAGGTTCCAACAGCAGACTAGAGGATCGCAAGAATCAAGTCAAAGATTTGAAATACGAAGAAGTAAAAAACACCCAACCAGAAAAGCAAAATGAAAAAAGAATCCAAAAATACAAAGATAATGTAAGAAGCTTCTGGGACAGCTTCAAGTGTACCAACATACAAATTATAGGGGTGCCAGAAGAAGAGAGAGAGCAAGATATTGAAAACCTATTTGAAGAAATAATGACAGAAAACTTCCCCTACTGGTGAAAGAAATAGACTTACAAGTCCAGGAAGCACAGAGAACCCCAAACAAAAGGAATCCAAAGAGGACCACACCAAGACACATCGTATTTAAAATGCCAAGAGCAAAAGACAAAGAGAGAATCTTAAAAGCAGCAAGAGAAAGACAGTCATTCACTTACAAGGGAGTACCCATACGACTGACTGTCAGCTGATTTCTCAACAGAAACCATGCAGGCCAGAAGGGAGTGGCAAGAAATATTCAAAGTGATGAATACCAAGAACCTACAACCAAGATTACTTTCTCCAGCAAAGCTATCATTCAGTATTGAAGATCAGATAAAGAGCTTCACAGATAAGGAAAAGCTAAAGGAGTTCATCACCACCAAACCAGGATTATATGAAATGCTGAAAGGTATCCTTTAAGAAGAGGAAGAAGAAAAAGGTAAAGATACAAATTATGAACAACAAATACACATCTATCAAAAAATGAATCTAAAAATCAAGTGAATAAATAATCTGATGAATAGAATAAACTGGTGACTATAATAGAATCAGGGACAATGAAAGGGAGTGGACTGACTATTCTTGTGGGGGAAAGGGGTGTGGGGGATGCGGGAAAAGACTGGACAAAAGTTGTGCACCTATGGATGAGGACAGTGTGGGGGAGGGAGGGCGGCGCGGTGGGGAGGGGAGAACCGGTTGGAGGGGAGCTATGGGGGGAAAAAAGAGGAACAACTGTAATAATCTGAACAATAAAGATTTAATTAAAAAAAAGAAAAGAATAAACTCTGTGTTTCAAATACAACTGTAAACCTACATTTATCCCACCTGGAGAGGAATATAAGAGAAGTCAGAGATGGTACTGAGGTAAAAATAAGAAAAACATAAAAAAGTATAAGCAGTAAAAAAAAGCAATTCTTATTCTGGTCAGTGTGAGGCACTGGTTCGAGTGTGGGCCAGTGAACTGAGGATTGCGGTTATAATTCCCAGTCAAGGGCATGTACCTGGCTTGCAGGTTCCATCTCTGGACCTTGTGGAGGCTCATGCAAGAGGTAACCAATCGATGTGTCTCTCTCACATCAAATGTTTCTCTCTCTCTCTCTCTCTCCCCCCCCCCCATTCGTCCCCCTTCCTCCATCCCTCCCTTTCACTCCACTCTGAAAATCAATGGAAAAAATATCCTCCAGGGAGGAATAACAACAGTAAAAAAGAGCAAATCTTTTCATTACCTTCTTATAAATTTACTAGGGGTCCGTGCATGAATTCATGCACCTGGAAAGGAACTGTAGGCCGCGAAGCTGCTGTGGGCGCAGGAATGGGTCTCGGCCCATCCTCCACACCCCTGCCTGTCCCCTGCCACTATGGCTCCCTGTCCCCTGTCTGCCAGCAGCCCCACTCCCACTACCGCTGCTCCCACATGCTAACAGCATCAGCCCTGCTCACACCCGCTGATGTTGCGTAGCGATTGGGGCCGGCACTATCAGTGGGCATGAGCAGTGGCTGCTACCCCAATTGCCCCTCAGGAGCAGGGGGAAGTCATTGGGGCCAGTAGCCGCCACTTGCACCCACTAAAGGCACCAAGCAGTCAGACCAGCACCGGGTGCCAGCAGCAGGTGCGAGTGGGGCCAGCGCTGGCAGCAGGTGGGAGCGCCCAGCAGGACTGTGACGCGTGGGAGCAAAGAATTTTCAGTAACCACCAGAGGCTCATCCTGATGACAGTGACCAGCACCCCGCACATGCCCCCTGGTGGTCATCACATGTTATAGCGACCAGTTGATCAGTTGCTCGATTGTTCCTCCATTCAATCTATTTGCATATTAGGGATGTGTATATATATATATATATATATATATATATATATATATATATATATATATATTTTTTTTTTTTTCTTCTTCTTCTTTATCTTGCCCACAAAGCTACATACACTATGAGGGCAGAGATCTTGTCCACCTCATTCATCTCAGTACCCAAGCATGGAGGCCAGTGTTGATCTGTGCTGAAACAGTGGATATCTAATAATGGAGGTATGTTTTGGGATGGAGAGCAATATAAAGAGGACAGTTTCACAAACTGGAATGGAAATTCTCTGCAGGCATTTGGGGTGTTAGAAAAGCTTCATCTTCCTAGACCACTTGTTTAACTTACTCTTTTAAATGTGACCAGGGGAGGATATGATGAACACATTCTTGTTCCTTATGTTCTGTGATTAATAGAAAGCATGGTCTCCATTCTTGTGTTTCCCTCATGCCAAAGAATAATGTATACAATTAGACATATTATAATTTTAAAATCACCTTAATCTGTATAACCTTACATGGTTGATTCAGAATGCATGACCTTTTAGATTCTAAGTTTTCTGTTGAAATACTCACAATATGAGTGGCGATGAAAGGTGATGATCTGTACATACATATGAGTGCAATCCTTCCAGTTACTTGGAATTAAAGTTCTTTCACAAGCAGTGTTCCTCCCTGTCTATTTAAGATTGACAAGGACATCTTTACTCATATGGAGATAGATGCCCGTAACTGACTTCCACAGTCATGTGGTTTTAACACAAAAGATCAACTTTTGTGGATTTCTTTTTCACTTCCCCTGTGATGGCTGCTTGGAGAGAATAGGGAGAATGTGGAGAGTAGCATTAATTCCACAACATAAAATAAATTATTTCTGCGTAATTATTCTGTGTTAGAATATTTAAAAAACCTCCCAGTTACAATGACAAATTCACTGATACACAGTTATAAGCCTCTGGCCATTACATAGTTTTGTTACCATGGCTATGGTTTTCTCTGGTGTATTCCAGATGCACACACACACACACACACACGTATTATGAGACAGCATGTCTACTGGTTAGAGACTAGGCACAGCGGTCAGAGTTTTTTTTTGGATTAGAATCTGAGTACTATTATTTATTCATTATTTCATCTGTGAATATGATAACTAACTTTTCTATTCTTCATATTTCTCTGTAAATATTAATAAAATATGTATAGAAAAATATATTTATAAATATCAATATAATTCATATATGTAAAGTCCTGCCACAAGTTTCTGGCATAGTGTAAGAAATACCAGTAAATAATGTATGCTAGTAAATAATGTATGCTAATATGATGTTTGTGTTTTGTGTATGCATATATCTGTCTATATCCATCTATGTATGTATACATAAAGATGATATAATTGCATATTTCTAACTTTGAATTTGGCAAAATTAAGTGGAAGCCTTGAGTTAAATTTCACTGAGGTTTAAACTGAAACATTTCCTTCATTCTATTTAATTACATCAGCTTCTCTTTATAAATTTTACTTTCAATGTATGAAAGTGTACAGATATCCATATATTATAAGCAAATAAAAGCTTTAGGTAAAAAATTTCTTTAGCCACTGAGAGAAAATGCTCCTGGCTTCATATCCTATATAATAAAGAGGTAATATGCAAATTGACTATCACGCCCTCACAAGATGGCTGCCTACGACCAGGCTGGCAGGGGGGTTAGTGAGGGACGACCAAATGACTGAACAAGCAGGCTGCGGGGGTGACCAGACTGGTGGAGGGCTGTGAGGGGCAACCAGGCCGGCAGTGGGGGCAGTTGGGGATGACAAGGTTGGCAGTGAGGGCAGTTGGGGATGACAAGACCAGCAGGGAGGGCAGTTGGGGGCAACCAGGCCAGCAGGGGGGGGGGCAGTTATGGGTGACCAAGCTGACAGAGGGATGCAGTTGGGGGCAACCAGGCCGGCGGGGGAAAGTTGGGGATGATTCGGATGGTGGTGGGGGGCAGTGAGGGGCAACTAGGTCAGTGGGGGGGGCAGTTGGGGGCAACAGGCCAGCAGGGGGGACGTTAGGGGAGACCAGGCCAGCAGAGGGGGGAAGTTGGGGGTGACCAGGCCAGCAGTGAGGGGGCAGTTGGAAGCAACCTGGCCAGCAACGGGGGAGAGTTAGGGGCAACCAGGCCAGCAGGGAAAGCAGTTAGGTGCGATCAGGCCAGCAGGCAGGGGCAGCGAGGGGCAATCAGGCAGGCAGGCAGGTGAGCAATTAAGAGCCAGCAGTCCAGGATTGTGAGAGGGATAGCTGACTGCCGGTTTAGGCCTGATCCCAGGGATTAGACATCTCCTGAGGGGTCCTGGATTGGAGAGGGTACAGGCTGGGCTGAGTGGACTCGCCCCCCTCCCTTCCCATGCACGAATTTTGTGCAACAGGCCTCTAGTACCTTATAATGAGGGTGATCATATCATCCAAACTAAGGCAGTTTAATAGGAAAAGGCAAGTACTTTTAATAATCACTGAGGCAAACCAGGGAGGATTATCACTCTACAGAAAACCTAAGAAAATTCCGTAAATGAGAAGCACACCTTTTGCATGTTCCAGGGACAAAAGGATTAAAAACAGTGGCACCAACTTCTCTTGGTGAAATAGTGTCATCTATTTATGCTATGTGCACAGCTCAGGTTGAATTTGTAACTCGGGTTGCATTGTCAATTTTTCATTTTCAGATTTTTGTTATTATTATACATAATGCCTTGTGTCTCACAGTTAAAAACAATTGCTCTAAAGTTCCAAGTGCTGCTCAAGTACAGCTGCCAGGATTTAGTGTGGATCACATTGTTTGAGGCTTTTTTTCAGCTGTCTGTTGAGTCCCCTGAAACTAATGCTCAGTCTATATTAATGTCTCGGTCCCGTGAAACCTCAGCCTATTCTCTCCTATAATTAATCTTGCAGGTACTGCCTTGACATTATTGGTTCACCAACAGAGCAGAACTGCCTCAGCCATCAATAATAATTCAACACATTAGAATTGGGCCTACGTAGGGGCCACAGAGGTAGCCAGATCTGCACAATCTCCTGCACTCTCCTCCAGTTGACAGGAAATCCTGCAATTGAAACTAGTTGTTTTGGTGGCTGGATAATTTGTAATAGAGGGGTCTTGGTGTTACTAATTGTTCTGCTTTATGCTTTTCTCCAAATGTAGCCACTGCTTGGCACAATGGGAGTGATTGTCTGTTTACTGAATCTTAATACTGAGGCTGTTACAAATTGTCTTTCACAGATGGTGGGAGCTTTTCAGATCGAGAGAGGCAGGGAATTTATTACTCAATATTTCTGTATTACTGATTGGGACGTGAGGAGCATAGGCAATCTGTCCTACTGCAGGGTTTGCTGCATGGTTTTTTCCCTCTGCAAAATTATGGCTGGCTCTAGACGTTTTTCTCATTTTGTATAGATAGCAGCTGTGTAATTTCAAGCGGAATGTTTGCTTTGATCCCCCTTCCTTTAATTGAAATCCACAATTATGAGATTTGTGTTTTTTTATGTTTGCAAGTTTATTGGTTTAATCTACAGAATGTGCTGTCTTGCTGTCTTATACAGTTAAAGGCTACAACACAGTTGGGACTTAAATGACAAACATTGGAAGGAGGGGCTTTCTTTTTCTCTTTTTGTTGGCTGTGGAAAGAAACCAATAATTATTTCTCCCCTCAGATAGCAGGCTATATGACAACTGAATAAACTGTCATTCTGTAGAATTTGGAGCAGTCTCTGATATTTCTAAAAATGTTTCACAAATATTTATTTCTAAAAATGTGTAGTATATGCGTGTATGTATGCATGTGTGTTTAGAATGGAAGGGTAGCCCATAGACATACCGGTAGAAACATCTCTTTGATTATAGTAACTATAGATGGTCCCTGACTTATGATGGTTTGATTTAAAATTTTTCAGCTATACAATGGTGTGAAAGTGTTCTGCATTTAGTAGAAACTGAACTTTGAGTTTTGAATTTTAATCTTTTCTGGGACTCATGGAATACAGTAAAAATAACCTCTCATGATGTTGGGCAGCAACAATGAGATGATTTTGTCCAACTGTAGGCTAGTGTGAGTGTTCTGAGCACATTTAAAGTAGGCTAACCTAAGTTATGATGTTTGGTGAGTTAGGCATATTAAGTGCATTTTCAACTTTAAAAAAAAGGTTTATTGGTATGTCATCCTACCATAAACATACTATCATTTATAGAAGGTCAGCCTTATCAATACATTTTAGGGGAGAGTGAAAGAATTACAATGTATATAAGAACAGGATTGCTTGGTCTCTGAGACAGTTTCCAACAAATAACTTCAATGATTATGTGTCAATATGCTCTACCAAGGGGATGAGTTGCAGTTTCCCTAAATGATATATTAAGAGATGTTTGGAGTTACTTCTGATTAAAATAAAAGGAAAAGAAAAGATTAAATAGAAAAGATCCTACTTAATCAAATTTTTTAAACTTTGATATTTTTCACAACTTCCCAAAAATCAAATTCTAAATAAAGTCAGTTGACCTTGGACTAACTTAGTATTTTTTTAGAGGCTCCATGAAACATTGCAAAGATTTGGGGGTTTTCTCCTTATAAAATAGATATATTAAGCTAATTAATCTTATTTGATATATTAAAATACATGGGAAGCATTATCAAATTAAAAAATGCTAAACTTTTTTAAAATATGTACACACACACACATATATATATATGAAAGTCACTAATATAAATTTTTTTTAGATTTATATAAATTCCTGAAAATCTGATATGTCCTAATATAATGTTACCAGTCATTTTTTATTTATTCTTTTTTTAATTGAATTTATTGGGGTGGCATTGGTTAATTATATGGGTTTTGTCTATATCACCTGTATATTATATTGTTGTTCATATCCCAAGTCAAGTCTCCTATCACCATTTATCCCCCTTTACCTTCTTCTACCTACGCCCATCCTCCTTTCCCTCTGGTCATCATCATACTATTGTCTGTGTCTTTCTTTTTAAGGCAGATTACATAAAAGGTAAAGAAAAATCTTTGTTTATAATTTTTTATTAAGAGGAGACCATTGATCTAAGAAAATGTTGTCTTTTTAATGAGAGAAAACCAAATTCTAATTTTGTATCAGTGTATTTTAGATATTAAATGCTATTAGAATAAAAGATACATGAAAAAGAATGATATTTTGTTTCCAAGTTTGCATCCTTTGACTCATAAAGTGTCATGCATTCTAACTATGTATTTTTAAACAATTATTGCTAATTTCTTTTTTCTGGCATAGTATAGTGAATTTTAATTTGGAACGCTAGGCTATATCTATAGAAAGGAAATCCAATATTTATTGGTATTAGTTTGTAACTGAATTAAACTTTCTATGCAGCACCCTCATCTCACTTCAACTAATTGAATTAGTTTCACAGCTCTGGTATCATTTGGGCATTTCTCTTAAATGCTCATGAATAATTAATTCACATCAGCATTACAAAACAAGGGATTCTTCGCCTAATTGTTCAATTTGTTAATTTTTGTGGGGAGGGGGCAAACAAAACAGGTGATTGTATGACTATCTATATCTATAAAAGCCCAGTGACCATTATGGCAGAACAACCACAATGACCAGTGGCTATAACGTGCACGGTGGAACCCACAGGACTGATCTGAGCCCCAATCGCCCACCACCCCCACCCCACCCCCCGCCTCAGCTGGCCCGGCCCCTGATCGGCCCCAACACCTTTGTTATGAGCCTTTTTGTGAGCCAAATTAATAAATGTCCACTGATTTGATTCGTGAGTCAACATTCAGGTTCAGTCACCTACTGACTCAGTAAACCTGGATGGAGGAAGGGAGAGGAAGGTGGAAAGAGGCGGGAAGAAGGAAGGGGTCGGGGAGGGAGTCAGTAACCGACACAGCAGCGCAAAGACAGGAGCCTTCAACATCTGGGTGAGGTTACCAGGCCCAAATAAAAAGCACATGAATGAAGTCAAGGAGTGATGGGAAAACCCAGGTTCAGTCTCAGAAAGTAGAGGTCAAATTAAGAGAATCATACTAACCACAGAGGGAGCTGCCCTCCCCCAACCCAGGCCTGCCCCTGATCGGCCCCAACACCCTGATTGGGGGCGGGGCAGCCCATGGCCCCTATCTTCAGCTGGCCACACTCCCAATCAGCTCCCCTGACCCTGATCAGGGCAGGGCTGGCAGGCCAACCTCCCAAAGCTGCTCGCCCCACCAGCCTGGCTCACTGGGCCCCCATTGGGCTGGGCCGGCCGGACCCCACCTATGCACAAATTTGTGTTCCAGGCCTCTATTTTTAAAATATTTAGAACTATGTATTATAAATTAGGTGTATCTTCAATTTATTGTGTGGCATTCTCCTTATTATATAGTGAGGTCTAAGATCATGTAACTCTAATGTATGTTCTTTAAACTGTGTTTGTGTAGGTTAAGTATTTAGCATTAAAAGACATTTGAATATTTCATTATGTCCCAGGGGAATTGGATTCTAAGAAGAAAAAATATTCTAAAAATAAGCCATTTAATAGACTACTGCAAAGTCCTAATACAAAATTATAAAAATTTCTTGGTCTTCTTTTTCTTTTATCTTTTTATTATTTAAAGTATTACAGATAGTAGTAAATATGTCTACTTTTTCCCCCATTGACCTCCCCCTGGTCTCCCCTACACCTGGCACATGCCCTCCCCGCTTCCCCCAGTGTCTGTGTCCATTGGTTATGCTTATATGCATGCATACAAATCCTTCAGTTGATCTCTTACTGCCCACCCCACAACACTCCCCTGCCTTCCCACTGTAGTTTGACAGTCTGTTCAATGCTTCTTTGACTCTGTATCTATTTTTGTTCATAAGTTTATGATGTTCTTTATATTCTATAAATGAGTGAGATCATGTGATGTTTATCTTTCTCTGACTGGCTTATTTTGCTTAGCATAATGCTGTACAGTTCCATCCATGCTGTTGCAAATGGTAAGAACTCCTCCTTTTTTACAGCAGCATAGTATTCCACTGTGTAGATGTACCACAGTTTTCTAATCCACTCATCTGCTGATGGGCATTTAGGCTGTTTCCAAATCTTAGCTATTGTAAATTATGCTGCTAAGGTGCCAAAATTCTAGCAAATCGAAGCCAGCATTACATTAGAAAGATCATACACCCTGACCAAGTGGGATTTATTCTCGGATACAAGGATGGTCCAATAGTTACAAATCAATAAACGTGATACATCACATAAACAAATTGAGAGATAAAAACCATATAATCATATCTATTGATGCAGAAAAAGCATTTGCCAAAATCCAACACCCTTTTTTGACAAAAACTCTCAGCAAGGTGGGAATAGAACAGTGGTTCTCAACCTTGTCTGCACATTAGAATCACCTGGGAATCTTGTTAAAATCCTGATTTCTGGGCATCATCATTAGTAACAAAGAAACAGAATTTCTGGAGGATGAGGCCCAGAAATCAAGATTTTAACAAGATTCCCAGGTGATTCTAATGTGAAGCCACAGTTGAGAACCACTGGAATAGAAGGATCATACCTCAACATAATAACCGCCATATATGACAAACCCACAGCCAACATCATACTCAATGGGTCTTCTTTTTCTTAATGGTTATAATTTAATTAAGTTTCCTCTCTTCCAAGAGTATTTATAACAAAAAACTTGGTGATTTTATATATTTGCATTTTACACATAAAAAATGAGGCCAATAGATCTTAAGTGACCTGCCCAAGATCATCTAGAAAACTAAGGGGAGAAAAAAACCCACAGAATTCAAACCCTGGTCTTTGGATCTTTCTACAAACTCTGTGTGTTAAGTAATATGGCCCTGTTTTCCTAGGGCAGTGGTCGGCAAACCGCAGCTCGCGAGCCACATGCGGCTCTTTGGCCCCTTGAGGGTGGCTCTTCCACAAAATACCACCTGCGCGCCCGCACATACAGTGCGAAGTTGACTTAAAAGTTTAAGTAAAGTTTATTAAGTTAATTTTAGGGAACGTTGTAGAGTGAAAGAAGATTTAGTGTCAAGGATTGAGAAAGGTATGCTGAGATGGTTTGGACATATAGAGAGGATGAACGAAAGGAGATAGACAAAACAAGTATATAAGACGAGTGTGGATGGGAGAGTTGGAAGGGGTCCACCTCAGCGAACGTACCTCAATCAGACTGAGGACATTTTTAGCAAAGGCCAGCTTAGGAGTACCCTAATTAAGTTAATAACAATGTACTTACCTATATAGTTTAAGTTTAAAAAATTTGGCTCTCAAAAGAAATTTCAATCATTGTACTGTTGATATTTGGCTCTGTTAACTAATGAGTTTACCGGCCACTGTCCTAGGGCATGTGGTGACTTTGTATTATGCAGTGAGGGTCCATGAAACCTAAGGACACCGGTAGCCTAAAGATGCATGGAAAGGTGGTGAGAGAAAAGTGGGTTCTGGAAACAGAAAGGTAAAAATACAAAAGGAGACTTAAAAGTGAAGAAGGTCAAGATAAACTATCTCGTTCACAATGATTTTATGGACAAATTCAGCCCTAGGTATCCTTAAGGATAAAAAGTATCCTTATGGATAAAGTATTCTTTTTTTTCTTTGAGTCGTGCTCCTTTGTTCCTACATACAAGTAGGATTTTATTTATTAGGTGGATCAACTCTTATGAGAATTTAAGCAGTAAGATGCTCCAAATCTGACTTTATTCACATCATTAGGGTAAATATTTTCTCTTGTTGTTTATAGCTATGGCTGATAGAGTCAGAAACTTCCACTCATTCCTCCAGAGAATGCAGTGAGGAAGATAACTTTGTCATTTCTGCTCTCTTACTTCCTCTCTCCCAGAATTATTAGATTGGTGAGAATGAGACAAAAAAGGTCCAAATATGTGCCTCAGCCACTGGGCAGACAGTGTTCTCTGTTTTTTGTGCTCCTCAGTTGAGTGAGTTTACCTGGCAGGCTCTGTCACCTACCATGTAGAGTCCTTTGTTAGGAAATGGCTATGCTTATTTCTGGGAATAAAGTAATTAATCTGGCCAGAGTCATGCTGTATTGTTTGGTTCACCTTTGTTGGTAATAAAGCTGTGTTTGTTTATGACCTTTGCATCTATTTCTTTAGAATATGACTCTTAACTTATATAACCCCTAAACATAGAAAGATATACTGATATATCTCAGTTTGCATATTTTTCCAGGCCACTAGTTATATACATCCTGGTTATTTCCAACATGTTATAAATTGGAAATTTGATACTAAACAAGTAAAGTTACAATAAAACACCTTGTTAATAAGTTGTTATGCTTTAGAAGTGTTTTTGATTAAATTTTGAGATTAATGGTTGAGTCAAGTCACGTATGTACACTCAATTTTGCTGAATATTACCACATTCCAATTACAAAGGTCATGACAATTTATAAGGCTACAAATAAGAATTAAAAAGTGCTTATTTGTCCATACTTTCACAAAACCTTGTTTTAATAAAATGCTTTCAATTTTTTTCATTGTAATAGACTCTTAACTCTTCTACCCTTTGCTGTTTCTAATTTTCTTGTTATTTTTAACAGTATTATTTTGGCCACAGATATATGTCTTTGGCTGTAGAATTTCTCATTTAATTTTAATATTATTTTTGTCTCAGTTATGCATTCTTATTTTACTGAATTATTGTTCTAATTGTATTTTTTCTATCATATTATTCATGGGGCATTTTGTCATTTGATTATGTTATAGAATGAATTCTTAGTATGCTGCTTGCGTGTTCTTTTATATTCTTTTATTGCCTAGTCTTCTTACTGTAAAATGATTTTACACTTACCATGATTTTCAGGCTTTCATGTAAGAGAGACATCTCTTTCTTGCTGATGTATTGTGGGTGAATTTGTCTCCACATTTTTACATTGAGTTACAATTTGAGGATTGGGTTTTGAAATGTGTCCGTCTAGGCTGTGTAAGAAACAGGCAGGTGAACTGACTGGTATGCTGCCTTGATTAAAGAGCGTGGACTCTAGTTCTTTCATCTAAAATTTTACTAAAACACCAATATAAGGGCTTGCTCCATCTATTTAGGAAGACGTTTTATTTCCCTGGAGAAATAGCCCTGCTTTTAAATCACTTCCTGTATTTAGCATGGAGCCACAAGTCTTGGCCTGTATCAACAAGTCATCTCAGACATTTCCATCTCCCCATTTCGCCAGCATTTTCTTCTACTTTCCACTACAAGCCTTATGGGGAATAAAGATTTGTTTGAAAAAGGTTACATATGTAATACTTACAACAATAAAGATTTTAAAAAGAAAGAAAGATAACCTTCCAAAGCATATTTTCCTCAAACACATTTGTCATATTCTCTTCCTTGGGACGGAGGGTTGGGGTGGGGAGCGAGAAAAGGAGTATGGTGTCTATCTCCTGTGCCAGGACAACCTGTTCATTCCCAGTTTTATGTCCATTTTCTCTCTTCATTATGCCAGAAACATGGGTTCTGAGGGTGTTTATGATGGTGCCTCATTTGTTTCTGTTTTCTTTCTAACTTGAAGGCATCAAAATGATAAGCCGTAACTACTTTCTGTTTGTGATTAAATAAAAGTTAACTTTTCATGGAAATTATCAGGTGTCTCTCTACCTATGTAAATCCTCATTTTACTAGTCTTTAAATAGAGGCAGTCATGAGGTGTTTTCTGAGTTTTGTGTAATAAAATGGAAATGAATGCCATATGCTCTCTCAAAAGTACATCCCCATCACTATTTCTAATATATGAGTTTGAGAATTAAAGCCCTACTTGTACACTGGTTTGATTGGAGGCATAGTTCTTTATATACCTTTATAACATTTTTTTCCTTTCATTTGTTTTATTTTATTTTTTTATCACCATTTACCCCCCCTGTACAATATTTTGTTGTGCATCTCCTAGTCGTCATTAAGGTGAGACCAAAGCTGCCCTTATCTCCCCTCTCTGCTTCTCACTAAAGTCCATCCTCTAATAGAATTGCACATACCTCACTTGAGTGTATTGAAAAAAACCCCCACAAAAACACAGCTATCAGAATCATTCAGAACTGGTTTCAAATCCTTGTTTGTCACCTGCTTATTGTCTGAAATGGAGCAGATTACTGAACAAGTCTGAGAATGTTTCCTTAAAAGCCAAACGGGCATAAAGACAGGCACTTTACAGAAATATTGTGACGCATAATTGAGATATTTTATCAAGATAGAGATAAACACTTGAACAAGAAACACACTTTACTATATTTCCATTTTTCTAAGCTAATTAATTTTAAGTACTGTGTTTTATTTTTTATAAGTACTGCTTTCATCTTGTATAGTAAACATTTGTATACACAATATAAAATCTGAAATGTGATCTTTGTAACTTCATCTTTAAGAATTTAGAGAAATTTACTCTTTGCTTTTATTCTTATAATTTAATTGGTATGAATAAAAGTTTTAGATAGAGGGAAATGAATTTTGCTGTAATCCATCTTTGGGAAAACATCTACAATTTAGTAGAAGTCAAGTCTCTAGAAGGGGCAAATTGCTCTGCCAAGTACTTAAGAGAATAGATACTTGAGTTACAGACATTGACAGAACACTGACATTATCGGAGGCCTCAAGCATTTGATATCCAAGCTAATGTCACTTTAAGTTAGGTTTCTTAATATTTCTGAGAATATTGTCAAGAGGGACTAAAATTTTGTAGCAGATGTTTAAACTTTATTATTTTATTACACTAAGCTGATTTGATTGCTATGTATTTTAATTTAATTCATACCATAGTTATATGTTTGCTTCCATCAAGGAGGGAACATTGGAAATTAGAACTTTCACTGTAATTTTTCTCTTTAATATTTCAATTTTGTTTACTTTTCCAGAAATTGCTTTAGAAAACAAACTTAACTTCTTGAATTTTATTCTGTATTTTTGGTCGGATATGCTTGGTCTACCCTCCAAAATTTCTCAAAATAGTTTGAATGGTGCCATAAAAATTTTAGATGAAAAATAATAATTCTTAAAGTAATTTTTTTTTGTTAATCTTCACCCAAAGATATTTTTTCCCATTGATTTCTAAAGGTAGTGGAAAAGAAGGTGGAAAGGGGGAGAGAGGTGAGAGAGTGTGAAACATTGATGTGAGAGAGACACATCGACTAGTTGCCTCCCACACTGGCCCCAACCAGGCCAGGGATTGAACCTGCAACCGAGGTGCCTGCCCTTGATCAGGAATTGAACCTGTGACGCTTCAGTGCTTGGGAAAATCCTCCAACCGCTGAGTCACGCCATCCAGGGAATTTTGTAATCTTTAAAATATTTTTGAAAGTTGAAGTAAGTGAGTTTCTGCAATTAGCCTTTTTCCCCAAGAAAACAATGTACTGTTATTCTGCTAATTCTGGTATTCACAATGGTTGAATGAAACTGTATCTTACAGAGGTCAAAGGGTCATTCATGGATATCTGGTTTTAGATAACATTTAGCCATTTTACATTTTTAAGTTTTGTTTTCCTCATTTTACTAGCATATAGTTATTTAAAACACACACATAATTCTGAGTTTCATTTGCTTTTAATATGAATATTGAAACCATTTATAATATTCTCATGAAGGATAAGTTTGATTTTGGTTTTTCTCATCTTTCTTTATGTTCTTTCTGTATTCTTCCTTTTGCTGTACATATTTCTTATGTCTTCTGTTATGATCTCCATTCATTTTACTTTTTCGTATATTTGTTAATTACTCTTAATATATGCAAATCAATGCCATTTTGGCAAATAATTTAACACTATTTTCTTCTCATTTCTCAACTTTCTATTATATTTTAGTGTTTGTAACCAGACATTTTATTAATTTTTATACAAATGGTTTATATTTCATGACCCATATATTATATAATATTTCTAAATTATTTTTACCAATTAATAAAGGGCCCTTATATTCTCTTTACTTTCCTATTTACTTACACAGGAGCAAGGCATTTTGCATTTACTTTACCATTAGAGTATTTTCAGTAGAACCACTATTACATTTATTTCACATTGCTAATTCTAATATGACATTGTTATATTTCTTGAAATTGTGATGTCATTCACACCCTTTTCCAATTCATTCTGTTATTCATTCTCCTTACCTTACACTTTTCTTATGTCTACTTTAAGTTTATTGAGACCATATATTTAATTATTAAACCATTTCCTGTCCTGCCTAGTGTCTCTTAGCGATTAGAGTGTTGGCCCACACACCAAAGGGTAAGGGGTTTAAAATCCGGGCAAGGGAATGTACCTGGGTTGCAGGTTCAATCCCAAGCCCTGGAGGAAATGAAATCATGCCATTTGTGACAACATATGCTAAGTGAGGATATTATGCTAAGTGAAATAAGTCAGACAGAGAAAGTATCACATGGTATTATCTATGTGAAATATTTTTAAAAAGTCAAACTAATAGAAAAAAAGAGAGTAGAAAAGTGGTTGCCAGGCTCTGAGGGGTGAAAGAAATAGGGTGGGGTTAGTGAAATGGTGCAAAATTTTAGTGATAAGATTAATGAAGTCTCAGGATCTAATGTATAACATGATGACTTATAGTTGATAATGGAAATAGAGATATAATGCACAGTACAGTGAATATAGGCAATGATAATATATTATAATGATCAAACTTATTAAGAGACTAGATCTTAATTATTCCAATCATATAAAATAAATGAGAATTATATGATATGATGGATGTTTTATCACTACAATAGCAGCCATCTATAATATATAAATGTGTCAAATCAACATGTATATCTTACATTTACACAGTGTTCTGTGTCAATTGTATTTCAATTAAACATAAAATAAAAACAAAAAATAATAAAAAAACCCTCCTCCTCTCAAAAGATCAAACCTTCAAGAAATAAATGGGCTGCTGAAAAAAAGTAATCTGCTAAGAGAAAACAGAGAGAGAGAGAGAGAGAGAGAGAGAGAGAGAGAGAGAGAGAGAAGCCTTTAATCATTACTGAGTAGGTATAAGCAAGTCTAAGACCTAGCAAAAGGCTGGCTCCGCCCTGGTCTATTGTGCCCCATGGATTGGCATATGCTTGAGGGTCAGGTGGATCAGCAGAAGACTCGAGAATCATATCACTGTTGAAGGAGCTGTGAACAAAATGCTTCAGCAGTTTTATGGACCTTGACATGAGGGAGGGGGCTGTAGACTGCAGATGGAGAGAGGTGCATTGGAGGAGGGCTAGGAATGCAAAATACAGCATACTATGTCAGAGTGAGGAAAAATGTCTTCAGTGTTTCCCCTTGTTCCCCTTATGGAGGGCTCAGCATAGGTACCTGATGAAGACTTCTGTTCTACACCTCAGATAAAGAAAGGTTCTGGGGCTATCACTGTAAAAATGTGAAACAGAATGGCCAGCCTGAGGGTGAGGTCTGAGTGCTGCCTCCTTCAGAGGCTGCAGTGCATTAAGCTGTGCTCCAAGATTGTGGCGGTGCGGGAAGAGACAGCTTTCCCCATGAGGACTGTCAAGTAGAGCGTTTGTAAGTGTCTAAGGTCAGGCCTGAAAAATCACACAGGTTTTTAACCAGGAGACAGACTCCTCCATACTGAGCAACTTTATGCCAATATATTATTGGAAGATATAGGCAAATTTCTAGAAAACATAATTTATAAAATGGATACAAATACAAATAATATATTTAATCAGTTCTATATTTATAAAGGATACTGAATCATGTTTTAAAATATTCCCCCAAAGAAATGGTTAGGCCCAGGTTGGGCTCTCCTAGCTACTTCTAAATAGTTAAAGAAATACATATGATAAGAAATGCAGAAAAAAACATTTGATAAGTTACAACATCCATTTGTGACTAAAACACACAATAAAATGTGTATAGAAGGAAAGTACCTCAACATAATAAAGGCCATATAGGACAAACCCTCAGCTATTATACTCAATGGTGAAAAACTGAAAGCTTTTTCTCTAAAATCAGGAACAAGACAAGGATGCCCACTCTCACCACTCTTATTCAACATAGTTCTGGAAGTCCTAGCCAGAGCTATCAGGCAAGAGAAAGAAATAAAAGGCATTTAAATTAGGAATGAAGAAGTAAAAATGTCACTTTTGGCAGATGACATGATTCTGAATATAAAAAACCCCAATGACTTCACTAATAACTATTAGAAATAATAAAAAAAATATAGTAAATTTGCAGAATACAAAAACCAATGTACAAAAATATACTGCTTTCCTATATACTAACAATGAACCTTCAGAAAAATACTTTAAAAATGATTCATGTGGCAAACTCTTTTTTAATCTTTTTTAATTATTTTGAGTATCATTTTTTCTTAATTGGCTATGTATTGCATGGTCTTGAAAATTATAGCATATAAATTATAATCCTTAGTTCATATTAAAGTTTCTACATCTCTAGAATACAGAGATAGCAAACAAAATCTAGCTATTTTGTATCAAGTTATGCTATAATTTAAAACTATTGTCTTTATCCCTTTCATGTTTATTCAATAGTAGAATCCTATGATGAATTTATTTTGTTAACGGATAAACTAGGACACAATATTTCCAAGAGTTTGAGAAGACATTGATTCTCATCAGGCAGAGCCAAACCAATAATGGTTAGGAGCATTCCCTGACAGACACTAAGGAAGAGTATCCTAATAAAGAGAGGAATATGCTAATTGACCCTCATGCCATCGCAAATATGGCGGTGGCCACAGCCAATAAGGAGGGAATATGCTAATTGACTGCCCCGTCCTCAAAGATGGTGCTGCCCACAGCCACAAGATGGTGGCTCCCAGTCCCCTCAACCCTGCTGGGTGCTTGCCTCTGGAGTTTCCCAGTTCCCTCAGCCCCCCAGCCACCCAGCCGGCCAGCCCGAGGTGCAGGCAAGCCTCAGCTGTCAGCTGCCCAGCCTCCCAGGGTGGGCCCGAGGTGCAGGCAAGCTTCAAATGGCAGCTGCCCAGCTGTCCAGGACCACCTGAGGCACAGGTAACCAGGGCCAGCCGAGGCTTGCGCTGCCGGCAGTGGCAGCAGCAGAGGTGTGATGGGGGCGTTGCCTTCCCCTGATCTCTAGGTCGCCTCCCGCCCCTGAGGGCTCCTGGACTGTGAGAGGGGCCAGGCCGGGCTGAGGAAACCCCCTCAAGTGCAGGCCTCTAGTATTATAGAAAAGACTACAAGGCAAAGCAATGAAATTATTTGATTGGATATAGTTTAAGCAGTTGTCTTTTTGGGGGAAGCCTAGTTGGTTGGTTGTGATTGGTTGACTTAAGTTTCATTTTCTCAGATTTGGGTTAATTGAATTTGGCCTAGGTATAGGTTTGCTTACGAAAGCTGCCAAGGTGTTAGGGCCACCCTAGTCTAATGGCTTCCTCCTTTAATGATTTGAGCTACATCAGTGTAGCTTGACCCCACCTCCCAGGTATTACTATACAGAAAATCCATTCCAAATGGATTATATTATTAAATATAAAAGAAAAATCCTGACTATTTCTAGAAAATGATAAGAGAATACATTCCTTGTGATGTAGAAAGTTTCACTAAAAAGAATGCATAAAAAACACTATCCATAAAGGAAAGGGATTTATATATAGAATTGCATTTAAGGTAAAAACTTATCCTCCAAATAAAGCATTAAAAAGAGTATACGTGAAATCTATGAATTGGGAAAAGGTATTTACAATGTATGGGAACAAAAAAATAACTTAATCAAGTCAACAAAACCATTCTGAATCTAAAACATATTTATACCTGATTTCAAATTGTATACATTTTCAAATTTTGGAAGAACTCTTACTTAACTTAGCTACTTCAGTTTTCCTAAAAGTAGATCAGAAGTAAAAGTGCAGATTAAATTGTATAATGAGTTAGCTGTTAATAACTTTTAATGACCACAAAAAGAACGGATATATCCAGGACTGAAGCACAATCTCATTTGCAGTCATAAAAGTCTATTTTATGTCCTATAAATCTCATGAGAGCTGTGAAGTATGTGTCCTCTCTTTTAGTCTAAAACCTTGTGGCTTGTTTGATTGCCCTTTATGATGAGTGAGGTTAATATATCTTGCCTATAAAGTCGCTTTCCTATTTTATAAGAAATGCAGATAAAGATTGTGACCCAAATAATCACATTTGCTAACATACAGATATTTATTCAATCCCTTTTACTTAAAAATATCATTTAATTAAAAATTATCTTTTTTCAAATTCTTTCTCTTCTTACAAGACAATCAACCTTATGTTTCATGGTACATTTCACATCAAAAATTCAAATTTAATCCCATGTGTAGTTAGTGTAATTAAATGTTACTCACTTTGGGGAATGACAAATTCACATAGCTGTCTGGAAATTATTTTTAAAAAACATTAACACTACTATACATAAACAATCTAGTCAATTAAGGGAGAAAACAGGATTTGTTTTACTCTAGGTAACATCTTTGTTTCTTTATCTCCATTTACTTGTGTGGGCACTGCTTATGAAATTAAGCTAGCAAAAATACATGAACATCTGACACCAAAATCATACCGACAATTCTTTATTATTTTGTTTGTTAAATACAAACATTCCATTAACTATAGGAGAAGGATAACTCTTAAACAGTTTTAAAGTATATATCCTAGATGGTGAGAGAAAGCTGTTTTTTTGGCTATTATGTCCCATAAAATCTTTTTAACTGTTGTTTATTATAGCTACTATTTATGATAATGCTGTGGTATGCATTATTACAACCCTGTATTTTCAGTAAAATGTCCAATAAATGTATTTTTAAAATTTATTCTTTTCTAACTGCGTGAGATAAAATGGTGCTGTCATTTTACTGAACTGCACAAGCACATAAACATAGAAATAATAAATGTTTTAAAGTTTCTGGAGCACTGAGTGGTAGAAAATTAATCTGCATCATCACAGCCTCTTTCATAACAACATTTTTTTTAATGAGTCAGATTCATCTACTCCATTTTGATGGCAAACGTGGATCATTCCTTGAAGAGATATGTCAGCACAAGGAGCAATATGAATTTTCCCTGTACTTTAAAAGGTCTGGAAATATAAAACTTTTCAATTTAGTACAGAATATAACTCTTTATCTACCTTGGTTGCTTCCAAGATCACAGATTCATCATTTAACCTAGAGCTAGATGGTCTAAATGAGAAAAGGGAAGCATTCTAAAATTAATGTTATAAGATGGTATTCGTTCCAGTGAATTTAAAACAATTCCCTTAATCAGCATATGTCCTGATTTTGCTGCTGCAAAGATGAAATGGAACAACCGAGATCCTAAGAAATAATACTATTTATCACATTACACAGAGATTTCAAGTCAAGAAATATAGTCCTGACTAAAAGCTTCCAATATACTTCAAATATAATCACCTTATGTAAGTGCTACATAGTATTTTTAGTACTTTGCCTATTTGAAAATATTCCTTTATTTCCCTGGTACATGCTTTTATGATGAAAGAATTCCTATTTATATAGCATATAAAACCTGAAGTGGTTTATCTCAAGGGATATAGACAGCATTTTAATGAACAATATATTTACTAATGACATATAGGTATTTGTATGTAATTATGTATTGAAAATAAAATCTATATAGCAAAGCTGGAATGTTAATATGAATGGGGAAAAAAGCTAATATACCTTGCACATAAAGTGAAATTCATCTTGGGCATTTTATTTGGTTTTGACAAATTCAGAGTTTCTATATATAGTATTTATTGAGGATGCATTATATGCCAAGAAATAGTCTGTGTATTTTAAGTACCAAGTAATTTAATTCTAATAACAAAATGTTGCTGCATAGTGCTTTTATCTTCATTTTACACCCTGAGAAAAATGAGTTACAGATAAATTAAGCAATATGCCCAAGGTTCCAGAGGAGTAAATAGTAGAGCTAGGATTGAAACTCAGAAAGACTAGTGCCAGATTCCATACTCCTAGCCAGTAGGCTTTACAGCCTTGAAATACATTTGTGTGTGCGTGTGCATGTCTCTGTGTGCATCTGTACGTGTCTGTGTTTAATATATGAATTACAAGGGGTTGTTTTTGTATTGTTTTTGATACTAAAACATATCTGCAATATAGTAATAAAAACAGTAGTCATGGTAACAGATATGTGATGGACAGAGAGATATAATAGTGTGTGTGCTGCAAAATGTATCTTTAAAAATGGGAGATATTTTCAAATGTACTAACACAAAATAATTATCTAAACAAGTGTTATTTTATGTTGTGAGCTAATTCTGCCATCTACATCTCTTAATCTACCTCAGAAGATCAAAGAGGAAGTCCAAAATTAATCCAAGGTTCATTGATCTATTGTGGTAAATCTTTATGACTGTGGAAAGTGGGGTAGACATTAAGTAAATTACCAAGCATCTCCCCATGAGTAAAGACAAGGTTATTCAGTCCTAAACAGATAGCAGTGAGCACTCTGCTTGTGAAAGAGCACTTATTTCCAAGTAACTAGAGAGACTGCAGTCATGTATCTGTAGAGATCACACTACACTAGCACTCTGTTGAGTATGTTTTAGTGGAAAGAATAAAGATGTTGGCAGTTTGAATTGCCCATGCAAAGTAATATGTTGAGAGACTGTTGTGCTTGACGAAAGTGCTTTTTTGGCCTGAGGAGAGCCTATAAGTAGAGAATCAGGCATATAGTAGCTAGTGAGGATGAGAAGTCGTTAAGTCCTTTCTACAGTATCTTAGGCTACATGTAAGAAACCAAGTTGACAGGAAGCTCCGGGCTTTTATTTCCAAACAGAAACATTGCATACACAATCACAGACTCA
The DNA here is from genome assembly GCF_964212035.1 of Myotis nattereri. Classification (NCBI taxonomy): domain Eukaryota; kingdom Metazoa; phylum Chordata; class Mammalia; order Chiroptera; family Vespertilionidae; genus Myotis; species Myotis nattereri. The sequence continues at coordinate 82,458,515 of NC_138075.1, forward strand.
CTAAAATAACTTTACAGGAGCTTTGGAAGCAAGTCAGAAATCTACAGCACCTACGCAAATGCTCAAACAAGGAAAAGTCACATTCAAAATGGTAGGAAATTTCATGGCGTTTTTTATCATACTTGTTTCCCTGCTTCCCCAGCACTACACAATTGGGAAGTGGTTCAGTTCTGCATTCTTTCCCTCAGACAAAAAAATGTAGAGTAAAAAAATTTGTAATATTATGTTTCTAATATTCTGTCTGTGGGCTGCCCGAGAGCCTGTTACCTATCTCACCTGACTTGGAAATTACATAGGAATAGCAGTATTGTTAGGATCTCTGACTGGAAGCCCTAGAGGCATGGCAGGCGGTGCAGTGCATGTAAATTGAAGGAGGCATGCAGTCCCACAGATCCTGGTGCAAGAGAAGATGAACAGAAAAATACAATAGCTCATTTGAGATTCTGAGAAGTTTTTGGTGTTACTCTTTGAGAAATTAATTTCTTTAAAAGCAACTGGGGGTAACTGGAAAAAAAAAAGACCCATGTGCATGCACAAGTGCACACACTCACAGATCCAGATAATACTTATACCCAAAATCTACAGTAAACCCTCAATTTTGTGAACCTTGATTTAATGGACTTTGGATTTAATGGACAAAATTGCTAGGCTCTATGTCATATATGAAAATTAATACCCTGTTAATTTTAAAATGCTTTTAACCAAGGTATGTTTATAATTAAATTAACAGGTTATTTTTTGTTATTAATTCACTGTTATTTTTAATAAATTTTATTGAATAGACCATATAATGGAAAGAAAAACACTGTAGTAATTTTACCAACATAAATAATACATATCTACAACTGTAGTCTACATATTTAAACCCAAGAGTCACCACACATAAACAACGTAAGGCAAATGATTAGCACAAGAACACTGCACTGTTCATGGTAATTGGTTCTATTGTCACATGGCATGACTTTCTGCAGCAGTTTTAATGCCTGCTGGCTTAAGTTCCGACCTCCACTAAGCCACACCCCACCGTTTGCATTTGTTTACTCATGGTGACTGATGAATGCATACATTTACTAGATCTATTCAGTATAAATTTAAAATTACAGTAACACATATAGAAAACTTTTCTGTGAAAGTAAACTTTTTATGCATAATTAATTTTAATTATACAATGTGTCCACATAAGTAAAAACAGGTAAACTGACTAATTTGTGAATTTTTAACATGCATTTGGAAAACCTTGTTTATTACATAATGGACTTTTGGCTTTAACAGATACCCATTCACCCAAATTAGTCGATTACATAGGTTTTACTGTTTCTGAGAAGACTTAAACCTTTACAACAGGCTGATTTCAAGGCTTAGGAGCCTGCTAATTATTAAATGTCTTCCACACCAGACTGAAAAGACTGGATAGTTTTTTGTTTCCCTTCAAATGCCTAATTTTCAACAAAAGTTTATAAGGCATAAAAAACAAACAAACAAACAAAACCCCCCAAAACAGGGAGACATTGTCCATTTAAATGAACAAAGCAAATCTTCAGAAACAGTCTCTAAAGAAACGTACACTGGACATACCAGACAATGACTTTAAGACAACTGCCTTAAGTATGCTTAAAAAGCTAAAGGAAAACCTGGGCAAATAACTAAAGGAAATAAAACTATGAACAAAATGGGAATATAAAAAAAGAGACACCATAAACATAAGTAAAAAAGAGAAAAATTGAAAAAATATAATAACTGAATTGAGAAATTTAAGATCCAAAAGAAGACTGAAACATAAAGAAGAATCAGCAAATTTGAAAATATGTCATTTGGAAAAAAAAAAAAAAAGAATAAAGATCTAAGGAACTTATGCACATCAATAAGATCAGTATATACATTATGGGAGTACCAGAAGGTGAAGCAAGAGAGAAAGAGACAAAGATTTTGAAGAAATAATGACTAACATCTTCACAATTTGATAAAATATATGTATACAAACATCCAAGAAGCCTGACATACTCCACATTGACTAAATATACAAACAAACATTGAGACACATTGTAAAAAAAATTATCTGAGAGTCATATCTTTTGCAAAACTGTCCAAAAATGAGGAATAATTTGACATTCCCAAACAAAAATGGAGGAAGTTTACTACCACTAGATCTTTTCGATAAGAAATGCTAATGTGAATCCATTAAGTTGAAATAAAGGGGCACTAGACAGTAATTTTAAACAAAGGGTAAGTACATGGATATATATATATAAACAGTATTATTGTAAGTTTGGTTTCTAACTCCACATTTTATTTTCTACAGAATTTAAAAGTCAAATATATAAAGAAAACTACAAATGTTTGTAAATAATTGCACAACATATAAAGATGTTTTTGGCAAAATCAATACCATAAAATGGGGCAATGAGGCTGTAGTATTTCTGCATGCAATTGAAGTTATATGTGTATCATTTTAGCAACTTATATGTTTTTTCCATGGTAACCACAAAGATAATGTATGGGATATACACAAAAATAAATTTGAAGGGCATCAAAACATGCCCCCCCCCCCCGCCAAAAAAAAAAAAATCAATTAAATACAAAAGAATACAATAATGAGAAAAAAAGTGTGAACAAATAGGTATAAGGCATATAGAAAACAATCCTATATAATAAAGAGGTGATGTGCAAATTGACTGTCACACCCTTGCACAAGATGGCCACCCCATGTGGTCACAAGATGGCCACTACAAGATGGATGGCAGGGGAGGGAAGTTTTGGGCGGCCAGGCCTGCAGGGGAGGGCAGTTAGGGGCAACCAGGCTGGCAGGGGAGGGCAGTTGGGGGGGACCAGGCCCGCAGTGGAGGGCAGTTGGGGGCAACCAGGCCTGCAGGGGAGGGCAGTTAGGGGCAACCAGGCTGGCAGGGGAAGGCAGTTGGGAGGGACCAGGCCTGCAGGGGAGGGCAGTTAGGGGCGACTAGGCCAGCAGGAGAGGGCAGTTGGGAGAAGCCAGGCCTGCAGGGGAGGGCAGTTAGGGGTGACCAGGCCTGCATGGGAGGGAAGTTAGGGGCAACCAGGCCTGCATGGGAGGGCAGTTAGGGGCAACCAGGCTGGCAGGGGAGGGCAGTTGGGGGGACCAGGCCAGCAGTGGAGGGCAGTTAGGGGCAACCAGGCTGGCAGGGGAGGGCAGTTGGGGGGGACCAGGCCAGCAGTGGAGGGCAGTTGGGGGCAACCAGGCCTGCAGGGGAGGGCAGTTAGGGGCAACCAGGCTGGCAGGGGAAGGCAGTGGGGGGGACCAGGCCTGCAGGGGAGGGCAGTTAGGGGTGACTAGGCCAGCAGGAGAGGGCAGTTGGGAGCAGCCAGACCTATAGGGGAGGGCAGTTAGGGGCAACCAGGCCGGCAGGGGAGGGCAGTTGGGAGAAGCCAGGCCTGCAGGGGAGGGCAGTTAGGGGTGACCAGGCCTGCATGGGAGGGAAGTTAGGGGCAACCAGGCCTGCATGGGAGGGCAGTTTGGGTCAACTAGGCCTGCAGGGGAGGATAGTTGGAGGTGACCAAACCTGCAAAGGAGGGCAGTTGAGGGTGACCAGGCCTGCAGGGAAGGGCAGTTGGGGGCAACCAGACCTGCAGGGGAGGACAGTTGGGGGGGACCAGGCCTGAAGAGGAGGGCAGTTGTGGGGGCTAGGCTGGCAGGGGAGGGAAGTTGGAGGAAACCAGCCTGCAGGGGAGGACAGTTGGGGGGGACTGGGCCTGCAAGGGAGGGCTGTTGGGGGCGACCAGGCCAGCAGGGGAGCAGTTTGGTGTCGATCAGGCTGGCAGGGGAGTGGTTACGGGGTGATCAGTTTGGCAGGCAGAAGCGGTTAGGGGCAATCAGGCAGGCAGGCAGGAGAGCGGTTGGGAGCCAGCAGTCCTGGATTGTGAGAGGGATGTCCCTATGGAATCAGGCCTAAACTGGCAGTCGGACTACCCCAAGGGGTCCCAGATTGGAGAGGGTGCAGGCTGGGCTGAGGGACAACCCCCCTCAGTGCATGAATTTCGTGCACCAGGCCTCTAGTATCATCATAAAAGTAAGTGCTTACCCATCAGTTATTACTTTAAATGTAATTAAACTCTGCAATCAAAGGTAATGGTTTGGCAAAATGTATGTATTTAAGAATACTGGATTCAATAGTATTTTATCACAAGACACACTGTAGGTCTAAGGACACACATAGGTGAAGGTGAAATAATGAGAAAATATTCCATGTAAACAGTAACAAAAATTGAATAGGGGTGGCATTACTAATATCAGGCAAAATATGCTTTGGGTCAATATTGTTAAGGGGCAAAAAAGAATAGTATATAATGATAAAAGGGTCAATTTACAAAGAAGAGTTTAATCATCTATTTACCAAAAATTTTAATCATTTTTGGAGTGTTTGACAGACCTGTCATAAATTGATAAGAGTCCTAAACTAAATAAAAATGTGTATAAAATAAATAATACTTTTTTAGGTTTATAAAAATAGTATTTCACAGAATTTTCAATAAACTTAAAATTTTGAACAAATTTGTCATTGCATATTTATCTTTATGCATTTTTCATGATATCTTTCAATAGATGTTAATTAAAAGAAATGCGATACATGCATTTATACAAAAGTAAATCAAAGAAAAGCTATCCTATCTAATAAAAGAGAAACATGATAATTAGTGTACAACCGCTACCCTTCCCATTGGCTAATCAGGGCGATATGCAAATTAACTGAGAGCCAAGATGGCGGCCGGCAGCCAGGCAGCTGGAAGCTAACATGAGGCTTGCTTGCTTTAGTGACAGAGGAAGCCAAGCTTCCCCACCTGCCTTGCCAGCCTCTCAGTTGCACTCTAAGCAACTATGTTACAAAAATAGAAGCTAAACAAAACCCTGGGCTTCAGCCAGCAGGACCGCAACATTGTTTCAAATACAGAGGGTAAACAAAGGCCAGAAACCTGCTTTCAGCAGCGGAAGTCTTATAGCTGGAGCCGAGCCTCAGAGCTAAAGCTGGCCCAGAATGAAAAAAAAAAGGAAAAAAGGACAGGTTGGGAGCTTCAGTCACCTGCCAGCCTGAAAACGGCCCTCAGCTCCTCACCCAGGCTGGCCAGGCACCCCAGTGGGGACCCCCACCCTGAAGGGTGTGTGACCAGCTGCAAACAGCCATCATCCCCTCATCCAGACTGGCCAGGCACCCCAGTGGGGACCCCCACCCTGTACCAGGACACCCTTCAGGGCAAACCAGTCGGCCCCCACCCATGCACCAGGCTTCTATCCATATAGTAAAATATGCCTCCCGGCACCGGGATCAGCGTGACAGGGGGCAGCGACTAAACCCCCCTGATCGGCCCTGCTCTGTGTGTGATAAGGTGCGGCACCCCAACCCCCCCCCCCCCACGGGCCCTGCTCTGTGTGTGACGGGGTAGAGCCATAATCTCCCCATCGGCCCTGCCCCGAGTGTGACAGTGGCGGCGCCCCAACCCCCTGATCCACCCTGCTCTGTGAGTGATGGGGAGAGCTCCCCAACACCCTGATGGGCCCTGCTCTGTGCATGACAGGGGGTGGCGCCGCAACCTCCCTATCGACCCTGCCATGAGTGTGACAGGGGGCGTTACCCCAACCCCCCAATCGGCCCTACCCTGAGCCCGACCAGGGGCTGCACCTAGGGATTGGGCCTGCCCTCTGCCACCCGGGAGCGAGCCTAAGCCAGCAGGTCGTTACCTCCCGAGGGGTCCCAGACTGCGAGAGGGCACAGGCCGCGCTGAGGGACCCCCTCTCCCCGCCCCCCCCCCCCCGAGTGCACAAATTTTTGTGCACCGGGCCTCTAGTAAACTATATAAAAAGAAAAAAGCTAAAGATGAAATCAAATAGCACTATTAAAATTATTTATGCTTGTCTAATTAGAATAGAAATAAATCAGGACACATCAAATAGCATGCACAAAATGAATATCAAAAGGTATTTTCTATATCAATAAGTGCATGCAGGACATTGAAAATAATTCCATGAATCCAAAAAGGAACAATAAGCAGAATACCATTTGTTCCTTTTTGGATCCATGAAATTATTGAATACTGTCTTATAGTTGTTTAGCATCTCTTTTTATAGCAATTTATCTGCATTAAAAAAATCATATTCACCATTAAATGATACAAGTGCCATAAATATAAAATATTAAAAATAACATTAATATAAAGTATCCACCTCAACCCCCCCCCCGCTCCCCCCTCCCCCCCCCGCCACCACCACCACCAAAAAAAAAAATAATAAAAAAATAAATAAATAAATAAATCACACATTAAAGAGCACCTGAAATAAGTTTAAATATCTTTTTGGGGAGAGTTGTTTAATGATTCATAACATGCAGATATTTGAGCTTCTTTAAGTCTAGATTAAAATTTCCAAGATATTGTCTTCAATACTAAGAAAACCCCCTCACATTGCTTGTCAACTACATTTACTGGTAAGTGAAAAGTGATTTTTTTTAAGCTTCCTTTTTGTGTCAGCTGACCCTGCTAGAATATCTGTATTTCATGCTGTGTAAATAGGACCTTTTTTTTGTACTATTTTCCTCAACATTTTCTTCTTTAGCCCTATCTGGAATCCTAGCAACAGGCCACTTTGCTATGTGCTATTTCTCTTTTTGAGCAAATAGCTTTTAATTGTCAAATAGCAGAAATTCAGAAATTAATGTTATTGAAGGTTTGACACCAAAACATTTAGCAACCAGGATCATCTATTTCTCTCTCCAAAAATCTTAATGAAAACCTTCTTATTAAGTCATTGAAGCATATATTTAAATAATTCAATATAATTTCTATATTTAAAAAATGTATGCAACTAACATGGGAATTTATTATGGAAAAAAATTGAGCAATACAAAGCAAAACTATGTGAATGCCTAACCTCAGCTGATGCATTCCCTGTTTTCATATTCAACCACAGATCATTAACAATTAGGTTTTTGTTAACTTGGTCCTTCCTCTATGCATTTAACAAACATAATTATGCACATATATCTCTTCAAATACACATTTTTATTTATAAAATATTTATATTAATTCTAATCTGACATATACCTTTGAGATATTTTCAAGTCAGTAGTACTTGACATAAATATATATTTAATAATTGTTACCTATAATTTTGTTACTATGTAATTTTAAAAATGGGGTACACTTATAAAATCATTTGTTTTTCTATCATAGGTTTTTTTAGAATATAATTGTTTGGATGACAAATGCATTTGCAATAGTGACATTGAAGCAGGAATTTTAGGAGTAAGATAGGACAGGTTAAGGAAATATTAGAAATTTTGGAAATTGGAAGGACCATGAAGGAAGCACAGGGCTACAGAGCAGCTGAAGGTATATTTCCATAGAATAGGGGAGCTGGAAAGCTGAAACAGGTACATTTCCATAGAATGAGGGAGCTGGGAACAGCAAAAGATCTGTATTTACAAAATAAAGAGAAGGAAGCCCTTCATTCAGAAGGGGAAGAAGAAAGCCCTAAGGGAATAGGAAAGCAATCAGGAAGGAGGTGTGGGGGGAGAACCTCACATGTCCCATGTGAGGTTCAACCTTTGAGTCCAAGAGTTGCTATAGTAACCAGTCTAAGGGAATATTGACTTATCAGAGGGGATATGAAGGCACCAGGATCTGCAGCCTTTATAAGCCATAGGGAAAGGAACTCAGTGGGACCCTTTTCTCCCTCCGTACTTGGGAGTCCATTCTGTGGGTGTCCCAAATAGGTCCTGGGAAAGGATCTGGGGTGTTTATCTAAGGCATCCCTTGAGATAATCTTTAACCGTGCAGGTATGGGACATTCAAGTAGTTGCTAGCGAAGAGGCTACTCTACGCAAGCAGGACCAAGGGCAGGCCTAGGACCAAAAGACCAGAAGCTTTAATTTTAATTTTGAGCGTATGCAAAATAATTCAATTAGCTGCCGGAGGAATTACACCACATGAAACATATGCAGTTGCAAATCACACAGCACTTTATTACTCATACAAGTTCCTGATGCTGCGGGTGCAGGCTTAATGAAGATCCTGGTGGTGCCGTCCTCTGGGGTCGGGCAGCTGGGCTGGTCCAGTCCGGATGCAAGGGGCTGGCATTCCTCAGAGAACGTGCCTTTGTGGCTGTCTCGACAGGCCAGCAGTTGGCTGGTTAGGACTCCCATTTTTAAAGCCTGTACCGCACCGGCAGCAGTTCAGGTGGCTATCAATGAATTATGTCAATTCACGGATGTTAATCTCAAATAGGATGAGGGGCTACATGTAGTTATCTAGGAAGAGTACATCACTCACTCAAATGGTTATATTGACAAGTCACTCTGAGTCAGTTACTAAAGTTCAAATCCATATCTATGAGGTACACACGCTTCAAGGCAGTGGGGAATATGTCCTTAATATCACACTTTAAGTTTCAAGGAAAGTTAACTCAAACATTTTAAACGGTTCTTAACATATTTTAGACATTTTTAAACATTTCTATATTTTACTACAACACATATGTCTCTTGCGCTTTGAATATAATATGCATCAGTGGGTGTATTTTTTGGAGGGGCGGGGTTTATCCTTCTTGATGTTATTTGAGCATCCTGTATCTATAGTTTAATGTCTAAATCATTTTGGGAAGTTCTCAGTCATTATTGTTAGGTTAGGTGGCTCAGGAGGCGGCGCAAGAAATAGAGTCCAGTGAATCAGAAAAGAAAGGAAAGGAAAAGGTTTATTCTGCGTCCCCGGGAGACCCACGTACCCCAAGGACAGGGCACGTGGATTCACGCCAACAGGGAGGGAAGCGGTTTTTTAATACTGCGATTGGGTGAGGGGCGGGGACATGAGCTGAGGAATTCTCTGCTTCAGGGGATGGGCGGGGGTATGTGGATTAAGGGAGAAGAAGCTGGTATCTGTGTCTGGCACCTTGATCTGTGAGAAATTCCAGGGGAAGTCCATTATCTCATCACATGTCTGCATGCATCCGAACCTGGGCTCTCTTCGACCTAACAATTATTTCTTCTATTTCTTTCTTTCTTCTATTTCTAGTATCCCCATTATGCATATGTTACACCTTTATTATTGGTCCCACAATTTTAGGATTTTCTATTATGGATTTTCAGTCTTTATTCTCTTTGCTTTTCAGTTTTCGATGTTTCTATAAAGATTTTGCAAGTTTGGTGATTCTTTCCTCAGGCATTTCTAGTCTAATGAACCCATTAAAGGTATTCTTCATTTATGTTATAGTGTTTTTGACATTTCTTTTTTATTCTTTGTTAAAATTTTTATGTCTCTGCTTACACTGCCTATCCATTATGGCATGCTATTTTAGCATATTAATCATAGCTGTTTTTTATTTATCATTATTGTTGATAGTATTATAGATATCCTCCCTTTCTGTTCATTGACCCCCTTTACGCCACACCCTTCACTGCACTATTGTCTGTCCATGGGTTATGTATATATGCAGCTATGATTTGGCCAATCATAGCTGTTTTAAATTCCTGGTCTGATAATCTCCACATCCCTGCCATATCTGACCCCAGTTCTAATGTTTGATCTATCTCTTCAAATTGTGTTTTGTGCATTCTATATGCCTTGTAATTTTTTCTTGATAGTCAGACATGGTATTCTTGGTAAAGATAGCTGTAGTAAGTAGGATTTTGGTGATGTGGTGGTAATGTGTGGAGGAAGAGGAAACATTCTCTAGTCCTATGATTAGGTCTCAGTCTTTTAATCAGCCTGTGCCTCTGAATTGTGAACTTCATGAGCGTTTCTCATTTTTTTCCCATTAGGTGCTACAGAATGTCTAGAGTATACTAAAGTTGAGTGTTTCCCATACACCCCTGCCCTGGTTGACTTTGAAAAAACTCCAATAATTTAGACTCTGATAAAATTGTTTCTCTGGAGTGCAGGTCCTGATAAAGAAAAAAATAATGCTCTGGCATATTTCAAAAAGGTATCTTTTAGCCTTCCTCTGTCTGAAGCACAAGGGAATTTTCTCCAGTGTTGAACCTGGTCAAACTCTTGGAGGTTAAACTCACAATAGCATGGGGGTCCCTGGTGACTGAGTTCCTCCCACTGGAATTTTTAACTCTCAGGCTTGTTCACAGTCAACCTCCAGCAATTTGTCAATTACAGCTTCGGTTTTTCTATTCCAGCACTGGTCTCCAAAGATGTTCTTTGCTTGTGGGTGTCTGCTCTAGTGAGGTTTAATTTCTTGTATTCACTTACATGTCTCTCTATATTGTTACAGCAGATTGCCCTGTGAGATTGATTCTCTGAAGAATCTAAGAAGCATTGTTGTTGTTTATAGTTTGTTCAGCTTTTTACTTCTTGTTAGAACAATATGGTAACTTGAATGCTGGACCATTAACTGAAAGTCCTTCACAGACATTTTTAAACCTACAATTTGTTTTAAAATATAAAGAAGATAGCCGAAACCGGTTTGGCTCAGTGGATAGAGCGTCGGCCTGCGGACTGAAAGGTCCCAGGTTCGATTCCGGTCAAGGGCATGTACCTGGGTTGCGGGCACATCCCCAGTGGGAGATGTGCAGGAGGCAGCTGATCGATGTTTCTCTCTCATCGATGTTTCTAACTCTCTATCTCTCTCCCTTCCTCTCTGTGAAAAATCAATAAAATATATTTAAAAAAAATATATAAAGAAGATATAGTAATAGAAAATATTAAGAATTACATCAAAATACTGCTCTTGACTTACCATTTCACTCTTCCCACCTGTTGCAAATGAAGTGCAATCTCAGTCACTGACATATTATTTCAAACTTTTGATCATGAGATAATATCTATGCTAATTACCCTCCTTTGGAGCACAGGAAAAGTATGTATTTTTAACATTTTTTTAACAAGCCAGTAGATTATAAAGCTAACACACACACACACACACACACACACACACACACACACCCCACAAAAAAACAAAAACAAATAAAAAACACAGGGGGGTGGAGGAGGATGATCATCATTTTTTTAAATGAAGTTGGAAAAAGTTTGAGGTATAGGATGGATTATATTTTTTGTTCAGTCCTTCTGTTGTTAGTGAGTTAGAAAATGAGATAGGCAGCAGCATTAAATAGATATTGTTAGGTCAGAGAGAGCCCAGGATCAGATACATGCAGACATGTGCTAAGACAATGGACTTACCCTGGAATTTCTCACAGATCAACGTGCCAGACACAGATACCAGCTTCTTCTCCCTGAATCCACATACCCCCACACAGATAGGGACTTCTTCTGAATACCCCCCCCCCCCCGCCCATCCCCTGCAGCAGAGAATTCCTCAGCTCATGTCCCTGCCCCTCACCCAACTGCAGTATAAAAAAAACGCCCCCCTCCCTGTTGGTGTGAATCCACGTGCCCTGTCTTTGGGGTACGTGGGTCTCCTGGGGACGCAAAAATAAACCTTTTCCTTTCCTTTCTGATTCACTGGACTCTCTATTTCTTGCGCCACCTCCTGAGCCACCTAACCTAACAGATATCATGGTATATTTTCTCCATGTCTTTTCCCTTCAAAATGGACTTGTGTCACAGGAGTATATTTTGGGATGTGGGTGTGCTCCCTTCACCTTTTGGCCATTGTAGTAAAAATGTAACTTCCATCAGGCTAGCTAGTAGGATCAGCAACCTAGACAGCAGGGCTGCAAGACACAATTGCCTTTTATTTGGTCAGTTTATCCTCAATGGTTGTTTTGTGTCCCAAGACTGACCTCCTAGTAAAAGGTTATGCTTTTCTCTAGCACACTTTCTTGCATTCAAATATCTCTTGGTTAGAAATTGTCAGCGGAGATTAAATTAATTTCTTCAAAAACTTTTTCATCCCATCCTGTGCCAGTTTGTATGGAAGAATTGGGGTCCAAGCAGAATAGTCCCAATCTCTCCCATATGCTACTAAGATTCCAATCCAAGCAGAATTCACTATAAGTGATCCTATAGTACTTTGTGGTTAAAAGAATGGACTTAGGGTCAGCCTGCCTGTCTTCCAATTATAGCTGTACCACCATCTAATGTTAAAATCTAAAGCTTGCTAGTTACTGCTACTCATGCTCTTATGTCTACTATCATTTCCTCAGGGAAGCAGTCTATTATACCTTATCCAGTAGTATTTTGTTTATTCCATTTTTTTTATTGCTTAAAGTATTACAAAGAGTATTACATATGTCTCCTTTTCTCCACCCCCTAGACATTCCCCTGGTCTCCCCTACCCCTCAGTGGCTTATGTCCATTAGTTATGCTTATATGCATGCACGCAAGTCCTTCGGTTGGTCTCTTACCCACTCCTTCCTGCCCCCCAACCCTCCCCGGCCTTTCCACTGTAGTTTGACAGTCTGTTCAATGCTGCTCTGCCTCTCTATCTATTTTTGTTCATCAGTTTATAATAGTCTTTATTATCCATAAATGAGTGAGATCATGTGGTATTTTTTTTTTCATTGACTGGCTTATTTTACTTAGCATAATGCTCTCCAGTTCCATCCATGCTGTTGCAAATGGTAAGAATTCCTTCTTTTTTACAGCAGCATAGTATTCCATTGTGTAGATATACCACAGTTTTCTAATCTATTCATCTGCTGATGGACACTTAGGCTGTTTCCAGATCTTCGCTATGGTAAATTGTGCTGCTATGAACATAGAGATGCATATATCCTTTCTGATTGGTGTTTCTGGTTTCTTAGGATATATTCCTAGAAGTGGGATCACTGGGTCAAATGGAAGTTCCATTTTTAACTTTTTGAGGAAACTCCATACTGTCTTCCATAGTGGCTGCACCAGTCTGCATTCCCACCAGCAGTGCACGAGTGTTCCCTTTTCTCTGCATCCTCTCTAGCACTTGTCGTTTGTTGATTTGTTGATGATAGCCATTCTGACAGGTGTGAGATGGTACCTCATTGTTGTTTTGATTTGCATTTCTCAGATGATTAGTGACTTTGAGCATGTTTTCATATGTCCCTTCAGTCCACAGGCTAACGCTCAATCCACTGAACCAAACTAGCCAGGGCTATGCATAGTTCTTTTAATATTTTGTTATAAAAAGGCTTAAATAGATATGCTCATAGGGAAAAGTCTTATGTTCTCTACATCCAGGCAAACTTAGTTTTTGACATTTCCCTAAGATTGAATTTGAATGGTTTAAATTTCAAATACTACTCTTATACAGAGGAAGATGGAGGTGCCAGGGATAGGTACTGAATGTTCTCATCGTGCCGTTTAATTCTACTACTAGAAACAAGACATTAAGCCAGCACGCATTTAAATCAGCTGCAGGTGTGGTAAAGAAGCCTGACCTAGGCATCATGAGGGCTGGGTCTGCTCATTGATTCATACTGATTACCCTAAAGGCCAAGCTTTTTCAGATGATTCTTAGTTGAGAGTGTGTTAGGCAAAGAATGGCCCTCAAGGATGTTGATGCCCTAGTCTCCTGTGACTGTGCTGCCTTGCATGGTAAAGAGACTCTGCAGATGTGGTTAAGGTGATGGGCCTTATAATGGGAAGGAAGCCTGGGATTACCTGGATGGGCCCAATGTAATATAACGAGTCCTTACAAGAAGAATAAGAGGGAAATATAGGGGTGAGAGAGATGGCAGCATAAAAAGGGTTCAATACCCTGTTGTTGGTTCTGAAATGTAGGGAAGTAAGTGCAAGGACCTGAGAGAAGCCTCCAGGAGTTAAGGGCAGCCTCAGCAGATTACCAGCAAGGAAACTGGAACCTCAGTCCTGTAACCACAAGGAACTGGATTCTGCCAACAACCTCAATGAGTAAGAAAACAGTTCTCCCCAGAGCCTACGGCAAGAAATGAAGCCCTGCCAACAACTTATTTTTATATGTTGAATCCAGGGTCGAACTTCTGACCTTCAGACCCATAATGAAGTAAATGTTTGTTGTTTAAGTTACTAAGTTTGTAGTAACTTGTTATGGCAGCAACAGACAACTAATAGAAGAAGCATCTATGTGGCATAGGGCAGGACCAATAAAATTTTCTATTGACCAGGGAAATAGACCCCTCAATTCCACGAGGGACACTGGCCACCTCCGCTGCTGGCATTAGTGAGGGGCACCATAGCCAACATTCCATAGAGGCAGTGAGCCCAAGATTTGCTACCCCTGAATACACAGCTATCGCCCAACATGTACAAATTTGGATGCAGATATTTAATGTTATGTTTAATTATTGTAATTTTAATTTTCTGTTAATATTTTTAACCATAAAATGGATTCTGTAATATGTACATACTTGTTTTAAAAATAGTGAATGGACAAATGCAGTTGAAAAAAAATATGTGTTGAATGAATGAATGCATAACTTCATAGTTTAAAAGCTTGTTCTTACATAGAATCTAGTTATCATTACTATTGTGTTGAATTTATTTGATAGATGATGTATTAACATATATGTGAACAGTTTTCAATATAAACTAACGTGGGTCTATGTGGTTTTATTGAAATATTTTCTACATGATAAAAATAAAATATTGATGCCTATCTGAAGACATGTTAAATGTATTTTAAGTAAAACAAACTGAATTCGTAGAGAGGATATCATAAACTAAGAAAACAAATTTAACTATTGACAGAGAGATAATGACTAAAATATTTTCAGAGGAGCATAATAGCTATTGTTTTCTTTGAAATAACATAAGGCATTAAATAAACTTTCAAATTAGATAAAACACAGAGAAAATTACTTTTTCCACTGAGTGATTTACAAGGGACTTATTTCATCATTACTGTTTATTGATATTACTCAAAAATAATCTTTTTTGAAATATTGATCTATTCTTTTGTTAAATATATATCCTTTTATAAATTTTGCATATGTGTTTTTATACCATAGATTATAACCATGGTTGTTAAATTTTTCTATCAAAGCACCACTAAAATTTGGTACATAGTTAAAATTTATTTGAATAGTTGTGTTTTATCTTGAAATATTTAGACAAATTAGGTCTTCTAACCATAATAAATAATCCCTCTGTCCCATAATAATAGTAGCAGTGAATATTTAAACGGGAATTATTGGCGAATGCAGCTGTAAGTTATGTTGTAGCACAAAATTGTGAAGCCTTCAATCAAAATCAATGTTTCATGACATCTGTCATTTGTTTTGACACATCTTTCAATTTTTAGGTTAATCTAATTATTACGAATTACAACTATTTTTCTAATTTCATCCACTGATCAAAATCAATTGTTTTATTTCAGTTGAATATCAACCCATTGTAAAAGTAAGATGAAAAAAAGAGTGTTTTCAAGCAAAGATCGTGAGTTGGATTATCCAGTTCTTGATGCATCAAAGAAAAAGGAAAAGTTGCAGAAAGGTGCAGTTACGTTAGCTGCAAAACAATTTCAGTGCAACAGAATGACCATATCAAGAATTTGGAAACGTGCTTCCGAAAATAATTGTCAAGGAGAATCTTATGCTAATGTTGATTCTTTCAAAAAACAAAGCTGTGGACATAAATGCGAAGATTATGGAGGAAAACTTGAAAAACTTAGATATATTCCTCTCAGCAGAAGAGGCACCATGTTAGCCTTTGATGACATTTCTCCCGAAATACTGGATAATACGTTTCTGTCACTTCAACACGTTATGCTGGAAGCAATGAAGAACGATGGCTCCAATAATTTTAAGCTCACGCACATAGGGAAAGCAAAGCTTTGCAGCCAAGGGATCCTCCCTACAAGTTTAAAATGCAGTAACGAAATGATTGAAAAATCCAGAAACTATCTGAACTCTCAAAATAAAAATTAGGAGTACTATTTTTCATTTATTGTTTAATTTAATCTAGTTTTTTGATAATAAATGTTGCGTACTATATTTATTTTCTTTTGCTACTATTATTTATGGGACCAATTACATTCATCAACTGCTACTATTATTAGGGGACAGAGGGAGTAACATTTTTGTAACATCCTATAATGAGTATTTTAAGGACATTCCATAAAGTTAATTTGACACTCATGGATCAAATTGCTACACATTTATCCTCTGGCTTCTTATATTCATGAACAATGTCTATATATGTGAGTTAAGACATTCCAGGATATTATACATTTTATACAGAAGAGAAATATGCTTAGAGATATTTTACCTTTACACTATTTTTAAGTTCTTTATTTTTCAGTTACAGTTTACATTCAATATTATTTTGTATTAGTTACAGGTGTACAATATAGTGATTAAACAATCATATATTTTACAAAGTGTCACCCCTGATATTTCCAGTACCCAATGGGCACCATAGTTATTACAATATTATTGACTATGTTTCCTATGCTATACTTCACATTCTCATGACTATTTTGTAACTACCAATTTGTACTTCTTAATCCCTTCAACTTTTTTGCCCAATCCCCCAGGCCTCCTCTAGCAACCATCAGTGTGTTCCCTGTATCTATATGAGTCTTTCAATTATGCTGGTGCATTTATTTTTTTTCTTTAGATTCCATATATAAGTGAAATAATCTCTGACTGAATTATTTCACTGAGCATAACAGTCCCTAGATACGTTCATGCTGTTGCAAATAATAAGATATCATTCTTTATTTTTGGCTGATTAATATTGCATTGTATATATGTACCACAACTTTTTTTTAATACTCATCTATTGATGGGCACTTGGGTTGCTTCCATATTTGGGGTATTTTAAATAATGCTGCAGTGAACATAAGGATGTATAAATTTTTTCAAATTAGTGTTTAAGTTTCTTCAGATATATTCCCAGAAATGGAATTCGTAGGTCAGATGTCAGTTCCATTTTTAATTTTTTAAGGAACCTTCATACAGTTTTCTATAGTGCTGCACCAATCTGAATTCCCTCCTGACATTCACTTTTATTTCAGTAACTAGAGGCCCGGTGCACGGATTTATGCACCAGTGGGGTTCCTCGGCATGGCCTGTGGGGACCTGGGGAGGAGCCACTCCTGCCCATCCCGGCCCTGCTCATCCCAGTCAGCTGAGCGGCGTTCCCACTATGGGAGCGCATTGACCACCAGGGGACAGCTCCTGCATTGAGCATCTGCCCCCTGGTGGTCAGTGCATATCATAGCGGTCCAGCAGTCAAGCAGCCGACCGGTCACTTAGGCTTTTATATATATAGATATATTCAGAAAAATGTGACTAAAATTTAATACCTTTAGAAATGTCAAGCTTGTGAGTATTTTTCCTACTGTAATTTTACTTCTCAATTGTTACCAAAAGAATACATTGTCATACATGTGTTAAATTTTTTGTTCAGGGTCTATTTAAGGTGGAAAGCTGTGTTCTTTAACCCATATCTACCTAACTACAGTAAGTATAATCTACTTGTGTATTTGTATGTCACCTCTATCAATGTATAAAAAGCCAAATCATTGATTCAGGCCTTTATACTGACAAGTGATGACAATGAAACAGAGAGCACAGATACCATTTATAGCCAGAGGAAGAGTATATTTGGAAATATTTTTCTTTCAGCATCGTCATTTAAGATATAAGAAACTCCTTGTGTTTTACAATAATGAGGTTTATAAAAATTCATTATGTCATCACAATGAAGAATCTTAATAATAAAAAGCTAATATGCAAATGGTCATTATGTGGGATCAGCAGGAGGCTTTGTCCCCTGACTTGCAGGGCTTGACAGGGGACCTGAGGCTGCGTCCCCCACCCAGCAGGGCTTGACGGGGTGGGGCCAGCTGGGTCTGGGCCTCATGAGTTTTCCAGGCACTCATGGGTGGGCAGGGACTTGACTCTGGGTCCCACGGCACACCCGAGACTCTGACAGGAGGGAGATTTTCATATACATTTTACTAATTTTCTTTCATCTCTGACACTTATATTATAGAGAAAGGGCAAATAGCAATATTAAAATATTTCCTCTAATTAATTCCCTTTTAATGTGCACAAATTTCATGCACCAGGCCACTAGTGATACATATAAAAAGGTCGTTGAAAAGTTTTGGTTCATGGAAGTAGAAATAGTCTAATTTGAAATATTCTCTCAATTTTTAAATAGTGTGTCTCTCCTAAATTTTTAAAATATTATCTATTGTTTCCCATAGAGTGACCCTATTAAAAGAGACCAGCTGCAGTAGCCACAGGGAGTTTGATTTGCCTGACTTGGTTGTTATTCATGGCATTTGTAGGCTATTTTCTATAACCTAACAAGACCCTGCAGGAGTCAACATCAGACCCAAGTCCACCCGAAAGCTTTTTTACTCTCTGGTTTGAAAAAAATTGACACATTGAGCTCTTACTTTTTATCCACTTCAACTTCAAACTCAGACCTATAAGATCTGGGAAACTGATTAAGTTTCATTAGTCCTGCTGTTTTTTCTAGATCATTTGTCTAGCCCACGCTTTCTGATAAGACAAGGAGCTTAGGTGGAAGGGGATTAATAAAGCAAGATGAGGAAAACAAAATCTTGCTTTGCAGCATATGTGTTATACATAACAATCCCTGAGGTAGACTACCTCCTATGAAATTGACATAGTTATTAAACTTCTTACCATTGGGTTATTTAAAATGTGAAGCATGCCTTAACTGGTTTGGCTCAGTGGATGGAGCGTTGGCCTGCGGACTGAAGGGTACCGGGTTCGATTCTGGTCAAGGGCATGTACCTTGGTTGTGGGCACATTCCCAGTAGGAGATGTGCAGGAGGCAGCTGATCGATGTTTCTCTCTCATTGATGTTTCTAACTCTCTATCTCTCTCCCTTCCTCTCTGTAAAAAAAACCCAATAAAATATATTTTAAAAAATGTGAAGCAGAATTAAAGATTATTCGTGGGTATATGGTCATTAAATATCACAACACAGCTCATGTATACTTGTGTATAGTTGACAAACAATTGGATAACTGTCTTAATTCCCAAAAGAAACCTTACTTAAAGCTTAAAGATTACCTCTTGTGAAAGGAGGCTTGCACATAATTTTGAATGATCTTTTTTTTTATTATTTTAAATTTATGTTTTAATACTGCTTCAATTATTTCCTAATCATTTTCACAATTTTAAAAAAGGCATAGAAAAATGTAAATTATATTTCATAAATATAGATAATATTAAAAAATTTAGTAAAATGACTACTTCATCTTTTGGTTATTGAAGAAGACAAAGTACTTTTATCTTAGACATGAATGTCAGTGGGGAAATGATCAACAAGTAGAAATAAATTTTTGTTGGTTATAGTTAAACATATGGGCTGGTTTATCATTCAAACAATCCCTATGTAATCTTTGGTGGTTTAATGAAGTGATTAAGTTTGTCCACCTAGACATGCTCAATAATTTTATCACATTGATAATTAAGAGCTCTGTATCAAATGGGCAATATAATATTTGCTTATAGTTATCAGAAATATTAGAAATTAGATTTAAGGGTAAAGAAAATTATGTGCAAAAAATTTACAGTATCTATTCAAGTTTCTATACAAACTCATTATTTTCAAGTCCACTGAATTTAGAAAATTACTTTTAAAACAGAGTTGAGGCTGATATTTACGTAGGATTAAAAAGACTTGTCGAAGGTAAACTTTTAAATTTTTGGTGGGGTAAACCAACTGTAATCATAATTAATGTCAACAGAAAATTTGCTGACTGAAAGAACTGTATAAAATTATATCTGTCTATCAGAACAGTAAAACTGATTAAACAGTGGTTTTACGAAGTTGGTTTTAGATGTTAGAATAGAAGTTGCCTATAGAGAAGGATGTCAATCAGGATGGAGAATTGGGTGGTAGATACATAGGAGTATGCATCTGTAATAAAGCCACTAAGCTAAACACTGAAGACTTGTAGAACTTGATATGTATTTAACTTATACCTCATTAATTAAAAGGAAAGAGAATAAAAAAAGAAAAAAGAACAGAATTTATGTATTCTTGAGCAACTTTCAGCATTACCACAGGATACCGCGGTCACTGGGATTGTCTTAGCTGCATTATGTTTGCTGTGCCTTCAGCTGGCATGTCTGCATTCCAGGCAGAAAGAGGCAGGAAGAAACAAACTGGGTGGGTATATGAAGGTGTTGGTGAGTATCTTTGGGAAGAAAAACTTTTCCAGAATCCCCAGCATGCTTCTGTTGAGGTTTCTTTAGATGATCCTAGTCACACTGGCAAATCTTGCTGCAAGGGAAAGTGGCAAACATATTTTCTTATTAGATTCATTTCTTCCTGTGTGGGGAAATGACCTCTGTTAGTAAGAAAGAACAGAATGCATATAATGCAGACAGTTAGATATACCTGCCATACCAAAACTGTATGATTTCATTAAAACTATGATAAGAACATATTGTCTGAGCCAGTAATGGATTAACTGTATGGAATATATGTGAATGATATATGCCATCTCCTAATGAATTTGGATTAATTATGCATTGAATATCTTGTTTTTAATCCTCACCCAAGGAGAGAGGATATTTTTCCATTAAATTGATTGGGGTGACATTGGTCAACATGAACATATAGGTTTCATGTGTGGGTTTCTATGTTACAAGATCGGTATATTGCACCAGTTGCCCATCACCCAAAGTCAAATCTTCTCCTGTCACCATCTATTAGGACCCTCTTCTCCCAACCACTTTCCTTTATTTATTTATTTTTAAATAAATTTTTATATATTTTATTGTCTTTTTACAGAGAGGAAGGGAGAAGGATAGAGAGTCAGAAACATCGATGAGAGAGAAACGTCAATCAGCTGCCTCCTGCACATCTCCTACTGGGGATGTGCCCACAACCAAGGTACATGCCGTTGACCGGAATTGAACCTGGGACCCTTCAGTCCACAGGCTGATGCTCTATCCACTGAGCCAAACCGGTTAGGGCTTTTCTTTTTTAGAAGAAGTGAAGAGGAGGGAGGGAGGGGGAGAAAGGGAGAGAGAGAAGAGAGAGAGAAACATCGATGTGACAGAGACACGTTGATTGGTTGCCTCCCACATGTGCCCCAAGGAGGAGCAGGGATCGGACCTACAATCCAGGTAGGTGCTCTTGACTGGGAATCGAACCAATAGCTTCTGGTGCTCAGACCGACACTCTAACCACTGAGCAACGCTGGCCAGGTTGCATTTGAATGTCTTGAAATATCGTTTCCTTGAAACTATTTTATGATTCAATTTTTAATCCTACTAATTGGTTGTTCCTCTGCTAGTTTGACAAGTGACATGTCTGTGTTAGTGACAGTTTTTTATTTATTTTACAGACTGTTGAGGGATAATAAGGCAATGGCAAAAGCTAAGGCGATACATATATGGGCATTTAAGCACCAAATCATTTTTTCATGAAAAACTTTTCTAACATGCACAGTGATCCTATAAATTCATATGGTTGCAGTACTTTTCTTCATTTAAAAAATGCTTGGATTTTATTATTTGAATTAATGTACAGATATATAGACAGCATTCAAGGTTAAAATGGCAATGAAAGTGTCTCAAAACAGATGACATACAAGAATAGGTTTCAGATTTATGCTTCTATATCATCTGCCAGTCTGGCAGCATAATTCCCAATCCTCTCGACAGAAAATTTTTCATTTGAAGCCAGCTTCTGTTATGTGATCTTTTCCCACTGGCAGCCGACGTGTTAAAAATGTACTCTCTGGGAGATGGACCAGAGGCAGGTGCACAGGTTTTGATGTGGAAAGCTGGGCAGGTGTTACCCAGAATGGCATGTATTCTCCTCAGAGGGACCCATTGAAATTAGATGTTGATCAGAAAGACAATGCTCAAATTATTCTAACATGCATATAATTATTTCTTATTGTGACCTTGCTGTAATTTGCATACCAGAAAGTACATTCAAGCCATGCTAACCATCTGAACTATGATGTTTCTGGATCTGTAGAAACATGAAATCGTATTTCTAATCTTTTGCTGTACTTATGCAGTTAGTGAGAGAGTAAATTAACTGCCTCGATTTAAAGGAAAACACAATAGTAGCTAAAGTCACTTGTAATTTTCTGCCGAATAAAATACCATTGTCTAGGCATTTTGCGGCGTGTGTTCAGCTCTTCCTTTCATCATTTTCACAATCTATGTGATTTCCTTTTCCAAGCATATGTCCTCTGTGCAGGACTTACTCATCTTATCCCAGTTCCATACTTCATCTTTCTTAAGGTGATAAAGTTTTTCAACTTTTGGGATTTAATTGGACTTCTACTAAGTATGCTGCTAGCATGTCACATAGATTATGTGGTATACATTTTAAAATGAATAAAGGACTGTATAAATGAAGAAAGACTTTCGCCTTACTGTGAGGTAAATCAGCCATATTTTGGTTTGTTTTCCTTCTTATATTCTTCAGAATATATCAGGCTTTGTTTAGAATTCAAACTAGGTTAAACCCTTTTAGCAAAAATTATTATGATTTTACATATGTTTTCATTAACATTTGCAAAAGTAATTATAATAAACCCCAAATTATTTGGTATGTCATAATTAAAATTAGAGTCAAATCATTGACAACAAGTTTTAGTAGCTCTTCATGATCAAGTTATTGACAAAAATCCTGGTTAGAATGCAAAGCACCTTATAATTTTGATTTGTACATAAATTTTTAAAGGTCAGCAAATATTTGCATAAGTTATCAAAAAGAATATTAATGTATACTTTTTTATGTCTTTTCATTGTATAGCTAAGTTTCTATTTGTTTACCAAAAGGGGAAAATTGTGTCTGGCCAGTGTGGCTCAGTGGTTGAGTGTCAACCTATGAACCAGTAGGTAATAGTTTGACTCCTGGTCAGGGCACATGCCCAGGTGGTGGGCTTGATCCTCAGTATGGGGCATGCAGGAGGCAGCTGATCAATGATTCTCTCTCATCATTGATTTTCTCTCTCTCCCTCTCCCTTCTTCTTTGAAATCAAGAAAAATATATTTTAAAAAATAAATAAATAATAAAATGGGCAAATGTTTTCTGAAGACATTGAATAGATGCTTTAACAGTTAACTTGAAAAGGTTAATAGCTAGTAATTTT
This sequence comes from Myotis nattereri, assembly GCF_964212035.1. NCBI lineage: Eukaryota > Metazoa > Chordata > Mammalia > Chiroptera > Vespertilionidae > Myotis > Myotis nattereri. The sequence goes on from NC_138075.1 coordinate 82,481,451, forward strand.
GAAACTTTTTATAAACTTATAAGAAATAACATTGCAGAGAAAGACAAGTACCATGTGATTTCACTTAAATGTGGAATGTAATGAACAAAATAAACTAACAAACAAAATAGAAACAGGTTAATAGATTCAGAGAACTGACTCACAGCTGTCAGAGCAAGGATTGAGGGGCTGGCTAAAAAAGAGGGGATTAAGCAAAGGAAAAAAATATAGCTTGTAGACACAGACAACAGTATGGAGATTACCAGAGGGAAAGGATGTGGGGGAAGTTAGAAGAGGTAAAGAGGGGATGAATGATAATGGAGGAAGACTTGATTTGGAGAGGTGAACACACAATACAATATACAGATGATGTATTGTAGAATTGTACACCTTAAACCTGTATAATTTTATTAACCAGTGTCATCCCAATACATTAAATAAAAAAAGAAACATTTGTTATAATATTTATTTTGGAAAATTGTGTTTGTTTACTTAAACTTGTATACCATAGATGTTTGTCATAAGAAGTTGAATTTGCTTACTTATTTTGTGATAATTAAATGACTCAGCTAATCATAACTTATTTAGTCAGTATACAAAAACTATGCATCCTCTTCTAAATGTTCTCGCCCAGCTGATGTGGCTCAGTGGTTGAGTATCAACCCATGAATCAGGTCACTGTTTGATTCTCGGGTTGCAGGCTCGACCCGAGTAGGGGGTGTGCGGGAAGCAGCCAATCAATGATTTTCTCTCATCATTGATGTTTCTATCTTTCCCTCTTCCTTCCTCTCTGAAATCAATAGAAAAACCCAATAAAATACATATTAAAAAAAGAATGTTCTCATAGAAAACTATTTTGCATAAAGTTTATTCCAAGTCAAAATGTAGCACCTAACTCTTAAAGATTAATTTAGAAACACCAAAACTTTCACTTTTCCAAAGTATGGAGTTTCAGGGGTTTTGTTGTAGTTGTCATTAGCAAAATATTTTAATGTATTCAAAAAGGCAAATAAACATGTTCTTTTGTTGGGAGGGCCTTAAAATTTCAATAAGGAAATGTATGGCTAGCATATTCAACACTAGTCCTTAGCAGTTCTTCATTTGGAAGCTTGTAACCTCCTTTCCCATTTATAATCAGTTTTAAAATGTTATGCTATTCTCTTCTCCATAACATTCCCATACTTGCCAAGTTGTCTCTTTTCTGAAGCCCGGAGTAGTGATTGAGGAGAAAGAACATTATCACTTTTTTCTTTTCCATGTTTGTTTTGTTTGTTTTATATTTCCTTTGATCCTCATGTTTGTATCTCATATGTGTGGGTGCTTATTAATTATAAACTATAAGGAAAATATGACTTTTTTCATTAGTGTATTCTGATTGGTCAACAAAATTAGAAAACTTACAACTCTTTCAAACTGAATGTTTTTTAAAGGCCAGCAAGTGGCCAGTAGTGAGCATTGCTATGAATTGAAATTCATAATATTACTAATTTACAAATAGGTGATCTATTATTACATAGTACCCCCATGGTTTTACTTTCTGAGATTTCAGTTACCTATGGTCAACTGTTGTCCAAAAATATTAATTGGACAAGGGTACATTAAACAATTCTTAAGTTTTAAATTGCATGCTGTTCTGAGTAGCATAATGAAATTTTATGCCATCTGCTCCTTCCCACTGGGGACATGAATCTTCCCTTTGTCCAGCGTATCCATGTTATATATGCTACCCACTTGTTAGTCTCTTAATAATCAACTTGGTTAGCAGATTGACTGTTGTGATAACACAGTACTGTGTTCAGGTAAACTTTATTTTACTTATTGGTGGCCCAAAACCATTTACATAACTTTTATTACAGTATATTGCTTTAATTGTTCTGTTGTATTATTAGTCACTAGAGGCCTGGTGCATGAAATTCTGCACTAGTGGGGGGAAGTGTCCTTCAGCCCACCCTACACCCTTTCACAGTCTGGGACCCCTCTGGGGATGTAGCAGTGTGCTAAGTGGCAGGCGGCCAGGGTGGAGCCTGAATTGGGGCTGGGCACTGCTTGCGCTCATTCTGGCCCGCTGCACCTGCTGCCACAGTGTTAGGAGAGGCTCCTACTGTGGCAGCTGCACTTGCCAGCTGTGAACCCAGCTTCTGGCTGAGCGGCGCTGCCCTGGTGGGAGCATACTGATCACCAGGGGGCAGCTCCAGCATTGAGCATCTTCCCCCTGGTGGTCAGTGCACATCATAGCAACTGGTTGTTTGGTCATTCCAGTCACTTAGGCTTTTATTATATAGGCTAGAGGCCCGGTGCATACATTTATTCACCAGTGGGGTCTCTCAGCCTGGCCTGTTAGATAAGGCCAAAATCGGCTCTCCAATATCCCCCGAGGCATCCCAGATTGCGAGAGGGTGCAGGCCAGGCCGAGGGACCCCACTGGTGCACGATCAGGGCTGGGGAGGGACGCGGGAAGTTGGCTAGCCAAGGTGGGACTGCGGGAGGGCTCCAGGGCATGTCCGGCTCATCGCACTCAGTCCCGATCAGCCGACCCCAGTAGCAACCTAACCTACTGATAGGAGGGTCTGCCCCCTGGTGGTCAGTTCACATCATAGCGACTGGTCAACTGGTTGATTGTCACCTGGTAGTCTGTGCATGTCATAGCAAGCAGTTGAGCAGCCTTAGCATATCATTAGCATATTATGCTTTGATTGGTTGAGTGGTCAACCAATCAACTGGACACTTAGCATATTAGGCTTTTATTATATAGGATTGTTGTTAATCTCCTCGTGTACCTAACTTAAAAATTAATCTTTATCATCGGTAACTATGTATGCATAGGAACAAATATTGTATATATGTAGGGTGCAGTAGTATCATGGTTTCAGGCACCCATTGGGGATCTTGGAATGTATCCCCAATGAATAAGGAGTACTACAGTATAAGAAAGCAAATAATAATTGTATCAAAAATAATTAAAACAGGAAGGGGATTGTAGTAGTCAACTTCTAAAACAGCTCCCAAATATCCCCATCTCGAGTAGTCATGCTTTTCTGTCTTCTCCTATTGAGCGTGTACTAGACCTAATGATTTGCTTCTGGTAAATAGAATGTGATAAAAGTGACTGGGTTGTCATTTCTAAGATTAGGTTGTGAAGACTCTGTTTTCTCTCCTGCTTCTTCCCATCTCTTACTCCCTCGCTCTCTCTGGTGATAGGCAGTCACCATGTTGTGAGTGTTCCTATGGAGAGTCCAAATGGCTAGTAACAAATGGTCCTCAAGCTAATGGCAATGAGGAAGGAAAGCTCTCAGCAAGAGAAACTAATACAGGCACATAGGACCCAACTCCATTGTTTGTAGACAAGAAAATAGTTTATTTTGGATTTTGACTTATTTTGTTTAATTGCCTTAGTCAAGATATGCAATTAACTTGTGTTAATTTCAAGTTTATATCATTCTTTTGGTATATTAGAGTATTTTAATAGATTTTAAAATTATTCTGTATTTGACAACTTTTTCTTATTTTTGACTATTAAACAACTATATTACTAACAGCAGCATCAAAACCCTTTTAAGAATACTTTTTTAGCCACTAGGTTTTATTGTGCAGACTATCCTTTTTTGTATTTTATTGTATCTATCAGACTGAGTCATATGTCTAGACCAGTGATGGCGAAACTTTTGAGCTCAGTGTGTCAGCATTTTGAAAAGCCCTAACTTAATTCTGGTGCTGTGTCACATATAGAATTTTTTTATATTTGCAACAATAGTAAAACAAAGACTTATATTTTTGATATTTATTTTATATATTTAAATGCCATTTAACAAAGAAAAATCAACCAAAAATATGAGTTCGCGTGTCACCTCTGACACGCATGTCATAGGTTCGCCATCACTGGTCTAGACTCTGGGGAGTTCTGACTGACATAAGACAGGGCCCAGGGGTGGCCTTAAATCTGGAGCAAGATTTGAGAGAATATGGGAGATGAGATAGTGAATTTTAGGTAAAACACAGTAATTCCAGGAAATTCACTCAAAAACTTTATATTTTATGGGTCCTCATGCCTTTACATATTTAATGTATGTGCCGTTAGCAGTCTTGTGAAGCTCTGAAATATATTCCGAATAGGTGTAATGAGCAGAGGAGAAAATGGTGCCAAACCAACACGAGATTCCTGAGTGGACACTGGACTAGGTACCAACACCTCCCCAAAGAAATTGAGAATGCAGATGAAAGCCAAGCAACTGCTTTGATGAAGGAGCCAGCAGAGTGCTGCTCCACAACATCCGGAGTTGGGGGACAAGGTGTATACGATGGCTTAACATGGCGTATATACATGTCCTGTGGGAGAGAGAGCCAGTGTGACATTGCCTGGAGTCATTCTAATCGAGCTACCAGATGGCCAAAGACCTTGGCAGAAAGTAGTAGGATGTGAGATTCCTGAACTAAAGGAATTGCTAGAAGAGTTAAGTAGGGACCTATACAAAGGAGGAAACATTTCCACAAGAATAAAGAAGGTTGCCTGGCTGGTATGACTTGGTGGTCCAGCTTGACCTATGAACCAAGAGGTTACAGTTCAATTCCCAGTCAGGGCACATGCCTGGGTTGTGGGCTTGATCCCCAGTGTGAGGTGTGCAGGAGGCAGCCAATCAGTGATTCTATATAATCATTGATGTTTCTATCGCCCTCTCCCTCTTTGAAATCATTAATTTCAAAGATTTTGAAAGAAGGCTGTCTTTCAATACGTACTGAAAGACATGGTTTCTTCTGAGCAGGATGCAAAGGTGATTTCTTTCCCGGGTTCTTCTCCAGGTGGATTAGAAGAATGAAGCCACGGACAAAAGGTGGTATATGAAAAGGTGGAAATTTATTAGAACAAGTACAGACTCCCACGTGGGGAGGGGGTCCCAAAGGGGTTAGCCCACTAAGCTCCTTTTTCCTAAGGTTTATAAAGGCTGCAATTCGTTGTCGCTTGATGCTCTCTTGTTGTTGGTCACTGTAGCAGCTTCAAAGCTCAAACCCCATGTGGGCCCCCTACTCTTTCTCCCCCTTCAGTGGTGAAATTCTCTATCTCCTACGAAAATCTGTTTTCCTCTTTCTCCCTTTTGACAGCATTTCTCTATCCCCTGTGGCGTTTTTCCCTATCTTCTGCGAATGGGTATCTTACTCTCCCCTTACCCTCTGGCGCCTTTGTTCTCTGTGAATGTTTGCCTTTCCGCAGCTTCATAGCCCTCACGTTTGTAGCCTCCACCCACCCCATTGGAGCCTCTTAATTTCTAAAACTCCCTAAACCTGACTATTTTACCCCTGAAAACTCCTTTCAGTATCACCATTAGAAATGGTAGAACCAGCTTAGAAAAATTTGGCAGAAGTGAGACTTTAATATCCCCTGTTCCTTTCCCTGCCCTCCAAATGCCAGCACCGGAGAGAGTTAAAAGGTGGGAGAAACAAACAAGAAACAGAAAAAGCAAATTATATACCCCTTTCTCACAGCAGGCTTTCAGCCTGAAGCAGGACCAAGCAAAGGAAAAGAAACAATATAATGTCTGGTTAAGTTTTGTGTTTTAATTATTTCATGGGGCTAAACATTCTAATTTTTTAACAGGTTATTTCTGATTTAATGTGATAGTAGAAATGCCTATTACCTAAAAGTGAACAGAAAAGTTGTGGGCTTGACAGAGTTGAAATCTAATGGCAGGGTAAGATTATTGCCACTGAATAAAATTTAATGGGATGACAGAAGAAAATCAAATTGCATTTTGATGACAATCCATGGGTCAGGTTTATTCAACATACAAGTTTCACATGCTTTTCTACTGTCTTCCTATACTACCCAGTAGAAAAATTCATCATAACATTTATTACTGATTAACTTGCCTGCCCAACTTAGAAAATGAATGATAAGATAAAAATAAACAACAACAACAACAAAACAACCTCAAAACATTCTAAAGAAAAGCCAGTAGTAAGAAAATAGCTACGCTTCATAGAAAGTTTTCTATCAGGAATCAAGCTTGCTTGAAAACAGGAAAGAAACTATATGATCTGCAGACATTTGTAGTTGGAAAAAAAAACACACAAAAACCATTTCTTGTTTTTGCAAGAATGCAACACAAAAGGAATTTTGAAACCATTGGCTAAAATATTTCTGTTTGTTGTGTAAACACTTCCTAATACACAGCCTTAGCCTGAAGCATTCCTCTAGCAATTGCTCTATACCCTTGTTTATGATGCTCAATTCAGCATGCATTCATCATTTGATATTGTATTTAAGTTGTAGGGATAGATATATCAGAGTGATTTTCTTGGAAAGTTTTATGATCCATATCAAACTTACTTTGAGTTTCAGTACTACTGACAACAACAAATAGGAAAATGGAAAAATCAATGATGCAAAATCTTCAACATTGTAAGCAAGTTATTACATGTCTAAATCATCCTGAATACTTGGAAATAGCACGATGTGTTACAAACAAGCAAAAAGGACTCTTCAGTGCTTTTAACCTACCTTATTTTGAGATGAATTACTTCATGCATTTATTTGTTGATATACTTACCATAATGTTCCATTAAAGGAAATGATGACCTCAAGGGAAGAGTAATCTGTTGTAGGTTGAATTCTTCAGAATTAGACAGGCTGAGATGGGGTGGGGGAAGGTAGGGTGAGGATTGATGTAAGAACGTCCAAACCTGTAGAGAGTTTTTATGAGTTCATTTGCGCCAAACTGAAAAATGACAGTTTTGAAGTTTCTTTTATGCATTTCAAATCAAGTAGGGAATCAAGTAGGAAGATCATATGGAGGTGGGAATAGCAAATCAGGTGTTGTATTAGGGGATGACTAATAAGATGATATGTGCTCTCTTGAAGGTGATCACTATGTCTATTTTAAAGGCAAAGATAAACCTCTTACTAAAAATGATATATGTCTGGATTGTTACTACCCACCATGACCTGCCCAGTTAGGAATTTATGATTAGATTAACCTGTAAGGTTACTTTCCATAGAACCCTTTTATTTATCCACAGAAGGGAAGGGAAGAAGCAGGGTTAGGCAGAGGCAGAAGTCAAATTGCAATGCTGTCCTGACAGAGTCAACCCTGGAGGAAACTCTGGAGCATGTATTGTCCATCAGATTGCCTCAAATTAGGCCAAATGGCAAACAGTTCATCTCCAGTTTGCTTAATCAGCAAGTATGTGCTGCTTCGGGAAGGGTGTGGCCTCTGTAGGCAGTTCTCTCCAGTTGTAACTGACTGACCCTGAAATAGCTGACAGCTAACAGGTTATTTGCTGACCACCGTCTTTGGAGCTGGTCAGCAAGTCCTTTATTGATGAGGAGTGGGCAGTGCATCTACTGTATTATCTGCTGTAAACTTGGTATGCAGGAAACTTCACTAGCATAGACATGTGTTTATTGAATATATTTCTGTATATTCAGCACTCAATAATTAGCATGTTCTATGAGAATAAAGTCTTATGACTTAGAAATGTCCATTTTGGGATTATTAAAAAAAATACTTAGTTTAATTAATCTCCTTTAACTCCCTAAGCTTAAGGTGTTCATAATTTCATGATATATTTGCTCAATGAAAAACTATTGTAAAGGTAAAAAAATTTTGAAAAACATTTAATATTTAAAATATGGATGATCATTACAGGCCAACATCCTATATAATAAAAGAGAAACATGCAAATTAACCATCCCTCCGCTATGTTCACGAGCCAATCAAAGTGAGTATGCAAACTAACCCAACAAAGATGGCGGGCCTGTGGGCAGTGCTCACATGCACAGGTGCCGAGCGGCTGGGGGCAGGCATCCCACCCCGCCCTGCTCCCACTGATCCCGGCCAGTGGGCAGCGCGTGGAGGCAAGGAGTGGCCAGGGCGGGGCGGGATGCCTGGCTTCCACCTCGCCCTGGTCACTCCGGGCAGGTGAGCAGTGCAAGCCAGTGTCCCGCCCCACCCTGGCCACTCTGGGCCTGTGGGCAGCGTGCAAGAGTCTCTGGGCAGGGGAGGCAGGACGGCAGAGGGTGGCATGTACTCCCCACATGGCAGCGGTGGCAGCCATGAGCGCGCCAAGTGGAGCCTGCAGGCTGAGCTGAAGTAGTGCCTGTAGGCCATCAGCACCGATTAGTGGCTGCACAAGTGCCGCCTCCTGGCCCAGAAGGTGCGTGATTGCAGGGACAGCCACCATGGTGGGCCAGATTGATACCCTCCTGGCCGCACCACAGAGGTTTGTGGATCTGCGGAGCCACAGGCCTCCGGTACGCACATCCTCTCCTCACCCTCCGGCATGTGAACATCCCCCAGCACGCTGTCACTCTCGCGAGCCTGCAACAGTCCCAGACCAAGGCGTGCACGAGTTCCCTCCGCCCCTCCGCCGCACTTCCATCAACCCCAGCATGCCTAAGTCCCCCACAGAATGTGCACACATCCCCTCCGGCATGCTCATGTCCTTTGGAGAGTGTTTGGGTGTTCTGGGTGCTGAGGGTGGGCGCCTATGAGATGACAGTGAGAGGGCAGAGTGGTGATGCCCCGTTCCCGTGGAGGTCAGTGCAGCAAGGAGATCACCTCTGTGGGGCTAATGCATGTGCTGAGGTGGGAGCAGGTGCAGACAGACACACTTGGTGGGTGCGAGCAGCCCTCACTGAGGTGCCTTCGGTCAGCGTTCAAGATCAGGAACCCAGAGGAGGCGAGGAGTTCCATCCTCTTAGTGAAACAGTGGGATAGTTGGGGTGACTGCAGAGGAGGAATGTGCACTTTGTGTACCAGCACCCATGAGCGAAGGCTGCCCTTTCTGAGCCTTGCTCGCTTGGGGCCTAGCACACTCCTGCCGGGAAGCAGGTGACAGGACATGCTTTTCCTAATTAATGAGAGAAAACATTGATTCTCCCACTGCCCATGAAGGTGAAAAGTGAAGTGGGGAGACATGTGGAGAGTGAGCGAGGTTCCCTGTCTGGGGGTTCCAAATCCACTCTTGGTTCCTTTCACTGCTGACTAGAAATATACAGGGTGTCCCCTGAAAATGTATACCCACTTTGAATACCTACTAATTCCAATGGGTTTAAGCATGAAAAGAAAGAAATAACAATGAAGCTGTCATCTGTTAAAAATGTGGGCACAAACAGGCAGTTGGACATTCCCCAAGGGATCCTCGATTGGAGAGGGTACAGGCTGGACTGAGGGGCACCCCCTTTCCCCCCCACCCCTTTGCAAAAATTTCATGCACCGGGCTACTGGTCCTACAAATAAAGAGGGAATATTCTAATTGACCCTCACACTGTCGCAAAGATGGTGGTGCCCACAGCCAATAAGGAGGGAATATGCTAATTGCTACCATGCCATCAAAGATGGTGGCGCCCACAGTCACAAGATGGCTGTGCCCAGTCCCCTCAGTCCCACTGGGGCTGCAGGCGCGCTCCAAGGCCAGGACCACCCCCAGGTGGGCCCAGCCACTCCACATGCCTGCCTCCGGAGTCCCTCAGTCCTCTCAGCCGCCCAGCTGCCCAGGGCTGCCCGAGGCTCAGGTAACCAGGGCCGGCTGAGGCTTGTGCTGCCAGCAGTGGCAGCAGCAGAGGTGTGATGGGGCATCGCTTTCCCCTGATCGCCGGGTCGCCTCACTCTCCTGAGGGCTCCTGGGCTGTGGGGGGGCAGGCCAGGCTGAGGGACACCCCCTCCAATGCATGAATTTTCATGCACCGGGCGTCTAGTTATCATATAACATGACTGGTACATTCTAACAATTATTGTACTATGCAAAATAGCACAATAAGAACTACATGTGTCATGGAAAAAATGGGGTTAGGGACACAACACTCAAAAAAACTTCATCAGTGACACTGTTTTATCGCAAATCAGCGAGCTGAACAAGACGCCTAATGAGCCAGTTAGTTAGGAGTCATCTTTATTGTGCACAGGTTCAGAGCAGATTACCTCTTTCAAATTCTGAACCCCACATACAGGAAGTCTCCCGTATTTTATAATTTTCGAGCCTCTTTGTTTGCAGATATTACAGAGGGCTCTGTGTGAGTTATTGTTACAGACGGTTGTAACCTTGAATACATGAGTTAGTACTTGGAATTATTATCAATATTAGTCTATTACATTAGATGGCTAGCTTGCAAGGTCAGACAGTTAAGTTTATCTTTTTCTATTATTTGAAAACAAAGTGATTTTACAGAATAACAGACTGTCTTAAAGTGACAGAATTTATAATGACAGAGTTTACAGAACTAGGGACTATCTAACAATAGCAGAGAGTTTCAAATAGCAGCTTCATACAGGATGGAGGATACTATGCTTCAACACATCAATATGATCTTGAGTGTTTGTGTTCCTCCAAAGTTCATGTGTTATAATATCCATCCAAAATGATGGTATGGGAGGGATTAGTGCCTTTTCAAAAAGGACTGAGAAAGCTTCCTCATCCCTGTATGTTCCTCAGTGCAGCCTGCACCTGGAAGAAGACCTTCACAAGAACCTGACCATGCTGACCCCTGGTCTCAGGCTGCCAGCCTCCAGAACTGTGAGCAATTTCTGTTTTGAATAAGCTGTCCAGTCCATGGCATTTTGTTATAGCAGCCTGAATAAACTAAGACACATACAGACCCACATGAAGATGAACCATAGTAAAAACATCAGTGTTACATATGTCACATGATTAGGAAATGTAAAAATATACTACAATGAATATGCCACTTTGCCTCAAAAAGAGACCTAGTTTGCTGTGGATGTGGTCATATAAAGATGGCAGTTTGTGAGTTACAGATCAGTAGTGGAAGAGGTAATCAGAGATCAGACGGAAAGTCATAACACCAGCTGTGCCACACACACACACACACACACACACACACACACACACACACACAGTGTGTTTGGGATGGAAGATGTTATTCCTGTGTGACTAGGTTCAGCTTAGTACGCTTTTATGCATTCACCTACTATTTCTCCTGAACTAAATTATGTATAAGCAAGTTCAAAATTTGTTTTATGCTCAAATTTTTTCCAAGTATTGGAATACATTTGCATTTCCAAAACATGCATTATACCAGAACAGACAGTACTTCTAAGACATGTCATTTCCTCTGTTCTGTAATGGAAAAACATAGCAAATAATGTGCTAGGTGTCTTCATTTAACACCCATTTAATCATCTCATTCCATTTTCTGGACAGCCTGAGTGGTAGATGTTATTGTCTTCACTTTCATAGATGGAAATAAATTGACAGAAGTTAAGGATATTTCTGAAAGTATTACAATCCATCAGTGTGGGGGCGGAAATAAACTCACATCTGTCAAATTACAAAACCCAGGTTCATTTGTCCAGATTATACGAAGTCTCCATTACTTAAACAAAGAGAATCTTGGGACGGAGGTGGTAAGATTTTTTATTTTCTATTTGTATGGATCTACTGTTTAGTGCAATAGGTAACTGTATTTTTATACACTATGAACATTAGCATATTGTTATAATTTTATGTTCCTTTATGTTAATTTGGCTATTTCCAAAGAGGCTGCTATTTCCCCAAATAACATTAAATATTTTTCTGCTGAAAATGCTTTTCCTTACATACTCAATTTACATAACTTTTGAAAGCAAATGAAATTATAGGCGATATATAGGATTGTAAAAACAAGGAGAGTCTTGTATCACATATAGACATTTTGCTCAATTTTGAGACACTATAAATAAGTTTTATGTTATACTGAGAAAACGCTGAAAGAGGGCCCTTTAAAACTCATTAATACAGCTCAAATGACTTGCAAATTTCTTATTTGTTACTTCTCATAATCTAGGCAATGAAATATATAACACCACTATTTCTTATGTGCCTTATGAGCATGATTTTGAGAAATCCTAAAGCACTACTTTATATTCATTTGATTCTTTAAGTGATTGTCAAGACCATAGTTGTATGCACTGTTTTGCTGCAGTGCCAGGTCACAACCTCAGAAACATTCTTCTCCTCCATATGTCAAAGTGCTTACAAATGCTGCTTCCACAAGTGCCCTGCTCCTTCACCACAGGGCAGGCATATAATTGGACAAAGTTTGGGGTCATTTAGATATATATTACCAAGAGTACAGCTGAGACTTCTTGTTTCAAAAGTAATTTAAAATAACTGACAACTATACTACCCTAATTGATACATTCATCTGAACAAATAAATGTATGTTTGTTTCCTTAAAAAATTCTCTGTATAGGATTAATCTAGTAAGTGGCTATAAGAAATTAACATCTTTATGTGTAAACACTTCAGATATCTCTCCTTTGCCTCTTTTACTGTGAGTTTATGTTTTTGCATTAAAGTACATATGTGTAATACATAACCATTCTACATATACACACTGTTTTGAAACTGCTTTTCATCTGCAATACATTAAACAATATATTTTCATATTTAACATTGTTTCTATTGTTATTATATTGCTGAATATTATTCTACTACAGTTGACCCTTGAAAAACATGTATTTGAACTATGCAGGCAGGTCCACTTATACATGGATATTTTTCTATGAATATATAACAATATTATAAATATATGTTTCTCTCATTTTCTTAATAATATTTTCTTTTCTCTAGCTTATGTTATTGTAAGAATACAGTGTGTAATACATATACAGTGGATGTTCAGTGAATAGTAGGTTATTAGTAATTAAAGTTTTAGGGAGTGAAAAGTTGCACAGTAATTTTTTACTGCATGGGGAAGGTGTTGGTGGCCCTAGACCCTCATTGTTCAAAGGTCAAGTGAATATAGAAACACTGTAATTTTTAAGCAAGTCTGTATTTTGATAGCACCTCTATTTTATAATTTTTAAATATTTTGGACAATACTATGCAGAACAACCAACAGTATAAATATTTGCACAAATAAACTCAGACTTTTTTTAAAAAATATATTTTATTGATTTTTTACAGAGAGGAAAGGAGAGGGATAAAGAGTTAGAAACATCAATGTGAGAGAAACATCGATCAGCTGCTTCCTGCACACCCCCTACTGGGGATGTGCCTGCAGCCAAGGTACATGCCCTTGACCAGAATCGAACCTGGGACCCTTCAGTCCACAGGCAGACGCTCTATCCACCGAGCCAAACCGGCCAGGGCACTCAGACTTTTTTTAAGCTAAATACAAAGAAAGGAATTGTTAGATCAAAGTACTTTTGTACTTTCTTGTGGTTTTTGCAATTATTTCTGAATAAGCTCATCCTAATTTGAACAAATATATTTCTATAAATATGTGACCATTCATTCTCCACTTCATCACTAATAATAGGTTGTACAATTTTAAAAGTTATATACATTCCTTGGTTGTTTATTTTACATGAACCTTTTATTTTACACTAGAGGCCCGGCGCACGAAATTTGTGTGTGAGTACAGTCCTTAGGCCTGGCCTGTGATCAGGGCCCTCTTTCCCGGCTGCTGGCAGCCAGCCATGCCCCCTGCCACCAACCATCCTGTTTCCCTGTTCACCATTGGGGGAATCAGAGCCTGCTGGCCAGGGGGAGGGACCAAGAGGTGGTTAGTGCGCCTCATAGCGACTGGTTGAGCAGTCGGTCTGGTTGTTCTGCCGTTTGGTCGTTTTGCATATTACTCTTTTATACCTATAGATGTTCTCCCACTTCCAGGGAAAGGGGAAAAGGAGGGTTGCTGAAAGTGATAAAGGAGGAAGCAGGGTGAAATTTTGGGGGGGAGGGGAGAGTTTCCTCCTGATGAGGGGCTTCAAAGGACAGCAACCTATTTCTGCTACCCTCTGTCTCCAGAGACACAATTTCTGATTGGCATCTGGCAGGACAGAGCAGTTGCAGGTGCAGGACTGGGAGTGCCTTTCTGCATGCAGCTCCCTGGAGAGTCTGTTCCGGCCAAGGAAAGTTTTGTTCTAACCATTTCTCCCAGAGCCAGGGCTGCTGGGTGGTCTGGGGCAGGAGGACAGAATGGAGGTGGAGCTGGACAGGAAGAAGTATGGTGTAGAAGACAGAGGGTGGGGGTGGGAGAGGGAGAGGGTGAAGTCTGCAGGGGGGGCTGGGGGGGGCTGGTGCAGAAGGAGAATTGGGGTCAGCATAGGAACGTTTGGAGGTACTGGGGGAGTAAGAGGGACCAGCAGATGACAAAACAGGGGAAAGGATCTACGGAATCAGGTGGGGGTCTGCGAGGGTGAGTATAAGTCCCTTCCCCAAACCCTGCCATCTCAGGTGGCTAGTGGAAGGGGTCCACAGCAAGGCACTGAGCCCCCTACACTTTGTGTCTGAGGCTCCAGAACATGTGGCCCACGGGCCCCGCCCGCCCTTGCCACCCCTGCCAAAGTGCTGCCATTTGAGACACATTTTCAGACACATGGATTGTTTTTAAGTTAATGCTTTTTAATTCATTGTGTTTCCCACTTGTCTTTTATTGAAAAGGAGGATTCTGCTGGTTTGTGTTCCTTTGCGGGGGGTGGCAGGGATATTCTCCATGAGCAGAGAGCCGATGAGAGACAGAGACAAAAGACCCAGCGAGGCATGGGGAATGAATAAACAGCATCAGAGAGCAAGGAACGGGGAGAGAGATGCACAGGGCGAGACAGACACATGACACAGGGTGCTGTGGACGGGGATAGAGCTTCCTGGCCGGGTGAGAGGGCTCATTCCGGGAGCAACGGCTCCCTGGGCGGGTTCTCCCCGGACGCAGCTCCCAGGGCTGGAGTTGGCGAACTGAAAGCCCTGGGTAATTAGAGCTAGTTATACCCCTCCCCCGGCCTGTCCCCTGCAATCCAGCCACAACAGAGGGGCTTTTTTAGCACAGTTGGGGCTGAGCACCTAGGGGAAGGGCGTGCAGGCAGAGCCTCTGGGGCCCAGGGGTTGGGCTGAGTCCTCCGCCTCCAGAGCGACCCCCACGATTACACAGTCCAGCCCATGCTGCGGCCCCAGGATAGCAGGTTGTGACCCGGTTAGGAATTGGACCAGAACTTGGTCTGAGCTCCCCTTGGCCTTGTGCTGAGTGGGCCCTGGGGGCATGGGCTCCAGCATTTGGGTCCTTAGGTTTCTATTATCTTGGTCTCCTGAGCATTCCTGTGTCTGTGAAGATTCTAGACGGGGCTCTCCTTGTATCCTGCCACGGGGATTGCCTGTCTGGAGCTGAGGCCTCGGGTGAGGAAGGGTCAGAGTCTGGTGCTTGGCTGTTGGTGATCAGTCTGTCTGTCTGTATGTGCCACTGGACCCCAAAAGAGTGACTTTTCTGAGCTTTCATTTTCATGTCCACACCGTTCAAGCCTCCTCTGAGACACGGAGTACAAGGGGAAGGAGAAAGGTGCGAACTCCTCCCGTGTGAATGAGGCTTTACACTTTGAACTGCTAGCCTGAATCAGTGATCTAATTTTGTGGTTTCAGGAGCCTTTGGCGGGTTGGGTTGGAGTGGTGGCAGGATAGGGTTTTATATTCCTATAGAGGCCTGGTGCACAGGTGGGGGCCTGCCTGCCCTGATGGGGGCCCCTGATTGGGGTACAGGTCCTCGCTGGGGGGCAGGGCTGGCCAGGACAAGGGGCCACAGGTGGTTTGCAGGCTGGCACTCCCGTGATCAGGGTGGGGGTCCCTTGGGGGGTGGGGCCAACGGGGGGGGGCGGAAGGCAGTTGTTCTGGTTGTTCTGGTCATTCTGCTGTTTCAGTCGCTGGGTTTTCATTATATAGGATTTTGCCTATTTTTACCTTGAAATTTTACCAATTTTTCCTATTGTTCTCTTTCCAAATTGTTGTTTTTCTAAGTCAGGCTATTTGAATTTGCCTATTATAAATATTTCATGTAAGCGGAATAATATAATCTGTTGTCTTTGAAATTGCCTTTTTCACTTAGCCTGTTTTCAAGGATCATCCATGTTATAAAATGATCACTGATTCATTTCTTCATATTGCAAATAATATTTCATTGTTGGCCATTTAATTTCTTCCCCACTTTTTAATTATTATGAACAATGCTGCTATAATTATGATATGACCATTCAGGTAAAGTTTTTGCATGGAAATTATTCCCACCTTCCCCTTGGTATATATCTAGGAGTGTAATTGTTGGGTTACATCTATGTGGGGTTTTTCATTTATTTTTTTAGCTTTTCTACTGTGTATGAAGTAGAATCATTGCAATTTTGATTTGCATTTCCCCACTAACTAATGATATTAAACATCATTTCATGTGATTGTGAGGAAACTTGTGAATCTCCTATGGAACAATGTTTATTCAAATCTTTTGCCCATTATTAAATTGTTTCCTTGTTTTTTTTTTTTTTTTTTTTTTTTTTTTTTTTTTTTTTTTTTTTTTTTAATTTTTTTATTGCTTAAAGTATTACAAAGGGTATTACATATGTGTCCATTTTATCCCCCCGCCCTAGACAGTCCCCCAGCCTCCCCTATCCCCCAGTGTCTTATGTCCATTGGTTATGCTTATACGCATGCATACAAGTCCTTTAGTTGATCTCTTACCCCCCTACCTCCTGCCCCCCAACCCTCCCCGGCCTTCCCACTGCAGTTTGACAATCTGTTTGAGGCAGCTCTGCCTCTGAATCTATTATTGTTCAAAAGTTTATAATGGTCTCTATTATCCATGAATGAGTGAGATCATGTGGTATTTTTCCTTCATTGACTGGCTTATTTCACTTAGCATAATGCTCTCCAGTTCCATCCATGACGTTGCAAACGGTAAGAGTTCCTTCCTTTTTAGAGCAGCATAGTATTCCATCGTGTAGATGTACCACAGTTTTCTAATCCATTCATCTACTGATGGGCACTTAGGCTGTTTCCAAATCTTAGCTATGGTGAATTGTGCTGCTATGAACATAGGGGTGCATATATCTTTTCTGATTGGTGTTTCTGGTTTCTTGGGATATATTCCTAGAAGTGGGATCACAGGGTCAAATGGGAGTTCCATTTTCAGTTTTTTAAGGAAACTCCATACTGTCTTCCATAGTGGCTGCACCAGTCTGCATTCCCACCAGCAGTGCACAAGTGTTCCTTTTTCTCCACATCCTCTCCAGCACTTGTCGTTTGCTGATTTGTTGATGATAGCCAGTCTGACAGGTGTGAGATGGTACCTCATTGTTGTTTTGATTTGCATCTCTCGGATGATTAGTGACTTTGAGCATGTTTTCATATGTCTCTTGGCTTTCTGAATGTCCTCTTTTGAAAGGTGTCTATTTAGGTCCTTTGCCCATTTTTTGATTGGATTGTTTATCTTCCTTTTGTTAAGTTGTATGAGTTCCCTATAGATTTTGGAGATTAGGCCCTTATCAGATATGACATTGGCAAATATGTTTTCCCACACAGTGGGTTTTCTCGTTGTTTTGTTGATGGTTTCTTTTGCTGTGCAGAAGCTTTTTATTTTGATGTAGTCCCATTTGTTCATTTTCTCTTTAGTTTCAAGTGCCCTAGGAGCTGTATCAGTGAAGAAATTGCTTCGGCATATGTCTGAGATTTTGTTGCCTTTGGATTCTTCTAGAATTTTTATGGTTTCCTGTCGTACATTTAAGTCCTTTATCCATTTTGAGTTTATTTTTGTGTATGGTGTAAGTTGGTGGTCTAGTTTCATTTTCTTGCATATATCTGTCCAATTTTCCCAACACCATTTATTGAAGAGACTATCTTGGCTCCATTGTATGTTCTTGCCTCCTTTGTCAAATATTAATTGAGCATATTGGTTCGGGCCGATTTCTGGGCTCTCTATTCTATTCCATTGATCTATATGCCTATTCTTGTGCCAGTACCAGGCAGTTTTGAGAACAGTGGCTTTGTAATACAACTTGATATCTGGTATTGAGATCCCACCTACTTTGTTCTTTTTCAGGATTGCTGCAGCTATTCGGGGTCTTTTTTTATTCCAGATGAATTTTTGGAGAGTTCGTTCTAGATCTCTGAAGTATGCCGTTGGTATTTTAATGGGAAGTGCATTGAATTTATAGATTGCTTTGGGTAGTATGGACATTTTAATGATGTTGATTCTACCAATCCATGAACACGGTATGTTCTTCCATCTGTTTATGTCTTCCTCTATATCTTTTTTCAACGTCCTGTAGTTTTCTGAGTAGAGGTCTTTTACCTCTTTAGTTAAGATTATTCCTAGGTAGCTTAGTTTTTTTGGTGCGATGGTAAACGGGATTGTTTTTATAATCTCTCTTTCTGAAAGTTCACTATTGGTGTATAGAAATGCCTCAGATTTCTTGGGGTTAATTTTGTATCCTGCTACATTGCCAAATTCATGTATTAAGTCTAGTAGCTTTTTGATGGAGTCTCTAGGGTTTTGTATGTATAATATCATGTCGTCTGCAAATAAGGACAGTTTTACTTCCTCTTTTCCAATTTGGATGCCTTTTATTTCTTCTTCTTGCCGAATTGCAATGGCTAACACTTCCAGTACTATGTTGAACAGGAGTGGTGAGAGGGGGCATCCCTGTCTTGTTCCTGTTCTTAGGGGAAATGGTGTAAGTTTTTGTCCATTGAGAATGATGTTGGCTGTGGGCCTGTCATATATGGCTTTTATTATGTTGAGGTATGATCCTCCTACTCCCACCTTGCTGAGAGTTTTTATCAAAAATGGGTGTTGAATTTTGTCAAATGCTTTTTCTGCATCAATTGATATGACCATGTGGTTTTTTTCTTTCAATTTGTTTATGTGATGTATCACGTTTATTGATTTGCGGATATTGTACCATCCTTGCATCCCTGGGATAAATCCTACTTGGTCATGGTGTATGATCTTTCTGATGTACTGCTGGATCCGATTTGCTAAGATTTTGTTGAGGATTTTGGCATCTATGTTCATGAGGGATATTGGCCTGTAATTCTCTTTCATTGTGTTGTCTTTGCCTGGTTTTGGTATTAGGGTGATGCTGGCTTCATAGAATGAGCTTGGAAGTGTTCCTTCCTCTTGAATTTTTTGTAGTAGTCTGAGGAGGATAGGTTTTAGTTCTTCCTTGAATGTTTGGTAAAACTCCCCTGTGAAGCCGTCTGGTCCTGGGCTTTTGTTTGCTGGAAGCTTTTTGATGACTGCTTCAATTTCTTCCATAGTTATTGGCCTGTTGAGATTTTTAGATTCTTCCTGATTGAGTTTTGGAATGTTGTATTTTTCTAGGAATTTGTCCATTTCCTCCAGGTTGTCTAGTTTGTTGGAGTAGAGCTGTCCATAGTATTTTTTAACAATCATTTGTATTTCTGTGGGGTCCGTTGTTATTTCCCCTCTTTCATTTCTGATTTTGTTTATTTGGGTCCTCTCTCTTTGCTTCTTGGTGAGTCTGGCTAGAGGTTTGTCAATCTTGTTTATCCTTTCGAAGAACCAGCTCTTGGTTTCATTGATTTTCTGTATTATTTTTTTGGTCTCTATGTTATTTATTTCTGCTCTAATCTTTATTATCTCCTTCCTTCTGCTCACTCTGGGGTTTTCTTGTTGCTCTCTTTCTAATTCTTTGAGTTGTAGAGTTAGCTGATTTACTACCATTTTTTCTTGTTTTTTGAGATAGGCCTGTAGAGCTATAAACTTCCCTCTCAGGACTGCTTTCATTGTGTCCCATAGGTTTTGGATTGTTGTGTTTTCATTGTCATTAGTTTCCAGGATGTTTTGAATTTCTTCTTTGATTTCATTGGTAACCCAATCAATATTTAATAGCATGCTATTCAGCTTCCAGGTGTTTGAGTATTTTGGGTTGTTTTTATTGCAGTTTATTTCTAATATTATGCCATCGTGGTCTGCGAAGACGCTTTTTATGATTTCAATCTTCTTGAATTTGGGGATACTTTGCTTGTGACCCAATATATGGTCTATTTTTGAATATGTGTCATGAGCACTTGAGTAGAATGTATATTCCGTGGCACTGGGGTGAAGTGTTCTGAAGATGTCTATTAAGTCCATCTGATCTAGTGAGTCATTTAGTATTGCTGTATCTTTGCTGATTGTTTGTCTAGAGGACTTATCCAGTGATGACAGTGGTGTATTAAAGTCCCCTACTATGATTGTATTGTTGTCGATCTCTCCTTTGATATCTTCCAGAAGATTTTTTATGTATTTGGGTGCTCCTGCATTGGGTGCATATATGTTTATCAGGGTTATATCTTCTTGTTGTATTGATCCTTTTAGTATTATGAAGTGGCCTTCCGTATCTCTTGTTATGGCCTTCACTTTGAGGTCTATTTTGTCCGATATAAGTATTGCTACCCCAGCTTTCTTTTCTTTTCCATTAGCCTGAAAGATAGTTTTCCATCCCTTCACTTTCAGTCTGTGTGAGTCCTTTCTAATGAGGTGGGTCTCTTGTAGACAGCAAATGTATGGGTCATGATTTTTTATCCATTCAGCCACTCGATATCTTTTGGTTGGAGCATTTAGCCCGTTTACATTTAAAGTTATTATTGAAAGGTACTTGTTTGTAGCCATTTCTTTTTTTGTGTGTGTGGCTGTTTTCTTTCTGGGATTTTTATTTCTTCTTTTTACACCAGTCCCTTTAGCATTCCTTGCATTGCTGGCTTGGTGGTGATAAACTCCCTTAGCCTTTTTTTGTCTGTGAAGCTTCTTATTTCCCCTTCAATTTTGAATGATAGCCTTGCTGGATAGAGTATTCTTGGATTCAGTCCTTTGCTTTGCATCACTTTGTAAATTTCCGTCCATTCTTTTCTGGCCTGATGTGTTTCTGTTGAGAAATCATTTGATAATCTAATGGGAGATCCCTTGTATGTAACTTTCCGTCTCTCTCTTGCAGCCTGTAAGATTCTCTCTTTGTCCTGAACATTTGCCATGGTAATTATGATGTGTCTTGGTGTGGGTCTTTTCGGGTTCACCTTGCTTGGGACTCTCTGGGCTTGTGTGACTTTTTTCTTCCCCACCTCAGGGAAGTTTTCTGATATTATTTCTTCCAATAGGTTTTCTAATCCTTGTTCCTCTTTCTGTTGTTCTGGCACCCCTATTATTCGTATGTTGTTTCGTTTCATGTTGTCCCAAAGCTCCCTTAGGCTCTCCTCCTGTCTTTTAATTTTTTTCTCCAACTGAAGTACAGTTTGGGTGTGTTTTGCTTCCCTGTCTTCTAATTCACTAATTCGGTCTTCTGCTTCTCCTAGTCTACTGTTGATACTTTCAATGGTGTTCTTTATTGCAGCTATATCGCACTTCATTTCTTCTTGGGTCTTAGTTAAGTTGTCGATTTTTTCATCTGTTTCTTCTTGCTTCTTGGATAAGTTGTCGATTTTTTCCTCCATCCGGTGTATGCACTCTAGGACCCTTATTCTGAATTCTTTTTCTGTCATGTTGTATGCCTCTGTATCACTTAGCTGCTTTTCTGGTGAGTCCTCCTTTTCTTTCCTTTGGGGATTTCTTTGTCTACCCATGTTTGATCTCACTGACGTATATAGATATTGAGTCGTTCAGTGGCTGCTCCCTAGGTGGCAGTGGCTCCTCGGGCTGTGGTTGCTCCTTGGGCGGTTGTGGTAGCAGCTGCTCCTCTGTTGTTAACGGGTCTTCTGATGGGTGCTGTTCACAGCTGTTGTGGCTCTTCTGGCTGGTGGAGGGAGGCTTCACCCACAGCAGCTGTTCCTCAGACAGAGCGTGTGGAGATCAGGAGGCCGCTGTTGCTTGGATCTGCTGCATTGATTTAAAGGCACAAAATACAACACAACAAGGCACAACGTACCAGGCACTGAACACAAATGAATTACGGTATTAATAACCCCAAATAAAGATGGCCACCCAAGCTAAGAGAATTGGGGGGTAAGGAAGAAAGAAGAGAAAAAGATAGAGAGAAAAACAGAAAAAAGAGAAAAAAAAAAGAAGAAGAAAAAGAAAAAAAAAGAAAAATAGAATGAAGTAGAAGAGGGGAGGAGACTATTCATATGAGGAGAAAACTCCGATAGAACCGCCACTAATCCCAACAAATTCCAGCAACGGATCTCTGGAGTGAATACAAACTACAAACAGCCAATAATATCAAGTGAGGCAAGGGAAAGCAGAAGCACAAAAATAACTGGCCGGGGGTGGGGTGGGGAGGGGGAATGGGAAACAGAAAAAGAAAAAGAAAAAGCAGAACAACCTCACATACAATCCTTAAAGAAAAGAAAAGAAAAAAAAAACAACACAATATACTCAACAATCGAGCAAGCAACAACAGAACAATAGAGAAAAGGAGAGAATAAAAAATTTGGATAGTGAAGAAAGATAAGGGAGAGGTGGATAAGGATTTAGAGCAGGTTATTGGAAAAGGGATATATAAGTAGGGTGAAATTTAGACAGAGCGTATGAAGAATAGGAAAAATCTAAAGCAGGAATAGGGTAAGAGAAACAGGACAGCAAAAGGGGAAAAGTGGGGAAGAGAGTTTTAGCACAGCAGCACAATTGAGGTAGAGGAAAATGATGCTAAAGGAACGATGAAAATAGAATGGAGAACCTTAGTCCCAAAATAAAATAAAGGGAAAATAAAATGACACTTTAAAAAAAAATGGTAAAATGGCAGCAGTAATAATACTGGTTAAAAATAAAAATGTAGTAATTAAAAGGGTAATATCAGGTGATGAAAAAAGAAAATAAATGGTTTCTTAGTTAAAAGATGAAACAATAATTAAAAAAAAAATAATTAAAAAAAAAAAAAAATGGGCTGTAATGAAGGTGCTTCAGATCTTATGCTCCTCTTTTTGGCACACCAGGTATTCAGGAGAATGTTGAATTTTCCTCTGATACACTGTTCCTCTGTGTTGTAAGCCACAGTCCTGATTTTAAGGCAGGCTACATTGGTTTCCCAGACAGCCCTTATCTGTATTTACAGAAGAGTCAGTTCATGGCTCTGCCTCTGGGTGGCAGTGCGTCGGGATTGACCTCCGAGGGTATAGGACCTCTCTGACCAGGTGTTCTCTATTGTACCGGAAGCTGGTTTGGGAATGTCCTCCGCCCAGAGCTGGTTTTCCAGTAGTCACTCCCCGCTCTGTTTCCCAGGCTCCCCCAAAACAGCCTTCCCTTACAAGCTCTGTGACTGACCCCAACTGGGTAGTCCCTTGCACTGGGTTCAACAATCAAACGCACAGATTTAAGAGCCTGGGAAGTTGCGCGAACTCGCAACGCTTCACCTTCCAAATCTGCGCGAAGTCTCTGCGCGCACTCTGGCTCCTGGCACCGAGTAGCCGGCAAACTGGCGTAATCTGAGGCTGCCCGTTTGTGTCCCGTCCAACTGTGGGCTTATTTATAGCGTTCCCTTCTGCCAGCAGCCCTGGGGGTGCCCTTCCACACTCGTGGGTCACGCTGGCTCCAACGGCCGCGGTCTTTGTGGGGCGCAGAGCCCCCACCCCCCTGCGCGCGTTCCACTCTCCAACCTAAACTGCAAACCACACCTTTGGGGAAAGTCTAACCTTTCTGTGGGGAGAAGCCGAGTTCCTCTGAGTTCACGTAGTCGCGCTGCTTGAGAGCCGTTGTTGCCGGGTTAGTAGCTGGTCTCTGGATGCCGGCGACAGTCACCCAAGATGGCACGGTCTCCGCGGCTGTGCCGGCGCACCTGGAGAGGTTTCAGCCTCAGCCTCTAACCGTTCCCTTTATCTAGGATTTCTCTGTCTTTCCTGGCTGCAGACTGTCTCAGCTGAATCTCCTCTGCTTATTCGGGCTGTATGCTACCCGTTTCAGCTGCCCGCCCTTATCTGCTCCGGGACAAGGCACCGACACGTCTGTCTAAACCTCCGCCATTTTCTCTCCCCCTTTCCTTGTTTTTTTGCATTGAGTTGTAAACATTGGTTATATAATCAAAATACAAATCTCTTATCAAATATGTTATTTGGAAATATTTTCCCCCATTCAGTGGGTTGTCTTTTCCCTTTTTATAATGGTGTCCTGGGAAGCACAAAGTTTAGTTCTGGTGAAGTCTTATTTATCTATTTTGTTCTGCTGTTGCTTGGTGTCATATCTAGGACACCTTTACCTAATCAGATCAGAAAGTCTGGCCCCTATGTTTTCTTACAGAGTTTGTTTGTTTGTTTTTAGAATTTTTCCTTTGGTTTATTTATTTATTTATTTGGTTTTTTAATTGTTGACAGTATTACAGATGTACTCCATTTTCTCCCCCATTGCCTCATTCTACCTAGTCCCTGCCCCACCCCATAGGTTATGGGTATATGCATATGTTCTTTGGTATATACTTCTAGCTCTTAGGTCTATGATCCATTTTGCATTAATTTTTGTATGTGAAGTAGGAATCCAACATTCTTTATTTGAATGTGGATATTCAGGTGTCTCATTTGCTGAAGAGACTATTCTTTCTTCATTAAATTTTCTGACACACTTGTTAAAAATGAGTTTAGCAGAAATGCAGGTGTTTAGTTGTGAACTCTAATTTCTATTCCATATATATATATATATATATATATATATATATATATATATAGTCTGTTTATGCCAGTATCGTACTGCCTTTATTACCACAGCTTTGTAATAAGTTTTGAAATTGGGGAGAATGGATGTTCTTATTTTCTTTCTTTCTTTCTTTCCTTATTTATTTCTTTATTTCTTTGGTTTTATTATTAATCTTCATTGGAGGATATTTTTTCCATTGATTTTAGAAAGAATAGAAGGTAAGGGTGAGGGGGAGAAACTAGAGAGAGAAACATCAATGTGAGAGAGCCATGTCAATTGGTTGCCTGCTGCACACTCCCAACTGGGGCAGGGAACCTGCAACCCAGTACATGCCCTTGACTGGAATCAAACTTGAGACCCTCCAGTTCATGAGCCAACGCTCTAACCACTGAACTATGATGGCCAGGGATCTTTGTTCTATTTTATTAAGATTGTTTTGCATATTCTGGGTTCCTTGCAATTACATAAGAATTTGAGAATCAACTTGTCAATACCTGTGAAAAACAATCAGCTGTCATTTTGAAAGGGTCTGTGCTGAATCTGTAGATCAATTTGAATTTATTGCTATCTTAACAATATTATATCTTCTGATCCATGAATATGTATTATAAAAGATATAAACAAAAATTTTTGACTATAACATGATATGTTCCAGAAGAAAAAGGTTTAATATCATATAAATGTCAAATTTGAGCATTTAAATATAATTTGACATAGTTCTACTCAGAATTTTACTTGAATCATGTTAGGAGTTGGGAAATGCTTTTACTATGCAGTGATTTTAATATTTAATAATAGTTTGAGACGCCGAAACCAGTTTGGCTCAGTGGATAGAGCGTCGGCCTGCAGACTGAAAGGCCCCGGGTTCGATTCCGGTCAAGGGCATGTACCTTGGTTGCGGGCACATCCCCAGTAGGAGATGTGCAGGAGGCAGCAGATCGATGTTTCTCTCTCACTGATGTTTCTAACTCTCTATCTCTCTCCCTTCCTCTCTGTAAAAAATCAATAAAATATATTTTAAAAAAATAGTTTGAGAATAATAAAAAAATGTAAAAAGAGGGACACAAGGAGAGAGTTATCAGTTACCAAAACTGGGTACAAAATTACAGTAAGCAAAATTGTATAATGGCTTAGGAATTAAGTATATTAGAAGAATAGTAAAGAGACTGCAGAAAGTATACCTGAGACTTTAAGAAATGATAAAAGTTTTTTTTAAAATAATTTATCTTTATTGTTGAAAGTATTACTAATGTCCCCCCTTTCCTCCTCATTGACCCTCTCCTTCCCATTCCTGTTTCCTCCCTAGACCTTCACCCCACTATTGTCTGTGTTCATGGGTTATACATATTTCATATATGTTCTTTAGCTGATCTCTTCCCTCTCCCTGCTCCCCCGCCCTCCCCTCTGAGAATTCTCAGTCTGTTGCATGCTTCAATGTCTCTGGATCTATTTTGTTTGTCAGATTAGTTTGTTCATTAGATTCCACATATAAGTAAGATCATGTGATACTTGTTTTTCTCTGACTGGCTTATTTCACTAGTATAATAATCTCCAGGTCCCTCCATGCTGTCTCAAAGGATAAGAACTCCTTTTTTATAACTGCATAGTATTCCATGGTATAAACGTACCACAGCTTTTTTTATCCATTCATCTACTGATGGACACTTGGGCTGTTTCCAGATCATAGCTATTGTAAATAATGCTGCTATGAATATATGTGTGTATATAGTCTTTCTGATTGGTGTTTCAGGCTTCTTAGAATATATTCCTAGAAGTAGGATCACTGGATCAAATAGCAGTTCCATTTTTAAATTTTTGAGGAAACTCTATACTGTTTTCCATAGTGGCTGTACCAGTCTGAATTCCAACCAGCATTCTCTCTGATGATTAGTGACTTTGAACATTTTTTCATTTGTCTCTTGGCCATCTGTATGTCCCCTTAGATCCTGTGCCCATGTTTTGATTGAATTATTTGATTTCCTTTTGTTCAGGTGTATGAGCTCCTTATATGTCTTGGAAATTAACCCCTTATCAGATGTATCATTGCCAAATATGTTTTCCCATAAAGTGAGTTCCTTTTTTATTCTGATGATGGTTTCTTTTGCTGTGCAGAAGCTTTGTATTTTGATAAAAGTTATACTTTCAGTTCAGAAAAGGATAACTTACATAATAAATTCATACAAATAAATTGCTAACCTCCTGCAAGATAAGGGCACAGTCCTTAGAATTGTTTAAAGTGAGTGATAAAGCAAACTCAAAAGCCAATAAGAGAACACTGAGAAAGAATGGACCAGGAATTAAACTTCATTCAAGTCATAATAATTTCTTTGAAAAATATTTAGTTACTTGGATGATAAGCTCACAATTATTCATACAGATGAATAATTATGGAAACTTAATTTTTGTAACTAAAGTAATATATTTCCTGTCTGCTCTTTAAGTTCCATTTAAAAAAATAAAAATTCTGTAACTCGTGCTTCTTTGTCATACATAATAAAAGAAATAAGAATAGAGAGTATATGGAATTTGATCACCATTCAGTTACTATAAGACAGAGGTCTGGCCCAGAATAATTTTGGAAAATATTCTCCACTTTTATCTATTTAGTCATGTATAGGTAATAGAAGATTCCAGACACAAAAGGAAATGTGGAAACATTCTGAACACAATCCTAAAAGCATAATACAAATTTTCATAGTGAAATTAAATGAAAATATTTGTCTCAAATTAGCCCAATATCTAGTTTTTGAACTTAGAATTTCAGGCTTTCTTATTTACTCAGAAATCTTTCTGTACCTGTTAAGTGTTTGTGCCATCTTTCATTAGCCGTACCATGTCTGCAGCAAGCCCATCCATTGGGACTGCAGGTGTGCACCCTGTTATGCATTCAAACAATGATCAAAGCGTAGGAAGTTAAAGCATAAACAAGTATATAAGGCTCATCTTATAAGGGCTCTTACGTCAAAACAATTTTTTGAATTGAAAGAGTTCTTAATAATAATTCTATTTTTTAATCTATGGAAAATTTTTCATTTACTGTACATTTTATGGGTATGAATTTTCAACCTGACTTTCACATTAAGGCTACGGTATACAGATTATCTGTAAAGATGAACTTCAGTAATTCATTTTTGGGGGCCAGTCATAAAAACTCTATCAAACTTGACTGAACTCAAAATAACAGTCACTTGTCTGGTAACCTGTAATCAAAATTTTATGATGTTTATGTTTTTGAAAAACTGATGGCCCATTTAATTCAAGAATCCTGGCTTTTTATTTCATTACTAATAATGCTAAGAAACTGAATGAAAATAGACTTTCAGATCCAATTTTTTCTGCATCTCCTTAGGCATTTAAATTTAAGTTTCACCAATATTTTCTATTATAATAGTTGTTAGTGTATGAATAAGATCCCTTCATTTTTTTTCCATCTAGGACAACTAAGCAAAATAAATTCTTTTAAAAGCATAAATAAAGTCTCCAATTTTCTTTACATTATTTCTGAGTATTTTTAATTAAGGAATCATGATTCATTTAGAACTATTCAGTGATTAAATTACTGGAATTGAAAATGTTAATTTTCAGCAACTAGAAAACTGCTAGTTTCTGTCATAGAATATGCTAGGCAAATGTAATAAACCTTTACCCCACAAATTAATAATTAATGATAGCATCTTTAGTAGTAGCCCATATCTTTCATGGTCTGGTCAAATTAAGGTCATAACTAAAGCATTTTACAAGTCCAAAGACTGTCATGCTATCTCTACATCAGTGTTTTTACATATTAAGATCTTTCTGTCTTGATTGCCCAAGCAATGCTTTTTATTTCAATTTATTATCTTTTTCCTGTTTGAATCATATACAAGTTAATGAAAAACATTATCATTCACCAAATATTTTAAAAATTGTAAGGGTGACCAGACATCCTGGTATGCCTTGTACAATCCCTTGTTGTCCAGTTATTATTAATACCTCCTTTTCCTTTCAAAAGTGTTTCATTTACATGACAAGCTATATGGCAACATAATCATCTATGATTATTGCAGAGCTAATAATTATATACTGTCAATGTTAAATTTAAAGTGTATCTGGAATCTGCTCTTCTTTCTATCTTTACTGCCATCATTCTAGATCAGCTACCAGATTCCTGAAACAATTTCTATCTGCACTTTCACCCTTCACATTTTTTGTCTACAAAACGAACACAGCAATCTTCTCAAAGCAAAGTAAGTACTTGTCTGTAGTTGTTTCCATTATTCTTACTATGAAATCTAAACATCTTGTCTTACTGTAAGTCCCTAACTATGTGAAAGTTTATTCTTGTATTATTATTTACTTGTATTGCAACTGTAAACCTACTTTTGCCAACTCCTGTATTTAAATATTGAACAGTATTTATATACTGTCAGGTAGATCTGTTGGCATCACCTTGCTTATAATAAATGTAATAATGGTGATAGTTGATGACAGCCACTGGCTATTATTATCTAAAATTTTGTTTTTAAAAATATTTCATAGTTTAGTTATAAATAATCCATTAAAATACATATTTTTAAAGATTTTTTTATTGATTTTTTAGAGAGAGGGGAAGGAGGGAGAAAGAAAGAGAGAAATATTGATTTGAGAGCAGAACATCCATTGGCTGCCTCCTGCACGCTTCCTACTGGGAATCCAACCAGCAACCTTTCAGTGCACAGGACAACACTCAGCCAACTGAGCCACACTGGCCAGGGCAGTAATTCATTAAAACATTTTAATGTAAAATGTGTGACAACTAGAATATGAAACTGACTATACACATAGCCACCTTTGAAGTTTGTGCTCCTTGTAACTTCAAGTGTGTTTTTTTTTTATTTACTTTTTATTAAGGTAACAGTGGTTAATAAAATTACATAAGTTTCAGGTGTACAATTCTGCAGTACATCATATGTATATTGTATTGTGTTTGTCACCCCAAGTACTAAGAATAATTCAGAGTCACTTATTTATTTGTTGTCACAAATGTGTAGGAGTCTAGACATTCAACACTGAAGTACCACCTTCTGAAAACTGTCATAGACATCCCCCCAAACCCCCATCTCAGTTAATAAATGCAGCCTGTGGATTGATAGACATACCAGAATACATTACTGGTATCTCAGGAGGTATTTTAAAATACAAATATTAAAACAGCTACAAAAGTTCATTTTTAATTATAAGAGTGACTAGGGGCTCAGTGCATGAATTTGTGCACTTTGAAAGGAACTGTGGGCCATGAGGCTGCAGTGGGCACAGGAGCAGGTCTCAGCCCATCCTCCGTGCCTCCACCCAACCCATCCCACCACGGCCCCTGGTGCCCAGTCTGCCAGCATCCCTGCTCCCACTGTGGAGACAGTGCTGGCCCCGCTCACACCTGCTGACAGCGCAGACAATTGGTGCTGGCGCCAGCAGCAGGTGCGAGTGGCGGCTCCAATGCCAGCTGTGCGTGCAAGTCGGGCCATCACTGGCAGTGGGTGTGAGCAGCGGCTGCCAGGCCCGATCACCCCTCAGGAACAGGGGCAGATGGAGAAGCCCTGAGGAGTGATCAGGGCTGGCAGCCTCCGCTAGCACCCATTGACAGCTTCGAGTGATCGGGGCTGGTGCTGGGCGCCAGCAGTGGGTGCAAGCTGCGGCTCCGGCACTGGCAGCAGGTGCAAGAGCCCAGCAGGACTGCGGCATGTGGGAGCAAATAATTTTCAGTAACCACCAGAGGCTTGCCCTGATGACCAACAGGCACCCTGCCTTGGTCTGGTCCCCCCGCTCACCTGCTCCACCATCCCACCACAGGCTATCTCCGCCATGTTCTGTGCTCTGCCACCTGCTGCTGACACCCACCATGTTCCGTGCATGCCCCCTGGTGGTCAGCGCACGTCATAGTGACCAGTTTTTCGGTTGTTTGTTTGTTCCGTTGTTCGGTCTATTTGCATATTAAGGTTTGATATATAGAGATGAAGCAAAAAAATATTGAGTTGCCCTAGCTGGTTTGGCTCAGTGGATAGAGTGTCGGCTTGCAGACCGAAGGGTCCTGGGTTCGATTCCAGTCAAGGGCACAGACCTTGGTAGCAGGCACCTCTCCAGCCCAGGCCTTGGTCAGGGCACATGTAGGAGGCAACCAATCAATGTGTTTCTCTCACATCAATATTTCTCTCTCTTTTCCTCTCTCTTCCACTCTCTCTGAAAATCAATAGAAAAATATCTTTGGGTGAGGATGAAAACATTTTTTGAGTTTATATGTGAATACAGTTTTTGTGAATATGAAGAAAAGAAGTCCCTATCTGACTTGGCTTCTGCCTCAATCTGGGCCCCTGTATTCTTACAGTTTCTCAAATACACCTTGCTCTTTGGGCCTTAATACATATGGTTCCTTCATCCTGTAGAGATCTTCCCCCAGGGTTTTATATGACTGCTGCATCATCCTTATGATTTTTGTTGATTTTTCCAGCTGAGAGGACTCTGCTGATTGAAAAAAAAAAATCCATATAGATGCCTTTATTATTCTCTATCATTTTACCATATTCATTTATTTCATAATTTTATAATTTTTGGGAAAATGTTCTTTGGGTTGTTTTTTGTTTTTTGTTTTGCTCATTTTCTTTCCAACTGTCACTTCCATGAGAGCAAATTGATGAACAGTGCATGTTCAATAGTGAGCAAAGGGTTACGCACATTGTGGTCTTTCAAGCAACCAGCCAGTATATTTTGAAAACCTAATTTTCCTAACACTCTTTCAAGTAATGGAGTATGGTAAGGAAGACAGCTGTAATCTTTACCCTCAATGCACACATCCCAGTGTAGTAAAGGTAGATGCTGCACGGGACAGACAGTGGAGTGCTGTATGAGAGAGAGGCCAGAGGAGAAGATTTGGCTTCCACTTCAGTGCTCAGGAAAGCCTCAGTGAGGAAGTGTTGCTAGATGTGAGACAGACAGTGAGTAGGAGAGGGAAGAACTTGTGCAAAGCCCCTAAAACAAGAAGTAGCTTAGCATATCAAAAACAGAAACTAGGTGGCTATGACTACAATGTGATAACGATGCAAATAATTTACTCAATCTTTCATATAATTTAATAGATATTTCTAAAGCACCTACTGTGTGCCACTGATGGCTCTAGGCATTGGAGATATATCAGTGAACACAATCTCTACCCCTGTGAGCTTTAAAGTATTGAGGAAAGAAGAGTAAATTATGATATTTAATAGCAAAATAACTTGAATTTAAGAACACATATTTCTAGTGTCACTTCTGATACTCAAAAGTGAACTAAAAGTTAAATTATAACACATTGAACAGTCATGCCATTTAATGAAGGTAAACCTAGCCAGTGGTTGGCAAACTGCGGCTCGCGAGCCACATGCGGCTCTTTGGCCCCTTGAGTGTGGCTCTTCCTAAGCCTTAGGAGTACTCTAATTAAGTTAATAACAGTGTACCTACCTATATAATTTAAGTTTAAAAAATTTGGCTCTCATAAGAAACTTCAATCGTTGTACTGTTGATATTTGGCTCTGTTGACTAATGAGTTTGCCGACCACTGGCCTAGATTATGGGTTGACTTGGTTCATTAGATTATCACCTTATTCTAAAGGAAAGAACAGTTTTTTTTACTGTATGCATTGTAAGAATTTTCTGAATAGTCAAATCTAATTTTATGTTCCCTGGTTTGCTGAATTAAATTCGTTTTACTAATCTAGATATCTGTCATTTAAAGAAATTGAATGTAGTCTAGTATGCTGATTTCTGTTTGATTATCCAAAAGCTAAGAAAGTAAAGACAATTCTAAGTTCATCCTTTTCCACAGGAGCAGAGAAATAATGGTGTTATCCAAAGACCAGATACCATACTGAAGAGGCCTCCAAAGAGCAGTGAGAGACTTGACCTAGATCTCTTTGTTTATAGTACTGTTACTCCTTTCACACATGCGTTGTAGCTTTAACCAAAGATGATTTGAACATAACTGAAAACTCTATTTTTTCTATGAGAAAAATAAGACCTGTTTTGTTTGTCTGTTTTTTAGAATGGGAAAATTTTTGTAGCCAATCCTGAAAAACTTTAGAGCAGAAGTTATGACCTGATGGTCACAGTTTTTAGCCTGTATAATGGAAACCATGCTTTGTTTTCTGTTGTTATGCTTTTTATTGTAGCCATCTGTATTTTCCATTTAAGTCAAAATAATTATCTTGCAGCAGGAAAAGCGGATGTTGTCCTGTATTCTCATACAAAATGATATCTAAAATCACCTTTTTGATTAAAATCTTATCTGGATTAAAATCAACTTGAAGAATGAATCCACTCACCGTCCATAATATTCTGATTTAGCCCTCTCTTTCTAAAACTCGTGAGAATAATATTGTGAGTGACATGCTGATCAAATATCTGAAATGTGTGGCCCTGAGAAGACATAATGCAGTATTAATGTGGCTTCCAAAATTATAATTTGGATTTATATTTCGTAGCAAAAATGCAATCTTTAAAGGACGTAATGATCCTGCTCTACTGTTTACTGGCCAGGTTACCATTCTAGTATCATGTTCAGTTTTGGGGGAAATTCTCTGTGATGTGTAATTTTATGAGTCATCTTGACTGGGCCATGAGGTGCCCAGATATTAGATTAAACGTCATTCTGGGTGTGTCTGTGAGAGGGTTTCTGCATGAGGTTAACATTTGAACTTTCAGAATGAGCAAAGCAGATTGCCCTCCCCAGGGTGAATGGTCTTCATCTAATCCAGAGATTGTCAACCACTGTGTGGCAAGAACTTTTAAAACATGCAATACCTGACTATTAAGTCAGAGGCACTCATTGATCTCTTTTCCCTTCGATTGTCACATTAAAAAAATGACAACAGCTAACACAACAATAGCCATTCAGTGTGAATGAATAAAAATTATACCTTTTTCCTGTCAGATCAGCAAAAAAATATATTTTTTGTTGTGCCACAGAATTTTAATAATTAGTTTATGTGTGCCATGAGATGAAAGAGGCTGATAGTTGCTGATCTAATTCACTGAAGTCCCAAATAGAACAACAAAGCAGAGGAAGGGAGGATTTGATCTCTCTGCCTGATTGTCTTTAAACTGTGACAGCCTTCTGCTGTTAGACTCAAATTGATAGTATATTATTGGCTTTCCTGGGTCTCCAGCTTGATGAATGCTGATCATGGGACTTCTTTGAACTGCATGAACCGATTTCATGTAGTAAGTCTCTAGCTAGCTAGCAATTATGTTGACTCTTTTTTTCTGGAGGACACAAACGAATACACTCTCTAAGAATGGCATTGGTAAAGTGTAAGTTATTTATAGGCTATGTTGAAGATGGTTATGGGGTATACTTATTATGGAAGTTTAGGCTATAATAACATAGATCTAAACTGTATAATTGTTTTAACATACTATTTTAGTTCTAGCTCTCATAAGAGTTCAATTAGATTGTAGAGATTGGGTTTAGTCCTATACATTCATTTAGAGACCCAGTTTGACAGAGGCTGCTATTCTCGGTGTGAAGGGTTCCACAGTTAACCTGGGTATTGCCAGCTCAGGCAGCCAGAAGCATAAAGTACGAAGGTGCAAGCATAGATTCTCATGAGTCTAGCAATAGAGACATTTCATCTCCTATGAAATCTGAGCAGTGAGAGAGTTCTCTGTTTTGCAGTTGGAATAGCTCTAGGGATGAGATGGTGTAGAAGTTGAGCCTGATAATGAAGTAAAATTTTGTTTGATTGAAAAGAGAAAAGTATTCACAAAAAGAGACAGATACAAGGCAGGAAATCTGAACTTTAAATTTTTGAAATTAAATTATGGTGGAATCAAAATAATATTGCTTTCTCTTATGGGACCCTCTCAGGGCTATTTCATAACATTTAATATCAAACAGTATGTGAATCTTATGGATATTGATTTTCATCTCAATAATAATCTCTCTCTCTCTCTCTCTCTGTCTCTCTCATCTTTCTCTCTCTTTTTTTTTTCTTTTTTATTCTCTAATCTATTAGGATGCCAAATCATTGAGCATAGAACATTCTGTTAAGTCTTCTGTTGCTAGTTCAATGCCTCTAACATAAATGTTTTGAAAAAAATATTTCTCAAGGGTGTCCTGATGTCTCATTATCCCTCAACACATACACACAAAATTCTGTTCCAGGTGAAGACTGCTACTTGAAATATATTAATAGATAGATAGTACCTCAAATCCTTTTTCTCATAGATGAAATATTTTTAGCATAAATTAATAAGAGTCTAAATGATTTTTTATCAACTCTTCCTTTAAGAAGGTTTTGATAAGGAGCTTATTTGGAGAGTTTTTGTATGAAGAGATGCAAAAGAATTAAATACTGGAAGTTGGGGTTTAGAAGCCTTTGACTGCCTCTGTTCAAACTCTAAGTCGTGGTTTAAAGATATTACATTGAATCAGTTCTTTGCCAGAATATAGAGCTTAGCTCCCTCATTAGTAAGTATGGAATAGAACTGTCCAGTCATGTGTATGTTATAATATCATATACCCTGCTAATCGTATGTCCTGTAGGATGTCATATTTATTAAGGGATGGCACTGGGATATATTATAAGTTCCCAATGGGATTTAGAAATAATGCAAGGAAACTCAGAGCACAGAGGAAATAGACAGTAGTAGCAAACTAAACTCATAGACAGTAGTAGCAAACTAAAAAAAGTTCCCTTTATTAGGAAACATGCTACATGAGAGAACATCTTATTAGATAAGTATCTGTTGATTATAAGTTTAAAAAATTACAAAGGCATACTAGGGCTTTCAAGCTTCTATTTGACACATTTTTAAAGAAAGGGACTATGAGTTGACTCCAATTCACTTTTGAACAATGTTTGTAATTACTTTTCTCTTGGAAAATTTAGAGCTATATTTTTCCAAAAGAAAACAACAGGTTATTAGTGAATTTTCTTGTCCTATTGGCCTCAAGTTGTTCTCTGTCAGCTGCCTCATAGACATGCTGTCCTTCATTTATGCAGATGGCACAGATGACCCACTATCAGTAGGATTTTGCATCAATTAATGGTACATAATTGAGGAATAACAGATTGAGGTTAGGGGTGCAGTCTGTGATAGAGAACAGAGTTTTCCCAGTCAGAAGTATACTGGCCCATATGGAAATTAAATTTGTGACCTTGACTTCAAAACCGCAAGGATTTAATTGAGTTAACTATCTCTGTCACACAATGTCCTATTAATAACTAATTTCTTGTCATTATCACCCCATGATATCTGTTAATGTCATAAATCTCTAAGTTTTACTATTCAAATAATACTGATTCTAGGATGACATTTCTGATGATACTTTTTTTTTCATGTGGTACAGATTTAGTATTTTCCTGGAATCACTTTAAACTTTTTAACGTTATAATTATTAAATACTAGAGGCCCGGTACAAGGATTCATGCACCGGTGGGGTCCCTGGGCCTGGGATCAGGCTGAAATCGGTTCTCTGACATCCCCCGAAGGGTCTCGGATTGCAAAAGGGTGGTTCTTGGGTGACGCACACTGGAATCGGGCTCCCTCTTCTCTGGTTCCGGGTGCGTCACCCAAGAACCTCAGCTGCCAAGTCACCACAGTTTGGCAGCTCCTGCATTGAGTGTCTGCCCCCTGGTGGTCAGTATGCATCATAGCTATCAGTCAGATGGATGAACAGTCGGACTGTCACTTAGGCTTTTATATATATAGATAATTTTAAATAGAATTTATAGTTTAAACATATTCTTTTTTTAAATATATTTTTTATTGATTTTTTTACAGAGAGAAAGGGAGAGAGATAGAGAGTTAGAAATATCGATGAGAGAGAAACATCGATCAGCTGCCTCCTGCACATCTCCTACTGGGGATGTGCCCGCAACCCAGGTACATGCCCTTGACCGGAATCGAACCTGGGACCTCTCAGTCCGCAGGCCGACGCTCTATCCACTGAGCCAAACCAGTTTCGGCAGTTTAAACATATTCTTAAAAAACAATTACAGGAAGTATTTTTAAATTCTAACTCATAAGGGGTAATGCAAAATTGTTATTTGTTATTAATAAAATAATGGCTATCACATTGTTGAGTTTTAAGGAGATATAACATACCCTCACTTTCCTCATTGAAGTTCAGGAAACAATTGAGAAATGAGACACAGGAGATAGTATTAATCTTTTCACATAGGGGTGATTAGGGCAGAATGCTATTTTATTCTATAGGCTAATGCAAAAGAGAAAATCTAGGAAAGGCCAAGAAGTTGAGTTTCTTCATTCATCTATACTAAGTAGAGTGAGGGATGAGGAATTAATTCAAATTTTCCCTAACTGAATTCCCTTCACAAAGAAACTCAGAAAATGGAGGGTCTCTGTCTCCAAACACCATAGTTACATTCTCACAGACGTGCAGCATGTTTGATAATATGCTGAGCAGTTAACCTGGGTGGCCTCAGTTCATCTTCCAGGTCTGTCATGAGTCAGGTCTTATTATCTTCAAGAACAGCACAGGGATCGAAGGCCTGAAGAAGTTAGTTAACTTTCTCAAATAGTAAATGACTCATCATGATTATGAATTTAAGGCTCTGTGATTTCAAACACTATATTCTTTGTTTCTATAATATTATGTAAGGAAGTTATTATTATAAATAATAGCAGCAGCCAAATGCCAAGGAGATAGGGGGAAATTGTCCTTTTTGAATGATTGTGTAACTTCAGATGTGCAGAAATACGTTTTAAGCTGCTAATAAGTTCTATAAATAAAATCTCCAGCTCCCTGTTCCTACCACCACTTCCTTTTCACCCTAGCTCATGTAAGAGATCCAGAGTCAGGTCTAGGAAGCTTTTGTTAGAGAAAATAGGCTGTATTTCTTTCACCACTCAGTACTACTTATTCTACATGCATTGTGCAGTCATGCACTGATTAACAGCAGTCTGTATAAATGGTGGTAGCCCCTTAAGATTATAATGGAGCTGAAAAATTCTTATTGCCTAGTGATGTGGTAGCTGTCCTAAAGAAATAGTGCAATGCAATACTCACAAGTTTGTGCTGATGCTGGTGTAAACAAAACTACTGCACTGTCAGTCATATAAAAGTCTAGCACATACAATTACATAGTAGGCTGTACTGTCTAGGTTTGTGTAAGTTCACTCTATGATGTTCATGCAATTACAAAATCTCCTAATGTTGTATTTCTAAGACCATATCCCCATTGCTGGCACGTGACTCTATACACATGTTTCTGCCTATCTATCTATCATCTATCTATCTATCTATCTATCTATCTATCTATCTATCTATCTATCATCTATCATCTATCTATCTATCTATCTATCTATCTATCTATCTATCTATCTATCATCATCATCTATCATCTATCTGTCTGTCTATCTATCTTCATCATCTTTGTCATTGTTTATTATCTAGATTTAGCATTAAACACATCTTGACAAGAGCTTAGCTTTGTTGTTGTTGTTATTCTTCACCTGAGGATATTTATTCCATTGAATTTTAGAGGGAGTTGAAGGAGGAGGGGTGAAAGTGAGAGAGAAAAGCATTGATGTGAGAGAGAGAAAGACACATTGATTGGTTGCCTCCCACATGTGCCCCAAAGGGCCTGGGATTGAACCTGCAACCCGGGCACATGCTCTTAATTAGGAATCGAACCTGTGACCCTTTGGTGAGCAGGCCGACGCTCTATCCACTGAGCAACACTGGCCAGGGTGAGCTAAGCTTTTTGATCAATTAACTCTGGTCAACACTTGTGATGTTATTGGTACTCATTTTGACTAATATGAGCAATCTGGAGTTTCTTAGATAACTTTGCTCTAAAAAGTCTGTCTTTAGGTAATCTGCCATTGATTTTTCAATTAAAGTTGTGTATTTTCATAAGAAGTCCCTTATGGTCACTGATCTTAAGTCTCCTCATGGTAAAAATTAACTTGAACATACCATGCATCTCATAATTCCATTCTGAAAATTATGTTTACTTCACATCTCTCTGAAATTTCCCAGCTGTTCTCCAGTCTTAAATATTCTTCCCTTTTTGTGGGTCCATAAAACTCCTACTCTTTATTGAAGTCTCAAATATTAAGCTACTCAGTAAAAATGCTTAACTCCTTTTTGCATTTAATATTTTATTTCTTCCATCATCAGTACTTCTATGTACTTTTCACTTCTATTTTTTATTGTGTACCAAAATGAAAAGATTACATCTCAATTATTTCTCTTATTTCTCTATTCTCCACACATATTTATTCTGGTATATTTCTTGACATAAAGTAGACATAACACATATTTATAGAATTGATACTATAATAAACTTATTCAAATCTACCATTCATATAAACATGATTGCACTATTTAATAGACCAAATATAATATTTACAAATAAAAATGCTACACACAAAAAGTCATCTGATTTTGCTATAATAATTCACACCCGATGAATATATTTCTTAAATTATAATTGCTTTCTCTTTTTATTCTGTCACAGACACAATAATTATGTGTTTGAAGAAAGCTTCTGATTTTTAATAATTGTGTGTACTCTCTAATTCCACATCAGCTATGTAATATTTGGTCGAGTTTATTCAGTAGATGTGTACTTCACACCTATACTGTTTTATCATCATCTTTTTAGTCTCTCAGCATTAATATTTTCATCTTATGGAAAATGAACTAAGTCATGTAGGTGTCTTTCTATCTCAAGGTTTGAATTAACACTACTCAACAAGCTACCCCATATTTTACTGTTTCCTCAGTACTTTATTTTCACCTGCACAGCTATTTATTATTTTTCTCTATGGATTTTAATTCTCTTATAACCTACTCATTTCTAAATTTGGCATTCATTGCCTAAATATAATTTGTTTTCTTTTATCATTATCCATATTTCAATACATTTTATTATGCATTATTTAAATATAGCCTATTAATCTTACATGCTATCAGAATATGATAATCTAATGAGGAAAAATGCAGTACAATGTAGACATGATTAACTCATGCATTGTTATTGACATCGAGGAGAACCTTGCAAAACATTGATCAATATATGAAAAGTGTAGTTTAGAGCAAATTATGGGTTACATTTAATTATTTAGAAAAATTCTTGCTTGATTTTACCCCAAAACAAGATGTTATAAGTTTCTGTTGTCTACTCAAACAATGGCAATCTAGTCAGAAACCATTCCTGTTAAAAAGTTATTGTGGCTGAAACCGGTTTGGCTCAGTGGATAGAGCATCGGCCTGTGGACTGAAAGGTCCCAGGTTCGATTCCGGTCAAGGGCATTTGGTTGCGGGCACATCCCCAGTAGTAGATGTGCAGGAGGCAGCTGATTGATGTTTCTCTCTCATCGTTGTTTCTAACTCACTATCTCTCTCCCTTCCTCTCTATAAAAAATCAATAAAATATATTTTAAAAAAAGAAGTTATCGTGACTTGAGTTCTTTCTATTCTTCATGTATAGCCACAAGGTAATTCTGTGTAATCACAAACTCCAGAGGATTAAAATATATATCTGGGTTATTAAGGTGGAATTGTATTTTGCAAGACTATTCAAAAGGTAATAGACCATTAGATAGGTAACAACTTGAAATATTTATTTGCCACTTGCAAGATATATTTGCACACATGTGTGCCTATATGTGTGTATACATGTATATAATTTTACTACATATGACACATGTGCACAGTACTACATCAGTAGTGCATTGTAGTTATGAGTGGATGCTCTTATATCAGACTCCTTATATTTCTCTTTGTTCCATCACATATAAAATTTGTAATCTTGAGCAAATGATTTCATATTTCTCTATGCCATTTTCTTTATCCTTAAAATGTAGAAAATGTCTTCCATTTTTATAAATATTTTATGAGATAATACAAGTAAAGTAAGTCTTCATACACTATTAGATAATGCTATCTGCAAAAGGGACATGAGAATTAAAGCATAAAATTGGTCTTCCATCACTTAAATCTATATATTCTAATATAAAATGGAAATGAAGAAGTGAGAGACATATCTTGGAGAAAAAATAAATTATATAATTGATGTATGACAATATTTAAACCTCTTTTCATGTACTAGCTGCTATAATCTTTCTCCCAAAAACTTAATACTTTCTTTCTTTCAAACATGCATTTTAACAAAGCAATATAAATTACTCAAGTACTCAAAAGATAAAAGTTTGAAGACCATCAGCACCACTGGCTGAAGTGTAAGAAAAGTTCACATCAAAGTTTTGTGTTGTTTACATGTTAACTTTTTAACAGGAATGGTTTCTGACTAGATTTGGCTTTTAATATATTTTATCATGCTTATTGTCAATATGGTACTTAATAGAGAAATTAGTTAATGTCAGTGTATGAAGGACCAAATCCCTGGCAAATTCCTCAAAGAGAGAACTTGATAGGGAATGAGAGAACCATAGGAATATGTGTTTCGGTCTGTTGACTGTCCCATTTAAGCCAGATGAGGAAAGAGGAGGGGAAAAATGAAAACATGATATTGTGCCCTAGCCTGGCCCATCAGGTCAGTGTCAAAATCTAGGATAAGAAAAAAATAATAAATTATGGTTTTTCTGAAAGAAGAGTATTGGTAATTCCCAGTACATTTTTCTGACAATTTCAACAAATTTGGCATGCATTCTTATAAAAATCACAGCCTGCTCTCCTCAGTATTTTTCAAAATATATTTTCATTGATTTCAGAGAGGAAGGGAGAGGTAAAAATAGAAAAATCAATGATGGAAGTAATTGATTGGCTGCCTCTTGCATGATCTCTATCCAGTCTGCAAAACAAGCATGTGCCTTGACCAGGAATTGAACTATGACCTCCTGGTTTATAGGTCAATGCTCAACCACTGAGCCGCACCAGCCAGGCAAGCTACTCAGTATTGAATGAACCCTTTACTAATAGGGTTAGGAAATTTGTATGCATTTGCCATTATTTTACTGCTAAAGAAATATAGAGAAAGCATGGCAACTTCCTGCCATTTTATATGGGGAGCCGATATAGGGTTAAGCCTCGGACTGACCTGTTGGCAAAGTCACAAACAGGTCTTCCGAGTCTTAAACTACCCAATCCGAGAGGTGGCCGCTGATTTACACATGCTGTCATTTAAAAAGTAAAAATGGGGGAATTTGCAGGAAGCTGGTCCACCCTTGCTGCTTGACACAGTCGCTGCAGAGAAGAAACATCTGCACAGCTTATGTTTCAAGGGACCTGGCGTGTATGGCATATGTTTGCTTGCCCTCTTAGCGCTATGTGTTTTGTGTTTTAAACAGGACCACCTCCCCGAGAAAGGTTGTTTCCCCAGGTTAGGGATTAACAGGACTAAGGAAGAGAATAAATCAGTGAAATCCCCTAGTGTTACAGAAATACCATGTACTACTTATGAAGAACTTGGACTAAGACTGTTGGCAATAAATTTGAGAC
Source organism: Myotis nattereri (assembly GCF_964212035.1). Lineage (NCBI taxonomy): Eukaryota > Metazoa > Chordata > Mammalia > Chiroptera > Vespertilionidae > Myotis > Myotis nattereri. Next base: position 82,523,147 of record NC_138075.1, read on the forward strand.
TTATTGGGTCCACATCCCCAGGGGTCTGCCCACCAGGGAAAGCACCAAAGCCTATATCCCTGGAGATCCACCAACACAGGGCAGTCTCAGGGAAGGCAAGCAGCAAGGCTGGGAGGACATAACCTTTACTGGGTAGGATAATCTCCTTCAGTCACTTCCTTGTAGCCTATCAGTAGAGCAGTGACCTTGGAATAGCCCTTATAATGGAACACAGAGATTAACCTAGACAAGATTAAAATCAACAGAACTAGATAGAGACAGGGTTTCTGGTAAAAAGGTCAGATAAGAAACTATGGACATGAAACAAGGAACTGTAGAAGGTCAAGGGAGGACCCAAAACATACCAAGATGTGACTATAGAGGCATGCTTATAGAATCGAGTAGTATAAAATACAGCTGTAACAGGACAATAAAAAAAGAACCTCGCTATGCTGATCAACTGAATGCTGCTTCCATGTCATTCCCTCTTCGCCAACTCCGTCCACACCTTGGGGAACCCCTGGACCTGCTGGGGCTGGACCCCAACAATTTTAACTTCCTATAAATGTTGTGCTTTTGAGCATGGATTTCTTCTCTTCAAAGGAATATGACATAAGACAGTTTCACAGTATTTCTCATTGGCTTCTGGCCTTTTCTGCATGTCCCTTGTATGAAACGCTAAGGCTTCTGTGTTAAGGAGGTATTTATTGTTTAGTGGGAACTTTGGTTAACTGTAGAAAGTACTTTACCTATGGGTTTTTTGTACCTACCATTCAAGATTTAGGTCTGTGCTTCTAATTATTTTGTTCAATAATAGTTAAAATTATTTGCTACTGGCAAATTTAGGGTGAATAAGAAAGTCCAATTTTATTACATACTAGAGGCCCAGTGCATAAAATTTGTGCACTGGGAGGGGGGGGAGGGGGGGGGCGTTCCTCAGCCCAGTCTGTGCCCTCTTGCAGTCTGGGATCCTTCTCACAGTCCGGGACCTCTCGCTCCTTACCGCCTGCCTGCAGTGGAGGCGGGAGAGGCTCCCACCACTGCCACTGCGCTCTCCAGCCGTGAGCCCAGCTTCTGGCTAAGCAGCAGCCCCTCTGTGGGAGCTCACTGACCACCAGGGGGCAGCTTTTGCATTGAGCGTCTGTCCCCTGGTGGTCAGTACGAATCATAGCAACTGGTTGTTCCACCAGTCATTCCTCCATTTGGTCAATTTGCATATTAGGGTTTTCTTATATAGGATTTTTATAATATATCACAGTGGAAAAGAACTCTTAGGAACCTAGAATTGTATACTAGAAGAGATGATTTTTTTCTTATCAGTCCCATCACTTGGCGATGGCAGTGAATTCCTTTGAGTTTAGGAATTTGAGCATCCTACCATCTTCTGCTTTCAAGTAGAGTTCTGATTATTTTTAAAGTAATGGTCTGATGATATTAATATATAACTTCATGGATTCTGCACAGTATCTTGAGAAGTTAGTAATCTAGAGCCATTGGCAAATGAGCAATGAGAAGTCAGATACAAGAAGACAACTTCCTAGATCATTGGGAGAAGATTTAATCATTAGCTGCAGATGTAATCTCAAGGCATATTTCCAGGAACCTCAATACAGAGTGTCCAAAAGGTATTCCAAGTAAGCTTAGTTCAGGACCTTTCCAGTAAAATAATATCCCTCTATTTAGTAATCACAGACTCTCTATGGTCTCATGGTAACAGAAAGAAAATAAACTATGTCTTAAAAAAATGCAGGAGTGTTGATTCCCACTGTCATTAAAAGAAAACTTGATGTGACATCTCAAATATTTTATGAAAAATAATGTCTATGTCCTATAAAAAGGAAGCCAAAAAATAGATTTTCATTTTAAAGCAAAACAACTGCAAATATAAAAACTGTATCATTATGTGACAAAATGGTAGGGTTCTATTTCTTATTCTGAAAGACAAATATAAATGTGTTACTTATGTATCCCTCTTTTTAGGTCATACTAACATGGATGGTACTTAGTCTGATATACAAAGAATGCTGTTATAAAACATGTGTGTGAAATTCTAAGGAACACTTTAAGTGGATGGTATTGTAAGAGGCAGATATGGAGAATACTGTGATGATTGTTCTCTAATTTGTGCATGTGCAAGTCATTGATATCGCCCCCATTCTAGGATAATGCTGGAGTAGTGAGCATATTAACAGAATAACTAAAGGGGTTGGGGGTGAGATGACAGACTGAATGGAAACATTGCAGAAGGCATGTGGGCAACAAACAGTTGTGACTGAGCAGCCAGATCTGATTTTTAATGATTATAATTTATTCTAAATTTGTGTAGATGCTGAGTAGAAACTGATGAACTTCTTCTGTGTTGGGTGCAGAAATTATGTTTGTAGGAAATTCTAAACTCCTGAGTGGGTTTCCTATTAGATTTGTTTAAGGGGAAATAACAAAATCCAAGATATTTGATTGGAACTAACATAATGAAAAAGTCATTTATTTTCAGATAGATTGTACAAATGTGACAAATTCCAAATTATAATAAGCATTTCCACCTTTTCTCGGGGCTCACTCATTTGGGGTTATCTTTCTATTCATCATATGTTACCTCAGTTACCAAGGGGAAGAAATTTTACTAATTGGCCTTGCTCTGCACATAATCCAGTATTACATTGTAGAAATACTTATTCTACCCTAGTTGAGAACTTTTAGCATAAACTAGCTATTAAATATGGTAGAAGATTAATTCTCTTTTGGTTTTCTTACTGGTACAAGTTTTAAGTTGTTCCCTGATGGTTTATGTCAATTTTTCCACAAATATTTTACAGAATCAAAACACAAAAACCTTTAGGTCAAAATCTCAAAGTTACAATTCCTTGTTTTCAATAACTTGTTATATAAATTTGACAATTCATTTATTTCTGATTCCCTTTCTCATCTTAGAAGAGGAAATAAGTGTGACTCACCTTTATTCTTACTGACATTTTAAAGAATTAATGACTATAAAACACTTCCCAAACATAAAGCAATAGATATTCTTTAAAAGTTTTAAAAATGTCTTTTTCATAATACAATTTACACTGCCTATTTGTATTTGTTAGAAATGTTCATTTATTTGTAATATATTTTAAAGGAAATGAAATTGTTTACAGGCAAAAATAAATGTCATAATCAAAGTAATAATTAAAAGCTTCAAGCTAGAGTTTTAATTTTTATCCCTTTGTGTATAGACTGTATTCAATACTCCATACTTTTATTTATTAATTTTCATAACATTGACACATAAATGAAAGATGTTAGAACTCATATTGTGTACATATTTGACAAGGTCTAACAGAATTGTTTGCAAAATTTTATTGAAATCCCTGCTTTCATTTATCTTTGTTAGCACAAGCCTCAGAAATCAGTGGTATGGAATTCTTGTATAATTTAACTCTAAGAGAATTAAGTGTGCAGGTGTTCAGAGAATAGCCTATTTTTCTAAGTAAATAAAATCTTTTGGCAGAAAATACGTTATTTTTATTACCTTATAAAAGAATATTCAATTGGGTTGATTTATTTCTAAAAGAAAAAGCAAAAAATGTATTGCAAAGAAGGAGATGAGAAACCAAGAAACAAAAAATGCAATTATTTGCTAGTAATCTAATAAACTTGAATTAGTAAACAAGCTAAAATTGCTTGAATAGTTAACAATAGGCGTTTTATAGCTGTAACACTCCAAGGTTGCTGTCTTAAACAATGGCATGTGCACCCTGAAGTTGATTTCAAAGATTTTAATCTCTGGCCATTCTTCTCCTTGCTGTGCACAGCAAATCCATAACACAACATTCACAATTTGGAGAGTGGAGGGAAACTTAGAAAAGATAGCCCTTGTAAAAACTTGAAGTGTTCCTTCCTCTCCACTTGTTAGGCTGGGCCTCATGTAAACTTTCCTAGACAAATGAGTTTCAAGTGCATTTTGAAAGGTCTATACAGAAAGAAATTTAGTACTTTCCATTTTCATCGCTTGCAGTCCTGATGGAATTTTTTTTTTCTTTTAGCCAACCTAAATGTCTTATACAACATTTCAAGCTCACTTATTCTTGTTCTGCCCTCTGTGGCATTAGAGTACCGATCAGCACCTTCTATGTAATAATCCTTCATGTAATTGAAAACCAACTTGTTTCCCCAGCCTATTTTCCAACTTAAATAATATTAGTTCCCTTAACCTTTCCTCTGAGATTCTATTTTCCAAGCTATTAATCATGTTTATTGCTTGTCCTTAAACCTTCTTTGAGTTTTCCAAGGTCTTTTTAACTTAGTGAGTCCAGGCCTGTGCACAGCACTGTTATTATGCTAGAATTACTTCTCACATTGTGTGCATTGTTCTTCTGCTTCTATGTCCAGATACTTTTAATTTCTAATTCACTTTTAAAATGAGACTCTTACACTGTTGTAGTCATTATTGTTGTTGCCTTATTCCCCCAAATCCATTCTCTCCCATATAATGATCAAAGAGTTTACTTCTAAATAAACTGCATTTGTTTAATCCTGAAACTTCCTCGTTTTGAAAAAACAAACAAAAAAACACCTCACCTAAGTTAGTATTTATTTTTCAAATTATAATGTGTTTGAAATTATATATATATATATATATATATATATATATATATATATATAATTTTAATCAAAAAGACACTGGTATCAGATTCCTCGATGGCTGCAGAGTATGTAGATGTTATACTCACCTGCTCCGAGTGCCAAACTGCATTTATAGCTAAATTATAGAGCAATCAACCTGAATAACCAACTGAAGGCTAGCTGAACTGAAATATAACCAAGGAATCACAGAAGAAGCCACATAGAGAATGGTAAAAAGTGAGGAGATGGGAAAATGGCTGGCGCCCACACCCACCTGCAGCAGCTGAGAAGCCAGGGGCATATCTTAGCTGCAAAACTCCCTTTCCCCAGGAGCTTGGAGTCTCAATCTCATGCAGGGATTCCCTACCTTACAGCAATAGAGATGGGGAGAGGAGCTCACATAGCATCTGGTGGTGAAAATCAGTGGGGATTCAGTCCTCCTGGGAGAAAAGTGAGTCTGCTAGAGACTCAGAGGCCACCTTCCTAAGGTTGAGCATTTCTCTTCTTATAGCATCAGCCTGGGGAGTGCACTGCCTAGTCCTCCAACTACTGGCAACACCCCTCTTCTGTGCTCAGGTCCTACAGAAGGGTCTGCTGGCTGCACCCAGAAAGAACCGTTAGGAAGCTCTTTTTCTAGAGAAGCTCTTGGCGGAGACTCAGTCAGTGATTGAACTGTAGCTTTGGAAAGGGGTCATTATTCCCCACCTTGAGCGCACAGCTCCTCCCCCTTCCACCTGTCTAATCAGTTGTCCTCTCCTTCAACTCCCTGTGATCCCACCCTGCTGAGTTCAGTGCTGCAGGGGGCTCAGGGTACCCCTCAGAGCTGGGGCTTTTGGAATGCTCCTCCTAGGGAGGCTTTTGTCCAGGAATCAAATAGAATGTGTGGGAGCTGGGTTGTGTGGCTACATTGCGGGAGGCCACTCCTATCTCCCATTGCAAGCTCAGCCTGCCTATTCTCCCAATGGGAGACTCATTTGACCTGCCTTTCTGGCAGCTGGGAGCCCCACCTTGCTGAGCCTAGTCCCATGGGAGAATCTGAGAGCTGTTCAGAGATGCAACCTTTTGTGCTTATCTGAGGCTCTTGCCTGGGAAGGGGAAGAGGTGCCCGCTCCCCTCCAACAGGCTTATTGGCTCCACTGCCAACAGGAGATTGTTTGGATCTGCCTCCCAAAGTCCTAGTAGCCCTGTCCTGCTGAGCTCAGCTCAGCTTTGCAGGGAGAAAGGAGTGATGCTCAGAGCTGGAACATTTGGAAGGTGCCCCTTCAAAGGCCATTGTCTAGGGCCTGGATGAAGCACTTGCCCTTCTCCTACAGGCTCAGCTGGCACCACACAATGAGAAACTCTTTTGATCTGTCCTCCCTGGTGGCTTTTCCCTGCTGAGCTAGTCCTGCAGAGGGGGTAGCTGGCTGTACCCAATCTCAACCAGCTGCATGTGCTTCCTGGGGAAGCTAGAGTTGGAGACTCGAGCAGAGACTAAGTGGCATGGCCTGGAAGTAGGGGCCGCATTCCCCTCATTGTGTGCCTGACCATGTGGCCTTCAAGTAGGGAACACACTAGCCCTGTCCTCCTGACCACAGTCATCCTGTCCTGCCCTACTCTTCTTGTGACCCATGGATGGGTCTGTGGGTGGCAGTCAGCCTGGGTACACCCTACAGTCTTTCTTTGGAAGGCTCTGAAAGAAGATTAGACAACCTCATGGGGAGGTGGAGTGGCTGAGAGGTGCAGGTAGACATCAAGGAGCCTCAGACCTTGTTCAGATCTTCCCCCAGCTCTAATCTGGAGGAAGTCAAACCTTGTAAGTGTGGCCCTTACATGCACACCCAGGCCCAGTAGATGCAGCTACAAACAGTAAACAGTGTGGTAGCTCCAGCCCCAGCTGGTTTTGCTCAATGGATAGAGCACAGGCCCACGGACTGAAGGGTCATAAGTTCCATTCTGGTCAAAGGCACATACCTCAGGTGCAGGCTCAAAACCTGCAGGAGGTAACCAATCAGTATGTCTCTCTCATATTAATGTTTCTCTCTCTGTCTCTCCCCATCCCTTCCATTCTCTCTAAAAAAATATCAATGGAAAAATATCCTTGGGTAAGGATTAACAACAACAAAAATTAGTGTGGTAGCTCCAGATGGGTCGCCCATGACCTGTTACACATGTCTGATGTCAACATAACCCACAAGAAAAGTTCCTGGAGCCCTGAACTTGGGTGATCTGGAAAATTGCATCTCTAAGCTCAACATGACACCTACATCATAAAGTTGTCATAAAAAGTTTGGGAGTCATAGAAGATCTACTGAATATACAGAAACAAAGAAATATGCCCCAAGTGAAAGAACTAGATAAATCCCCAGAAAAAGAATTAAATGAAATGGAAGCAAACAGGATATTAGATGCAGAGTTTAAAACAATGGTTATAAGGATGCTCAAGGACCTTAAGGGAAGAATGGATGATCTCAGTGAGGACTTAAATAAAGAGATAATAAACATTAAAAAGGACACAGAAACCATTAAAAAAAAAACAGTCAGAAATGAAAACAACAGTATCTGAAATGAAGACTACACTAGAAGGAATCAACAATAAGATAAATGAAGCAGAGGACTGAATCAGTGAATTACAGGACAAGATAAGAGTGATAGCCGAACCGGTTTGGCTCAGTGGATAGAGCGTTGGCCTGTGGACTCAGGGGTCCCGGGTTCAATTCTGGTCAAGGGCATGTACCCTGGTTGCGGGCACATCCCCAGTGGGGGGCATGCAGGAGGCAGCTGATCGATCTCTCTCATCGATGTTTCTAACTCTCTATCCCTCTCCCTTCTTCTCTGTAAAAAATCAATAAAATATATTAAAAAAATAAAAAGAGTGAGAACCCAAGCAGAGTATCAAAAAGAAAAGAGAACTTTAAAACATGAAGAAAGTCTCTGGGATAACATCAAGTGTAACAACATCTGCAGCATAGGGGTACTGGGAGGAGAAAGTAGGCAAGGGATTGAATGGCTGAAAACTTTCCTGACCCAATGAAGGAAAAAATTACACAAGTCCAGAAAGCTCAGAGAGTCCCAAACAAAGAGGAACCCAAAGAGACCCACACCGAGACACATCATAATTAAAATGGCAAAGGTTAAAGACAGAGAGAATCTTAAGAGCAGCAAGAGAGAGAAAGTTAATTACCTAAAGAGAAGCTCCCATATGACTATCAGCTTATTTCTCAATAGAAACACTTTTGAGGGGTTGGCATGAAATATTCAAACTGATGAAAAGAAAGGATATACAACCAAGACTACTCTATCCAACCTATCATTTAAAATTAAAAGTGAAATTAAGAGCTTCCCATATGGAAAAAAAAGCTAAAGGAGTTTGTTACCACCAAACCAGTATTGCAAGAAATGTTAAAGGACCTACTTTAAAAAGAGAAAGGCAGGAGGGATGGGGAGAACCATAGTCATAATGAATAAAGTGGCAATAAAATAAATAACAATCAGCAATAACCTTAAATGTAAATGGATTAAATGCTCCAATCAAAAACATAGGAGAGCTATATGGATAAGGAAACAAGAACCATATATATGTGTCTACCAGAGACCCACCTCTGGACACACACAGGATGATAGTGAAGGGTTGGAAAAAAATATTTAATGCAAATGGAAATGAAAAAAAAGTAGAGGTAGCAATACTTAATAAGACAAAATGGACTTGAAAACAAAGACCATAACAGTGAAAACAATGTTACTACATAATCCTAAAGGGATTGGTCCAAAAAGAACATATAATCCTTGTTAAAATATTTGCAATCAACATAGGAGCACCTAAATATATAAAGAAAATCTTGGTGAACATTAAGGGAGAGATTGATAGCTATCCATACAGACCTTAGGGGATATTAACACCCTACTGACATCAGTGGATAGATCTTCCAGACAAAAATTCAAAAAGGCAACAGCGACTTTAAAAGACACTGGACCTGATGGTTTTAATTGATATTTATAGAATATTTCATTCCAAAGGAGCAGAACATACACTTTTCTCAAGTGCACATGGAACATTGTCTAGGAAGGACCACATGTTAGGCCACAAAGCAAGTCTCAATAACTTAAAAAAAATATTAAAATCATATCAAGCATTTGCTCTGACCACAAAGGTATGCAACTAGAAATCAATTACAATAAAAAAATGCAAAAACATTCAAACCTGTGGAGGCTAATTAACATGTTATTAACAATGAATGGGTTTCCATATGATATTTGTCTTTCTCTGACTGGCTGGCTTATTTTACTTAGGATAATCATCTCCAGGTCCCTTCATGTTGTCTCAGAGGGTAATAGATCCTTCCTTTTTACAGCTGCATAGTTTTGCATTGTGTAACTGTACCACAGCTTTTTTATCCATTCATCTACTGTTGGGCATTGGGGCTGTTTCCAGATCTTAGGTAATGTAAATAGCACTGCTCTGAACATAGGGGTGTGTGAACATATTCTTTCTGATTGGTGTTTTGGGGTTCTTAGGATATATTCCTAGATGTGGGATCACTGGGTCAAATGGGAGTTCCATTTTTAATTTTTTGAGACAACTTAACACTGTTTCCCACAGTGGCTGCACCAGTCTGCATTCCCACCAGCAGTGTACAAGGGTTTCTTTTTCTCCACATCCTCTCCAACACTTGTCGTTTGTTGATTTATTGATGGTGGCCATTCTGACAGGTGTGAGGTTGTACTTCATTATCATTTTAATTTTCATCTCTCTGGTGATTAGTGATGTTGAGCATTTTTTCATATGTCTATTGGCCATTTGTAAGTCCTCTTTGGAAAAATGTCTATTCAACTACTCTGCCCATTTTTTAATTGGTTTGTTTGTCTTACTTTTGTTGAGTTGTATGGGTATTTTATATATTTTGGAAATTAACCCCTTATCAGGTGTATCATTGGCAAATAGTTCTCCTATATAGTGGGATCCATTTTCATTTTGAAGTTGGTTTCTTTTGCTCTAAAGAAGCTTTTTAGTTTGATATAGTCCCATTTGTTTATTGTTTCCTTTATATCTTGTTTTAGGCAATGTATCTGTGAAAATTCTGCTATGTGATATGTCCGATATTTTGCTGCCTACTTTTTTTCTAGGACTTTTATGGTTTCATAGCTAACATTTAAGTCTTTTATCCATTTAAGTTTATTCTTGTGTATTGAGTAATTTGGTGGTCTAGTTTCATTTTTTTTTGCATGTACCTGTCCAATTTTTCCAACACCATTTATTAAAGAAACTATCTTTACTCTATTTTATGTTCTTGCCTCCTTTGCAAAATATTAATTAAGCATAATGGTGTGGGTCCATTTCTGGGACAAACTGATAAATCTCAGAGGGAAGAAGGAAAGGGGAAGCAAGAAGAGATGAAACAAAGAGCTCATATGCACAAATGCATTGCCTATAAACAAAAACCATAGGGTGATGAAGGCCTGGTGCAGGGCGGAAAACAGGTGGTGAGGGGCAAGGGGAAGTAAGGGGGGGCAGCTGTAATACTCTCAACAATAAAGAGTAAAACAACAACAACAAGAAATATCTGAGTATTTTAAGAAATTTGTGTGTTCTTATGAGCCAAAGTGCTCAAACAATGGAAGTGCTTAGTTTCATGCAAGAAGTGTTATTCACTATTATTTGCTTTTGGTTTGTTTCTATAGTTTGCAAAATAAAATTTAATGGAAGTATACTTTAAAAAATACAAAAATATCACTTGTTAACTTATATCTGGGACTTCAACCTTGAACAGGAAATAGGAGGAAAATAGCATTCTTCTTGAACTCTGTGTTCCTAGCCTGAGAGATGACCCTGAGATTAGCCATAGATAGTACCTGAGATCCAGGCTTAATGCTTGCAGGAGGAACATGTGGTCTCTTTCAGATGACTATAGCATCATAAATGAAGTCTTTTGGAACTTGGGGGGAAAAAAAATTTACATATTTTGAGAGACAGCAATTAAACAAATGTGTCAAAATAATAATTTATGAAACTATATGAAGATTATATTGAAATACTGCAACTTTTCTGAAACTTTAACTTTGAAAAACTTAAAAAAATTATTAAAAATTAATTAGAAAAAAACAACTAGATCAAGGAAGAAATCAAAAGTTACCTGGAAAAAAATGAAAATGAAAACACAACCATAATCTATTAGACATTGCAAAAGCAGTCCTGAGAGGGAAGTTCATAGCATTACTGGCCTACTTCAAGAAGCAAGAAAAATGTCACACAATCTAACCCTGCACCTAAAAGAACTAGAAAAAAAGAACAAACAATAAAGCCCAGAGAAAGTAGAAGGAAGGAAATAATAAAGATTAGAGAGGAAATAAATAATACAGAGATGAAAAAGAACAATACAAAATATCAGTGAAACCAGGAGCTGGTTCTTTTAAAGGATCAGCAAGATTGATGAACCTTTAATGAGACTAACAAAGAAAAAAAAAAGAGGAGTCAGGACAGTCTCTTCAGTAAATGGTGCTGGGAAAATTTCTCAGATACATGCAAAAAAATGAAACTAGATCACACCAATATACACCATACATAAAAACAAACTCAAAAGGATTAAAGGACTTAAATGTAAGATGGGAAACCATAAAAATCTTAGAAAGACTCCATAGGCAGCAAAATTTCAGATATATGTCAGAGCACTATATTTACAGATACAGCTCCTAGGGCAATAGAAACGAAGGAGAAAATAAACAAATGGGACTACATAAAAAAAAAAATCTTCTGCACAGCAAAAGAAACCATCAACAAAACAACAAGAACACCCACTGAATGGGAGAACATATTTGCCAAAGCTATTTCAGATAAGGGTTTAATCTCCAAAATGTACAGGGAACTCGTACAACTTAACAAAAGGACGATAAACAATCCAATCAAAAAATGGGCAAAGAACCTAAATAGACAGGTTTCGAAAGAGGCCATACAGAAGGCTGAGAGACATATGAAAACATGCTCTAAGTCACTAATCATCCAAGAGATGCAAATCAAAACAACAATGAGGTTCCTTCTCACACCTATTAGAATGGCTATCATCAACAAATCAACAGATGACAAGTGCTGGTGAGGATGTGGAGAAAAAGGAACCCTCATGCACTGCTGGTGGGAATGCAGACTGGTGCAGCCACTATGGAAGACAGTATGGAGTTTCTTCAAAAAGTTAAAAATGGAACTCCCATTTGACCCAGTAATCACACTTGAAGGGCTATATCCCAAGAAACCAGAAACACCAATCAGAAAGGACATATGTACCCCCATGTTCATAGCAGCACAATTACAATAGCTAGGATATGGAAACAGTCTAAGTGCCCATCAGCAGATGAGTGGATTAAAAAGCAGTGGTACATCTACACAATGGAACACTACACTGCTATAAAAAAGAAGGAACTTTTACTATTTGCAACAGCATGGATGGACCTGGAGAGCATTATGCTAAGTGAAATAAGCCAGTTGGAGAAAGATAAATATCACATGGTCTCACTCATATGTAGGATACAATGAATAACATAAACTAATGAACAAAAATAGATCCGGAGACTAAGAAACACTGATCAGACCATCCAACCTCAGGCAGAAGGCATGGCAGGGGGAGCTATTGGGTGGGTGGGGGGGGGGGGTAGGGGATCAACCAAAAGACTTGTATGCATGCATATTATCATAACCAATGGACACAGACACTGGGGCGGTGGGGGATTGTCCTGGGTGGGGATGGGAGTGGCGGGGTGGGGTCAATTGGGGAAAAAGGAGACATATTTAATACTTTAATAAATTAAAAAAAGGAAAAGTAAAGCTGTGGTACATTAACCCAATGGAATACCACTCAACCATTAAAAGGGAAGGATATCTTACTTTTTGCAACAGCATGGATAGACCTAGAGATTATTATTCTAAGTGAAATAAAAGTCAGAGAAAGGCAAATACCATATGATCTCACTTTAATGTGGAAACTAATGAGAAAAATAAGCTGATGAATGAAATAGAAACAGAATAGGGAGAATGGGGGACTGGATGAATGGAAGTGAAAGGATTAAGCAAACACACACACATTATAACAGACGCAGACAACAGTGTGGTATTATTCATAGGGAAAGGGGGTAGCGTAGGAGGTGGACAAAGTGGGGGGAATGGGGACAGAAAGAAACTTCTCTTAGGGCACTGGGTGCACAATGCAGTGTGCAAACAGTGTTTTGTTGAGTTGTACACTTGAAGCCTATATGATTTTCTGAACCAATGTCACCTTAATAAATTCAAGTAGAAAAAATGAATAGAACTTGCCACCTCTAATTATTTCAATGAACACAAGAGGATACAAAACACACCTATACACACACATACAAATGCACACAAACTGATTTGCTTGGAGGAAAAATAAATTAATAACTGGTAAAAACAGGTGTTAAAATGATGAGGTATAGCTCCTCCCTTGGACAAAAATATACTGAGAACCTGATTCGTTAAGTTCTATTTTTCTAGAGAAAAATATAAATTAATGAAAGGCCTGATTATGTATTCCTCACTTGTTTTACTTATTCTGAACAGTAAAAACATTTGGAATTCCTCTGAGTCTCTTTCCAATTCTGCTGAATCTTACAATTCTTGCTCTTCCTTTAGATTACAAATTGATCCCATTGTTATGTGCCTCTTGTTTGGAGTCTTTTGTCTTAACTTGCTTTCCAAGAATTCATAAGGTATATGAAATTCTTAAAACCTAAATACAAATTTGTGCAATTGTATGCTAAGTGGCATAATTCTCATGTTTATTTAATCTTCACAGTATTTTTTATATGAAGATAAAGTTCAAATATATAATCTCATGAATACACACTCATAACAAGTCACAATTAGTTACTGTTATTATCATGTCTGTTTTACTAAGACATGAAATGATCTTGACTGTTTATAAAGGTAACAAACAAGTGGTGAAGCTGAAATTTTATCCCAGGTCCTAAGCCACCCAGCAGGGCAGAAATGATATTTAAAATGCAATTCATGTTAGAAGGCATACCTAACTGATCCAATATCAGCCATTCAATACATTGCTTGTCAATTCTCTTTGGGGGAAAAAAATAAATGAAAGTCTTCACCAGTGTTTTTCTGCTACAATTATTTGTCTATTTTTTAACAATTTATTGTATCATTAGTTTACAAAATATGGTCACATTGTTTACACTCCTTTTTAATTGCTCCAAAAATAATGATGTATTAGGTTTAACCTCTATGTAAAAATAATACTAATTGACACATTACATTTCTCAACTATATATCATTTTGTCAAATAAAATTGTAAAATAAGTACTCATGATACATTATAATTTTAGTTATTTGTCAAAAACTTTAAAATGAATTCTCTTAGGATGAATTTTTAATAAAGTAAAATTCTCTTATGCTGAATTTTTAATAAACCATTTTATAATTAAGAATTTCTGAGAGTATTCTAATACTAAGCTACAGTCCCAAACTGTCTACCTTGCTTTTATCAAAGATTGCATTTCTCTACTTTCGATCCCAAACCTAAGACGAGGCTAAATCAGTTCTGGCACCAATATTTATGATCACACTCTCCATAGCCAGATAAATTGGAAGTATGTATATAAGGGAAATGCATGACCTTTTACTTAATCTTTTAATTTAGACTGTTAATATAGGGATTGCTTCAGGATTTGATGTGCATTGGCAGACCTATAGTGAAGATTTAGTAAATAATGTGGTCGCAGCAGCAGCTGGGTTTTGGGTCTGCCAACAATCAACCTAGAGCTCCGTAGGCAGCTGGGGCAGGTGTTGGTGATGGAAAGCCTTTTATTATATTACAATAGTTCTAGCAACTAGACCTATGTTCCTGCCATTCCAGTCCTGGTTCCCACTTTGTTTTCTCTAGTTTTCCAGCAGGTTTTTAAAAGTTTTATATCACCCCCAACAGCTTTACTACCACCTCTCTCTCCAGGCCAGATGAAGAAGTAATGCACAAAACTGCAGTAGTTCATTTTGTGGTATGCGTTAGAAGCATAACCATAATTTAAACATCCTGCCAGTAGTTCTTTTAATAACAAAGTGACCCCAGACATAACTGCAAACTCTACTCTGTTTTGTAATAAAAGGGATGTATTATCTTTTTCTCAAACACTAAATCAATAAAATTGATGGAGAGCCTACATATAAGACATTTTTATAATAACCATTTAGAAGTAGTTTTCCTGTCTTTAAGGAGCTTAAAGTCATTTTGGGAAGCGGGCTATAAACTATGAAATAAAACTAACAATGGATGCTCGCACTTGACCAGTGTAAATTAATGGTCATAGGTACCAAGCGCTATAGAAGTTTCAAGGTGAGAGAAAGTATACAGAAAATTCACATAAACAGACCGTGGAGTTGGTAAGGCATGAAGATAATTAGAATTCAGATAAAACATAGCGTAGAATTAACATCTATTCCAGTTTATACAGCACATGGCCTGTATATGACAACAGCAGGGGATAATATGAGGAAAGTAATGAAGCGGTGGTGATGACAGGGTAACAATAATTATAGTAACAATAATAATGATATTAATAGTTAAAATGTGGGAACTAACTTTGAGTTAAGCACTATGCTCTAAATGGCGTCTAGTTTAATCCTCAGAACACTCATATAGCAGCGAGTATGATTTTCTAAATCTTCTGTGGAAGGAAATGGAGGTGTAGAAAGAGTCAATATTTGTATAAGGACAGGTTTCCGTAGTGGTGAAGCCAGGGCTTGTCTCTAGAGCTCTCTGATGTTAAAGCCTTTGCATTTAGTAAGGGTTCACTTGATCCTCTGAGGAGCAACTTAAGCCATGGGGCCTGAGGACACAACTAAGACAAAAGGAAATTCTTTAAGAGGATTAATTTGTCAGATAGATAGATAGGGATATAGATGTATGTCTCAGACAGATATATCTATACCAGATAGAGGTACATCCGAGTGGGGAGAGACAGAAGTCATTTGGAGAACCGTGGACTCCCACCTCCTCTTCTGCCTCTTGGGCTTTAGAGCTCATTCTGGCCAGCCTGTCTTTCCCAAATACAGCAGGCACCTTAGGGCCACTCCAGGGATTGTTCCAGCTGCCTGAGATGTCCATGTTATTCTTTCTTCCCCTGATGTACACGTGATTCTCTTTCAAAGTTTTACTCAAATGTCACTTCTCCAGGGAGCCTCTGAAACTTCTATTAAATTGTAACCAGTGATGAAGCTGAGATTTCGTCCCAGGTACTGAAACATCAGAGCTCATGTATTCTAACTAAACCACCCAGTAGGGCAGCATTGGTATTTAAAATGCAAGTGAAGGCACACCTAAGTGCCATCAGCTACCCAGTAAATGGCTCGTTCATTCTCTTTGCACTTCTTATTAATTCTCTAGGCACTTCTGATCTCACATATGTTATTCCAATCTTCCCTTTTGTCCACAGCATTTTCACCTTTTAACTTCTATATAATAAAGACCCAGGGTCGTAACCACTGAAGGCTCAACCAGACCGGAAGTCAGTGCTGGGTTGCTGTGGTGACCCAGCACTGACTGGGGCCTCTGCGGGTGCCCCAACCCAGCACTGACTGCCTAGGGGACTGCGATCAGGCCTGGAGAGAGGCCTGCAGAGAGAGGCAGGGTATCTGTCGCCTCTGTGGCAGCCTTTGATCAGAACTTGTCTCTTTCTCTCCTGGCCTGGCCAATAGCGGGGCCTCCATTTCTCTCCAGGCCTCCACCAGGGCTGCTGATCAGCCCCACCTTTCTGATCAGGCCCCGTCAATAGGCCTAGAGATGCTGAATGGCATAGAAACTGACCAATCAGAACCAAATCTGGGTGAATGTAAGGAACCAATGGCTGCCTAGGAGGAGCAGCTTTTGACACTCACTGGCATAGAAACTGACCAATCAGAACTAAATTGCCCAGCAAAGGAGGGCAGTTGTGGGTGAGATCAGGTCTGCAGGGGAGGGCAATTGGGAGCAAGATCAGGCAAGCAGGGGAGAGCAGTTAGGAGTGAGATCAGGCTGGCAGGAGAGGGCAGTTGGGGCAAGATCAGACCGCAGGGGAAGGCAGTTAAGGGTGATCAGGCAGGCAGAGACGGGGGTGAGATCAGACCAGTAGGGGAGGACAGTTAGGGGCAATCAGGCAGGCAGGGGAAGTTAGGGGCGATATCAGGCCAGCAGGGGAAGGCCGTTGAGGGTGAGATCAGGCCAGCAGGGGAGGGCAGTTAGGGGCGATCAGGCAGGCAGGCAGAGGCAGTTAGGGGTGAACAGGCAGGCAGGCAGAGAGGTTAGGGGCGATCAGGCAGGCAGACAGAGGGGTTAGGAGCAATCAGGCAGGAAGGCAGGTGAGTGGTTAGGAGCCAGCTGTCCCAGATTGTGAGAAGGGTGTCCAACCACCGTTTTAGGAGTGTCCACAGGGATCGGGCCTAAACCAGCAGTCAGACATCCCCAAGGGGTCCCTGATTGGAGTGGATGCAGGCTGGGCTAAGGGAACCCCCATCCGTGCACAAATTTCATGCACCAGGCCTCTAGTATTCTATAATTTAGTTACGTATTATGTGTACTAGTGGCCTAGTGCACGAAATTCGTGCACATTAAAAGGGGATTAGAGGAAATATTTTAATATTGCTATTTGCCCTTTCTCTATAACAGAAGTGTCAGAGATGAAAGAAAATTAGTACCGGAGTAAAATGTATATGCAAATATTCCTCCTGTCAGAGTCTGGGGTGTGTGGTGGGACCCAGAGTCAAGTCCCCACCCACCTGCATGCTCCTTGAAATGGTGTGAGACCCAGACCCTGCTGGCCCCACCCCCATTGGGTGAGATCCAGACCCGGCTGGCCCCACCCCTGTCAAGCCCCATCAGGCAGAGGGGTGCAGCCTCAGGTCCCCTGGCCCAGCACCAAGTGGGCGACATGACCTGAGGTCCCTAGCCAGGGCCAGGGTGGGGGGTGCACCTTGATGTCCCCTGTCAAGCCCTGCTGGGTGGGGGGCACAGCCTGATGTCCCCGGGCCTGGCACCAGGATGGGGTCACAGCCTGAGGTCCCCTGGCCTGGGCCAGGGCGGGTTTGCAGTCTGAGCTCCCCTGGCCCAAGCCAGGGCAGAGATGCACCTTGAGGTCCCCTGTCAAGCCCTGCCAGGCAGGGGGTTCAACCTGAGGTTCCCCGGCCTGGTGCTGGGGCAGAGGAGTGGCCTGAGTTCCCCTGGCCCAGAACCTAGGTGGGGGACATGGCCTGAGGTTGCCCAGCCCAGGCTGGGGTGCAGGGCGCACCTTGAGGTCTCCCGCCAAGCCCTGCTGGGTGGGGGATGTGGCATGAAGTCTCCCAGCCTGGTGCCAGGGCAGGGGGCATGGACTGAGGTCCCCTGGCCTAGTGCCGGCTTGGTGGGAATGGCCTGAGGGCCCCCAGCCCAGCACCAGGGCTGGCTGCACACCTTGAGGTCCCCTGTCAAGTCCCGCTGGGCAGGGGGCATGGCCTCAGGTCCCCCAGTCCAGCGCTGAGGTGGGGAGCATGGCCTGAAGTCCCCCAGCCCGGTGCCAGGGTGGGGGGCATGGCCTGAGGTCCCCTTTCAAAACCCACCGGGGGGGGGGGGGTGCAGCCTCAGGTCCCCTGCCCTGGCCCAGCACCACACAAACTCAGGTCCCTGCTGATTGTTTATTAAGGCTCGTTTTGGGAACTTGGCCTCCCCTTTGGGCGCAGCCATCCTGTATTACAGAAACCCTGCCTCTGCTATGGGCGCCGCCATCTTTATTATAGCATGATGGGCAATTTGCATATTTCCTCTTTATTGGGTAGGTTTGTTCATTGTCTCTCTCTCATCTCTAAAATATACACTCCATGAGGGCAAAGGATCTTTTCTATTTTATTCACTAATATATCCAAAAAACTGGAAGACACACAAAGGTATAAAGTTGCTCAATATTTTTCAGTGAATGATTATAATACTAAAATTTATTATACCAATAGCAAATACTCATTCTTAAAAAATTAAAAAACATACAAAGCATAGTGAAACATTCACAACAACCATAATCTCACCAATAATACATATTATTAACCTTTATATTATAATGATATGCATTACTATATATTTTTATTTTATTTTAATTGATCTTAAAGAGAGGAAGGGGGAATGAGAGAGATGTATTGATGTGAGAGAGAAACATCAATCAGTGGCCTACTGCACATACCCAAACTGGGGATCAAACTGGCAACTTGGGTATTTGTCCTGACTGGGAATGTATCCTGGCAGCATTTGGTAAACAGGATGATGCTCCAACCAACCCAGCCTTACTGGCCAGGATCGCATTACTATATTTTTAGGATTAAATTTTTTCTGAATTTATTAATTTCAAAAGCACAAAAGACCAAAAATAACTTCTTGTTATCAAGATTGTTTTGAGACTCTTTCATTTGGAAGAAATATTTATTAATGTGCCTTTTAATTATTCAAAGGTCAACATGACTTGTTTTTTACAATTTAAATGTATTTTAAAATATTTATAAGCCTTTAATTTTGAATGCGGAGTACAATTAGAGATGTGATGATCAGTAAACTTTTGCATTGAACATGAAAGCAGTGTTTAAAAATATTATCCAAATGTTTATAATTCCAATGTGATTTCAAAGTAAAAGCTTTCATTAAGGTGAGTCAGAAAAAAGAGAATGTAAAAACGATACCACTGCTAAAAAACTCTAAATGTCCAGATAAGTTAACTACTCAAACAAAAGCTTTTTGATATTTACACTGTAACACTTATTTACTTTTAATATACATTCATCACCTAATCACTTATTTCTACATCTCTGTCTTGTATATTATTTCTCTAAATTATTCTCTGTATTTAAGGGAGTGATATATCTGCTATAGCATTTACAATTTAAACTAAAAGAGCAATAAAATATACTAAATGCAATTTTATAAAAGAAAACAGAAATATTACAAACATTGGTGCTATGATTAAATGAAAAGGATGCTTCTGGAGATGAAACATTAAATACTGTTTTAGATTATGTGATCAGGTAAAACCTTTCTAAGCAGGCAAAATTAGAGCAGAGAACTGAAGGATGAGAAAAAAAAATGTTCAAACAGTATATAGAAGAAACTTCTACATCAACAAATGTTTAAACGAAGAGCCTGAGGTAGAAAACCCAGTCTGAAAAAAATGCAACTGGAGCTCATTGAACAAAAGAGAGAGCACTGTGAGTTGAAGTTGGTTAGATAGATGAGTGCAAGATTCATAATCTGTAGTAATGGGTTTGAATTTCACTCTGTGAAATTAGAAATCCTTTTATGATTTTAATCTGAGGTGTTACATTATCTAATTTAGGATTTCAAAAGTTTAATTTAACTGTTGCATATTATCAGATTGGGGAATGGCTAGGGCTGGTTATACTAAAGTACAGGTTGTATATTATAATTAACTAGAGGCCCGGTGCACAAAAATTTGTGCACTCGGGGGGGGGGGGGGAGGGGAGCTCCCTCAGCCTGGCCTGTGCCCTCTCGCAGTCTGGGACCCCTCGGGAGATAACCACCTGCTGGCTTAGGCCTGCTCCCAGGTGGCAGAGGGCAGGCCCAATCCCTAGGTGCAGCCCCTGGTCGGGCTCAGAGCAGGGCCGATTGGGGAGTTGGGGCGCCGCCCCCTGTCATGCACAGAGCAGGGAGGATCAGGAGGTTGCGATGCCACCCTCAGTCACGCTCAGGGTAGGGCCTATTGGGGGGTTGGGGCACCGCCCCCTGTCACACTCAAGTCAGGGTCGATGGGGAGGCTGCGGCGCCACCCCCTGTCACGCACAGAGCAGGGCCAATCAGGGGGTTGGGGCGCTGCCACCTGTCACGCACAGAGCAGGGCCCATCGCGGGGGGGGGGGGGGTTGGGGCTCCGTACCCTGTCAAGAAGAGAGCAGGGCCGATCAGGGGGTTGGGGCGCCGCCACTGTCACACTCAGGGCAGGGCCGAAGGGGAGGTTATGGCTCTACCCCATCACACACAGAGCAGGGCCCGTGTGTGTGTGTGTGTGTGTGTGGGGGGGGGGGGGGTTGGGGCGCCACACCGTCTCACACACAGAGCAGGGCCGATCAGGGGTTTGGGGTGCTGCACCCTGTCACACACAGAGCCGCAGGGTGACCAGGGGGTTGGGAAGCTCCCCCCTATCAGGCACAGAGCAGGGCTAATCAGGGGGTTGGGGTGCCTTCCCCTGTCACGAACAGAGCAGGGCGGATAGGGAGGTTGTGGCCCCGCCCACTGTCACACGCAGAGCCGCAGGGCGATCAGGGGTTTGGTCGCTGCCCCCTGTCACACTGATCCCGGTGCCGGGAGGCCTCTCAGCTCCGCTGATCCAGGTGCTGGGAGGTCTCGCGGCTCCTCTGATCCTGGTGCTGGGAGGCATATTACCCTTTTACTATATAGGATAGAGACCTGGTGCACGGTTGGGGGCCGGCTGGTTTGCCCTGAAGGGTGTCCTGGATCAGGGTGGGGGTCCCCACTGGGGTGCCTGGCCAGTCTGGGTGAGGGGATCATGGCTGTTTGCAGCTGGTCACACACCCTTCAGGGTGGGGGTCACCACTGGGGTGCCTGGCCAGCCTGGGTGAGGGGATGATGGCTGTTTTCAGGCTGGCGGATGACTGAAGCTCCCAACTGCTCCTTTTTTTCTTTTTTTTTTTTTTAATTCTGGGCCAGCTTTAGCTCTCGCTCCAGCTCTGAGGCCTCTGCTGCTGAAAGCAGGTATCTGGTTTGTTTGGGTTCTATAATCGAAACACTGTATCAACTCCAGCTCTGAGATCCCGGCGGGCTGAAAGCAGGTTTCTGGGGTTTTGTTTAGCTTCTATATTTGTAACAGTATTTTAAACTGTAAGCTCAGAGGCCGGCAAAGCAGGCGGGGAACGTTGGTTTCCTCCATCACTGAAGCAAGCAATCCTCATGTTAACTTCAAGCTGCCTGGCTGCCGGCCGCCATCTTGGCTGGCAGTTAATTTGCATATCTTGCTGATTAGCCAATGGGAAGGGTAGCGGACGTACACTAATTACCATGTTTCTCTTTTATTAGATAGAATGATACTGTATTATATACTTGAAAGTTACTAAGAGAGTAGATCTTAAATGTTCTCACTACACACACAAAAATGATAAGTATGTGGTTATGTGAGATGATGGATGCGTTGACTAACCTTATTATAGTAATTACTTTGCAATTTATACATGTATGAAATCATCGTATTAATACCTTAAACTTATACAATTTGATACTATAAATTATATCTTAATAAGGCTCGTGGAAAAAAAAGAGTAATTAGAAGCAGTAACCAGTGGGATTTGAATGAGCCAATCAGATGATCTAACCAAGATTATTAATCTTGAGGCCAAAGTTAAAAGAATTAGCATAGTTTAAATGATTTGGAAATCAGAATATTTTCATATTTATTATTTTTCCATTATGTGAAAACATAATGTTGACAATTGTGTATAACAATTAGTTGCAATCTTTTAGCATTCTTTTAGATCAACTCTATGTTTTTATTTTTAAAATATGTTTTTATTGATTTCAGAGAGGAAGGGGGAGGGAGAGAGAGATAGAAACATCAGTGATGAGAATCATGGGTCGGCTGCCTCCTGCACACCCCACACTGGGGCTCAAGACTGCAACCCAGGCATGTGCCCTGACCAGGAATGGAACCGTGACCTCCTGGTTCATAGGCCAACACTCAACCACTGAGCCAAACCAGCCAGGCAAATCAACTCTATGTTTTCAGATAATCAAATATTAAAGTGTTGTTTTTTTTAAATGACTTCACTGTTTGTGCATAAATTAGTTCATTTTTTATTATGCAAAATTATGTCTTCAAATAAACTCTTCCACAAAAGATTACAATGTTGAATTATTAAATAGTTTAAATATATTTTCAATTTCCTCGGCACATAATAAATCAACTTAATCAGGTAAAGAGTCATAAGCATGTGTGTTTTCCCAGTTGACCTATTGGATTCTATTTCTGAAGTTGTTGAGTTGATGTTGAGAACTGTAAAATAACTCAAATTATTTTTCTTTGTAGGTGACTTAGCTTCTTCCTAGACCTGTGTAGGTTTTCTTGTTTTGACCCTTGAAGTTTAGTAACTTCACAAAAGAGAAGCCTTACTGCGCTCTTATGCGTTAAAGCTCTATTGGTCAATGAGCTGTCTTCTTTGGTAGGCCAGAGAAGAGTTTTGCTGTTGTTCAAACTTGACTAAAATGAATAATGGCAGCTATTTAAACAAATAATTTAAGTGTTTTGTATGCATGCTGGGCATTTTTACCAGGAGGAAAAGAATACTTCTAATTGTACACATTTCTAATTTAAAAATTAAATTTATAAATAAGTTTAAAACTAAATATCTTACAACATATTAAAAGTAAGCAATAACCTTGCTCAAATTATTCTATGAGTAAATACTTTCAAATGAGTGAGAGAAAATTATAAACTGGCAAAAAGAAAAAGTTATTTAGCCTTTAAGAAGTTAAAAGTGATTGTATGTATAACTATTCAAATGATTTCTTATGGTGATTTTATATTTTGCATTTTTAAAAATTTTAAAATAAATATGCATTTTATTTCTAACTAGTGGCCTGGTGCACGAATTCGTGCACGGGTGGGGTCCCTCGGCCTGGCCGGCAATCAGGTTGATCAGGGCCATGGGAAGTTGGTCAGTGGGGGAAGGGGCCATGGGAGGTTGGCTGGCTGGCGTAATTGGAGCCATCAGGGCTGGCTGGCCAGGGGGAGGGGCCGCAGGAATTTGAACAGCTTGGGGGAGGGGCTGCAGGAAGTTGACCGGCCAGGGGGAGGAACCATGGGAGGTTGGCCAGATGGGGGTAGGGACTGAGGCCAGCCGGGGGGGAAGGGGAGATGGGCTGTGGGAGGTTGGCTGTGGGAGCACACTGACCACCAGTGGGCAGCTCCTGCATTGAGCGTCTGCCCCCCTGGTGGTCAGTGCATGTCATAGCGACTGGTCAACTGGTTGTTCGGTCATTCCATCGTTGGGTCACTTAAACTTTTATATATAGAGATTAGAAACTATAAAGCTCATGTTCAAGAATATTACAAGATTGACTTTGAGATAATACAGTTATTTATAATTTTTGGCAACAGGTTGCCTGTTCAAATAAGTTTTGTGACTTCTATGAAGTTAAGCACTGGCTCACTAAATCCTAAGTCATAGTCAAAAATTGAGCAATTAGTCAAAATAAAATAAAATAAAATAGTGCTTTCAGATTCCCTTTTTGTTATGTTTTCATGGAAATCAGTGGTTCGGTCTATTTGCATATTTAAAAATAAATTAGAATCAGTGATCTGATGCTTAAAATAGTTACTGGATATCAATTCTATGCTAATCATAGAAAAAAAAGTACATTTCCCTTTCTTCTGATGTTTTTGAGAAGAAAAATCTAATTAGCTAGTTGCTATAATTGACTGGAAGATAGGACATTAAAAATCCTTTTGAAAATGGTCTTAATTGGAACCTTGGTCATAAATTCCCTTGACCAAAGATTATTAAGAAATGGAAATTCTTTTCAAAATATCCATTTGTAGTTATGAATACACTATTGCTATTATGATTGCTTACAAAATGTTTTACCAAAATATCTGTAATAGTAGGTCCATATGTACTTTGCTCATTTCTACAGGGAGAAGTTTTATCCAGCTAAGGTTTCAGATAGATGCTTTTATTTGTGTGCTAAATTATACAAGTTGGAATTTTATTCAGCTATGGTGAGAGAAACACAAAATACCTGTGATTAAGAGAAGATAACAGGCCAGAGATAGATTCCATTCCAGATCTGGAGTAGTTTTCTGTGGTGGTAGTTTTTGAGACTTATTTTTTGTATGCTCTGCTGTGCATATATTTAATTTCTAGAGCCCATTCATGGTCCAGGGTGGTGGTGGCACCAACTCTGACATTATATATGAATTTCATGAGCAAGAAACACTTATGTTTACCTCCCACTGGCCTGAGTATAGTCACTTTTCCATATCTAGTTACAAAGTACAAGAATAAATGCAATCTTTAGGTGGAATGAAATGTATTCTACCAAAAATATAGAGTCGTATTACTATGGAATCTGAGCAATTGATATTGGGGAGCAAAATTATTTGACAAAGACCTTTTGTTAGATACACATGGAATTTGCCACCACCTTATTTCTATACATAGAACACTTCTCCAATTATATATACTAGAGGCCTGGTGCATGAATTCATGCACATTGAAAGGAAATGATTAGAAGAAATATTTTAATA
Organism: Myotis nattereri; assembly: GCF_964212035.1. Taxonomy (NCBI): domain Eukaryota; kingdom Metazoa; phylum Chordata; class Mammalia; order Chiroptera; family Vespertilionidae; genus Myotis; species Myotis nattereri. The sequence goes on from NC_138075.1 coordinate 82,547,977, forward strand.
TTACTATTCACCCTTTCTCTATAATAAAAATGTCAACCAAATTCACGATCGACAATGACAGATGGAAAAACATGTGTGTGATTGGTGCTGGCAAGACTTTTATATATATAGATCAACTTGCTTAATTAGACCTGCTTTCTGATTTAGCTAAACTCTTTCCAGCCCAGTGAAGCACCCCAACTTCTCTTTCAGGTAATTGTCAGCAACACAGCAGTAAATATCAACATGAAGCAGATTATTATTGTAGATCACACAGGGAGAACAAAGGGTGAAATATTTAACTGCAGCAGTGTTTGACTATATTCTGCGCAGTGAGAAAACCTGAAGTCACTTCCAAGGTCCATCATTTCTTACTTCTTTTCAGTCAGGTCAAGTTTCTAAGCTTTCTAAATCTCTGTTTTCCAGCTAATGAAAAGAAAATAGGATTCTACTGAGTCTCCTATCTACCTACTCCAGGACTTCTATGAGGATCAAAAGAGATGAGGCATGGGAAAATGCTTCACAGAAATTTGGTTAAACTGTAAAGTGTTTACACAAGGCTATAAAGCAAGTTGTGTTCCTGGGCTGAAGAAACTTCAAGGTGACTAGTCACCAGGGAGAGGACTACATAATGTCCCAGTGCCCACAGCCACCGTTTCTGGGCTGGGCTGTGGGCCGCATTTTACTCCATGGGGTTTTGACAGCATTGGTAGCCATTTGGTGGGCTGTTGCTCTGGGGTGGTGGTGGGGCCTGTGTACCACTTGGGGGAAGCCAAGTATTGCTTTGTGGGAGCCAGGTCCATGGTGACATTTCATTGTAAATGGCCAGTGCAAATCATGGCAGCTCCTGTATTGAGCACCTGCCCCCTGGTGGTCAGTGCATATCATGGTTGCTATGATATGAGAGTCGGGGGGAAACTTAACATATTAGCCATATATATTAGCCATATATATGTGTGTATATATATATATGTGTGTGTGTGTGTGTATATATATATATATATATATATATATATATATATATATCCTATCTAATAAAAGAGAAACATGGTAATTGGCGTACACCGCTACACTACCCATTGGCTAATCAGGGCAATATGCAAATTAACTGTCAGCCAAGATGGCAGCTGGCAGCCAGGCAGCTTGAAACTAACATGAGGCTTGCTTGCTTCAGTGACGGAGGACTCCAACGTTCCCCGCCTGCCACTGCAGGCCTCTGAGCTGCAAGCAACTATGTAACAAACATAGAAGCTAAACAAAACCCCAGAAACCTGCTGGGCTTCAGCCAGCAGGATCGCAACATTGTAAGCAAAGGCCAGAAACCTACTTTCAGCAGCAGAGGCCTAAGAGCTGGAGCCAAGCCTCAAAGCTAAAGCTGGCCCAGAATAAAAAAGACAAAAAAAAAGAAAAAAAGGAGCGGTTGGGAGCTTCAGTCACCCCCAGCCTGAAAACAGCCCTCAGCTCCTCACCCAGACTGGCCAGGCACCCCAGCGGGAACCCCGACCCTGAAGGGTGTGTGACCAGCTGCAAACAGCCATCATCCCCTCACCCAGGCTGGCCAGGCACCCCAGTGGTGACCCCCACCCTGAAGGATGTGTGACCAGCTGCAAACAGCCATCATCCCCTCAACCAGGCTGGCCAGGCACCCCAGTGGGGACACCCACCCTGATCCAGGACACCTTTCAGGGCAAACCAGCCGGCACTCACCCATGCACCAGGCCTCTACCCTATATAGTAAAAGGGTAATATGCCTCCCAGCACTGGGATCAGCGGAGCCGCAATGCTTCCCAGCACCAGGATCAGCGTGACAGGGGGCAGCTACCAAACCCCCTGATCACCCTGCGGCTCTGTGTGTGACAGGGTGCGGTGCCCCAACCCCCACCCCCCACGGGCCCTCCTCTGTGTGTGACAGGGTAAAGCCATAACCTCCCCATCGGCCCTGCCCTGAGTGTGACAGTGGCCGCGCCCCAACCCCCTGATTGGCCCTGCTCTGTGGGTGATAGAGGGCGGTGCCCCAACCCCCTGATGGGCCCTGCTCTGTGGGTGATAGAGGGCGGTGCCCCAACCCCCTGATGGGCCCTGCTCTGTGGGTGACAGGGTACAAAGCCCTAACCCCCCTGATGGGCCCTGCTCTGTGAGTGACAGGGGGAAATGACCCAACCCCCTGATTGGCCCTGCTCTGTGCATGACAAGGGGTAGCGCCGCAACCTCCCCATAAACCCTGCCTTGAGTGTGACAGGGGATGGTGCCCCAATCCCCCAATAGGCCCTACCCTGAGCACGACTGAGGGTGGAATCACAACCTCCAGATCGCCCTGCTCTGTGCATGACAGGGGGCAGCGCCCCAACTCCCCAATCGGCCCTGCTCTGAGCCCGACAAGGGGCTGCACCTAGGGATTGGGCCTGCCCTCTGCCACCCGGGAGCAGGCCTAAGCCAGCAGGTGGTTATCTCCCGAGGGGTCCCAGACTGCGAGAGGGCACAGGCCGGGCTGAGGGGCCCCCCTCCCCACCCCCCCGAGTGCACAAATTTTTGTGCACCGGGCCTCTAGTGTATATATATATATATATATATATATATATATATATATATATATATCCTGTCTAATAAAAGACAAAAAGGGTAATTGGCAGTACCTTCGCTACGCTTCTCATTGGCTAATCATGGTGATATGCAAATTAACTGCCAAGAAAGATGGCGGTTAATTTGCATACATAGGCGCAATGATGGGAGGTGAAAGGGGAAGGACGGAAGAACAGTGATCGGAAACCCAGGCAGCAGGCAAGAGCCAGGTGGCAGGGCAAAGGTGGCCCTGGGAGCCACCTTTGCCCTGCCCTTGGCCCTGGATCGGAGAACCTGGCCGCATTTGCCCACCCCCAAGCTGGTGATCGACATCGGAAAGCCAGGCCTCGTGCGAGGCGGCACCCCTGGGGCCCGAGGGTGCCGCCTGGCCTGTGGCCCCGTGGTCACCATGGCAATCGGAGGGAGAGAGAGCTGCATCGGGATCGGAGAGATGGGTCTCAGGCGAGGCGGCACCCAGGCACCCCAGGACCTGACATGCAAAGGTCGGGGATGAAATGATTTTTTTCAATCCACATCTGCAAATATCCTGGGGAAGGCATCACTGAAGAGTTCACAACAACTCTCTTACTTGGCAAGGAAGAAAAAAGTTGGCAACAGAAACAATCCCTTACATCAAAGTTAAGGTCCCTCTGGGTAAAAAAGAATATTTCCAACGTAAAGGAGGAAGCAGGCAAAAATAATAGGTTCTCATGACTTCCACTGAGGTTTGAGCATACGACAGAGTCAAAATGAACGTACAAATTAAAACAGACAGTGGACATTCAAATGACCCGAATCAACTGTCACTGTTTGTCCCAATAGCAGCAATGCTTATGTGATAATATAGTTTAACAAACATACAAAGCTAGTCACATGATAAGAGAGGTTCGGCTTCTAAAGTAAATTGAATATGTTCTTTAAATATTCTCATGTCCTCCCCTCTGACAATAATTCTTAATTTTCCAATCCGAAAATTACCCCAGGTGATCCAGTAACATGTAGAACTCCAGTAACCTAACTTATTTTAAAAAACAAACATCCCAACCATTTTTAAAATATTTAAATTGATATTTTAGGGTTAAAATTATAGAAGATATTTAGATCCAAATATATTTTCTGAATAGAAAATATTTCAGTTTTTGATTTAAAAAAAATAAAAATAAAAAAATATATAAGTGACACATTTTCCCAAGGAACTCTGAATTAGTACCTTTCTCTCTAACTTTCTTCAAATTGAGAGAATCTAAGGAGTTTCCTATACTGCATAAGTTTTAATGAAAGAAAATAAGACTTTCTAAGAGCATCAAATACATGTTTTCTTATTTACAAACATATATACTCTTCTCTCTCTCTCTCTCTCTCTCTCTCTCTCTCTCTCTCTCTCTCTAAAATATATTCTTACTGATTCAGAGAGGAAGGGAGAGGGAGATAGAAATATCATTGATGAGAGAGAATCATTGAACAGCTGCCTCCTACACGCCCTGTACTGGGGATCAAGCCCATAACCCGGGCATGTGGCCTGACCTGGAATCAAACTGTGACTTCCTGGTTCATAAGTTGATGCTAAACCACTGAGTCACACCCGCCGGGCTCAAGTCTTATTTATAAATTCATTCCAAGGACATATACAGCTTGAAAAGCTTTGGAAGTAGTTTCAAAAAACTAGCTTTTAAGTAACAAGAAAACTATTATAGAAGAAAGTTTAAATTAAAAGAAAAAAATTGTTTTAATTTATTCAAGAGTGGGAACATCCTCCATGAAAATGTGTACCTTGACTGTGGATGGCTGGGTGGCCTTATCACACCTTAGGAATTCAAATGCTTTTTACAATGAAAAGAAAGAGAGTTTCATCTCATTTCTCTCCCAGGGTAGATGTCTGTCAATAGAAGGTGGACATCAATAAAAGGAGGGGCTTGCACAATCAATCCAGAAAGTCAGCAATCTATGAATAATCCAGAACCGAGTATTTATCTCTTCTGCCACACACCCTCCCTCCCAGCCAGTGAGCAAGATAATTACTCTCAAGTCAAGCTAAGTGCCCCCCAGTCACAGTGGCCCAATGCTGACATACAAAGCATACAAATAATTCTCACTCTGGCATAAAAGTGACAACTTTCTTGGAAGAAAAGCAGATACTGTAAATTTCTCAAAGTCTTCCTGAAACATTTTTTAAAGTAATTTTTACTTCTTTAGAAAAAATGCATACATGGCAAACCATCTGTAATAAAAGGCCCATTCTATAAAATTTTACCTGGTCCTACTAATATCTGCAATCATAATCATATTTGCAGACAAATATATCTATACTAATAAAAGAGTTATATGCTAATTAGACTGGGAGACCTTCCAGGAGACCTTCCAGATGTTCTTCTGGACAAAGCCATACTGGCGGGGCCAAGGTAGAGGCAGTTAGCGGCCAAGAGGGGAGGGCAGTTGTGGGTGATCAGGCTGGTGGGGGTCAGGGCTGTTGGGGGTAAGCAGACCATCAGGGGGGCCAGTTGGGGGCAAGCAGGCCATCAGTGGGGGTCAGTTGGAGGTGATCAGGACAGCGGGGGGCAGTTTGGAGTGAGCAGGCCAGCAGGGGGACAGTTGGGGATGAGCAGGCCAGTGGGGAGGGAAGGTAGGTGTGAGCAGGCCAGCAGGGGGGGCAGTTTAGAGTGATCAGTCTGGCGGGGGTGGGGGGGGGCAGTTGGGAGCTAGCAGGCTGGCAGGCAGAGTGGTTAGAGGCAATCAGGCAGGCAGGCAGGTGAGCAGTTAGGAGCCAGCAGTCCCGGATTGCAAGAGGGATGTCCGACTGCTGGTTTAGGCCCGATCCCTGTAAACTGGCAGTAGGACATCCTTCGAGGAGTCCCAAATTGGAGAGGGTGCAGGCCAGGCTGAGGAAAACACCCTCCCCCGTGCACGAATTTCATGCAACGGGCATATATATATATATATATATATATATATATATATATATATAAATTATAGCATAGGAAAATAATCAATATTATTGTAATAACCATGTATGGTGAGTACTGAAATATCAAGGGGAACCCTCTGTAAAATATATTATTATCTAACTAGTATTATGAATACCTGAAATTAATACAAAATAACATTGAATGTAAACTAATTTAAAAATATCTATAAGGGAATCCACCCTGGTTTTTCCCTATGCTCCCACACCTTATTTTCTTTTTTCTTTTCTTTTTTTACAATTGCATAGTATCCACTGTGTAAATGTACCACAGTTTTGGTTTATTTTGTTGTTGTTGTTCTTTAAAGTATTACATATGTCTACTTTTTCCCCAGTTGATCCCACCTGGCCACTTCCACCCCCAAGGGCAAGCCACCACCACCCCAGTGTCTGTGTCCAGTGGTTATGCTAATATGCATGCATGCAATTCCTTTGGTTGATCTCTATCCCCTCTTCCTCCCCTGCCTTCTCTCTGAGGTTGGACCATCTGTTCAGTACTACCTTGTCTCTGGCTCTATTTTTGTTCATCAGTTTATGTTTTTCATTATATCCCACATATGAGTGAGACCATGTGATATTTATCTTTCTCCAACTGGCTTATTTCACTTCACATAATGCTCTCCAGGTCGATCCATGCTGTTGTAAATGGTAAAAGTTCTTTTCATTTTTATAGCAGCATAGTATTCCATTGTGTAGATGTACCACTATTTTCTAATACACTCATCTGCTGATGGGCACTTAGGCTGTTTCCATATCTTAGCTATTGTAAATTGTGCTGCTATGAACGTGGGGGTGCATATGTCCTTTCTGATTGGTGTTTCTGGTTTCTTGGGGTATAGTTTTGGAATTTGGATTACTGAGTCAAATGGAAGTTTCATTTTTAACTTTTTGAGGAAACTCCATACTGTTCTACACAGCGGCTGCACCAGTCTGCATTCCCACCAGCAGTGCAGGAGGGTTCCTTTTTGTCCACATCCTTGCAAGACCTTGTTTCTTGATTTGTTGATGATAGGCATTCTGACACGTGTGAGATGCATCTTTGGGATGATTAGTGACTTAGAGCATGTTTTCATGTGTCTCTTAACCTTCTGTATGTCCTCTTTCAAAAAGGTCTATTTAGGTACTTCGCCCGTTTTTTGACTGAATTGTTTATTTTCCTTTTGTTAAGTTGTATGAGTTCTCTGTAAATTTTGGAGATTAAACCCTTATCTGAAATCGCATTGACAAATATGTTCTCCCATTCAGTGGGTGTTCTTTTTTGCTGTGCAGAAGATTTTTTTTTTTTTATGTAGTCCCATTTGTTTATTTTCTCCTTCGTTTCCATTGCCCTAGGAGCTGTATCTGTAAAGATATTGCTAAGACATATATCTGAAATTTTGCTGCCTATGGCGTCTTCTAAGATTTTTATGGTTTCCCATTTTACATTTAAGTTCTTTAACCATTTTGAGTTTGTTTTTGCGTATGGTGTATGTTGGTGATCTAGTTTCATTTTTTAATTTTTTTGCATGTATGTGAGCAGTTTTCCCAGCACCATTTATTGAAGAGACTGTCTTGACTCCATTGTATGTTCTTGCCTCCTTTGTCAAATATTAATTGAGCATAATGGCTTGGGTCTATTTCTAGGTTCTCTTGCTCTGCTCCATTGGTCTATATGTCTGTTCTTGTGCAAGTACCAGGCAATTTTGAGAACCATGACTTTGTAATATAGCTTGATATCTGGTATTCTGATCCTTCAACTTTGGTCATCTTTGTCAGGATTTCTGTGGTTACTCGGGGTCTTTTTTTATTCCAGGTGATCGTTGACAACCTTGTAATCCCAGTTACTATGTACGGATGTAAAAGTTGCACATTGAAGAGGCTGATAGGATAAAAGTGCTTAGTTTGAAATAGGGTATTGGAGGAGAACTCTACAGATACCCTGGATCACACACAAAAAAAATTTACAAGCGGGTCTTAGAGCAAATTAGCCTGAAAACATCCCTTGAGGCAAAAATGCAAAACTGAAGCTGTCCCAGTTCGGGCACATCATGAGAAGGCAGGGTACTCTAGGAAAGACAATAATGCTAGGCAAAATGAAGGGCAGCAGGGAAGAGAAAGACCAAATATGAGATGGAGTGTCTCCATAATAGAAGCTTTAATGTCTATGGTCGTTTTAATTTGTATTTCCCTGATGATTAGTGATGTTGAGTATATTTTCAAATCTCTGTTGGCTATCTGGATAAATATCTATTCATGTTCTTTGCCCATTTTGAGTGTTTGTTTGTTTTTATGTTAAGTTGTATGAGTTCCTTATACATTTTACATGTTAGCTCCTTAAGGGATGTATCACTTGTGAGTATCTTCTTCCAATCAGTAGTTTATCTTTTAATTCTGTTGGTTTCCTTCACTGAGCAAAAACTTTTTAGTTTGACAGTCACATTTGTTTAATCCTCCATCCCCCTTGCCCATGGAGATATACAAAAATGTATTGTTAGGACTGATGTAAAAAAATTTACTGGGTATATTTTCTCCTAGGAGTTTAATGGTTTCAGGTGTTACATTTAAGTTTATTTTGTATATGGTGTAAGAAAGTGGTTCAATATTATTTTTTGCATGGATCTGTTCAGATTTCTGAACAGCACTTATTGAAGAGGTTGTCTTTGCTCACTTGTATATTCTTGCCTCCTTTGTCATGGACTAAATGACCATATAAGTGAAGATTTTATTTCTAAGCTCTCTATTATATTCCATTGATCTCTATATCTGTTTCTATGCTAGTATCATACTGCTTTCATTGCTATAGCTTTATAGTGTAATTTGATTTTGGGGAACATGATACTTCCCACTTTGTTCTTTCTCATGATTCATTTGGCTATTTGGAGATTTTGTGTTCCATATCAAATTTAGTTATTCTAATTCTGAGAAGAATGCCATTGTTATTTTATTTTGGACTAGAGGCTCAGTGCATGAAAATTCATGCACTGGAGTGGGGGTTGCTCAGCCCGGCCTGCCTCCTCTCAAAGTCTGGGAGCCCTCAGGGGCAGGAGGCGAACCAGCAATCAGGGGAAGGCAATGCCTAATCACACCTCTGCTGCTGCAACTGCCGGCAGCACAAACCTCAGCTGGCTCTGGTTACACGAGCCTCAGGCCAGCCCCGGGCAGCTGGGGCAGCGGGAACTGGGGGTCTCCGGAGGCAGGTGCATAGAGCAGCCAGGCTCACAGGCCCGGCATTGCTGTGTGCCTGCTGCCCAGGCGGGGATGAGAGGACTGGGCACTGCCATCTTGTGGCTGTGGGTGCCGCCATCTTTGAGGGTGGGGCAGTCAATTAGCATATTCCCTGCTTATTGGCTGTGGGTGCCGCCATCTTTGCGTTGGCATGAGGGTCAATTAGCATTCCCTCTTTATTAGATAGGATTGCTTGAATCTGTATATTGTTTTAGGTAGCAAGGATATTTTAACAATATTTATTCTTCCAATCCATGAGTAATGTATATTTTTCCATTTATTTTTCTCTTCTTCAGTTTCTTCTTTAACGTCTTAAGTTTTCAGTATTTAAGTCTTATACCTCTTTGGTTAAATTATTCCTAAGGATTTTATGCTTTTTGATGAAATTGCAAATGAAGTTGTTTTCTTACTTTATCCTCTTGTTGTCCATTATTGGTGTATAAAAACGCAACAATTTCTGTATATCAATTCTATAACCTGCAACTTTAATGAATTAATTTATTTGTCCCAATAGTTTTTTGGTGGAGTCTGTAGGGTTTTCTATATATAGTATCATGTCAACTGCAAATAGTGAGTATTTTCCTTTACAAGTTGGATGCCTTTTATTTCTTTTTTTGTCTGATTGCTCTGGATAGTCTTACACTTTAAAAATGATTTGTATTGTATCATATGAGTTATAGTCTTCAGTTGTAATATTATATTTTCTTTCATTTCTTTTTTTCATTTTTATCCTACTCAGTTTTCAAATATTTTAGGTTTCTGTCTAATGTGGATTTTCTTTCTCCAAGTTCATGTATCCTCCTTTTTTTAAAAAAAAAATCCCTATCAAATCACCTTCCTTCCCACTTGCAAGATGAATTATTTTTTTCTTCCTTATAATTGTTTGTAATACTGTTTTATAATATCACATTTTACTATTTTAGTTCATTTGTCCTATATATTATTTTCCTAAATAAATATTCATCTTCCTGAAGCAATTATTGAAATTATCAGATATTATCCACTTTTTTAAAATTCACCCAAATACATATTAAATGTAACAATAAGTTATTTGCATCTGTTTTATCTGGTCTTTGTTGCATTCTGTTCTCAACTATATAATTCTGTCCTAGTTGCTTACAATAATATCCGAGTTTTATTTAACTTTGAATCATATGATTTTCACTCATTATCTATATTTTTCTCTGCTTTCTTTTTGTGGTACCTCATTTTAATTATTAAAAATTCACTTAATTTATTCTTGGTAATTGAACTTCTTCCAATCTGATAATATGAGCTGGCTCAAAATTATGAGTTTTTCTTTTTCAAATATTTTCCTTCCAATCTTCTTCTAGTAATATGTAATCAAAGATTTTATTAAATTTAGTTTTATCTTTTAGTTCTCTTATTTCAATAAAGAATAATTTTAGATACATATATTTCTTTTTAAAAATTTTTTAGTATATCTTATTGATTTTTTTACAGAGAGGAAGGGAGAGGGATAGAGAGTTAGAAACATCGATGAGAGAGAAACATCGATCAGCTGTCTCCTGCACACCCCCCACTGGGGATGTGCCTGCAACCAAGGTACATGCCCTTGACTGCAATCGAACCTGGGACCTTTCAGTCCACAGACTGATGCTCTATCCACTGATCCAAACCAGTCAGGGCTACATGTATTTCTTTTAAAATTTACTTCTAATACTGATACTAATGCATTGTTATCTTATTTACATGTGCACAACTCAGTCTCTTAGTACAAAATTTCAGAGTTATGATATAGTATAAAAAGGAAATAACATCCATGAATGTGTTCTAGTGAATTTTCAAAAGAGGTAACTTATAATTGGGTTATCAATAGCACATGGATGACCCCCTGGTAATAATTAGATGACATATGTAGAACTCCATGAAAAGAAGTTTGACTTTAAAATAATCTAATTGGAGAGAAACGAAGATGGTGGCATAGGTAAACACCGGAGTTTGCTGCCTCACACAAACACTTCAAAAATACAACTGAAAGATGGAACGGATATCATCCAGAACCACAGGAAGGCTGGCTGAGTGGAAATTCTACAACAAGAAGGAAAGAGAAAAGCATACCGAGACTCAGAGGAGGCGCAGTACGGAAGTAAAATACTAAGGTGTGGAGGTGCATGGGGAGCGGGCTGGCGGCTGAGGGCGCGGTTGTCGTTTTCAATCGGGAGGGAGTCTCAGGCTCTGAGCTCCAGTTCCAGGCGAGTCTCTAGGGACCCAGACTCATACGGGAGAAGCGGGACTGTCTGGTATCGGTTGGAACTCGAGGGCAGCTTTCTCTCCGAGGGGCTTGCAGCGATTACCGGGACACTGAGAAGCAGGGCCTCTGAGAGCAGGACTGAGAGAAGCCATAACTGCTAGGTCTGCCCTGTTGATCCCGTGGGACCCACCCCTCCCAAGTCCTGCAGGGAGGCTTTTGCTGGGTAGTCTCATGCAAAGGCTAGATTAGCACCTCCCTAGAGATCCAGGAGCCAGGAAACCCAGAGGTCAGAGTGGGACCATCCAGTTTGCAGCTCCGTAGAACCATAAAGGACACACTCAGGTGGCAGACTCAGTAAGCACCAAAGCCCCATTGAAGCAAGTCTTGCCCCAGAGGGGTGTCTCCAGCACAGAAGTTCTCCCACTGCAGACACAGCTGATTCTCACAGCCAATTGGCCTGGGGGTCAATTCCTCCCAGTGATAACTACAAAAATCAAGGTTTAACTACAACAAGACTGTGCACAAAGGCTAGAAGGGGGTGCACCAAGAGTGTCCTCCTCTGGTAATTGGGGAGGCTGAACCACTGAGCCCTAGAGGACACTCAGCACAGAAAACCACTTTATCAACACAGGGAAGCATAAAATATGCAGAGACAAAGAAAAAGGACACAAAAGACAGAAATGGAGGAAAGGAAACTACTGGATATAGAGTTCGAAACCACACTTTTATGGTTTTTCAAGAATTGTCTAGAAACTGCCGATAAACTTAATGAGATCTACAAGAAATCTAATGAGACCCTTGATGTTGTGAAAAAGGACCAACTAGAAATTAAGCATACACTGACTGAAATAAAGAATATTATACAGACTCCCAACAGCAGACTAGAGGATCGCAAGAATCAAGTCAACGATTTGAAATACAAAGAAGCAAAAAACACCCAACCAGAAAAGCAAAATGAAAAAAGAATCCAAAAATACGAAAATAGTGTAAGAGCCTCTGGGACAGCTTCAAGCGCATCAACATCCGAATTATAGGGGTGCCAGAAGAAGAGAGAGAAGAAGACATTGAAAACCTATTTGAAGAAATAATGACAGAAAACTTCCCCTACCTGGTGAAAGAAATAGACTTACAAGTCCAGGAAGCGCAGAGAACTCCAAACAAAAGGAATCCAAAGAGGACCACACCAAGACACATCGTATTTAAAATGCCAAGAGCAAAAGACAGAGAGAGAATCTTAAAAGCAGAAAGAGAAAGAAAGTCAGTTACCTACAAGGGAGTACCCATACGACTGTCAGCTGATTTCTCAACAGAAACTATGCAGGCCAGAAGGGAGTGGCAAGAAATATTCAAAGTGATGAATGCCAAGAACCTACAACCAAGATTACTTTACCCAACAAAGCTATCATTCAGAATTGAAGGTCAAATAAAGAGCTTCACAGATAAGAAAAAGCTAAAGGAGTTCATCACCACCAAACCAGTATTATATGAAATGCTGAAAGGTATCCTTTAAGAAGAGGAAGAAGAAGAAAAAGGTACAGATACAAATTATGAACAACAAATACACATCTATCAACAAGTGAATCTGAAAATCAAGTGAATAATCTGATGAACAGAATGAACTGGTGATAATAGAATCAGGAGCATAGAAAGAGAGTGGACTGGCTATTCTTGGGGGGGAAAGGGGTGAGGGGGATGCGGGAAGAGACTGGACAAAAATTGTGTACCTATGGATGAGGACAGTGGATGGGTGTGGGAAACTGTTTATTGCCTTCACTATCTGATAAGCATAGACAGAGAACCCCCCGAAGGCTGGGTGCCTTTGAAGCCCTAGCAAAGGTCGGAGCTAGGCGCCACCTCTGTTTGTCCAGACAGTAGTAGCTGAAACTACTCCCCCATTTATTATTATGTAAATCCTTGCTGATGGGCTAGTCTGCCTGTTAATGGCAGGTCACCTGCCTAAGGGCTACTCTGGATCAATAAAAGATTGGAGCAGCCTGAGCATGGGGGGAAGTCCTTCGGGACTTGCCGCCTGGTCCCCCAATATTGCAAAATTATCTTGTGTCTTTTTCTCTCATTTGTTGTGCGGCTCCTCTTTCAGATACCAAACCCTACTCCACGCAGAACATGGAGGGAGTCTTACTCAACAGATGAGGCGTGACAGATGGAGGATGGGGTGGGAACTGTGTGGAGGGGAGTATGGGGGGAAAAAAGAGGAACAATTGTAATAATCTGAACAACAAAGATTTAATTAATTAAAAAATAATCTAATTGGGTAGCTAGACAATAATAGAAGGTGATTTATGAACTAATATAATCATCTCACCTAGATTGAAATACATTAACAAAACAGACCCAAATACATGGGAGCATGCAACAGATTGAGGATCCTCAGAAGGAAGGGGGGCAGAGGGAAGAGATCAACCAAAGAACTTATATGCACATATGAGTAATCCATGGACACAGACAACAGTGGAGTGAAGGCCTGGGGAGGACATGGGAATAGGGAGAGGAGGTCAATGGGGAAAAAAAGAGGACATCTGTAATACTTTAAGCAATAAAGATAAAATTTTAAAAGAAAAAAAGTAAATATACCTTGAGAATAAAAAAAAAAAAAGACTTAGGAAGAAAAGTATTCACCAATATGACAGTAGATCCAAATTATTGTTCTTGATGAGAAATATCCAATAAGCTAGAAAACAATTATTATTGTACAACATTTTTCTATGTTCTTAAGTATTTATTTGCTATTGTCAACATTCATTGAAATCTTTTTTGTCTTCAGGGACATTATAGCCTTCTCTTTTGTTTTGTCAAAACTGTCACTATGGCCCAGCTGGTGTGACTCAGTGCTTGAGCATCATCCTATGAACTAGGAGGTCACAGTTCAATTCCTGGTTGGGGTACAAGCCCGGGTTGTGGCCTCGATCCCCAGTATGGGTCGTGCAAGAGGCAGCCAATCAATGATTCTCTCTCATCATTGATGTTTCTCTCTTTCTGTCTCCCTCTCCCTATCTCTCTGAAATCAATAAAAACAAAACAAAACAAAAAAACTGTCATTATGACAAAGCCCTTAATTTAGGAATTGGGAAGGCTTGTAGGAGGAACTCCTAACACCTTCAGTCCTCCTGAGAGCCCTGCAGGAAGAACTCTATGTTTACAACAAAGCACTATGGTTGTAACAAGCTCTTCCTTTAACTGCTTTTACCCCTCTGTAAAGTACTTTATTCATCTCTGTCTTGGCAGAACTTACTTGTGACTTGGCCACTTCATATCTGATTGCAATTCTTTCTTTTTCCTAAATGAAATTTTTTGGACTTTGGTTTACTGTGGACAGTTTATCTTTTTTGAACTTTTTATTATGTTCACTGGCTCATTTTTTTTCTCTAATTTGTGTCCAAGTGACATTCTCTAAGGCTTGGTCTTTCCATGTCCACTGTAAATTCATTTTGCCCACCCAAATTCATCTTTTCTTCACTTTTCCATTATAATAAATGCTATACTCTTTAGTTTAGAAATCCACTGTCAAATTTAAGATTACATCCATATTCTCTTAATTTATTTTTTCATTGCTTTTTGTTTGTTTGCTTGTTTTTTAATTGTTAAGACTGTTACAGGAGCCTCCCATTTCCTTGATCAATGACTATATTATAAAAAAAATAAGTATTGCACTGATAAGCATCATGCTTATCTATTTTCTATAGCCATAGTCTTTTTCAGACCTCATTTAATTCTTGAATTGCAAAAATCTAGTCTGCTCTTTAGTCTTTTGTTCATTACTCACTAAGGCAAGGTAAATATAACTGAAAGAAATCAACTATCAATATTGACTTTGAAAAATTTTAGCCTAGTTTGGGGAAATGATGAAAGGTAGATATAATTATTAAATGTATTAGCTTGATCAATGTCAATTAGCACTTTAGAAACAGGTAAATTTTAAAACCTGAGGGGGAAAAATAGGCTTGCACAAGCAAACAAACAACAAAAACAATAAAATAAAGCGTTAAGGGCTAATATCCAGAGATGACAGAAGAGTAGTCAAATTTAACTCCACCTGACATTTATCAGAAATTGTACATCTCAACACTCCAGAATTTAAAAGAAAGAGAATTAATGCTTTTCTTCAGGTATTTTGGCTAAAGGACACCTCTAAATGATTTAAATACCTTGAAATATATTTAGACTTGCCATATGGCCAGCATATGGGCATTTTATTTTTTAAAACATCCTGTGTCCTCTTGAAAAGAATGTTCCTTTTATAGTACAGTAAGTTAGGTAAAGTCACAACAAAGTTCTAACAACAAAGCAACAAGAGCCAGATCACATAGAGAGAACTGAAAATGAGCTTTATATCAAGTTTTAATACTGCAACTTAGCTGCAAGGAGATAATGGGATATTATTAAAGTATTGAAGGAAAACAACTCTGATGTAGAATTTTAAATCCAACTAAAATGCTATTGAATGTTGAAAATAGTTTTAAAAATATTAACAGGCACATTCAGCTTCAGTTAGCTTGGTATACCAATCCAGAAAATATACTGAAAATATTTTTAAAGAAAGTATCCAAAAAAGAAAATCAGATATAGGTGACATGTCAAGAGGTATAGGATGTACAAATTATAAAATAGCTTAACACCCTTATTAATTTTACTAGAGGCCCGATGCATGAAAATCATGCATGGGTAGGGTCCCCAGGCCTGGCCAGCGATCAGGGCCAATCGGGGACAGGCCGATCAGGGCTGGGCTGGGTGCAGAAGGAATGGATGCCGGACGCTGACACTGCCATTGTCAGCACCCTGCCACCATGCGGTTTCCTGCCTCCCCCCTCCACCTTCCCTTGCCGCCATGCCACTATTGTGGTGGGCCAATCGGAGCCTGCTGGCCGGGAGAAGGGACAGGGCATGGAAGGTTGGCCACCAGCCCCAAGGAGGGAGCCAGCCCTCAGGCCCCTGGGAAAGGGGCCACTTCCACCACTACCACCCACCAGTTCCCCATCCTAACCAGGGCCTGAAGGCCCCGGCAGGGTCGGGAGAGGAAGCAATGGTCACCAGGCCAGGTGCAGAAGGAACAGATGCCAGACGCTGAGGCTGCCATTGTCGGTGCCTTGCCACTGCACAGTTCCCCGCCTCCCCCTGTCCTCCTTCTCTCGCTGCTGCACTGCCACTGTGGCAGGCAGGGAGCAGGCAGGTAGCGGCCTGATTGGGGCCTGCTGCTGGGGGGAGGGACAGGGAATGGGAGGTTGGCCACCAGCCCTGAGGAGGGAGCTGGCCCTTGCCCAACCTGGGAATGGGGTTGTGTCCGCCGCCACCCACCCCTGGCTCTCCATCCCAGCCTAGGGGCCAGCCCCAATTGGGTGATTGGGACCTGCCATCTGGGGATAAGGACCATGGGAGGTTGGCCAGATGGGGGAGGTTGATTGTGGGAGTGCACTCCTGCATTGAGCATCTGCCCCCTGGTTGTCAGTCGGCATCATAGCGACTGGTCATTCCAGTCATTCTGGTTGCTTAGGCTTTTATATATATATATATGAGAGGCCTGGTGCACAAAAATTTGTGCACTGGCGGGGGGGGGGGGGGCGTCCCTCAGCCCGGCCTGTGCCCTCTCGCAGTCTTGGACCCCTCAGGGGAAGACCACTTGCAGGCTTAGGCCTGCTCCCCGGGAAATTGGGCCTAAGATGGCAATCAGACATCCTTCTGGCAGCCTGGCAGCCCGGCAGCCCTCGGGGGATGTCCACTTGCCAGCGGGGAGCAGACGTAAGCTGCATTCTAACATCCTTGGTGCTGCTGAGAAGGCAGGAGAGGCTCCCACCACCACTGCTGTACTGGCAGCCATCAGCCTGGCTTGTGGCTGAGCAGAGCTCCTCCCAGGGTGAGAGCGCCCTGACCACCAGAGGGCAGCTCCTGAATTGAGCGTCTGCCCCCTGGTGGTCAGTGTGTGTCATAGTGACCAGTCATTCCCAGTCTTTCTGCTGTTAGGGTCAGTTTGCATATTACCCTTTTACTATATAGGATTGAGGCATGGTGCACGTGTGCGGGCCGGCTGGTTTGCCCTGAAGGGTGTCCCGGATTAGGGTAGGGGTCCTGCTTGGGTGCCTGGGCAGCCTGGGTGAGGGGCTGATGGCTGTTTGCAGCTGGTCACAACCTCTTCAGGGTGAGGGTCCCCACTGGGGTGCATGGCCAGTCTGGGTGAGGGGCTGAGGGCTGTTGTCAGGCTGGCGGGCAACTGAAGCTCCCAGCCTCTTTTTCTTTTCTTTTCTTTTTTTATTCTGGGATTTATGTACCTTCTATAGCTGTCACTGGAGCTGAGAGCCGCCTCCAGCTCTGAGGCCGTTGCCGGCTGAAAGCAGGTATCTGGGTGTGTTTTGCTTCTATAATTGAAACTCTGTTGCCATCACTGGCGCTCTAAGCTCTGAGACCCCAGCTGGCTGAAAGCGGATAGCTGGCGTTTGTTTGGCTTCTATAATTGAAACATTGTTGCTTAGACTGGAGTTCAGAGCTGGGCTCCGGCAGGCGGGGAACGTTGGCTTCCTCCATCACTGGAGCAAGCAAGCCTCATGTGCGCTTCAGCTGTGTGGCTGCCAGCCACCATCTTTGTTGGCAGTTGATTTGCATATCCTGTTGATTAGCCAATGGGAAGCATAGCCGAGGTATGGTTAATTACCATGTTTGTCTATTATTAGATAGGATTAGTGGCCTGGTGCATGAAATTCATGCATGGGCAGTATCCCTCAGCCCAGCCTGCACCCTCTCCAATCTGGAACCCCTCTGGGGATGTCCAACTGCCGGCAGTTGGACATCCCTCTCGCAATCTGGGACTGCTGGCTCCTAACCACTCACCTGCCTGCCTGCCTGATCTCCCCTAACCACTCTGCCTGCCATCCTGCTTGCTCCCAACTGCCCCCTACTGCCAGCCTGATCACCCCCAACTGCCCTCCCCTCCTGGCCTGATCACCCCTAAGCACCTCTGCCTTGGCCCTGCCACCATGGCTTTGTCCGGAAGAATGTCCAGAAGGTCTCCTGGTCTAATTAGCATATTACCCTTTTATTAGTATAGATAGATGTTTAGTAAATGTTTCATTGGTGCTTTACATGTATAGAAAAACATACACATATTAATGATATCACATAATACACATTTCAATGGATATCACCAAATATAACGAAATGTAGAATAAAATTTTGCAATAAGCATAAGCAACAACCACTTAGGTCAGGAAATTAAACATTATTAGCAACCCAGAATCACTTTCAACACCTTCCAAAGATAATTTTCTCCTACCTTCTCCAGTTAACTTATATCCTGATTTTCAAGATTCCTATAAAATAAAGAGGTAATATGCAAATTGACTATCACTCCAACACACAAGATGGCCACTATAAGATGGCCAGCAGGGGAGGGCAGTTGGGGTGACCAGGACTGCAGGGGAGGACAGTTAGGGGTGACTAGGTGGGCAGGGGAGGGCAGTTAAGGATGACCAGGCTGGCAAGGGAGGGAAGTTAGGGGTGACCAGGCCTGCAGGGGAGGGCAGTTAGGTGCAATTGGGCTGACAGGGGAGAAGTTAGGCATCAATCAGGCTGGCAGGGGAGTGGTTAGGGGGTGATCAGGCTGGCAGGCAGAAGCAGTTAGGGGCAATCAGGCAGGCAGGCAGGCAAGTGGTTGGGAGCCAGCAGTCCCGGATTGTGACAGGGATGTCCAGCTGCCCATGGGATTGGGCCTAAACGGGCAATCAGACATCCCTCAAGGGGTCCCAGATTGGAGAGGGTGCAGGCTTGGCTGAGGGACACACCCCCATGCATGAATTTCATGCACCAGGACTCTAGTTTCTACATAATGCTTTGTAGGTTTCTGTTTTGAGGATTTATACTCTATTTAGTAGATGAATTCCTAGGTGATTGATATTTCTGATTTAATTGTTAGTGCCATCTATTTGTCATATTTTATTTTTGTAAGCTCCCCTTTCTTAGTAAATGAAATACAATTGATTTCTTCTCATATTATCTTATACATAACTATCTTATAAATTTTTCATTTATTAAAATAGTTTATCTGTAAATTATTCAAGATTTTCTGTGAAAAATTAGTTTCATTTCTTCTTTTTAAGTTCTTACATTTTTTTTTCCTTGCCATTTTCACCAGCTATATTCTCTGGTATAATGTTGAACCAAACTGATCATAGCAGGTATAATTTTCTTGTTCCCACTATCAGGAGGAAAATGTCCAATACATCAGCTTTGCAAAATATGTTTGCTATATCCATTTGGTATAATAAATACATAGTTTTTCCTTTTCCCCACCCTTTGTCCACCTCCACCCACTCCTGCCACCCCCTCCTTTGGCCTTCACCAAACTATTGTCTGTGTCCATGGGTCATGCATATATGTTCTTCAGATAATCCCTTCGTCTTTATTCATTTCCCCTCACTCCCTTCTCTTGAGCACTAGCCAGTCTATTCCATGTATCCAAGCTTCTGGTTACATTTTGTTCATCAGTTTATTTTGTTTATTAGATTCCATATATTAATGAGATCATATGGTATTTCTCTTTTTCTGACTGGCTTATTTTGCTTAGCATAATACTCTCCAGGTCCATCCATGCAGTCACAAAGGGTAAGGGATCCTTCTTTTTCACAGCTGCATAGTATTCCATTGTGTAGTAACAGCTTTTTTATCCACTCATCTGCTGATGGGCACTTGGGCTATTTCCCAATCTTGGCTATTGTAAATAATGCTGCTATAAACATAGGGTGCATATATTCTTTCTGATTGGTTTTCCAGGATTCTTAGGATATATTCCCAGAGTGGCTTTGCTTCATTTTATCTCTTACCTCATGGAACTCTACTCACTAGTTAATTCTGTTTAACTCTAAACATATGTTACTCCATATAAATGCTAACTGTTCATTTCTTACTTTAGGTTATTTTATGTTTGGAGTTTCCATATTTTTTTTAATCAAAATCATAAGTATTTATAGTCTAAGTCTGATGACCACAGTATTTGGATCTGGGCTTGTTTCTATTGTCAATTTATTTTTCTCTTAGATTTTAGTCATACCAGTCTTTTATTATTTTATTATATACCTATATGCATACACATATACAGATGTATTTAAATGATACTCATTGCTTATAAAATATGTTTGATAAGGTAAAAACGTGTCATTTACACTATCTTTTGACTAATTCATTTCTTTTGGGGGGATGGTCTAATAGTTAGTGTAAGTGACTTTCAAGCAGCAGTGGTTAAACTGATGTATTGTTGAGCTGCAATCCTTGTGAATGCTAATCTATTTCATTTCCATCCCTGCTCTTAGGCCTTTGGGGTTTCAGATAAAAGCCTTGTTATTGTTTTTTGTTGGTGGTGGTCTTCTCCTTATCAGTAACTTTATTATTATTATTTTATTATTTATCTTTATTGTTGAAAGTATTACAGATGTCCCTCCTCTCCCCCCAACCCCCGCATTGAAAGCCTTGGGTTTTTAAAGGAGGCCTTCCTTCTTGTGAGTTCTGAACCATATTTTTTTTTATCTCCCTAAGCACTAGAAGACTATTAGCATTTTTTTCTTAGTTCTCATCCTAATAATAGACATTTAATAATAGACATCCTAATAATAACAGATGGGGAAATCCTTCAAGGGACAAGAATAATAAACAGTGCTCTCTCCTCCCTGAAGTGCTCTTTTTTTTTTCCTTTATTTTTTTGTTCACACTATTACAGACGTCTCGATTTCCCCCCACCTCCACCGAGCCTCCACTCCACCCCTTATCTCTAGCCATCACCACACTGTTGTTTGTGTCTATGAGTTATGCACGTATGTACTTCGGCTAATCTTTTCACCTTCTTTTATCTAGTCCTGCCTCCCTTCTCCCCTCTGACAGGAAAGGACCTGAGTCTTTTGCAGGTATCCATGCTTCTGTTTCTATTTTGTTTGTCAGCTTATTTTGTTCATTAGATTCCACATATAATGGAGATCATATGGCATTTGTTTTTTTCTCTGACTGTCTCATTTCACTTAGCATAATAATCTGCAGGTCCATCCGTGTTGTTTCAAAGGGTAAGAGATCCTTCTTTTTTACAGCGGCATAGAACCACAGCTTTTTATCCACTCATCTACTAATGGGCATTTAAGTTGATTCCAGATTTCTGGCTATTATAAATAACGCTGCTATGAACATAGAGGTTCATATTTTCTTTTGAATTGGTGTTTTGGAATTCTTAGGATATATTCCCAGCAAGTGGCAGTTCCATTTTTAATTTTTTGAGGAAACTCCATTCTGTTTTCCACAGTGGCTGTACCAGTCTGTATTCCCACCAGTAGTGTACTAGGGTCCCCTTTTCTTCACATCTCACCAGCACTTGTTTATTGTAGATTTATCGATGGTAGCCATTCTGGCATGTGTGAGGTGATAACTCCTTGTGGTTTTAATTTTAATCGCTCTGATGATTAGTAATACTGAGCATTTTCAATGGAACAGAACACAGACCCAGAAATCAACCCACACTTATATGGCCAATTAATATTTGACAAAGAAGGGAAGAGTATTCAATGGAATAAAAATAGTCCCTTCAATAAATGGTGTTGGGAAAATTAGACAGGTACATGCAAAAAAAAAAAAAAAAAGAAAGAAAGAAAAAGAAAAGAAATTAGACCACCAACTTACACCATACATAAGAATAAACTCAAAATAGATAAAAGATTTAAATATAAATCATGAAACCATAAACATCTTAGAAGAAAACAGGCAGTAAAATCCCAGGCATCTCTTATAGCAATATTTTTGCTGATGTGTCTCCCAGAGCATGAGAAATAAAGGAAGAAATAAGCCAATGGGACAGTATCAAACTGAAAAGCTTTGTCCAGCAAAAGGCCATCAAAAAAAATGAAAAAGGAATCCGCTGTATGGGATTTTGCCAATGATACATCTGATAAGGAGTTAATTTCCAAAATACATAAAAAACTTATACAACTCAACACCAGAAAGACAAACAATCCAATTTTAAAAATAGGCAAAAGACCTGAATAGACACTTCTCCAAAGAGGAGATAAAGATAGCCAAAAGACATATGAAGTGCTTTTCTTTAGTATTTGAGCCAATCTTTATACAATCGTTAATGTCTTGGCATCTTTTTGACACCTCCATACATATATCTTACGGTTTTTCTCTAGAGGAGAGTTGAATTTAGAGTTTGTTTATGATTTTTTTAGAGAAATAAAAAATAAGGGCAACAAAAATAGAGAGACTATACATTAAAAACAAACAAACAAACGTACCCAAAAGCCAGAATTGATATGATAGAACTGCATTTTCATGTATTAGATAATGGAACCTTTCCTGATAAAATTATATAGAACCAACAGAAATGAAGTTTCATTGAATGACATCATAAAACCTGATTTCTTCATTCAAAAATATTGGATTGCTGTGTTGTTTTCACCAATTTTAATTTCCTGAATTCTTTCTATTTTTGTTATACTAGTAGAAATATAAGTATCTGAGATGTAGCTAAGATGTCAGAGAATTATTAGTAATGGTATTCACAAGTATAAAAATACTAGAGGCCCGGTGCATGGATGTCTGCACCGGTGGGGTCCTTTGGCCTGGCCTGGGCCCTCTCGCAATCCAGGACCCCTCAGGGTATGTCGGAGACTAAGTGCACGGATTTGGTTCTATTCCCGCAGGCCAGGCCGAGGGTCCCCACCAGTGCCTCTATATGCATATACGATCTTTGGTTAATCTCTTCCCACTCTCCCCCCTTCCCTCTGAGATTCATCAGTCTGTTCCATGTTTCCATGCCTGTGTGTTGAGTGTCTGTCCCCTGGTGGTCAGTGCACATCATAGCTACCAGTTGAATGGTTGACCTGTCACTTAGGCTTTTATACATATAGATAATTTTAATATGGATTGTAACCAACCCATCTTATAATTCAGTTGTACTTCTGTCTTTTAAAATTGGTTATAGTTGATCTTCAATTTGTCATTAAGTAGAAACTAAATAAATGGAAATCTTAAAGTTATATTATGTGGTAAAATTCTTTGGGAAAGTGTGGTATTCAATTGTTTTTATTTTCATCACTACTGTGGATTTGAATAGTAACTGGGGTCATGCAACAGAGAAGTATTATTTATGTATATACCACAGACCTCTGAGTAATTGGAGTTCAGCACTAAAATTACAATAGGAGGAAATGATACTAAAGATGATAAATCCAAATGGTAGTGCTTAAATGGATAAAGCTAAAAGAGGATTATATACAAAACTTTGAAAATTTGTGTTTACCTTTCATTATATTTCATTACAAATAAAGAAATTCCATTTAAATATTGAGTGTATTAGACTTTCAGGTTCAAAATCTGGAGTTTCTTTTTTTGTTTTCTTATTTTAATAGGTTGGTATTCATGCCTTACTGATTAAGATAATCATCAGGACCTTTTTATTCTCTGTTAATTTCAAGATGGCTGGGTAATGGTTAAAAAAAAAAGCCTTATGTAATTAACAATTTCCTGATTTTTTTCATAAGTATTTATTAAGATTACTAGCAGCAGATTATAAATATAGATATAGATATAGATATGGATATAGATATATAATCACAAACTACATATATGTTCGATTTTTTCAAATGTAAAGAAGTACATTAGAAAAATGCATACAATAATTTAAATGCTGCTTGTTTAATCTTGCTGCTGAGTGCAGACTGTGCTGTTTCACCTTTTATTATAAAACTCAGTGAATAAAACATATTTGATAGCTTGGCAATAGAAGAAAAATTTCTATTTAAATGAGGACAGAAGACATTGGGCAGGAATTGATATGATTATGCCACAACTGATGAGTCATAACTAATGACACAGTCTAGTGCTAGTGAAGCAAATTTGCTGATGGGAGTGAGAAAAATGCAATCAGTAAGCCAGAGATATGTGCAAGGAAGACAGGAGCACATCCACACGTGTGGTAGGGGATTCTTTAGCAGAAAGCTTGTTCCTAGTGGTGTTTCTGTGGAAAACAATTTGGTTTCTCAGCAAAGGTCATTGGGGTTAAAAGATCATAGATAACAAAACAAAAACAAAACAAAACAAAAATGATGTCCTGGCTGGTTTTTCTCAGTGGTTAGAATATTGGTCCATACACTGAAGGGTTTGGGTTTGATTTCCAGTCAAGGTCATGTACTAGGTTAGATCCCCAACCCCGGTGGGGGGGTGGGGGGTGGGAGGCACCCAATCAATGTGTCTTTTTCACATTGATGTTTCTCTCTCTCTCTCTCTCTCTTTCTCCCTTCCACTCTCTAAAAATCAATGGAAAAAATATCCTTGGGGATTAGCAAAAATAAATCAAACAAAAAATGAGCCTATAGGCACTTGAAAATATACTGGTTTTTACATACAGTTAAAGACATAGAAGTGGATAGCCAACAGACAGTTTAGGAATTTAAAACTCAGATTTATGATATGTTCCCTTATATATACTGGTGAGGTAATGGATAAAAAATCATGAATTTTTCAGAAATAACCACTCTGCTTTACCATATATTTTGAATGATTTAACATTGACATTGTATTCTTACTGCTTTTCTTTTTCTTTATTAAAGTTCTTCTATCTTGTCTAATATTTTCCTATTGTTTGCCTGATAATTTAGCAATGATTATAACAAAACACGATCAGTCCCATGTTATTTTGTTTCCTCTGTCCTACAAAACTGGCTGAGGGAACATGTTGTTTCTTTTATGTCTTTGTATCTTGGACAGAGCAGGATACCTTGCTCATTGTAGTTGAAACATAACAAATGTGGACTGATTGAAAAATATATATGAAAACTGCTTGAATATGAGAAGAGGCTTGGGATATTTATCATATAGACATCGGCTTCATTTTTTTTTCCTAAAGCAAAACTATCACTATTAGAGATTGTGCTAAATTCCTTTCTAGGAAGCAAAATAAAACTAGTGGACTGAAAAAAAATTAGCTCTTTCCCACTTTCACCATTCTTTTCCCAACAAGATGTCTAGAATAGCTAGTCCAGGGCTGATGTAAGGATGAGCAAGGACATGATCAAGGGCCAAGACCCTTGAAAGCTTCTCACTCCAATATTCTTAGTCTGGCTTAGTTCTCCTGGTTTACATCACTTCACACTGAATGTATAGCCTTAGGCAACAAGAAGGACAAAGGATGCTGGGTAATGTGTTTGTTTTTAAAGAGCTTTCCTAGATGCATCACCTAGCGCCTTCTGCTTGCTTTCACTTGCCACAGATGGATCAAGTAGCTTCTCCTAACTGACTAGGAGATTGGACAGTGATTTTTCAACATTTTCATGTCACAACAAACATAATAAGGCTTTTCTTAATAGATTGAAAAAAGAGCCAGTCTGGTGTTGCTCAGTGGTTGAGTGTTGATCTATGAACCAGGAGGTCACGGTTCAATCCCCGGTCAGGGCACATACCCAGGTTGCAAGCTCGATCCCTGGGGTGTGCAGGAAGCGGCCAATCAGTGATTCTCTCTCATCACTGATGTTTCTATCTCTCTCACCCTCTCCCTTCTTTTCTGAAATCAATAAAAAATATACTTAAAAAAGAAAAAAAGAATTGGTTAGAGAGGCAACAAATGATGTCTGTCTGGGCCGTTAGCAGCCTCATGGGGATTTCCTTGAAGGTGGAAATTCTTTTCACATGCATGTGGGGGAGAATCTCTGTGACTACCCTGTCAGGGACATTTGGCAATATCTGGAGAAATGTTTGGTGGGCACACATGTGTCGGAAGAGGCCAGACTTGCTGCTAAACATCCCACAATATACAGGACATTCTCCAACAACAAGTAGCTTGGGGCCTGACGTGTCAATAATGAGGTTGAGAAAACCTGGTCTATCCCTACCTGTTTTGGGGATATGATCTCAAGAGGCAATGTTAAAAGAAATGCAAGATAGAGAAGCAAGTGGGGTCGCAAAACTATAGCTACCATGATCAACCACAAAACCTATCTTCAAATATCTGAAAGATTGCTTAACTTGTCCAAAATAGAAGCAAATTCCTCAATATTGCTTTAGAAGGCAAACTTGGAACCATGTTTAAAATGTGAAATGTATGTATTAAAAGTATCCGATATTTGAGCTGTTCAACAATAAAATGTTAGGCACCTTACAATACTGAATACAATTGGAGGATATTATGGTGTCATTTGGTGAAGAATTATTTATATTAGACAAGCTTTGAAATGTCTGAGCATTTAAACCAAATCACCACAAAGGTCATTTCTAACTCTTTCATATAAATCACTGTTAGACAGTGAAAGGCTATCAGTGTGAATCTATAGGGGCCACTAGTCTACGCTCCTGATAATTTATGCACCAAGAGAAATGTGAATAACTGTCTTCTGCTGTGCTCTCCTCTGCCTGCTGGAAACTAGAAGAGGACTGACTATTCTTAAAACCCCCGGGAGAACTATATTAGGCTAACTCTGAACCACCCATCCATACTGAGCTTAATTAACACTGTATTTCAATTAATAATGAAAATTATGTATTGAAAACAATGCAGTAAAACTATGGCCCAATCAGAAGCATTCTTTTGCCAGTCAATGATTTTTCTGTCCTTGCCTTTTTTTTAATCCAAATCTAAGACAGGATGATTCTGAACTCAGACTGAAGATGTATGGACTCCCATTGTTTAAAATGAGCAGTAAGAGCAGAATTAAAAATTAAATACAAAAACTAGGAATATTTATTTTACTGTTTCTCGTCTCTGGAATTTTTCCTTAATAGCTATTTGCTATTTCTCATTTATTTTGTGGGAATGGGTAATTATATTTATAATAAAATATTGTTGAAAATACAAACATGTGTCCTTATAATAATAAATGAGAAAATGCAATTTTTAATATATTTATGTAAACATTGTGATTCCTATGAGGAATTCTTTTATAAACATATATTAAAATGAAATTTTTATACTTCAGTGACTCAGCTTAATAAGGGTTATGTAATTAACAAAATAAATACATTTTTAAGTTATTGTAATTTAATACACTTTTTAAAAACTATTTCTCCTAAAAGGAACAAGTAATATCCACTGAATATATATAAATATTACTTTCATAATTTTCACTCTTAACCAATAATCTTTACATCAGAGTTTTATCTTTTATAGCATGTCATTTTTTCTTTGCTATTGAAATGCAGAATTTTAATTTGTTTCTTTATGAGACAGAGAAACACCTAGTTATTTTGCCTGCATCCTTTTCCATTGGTTGGCCATGATAGCATTTATATTAAACCTCTTTCCAGTGAAACACTGGGCTAAGTTTGGGAAAGATGGTAATACAGACTCAGTTTGAGAAAAGATACTTGAATGAACAGAGGACTTTTTATTAAGATATAAGATAGTCGCATTATGGGTGATCTATGACACTCACCTCTGAAGTACATCATGTTATAACACAAAGCCATTTACTCTGGACAAAGTCACTTTCAGGAATGGTTTTATTACCCTGAAAATGAATAGATGTACTGGCTCTAAAGTGCCACCATTGCCCTTTATGAGAATAGTGAACTAGATTAGCTGGCATGCTCACTGCCCTCACTCTTTATGAGCCTTATGCGTTTTGGGATATATTCAACATTTTTATCTGGATGACCTTATTTTGAGAAAAATTCTATAGCAGTTTTCATCCAAGCAAGGAAAAGGTAAACGAAAAACTAGCTTAATAAAGATTTAGTCACGAAAATGCATTTAAATACATTGGCTTAGCAATCCTAACACAGTGATCTTTAGACTTTGCCCCGAGAAATCTTTTGAGCTTCCACATTATGGTAACTTATAAAATCTTGAATGCAGAAAAGAAAGATAGGAAAATAAAGAGGTTTTAAAAGATGGGAAATATTTGTTCATTTGGTTTCCTGATTAAAATTAAGTTTTAAAATTTCACACATTATAAATATACTTGAATAGTCAGATGAAAGCAAATATACGGTATAAGAGATTGATAGGTCTAGCTAGAGAAAGGTCAGTATTTTATTTTTTTCTGTTTTTGCTGTTAGTGGTAATATACGTATATTGGATGAATATCTTATTCTCAAAGCAATTCAACAGTAATTTACATACACATGATATTTTATATAATGTACTAAAGGAAACGTTCACATAAAAAAGAGCATTGCAGAGGGGAAATTGGTAGATGTAATTAGTGAAATTTAATTTTGTGAGATATTTTTCAAATATTCTTGTGGAAATTGGTTAGCCAGCGGTTCTCAACCTGTGGGTCGCAACCCCTTTGGCGGTCGGACGACCCTTTCACAGGGGTCGCCTAAGACCATCCTGCATATCAGATATTTACATTATGATTCATAACAGTAGCAACATTACAGTTATTAAGTAGCAACGAAAATAATTTTATGGTTGGGTCACAACATGAGGAACTGTATTAAAAGGGCCAGAAGGTTGAGAACCACTGGGTTAGACCAGTGGTTGGCAAACTCATTAGTCAACAGAGCTAAATATAAACAGTACAACGATTGAAATTTCTTTTGAGAGCAAAATTTTTTAAACTTAAACTATATAGGTAGGTACATTGTTATTAACTTAATTAGGGTACTCCTAAGCTGGCCTTTGCTAAAAACGTCCTCAATCTGATTGAGGTACGTTCGCTGAGGTCGACCCCTTCCAACTCTCCCAGCCACGCTCGCACTGTAAGTGCGCACCCGCACGTGGTATTTTGTGGAGAGCCACACTCAAGGGGCCAAAAAGGCGCACGTGGCTCGTAAACTGCGGTTTGCCGACCACTGGGTTAGACTAAAATTTTGAGGGGATTAGCTTTCCTTATATTATTTTTACTTCGACATTTGAAAAACCTATGGTATGCTTAGTTCTATAGCTTTCTGAGGCTATTATTTTTACTCTTCATATCTTGATATAAAGCTATATACATACTTCACTGATATTATGTGTGAAAGTTCTCTATTAGCAAAGTGTTGATATGAAAACCTCTCCCACTGAGATATCTCTCCATTACTGAAGGTCAGCTGGCAGAAGTTATTATGTCCCCAGGAATATCAATTTGATCCTTTGTTAGATTTTTTTCACTCCATTGTTAAATGAATTTCTGCTGAAAATTACAAAACCGAAACTATAGTACTTTAATACAGTTCAAGAATGCCATGAGGCAATTTCTCATCATCAAAGCATAAGGGGTATATATGTTTTCAAAGTGTAAAATATAGTTCATATAGATGACAAAAAGGGAACATGGAGTCAGCGAAGTGGTGGTTCTAAAGCAGGTCCCAAAGTTTCAATTTCTATGTTAGATAAAATATATGTCGAGTCTGCACTTATGAAATGCTGTATCACAGGATTCGACATACTATATCAAAGAGAGACCAGTCCTTATCCCAAGTAGAGGGATTTCATTCCCCACCACCGTGGGGAAAAATAGGGGAATAGATGTTCAAGAAGGTAAGCCTTGAGGCATGAGGAGCGTGCGTGAAACTAAATGACATGATAGAAAAGCTTAAAAGCATGACATTGTGTTACCTTTGTGTAAAGATGGGACATTTCCATGCTAAAGGTAAGAACGAGTGGAACTTGTTAGTCTGAGCCTTGAACATCCATTCCTTCTTGGTCCCTTTTCTGACATTCTTTCGGCAAATTGGCCAACAGGATATTCAAGATGCTCAGATACTCTATCAGAGGGAGCTGAACCTTTCCTTTAACAATATGCATTCCATAAGTTTGCGTAGTTCCCTCACACCCTCCTCCCAAAGTAGGTGATGTGTGTGATCCATGTCACCCAGATGTATAAAGGCATATGCATATGCAATCAAGTGCATTATTAAAGTACATTTTTGAGTATTGGGGAAATTATACTAGTCCCTATTTCAGTTTCCACTAAACTAATAGTTCAAATACATACAACTTAGGTAAAAGCAATGCAAATATTAAATTTTAAAGCATGGCATTTCTGTATAAAGATGTCACCAGTTGAGCATAGGTATCATTTGAACATTGAGTTTGAACTCTAGAACAATTCAGTCCAATAGAAAATTCTGTGTTGATGAAAATTTTTAGAAAATAGAAGCAGCCGAAACCGGTTTGGCTCAGTGGATAGAGCGTCGGCCTACGGACTGAAAGGTCCCAGGTTCGATTCTGGTCAGGGGCATGTACCTGGGTTGCGGGCATATCCCCAGTAGGAGATGTGCAGGAGACAGCTGATCGATGTTTCTAACTCTCTATCTCTCTTCCTTCCTCTCTGTAAAAAATCAATAAAATATATTTAAAAAAAAAAAGAAAAGAAAATAGAAGCAACCTTTTATATATGTGGAAGTGCATTTTATATTATTTAACTTTCATTAATACAAATGTAAATAGATGTA
The DNA here is from genome assembly GCF_964212035.1 of Myotis nattereri. Classification (NCBI taxonomy): domain Eukaryota; kingdom Metazoa; phylum Chordata; class Mammalia; order Chiroptera; family Vespertilionidae; genus Myotis; species Myotis nattereri. The sequence continues at coordinate 82,578,243 of NC_138075.1, forward strand.
AATAGGAGCATCTGTCCATTGATGCTATATAGTACAGCAGATTTTGAAAGCATTATAAAAACAAAGATGAAAATCTACAGATGGGCCAAAACCGGTTTGGCTCAGTGGATAGAGCGTCGGCCTGCGGACTGAAGGGTCCCAGGTTCAATTCCAGTCAAGGGCATGTACCTTGGTTGCGGGCACATCCCCAGTGGGGAGTGTGCAGGAGGCAGCTGGTCGATGTTTCTCTCTCATCGATGTTTCTAACTCTCTATCTCTCTCCTTTCCTCTCTGTAAAAACTCAATAAAATATATTAAAAAAAAAAGAAAATCTACAGATGGTTGGATATATAGTATACTAAAGTTATTGAAACAAATGTGTAAGACATACTTATTTTGGAAAAGAGCTTAGGCAACACTTATGTTTGCTGTAGCCACATGCATGTATAGGAGTCTGTTCAACAGTGTTTCTTAATAAGTGTTTGGCTAAAGAAATTTTAAATATACTTGGTTAAAAGCAAGACAAACCAATTCATTGAACACAATTTTATTAGGAATCCCAAGCATTCATAGATCAATTGAAGGTATTTCTTGATTTCATGAGCAAATTATTTAGCAGAGTGAAACAAATGAAATACCAAATAAGGTAAATATAGGTGAAATAAGATATTTGATATAGGTCAAGCATAAAGCTCTAGCAGAGCAGGAGTATTTGCTTTTCTTGTCAGACAAAAGAAAGTTTCCTAGAAAGAGTGGTAACCTTGAAGAATGAGAATAAGAAAAATAAAGAATAGGATATAAAGATATAGAGGCGAGCAATGACATATTTTACCTATGGAGTTCTAGGACTGATTGAAAGAGTGCAGTTTAAAGTGATGCTAATTGGCAATCTGGAAGGACATGAAGGGTCCTAGATGTAATGCCTGGAAATATGAAGCTTATTCTGTGGATGTTGGAGCCCATGAATATTTTGATAAGTATAGCAACATAATTTAATCTATATTTTAGGAAGTTAGCCCTATGACAATGTATAGGGTTGACTACTAAGGTAAGACATTAAAGGCAGTAAAACCAGTGAAGAAGCTACTAACTATAATGCAATTAAGATGATACCAGGCTCAACCAGGTTAGCCTGGTTAGAAGAAATGTAAAGGATATCTTTGTGAGACATTGCAGAGTTTGGAGTTGATTACACTCATGCCTTATTTAATGACAGGGCTGTATTCTGAGAAATGTTTCAATAGGTAATTTTGTGATTGTGCGAACATCGCAGAATGCACTTGCACAACTTGGATGGTATCTCCTACTACACACCAGGCTACATGCTAGAACATATTACTCCTAGGCTACAAACATGTACAGCATATTACTGTGCTGAGTACTGTAGGCAATTGTAACACAATGACAAATATTTGTGTTTGTAAACATAAAGAAGTTACAGTAAAAATATGGTACAAAAGATAGCAATGGTGCACCTGTATGGGGTGCTTACCATGAATGGAGCTTGCAGGACGGGAAGTTACTAGGGCTGAGTCAGTGAGAGCATGGGGAGTGAATGTGAAGGCCTAGACTTTACTGTATGCCACTGTAGACTTTATAAACTCTGTACACTTAGACTACACTAAATTTATTTTTTAAATTTTCTTCATAAAAACCTTAGTTTCCTGTATTTTTTTAGTTTATAAACTTTCAAAGCTTTTCAACATGTTGACTCTTTTTATTAATAAAACAGCTTAAAACACATTGTAAAGCTATACAAAAGTATTTTCTCTCATATTAAATTTTTTCTATTTTTAATTTGTAAACTTTTTAAAAGAAAACCTAAGACAAAGAAACATTCGCGTAGGCCTACGCAGAGTCAGTGTCCTGTGTCTCACCGTCATCCACATCAGATCCTGTCCCCCATCCTGGGAGGTCGTCAGGGGCAACACCACACACGGAGCTGCCATCTCCTGTGATAACAGTGCCCTCCTCTGGTCCACCTCCTGAAGGGCCTGCCTGAGGCTCTTCTTGAGGGGGTGTCACTCTTTTCAGAAATATGTTCATGGTAAACTGTTTGGTTTGTTTCTTATTTATCATAGTTTTGCTTGTAAATAGTAATGCACCATAACCATTCCTTTCAATTAATGAAAACATTTCAATGTTTTCAAAATTTTAAAGGAGCTTCTTGAGGTGTGCAAAAACTCCTGCTACATGTTTCCCTATTAATTCTTCTTTTTTCTATTCCTTCATTTCATTTGTTCTTGACTCTTCTTCAGCTATTCATTCCTGTTACAGTTCCAACAATTCCTCATTATTTAATTCTTCAGGAGCCACCACTAGGAGCTCTTCAATGTCATGCTCATCTACTTCCTAGTAAAGTTATTTCCCATTTCACCCTCAGCCTTGTTGATTTGTGCAACCTTCTCTTCCTTGAAAATATTTTGAGTCATGGATGGATTTCTTGAATGTCTTCTTCCAGGTGCCATCTATATACTCCTTGGTAACATCATCCTAAGCCCAAACTAGGTTCTTGATGAGCCATAGATGTTGTAATCCTTCCAGAATTGCATGAGGGTCTTCTCAGTGGCTTCCTCAGTTGTAGCAATAGGCTAGACAAAGTTCTCCCTCAGGGAATAGTCCTTAAAAGCTGTTATAAATCCTTGGTCCATTGGTTGAATCAAAGAGATGGTGCTTGAAAGAAGAAACACTACTTTGATATTGGATTGAAGATCAATATTAAAAGGGGGGTGTCTGGGAACATTATCAATAATAAGCAAACTCTTGAAAGGTACGTTCTTCTCCAGTATTTCTCCATTTCACTGGCATAGCGATTCAGGAGGGCATCATGGGACAGGAGCTGGGTCACCCATGACTTCTTATTGCTTCTATAGTGCACTGGCAGTGTCTGCTTATTGTATGCTTGAAGGCCCTGGGGTTCTTACTCTACTGATCACAAAACATTCTTATTTATAGCCTGCAACATTATGAAGTTCTTTTTTTTTATTGCTTAAAGTATTACAAGGGTATTACATATGTGCCCATTTTATCCCCCCGCCCTAGACAGCCCCCTAGCCTCCCCTATCCCCCAGTGTCTTATGTCCATTGGTTATGCTTATATGCATGCATACAAGTCCTTTAGTTGATCTCTTACCCCCCTACCTCCTGCCCCCCAACCCTCCCCGGCCTTCCAGCTGCAGTTTGACCATCTGTTTGAGGCAGCTCTGCCTCTGTATCTATTATTGTTCAAAAGTTTATAATGGTCTCTATTATCCATGAATGAGTGAGATCATGTGGTATTTTTCCTTCATTGACTGGCTTATTTCACTTAGCATAATGCTCTCCAGAAGTTCTTTTAGGTATTCAGAATAGGGAGTTTTCATCCATACTGAATATTTGCTCTGGCAAGTAAGTTTTCTCCAAAATTAGCTTTTCTAGAGTTTCCAAAAGTTATTCAGCTGCCTTCATATCATCACTTGCATACTCATCACTCACTTTCACGTTATGCAATGAATAATGATTGTTGATTGGTTTAAACCAACGAGAGCTAGCAGTAAGTTCAACGTCATAGTTGGGTCCAGGTATTTCTTTCAATATTAAATAAATTTTTGCTTTTCCCATGTCATTATGGTGCTGGGAGGGATACACTACTGCGTCTTGTCTTCAACCCTGGTAATTAGAGGTTTCTTCATGTCTGATATAGGCCCTTCTCAATTTTTGTTAGTCTCATTGCCTTCAATGAAGCAGATCCTTTAACAGCTTCTGTCACTTTGTTCTTGTTCTCCAAGATGGTAGTAGCTATGGTGGAATGGAACATGCCTGGCTGGTGAGCAGTAACCATCATTAATTTTCCACCTTCATAGTCCTTAATCATTTAAATTTTGTTTCCAGGTTACTCACTAGATGTGGCCTCCTACTGGCAACATTAGCAGTTAATTTTGTATTCTTAGGGGCCATAACTAGCAAAACAACATGAAATTAAATCAAATACCAGAGAAAATGATACTGTTAAGATATATGAACATAAGATACATGAGACTGCTGCTGGCATAATATGGCATATTGTCTTATAGTAAATTTTTTTATAAGTAGAAACAGTATACTCTAAAATAATGATTAAAATATAATTTAGTAAATACATAGACCAGTAACATAGTTATTTATTATTATCATCAGTATTATGTGTTGTACATAATTGCATGTGTTATACTTTGATGCAACTGGCAGCAGAGTAGGCCGGTTTTCCACAAACACACGTTATTCATTGCACTACAACATTATGATGGATATGACATCATGCACTAGGCAATAAGACTTTTTTAGTTCCATTGTAGTTTCATGGGGCAACCGTCAGATATGTGATCTGTTGTTGACTGAAATGTCATTATGCATTGCCTGACCTTATTTAAGTCACACATTTTCAGGAGAGTGCGAAGTTTAATATCTTACCATCTCATTTCAAGGCCAGTCATAAAAGGTGATGTCCCTAAGAGAAGGTTTATGTTTGGTTACTTCTTTTTTTACTTCTTTTCATTTTTTGGATTATTTTTTTTCTCTTTCAAAAAGATTAATTAAATTTACTGAGGTAATATTGGTTAATAAAATTATATAGGCTTAATGGTTACTATTCTATAATACATCATCTCTACATTGTATTGTGTGTTCACCACCCCAAGTCAAGCTTTATTCCATCATCATTTATCCCTCCTTTGCCCACTCTTGCCTCCCCCCACACCCCTTTCTTTCTTTCTATTTTTTGGATTCTCTAACTGGTGGGCTTCTGATGTTTTTGTGAAGTCAGTATAGAAACTGATTAAAGGGAATTTATATGAGTTTATATGGGTTAAGCAGACATACAATTCACAAACTAGATTTCTTAGTATAGTTATATTTTAAGAAAATAGTATGAAAGTAATGCAAATTCAGTTGAAATTTCAAGCAATAAAAAGCTGTGTAAAGCAAAATGAAAAGCAAAATTAACCTCACCTCTACCTTTTTTTAACTTACTACCTGTTAATGGTTTCCACTGTTGATAATTTTATTTACATATAAATATAAACACATATACAGTGCTAAAATGCTCATTATTTCTCTTCATATTATTTCTCCGTGTATTTTTATGCAGAAATATCTATATTGCATACATAATAGCACTACTGATTTATATACCTGCTAGAGTTGCATAATGCAGGTACATGATTTTACTTATACAAATAAAATGATTTTCATTGAAAGAAAAAAAACAATGTGTCAGTATACCCCTTTCATGTCAGTAAACATAAATCTATATTATTATTTTTAATCTTTGTAGGGTATTTCATAAAATGGATGTATTACCATTTAACTATTCTCATTTTCTCAATGTAGTACACATTGAGGTTGTTTAAAAAATGTTTATATTAAAAATAATGATAATAACTTCATATTCTTAAGAATGTTTTCCTTGTTGAAAAACAAAAACATTAATTTAATATAATCCCTACTGAGAAATATATAAATTAGGTGACATTCAAATATTATTATGCAAATAAAAATTCTAACACTGTTATTTACTTACAGTTATTAGAAACTCAAAAACAGAGATAACCATAGAAATGATCAAATATGAAAATTTTAAAATAAAGGTATAAAATTAGCTTTTTATTATTTTCTACTGAAGTCACATTTTTAATTATATTGTATATGCATATGGTTTTCTGTTTATTTATCTATTCAGTCATAGCTTCCATACAACATTGACACATACCACACACGCAGAACACACATGTGCACACACAAGTGGCTGGGGAGAGATTAACCAAAGAACTTATATGCATACTAATAGCCTGGTGCATGGATTTGTGCACATTGAAAGGAAATTAATTAGAAGAAATATTTTAATATCACTATTTGCCCTTTCTCTATAATAGAAGTGTCAGAGATGAAAGAAAATTAGTAAAATGTTTATGAAAATAATATATAAATTGATTTATAAAAAAACAATAACAACATGATATAACAACAAAGACATGACATAAAAACAACAGAAACATGATAAAAAACATAAAAAAACATGATATAAAAACAATATTGATAAAAACAATACCTGATAAATTGATTAAACTTATTCTAATATCTCCCTGTATACCACATTAAGAGTAAAAATACTCAATACATTCTGTAGATGATGCTGGCTTCTTTTGGCTTCAGAGGTAAGTTGTGCCAATAGTTGGTCTTCAGACATATTCTGTTGATGCTGTCACTTTCTTTCAGCTTTAGAATGTCAACAAAAACAACCAAATTCATGATCGAAAATGATAGATCGAAACACACGTGTGTGATTGGTGCCAGCAAGAGCTTTATATGCATCATGCATGTGTGAGTCAATGTTTATTTTTAAATTGCCAGTGCATGTCATATGTGCCGCCTGGTGGGTCAGTCAGATGGACCGACCATATGTAGTCTTTATAGATTAGACTAGAAGCCTGGTGCATAAAATACATTCATGGGAAGGGTGGGGTTTCCTCAGCCCAGCCTGCACCCTGTCCCAATCTGGGACCCCTCCGGGGATGTCAGAATGCCAGTTTAGGCCTGATCCCGCAGGGATCCCTGCTGTAGGATCGGGCCTTAACCGGCAGTTGGACATCCCTCTTGCAATCTGGAACTGCTGGCTCCTAACTGCTTACCTGCCTGCCTGATTGCCCCTAACCACTCACCTGCCTGCCTGATCGCTTCTAACCACTCTGCCTGCCTTCCTGATGCCTCAAATCACTCACCTGCCTGCCTAATCTCCCCTAACCACTTGCCTGACTGCCCGATTGCCCCTAATCACTCTGCCTGCCTGATCGCCACTAACTGTTCACCTGCCTGCCTGATTGTCCCTAGCCACCTCTGCCTTGGCCTCCGCCAAGGTGGCTTCATCCAGAAGGATGTCCGGAATGACATCTAGAAGGTCGTTCAGCTATCTAGTCTAATTAGCATATTAGACTTTTATATATATAAATATGCACAACCCATGGACACAGACAATAGTGATGTGAAGACAGCAGGAGGGATGCGGTTCAATGGGAAAAAAACTGGAACATCTGTAATACTTCAACAAAGACTGATTTTTAAACATATAGTGTATTATTTAAAAGTGATATTTCTTTGATATGCCTTATCTGACATATCACTTATTGGGGTGACATCCTATATAATAAAAGGCTAATATGCAAATAGACTGAACAGCAGAACAACTGAACAACTTAACACCTGGTTGCCATGACATGCACTGACCACCAGGGGGGCGCACGTGGAACATGGTGGGCATTGGTAGCAGGCAGCAGAGTGTGGATCATGTCGTGCGTAGGCTGTGGTGGGATGGTAGAACAAGTGAGTGGGGGAACCAGACCAAGGCAGGGCACTGGTCACTATCATCTGGTGGTTACTGAAAATTCTTTGCTCCCACGCACCATGCCCGCCCCCTCCCCACTCCTGGGCGCTCGCACCCACTGCTGGCACCAGAACCACTGCTCATACCCAGTGCCTGGTGCCGGCCCCAATCCCTCGATTCCATCAGTGGGTACAAGTGGCAGCTGCCGGCCCCAATCACCACTTAGGGCCAATTGAATCAGAATTTCTGGGGTAGGAGATTGTGTTTCAATATGGTCTCCCAAATCCTAAAGTGACTCTAATATATAATCAGGTTTGAAAACCATTGCATTAATTGTTCTTTTCAAGAGCTTGACTGAAATAGGAGAAGAAACTGAGAGAAGAAAATAGGAGACATGATAATAAGAATTATGAGAGAGCTAACAGTGTCTGCACAGAAACTGAAAATACTTGAGATTAAGATTCAGGTTATAGAAGACCTGAAACTATAGAGATCAAAGTCAGTGGTGGAGAAATTATCCCTAATAAGATAAGGGTGAACAGCTGACTGAAGAAAAAAGATGTGAAAGTGTGCAAAATTATAATTCTGTTGTTTTTCTTTTCTATTTATTATATAAGGATATTAATACAGAAAGTTTAGGGAATTTGATTGATAGCCACGTTTTCCCCTAAGATTATTTTTACTGTCTGCAGCAGTAGTGGCAATGATGTGAGGGTTTGGAAGAGATTGATAAAAATTTGAAATAACTTATGCAGGGAAAGGAAAATGATCATGATAATTTTCTAATTCAATTGGTCTGTCAAATATTGACCAGGTGAGATTTAGAGCATCATAATCTACAAAAAATATGTTATTTTCCTCAATAGAATTCTGACATTAAGATATAGGAAGAGAAAAAGAGACTAGTTAGAGAGATCCAGTACTTGTCGTTATCAGGAAAAACATAAGACATGAAATTTAAGTATTGAGAATACTGGCATGGATTTGCTTGAAAAAGATCATCATTTGAATATATGAAATATTGAAATTTCAATTTTGAAATAGTTTTGGACGAAGCAATGCCCAGAGTGGCTATGCACACTATAAACCAAGAGAATGGTCTTATAATGTGAAGTATGAGAGTGAACTAACAAATTTAAAATCAAAGAATTTGAAATTTTCAGTTATGCTTATCAACATGATAAAAGCAAAATTTAGAGGGGAAAGAAGCAGTAAATTTCCAATGAGAGAGAGATAAGGACAGGAAGGTAGAGAGAAGGGAAATGGGAGAAATGGGGAGGGAGAAAGATGAGAAAATATGATAACCTTGGTTTCTGATGTCTCAACTTTCAAATCCCTTCCTTTGATTTTCTGTTTTCAATTCTGTTTCTTTTCCCTCCTTCCTCCTTTCAAAGGCTAATGTTTTCTAAGCTTCTGCTCTTGGCCTCCTGTCCCTCCCTCCCTCCCTCCCTCCCTCCCTCCCTCCCTCCCTCCCCTCCTTCCTTCCCTCCTTCCTTCCTTCCTTCCTTCCTTCCTTCCTTCCTTCCTTCCTTCCTTCCTTCCTTCCATTCAAATACATTTTTATTTATTTCAGGCAGAGAGGGAGAGGGAGAGTTAGAAACCTCAGTGATGAGAGGTAATCATTGGTTGGCTGCCTCCTGAACTCCCCTTACTGGGGATTAAGCCTGCAACCAGGGCATGTTCTCTGACCAGGAAGCAAAAGGTGACCTCCTGGTTCAGAGGTTGACACTCAACCACTGAGCTAGACCATCTGGGCATCCTTTTTTTTTTTTTTTTTTTAATAGGGACCCTAATGACTCCCTCCTCCCCATATGTGTTCTATTATTATAAATATGTTTCCATAATTCATGTTTTAAATCTAGGCTTGTGCTCTCTAGCTTCAGATTTATTTTTAAGTGTCTAAGTACTTCCAGCTGATCCCATTCAAATCCAGTGTTTCTAACACCACATGTTCTCTAAACTACTTTTCTTCTAGTGTCATGAGGCTCTTCCTGGGATCCCATGGGAATCAATTGGGGAAATTTAAAATTCAGAACTCACTTTCACAGATGTTGATTTAAGTAACCTGGGACACTGCCTGTGTAGTGGGATTCTTAAAAAGTTCCATGTGCCTCTAATGCTCAGGCAAGTTTAAAAAACATCATAATGAGTTCCAGTACTAAGGTTCTTAAATCTAGCTTCACATTAGAATTACCAGGGTAGCAATTTATTTTTTAATCCTTACCCGAAGATATGTTTTTATTGACTTTAGAGAGGGGGGGGGGGAGAGAGAGAGAGAGAGAGAGAGAGAGAGAGAGAGAGAGAGAGAGAGAGAGAAACATCAATGTTGATTGGTTGCATCCCATATACATTCTGAGCAGGGATTGAACCTGCAACCTAGATATGTGCCCTGAGCAGGAATCTAACACCTTTTGGTGTTTTGATGTATGGGATGACATTCCAACCAACTGAGTCACCTCACCAGAAGCAATTTTTAAATACCATTCTATACCCAACCCCTTATCAATTGAATACAAATATCTGAGGTTGAGTTTCAGGCAATAATTTTTTTAAAGCTCCCAGATGATGCTCATGTGTAGCCAATATTGGTAGATATTGCTCTAGTAATTCCAATCTCAGTGAATAATATAAAGTTAATAACTTTTACTCATTCAGGCCTGAGAGTCATGATAAAACCCAAATTTATCTTCACTTTCCTCTTATTCCACACTCAGTTAAAAACCAAGTTTTGTGCATTCTACCTTTGTAAACGATTCCTTAATAACCTCTCTTCCTGAATGTCTAATAGCCAATTTAAGCTTAACATATAAAAAACCAAAATTTTTGTATTGCCAATCAAAACTAGGCTTTCAAAGTTCAGATCATTTTTACATGCTATAGGTTTAAAAAAGCACCAATATTGTCATTTGATTACACCTAGACTATTTTAATAATATTGATTTAAAAAAAACATTGTGTGGTAATTTTTTCATAAGATTTTGTACACATTTTCTCCTTCAGAATAAATTATTAAACAATAATATTTAAGGTTCTGATACCTTGAGTATCTATAATAATCTATAATAATAAAAGCATAATATTGAAATCGACCGAATGACCGAACAGTAGAACAACCATCCTGATGATCTACCGGGTGACCACACTATGACTCGCACTGGCTCCAGGCCAGCCAAGACAGGTGCAATGTGATTGGTCAGGGAGCCTGCCATCACCCCATGATCGCCCCAAAGAGGGAGGCCCAGGCCACCCTCTGCTGGGCGATTGATCAGGGGTCTCTGTGGAACCAGGGAACCAGGGGTGTGTGACAATGGACACAGGCAGCACCAGGCCAAGGCAGGTGTGGGCGAGGTGCGGGGCAACAAGGCAGCTGAGGCCTCAAGGCAGCCAGGGTTGTGAGGCAGCAGGGGCTGTGAGGGCCCTGGCAGCTGGGGCTGGGAGGCAGCTGGGGCTGCAGGGCAGCAGGGGCTGCAGAGGCCCCGGCGGCCGGGGCTGTGAAGGCCTACCTTTGCATGAATTTCATGCATCGGGCCTCTAGTCCTATATAATAAAAGGCTAATATGCAGTTGACTGAAGGATGGAATGACCAGCAGAACAACTGGTCGCTATGATGTTCACTGACCACCAGGCGGCAGACACAATGCAGGAGCTTCCCCCTGGTGGTCAGTGCGCTCCCACAAGGGGAGCACCACTCAGCCAGAAGCTGGGCACATGCTGGTGAGTGCAGCGGCGGTGGCAGGAGCCTCTCCCACCTCCACAGCGGCATTAAGGATGTCGGACTGTGAGAAGGCACAGGCTGGGCTGAGGCCTCCTTGCCCCCCCTCCCCCCGCCTCCCCCTGCCAAGTGGATGAATTTTGTGCACTGGGCCTCTAGTACTTATATAGAATGACAGAAGGAGTATACTTATATAGAAACTGTTCATGAAAGAAAAGAGCTTATATACCTGCTGCTTTATCTGTTTGTCATGAGTCAAGGAGAGAAATTTTAAATGCCAATGAATTGCCAACGGCAATTTGACTCATAATAAAAAGCAGGAACACATAGTATTACATTGTGAATTGTTAGGAGCTTCCTTGAACTTGAGATGGTTTTATGCCTGCTTACTATTTTTTTTTTAAGTTTAGAGCAATAATAAAAGTTATATTGTCCTCTTTGATGTTAATATTGGCTCATATAATTTCTGAGTATGCCATTTCTTTGTTCTTCCAACAGAAATGAAAACTTCCCTAACATGAGGTTTTAACACAAGTTTGCAATACCTTTTATGCCCTGAGTCACTGAATTCGGTCTGCTCTGATAATATGGTAGCAGTGACATAGGCCACAGTGACTGAGGAAAAGTAAATTGTTAATAAAAGAAATATGTGTGTATTTGCAAATATTAGGATCTATCACATCCAATGTTTATTTGGTGGTACTAATACTATATAATATTACATTTGCTTACCTTTCCATAAATATGTAAATAGGCACAGGGAAAGAAAAAAAATTAAAATATTCTTCCTGTCACAAGTGGCCAAAAATGCCTAATCAAAAAAAAAAAAGCCTAATCAATATTATTTTTACAGTTTCTCCATCATTTTATATGTTTAGCTTTTAGAAATCTGTCTTTTAAATATACTGTTTTTCTTAACGTGGAGTTAATCAACAAAAAGGGTTCATCCCTTTCATTTCCTCAGCAACGCGGGTTCTGGGAGCCTGAGTTCTAAGGAGGCAGCCATTCCAAACACGTACAGACAAAGCAGTGGTCTCCCTGGCAACGCGCACCATGAGAAAGCTCTTAGAATAGTTATTCCCACCCTTACACAGGAGTCCTTTTCATTTCAGCAGAGCTTCCTGTCAGAATGCATTCATCAATGTAATTTACCAACGAAGTCGGAGAGATTAAATCCCTCTCCCACAAGAATTAAAAATATAAAAACTACAACTAAAAATCAACAGCAATGCTGGAATTGTACTTGTAGTCAAATGATGCTCCAAAGGAATTTAAGGACATCATAAGATTCCTAAATTCTGTTAACATCACTTGGAACCTGAGATTAATTTTCATTTTATTTGTATCCGAGGACATAGAAGGTAGATGTGTCGGAAGGAGGGGCAGGTGCATTTAATTACTATCTTTAAAAGTATCCTTTATGAACCCAAATTTTTATTAAATCGTAAAAGTCCATAAAAAATGAAATTGCTATATGTATCAAATTAAGATTTATGATACCTTTCAGAAACTTTAAACTTGTGTTAGTGATGTTTACCAAAAAAAGAAAAAAATTCTGAAAAGGTGATATCCTTTCAACTGATGGAATTAAGTAAAAGGTTTTGGAATGAGGTAATTGAACTTACTTTCCATCCATGTACACAATATAAAAAGGCGCAAAGAACAGGAAACATCATGTGTTATGTAGCATCCCAAAGAAAGAGAAAAAAAAAAACACCTCTGGAAATAAAAGTTGTTCAGTTGAAAGAATGGCCCTTGCCCTTCTTTCCGTTGAAAGAATAAAACAATTGCAACACTTTGATTTCTTGCTGGGGAAAAAATTTCTTAGTTTAAAATACATTATATATAATACAAAATGAGAACAACACACCTTCAGCATTTTTTCAAAATGTTTCCCACCCAACAGATACAGTTTATGATGCTAGTGATTTCCTCTGGACTCTTCACTGAGCATATATCTGAGCCTGTTTTCTCAGCCAGCATGCTGCAGCAAGGGAACATTCATGTTGCCCAGGGCTATGTCTTTAAAACAGTATCACAATTACTTTCTGGTAGATTAGGCTGTGTTTTAATCCTGAGAAAAGTCTATCTCGCCTTCATTTTTGAACCCTCATATTAGCATTCCAAGGTCAAAGCTACCATTGCAAAATAAAACACACACACAAACACACATGGTTTTTTAAGAGGCAAGAAAAAGAAATGTACATTGATAGAGAAAGCAGTGCATTCCCACTACTTTTTTTCACCTGAAGATTGAAAAGGAAACTCATTTCAGTTTGTAACATTGCAAGGATTGCTGCAGACACAAAATGAATCAAGTCTCCCTTCAGATTATGTGGGTGGTATTTCTTCTCTTCCCTAGTGGAATAATTCTTTGCTTACAGCTATGGTGTCCAAACTCAAATATTGTCTTTTACAGAATGGTTTTGAAATGCAGATCCCCATTCTACTGTTGTTTGTGGATAATAAAATCACAAATTTCATTATGTATCAAAAAGAATGTGGAATAAAATATCAGTGTGAAAGTAGTGACAATTTAGGATACAATAGATGAGAATCTCATTCAATGAATATTCATCCATTACTTAGACTTTGTGTATTATGTATAGGCTTCAGGGAGAGAATGTAGTCTGTGTGTTGAAATCTCGAACTTTATTGCTTCCTACTGCTTTATTTTTTCAACATAGGGAGAAATTCACATTGCCAAATACAGAGAACATATTTTTAAATGTTAAATCTGTGTTGTACTTGTAATTTATATTATCAAACCATTTAAGAAAAGATAAAACACAAAGCTTTAGTTCATTTGTTTATTCCAGTCCTTTTTAAAAAATAGAAATTTGCAATGTTTTGTTTACAAGAGGATATATATATAATTCACATACTTCCATGAAATAAAGTTCTCTACAATTAAACCTACAGTTCAAAACGTCAGCTGAAAATTACTTATAAAACTTCCAATTACAGTTTTACTACTTTAGGTATTCTTTTCGCAGTTGAGAAATATAATGCAAATAAAAGTTGAGTGTGCTTCTTGCCTCCAACTACAACATAAAGTTGATCTTCCATGTCATGTTTCTTAAAAGCAACTCTGAAATAAGTTTCATCCAGAGCCTTTGAATTATTCTCTTTCCCTAATGGTTTGTATTTTTCTCCAGCAGAATGGCTGGGGAAGCCCTACTGCACTTATTCTAATTAGGGATTTTTTAGAGAGGTTACCTGGTTCTCACTAATTGACTAAAAAAATGGTACCATCTCCAGAGGTATAGAGACAAACCAAAAACTAATAAAAAAAGAAAAAAGAAAAAAGGAAAAGGATGATCCCTTTTAAAGTTCCAGAAATGAACGTAAGTGTTCATATTCTGGTACATTAACAGTTTGTTCCAGTACATTGATATTTTATGTGGAAGCCCTACTCTGCAATTAATATGCCTGATGCAAATTGAAAAACCCATAATCTATCCTTCTCTGTTGGAATGTAAGAGTATATTATTATTGAGAAGCTACAGGATACCAGAGCCATTTTTTAAACTTGAGTGCTCATTACCTTAAATCTGCATATAAAACAGTTTTGCATTCAGACGAGGTAATACATAACGGAATATATTGTGGCGCACATAAAAAAAAAAAAAGTGCTCCAAATAAAAACGACCTGTGGGCTTCCTTTGTAGGAGAAATTTATGCCTTTCCAGGCTTTAGGGATTAATGATAGCTAGCAGCGATGGAGGAGGGATGAGCATTAAAATACTGTGCCTAACTTTCCTGACTGCCCCAAGGCTACAGGACATACTGAATTGTCTAAATCTCTTTAAAGATAAGAACTAGGTATTTATCATTAAGCAAATAGGTATTTGGGGATTGCGTCTGATTTTGTCACATTGTATTCAGAATATTTCTTATAGTTTTATTAAAGGAGAAAAGACAACCTGAATGGAATTAGGAGAGAAGGAAGAAATCCTTTGTTCCCAATAGCTCAGAGATTCTCTTTCTTGCACCTTGTTTCCAAAAGTATGCATACAGGGGTCCACAGGACATATTATTCTGCTACAGTCTAATATAATTGGCAAAGTGCAAGAAATGAATGAAAGTTTTGTTGTAACTATGTTAAAGGGAATATTAACCACATGTCACTGAAGAGATTCAAGTATAATATGTTCTCAAAAATTAAAAGAGCCCATGGATACAGGTTTTTTGTGTGTTTTTTTTCCTTCGTGGATCTTTTCTGAATCTGTTCAGTTCACTTGATTCCTGTTTATTTTAATTCACTTGAAACTTGTTCAATCATTTAGTTGCATCACCACCATCTGAGATCAGGGCCCATAGAATTTTGTCACTTGCTTGGACCCCTCTTCTTAATTCTCTTTTCTCCATCACTAAGGGCATTCAGTGCTTTCTACTGGCAGTTATCTGTATAAGTGTTTTCTTTCATTTACCAAGAGACAACATTCTTAAAGCAAGAATCTATGTGATATGGCCTGTATCTTCCAAAACAAGTAGTCACATTGATTATCACATGATTCACACACAATACATTTCAGTTGAAAAAAAAAATAGCTTTACATTTATCCATTTTGGAGCATGCATTTTATCTCCAGAACAAAAAAAAAAGGAATACATTACAACACTTAGGACTATCATATGATAATCTTCATGGGCAAGTGTAGTTTTTACATGCAGCTATTCTCACGTAGTAGACTAGGACAAAAAATCAGCTCAAACCTCCGAGAATATCAGAAAAAAGAGACTTTTTGGGAACTATGTAAAATCAAATAACTTTATTTTACTGATACAGAAATTTACATCTGTAAAGACCATCAATGCAGTCAAGATCACGTGATAAGTTAGTTGTGGAACCAAATTTCTTTATTCTCATTGCAATGTTTTGTGTGTGTTTTTTTTTTAAAAAAAACATATTTCTATTGATTTCAGAGAGGAAGGGAGAGGGAGAGAGATATAGAAACATCAATAATGAGAGAGAATCATTGATGGGCTGCCTCCTGCATGCCCCCTACTCAGGATCAAGCCTGTAACTCAGGCATGTGCCCTGACAGGGAATGGAACCCTAACCTCCTGGTTCATAGATCAAAGCTCACCCACTGAGCCGCAGCCGGGCACAATTCATTTTTTTATTTTATAATGATGCTACTACCAGAAAATATATATACTAGGTAGTATTAGTGCAATTTCACATTCATTCAAAAGGTCAGACAAATACACACACACACACACACACACACACACTGTGGCTTAATAAAATAGGTCTGGGTGGTTAACATATTTTCCACTAGTGCAAATGTCTCAAGAGGGCTAAAGAGATATTTACGTGAAAGCTCCTTTGATAAAGTCCATGTTCCTCCAACTGACAAATACATAATCATTACTCAAAATATATGTAAGGAAGAAAGTGAAAATGAGAATACAAAAATTGAGAAAAAAATAATAAAAGAGGGGAAGATTTTTCCACAGATCAAATTAATTGCATATGTCTTTGTAATCAGAGAATAAAATTGACTGTCATGTGATTTAACTCATGCTAGAATGACTTTCACAATGAAAACTGTCTTTTAATGGCCTTCCACAATGTTTGACATTTTCCCTATTAAAACAAAACCTTTGGCTTAAGATACTGCATCTTATGGCATCTTTGTTTAAAATGAAGTAAAATTAAAGGAGGAAGGTAGATAATAGACCAACTCTGCAGGGAATTGCAAAGAATTGGGGTGCGAGAAAGGAAGCTGGAAATGGTTGTCTTGAAGTACAGCTAAATCATTTAACTTAGACATAAAGAGGGAATTCTGATGTCAATGACATTACCTAGAACACCAAGAGGAGTTGTGAAATTGCCTTCCCATGACAATTTTAAGAATAGTACAGCTTTGCAGCTGGCTAGGTTGGTAAAGATAAAGATGTGGGCAAGACAAATCCTTAATGACAAATCCAAACATTAAATTGTTCTTTCCAATGGGATGATTCGTTTTTTTACACCGGTAATTATTTTGTATATTTCATGAAATTGTTTTCAAAAAGTCTGTGAATATCATGAGTATAGTTTTAAAGGCAAGTAATGTTTTCCTTAGCATTATAAAAGTTACTTGCAACAACCAAGCTGGACTGGTGCCATAATGGAAAAACTTGTACTCTTTTATTATTAAAAGTTGATATAAATGAACATATGAATATATATGCATAATTCACTAGCACAGAATGCAAATAAATAAGGGAGGGAGCTTGAAATGATGAATAGCTGTTCTTTTTTAATTTGTTGGGGTAACATTGGTTAATAATATTTTTTAAGTTTCAAGTGTACAATTCTGTAATATATCATCTGTACATCACATTATGTGCTTACCATCCAAAGTCTAGTTCCTGTTGCTATATATTTGACCCCCTTTACTCTCTTCATCTTCCCCAAAATGAAATCCCCTTTCTCCCTGATAATTACTGTACTGTTGTCTATGTCTATGAGTGAAACAAGTGAAATATAAAATGCAGTACATAAAGAGAAAGATTGGTGAATTAAAACAGAATAGAAAATCCAGAAACAGGTAAATAGTAAATCTCAAATCAGTGAGAGAAAATGAGTTACCATTGTGTGGAAAAATAATGTGAGTGGACCCATACTTTTATTGCTTATATAAAATTATTTATAATGTTTTTTAACATTAAATATAGAAAAATAAAACCATAAAGGTCTAAAAGAAAACATCAGAAATTTCCTTTTTAACCTGGAAGCGGTTAGGGTCTATCATTATGTCTAGAAATCTAAAAGCCATAGATAAAAAAATAGAAATATGTAAATACATTAAAAATAAATTTATTTATAGAGCAATGCTATAAACACAGACTACAATATTGAGAAACATTTTCTCTTTATCATCATATCTAATAAAGAGGGAATATGCTAATTGACCCTCATGTCGTCGCAAAGATGGTGGCGCCCACAGCCAATAAGGAGGGAATATGCTAATTGATTTCCCTGCCCTCAAATATGGCGGCACCCAAAGCCACAAGATTTCTGGCCTGGGAGGGTAGTTGTGGGCAATCAGGCCTGCAGGAGAGGGCAATAGGGGGGGACCCGGCCTGCAGGGGAGGGCAGTTGGGGGTGACCAGGCTGGCAGGGGAGGGCAGTTGGGGGTGACCAGGCCTGCAGGGAAGGGCAGTTGGAGGTGACTGGGCCTGCAGGGAAGGGCAGTTAGGGGTGACCAGGCTGACAAGGGATGGCAGTTGGGGGGACCAGGCCTTCAGGGGAGGGCAGTTGGGGGTGCGGACTGGGTCTGCAGGGGAGGTCAGTTTGGAGGGACAAGGCGTGCAGGGGAGGGCAGTTGTGGATGATAGGGCCAGCAGGAGAGGGCAGTTGAGGGCAACCGGGCCTGCAGGGGAGGGCAGTTGGAGGTGACCGAGCCTGCAGGGGAGGGCAGTTGGAGGTGACCGGGCCTGCAGGGGAGGGCAGTTGGGGGTGATCGGGCTGGCAGGGGAGCAGTTAGACGTCGATCAGACTGGCAGGGGAGTGGTTAGGGGTGATTAGGCTGGCAGGCAGAAGCAGTTAGGGGCAATCAGGCAGGCAGGCAGGCAAGCAGTTAGGAACCAGTAGTCCCAGATTGTGAGAGGGATGTCCGACTGCCAGTTTAGGCCTGATCCCACAGGTATCGGACCTAAACTGGCAGTCTAACATTCCCTGAGGCATCCCAGATTGGAGAGGGTGCAGGCTGTGCTGAGGGACAAACTCCCCTCCCCTGTGCAAAATTTTGTGCACCGGGACTCTAGAATAGTATAATTTCTACAGTATTTGAAGTTTTTGAAGAAATATATGAGCAAAATATTAATGGCTCAAAAGAAAAATAGGCAAGTGTAACAAACAATTCATAAAAAAGTAAATGCAAGTGATCTTTAGCCATGTGAAAAATATTTCAGTTCAGTCATAATAAGAAAACTGTTATAAAAACTATACTTTGATAATATTCTTTCATCAATCAGAATTATATATCATTTGATAACACCAACTTCTACAACATATAGAGAAACAGGTGCTCCCTTCCACACAAACCATGGTTGGAATATAAATTGGTATATATATTTGATGGCAATATCTACCAAAATGGAAAATTCATAAATGCATTTACAATTAATTGCACCTTAGGTAAGTTATCCTAAATAATTACTTACATATGAAATGACTTATTTA
The DNA here is from genome assembly GCF_964212035.1 of Myotis nattereri. NCBI lineage: Eukaryota > Metazoa > Chordata > Mammalia > Chiroptera > Vespertilionidae > Myotis > Myotis nattereri. The sequence continues at coordinate 82,597,449 of NC_138075.1, forward strand.
TAAATGTGTTCATTGGAGAAAAATAAATATTAGTTAAATTCTCGAAACAATAAGATCATCAATACAGTTTTACTTGGTAAATGACACTTCTCTTTGATGAAATATTCTGTAACAATAAAAAGTAATGAGAAGTCTCTCTAGATATATTAACATGGAAAGCCCTTCAAGAAATATTTTAATGAAAAAAGGGAAGGTACAAAAAGGACATATACCATGCTGACAAAGAAGGGAAATTAATTATTTATATTATTATGTCTTGTATGTGCACAGAGCACTTAGGACACCAAGAATAGCATTCAGTCATGATAACAGATGAGAACTGGACAGATAAGATAGAATAGAATGGAGAGTTTTTATAGTTTTGAATCATCTATAATAATAAAAGCATAATATGCAAATTGACCAAATGGCCGAACAGTGGAACAAATGTCTGGACAACCATGCTATGACACCCACTGGCACCAGGCCAGCCAACGTGGGTGTGATGTGATTGGTCAGGGGCCCAGCCATCACCCCATGATCACCCCGCAGAGGGAGGCCCAGGCCACTGGCTGGCAGGTCAATCAATGGGGTCTCCACGGAACCAGGAAGCAGGGTGTGTGTGATGATGGACTTTAGGCCAAGGTGGGTGCAGGCAGGGGGCGGGGCTGCAGGGACATGAGGCAACTGGGCTGAGAAGGCCTACCCTTGCATGAATTTCATGCATTGGGCCTCTAATGTAAATATATTACCTACTCAGAAATTAAAATAATGTTCACTTGTTCCCCTATACCTAATAATATCCAACTTATTTAGTATAATAAATAATATCCAACTTATTTAGCATAATAAATAATATACGAATTATTTATAGCCCTTCACAATTGTTCCAGTACTATTTCTTCTCTCACCCATGCTAACCCACCTAGTCTTCGGACTCTTCAATACCTTAAATTTGCATAACATTTTTATACCTAAGTGACTTTGCACAAATATTTCTTTCAATATCTCCTCCTTCTATTATCACCTGTAGAAACCCTACATATATATCATGACACATCTCAAATGACAGCTCTTTCAAAATGTTTGCTCTGATCACCCAAGTAGAAATGATATTTTTGCCTCATAAAAATCCCTAGTGCACTGTACACTCTTCTACACATAAGACATATTCTTCTTATCTATGAGATCTGTCTTTGAAAGTCCTTAAGACTCAGGATGCTTTTCATCCATCTTTTTCAAATTATTATGTGCAGGATACTATGCTACACACCACATTTTCTTAAAAGTTTTAGCTTAATGAGTGAAATTAATTTTAAATGAAATGGTAAATTGTTCCAAATTATACATTAAAAAATAGCATCAGTGGTATTTCCACCAATAAAACAGCTGAGAGTGGAATAGATGCTTAAAAAGGTTACTTTCAGTGAAATTGTTAATGGACTCTGGAGAGAATTCTATTAAGGAAAAAAAAAAACACAGTAAAGAATCAGGTACTTAATTTGTCATCAATTTTTAAATTTTTGAAATCCAGGGACATCACTGATGACCTAAGCATAACATTGCTTTTCTGGTAGCTGTAGCTCATATTAAATGATTCATTTTCAAGACATTCCTAGAGTTTGATATTTTCTTTTTGAAAATATGACATTAATTCCCACACAGAAAGAGTAGTGCTGGTTATGTTTCCCTAATTCCAAATCTATGTTAATTCATTAACAAATACCTAATATATTATTAAGTTAAAAAGAACTCTACTATATACTCTAAAATTTCCTGATTCTGATAACTGTATCTTAGTTATATAATAGAATGTGATTTCATAGGAAATGTCCTTGTTTAAGGACATACTCAATGAAGTATTTAGATTAAAGGGGCATGGCATCTCCAATTTACTCACAAATAGATTGGAAGGGAGAAAGAATACATCAAATGCATTGATGACAATGCATCAACATGTAATCAAGCATGAATCTGGGAAAAAAGATGAATGGGAGTTCCTTCTACTGTTTTTGTAAGTTTAAAATTATACCTAAAAAAGAATTACACAAGTATATGTGTATACGCACACACAACCATAGATAGCCAGGAAAATTGAATCTATAATGTTAAAATTCGGCCTATTGCTATCTTTGGTGGCAGGAGTAGTATTGGGAGTAAATGGTGACAAGATGGAAGTGTTATTGGGTCTTCAAATTTTTCCTTTTTTTTTTTTATGGACACCAAGGTTGCTTCCATATCTTGGCTATTGTAAACAGTGCTGCAATTTCCTAGGGTGCATTTTCTTTTTTAATTCTTGTTTTCATTTTATCAGATAAATCCTAGAAGTGGAATCACTGGTTTATACAGTAGTTCTATTTTTAATTTTTTGAGGCATTTTTATACTGTTTTCCATGGTGACTACATTAATTTATATTCCCACCAATAGTGCAAGAGGTTTGCTTTTTCTCCACATCCTCATAAGCACTTGTTATTTGTTGTCCTTTTTATAATAGCCATTCTGATAGGTGTAAGGTGATAGCTCATTATGGTTTTGATTTCTATTTCCTCAATGATTAGTGATGTGGAGCATCTTTTCATGTGTTGGTTGGCCATCTGTATGTCTTCTTTGGAGAAATGTCCATTCAGATCCTCTGGACATTTTTTAATTGAATTGTTTGTTGTTATTTTGATGTTGAAGTATATGAGTTCTTTATATATTTTTATTATTAACCCATTATCAAATATGCCATTAGAAGAGACTGTCTTTCCTCCATTATATACTTTTGCCTCTTTTTTCATAGATTAATTGACCATATAAGCATGAACTTATTTCTAGGCTCTCTGTTCTGTTCCATTGATCACTGTCTGTTTTAGTGTCATTACCATACTGTTTTGATTACTATAGCTTTGTATTATACTTTGAAACCAGGGAGTATGGTATCTCCAACTTTGTTCTTTCTCAAGATTGCTTTGGCCTTAGGAAGTTTTAATGTAACTGTATATAACAGTATATTATTACATATAAACCATTAGATAAATAGAAAACATTTTTAGAAATGTGTCTGTTATTATGAACTCACATGATGAAGTTGAAAGAAAATACTTAGAAGTTGTGGTGTGTATGTACTTATTTTTCTGAAAATCGAAAACCCAGACAAAAAGGTTAATCTTTGGGATTAGTATGGAATATAAGGTATCTTACATTTAGAAAAGAAATCAGAATACAACATTGTAAGTTCATTTGCTTCCAAAATTTTGGATCATTACATATAGGGGATCCTCTCACTCTCTAGGGCAGCGGTTCTCAACCTGTGGGTCGCGACCCCTTTGGCAGTCAAACGACCCTTTCACAGGGGTTGCCTAAGACCATCCTACATATCAGATATTTACATTACGATTCATAACAGTAGCAACATTACAATTATGAAGTAGCAACAAAAACAATTTTATGGTTGGGTCACAACATGAGGAACTATATTTAAAGGGCCAGAAGGTTGAGAACCACTGCTCTAGGGCCTTGTATTCTTTTTCCTAAAGAGGGATCCCACATTTTATAAACTTCAACAATTCGCGCAAAGGCTGGATCTGTTCCCTTTACAAATGGTTTAGAGAAAGACAAGTACCTTATGATTTTACTCATATGTGGAAGTTAATGAACAAACTGATCTACCAAGCAAAATAGAGACAGACTCATAGAAAGCAGGCAGATAGCTCTGGGGGTTGGCGTAGGGTTGGGGTGGAGGGATTGAACAAAAAAAAAATAAAATAAGAGAGAACTCATGGACAGGGACAACAGTGTGGTGATTGTGGCGTAAGAGGGCATAGAGGGGATAAATGGTGATGGAAAAATTAAATTAAATTAAATTAAATTAAAAAAATAAAAATGGATGAGATAAAATTTAATTGGAAAACCAGGAGTGGGGCAGTCCTAAAATGAAATGAATATATGACAAAAGTCCCCAATTCACATATTCTCTTCTTCTGGTGGAAATGGAGATAGAAACCAAAAAGATGCTTTGCAACATAAAACACAATAAATGCACATTATATCTGAATCTACATTATACCTCATAGATTGATTTTCAGAGGACAAGAAACACAACTACTGCCTACCCAGTGCTTAGCAAAAAGTCTGGCACGTAGTAGCTGAACAATAAATATTTATAAAATTGATGAATTATCATTTCTCTGGCCCACCATTATCCTGAATATGGAAAACCTATAAAATGCCACTGAGCCTAGTAAATTCTTACATCTTCCTAGGACAGAAAATAAAGATTACAATGGTAGGAGGCTCAGTCCTGGCTGGTTTTTCTCAGTAGTTAGAGTGCTGGCCTATAGACTTAAGGGCTGTGAGTTCGACGCCTGGTCAAGGGCACATACGTTGGTTGCAGGTTCCCCAGTTTCCGTAGGGGTGCGTACAGGAGGCAACCAATTGATGTGTCTATCTCATGTCAATATTTCTCTCGCTCTATCCCTCCTCCCTCTGTTCTACTCGCTGTAGAAATCAATGGAAAAAAATATCCTCAGGTGAGGATTAAAAAGAAAAAACTCATGGTAGGAGGCTCTGTGATTCTCCATAAGTGACAAGCAACTCAGAGGAGCAAATCTGGAAGACTCTATGACACTCTTTTTCAAATAATTCTTATTCATAATTAACTGCTTATTAAAAAGATTCCAGGGCTTAGCTTCTTCTGAGGCTTTTATATTTCTTTTTCTACAATAAATGTGAAATTATTTACTCTTGATTTGGGCACATGTCAAAAAGCAAAGGAAGGACCTAAATGAACAGTTACATTTCAATTGTGGCCTCTATATAGTTAATAATTAGCATAATTCTCAAAGTTTTGGTCCCAAGATGCTCATGCAAGTTTACCCTTTGCCGACCTCTTACAATCCTTCTGTCAGCATTTTGAATGTTACTGATTCTATGAGTAATATTTGCAATAGAGATCAAGCAGGCCAATAATTTCAGTGTACCCTCTCACTCATGAATTTCCCTTTTTTTCTGGCTTTTTGCCATGAGTTCACAGGTCATGGCGTCTGTATCCCAAACTGCAGCAAGCAAAATCCAACCCTGAGTAAAGGAGGAAAGCAAATCCTACAGGACTATTGCTAGCTTGTTTACATTATAGGTCTAGAAGCTGATATAACAGGAAGCGTAAATAAAAAGAAGTCTAGCAATGCTTTTTTTTTTTTCTGGGGCTTATTCCTATTGCTTTTTCCATCTATTGACTTGTCGAAATTGGGGTGGATATGAAGATGCTAAGAGCTCAGGCCAACCTGGTCTACCACATTAGTGATCTGCATAAATACTTCAGATCCTTGTTATTACAGGTTATTATTGCTAATACCACAGAATGCAAAGACCCATGCTGCCTTCACTTTGGACGCACAGCAAACCACTTCCAGGGATGAAGCAAATGCAAATCCTCTTGTTGCTGATCTTCCAGAGTGTAATGGCCTGAAAATCAATGTAGGACTAGGTTTTCCTGCTTTCTCTAAGCTTTAGTCTGGGGATGATGACAGTAACGAGGGTATTTTATTATGCAGTTAGAGTAACAAAATAAAAACAAAACACAAACACCAAGATATAAAAGATGAATAAATACGATATTTGTGGCAGCCTTGCTGTTTGCTTTGGCTTTAAAAATATTTTGATATTTTTCTTGGCAGTTGCAGTCAGCATAGAGTGAAACTTTAATCACATCTTTGCACTGAAACATATTAACAAAGGTGAAATTAATAGATATATTAAGTGAGACATATTTCTATGGCATAATTAATATGCTTCAGAATTTTTAAGTAAATGTGTTTTTATTATTCCAACACATTGGACTTGGACTTGTGTCAAGATGTTCCCACTGTCAAAGGCATGAGGAGGTTAAATGGCTCTATGTAGGGTAGTAACCTCAGGAGAAAAAGAACAAAGTATAGAAAATAAGTGGCAACTGTTTTTTTTCTCAATCATTTGTATGATAAGCTTGTAATATGCTGGTTTCAATGCAGAAAGTGTAGGGGGAAAATAAATATGTGTTCAGCTCATTGCTAGACAAAGCATTAAGCATGTTTGTTGTAAAAAATTCAATATACCTTCTTTCCTCTATATCTTCTACCAAAAAAAAAAAAAAAAAAGATTTCACATAAATCAGAGACTTCAGATGTCTTTGTGATTTGAGTACAATTTCCTTTCCCTTTGTTTTTCCTTTTATTTTTGCCCGAGACTTAGAGAGTGCATAATAAAATTGTAAACCAAATCTATTTTATGGTTATATTCTAAAACATAAAGAACAGGTAATGATGACATTTCATGAATTTGAAAAACAAACTTTTATAGACAAAATATTTTACTTCCCTGGATAATAATCCACTTCTGATTTGGAACAATTAATGAGTTTGAATAAATGAAAAGTAGTTTTAACAGTATAACAAAAAGCTTTCATAAATTATCTTATTTACTTCACATACTTAATTACTATAATTTTCACAAAATCTAAATTAGAATGTAATTATTTTCTCTACAAAGGAATCACAATAGAATTTTTTTAAAATTAAAAGGGAGAACACATAAAGTTATTCCATGACCATACAGCATTATTTTTTCTTTTGGCAGAAAACATTTATATAAGAATATAAATGGTCAAACACTAAGTAACAAAAACAAAAACAATATTAACATTTAAAAACCAAACAAAATTTAAAACAGAAAGGTGGATACAAAGATCAAGCATTTTTCTTTATTTATAATTATGGTGCTTTATAATATTTATAAAGTGCTTTTATAATCAGTCATTGCCTTTTATTCTCACAGAAATTCTGTGAGCTGGGCAAAGAAGCTGTTTTTGTCTCCATTTTACCTCTATAAAAATGAGTCTCAGAAGAAATGTATTCCCTAGAATTATATAATGATTAAGGGCCAGAGATAGTATTTTCATATTTGATTTTTCCCTCTCAAGTATACTCTTGCTTTTGGGAGTGCTTATTTCATTTCACTGTTCATAACTTTTATATTTGTTTTCTTGTAGCAAAGTAGTTGTCAAACTTCATTCTGAGGGAATAGAAATGAGGATCTGGAAGCCACCAACTGCTGATGTTTGTCACTAGCTGTGTGGTATTTCAGAAAAGTGCACTCAGTATATTCATCACAGATTCACCTTAGAGTAGATGGCTATAAATCTTGGATTAATCAATAATTTATTAAATTTTTGAATTTTTAAAATGATTCAAATAAATTTGCATAAGTAGGATTAACTTAAAAGAAAATGGAATGAGAGATTTGGATAGCAGGAAAGTTTTAAAGTAGACTAGGCTAAGCTTTCTCTGATATATTGGAAAACTAACATGATATATGCTCCTTCCATGAATATAATACTGGAAATGTCACAAAAATACAAGAAAGCTGATGCATCAAATACTAAAAGATATGAGAAGCTCTTGGAATTATAAACTACAGTGACATCTGTGCGTGGTGGATGAAGAACGGAGACAAGCAGAAAATTAGGCTCTAAGGCAGTGGTTCTCAACCTTCCTAATGCCGCGACCCTTTAATACAGTTCCTCATGTTGTGGTGACCCCCAACCATAAAATTATTTTCGTTGCTAATTCATAACTGTAATTTTGCTACTGTTATGAATCGTAATGTAAATATCTGATATGCAGGATGTATTTTCATTGTTACAAATTGAACATAATTAAAGCATAGTGATTAATCACAAAAACAATATGTAATTATATATGTTTTCTGATGGTCTTAGGCGACCCCTGTGAAAGGGTTGCTCGACCCCCAAAGGGGTCGGGACCCACAGGTTTGTGACCCACAGGTTGAGAACCACTGCTCTAAGGGCACCAAAATAAGCTAAGGCAGGGATTTTTAGTTTAACCAATTTCTTTTCCTTGCATTCATTTTTTCCCCTGCTCATTCAAAAGTTAGAGTACCCATTATGTGCAGAGTATTCTTCTAAGTGATAGAATACAATAGGCTAATTAGAGTGGAAAGGAAGACAGAGGGAAATAAGAATAGAGATGAGATATTAGGACAAGAAAAAAACAATTAGGTGAAATAAATCCAGAGATATACATTACCCACCATAATAAGAATGTACTTTAACAAATGCATGACTAAGTCAATTCTTGAATGAATGAATGAATGATTGAATGTAGATCAGTAATACTTTATTCGTTACTTCCATGATATACTTCAGGATTTGTGCAATCCCCATAAGCTCCCATTACCTCACTTTTTTTATTCTTGGGAGGTGGACTCATTTCTATTTTATTGATATAATCCATGAGCATCTATGAGGAGTTCTTTCATATATCTGTGTGCAGTTCTTTCCAGTTCACATTTTTCTACATTTAGTTATTGTCCATCCTTGAATTTTTAAGAAGCCCATTATTCAGACTAACCGTCTTACCAGAACTTTAAATCTAGTCTACTTCTTTTATCTCTAGCACCATATTGTTGCCTAACAACTTCAAGCTGCTAATCTTCTGTGGCTCTTTCTTTACTAACTGCAGGTATATGTATGTCTAACATGAAAGACTGTAGTTGATATGGCTACCATTTCATATTCCTACATTCTTACATTAAAAATAGTTCCTCTTGCCTGGCCAAGGTAGCTCAGTGGACGAGCGTCAACCAATGAACCAGGAGATCACTGTTTGATTCCCCGTCAGGGCACATGCCTGGGCTGTGGGCTCTATCCCCAGTGTGGGGGCTTGCCAGAGGCAGCCAATCAATGATTCTCTCTCATCACTGATGTTTCTATTTTTTTCTCCCTCTTACTTCCTCTCTGAAATCAATAAAAATATATTTTAGAAAGTATTTCCTCTTTAACTCTCTACTCGAATAATTTAAATGCAATTGTTTGCCCTGTTGTTTTTCTTCCCAAAACTTATCATTAATTACATACTAAGAAATAAAGGATTCTAATATTTCAGTGGTCTATGCCTAGAATATCTGAAATTTGGTTTGACAGTTCATTCAAAGAGTATATTTATTTACTCATCATTTTTGGGGGTGTTGGAGGTGGACAGGACTTGGCCAAACTATCTCTCCTCTAATTATACAGTCCCATCAGCCTCCACTAGATTTGTGTCTCTTTGTGAACCTGTAAGGTTCACACTTCAGGAAGGAAGTATGATGTAATGGTTAAGAGCAAAGTTTCTAGACTCAGACAAGGTACATTCAAATCTTAGCCTTATCACTCATTTACTAGGCGAAGTTGGCTCCATTTCCTATACCAGGTGCTATGGATAGAGGACAATTCCATCTCCTAAGTTTCCCCTATTTATGTCAAAGGTATTATTATCAATCTGATTCAGAATTTAGAGTTAGACTCTCTCATTTTCTTGGTTTTCCCATATCACCCATCAAATACTTGAATTCTTCATTTCAATTATTTTTCAAATATATTCCTACTTTCATTAACTACTATAGCCCTTAAACTTAAAATGTGAAGATGAAAGTGAAGTTTGAAAAAGGTTAGTCATCCTCATTTCCTTTTGGATATACCCAATACATGTTATTATTTCATAATTCTCCTTTTGTATGTTGGTCCATTTTTTTCAGCAATTTTAATCACCCTTTCTTTTTTCACTCATTTATGAATAAAGTCAAAATTCTTTAGTCCAATATTCTAAAGCCTCCACAATTTGTCCTGACCATTAACTTCTAATTATGTCTTCAAATATTCTAAAACAATCACATTCCTTTGTCTAATTTATACATTCTATAAACCTCTGAATGTGTTTTCTATAATTCCATCACCATAAATTAGCAACTGTTTTTTTTAAAAAAATCATCTGTAATGCATTCCTTCCCCTTCCTCAAAAAATTAACTCTAAGATCACATTCAAGCTTCACTTCCTCTATTAACCTTTCTTTCATCACCATAGCTTGCAATGGCATCTCCCTCCTAGAAGATTCCCAGGACATATTACATAGTACTTTTCTGCAAGTAATATTTTTGTATCTGTTTCTTACATTTATACCTGGATACTAAATTATCTAAAGGTAAAGGCTCTCTATGATACCTTTCTGGTTACATAGAACACTTGATAAAACACTGTGCACATATCAATTTTAAAAATTTGGAGGTTTGTTTTCCAGCTTCAAAATGAGTGACTGTTGTTGATATATTTTCTTTAATTTTATTTGTGAACTTTCATTTACAAATATTTGTTAAAAGTGTTTTTAGGCTCTCTTTATAACTTTGATTCATTCTATGAAAAAACAAACAGTAGAAAGGTATAGCTACATTGTTACAATGAGAAGCAAAAGGAGAGGGGCTCATCTTCCAGGCCTTGTCCTTTACCATACACCCCTTCCTCCCTCCCTCCTTTTACCATGGCAGGAGAGGACCAAAGAGCAAGAAAATATGTTTAACAGAAAGCAAGAGGCATATCCATGTCTTGCTGTCAATGCCAGTATACAAGTACTCAAGACTCTTTAATCCATGGTAGGAAAAAAAAATTAATGATCTTAAGAATGCTTTCAAAATCTGTTCCAAGTGGTACCTGACCTGGCACCACTGGACCACTGGCCCCATTGCTTTTGACAGCCATTACCTAATGTCCCCAGATGCATGGATCTGCCACCATGACCTGGTGCACTTAACCTAGTACCATCAGAAGATCAGACCCAACACAGCAAAACAGTATGACCCATCACCCTCAGGTACATGGACCTGCCCCCATTACTCAGTGCCCCAGAATACTGGACTGTTAAAATGAGGAGACAAAGAAACAACCCTCAAATGAAAAAAAGGAGGAATATCTAGAAAAGGAACTAAATGAAATAGAGGCAAGCAATTTGTCAGATAAAGAATTCAAAGTTGGTTATAAGTGTGCTCAAACAACATAGTGAGAACTACTAGCAACTTAATTAGAACTGTAAGAAACTGCATGAGAACTACACTTGCATGGAAAAAGAGGTAGAAACCATGAATAAAAATCAATCAGAAAAGAAGAATGACATGTTTGAAATAAAGAATACCTTAGAAGGAATCAACAGTAGACTAGAAGAGGCCCCAATCAGCAAATTAGAAGACAAGGTTGAAAAAATTACCCATTAGAAGAGCAATTGGAAAAAAAATAAGCAAGAGGAGAGGTTAAGGGAGCTTTGGGACAACATGGAACATAACAACATCTGCATCATGAGGATCAGAAGGAGAAGAATCTGAGCAAAGGCTAGAGAACATGTTTGGAAAAAAAATGACAGAAAAGTTCCCTGAACTGGTGAAGGAAAAAGTGAACAAGTCCAGGAAACATAGAGAGTCCTAATCAAGATGAACCCCAAAAGACCCACACCAAGACACATCATAATTAAAATGGCAAATGTTAACGACAAAGAATGTTAAAGGCTATAAGAGAGAGGCAGGAAGTTACCTACAAGGGAGCTCCCATTAGACTGTGAACTGATATTTCAACAGAAACACATCAGGCCAGAAGGGAATCGAATGAAGTATAAAAAGTGATGCAAAGCAAGGGACTGAATCCAAGACTACTCTACCCAGCAAGGCTAACATTCAAAATTGAAGGTTAAAAGAACTTTTATGAATATATATGCATAACCCATGGACACAGACAACAGTGTGGTGAAGGCCTGGGGCATGGAGCAGGGTGGGCTAGAAAAGGGTCAAAGGAGAAAAAAAGATCCACCTCAGAACAAAAGACTTACACAGAATGAAAGTGAAGGAAGCGGGGAAAAATTCCCTGCAAATGGAAATTAAAAAAGCTGGGATAGCAATACTTATATCGAACAAAATAAACTTTAAAATGAAGGCCATAACAAGCGACAATGAAGGTCACTTCATATCAGTAAAGGGATCAATACAACAAGAGGATAGAACCCTGGTAAACATATCTGCACCCAACATAGGAGCACCCAAATCTATACTAATAAAAGAGTAATATGATAATTAGACCGGGAGACCTTCCAGACGTCCTTCCAGACAAAGCCGAGGGCTTGGCTGGCCTGCAAACCGCCCCCAAATGGCCCTCAGCCACTCGCCCAGGCTGGCCACGCCCCCCAGCTGGGACTCCCAACCTGAAGGGGGATGTAGGTAGCCTGCAAATGGCCCTCAGCCCCACACCGAGGCTGGCCATGCCCTCCAGCAGGGACCCCCACCCCAATGGGGGTGAGACCGGCCTGCAAACTGTCCCAGCACCTCTCCCAGGCTGTCACCACCACCAATAGGGATCCCCACCTTGATGGAGGCATGGCCGGCCTGCAAACTACCCCAGGTCCCTCTCCCAGGCTGGCCCCACCCCCCAAGAGGACCACTACCCTGATCCAGAACCCCCTTCAGGGCAAACTAGCCGGCCCTCACCCCTGCACCAGGCCTCTATCTATTCTAATAAAAAGGTAATATGCTAATTAAACCAGGAGACCTTTCAGGAGACCTTCCGGACAAAGCCAAGGTGGCAGAGCCAAGGCAGAGGCAGTTAGGGGCAATCAGGCCTGTGGGTGGGGGCGGGGGGGCAGATGGGAGAGAGCAGGCCGGCAGGCAGGTGAGCGGTTAGGAGCCAGCGGTCCCAGATTGTGAGAGGGATGTCCCAGATTGGAGAGGATGCAGGCCAGGCTGAGGGACACCCCCCATGCACAAATTTCATGCACCAGGCCACTAGTATATATATAAAAACAAAGCTTCTGGAGGACTTTAAGGGAGAGATTGGAAGCAATATAATCATAGTAGGGAACTTTAACACACATCTGACATCACTGGAAAGATCTTCTAGACAAAAAATAAGGAAACAGTGACCCTAAATGACACACTAGATCAAATGGATTTAATTGACATTTACAGAACATTTTACCTCAAAGCTGAAGAATATACATTTTTCTCAAGTGCACATGGGACATTCTCAAGGACTGCATATTAGGACACAAACTAAGTATCTACAAGTTCAAGAAAATTGAAATCATATCAAGCATCTTCTCAGATCACAAGGGCATACAACTAGAAATCAACTATAATAAAAACACCCTAAAGCATTCAAACAATGGAGGCTAAATAGCATGTTATTAAGCAGTGAATGGCTTACCAATGAGATTGAGAAATAAATAAAAAAGTTCTGGGAATAAAAAGTAAATGAACACACAACAATGTAAATAAAATCTTTGGGACACAGCAAAAGCAGTCCTGAGAGGGACGTTCATAGGCACTACAGGCCTACCTCAAGAAACAAGAAAAATTTATAATAAGCTATCTAACTCTACAACTTAAAGAATTAGAAAGAGAACAATAAGAAATGACCAGAGTAAGTATAAGGAAGAAAATTAAAAAGATCAGAGTGGAAATAAATGACAAAAAGACTAAAAAAGAATACACAAGATCAATGAGGCCAAGAGCTGGTTCTTTGAAAAAGTAAACATGGCCCTAGTTGGTTTGGCTCAGCGGATAGAGCGCCGGCCTGCGGACTCAAGGGTCCCAGGTTCGATTCCAGTCAAGGGCATGTACCTGGGTTGCGGGCGCATCCCCAGTAGGGGGCGTGCAAGAGGCAGCTGATCCATGTTTCTCTCACATCGATGTTTCTAACTCTCTATCCCTCTCCCTTCCTCTCTGTAAAAAAAATCAATAAAATATATCCTAAAAAAAGAAAAAAAAAAGTAAACATGGTTGATAATCCTTTACCCAGGCTCATCAAGGCACAAAGAGAAGGAACCCAAATAAATAAAATCAGCAACAAAGGAAGTGGAATATCAACTGAAACCACAGAAATCCAAAGGAGTGTAGGAAAACATAATGAACAAATATATGCCAAGAAGCTGGACAAGCTGGATGAAATGGACACATTTTTAGAAAAATACAACCTTCCAAAAACATATGATGAAATTCAGCAGTAATAAAAAAAGAAAACTATCAAACAAAAGCCCTGGGCTGGATGCCTCCAGGGGTGTTTTAAAAAATATTCAGAGAAGAACTAACACCTACCCTTCTCAAAATATCACATAAATTCCAAGAAGAAGGAACATTTCCAAGCTCTTTTAATGAGGCCATCATTATCCTAATTCCAAAACCAGATTAAGACACTACAAAAAAATAGAATTACTGGCCAATATCCCTGATGAACACAGATGATAAAATCCTGAAAAAAACATTAGCAAATCAGATCCAACAGTACATTAAAAAGATCATATACCATAACCAAGTGGAATTTATTCCAGGAATGCAAGGCTGGTACAATATTTACAAAGCAAAAAATGTGATACATCACATAAACAAACTGAAAGACAAAAATTACATGATCATATCAATAGATGCAGAAAAAGCATTCAACAAAATCCAACACCCATTTTTGATGAAAACTCCCAGCAAAGTTGGGAATAGAGGGATTATACTTCAATATAATGAAGGGCATATATGACAAACTTACAACCAATATGATACTCAATGGGCAAAACCTAAAACCATTTCATCTAAAAGCAGGAACAAGACAGGTTTGTCTACTTTCACCACTTTTAATCCACATAGTACTAGAAGTCCTAGCCACAGAGATCATACAAGAAGAAAAAAATAAATGCATCCAAATTGGATAGGAGGATATAAAATTGTCAATACTTGCAGATGATATGATATTATACATGGAACACCCAAATGACTCCACCAAAAATCTACTAGATTTAATAAATGAATTTGGCAGTGTAGCAGGATACAAATTTAACACCTAGAAATCTTTGACATTTTTGTACACCAGTAATGAACTCTCAGAAAGAGAAACTAGAAAAAATAAATTTCATTTACCATTGCAACAAAAAACATTAAGATTCTTATTACTAAACTTAACTAAAGAGGTAAAAGACCTATGCTCAGGAATCTACAGAATGTTGAAAAAAGAGATAGAAGAAGATATAAACAAGTGGAAGAATATCCATGTTCATGGACTGGAAGAATTAACATCATCAAAATGTTCATAGTACCCAAAGCAATCTATAAATTTAATGCAATCCCTATTAAAATACCAATGGCCTATTTCACAAATCTAGAACAAATACTCCAAATATTTATATGGAATCAAAAAAGATCCTGAATAGCTGCAGCTTGAGAAAGAAGAACAAAGTTGGAGGGATCACAAAACCAGATATCAAGCTATACTACAAAGTCACTGTACTCAAAACAGTCTGGTACTGGCACAAGAACAAGCATATAGATCAATGGAACAGAACAGAGAACCAGAAATTAACCCTACCCATTATATTCATTTAATATTTGACAAAGGAAGCAATGGAGGAAAGACAGTCTTCTATAAATGATGTTGGGACAATTGGACAGGTACATGCAAAAAATGAAACTAGACCACCAACTCACACCATACGCAAGAATAAACTCAAAGTGGATAAAAGACAAAATGTAAGTCATAATACCATAAAAATCCAGAAGGAAAAATAGGAAACAAAATACCAGACATTTCACAAATCAGAAGATTCAATGATACAATGCCTTGGCCAAGAGAAACAAAGGAAAAAATAAACAAACTGGACTACATCAAACTAAAATGCTTCTGCACAGAAAAATAAATCAGTGTCAAAATGAAAAGGGAACCCACTGTATGAGAGGACATATTTGCCAATGATATATCTAATAAGGGATTGATTTCCAAAATATATAAAGTATTTATATAATTCAACTAAAGGAAGACAAACAAATTTTTTTAAAAATGGGCAGAGGACCTAAGTAGACCTTTTGCCAAAAAGGACACACAGAAGGCCTTGAGATGTATGAAAATATGCTCAGCCATTAGTCATCAGAGAGTTGCAAATGACAATGAGGTACAACCTCACACCTGCCAGAATGGCTACCATCAATACTAGTAAATCAACAAACAAGTGCTGGCGAGGATGTGGAGAAAAGGGAACCCTAGTACTAGTACACTGCTGGTAGGAATGCAGACTGGTATAGCCACTATGGAAAACAGTATGGAGTTTCCTCATACATTTAAAAATGGAATTGCCATTTAACTCAATGATCCCACTGAGTAATATAACCTAAGAAGCCTAAAACACCAATCAGAAAGTATATATGCACCCCTATGTTCGTAGCAGCATTATTTACAAAGCTAACATCTGGAAATAGCCCTAATGCTTATAAGTAGACTAGTGGCCCAGTGCATGAATTTGTGCACATTGAAAGGAGATTAATTAGAAGAAATATTTTAATATCGCTGTTTGCCCTTTCTCTATAATAGAAGTGTCAACTAAATTCATGATCGACAATGACAGATCGAAACACACGTGCAATTGGCACCAGCGAGAGCTTTATATGTATCATGCATGTGCGAGTCAACTTCCCCTTTTATATATATATAGAATAAACTTGCTTAATTAGACCTGCTTTCTGATTTAGCTAAACTTTTTCCAGCCCAGTGAAGCACCCCAACTTTCCTTTCAGGTAATTTCTTTGCAGCAGTAAATATCAACACAAAGCAGATTATTATAGTAGATCACACAGGGAGAATAAAGGGTAAAATATTTAACTTAGTAGTGTTTGACTTTATTCTGTGCAGTGAGAAAACCTGAAGTCATTTTCAAGGTCCATCATTACTTCTTTTCAGCCGGGTCAAGCTTCTAAGCTTTCTAAATATCAGTTTTATGGCCAATGAAAAGAAAATAGGATTGCACTGATCCTCCTATCTACCTACTCCAGGACTTCTGTGAGGATCAAATGAGATGAGGCACAGGAAAATGCTTCACAGACATTTGGTTAAAGTGTGAAATGTTTGCACCTGGCTATAAAGCAAGTCATGTTCCTGGGCTGAAGAAACTGCAAAGAGGCTAATTGCTAGGGAGAGGAAGCCGGGTGTTGCTATGTGATGTCATTTCCTAGATGGTCAGACACTTAGCATATTAGTCTTTTATATATATAGATGAGTGGGTAAAAAAGTATTAGTATATTTATACAATGGGATACTACGCTGCTGCAAAAAAGAAGTATCTCTTTCCCTTTGAGACAATATGGAGGACCCTAGAGAATATTATGCTAAGTGAAATAAGCCATCAGAGGAAGACAAATATCACATGATCTCACTTATATGTGGAATCCAATGAACAAAATAAACTGACAAACAATATATAGTAGATCCAGAGACATGGAAGCATGCAACAGACTGATGATTCTCAGAGGGAATAGGGGTGGGGGAGGGGTGGGCAGGAATGGTTAACCAAATAACTTATATGCATATATACATAACCTATGGACACCTACAATAGTGTGGTGAATACTGAAGGGTGGGAGTAGGGTGAAAAGAGTCAATGGAGGAAAAATGGGGATATCTAAATAACTTTCAACAATTAAGATGATTTTTTAAAAAAATATATCTGTTCCAATATCTCCCCAAGTCTTCCCCCTGGTAGACTGCTGTGCACAACCTTAAGCCAAGACAATGGCTAACTGAGGGGAAGCTGGAAAGTAGGCTGTAGTGTCTTCTTGAATGTATGCAGGCCCTTCATCATGCAAGGTGGCAATAAAGTTGGGAAGAGAATGAAGAGAGAATGCAGATATAAGGCTGCTTTTCTCAATCCCCCATTGTAGCATGGAACTCTAAGTGTTCCAAGAATTTAGTATTTCAAATTGGCTGTCCAAGTTGTTATTGTCATTTGTCAATGTCAGATGATAGACCATGCTTGATCTCATAATTTTTAAATTTGATTTATGTCTTTTATTTATTCATTTTTTTATTTAAATTTTTTGTTGTTTAAAGTATTATATGAGTCTCCTTTCCTCCCCCATTGACCTCTCCCCAGCCACTCCCATCCCCCAGCACATGCCCTCACCCCTACTGTCTGTGTCTATTGGTTACACTCATATCTGGTATGTGATTTATGGGCCTAATTTAATACTACTTTCTTAGGTCCCACAACTGCTAGGGGCAGGCCTGGCTAGCTAACATTTTCTTTTCTTCAGTAGAGTGAAGTATAATATTTTTTAATTGATTAACTTAAAAAAGGTATTTTCCTTCTGCTAGTGAAAAAACAGATTCAAGTTTGAAAGCAATTGGGTTTTTCATAGTATTTGATCCTTGTGACACATCAAGAATTACTTAGGAACAGGTAGACATGAGCTTAGAACTATTTATAAATATATTCTTTTACCTTAACTCCCAAATTAAAGAAAAATAGAAAGAAAAAATAGGAAAAGCATTTGCATCATACAATATTTATACTTTAGCTATTTCTGAGAAAAATAAAATAATATAAATCAGAAGCCTTATAATTTATGCTATGAAAGTATAGCTCCAAACCATATACCACTCAGTAATACCTTCTGTTCTCCAAATATTCACGTATCATTGCTCTCATTGAAAAAAATTTGAGCATTTCTAGAAAAGTGAGAAATGACCAAGTCATTACATTTTGTTCTTGAAAGTAGGAGTTATATATAGTGAAATATAAATGATTAGAAAGCAATACCTTTTGTATTTTTTAATCTTTTTTACCATTTCTCACTTATGAAATTCACCCTATATTTAATATGTCTTAAACATTTGTACGTTAAAAATGCAGCACCTCCTTAGAGACATTGTGATTGGATTTAGATTTTTAGTCATAGAAGAATGTAGAGAGAAGAATGAAACAAGAATTAGGTACTGGTTCTGAGTATTAATGGTCTGCTTTTCATGTAGCACACAAAGTGCTATGCAAGTAGCTCACCACCAAGTGAAAATTATATACATGAAAATCCTCACATTGACTTGGAAAATTTCCCACTCCTGCTGAAATCTTTTCTTACTGGCATATCATAAAATAATACTATCCATTTATCTCAGCATCCATTTAGTTTATTTTCATTACCATGCATGTATATTACAATGGAAACTTTTCACAATGCTATATTTTCATTTTCTACCTTTTTTCAATTTCCCATCTTACTTTTTATTTAATTTTGGCATTTTCCCAAGCTATCTAATACCCCAGCCATTCAGCATGTTTATTCCCCACCCTTGCACAGTACTGTCAAAATCTGTGAATTGTCAGAAAACCAATAAGAAATTTTATATATCTATCTATATCTATCTATCTATCTATCTATCTATCTATCTATCTATATATATATATAAAGAGAGAGAGAGAGAGAGAGAGAGAGAGAGAGAGAGAGAGAGAGAACTTTTTTAATATACAGGGTGCATACATATATTAATACTTTAAATATTTATAAATAGTACTTCTGGATATTTATGCATATTATTCATAAATTAAAATTATAAAATAACAATAAAGTTAAACACATAGTGATTCATAAAATTTTGTAAGACAGAGTTAAAAATGGACTATTTTAGTCCACAAAAAAATCAATGAAACAAAATATATAAATAATCTAAATTGTATACAGTCCTATATTCTGCCTTCTGTAATATATTTAAAGAAATAATGTATATTAAAATCAATAATTTGAAACTAAAAATCATTAGGTTATGAAACTCATGGTCAAAAAATTTAAGGATCAAAAACAATCTATAGTGACATTAAAATTACTGTTTTTTATTTAATATAATATTTTGAGCAATAATTTAAATAAATAACTACAGTTTATTCAATGATTATATAAACAATGAAAACTTGTAGAAGTGTAAAGCACTTTTTAAGGTGTTTTAGGAAAAGGTGTAAAAAAAGTACATAGATCAGTAAGATTAAATTAAATTAAATTAGTGCTTATGGAAAAAAAAAGATCCATAAGAGAATTCCAGCATACCCATTGAAAAATTTATATCATCAGTATAGAAATGTATGATTTAGCTCATATCATTTGGGAAAGAAAAAAGGTTTACTTGTAGACTTCTGCTTATTGCGGTATTTCTGCTCAAGTAGCATACTTGCAATCATTTGACTGTAAATTATCTGATCTGTCTTTGCAATATGTTCATATCCATATTGCAGTTTAATGGTATGCCGATATTAAAAATTTAAAAGACATATGGTCATGCATTTGTGTGTGTGTGTGTGTGTGTGTGTGTGTGTGTGTATGGATGAGACCAAACACTGCAAGTTAGTTAATATGTTTTCTATGGTGAAGTGTCAAAATCACAAGATTTGTATAAGAATTGCCAAGCAATCAGGACCGTTGCTGGGCACTGGCAGTGGGTGCAAGCGGAGTCTTTGGCACCAGCTGCAGCCATGAGCGGGGCCCTCACCGGCAGTGGGTGCGAGTGGTAGCTGCAGGCCCTGATTGCCCCACAGGAGCAGGGTAGGTGGAGAAGCCCTGAGGAGCGATCAGAGCCAGCAGTCGCTGCTCACACCAACTGCCGGCACCAAGCGATGGGGGCCGGCGCTGGGTGGTGACAGCAGGTGCGAACAGCAGCTCCAGGGCAGGCAGCAGGTGCAAGGCCAGGTGGGACCACAGCATGTGGGAGCAAAGAATTTTCAGTAACCACCAGAGGCTCACCCAGATGACAGCGACTGGCGCCCTGCCTTGGTCTGGTGCCCCCACTCACCTGCTCCATCATCCCACTGCAGCTGATGCCTGACATTCCATGCTCTATAGCCTGCTGCCAACGCCTGCCATGTTCCGCATGCGCCCCCTTGTGGTCAGCATACGTCATAGTAACCGGTTGTTCGGTTATTTTGCCGTTTGGTCTATTTGCATATTCGGGTTTAATATATATATAGATTAGCGGTCTGGTGCATAAATTAGAGGTAGGGTCCTTTGGCCTGGCCTGCACCCTCTCGCAATCTGGGACCTCTGGGGGGATGTCGGAGAGCCGGAGAAGGATGCGGGAGGTTGGTCAGCTGGGGAGGAACCATGGGAGGACTCCAGCATGTCTGGCCCATCTCACTCAGTCCCAATCAGCCGGACCCCAGCAGCAAGCTAACCTACCAGTGGGAGCGTCTGCCCCCTGGTGGTCAGTGCACATCATAGCGAACAGTTGAGTGGCCTTAGCATATAATTAGCATATATGCTTTGATTGGTTGAACAGATGACTGGACACTGTTGCATATTAGGCTTTTATTATATAGGATTATTGACTATATTTCCTATGCTGTACTTTACATCCCTATGATTATTCTATAACTACCAATTTATACTTCTTAATCCCTTCACCTTTTTCACCCATCCTCCCAATCCCCCTTCCATCTGGCAACCAACAAAAAAATGATTCTGTTTCTGTTCTGCTTGTTCATTTTGCTTGTAGATTCAATTGTTGATATATATTAATTGTGATTTTATTGTTCATATTTTTATCTTTTTTTTAAAGAAGTTCCTTTAACATTTCTATAATACTGGTTAGGTGGTGATGAATTCCTTTAGCTTTTTTTGTCTATCCAGGAAGCTCTTTATCTGTTCTTCAATTCTAAATGAAAGCTGTGCAGGTTAGAGTTATCTTGGTTGCTGGTCTTTGCTTTTCAACACTTTGAACATTTCTAGCCAATCCCTTTAGGCCTTCAAAGTTTCTGTTGAGAAATTAACTGACAATCTCTGGGAACTCCATTATAGGTCACTAACTGTTTTCTCTTGCTGCTTTTAAGGTTCTCCCTTTGCCCTAGCTGGTTTGGCTCAGTGGATAGATCGTGGGCCTGTGGACTGAAGGGTCCCAGGTTTGATTCCGGCCAAGAGCCCATGCCTGGGGGTCGTGCAGGAGGCAGCCAATCAATGATTTTCTCTCATCATTGATGTTTCTAACTCTCTATCCCTCTCCCTTCCTCTCTAAAATCAATAAAAATATATTTAAAAAAAAAGATTTTCCCTTTGTCTTTAATCTTTGACATTTTAATATGATGTGTGTTGGTGTGGGCCTCTTCAGGTTCATTTGATTTGAGACTCTGCACTTCCTGGACTTGTATATCTGTTTCCTTCACCAAGTTAGGGAAACTTTCTGTCATTATTTTTTCAAATAGCTTTTATATTTCTTGCTCTGTCTCTTCTTCTTCTAGCCCCCCCATGATGTGAATTTTGGTATTCATGAAGTTGTCCTAGAGCAGTGGTTCTCAATCTTCCTAATGCCACGACCCTTTAATACAGTTCCTCATGTTGTGGTGACCCCCAACCATAAAATTATTTTCGTTGCTACTTCATAACTGTAATTTTGCTACTGTTATGAATCATAATGTAATTATCTGATATGCAGGATGTATTTTCATTGTTACAAATTGAACCTAATTAAAGCATAGTGATTAATCACAAAAACAATATGTAATTATATATGTGTTTTCTGATGGTCTTAGGTGACCCCTGTGAAATGGTCGTTTGACCCCCAAAGAGGTTGCGACCTACAGGTTGAGAACTGCTTCTTACACTATTCTCATTTTCTTGGATTCTTTTTTCTTTTTGCTGTTCAAACTGGGTGTTTTTGCTTCTTTGTATTCCAAATTGCTGATTTTATTCTACTGTTGATTCCATTTAAATTTATTCCTTATTTCAGTTATTATATCCTTCATTTCTGACTATTTCTTTTTTATGCTGTTGAGGTTCTCACTAAGTTCACATAGCATTTTTGTAACCAGTGTTTTGAACTCTCCATCTAGTATAATGACTTTCTCCATTTTTGTTTAGTTCATTTCTGGAGTTTTGTTAAGTTCTTTCATTTGCAATGTGTTTCTTTGTCTTATATTGGCAGCCTCTCTGTTTGTTTCTATGTATTAGGTAGAACTGCTGTATCTCCAGGTCTTGGTAGAGTGGCCTATTGTAGTATGTGTTCTGTAGGACCCAATGCACAGCCTCCTTGATAACCCAAGCTGGGCATTCTAATTGTGTAACCCCCCTCATGTGGGCTGTGTACACCCTCTTCTTATAATTGAGCCTTGATTGCTATTGACACATCAATGGGAAGGTTTTACCCCCAGGCCAATCCACATGAGGACTGGCTGCCACCATCAACTACTGTGCAGGATCAACTGTGCAGGGTCTACCCCACAAAGCAAGACTTATTTCAGCAAGATTCTTGAGCCTGCTGAGTCTTCCCTTTGATTGTGTCACTGTAGAGGTAGTTGGATTGTGTTTTCATGTGTTTGGAAGCTGTCCACTGGATGTACTGGCTCTGGGGCCTCCTGGGAAGTGAAGACTGCCCAACTCTGCAGGGCAAAGATAATTGTATAGCTTTTATATCTGTGATCTGTAAATTCCAGTAATTTTCTATGAATATTTAAAAGTCCAATCATTTCAGAATTTAGTTAAGGATAAACATTACAAACAGGATCCCATGATTTCTTGAAAGAGACATGCAATTCATGAAAATATTTTATTTAAAAAATATTCCATTGGAACTGAAAAATAGATGAAACTATTTAAAACAAATTTGCCACTGCTCTGAATAATTCTACATATAAAATAAGGGCCATTTTATAAATAATTCCACATTCTTGAAGTGGCAGATAATGTGGTAACATACCAAATACATATTACCTATTGAGCATTTGCTAAAATTAATAATCTCTATTATGGGTGAACATACTTCTTGGCCCTTTCATTAAAGAGACATAGGATGATAGGTATCTCCCCATGAGAAGAACAACAGAAATGAATCCATTTAGACTTGAAACAATTTTGTACCTATAATGTGTACAATCTTTTTTACTTATTTTTTTTTTTTTAATTAAATCTTTATTGTTCAGATTATTACATTTGTTCCTCTTTTTTCCCCCCATAACTCCCCTCCTCCCAGTTCCCGCCCCACCCTCCGCCCTCACTCCCCACCCACTGTCCTCATCCATAGGTGCACGATTTTTGTCCAGTCTCTTCCCGCATCTCCGACACCCCTTTCCCCCCCAAGAATAGTCAGTCCATTCCCTTTCTATGTCCCTCATTCTATTATAATCACCAGTTCATTCTGTTCATCGGATTATTTATTCACTTGATTCTTAGATTCACTTGTTGATAAATGCATATTTGTTGTTCATAATTTGTATCTTTACCTTTTTCTTCCTCTTCCTCTTCTTAAAGGATACCTTTCAGCATTTCATATAATCCTGATTTGGTGGTGATGAACTCCTTTAGCTTTTCCTTATCTGTGAAGCTCTTTATCTGACCTTCAATTCTGAATGATAGCTTTGCTGGATAAAGTAATCTTGGTTGTAGGTTCTTGGTATTCATCACTTTGAATATTTCTTGCCACTCCCTTCTGGCCTGCAAAGTTTCTGTTGAGAAATCAGCTGACAGTCGTATGGGTATTCCCTTGTAGGTAACTGAGTTTCTTTCTCTTGCTGTTTTTAAGATTCTCTCTTTATCTTTTGCTCTTGGCATTTTAATTATGATGTGTCTTGGTGTGGTCCTCTTTGGATTCCTTTTGTTTGGGGTTCTCCGCGCTTCTTGGACCTGTAAGTCCATTTCTTTCACCAGGTGAGGGAAGTTTTCTGTCATTATTTCTTCAAATAGGTTTTTAATATCTTGCTCTCTCTCATCTTCTGGCACCCCTATAATTCTGATGTTGGTACGCCTGAAGCTGTCCCAGAGGCTCCTTACACTATCCTCGCATTTTTGGATTCTTTTTTCATTTTGCTTTTCCGGTTGGGTGTTTTTTGCTTCCTCGCATTTCAAATCATTGACTTGATTCTTGCGCTCCTCTGTTCTGCTGTCGGGAGTCTGTATAATATTCTTTATTTCAGTCAGTGTATGCTTAATTTCTAGTTGATTCCCCAATATAACATCGAGGGTCTCATTAGTTTTCTTGTAGATCTCATTAAGTTTATCGGCGGCTTCTAAACAGTTCTTGAGAGACCTTAAAAGTGTGGTTCTGAACTCTAGATCTTCCATTGACAATTTTGTCCTGTTTCTTTGTCTCCGCATTTTGTTATGCTTCCTTGGTGCACCCCCTAGTGGTCTTTGTGCGCAGTCTTATAGTTAAATCTTGTAGCTAATTCCAGGGAGGGTTTGACCTCCAGGCCAAGTGGCTATGAGAATCAGCTGTGTCAGCAGTGAGAGAACTTCTGTCCTCTAGGGAGGTGCTAATCTAGCCTTTGCCTGAGGCTATCCGGCAAATGCCTTTGTGCAGGGCTTGGGCGGAGCGGGTCGCACAGTATCAATAGGGTGGGCCGGAGAGAGCAGTGATGGCGGCTCTCAGTCCTGTCCCCAGGGGCTCTGCCTCTCTGAGTCCCAGCACCCGCTGCAAACCTCGGAGAGAAAGCTGCACTCGCTCTGACCGAAGCCAGGCAGTCCCTCTTCTCCCGTTTGAGCCTGGGTCCCTAAAGACTCGCCCGGATCTGGAGCTCAGAGTCTGCGACTCCCTCCCGATTGAAAACGCCAACCGCGCCCTCCGCCGCCAGCCCGCTCCGCGCGCGCACTCCGCACCTCAGAATTTGACTTCAGCACTGCGCCTCCTCTGAGTGTCCGTATGCGTTTCTCTTTCCTCCTAGTTGTAGGACTTCCATTCAGCCAGCGTTCCAGTGGTTTTGGGTGATGTCCGTTCTGTCTTTTAGTTTCACTTTTGAAGTAGTTGTTCAAAGCAGCAAACTCCGGCGTTAACCTATGCCGCCATCTTGGTTCTCCCTTTTTTACTTATTATGTTCATAAAGTAGATCACTCAGCAAAAGAGCATTCTGTACTAAAAGCAATGTAAAAAGTTTATGGCAGAGTTGCAGTTAAAATATATCTCACTGAAATATCAAGCTTTTAAAGTTTGATGTTTTTCTTTTTCACATTTTCCACACTTCATTTTTTCCCATCTCCATTTCCCCCTGTCATTAATGATTATCAATGATAGTCTTAATATGTGAATAGTTTAGGATGAAGTGAATATTATTCATTGTCAGAGTACTTACTCCCACCATGACAATTGTGGGAGCAAGTTCCTCCTTGATCCTGCTCAACTATGCCAACTGTGGGGTGCACAGGTCCTCAGATGCTGGGTATTAGGTGGAGAAGATATGAGACAGCGGTTCTCAACCTGTGGGTCGCGAACAATGAAAATACCTCCTGCATATCAGATATTTACATTACAATTCATAACAGTAGAAAAATTAGTTATGAAGTAGCAATGAAAATAATTTTATGGTTGGGGGTCACAACATGAGGAACTGTATTAAAAGGTTGCAGCATTAGGAAGGTTGAGAACCACTGAGAGAAGTTATATGCATATAGGAAAGGCTTTATTGTAGACCAAGTAGCCATTGCTAACAAGGAGCTATTAAACAAAACAGTTCTTCAAAGTAGACTCACAAAATAGCACCACACCGGCTGGTCAACAGCACATCTTTATACTAACTTAGCCAAAAGAGGGTGCTTGCCAAATAGTGACATCAGTATCTGGGTTTTATAAAGGTACGCCTGCGCAGTGCACACACTAAGATTTCTTGCTTTTGCACCTGTGTATGGCAACTTGGCCTTGGACATCTGGCACACTTTGATTACGGTTCCCATACTCATTTTCTAGAAATAAGGATAATTTTATAAATTAAGGACTCAGATTACTTGGTATCATGAATGTAGAACTTTTCAGAGATAACTGGTTTCTAAAATATCTAATATAAACACTGTTATTCTCCATGCTCTTTCAGGCTTGGACTTATTCAATTGCAAAGTTCATCTCTTTCATGGATGCTTTCACTCATTTATGTAAACACAATCTCTTATTTTTCTCTTCTTTTTAAAATATATTTTTATTGAAGAGAAAAAGGGAGAGAAAGGGATAGAAACATCAATGATGAGAGAGAATCATTTGTTGGCTGCTTCTTGCACACCTCCTACTGGAGATCAAGCCCACAACCCAGGCATATGCCCTGACTGGGAATTGAACTGTAACCTCCTGGTTCATAGGTTGACTTTCAACCACTGATCCACCACAGCCAGGCACAATCTCTTATTTTTCTATTATTTTTCCCTCCATATGAAGCTATTAGTATGTTAATCATATTTCTATTAAGGTTTTCATTAACTGTCAATTTTGAAAGAATTTTAGATTTACAGAAAGTTATAACATTGTACAGAGAGTTCCCTTATATCCCTTTTACCCAGTTCCCTCATTGGTTACATTTTTAGTAACTGTAGTACAATATAAAAACCAAGAAATTAACATTTATTAAATGTGTATTTATAGCTCTACGTCTTTTACCAAATGCAAGTTCCTGTAACCACTACACCACTATCAAAATACTGAACACTTCTAGTGAAGTGTAAAATCCTAGTTTCCTCAAACTCTATTTACCCACATTGCTTATAATTTTTTAAAAAATTTGTCTTTAGATACATTGACATCCACATTAATGCTATATTTTCTGTTTTAAGTCAAACATACTTGAAAAAAAGTCAAGGAAAGAGGAAAAATCTATTGCATTTGCCAATATATTTGCTCTTTTGTTGTTAATTCTTCCTTCCTGGTGATTTAAGACAACTTTTATTATTTTATTTATGTTTCAAGAACTTTCTTTGATCATTATTTTGGGTAGAACAGTTTTGCCTAATATGGAATTGACAGTTCTTGCTTCTCAACACCTGAAAAATATGTCCCTTACTTCTTGACTTCATGGTTTTTGATGAGATAGCCATTGTCATTCAAAGTGTTTTTCCTCTGTAAGTAAAGTGTTGTTTTACTCTCACTGCTTTCAAGAGTCGTTTTTTGTTTTTTTAATCGTCTTTATTTTCTGAAAATGGATGTTTATTGTCTGTTTTGGTGTGAATGTCTGTGGGTTTATATTTTCGGTATTTGCTCAATTTTTGAATCTTGGCTTGTCTTTTGCCAAACTTGGAAATTTTGTTATTTTTTCTTCAAATACATTTTAAGCTCCACTGCCTGTCTTTAATTTTTTTTTCTGGGACTCTGGTGACATAAATATTCAATTTTTTGTTACAGTCTCACAGGTTTTTCCATTCCATTGAGGTTTTTAAAATTTTAGTTATTATAATTTTCAGTTCCAAAATGTTTGCTTTGTTCTTTGAGTCTTCTTTTTCTTTGTAAATCTTTCCATTTGTTTAATTTTTTGAAGCATGTTCATAATTGCTCATTAAAACATTTTTATGATGGTGGCAGCAAAATCCTTATTGGATAAAAATCTACCATACTTGTCATCTTCATGCTGGTGTGTGTTATTTTCTCATTGAAGATGAGAATTTTTTGCTTCCTCGTATGCTGAGTAATGTTCAGTGTATCCAGGGCATTGTGAATATTATTTTATGAAACTCTGTATCTTATTTAAATTTTGGGTAGGAAACCTCTTCTAACATATCACAGGGTGAAAGTGGGAGCTGCCTTGTTTATACTAAGTGGGGTCAAAGTCCAGATTCCCTATTCAACCTCTTTTGACGAGTGGGTGTCGGAGCACACAGCAGGAGCCCTGCACAACCTCTGGTGCTCTGAGTATCTCTGAGTCCATGTATTCTCCTAAATTCTCCTATCAGACTATGCCAGGGCTGGTTCCTGCTTGAACCCTACCCACTGTGCTAACCATTGGGAACTTAGACCAAGTTCCTCCTTTATCCTCTGCTTACTACGCCTGGGGCTGGACCTCCTAGGATGCCAGGTCTTAGACGGAGAAGCCATGAGAGATTGTGGGGGTATAAGAACGAGTCTTTATTGCTGAAACCAGTGGCCACATAGCCGTCAGACAAGCACAGTCCTCACAGCAAAGTCCATACAGGCAGGCAGCCGGACACCGGCTGGTGAACATATACCTTTCCCATAAAGCAGCATCAGTCTGTACCCACAGCTATTATCTGAGCAGCCACATGCTGCCTCTTAGACTCACCACCCCACATCATGACAGTATCTGAGCTCTCCAGCTCAGCAGCCTCTCCTGCCTCTCCTGCCCAGCTACTCTCTCTAGCAGACTTCATACACTCCATCCTAGCTGCTCTCTCTCCATATGCCAGCAGACTTCTCACTCCTGCCTCAGCCGACTCCAGCTAACTAGCTGGCCAGTAACCTGCTTTTACACTATTTAAACAAAGAAGGCTTCATGCCAACAGTGACATCAATCATATTTGCTACTGAAGGGCACAGTGTACCTTGTGTCCTTGCACCCTCTCATGGTATCTTGGCCTGATTAGGATTCCCAGGCTCAGAGTCCTTGAACATTATGTTTAGAGACATGCCCGGAGCGGCCTTTGGTCATTCTGGCATATTGATAACAGGGCCTTTGTGCTCCCACCAGCCTGGACTATCCTGGACCTGGCAGGGTTCTCACAGTTGGGCTTCTTGGTTTTGCTCCCTCTAATGCCTTCCCTGAAGGGAGGCCAAGTATCAGGAGACTATGGAACTTATTTCCCAGGATGATGGTGAACATTTCAGTTTCTCACTTGGTCTCCTTTCATACCAAGTGGAAGAAGAAGAGGGGCACACTCTTACCCCTGGGTAGGTAAAAAAGTTCTGCATTTACAAATGGCCTCCTCTGATATCATGCAGGCGGAGATCAAAGGCAAGATCTACAAGGTCTTTTGTTTGTTTGTTTGTTTGTTTATCACACATTACCAAAGCAAATAGCTTTGCCGAAATATACTCTAAACTAAAAAGATAGGCCCCACAGGATATGTAATTAAAGTTTTGATGTATATTTGTAACTCATTTTCACAGATGCATTCAGTGTGTGGTTTAAAAGGTGAATGAAAAATTTAGTCCTAGCCATCATGCTAGAAGAACTTAAAATGTATAGAATGGCATTATTAAAAATAGTGAAAATCCTATTTAAAATCTCAAGCCTTTTTCATTGCATGACATGTAATCTTAATTTTCTGCTACTTTCAGCAAATATTCAGGCTTTTTTTTCTAAGTCTGAATATAATTAGAATTACCATTCCATTGATCCCAATAATACTGTATTACTGATATTACATTTATATTATGAAAACAAATTTCAAACTGATTTATTTTTCATTTGTCCAAAATATATCCAAAGCTCTCTCAATGTCTGTTCTAGAACACATTGTAAAATACAATGTACAAACTAGACAAAATACACATAAGAAACAGGCAATGTTTTTCTAAGCAGCTCTACTGATAGAGGAGGTAGAATCTCTCTTTTGAGTGGACTAACTGGGAGTCAGTGCATATAGTAGTCAATGGAATAAAAACCAATAAAATATGATAGATGAAAATATCCAAGGGTCAGGTACCAAATCTATTCTGCTGATTCTGGCTGACATTTCTTTATCTTTTTTTTTTTTTAACACATGTGAAAATATTCTACTAAATACATTTTAATCTCCACTGTCTTTCCTTTGTTTTTTTTTTTTTCTGAGACTCTGATGAAATAAATATTCAATTTTTTGTTACAGTCCCACAAGTTTTTAAAGCTCTGGTGTTTTTTATATATCAGGCACAATGGTTTTCATCTGTAATTTTTATTGTATTTGCATTTTTAGTGTTCCTATTTTTCTTCAGCTTTCTTTCCCTGTGCCCTTTCACTATTTTTGATATGTGCTGAATTCTGCCTTCACCAGTGGTTAGCCTACATACATTTAATAATATGTTAACCTTTTTATTTATCCTCTCTGTAAACAATATGATCACATTTATGAAAGGCAGTGTGGTATTTTGTGTCATATTTATTCCTCCCTTGTACAGAGCTTCATTTAATCTATATGTTTAATTTAGCAAGCTAATATCAAATATTGCCATGCATTTAACTGTTTATTGTATTATCAACACAAGAGAACAAACAAAACTTGTGAAGCCTATATTTTCTACCACTTTAAGGTGTCTATGCAGACCATTATGTATTCCTCACTATAAGTTAGTTGTTTAGCAACAAGAGAAGTAGAAAACTACTAATTGAAAGTATCCGCTATTGCTGGCAATACTTGCTACAATACACTGAACTTAGAAAAAGCAGAGACTATCCTATATAATAAAAGGCTAATATGCAAATAGACCGAATGGTGAAACAACCAGATTAACCAAACAACTGGTTGCTATGATGTGCGCTGACCACCAACGGGCGTGTGAGGAACATGGCAGGCATAGGCCATGGTGGGATGGTGGAGCAGGTGAGCGGAGCGCCAGACCAAGGTTCCAGTCACTGTCATTGGGGCAAGCCTCTGGTGGTTACTGAAAATTCTTTTCTCCCACATGTTGCGGTCCCACCTGGCACTTGCATCTGCTGCCAGTGTCAGACCCACTCTCACCCACTGCCGGTGCCCCGCGCTGGTCCTGATCACTCGGCGCCATCAGCGGGTGCGAGTGGCGGCTGCTAGCCCTGATCACCCTTGAGGGCTTCTCCACCTCCCCCTGCTCCTGAGGGGTGATCAGGGCACCAGCTGCTGCTTGCACCGGTTGCTGGCACCGGCCCCAATGGCTCTGCTCTGTCAGCAGGTTCAAGCATGGCCAGCAGCATCAGGTAAGTGCGTGGGAGCAGGGGCTACTGGCAGACAGGGGACCAGGAGCTGTGGTGGAAGGGGCCCGGCGGGGGTGTAGAGGATCGGCTGAGACCCACCCCTGTGCCTACCACAGCCTTGTGGCCCACAGTTCCTTTCAAGATGCACGAATTTGTGCACTGGGCCCCTAGTGTCAGATAAAAATGTTGCAGGGAATGCAAGAAAACCAGTTGCAATATTATCTTACTAGAAATGGTTATTAACTACTTATACATAGTAAAATTTATTTTCAAACTATTTTGCTGTGTTTTATTCATATGAAAAATTATCATTAAAACCAAGTTTTACCCCTTAAAAATTATCTACACAATCAGAGCAAAAATTATAGTGGTAGCAACTATTATAAAGACAATTAAAATGAAATAGAAGACAAAGGAAACAGAGAAGAAGAGAAAGGAGACGCAGAAGTGGCATTAGCTAGATCCAGATTCCTTAGATAAGTAACAATATCTATATGGATTTTTCTAAATGCATATTATTATTCATAATGAAAACAAAGGGGGAACAAGAGGAAGGGAGGAAGAAAAAAAGGAGAAGAAAAATAAATTCAAATATATAGGGAAAAGACAATTGAATAAAAGGTAGCAATACTACTAATGAGTTTACTCAAAACATCCTATATAATAAAGAGGTAATATGCAAATTGACCCTCACACCCTCATGTCATCACAAGCCCACGTCATCACAAGATGGCCACCCCAAGTCACACAAGATGGCCACCCCCATGTCAACACAAGATGGCTGCCCCCAAGTCATCACAAGATGGCCACCTCACATCATCACAAGATGGCCTCCCCCATGTTGTCACAAGATGGTCAGCAGGGAAGGGCAGTTGCAGGGCCCAAGGCCTGCAGGGGAGGGCAGTTGGGGGCGATCAGGCCAGCAGGGGAGGGAAGTTGGGGGCGATCAGGCTGGCAAGGGAGCAGGTAGGTGTCAATCAGGCCAGCAGGGGAGCTGTTAGGGGTGATCAGGCTGGCAGGCAGAAGTGGTTAGGAGCCAGCAGTCCCAGATTGTGAGAGGGATGTCCAACTGCCAGTTTCGGCCCGATCTCTGTTGGATTGAGCCTAAACTGCCAGTTGGACATCCCCCAAGGGGTCTCAGATTGGAGAGGGTGAAGGCCGGTTTAAAGGACCCCCCCCCCCCACATGAATTTCATGCACTGGGCTCTAGTTTTATATAAAAGAGTAGATTTGCCCTGACCGAGGGTCTCCATTGGTTGGAACAATGTCCCATACACCGTAAGGGACATTGTAAGTTCAATTCCCAGTCAGGGCACATACTTAAGTTTTGGGTTTATTCCCAAAGGTGCATTTGGGAGGCAACTGATCAATGCTTTTCTCTCTCTCTTTCCTTCCCTTCCTCTCTCTCTAAAATCAATAAACATATCCTCAATGAGAATAAATAAAAAGAAAAAAGATCAGGTCAGAGAAAGAGAAAATGTAAGAATAAGACTAATTTATCTGATGGCACAATTCCCTTGCTAGCTTATTTACAATAAGAAATCTAATATAATTCTCTGTTTTTGGACCTACTCTCATTCTGTTATTCTCTCATACTCCACGGGAATACATGCATAAAAGTGTGAGTGCATGTGTGTGATTTGGATAATTGGTTTTTATAAGAATTCACTTGCAGAAATAGTTATCACCTATATCTTTTAGCAGATAATATCTAGTAATAACTGAAAAACAGTATATAGGTTAATTAGATGTCTGCTCTCCTGATTGTTAACAATACATCATATGTGAATTCCAAATACTTAAAAAAAATCAATACATAGCTAAATGCTTAAAAGCATAACTGATCAGAATTTCATTGCTAATATACAAAAGCCATTTCAAGATCATGCAGAGTTATTATGATATCAGTTGTTTGCAGTCACCTGAGGATACTGGTGGTTAAATAAGAGATGCTCTTAGTATGTGCTGTACTTATGATACAACCTTTAAAATAAATCCTAGAGATTAGGTTGTCATTTGTCTGTATCTCATAAAAGCTGAGTATCCAACATACTAAAATTCCAGTTCAGCATTTTGTATTCTGGCTATACTTATGCAGAATTTTAATATAATTTTCTGTTTGGGTGGTCATGAGCAGTAGTCTTTATTTACTTATGGGTCAGGTGCAGTCTTTTCCCAGAGGTTGAAAACTAATGAAGTCAGGATTTGAAAATGTACAGGAGAGTTCATCAAAATTCTTAGTTGGTGAAAAGAAGTCACGCCTGCCTTTGCTATAGCATACCAACTGACATTCTATTGTAATGTTTTGTCTCTCCCTATTTTAAAAATAAATTCGTGAATAGAGTGCTTGATGATTTCAATTTTCAACTGCTGCATAACAAACCACTTGAAATCATAGCAGCTTAAAGCAACTAAGCAACAAGCATTTATCTGCTAGCGTTTTGCAGGCTGGGCTAGACTCAGCTGTGTGGCTTGTCTCTTCTCCAGATGGTGTTGGCTAGGTCCTCCCATGTGCTTGTGAGCAACTCCATTGGGACTGGAGGACCCAAGATGTCCCCATTCATATGTCAGGCTGGAATGACTGGGAGCTGACCAGCCCTTCTTTTCTGTGTTCCTGGTCTTTCATTCGCCTGCACCATGTCTACTATGGGTCCTCTCATCCTTATGGAAGCTAACCTGGACATATTTACACATGGCTCAGGGCCAAGAAGGAGTACGTGGAAGATTAAGCCTTCCTAGGCCTCAGACAGGAACTTGTACAATGTTACCTTTGCATATTCTTAGTTCAAGTACCTCTTAAGACTAACCTATATTTATATTAGGAGGGCACTGTAAGAACATGAATTCAAGAGATATCATGATTCATTGAGACCATTTTATAATCATATGTGTAAAAGTTGAAATTTGTTGAAATATAATCTGCATATAAAAGCAATATATCCTTGTATTTGGTTCCTACAGTTGTCATAACAAATTTCAACAAAGTTGATGGCTTAAAATAACATAATTTATTTTCATGAAATTCTGAATGTCAGAGGTCTGAAGCCTAAGTGTGTACAGTGTTGCTTTCTACTGGAGGCTCGATGGAGAACCCATTCCATGTTATCAGCAATTTTGGTGTTTCTTGGCTTATACTAGTATGCACATCACTTCAATCTCTGCTCCATCCTTACATGACCTTCTTTTCTTTTTCTCTATCTATTCAGTATCTTATGAGAACACTCATCATTGGATTTAAGAATCACTATTGGATTTAAGATTCATGATAATCCAGATTGTTGTACCTTAGATCCTTTCTTTAATTACATCTTCAAAGACTCTATTCCCAATAAGGTCACATTGTGAGGTTCCAGGTGGACATATCTTTTGGGAGGAACACTATTCAAATCATTACAATTATCAATCAAACTTTATAATTCCCCCATACTTTTTCTGTTGTCACTATGACAAAGAATTTGAATTTGGAAAAATTCTTATTTAGGGCAACATTTCTCAAAGCATATTCCTAAGGAACCTAGTTCTAAGAGTTGTTCTATGAGTAGATATTTTCTTGGTCATATGAAAGTACTACTTTCTATTAACAGTTCCTAAAGATTCACATTATACATTAATTTATAAAGGAAACCATACACAATAAAAAATGCTAAATTTTTAGGAAGTACACATTTTTCCTAAAAGCATATAGACATGAATAACCTCCATTTTTTATTCAAGTAATACTCATCAATACCTCACAGAACCAGGGTACATATACCAAAGTTTCTGATCTGAATTGTGGAGTAAATTATGTGCTATTAGTTTCAAAATGTTAAACATAATCAACCATGTACATTACTGAACATTTTAATAATCTGTTTCCTGGTCCTTAAGCCCTTTTGGTGCCTTTCTTTTCTTTTTCTTTTTTCTGGGTAGCTCCTACTTGTCCTTTAGAACTCTAAGTAGAGGTTATTTTCAAAAGAAAGCTTTTAACTACCCCAAAATTCAATTTAGATGTTCTCTAGTGTTTTGTTTTTTCTATAGCTCCCTGTTCTTAATACTAATGTATCACTGAAATACTTCTGCTGTAATTACCTTGGGTTGTGTTTTTTAGTCTCCAACTATATGCTTATTGAGGTTAAGAATCTTATCACCCTGCCTGGTGTGACTCAGTTGGTTGGAGTGTCATCCCATGCACCAGAAAGTCATGGGTTCCATTCTGGTCAGGATGCATACCTGCCTTGAGGGTTCAGTCCCTGGTTGGGGCACAGATGGGAGGCAACTGATTGATGTATCTCTCTCATCTCTCTCTCTCTCTCTCTCTCTCTCTCTCTCTCTCTCTCTCTCTCTCTCTCTTTCTCTCTTCCTCCCTCTCTAAATTTTTTTTTTAAGAATCTTGTCATTGATACCTGTTTGTTGAATGAATGGATGAGAAAATTTGACATTGAGTAAAAATAGATTAACATAATTAGGTGATATACATAATCCTGAAAGAGCACTCAGTTAACAACTATTTTTCATGGAAATCACTTTATGCTTTCAAAATAATATCATATAAAGTATTTTATTTCCCACAGTTGTAACAATCATCCTCCTGTGTTGTGAATGTCTAGCACTAAACAATGGGACAGAGAGTTGTTAGAAAAGACATCAAGTAGACATCATAAACCACTTGTTAAAACAACTTTTAAAAATTGAAATCCCTTTGACTCAATTAATTATGACTGAATCCATTTATATTACTAGGATGTAGGTTTCTCCCATACACAGTGCTAAAATTGTCCCAGTTATGAATTTTAAGAAGAAAAAAACTCTTCCTTTTAGCAACCTCTGTATAAGTAAATTTACACCCTTTCCACAGTTTTTCTTTAGAAACACTATCTCTGAGAAACACACACACACACACACACACACACACACACACACAATAGCTCTGTTGTTTTCTGTGCTCATTGAGAATTATCAAAACATGTGAAGCATTAAGCAACAAA
Organism: Myotis nattereri; assembly: GCF_964212035.1. Lineage (NCBI taxonomy): Eukaryota > Metazoa > Chordata > Mammalia > Chiroptera > Vespertilionidae > Myotis > Myotis nattereri. The sequence continues at coordinate 82,633,563 of NC_138075.1, forward strand.
CTTATGGCAGCCCAATTAATAGATATAAATGAGAAAAGTGAATTTTAGATAGTGAGCATATAACCTCCTAGTGAGATATGTACTGACTTCAGTCTTTCTGTTCCTCTACCCTTATTAAGACATACAAACATAAGAAAATTTTAATTATGATATAACTGAGAACTTTATGTTCAAAGATTTCCAGAATTTTACATTTAAATACTTTTGTCAATGTAGGATTTCACAGCAGAGGACAAGTTGGCACAGGGGTCTTTCCCTTTTACATGGCTTGAAAATAAGTTTTTAATGACAGTCTTTCCTGATAAAAAAAACAAAGTTTCATGGAGTAAAAATAATTTCCTTGATGTAAATATATCATTCAGTTATCCCTGAAATATAAGTTTCCCTGAAATATAAGTTTCAATTGAACAAACTGAGTTATCTGTCACTGAATAAATTTTTTTTCAGGAAAAAAAATGTTCATTTTTCATAAAAGTAATTTCTTGATTAATCCCAAGGTTGATGCTGTCAATAATATTGGTTAAAATTGAGGACTAGAATATATAGTAAGTTCCTAAAACTCTACTAAATATTATTTGTACTGAATAGAATTAAATTAAGTTATTTGTTAACTTTTTATTCCTATTTAAAGACTCTAGCTATTTATTCTTCTCCTAGTCTGGCTATAATAACACAAGTAAATGCACAACCCTGGTTGATTTTTTTGCCAGTTAAGCTGGGCTGCACTTCCCTATGTAGTGTTCTACAGTAAGTGCATGGTAAGCAAGTTAGTGTTCAACTCTCAGGCCTAATAGACTAGAATTCTGGACAATTTCTGTCTCAGAAAGAAACATTTTTAGTATTTTGTTTGCTGTTGTAATCCAGACCCACAGACTGTGAAAGCTGACCTAAGTGAAGCCACAGGCAACATTTCAGTAAGCTGCCTTCCATAGATTTCTTCACTTGCTGGGAGTATTTTCCTGCTTTAATTTGCCAGGAGAGACCTGACCTGAGAAAGGCCAGGTGCTGTTTTATGAGGCAGAAAAATCCCAGGTGTATGAGACCTTTGTTTCCCCTTGTCAGATTCCATCCCAAATAGAATCTTGTAGTTTCAATAAGGCATATGTATAAAGGTTTATATCATCCTATCTAATAAAAGGGTGATATGCACATTAACCGTCACTCTGTCATAAAGATGGCGGCACCCATAGCCACAAGGTGGCAGCGCCCAGTCCTCTCAGCCCTGCCGGAGTCCCCCAGTCCTGGCGGGGCAGCCGCTGAGAGCAGGCAGTGTGAGGGGCCTGGCAGAATGCTGGCTTCGTCACCGTGGTGACAAGGCAAGTGTTCCACCCCGGCCATGGAGGACCTCTGGGCAGCGGGCATGGAGTGGCGGGTGATGTGGGGGAAGCTTGCGATGTTGCCCCAGTGAAGAGGCAAGCATTCCGTTCCCGACCGCGGAATGCTTCTGGCCACCCCGGGCACGCAATGCCACCTGGCCGCTAAAAACCAATAATAAACAACCTCACCTACCTGTAGCTATATTGTGACCCTGAAGCCCATCACTTGGTACTTTGCAAAACCTAAAAATAATGCATTACACCTAGCAAATTTGAAGTTTTTACAATACACTCAACTTGCTTAAACCTCTTCTAATAGGGCTCCTATGTATCATACATTGTAAAATTGTTAGTAGACCCAGGAGAAAGGACTTCAAAATATTTTGTTCCTTATGATAGCTTGGAAACTTTGACTTCCTGCATGTTTTGTTTGCAAGTCTTCCATGCATTGTTTTCCTTACTTATTTCTCCTCATACACACGCAAACTACTTTCTTGCCTATTGTGTGTACTTGGCAGATTTTCTGGGCAGTGTGCCAATTGGTTTAGTGTGTGTTTATAATTGTCTGTAGAATCCCTGATTTTGTTTTGGGGATTGGCATTCTATAAATTATTAATGATTATTACTGTGCTTTAGATTCCACATTGCTTCTTAAATTTAGAAACGAAGAGTGAACATTGAACCCAATGGGTAATAACCAAGATTATCAAAGCTAATACCTAGTGCTTGATGTAATAGAGGAGAATAAATAATGTTTTGGAATAAACAAAACAGGATTATTCCTATAAACAGCTAAGCATGAAAGACTAAATTATCACTTGACAAAATGCTCATGATATTATTTATTACCATTTTTTAAAAATTTATTTTATTGATTTTTTTACAGAGAAGAAGGGAGAGGGAGAGAGAAACATTGATTAGCTGCCTCCTATACACCTCACACTGGGGATGTGCCTGCAACCCAGGTACCTGCCCTTGACAGGAATCGAACCTGGGACCTTTCAGTCCGCAGGCCGACACTCTATCCACTGAGCCAAACCGGTTAGGGCCGTTTATTACCATTTTACCATCCAAATATTACCCAGAAGTTTGTTTTTTTTTTTATCAATATCAATGGTAAATATATTTTAAAATATATAGAGCCAGAGAAAGTGCTAACTTTTTTCCTCAATTCACAAGAACGTGTACACCCGATATAGTATGATACACTATCAAACATTTAATAAATCACTAATGATTCACCTCTGAATGCTGACTCATATAGTAGCAATTTGAGTTTTTCTTCATTTCAAAGAAGAAAAAGAGTCACATTTATAAATAATTTGCTTGAGTGAGCATGTGCGCGCATGCACGCGCGCACACACACACACACATACACACATACACGCACATATACACACACTTTAAAAGAGGAAATACCAAACACAGAAAAACACAGAGGAATATATGTGTGGAAAATGTCTCTGGAAGTGTGAAAGAAGAAAAAAATATTGGCATTAAAATATAACTACTAATCCACTGCATATAAGTAAAATTTGGATCTTTAGCTTATAGCTGCAATGTTTCACATTTTGAAATTAGATTTAAAGTAAAGGACAATACAAACCCAGTTAAGTAGAGCTCAGAAAATGTCATTTAAGAATTGCTAGTTCCTTCTTTTTTTATACTGAAAAACTAAATGTATTGAATCAATTATTTTCATTCTGACTAATGTAAAAAGTAATGAAACTATATTTTACTTTCTAAAATAATTATTCCTTCCCCTCAACCTTACATCTTTTTTTTTGAGCATTGTAAATATTTTTAATCCATTCTTCTGTATTGGATCTGGATCTAGGATTTTTATATACTTGCTGCAAATCTTTGTTTTCTTAGAATAAAAATATTCTCTACAGCTTCCTTATTTTAATATTGATTCAGCTTTAGGGTTAATTTCTATGCAAAACAAATAATTTACCCAAACTTGTAAGGGATATGCATTATCAGAACACAACACCTGCAGGACAAAAGAGAGGTTAATTTCCTTGTTGCTCGCAAAAGGAGATCATTATGGAGCCTGCAGTAACCAAGCTCTGTGAAATAGCTGCATTAGTCATTAACTTTCCAGCACTAAATTTCATATCAAACTCAATTAACTACTACATAGCTTTTAATGACAACATTTCTTAGATGCAGCTCTTGTTTACTAATAAGATTTCACATCACGACTATCTGTTCCATTACTTTCTCCATGTTAATATTCAAGTCTTGATTTTCTCCAAAGAAAATGGGGCAATGAAAATTGCATTTGCTAAAAGTTCTCCTTGAATTATGTTTCAACATTTCAAGTGTGTTAATATAATGCTTTAGAAGCTAAAGGGAACAATTATATAGGAAGCCAAAGTCCTCTGTCTATCCCTAAGATTGATTAAGTTCGCTATTTATGCATATATTCCCATAACATGGCTTCTGTGTTGGAATTTATCAGGATCAGATTCATCTAAATTGAAAATGTCCCTTAGTATATTTTTATCACAGTGAAAGTCAAAGCCCAGAATAACAAAAAGGCACAAAATTAATGTCATCAAGAAACAATTTACGTAGGTAATTAGCATAGCATTCTCATATAAAAAGACAGATGGATTAAGGGATGGGTCATTCATAGCCTGCAGTAAACTGCTTCAGTCTTTAATCCCCTGCTGTTACTTATCAACTGGTGCTCTTTTTATGGACTTAGATCCCTGGAAAGATGTAGATTCTTCTATTAGATTGATTCACCTTGTTCCTTTAACTTTTATTGATGATCTATTTTATTATTTTCATACTAAAATAACAATAATAAGAACTCAAATTTAGTTATCAGCTGAAGAATTGAAATCAAAACATATTTGAACATTTCTTATATAATAGCTTTTGCAACGTACACAGACACACACATACACACTTATTGTTCTACTAGAGGCCTGGTGCACCCTCTTGCAGTCCGGGACCCCTCAGAGGATGTCCGCCTGCCTGTGCAGGGAGCAGGCCTAAGCCAGCAGTCAGACATCCTTCTCACAGTTGTAGTCCGGGAGCTCTTGCTCCTTACCACCCATCTGCTAGCTGCTCCTTAGTGCTGCCTCAGAGGCAGGAGAGCTTCCCGCTACCTTGGCTGAGCTTGCCCAGCTTCTGGCTGTGCAGCGCTCCCTCTGTGGGAGCGCATTGACCACCAGGGGGCAGCTCTTGGGTTGAGCATCTGCCCCCTGGTGGTCAGTGTGCATCATAGCAACCGATCATTTGGTTGATTAGCATATTACCCTTTTATTATATAGGATTGTGTTAAGAAACAGGCCTTGATTTAAAGGCAATCATATAAGAGTTATTTCCCATTTCAACAAGAGATGGGATTATTCTGCAAGAGATATACACAACATTCAAGAAAATAACAGCATAGCAACAGACAATAGTGACCAACTATGAAAAATGTCAAATTCTTTAAATATAAGTGTAACTGAAAATGCAGGTAATGAAAGCCAACTTAGGAGACAGATGCTGGTGAGTGGACTGGTTGTACTCTGGGGATATTGGAAAGCCAGTCCTACCTTCCTGTATAGGGAAACAGAGCGATGTTAATTCCCTTGGTGTAGATTTGGCTTTCCCTGGGGCTCCTGAAGCCGTAACTTCCAGATTTAAGTCTGATTAAGTGCAACTTCCAGTCTCAATCAGGCCTTTCTGTTTTGTTAACTTCTAGCTGCCTACGCTAACAAAATGAAATAAAATTCCTACTTCAGCACGACTAGGACATATTTTTCCCGCAAAGGCAGGAAAAAAAAATATAGGCACATGAGAGCTGAGTATGTATTATATCAGAAAAAAAGTTAGATAATTAGAATATTTAATGCCATCAAGCTAAAATAAATGGACACATGCATTTTAACGATAGGAAGGCTTGCCAATAGGATTGGCAATTTTACTAGCCCAGACTCCCTTGTCATCTCAGAATTTGGAATTACACTTAAAGAGAACACAGATTTATACCTTAGAGACTCATCTGCATCTCAGTTTCCACAGGTGACTAACTCTCCTGTGATTGACAGACTCTTTCTTTAGCTATGTTAATGAATTCATTTCTAACTCTGCAAAATTCTTTTGGCTTTCGACCCCTTAGGTTGCTTTAAGATGCTTATAAATTCTCAGATGTCATTCTTCCTTGTCTTAGTTTTGGGGATTATATTATTTTTGCAGCTTCTCTCCTTGTTATTCCCATGAGCTGGGGATAAGGGGATATATATATTCAGTCAAATTGTCCTATTGGAGAGCCATAAAAGTATTCTTCATTTTCCCATTCTCCCTCTTCTATAATGACACAGAATTTTATAATATTTATATTTAAAATAATCACAATTATCATTTATTGAGATCATATTGTTTCTCAGGATATATGTGGCAAATTTTGCATTCATTATTTTATTTCATTCTTATTATCTCAATAGGATAATTATTATTTCTCTTTTAAAGATGATGAAACCTATGCTCATTCTGCTGCTCAACATTGCTCATGCTTTCCCTAACATTTATAATAGAGATTAAAATTCTTAGTTTTTTACAACTTCAGAGGTCTTGTTTCATACTAACTTTCCTTCAGAAACCTAATTTCATTCACCCCGTAGCCTGGAGTTTTGAACATCCATGCATTTGCCTGAAATACTTCTTGCATGTAAAAGGTATCATTTAAACTTATATAAATGCTCCTTGCTATTTTAGGTAAAGTGAAAATTCCAACTCTTCCAAGAAGCTTTTAGAAGCAAGTTGAAATGAATAGTCCTTTATTCCATACTCATATAGTTCTTGGTTAATAATAATATTAAGCATTCTATCAAATCATGTCATTAATAGTCATTTGTGTATTGTCTTTAATAGACTCTAAAGTCCATTAGAGACTTCCTAATTTGTTGATTAGTTTGTAAATTTTGAAGGAAATATCTAGAATAGCTAATATGTTATGAAACATTGGATATACTATTAAGAACAAAAGAAGTGAAATCACTTCCTTAATGAAATGTAGATCTTAGGGACTATAATACTAATCATACAAATAAAAATAGTAATGCCAAGAGTGAACAACATATGTAATAACTTTTTACTGAGTATTTAGTTTAAAAATTTTAAATAACATAATGTCATTGGCATTTTGATTTTTAAATTAATTTATCTTAAATAAGTTAATATTTAAAATAATATTTGTTTATTCATGTACAACTTTAAAATAATAGATAAATTTCTTTCTTCCAATATTAGGATATATTGTTATTTTATTGTTTTATTGGCCCTTTGCCATCACCAGGTTGAGGGGCTTTTTGTATTGCATTGGAAGGATTTACATAGAGCACATAAGTTCATGTAATAGAGCCAGGTCATGTACCTTTACAATAATAATGATGTTGTGTAATCCTTGCTTTCTACATGTTGAATTTTTTCCTTCTAAATGTTACAGGTGTCTGAAAATCACTGTCAATGCCCAGCGATAAATATGAAATGAACAATGTTTTATGACTATGCAACAGTGATTAGATGTACAGAGCTCCTCTTTATGTTGCTACACATAAAGTAAATTGGATATTGCATTTTGGGCATCGTATTACTGGAAAGGAATTTGGAAGTTATTCAGTCCAGATCTATTTTATAGATGAAGCAAAGGGGGCCCATAGAAGTGAAGTTACTTAAGCAAAGTCGCAGCCTCAGTTAGGAACATAACCAGAGCTCAAACCCACATTTTCTCAATTTATATTCACAATTAAGAAAACTATATCCAGAGATGACTGATCTATAAAATATGAGAATTATTTGCATTTTTAAAAAATACAGAACACATTAAAGCACTCTAACTCGTCCGTGTTTAAACTCATATCATCTTTTTGGGGTCCCCCAAATTTTCTATATATTGTTTTCCATTTTTACTAGCAGTGATAAATAAAATAATTATAAATTAAATAATAAGAAATTTGAAAGACATATCTTGGAAGGCTAGAGTGCTATTATGTTTTACATTTAGTTGTGGCTCTATTTGTCTTCTACATGATTCTCCTTAGATAATTTAACTCATTAAAAATTCTTGATCCTATGTTAACCTGGGAATATAAGGTATTCAGAAAAGTGCATAACTGATTTTTAGCATATATTTCATAGTCAAAATATAGCCTTATAAAAACCTGTGTTTTTTGTTGTTGTTTTTTTGTTTTTGTTTTTAATACAGATAAGATCATCTTTTGGGGAGGTAGTCATAGAGGAGTGTGAATACAATAGTCTCCTTATGTGCTAGGACCTTCCAAGCTCAGGAAACTCAGTGTCTTGTTGGTGTTTCAGGCTTGAACCATGACCCTATCAGGAATACATGTTGAAACATGTAAGTGTATGTAGTGAAAAGTAAACCAAGGCAACCTCTTTAGCTATTATGTCCCAGCGATATTATCAAAAGGGTTGAGTTACTATACCGGTAGTAAAGCTAATAACGTTACCCTTATAAGGGATTGCCCTTATCTTTCTTTGTTTCCTTTATACAAGTTAAACTAGGAGAGGAAAATGGTTAAATCACATGCAGATCTACCGCCTGCCATCATATTGGCTGGGAACTAGTGCACATGTACTCATAGGGCTAGCATGTGAGCTGCGGCATGAAGGCTGCTAGTGAACCTCCTGTGTGTGACTTTGTCCTGTGTGGGTTAGAGTTGCTTGGATTCACAGCAATGCAGGGGTAAGTAAATATTTTTCAGGAAAAACTTCAAAGCTCAATTCAAATAAGCAGAGTTCTGTATACCAGATTTTCAGCATATGGTTGGTGTGGCAGTTTGTGCTACCTCAGATAACTTTTTGTCCTTATTATATTTTTTAACCTGGATTCTAGGTCCAATAGTAATATATATCTTTTAAATATTTACTTAGTAAATTGATTGAGGTGACATTAGCCAACATGAGCATATCGGTTTCAGGTGTGGGTTTCTACAAATAGTAAGCTTTAAACCACGCTGAGTATAAGAGGTTTTGACCTTCTTGTTAGGTCTGGGCACTATTATGTAGGATTAAATCAGCAACCTCAAATTTTGAACTGATTTATCTTTTTCAGAATTATGTTTCAGGCCAAAGAAGTAAATGCACAGGTATTGGATATAATGACCATGTCCCCAGACTCCTGGCATTACCTCCTCCCCCTCCTTGCCAGAACAAAACAGTGTATCAAGTTTGTTTATTTTATAAACCCAGACAATAGTTATGTCTTTTGGAAACCTATACTGTTATAGGAATACTGTGGACTGGTATGTTTTAATCCATAAACAATTAAAGATAAATTTAAAATTTTCTGAAGGGGTATATATTACATTATGTTGAGTTGAAATAGAAAAATAAAATAATAATTATAAATTAAATAATGAGAAATTTATAATTTTTTAGAACTTACTATCTCTATTTAACAGGCATAAGACAAGAAAATTTAAAAAAATAATTTTGGTCTTTAGAAAACTATCAACAGAAAGATTAAAGTGAAATAAAGACACAACTTTTTATTTAAGAGAGAGTTGGAGTTTGAGGCTTGGCATACATGAATGAAAAAAGGTGAACCCATAACTCAGGGAGGGGAAAAATGGAACCTTATATGGATTCAGAATCCACTGACCTCAAATCTGTCACTGTGTGAGACTGTGAGATATAACCTAAAGAAGTGTATTAGGGGAAAAATAGGCCCAAATATATATATATATATATATATATATATATATATATATATATATATATATATATATATATATATGATGAAAGCATATTTTTCCATTAAGTACTGACTGGTAGGCCTACATGTGTAAGAGGAAGGATGAAATAGGTATTAGAAATAGTTGAAAGGTTTAGGGAACAACAGAAAAGCTGTAAGAAAAGACAATCAGAAAGGTGTTTCCCTGCTGCCTGGGGGTAATACAAGTTATTCAAGAACAGAAAAGTCCAAAAGCTGAGGGCAGGAACTATTTTAAGAATCACTTGAGGCTCCTCTGGACACAAGTTACAGAACTATCCACAACATCTTTAGGACAAACATGTTGCAGGTGATTCTCTGTTTGTGCCTATGGAGAAAAAAGAAACCTATTTCCTTTCAGATATGAAGGCCCTAGAACACAGACAGGCAGAAAGGTAAGAAATTAGGATTGGGCAAAGATAGAAGAAGAAATGATTATAAATGTAGATACCCACAAGAGATGAAGATTATTTCACTAGACATGGTTCATACTAAATTCAGCACAAAGTAGACAGAAAAGACTTCGTAGGGAAATGCACATAAAGGTGTTTAAACCTGAGTTGCACCATTTTTGTCTTAAAAGGCAGTGTGGGCTTGGTGTAGAAGTAGCTCTTTTAAGAACCTCCTATGCAGCCTTGAGCTCATATGACCTAGGAAAATGTGCAAAGAGAGAGGTTTTAGTTAATAACTTTATGAAAGTGGATATGGATTTGCCTATGTCAGGCTTCTTCACCACAAAATAGGTAGCCACATATTGGTTGACCGGAGCCTGTGCTCTTTAAGCTGGATGTACTGAGAAATAGGAGACACAATTTATTTCCCCTCACATTTCTCCATCGGAGTGGATGATGTCATCTACCTCACCCCTCAGAGAAAGTGTTTTTGTAGTGTCCTTAACATCCTTTATCTACTTATCTATGAGAAAAGGAATTTCTACTTTTTGACAATAGATTCATAAAAAACCTTTTATTTTTCCATTGGGCATATTTAATGTATTTGTGTATGGGATGGCTACCTGTGTCTGTTCAGTGTTTCCTTCCCATGTCCCGCATGGGTCAGGGTTCAGGACCTGGAAGCAGAGCAGCACACAAATGAAAATGAAAAGACAAGAGATAATTTGAAACATTGGGGGACCAGGCGGGCAAGTACAACTCAAGGGTAAGGACTTCCACCCGTGCTCAGGCCTCACCAAGCTTTTATTGATCTGGGATGCACCCATAGCATAGCCCTTAGGCAGGTGACCCCTGGCAACAGGCAGACTAGCCCATCAGCAAAGATTTACATAATAAATGGGGGAGTAGTTTCAGCTACCACTGTCTGGACAAACAGAGGTGGCGCCTAGCTCCGACCTTTGCTAGGGCTTCAAAGGCACCCAGCCTTCTGGGGGTTCTCTGTCTATGCTTATCAGATAGTGAAGGCAACAAACAGTTTCCCACATGTGTCCTGTTCCCTTGGCATGCTGGGTGTCAGGCTGTGGACTTGATTTGTGCTTCTATTTTCTAGACGGTGGGCAGACTAAAGCTAGACCTTTCTCTGCTATGCCCACCTCTCTCTCATTCTCTCCATCTCAGTTATCAGTCGCTAATTGGTTTGTCGAGCCTGAAACATGAGCTCTAGCAATTCATAGTAGGGATTCAGAGCCCGGCCTTATTGTACAGACCTTTTTAAATTTATATTGGTAAGTAAGAAGTTTTTCAATAGAACCATTAAAAAATAACTTGTGTGTGGAATTTTTCTTTCCTGGGCCTAAAATAGGAGCTTACTTTTTATTCATATATAGTCATTAATTCTTGATTGATTTGGGTACTATGGTGACTACAACTTGAAAGGGATTTATTTCAGTAAATTTGAATATTAATGCCATATGCCTATGTGTTTTATAAAACCTTTCCATTTGGCTTCAGTTATTCCTGGAAGAACCCGAATCTAACTAGAACCCAACCATCAGTTACGAAGGGTTTCCCAATTTGGAGGAAGTATTTCTCTTTAAAAATCCAGCTAAATCTATGGAAGAGATTATAACATTGGGAATAGCCTGCTGAATGAGACTTTACTCAGAGAAAATCTTCATTTAGTTATTCCTTACTTAGAGTGTATTGAATACATGTATTTTCATTTGAACAAAAATTATTTCACTGAAAACTCAGAGTACTCACTGGCACAGTATATTTTACTTATCCTCTCTATAAGGGTTCACAGTGGCAACCTGAGCATATGAGGATGTGGAAGTATTTCTATGGATTGTTAATGTTTGGAATCATTCTTAAAAAAAATATCTTTTGCCCTGGCCAGTGTGCTCAATGGTTAGAGTGTTGGCCCATACATCAAAGGGTCATGGGTTTGATTTTCAGACAAGGGAACATATGTGGGTTGCAGGTTCAATCCCCGACCCTGGTTGGGGTGCATGCACATGTGACAGGCAAGCAATGGATGTGTCTCTCTCCTCTCTCTCTCTCTCTCTTTCCTCTTCCCTCCCTTCCACTCTCTCTAAAAAGTCCATTGAAAAAATATCCTCCAATGAGTTTTTAAAAACAACAAAATAATTACCTCTTTTTATCCTTGAAAACTATACTTTTAAAAAGCATGCTTAAATCAGTTTTCTAAGAACCTTGGCAATATAAAATATAGCACTATAATTTTGGCTAGATTAGATCTATGGATATAAACTAACATTTTAATTGATTAATGTAACACTTTTTATGGGGAATGTTATTAGAAACCAAGATACAGATGCTAGATTTGCTTGTTGCTGCTGCGTTGTTGCTCCTAGGCACTGTCTACTGACAGAGTAAGGAAATATAGCCGGTGTATACACACATAATTGTAACTATTTCTATAAGTTACCATGTATACTTATATTAAACTAAATATGAATTTATTCTGAAGTCTCTAACTAAATGCCACATGGCTCATTATAGGCTATTCACCTCATTTGCCTGTAAACTCTCACTCAAACAGTGAAAAGTCTGGCTTTCACTGTCCACCATCAATTTATTTAATTGTTCATTTGCAGTATATATTTGGTGTTATCAGAATGGTTAACCTGGACCCCTGTGAGGAAAAATCTTTATTAATTAAAATACTGTGCTTATATACAGTTATTCTTGCCTTTAATCTTATAGTCTCCCTTTATTTCCAAAGTTAGTTAAGCACACTTCCCTCTTTCACTTCAGTGAGATTGTTCATACATTTATTTTTATTGATTTTAGAGAGAGAGGAAGAGAGTTATATTTTTGTCACATGGTGAATTCCATTCCATGATCTCTCTACTTCCTAAATCATAACTTTTTAAAATAATATAAATTAAGGGTTACCCTTCATGCTCAAAAATTCTATAGATATTGACATGAATAATGTCATTCATCCATTACTGACATTAATGAGGGTCCCTCATTACTGAGGGTCCCTCAGCCCGGCCTGTACCTTCTCGCAATCTGGAATGCCTTGGGGGATGTCTGACTGCCAGTTTACGCCCGATCCCACAGGGATCCCTGCAGGATCAGGCCTAAACTGGCAGTCAGACATCCCTTTTGCAATCCTGGATCACTGGCTCCTAATCGCTCACCTGCCTGCCTGCCTAATCACCCCTAACTACTCACCTGCTGACCTGATTGACTCTAACTACTCTGCATGCCTGCTGACCACTCCCTAACCACTTGCTTGCCTGTCTGATTACCCCTAACAACTCGCCTGCCTGCCTGATCACCCCTAACCACCTCTGCCTGCCTGCCTGATTGCCCCTAACTGCTCGCCTACCTGCCTCATTGCCCTTAACCACCTCTGCCTCAGCCCCTGCCACCACAGCTTTGTCTGGAAGGATGTCCGGAATGATGTCCAGGAGGTCGTTCATCTGTCTGGTCTAATTAGCATATTACGCTTTTATTATTATAGATGGTTTCAATTTCCTAGAAAAATCCCCATGTTTTACTTATTCAACCCTCTTCCCTCTCATCTCATCTCTGTCACCAATGTTCTTTTTACTGTAGTTTTTACCTTTTGCGCAATGTCATGTGGTTAGAATCAAATGGTATGTAGCATTTTCAGATAAGCCTCTTTCACAGAGTAATAGATATTTGATATTCATCTATTTCTTATTTTAGCTTGATAGAGCTACCTTTTTTAACTGAATAATATTTTACTGTATGGGTATGCCACAATTTATCAATTAACCTATTTAAGGTCATCTAGGTTGCTGTCAGTTTTGGTGATTATGAAAAAGCTTGGCTGAACATTTGTGTGTACGTTTTTACATGATACAAGCTTCCATTATCATTTGGGTAAATACATAGGAGCATGATTGCTGGGGAGCATGGTGAGACTGTAGTTAGATTTATAAGAAAGCACAGTGCCATCCCATGCAGCTTTACAACTGAATTTTAGCCATTTGAATCATTGTATAGCAGCATCTCACTATTGCTTTAATTTTCATTTCTGTAATGGCATATCATATTGAGCATCCTATGTAATAAAAGCCTAATATGCTAAGTATCCAGTCATCTGGTCATCTGGTTGTCCGTTCAACCAATCAAAACGTAATATGCTAATGATATGCTAAGGCTGCTCAACAGCTCACTATGCTGCACACTGACCACCAGGGGGCAGACACTCTGACTGGTAAGTTAGCTTGCTGCTAGGGTCCAGCAGATCAGGACTGAGTGAGACGGGCCAGACACACCCTAGAGCCCACCCATGGTCCCTCCCCGGCTGGCCAACCTCCCACATCCCTCCCCAGTCCTGATAGTACACTGGTGGAGTCCCTCGGCCTGGCCTGTGCCTTTTCACAACATGAGACCCATCGGGGGATGTTGGAGAGCCGGTTTCAGTCCAATCCCACAGGCTAGGCTGAGGAACCCCACTGGTACATGAATTTGTGCATCAGACCTCTAGTCTTTTATATGCTACTTGCCATCAGTATATCTTCTTGGGTATATTTTCAATTCAAACCTTTGTCCATTTTTTAATTGAGTTGTTTAATCTCCTATTGTTGAGTTTTAAGAGTTCTTTGTACATTTCAGATACCAGCCCTTTATCAATTGTGTTTTGCAGATATTTTCTTCAATTTTATGACTTGTCTTTTCATTCCTTTGGTAGGGTCTTTCATGGAGCAGAAATTTTTTATTTTCATAAAGCCCAACTTAGCAACTTTTTCCTTTATAGGTCAAGCTTTTGAGATTTTATTTAAAATTTTGTCATTAAGCTCAAGGTCACTCAACATGGGAACATATATTTTTAACTAGTACCCATATACATTTTTAACTAGTATAATAAGATCGCATTTATATAACACTATATCACTTCACATATTAAGGTTGCTTAGTGTATTATAAATTTCTCCTTCCCATTCCTGTGATATTACTATCATTCATTTTACTTATCCCTGTCTAGCTACAATCACATTCTTGCTATTATTAATTTAAACAGTTATAGTTTAGATTTATATGTAATGACAAAAAGAAAACATTTTATTTTATCCTCATTATTGCTTCTCTGACATATTTTCTTTCTTTATGAAGATACAATTTTCTAACCTTTATCATTTTCCATCTTCCTGTAGAATCTCTTTAAATTCATTGGCACAGTGGGATTGCTGGCAATGAATCCACTTAGTTTTTGGTTGTTTGGTAAAGTTTTCATTTCTCTTTCACTTGAAGGATAATTTTGTTAGATAAAGAATTTTAACTTGAAGCTTTTATTCTTTGAACATTAAATACTTCATCCTACTGTCTTGTTACTTGTGTGGTTTCTTACTAGAAGTAGAGTATAATCCTTATCCTTGACCCTACAGGTAATGTAGTTTACCCTCTGACTTCTCTCAAGGTTTTCTCATATTGTTTTTCTGCAGATGGGATACATTATGTCTAATTGTTGCAATTTTGACATAATAATCATACTGAATATTTCTGACCTTCCTGGATCTGTGGTTTAGTTCGTGTCAGTATGTTTTAAAATGTCTTGACTATTACTGCTTCAGATATTTATTTTCCTCTTATCTCTTTCTCTTGCTTCTAGTATGCAATTATATGTATGTTCCACCTTTGAAATTGAGTTCTTGAATGTTCTGCTTTGTATTTTTTTTTTCTTTTGGCATTTTAGTTTGAATAGTTTCTCTTGAACTATCTCCAAACTCACAAATTCTTTCCTAAACTGTGTCTAGTCTATTAATGAACCCACCAAAGACATTCTTTATTTCTGTTAAGTTCATTTGATTTATAGTGTTTCCTTTTGTTTCTTTCTTACAGTTTTCATTTCTCTTCTTACATTACCCACCTATTATTGCATGCTTTCTATTTTTATCCATTAGAGTCCTAAACACCTTTTTAAAATATATTTTTATTGATTTCAGAGAGGAAGGGAGAGGGAGACAGAGATAGAAACATCAATAATGAGAGACAATTATTGATTGGCTGCCTCCTGCCTCCTGGGGATCGAGCCTGCAACCCAGGCATGTTCCCCCGCCAAGAATCAAACTGTGACCTCCTGGTCATAGGTCAGTGCTCAACCATTGAGCCACACTGGCCAGGCCAGAATCCTAAACATCTTCATCATAATTATTTTAAATTCCCTCTCTGATATTTACAAAATTCACATTGTCACAGAGTTTTGTTCTGATCATCTTTGTCTCTTCAGACTTTCTTTTCTTGTCTTTTGCCTTGCCTTGGTTGTTTTTGAAAGCCAGCTATGTTGTATGAGTAATAGGTACTGACGCAAATAAACCTTTAATGTAAGAATATATTCTCCTCTGGCTAGGAGGTTAGCTATGTTTAAAGTCTGTTATAATTCTATGTGTCAGGGGCTTCAAATTCCTCTCGTGTTCCTGTTTTTGCCTCCTCTCTTGGCTTCCCTAAATACCCCTCCACAGTCTGATTCTTACAGATACTCTTGAGAAAGTACTAAGGGAAGTCCAGTTATTAGACTGGTGTCTTGGTTTAAGTCTTAAAATGTGAGGTGGGAAAAAAATTATAGTATTATACTTAAATCTCAGTATTTTTGAGAGCCTATGTACTTTCATGATCTTCACAAGAATTTCTCCAGTAGTCTATATTTTGTTTACCCCTGTAAGTGAAACAAGAAGACTAGACAGGAAGGAAAGCCCTCCCCCCCCCCCCCCGTTGTGATAAGGCTCTGGTGAAGTCTCCTACCCTGGATTGCAAGTCTTTGTTATGAAGAAGGCACTTGCATTTCATTATGTTTAGTGTTCCTCTGTCATGCCAGAGCCTTAAAAGGTTTTTCTCAATCTTTACCATGAGAATCCAGTGGAGTCCTTGGAAAGAAAATCTTTGAAAATTTGGAGATATCTGTAATACTGCCCACAGGAGATCTCCCCTCACACTAATCCATATCCAGCTCCCGTAATTATTCAATTACACCTACGTGTCTCTACACGGTTTGGTTTCAGCACCAGCTGCCCCAAAAAGTAGATCTTCAGTGATTTGACTCTCTCTTAAATTTTCAGGGATGTTTGCCAGCAACCTCAGTGCTCTGATATACCCAAGAAAAATAATTGATTTTCAATTTATTTACATTTTTCCTTATTGGAAGGACATGAATAATAACTTCCGAGAACTTTGTATGTTGGGAGTAAATCCTAATGTTTTTCTGTAATATATTTATTTCTTTTCTAATTTTTTAAACCAAATCTTTGAGGCTATGTTATGAAGGGTCTCCTTTTCTTCAAAAAGGAAAATTAAAATGTATTAAATACAGTCTGGATATTCTACCCTCGTGGGAAAGACAAGTTATTTTGTATACTCAGAAGTTGCACAAAAGTTACTCTCTTAGATAATGAGAAATCTTACTGTTAGTCATAATCCAAGAGTGAATTTAGATCATAACTTTTAACCGGTTCTTTAAAACTGACATAATTTTAATTTACCATGTGGACTCAGGAGTGAAAGAACATTAAATAACTCACTGATCCATAAAGACAATTTCAAATTTTACAGTAAAGTGATATGAATTTTTTCACTGATGCTTCATTCATTAATGTTTTAAATATTTGTATCAGTTAAGAAGTGTATTCAGTTATTTATTTTAAAAGTGGCTATGTATTCTTCTCATAAAAAGGACTTATTGTAGTCTAGAGCTGTTCAGTCATATTCAATTTGTGTTTATTTCTTTATGGTCACAAGATGGGTGATCTTCCTCAACTATCATATATATGTTACAGGTAGGAATAAATAGAAAGATAAGAGTTTGGGTTGTTGTTCTATCAAAGTACAGAAAAAATTATATGATATGGAAATCGACTGCTAAACACACCCTTTAAAAACAGAATAAGTATGGGCTACCTATACAGAAAACATGGGGCCAGAAACAAACCTAAGACCCTTCCGTCTGCAGGCCTACACTCTATCTACTAAGCCAAACTGGCTAGGTCATGGAGCTTCTTAAAATTGTGAAGTCTATTAAGAATTTTTTGAATTTTTGGTTTGGATATTCTGTGTTGCCATTTTCAATCATTCAAGATTTCATTCAGAAGCATAGTTGTCAGAGTACATAAACGCTCCAGAAGATTATAATTTATAAGTAAAATAATTGTGAAATAACATTTTAAAAACTCCAGAAATTTTAATGTCATTGTTTATCATAATCAACATATTTTTCTGAGAAAATTCACCATTTGTTATTAAAAAATTACTGTCTGAAATTGCTCTTGGAACCTAGAAAATATGTAGGCATTCTGAATCAAAGTTAGATAAGCAGAAGATTTAATGTCTAGTACTGTCAAATGACTTTTGGAGGATTATAAAGACATTATTTCAGTAAATAGAGCCAAGATTTATATATCTATTAATGTACATTATATATCTATTGTTTGAGATATTTCCTGTCTCTTGTAATCCCGTGAATTTCTCTCTTAGGACTACTTTTGTTATATTGGAAATCAGCAAGCTGAACAGAGGACGCCTTAGTCTGTAAGCCAAATTTGGGGTCTTTATTACGCGGGCGTTCTCAGCGGAGTTGCCTTTAAAGTCTGAGCAAAGTAACATGGAGGAAGCTTTCCCTTCATGCCCTCCCAGTTTCTTTGTCTCCTAAATATGGGGCTTCCAGACCTTTCACAGGCTTTGCAAAGAGCCCCACGGACTGGGATGGGGGCAGTGTGCTCAGTCGATATTTTGCAGGAAGCTTGTAACCTTGAGCACAGCACAACTCAGATAACTAAAAGACACCTGGCATGGGAGGAACCAGGGACAGACCAGACACTTCCGTCAGCAGAGCGGCTTGCAGGGCCAGATAATTGAGCTTATTTTCCCTATTATTCGAGCAAGTGTGCTTATAGAAGCCAGGGATAGCAGAGTTAATTAACAGAACACAGGACCATCTATGTTTAGTGGAAAATTTTAAACAGCAGTTCTTATGAAATGGAGGTTCTGGGAACAAGATGGAGTGCCTATGCTTCACTTTCACTGTGTCTAACAGATTTTGGGTTGTTGTGTTCTTGTTTTCCTTGTTTTTAGAGTATCTTTTGATTGCTTCCTTTATCTCATTGTTAACCCATTTATTGTTGAGTAGCATGTTATTTAGCCTCCATGTTTTTGTGTGTTTTTCAGGTTTTTTTTCTTGTGATTGATTTCTAGTTTCATACCTTTGTGTTCAGAGAATATGCTTGATATGGTTTCAATCTTCTTAAATTTATTGAGACTTGTTTTGTGGCCTAACATGTGGTCTATCCTAGAAAATGTTTCGTGTGCACTTGAGCATAATTTATATTCTGCTGCTTTGGGGTGAAATGCTCTGAAGATATCAATTAAATCCATCTGATCTAGTGTGTCATTTAAGGCTGCTATTTCCTTATTGATTTTCTGTCTGGAAGATCTATCCATTGACACAAATGGGGTTTTCATTGCTTCTTTGGTAGAATTTTTAATCATTGATTTTAATCTTTCTTTTATCAAACTTTGCCCATTTTTTTGGTGATACCTTCTTTGACCCACTTAGATAGCATTTTATAGTTTCTATAAACTTTTCAAGTTCAGATATTTTATAAAGTTATAATCATTCTGCTGTGGAACATAGCTAATGTCTTTGTATTTTGTATTTTCATTTTAATTGAAATTTATTTGGATTCATTTAATTGAATTTATTGGTAATGCATTGGTTAATAAAATTACATAGGTTAAAGCAGCACAACTCCATAATATGTGTTCACCATTCCAAGTCATGTCCCCCATCATTACCAGTTATTCTCTCTTTTCCTTTTCCTACTTCCCAAACCCTGTTTCTAAAACAGTTATAAAAACAACACATTAGGCCATGGTATATTCACTAGATAATTATTTTAACTATTTAGTGAAGAAAAATTAGTATTTATTTCAGAAAATTGAGGTTGGACCATTTGTCAATTTATTATGAGTCATCATTAGACTAGCATCAGATATTGCCAATAACTTATAAGAAAGGAAAATCATAGGTAAATAATCTTTACGAACATAGAAACAAATATTCATAAGAATATATTAATATACTAGAGGCCTGGTACATGGGATTTGTGAACTGGTGCAGGGAGTGGCTTGCGGGGATTGGCCTGATGAGCAGCACTCCCACTGTGGGAGCACACTGACCACCAGGGGGCAGCTCCTGCATAGAGTGTCTGCCCCTTGGTGGTCAGTGCATGTCATAGAGACTGGTCGACCAATCGTTCTGGTCATTCTGCCATTTGGTCACTGGGTTTTTATTATATAGGATTGAATTCAGTAAGATATAAAATTAAAAATAATTTTGACTAAGTTGAGTGAGTTGCAGGAATTCAATTTAATCAATCATTGTAATTTTGACACCAATAGAAAGTGAGGAAAACCTATATGCTCATCTCAGTAGTCATGGGAAAAAAATTTAAATTAGTAATATAAGAAAATTGTTTCAACTTGATAAAAGATGTATAAAATCCTATGGCAAACATTATACTTAATGGTAAAATATTGTGTGTTTCCCACTTAAGACTACTCTAAATATAAAAAGGCACATCACCAAATTTTAAAAAGGAAACAATTATTTGGATACCACACACACACACACACACACACACACACACACACACATCCACACACATGATATATTGATAGTGAATGAGCTCATAAAAAGATAATCAGTATAATTAGACACTAGGGAAATATAAATGAGAATCACAAGATTCCACTGCACTTTCAATAGGATATCTAAAATACAAACAATACCGAATGATTAATAGGAGAATGAGCAGCTAAATGTCTCCTACATTACTAGTTTAAATGTAAAATTCCATTGCCATTGGAAAACAGTTTAAAAAAACGGTTAAACATACACCAGCCTTAAGCCTAGCAACTTCACTCAGGAATTTTCATACCAAAATTTAAAACATATGTTTACTAAAAGACTTGTACAAGAATGTGTATAGTAGCTTTATTTATAACTAGAGGCCCAGTGCATGAATTTGTGCATGAGTGAGATCTGGCAGGCCTGGCCCCAGTCGGCAGATTGGGACCAGGCCTGTTGGGAGGAGGAGATGGCAGGAGGTTGGCCGGCGGGCTCCATCCCCAGTTGGGGTGGGGGGCTAATTGGGGGTAGGGCCAGCCGTGGGGAGAGGTTGTGGGCAATGGGCTGGCCAGCACCACCCCCAAATGGGGTCAGGGGAGGGACCATGTGAGGTTGGCCAGCCAGCCCCACTCCTGAATGAGGTAGGGGGTTGATTGGGGGCCAGCGGCCTGGGGGTGGGGCCGTGGGTGGTTGGTCGGCCGGCCCTGTCCTTGATTGGAGTGGGGGGGGCCAATCAGGGGCAGAACTGGCTGAGGGGAGGGGCCACAGGTGGATGGAGTGGTGGGGGCCCATCAGGGGTGGGACTGGCCTAGGGGAGGGACTGCAGGCAGTTGGCTGGCCAGCCCTGGCCCTGATCGGGCTGATTCGCTGGCCACAGCGGGCATCATAGCAACCACTTGTTCTGTCATTATAGTGTTCAGGTCGCTGGCTTTTTATATACAGAGATGGTTCTTTTCAACTCTGGAAAGAACCCAAATGTCCAACAGAGAAGGAATAAACAATTGTGGTTTATTCATACAATGAATATTTCCCTGCAAAAGTAACAAGATATTGACACATACAAACATGTAGAAACATTTTAAAAACATCATAGTGAACAAAAGAAATCAGACCCCAAAGAGTACACAGTTTGCAAATCTTTTTACTAGTATATGAAGTTTAGGAATAGGTAAATTTAGCCTGTAGTATTGTAAACCTAATAGTGAGTGCCTATAGTTGGGAAAGAAATTGACTTTAAAAAGATGTAAAGAACTTTGTATGATGATGTTAATGCTCTACAACCTTACCAGGGTGTTGGGTATATTGGAGAGGATAAATAATTTTCCTTCTGTGTTCTTGGCTAAGATCCCTGTAATAAAAGAAAGATTGCTAGCAGAAAACAAACATAATTTTAATAATACATATACCTTCCGTATACATAAGAGATACCCAAGAAAATTGAGTAACACTCAGAAATGACCCAAGTCACCACCTTAAATATCATCTCTAGCTAAATAAAGAAATATAGTTGGGGGATGTAGGGGAAACCAGTTAAGGGAGGTATTCAGGCAAATAACCATAAAAGAAGGTATGGTTGCTAAGTGTATTTAAGTCCCTGCCTTTTTCATTAATAAGAGTTTCTACAGACTTAAATCATCTTTCTATTCCTGGTACAGAGAGGGAAATACCCTTACAAACAGACATTTCCCTTATAAATGTAAATGTTACAAAAGGGTAACTTCTCAGATTTCAGAGCTTTCTGTATATCTGCAGTTTCTTAAAAATAATCAGCTTAAAATAATCCTTATGCCAAAAAGGCATACTTTGGGTGGTATATTCTGCTGCCTTTCAAATATATGAGCATATACTTTTTAATCTAATATGTGTGCCCTTTATTATATACTACTAGTGGCCCAGTGCATGAAATGCATGCATTGGGTGGGGGTCCCCTCAGCCAAGCCTGCACCTTCTACAATCTGGGACCCCCTTGGGGGATGTCCAACTGCTGGTTTAGGCCCAAACCTGAGGATCAGGCCTAAACCGACTGTTGGACATCCATCTCACAATCCGGGACCGCTGGCTCCTAACTACTCACCTGCCTGCCTGCCTGATCGCCCCTACTGGCCCCCCTGCCAGCCTGATCACCCCTAACTGCCTCTGCCTGCTGGCCTGGTCGCCCCCAACTGCCCCCCCCCCACTGGCTTGTTCATCCCTAACTGCCCCCCCGCCAGCCTGGTCAACCCTTACTGCCCCTCCCCTGCAGGCTTGGTCACCCCCAACCTTCCCCTCTGCTAGCCTGGTCACCCCTCACTGCCTCCCCTGCTGGCCTAGTTGCTGCCAACTGCGCCCCCTGCCGGCCTGGTCACCCTTCACTGCCCCCCATGCTGGACTGATCATCCCATACAGCCTGCTGCTCAGTTGCTTGGTCACCCTCACTAACCCCCTTGCTGGCCTGGTTGCCGCATGCAGCCTGTTCAGTCGTCTGGTCGGTTGCGATGGCCCCTGGCTCTTTATATAGAGAGATTATATCTCAATTTTTTAAATGATCTCTAAAAACCTGTTTAAAATCTGGTATCATAATTTATCTATATTTTTATAGATTACTTTTATTTGTTCAATACCATTTTGATTTCTTAAATTTCTTATGTAACATATTTAGTATTGATTTTCCTCACAACAGTTTTTTTTCTAGTTAGACATTTTAATATTGGTAAATTTTCACAAGTTTAAAATGTAAAAAAAAGGGTAAAGTGTTGGTTCAAGGGTATAGCATTGATGCTAGATAAGATATGTTCAAATCTAGCTCTGCTGCTTTCTTGTTGATTTGGAAAACTGGGATGATAATAAATTGGGATAATAAACAACCTTAGCAGGTTATTGCAACTATTAAATACACTGATATAAAAGTTCATAAAATAGTTTCCAGCACATACTAAGTACTATAAACTTTTATTGTTAATTTTGTATATGTATATACACAGAAACATTTTATATATGCAGGGGTTGGCAAAAGTGGGTTTACAGGTGAAATACAATGAAATGATATAATAATTAATAAATAATGCAAGAATAAACTCTGTTTCACATACTCACACTGTAAACCTGTTTTTGATAATCCTATATATGAACTGAAGACATGTTCTGAGGTGGAAAAAATAAGGCAAGGGTCTTAAACTTAAGAGTTGTAAGGAGCTGGGCAGAGGTTGACAAAGTGGGGGGTGAAATGAGAGACATCTGTAATAATGTCAACAACAACAAAAAAGATTTCTAGTTGATCTACTTCTTCTTTACATTTGATATTATCCATCTCTCTTTTTTTATATTCTAAAGGGTGCTATGTGTAATTTAATTTAAAATATATTTTATTTTATTGAATCTTTAAATATATTTACATATTATGTGAATATATTGTATCATATTGTTCTAATTATGTATTACTAGGGGCCCAGTGCACAAATTTGTGCACCTTGAAAGGAACTGTGGGTTGCAAGGCTGCGGTAGGCACAGGTGCGGGTCTCAGCCCATCCTCCTCACCCCTGCCTGGCCCCTCCCACTGCGGCTCTGGATCCCCGTCTGCCAGCAGCTCTGTTCCCACTGCTGCTGCTCCCATGGCGCTGATGGCGCCAGCCCCACTCACACCTGCTGACAGTGTAGAGCAATTGGGGCCAGCACCAGCAGCAGGTGAGAGCAGGGTCTGCACCGTCAATAGGTGCGAGCAGCTCCCACTACCCTGATCGCCCCTCAAGAGCAGGGGGAGGTTGAGAAGCCCTCAGGGGCGATTGGGGCTTGGGGCTGGCAGCCGCTGCTCATACCTGCTGATGACACCAAGCAATTGGGACTGGCGCCAGGTGCTGGCAGCGGTGCAAGTGGCAGCTCTGGTGCTGGTTGTGGGTGAGAGTGGGACTGTCATTGGCAGTGGGTGCGAGTAGCGGTTCTGGTGTCGGCAGTGGGTTGCAAGCAGGGCCGTCGCCAGCAGATCAGGGCCGGCCCCGATCACCCCTCAGGAGCAGGGGGAGGTGGAGAAGCCCTGATGGGTGATTGGGGCAGCAGCCACTGCTCACATCCGCTGATGGCGCCGAGTGATCGGGGCCAGCGCCGGGCGCAAGCACTGGTTCTGGAGCTGGCAGTGGGTGAGAGTGGGGCCAGTGCCAGCAGCAGGTGTGAGCGCCAGGTGGGACCACGGAGCACAGGAGCAAAGAATTTTTAATAACCATCAGAGGCTCACCTGATGACAGCAACTGGCACTCCGCCTTGGCTGGTGCCCCCACTCACCTGCTCCACCATCCTGTCACAGCTGATGACCGCCATGTTCCAACTCTGCTGTCTGCTGCTAACGCCTGCCATGTTCCACGTGCACCCCCTTGTGGTTAGTGCAATCATAGCGACTGGTTGTTAGGTTGTTCCACTATTTGGTCTATTTCATATTAGGGTTTTATATGTATAGATATTTTATTTTATTTATTAATACATCTTATATCTATATATGAAACTCTACAACTGAAAGGAGTATAGCTCCATGCATTTTGGCAAAGCTGGCACATTCATATAAATAATACCCAGCTCAAGAGACAAAACATTCCCTTTACCACAGAAGCCCGTTTGTGCCCTCTAGCCATCATCTCCTTCATAAAGCAATTGGTATTCCAATTAGAAGATAAAAACCATTTATTTTGTATGTTATGTGTCTGATATAGCTATCTCTCACCTAGAACCTTGATTTCCTCAAGTCATTTTGTTTTTAATTGCTAAAGTTGTTTCTTTTCCAGAGATGTCTTTCCTCCAGCTGTGGGTTCTGCAGTTGAATGTTCTATTTGTCCTCCCTGTCTACCTGTGACTTCTACTCTAAAATAGCACAAAAGTTACTTTTAGGAAGCCATATATACTACACATTTTCAACAACTTTAACATATTGAACAATTATTTTTCAGAGGACATTAATTATTGTTTATTGATTAGATTTATTATCAATGTAAATAATATATTTGGAATAGACTTTAGTAGTAGTTACTGCTAAGAAAACACAGTTTGTTTAGGCAAAAGGCATCTCACTGTAAAAAAAGGAAATATGGATTTTTAATAGAATGTGTAATTTATATATTTCTCTTATCTATCTATAAATCTATCTACCTAGCTATATCAATTTTTGCTCTGTGTATAATTGTGGCAGATTTCATTTGTGGATTTTTTTAGGGAGGCTTTGCATCATGACTACAAACTAGCCAAAAATTTTAAATTAAATTTGGCTCATCAATTGTGGTTGGCCAACTCCTATTATTAATTATTAGCTATTTCCTAACCTAAGATCCCTCTCAGATTAAACTCTACATACACATTATAAAAATTATGAGTTACATACACATATATAACTGGATAATATATTCAATTTTTAATAACCATAAATTTAATCTAGATATTAAAATGATAAAAATGAAAGTTTTGAATTTTTAAGTAATGCAGCTTGGTTCCAAAAGAATGAAAATGTGCTTATGGGTTGATAAGGCAATTCTGAATCCTGCCCTCAGGCAGCAGCTGAACATTGTACTTTATTAGCCATCAACAATTCGCTGCACTGCAGGCTAAATTTGATGGTTTAAGGACAGCAGTGTTAATACTAATGTCCAAAGTATCAGTCTGGCAGGAAGACATTAATTGACCTCATGAGATCAAGCTCTAAAAATAATATCTTTTCATTTGATCATTAAAACATTTCAGACAGAGCTTCAAATGTTGTTATTAAACTGATTAATAACACAGAGAGTCCAAGACTAAGATCATATACTCTTGTGTTTTCAATTACTATGTACAGATATGAAAATTGGACAGTGAAGAAGGCTGGTAGGAAAAAAAATAACACAATTGATTCTTTGAAATATAGTGTTGGAAGAAACCTTTATGGATCTCTGGACTTCCAGAAAGAGGAACACTGTCCTAGAGCAAATTAAGCCTGAAACATTTTGGAGGCAGAAATGATAACACTGAAGCTGTCCTACTTTGGGTGTATCATGAGAAGGTAGGGTTTTGTGGAAAAGACAGTAAATAATGCTGGGGAAAACAGAAGTCAGCAGGAAAACAGGAAGACCACATATGAGATGGATCGACTACAGAAGACGCTGTCGACATGAACCTACAGGAGCTGGGAGGGCGGTTCGGCCAGGGCACTGTGGACATCACTCATTCACAGGGTCACCAGGAGTTGGAGCTGACTCAGAGACTCATAACCCATACAACACAATCCAAAACTGATTTTCACTCAGAGTTTACCTTGGAGAAGATTTTCATTAGACTCAAAAATTTAGAAGAAATTAGGAAGAATAAATTTCAATGTCTTTCCTACTTTTCTCCTTTACACTGTTCACCGATGGACACATAGATTCAGGTACATTCCCAGGTATTCCTGGTGTAAGTCTCCTTGCAGTTCATGTACCTCATTTTTTATTTTTTTTTATTTAATTTAAAAGAATATATGATTTCAGAGAGGAAGGGAAAGGTGGGGAGAGATAGAAACATCAATGATGAGAGGGAATCATTGATCGGCTGCCTCCTACACACCCTCTGGATCGAGCCCACAACCCTGGCATGTGCCCTTTGCCTGGAATTGAACCCAGGACCCTTCAGTTTGCAGGCTAATGCTTTATCCACCCACTGAGCCAAACTGGCTGGGCTGTACCTCATTTAAAAAAATAGTTTATTGATTTTTGGGGGGAGAGAGGAAAAGAAAGGAGGAGAGATAAACGTCAATGTGAGAGTGTAACACAGATTGGCTGTCTCCTTAATGCTCCCTACCAGGGAACAAGCCCATAACCCAGACATGTATCCCTGACCAGGAATCAAATTGGGTAATATCCTGGTGCACTGGACAACACCCAACTAACTGAGCCACACTGGCCAGGGCTATCATGTATTGCATCTTACTGAATTTCACATTTCTCTCATTATGAGAGAAGAAACTGAGAATATTTCAATCATAGAAAATGAATATGGGCTATATTATCCCATGAACTGCAATCAATCATTGGTTTTACTTTTTATTTTACAATTTTGAGGAAGCTGTTGACAATTACATATTACCAAATTTAATTTTTTAAGGCAGATTAACATTTTTTTCTCATTTCTAAAATACTGGCCAGAGTAGTCAGAAAATAAAAGGATAAACTGTAATAATTACATAGTTGTACTATGTATGTATGTCTCCTTGGTTCCACAGATGATATGACAAAACATCTGTCTATGGCTTTAAAATTTCTAATAGTCCATATAAATGATATCATTAATTATTATAATAATTTGTGAAATAAATATTGTCATCCCAAAATAATATCTAAGAAATCTTATTTGCCTCTAATACCTGAACCTGAAAAGCTCTACTTTGCTTAGCTAGTAAGCTCTAAGATTGGGGCTTCAGTCTGGTTCATCTTATTTTGAAAGAGTTTTGCTGTGAAAATGCTACAGGAATAAAACATTGAATTCTATACCTTTAGATAATAAAATATATTTATGTAATTGAACTTGAAGCCATAGTTTTTAACTTTCATGCTCTATTTTTTATTTTTATTTTTGTTATTACATGTAATCTAGATAATTACAGATAGTCAGGAATACCCTAAAAGTCATTTGTTGAAGCTGGGAGATACTCCAATCAGCCTGAATGTCTCACTGGAGAAGTAATATTTCACTGTCCTGTTATTTCTGTAGTATGGTTACATGAGCAGAAATTAAAATTCTATATATGAGCCATTATATGTTTGAAAATGCTAATTTTATATTTAGTTAATCCTAACTAATATAATAATATAACATTTTAGTCCTCCCCTTCTCGGAGTATAAATTTGCTCAACAACTTTGGAAAACTCCCGGGCAATATATTCAGACCATGTAATCTTATTTCTATTCTATTTCTCCATATGCAGTCAACAGAAACTTTAGTTGTAAATCTATACACAAAGGCATGTGAAAAATATTCATATCAGCATTAAATTTATAATCAGCATTAAATTAGAAACATCCCATATTCCCATTAAAAATAGAGGGGATAAGTGAATTTTGGTATATTTATATAATGACTGAGAAATAATGACCTTTTACAACACAGAAAATAGGAACATAGTTCATAAATATTAAGTTGAATGGAAAAGCCATATGTGAAAAAATACATACTGAAGGCTTTTATTAATATAGGGTTCAGTACTGTCATATATTCCACATTTGAATCCTTTATCTAACATTACAGTATGATGAGTTTTTACAGAATGCTTCTGGTATTAGAGAACTGATGCTTCAGATGTTATTTGGAAGCACATATAGTGATATTGGACACAGACAACAGGAAGGCGAGTGCGGGATGGAGGGGGTCAATGTGAAAAACAAACAAACAAACAAAGGGGACATCTGCAATACTTTCAATGATAAAGGGAAAAATGAATTACCCTATAATAGAATAGAATGACTACTTCCCAAAACAAAAGAGGGAAAATCTAACTTTTGAAAAGTTATGAGATGGATTTTGACAAAGGAAGTTTATTAAATGCAAATTGATAATTGATGAAATATCTAGAAACCTTAAAATTTGAGCTTAAAGGCTATTAGAGATAGTTTGCTTTAAAAAAAACATAGGTTCAGTGAGATGATATTAGTTATATAGCATTTGAGAGCATGCTGTATGATACAGTAACTGGATACTGAGATTGGCTACTAAAACTTTTGGATAGATTCTCAGATTTTGGTTCAGAAAAAAAATCTGAACTTTCTATCAGCTCTCAAAAATTGAATAGGCTATTTCCCAACATGGAATTGTTAGGCCAAGGTCACAATTCAAATAATGTAGACATGGTTTTTTTGATCAGCTTCCAAGGTATTTGTCCACCTTGAAGTGTTGTGCAAGTACATTAAAAAAATATATAGTCCTTCATTTAAATTAACTTTAACCACTTTTATTACATGTTAGGAATTTTCAATGCTTTTTTTGTTATCATATGAAGGGTTATTTTACCTTATAGAATAAAATATAAAAGCAAGTGTACACAATGTGGCAAACCTTCCCCTGGAACTTCAGTAATATTGATGTCGAAGGTATTAGAATAGACAGGGTGTGCAACTGTAGCAGTGCTCATGTGCCATGATGCTTTTGGCCTCTCTTATGTGTTCTGCTCCACATATTGTAAAAGAGCTTAATGTGGATATTCCAGTTCAGTCTCAGTAGAGTACTATGAATACTGTTGTTACTAAATCTTGCCTTCATAATAATACCTATGTACGCAGCCTATGGAAAAGCAAACATTTATATCTTCAGGAGGATAAATTGGAAGTCACAGATCTAGAACAATAATCAACTTGAACTCATGTTGCTCGCACAGGTATGGCTTTTTAATATAATCTCAGGCAGGGAAATGCTTCCAGGCATGTTTTCTCAGTTGGAGTTGAGAGCATATGCACAGCGGCTGACACCAGCAACTAGCCTTTGGCTGGTTGAGAGATACACTCATTGTAAACCTGGGTTTCAAACCAAATGTGCTGGATGTCGTCTGGACTTGTGCTTAAAATACATAGTATGTTTTTTTTTTATTTTTATTGATTAAGGTATTACATATGTGTCCTTATCCTCTCATTCCCCCTGCCCACTCATGCCCTTACCCCCCTGGTGTCTGTGTTCATTGGTTAGGCTTATATGCATGCATACAAGTTCTTTGGTTGATCTCTCCCCTTTACCCTCACCCTCCCCTACCTTCCCTCTGAGGTTTGATGGTCTAATTGATGCTTCTCTATGGCTGGATCATAGTATGTTTTTAAAGACAGATTGAAAGTCACAGAACTAAAACAAAAAAGTGATAAATTTGGCAATTTATATGACCTCTTCTCTATAATAACTGATAATGGATACTTCAAAGACACAGTTTGCCTTGAATTGAAACTGTGTTTATTGTGAGCAATTAGTGAAGTTATCTATGGCCATGTTTAGAAAATATAAATTAATAGTCAAGAGAATGAAAATGAATACTCTATATAGTAAATATTTAGTTTCTTGCTCCTAATTATTCTTTTACACTGAAGACTAGGAGTGGAATCCTTTTCTATTTTATCTAAAAAATATGTTCAGCGCAACAAACATCTATGTATTTATAGTCTTAAGCATACCATATAACTCTGAAAAGTATCTACATTTTTTTACATATCTGTTAAGACTTGTGAAATTTACCAAAAAAAGCAGTGTTGTCTAAAAAATGTGTTAATTGATATTTTGAGAGAGAGAAACCAGTGAAAAATTCACATTTTGTCCTAAAAAAAGCAACAGTGATAATTTTATCTGTAATATAAGCTTGATGTTAGCAAGCTTATTTTTAACTAGTAAAATTAGAGCTATCTATCTATCTATCTATCTATCATCTCCATTTAGGTTTAGAGATGTAAAAAGAAAGCCATTCACACTGGCATAGGTCAAGGTGTATAAAAATGGATTTTCTTCATTAAGTTAGAATCCATATTAATTTTTTAAAAACAAAATATGACAGTGTTAACTGCTGAATTCCAATTTTATTTCTTTTTTGTCAATATCTATCCTTTATGTTTCTATTTAAATTGTCCAATTCCTAAATGTCATTTGAAAAATAAAGGAATTATTTTTATTCACATTAAAATTCTATTCTAGATATAAGCTTTTTCTGCAAATTAAAGTACTCACTTGTTAAAAAAAACAATGATGAAAAAAATTAAGTTAATTTTATAAAATTGAGTTTCCTGAACAGGTATAGAATTAACATGAGAGAATAGCTTAATGGTGTCATTAGGGATACTGTCAGAAATTTGTGTATGGAGGTTGGTATGAACAACATCCTAAAACACTAATTTCTACATTTAAATTATTTCTTCAGCATCTGTTCTTATTAGGTCCAAAACAAACATACTTACATTTGATGATGTGGGGGAAGATGATGCTAATGATAGGTACCAGCTAATGAATATATACATTTCAAATGTATGATTATCAAAGGTTATGCATATAGGTGTTTAACACTCACCATAGTCCAAAGAAGGACTTAAGTCAATGCCTAGTGCACAACAGAAACATATAAATGCGACTGACTCAATATTATTTATACTAATAAAAGGGTAATATGCTAATTAGACCAGACATCTTCTGGACATCCTTCCAGTCAAAGCCATGGTAGCAGGGGCTGAGGCTGAAGCGGTTAGGGGTGATCAGGCCAGCAGGGGAGCTGTTAGGGGCATCAGGCCAGTAGGCAGAGGCTGTTAGGGATGATCAGGCAAACAGGCCTGATCCCTGTGGGATTGGGCCTAAACCAGCAGTTGGACATTCCCCTAAGGGTCCCGGATTGGAGAGGGTGCAGGCTAGACTGAGGGATGCCCCCGCCCCCACCATGCATGAATTTTGTGCACCTGGCCTCTAGTAGGTTATATAATCACCATATTAAAATAAAATAACCAAAGCTAAAAGGTTTGTCTAATATACCTCAGTGAGTTTGAAATCATAGCATACAACTGCAATCTGCTGACTTTAGTATTCTTTCACTTGATTATGCATTACTATAATTTAGGATAATGGCTTCTATTAAAAGCCCACTTCATTCTCTTTTTACTTTAGACCTAATTGAAGGCCAGAAACAGAGATCGAAACAGCATAGTGAATACAGTATTTTTGTTTGCTTCAGATTAAATACTGTTTGCAGCTCAGAGAGACAAATGACCTCATGGTCTTGGGCATTAAACCCACTGCTTTGAGCTTCCTGTGAACCTGAAGTGAAACTTTTCTGTCTACAGCATCTATGTCTCTGACTCAATTTTAGGTAACTTTGGGTCAAAAATGCTGCTTTAGAGAAATATCATAAAATATAGGATCATATCTTTATGTTACCTTTCTGTTTTTCTAAGGAGATGGGAATTTCTTTTATGTTTGCCAAATTCTCTATCCTTATTAATAAAAGCCTAAGTGGTCATCACACCGTGATGCCTTCACACCGTCATAAGATGGCTGCGCGCGCAGTGGGTGTGCACAGGTGGGCGGGGCTGAGTTTGATGCTGCATGTGTGTCACGGAGGCTGCCTAGGTGTCCTGCCTCCTCCCGGCTCCGTACACAGAGCCCCGAGGAGGCGGTCCCCCGGCTCTGCGAGGTGAGGCCTGCCTGGGGGTCCCGCTTCCTCCTGGCTCCACATGGCGAGGCCTGCCTGGGAGTCCTGCCTCCTCCCAGCTCCACTCAGCGAGACCTTCCTGGGGGCCCCCGGCTCTGAGCAGCAAGGCCAGCCTGGGGGTCTCGCCTCAGTGTGTCAAGGCCTCCTTGGGGGCCCTGGGGGTCCCGCCTCCCGGCTCTGCATGTAGTGGAGGCAGGACCCCTGGTTCTGGCCTACCTCTTTGGGGCAATCCATCCAGGAGCCCAGGATGGGTGGTCGGGGCTTACCTCTTTGGGGAGATCGATCGTGGGGCTCCTGCACTGTGACAGGGCACAGGCCAGTCTGGGGGACCCCTCTCTGAGTGCATGAATTTCTTGAACTGGGACTCTAGTATAATATAAAAATCTGTGTTAAATAAATACATTCTTAATTTTCAGATCTGGAATGATTATCTTTTTTCTGCCTTTAACTTGTCCACAGTAACTATTGTGAGCCATCAGAAGCAAATACACTACTAAGAAAACTGAAGCTTAAGAACTATTCCACAGCACTGTGATACCATAACTTACTTTGTCTGTCAGCACCATCCTTTTATTTCTCATAGACCTTTGCACTTGGGAGAAATAAAATGGTCTACATCATTAATTTCTATGTCCAAATAAAGAATTTCTCAGCAGGTTGCACATGAGCTATTTAAGCTGGAGTGGTGGTAAGACAGTCATTAATTATCCAGAAATGAATCTTAAGAATGTTGAAAATTGCATTCGTGAGGGTATATATCCTCTGAGAGGGGCTGACTGAAAGCTGGACAATGATGTAGTGGCACCATCCTGCAAAAAAACTTGAGTGTTATTTTACACAGCCAGGGCCTTTAGGCCATAAGTTAGCCATTTCAGATGATCTTGGGCCAGAAGGCGGGAGTGGCACATGTGTAATTCATTTCATCTCTCTCTAACCAAAATCCACGATGGTGTTAGCTATGTATATATGAGATTAAATGCAAGATTTAAAATACACAAGAAAAAAAAAACAGAAAACAAGTACACTCATCAATTCATCTGGAATTCATGGGCCATGCATTTGTAATTCCTTAGAACCATGGTTGGCAAACCGCGGCTCGCGAGCCACATGCGGCTCTTTGGCCCCTTGAGTGTGGCTCTTCCTAAGCCTTAGGAGTACCCTAATTAAGTTAATAACAATGTACCTACCTATATAGTTTAAGTTTAAAAACTTTGGCTCTCAAAAGAAATTTCAATCGTTGTACTGTTGATATTTGGCTCTGTTGACTAATGAGTTTGCCGACCACTGCTAGAATAATCAAGATTTGTTCATTTAATACTCAAAACTGCCACATGAGCCAGGTATCTACTATAATTCCCACTTAACAAATGAGGAAATTAAAGCAGAGAGTAGAGTACTTGTCAGACCTGAACTTTAGACCGAGCAGTCAGGCTCCGGAATCTACATTCTTAACACCACAGGGGAACATATCACGTCACCTTGCAGCTATAGGCCTAAGCTGGGGGTCTTTTGGATCTAAGCCCCACCTTTACAAATCCTTTGTGTTCAGAAAATCATCAGTTCTGAGCAGTGGACATTATGAATCCTCAGGCAAACAATGATAATGCCTAAAAGAGAGTAGTAGGAGGTCATATCCCTTTAAAAATGGCAACTTAGCTATTTCTAGAGTTCTTTTGCTTTCGATTTAATTTTTACTTTACTTGTCTAATAAAAGTGGACAGAATTTCTTTTGAAAACTTTTCTAGTTAAAACCCAAAACTTTTTTATGTTTATAAAGTGCCTTGTCAACTTGCTGCTAAATGTTTTTCTTAATCATTCTTTATTTTAATTTGTCTGACAGAAGCCTTGTAAAGAATATACAGATGTAATGAATATTTCATAAAGATATGATTTATTGGGACTTCTCTGCCTTTGCTTCAAAAATTATCCATCCTTCAAAAAGCAAATATACAAAAAACTACCTGCTGGTACAGTAACTAAACCAAATCCCCCAAAGGCAAACCCAATTTCATAATAACTTCTGAACCTTATAGACCGTGGAAAAGATAGTCAATGTTCTATTAATATTTTAGCTGGCAGAGTAATATACTTCCAAGCTACCACATGTGGCTGTCAGAACTGTCAGGTATGCCACTGTAACATTATTAATGATTTAATTTTTATGAGCTCCATATCTTTTTATATGAAAATAAAATTTAAAGTCTTGAGGTAAAGAGAATGCTTACGACAGTTTCTGAGGGTGCTTTACTGGTACTGCCAGCTCCTTTCCACATATTCTCTATTACTGGTTACTTCTCCACCCTTGGTGATTACACATATATGTATCTGTCCTACTCATTTATGAGTGGAGTTGCCTCTAAATGAACACATTTTACTTTTACTACAATATTAATATTATCGCATGGTCTCAGCTATCTACAGTGAGCTCAGGCTCTGACACCATCATTAATTATTATTTTTTTTAGAGTATTCAGTAGATGAATGCCTTAAAGGACAACAGAAACACCTAAAACATAACTGAAGATGACTAATTATAATCTCTCTTATTCTTTTTTTCTGTGACTCTGATTTAAGCCTTATTCTAAGGTTGTGATATGAAAAAATGTAATATTGAAGGCCAAATTTATAATTTCCTTTCTGGTGCTTGTAACATTTCTCTTATTCCCAGTATGCATTAGGGTGTATTTATTTGTTACAAATACTTCCTAAGGTAGACAATTTTGTGATGTTTTGAAATACACAATTATTGATTTTGTTTTGACCAAGGTGGAGGTATGGCCGAAACTGGTTTGGCTCAATGGATAGAGCGTCGGCCTGTGGACTGAAAGGTCCCAGGTTCGATTCCGGTCAAGGGCATGTACCTGGGTTGCGGGCATATCCCCAGTAGGAGATGTGCAGGAGGCAGCTGATCGATGTTTCTCTCTCATAGAGGTTTCTAACTCTCTATCTCTCTCCCTTCCTCTCTGTAAAAAATCAATAAAAAATATATATATTTTTTAAAAAAAGTGGAGGTATGTATATATGTTACTGTTTAGACAGTCAAAAATATGTTTAAGGGAATACTGAACTTAAATGTTAATGATTCAAATAATATTTATGCTTGCTATTTTAAAATTCTATTTTGGCCTTAAATAACATTACTTAAAAGTACATCAAGTAACATTACTTAAACACAAATAAAAAAGATTTAAGAATTTGGCATGTGAAAAAGTATTTGCAATTTTTGCTGGAACAGAAAATGCTAAAATGATAGGCTTCTTGGGCAATAGTTCTCAAACTTTAGTGTGTCATATGAATTTTTTAAATGCAGATTTCTGGACTTCACCTTTAGATGTTTAGCTTTACTAGGTCTGAAGTGTGGTCCAAGATTCTGCATTCCTAAAAATCCCCAGGTGATAATGGTGCTGCTAGTCCTAGGAATACATTTTGAGCACTGATGACTTATGAGACTCTAGATGTAAACATCAATTATTCTAATGCTGTGAAGAAAGAAATGATTTATTTCCTCCATCACAGATGTTGACATTACATAAGTAACCTGACACTATATGAAGAGAAAAAATGAAAGACAAATTTTCAGACTCAATGTGTTCCAATTAGGATTAATATTGTTTATGTCTTGAACATCATTAGCTAAGGAAAGAATCAAGTTAAATAGGGAAAAATAAACACCGATTTAATGCATACTATATTCTAACATAACATAAAAATGCATTAGAAAATGAATTTTTAAAAAATAAAAGCTTTGCGTTTAGGTATTGAAACTAAAACTAGATACTCAAGTACAGTTATTTTATGTTTCTTCATAGGCTTTTGTAATAAATAAATTTGAATAATAAAGGTATGGATAGGACAACATTGAAACAAGAGATCATTCTGGATGTAAGGTGGTTATTGTAAAGGAAATGCCAATTTAACAATTAAACCCACACTGTAGAGATTGGCTCCTCTGGTGGTGGGATTCTTCAGTTAACAAATGTGCTCCTTCCATAGTCTCTCTGCACAATCTACCACCATAGTGTGGCTAATGTCAGTGTCACGTGGTGATGAGAAAGACCACTAGCAACCACTCATGGATGGCCATGTCGTTCTCAGCCACAGCAGGTTTCTAAAAAGCTATTACAGTTTCTGACTGAGGGATCACCTACATTTCCAAGACAGACCTCTTTAATGTGTCACTTATCCAGTTTTGTATAACACCATTTCTACTCCAACCCAATTATTCAGCATTTTTTTCCACTATCAAATTTGAAAGCTCTGACTTTTTTAATACCTAGTGACATAACTTGTTAGCATACCAGACAAGGAAATTTTAATATATCATTGTAATCATTCATAAATCACTATAAGACTTGGGATAAGAATAATAGTTTGCCTCTATTCTGAGTCAAATCTAGATTGACTGATTTTTTTATTCATGCATACATTCATTCATTCAACCTAAATTTGATAAGTACCCATTTCCTGCCAGTCTCCAATATAAGCATTGAGTATACATGGATGCATGAGGCTGTAGGACAATGTGCTTTATTAACCTCAGTTAACAAATAGTTTCATAAGAGAGAAGGTAAGATTATAGTTTTACAGCCTGCTGTGCCATTAGGCAGGGACATGTGACTAATTCCAAACAACAGGCAAAATTCAGAAAATATTGAGTTCACATTTGAACTCAAGCATTTAACTGCTATTGCAAAATTCTTCAAAGTTCTTTCTCTTGCCATTAAAACAAATGACCCGTTCTTCTTTGATGTTTCCATTACAAATTATCTTTTTGAAGATATTTTAACTTTGGAGCCTGTAATGTGGGATATAAGGCATTGATAGTCAGTTTGCCCCACCCCTAGCCTCACCTGGAAAGAGAGAAAACCAAGGAATTGGGTCAGGTGAGTCTTCAAGCTCTGGTTTACTACAGCCTTTGTGCTCTGCAAACATTAGTTTAGCCTAGCACTTCAGTTCTCCTAGATTTCGGACCCTGAAGTGGAGCGGGAAAACTTGGTGGGAAAGGTGCCGTTTGCCCTTCACTCTTGGGCAGCCTGAGGAGAAGATGCCTGTGCTGATTTGCTGCTTTGCATATTATGTTTTTCTTCCCTGTTCTTGTGGAGAGAAAAGATGCTTTGAGGCAGTGTCCCTGCCCACCCTTCAGAAAAAAGCAGGAGTCAAATCAATTTGTAATGCTGCACTGAGTCCATTGTGATATTTCAAAGAACAAGATTAAAAGAAAGGTATTTCCAATATTACATTATCCTGATTTCCCAGAAAGGACATTTTTCAGAAAACAGGTCATAAAAATTTTGTAACATATCACAAATAATTCCATAACATAGTTATTATTAAGTCATAGTTTAAAAAGAAACAAAGAATGGAAGGTAAAAACTGATTTAAGAATGATTAATATAATGACTAAATTGGAAAAAAATTGTGACAAATATTTAAAAATTATCACATTTGTGTGTTAAAGGCATGACATTAAATTGGGGTTAGACTTGCTGAACTAAACTCACCTGCCATACAAAATAAAGTTTGTACAAATACAAATATTACTACCTCTCTTTTATTGAAAATTCTCCAGTGACTTCCCATTTTTTACAATATAAGAATCAAAAATCTAAACATGGCTTAAAAACACCTGAATGGTGCAGAAATTGCCCACATTTTCTACCTTATCTTAAAGGACTCTTCTTCCCATACTTTTCTAACTCTGCTGCCTTCATTTCACTCTTAGAATTGCCCCGTGATTCTCCCTTATTGGGAACTTGCCCATATTATTAGCTTTTGCAGGAATTCTCTTACTCTAATGCTCACCATTCCATTCTTGCATACTTAGTGCAATGTAATTATATATCTGTAATACCTAACACTTGTATATATACAATTTTCAGTAATCAAAACTGTCAATTAGCCAGGCCAGTGTTGCTCAGTGGTTGAGAGTACACGTATGAGCCAAGAGGCCGCCGGGTTGCAGGCTGGATGCCCAGTAGGGGTGTGCAGGAGGCAGCTGATTGATGTTTCTATCGCTCCCTCTCCCTTCCTCTCTCTTGAAAAATCAATAAAAACATATTTTAAAAATAACTACCAATTAATCCTTAAGATCTGAGCTTTTATATCTGAATTTCTAGGGTTCAGATCTAGGCTTCATCACATTGTAGCTAAGGGAATTTAGGCTATTACCTCATTTATTATATTTTTAGCCCAGTTTTCTTTTTTTATTAAACATTTTTAATGTTGACATAATTTCAGGTGTCCCCCTTTTCCCCTCCCTTTGCCCACCTCCATCCCCCTTCCCCTCTCCTCCCTTGACCTTCACAAAACTATGCCTTGGGGGTTTTTTGTAGAGAGAAAGGGAGAGGGAGAAAGAGATAGAAATATCAATGATGAAAGAGAGTCATTGATTGGCTGCCTCCTGCATGTCCCACACTGGGGATCAAGGCTGCAAGCCAGGCATGTGCCCTGACTGGGAATCGAACCTTGACCTCCTAGTTCATAAGGCAATGCTTAACCACTGAGCAACACTGGCTGGACATTCATGAAACTATTGTCCATGTCCATGGTGTATGCATATATATTCTTTAGCTAATGCCTTCACCTTCTTTATCCAATCAGCCCCACTCTCCTCCCCTCAGGCACTGGCCAGTCTGTTCCATGTATCCATGCTTCCAGTTCCATTTTATTATTGGTAACATGAGACCAATAATATAACTAGATTTTAAAGAGTGAAAGTAAATAGTTTAATTCATGTAAAGTTCTTAGGATGATACCTGGTACATGCTGAGTATCCAATAAATGAAAGATACTATATGATAAAAAATAATAATAAATTGGAAAATTTTCAGTCACTATTGTTTCAAACATGTCTTCAGTGTCTTTCTTTTTTTATCCAGTATATATTCTGCTATTCCCATTACATATGTCACACTTTTGTAGTTGTTCCATACTCTTTGGATATTTTGTGCTGATTTTTGTTTTTTAGTCTTTATTCACTTTGTTTTCAGTTTTTAGAAGTTCTATTGATATATTCTTTAACTCAGATTCTTCCCTCAGCCATGTCCAATCTCATATGCCCATCAAAAGCACTTCATTGCCGTTACAGTATTTTATCTCTAGCATTTATTTTTGGTTCTTTCTTAGGATTGTCATTTCTCTGCTTACATTGCCCACCTATTATTGCATTTGTCTACTTTACTAGTGCTCCCAGCATATTAATCATAATTGTTTTAAATTCCCAGTCTGATCATTTGAACGATCCTCCTATGTCTGGTTCTGATGTTTACTTTATCTCTTCAAATTATTTTTGCCTTTTGGTAAGCTTTGTAATTTTTCTTACTAGCTGAACATAATGTACTGAGTAAAAGTGTTCTTGCTGCCCTGGGCTCTGATGATTTCCCGGGTTAAAAATCAAAAGAGCATACTATGTTGGCCAGGAATTGCACCCAGGCCTCCTACTTAGCTGGTAGAAGAAATTCTACCACTGAACCATGCTCTTGGGCACTTATGAGAGAGAAAACAAGTGACTTCACCCAAAATAGTACTCAGATGAGAGGTTTGTCATGCATAACTTGAGCACCGAGGGAGACAACTGTTTTTTTAAGTTATTTTATCAATTTTTTTACAGAGAGGAAGGGAGAGGGATAGAGAGTCAGAAACATCGATGAGAGAGAAACATGATCAGCTGCCTCCTGCACTTCCCCCACCCCCACCCCCCTGCCCACTGGGGATGTGCCCGCAACCAAGGTAGATGCTCCCGACTGGAATCAAACCTGTACTCCACAGACCCCAGGCCGACGCTCTATCCACAAAAAATGCTTTATTGTTATTGTTGTTTGTCTTTTGTTAATATGTATTTT
This sequence comes from Myotis nattereri, assembly GCF_964212035.1. NCBI lineage: Eukaryota > Metazoa > Chordata > Mammalia > Chiroptera > Vespertilionidae > Myotis > Myotis nattereri. Next base: position 82,673,587 of record NC_138075.1, read on the forward strand.
TAAATTAAAATTTACATTCAATATTATATTGTATTAGTTTCAGGTGTTCAGCATAGTAGTTAGACAATCATATAATTTACAAAATGGTCCCCATGGTATTTCCAGTACCCAGCTGGCACCATACATAATTATTACAATACTAGTGGCCTAGTGCACAAAATTCATCCATGGAAGGGGGAGTACCTCAGCCCGACCTGCACCCTCTCACAGTTTGGAACCCCTCAGGGAATGTCTACCTGCCGGCTTAATCCGATCCCCCTGGGGATAGGGCCTAAGCCGGCAGTCAGACAGCCCTCTTGCAGTCCAGGGCTCTCACAGTCCAGGATCCCTTGCTCTTTACCACTCACCTGAAGAGGAGGTGGGAGAGGCTCCCGCCAAGGCCGCTGTGCTCACCAGCTGTGAGCCTGGCTTCTGGATGAGTGGCTGCCCCCTGGTGGTCAATGCGCATCATAGTGACCGGTCGTTCCGCCATTCAGTCAATTTGCATATTTGGGTTTTATTATATAGGATTATTGACTATATTTCCTATGCAGTATTTTGTAACTACCAATGTGTACTTCTCAATTCCTTCACCTTTTTTACCCAGTCTCCCAATTCCTCTCACCTCTGGCAACCATCAGTCTGTTCTCTGTATCTATGAATCTATTTCTGTTTTGCTTGTTCATTTATTTGGTCTTTATATTCCACATATAAGTGAAATCATATGGTATTCATCTTTCTCTGACTGACTTATTTCACTAAGCATAATACCCTCTAGGTCAGTTTCAACCGATATGCCGCAAAAAATTTTAAAACATGCAATACCTAACTACTTAGTCAGGAGCACTGACTTCTTTTTCCTTAGACATTCAAATTTAAAAAATGACAACAGCCAACACAACAGTAGCCATCTGGTGTGAATGAATCAAAATGATACCTATTTTTTGGCAAAAATTAACAGGTAGTTTTTGGTGTGCCATAGAATTTTAATAATTAATTTATGTGTACCATGAGATGAAAAAGGTTGAAAATAGCTGCTCTAGGTACATCCATACTTTCGCAAATGGTAACATTGCATTATTTTTTATGGCCTAATATATTTCATGTGTATATGTACTACTGCTTTTTTATCTACTCCTCTATTGATGTGCAATTGGGTTGCTTCCATCACTTGACTATTGTAAATAATGCTGCAATGAACATAGGAGTGCATTCTTTTGAATTAGTGCTCTGGGTTTCTTCAGATATATACTTAAAAGTGGAATCGCTGGGTCATAAGGGAGTTACTTTTTTCAATTTTTGAGGAACCTCCACACTGTTTTACATAGTGTCTGTACCAATCTGCATTCCCACCAATAGTGCACGAGGGCTCCCTTTCTCCACATCCTTGACCACACTTGATGTTTGTTGATTTATTGATGATAGCCATTCTGACAAGTGTGAGGTAATACCTCAATGTGGTTTTAGTTTGCATTTCTCTAATGATTAGTGATGTGCATCTTTTCAGATGTTTACTGTCCTCTTTTTTAAAAATATATTTTTTATTGCTTTCAGAGAGGAAGGGAAAGGGAGAGACAGATAGAAAAATCAATGATGAGAGAGAATCATTGATTGGCTGCCTCCAGCACACCCCTTACTGGGGATCCAGCTCGCAACCCAGGCGTGTACCCTTTACTGGAATCGAACCCGAGACCCTTCAGTCTGCAGGCTGATGTTCTATCCACTGAGCCAAACCGGCTAGGGCTGAATGTCTTCTTTGGAGAAGTGTCTATTGAGGTATTTTGCCTATTTTTTAATTGGATTGTTTATCTTCCTGGTGTTGAGTTGTGTAAGTTCTTTGTAACTATTGGATATTAACCCCTTATCAAATCATCATTGGCGAATATGTTCTCCCACTCAGTGTGTTGTCTTTTCATTTTGCTGATGATTTGTTGTGCAAAAACTTTTTAGTTTTATGTAGTTCAATTTGTTTATTTTTCTTTTGTTTCTCTTTTCTGAGGAGATATATCAGAAAAAAATATTGCTATGAGACATGTCTGAGTTTTTGAAGGGAAAGCATTTGTGCAATTAAAGGGTTCCTGGCTTCCTGCCAGCTAGGCCCAGGGCGTGGTCTGCCTATCTCAAAAGGAACTGCTGTAAGTAAATCTTGAGTAATGTGGTGGTAAAGTTTAGGGAGAGAGGTATTCTATAATCCTATGATGAAGTGTCAGTCTGTCAATGAGCCTAAGTCTCTGGACAGTGAACTTTATAAGTATTTCTCAGTTGTTGTTTGTTTTTCTATCCCCTTAAGTGAGATAGGATGGCTAGAGTGAGCTAGAGTTGGGTATGCCCTTTTCTCCAGGTGAGTTAGGCCTTGATAATACTACAGTAGTTTGGGCTCTGGTTAAATACTTTCCCGGGAGAGCAGGTCTTGTTAAGAATAATAGAGTACCCTAGCATATTTCAAAATTTTTTATTTTCCCTCCCCCTGACAGAAGCACTAGGGGTTTTTTCTTGATATTTACTGTGAGAACCCAGTCAAGCTCCTGGAGGTAAATCCCACCATATTGGGCCCCTTCCTTGACTAGTTCTATCAGGACATTTTTATTCTCAGTCTTGTCCTCACTGAGCTTCCAGCAATTCATCATTATATCTCAGGTATCCCTACCCCAGCAATGATTCCTGTGACTATTTCTGGTTTCCACTGGTGAGTCCATGCTTCAGTAAGCAATTAATTATTCCTTATTCTTGCCTGTGTAATTTGTCTTCACTGACAAATGCAAACAAGATTGTTATAGAACAGTAACAATGAGAGAGAATCATCAATCCGCTGCCTCCTGCATGCACCCTACTGGAGATAGAGCCTGCAACCCCAGGGCATGTGCCCTGACTGAAAATCCAACTATGACCTCCTAGTTCATATGTTGATGCTCAAACACTGAGCTACACTGGTGGACTGATGACTATTCTATTAATCAGCCTCTAAGACCCCCCCACTAAATCCCAGCCTTTAAAACCCTTGAAAATGAAGACCCCAGGGTGCAGGCCCATGCCATTCCTTCCCCCCTCTACATCCCCCACAGGCACATATCCCCTAACCTCTAAGGGGCCCCTGATATTTTTGTTAGGGTCAATAAATTCTTCCTTGCGTTTCTACACTTTGTCTCTTGATTGAAATCTTTCCCTTAAGAGGACAAGAACCGAGGTCTGCTCACCTCGCTGGTAACAAGATAACAGATCCTAAAGATCAAGTTTGGGGAATATAATCTCTGCTGGTAGAAGTAAGGCATGGTTGAAGAAAATGTTTCTAAATGATTATCTAATATGCAACAAATTTATTCCATATGCTCTTAAATAAAATCTCTCAATCTCTTTTAGCACGCGCGCGCGCGCACACACACACACACACAGCTACAACTAGCCATGTGCAAATTCGAAAAATGTGTTCTTTCTTGTGGATGGACACATTTCTCATGTACAAGTTTTGGTAAGTAAAGTGAGCACTAAATTTTAGGTTGTTTTATACTCTCTTACTGATAGGTCCTTATGGATTGAATAAGTACCACCGCAAATATAGATATCTTACACGCACACAAATCTAAAAACAGAAATGACAAGTGTATTCTTAACAACTTATAGCTTTCTAGAGTTAAGACTTATAGTATGTAAATTCCTGTGCCATCTTCTCTAAATTCCCTTTTTTTTTTTTTTTTGCATCTGAATCACCAATAACACATACAAAATAGGATCTTTTACATGGAGAGAAAATTATGCTCTGTTGCTATGGAAACTAGCTGCTCTCCCTGAAAAGCTTTCATAGTCCCCCTTTTCCCTCTCTCTGCATGTTTTACCCCCTCATATGCTTTAACTGCCACTTTGTATCTGCCTTTGCTCTGACTTTGATTGAATGCCTATTGATTGACCCTTATATTTCTAGTATAATCATTTCTCTAATCTGAAATTTTGCTTTCTTTTCTAAGAAAAAAAAAGAGTTTCAATAATCATTTGTTATTTCTACTGTCTCTAATTTTTAGGTAGCAAATTGTCATAACCTAAATAAAACTTTTAAGGGAATAAATATTTAAGTAAATAAAATAATTGCCAGTCAATGGGTACAGATTATATGATCATTTTCCTTCTTCATTTAGGACTAAGATAAAGTCTTAATCAGAGCTTTGAAGTCAGCCAACAAAAGCCCTGAAATTCATGATTTTCCCTAAGGCTTTTGTGAATGATATAAATACTGCCATAAATTATGCCAATGAACTACTTAAAGGATTCAAGGCACACCAGGTATTAAAACCTAAGAATGCTCCAGGAGAGTGTTTTGTCTGTAAAAACATAGCTGACCTGGGAATAAGATAAGAACAATGTGTCTATCAAGATTTTTAGAAAGAGAATGAACCCCCTACCTTTTGTATACTGTGTTTACCGGTGAATCTTTTTAAAATATATGATCATACTCTGAATTTGAAGATCATTTTCAGTTAAGAATTAACACCGTAGCCCTGGCCAGTGCAGCTCAGACATTAGAGGGCAGGCCCACACACCAAAGGGTCATGGGTTTGATTCCCAGTCAAGGGCATCTACTGCAAAACTTTAACAGAAATTCGATCCAAGTTTGCAGTCTGTTGGTCTGCCCTTTAGATTTTGTATTCAATGCTCAACTTCAGCCCTTACTTGAGTTTCTATCCTGCCATCTTGCCCTTCAGATTTTGGACTTGTCAGCCTTCAGAATTCATCTGCCTAGTTTCTTCTTCTTCTTCATTTTTTAAATATATATTTATTGCTAAAATTATTACAGATGTCCCCATTTTTCCCCATTGACCCCTCTCCCTACCCCTCCCCATCACTAGGCCTTCACTATTGTCTGTGTCCATGGTTTATGCATATACGCATGTACGTTCTTTGGTTAATCTCTTCCCTTACCCTTCCAATGAGAATGGTCAGGCTGTTGCCTGCTTCATGTCTCTGGACACTCCATTCTTTTGATAAGCAGGAGAGGAGAGAGCCCTTCCAGAGAGTTTTTCTCCTTTGTCCCATGTAGAATCTCTGGGGAATCTGAAGGTTATGCGTGGTTGTTTCACCACAATAGAATAACAGTGGAAAACGCAATTATAAATTCTTGTAAATTCATTATCTACTCTCTATGTCAGTAAATTGTAGAACTTTCGTTTTCATTTAACTTTTTTGGTTTGGAATTAAACATAAAAAAATTGTACCTAAATACACCAAATGATTATCTGATAAGCAAAATGAGGTCAAATAAATTGAATAGAGTGATATGTAAGTAGTTATATCCATAGAGAGCTTGTTCAAAGGTTACTTAAGATAGATAATTGGAACTGGGAACATTGTGGACAGTTGATAACTTCGTTTTCACAGAAAATACAATGTGTTTCTGTATTATGCATGCAGGAATAAAGACTGGAAAATGACATTACTGATTATCCTAGAGCAATGGATCTTTATTTTATTTTATTGTTTAAAGTATTACATATGTCTCCCTTTTCCCCAATTGACCCCTACCACTCCCACCCCCAAGATAAATATCACATGATCTCACTCACATGTGGGATATAATGAACAAAAAATAGACCCAGAGACTAAACACTACGAAACACTAATTTCTTCTTTTTTAGAGGACTATTTAAAAAATATCCTTACCCTTGTTAGGTAGGAAGATTTTATTTTATTTAAGACAATTGTAGTAGGGATATTGCAAAGAAATAAGGTAGAGAGATTGGCCTCAACTCCAAATACAGCAACGACAAGTGGGAATTTATCGCCAAGAAGCAGGATGAAAGGATGATAGTGTTATTGGTAGAAGGGGATTCTTGGTGTAACACTGGAATAAGTATTTCTGGAGGCCCCTACAGGAGCAATAGCTATGATAGAAAGCTTTATTTTCCTGGAATTACATCCTGGGTTTCTAAAGTCCCATTTCCCTTAGGCTCGTCATAGACGCATAGCTGGGGTTTCAGGAGGGCTAGAAGCAAAGCCAGTGTCCACAGTTTCCTTTCCATGCTGGAGCCGGGTCCAGTTCGGCATCAGGCTAGTTATAGTCCATTAGCCCGTTATGTGTGGGGTCCACATGATTGTGGGCCATATGGGCAAATGCAGGGAAGCAGGAGTGAAAGAGCCCCACAAGCCCAGAGTCAAGTGAAATGAACCAAGAGAGTAAACTTCTTTTTCTAGGTTGCTAAGTATCCCAGACCTCCTCAGGCTCGCAGTGGCCATGCCCATGTTGGCCAACCACCTCTGTCCCAGGTGTGATTAACAGCAAAGCATCTTCCCTGCGATCCCAGTTACGGGGCATGTGTTTATTTTCCCTTTGCGCAGTCCCTTCCCCCAATGTTTTTCAGGGAACATGCTTGTAATGTCTGGTCTTCTCTTTGCTCCTTTCCTATTATTAATAATTAGCTAATCATAACAGTATAAATAGGGGTCAGTGTATGGAAAATTATTAAGAAAAGACATCAAGGGTAGAAGGGGCTTCTTGCTAAAGTGACTTAATGGGATTCCTGCTGAAAACAAGACAGGTGGTTAGACATCAAGGGTGGGACGATGGGCTGGGGGTAGGGTTTTTGCTAAACTGATTTAACAGGAATCTTGCTAATACTAGATTAGGCCGGGATACCCAAGTCCAAGGTTAAGGCCTAGTAGAGAAGAAGGCTCCGAGAAGCCTAACTAAAGCTTTGTCAAGAAGAGTCTTTGTGAGAAACTTTACTGATACAGTGAGTACCTTTCCCCAAAATATCTTTTATTATGTACCTGAAAAGATGAGTGCATTTTAGCCACATTTTTTGAAAGAGCATGAAAAATGACATAAATTTTAAAGAATTTGTGAATATGCACTAATGTTTGAGAATCCCAGGTCTTCTACAAATAATTGGCTAAACATAAAACTATTTTAGCATCCATGGAAATATCCACTTGCCCACAATGAGTATCATTTAATTACATCTGAAGGTAAATGTAGGATAACTTTATTCCTTTTCTAAGTAGAGTGTACTTTAAATATATGAACTGAGTTTTCAACTTATTGTGTAGAATGGTAAACTGTATTCACTTTCTTATTATGCCTGATAATAAAGAACATTCTATATCATTAAATATGTATTTAAGTGGCAGCAGCTGGCTTACTGCTGTATAAGTGCAATCTCAGCTACATCCATTATTTTGAAATTCCTAGAATTGGAACAGAAAATAAGAGCAGATAAAACTTTATTAGCAAGTACACAAAAATGTCCTCACTTAACAATAGGCATATAATTCTAAGGAATAATTTAATAGTATATGCAAAGGCCAACACAGTAAGTGCTGAAGCTGTAAATACTCATCTCTGCATTACTCTCTGTAAGGAGGAACCATTTCTACTATCAAGATGAAGGGATACTAGTGTCAAGGGATTCTATGTAAATGAATCTCATGGGCTTTGTAACAGTAGATAATAGAAATGACATTCCCACCTGGTAAATGACTTTCTAAAAGGCCAGTAGTAGCACTAATTCAATTATTGCAAATCTGAGTTTCTTTCCTCTCTCCTAGATACTATGTCTTTTTTGTTCCTTTGATAATAGGAAAGTGTGAAGTAGTAATGGGGAAAAACTTATGATTGGCTAATATAAGGAAGTGAGAAATAGAATACGTTTTAGTATACTCTAAATTTGCCACTCTCCTTTGAAGTGATGGAGGTTATTTCTAAGACAACAAATGACCAAGAGGCTTCCTATCCATTTATTATATTATGTCTTATGAGAATGCATAGATTGATGAATTTTCTCAACTTGGTACTTTCCTGTACAGTATTTCAGATCCCAAATATTTGCTGAAAAATAACAGGTCTCTGTAAGTGATATGAGATGAAGTCACCATCCACAAGACAATGCATACAGCAAATTACTGTGAAAAACTCCATTAAAAAAATAAACCTAGAAAGCTATGCACCATTACACTAAAAAAAGTGAGTACATTTAATGTATTAACATACATCATGATCTGCAAATAAATATAACTTGCAATGTTTCATAGGCTTTATTTCTTTATTATTTTTATTTTGAGGTCATGTTTATTAAAGCTGCGAACAGTGAAACAAGGAAGGGCTTAGCACAGAAGAAGCAACAGGAGCCCTAGCTGGTTTGGCTCAGTGGATAGAGCATCGGCCTGTGGACTGAAGGATCCAAGATTCGATTCCAATCAAAGGCACATCCGGGTTGCGAGCTCAATCGCCAGTAGGAGATGTGCAGGAGGCAGCCAATCAATGATTCTCTCTCATCATTGATGTTTCTATCTCTCTCTCCTCTCCCTTCCTCTCTCTGAAATCAATAAAAATATTTTTTTAAAAAAGAAGAGGAGGAGGAGGAGGAGGAGGAGGAGGAGGAGGAGGAGGAGGAGGAGGAGAAGAAGAAGAAGAAGAAGAAGAAGAAGAAGAAGAAGAAGAAGAAGAAGAAGAAGAAGAAGAAGAAGAAAGAAGCAGCAACAGGAAAGCCTAGGCAGGGCTGCTGTCATCTCACTGGAAAGTCAGAGAAAAGGGGCCTCGGGGACAGGTTCAGGGGATTAGCCCAGAAGAGCTGCCCATTGCTCCCCTGGTTGCAAGTCTCCTGGAATCCCTTAGAGTTTAGGAGATACATGCCTGTGGGGAAGGAAAGGAGGAAGGGAAAGGCTCAGGTCTGCTACTGGGAGGGGGAGACAACCCATAGGCTTTATTTTTAACACGACTTTCTCATGTCTTAAATGTTATAGATTGCCTTGTAACCAGCTGTTGGTTCCCTTGCCTGTAAGAAGGTGACTTGTTCCTACCAGGTGCTGTGTAACTTGCAGAACCTATATTCCTGCTCTGTTGACTTTTGGCTTGGCTGTATGATTTGTTTTGTGCATTGGAATGTGGTCAGATGTGATATAGACATAGTTGGAGGAAAAACTTTAGCAATCATTTGGATTGCCCATGTCCATTTTCCTCCATGGCTAAGAGGCCATGATTGAGGTTGTTCTTTTAGCCTGGATTCCATGTAGAGCAGTGGTTCTCAACCTTCTGTCCCTTTAAATACAGTTCCTCATGTGTGACCCAACCATAAAATTATTTTCATTGCTACTTCATAACTGTAATGTTGCTACTCTTATGAATCATAATGTAAATATCTGATATGCAGGATGGTCTTAGGCGACCCCTGTGAAAGGGTCATTCAACTGCCAAAGGGGTTGCAACCCACAGGTTGAGTACCGCTGGAACAGAATTTCAGGCAATCCTCAAAGGCATGTACTATGAGCGAAAATAAACTCCTTTACTGTAGATTGCTGGTTATGGAGTTATTTGTTACTATAACATAATTTAGCCAAATCTGTTGGCTGCGTATACTTTGGGAAATTTCATCCTAAATGAATGTTTTTATATTACATAGAAATAAAATTTACAAGTTTAATTTTTAAAGAATAGCATCACTGTTGCTATAATAATTCAAGTATATATTTATCTCATAAATTCACCTTGATATATTAGGTTCCTGTAATAATACAAGGTCAAGAAGACACAATCTGGCTTCAGGTAGGTTCAAGGCAAATAGAAAATGTCAGTTTTGAACAATGGGAATACATTGTACAGATGCAGACTTTTATAAACAATTTTCTTTGTATTTAAATATATATCAAAAAGTCTATTCATAATGTAGATTCTGTATCAGTAGTGAAGATGTCATTATTTTATATGTTTATATGGCAATAAAAATTAGAAAAAAATAAAAGTTCTAAACTAAATCCCGTATAATAAAAGCCTAATATGCAAATTGTGCCCCTCGACTGGGAGTTCTACCAGGAGTTCTACCAGGGGGTGGGGCCAGCAGCAGCTGCTGCAGGCAGCCAGGGGAAGGGAGGCGCCCCGGCCAGCAGCCAGCAGCCACTAGGGGCCCTACCCAGGCATGAATTTTGTGCACTGGGCCTCTAGTATTAATAATAACTACATCTATTATATATATGGGTACCTACAACTTGATTCTAAAAAGTGTTACTGAATTGCTTGTCTGATGGTAATCTCCATGAAATTGAAGAGAGTTAGGGCCTTCCTCTATATTAGACTTTGGCTTAGGGAATTTTATGGATTGTCTTCTATTCAGACCATTAAAACTTTCTCCATGTAAGCAATAAGGCTGTTTTGTATTTTTATCATTTATGTATTACTAGAGGCCCGTTGCAAGAAGATTACTGAAAGAATAGGGCTTCCTCGGGCCTATTCCTGTAAGAATAGGGCTTCTTGCGGCCAGAGTGAAGCAGAGAAGGGAGTGAAGCCCACGGAGGTGGGCTCAGCTCCCTTCTCCGCTGCCTCGGCTCTGCTCCTGTGTTGGCTGCCTTGGCTCCCTCCCTTCTCCACCGCTTCGATCCCTTCTGCAGTGCTTGGCTTCCTTCTACTTTGTCTTCCGTCTTCGCTCTGAGCCTAAATATGCAAATTAACCGCCATCTTTGTTTAGTTAATTTGCATGCTTGCTCTGATTGGCTGTTGGGCATAGTGGAGGTATGGTCAATTTGCATGTTTCTCTTTTATTAGTGTAGACTAGAGGCCTGGCACACAAAATTCTTGCACAGGCACAGTCCCTAGGCCTGGCCTGAGATTAGGGCCATCTTCCCCAACTGCCCACAGCCGGCCCCATCCCCTGCTGCTACCCACCCCTGTTTCCCTGATCCCATCCAGTGATCGGTGTCTGACAGCCAGGGGAAGGGACCCAGAGGTCAGCTGTTCCTGCCCGCTAACTGGCCCCACCCCTGCTGCAGGTGGCCATCAGGCCATTGGAGCCTGCTGGCCAGGGAAAGAGACCAAGAGGTGGTCAGTGCACCTCATAGTGACTGGTCCAGCAGTTGTTCTAGTTGTTCTGTCGTTAGAGTCAATTTGCATATTACCCTTTTCTTATATAGGATAGAGGCCTGGTGCATGGGTGGGGGCCAGCTGGCCTGCCCTGAAAGGGGCCCTGGATTTGAGTGGGGTCCCTGCTGAGGGGCAAGGCCAGCCTGGGTGAGGGGTGGTGGGCAATTTTCAGGCCAGCCACACCCCCGATTGGGATGGGGGGGGGGTCCCCATGGGGGGCGGTGCCAGTCTTGGCGAGGGGCCGTGGGTGGTTTGCAGGCTGGCCACACCCCTGGCTTTGTTAGGAAGGATGTCCAGAAGATATCTGGTCTATCTGATCTAATTAGCATATTGGCCTTTTATTTGTATAGATTAGCTACGTGCTGCCATTTATGCTTTTATTTCCTTCAAGAAGTTTTCTTTTGCATTCATAACTTGGCTAATTGATGCAAGAGGTCTAATTTTAGTCTAACTTGGCTTTTGACATGCCTTCCTCACTAAACTTACTCATTTCTAGCTTTTGATTTAAAGGGAGAGACTTGTGACTCTTCCTCTTACTTGGACACTTAGAGGCTAATTATAGGGTTATTAACTGACCTAATTTCAATATTATTGTGTCATAGAGAATAGCAAGAACTTTGGCGAGGGAGAGAGGTAGGGGAATACCTGTTTGGTTCAGTAGTCAGTACCCACACAACATTCATCAACTAAGTTTGCTGTTTTAAATTAGCGTGATTCATGGCACCACAAAACAATTACAATAGTAACATCAAAGATCACTGATCACAGATCACCATAACAAATATAATAATAATGCAAAGGTAAGAAATAACGTGAAAATTACCAAAATGTGACACAGATACGAAGTGAGCAAATGCTGTTGGAAAAATGGTACCAATAGACTTATTCCACACGGCATTGCCACGAACCTTCAACATGTAAAAAACAAAGTACCCATGAAGCACAATAAAGCAAAACTCAATTAAATGAGGCGTTTCTATACTGTAAAACTCCCCTAGGCCTTGTTCTGAGGTTGCCTATGTTATTTTCCTATCACTATCATACAAATCACACAAACTTGTTGGCTTACACAACACCCATTTATTATATCACAATTCTGTAATTTGGGAATCAGACATGGGTCTCACCAGGTTGAAAGGTTACTGCAGAGCTGCATCTAACATAACGACTCTGAGGAAAAACAACTCTTCTAGGTTGTTAGCCAAATTCAGTCCTTTGCAGTTACAGGACTGATGTCCGTATTTCTTTTCTAGCTGTCAGCCAGAGCCCTCCCTTAGTACAAGAAGCTTCTTTCTGGTCATTGCACCTGGGCCCCTGCATCTCAGAATCCACAATGCCAGTTGGGATCTTTCTCATACATGGAATCTTCTTGTTTTTTTCTTTTTGCTACAAAGGTTTCCAAAGACTCTTTATGAACTTGGAGACCAAGGAAGTAATGTACCATGAATTCAATATGAAAAATAATGGAAAATTCTAGTGTTCGTGAAGAGAAGTCCACTCTTATCTGGCTATGTAGAGATGGACACAAGTGTCACTGCAATGAATATTATAAAACAGTCTATACATATCCTGAATTTGGTCTCAGTGTGTTATTAGTAGATAAAGGCAGAAAGATTAGTAAGTATACATATGAACAGAATAGTGAGCAATCTTGATAAAACCACACACAGACTCTGCACCTAAAAAAAAGAAAATGCGCAAGATTGTATAAACAGAGAAGTGTTGAACTGCAGAAATTCTTCAAAGAAAAGTAGACATTCTTCTCTGTTCATGTAATTCTGTTTTGAGGATATATCCCTGCTTTGATAATATCTTCAGGAAAATAACACAACACCAATTCATATTTATTATTTTTAAAATATGAATATATCTGTTGCTTTTTTTGGTTTACTTACATTAGCATTTTCATCACACATCTGGGAAAAGTAAAATGTAGTATTGCATCCCTTAATTCTCTACCATCTAACACACAATCTACTATATTCCTTTATTTTAAATTAAAACTTGAACAAGATAACTAATTAAAGAAAGGTAAGCCAAGGAAAGAAATATTTTCTGTTAGAATGGTCAGGAGAGAGATGTGACAAGAGCTTTATTGAGTAGCAAAATGCCTTCTAAAAATATATACACTTCATAGATTTTAGAGAGAATAAGAGAGAGAGAGAACGAGAGAGAGAAGAGAGAGAGAGAGAGAGAGAGAGAGAGAGAGAGAGAGAGAAACATCAATGAAGAGAGAGAATCATTGATTGGCTGGTGCTAATATAAATGTCAAGGGAACTAGAAAGATCATATACGATCAGATCCTATATAAAAAACTTATAAACGAAAACAGGAATTTGTCATCAGTCATTATTTTAAAGCTAGAGGCCCAGTGCACAAAATTCTTGCACTGGGGGGTGGGGGGGCTTCCTCAGCCTGGCCTGCGCCTCTCGCAGTCTGGGACCCCTCTGGGATCTCTTCCAGATATTGGGCCTAAGCAGGCATTCAGACATCCTTCTCACAGTCCAGGGCTCTCACAGTCCAGGACCCCTTGCTCCTTATCGTCTGCCTGCCACAGAGGCGGCAGAGGCTCCCACCACTGCCGCTGTGCTCACTAACTGTGAGCCCAGCTTCTGGCTGAGCTGGGGAGGTGGTGGGGGCGGGGGGGGGGGGCGGGGGCACGAGCACCGCTCAACCAGAAGCCAGGCTTGCTGCTCCTTAACCCTGGCTCCACCCCCACCCACTGGTGGGGGGCTGATCCGGGCCCAGCTGGCTGGGGGAGGGGCATGGAAGGTTGAGGTGCTGCGGTCATGCCCCATCCCACCTCTGAAGAGGGGCAGCGCCAGGACCTGGAATGTGCCACCACCTCTCTCGCCACCTCTGTGGAAGGGGGGTTGTCAGGACCACCATGGCTGGCCTGGCAGTACAGGCTCGCTGGCCCTGCCCCCCACCCACTGGTCATTACAGAAGTTTGTTCCACCGCCCAGTCTAATTGGCATATTAGCTCTTTCTTATATAGGATAAGGTGTTTGTGCAATGTACTCTGCAGAAAATAGCTGTACTGTTATTACACCTCATTCCTGTTGTAATATTTGAAAGGACCTACTGACAGAGAAGCATTACCAAAATAAGGATTTTCAAGGTGGTTTTATATAAGCAATGCTTTTAAAACCCAGAAATCAGTAAAAGAAGACAAAAGGAAGAAAGATTTCAAGGACATTGCAAAGAAAACTCTTATTAAGAGATTAGTGCCAAACTAATTATAAGATTTAAGCTTTCACATGTCAATCGTTTGTTCATTTTGTTTTTTTCTTGTCATTTATTAGATAAATTTAATATACAGGGAAAATAATCTTCAGTTTGCCACCACATCAAATTTTCTTAAATTTCAAATTAGTGCTATATGAATCCAAGGTGATTTATTATATTTTAAGTGAGAGATTTTTTCTTGGGAGTAATCTATTCATCTGTTGAAAAGGATTATCTATGCTTTTAAGAGATCAGTGCACTATATGATGAAATTAAGTACACCTTAAATACATTATTAATTGTCATAAAAATTTATTTTTCCATCCATAATCTCATAAGATTAATCTTCTCTTTCATTCTTTTGTCTCTTCTTTTCTTCTTCTTTTTTTTTTTTTACTTTCTTTTCTCTTTCTTTGGTGAAAATGTAGGAGACTTACATAAGCCAGAAATCATATTGTAAAAAAAAAATGGGGGGGGGGTGAACTTACACTATCAAAAGTTAAGGCTTAATATAAAATTACAGTAATTAAAATTAAATAATTAAAATGTTGACAGAATGATACACAAAAGGCAAAAGGAACAAAAAGTATGAAAACAGAATCACATATGCACAATAACTTGACATGATAAAATTCCACTGTAGGTCACTGTGGAAATGATTATTTTTTAATACATAATGCTGAGTAAATAATATATCTGTATAGAAAATATGAACTTGACACTTACTTATCACTATGCTCAAAAATTAACTTGAAGAGATTAAGCTCCTAGAATAAAAATAGTAGAATAACTTCAGAAACTTGGGATAAATATGTATTTGATAAATAGAAAGGATATTACCTCTAAAAAAGGGTCAGTGAGGAAGAAAGGGGAGCATCTGTAATACTTTCAACAATAAATATAAATTAATACAAAAGAATGATGGCACAGCAAATGATGAAAATTGTGGCCATTTCATTAGACTTTAGTGATGTCAATATTACATGCAGAAAGACTAAATAAAAATTGAGATGACAAAAAATAAAGAAAAGATTGAATAATTGGACTTTGTTAAAATGTAGAATTTTCATGCAACAAGATAAATTATTCAGAAAATAAAAACAACATTAAACCACTTACTAGAATAAGATATTTGTAAATATAAATCTTATGGATAAAAGAAAAACAAATCTCTGATCAATAATAAAGTAAAACAAAGACAAAAAAAATAAGGAAAAGTTGTAAAGAGTAACTTCACAATATAGTATATCCAAATGGTCATGAAAAAATATTAAAAGCTTCTGAATCTCATTAGTATAAGTAGGAATTCAAATTAAACCCTTAAGAAGATGCCTCTATATCAGCCCCTACTCTAAGTAATTGATATAAAACTTAAAAAAGACTGGATATGCTAATTGTTGGTAAGATTATAGAACTGAAAATCTCATAAAAAATTGCTACAAGTGAATTCCTGCATTCACTTTGGAGAACTATTCAATAATTTCTAAAGCCGTTCGCACCTGCTGCGGGTGCCTGGCATCAGCCCCAATCTCCCCTCAGGGCTTCTCCACCTCCCCCTGCTCCTGAGGGGCAATCGGGGCTGGCAGTCACTACTCACACCCACTGCTGGTGCTGGCCCCAATCACTCCGCCACTGTCAGCGTGTGGGAGTGGTAGCAGTGGGAGCTGGGCTGCTGGCAGACAGGGGACCGGGGACCTCAGTGGGAGGGGCTGGGCAGGGGCAAGGAGGATAGGCTGAGACCCGCCCCTGTGCCCACTGTAGCTTCATGGCCCACAGTTCCTTTCAAGGTGCACAGATTCATGCACTGGGCTCCTAGTTTGTTATAATGTCACTAAGAGGAATAAAATCAGATACAGAGATAGAAATGTGGGGAGTAAAAGATTCAGAATAGAGATGGGGGACAGAGATGATTTACAGGTGAAGCATAGATGTCAGTGATGGGTAAAATGTGAGGAAAAAAATACCTAAACCATGTGAGTATACAGTTCAAGGGACTATACAAAGGATATTCTAAGGAGCAATAACAGGGCATGCAAAGGCTTTAAGACAGAGACATGATTGATATGTTCAAGGCATGGCAAAAACACCAGTGTAACTGGATTGGAATGAGCAGGATAGAGAGCCTTCAAAAATTAAGTGAAAGACTTTGGCATAGGTCTGATCATATAGGGTTCTTTGGATATGTTACAGACTTAAAATGTTATTCCAAGAAAGTTGAAAGCAACTCATGATCTTTTTTATTTTTAATGTATCTCACTTCCTAGGTGGTAGAAAATAAATTATAGGAAGGCAGAGAAACTGAGAGTGAAAGCAGAGAGGCTAAGTTAGATGCTATTTTCACAGTCCAGGGGAAAGATAATTGTGGCTTAGAAAAATCAGAGTCCAGCTGGTATGTCTCAGCAGTTGAGGATTGACCCATGAGCCAGGAGGTCACTGGTTGGATTCCTGGTCAGGGCACATGCCCAGGTTGTGGGCTCCATCTAGCATGGGGCATGGGGTGTGCAGGAGGCAGATAATGGATGATGTTTCTCTCTTTGATGTTTTTATTTCTCTCTTCTCCCTTCCTCTCTCTCTAAAAATAATAAAAGAGAAAATTTTTTAAAAAATTGAAAAAATCAGAAATGGAAGTAATTTGATAGAATTAAAAGTATAGTTTGATAGTATTTGCTGAAAGATTGGTTGAAAAAAGGACATAAATAGAATAGCTTTTGGCCATAAGCATCTTGGACAAAGGCAATGACAATACCTTTGATGGGAAAGCCTGGTGCAGGAACAGTTTTGAGGAGGCAAAGGAGGAAGTATGTGTGTGTTACATGCCTCTGAGTTGGACCCACTTCCTAATGACCCTATGAATGAGTGATGGCTACAATGCTCTGTCCTCTGAGCCCTTCTCAGCTCCTGTAGACTCATGCTTATGACTTTTCCTATGGAGTCAATTCATCTCAGATTTTGTCTTTCTTTTTTTTTTTCTTTCTGGTTCAATTTTTCCCAGCAGGATTATCTTTTTTAAATAATCCTGCCTTTCCATGATGTGCTTGAAGGACAGCTTCAGCTTTTTCATTTTCCCCTCAATGGATGTTTTCAGGCTTAATTTAGTCTAGGACACACTAGTTTTTCTTTCTGGTGGTGTTGGGTATCTAGAGGTCTCCTCCAACACCATATTTCAAAAGAATCATCCCCCCCCCATCAGCCTTTTCTGTCCAACTTTCACATAGTACTTATACATAGTACTTGGGAATATGAGGGTGTGGGTGATCTTAACCTTGTTCTCCTATGACACATCTTTGTTCTTGGTAATCATCCCTATTCTCCATTACTGTGCTTCTGAGTGTCAGCCTTCTCTTGATTTCTTAGCTGCAGCCTGCATTTGAACTGATAACTGAAACAGGGTAAGCAAAACATGTAACAATTTTGATGTCTTCATTGTCTATGTTAAAGTTGTATATTTCTTCTGTAGTCATAATTATTTTCTTCTAGATGTTCAAATGCAGACTTTCATTGGCATTTTCTTCTTCCCCTTTTAGCAGATGTTTCAAATCATTGCTACTTTCTGCCAATAAAATGGTGCTATGTGCATATCTTAAGTTATTGCTATTTCTTTCACTAATTTTCATTCCTCCTTCCTCTGAGTGTAGCCCAGTTTTTTATATAATATGTTCTGCATATAGATTAAGCAAATGAAGAGATAACATGCACTCTTGTTGGATGCCTTTTCCTATAGGAAATCATTCTGTCTTTCCATATCTGTCCTGACAGAGGCTTCCTGTCTACATGTTAAATGCGAGATATTATTAAGCATTAGAGAGAAGATGCAAAGCAGAAGGTTAGTTACATTAAGTCTGGAACTCTCAGATGAGATCAGGCTGGAGATAATTAATTATTTGAACCCATTGGACAGTATGAGATCACCAAGGAGTGGAAGTACTTAGAGATAAGAAAAATCTCATGATAGATCCCTGGATCTCATAGATAAATTGTTGAAAGACAAGAAACAATATCACAGACTCTGAGAAACTTATTAGATAAGTAGTGATAAAACCAAGAGAACATGGCATCTTGTGGACTAACTAAAAAAAAAAATGGTGTTGCCGAAACCGGTTTGGCTCAGTGGATAGAGCGTCGGCCTGCGGACTGAGAGGTCCCAGGTTCGATTCCGGTCAAGGGCATGTACCTGGGTTGCGGGCATATCCCCAGTGGGAGATGTGCAGGAGGCGGCTGATCGATGATTCTCTCTCATCGATGTTTCTAACTCTCTATCTCTCTCCCTTCCTCTCTGTAAAAAATCAATAAAATATTTTTTAAAAAAAATGGTGTTCATTTTTCTCTTGGATATCTCCTATTTCTTGTTTGTTTCTATCTAGCCAACAGGCCATGAGCTCCTTATAGGAGCTTTGGTTCTTAGAACTTGGTATCAGCGATTTGCACACAATAGATATTCAATTAATGTTGAAGTAATGAAAATGCAGATGAGAAATTATAAATAACTAGAGGCCCGGTGCATGAAATTCATGCACTTGGGGGTTTCAGCCCAGCCTGCACCCTCTCACAGTCCAGAAGCCCTCAGGGGATGTCTGACTGATGGTCTAACTGCCAGTCTGATCCCCCTAACTGCTCTCCCCTGCTGGCCTGATCTCCCCTAACTGCCTCTGCCTCCGTCCCACCACCGTGGCTTTGTCCAAAAGGATGTCTGGAAGGTCATCCGAAAGATGTTTTATCTAATTAGCATATTACCCTTTTATTAGTATAGATTACAGAAGGTGCAGCCTTAATTTCAACTGCAGAACTGAAAATAGTATGCAGAGTGTCTTAAGAGCTTAATGGCCTAGGGCACATGGTAGAGCTGAATGAAGATGTTGCAACTCTGGGAGAAGAGGGAGGCTAAAATTGTAACAGCTAATTTCAAACATCTCACAGCTTTGCTTTTGGCTCACCTGGGGCTGAAACTGCTAGATTTAGAAAAAAAATAAAAAGCAAGTATTGAAATTTTGAAATATAAATGACTAGAAGGCTAGGTAATTATAGATCATTGTAGCTTTTCTACGTATAATATATCTGCCATGTTGGTTACCTGCCAATTTCTTAAAGAGATAATGAAACCATCATTTTCTACTTTGACATGTTCAGAATGTATCATAGATTCATGAAGGTTACTTGGTGATTCTTTCTAATAGTAAATATATGCATAGTAGATAATCTTGAATTTTATAAGTAAGGTGTGTTTTTTCAGGTAAAAATATGATTAAACTAGATTTAGCCTAAAGCAAAAATTTCACTTATGATTTATTGATATTTTTGGTTGGTTCAATCACTGCAGGGGAATTATATTAGAAAATCAGCTTATGTCTTCCTAGTGAAATTTAATTTTGTATCCAATAAATGACAAGCAGTACTTCCATTTCACTTTGCAATGTACCAAAGAGCTGGGGACCCATAAAGTCTTGAATATAAATGTTTCTTTTATCTTGGGGTAATATTGAGGAACATAAAGGCTTCAACATACTACATATAATAAAACATGAGGTCCTACTTTAATTAGTGGTCTGGTAGCATTTAAAATGTTTTTATGTTGAGGAATAACTGTATATAACAACATAAATAATAAAAATTTCTCTTTTGAAATGTCTATAGAAGGGTTAAAATAAAATACAAGGTAATTCATTGTTCTCTGTTCTTACATAATAAAATTAAATAAATAATTGTCAGTGAATTATAAAATTTGTATAAAAATTTTCTGGACTTAGTACTCGATACTTATTATCTTAAAGTGTAGGTATGCATGTACAAAGTTAAGTAAATAGTAAATATTGACATCATTTTAATAGTATTGATAGTTATATGCAAACATTTAGAAGCATAAGGAGTATGCAAGGGAAGAATATAGGTTTTAGAATAAAACAGATCAGCATATAATTGTTGTATCACCAACTATAGAACCTTAAATAATTAATAATCTGAGTTTTTGTTTCTGCATCTGTTTTAAATGGGTAGAAAATTACAGATATCTGTCAGTGAAATTAACACAGAAAGTATGTGTTTTGTAAGGCATCAGATTACATTTGGGATTGCAAAGCATTACAATTGTTTTGAACTTAAAAAAGACTTTATAGCTTTTCTTGTAGAACATTTTTCCAAAGGAACTATGTAGATAAAGTCTTGGTCAATAGGAGTTCACAAACTCTTTTCATGAGTCTTAAAGTCAGTAAATAAAGGTCAGTGTGTGTTATTAAAGAGTAATCTTGAATTCAACTGAGTTTTTTAATCTTGTATTTAGTTACTAAATCAAGATTATTAGAGAGCATAGTTTAGACACTGGTTGTATATAGATTAGCCAGATAATAAAACCACCAGTTATATTTGAATTTCAGATATATAACACATGCTTTTCAGTATAAATGTGTCCCACAAAATATCTAGGGCATATTTATCTAAAAAAATATTCCATGTTTATCTGAAATTCTAATTTAAGTGGGTTTTCTGTATGTATATTTGCTAAATCTGGCAGTCTAACTGTGAAATTCTCATATTTTAGAGATATTAAATGCAAGATAGTGCTGCAGAATATCTATAATATTGTAGACACTGGACGAGTC
The DNA here is from genome assembly GCF_964212035.1 of Myotis nattereri. NCBI lineage: Eukaryota > Metazoa > Chordata > Mammalia > Chiroptera > Vespertilionidae > Myotis > Myotis nattereri. The sequence goes on from NC_138075.1 coordinate 82,694,215, forward strand.
TGATTGTCAATTCCCCTTTTTCCTCCTATTAGCAGAATGATTTAAATTATCTGGGTAAGGTTTGCCTTATTTACCCAAAGGAGTATAGTAATTGAAAAATTATTTGTAGATATGTATGTCTTAATTGAGTTTGGGGATCTAAAATTCCATAAAATGTAATTGAAATATTCATTTCAAATATGAGATGTGATTCACTGCTATACAATTATCTTAAAGTTACCATAAGGTTAATCATAAATATTACATTATAACAATTCTCCAAGTAGCAATATATATCATTTTCGAGGTTTTTTCACCAAGAGTTCTGAACCAAGAGTATTTACCTGTGAAAAAATTAAAACGTTCATATATTGCTATTAAGAAAGATAATATAATCACTTAAAATGGTTTTAAAGTTGCCTTCCATATTAGATGCTTAAAAATACATAATGTTCTAAAGAGTAATGTCCTACAAGAAAAATCAATGGTGTGATTGCCAAAGCCTTTAAATATAATTTTATGTTATATAAATCAATATACAAAGTATATGAATTTTGATAATTTTTACCAGTGTTGAAGGAAATTCAAGAAGACCTGAAAATGGGAATATATTCATTATTTTTTCATAGACTGGCAGACTTAACATTATTAATATGGCAGTATTCCCCAAATTGATCTACAGAATCAATACAATCTCTATCAAAACCCCACCTGAACCTTTTACAGAAAATTTCTAGCTGATTCAAAAATTCATATAACAATTCAAGGAACATAGAATAGTAAATAATATTGAAAAAGAAGAACAAAGTTGAAGACTCACATTTGTGACTTTAAACTTTCTAAAAAACTACAGTAATCAAGGCAGTGAGGTACTCACCTAAGGACAGACATATAAAGTATTTAAAAAGAATGGATTTTTCAGAATATTTATGGCTAATTGATTTTAGACAGGGAGTCAAGACAATGAAGGAAAGAAAAGTCTCTTCAACAAAAAGAGCTGGGGCAACTGGATAACTACGTGCAAAAGAATAAAATCAGATGCCCACCTCACATCATGTACAAAATATAAATCAAAATTAATTACAGACCCATGTTCAATACATAAAACTATAAAAATATTAGAAGAATAGGAATGCATCTTTGAGATATTGGATTAAGCAATGATATCTTAGATAGGATAACAAAATAGAAGCAACAGAAGAAAAAATAAATAAACTGAACTTCATCAAATTTAAAAATCTGTGTTTAAAGATATTACCAAGGCCTGGCCAGTGTGCTCAGTGGTTGAGTGTCAAACTATGAACCAGGAGGTCAAGGTTTGATTCCTTTTCAGAGCACATGCCTGGGTTGTGAACTTGATTCCCAGTGTGGGGCATGCAGGAGACAGCCAATCAATGATTCTTCTCATCATTGCTGTTTCTAACTCTCCCTCTCTCTTCCATTCTGAAATCAATAAAAATATACTTTAAAAAATAAAATAAAAGATACTACCAAGAAGATGAAAAGAAAATGGACAGAATGAAAGACAATATTTTCCAAAAAAAGAAAGACAGTATTTTCAAATTATATACCTATTAAGTAATTTGTATCCAGAATATATTAATAATTTCTATGTTCTATATCTGAACACTAAAAATTGGATAAACATTTGACAGATATTTCTCTCAAAGAAAATATACAAATGGACAATGAGCATGTCAAAATATGTTCAACATTGTTTATCATTCATTAGGGAAATGGAAGTTAAACTCATAATGAGGTATAATTCACATCCACTAGGATTGCCAACATAAAAAAAAAAATTGGACAACAATGCGTATTGGCAAGGATATGGAGAAATTGTTATCCTCATAAATAATTGGTGGGAATATAAAATGATGCAGCCACTTTGGAAAACAGTTTGGCAGTTCTTCAAAAAGTTATATATAGAGCTACCATAAAACCCAGCAATTGCACTTCTAGGAATATAATCAAGAGACCTAAACACTTATGTCCATAGAAAAACTTTTACACAAATGTTCATTGCAACAATATTAATAATAACCCCAAACTGGGAAAAATCTCATATTTCTATGAACAAATGAATGGATTTCTTAAATACAGTATATCCGTACAATGGGACATTATTAGCTAAAAAAGGAATGTACTAATAATATGTGGTACATGAATAAACCTTGAAAACATGCTAAGTGAAAAAAAACAGACAACAATCCCCACAAATTACATTATTCCTTTGATATCATATCTAGAATAGGAAAGTCAGAGGGACAAAAATAGGTTAGTGATATCAAGGGCTGGGAGAGGGGATAATAGAGAGTGACTGCTCATGAATATTGAGTTCTGTTTTGGTGTAATGAAATGTTCTAATACTGCCCTGACTGGTTTGGCTCAGTGGATAGAGCGTCGGCTTGAGGACTGAAGGGTCCCAGGTTTGATTCCAGTCAAAGGCATGTACCTTGGTTGCAGGCACATCCTCAATAGGGAGTGTGCAGGAGGCAGCTGAATCGATGTTTCTCTCTCATCGATGTTTCTAACTTTCTATCCCTCTCCATCTCCCTTCCTCTCTGTAAAAAATCAATAAAATATATTTAAAAAAATGTTCTAGTACTAGATAGCAGTGATAGTTGTACATTTCTGTGAGTATACTAAAAACCACTGAATTATACACTTAAAGAGGTGCATTTTATGGATGTGTAGTTACCCAAAACTTATACAATTAGAAAAGAATGATTTTGGAAATGAAAGTTGTTAGGCTAGTTGACTGGCAAATATACATTTTTAAGAGGTGCTGACCTACCTTATAGTTAAGATAGGCATGTACAAGTTCACCTGAGAATTTGGAAATCAATGCATCTATGAAATTTTTGCACAACAGGACACTGGGTCAAATTAAATTATGCTGCTAAACCAGGCTCTTTTAATGGAGCAGGATCGATCATCTTCGCACTGTTGACTGTTCTTTTTGTTTGTTTTGTTTTGTTCTCATAACACTATGCATTTGTACTTTAACTACTTGTCTCTTGCATGCAATTTAGTGTTTGCATTCCTACATGGGTGTTTGCATTCTAGAAAAGCATAGTATAATGCAAAAAAATAGAAAAATAAATTTAAATAATCTATTTGTATATGTTTAATTAAAATTTAAAAGTAAGCTTTAATAATATTTAATATGTAGGTGCTATGGACTGAATGCCTGTGTCATTAGCATGTTGAGGATCCTTCTAAGAGGTGGGGCCTTACAGAGGAAGGTAGGTCATGAGATTGGAGTCCTCATGAAAGGGATCAGTGCCGTTGTAAAAAGAGACACGAGAGAGATGGTATTGCTCTCCTTCGTGTGAGGTTACAACCAATAGGAGTCCATCTCCACCAGGAAGAAAGTCCTCACTGGGAACTGAATCGGTCAGTTCCTTAATCTTGGATCTCTGCTTACCAAAATTGTAAAAAAAAAAAAAAAAAAAAAAAAATGTCTGTTGTTTAAGCCACTCTGTGTGTTTCTTGTTTTAGCAGCCCGAACTGGGCAACAGTAGCACCCTTTTTATACTATGTCTAAGAAACCCTCTGGGTATGATATTTTTGCAAAGAAGAGGAGCTTACAGTGACATTCCAAGTTTTTATGTTGCTCTCAAGGTTTTCTGATGAATTGTTATGCAGAGATATTAGAATCATGAATTATATAACCTAATTTTTAACTATTACCATACAGAAAAATAACATAAACTGTCTCTGCACAAAAAAAAATGTGGATTTGAGAAAATATTAACAATGCAATTGAAAGGAAACAGTGAGAAAAGTAATTGGACACTACCTGGTATTATGCATAGAAAGAACTGTTGGTTAGCCAAGATTGTAAAGTATAAGTGATGAGATTGTAACATAACATTTAAAAATATGAAATATAACTGCTCAACATTACAAATGTGATATCTTAACAAAATAAATTATAAATAGTTTTCAAAAAATAATCCTAGTATTATAAAGATATTTTGGAAATAGCCCCATTATTATATGTTAGCATGGCACAAGGAGATATAAGGATGCCACCATTTTAGGAAATCTAAAATTCAACAGTTGGAAAACATCAGGGAAACAAAATCAATGATTTACTCTCATGATAAATAATTATGTATAAGAACAGATAGTAGGATCCTTGTTTGACAGGGAAATCTAAGCCTCAGATACTTGGAATATCTTTGCCAACTTCAGAAGTGATTGATCAGGACTCACACCCATGCTGCCTGACTCTCAGCCAGCCTTGCTGCACTTGCCCTAGGAGTTATTGATAGATGATTAAATGTTTACTGGAATTTTTGTGGTTTAGATCACTGTAGAGAATATCTTATATTTCTGTTTTCTCTCCTAGGCTGTGTAGCAAGGCTTATTGTAAGGAATATCTATCCTTCCCTGTAATCCTCAGAAATTGAGTAAGAAAGTGTGCAGACAAGACTTTTATGTATTCCAGTTGTGCTTGGGGTGACAAAGACAATAGTAATATTCAAACAATATTCAGATAAAGTGTTTTCCATAAAACATGCTATAGTTGAAATTTATTTACTCATTGGTTGCAGTCAGATCAGCAAAAGCTGCTTATTCAGATCTCACTGGCCCACTAACAGAACTGTTTACCCAAAACATAATTTTACAAGGTATTACCAGTTGATATTAAGTGCCATTATAAGAAAAAAATACAGTCTCATGAAACTCATTCTACCTGTATCTCTTTCAAAAATAATTTGAAGATGTTTATTACACAGCAGAGAAATTTCTATCTGCAATTTGTACAAAAAATAATATACTTCTTATTAGCAAATGGTTTGTTTTGTTCTTACCTTTGCAGTAAATTTTTCTAACAAACCATGTTCCTTTTGTATCTTTGAGAATACAACTCTTAAAGCTAAATTTGGCATTGCTTTTTTAGCCACATTTCCCCCATATTTATATATCATGCCATTCTTATTTTTGTTTTTCTTTTCTTTTAATTTTGTTTAACATGTTATATTTTATACATTGTAAATTTGTTAAAAGCTCTCTGGAAAAAATTATAGCATCAGTATAGAAATAATTATTTGTTTAATTCTGACATGAATCCATCTTTAGGTGTTTTCTCAAAATACTGAAGTGATAAAACAATATATCTTCAATTTCCTCATGTAAAAATAGGGTCATTAATTATATAATATACTAGTGACCCAGCGTGCAAAATCAGGTGAGACCCAGACCTGTGTGAGACCCAGACAGTCACTGCGGGACTCCCTTGAGTCCCGGTGCACAGTGGGACCCAGAGTCAAGTCCCCACCCACCCATCTGTGCCTCATCACACATGCAGCTCCGCCCACCCACACACCTCACCATGCATGTAGCCTCCTGGTGACCAGTCTTTGATCATTTCGGCATTATGACCAACTGGGTTTTTATTATATAGGTAAGGTTTTTAAAGCTCAAATAATTAAGACTGTATGAACAACTCCTCTTTAGCAAAACCACCAGTAACCATCCTTTTCATCCACACACACTAATAATATGACCTAATATAGGAATAAACCTTCCTTGTGCAATATCTTCTTAATCACCTGGTTCTCAATAAAACCATGCTTCTCATACTTTCAAATTCATATTAATCACCTTAAGATTTTATTAAAAATGCAATTTCTGATTCAGTAGTTATGGGGTTAGGGAGTCTGAGATTCTGCATTCTTACGCAGTGATGCTGTTGCTGCTTGCCGGCAAGTCACAGGTGAAAGGGATTAGGCTCCCTTTGTGGAAAATAATTTGTTGTTAGCTTCCTGAGAAGGAAGAATTTTATAGGTGCTCTCAAAATGGGAAAAATATATAAGGATCTATACCTACATTTGCAACCTGATATTGAAAATAAACACACAAAAAACCACCAGTTTTAAAACAAACAAGCACTACATTTAACTATTGACCCGAAATTACCCTATTTTCAATGAAGTGAATATTTGCATACTATAATTCATTAAATAAAAATAATATGTGTATAGAAACCTAAGGAATTAATAAGTAAACATCTTTACCTTGAGAAAAAAGGAAAAAGAGGAACAAAAAAAAGAGGTTACTAGCATCACAATCAGAGTTTGTGTTACTGAATTTCAGTATATTATAAAAATAAGTTCTGGAATTTAGGCTGTATAGTTAGCTAAAAGAAGGCCTGATTGTTTTTGCATTTTGTTTTGGTTTAAACAAATCTGTTGGCATTCTGCAAAGAGAAACAGAGACAAATGGTTTAAACAGGCCTCCGCTCTGTGTTTCAGTACACTGCCATAAAACAAGTTAGATGAAATTAAGCATGCAGCAAGATGGAAAAATTTTTGCTGGCGTTATCACAAGTGCTTACCATAAATATATTTAGTACATGCAGAAGACTGCAAGGAAAACTACTGCTATCAAACTGTGAATTGATTCCATCCGTACTTTTCATAGAGGCTGCTTTTGTTTGTTTATTTTGGTTTGCTTTGTTTTGTGGGATTATCATTCACAAATGAAATATGCAGACAAACACACCATTAATTCTCTCCATTATTTGCAAAGCATTAATGAGGAATTATGTAAACACTGATGTTTTTAATGAAGACAGCTTTCCTTTTAGTGAATTTACTGGGGCTTGGGGGATTGAAGTATTTCATGTTTTAAAAATAATTCTATAGAAAAAAATATATCTGCCTTGACACTGGATTGTTATCTTGCTAGGGATTTTTGTTTTATTCATCTTTGGAACCTCAGAGCCTAGCATAACTATTTGCAAATAATCACTTGCTAAATCATTGCTTCTTCATGCTGTATCATATGATAAAAAAATTCTTAAGTCTCATTAATGCTATATTAAACTCAGTTTCTGTTATTTAGAGTAGCATTGAAGCCTAATTATTGGAGAACATAACAGTGATGTAGGAAGTTAGGAAAGAAACACATTGCCATATACATTTTTATATTATAGACACAAGAGTTGTATGATCATGGAAAATTCAAACTTTCTTTTTAATATATTTTATTGATTTTTTACAGAGAGGAAGGGAGAGGGATAGAGAGTCAGAAACATCGATGAGAGAGAAACATTGATCAGCTGCCTCCTGCACACTCCATACTGGGGATGTACCCGCAACCAAGGTACATGCCCCTGACCGGAATCGAACCTGGGACCCTTGAGTCTGCAGGCCAATGCTCTATCCACTGAGCCAAACCGGTTAGGGCGAAAACTCAAACTTTTTATTTCTCTATTTAATTTCACAAAATATGTAGAACCACCCTTGACTTCTAACAAATATTTTATTATATTGTTTTCATGATGCTTGGGGTGTCTGTTCTGGCCTTTTATTTAATCAAAAAGAAGTTTAGACTCCTAGTTATACACTCAAAAATTTTGTCTTCTTCTCAACTTTATCAGCCTTTCTTTCTTCTCTCTTGATGATTAATGATAGGCAAAACATCTGCATATTTGTGTAAATTACTTTTAAATTTTTATTCAAAGACTAGTTGTGCCAATAAGTGTACCAATGAATAAGATTTAAGCCTGGTTTCATAATGTCCATAATCTAGTGAGTACTATAAGACCTTTCATTGTTTTCTGAACTTGTAGTTCATCATGTTGCCACAAGTAAAAGTCTCATTTCATGATTCACTCAGTTTTTTGTTTACTAATATTTTATCTTCTTTCTATTTGCATTCTGACAGTTCCACTAATTTTATACTTTAAATTCACATTGGCCTTCAATATTTATTAAGTACTTCAACATTAAGCACAAACTCAGCAGAAACACTGTATACTAGTGAGTAAATGGGTCTCTATCTGGACTATAAAATAAGATTCACCGGGAGAGCAATTAAAAATATTTATGCATGACAAAGTTAACAAGAATGCCCAAAATATACATGAGGAAATAGTACAAAACTAGACTTGAAAAAGTAAATAAAAAGCAATTATTGAATAATGATAAATATACCAGATATTATTTATAAGGTCCCTTTAATCAAAATTGTGCACATTGATTCATTAATAAAGATAAAATGGAAAAGAATAAAAAAATTCTAAGGTACATCTAAGCATTTTACGTGTGAAAAGATAGCAAATAAATTAATGGGAAATGAAGGATGTTTACTGAAGAAATGTTGGATAATTGGATACTCATATGGAAACATTAAAATTTGACCCAGTTCAGATGTAACATGTAAAAAATAAATAATTTATAAATGGATTAGAGATTTACAGGTAGAAGTAAAAAATATTATTTCTAGAAAAATTAGGGAAATTTCTCTACAAAATGGTTGTGGTAAAATATTCCAAAATAAGGCTCAAATTCAGAAATAATAATACAAAATATTAACAAATATGACTAAACAGAAATTGTAAAATATCACATATAAACATACAGCAAGATAAAAATAAAATCTACAGGGAATACTTAGAGATAATTGTAATGATATCACAGAGTTTTCATATGCTGAATATATTTTTGAGAATTCTAAAAAATGATATGAAAAAGATCATCACTTACATAAATTGGACAAGATATAGAATCAGTTTACAGAAATATTATCATTTATAAATATAAACTAATGTTACATGAAATACTACATCTCATCCACTGAGACATTTGACATTTGACAACAAACTTTCTTGATGAACTGATGATAAACAAGTATGGTTTTATAGTATTTGTGGGAATAAAAAATGTTTCATCCTCCTATGGAGGAGAATTAGGCAGTCTCTAACAAAATTACAGCTGTATTTATCTTATAACCCAGTAACCCTACCTCTGGGAATTTTCTCTAAAGGCACACTGTGAAAATTCAAAATGGCTAAAGGCTAAAGGCTATGCGTTGCTGTGCTATTAAAGATAGCAATAGTCTGAAAGAACTCCATGTCCATCAGTGTTGGTTATGTACAAGAAATTATTGCACATACACACCACAGTACCAGCTTTAAAAAGGACAATCTCTAGATAATGCTTTGGGTTGCTTGCTAGGATATACTATTAAAAATATAAATAGTATATTTTATTAAGAAATTGATGGAATGCTTCTATATATATAAAAGCCTAAGTGACCGTTACCACCAAATGGCTGGAACGACTGGTTGACCAGTCGCTATGACACACACTGACCACCAAGCTGCAGAAGCTCAAAACTCCCACAGCCAACCTCCCATGGCCCCTCCCCCAATCCCCACCAGCTGGCCCTGATCGGAACTGGGCGAGATGACCCAATTGACCAGGCCAAGGGACCCCACCCATGCACAAATTCGTGTACCAGGCCTCTAATCCTATATAATAAAAAGCTAATATGCTAATTAGACCAAAAAGCCGAATACCCTTCTGGACATCCTTCTGGATGCCCTTCCAGATGAAGCCGGGGCTTCAAGAGCCAGCTGAGGCTGCATGGGGCTGCGAGGGCTGGCCAAGGCAGCCAGGGCTGTGAGGGCTGAGCCTCTTGCACAAATTTCATGCATCGGGCCTCCAGTATATACATCCTATCTAATAATAGAGAAACATGGTAATTAGCTGTACGTTGCTACCCTTCCCATTGGTTAATCAGAGCAATATGCAAATTAACTGCCAGCTAAGATGACAGCCGACAGCCAGGCCGCTTGAAGCTAACATGAGGCTTGCTTGCATAAGTGACGGAGGACTCCAACGTCCCCCGCCTGCCTTGCCGGCCTCTGAGCTTGCAGTTTGAAACATTGTTACAAATATAGAAGCTAAACACAACCCCAGAAACCTGCTTTCAGCCAGCCGGGATCTCAGAGCTGGAGTTGATACAGTGTTTCGATTATAGAACCCAAACAAACCAGATATCTGCTTTCAGCAGCCTCAGAGCTAAAGCTGGCCCATAATTAAAAAAAAAAAAAAAAAAAAAAAAAAAACAAGAAAAAAAGGAGCAGTTGGGAGCTTCAGTCACCCGCCAGCCTGGAAACAGCCCTTAGCCCCTCACCCAGACTGGCCAGGCACCCCAGTGGGGACCCCCACCCTGATCCAGGATGCCCTTTAGGCCAAACCAGCCAGCCCCCACCCATGCACCAGGCCTCTATCCTATATAGTAAAAGGGTAATATGCCTCCCAGCACCGGGATCAGCGTGACAGGGGGCAGCGCCCAAACACCCTGATCGCCCTGCAGCTCTGTGTTTGACAGGGGGCGGGGCCACAACCCCCCCCACACACACACGGGCCCTGCTCTGTGTGTGATGGGGTAGAGCCATAACCTCCCAATCGGCCCTGCCTTGAGTGTGACAGTGGCGGAGCCCCAACCCCCTGATTGGCCCTGCTCTGTGTGTGACAGGGGGCGGTGCCCCAACTCCCCTATTGGCCCTACTCTGTGAGTGACAGGGGGAGCTCCTCAACCCCCTGATGGGCCCTGCTCTGTTCGTGACAGGGGGTGGCGCAGCAACCTGCCCATCGACCCTGCCTTGAGTGTGACAGGTGGCGGTGCCCCAACCCCCCAATCGGCCCTACCCTGAGAGTGACTGAGGGTGGCATCACAACCTCCCAATCCGCCCTGCTCTGTGCATAACAGGGGGTGGTGCCCCAACTCACCAATCAGTCCTGCTCTGAGCCCAACCAGGGGCTGCACCTAGGGATTGGGCCTGCCCTCTGCCACCTGGGAGCAGGCCTAAGCCAGCAGGTCGTTATCTCCCAAGGGGTCCCAGACTGCAAGAGGGCACAGGCCGGGCTGAGGGACCCCTCTCCCCCCCGAGTGCACAAATTTTTGTGCACCAGGCCTCTAGTATGTTTATAAGTTTAAATAAATCAAATGAAAGATGAACAACATTAATAAAAGTAGTTAATTAAAGGAGTGAAGGGAATAGGTTGGAGGGTATATTTTAGAGGCTAGACTTTCTGAATAATCTTGTATAATATCTACTTTAAGATGATGCAAATATTTTGATATTAAAAAAATTAAAACAAAACAAGAAAACTGTATATTAAGATAGGGAATTGTCTTCTCCATTTTTGAAATACAGTAATTTGATTGAGCATTACTAGTAAGATATATTCTAAGCAAAATTAATACTTGCAAATAATCTTAGCCTGTATTATGAATTCATATTTTATTAAATTTAATAATTATGTTAATTTATGTATGAATTCACATAATATGCAGTAAATATCTACTGCATATTTATTCATGTGATGGCTAGTTTTATGTATTAACCTGAGTGGGCTAAGGGATGCCCCAGATAGCTGAGGCTATTTCCAGAAGAGATCAGCATTTGAATCAGTGAACTGAGTATAGCTGTGTAAAGATGATACAAATAAATAGAAGCATTTACTTTGCTCAAAGATAGAAAAAATTAATATTGTCAAAATGTCCATAGTACCCAAAGCAAGCTATAGATTCAATGCAAGCTCCATCAAAATACCAAAGGCATTTTTCACATAACTAGAACAAATAATCCTAAAATTTATATGGAAGAACATGAATAGCAATCTTGAGAAAGAACAAAGTTGGAAGTATCACACTACCTGATATCACCTATACTTTAAGGCTATAATAATCAAAACAGCATGGTACTGGCATAAAAACAGACATATAGATCAGTGGAACAGAATGGAGAGCCCAGAAATAACCCCAGGCCTTTACAGTCAGTTCATCTATGACAAAGGAGGCAAGAATATACAATGGTGTAATGACAAGTCTCTTCAATAAATGGTGTTGATAAATGCCAAAAAATTTAAACTAGACTACTTTCTTACACCATATACAATAATAAACTAAAAATGGATTAAAGATTTAAATGTTGTGACCAAAATTATAAAACTCCTAGAAGAAAACAGAGACAGTAACTCTCTGACATTGCTCTTAGTAAAAAAAAAAAAAAAGAATTTGCATATGTCTCCTAAGGCAAGAGAAACCAGAGGAAAAAAAAAAATAAATGGGACTATATAAAACTAAAAAGGTTTTTGCACAGAAAATGAACTGTTAACAAAAGGAAAAGACAGCCTACTAATGGGATGAGATATTAACTAATGATACCTCTGATAAGGGGTGGATACTCAAAACATAAAGAACTCATACAACTTAACACCAAAATGACAATCTAATTAAAAAATTTGCAAAAGGCCTGAATGGACAGTTCTTCAAAGAGGTCATATAGATGGCCAATAGACATATGAAAAGATGCTCAAGGTCACTAATTATCAGAGAAATGCAAATTAAAACCACAATGATCTATCACCTTTCCTCTGTCAGAATGGCTATCATTATGTCAACAAACAAGTGTTGGCAAGGATATGAAGGAAAGGAGCCCTCCTGCACTTCTGGTGTGAATGTGGACCGGTGAAGCCACTATGGAAAACAATATGGAGGCTCCTCAAAATATTAAACCGGTTTGGCTCAGTGCATAGAGCGTCAGCCTGTGGACTGAAGGGTCCCGGGTTCGATTCAGGTCAAGGGCATGTACCTGGGTTGCAGGCACATCCCCAGTGGGAGATGTGCAGGAGGCAGCTGATCGATGTTTCTCTCTCATCGATGTTTCTAACTATCTCTCTCCCTTCCTCTCTATAAAAAATCAATAAAATATATTTTAAAAAATATTACAAATAGAACTAGTATATAACCCAGAAATTTTACTTCTGGGCATTTATTTGAAGAAATCAAAAACACTAATTTGAATATATATATATATATATATATATATATATATATCCCTATGTCATTGCAATATTATTTACAATAGCCAAGATATGGAAGCAACCTAAGTGTCCATCACAGATGGTTAGATATAGGAGAGGTGGTACTGCCCTGGCAGGTGTGGCTCAGTTGGTTGGATGTCATCCAGTGCACCAAGGGATTGCCTGTTCAATTCCCAATCAAGGGCACATGCCCGGGATGCAGGCTTGACCCCCAGCAAGGGGGGTGTAGGAGACAACCAATGTGGATGTTTCTCTCTTCTCCCTTCCTCTCTCTCTAAAAGTCAATAAACTGTTCTTAAAAACAAAACAACAACAAAAAAACTACAGCCCTAACCAGTTTGGCTCAGTGGATAGAGCGTTGGCCTGCGGACTCAAGGGTCCCAGGTTCAATTTCGGTCAAGGGCATGTACCTTGGTTGCAGGCACATTCCCAGTAGAGAGTGTGAAGGAGGCAGCTGATTGATGTTTCTAATTCTCTATCCCTCTCCCTTCCTCTCTGTAAAAAGATCAATAAAATATATTTTTTAAAAAAGTACAAATTAGCCATTACAAAATAGACATGGGGATGTAAAATACAGGATAGTGGATAAAGTCAATAATGTGGTAATAACTATGTATGGTTTCAGGCTGGGAATAGAATTATTGGGGGAATCACTTCTTAAGTAATATAACTACTATGCTGTACACCTGAAACTAATTAGTCCTGAACGTGAACTGTAATTAAAAGTTTTCTATTTAAATTAAGTGTGATGCTGTTATGGTAATGTTTTTAAAAGTGTCTTTATTTAGTAATATGTATCAAAATATGTATAGGTGAAATAATCCTATATAATAAAAAGGCTAATATGCAAATTGATTGAATGGCGGAAAAATCAGTTGCTATGATGTGCACTGACCACCAGGGGGCAGACACTCAACTCAGGAGCTGCCCCCTGGTGGTCAGTGCACTGCCACAGGGTGAGTGCTGCTCAGCCAGAAGCTGGGCTGATGGCTGGTGAGCTCAGTGGCGGTGGTGGGAGGGCTCCCAGACTGCACAGGCCAGGCTGAGGGACTCCCCTGCCCCCGCTCCCAAGCCTCCCGCTGAATGCACACAATTCATGTACTGGGCCTCTAGTAAATATATAAAATTTGCTTTAAAATTAGTTATTAGAAATAAAGATGAAATAAATAAGGCCATATATTACTGGGTGTTAAAGAATAGTTCTGGGGGTTATTGTACTATGCTTTCTACTTACAGGGTACATATTTGAAAGTTTTTATGAAGTTAAAAATAAATAACAAATTGAATGCTGCAAAGCAAACAAATCAAACAACAGTATCCTTAGACATGGGGCCTGAGCGTTTAGGTGCTTTAGGAGTTTCCAGGTAATTTAAATGTGCAGGCAGAGTGAAGGACCACTGCTAAGGAACACCAAGGTGGGCCAGGTGAAAGTGCCACAACAACCCTAGCACATGTGCTCATGTGAGCAGGTTTGACACACGACAGCTTTCTTTGCCATTATGAATATTCAATAAGACTTTTCCTGTTGTATGGATTTTTCCCCCCTAAACGCACCCAAAGCTAATAATAAGCCATAACTTCCAAATAAAGTTCTTTATTGGCATCTATGAAGTAACTGAGCAAAAATCAGTTTTATAAACCTGAACACAATGTTTTCCTTGGGCTTTTTAAAATAATTGACAACTTTGGCCAACTGGCATGGCTCAGTGGTTGAGTGTCTGCCTATGAACCAGGAGGTCACAGTTCAATTCCCCGTTAGAGCACATGCCCAGGTTGTGGGCTCGATCCCCAGTGTGGGGCTTGAGGGAAGCAGCTGATCAATGATTCTCTCTCATTTTTGATGTTCCTATCTCTCTCTCCCTCTTCTGTTCCTCTCTGAAATTAATGAAAATATATTTAAAAAATAATTGATAGTTTCATATAGTGAGGAAAAATTAAAGAGCAAAAGCCTTAGAATGAGTTAGTGATATGTGTAGTGCTTTCCTTAGAAGTGGAGGGAAAAGAGGAGTATGTTCCCCTTCTTCTCAAACCAAGTGAAGAGATCCTTCAGGCAACATTAGGAGATAAGGGCCAGGTTAGTTGAAGTCTCTGGGGTAAATGGATTGAATTCAAACCCTGCAGGAACAAATCTAAATATACATGACTATGGTCCTAAAGGCTAAGGTGGCCAAAGAAATAACAGGAGTCAGTGCTTCTCCAATGAGTGACAACCTTCCTACCTACCAAGGAGCAGATGTGGATCTGCCCTGAGCTATAAAAAGAAGTTTTATCCTGGAGGATCCTTTGGAAGGGCAAGGAGATCTCGGGGAAACATGAACTGCCAAATGTCTTGGACTATGTGTATTGAAAAGCAGTTGGGTAGAGAAAGTATGAAAAAACTATAGTTGGAGGTCTCCATCAGAAGCTTTGTCAAGAATCCACCAACAAAAATGCCCAGGGAGACCCATCAATTGAACACCTGGCACCAGCACCCAGCCTGGAAGACCGTCCCTGCTCCTCTCCTAATCCATCCAAGAAGGTCTGAAATCTCGGCTAGAACGGTGTTTCGGAGTTAGAGGGCAGTAACTGGCTTAGAGAGCCCCTCCCCCCACTCCAGGCTCCCAAGCTTACGTTAGGCTTGAGGTGCAGAACAGTTTTTTATGTTTTTGAAGCATTAAAATGACACAGGATGGTGCTTTTCATTTATTTACCCAAAGCTATTTTGTGTGTGTGTGTGTGTGTGTGTGTGTGTGACTGAATAGTATTTGAAAAGCAATACATCCTGGTCAAAATTTCATCCAAGTTTGGTAGACGTGGTGACTAGAAATCAGATTTGTGAAAAGAAGAGGAAAAACATGAAATTGTGTTGTGTTTGCTTTTTAGCACAGTTTATTTAAACATTTTATAACAAGTTATAAATATGTAAGTGTAAAAGGCACCACACTTACTTGTCTGTCTAAGATCTATATATATAATATCTAAAAGAACCACAGAGAATGAAAAGGCTTTAGTTTTAATATTATTTTCATGCACTAAAGTAACAAAGTAAATGCCCATTAATGTCTAAGACTTCTCAACATAAGAATGTTTTGCATGTTTTTATTATATTGTATTTGATAAGTCTGGCTGTGTATGTATGAGAGGGAGGGAGAGTGGGGGACAGAGAGAGAGGGACTGAGACTTCATGAGAGTGCATTCATACATTAAAGGAGAAGATGTGTGGAAGGATATAAAGTGAGCCTGGACCTGAATCTCATGGAGTTACACAGAACGAACTTTCAACCTCTCATCATGAAAATTCACAAAGGGCTGATGGAGGCTCTGATCTCATATACATGAATCTCTGAACTACTGTTCCACAAAGACAAAGCAAGGATCAACCAAAGAACAGCAGAGGGGCCATGCTGGCATTCAGTGAATGCACTGACTGTTTTTTTTTTTGTTTTTTTTTTTACAGTGTTCTTCAATGTGTTACCTCTGTCATGCTGAGACCTGCATAAAAATGAAATGTCATACTTCACTACCCTTCCAGTCAGTGGTACAGTTTATTTTCTTGTCTTCTGATAGAGTTCACAAATTTAATAACTACATTTTATCCTGTTCTCTATACTCCCTTTCAGCTTCCTATTCAGTCTTCTCTCTCTCTCTGCAGGCTTGCAGGAAATGCCTCATTTTAGGTTTTCTATGAAGACATAATAGACAAGAAAAGCAAAAGAAGATATTATCTATCATTTAGAAATGGGCAAGGGGCAATCAGACCATCTTAATGGAGGCAAAATGCGGGGGGGGACCCTCCTTGCTATTGTGGTATTTACCGTGTTCTTTTAGATGAGACAATTTAGGCTGGGATAAATTGAGTAGTTTGTGTTGAAAAGTATATTATGATTCTTCTGATCAGTGCCCATTTTGAAAAAAATAATTAATCCAACCCTTAATAAAAAAAATAATAGGGTTATTTTCATGCAAATACTGTTAAAATGGGACTGATTTTTCAGCTAATTAACAAATACAGTGATGAATTTGAGTGTTTCCGCTTTGATGCATGTGGCTATAATTAATAATGACTTCGCAGGTCTCCACATGTTTTCTAAATAACAATGACAATATCATTAATGAAGTGCATTGTTGTACAGATTTTTTGAAAGTTGGGAAATGATAAAGTTCAGGCAATATTTCTAAAGAAATATCAACTGCTGGTGGAACCAATAATGCTTCATTTACATTCTCACTAAGGTCTGAATAGGCAGCACACTGCATTTGAGTTGCTTTTAAACATGCAGGCAAGCATATTAATAGCAAATTGAAAGAGAGAGTTTGTAACTAGACACCTTTGTTCCTGTCCCATGCTGTACACCTTTCACCTCTTTGATTAAAAACACAGCTTGTAAGAACGAATCATTGTTAATCTCAGAGAAAACGGTTTCTAACATTGAATTATTTAAATACTAATTACAGTGCTTTGCCTACAAATAATCAACTGGAACTTTTAACTAGATGATGTTTAATTCCTTTTTGAAATACCAAGCGTCTCTCCCTGCTTCCACAGTTCTTGCATCTCAATAAGTAAACATCAGAATATGTGCTTTAGAAGAAGCAGGAGATTTTCAATTGCTGAAATTAATTTTCTATCATATTCTATTATTTTTCTGTGGCATTAGAATGCAAGAACATACTGTTATCCTATGTACTCATAAAAATTTCAATTCTAGATACATTTGATATGAATGTACTCCCATTATAATCTTTAGAATTTCATCAGAATGCATTTCACGCCATTTTATTTTTTCTCTTGCAATGCTATAGACATGACGGATTTTGTGAGAAAATTGTGAGATGGTGCATAGTTAAATAAGTCTCAGTGAAAATTTTCAAAGTGTTGATAAAAAGATATACTTTTAGGTTGGAATATTAAGAAGCTGTTCTTTTTTTGATTGTTTTTTTCAATCCTCAACAAAGAATATTTTTTCCATTGATTTCTCGAGAGAGTCGGAGGGAGGAAGAAGTGGGGGAGAAAGGGAGAGAGAAACAACAATGTGAAAGAGACACATAGATTGGTTGCCTCTCACATGTGTCCCTATTGGGGCTGAGGAACCTGTGATCCAGGTATGGAACCCATGACCCTTCAGTGCACGGGCCAGCACTCTAACCACTAACCCACAATGGCCAGGGCTATGAGGCTGGCCTTAAGTCTTGGTATGCATGAGGATGATCTAAGCTGTCTTATAAAAATATATATTTCTGGACTCTACCTATAGATATTTGGATTAAATACTTTGGCAGAAGGCCCCACACTTTGCATTTTAATTGTCATTCCTGTGATTCTGTTACACTTATAAAAACACATTTTGAGAATTTTCTTTTTCATTACAAGAGCAACACTTTCAAATAGTCATATAATCCTTAATGCCATAGGCATGTTTCCAGTTCTTTTGAATGTGACAGTGTATTTTATTTTATCCTTTCTTTCCTCTAGTCTTTCTCAAAACTCTCCTTATCTACTTATTTTGTGCTTATATGCCTACACAACACCTACCTGGTTGGCTTTCCTATGCCATTTTACTTCATGTAATGTATTATAAATATTTACATTAAAATAAAATAATTCTTATCTGTTGAACTACATTACTGTCAATGTGATTATACATGATTAACACAATAGCTTTCAAAAGTTGTGACTCTGACTCAGAATAAGAATGACTCTTGCCTTGGCCGGTTAGACTGTTGGCCTGTACATTAAAGGATCTTAGGTTCAATTCCTGTCAAAGGCATGTACCTGGGTTGCAGGTTCAATCCCTGACCCTGGGGAGGTTCTGGAGGCAGTTGGCCAGCTGGCCCCGCCCTCTAGTTGAACTGCTGGTGAAGGGACAATTTGCATATTAGCCTTTTATTATATACTAGAGGGCCGGTGCACAAAAATTTGTGTACTCAGGGGGGTCCCTCAGCCCAGCCTAGGCCCTCTTGCAGTCTGGGACCCCTTGGAGGATGTTCACCTGCTGGCTTAGGCCCATTCCAGTCAGACATCCCTCTGGCAGCCCGGCAGCCCTTGGGGGATGCCCACTTGCCAGTGGGGAGCAGGCCTAAGCTGCAGTCGGACATCCATAGCGCTGCTGAGGAGGTGGGAGAGTCTCCCACCACCACCGCTTTACTGGCAGCCATCAGCCTGGCTTGTGGCTGAGCAGAGCTCCCCCTTTGGGAGCATACTGACCACCAGGGTGCAGCTCCTGCATTGAGCGTCTGCCCCCTGGTGGTCAGTGTGTGTCATAGTGACCAGTCATTCCCAGTCATTCTGCTGTTAGGGTCAGTTTGCATATTACCCTTTTATTATACAGGATAGAGGCCTGGTGCATGGGTGGGGGCCGGCTGGTTTGCCCTGAAGGGTGTCCCAGATCAGGGTGGGGGTCCCGCTGGGGTGCCTGGCCAGCCTGGGTGAGGGGCTGATGGCTGTTTTCAGTCTGGCCACACCCCATTTAAGGTGGGGGGTCCCCACTGGAGTGCCTGGCCAGTCTGGTTGAGGGGCTGAGGGCCGTTTTCAGGCTGGCCAAGCCACCCAGCGACAGAAGCTCCCAGCCTCTCCCTTTTTTTCTTTTTTTTTAAATTCTGGGATTTATTTACCTTCTATAATTGAAACTTTGTAGCCTGGAGAGGAGCTCAGAGTTGGCCAGGGGAGGCGGGAGGGAAGCCTCCTGCTCGCTCTAGCTCCGTGGCCAATGCCAGCTGAAAGCAGGTATCTGAAGTTCATTTACCTTCTATAATTAAAAATTTGTTGCTTTGAGTGGAGTTCAGAGCCCACAGCGGCAGGTGGGAAGCTTGGCTTCCTCCATCATTGGGGCAACCAAGACTCCTTCTTGCTCCAGCTCCGTGGCTTCCAGCCACCATCTTGGTTGGGTTAATTAGACTATATTCGCTCTGATTGGCTGGTGGGGTGACTTAAGGCATAGCAAAGTTATGGTCAATTTGCATGTTTTTCTTTTATTAGTGTAGATGATTGCCATCATGAAGCAAGTATAATGCTTCCTCAATTAAATTAAAACCAAAACTGTTATTCAAAAAGTGGCTAAAAAAATTATTTTTTAAAAATGTTTTTATTGATTCCAGGGAAAGGGAGAGATAGAAACATCACTGATGAGAGAAAATCATCAATCCTGCACACCCCACACTGGGGATCGAGCTGCAACCTGTACATATATGGTATCCTGACCAGGAATGAAACCATGACCTCCTAGTTCATGGGTCAATGCTCAACTGCTGATCCACACCAGCCAGGCAAAAATTAATTCTTATGAAGTTGTCTAATAAATTGATTATTTCACTTCAATAAGATTGTAACTTAATATATTTCTTGGCAGCAAGACAATATTTTTAAAAGTATAGCCTCAGTGAGCAGTTTCTGAATCTGATACATTAATTCATTATTGGTTTATATGCTGACCTGATAGAAAATCAATTTTCCTTTAGATAAAATAATAACAAGGATTACAAATAAGCCAATAATGGATATTAATGCCATATAAGTAGAATTTAACATTTGAGTAATTTATTAACAACTGAGTCATCATTCAGTATATTTCTAATAGACCTGTAAAATTCTTTGTAATATCAAGCCTTCAAAGTCATTTCTTTCAACATACAAAAGTGCCACATGTATGCATTTGCAATTCATGCATTTGAATCTTAGGATTTTTCATTATCAAATTTTCAGAAGACTGAGTAATATTATGAATTTGTCAGATTCATGCATATGCATATATGATTGATGAATTATATTTCATAACAACTCTTTTAAGTTTAACATTTTTTTCTAATGGGGTGGGGGACTTTAAGCTCAAAAATATTTTGAACATAAATAAATATAAATTCATTCTAAATCACTATGTATTCCGCAGTCATTCTCATGACATCTTCTCATACTGTTAAAAATGTTTCCACTGGAGAGTAAACAGGCTAGCAAGCCACTATGAAATAAGTCTAAATGGAATCTTTAGTTACTCAGCTGTGCACTCATGGATTTTGATCACTTCAGTGAGAAAGACAATTTATAATGAGTATGATTTTAGTGAAGGAAAAACAATCAAGTCAGAGTTATAGTAGACTTTTTTTTTAAAGTAACCACTTTTATTGTTTCATACAAAGAAAACAAATAATTTTGTTTACTTCTGATAGTTCATTGGTGTGGATTTATGACATATTCATTATCCTAACTTTTCCTGCAAAATGTATTGCACCCTGTGGTAGCATCCCAAGGGAAGGGCAGTGTAAGCAATGTGCCACCATGCAAAGGAGCAGTGGGTTAGCAATGACATTGCTGAAATTGACAAGTATGCTTTCTTTTAATTGTTTTTATTATTGTTAAATTTTTTAACATAAGACACATTTCTAATTACATGTATTCTTGATACTTCCATAACTTACATTGTACAGTTGTTAAGATTAAATAAAATGTGTGTGGACCTGGCTATTTTGGTATTGTACCCACATTCCTTGTTTTAAAAATATTAAGAAATCCTAGATATAACTGCAATTTTAATATTTGAATTATAATTTTTTCTTTAATCATAACATATGATTTTAAAGTAGAAACCCAAGAATGTCTTCATTTGTTTGATTTGAACTGTAACAGGGGTAGTGATTCAAAATACATTTAGAAGATACCTGAAACAAAACACACTTGTCAAATTCATCCTAATGAAGATAATTTTTTTCTAAACTTTCCAAATAATTAGCTCTTAACTAGTACTTGTACTATAAACTTTAACAGGCCCTAACTTTAGTGAAATACTTATTCCTACTTAAAATATTTGAAAGAGTTCAAGTATATAATAACCAAATTGCCTGACCGGCATGGCTCAGTGGTTGTATGTCTACCTATGAACCAGGAGGTCACGGTTAAACTCCCTGTCAGGGCACATGCCCAGTTGCCAGCTCGATCCCCAGTGTGGGGTGTGCAGATTCTCTCTCATCATTGATGTTCTATCTCTCTCTCCCTTCCTCTCTGGAAAAAAAAAATTGAAATATGCAAATTTTAATAAATTATTTGAAGAAATACAAATAAAATTTATTAGTTTATTTTAGATATTTTATTGAATTTTTTTAAGATTTAGGTCATACTTTACATGTAGACAGATTACACAACTAAGCAAATAAATACTACTATATTTCATTTTTATTTTTTAAAAAATATATTTTATTGATTTTTCACAGAGAGAAAAGGAGAGGAATAGAGAGTTAGAAACATTGATGAGAGAGAAACATCGATCAGCTGCCTCCTACACACCTCCTACTGGGGATGTGCCCGCAACCAAGGTACATGCTCTTGACCAGAATCGAACCTGGGACCCTTGAGTCCGTAGGCTGATGCTCTATCTACTGAGCCAAACCGGTCAAGGTGATACTACCTATATTTTAAATAACAAGTTGCTCAGCTGGTGTTGCTCGGTGGTTGAGCATTGACCTATGAATGAGGAAGTCACACATATCTGGGTTACAGACTCTATCCCCAGTACAGGGTGTGCAGGAGACAGCCAATCACTTTTTCTCTTTCATCATTGATGTTTCTATCTATCTCTCCCTGTCTCTTCCTCTATGAAATCAATAAAAATATACAGATTTTCCTCTTTCCTTTCTGAGCTCCTACCAAGGTCACATTTAAAAGTTCCTTCACAAAAATCTCTACTTCTGGCATTAATTTTAGCCTCTATCCATTCAGCCTTCACCAAGAAGATCTTGAAAAATACAGTGGGGATCCACAGCACCCTCAGAAACTGCATGTTGTTACCAGAATAAAAAGTATAAAAAGCCATCCATATTGGGGGAAAGATGTAATAAAGATGCTTGCAATAGGAAAAGCACATACTTCTCAAGTTCACAAGAACATCCCTTCGGAGAATGCAAATCTGAAAGTGGTTAAACATTTGAGAAGAATTGAGCCCCTGAAGTTGCCACCAGGACTTCCCACCAAGGAGGACATGGCTCACACCTGCCTTGGGAGCCCTGTGTAGTTAGTAGTAGGGTGGCATCTCAGCCCCATGGACCAGAAAGCAATTAAGTCCTAATGCCAGAGCTGTTTCAGATTAAAAAGTACAAATCATTTTTATTTAAAGATGTTAGAAAGTGTTCTCATTAAAATATATTTAAAATGCTAAATATAGATAATGCTAAATATATATTTTTATATATATTTATATATTATTACATGTTAATAAATATTAATAAATATTTATTTATATATATTTATATATTGTAATATATACCTATATATATTACAATATATATATCATTGGAGATGCATGGAACCACAAAAATCCCTGAGCAATCCTGAGAAGAAAGAATGAATGCGCAGGCATCACTCCCTGACTTCAAATTATACTATTCAGAAACAATAATCAAAACAGCATGGTATTGGTAGAAAAACAGACACACAAACCAATGGAACAGGACTGAGAGCCCAGAAATAAACCCACATGTATATGAGCAAATAAGTTTTGACAAAGGAGCCAAAAACATACTATGGAGAAAAGAATCTCTTCAATAAATGGTGCTGAGAAATTTGGGAAGACACATACAAAAGAATGAAATTAGATTGCTATTTGTCCCCATGTAAAATATTAGCTTAAAATGAATCAATGACCTAAATATAAAACCTGAAACAATGAACTATGTAGAAGAAAACATAGGTACTAAACTTATGCACCTTTGGTGTTAGAGAGGTGGTCTTATGCTCTTATGCACCTTTTGGTCTTTATGCATTTGACTCCAAAAGCAAGAGGAGTAAAAGCAAAAATAAATGAATAGGACTATATTGAATTATAAAGCTCTGTACAGCAAAGGAAACCATCAATAAAACAAAAAGCAACCAACTGGGTGGGAGAACATATTTCCAAACAACAACTCCAACAAGGGGTTAATGTTCAATGAATATAAAAAACTTATAGCCGAAATCGGTTTTGCTCAGTGGATAGAGCGTCGGCTTGCCGACTGAAAGGTCCCAGGTTCGATTCCGGTTAAGGGCATGTACCTGGGTTGCGGGCACATCCCCAGTAGGAGATGTGCAGGAGGCAGCTGATTGATGTTTCTCTCTCATCGATGTTTCTAACTATCTCTCTCCCTTCCTCTCTGTAAAAAATCAATAAAATATATTTTAAAAAAAAACTTATACAACTCAATAACAACATCAAACAATCTAATAAAAAAAAAAATAGCAGAGAACCTGAACAGACACTTTTCCCAAGACATACAAATGGCCAATAGATATATTTAAAAATGCTCAACTTTATTAGCTATTAGGGAAATGCAAATCAAAATTATGAGATACTACTACCTACCTGTTAAAATGGTTATCATCAACAAGCCAATTAATAACAAGTATTGGAGAAGTGGAGAAAAAGTAACCTTCATTCACTGCTGGTGGGAATGTAAACTGGTACATCCACTATAAAAAGCCGTATGAAGGTTCCTCAAAAAATTAAGAATAGAGTTACCATATGACCCAGCAACCCCCCATTTTGGGTCTCTAGTCTTTTCTTATAAGATCATTAATCCCATTCATGAGGATTCCACCCTTATGACTCAATTACACCTGTGTATGTCAAGATCATCTTTATTACACAGCAGTAATAATCCCTCCAAGTGGAATGGTTTGCAATAAAAAGGTATGTGTTCTTGGCATTTTAATTATGATGTGTCTTGGTGTGTTCCTCTTTGGATTCCTTTTGTTTGGGGTTCTCTGTGCTTCCTGGACTTGTAAGTCTATTTCTTTCACCAGGTAGGGGAAGTTTTCTGTCATTATTTCTTCAAATAGGTTTTCAATATCTTGCTCTCTCTCTTCTTCTGGCACCCCCATAATTTGTATGTTGGTACACTTGAAGCTGTCCCAGAGGCTCCTTACACTATCTTCATATTTTTGGATTCTTTTTTCATTTTGCTTTTCCAGTTGGGTGTTTTTTGCTTCTTCGTATTTCAAATCTTTGACTTGATTCTTGCAATCCTCTAGTCTGCTGTTCGAACTCTTTATAATATTTTTTATTTCAGTCAGTGTATGCTTAATTTCTAGTTGGTCCTTTTTCATAACCTCGAGGGTCTCACTATATTTCTTGAGGGTCTCACTACATTTATTGGGGGTTTCTAGAAAATTATTGAAAAACCTTATAAGTGTAGTTTTGAACTCTATATCCAGCAGTTTTCTTTCCTCCATTTCTGTCATTTGTGACCTGTTTTTTTTGTCTCCACATTTTGGCTGCTTCCCTGTGTTGATAGAGTGGCTTTCTGTGCTAGGTGTCCTATAGGGCCCAGTGCCTCAGCCTCCCCAATTACCTGAGGTGGACACTCTTGGTGTACCCCTTTGTGCACAGTCTTGTTGTAGTTAAGCCTTGATTGTTATAGGTATCACTGGTAGGAATTGACCTCCAGGCCAATTGTCTGTGAGAATCAGCTGTGTCTGCAGTGGGAGAACTTCTGTGCTGGAGACACCCTTCTGGGGCACAACTTGCTTCAGTGGGGCTTTGGTGCTCACTGAGTCTTCTCCCTGAGTGTGTCCCTTATGGATCTGAGGAATTGTAATCTGGATGGTCCCACTCTGACCACTGGGTACACTGGCTCTTGGATCTCTAAGGAGGTGCTAATTTAGCCTCTGCCTGAGGCTACCCAGCAGGAGCTACGGAGAGATCTGCAGATTCCTCTTTGTTTGGGGTTTGGAGGTGCCCAGATGAGGCCCAACTGTGAAGCAATGCAAGCTGCTGTGGGGCCTTGGGCCTTCTCTTGGACGTTCTGGGTCTGTCTGGCCCAGCTGCAGTTTGTTAGGTAATTTTCAGTTTGCAAAGGGCCAGGACTTTCATATGCAAAAGCCTCTGCACACAGCTTGGGTGGGGCGCGGTCTCAGGAAAACAATCAGTTACCTGCAAGGGAGTATCCATATGACTGTCAGCTGATTTCTCAACAGAAACTATGTAGGCCAGAAGGGAGTGGCAAGAAATATTCAAAGTGATGAATAGCAAGAACCTACAACCAAGATTACTTTACCCAGCAAAGCTATCATTTAGAATTGAAGGTCAGATAAAGAGCTTCACAGATAAGAAAAAGCTAAAGGAGTTCATCACCACCAAACCAGTATTATATGAAATGCTGAAAGGTATCTTTTAAGAAGAGGAAGAAGAAGAAAAAGGTAAAGATACAAATTATGAACAACAAATACACATCTATCAACAAGTGAATCTAAAAATCAAGTGAATAAATAATCTGATGAACAGAATAAACTGGTGAACATAATAGAATCATGGGCATAGAAAGGGTGTGGACTGACTATTCTCAGGGGGGAAAGGGGAGTGGGGATGCTGGAAGAGACTGGACAAAAATCATACACCTATGGATGAAGACAGTGGGAGGGGGGGTAAGGGCAGAGGGTGGGGTGGGAACTGGGTAGAGGGGCGCTATGGGGGGGGAGGAGAGGAACAACTGTAATAATCTGAACAATAAAGATTTAATTTTAAAAAGGAAAAAAAAAAGGTATGTGTTCACCCCATGTGTAGATCTAGGGTTCTGCTTCTTGTTCCTTTCTCCAGGATCCAGAATGATGAAGAGTACATCACCTGGATCATTGTAGGTGACCATGGCAGAGGGGGGAAAAAGCATGGTGATTTACTTGTCCCTTAAAACTTCTGCTTAAAGCATACCATGTTCTTAGCGGTATTGTTCCCAATAGCTAAAACATGAAAGCAACCGAAAATATCCATCAGCAAATGAATGAATAAGCAAAATACGGTATATGCATGCAATGGGATACATGTTGCAGCATATGGTAAGGATGTGTTGTTCTTGGGTATTTTTGAGACTCTGCTTTCAATTCTTTGGGGTAAATTATCAGAAGTTGTATTGTTGAACCACACGGTAATTCTATTTTTAAGTTTTTGAAGAACCACCACACTGTTTTCCACAACAGCTGTACTATTTACATTTTCACCAACAAGTAAATGAGGATTCTATTCTCTCCACATTGTCATTAACACTTGTGTGTTTTTTTTTTCTTGTTTTATTATTTTTTATAATAGCCATCCTAATGGGTATGAGGTGGTATGTCATTGTAGTTTTGAATTGCATTTACTTAATGATTAGTAATGTTTAGCATCTTTTCATGTGCTTATTGGTCATTTGTGTTTCTTCTTTTGAGAAATGTCTATTTAAGACATTTGGTCATTTTTGAATCATGCTGTTTTGTTTTATTTACTGTTAAGTTTTACTAGTAGATCTTCTGGGTAATAAACCTTTATTAAATATAACATTTGCAGATATTTTTTCTCATTCTGTGGGTTACCTTTTTATTCTGTTGATACTGTCCCTTGCTGCACAATTTTTAAATTTTAAAAAATGTTATATATCCAAATTGTCCTTTTTTTTTCTGTTTCCTCTGCCATTGGTGACATACCCAATAAATTATTGCCAAATCCAATGTCATGAAGCTTTTCTGCTATGTTTCTTCTAAGAATTTTATATTCTTAGGTCTTACATTTACCTGCGTGATCCATTGAGTTGATTTTTGTATATGCTATTAGGTAAATGTCCAACTTCATTCTTGTGCATGTGGTTATCTAGTTTTCCCAGTGCCATTTGTTGACAAAGCTGACCTTTCCCTATTGAATGGTTTTGGTACCTTTGAAATAAAATAATATATTCATCTGTGGGAAAATAGCATATGTTTTAGTCATTAGGGCTGATCAGAAATGTCCTCCTTCTGAGACCATGGTAAGTATGCATGTTTCTGCTGTATCGATGTGTGTTTTATCAGAAAAACAGAGTGATGTTAAGTATTCTGAATAGACAATAATATAGAAAATTGAGGTTTATTATGAATGTGGAGAAGATGGGGAAGCAAAGCACAGGAAAGTCCTTGTGAAAAGGCAGAGACGTTGCCACCATAAGATTAGGGGAGCAGAGCTGAAACCTTGGTAGGACTCACTGAACAAAGTGATTGTCAAAAGCTAGCTGGAGACTATTGCCTTTTTAAAAAAATTGGTTTCAGAGAGGAAGGGAGAGGAGGAGGAGGAGGAGGAGAAGGAGGAGGAGGAGGAGGAGGAGGAGGAGGAGGAGGAGGAGGAGGAGGAGGAGGAGGAGGAGGAGGAGGAGGAAGAGAGAGAGAGAGAGAGAGAGAGAGAGAGAGAGAGAGAGATACATCAATGATGAGAGAATCATTGATCAGCTGCCTCCCGCACACGGCAGGATCGAGCCTGCCACCCGGGCATGTACCCTGACCAGGAATCTAACCTGTGACCTCCTGGTTCATAGGTTGATGAACTAAGCTGGCCAGGCTGAAGACTGTGGCCTTTTTAAAGAAATTTCCAGGGAACCTTGCTCGACTTCTCTCAGTAGGAAGTGACGCAGTGGTTGTTCTCAAGTCTCACCAAGAAGCAGCTGTGAATCTCACGTCTGCTCACTGTGTTTTTGTAACCACTTCTAGGGATTAATGACCTCTGCTTCTCTTCTGCTTTCTAAAAGGGGATTCTGAGGCATATAGTTCCAAGCTTCTCTAACGTTATCTAGGGATTTTAAAAGGATATGGTGATTATGCTGAATGGCTAACAGATAATTGAGACTTCCCACCACTTTGAAATTAGATGTAGTTGTATCATTTCTTTTGACCAATGAGATATGAAAAAATATGGTGTCACTCCTGGCCAACACAGTACTCTACACTTCGCCCACACTCACTTTCCCTGCACCAGATGATGAAGTCTGTGTCAAGATGGACCTCCACCAGCATGTGTTTCAGTTATTATAATGAGCAATGCTGCCACATTAGACACATTGTATGAGCAAGAAATTACATTTTGTTGTGAAAACTAACTATCCTGATTAGTTTATGCAAGAATAAAATCTTGTGACATGTGTAAATACATGCATATACCCCCCCCACCCCCAACACACACTATGTCTGTGGCTTAAGGCAAGAAGGGATTATTTATTATTTCACATCATGTTACTCTCAGGTTCCTGAGGGGTATCTGTTTTGTGCCATTCCCACTCCAGGATCCAGGCTGATTAAATTATGAAAAGTCATAATATTCAATGTTGCCAATCACACTGATAGAGGGGGAAAAATAACTGGTTGTTATTGTTTTTTACTCAGAAATGACACGAGGCATGTTGGCTAAATTTTATTGGACAAAGCAAATCACAAAAATGCACTTATCTACCAAAATGCAGGAAGTGTAATCCTATCATGAGCCTGGAAGAAAAGATGAACTAAAGTATCTATTAATATTTCTAATGATTACCACAGTGGTGTGAAACTGGAAGAGATAATAAATGCCAATTATAGGTTCTGAAAGGATTTACACAAATTAGAAAGTTAAGCTGGGATGCAGGATGTAAAATTCAAGAGGCATACAAATAAAGTTCTATATGCAGTCCACCCCAAGTCAACTCTTCAAGTTGTCAACAAACTGGACAAACAAAACTAAGAAACCAACAACAAACCAAACCCACAAAGAAGTTTTAGTAAAAAATAAACAAATTAAAAACAAAATTCAAGTGCCACTTAAAGAGAGAGAGAGAGATTCCCAGTCATACATTATCTTTTTATTTCAGCTTGTTTTCTATTTTTTAAATTAAGGTATTGGGGTGACATTATGTTTAAAGAATATAAGCTATCCTTATTCTTATACATTGCTGAGGCATTCCTGCCTTTCTGAGCAGGAATAAGAGAATAAAAATATCTCAGGCTGAGACTGAATAAAAGGTATTCAGACACATTTTTGGAAACTAAGGGGATGAATTATTAAAAAAAAAAAAAACACCTGAAAATAATTATTCTCTAGAATAAATATCTCATAAGTTAATAATATCTACTTGGAGATACTTGGAAGAGAATTATGCTTGTTCTTTATTCAAAGAAAAGAAAACAGTCAATAGAAGTAACAAGAGGGATTTTACTAGTAGTCTAGTAGGAGGAAGAATTTTAAGATATTCTTCAAAGCAAAAAATGAACAAAGGAAAAGAAAACAATGAACCAAGCTAGCCCGGGTAGAAAATTCCATCTATAAGGTGATTAACAAAGGAAACACTCAGTATAGAGCACTGTCATAGTGATGTTATTAAAATATTCATATTGTATGAGACTTGTTTTATCTGAAATAGTTAGAGATTGTGTTATGTCATGTATTCAAAGAACCAAATTATAAGTCAGGCAGAATAAATAGCAAGAGAAAAGGGAGCTAATTTTACATTTCAGATCATTTTTATTTCCTGCTTGTCATGCTAAGTAGTTTCATATACAATTATTACATTATCTAGGCAAAGAAATATGATTCTCATAATTTCAAACCTTAAGAATCAGGCTAAAACAAAGATAAATTATATTTTAGGTAAGTAAAAATATTGGCAATGGCTAGAGTTCATCTTGTTATGAAAGTACATGTGAAAATGAGAGGTTAACTTTTTGAAACTTATGTTTTAGAAAAATTGACATAAAACATTTGTTCTCCAAATGTTTTAATATATTTGTTAGTTCTTAAAGTATGGAATGTCTATGAAGCAATCATATCTTTTTGCCTGGAATACACTTTAAACAAGCAAAGGAATACAAATATTATGGACACATCATTGCCTTATGAGAAAAAAATAATATTTATCTTCATAAAAGTAAGGAAATAATTTTTAGTAGAGTCACACTTTCATTGACATGTTCTCATAATCACATAATGTTGTTAATGTCACACTTAATTTTTTATAATGTATTCAGACACAGTTTTGGAAAGTAAGGGGATGAATTATTGAAAAAAAAACTTAAAATAATTATTTTCTAGAATAAAGATCTCATAAGTTAATGAGGAGTTCCTTAAAAAGGAATTGTGCCTTTGCTATATAAACAATAGCTACATGATAGGCCAAGGTTAAGAATATTATGTTCTTTACAGAATCATAAAATGGTTGTGCAATCAGTCTTAAAATGCCTAATACTCAGGTGGATAAATAAACTGTGTCTATCTAGTTTATATAACATTGAACAAAATGTTGTTTCTGTTAATCAGTATTACAGGATTAATACTCAATTGAAAATAATTATTGAGATTCATGTAGCAGATTTGAAGAGTGTATTTATGATAAGAAGGTTGTGGTTAGTTCAGGCTGCTAGAACAAAATGCCACAGACTACATAGCTTATAAACAACAGAAATTAATTGCTCACAGTTAGGAAGGCTACAAAGGCCAAGATCAAAGCACCAGCATGGTCAACTTCTGTTGAGGGCCCTCCCCCTAGTTGCCAGCTGGGACCGTCTCTGGGTCCTCACACAGTGGAAGGATGAGGGATCTCTCAGAGCACTAATCCCATTCAAGAGGGCTCACCCCCATGGCCAAAGCACTTCCAAAGGCCCTAACTCCTCATCCCACTATCTTCGGGGTGGAGAGTGGGAGGGGGTTAGGATTTCAACATGTGAATTATGCATTTTTTTAAATAGTCAAAGCCAGCTTAAAACTCTGCTACATTTTTGTTGCAGCACACATTTATGTTTTCTACCAAAGTAACAATGGAAACTTAAGTTTTATTACTAGTAAAGGAAATAGACCATATGAAAGGTGACTGCTTTGATATTATATCTAGGATCAATATTAATTATGAGTGTGAGATATGGGGGTGGAAAATATTTGAATATGTACTCATAATTTAACCTAAAGGAAACCTTAATTAAAATATCTTCAAAGAAATGAATTATTATTTTAACATACGTGAAATTCAGGAAGCCAATACTTACACAGATATAACATATGTACAGCATTACAAACAGATGCTCAACTTCAAGAATTCACAGATGATATAAGAGTGAAACTTAAATTGGGTCTGTGCCAACTAGGATAATATTATTCCACAACTTAAAAATTGAATTTGTTTAATAAATCAGTTGCAGGACCTCTATTCCGTGTATGCTGTATGCTGTCCACTCATTAACATGTGGAATCATTAAAACAAACAACCATCAAAACAGAAATCAGAGAAAAGAGTTGTATATTACATACCACAAACAACTAAAAGTATTTGTATGATTGCAATCACATTTCTTCAATTACTTGAACAATTCTTCAGTTCACAGTAATTTTTCCCAATCATCTAACCTTGTAGCTGTTGCTCCATTACTAATTTAGACTAGCATTAGATGCTGTTACAAAAATCAGCAAACAATATATATTTTGAAGTAATAATCTTTTATTTCTTCATTCTAAGAGTGAGCTAAAAAGCCTGAATTTGATTAATTAATCATAAACTTTGTATTGTTATAATTATTTGTGGAATGAAAAAGTGACATTTGGTTTTATCCCAAAGGATTCTACCATGTATTTGGGGAATTAAGATTTAGGGGGAGAAAACAAAAACAAAAACAAAACTGCTATTTTGTCAAATAATATTCAAGTTGCAAGATTCCTTAAATACTATAACACTTGACCTCCTCACTTTGTACAATCAATAGAAACCCCCCCCCAAAAAAAAAAAAATGTTTACGAACTTTCACAAAGTCAGAAATTAACAACCAAGATAAGAATAAGACCCAGGTGGGAGGCAGAATGTGGAAGGTAATATTATTGATGCTATAGTCAAAAATTTTTTAGAAATGACCACTACACTTCATAACAGGATGACTCATCTTTAAACTCACTGAGCCTCAGTTGCCTCCTACATAATCCTGTTATGGTCTGAATTGCGTCCCCTCCATAATTCCTGTGTTAAAATCCTAATCCCCAGTACCTCAGTATGTGACTATGTTTGAATATTGGGCTTTTAAAGAGATAATTATGATAAAATTAGAGCATGTAAAGATTGAGCTTTTAAGGGGGTAATTAATGTGAAATCAGGTTATGTGATTCGGGCCATAATCCCGTGTAACTGTTGTCCTTCTAACAAAAGGAAGTTGGGACACAGGCACACACAGAGTAAGACCATGTGAAGACAGAGGAAGAAGACAGGTGAGGGAGGTCAATGGGGAAAAATGGGGGACATATGTAATACTTTCAACAATAAAGATCAATTTTAAAAAGGATGAGAGAGGCCCTTAGAAAAAACAACAACCCGGCCAAGTTTATAGATGAAGACGTTTAATAGTGTCAAACCTGAAGAGAAGGAAAATAGGGAGTTAACCAAAGAGATAATTATACTTATCTTTTCAGAACCAACTGATAACCTTACCAAAATGAGCTGAAATCACATTTCTGAGTTGATTGGAAAATTACAGAAATGAACTTGGTGTCATCTTCTTAAATATGGGTTCAAAGGTGCCCCAACCCGCGAGGCAAGCAACGTGGGTTCCTGTAAGGGAATGAAAGGATAGGAGACGCGAAGAAATGGAGGCAAGACAAAGTTCTGATCAAGCCTCAAATTTTAGTTTTACAGCGGCAGAATATATACCGTTTTGGGGAGGGGGGGGTGGGGGGTGGAGAAGCCTATGGATATTAGCCTATCAGCAGGGTGGTAGCAGGTTCCGGAATGTGGCGGTTGTTGCTTCAGGGTATAGGATGGTTATCTTTAGCTGTAGGTCAAACCACAGGACACACATGGTTTCTGGTAACTAGGAGTTTCTACCAGAAACTTATTGTTCTTAAGATGGCTTTGTCTAGGCCAGTTTCTCTGATGGCTCCCAACACAGAGTCATGAAAGAGTTAAATATAAGGATCCACTAAATTTTGTCTTATTATCATTTATAATCACTAGCTTAAAGGACAGACTTCATCATTTATCAGAGCATTATATGTGAACATTATTAAGTATCCCCAAAGCTTATGAGCTAAAAAAAATTAAACAGACAAAAAAAGTAACCTAATCTTAACTTTTTGGGTTTCAAAAAATGTTTTTCATGATTTTTTATTTGCCCAATAAATTTACTCATTGACTAATTATTATTGACTAGAGATAACTACCTTTAAAAAAATCCTTTATTTCTTTTATGCATATTCTAGGGCTCTTCAGAGAGCCTTGAGTATTAAATAGGTAAATACCTTTAGATATTGTCTCAAGAGAGATTTATTTAAAATAAACAGATACCATTAATCTGAGCATTAATCTAATCAGACAGACATTTCTGCTGAGGTGTGCAATTGCACACTGCTGAGCCATCATGCTGGGATGCAGAATAGAGCTCTGACATTTGAGTTTAGTAAAATGTATCCCCCCTAGGTTTCCAAGAGATGAAAAGGTAAATTTGACATATAGAATATTTTGTCTTTGTTGCCCATCAGCACCTTCAACAACAGTGCTATATCAGGAGGGCCATAATGTATGCCAAGAAAGGTGTTCTTTATTTATAGAATGACTTTTTCTTGTGAAAAGATAAAGAAAAGTATGATAAGAAATAACAATTGTCTTATTTATTTATTTGTTTGTTAATTAATTTATTAATTAATTTAAAAATCCTCACCAGAGGACATGATTAGAGAGAAGAAGGGAAGGAATGAGGAGGGGGGGGGGGGAGTGAGAGAGAGAGAGAGAGAGAGAGAGAGAGAGAGAGAGAGAGAGTAACATTGCCCTTTTAAACACACCCAGACTGGGGATGAACCTGCAATCCAGGCATGTGCCCTGACCAGGAATGAAACCTTTTGGTGCATGGGACGACGCTGTAGCCAACAGCTACTCTAGCTGGGCAGCAATAACAGTTTTCTTAAAAAATACTCACGTCTTCGTTTGTTTTTAAATAATAAATACTTCGTTCATGTATATTATACAAATAGGAAAGATCAAGAGAAACTAAAACCAAAAATCTAGCATCAAGCACATCATGATATGATTCTAATTTAAAGTTAAATCAATCTCTGTTCACTGATTTTTTATGATCAGGTGAGACGTTGGGAAGGATAAGAGAGCCTTACAAACTGGACAATGAAGACTAGTTGCTCTTTTAAAGAGTTATCTGATTCTCTGGGCTAGACAACAGCTGTAGTGACCCATACAACTTCAGGTGATGTGTCTTTTGGATTTTGTTAGTACATCTGGAAAGAGGAGCTTAGAGACTACCCAGAAAGATGACTTATTTAGGAAGGAATTTGTGTCTATTTCTCAAATAATTTGTGGATTTTGAACACAAAGGAGGAATATAGTACCTTTTTCACACGTTGGTATGCTTGTCTTAAATTGCCACTTAAGTATGTGTTAAATTATATTTTAAAAGTTGTGGTAGCTTAAGACAATGACATTTAAAATGTAATTCGGATATAATTGTAATAGAGAGTCAAGTGTAAAATAATAATAAGTTATCTGACAGCTCACTGGATGAAATGTCTAACAAAACTCTTTGAATTATGATTTTTAACCACATATGCATAATTTAGAGATAACTGACAAATTAAAATACCATTTCTTGAACTCTTATCATGTGTAAGTCACTATATCCAACACCTTAGAAGCTGATGATGGTTTTGTTTTTGTTTTTTTTTTTACACAGAGGAAGGGAGAGGGATAGTTAGAAACATCGATGAGAAACATCTATCAGCTGCCTCCTGCACACCCCCTATAGGGGATGTGCCCGAAACCAAGGTACATGCCCTTGACAGGAATCGAACCTGGGACCCTTCAGTCTGCAGGCTGATGTTCTAGCCACTGAACCAAACCAGTTAGGGCAAATGATGATTTTTTGTCAATATTTCATAGGTGAAATAACTGAGTCTTAGTGGGGTGAATAATTTACCAAAGGACATAAGTGTTAGGACTTAGATTTCCAGACCTGAATTGAAAACTGTGTTTTTAAGATTAGAGAGCTCAGGCTTTTAACCAAGTCTACATCTCTGGAAAAGAAAAAAAAAATAAATTACCCAACATATAATGGACGAAATGGAAGTTTATTCTTACTTTGGGAGAGTTAGTTTTCTTAAATGTTTTAACACTGCTCTTTTTTATTTGTACTTAAAAAAGTCTAAGAAAGGTTAATCTCTCTAAATAATGCTGCACATTTCAGTGATTCATGCTTGAACAACACACACAAACACACACATATACATTCACACATTTGTGTGTATATATAAATGAAGGGGAGTGAGATTACATATGATTATATATGAGAGAGAAAGAGAGAGAGAGAGAGAGAGAGAGAGAGAGAGAGAGAGAGAGAGAGAGAGACCTATAGTCCAGATGAGCTGATGGTGTTAATTTCCAGTCTATAGGACAAAAAGTTTGAGATACAGGAAGGGCCAATGTTTCAGTTTGAATCTGAATGCAGTGGGGGAGGGTGGAACTATGGTCCAGCTAAAAGTCAGTCAGACAGAATGGGGAATTAGCTTTTTCTTCTATTCATGCCTATAATTGATTGGATGAGCTCCACCCACATTAGGGAGGGGAATCTGCTTTACTAAGTCATTTACTCACTAGTTAATTTACTCATTTAAATGTTAAACTAATCCAAAAATATCTTCACAGAAACACACAGAATATGTTTGAGCAAATATCTGAGCCCCTTGTGGCCCAATGAAGTTGACATATAAAATTAATCCTTATAGATAGATACATTGATAGATAGATAGATAGATAGATAGATAGATAGATAGATAGATAATTAGATAGATGATAGATCCATGGAAGAAGGAAGGAAGACATGCAAACCCAAAGTTGGCTTATACATCCAGAGAAACCAAAGATGCAGCAAACAGGAACTGTAGTAAGACTAACAGTGCTAATTCCTTAGAAATATCATCAAAACGTTAAAGCATGCATAAATGCAAGTTCAGTAAAATAAAGAACATCTCCGATCTACCTTCATTTTTAGCTCTCTAATTTTCACTCTGATTCTAATATTTAATTTAATTTAAAGGAACTGATACCGAATTTTTGGACTGGAACCCGGATTCTTTGTCCACCGGAATCGAAGACTGAATCCACAGACAGAAAGTGGTATAGCAAAGGTGGAGATTTATTGAAGAACAAGTACAGACTCCCACGTGGGGAGGGGGAAAGAGTCCCACAGAAAGAACTCCCATGAAGGGAGCGGGAGAGGGTTCCACTGAGTTCCTTTTCTCTACGGCTTATAAAGACTGCAGTTCCTGTGTCCTGATATCCCCTCTGATAGATCAATATTCCCCTTCGAGTTGGTCAGTATAGCAACCCCTGAACTCAAAGGTCAAACCTCACGTGGGTCACCTGAGGTTCTCCCCCCTCCTTCATTATTATTTTCCTATTCCCTTTGGGCTTTCTTCTTCTCCTTCTGAATGAAGGGCTTCCTTTTCTTTATTTTGTAAAGATAGACCTTTCTTGGCTACTACCAGCTCCCTTGTCTTATGTAAATACAACTGCTTCTGCTCCCTTGTCTTGTGGAGATGTAACTGCACCTGGCTGCCTTGTGTTATGGAAATGTACCTTCTCCTAGTCTGCAGCCCCATGCTTTTCCATGGACCCCAATTCTAAAAAATCTCTAAGCCTGCCTATGTTCCCCCCCAAATTCCTG
Source organism: Myotis nattereri (assembly GCF_964212035.1). Taxonomy (NCBI): domain Eukaryota; kingdom Metazoa; phylum Chordata; class Mammalia; order Chiroptera; family Vespertilionidae; genus Myotis; species Myotis nattereri. Next base: position 82,731,205 of record NC_138075.1, read on the forward strand.
CTTCAGAACATTATGTGGCATTGCAAATGTTTTTCATTAATCAAATAATTTTTGTGTTAAGTAGGCATTGTTAAGGGTCAATTCTGTTGGAAAGATGAAAGGTCTCATGCATTAAAATTTCATTCCCTTTGACATTAGATCCATTGATTTTCTTAATAAATATTTATAAACATCAATTTAATAGCTTTCTAGAGGCGAGTGTATAATTTAGTATTGACATTCAGAAATCCATGTATTAAAATGGAAGATTTGTAATTTTATTTATTTTTTAAATGACCAAAATAGAAAGATTTGGAATATTTCTTGTTATTTATGATGGTATTCATTTACTCTTGAAGTATGGTAGCAACCATCTCAGGTGGAAACTGTAGTTTAACTCTAGCCCTGGTGTTTGGCTTAACAATAGAAAAGTTATTTTGATTTTCTGAATTGTATACATCATTCCATTCGATTGAATGACTATCCCATTGATTGTTATCTTACTGGTTTTAGAAAGCACATTCTTCTGTACCTTGGAAACAGGACAGCACAATTATCCTAAATTGTTTTAGTGGCCACAGATAATGCGTTCCAGTTGACTCAGTGGTCCCAAAACCAGGACAGCGCAATTACTCTAAATTACCTCGATGGCTCTAGATCAGGGGTGGGCAAACTTTTTGACTCAAGGGCCACAATGGGTTCTTAAACTGGACCGGAGGGCCGGAACAAAAGCATGGATGGAGTGTTTGTGTGAACTAATACATGCTAACACTGCTGCTGGTGAAGGAGTGGAGGGGAGAGCTAGAGAACCCTCTGCTCTTTCGGCTCCGCAGGCCGGATAGAACAGCCGAACGGGCCGGATCCGGCCCTCGGGCCGTAATTTGCCCACGGCTGCTCTAGATAATGAGTTCCTGGCAACTCAGTGGTCTCAAGACCCGAGGGCTCTAGATAAGGTGTTTCTGTCAATTCAGTGACCCCGAGACCCAAAACTATAATTAACATGCTTAATTCTGCTTCTGTAAACTGTTTTTTTTGCTAACCAGGTTCCTCATTCCAAACCCTGGGATGTAATCAATACCTTTGTGATCTCTGCCTATATAAGTCTGGTGTTACGGCCGTCTTATCACTATGAGATTTGGGGAATGACCCCTCATAGTCCCAGATTGCAATAAATGTGACTCTTTAATTTGACTTCTTGAGGCATCCTCCTGTGATTCGCAGGGTACATTACAACACTCTTATGTTCTACTTCAAAGCAGGGCATGATTAATTCATTGCAAAAATCCACAGAGGATTTCTTGCAATTATAATTAAACCTTTTTGTCTTTATCAAATTCTTAGGAAACAACAAAAAAAGATGATTGATTTTGAACCCAGGGAATTATCTTATGTGTCAAACATCAAGACATCTTTCTTTATTGAGAAAGACACTATCCAATATATCTTGGAATAAAAGATCATGGATATCCTTTTACATTTTTATGAGAGAATTTTTCTTCTCTCCTGGTCTTTCTCCATGAATTTTAGTCTTACAATTTTTATATATGCAAGACTTAATTATTTGATATAAGATAGGGAGAGGAGCCAATTTACCTGCTAGTGAAAAAGCTTTAATTACTCTCGTCTTTGACTTGCTCCTCAACCTCACAGCCTAGAGAATTTGATGTAAGCATTTTCATTTAATTCCGTGGAATCAAAAATTAATTAATATTTCCCTGTACCCCTTCTCTGAACACATTTCCCCAGAGCTTCAACTGTGAAATGGGCTTTTCTGATATCAGTCCCAAGAGAAATAGAAAGAATCTATGCACTATTAATAGAAATTTATTACTTGATAACATAATTTACCTTACTATTTGAAGGGCTAGTGAAATATACATAAATCCTATACACTGCAGTTAAGAATAGACACTGGAAGAAAATTGCCTGGATTTGAATCCAGTTTCTGTCAGTTGCTAGTTGTGTGACCCTTCTGTGTCTCCATTTTGTCATCTTTAAAATGTGGATTAAAATTGTAGCCTCAGTATTAAATACAGTATTACTGATATTAGACAAAGTGGAGGGAGTCCTTTCCCCAATGAGTGCTTATGATATCTGTTGAGAAGAATTTTCTGAGAGATGTGCAGGAGAACTAGTTATTCTTATTTGAGTGGAATCAAATCCCCACTTTTATAAAGTCCCATTTCCCTTAATGAAGTCATAGAAGTGTAGCTGGGGTTTCAGTAAAGCTAGAAGCAAAGCCAGTTTCCTTTCCATGTTGGAGACAGATCCAAAACAGCATCAAGCTAGTTGCAGCCCAATAGTCCATTGTGTGTAGAGGTCTGCAAGGCTATGGGCCACACAGGAAAATGCCACAAATCCAAGGGTGAGCCATGAGCCAAGTGTGCCAAGAGGAACCAAAAGAGCAAGCTTCTTTGTTCAGGGGATTATACATCCAAAATTTTCCTGTGCTTGCAGTGGCCAACCCATTCTGGCCAATGAGCTCTGTTCCCAGGTATGACTGATGGTAAGCACCTTCCCTAGTCATCCCAAGTTTACTGGGTATGATTCTATCGTTCTATCGTCCCTTTGTCCAGTCCGTGCACCGGTGGGGTCCTTCGGCCTGGCCTGTGGGGATTGGGTTGAAACCTGCTCTCCAACATCCCCTGAAGGGTCTCAGATTGCGAGAGGGTGCAAGCCAGGGCAAGGGACCCACCGGTGAATGATTGGGGCCAGGGAGGAACCACGGGAGGGCTCCAGGGTGTATCAGGCCCATCTCGCCCAGTTCCAATCTGCCAGACTGTAGCAGCAAGCTAACCTACTGGTCAGAGCATCTGCCCCCTGGTGGTCAGTGAGCATCATAGCGACTGGTCGAACGGTGGGACACTTAGCATATTAGGCTTTTATTATATAGGATTAGCTAAGTATGAGGTTTAAATGAGTTAATAAAGGTAGGCACTCAGAGTACCTGACCTATAGAAAGTACTCTTTCAGGATTTGCTATTACATTATTGTATTATTAGAGGCCCAATGCACAAAATGCATGCAAAAGCAGGCCTTCCTTCCCCTGGCTGCTGGCACCAGCTTCCTTCTGGCACCTGGGACCCAGGCTTCCCTTGCAGGACTGGCTTCATCTGGAAGGTCGTCTAGAAGGATGTCTGGTCTAATTAGCATATTATGCTTTTATTATTATAGATTAGACGCCTGGTGCACAAAATTCATGCACGGTGGTAGGGGGGTGGGTCCCCTCAGCCTGGCTCCACCCTCTCCAATCCAGGACCCCTCGGGGGATATCCAAATGCCAGTTTAGGCTCAATCCCACATTTAAAAATGTAAAAAAAAAATTGCCACCCCTAAGCAGATAAGATTTTTGAATCATGGTTATTTGATTTAACCCATTATTTAACTCTGCTTATGTAGGTAAAAGTAAAAGTACATTTACTCTAGTAACAAGGTTTGGTGTAAGAGATAAATAATAATTTTATTGGTTTTCTGGGACATGAAAACTTATTACAGCTGGGCTGCATTTAGACTAAATTGTATTTCTGTACTTTTTAAATCAATTGTGTCTTATTTTATGTGTATGAAAGACAGATAATAAAAGGACTTTGGATAGATAATTAATACAAAAATTAGCAAATTTTTAGTTTGACTGTGTCAGCAAATTTTTATGTACTTCTAAAATACTGAGGCATTTTGTTTGACACATATTGCCAAATTTCAGAAACATACCAAATGATAGTCTACATATATAGAAGTACTACTTTTTATGAGTGCTTCATAATGCTGGTTATATTTTCTTTGCCATTTATTTGGTGAAAATGGTTCCTCATGATTGTTTTAATGTGCATTTCCTTGTTTGCTAGTTTTATAGAAATTTTTTTTTATAGAATTATTGGCTATTTCCATTTTTCTTCTATAAATAGCCAATTTGTTTGTTTACATATTCTTCTATTAGGGTATTCTCTTTTATTTTATTTCTAAGAGTTCCTTATCTATTGATATTTTAAATCTTATGTCTGCTATATATATTAAAATATTATTCAAAGTTAAAAAAAATAAAGATCGAACATTTAAAATAAATAAATAAATAAATAAAATACTAAGGCATTTTGTAAAAGCAATATCAGCATATTTTTATGTATAATTTTTGGTGGGTGGAGAAATATGCCTTTTTTGTATCTTGTTATATATATTTAGTTTACATTTTAAATTATTGGTTAATACTCCTAATTCAATGCCATAAAAATGTGACCAATTGCTGCCGAATCACAAAGAGCTTAGTTTAAATGAACTGAATTCATTTTTTTCTTTTTAATAGTAGAAACTCTAAAAATTTTTTTACATAAATATACTGCAAAGCAAAAGTTTCCATTGTCTACTTAAACTTCTGACCATTGAGGCAAAAATTTGAGCTTAATCTTGACCCACAGACATTTTATTATAACTTACACTTATTTTTAAAAAAAAATATTTTTATTGATTTTAGAGAGGAAGGGAGGAGAGATAGAAATATCAATGATGAGAATCATTGATTGGCTGCCTCATGCATGCACCCTACTGGAGATTGAGCCCACAAACTGTGCATGTGCCCTGACCAGGAATCAAACAATGAGCTCCTGGTTCAAAGATAGATGCTCAACCACTGAGCCTCCTGGCTGGGCTTAACTTGCTTACACTTATTGACACATAAACAAATTTTATTAAAATAAAATTTTGATTTTATTTTTGAATTTCACTATCTTTACATCTTTATTATACATTTTAAATACAAAGGATCACTAAGAAGAATCTACCATTAACAAATAAATCTGTTATTAATATGTATATGGGAAGAATTACTATCAAATATTAAAAACACCATTGAATTACAGTTCATATACAATAGAAATTGTATCTTAAGCTGTGCTTGAATCAAGGTAAATGGGATGACATAACCTGTCTTCTGCCATGGGAACATTTATGTTTTTCTGAATATTGAATAGTTTCTTGTCAATAGACTAATAGAAATTATTCTTCATGAAATCTCAAAACTAAACATATGGCTGGTGTGGTTCAGTTGGCTGAGCATCCTCCCATGCACTAGGAGGTTAACAGTTCAGTTCCCAGTCAGGGCACATGCTCGGTTGCAGTCTCCATCCTCAGTTGGCAGCGTGCAGGAGGCAGCCGAGCAATGTTTCTATCTCTCCCTTTCCCTTCCTCTCTGAAACCAATAAAAAAAAGAAGACGAACAACACTGAACATGAAACTTAGGACTACACTTCAAGATTTCCCCCTGCTTTACTAGGAAATATAGCACTAAATAAATGATTGGCCACTAAATAAATTATCGAATGCCAATTCTATTGGGATAATCTTAACTTAAGCACAATGGGCTGATGCTTACTGTAAGATTAGTGGGCTAAGAATTCTACATCTAAGTTGATCTTTGTCAGGGAAAATACTGGCCTAGGACATGAGTACCCATTATAACTTGTTTGTAGTTAAATATTTAATTTTCAGACCATCTTTTGTGGTTATTTTAGGTCTCTGAGTTTGCAAGACTGCCATGAAGGCCTCCCCTGAGCTTGTCATGTTAGCATGTGGTCCCTTTCGTCCACAGCACACTTTCCCAGATGACCAGGAGACTGCTAACATATGCAGAGGTGATACAAAAGGGTTCAGCAAAAAAGCATGGCAGATCTGAAAACAGCCAGATATTTGAAAGTACTTTCCAGCTAGCTTGAGCATAGCTTCTGACAAATCATTGCCAGGCTACTAAGCCATGCAGACCAATGAGTGAACCCTGATATTCCAGGTTAAAAAAATATATAGATACATAAAACTAAGCAAAGACTTGAGGAGCCACATACTGCTATGGGAGCTGATTTTACAGATTTATTGTGGAAAAATAAGAAGCAAATAACACATTAAAGGTAAATCTCATGGGGGGAAGTCAGAATCCAAACTTGCTAACATATATTAACTAAGTATATTATTTGTGTCCAATTTTCAACAAAAAATCATGAGATAAACAAAGAAACAGAAAAGTGTAACATATACTTAGGAAAAGTCAATATAATCTCTTTTGTTCTTTTTTGTGTGTGTGTGGGCCCACGTGCATGATTTAGCAAATAAAGAATGTAAAGCAGCCATTTAGTTTATATATATCAAATCTACATATTAAAGCTAAAAATGTTTAAAAGTTAAAGGAAAGTGTAATATCAATGCCTGTATAAAGGCAAAATTTTAAGAGACAGAAACATAAAACAATGGAAATTTTGGAGTTGAGTACAATTTTGAAGAATGCATATTGCTAGACATGTATTTTCTGATCTCAGGACTTTCACAAAGGTACATAAATGGGTATAACATTGAATTAGACACATAGATAAATGAAACAAAATAAAGTCTAAAAATAGATTTATACATGTATGATCAATTAATTTCATCAAAAGCACAATGGTAAATTCCATAGGTAATTTTCAACAAATGCTGCTAGAAAAAGTAGATGAACTTATGAAGAAACAAAACTTTAATTTTCATCTTAAAACATACACAACAAATTAATTTGCAATGTATCATAGACCTAAAAGTAAAAGCTTCAGCTATTATTTCTTGGAAACATTGCAGGATAACACCTTGGACACTTAGGGTAGGCGAAAGTGTTTCAAACAGGTCAATACACAATAGACATACAAGAAAATATTATTTAAAATGAACTTATTTATCATAAACACACTAAACTTTGTACAAAATCATACCCAGCAATTTTAATTATGATATCCAAATTGGACACGACCCAGATGTCTAGCAACAGGTAGTACAATTTTTGAAAGTTTCAGTATAATCAGACAATGGAGTATTACTCAGCAATAAATAGGAATAAATTTGTGTCATGCCACATGTGGATAAAAATATGTGAATGGAACAAATCAGACCAAATGAGACCACATACTATATCAGTGATGGCGAACCTATGACACGCGTGTCAGAGGTAACACGCGAACTCATTTTTTTGATTGATTTCTCTTTGTTAAATGACATTTAAATATATAAAATAAATATCAAAAAATATAAATCTTTGTTTCACTATGGTTGCAAATATCAAAAAATTTTTATATGTGACACGGCACCAGAGTTAAGTTAGGGTTTTTCAAAATGCTGACATGTGAGCTCAAAAGGTTCGTCATCACTGTTATGCCCAGATTTCAGGATCCCCAAAAGACCACCAGGGAGCCAGCCCTGTCTGATGCAAAGCAAAGAGTCTTTTATTCAAACCCGGGTTTGGCTCCCCTACCCTCCTTACTGGCACAGCAGCAAGTGGCAGAGAGAGAGCTAGCCCAGTGGGAAGAGGAGTTTTATAGGGAGCTGGAGTAAGGGGAGGAGAGGGGACTGTGGGCCCCGCCGATTGGCCAGGCGCAAGTTGATGTCTCGTTACACAGGATGTGGTCATATCTATGGCACACACTTCCCTTGATTGTCATTGGTTAGTTTAAAGAAATCCTGGGTGTGGCTAGCAGAGGCTTGGGCTTCCGGGAAGAAGCCTTGCCGAGCACATGGCTGCCCAAAAATGGAGGATCTAGGGTAAGATGGAGGGCGTAGTCCTCGCCCTTTCAATCACTATGCTATGTGAATCAATTTATATGGGCCACATAACATCAAAACTACAGTAATAAAAATCAGATTGGTGATTGCTTAGGGTGAGGCGTGAAAGTTTGACTGGGAAGGGTTGAAGGATCATAAGAGAAAAATTCTGGATGATGGACATGTCTTATAGCTTAACTAAAAGCCCGGTGAACAGATTTGTGCACGGGTGGGGTCTGGCTGGCCAGTCCCGATCTGGGCGATCAGGCCAGGTTGACTGTGGGGAGGGGCCGCGGGCAGTTGGATGACTGGCCCCACCCACGGGTCGAACTCCCGGTCCAACTCCTGGCCGAGGGGACAGTTTTCATATTAGCCTTTTATTATATAGGACTAGAGGCCCAGTGCACAAAAATTTGTGCACTCAGGGGAAGGTGGGCCCCTCAGCCTGGCCTGTGCACTCTCGCAGTCTGGGACCCCTCCGGAGATAACACCCTGCTGGCTTAGGCCTGCTCCTGGGTGGCAGAGAGCAGGCCTAATCCCTAGGTGCAGCCCCTGGTCGGGCTCAGAGCAGGGCCAATTGGGGAGTTGGGGCGCCGCCCCCTGTCATGCACAGAGCAGGGCGGATCTGGAGGTTGCAATGCCACCCTCAGTCACGCTCAGGGTAGGGCCGATTGGGGGGTTGGGGCACCGCCCCCTGTCACACTCCAGGCAGGGTCGAAGGGGAGGTTGTGGCGCCACCCTCTGTCATGCACAGAACAGGGCCAATCAGGGGGTTGGGGCGCTGCCCCCTGTCATGTACAGAGCAGGGCCAATCAGGGGGTTGGGGAGCTCCTCCCTGTCACGCACAGAGCAGGGCCCATCAGGGGGTTGGGGAGCTCCCCCCTGTCATGCACAGAGCAGGGCCCATCAGGGGGTTGAGGAGCTCCCCCCTGTCACTCACAGAGTAGGGCTGATAAGGGAGTTGGCACACCGCCCCCTGTCACACACAGAGCAGGGTGGATCAGGGGGTTGGGGTGCCACCCTCTATCACCCACAGAGCAGGGCCGATCAGGGGGTTGGGGAGCCGCCACTCTCACACTCAAGGCAGGGCCGATGGGGAGGTTATTTGCTCTACCCTGTCACACACAGAGCAGGGCCCGGGCTCGTGGGGTGAGGGGGTTGGGGCACCGCACCCTGTCACACACAGAGCCGCAGGGTGATCAGGGGTTTGGGGAGCTCCCCCCTATCAGGCAAAGAGCAGCGCCCATCAGGGGGTTGGGGCGCCTTCACCTGCCATGAACAGAGCAAGGTTGATAGGGAGGTTGTGGCCCCGCCCCCTGTCACACACAGAGCCGCAGGGCAATCAGGGGGTTTGGGCGCTGCTCCCGTCACACTGATCCTGGTGCCGGGATGCCTCTCAGCTCCGCTGATCCCGGTGCTGGGAGGCATATTACCCTTTTACTATATAGAATAGAGGCCTGGTGCCTAGTGGGGGCTGGCTGGTTTGCCCTGAAGGGTATCCTGGATCAGGGTGGAGATCCCCACTGGGGTGTTTGGCCAGCCTGGATGAGGGGATGATGGCTGTTTGCAGCTGGTCACACACCCTTCAGGGTGGAGGTCCCCACTGGGGTGCCTGGCCAGTCTGGGTGAGGGGCTGAGGGCTGTTTTCAGGCTGGGACTGAAGCTCCCAACTGCTCCTTTTTTTCTTTTCTTTTTTTTTTTATTCTGGTCCAGCTTTAGCTCTGAGGCTCCAGCTCTGAGGCCTCCGCTCCTGAAAGCAGGTATCTGGTTTGTTTTGGTTCTCAAAACTCTGTATCAACTCCAGCTCTGAGATCCCAGCCGGCTGAAAGCTGGTTTCTGGAGTTTTGTTTAGCATCTGTATTTGTTACAATGTTTGAAACTGCAGGCTCAGAGGCCGGCAAGGCAGGCGGGGAACGTTGGTTTCCTCCGTCACTGAAGCAAGCAAGCCTCATGTTAGTTTCAAGCTGCCTGGCTGCCGGCCGCCATCTTGGCTGACAGTTAATTTGCATATCTCACTGATTAGCCAATAGGAAGGGTAGCGGTCGTACGCCAATTACCATGTTTCTCTTTTATTAGATAGGATGTGGCTGTTGTTTACTCTGCAGAGTAACCTAGCCTCTCCTCATTGATAAAGTCTACAGCTCCTGACCTTTTCTCTCTCCCTATGTGAAAAGTGTATTGTGATTCCAATGTTCAGTTATAAAAATGTACTATTATTTTGGGCATAAGAGACATATATGTATGTAAATTTCTTTTTTCACCTTACATTATGTTTTTTTTTTAATTAGCAATGTTTATATATGTAGATTAATTTTAATTGTTTCATAATAATTTTTTGTGTGAAAGAACAATCCTTTATCCATTTACCTACTGAGTCTAGTTGGTTTTCCTTTTCCTCACTGTCACAGCCTTGGAGTGGAGATTCTTGCAGATGTTCAGATGACTTTTTTTTAAATATATTCAAGAATTTCTCTTAACTGAAAAATAAATATATAATTGACCAAGTTTTGGATCACTTCTTTATCTTTAACAGATTTTATCAATTATTCTGTGAGATGATTGTACCAATTTAGATTCTTGTTAGCAATATATGACAGTTCTAATTTCTCACATTTTGTCCATGACATGTCCATTATTAGACATCTATTCTTTTGCTATTCTGGTGGGTGTGAAATAAAGTTTCATGGTTGTTTTAGTCTGCGTTTCCTTGATTACTTAGAAAATTGGCTGTCCATTTGGGTTTCCTCTTTGTGCGTTACTTTTTTAAACGTTTTACCCACAAATTTTCCAATTTAAGTGTTTATTGTTTTATAATATTTTGCTAATGTTTTTAATATAGCCTGGATACTAAATATTTGTCAGTTATATGGGTCTCAAGAATCTATTGCTTTTCAGCTGATTTTAATCATGGTTACTTCTAGAATACAATTTTTTTTTAATAATGGAGTTAACATTTTTTTTTAAATTAGTGATTGTCAAGGCAGGAAAACAAAATCCTGATACTTGGTCTTATACTAGTTGTTATATTTTTATTTCTTCTTCATAATCTTTTACTAAATGTTTCTATCTGGTAAGTGGAATTTCTGCTTGAAATTATTATTGAAAATTGTCTTAATCAGTCTTATCTTTTCTTTTTACAAGTAAACTTTGGGATCAGTTAGTCAAATTCCATGAAATTTCAAGGTATTTATAGATTACTTTATGGAGAATTTTCATCTTTATATTGTTAAAGAATGAATCATTTCAATTGACTTAAGTCTTCTTTTATGTGTTATGTTGATGTTTAATTCACTGTTAAGATTTTACTTATATAACTATTTCACATATTTAAAGATTTATTATAAATAACTTATATAATTGTTACTATTGTTTATGCATATTACAATTTTACTACAGTTTTTTATTTTCTTAGAGCTGCTATATATCTTGAAAACTTTTTAGTAGCATAGCTAAATTGTAATTTCTATCATTTAATTTAGGATTTTATATCTTCATTGTTAAGTGATACTTTTCTTTCTCATACAGTTCCTGTATGAATTTCTATTAAGCGTCATAAAATAAGCTGAGTTTTTCTATCTTCTGATTACACATAGGTTATTTTCTCGCAAGTTTGGTAGCAGTAACTTACAAAAGCATCTGGGAATGGTGCTGAAAGAGGGGCACTAGGTTTGGGGGACAGGTTTTGAATAGTGGTTTCTTTTCTTGTCAGAAGTCTCTTCTGATTTTGTATTTCTTGGTGTGTGTTTTTTTGTTGCTGGTGGTGTCAATCCTCACTCAAGGATATTTTTCCATTGATTTTTAGGGAGAGTGGAAGAGAGAAGGAAAGACAGAGAAATATCGATGTCAGAGAAACACTTTGATCGGTTGCCTCCTGCACGAATCCGACCAGGGCCCCCGCCAGGAAGATAATGCAATGGAGGTACGTGACCAGAATCGAACTAGGGATCTTTTGGTCCTCAGGCCGATACTCTACCCGCTGAGCCAAACTGGACAGGACTGATTTTATATTTCTTATCATATACATATTTTAATTGTTTCCTAGGAAAGAGATAATATTGATTTTAAATATTAACTTGTGATTTTATTTTGATGATACCCAACATTTGTTTCAATCAGGTATGGTAAGACACAGACATGGAAATGATTGTCATGAAGGAAGTTTTCATTATACGCAGAGTCCCCTAGAAACAGGAGGCACAGCCACTATACAGGCTGTGCATGGAAGCACAGAGCTGGGATGAGCAGGCAGAGAAAAAGAAAGAAACTGCTGGCTGGCACCTTCATTGTGGTTTTCAGGGGAAATGGAAGAGGCAAGGTAATATAGCTAAATAGATTTAGGATTGGATAATTTGAATAACTTTGGTGGGCTCTGGAACTTAGGGGTGGTCCCTAAATGAAAGGCAACTGAACTGACTAGAACAGGAGGGTACTGTTCCGGAGTGTGAGAGCCCCATAAAAAGAGGTGGTTGGGGTTAAGGGTTTTGGATTGGTTTGTTTACACATTAAAGGCATACTCCCAGGCAAGCCATACACTATCACTAGCCATTAACCAACCCTGAATCAGCAAGGTCAAGATGCTAACACATCAAGTAATAAGAAAATAAAGTTAATGCAGATTTTAAAATTTCACTTTTATATCTGTAAGATTGTTATTCTTTTATTTATTTACATTACAGGCCCGATACACGAAAATTTGTGCACTCAGGGGCGGGGGGGTGGGGTCCCTCAGCCCAGTCTGCACCCTCTTGCAGACCAGAAGCCCTCGAGGGATGTCCCACTGATGGCTTGCTGCAGTCTGGCCTCCCTCTGCAGGAGGTGACCGGTGGGGTGATCGGGAGATGGCACTGGCCAGTAAGTGGCTGTCCCCATCCCCAATTACCCCTCCACCTCTGCCGGTATCCACTGCCCCCCAATCACCATCCTCTCCCTCTGCCCTCTGGCACCCGCCTTGGCTGGCCTGGTGCCACCCGCTTGCCAGCCCCACCCCCTGCCAAATGGGTCATTTTGCTGTTCAGTCTATTTGCATATTAGGCTTTTATTATATAGCATATTTATGTCTTTGTTTTCTGTCTCCATCACAACACTATAAGCTCCTTGAAGCAGGGATCACATCTGTTTTATCTGTCATCTCACACAATGCCTAATGCACTAATAGGATCCACAGAGTGGACTGTATGGGACTGAAACCCATTTATAGTTAAGGCAAGAGCGCAAGTAGAAGGTAAAGATGCAGGTAGAAAGAATCACCTGCAAAGTGTTGAAACAGGCCAGAGAGGCAGATAGGTAGGTTTAGGAGACAATGCCTAATACCATACTTCTCAAATTTCAACATGCATCAGAGATACTGGATGGCTTGCTAAACTACAGGTGCTGCGTCTAATCCCAGAGTAAAGTAGGTCTAGGGTAGAGTCTAAAAATATTTAGCGTTAGGTGAGTCCTGTGCTCCCCCAAAACAATGATGGTTGAGGAATACCCGAAACTTTTGTTTCCCCAATTCCCCCTGATATTTGTGTTCTGAGAAATAGCTTCTACTAAAGAACCACTCTTTTCTTTTCTTATTAATTTATTTTTTGTTTTAATTTATTTTTTAATTTAACTTGATTGTTGAAAGTATTACAGATGGCCCTATTTTTCCCCCATTGACTCCTACTAGCTCACACCCACCCCTTTCCCCAGGCCTTCACCACACTATTGTCTGTGCATATGAGTTCATTGGTTAATCTCTTCCCACCCACTCGGAGATTTGACAGTCTGTTCCATGGTTCCATGTCTCTGGAACTATTTTGTTCATCAGTTTATTTTGTTCTTTAAATTCCACATATAAGTGAGACCTTGTGATACTTGTCTTTCTCTGACTGGCTTATTTCACTTAGCATAATACTCTCCATGTCCTTCCATGCTGTTTCAAAGGGTAAAAGATCCTTTTTTTTTTTTTTTCAGCTACATAGTATTCTCAGGTATAAATGTACCACAGCTTTATTAGCCACTCATCTACTGATGGGCACTTGGGCTGTTTCCAGATCTTGGCTATCTATATATATATATATATATACCCCTAATATGCAAATAGACCGAATGGCAGAACAACTGAACAACTGGTCATTATGATGTGCACTGACCACTAGGAGATGTGCGTGGAACATGGCAGGTGTCGGCAGCAGGTGGCAGAGTGCAGAATATGTCAGACATCGGCCACAGTGGGATGGTGGAGCAGGGGAGCGGGGACGCCATACCAAGATGGGGCGCTGGTTGCTGTCATCAGGGCGAGCCTCTGGTGGTTACTGAAAATTCTTAGCTCCTGCGCGGTGCGGTCCTGCCGGGTGCTCACGCCTGCTGCTGGTACCTGGTGCCAGCCCCTGTTGATCAACTGTGTCAGCAGGAGCAAGCAGCGGCTGCCGGCCCTAATTGCCCCCGAGGGCTTCTCCACCTCCTCCTTGCTCCTGAGGGGCAATTGGGGCAGCAGCCACTGCTCACACCTGCTGATGGTGCCGGCCCCATTCACACCCGCTGCTGGCGCTGGCCCCAGTCGCTCTGTGCCCTCAGCAGGTGCAAGCAGGGCCAGCGCCAGCAGCGCGTGGGAGTGGCAGCAGTAGGAGCGGGGCTGCTGGCAGACAGGGGACCAGGGGCCATGGTGGGAGGGGCCTGGAGGGTGTGCAGAGGATGGGCCAAGACCCGCCCCTTTGCCCACTGCAGCATTGCAGCCCATAGTTTCTTTCAAGGTGCACAAATTCGTGCACTGGACCTCTAGTTGTAAATAACACTGCTATGTACACAGGCGTACTTATATTCTTTCTGATTGGTATTTCAAGATTGTTAGGATATATTCCCAGAAGTTGGACCACTGGGTCAATTTTATTTTTTGAGGAAACTCCATACTGTTTTCTACAGTGGCTGTACAGTCTGCATTTCCATCAGCAATATAATTCCACATCTTTGTTAACACTTGTTATTTGTTGATTTACTGATTGTAGCCATTCTTAAAGGTGTGAGGAGGTATCTCATTGTAGTTTTTATTTGCTTCTCTCTTGATGATTAGTGACTGAACATTTTTTCGTATGTCTATTGGCCACCTGTATATCCACTTTGGATAAGTGTCTAGGTCCTTTGCCCTTTTTTGAATTGGATTGTTTGTCTTCTTTTTGTTAAGTTGTATGACTTCCTTATATATTTTGGATATTAACACTTTATCAGATGCTAAATTGATAAATATGTTCTCCCATACATTGGACTCCCTTTTCATTTTGTTGATAGTTCCTTTTGCTGTGCAGAAACTTAATTTTGATGTAGTCCCATTTGTTTATCTTCTCCCTTGTTTCCCTTGCCCTAGGAGATATATCCACAAACATATTTTTAATGAGAGATGTCTGAGATTTAGCTGCCTACAGTTTCTTCTAGGATTTTTATGGTTTCAAGTCTTACATTTAAGTCTTTTATCCATTTTTTAGTTTATTCTTGTGTATGGTGTAAGTTGGTGGTCTAGTTTCATTTTTTTGCATGTATCTGTCCAATTTTCCCAACACCATTTATTGAAGAGACTGTCTTAAATCCATTGTATGTTCTTGCCTCCATTTTCAAATATTAATTGTGCGTAATGGCTTGGGTCGATTTCTGGGTTCTCTGTTTTGTTCCATTTGTCTATGTGTTTGTTCTTGTGCCAGTCCCAGGCTTTGATTACAGTGGCTTTGTAGTGTAACTTGATATCTGGTATTGTGATTCCTCCAACTTAGTTCTTCTTTCTCAAGATTGTTGTGGCTATTCAGGGTCTTTTTTGGTTCCGTATAAAATTTTTGAGTATTTAAGAACCACTCTTTTCCATATGACTTAGGAAAAAACCTCACTGTTTAGACTTCCCCATCACTCCCACAGACTTGCAGATGACCCTTGTTTACCTGTGACAAAGCCAAACACAAATCCTCCAACTGTTCTTTTCTCAAGAAAAATTCATTATGATGAGAACTGCTTGTCCCCCTGAAGCTAGTTTAACTCAGAGATAAACTCCTGTTCAGCTGACTGAGACATCCCCTGATTGCCAAGCAATCACAAGTGTAAATCATTCCCTCTACAGTTTGCTCTGCTCTCACTACAAAGGTCTAAGACTAAACCATCCTGCAGAGGCACCTGATCTGTTGACAGTGACAATAGGTTGAATGAAATAAATTACCTTACTTATTTTTTTGTCTTTGGTAGGCCCAAATTTTACAATTCTAACCAGTATCCAGATGACCCTCCTGCTGCTGCCCTGAGAACCACACTTGGGAAACTGCCATTCTAATGCAATGATAGGCAATTGGCGGAATATGTGATTCATGCGATTCAGCCAATGGGAAACTGTACTGAAGCTGGTAAACAAGTGGGCTAAGTAGCAATTTATTCAGGTGAAAATTAGCACGGGAAGTAAAAGGGGAGGAAACCCTTCTCCCAGGTCCTGTGGTTGAAGGGTCAGGTGACTCCCCGCCCCAGCCCCCCACCCCCACTCCCACCCCCCTGACTTTACAAAGACCTTTCTCTCACTTGGTAAAGACTCATCCAAAAGCAGTGTGATTCCTGCGCATGAAAAGACTACAAGCCTGGAGGTCTGGAGAAACCGAAGACGGAAGAGTCCTTCAAGATGCGGTACATACCCAAGACCTAAAGAATTCAACTGGATGCCTCCTGCATTATTGCTGCAAAAATTGTTAAATCACTGCGATATGTTCTTCGTTGATGAAGTCGTGATTATACCCTTCTCAGATTTGAACCGCATTTCCACATCCTTCCAGATAAAACTAAACAAACAAGAAAGCCCTGAACTCTGTTTAAACTCGAGAAAACAGAGATGAACTGCCTAACAGATGCGTGTTTTAAACATCGCCGCGTGCTCTCCTTCGGTGTCAGCGGAGGTAACCATTTGGGTGCTGTGTCTTCGACAGCAGTGCAGGCATTCTCTGGCATTGCAGATCTCAGGCCTGACGTTTGTTTCTGTGTTTGGCCCAGCGTTAATGATGTTCCATGCTGACCCTCTTGTGCGGAGGCAGAGCTGGAGAGCGCGGCTTTGATAGCAGTGTTTACATGAATGTTTGATAAGCATCTGTCAGCTCCTAGCACTCTACAAGCCTAGGAACACAAAAGAAGCCCGGGAACCCTGGAGTTTTTGCCACCTGAAAGCATAATCTGGTGTGTTTGCTGAATTTCAAATCAGCCCTGAGATTGTTCTCTCTGTAGCTTGGATTGTAATTTATGTATTATTTACTCAAAAAAAAAATAAAAAATAAAAGAAAGGATAACAGACAATTACTTCTTCTAAAGAAGGGTTTTGGCTGTTGGGCAGAACGACTCTAATGTGTTCTTATCTTGATACATTTTGTTTGGTCCCACTGGACACAAAATATCATGGAGACTGAAGTGCATTTGACAGCTTAAAGGGAGTTTTAAGAATATTAACGTGTTCCTTTTCCCCTTCTCCAAATCATAATGTCGATAGAAAAGCGACTGCTTAGAGAAGACTTTGTATGTTTACAGAGCAACCTATCTTTTGTGTTTCTTAATGTGGGCAATAGAGAAAAAAATGCACATAATAATTGATGGCTTTGATTGTTTTTTGAGACCCCACACCTTGATTTCAGCTATGATTTTTGTGCTCTTTGTTCACTCATTCATGACTCCTGCTATAGGACTGTAGACAACTTTTTGTTTTTTATTGTTCAGAGATATAAAAACTTAAAAATTTTGTGGTACCAGAAACATCAATATCATCTCTTAAAATAATGTCTCTGCAAATTTAGTGGTATTTCCACCACAGAAGAATAGATAAAATAGCTTACTGGTGTCTAGTATTCTATAAAGAACAAATGAGGTTAGAATTTATTATTGCAGTGGGCTGAGTATTATGTTGCCCACATAAAGTCATGTACATAAATATGCTTTCATTGATGTGAACTCCCTCAAAAATAAGACACAGGGAAATACTGAAAAGAGATAATAATAAATCTTACTACTTTCAGGTGCCTCTCCTTTCTTTCCTGCTGCTGAGTTGTGCTAAATTGACTGAGTTGTGTCAATTTAGTTGTGTCAATTTGTATCTTTCAGCTTGTTACATTTTTAAAAAATTTCTGGATCAAGTTATTCTTGAAGCTAGTGCTATCCCCTAGATTTCTAACTTACATGAGCCAATACATTCTTTAAAATACAACCACAAAAACATTTAAGCTAGATTGAGACTATTAATTTTCAACAAAAAGACATGAATAATATATCATTTTCTGTTAAGGGTGAATTCAGCAACAAAATATTAGATATTCAATTTATCTTTTTTTTTCTAATAGGAAGAGGGAACATCCTTTCCCTCTTTCTATTATGGTTTAGATTTAGTTATAGATATGTTTTAAAACTGGTCATTTATATTTTTAAATATTTTTAATATTGTACATATCTTTGTAAATTATTAAACTAGCATTTTCCTTCTGTATTGATTTTTCTGAGTGGGTCTCTCTAAGGCAGGGATATGCTTACTATGATATCACACACATACATATATTCTGGTACACAGGAGAGCTAACATAGAAAATTCATTCCAAATAACAAATTGGAATTCTGTTCCTACAAATTACTCCTATGAGCAAGATTTATAGCTATTTCCCATTGGCTGTTACCTTCATATTAGATCAATAGGACAACATTAGAATAGTGTGTTAAATATTGTGGAAAACTGATGATGATGCAAATAACAGGAGGAATTATAACAATTTATGATTGATGTTATTAATTAGAGAAATAAAGCAGAGGAAATAGTTGTAAAGCATCTTGAAAATGTATATGTGTGTTAAGAATTGATAAATATTTAGATTTGGCAAAGGATGGATGACTAGGTTTCTTAGATTGAGTAGAGATGAAAATAAATCACTGCCGTCAAAGAACTTATTTGGAGAAAGAAAGCTAATACACATGAATACGCTTAAAATATTTAAATGCTACATTGAATAGAGTTGACTAGAAAAGGAAATAGAATTTATAGGAATAATACGTAGAATAGGCTAAAAAATAAATAGAAGACAAACAAGTTTAAAATGAAGTTTAGATAAGCAAAGGTGAGATGTAGGGGCGACTGAATACAACAGCTGAGGACAGAGCATGGGGTCAGAAGGAATATGGCCTATAGAGATTGAGAAGTCAGGTCTCACTGAATGTGCTGCTATGTGATCTAATGCATGTCACCAAGGAATAAACAACAAAAAATAAAAAACAAAAAACCCCACAAGTAAATTATCAAGTAAATTTATCTTTACTTGATAATTTGACTAAATTAATGTATCATATATCACTTTCTTAACTGTTAAAAAGTTCTAAAGGGGTTGCTTTAAAGAATGCAGTAGCCAATCCACAAATACCCTGTGAAAGCAAAGAGTTTGGAAGTTTATAGTGGCATGGCATAGTAACATAACCAGAGAATGAATAGGAGGAGTAGGAAGCATAAGAAAGGTTTGATAGAAAATCAAGGGTGACTTCAAAGCAGGGTTATAGGCATGATAAAATTTTAGGTCATACTTTTTAAGTACACTAGAAAGGCATTGGAGAGTATGAAGGAAGACACTACCATCTTATTTACATTCTAAGAAACTCTATATATGAAATAAAGCATTGATCGAAGAGTGAAAGTGTGGAAATGGGGTCAGACTGAAGGCCAGTGCTATTGTCCTGGAAAAAGAGCCCTGACAGCATGTAAAAAAAATAGTGGATAAATTGGTGGTGGATGTTTATAGGCAAATCAACAGAGTTCAATGATTGGAAGGAGAATAAATCATCGAGAACAACCTACAGGTTTTTATTTTTTAAATATATTTTATTATTATTATTATTTTTTATACAGAGGAAAGGAGAGGAATAGAGAGTTAGAAACATTGGTGAGAGAGAAACATCGATCAGCTGCCTCCTGCACAGCCCCCACTGGTGATGTGCCCGCAACCAAGGTACATGCCTTTGACCTGAATCAAACCTGGGACCCTTCAGTTCGTAGGCCGACGCTCTGTCCACTGAGCCAAACCGGTTAGGGCAACCTACAGGTTTTTAGTTTAGTAACTGGGTGGCTGTTGGGTGTTAACATTTACTGAAAAGGAGGAGATACAATATGGTGAATAATTTGGAGCAATTCTACACCTTTTAAGAGATTTTAAAACATACACATGCACATGCAAATGTTACTGGAAGTAATGTACACACTATTAAAAGAAGAGAATACAGATTCAGAAAAACTTTGAAGGGTGTTTTTATAGCAAAAGCATCGGGGAATATGGATGGGGATCAAGATGTGGGTAGAAGTGGCTCTCAGAAAAATAACTTAATAAGAAGTTCCAGAAAGTTAACAATAATTTCTTCCCTTTCATTTACTCAGATGATTAATGATTTATCTGAAGTCATTCAGCAAATTTAACCTTTGGAAAGTCATTCCTCTTCAGCTAGCTCTTTCCTTAATCTTATGAGAGAGTAAAGAAGAGATAGACTTCATCAAGTAGTAGACAGATATAGTTTCTGAACTAAATGATAAAGTTCAATCTTTTCTTGTGTTAGTGGAAAGAAATCACATACCTTGAGCAAGATTGTGAAAAATTTAGGATTAATAGCTGAAATTTACTCTCTGATATTAAATTGGGTATTTTTAGAGATGATTTCTGAAGGCAGTTAATACAATGTATATGACAACACTGCAGTGGATTTTAAGAGAAAAAGTTATTCTAAAATACTGAAATTGTTGCTAGAAAGAAAAGTGTACACTTTTGTAACATGGTTGTATATATGATTAAAATTTTTTTATATTACAATTTACCCTTTATGTAACTTAATTGAGAGAAGATTGATTGAATTATAAAAGCCTACAAAAATACTTTTTAAGGTGAAGTTATACTGTGCACAGAATTGTGATATTACTTTATTTTTCATATAATTATTCAATGAAATTTTTTTATATACTATACCCCAGACTACATTTAATAAGTTGAAAATGATAATTTTAAGTTACTACATAGCACCACTGGCTTTTTAGAATGCATTTAAATTATTTTCAAGTGCATGAGAAAAAGTTTTCATATAAAAGATGAATATTTACTCCCAAATAAATACACAGATCAACAATAGATTGTTTATTATAAAAATAGGTAAATATCATTTCCCCAGTGTTCTCTGAATTAAACCCAATTTCAAGTCACTATTATTTGTATTCACCAACTATTATGCATAATTTAAAAAGCACATAAAGATATAGAGTTTTTCTTATTAAACCTTTTCTATTCAAATATAGTAGAGCTTAAATGTAAATCAGTTTTTAAATTGGCATTAAAATAAAATGTTAACTTAAAATTAGAAACAATGTAGACCTTTTATTTGACATATTTCTTTAATACTTTTTAATTAGCTAAAAATATCTTTATTTTCACACCCAAGGGTAATAATTTATGTGTATGGTAGGTATATATATTTCTAATATCAGTTCCACATTTTTTGTGCTAGCTCATTAGAATGCATACAGGAAAACCCAAGAGGAAATTTTAAATAGTCTATATTACTTTTCCTGGAAGAATAAAGAGTAAAATCCTAATTGATATTTGTTCTGCTGTTCTACAAGCTGTGAAATAAATTGTGCATGATATGTTATACAACTAGCTTAGAGTAACAAAATCCAGGAGGGGGTAAACTCTAATACCTATAGGTAGATTTAATTTTTTAATACAGGGTGGGGCAAAAGTAGATTTACAGTTGTTCATATGGAAAATAATACAATAATCTTACCTAATAATAGATAAACATGTAAATTAACCATCCCTCTGCTACGTTCACCAGCCAATCAGGAGAGTATGCAAATTAACCCAACAAAGATAGCGGTTAATTTGCATACATAGGGGCAAAGCGGCAGAGTGAAGACTGAAGGAGCCGTGAAGATGGAAGGCTCCGTCCCAAGTGAAGGCCTGGGTCCTGGGTGCTGGAGGAAAACCGGTGCCGGCAGACAGGGGAAGGGAATGACTATTGCAAGAATCTCTTTGTGCAATGGGCCTCTAGTTAATAAATAATAGTACAAGAATAAACTGTGTTTTGTGTACTCATAACTGTAAACCTACTTTTGCCCAACCCTGCATATATAATATGTGAAGGCATTGTTTCCAGACCCTAGTTGTTGTAAATAACAATATGTACATAGGGGTGCATATATTCTTTCTGGTTGGTATTTCGGGGTTCTTACAATATTCTAGAGGCCCAGTGCATGAATTTGTGCATGGGTGGGGCCCATGTAGGTGGCCTGCAGGGATCAGGCCAAAACCCGCAGTCCAACGCCTCCTGCAGCTTCTATCTGCCACTCTCCCTTAGCCCGGTCCCACTGTGCCTGCCTTGGGCTTGCGCCCAATCAGTCCTGATCAGGAGAGGCTCACACTGCGACAGCAGCGCTCATCAGCCATGATCCCTGCATCTGGCACCCTCCCAAGGAGAGTGGCCTGTGGGATCAGGCTGAAACCGGCTTTCCGACATCCCCGAGGGGTCCCAGATTGTGAGAGGGCGCAGGCCAGGCTGAGGGACCCCACAGTACATGATTGGGCCAAGGAGGGCTTGAGGGAGGGCTCCAGGGCATGTCTGGCCCATTTAGCTCAGTCCTGATCGGCTGCACCCCAGCAGCAAGTTAACCTACCAGTTGGAGCATCTGCCCCCTGGTGATCAGTGCATGTCATAGCAACTGGTCGACCAGTTGACTGTCTTCCCCCTGGTGGTCAGTGCACGTCATAACGAGCGGTTGAGCATCCTTAGCATATCATTAGCATATTACACTTTGATTGGTTGTTCGATTGTTCTGCTGTTCAGTCTAGTTGCATATTACCCTTTTATTATATAGGATTCCCAGAAGTGGGATCACTGGGTCAAAAGGCAGTTCCATATTTAATTTTTTGAGGAAATGCCATACTGTTTTACACAGTGGCTACACATTCCCACCAGCAATATAATAGGGTTCCCTTTTGTCCACATCCTTGCCAGCACTTGGTTGTTGATTTATTGATGATAGCCATTCTGACAAATGTGAGGTGATATCTCATTGTGGTTTTAATTTGCATTTCTTAAATGATTAATGAGTGACCTTGAGGGTCTTTTTATATGTCTACTGGTCATCTGTATATTCACTTTGGAGAAGGGTCTATTCAGGTCCTTTGAACATTTTTAAATTGAATTGTTTGTCTTCCTTTTGTTGAGCTTTATGAGTTATTTGTATATTTTGGAAATTAACCCCTTATCAGACATATCATTGGCAAATATGATATGTACATAACTCCCATACAGTGGGCTCCCTTTTCATTTTGTTGATGGTTTCTTTTGTTGTGCAGAAGCTTTTAATTTTGATGTAGTTCATTTGTTTATTTTCTCCTCTGTTTCTTGCCCTAGTAAATGTATCAGTGAAAATACTGCTATGTGAGATATATGAGATTTTACTGCCTATGTTTTCTTCCAGAATTTTTATGGTTTTGTGACTTTTATACGTTTTGAGTTTATTCTTTTGTATGGTGTAAGTTGGTGGTGTAGTTTCATTTTTTTAAATGAACTTGTTCAATTTTCCCAACATCATTTATTAAAGAGACTATCTTTAATCCATTGTATTCTCTTGCCTCTTTTGTCAAATATTAATTGGATTGGCATGGATTGATTTCTGGGGGGTCTCTGTTCTGTTCCATTGGTCTACATACTTGTTCTTGTACTAGTACTAGGCTGTTTTGATTGCAATGAAAGATATAATGTTATGTATTTACAGGATAATTTTATTGCCCTAAACATCCTCTGTTTATCCCTCCCTCTTCATGAGATCCTCGCCACCAGTGATGATCTCACTGTCTCTATAGTTATACCTTTTCCAGACTGTCACATATTTGTAATCATGCAGTACGTTGCCTATTCTGATTGGCTTCTTTCATTTAGCAATATGCATTTATGTTTCTTTATATCTTTTTGTGGCTTATTAGCTCATTTCTTTTTATTGGTGAATAACATTCAATTTTATGGATATTACACACCTTGTTTATCCATTTGTCTATTGAAGGACATTCTAATTGCTTCCAAGTTTTAGCAATTATGAATTCATATGCAGCATTTTGTGTGGACATGAATTTTCAACTCATTTGAGTAAATACTGAGGATTGTAAATTCTGGATCACATGGTTAGAGTGTAAGTTTTGTAAGAAATTGTCAAACTGTTTCAAAGTGGGCTTATCATTTGCATTTCCATTGATAATGAATGAGAATTCTCCTTGCTCCACATCTTCACCAGTATTTGGTACTGTCAGTGTTTTTATTTTAGCTATTCTGATAGTTGTATAGTGTTATCTCATTATTGTTTCAATTTGAAATTCCCAAATAATATAAGATGAAGGCATCTTTTCATATACCTAATTACCATCTGTATATCTTCTTTGATGAGGTGTCTCTTCAGGTCTTTGCCTATTGTTTAATTGTATTGTTTTCTTATTGATGAGTTTTAAGAGTTCTTTATGTATTTCAGATTCTAGTCCTTTATCAGATATGTATTTAACAAAAATGTTTCTCCAAGTCTGTGGTCTTTCATTCCCTTAACAATGCCTTTCACAGAGCTGAACTTTTTATTTTTAATTAAGCATAACTTTTTTTTCCATGGATCATGCTTCAGATGTTATATTTAACAAGTCAATGACCATATTCAAGGCCACATATTTTCTCCTGCTATCTACTAGGAATTTTATGCTTTTGCACTTTACATTTGTATCTAGGATCTACTTTGAGTTAATGTTTGTTAAGGTATAAAATCTGTGTCTAGATTTATTGTTTTGCAAGTGGATGTTCAGTTGTTTAGATAGTCTGATGAAAAAGCAATTCTTTCTCCATTGAATTGCCTTTGGTTTTTTGCCAAAGATCAGTTGATTATATTTGTATTGATTTATTTCTGGGCTTGTTTTATTTTCTATTAACCTGTCTCTTTTTGAACAATTCCATACTATCTTGAATAATGTAGTTTTAAACTATGTGTGGAACTTGAGTAGTGTTAGTGCTCCACTATGTTCTTCTCATTCAATATTCTTTTTTTTATGGGTCTTTTGCCTTTACATAAAATTTTGGAATCAGTTTGTCAATATCAAACAAACTTGCTATGCTTTGGATTGAGATTGTATTGAATCTTTAGACAAGTTGGGGAGAAGTGATATAGATAGAACATCATTTACTTCTTTAGATATTCCATGTTTTCTTTGTCATTAGACTTTTTTTGTAAGTCTGCTCATGTAGATTTTGTGCATATTTTAGGTTTATACTTAAGCATTTAATTTTTGTGCTAATATAAATGCTATTGTGTTTTTAATATCAAATTCCAAAAGTTCATTGCTAGTATAGAAGAAAGTAATTGATTTTTTTATATTAAACTTATATCCTTCAAACGTGCTATAATTTCTTTTAGTTCAAGTAGGTGTCTTTTGTTATTTAATTATTTGGAATTTCTACACAATCTATCAGTTGTAAATAAAACTGTTTTATTTCTTCCTTCCTTTTAATTTATTGTCTTGCTGCATTTTCCCAGGTGTCTAGTACAATACTAAAAAGGAGTGACAAGAAGTATATCTTTTCCTTATTCCTGATATTAGCACAAAAACATCGTTTCTCACCACGAAGTTTGATCTTTGCTCAGGTTTACTGTAGATTTCCTTTATTAAACTGAGGAAGTCCTCTTCTATTCTTAGTTTACTGAGTTTTTATTATAATAGATGTTGGACTTTTTTAATTCTTTTTTTTTGCATCTATTGATATCATCATATGATTTTTCTTCTTTAGTCTGTTGATGTGATGGATTACATGAATTGATTTTTGAATTTTGAACCAGCCTGGCCTACCTGAAATAAATACCACTTGGTTTGGTATAAAACTCTTTCTTTATATGTTGGATGCAATTTACAAGATTTTGTTGAGGATTTTTGCATCTGTGTTCATGAGATCATAGTCTGTAGTTTTCTTATAACATCTTCATCTGGTTTTGGTAATAAGGTAATTCTGACTGCATAGAATTAATTTTATATATTTCCTTTGCCTCAATTTTCTGGAAAATATTGTAGACATTAGGTACAATCTTGCTGTAATGTTTGGTAGAATTCACCAGTGAACCAATCTGAACCTGGTGCCTTTACTGTGAGGTTTTATGTTTATCAGGCTAGGAGTTAGACTATGTTTACTACTTATGTTTACTGTTTATGGGTGCTATAGGCATCAGAGGCTAAAATTTCCTTTGATGTCCTTATTTTTGTCTCCCCTCTTAGGTGTGGGTTTCCCTAGAGCGTTCTTAAATATAAAATCAGAGAAGTGTAGTTCTTTTGGTTGTATTCCCCTATTATTATACTAATGTAGTGGTGAAGTGTGGGAGGAGAAGAATCCTATATTCTTTGATTAGGTCTCAGTCATTTACTGAGCCTGTACTCCTGGGCTGTGACCTTCATGCGTGCTTCTCAATTTGACTCCTCACTCCTGACACAGTAGGTGAGACAGGAAGAATAGAGGTGATTGGAATTAGATATTTTCTTTCCTCCACTTGGAAGCAGGCAGTGGCTGGGGTTGGTTTTTTCATCTCCCAAAGTCAGTTTGGATCTGGTAAAAAAAAAAAAAAAAAGTTATCTTTATGGCAGTCCTTGTTAAGAAGAATAGAATGTTCAGGGATAATTTCAAAATAGCTACTTTACTCTTCCCTGCTGGACGTAAAAGGGGATATTTTGTAGAGCTCCTGAAGGTAACACCCGTAACCCTGGGAGACCCCCCTAACACCCCCCTCCACGTTCTGGATTTTAAACTTTCAGACATAGCCAAGCTGAAACTCTAACTACCTGTCAACCACAGTGTGTCTAGCCCAGTGCAGGTTCCTATGAAGATTTCTGCTCTGCTAAGTTTTGAGTATCTGTGTCCACTTATATGCCTCTCCAACTTGGGGGGAAGTGGTTTGCCTTGTGACCTTAATTTTCTGGTGGATCTAAGAGGAATTGTTGATTTTCAGTTTAGCTTATTTTTTTGTCAGAATTGAAGTGATGATTTCCAAGCTCCTGTGGGCAAGACTGGAAACTGGAAGTCCTATATGCATCTTTTTATGTGCTTCCCTATAACTAGTGGCTGGTACCTCTAGAGAAACAGAAATCCATGAAATGTATGTAGACTGAAAGAATCAATTATCTGTGACTATTAGTCACTAATGTAAGAGTAAATTCCTTAAGATCTCAAACCATATCCCATATGCCAGTGCCTGGCATTGAAAGGCATTTTCAGTGAATAAACTAACTTGTTTTAAAAGGATGGCTTTGTGGTCTGAACCAATGCCTCTAGATATGTTCAAACTTCTTGTGAAAAAAGAACAAAATGTATTAAAATAAACCAACCACCTCATTTTAACTTGACATTATGCCTATTAGAAAAATAGGCACCAGAGAATAATTAATGACCGCCATGGAAATGATGAGACATTACAGGGTGTCCCAATAAGCAGATAACTTTTCCATTTTGAGATGTCTTTGCTTACCATTTTGTAAACAGCTTTGCAGGGAATAATTAAGACTCCATTCATAAATACAAATAAAAATAGGTAGAGATAAAGAGTTATATTCTATCAAAAGCAGTTAGATGGTTCTAGTTAGTTTGCAATCTTTCTTTGGCTGCCTAATCTCGGTCTTTAAAGACTGGATCCCTGGGGTACAAAATGTCTCTCTTTGTGCCTCCTCATCATTTAGCATCCTCATGAGGGGATTCACCACAGAGTTCTTCTACGGGGAACAATTCAGCACCCCAGGGCCAGGCTAGCAGTAGCGCTTCCCAAACCATCATCAGGCACTTTTAAGGATGAACAACAGCTTCCCAGGAGGTGTAGTGCAAATCCAGCCCTTTAAACTCATTTACTTTAATTGTGTAACGTTTTAAATACTGCGCGCCAGTGAGAGGCAGGTGGATCAGCAGGTGCAATGTGGTGATCTGCCAATAATGGCATCAGAAAAACAGTCCCTCACAGAGGCAAGGGGCAAAACAGACTTAGTGAAGAACTCCTCTGAGCTTAATGTCTATTTTATCCAGTAATTGCAGTCGAGGGGAGGGTTTCCAAGCAATCTAAACCAAAGCTGTTTTATTCATTTTTAGCGATGCCCTTTATTTTAAAGTGGAGGTCTCAGAAATAGAATTTTGGTCCAAATTTAGTCAAGTGCTTTCTGTATTCACCCTACTGAAGTTCATTTATTGGAAAAAATGTTAAAGCAAAGAAAAATCATGAAAGGAAATGTTTTCTTTGTAAAATGTTTCCCATGTGCAAACCAAAACATATGTGAAATTTTGTATTTGGTGTTAATTTAACCCAAGTAAACTTTATATTAAAGGAATTTAATTTCTAAACAAATACATTGGGTGGGGCGATTGGGTGGGGCTGAATGAGTTTTAATTGGTTTCATCTTTATGCCACAGTGAACTATGTAATCTGCATATATGCTTTACAAGATATGTCAATAATTGAACATAAGCATATTGTTTTTATTTTTATTGGCACTATTCATATACAAATTGCAGATAAAGTATAAAAAGAAAGAGTGTATTATCTATGTAACAAAAGCCCCACAAAACTATAAATAGATACCCAGATGGGAGCTTAGAGGTAGGCAAATGAACACAGATTTCTTAACTGTTTGTCCTTTTGTTTCTTTATGGAAATAGGCAAATCGTGACAATAAATACTGTTGGTTGATTTGTTTTTAACCACATACATTATTGGTAAATTAATATTTTATATTTTGACCAAATTGAGCTCTAAAGATAAAGCAGTGATGAGTAAAGTGAAGTTTTGCTTATTAAACACTATCTATATTTCAGGTTTCATTTTTTCCTAAGTGACCCACTCTGTTGAAGTTTCTACAGAACTGGCATTTAACAAAGGATCATCACATACCTATACCCTCATCAGCAGATCAAAACAATTCAGGGTAAAACAAAAGAAGGACTAATAGAAGAGAACAGTTGCTAAACTTTGTTTGAAATTTACTCTTTGACAGGCTCTGTGATTTACCTGTTTCATCTACATATTATTCTTTCTACTTTTTTTAAAATTTAAATTCTTTATTGTTTAAATTACATAAGTGTCCTGTTTCCCCCATTGACCTCTCCCCGGCCGCCCCCACACCCCAGCTCATGCCCTCACCTCCCTAGTGTCTGTGTCCATTGGTTATGCTCATATGCATGCATACAAGCCCTTTGGTTGATCTCTTAACTCCTCACCCCCACCTTCCCTCATAGGTTGGACAGTCTGTTCGATGCTTCTATGATGCTGCTTTTATTTTTGTTCATCAGTTTATGTTGTTCATTATATTCCACAAATGAGTGAGAAAATAAACAAATGGAACTACATCAAAATAAAATGCACAGCAAAAGAAACCATCAACAAAACAACAAGAAAGCCCACTGCATGGGAGAACATATTTGCCAATGATATCTCTGATAAGGGTTTAATCTCCAAAATTTATATGGGACTCATACAAGTTAACAAAAGGAAGATAAACAATCCAATCAAAAATGGGCAAAGGACTAAATAGACACGTTTTGAAAGAAGACATACAGAAGGCCAAGAGACATGAAAACATGCTCAAAGTCACTAATAATGCAAGAGATGCAAATCAAAACAACAATGCAGTACCATCTCACACCTGTCAGAATGGCTATCATGGACAAATGAACAAATGACAAGTGCTGGCGAGGATGCAGAGAAAAAGGAACCCTCTTGCACTGCTGGTAGAAATGCAGACTGGTGTAGCCACTGTGGAAAGCACCATGGCATTTCTTAAAAAAAATTAAAAATGGAAATTCCATTTAACCCACTAATCCCACTTCTAGGACCATGTCCCAAGAAACTAGAAACATCAATCAGAAAGGATATATGCACCCTTATGTTCATAGCAGCACAATTTACTATACCTAAGATCTGGAAACAGCCTAAGTGCCCATCAGGAGATGAGTGGATTAGAAAACTGTGGTACATCTACACAGTGGAATACTATGCTGCTGAAAAAAAAAAAAAAAAAGGAATTCTTACCATTTGCAACAGCATGGAGGGAACTGGAGAGCATTATGCTAAACGAAATAAGCCAGTTGGAGAAAGAGAAATATCACATGATCTTATTCTTTCTACTTTTCAGTTATGTTAACTGAGGCAAGGAGGTATTAGCCCCAACCACACAGCGATTGGGTGGGGCTGAATGAGTTTTAATTGGTTTCATCTTTATGCCACGGTGAACTATGTAATCTGCATATATGCTTTACAAGATATATCAATAATTGAAATTAGGGATTATGTGATAGGAAATAAGGGTTTTCCTTCATATTTATTTCACTACCAAGATGAGGACAGTAATGAAAGCCCTAAGAAATGATAGGTCTGTAGGAAACTAGAAACAGTCACATGCAGAGTCCTGCCTACATGTAACATATAGAGAGGGTATATGTGTCTCTACCTTTTCTAATTTTTGCCTTTTATTTCTGTACTTCCTATTAATAAAATTACTTGGGCCACCTTATAAGTCAGGGAAACACCTCCCATATAAAAAGATTTAATCTCTAATATTATACCAGCTTTTATGTTGTTTCTGCCCACATATTTTATCTTAACTTAACTCATCCTTTTCAAAACTCACCCTTTTCAAAACTCATCCTTTTCATTCAGGATATCTTTTCAGTCATGGCAGTACACAGGGAAGAAAGCAGGCAATATAGGGATTTAAGGATATATATATATATATATATATATATATATATATATATATATATATATATATTTGATACCATTATAAAATTGAGATCAGATAAGGAGATCTGTATAATGAAAAACTATAGATGAGATGATTGTGCTCCCACTTAGCAGATAGATCTTTGTATCATTTTTTTAAAAACATGTCTATAGGGACTTACTCTTTTGTTTCGGATGCTGAAACTTTCTCTGGTAATAGGAAAGTCTCTCTCCTCCCTCCCAACACTCACAGTGCCTTGAATAATCTTGTCTCAAAACTGCGGGAGTCCTAAAGCTAAGTCAGGCAGATGGAAGAAGGAACATTCCTGATTGCTGATGAGGAACCACAGACATGTTATGCAAGGATGTCAGGCTTCGTATAAGATATCTGGTGAGAACAAATGACTGGCTTAAAGTCAGCAGTGTTCTGTCACTTGAGGGGTGAGAGGTTGGGCAAATGATTATTCAGCTCATGGATTACCCAGATTCTAACTTTTGTCATTCTATTCCTAGACAGTTTAAAACTGATTCCTTCAAGAAGATAAAAACAACAACAACAACAACAACAACAAAAACACAAAAAAAAACATAAAAAGAAAAGGAGAAATAATCACCTTTTTTTTTCATTAACAGAAGTTCTGGGTAAAAGAAGAAGCTAAAACAAAAAAATCACAAGTGAAATATGGATTTGATACATCAGATTTTTAATTACACTGAATGGCAGACTTTGCTGAAATATTCATATGGTGGAAAAGATTACACACATTGGAAGGTAAGAGAAGTGGTGCAGCCTAATTTCTGCCTTCATTCTTATTTACACAGAATTTGTCTTAACATAGGAGATACAGAAGTAAAAAGGTTATTTAATTTTCATTTCAAGGGGCAAAAAGTTACCAAGCATAAGACATGGATAAATCTAGGAATGCGAAAAGAAGTCTGATATAAATGAAATGGAAACAATAAGTTTTGAGGAATTTGGGGAATTTTTTGCCTTATATTTAGTTATAACATTTGCAGTTTGTTTCAAAGATCTCCAGTATATGTTACCAAATCTAGGGTTCTTGCCCACTTTATAGGTGAGTAGTAGAATTCCAGTATAGTTTTTTGACATACAATATTATATTAGTTTCAGATAGTTGTACAGCATAGTAATTTGACATTTGTATGCATTGTGAAATAATTACCACAGCAAGTCCAGTTACTATCTGTTACTATACAAAATCTATACCCTATAATTGACTCTATTGCCCAAGCTGTACATTACATCCCCATGATTTATTTGTTTTATATCTGGACATTTGTACCTTTTGATCTTCTGCACCCATCGCCCTACCCCATCAAGGCCCTTCCGCTCTGCCCATTCCCACCCCAACAGCTGTCAGTCTCAATTTGTTCTTATTTGTGGAATGATTTAGTAATGTAATCTATTTTATCTATATTTTAAAATATTTATATATCTTGATTTATTTTTCTGTTATTCCTTTGGTGTGTAAAATAATTCACAAGGAAAAAAAGGGCTCATGTTTCAAAAAATTAAGTTATTTTTACATTTTACATTAAAATATGTTAAGTCAGTGCGTCAGAAACACAAAGATAATGCTTTCTTGACTTCAAGGAGTTCACAGTTTGTGAAAAACACACATAAGACCAAATGCAATTTAATGTCTTGGTTGCTATAATAGTTTTTAAATGCCAATATGAAAGAGAAAAGAGATATGATGGACAATATTCAATCATATTCATCAATCAATCAATCAATCAATGGGAGGCCCAACATTAGCTGCTTCCTGATGTGACTGAATAGAAAGCAGATAGTACTACTAGTATTTGTATAGTACTTTTAGTTTTAAAAAATAGTAATACATGAAGTTTATTTTCATTGTCCTCTCAATAATATGGTGAGAGGAGGACAATTTGAACAACATAAAGACAATTAATCAACCAAACCCAGAATGTGGGACATTAATGAGCTCAACTGGTCTTAAATTTTGGTTCTTAAAAAAATGTTCTGAGCAGAGATTAAACATATAGCATGGAAATAAAAAGCAACCTTGTCTGACATCTTTGCCTATAGGAAATCATTCTGTCTCTCCATATCTTTCCTGACAGCGGCTTCCCGTCTACAATACAGGTTACTCATTAGGACAATCAAGTGCTGAAGTATGCACATGTCTTTAAGAGCAACCCATAGCTTTTATTTCGTTCTTTTTATTGGTCATTATTTTTTAAAAAATCAACTTTACTGAAGTATAGCTTACATACAATACAATGTACCCATTTTAAGTGTATAATTTGGCTTTTATCAAATGTACCACTTATATAAAAACTACTCACAGTTGAGACAATGTTTTAGTCATTACCAAAAGTCCCCAGTGCCCTTTTACAGGAATTGGGGAGTGGCTTCAGTGGCTTCAGTTTGTAGTCATTTGTGCTTCTCCAAAGAGAGAGAGAAAAAATGAAATCACGCTGCTTTTTATGACCTACTAGAGTCCTGGTGCATGGATTCGTTCACTGGTGGGGTCCCTCAGCCTGGCCTGCAGGGATCGCGACAAAACTGGCTCTCTGACATCCCCCGAGGAGTCCCAGATTGCAAGAAGGAGCAGGCCAGGCCAAGGGACCCCACCAGTGCATGATTGGGGTCAGGGAGGGGCTGCGGGAGGGCTCCAAAACATGTCTGGCATGTCTCGCCCAGTCCTGATTGGCCAGACCCCAGCAGCAAGCTAACCTACTGTTCAGAGCGTCTGCGCCCTGGTGGTCAGTGCACATCATAGCAACTAGTCAAACGGTTGAACAAATGGTTGGACACAACATATCAGGCTTTTATTATATAGGATGAGAGGCCCAGTGCACGAGTTTGTGCACCTTGAAAGGAACTGTGGACTGCAAGACTGTGGTGGGCACAGGGGTGGGTCTTGGCCCATCTTCTTTGCCCCCGCCTGGCCCCTCCTGCCCTGGTCCCCAGTTGCCTGTCTTCTGGCAGCCCCACTCCTGCAGCCGCCACCCCCTCACGTGGACGGCGTTGGCCCCACTCGCACCTGCTGACGGCGCTGAGTGATCGGACTGGCGCTGGGCACCAGCAGTGTGCGCAAGGGGTGGCTGCCTGCCCCAATCACCCCTAGGAAGCAGGTGGAGGTGCAGAGCCCTGAGGGGTGATTGGGGCCACCGCCGACAGCAGGTGCAAATGCCAGGCAGGACCATGGCACCCAGGAGCAAAGAATTTTCAGTAACCACCAGAGGCTCGATTCCTGCCTTGGTCTGGCAAACAAAATGCAATGTGTATATCTTTTTTGATCTTGATTTAAATAAATGAAGACTATAAAGAGACATTTTAGAGATAAACTTGGAAATTTAAATATAGTGAGGGTATTAGATATATTAGCAAGGGTGATAATAGTATTATGGGTGCATTTTAAAATATATCTTTAGAAATATTTACTTAAGAATTAAAGGTAAAATAATGGTGGCTTATTATTTTTTTAAAAACATCAACAAGAGAATACTATGTAGCTGTAAAAAAGAAAGATCTCTTACCCTTTGAAACAATATGGAGGGACCTGGAGGGCATTATGCTAAGTAAAAGAAGCCAGTCAGAGAAAGAAAAATATCACATGATCTCACTTATATGTGGAACATAATGAACAAAATAAACTGACAAACAAAATAGATCCAGAGACATGGAAACAGTTTCAACAGTAGACTGATGAAACTCAGAACAAATAGAGGTGGATAGACCTGAAGAGATTAACCAAAGAACTTGTATGCATATATACTTAACCCATGGATACAGACAATAGTTTGGTGAGGGCCTGGGGGGAAGAAAGAGGAAGTTGGTGTGGGGGGTCAAAGAGGGAAAAAGGAGACGTATGTAATACCTTGAACAATAAAGATAAATTTAAAGAAAACATCAAATCACAGCAGTGATCGCCTAGATAATAAAAGGGTAATATGCAAATAGACCAAACAGCAGAACAACCAAACAACCAATTAAAGCGTAATATGCTAATGTTATGCTAAGGCTGCTCAACTGCTCGCTATGACGTGCACTGACCACCAGGGGGCAGATGCTCCGACCAGTAGGTTAGCTTGCTGCTGGGGTCCGGCTGATCGGGACTGAGCAAGATGGGCTGGATATGCCCTGGAGCCCTCTCACAGTCCCTCCCAGGCCCGACTGTGCACCGGTGGGGTTCCTCAGCCTGGCCTGAGTCCTCTTGCAATCCAGGACTCTTCAGGGGATGTTGGAGAGCTGGTTTCAGCCTGATCCCACTGACCACTCCCCTTGGGACAGTGCCAGATGCAGGGTTCATGGCTGGCGAGAGCCTCTCCTGGTCAGGACTAATTGGGTGTGAGCCCGCGGCAGGCACAGTGGGGCCGGGATGAGCGGGAGTGGCAGGTAGGAACTGCAGGTGGCATTGGACTGTGAGTTTTGGCCCTATCCCTGCAGGTCATCCAGAGTGACACCACCCATGCATGAATTCGTGCACCAGGCCTCTAGTAGAGATTATTATTAAAATAAAATTGGGAAAATATGATATTTAATGGAACTGTGTAATAAGTATATCCAGATTCATTAAATTGTTCTCTCTTGTTTATTATATATTTGAAAATTTTCCATGACAAAATTTTAAGAAATAATAAAAGACCTAAGAAAATATAAACCTCTGTTCTGAAAGAATAAGGAAACATTTCCTCCTGGTATTCAAAGTATTATTTATATAAATGATCATTCTTTTGTAACCTGCTGCTAAGACCCATGCTACGCTATTTAAAATTAATGGTTATGTGCCATCTGCAAATAATCTTTGAATAGATACTATCCAGACATTATATAAATAACATTCAAAAGACCTCATTCAGGACTCTTGTTTTGATTATAAAATGCAATTTTGTTAAATTATTATGGATTATGGAGAAGAAAATGGTATTAACAATTGGAAAGCTATTTTCTCTACATTAGTGTTAACACAGATATAATTTTTTCTTATTTTTAAAAATAAGTATATACAAAATAGTACCTAAACATTATTATGCTCTTTTTTTTTTAGCAGATCAAATTCCACCTCAAAATAGTTAGACAAGAAAAAATAAAGCTCCACATGTTTAGAAAAGCTCCACAACATTTAAAAAAATGCAATTTAGTTTTTTCTTTACAAAATAATTTAGATGATTATGCCAGGAGGAAAAAAAAACACATCCAGCAACTGTGCTAAAATAAACCATATTCTGCGAAACAAGTTCAAAAGTATATATTTTCATGATTTGTTTTCTCTGTCTAATCAGTGAATTCATTGTAACTTCTACTTCCCACTCAAGAAATGACTATGAACCTTCTCCCTGATATGGGACAGAGATTTTCTGCATCATGAATATTTCTCCATAATTGAGGAGGAGCACATTGGTAAGTGTGAGGGCATTAGAGAATGTCCATCGATTTTGTCATTCCTTTTTCATTGGGAATTTAGCACTGCTGACATGGCAAGAGAAGAGAAAGAGGCAAGAAGGAAGGGTTAAGATGTAGTCCAACTCATTAAAAGAACGGACGAACAAAGTAGATTCTTCAGATAAATGATGAAATACCATCTGTGACCCTAGCCTAATTGACATAGGTAAAATCTGTTTCTTCTTTTTAAAAAATCATAATTATCAGAGCTCATTTTTTCCTGTACGAAATTTTCCTAGTTTCAGAAAATATAACTTGATATTATTTTACAAAAATTCCAGAAAATTCTTGCAATACCAATACATTTTTCTATCATAAATTTATTTGAAAGAGTTTAATGAAAGATTCTCTAACAAGTAGTGCCTGATTACCCTCCAGAATCATCTACTGATATAACCACAAAGGCCTCAGAGGTACAGACTCACAGGAATACAAATATAGGCACATATTCCAGCGTATTTTAGGTTCTTAGAACAATCTACCAAGTTTTAACCCCTGAAATATTAAATTAAGGGCAAAGAATATAAAAAGGATGAGCCTTCTGATTGAAACACTCAAAAACCTCAGCCCATCTAGCCCCTCCTACAGAGCAGATGCCTCTTCACTGGGTGGAAGCTCTTGGGTCCCTGGCCCCATCAGAAGGACTCTGCATCCAATTACATAGGATTCAGTCCTCTAACAAAGGCTGAGGTGGAAGGGGGGCTCCACAGGGCATGGAGGAACCTACAGGCATCTGCCCTCCTGTGATCAGCCTGTGGTTTTGCCCTCTGCCAACTTCACTGCAGGACCCAGCACTTTTTGTCCTAAAAGAGAAAATCCACTCCAAAAAAAGCACTAGAGTGCAAAGTAGATTTTACAGAAGATTCTTGGGGGGGGGGAATAAGGGGGGGCATTTATGCCACACACTATGAAGCAAACAACCTAGGTAAACATTTCATTGCAGAGTTTTATTTTCTCCCTCATTTGTCTTTTACTTCATAGCCACTAGTTCCCCTCTTTCTTTTCAAGGTATTCCCCCTGAGACAACACTCTTCGCTTTCCTCTTTCTAACTACAGCTACTGGAGGACTTACAGACCCAATTCAGAGCTGGTTTATAAAATCACTCAGCTAATGAACTCTAACTGCCTCGAGGGAATCTGCTGCTAGGAAAAGTCAGTTGTGTTTTTCATTATCTTTGCATCCCAGAATGTGAAGTAAGCAGGTTAGGATGGAGGCTGGACGGGCCATCATTGAAGTTCATAAATGAGCAGGCATGTACTCTAGGACTTTGTAGAGCCTATATGCAGAATAACACTGTCCTGTGTCATTTAGAAATAAACTCTCCTCATAGCAAGAAGTCTAGGCAATGGGAGTGAGCTGAAATCGCCTTTGCTACAAAGCTGATTTCCACAAAACCCTACTTCATTAAGTTCAAGGGCCTCACTTGCAGAGGCCAGTTAGGTGCGGAGAGTTGTCTGCATGATGCAGTGCTTCTCAACTGCCAATGTGCATATGAATCACCTGAGGATTTTGTCAAAATGAAGGTTCTGGCTTAGTAGGTCTGAGCTGTGGTCTAATCTGCATTTTGAACAAATTCCCGCACTGTGATCCATGGTTCACACTTTGGGTCCTCAGAAGAGTGTTCTAATGGGGGTGAGATGATGTAAGAATTGAGGGGGAATGGATAGCAACTTGCAATCAGAAGGAGTTTCTATGTCAAATTTCTGGTAAGTTAACTAAAGGGAAAGATACTTGGATTTACAAAGACCAGTAATTTGTTTTGATATCTTTATCCACTCATTCTAAATGCTCTATATCACTTTTGTAACTAATTTTATATTTGCAGATTCATATTCTTTTACTTAAGGAGGACCCTGAAATTGTATAAGTTCCAGGTTCCATAAAACCTGGATCTGTCATTGTCTGTTGGGCACCAGAAATTTGGTCTGGGATTGTGTACATCTACTTGGCCTCATGGTTGATATCTGAGAGGTGGAATCTATCTGTAGGAAAAATGGCAGTGAGGAGGAGAAAATAAAATCTGTATATAATCTGAGGCCAATCACAAGGCCTAGAAACATTTTTTTTTAGTCAAAGTTGAGTATAAGATGAGGAATAAAAAACCTCATGTCTTTACTAAAAGAATTCCTTTAGAACATGAAGAGAAGTATTATAAAATAGGAGGAAAAGAGAAATTCATTACAATTTGAATCAGAATAAACTTTTCATGTATTTTGGAGTGTTCAACAATGTAACAAAGAAAATTATGAAATCTTAGTAAAGAAGGACTAAAAATGATAGGTTAAATATAAGATATCGAAATCATGGAGTCTGTATATATTTTATGAAAGGAAAGAGAACCCCCAAAAAATCCACATTCAAAAAATTAGGGGAAAAACCTGAAAAATAGAAGCACAATATATAAAAAAATTAAAGTAAAATTGTGAAACTAAATTATAAAAATTATAAACCGAGAATATCAGCTTTAAAACCTGGCCTAAGAGGCATCAGGGCAAAAGAGAGGTTACTTTTGTTACAATATGTCACTTGAAAGACACTAATACAGAATTCAGAGTGAACTGGCAGAAAATAAATCACTGGGGAAAATGTTAGTATATCAGTATTGGTCAATGGCATATTAAGTAAACAAAGATACAAAAGGGAAATGGAACCCATACAGAACATAATTAATAGATTATTATGATATACTAGTGTATTCTATAACATAATAGAATCATTTTCAAGAATCAATCTTTCTGATTAGCAATAATTTCTTTCCCATTCAGTAGGTTGCCCTTTCATTTTCCTATATGTATTTTTTTCTGTACAGACTTATTTAGTTTGATATAGTCCCATTTATCTATGTGTGTTTTCGTTGCTTTTGCTTTTGGTGTCAGATTTTAAAAATCATCACCAAGACCTATGTTAAATAGCTTACATATATGTTTCCCTCCAGCAGTTTTGTGGTTTTAAGCCTTTTTTGTATCCTATATAATAAAAGCCTAATATGCAAATCAACAGAACATCAGAATGACCAATTGCCATGATGCACACTGACCACCAGGGGGCAGATGCTCAATGCAAGAGCTGCCCCCAGCCTGCAGGCCCCAGGCTAGCCAAGGCAGGTGCCAGTGGGGGCCTCCTGATTGCCCGGCTGGTCACTCCACAGATCAGCACTGATCACTGGCCAGGCCTAGGGACTCTACCTGTGCATGAATTTCATGCACTGGGCTTCTAGCATGATATAAGATTGTGGATGAGTTTCCTTATTTTGCATTTGACTGTCCAGTTTCCCCAACACTATTTATTAAGGCAACTCTTCTTTCCACATTGCATTTTCCTTCTCCATTGTGGTAAATTAATTGATGATATGTATGTGGTTTTATTTCTGAGATTTCTATTCTATTTCATTGACCAATGTGTCTGTTTTTATTCTAATACCATACCATTTTAATAACTATAGCTTTGTAGCATAGTTTGAAATCAGGGAGAGTGATGCCTCTTGCTTTCTTCTTTCTAAAAATTGCTTTGGCTTTCCAGGATCTTCTGTGGTTACATACAAATTTAAGGATTATTTGTTCTATTTCTGTGAAAAATGCTATTGGAATTCTAATAGAGATTGCATTGAACCTGTAGATTACTTTGGGTAG
The DNA here is from genome assembly GCF_964212035.1 of Myotis nattereri. NCBI lineage: Eukaryota > Metazoa > Chordata > Mammalia > Chiroptera > Vespertilionidae > Myotis > Myotis nattereri. The sequence continues at coordinate 82,770,537 of NC_138075.1, forward strand.
TATGTACATCCTAACATGGGATATAGTTCTGTTCCTTTGTGTCTTCATAATTGTTTCTAAAAATACTTTGTGTTTTTTCAATATACTGGTCTTTCACCTCCTTGATTAAATTTATTCTTAAGTATTTTATTTTTGATGCAATTCTAAATGCAATTGTTTTCTTAATTTCTCTTTCTGACAGTTTGTTATTAGTCTATAGAAATGAAATATATTTTTTTGTGTATTGATTTTGTCTCCTGCATTTTACAGACTTTATTAGTTTTAATATTTTTATAGATTCTTTAGGGTTTTCTATGTGTAATATCATGTCATTTACTATCATTGACAGTTTGTTTTGTTTTTTCAATTTGGATGCCTTTTATTTCTTTTCCTGCCTAATTGCTCAGGCTGGGACTTCTAACACTATCTTGAATAAAAGTGGTAAGAGAAGGCATGCCTGTCTTTTTCCTACTTTCAAGGAAAAACTTTCAGCTTTTCACCACTGAGTGTGATATTAGCTGTGGGTTTGCCATATATGGCCTTTACTATGCTGAGGTACATTCTCTCTGTATTCTCTTTGTTGAGAGTTTTCATATATATGGGTATTGAATTTTGTCAGTTGCTTTTCTGTATCTATTGAAATGATCATATGATTTTTATCCTTTACTAGAGGCCTGGTGCACGACATTTGTGCACTGGGGGAGGAGGGGGTCCCTCAGCCCAGCCTGTGTCCTCTTGCAGTCTGGGACTCCTCGAGCGATGTCCACCAAGGGGTCCTTAGAGCTGCCTCGGAGTCAGGAGAGGTTCCCGCCACCACTGCTGTGCTCTCCAAGCAATGAGCCCGGATTCTAGATAATCCATGCTCCCCCTGTGGGAGCACACTGACCACCAAGGAGCAGCTCCTGTATTGAGCATCTGTCCCCTGGTGGTCAGTGCACATCATAGCAACCAGTCATTCTACTATTTGGTCAATTTGCATATTAGAGTTTTATTATATAGGACTAGAGGCCCGGTGCACAAAAATGTGTGCACTCCGGGGGGTCCCTCAGCCCTGCCTATGCCATCTTGCAGTCTGGGACCCCTCGGAGGATGTCCACCTGCTGGCTTAGGCCCGCTCCCTGGGGGATCGGGCCCAAGCTGGCAGTCAGACATCCCTCTGGCAGCCCGGGAGCCCTCGGGGGATGTCCACTTGCCAGCGGGGAGCAGGCCTAAGCTCCAGTTGGATATCCTTAGCGCTGCTGAGGAGGCAGGAGAGGCTCCCACCACCACTGCTTTACTGGCAGCCATCAGCCTGGCTTGTGGCTGAGCAGAGTTCCTCCCAGGTGAGAGCACCCTGACCATCAGAGGGCAGCTTCTGCATTGAGCATCTGCCCCCTGGTGGTCAGTGTGTGTCATAGTGATCAGTCATTCCCAGTCCTTCTGCTGTTAGGGTCAGTTTGCATATTACCCTTTTATTATATAGGATAGAGGTCTGGTGCATGGGTGGGGGCTGGCTGGTTTGCCCTGAAGGCTGTCCTGGATCAGGGTGGAGGTCCCACTGGGGGGCCTGACCAGCCTGGGTGAGGGGCTGATGGCTGCCTGCAGCTGGTCACACCCCCTTCAGGGTGGGGGTCCCCACTGGGGTGCCTGGCAAGCCTGGGTGAGGGGCTGAGGGCCGTTTTCAGGCTGGCCAAGCCACCCAGCGACAGAAGCTCTCAGCCTCTCCTTTTTTTCTTTTTTTCTTTTTTATTCTGGGATTTATTTACCTTCTATAATTGAAACTTTGTAGCCTGGAGAGGAGCTCAGAGCCAGCCAGGGCGGGCGGGAGGGAAGCCTCCTGCTCACTCCAGCTCCGTGGCCACGGCTGGCTGAAAGCAGGTATCTGGGGTTTATTTATTTTCTATAATTGAAACTTTGTTGCTTTGAGTGGAGATCAGAGCCGCCATGGCAAGCAAAGCTTGGCTTCCTCCATCATTGGGGCAACCAAGCTTCCTGCTTACTCCAGCTCCGAGGCTGCCGGCCGCCATCTTGGTTGGGTTAATTTGCATATAGTCGCTCTGATTGGTTGGTGGGCATGGCTTAAGGCATGGCGAAGGTATGGTCAATTTGCATGTTTGATTTTATTAGTGTAGATTATGTTAATATAGTATAACATTTTGACTAATTTGTAGATTTTGAACCATCCTTGTATGGCTGGAAGAAATTCCACTGGATCATGGTGTATGAATCTTTTAATGTATCATTGAATTTGGTTTGCTAACATTTTGTTGAGGCTTTTTGCATGTTTTCCTATTCTATTCTTATGAGAGAGAGAGAGAGAGAGAGAGAGAGAGAGAGAGAGAGAGAGATGCCTCCTTGTCTAGTTTTGGTATCAGCGTAATGATTGCCTCATAAAATGAGTTTTGTAAAAAAAATTAGAAGGATTGTAATTAATTCTTCTTTTGAATGTTTGATAAACTTCACCAGTAAAGCTGTCTAGTCCTGAACTTTTGTTTGTTGGGAGTTTTTATTTGTTTGTTTTTTTAAAATATATTTTTATTGATTTCAGAGAGGAAAGAAGGTGAGAGAGATAGAAACATCAATGATGAGAGAGAATCATTGATTGTCTGCCTCCTGCACACCTGCTACTGGAGACTGAGACCACAAGCCCAGGCATGTGCCCTGACCAGGATCTAACTGTGACTGGTCCATAGATCAACCCTCAACTACTGAGCAACACCAGCCAGGCTGTGGGAGGTTTGTGATAACTAATTCAATCTCCTGACTAGTAATCCCTTATTTAGATTTCCTATTCATGGTTCAGTCTTGGAGGTTGTATATTTCTAGAAATTTACCCATTTCTCCTAGTTTATCTAATCTTTTGGCATATAATTATTTATAGACACTCTTTTTGGGCATTTATTGTTATGAACATCTTAGACTGCTTTTGCTGCATTCCAGAAATTTTGGTGTTGTATTTACATTTTCATTTATAGCAAGGTTTTTAATTGTTTTTCTTTTGACTTCCTCTTTGATGTATTGGTTTTTTAGTATCATATTTTTTAATCTCCACATATTTTCAATTTTTAACTTTCTTTTTGTAATTTCTAGTTTTATACCATTGTTACTGTAAAAGGTGTTGATATGATTTCAGTTCTCTTATTTATTAGGACTTGTTTCTTGTGTAATATATGATCTATCCTGTGTAATACATGTACACTTGAGAAGAATTTTTATTCTATTGCTTTTGAATGAAATCTTCTATATATATCTGATAAGTTCTTATTGTCTAATATATCATTTAAAGCCTATGTGTTTTTTTTTTTTTTTTTTTTTTACTGATTTTCTGTCCAGATATCTATTCATTGATGTCAGTGGGGTGTTTAGGAGGTGGAGAACAGCCTAAGTGTGGACAAAGTCCCACTATTTTTACTGTATTTGTCTATTTTGACTTTAGGTGTGTTAATATTTGCTTTATATTTTTAGGTGCTCCTATGTTGGGTACATAAATATTTACAAATGTTAGATCCTCTTTTTGGCTTGACTCCTCATCATTATGTAACACCATTCTTTGTCTCTTATTACAATATTTATTTAAAGTCTGTTTTGACTGATATTAGTATAGTTATTCCAATTTTCTTTTGATTTCCATTTGTATGAAATAGAAGAAAACTAGGACAGTGGGTTCCACAGGCACTGAAGAAAGAAGAAAGTGAGTTAGTTGAGGAGAAAATGATCGGCATGCCAAAGGCTATTCAGATGTCAAAAAAATAATGGACGATCAAAGATAGAAAAGTGTACCTTAGAATCAGTGACACCTTAGTAGGAGAGATTTCAGTTGAATGATGATGGTTCATATTGTACTACTAGAGGCCTGGTGCACAAAAATTTGTCCACTCGGGGGGGGGGGAGGGGGGCCCCTCAGCCCAGCCTGTGCCCCCTCAGGAGATAACGACCTGCTGGCTTAAGCCTGCTCCTGGGTGGCAGAGGGGAGGCCCAATCCCTAGGTGCAGCCCCTGGTCGGGCTCAGAGCAGGGTCGATTGGGGAGTTGGGGCGCCGCCCCCTGTCATGTACAGAGCAGGGCAGATTGGGAGGTTGCGATGCCACCCTCAGTCACACTCAGGGTAGGTCCGATTGGGGGTTTGGGGCACCATCCCCTGTCACACTCAAGTCAGGGTCGATGGGGAGGTTGTGGCGCCACCCCCTGTCATGCACAGAGCAGGGCCAATCAGGGGGTTGGGGCATTTCCCCCTGTCACTCACAGAGCAGAGCCCATCAGGGGGGTTGGGGCTCTGTACCCTGTCACGCACAGAGAAGGGCCGATCAGGGGTTTGGGGCGCCGCCCTCTATCACCCACAGAGTAGGGCCGATCAGGGGGTTGGGGTGCCGCTACTCTCACACTCAGGGCAGGGCCGATGGGGAGGTTATGGCTCTATCCCATCACAACACAGCAGGGCCCGTGGCAGGGGTGGGGGGTTGGGGCGCCACACCCTGTCACACACAGAGCAGGGCCGATCAGGGGGTTGGGGCACCGCACCCTGTCACACACAGAGCCGCAGGGCAATCAGGGAGTTTGGGCACTGCCCCCTGCCACGCTGATCCCGGTGCCAGGAGGCATATTACCCTTTTACTATATAGGATAGAGGCCTGGTGCATGGGTGGGGGCCGGCTGGTTTGCCCTGAAGGGTGTCCTGGATCAGGGTGGGGGTCCCCACTGGGGTGCCTGGCCAGCCTGGGTGAGGGGATGATGGCTGTTTGCAGCTGGAAACACATCCTTCAGGGTGGGGGTCCTCACTGGGGTGCCTGGCCAGCCTGGGTGAGGGGATGATGGCTGTTTGCAGCTGGTCACACACCCTTCAGGGTGGGGGTCCCCACTGGGGTCCCTGGCCATTCTGGGTGAGGAGCTGAGGGCTGTTTTTAGGCTGGGGGTGACTGAAGCTCCCAACCGCTCCTTTTTTTCTTTTTCTTTTTTATTCTGGGCCAGCTTTAGCTTTGAGGCTTGGCTCCAGCTCTTAGGCCTCCCCTGCTGAAAGTAGGTTTCTGGCCTTTGCTACAGTGTTGCGATCCTGCTGACTGAAGCCCGGCAGGTTTCTGGGGTTTTGCTTAGCCTATATTTGTTACAATGTTTGAAACTGCAGGCTCAGAGGCCTGCAGCGGCAGGCGGGCAACGTTGGAGTCCTCCGTCACTGAAACAAGCAAGCCTCATGTTAGTTTCAATCTGCCTGGCTGTCGGCTGCCATCTTGGCTGACAGTTAATTTGCATATTGCCCTGATTAGCCAATGGGAAGGGTAGCGGTCGTACACCAATTACCATGTTTCTCTTTTATTAGTGTAGATATTTTGTTTCTGCAGGAGTGCAGGGAAATTAGTGAATAAAAAGGGCATCTTTTTATGCACATCATTGTAGAAACAAGGAAATAATTGAAGGAAACGGTGGGGTCTTGAGAAAAAAGATATGTATACACTTTTTATAAGTTGAGAAAATTAAGTGTGAGCAAATGCTGAAGAAGATCATTTAGGACGTGGAGAGACAGTTTAGGTGTGGACATAGCAGAAGAAAAGTAAAAGAGGATAGGATGAGGGCAGAGTTTGGTGGCTTTGCAAATATGAACACAGAATGTTATGAGTCCCCACACCACCCTTATTCTAGCTTGTTTTCTCTCTGAAGTGGATACAGTGCCATTTTCAGAATTAAAGAAAAGGATGGAGAGTTGAAGAAAATAAAAGATTTGAAACAGTCATTTTGAAGAACGAGAGAAGCCCCTGACTAGGAGAAGTAGAATAGTGTTGATGTCAAACCTTAAATTTATGTTGGCAGCTGTGTTTAACTACCCAGGTGCAAGCTCTGAGAAGGTAGATAATTGGATTCATCCAGTTCTAGGGTTCTGCCAAGCAGGTGTGTCAAAAGGACAGAAGCACAACGAAAATTATAAATTTTGCAGATTGTGGTTGAAATGATTAAGCATGGAATCTAAAATGTCTGGGGAAAAGGTGACATGATCATTTTTACTTTTATAATTTTTAAGTTCCCAAATTTTCTGTAGATGAAATGTGTTTCTTTTAAATGCAGCAAATCAATTAATTGACTTTCAGTTGTTGGAAACTTTTAAGAAGATCAAGACAATAGGCAACATATATCAACCATTATTTTTCAACAGCCCATAGCACCATCAATTCCCAATATCATCAGTAGTTTTAATACAATGTCTCTTACTTTTATTTAATAGGCATATGCACTCCAAGAAGGTAGAAATGAAACATCTCTCAACATAGTTAGGGTGCAGGAACAGAGGGAATAGATGACAACCCAGTGGGCACAAGATTGTACTTTTCAGCAGCAAAGATTTGATCCTTTTCTTGTATCAGCTTGAAAATATTGTCTTTCCAGTTCAGATCATGTACTTGCAGCTTCTCCTGCCCATTATTTTCACTTGCGGCTCACCATCTGTCTTCAGACTCACCTGGAGGTAGCATCAGTGGTCTGCGTAGCTCATCTTTCACTCTCTGTTGCCCCTATTCAAAACATTCATCAGACAGAAAATACAGCTTCTTTCCCACTGGGTTGTCATCTACTTCTCTCCCAGCTGCTGTCTCTGTTCCTGCAATCTAACTAAATTGAGATATTTTATTTTCACCTTCTTGGAATGCATATGCCAGTTAGTGGTTGCTACACTATAAGCTCAAGGAGTGATTTCTCCAAAGCCATTGGAAATTCAGTCATGTGACAGCCATCTTGTTTTTTATTTCTCACTCTTATTACTCAGAAGTATTCATTACTATCATCCTTTCATTAGAGCTAGAGCTCCAGGGCCTCTCAATTTCCAGAATCCTAGCTTTTTTCTCTGCCAGTTGTTATGTAATAGTCTTGTTTGACTCTTTTCATGATTTTAAGTTTTCTTTGCTGACTTTATTTTTAAATCCTCACCTGAGGATATTTTTTCAATTGCTTTTGAGGAAGAGTGGGAGGGAGGGAGTGGGGAGAGAGAGAGAGAGAAACATCCATGTGAGAAAGACATCCCCTGGTTGCCTGCCATATGCCCTGACCAGGGGCTGGGAGCAAACTCGAGACCCAGGTACCGGCCCTTGATCGGGAATCGAACCCCCCACCCTTTAGTGGAGGGGCCAACACTCTAACCACTGAAAGCAACACTGACTAGGGCTACTCACTTTAAAAAATATATATTTTTATTGATTTCAGGGAGGAAAGGAGAGGGAGAAAGAAAGAGAGAGAGAAACATCAGTGATGAGAAAGAATCATTGATTCCTGCCTCCTGCATGCCCCTTACTGGGGATAGAGCCCACAACCTGGGCATGTGCCCTCGACCAGAATTGGACCTGGAACCCTTCAGTCTGCAGGCCGATGCTCTATCCGCTGAACCAAACCAGCTAGAGCATGACTTCTTTTTATTAATTAATATTTAAACAGTTTATTTAAAAAATTATAGCTTATGTCAGTCATACTAAGAACTAAGAAAATATTTTTAAATTCATAGTTTAATAAGTTTTTAAAGTTGTATATTTATGTATGTACATATGTTCATTTAAAAACACATAAATCAGCCCTGCCTGGTGTGGCTCAGGTGGTAGGAACTAGGAGCATCCTGCGGCACACTCAAAGTTCACGGGTTTGATTCCCAGTCAGGGCACATGCATAGGTTGCAGGTTGGATCATGGGCCCCAGTTGGGGTATGTGTGGGAGAAAACCAATAGATGATGTTTCTCTATTTCTCACTCACTCCCTTTCCCTCTCCACCCCCTCTCCCATTTTCTTTTCTCTAAAAATATTAATGACAAATGTCCTAGGGTGAGCATTAAAAAACACATAAAAACAAATAACAATTACCTTTATTTCTACTAGCAGAGCTACTTTAGTGTTTTGATCAATATTCTTCCAGAAATACTATACAGACATTGATAAATGTATGCGATCAAGATGCACTTTTATTTCCTGCTTTGGTCATTTACTTAGAAACGGTGAAAACCTTTTTGTATTTATATTTTTTAAAAATTGAATGTTGGATCATCTTCATTAAAGATATTTTGTTTTCTAGGAATCATGCAAGGCAGTCTGCCCAGGAACGTTTTTTTTAAAGTTTCTCTAAACCAGTTAAAGTTATCTGTCTGGGTTTATAAGAAGATACCTGTTGGAAGAGAAGTCAAAGGTATGTAATGGGAATGCCCAATAACCTTTTAGACAAATTTCTGTGAAGATTTAAAGTTGATTCCCTGGAATTAAGTGTGTAGGAAAAAATGGAACAGATTGAAATGTAAATTATTCATGTAGATGGGAAGAGGCATAATAAGAGAAATTTAAATGTACTTTTTAAATGTTTTTTTGTCATGCTAATACTTAAAATGATCATGAATATAGCTCTCCTGTTTGTCAGAAGGGTTTTGTGACAGGACATAATTTTCAGGATCACGTACTATTTTATGCATATGACATATATTCATCTATTGTTGGAGGTTTGTATTTTCTAATCAAGTTTGCTGCAATGGACAATATGATGAACATCCTCACAGTTTATAATATGCATGGACCTCAGATAATTTCATTAGGATGAATTCCTAAAAATAGAATTCAAGGACAAAGGCATGCACATTATAAGAATTTTGTCCTACTTGCCAATTGACCTCAGGGAAACTTACTTCATATTTTATTATCATATGCAGTATATAATTTAAATGAAAAATTAATGGACAGTACATTTCTTTCAGCTAAGCGTGATGATAATCGCTATTAGAGAAACCTAAGGGCAAAGTAAACACTATGCAGGATGTGTTTAATACATTTCCACATCCTTCTTCATCTGAAAATATTATTGATTCTCTTTTTAAAAAAAATGAAGGTTATGTGAGATCTTGTGTTGTGGTTGATGATGATATTATTCATAGCATAAGGAAATCCCATGTGTACTTATAATGGGAAAGGATTCCATTCTTCATAGACTACATCCCTTGTTTTAAACTTTTTTGTTTTCTTAAGCAATTTTTTTTTCTTTCAGAAAGAGCTCATATATATGCATGTGTATATACATAATTGTGTATATGCATGTACATGTGTATATGCATATGTATGTGTGTGTATGCATGTGTGTGTGTATGGTCACACACCTTTTGTTAGGCATATATAAATCAATTTAGGTATGAGAAAATTTCATAGGAAACTATGTTCCATGTTTTTAAGAGGCAACAGTTATTTTTGTTCAAAAGATCAGTGTATGTTGGCACAGGGACTTGGAAAACAGCCTTGAGGTTGAATGGCACAAGCACCATTTAGATTGTTATTACTATGTGCTGACATAAGGATAAAAATGCCTAACAGGATGTATCTAAACACTATGTTTCCTACTCTACCCACATACAAATCGTACTCTCCTATAGATGAAATAATGGGTCTTTTATTCAAATTTGTAATCTGTGAGCATGCAAATTAAATCAACATTCTGTTTTAAGGACTCCTAAAGTAGGGTATTCTGTACTTTCTCTCGGGAGTTTATTAAAAGTTTCTCCCTATAATTATTTTAAATTCATTATCCCTTGGGATCTCTTCTTCCATGTTTCAAATAATGCATTCTCTACTCTTAAGGTTAGCTTTCATTTAAGTTATTCCTTTACAAAATATGTCTGTTTAAAATATATTTTTATTGATTTCAGAGAGGAAGGGGAGAGAGAGAGAGAGAGAGAGAGAGAGAGAGAGAGAGAGAGAGAGAGAGAGAAACATCAATGATGAGAGAGAATCATTGACTGGCTGCCTCCTGCATGCCCCCCTCCCCCGCCACCACACCACACACACACTGGGGATTGAGCCCACAACCTGGGCATATGCCCTGATGGGGAATTGAACAGTGACCTCCTGGTTCATAGGTCGACACTCAACCACTGAGCCACATCAGCCAGGCTACAAAGTATCTCTTAAGATGAACAAATATGGTTAGAATTTTTTTCTCTCTCCAAAGAAAAAATATGAATTAAAATATTGTTTCTTTATAACCAAAGATTTTTAAAACTTAAACTTATTGGGGGTAACATTGGTTAATGACATTATATAAGTTTCAGGTGTACAGTTCTATAATATGTCACCTGTATGTTGTGATGTGTGCATACCATCCAAAGTCAGGTCTCCTTCTGTCACCATGATTTTGATCCCTTTCCCTTCATTTCCCCCATAACCCCTTCCCCTCTGATAACCACCATACTGTTGTCTGTGTCTATGAGTTTGTTCATTTGTTGCTTTCTATTTTATGTTTCACATATAAGTGAAAGCATATGGTTCTTTTCTAATTGACTCATTCACTTAGCATGATATTGTCAAGATCCATTCATGTGATTGCAAATGGCAGTATTTTATCCTCTTTATGGCTGAGTAGTATTCCATTGTATATGTGTACCATTTCTTCTTCATCCAATCATCCACTGGAAGATACTTAGGTTGTTTTCATGTCTTGGCTACTGTAAATATTGCTAAAGTGCACATATGTATACATATATCTATATGAATAAATGTTTTCAAATTTTTCAGTTAGATACCCAGAAGAGGGATTGCTGGGTCATATGGTAGCTCCATTCTTAACTTTTTGAGGAATCTCTATACTATTTTCTATAGTGACTGCACCAGTTAACATTCCCACCAGCAGTGAACGGCAGTTCCTTTTACTTTACATCCTCTCCTACACTTGTTATTTTTTGCCTTATTGATAATAGCATTCTAATAGGTGGGAGGTAGTATTTCATTGTGGTTTTGACTTACATTTTCTTTATAGCTAGTGAAGTTGAACATTTTTTCATGTATATGTTGGCCATTTTTATTTCTTTTTGGGAAAAGTGTTCAAGTCCTCTGCCCATTTTTTTAAAAAATTGAATTCTTTGTTTGGTGTTGATTGTTTAAGCTTTTTATTTGGGACTAGAGGCCCAGTGCACAAAAGTTTGTGCACTCGGGGGGGGGGGGGGAGAGGGGGTCCCGGGTGGCAGAGGGCAGGCCCAATCCCTAGGTGCAGCCCCTGGTCGGGTTCAGAGCAGGGCCGATTGGGGAGTTGGGGCTCCGCCCCCTGTCATGCACAGAGCAGGGAGATTGGGAGGTTGTGATGCCACCCTCAGTCACGATCAGGGTAGGGCTGATTGGGGGGTTGGGCACCATCCCCTGTCACACTCAAGGCAGGGTCGATGGGGAGGTTGCGGCGCCACCCCCTGTCACACACAGAGCAGGGCCAATCAGGGGATTGGGGCACTGCCCTCTATCACCCACAGAGCAAGGCCGATCAGGGGGTTGGGGCGCCGCCACTCTCACACTCAGGGCAGGGCTGATGGGGAGGTTATGGCTCTACCCCGTCACACACAGAGCAGGGCCCGTTGGGGGGGGGGTTGGGGAGCTCCCCCCTATCAGGCACAGAGCAGGGCTGATCAGGGGGTTGGGGCCCCTTCCCCTGTCATGAACAGAGCAGGGCGGATAGGGAGGTTGTGGCCCTACCCCCTGTCACACACAAAGCCGCAGGCCGATCAGGGGGTTTGGGCGCTGCCCCCTGTCATGCTGATCCCGGTGCCGGGAGGCATATTACCCTTTTACTATATAGGGTAGAGGCCTGGTACATGGGTGGGGGCTGGCTAGTTTGCCCTGAAGGGTGTCCTGGATCAGGGTGGGGGTCCCCACTGGGGTGCCTGGCCAGCCTGGGTGAGGGGATGATGGCTGTTTGCAGCTGGTCAAACATCCTTCAGGGTGGGGGTCCCCACTGGGGTGCCTGTCCAGTCTGGGTGAGGGGCTGAGGGCTGTTTTCAGGCTGGGAGTGACTGAAGCTCCCAACTGCTCCTTTTTTTCTTTTTTTCTTTTTCTTTTTTATTCTGGGCCAGCTTTAGCTTTGATGCTTGGCTCCAGCTCTTAGGCCTCTGCGGCTGAAAGTAGGTTTCTGGCCTTTGCATACAATGTTGCGAATCTGCTGGCTGAAGTCCAGCGGTATTTGTTACAGAGTTTCTTAAACTGCCCACTCAGAGGCCTGCAGCGGCAGCCGGGAACGTTGGTTTCCTCCAACGATCCTCCGTCACTGAGGTAAGCAAGCCTCATGTTAGTTTCAAGCTGCCTGGCTGCCGGTCGCCATCTTGGCTGACAGTTAATTTGCATATCTCGCTGCTTAGCCAATGAAACATGTTTCTCTTTTATTAGTATATATATATATATATATATATATATATATATATATATATAGTCTAGTTGATATCTATTATCCCACAAATTTATAAATGTCTTCTTTTATGACTGAGGAATATTCTGTTATATATATATATATATATATATATATATATATATATATATACCACATTTTCTTTATTCATTCATCAATAAACATTTAGATTGCTTCCATATCTTGGCTATCTATCTATATAATAAAAGGTTAATATGCTTATTAAACTGGACATCTTCTGGACGTTCTTCCAGACAAAGCCTCAGTGGTTGCTGCTGCGAGGGCCGGGCCGAGGTTCAGGCAGCTGTGGCCGCCAGCAGTGGCAGCAGCAGCTGCATGATGGGGGAATCACCTTTCCCAATCGGCCCTGCTATCTCCCACAGAGGGAGGCCAGAGACAGCAGCAGCGAGGGGGTGACGGGGGCAGGGCCTTCCGATGATCAGCCAGTTGCCTCCCGCAGAGGACATCAGTAGGCTATCAGTAGGATGTCACCTAAGGGCTCCAAGACTGTGAAAGGGGCAGGCTGGGCTGAGGGACCCCCCCCCCCCATGCATAAATTTTCATGCACTGGGCCTGTAGTCTATACTAATAAATGGGTAATATGCTAATTAGACTGGGAGACCTTCCGGGAGACCTTACAAACATCGTTCCAGAAAAAGCCATGGTGGTGGGGCCGAGGCAGAGGCAGTTAGGGACGATTAGGCCAGGAGGGGAAGGCAGTTGGGGGAGAGCAGGTCGGCTGAGGGGACAGTTGGGGGTGAGCAGGCTGGTGGGGGGGCATTGGGGTTGAGCAGGCTGGCAGGGGGGACAGTTGGGGGCAAGCAGGCCAGCAGGGGGAGGCAGTTGAGGGCAATCAGGCTGGCAAGGGGGGGCAGTTGGGGGCAAGAAGGCCAGCGGGGGAGCAATTTGGGTGAGCAGGCCATCAGGCAGAGTGGTTAGGGGTGACCAGGCAGGCAGGCAGGCAGGTGAGCGGTTAGGAGCCAGTGGTCCCAGATTATGAGAAGGATATCCAACTGCTGGTTTAAACTGTTAGTCAGACATCCCCTGAGGGGTTCCAGATTGGAGAAGGTGCAGGCCGGGCTGAGGGACACCCCCGCTCTGGGCACGAATTTCATGCACCAGGCCACTAGTATGTATATATATAAAAGCTTAATATTCAAAGTGTCCCCTCGGGAGTTCTATTGACCAGTAGTTCAATGCCTCACTATGACGTGCACTGACCACCAGGGAGTGGCATGGAATGAAGGAAAGCCCAGGTCGGCAGCTGGCAGCTGCTAGGGACCCTACCTGTTCATGAATTTCATGCACTGAACCTCTAGTTGTAAATAATAGTGAAAGGGACATGGGATGCCTATATCTTTGTAAGGTAGCATTTTTGTTTTCTTTGGATAAAAACCCAAAGGTGACATTGCTAGACAATGTTTTATTTTTCTTTAGGATTCCTCATAGAGTTTTGCACTTTTAACAAAACATAAATACAAAGTATTTGAAAACACACTCTCAACAGATAAATCAATTATCAAAACTAGACTCAGATATGACAAATATGTTAAAATTATACAACAGGGAATTTAAAATGACTATGGTTAATATGTTAAAGGCTCTAACAGAAAAGGTGAACAATAGCAGATCATATAGATAATTCTATCAGAGAGAAGAAAATGATAAAAATTGATTGGAAAATATAGTAACAGAGTTAAAAAATGCCTTTGACGGCTCATCATTTGATTCAACAGAGGAAAGAGTCAGTGAATTTAAAATGTCTACTGAAATTATGCAAACTGAAACAGAGGGAGAAAAGAGGGAGTGAGTAGATCCAAAGCCACTTGAACAATATTTAATGGTCTTTATTATATGAAATTGGAAATCACTGGAAGAGAGAGAAAATGGGAAGAAGAAATGTTTGAAGGAACAATGGAAATTTTCCAAAAATTACAACAGAACCAATTTAAGAATTCAATAACTCACAGGAAACCAAAACAGAACAAAGCAAACAGCTCCAACAAAAATAATTAAAAAAAAAACCCATGTAGGCATACTATGTTCAAAATAATGGAAAACTAGATAAAAAGAAAATCTTGAAGTCACTCATACAATAAAAGATATATTACATAGGAGTAAAAGATTACCACAAAATTCTCTTTAGCAAACACACTATACCATATAAGATATAGAGATGGCAAATAAGCTTATGAAGAGATGCACAACATAATTATTCATTAGGGAAGTGTAAATTAAACCACATATATTAGAATGGCTTAAAAAGAGAGAGAGGCAATACCAAGTACTGCAGAGAATGTGAAGCAACTGGAATTCTCATACATTGCAGTTTAGCTGTTTCTTAAAAATTAAACATATACATGTACTTATTGCATTATTAGGAATTCTACTTCAAGGTATTTACACAGGTCAAAACTTATGTTCATACAAACAACTGTGCACATATATATGAAAGCTTTATTTACCAATGCCAATAAGTAGAAACAACACAAATGCACTTTAGCAGGTAAATGGTAAACGAACTGTGTTATATCCATAAAATGGAATGCTATTCAGCTATAAAAAAGGAACGGACTATTGTTTTACATAAAAACATGAATGACTCTTAAATGTTTGTTGCTAAATGAAATGACTCAGAAATAAAGGGGTATGTGTTGTATGATTCCATTTATATGACATTCTGGAAAAGTGAGTGTAGAATACAGAATAAATAAGTGGATGCAGGTGTTTGGAATGGGAGGGGGGTTAATTATAAAGCATTAGCATGGGGCAAAGTTTGGAGTGATGGAACTGTTCTGTATGTTATTGTGACTATAGAAACCTGACTCTAACATTTGTCAAATTCCTCAGAACTGAACACTGAGTTTTACTATATTGTAGTAAATGCATAATAAGAAAAACATCAATAAGGATGTCTGGGGGAATATGGGCTGTGACAAATGAATCTACTCAAAAAGAAAACTGACCTAATTAACTTTGTTTTGAGTTGATTGTATAAGGCTGAAGGAAAAAAAAGAACAGTAAATATAAAATTTCCCCCACACATATGTGTATGTGTATGTTTGTGAGTATGGTTTTTCTGTATTTTGTTTGTTTTTTTGTTCTAAAATGATGGATCATGTGCTTACCTAGAGAACCAGTATAGAAGAGGTCTAAGACAGAAAGAGAGGGGTTGAATGTAGCGTCATCCTAGAGGGAATAAAAGAAAAATAAGAAGCTTAGAGTTGGCCTTAAACTGAAGTGGAGGTACATATTCTAAAGCTGTGACAGAATGAAAGTGTGAGGGAGGGAGGCAAAAGCTTCAAGAGGCAGAACTTAAAAAGCTCATGCCTATTGGCCTCAAGTCACTCAATAAAATAGAAAAAAAAAAGAGTCTATGAGAATGAAAAGAGTGATGACCCGTCCAGTGTGGCATGGTCTTTATTGAGGTGAAAGGTGTATCCATGGGGCAATGCTAATAAAGCCTTCCATGGAATGTCTGGGACAGAGGGTGAATTTCTTTTGGCTATGAAAGTATATGCCCACTATTATCAAAAACAAAGACCTTTTATTGTTTTATAGAATCATAGATTTAGTCTAGTCAGTGGCTTTGCTTTTTTGACATTTAAAAAAATATATCTTTATTGTTGAAAGTATTACCAATGTTCCCTTTTCCCCCTTGACCCTCTCCACCTTGCTCCTGACCCCCTTCCCCTGGCCAAATGTTAATTTTGTATCCTGCTGCATTGATGAGTTCATTTATTAAATCTAGTAGTTTTTTGGTGGAGTCTTTAGAATTTTCTATGTATAATACATCATCTGCAAATAATGACAGTTTTACTTCCTCCTTTCCAATGTGGATGCCTTTTATTTTTTCTTCTTGTCTGATCACTGTGGCTAAGCTTCCAGTACTATGTTGAACAAGAGTATGAAAGTAGACATCCCTGTCTTGTTCCTGTTCTTAAGGAAAATGCTTTTAGTTTTTGCCCATTGAGTATGATGATGGCTGTGGGTTTGTCATATATGGCCTTTATTAGGTTGAGGTATTATCTCTCTATATACCCTCTTTGCTGAGAGTTTTTAATCATAAGTGAGTTCTGGGCCCTTTCCAGTGTGCTAAACAGTTAGAGCTTTGGCCAGCAGACTGAAGGGTCTTGGGTTTGATTCCCAATTACGGGCCCATACTGGGTTGCAGGTTCAATCCCTGGCCCAGTCAGGGTGCATGCAAGAGGCAACCAATTGATGTGTGTGTGTGTGTCTCTCCCCCTCCCTCCTTTTATTCTCTCTGAAAAGCAATGAAAAAAAATTATTCTCGGGTAAGGATTAACAAAAATAAACAAACAAAAGCTCAGTGCTGGATTTTGTTGAATGCTTTTTCTGAATCTATTGATATGATCATCTGATTTTTATCTTTCATTTTGTTTATGTGATGTATCACATTTATTGATTTGCAAATATTGTACCAGCCTTGCAGCCCTAAGATAAGAAATTGATGCATTTTTAGACTCTAATAATGAACTCTCAGAAAAAACAAAACAAAACAATTCCATCTACCATTGCAACAACAAAAAAAGATATCTTTGAATAAACTTAACCATGGAGGTTAAAAATCTATATTCAGAAAAATAGATGACATTGAAAAAAAATTAAACTAGACCACCAGCTTTTTTTCAATGTGTTTAAATTGCCTTTAAAGTTTGAAAACAAAAAAAAAGGCAACACTGGAAATGTTTGTGCCTGCCGTACTTGGGTCAGATTAAATTAAACAGGACATCAGTTAAGTTTCAGTACCAATGAAGCCACATTATTTTTTTTTCTGAAGTAAATAAATATTTTAACCCTGAATATTCAGTAGTTTCAGATGGCAGGCTTCTAAAGAGGATCCAAGGGTTGCATTATTTCAAGAAAAAGAAGTTAGTGTGCAAATGCTGGCCATTTGAATTCACCCAAGACCTTCAGAAACTACGAATTTCAAAGTGGAAAAAGATAGTGAAGCTAAATGCATGTAAATTAGATATCAAAATGACCAATTCCAGATTTGGAAAGAGATCACATCCTCTTAAAACAATAACAGCAACAAAAAGCTTATGGTAGATGTTGGCCACCCAATGAAGTACAAAACATGAATCTCAGTACAATTTCTCCTCTTCCCTTTATTAGCTAGTTAATGACCAATTAATATGCTTATCATGGGAGAACTTACCAAACCAATTTCAGTGGCATTCTCTGTGGACTCAAGGGTTAAATTGTGTAGAACTATAGTAGGGGTGAGTTCTATAGTACAATTTACTCAAGCTTATGTGAAACCACAGTATAACTCAAAGATCATTTTCTGCTCAATGTTAAGCCTATTTCACGTCAAAATATTTTATTAAATTCAATTAGCAAGCAGAGAGTTTTAGTATAGTCAACTTAGATCATATTTATATTTCATAAAACAATATAAAATGCAATTCTAATACATTACTTATCAATTATATATCAGTGTCAATTAATTATTCTTAAGAAATGCCAATTCATTTTCTTTTCCTTTTTTAAAAAACAGATTTTATTTATTTATTTCTCAGAGAGATAGGGGAAAGGAGGAGAAAGAGAGAGAGAGGGAGAGAGAGAGAGAGAGAGAGAGAGAGAGAGAGAGAGAGAGAGAGAGAGAGAGAGACATTGGTGTGAGAGAGAACCATTAATCGGTTACCTCCCACACACACCCAGACCCAGAATTGCGCTGGTGATCTTTTGGTGACTGGGATGATGCTCAAATACCTGAGCCACATCAGCCAGGAAAACTGATTAATTTTCTTGAATCTGAATCTAAGTAAAATTCAGTTAAATTATCTATTTTAAAAAACACTGCCATCTTTGTGGTCAAAACCCCAAAATTAATATTGCTCAATCCACTTTCTAAGAATGTCTCATTTTTAAAGTGCTGCATTCTTGAATGTCCACGTTTAAATTAACATTCTTAAGAATTTAAAATAATTTTTACAGAGACAATTAGTGGTTAAAGTTTTTAATATAACCTAATTTCAATACAATGTAACATTGTTTTAAATGTCACAAAAGTGATCTTTTTGCTTAAGCAATTGTAAAGGACAATAGCTCAATTGTTAAGATACATGTGCTAACCAACAGATAAAGCAATCAATTGGCTCTGTTTCTCGTCTTAAATAAAAATATAGTTCTAATCTATTTTATGAATAGCTTTCAATACACACATGTATTTCCTACATGCTAGGTGATTTGCTTTTCAATTTCCACGTAAGTCAAGTATACGCAGGCCGTTCCATCTTTCATCCATCCTTACCTTACATTGTGACCTGTTTCCTAAAACTGGAATCAGTTTCTAAATTCCTGCCAGTTTGGAGTGAATTCCTATTTATTTCTTTAATCTGTGTTCTGTCTGCAAACACATATACTGCAATATCTATAAGTTACTCGGTGTCCAGCAAGTCTAGCCATACCCTAATGGATGTGGCTAGTCCTAGCAGCTCCTACTGATCTGTACCCACACTACCAACCCAGTCCCGAACTGGCAAGTGTATCTGTTCTAGTCAGCTTAAATATGGGAGAATTCTATATGTATTAAAGTGACAGTAAATGCTAAAGATCTTAATGATTACAAAGAAGTAAACACACAGAGAACTAGGCTTTTGGTTATAGGACACTCTAGTTAGGATAAAGTCAAGAGTTTGAGGGAAGCACAGGAATTTACAAGGTATTATCCTGAGCGGGGTCTTAGGGAATTATTTCAGATAGCACTTTTAAGGGTACCAGCCTGAGCATGTATGGCAGTAAAACTAAAACCAAAATTTACTCGAATGATTAGTTGTCAGAATTTTCTATCAAATAGCAAAAGGTGATAATTATTCCTAATGGAATAAAAGATTAAAATGTCAAGGTTTTTACACCACTGTGATTATTTTATCATATTATTTGAGGGGCTATCTCCTAAAATTTTGCAGCAATTGTCAAATAGAGAAATACAGAAAATTCACTGGCTCACATATATGTTGCTCCAGATATAAAAGTCTTGCATTACAGAACAGTCTATTTCAAGTACTTTTTTTCAGAAAATAGCTGTCTATGCTGTAAAAATCGATATGGAGATTTTGTTTCTATGAAACTGAAATTCAAAGGTGTCATAGATGCTAGATAAAACATGTACCACAAAGTCAGAGTCATTTGATCAAATACAACTGAGTCTAAGTTGAATCTGTAAGAAACCAGTTAGCTCATACCAATTTCTAATTTTATAGAATTTATATTAATACTATCAAGATGTAAACATATTGGGCAAAATCATGTGTAAATGGAAAGTTTAGAAGTTTTGCCCTGTCAGGTAGCTGTAAAAGCCATTTGTACTGTCTATCTTGATGCTTTTTAGCTCATTTTGAGAATATAAACCTTAGTGTTTTTTTTTTGTTTCATACTGTGCCTCCAATGCATGGAAGATCTAGAGCATAAAACACAATTTTATTGATTTCTTAATTAATTTGTTATTGTTATTTTCTTTATATAGTTCACTAAATGCCATAGATATGAAATTTTTTAGGGTGCAAGGGAGTATATCACAATTTCATTACTTTTGGTATTGATTTTTTTATTTTTAGTACTTGGGAAAACTAATTTAATATGGACTGCATGTGATATGGCTCTGGTCATATCCTATAAGGGAAAAGAAGGTATAAAAGCAATATTTGGAAAAAGAGAAGAGAAAATGTGGAACATATGTGCACCTCTGTAAGAAATAGTAAAAACAAAACCTATTAGGAATGCCAGATATTTAAAAAATAGCGTATATAGAGCTGAAAAAGTGGACTTGACAAAAATGTTGATCATAAGTACTTAGCATGTTAATGTAAAGTTAAAGTAAAGGAACAGACTGTTCCAGTGCCTCATCCCGTTAAGTGTATCCCTGTCTAGCCTACAACAAAGGCCTTTTGACGCATCATGACTCCAGGGCAGCAAGCTGGTACTAGGACCTATGCTCACCGAGGATTTTTTTCCCTGATCAATTTAATCTCTGCACTTAATGGATTTCTTATAACTGTCCTGTCTCGTGACATAAATAAGAGTTTATGCTATTTTGTAGTTTTCCACGACTCTTTATAACCTGCCTTATTTGCAAAGTACTCATCTTGAAGAATCAGAATGGAAAAAAAGAACTTTAAAAATTATTTTGAAGGTTACAGTGTGGGGCAGGGGCTGATGTAACATCTCTTAGTGTCCCCTTCTTTGTGGCTGAATGAATTTCATTGGCTTGCAGTCTGCAGATAGGAGAATAAAGTCCCAGATTATTACTGTCATTTTATTTTAAACATAATATTTAATGGGCTACTAAGAAATTGAGAAATGCCATTTTTCCATTTTTCATTTTCCTGCTGTGTCTAAGAGAGGTATACAATATTTCCAGTAAAGGAAGATTACCATAATAATCATAACCAGGTCATAGTGACCATCTTTGTAAGTTATTTACTGTTAACCAAAATATTATCTCGGTGCTTGCATTTGTTGTTTCTGGAGGGTGGACATAGCATGAACCACGAAGCCCAGTCTCTTCTCTGTAGCATTTACACTATATAAATTCCTAAATAGTATATCTGCATCACAGGATCTTTTGGTAAAAGTACACTTTTGTTTCTCTCTCATAATATTAATATGATCCTTTTAATATTTTCTTTTGTGTGCTTTATTTAATTGTCCTACTGTTGACTTCAGGAGCGTTTATTGCCTTATTAATACTTTAATTCCCTGTCAGTTTGTCCAGTGTTTAAAGAATTGTTTGCGCTTAACAAATATGTATTCTATTAAATTTAACTGAGTAGTAGTATTTTCTTCCAGGGTAAGATTTGGGGTATTTTAATAAGAAAAGACTTTCTATTAGTTTCTCTTCAGAGAAGAGGGATTTCATTGGTAAATGCCATGAGTATTTAAGGGAGATATTCCATTGGCTAAATCAGCAGAAAAAATACTATCTAAAATGAATTATTTTGTGCTCTCAAAGACTCCTTAAGTAAATAAGAAATCTGGTATGATTCCTTCTTCTTACAGATAACCACATGATGTGAACAAAGGGCCTCTCATAAACTATTCCAATAGAGCAAGAGCCTTATACTTTGAAATAGTCTTTGGCCAGAGCATTCTTGCAACACAGGCATCCTTTTCAGAATAATGAAGTATTGCTTCAAGTGTGTTAATAAGGTCAACTGGCACTTATAATATGCTAAGTCAAATATTCTTATCAACATTCTTTGCTAACTCCAGAATTTAATTTTCATTCAATTTAAAACATTTAATCACATCAGCTTTAAATTTTAACCCTTCCTCAAGGAAAGATGTTTTTAATAATGACTGTTCTAAATAAAATTGCTTAAATTTATCCTGAGAGATATGTTAGTGGTGATGCTAAGGCATTATATATTTATACACACACACACACACACACACACACACACACACACACACACACACTAAAGGTTGGAAAAATATAGAGTAAAATCATATTTATAACAGTGATTAGGTAGGCATTTTAATAGTGTTTTACATAATCCCATACCAGTTTTATCATCTAGACAGATTAAAGGGGCTTTTAACAGAAATGAAAAAAAAAATTCTCCTAAAGTATGAGCCTGCCCCCCAAGGAAGTAAGATAAATCTCGGTATACACAAGAATGGCTCAGCAAATACAAAGCGTGTACACTGTGGGACTGGGAGAGCCCATTTTTACCAAAGTATGTCTTAATCCCATTAAGCACTATTTCAAAGTTAATGGTAAGAACAAAAAATGTCAAACCTATAAGAAACCCAGACTTTTACCAAAAGGTAGATATTTAGAAAATGTACTCTAAGGCAAGATCCTGAGTGCTTATGTAAAAACAACTTGAAAATTTTGTTTTATTATAATCCTTTAGCTTTTAGATTACTCTGTTCCATTGGTCTAATGAACTCTTCACTAGAACAAAACTACTTCTATCTGCTTTTATTTTTTTATTGTCATAGACTCAGATTATTACATTTCACTTCAGGTTATTCCACATAAAAATATTCATTCAAAAATGGAAACATCAGAGCCAGGACAGGATGTTTACTTTAACCACTTCTGTGTACTAGAAGTCTTAGAAAAATTTGGCAAGAAATAGGAATACGAGACATCCAAATAGGAAGGAAGAAGTAAAATGATCTCTGCTAGCAGAAGACATGACTTTATAAATGGCATACCCTAAAGATTACACGCACAAACAACAACAACAAAAACTTGTTAGAACTGACAAGTTAATTCACAATTGCAGGATACAAAAATCAATAAGCATAAATATGTGGTATCTCTAGGCATTAACAATGAGTGATCCAAAAAAGATATTAAGAAAATAATTCTATTTATAATAACATCAAAAAGAATAAAATACCTAAGTTTAAATTTAACCAAGGAGTTAAGACACTTGTTCAATGAAAATTACAAATGGTTACTTTGAAAGAAATTAAAGAAGACAAATAAATTGAAAGACAGCCTGTGTAAATTGATTGAAAGATAGAATGTTAAAATGTCAATATTACCTGAAGCTAGGATTCAAAATGAAATCTCTATAAAATTCCCAATGGTATGTTTTGTAAAATAGAAAAAGCCACCCTAAAATACATATGGAATATCGAAGGACCCCAAATAGCCAAAAAAATTAGAAAAAGACAAAGTTGGAGAGATCACACTTCCTGGTTTCAAAACTTATTACAAAGCTATAGTAATCAAAACACTGTGGTACTGGCAAAAAGACAAGGCTATAGACCAATGAAATAGAATAGAGAGTCCAGAAATAAACCTAAACATTTATCATCAAATGAATTTTGGCAAGGGTCCCAAAACCATTCAATGAAGAAACTACAGTCTTTTCACCAAATGGTGCTGTGTAAACTGGATAGCAACATGGAAAATAGAATAATGTTGGACCCTTATGTCACAAATAAATATTGATTCAAATGGTTCCTAAGAGCTAAAACTATATAAAGTTATTAGAAAGAAATGTAGAGTAAAAGCTTCATGACAACAGATTTGACAATGATTTCTTGGATGTGATACCAAAAACATAAGCAGTAAAAGAAAAACAATAGACAAATTAGACTTCGTTAAAATTTTAAACTTTTGTGCATCAAAGGATGCAATCAATCAATAGGGTGAAAAGGCAACCCACAGGATGAGAGGAAATATTTGCAAATCATTTATCTCATAAGGGGTAAATATTACAAATATATAAAGAGGGCAAAAAAAAAAAAAAAACCCAAAAAACAAAAACACACAACCTGAATGTTTTCATTAATTCTTCTCTCCATGCTTTGAATTCTTAAGTGGTTTCCTAACAACTTTGTTCCCTGTCACATGCTTATGTATACTTTCCATTTTCTCAGTGGCAATATCACAAACTTTTTCTTTGTTAAGTGTTCTTTGTTGTTTTTTCCTGAGCCTTTGCTCAGGTTATCTTCTGTCATTTTTGTGTAGAAATGTTTTTCAACATGTGATTTAAAAAAAAAAAAATGAGCTCCTATTAATACAGCTGGCAGAAATTAACACTAGTTTGTACTACATGCTACTCTCCCTATGAAACAAATGTGTTCGTGCATATATATGTGTATATAGGGGAGTCATTTTAATCCTTATTTCTTCAATCTAAATGAGATTAGCATTTGTAGCATTGCTCCCTGTTTAGCCTGCCATCTAAAAATGACCTTCCTAATGTGCTGCCTTCTAAAGAAATTGGGCCTTTGTGTTGATTCACTCAGAACCACCTCTCCTATTACTCAGGGAACGATACCCAGTAGAGTCCAGGGAAGCTCTCACCACCAGTCTGTGCTTGCCCGGCCCTCAGAATGTGCCACTCACTGTGGGGAATTGTGTTCTATCATCTGTACCGGAAATCAGCTATGATCATCCTTTCCTGACAATTTTCACAATCATTTGATTTTCCCTGTATTTGGCAGCCTGTCCATATTTTAGTTTGTGACTACAGATATAGTTTCTTTAAAATTAGGCTTTATTTCTGTTTCTAATTTTCCTGTTTGTTAGGAGAATATTTCTGAGAAGAGAAAATGATAAAGACTACTAATTCTGCCACTTTAATTTTTTTAAAAAGGCGATCAACATTTTCTGTAAAGAGCTACTTTTAAATATTATTTTAAAATGTATTTAATATAAAGAACTAATATATGGTGATGGGAGAATCTTTGGGTGGTGGGCACACAGTGCAATATATAGATCTTAAAACATAGAAACCCACACCTGAAACCTGTATGATCATGTTAACCAATATTACCCCAATAAATGTAATACAAATAAAATATATTTACTGCTCCACCCAAAATTCTAGAAAACAAACGTAAGATCCCAAACTATGTCTATTTCATTTTCCACAGCGATTATTCTGCTTATATTGTGTTCCAGTTGCAATTCCACTTAATGAATTCTTGGTGTTACTGAATCATACCATCACAGATTTCTTGTGCCCCCAAAACATAAAGTACCTTGAAAAATTGTTCAAGTCACAGATGGAAAACTTTTATAAAATTTTCTGTTTTAATCAGAAAAAATTCAAGAAGTGCCTGTTTTAAATCATGTTGACACCTATATTTGCCTACCACAAATTATTATTACACATAATGCTTGTTCATGCTTCATATGCCTAAAACACCTAGGTAGTCAACTAAACAATATTGGTTTCAGCTTTATGCAAAATTTTAGGATATCTTTAAGAAAATCTTAATGGAAAGCTGTATTTTGTGACTTAGCAGAGAGAGAAATTTAATATATAACAGTTCTGAATACTTTAACCAGTGAGCACTGCACATTCATTCCATGTGTCACATAAGAGATAATGCTGAGTACTTGTGAAATTCTGAACTGGCAGCAGATGTCACCACTTTCTGCCTGAATGGCCACATCTGACCCTTCCAAGCATGAGCAATCATATTTTACTTGGTTCATTAAATCTACAGCCATCACACTTACCCATTTCAGAGTCATTCATACATTTACTAATAACCCATTGAAAATAGACTGGTTCTACTAATCATGGGGAGGATCATAGAAATCACATATTCCCATATTTTATCCATTGCAGGAATACTGAATACAAATGTGTTGATTTCAGCTTTTGTTTGAACTCAAATAAGAATGCTGAATTTATTTATCCCTGCAACAATTCTTTATGATTTTAAAATAAATGTATATATTCAAGTCTCCATTATATTAAACATAACATATCCTTCATATAACATCTGTCTTTTTACTATGTTAACCCATGCAGAATAGATTGATTTCCCCTTCTATAAGCAAGAACTTCATGTTTGAAGATGATTTCCATTTTCTCATAAGGCTTTGTCTTTGTTTATTTGTTTTCTTGACAGTCAACCCTTTTTATATGACACAATATCCAAACAGCATGTCTCAATTTCTATTACACTTTTGTCAATTCTTAAAATATGGCAACCAAAACATATGACAATGCCCCAAATACTCCCAAATGTCTCCTTCATCTAATCTACACTAAAAGTGCTAAAATGAAAATGATTTTGTTAAATTCTCTAGTCGTGTGTATGATTTATATTAAGCTAAGGAAAATAAACTCAATATTTTTCATAAGAATTTCTAAAAGATATCTTCCCAATTTTCTATTTGTACAATTGCTTTTTGGATCTGTTTGCCTTATATTTGACTGTCATTCTTAAAACTTATCTTTTGGTGATACCTAATCTCAAACTATTAGGACCACTTAATTATATAATACACTATATTAGTATGTTATTGATTCTGACAATTTCAAATTATAAAAAGCAAGGAGAAACTAAAGAATCCTGCGTTCAAAATCTTGGGCCTGTGAAAGCTGTTGACTTTTCCCTTAGACTAATTGATCAACTTGAATAAGGCAAATTATCTAATCTGGGTATCTCTGGTTTATCTACACTAATAAAAGAGAAACATGCTAATTGGCGTACGACCGCTACCCTTTTCATTGGCTAATCAGCGAGATATGCAAATTAACTGTCAGCCAAGATGGCTGCCGGCAGCCAGGCAGATTGAAACTAACATGAGGCTTGGTTGCTTCAGTGACGGAGGAAACCAACATTCCCCGCCTGCAGCTGCAGGCCTCTGAGCATGCAGTTTCAAACATTGTAACAGATACTGCAGGACTTCAGCCAGCAGATTCACAACATTGTATGCAAAGGCCAGAAACCTACTTTCAGGCAGAGGCCTAAGAGCTGGAGCCAAGCCTCAAAGCTAAAGCTGGCCCAGAATAAAAAATAAAAAAATAAAAAAAGGAGCAGTTGGGAACTTCAGTCACTCCCAGCCTGAAAACAGCCCTCAGCTCCTCACCCAGACTGGCCAGGCACCCCAGTGGGGACCCCCCACCCTGAAGGGTGTGTGACCAGCTGCAAGCAGCCATCATCCCCTCACCCAGACTGGCCAGGCACCCCAGTGGGGACCCCTACCCTGAATGGTGTGTAACCAGCTGCAAACAGCCATCATCCCCTCACCCAGGCTGGCCCGGCACCCCAGTGGGGACCCTCACCCTGATCCAGGACACCCTTCAGGGCAAACCAGCCGGCCCCACCCATGCACCAGGCCTCTACCCTATATAGTAAAAGGGTAATATGCCTCCCGGCACCGGGATCAGCGTGACAGGGGGCAGTGCCCAAACCCCCTGATCGCCCTGCGGCTCTGTGTGTGACAGGGGGTGGGGCCACAACCTCCTTCTCCATCCTGCTCTGTTCGTGACAGGGGAAGGCGCCCCAACCCCCTGAGCAGCCCTGCTCTGTGCCTGATAGGGGGGATCTCCCCAAACCCCACCCCCCCACGGGCCCTGCTCTGTGTGTGACAGGTAGAGCCATAACCTCCCCATCCGCCCTGCCCTGAGTGTGAGAGTGGCTGCGCCCCAACCCCCTGATGGGCCCTGCTCTGTGAGTGACAGGGGGCAGTGCCCCAACCCCCTGTTTGGCCCTGCTCTGTGCATGACAGGGGGTGGTGCCGCAACCTCCCCATCGACCCTGCCTTGAGTGTGACAGGGGGCAGTGCCCCAACCCCCCAATCGGCCCTACCCTGAGCGTGACTGAGGGTGGCATCACAACCTCCCAATCCGCCCTGCTCTGTGCATGACGGGGCGGCGCCCCAACTCCCCAATCGGCCCTGCTCTGAGCCCGACCAGGGGCTGCACCTAGGGATTGGGCCTGCTCTCTGCCACCCGGGAGCAGGCCTAAGCCAGCAGGTCGTTATCTCCCGAGGGGTCCCAGACTGCGAGAGGGCACAGGCCGGGCTGAGGGACCCCTCCCCCCCCCCCCCGAGTGCACAAATTTTTGTGCACCGGGCCTCTAGTATGTTTATAAAATGAAACTGTTGAGAGTTATACTTCCTAACATTGGTATGAGAGTCGAGATAATACAAAGTTTCTGGCATACAGTAAGTTTGTTATCAGTGCTCTTAATAAAACTAGATAGTATTTTGAGGTGGAAAGCTTAATCTAATGGTATATTATTGTCAATTCACACTGGCTCATAAGAACCAATTGTGAGCATCTCTTCCCAATTCCCTGTTCAGTGAGGTCCTGTTTGTAGTTTAGTAGATTGAAAGTGACCACGAGAGAGTATTTACAACAATGATATTTGTCAAATGTTTCATACATTAAGGTCTTTCTTTTACTTCTTCCTTTCCTTTTCGCTCTCTTTTCTCCCCTTTTCTGTTCATTTTTTCCTCTTTTTTCTTTTTGTTCTCAGGCTGTCTTTTCCTTTTGTCCGTTTTTATTAGCATACCACTGATTGGATCTGATTGAAGTCTTTAAGGAAACTAATAATAGCTTACCTTTGCTATACATAGCACTCACATTGCCTCAGCATTCAGTGTACTACAAATCAGCTTAGCCATGCTGTCATCCAAGCTACACATACTAGTACACTTCTTCACAAAGAAGATCTTGAGAAAATGTGTCTATGTGCCTTGCTAAAACCTATATATATTATACCTTTAGGGTAGCAAATTTCTTACTCATCTTATTGTAATTATTACCTAAAGAAAAACATTTTTATGTATATTACTTTAAAAACCAAGTACTTGGTACTTTTAAAAACCATAGTAGTATTAATACTAGCAGTAATAGCAATAATGATGATAGTGGTAGGACTGGTAGTGATGATAGTAACAGTACTTATAGTATTGACTTAAATCATTGAATGTTTCATTACATCCAAAGCATTGTTCTAAGCACCTTAACTATTTACTTAATTCTTTTTGCAAGACTAAGACTTATGTACTATTATTTTACCCATTTCACAGATGAAAAAACTTGGTCACAGGGAGTTAAATGTGTTCCAAGACAATAATATTGGGAGTAGTGAGTTCTTGAGGGCAGGTATTCCCTCCCCAGTGCCTACGTTTTTGTGTGTTCTTGTGCTTCCTTTTATACTGAACCACACAATTTTCTAATCCCACTAGAGGCCCGATGCATGAAATTCGTGCAAGAGGCTCTGCCCTCGCAGCTGTGGCGGCTTGTCTTGGCCCTCACATCCCCGGCTTTGTCCGGCAGGTCATCCAGAAGGATGTCTTCTGTAATTAGCATATTATGCTTTTATTATTATAGATTAGAATATTCTATACTGATTGACAGCCAGTTCATAGAGTTTTGAGAATCTATTTTTTTTCACTCATTTTATAAGAGGAAGCAGCATATTTTTTACTCCTATCTACTTTCCTATCGAGGAGCTTACATGCCACACTATGCTACTATGCTCACAGATCCTTTACTAAGTTAATATACAGTGCCCCCTAACCAAAAAAAATGTATACATACTTAACAGCTGATAGCTCAATTGATGCTTCTTTCTTTTCAGATTTAACCTATTGGAATTAATGATTATTCAAAGTGTGTATACATTTTTTGGGACACCCTGTATATATTAAAATGTCATGATTATTTGTTATTACCAGTATTCTGATATTTTCTAATTTACAGAGAAGTTTTTCTCAATTCTGTTGGAAATTCAGGTTGGCAGGTTTTCTTG
This sequence comes from Myotis nattereri, assembly GCF_964212035.1. Taxonomy (NCBI): domain Eukaryota; kingdom Metazoa; phylum Chordata; class Mammalia; order Chiroptera; family Vespertilionidae; genus Myotis; species Myotis nattereri. The sequence continues at coordinate 82,799,655 of NC_138075.1, forward strand.
ATGCTTACGGTACCTTAAACTAAATTGTCATCCAAGACAACTTAAAAATGTGTATTTTTCCTTTGCCAAAATAATAATTACAATAATATTTATTTTTTACTTATTGATTTTAGAGAGGAAGGGGGAGAGAGAGAGTGAGAGAGAGAGACAGAGAGAGAAAGAGAGAGAGAATCTTTGATTTGTTGTTCCACTAATTTGTGCATTCATTAGTTGATTCTTATATGTGCCCTCACCTACGATTGAACCAGCAACCTTGGAGTATTAGGACAATGCTCTAACCAACTGAGCTACCTGGCCAGGGCCAAATTCTAATAATATTGAGAAGTTTAACATTAATATAATATCTATATGCCTTCTGTTGAACTTTTATTATATTGATTAGGAAATATTCATTCATACCTATCATTTGTTCAAGTGTTCTATATTCCATTTTCCAAAATACCTTATGCCTGTTTCTTTTTTCTTTAATCTAACCTAAGTGTTCCTACCAAATACGAAATCCATGTATGCAACTTGGGTTTTATGCTGTTGTTATATCAGCCTTTCTAATTAATGAGGTTTTACTGGAACACGATAGTCTTAACTTTATGCAATTCGACCCATGCATCTGTCTTACTAAGTCAAAGAGGTAAGTAGAGGATTGCATTTGCCTCATTAAGAAACAAACAAACAAAAAACCCCCCAGCATTCTTTCTTTACTATTGCAATGCTACTGCACAGTGGCTTATGGAGACTTGTCTATAATTACAGTCCCAGATCTTCTGTAATATATTCCTTTCAATTATTGGACTATTGTTTCTCTTTAAATATTATATTTCCTTTCAGATTACTCAATTGTACAGTTGGATAAAGGCAATTTTCTCTCAGCTCTAAATTTCAATTTGACAGAAACATTTCAATATCAAATTTGGGTGAGAAGCAACCATTTAATAAGTTGTAAAAATGTGTATATTGATATGAAAATATATTTACCACATGTAGTTACAGATCATTAATAAGTATGCTTTAATTTTAGAATAGATCGGAGAATAGGGGGGTAGAGGCAGGGGAGATGGGTAGAGGCAGGGGAGATGCCCAGGTTTTTTTAAAGTATTTTTTATTGATTTTTTTTTTTTACAGAGAGAGAGGGAGAGGGATAGAGAGTTAGAAACATTGATGAGAGAGAAACATCAATTCAGCTGCCTCCTGCACACTCCCTACTGGGAATGTGCCCACAACCAAGGTACATGCCCTTGACCGGAATCGAACCTGGGGCCCTTCAGTAAGCAGGCCAACGCTCTATCCACTGAGCCAAACCGGTTAGGGCGAGATGCCCAGTTTTTCTAAGGAAGGATGTGAACTAGAAATGTCACTGGGAAGCCCATGTAGCTCAGCAGTAGTATGACCAGTCTCTCTCTGTCTCTGCTTTATTTTGTCTCCCTGCTACACTATCTTCTCTAAACCAATGGGCTGCCTTTAGGTACTCATCCATAGACTCTGCTCCCTTGAATCTGGCTTCACATAGCCTTGAAGAGCTGCATTAAGTTCTTTCTCTGGCATTTTCCTACAGCATAATCTTTCTGCTTCCAGTCCCTCAGCTTCTCACAGGTTCTTAACATCACAACTCCAAAGTCTAAAGGAAGAATCTGGTTGACCCACATCATCTTTGCACCTTTTACACAGAGGTTACAAGGCAACCTACAGATTGACTCACCTTCTTTCAACTAAACAAACTCTTAGTCAGATCAGCTGTGGTCCAGGGCAGACTCAGGTACGTGGTGAAGCATGTGTATTTAGGAATGATGGGGGAAGCAGGCCAGTGATGATTCCCTTTGAAGATGGGATGAGCCAGGTAGACATGATTAACTCTCAGGGATGTGTCTGTTGATGAGCTGAAAGGGAAAAGGGGGGCATTGTGTTCCTCCTCCCTAGCACAACAGGTATGCTAGGATAGAAAGATTTCAAACAGGCTGGAGGCTTTTTGTTTGTTTGTTTATTTTTGCAAGGGGCGGGGAAGGGGGATATAACCCCTCCCTTGAACCTCTTTACCAAAATCATATTCTTCCACAGACTAGGGATACAATTTTATCCATTGCAAACAGAAGTGGAAATTGGTTTGAATTTAGTTACATGCATAACTTAGTTTTGGCATGAGTTTAATGATTTCAGAATTTGCCTACGAGCAGGAAATGTTTCTAGAAACAGAGTCAGAAGCTATCTCTGCCTTTTCTTATCTGTTTCCAACAGGCAGCAGGGTCTGCTGCTAATCCCTTTCTCACTGCTGCATGCTTTGTGCTCTTGGAACTTCTCTAAAACATTAGCTACAAGATCCTTCAGAGCTTTACACTTGTAGGCATGTGATCCTTAGACTATAGGTAGACAGTTTAATTACTAGTTACTGGCCCACATATATTGGGCCATGATTGAGAGGGATCTCTCTAATTGTTCATTTCGCCACCTTACATAGTCAGCAAGTTTTAGTAGGTTTCATCTTCTGTTTTAATTAAACTCATTTGGTTGTAAAGATGGAAGCCCACTCAAGTTATCTCAAAATATGAAAGGGGTTATATGGTAGCAGGTTTTAATTACGGCCCCTAAATTTAGGTCCATAAGAGTTGTAACTGTCTTTATTTTGTAAAAACAACTTAAAATTTTATTCTTTTCTACCTTTCACTTTGGGGAAAATATACCTTATAACCTGTTTGTAACATCAATTCTCTGACATTCTGCTTTGTGTCACTGACAGGGTCCTCTCATCAGTTATCTAGTTACTTCTGGGATATCTACTGTCACTGATGCTTACATCCTTCAGATCTTGTCTTTCTGATGACTGCAAACTACTCTTGGGTCAGACTTTTTTTTTTTTTCCTACAGACTTGTCTGTCAAGACATAACATGTGGTTACATCCTTTCTGGTGCTTGCTCTATGAATTTCCTGGATCCCTAGACGGATCTTAGAGGGGCTGAATTTTGTCCCTCCCCCTGCCCAATTTAATGTTGAAGTTCTAACATCTAATATCTCAGCATGTGACTGTAAATAGGTATTTAAATAGGTAGTTAAAGTAGTATAAGGTCATATAGGTAGGCCCTACTCCAACATGACCAATATCCTTAGGAGAGGTGATTAGAACATGGGCACAGAGGAAAGACAATGTGAAGACAGAGAGAGAAAATAGTCATTTAGCCATCCACAAGCCAAGCAAATTAATTAGTCTTTCTCTCTCATTCTCTCTTGTCCTTCTTCCATCTCTTCCTCCCTCTCCTATACAATCTGGAGTAATGAGAGAGGTATATTTATTTTACATTTTAAAAAGTACATATAAAAAAATAGAAATAGCCGAAACCGGTTTGGCTCAGTGGATAGAGCGTCGGCCTGCGGACTGAAAGGTCCCAGGTTCGATTCTGGTCAAGGGCATGTACCTGGGTTGCAGGCACATCCCCAGTAGGAGATGTGCAGGAGGCAGCTGATCGATGTTTCTCTCTCATCAATGTTTCTAACTCTCTATCTCTCTCCCTTCCTCTCTGTAAAAACTCAATAAAATACATATAAAAAAATAAAAAAAATAGAAATAAACAAAAATACATAACATTTCTTTTTTTGTTAGGCTAAGATGTTTCATTCATGCCTATATACTCCTTTTTTACCTCCTCCAATAAATTCATTAAGTTCTCCAAATATATCATCTTGGGAAACAAAAACAAAAGTAAAAAAAACATATACTTCTAAGCTATCGCTTCTGCCCTACTGAAATGCATACCTCTCTGGAAGTAATGTGCACGGAGCTGGGTATTTGCTTGAACAGAAGTAAGGGAATGGGTAACAAAGAGAGAGAAAATAGCAACTTCTGAAAATATTTTTCCACCTACACTTGAAAAACACATGTAAGATGGAGCTACAAACTAAAAAATATGGAAAAATTTACAAAAAGTAAAGCAACTCCATATATATATATATATATATATATATATATATATATATATATATATTTCCCCTTTATTGATTAAAGTATTACAAATGTGTCCTTATCCCCCCATTGCCCCCCATACCCCCAAACCTGCCTTCACCCTCACCCCCTGTTGTCTGCATCCATTAGTTAGGCTTATATGCATGCATACATGTCCTTTGGTTGATCCCTCCCCCTTACCCCCACCCTCTCCTACCTTCCCTCTAAGGTTGGAGCATCTGATCAATGCTTCTCTGGATCTGTTTTTGTTTATTGGTTTATGTTGTTCGTTATAATTCACAAATGAGTGAGATCATGAGATATTTATCTTTCTCTGACTGACTTATTTCACTTAGCATAATGCTCTCCAGCTAAATCCAAATGGTAAGAGATCCTTCTTTTTTACAACAGCATAGTATTCCATTGTGTAGATGTACCACTGTTTTTTAATCCACTCATCTGCTGATGGGCACTTAGGCTGTGTCCAAATCTTAGCTATGGTGAATTGTGCTGCTATGAACATAGGGGTGCATATATCCTTTCTGATTGGTGTTTCTAGTTTCTTGGGATATATTCCTAGAAGTGGGATCACTGGGTCAAAAGGGAGTTCCATTTTTAGTTTTTTGAGGAAACTCCATACTGTTTTCCACAGTGGCTGCACCAGTCTGCATTCCCACCAGCAGTGCATGAGGGTTCCCTTACTCATCATCCTCTCCAGTTCTTGTCATTTGTTGATTTGTTGATGATAGCCATTCTAATAGGTGTGAGATGGTACCTCATTGATGTTTTGATTTGCATCTCTTGGATAATTAGTGACTTAGAGCATGTTTTCATATGTCTCTCAGTCTTCTTTATGGCCTCTTTTGAAACCTGTCTATTTAGGTTCTTTGCCCATTTTTTGATTGGATTGTTTATCTTCCTTTTGTTAAGTTGTATGAGTTCCCTGTAAATGTTGGAGATTAAACCCTTATCAGAGATAACATTGGCAAATATGTTCTCCCATGCAGTGGGTTTTCTTGTTGTTTTGTTGATGGTTTCTTTTTCTGTGCAGAAGCTTTTTATTTTGATGTAGTCCCATTTGTTTATTTTCTCCTTAGTCTCCATTTCCCGAGAAGCTGTATTGGTAAAGATATTGCTACGACATTTGCTGCCTATGGAGTCTTCTAAGATTTTTATGGTTTCCTGTCTTACATTTAAGTCCTTTATCCATTTTGAGTTTTCTTTGTGTGTATGGTGTAAGTTGGTGGTCTAGTTTCAATTTTTTTTGCATGTATCTCACCAAATTTCCCAGCATCATTTATTGAGGAGACTATCTTTACTCCATTGTATGCTCTTGCCTATTTTTTCAAACATCTATTGAGCATAATGGCTTGGGTCGATTTCTAGTTTCACTGTTCTGTTCCATTGGTCTACATGTCTGTTCTTGTGCCTGTACCAGGCAGTTTTGAGAACTGTGGCTTGGTAATATAGCTTGATATCTGGTATTGTGATCCCTCCAACTTTGTTTTTCTTTCTCAGGATTGCTGTGACTTTTTGGGGTCTTTTTTTTTATTTCATATATATTTTTTGGAGAGTTTTTTCTAGTTCTTTGAAACATGCCATTGGGGGATTGCATTGAATGTGCAGATTGCTTTGGGTAGTACGGACAGCTTAATGATGTTGATTCTACCATTCCATGAACATGGTATGTTCTTCCATTTGTTTATGTCTTCTTCTATCTCTTTTTTCAATGTCCTGTAGTTTTCTGAGTACAGGTCTTTTACCTCCTTAGTTAAGTTTCTTCCTAGGATCTTAATTTTTTTGATGCAATGGTAAATGGGATTTTTTGTTTTTTCGTTTCTCTTTCTGTGAGTTCATTATTGGTGTATAAAAAGGCCATAGCTTTCTGGGTGTTAATTTTGTATCCTGCTACATTGCCGAATTCATTTATTAAGTGTAGTAGTTTTTTGATGGAGTCTTCAGAGTTTCCTATGTACAGTATCATGTCATCTGTGAATAAGGACAGTTTTACTTCTTCTTTTTCAATTTGGATGCCTTTTATTTCTTCTTCTTGTCTGATCACTATGGCTAGCACTTCTAGTTCTAGGAGTGGTGAAAGTGGGCATCCCTGTCTTGTTTCTGTTCTTAGGGGAAATGGATTTAGTTTTTGCCTGTTGAGTATAATGTTGGCTGTAGGTTTGTCATATAAGGCTTTTATTATGTTGAGGTTTGATCCTTCTATTCCCACTTTGCTGAGAGTTTTTACCAAGAAATAGTGTTGGATTCTGCCAAATGCTTTTTCTGCATCAATTGATATGATTATGTGATTTTTGTCTCTCAATTTGTTTATGTGGCGTATCACATTTATTAATTTGCAGGCATTGTACCATCCTTGCATCCCTGGAATATATCCCACTTGGTCATGGTTTATGACCTTTGTTATGTAATACTGGATCCGATTTGCTAGAATTTTGTTGAGGATTTTAGCATCTATGTTCATCAAGGATATAGGCCTGTAGTTCTCTTTTTTTGTGGTGTCTTTATCTGGTTTGGGGATTAGGGTAATGCTGGCTTCATAGAAAGAGCTTGGAAGTGTGCCTTCCTCTTGAACTTTTTGGAATAGTCTGAGGAGGATAGGTGTTAGTTGTTCTTTTAATGCTTGGTAGAACTCTCCTGTAAAGCCATCCAGACCAGGGCTTTTGTTTGCAGGGCTTTTGTTTGTTTCTTTTGCCTCGATTTCTTTGGTAATTATTGGCCTATTCAGGTTTTTTTATTCTTCCTAACTGAGTTTTGGGAGCTTGTATTTTTCTAAGAATATGTCCATTTTTGTCTAGGTGTCCATTTTGTTGGAATAGAGGTGTTCAAAGTATTTTTTTTATAATCCTTTGTATCTGTTGAGTTCTTTCAAGTATATCCCCTGTCCCATTACCATACCACATAATTGCAGATGGATTTTTTTCTTTAAGCAATTTCTTACTTTCTGACATGACAAGAGCTTTACATTTATCTTTCTCTATTTTTTGTTCCACTCCCAGAAATTAGCATTTCTCCTCAAATATCCTTGATTTCTATAATTGAAGCATAGTGCTAAAACCTATGTTTGGGTGCTGGGTATATTTGCTGCTACTGGGGTGTCTTAGACCTTCTCAGCAGACAAAACAAGGAAGTATATGTGTGTGTGTGTGGTTGTGTACATGTACTAAGCCACATATGTGTACTTACCCTATCTAATAATAGAGAAACATGGTAATTAACTGTAACTTCACTACCTTTCCCATTGGCTAATCAGCGAGATATGCAAATTAACTGCCAACCAAGATGGCGGCTGGCAGCCAGGCACCTGAAGCAAACAGGAGGCTTGCTTGCTCCAGTGATGGAGGAAGCCAAGGTTCCCTGCCTGCCGCTGCCGGCCTCTGAGCTTGCACTCTAAGAAACAATGTTGCAATTATAGAAGGTAAATAAATCCCAGAAACCTGCTTTCAGCTGTCAGAGCTGGAGATAGTAGGACTGCAACAGTGTTACAATTATAGAACCCAAACAAACGCAGATACCTGCTTTAAGCAGCCGAGGTCTCAGAGCTGGAGCTGAGCCTCAGAGCTAAAGCTGGCTCTCAGATCCGTTGACAGCCATAGAAGGTAAATAAATCCCAGAATTAAAAAAAAGAAAAGAAAAAAAGGAGAGATTGGGAGCTTCAGTCACCTGCCAGCCTGAAAATGGCCCTCAGCTCCTCACCCAGACTGGCCAGGCACCCCAGTGGGGACCCCCACCCTGAAGGGGGTGTGACCAGCTGCAAACAGCCATCATCCCCTCATCCAGGCTGGCCAGGCACCCAAGTGGGACCCCCACCCTGAAGGGGGTGTGACCAGCTGCAAACAGCCATCATCCCCTCATCCAGGCTGGCCAGGCACCCAAGCGGGACCCCCACCCTGAAGGGGGTGTGACCAGCTGCAAACAGCCATCATCCCCTCATCCAGGCTGGCCAGGCACCCAAGCGGGACCCCCACCCTGAAGGGGGTGTGACCAGCTGCAAACAGCCATCATCCCCTCATCCAGGCTGGCCAGGCACCCAAGTGGGACCCCCACCCTGAAGGGGGTGTGACCAGCTGCAAACAGCCATCATCCCCTCATCCAGGCTGGCCAGGCACCCAAGTGGGACCCCTACCCTGATCTGGGACACCATTCAGGGCAAACTAGCCAGCCCCCACTCATGCACCAGGCCTCTATCCTATATAGTAAAAGGGTAATATGCAAACTGACCCTAACAGCAGAAGGACTGGGAAGGACTGGTCACTATGACACACACTGACCACCAGGGGGCAGACGCTCAAGGCAGGAGCTGCTCTCTGGTGGTCAGGGTGCTCTCACATGAGGGGAGCTCTGCTCAGCCACAAGCCAGGCTGATGGCTGCTAGCACAGCGGTGGTGGTGGGAGCCTCTTCTGCCTCCTCAGCAGCACTAAGGATGTCCGACTGCAGCTTAGGTCTGCTCCCTGCTGGCAAGTGGGCATCCCCCGAGGGCTGCCGGGCTGCCAGAGGGAAGTCTGATTGCCATCTTAAGCCCAATCCCCAGGGGAGCGGGTCTGAGCCAGCAAGTGGTCATCCCCTGAGGGGTCCCAGACTGCGAGAGGGCACAGGCCTGGCTGAGGGGCCCCCTTCCCCTGACAAGTGCACAAATTTTTGTGCACCGGGCCTCTAGTTTATAAATATTTCTATATGTTATCATCAATATTTGTATTAGTTAAACATGAGTTTATACTGGTATATTCAACTTCAATCCCTTACCACATGGATCACTCTAGGCTTCTCTCCTTGCTTGTCTATAAGCTCCTACTCCAGCAGTGAAAAACCTGCCTCTTGTTATCAATACCAATTTACTTAATTTTCAATTCAAGAATACATGTACAGCAGTGTCAGAATTGTTGACCCATACCACTGCAGGAAACAAGTTTGTCAAATAGAATGCAGTGCTTATGTACAATTGCTTTTCCTTTTAGTCTTCCTGCATGTCCCCTGACCAAGGCCAGGGATCAAACCCGCATCTCAGGTTTGTGCCTGTGACCGGTAATGGAACCCAAGACCCTTCAGTGCAAGGCCAATGTTCTTACCACTGAGAAACACGGGCCAGGGTGTCATGTAGCCACCTATTGAGGACACCTTTGTTGCTTCTAGTTTATATGACTATAACTAAAGCTTCTCTGTGCTGGTTTTGTAGGAACGTAAGTTTATTAAAAAGTTGGTTAAATACCTAGGCGTATGATTCCTGGATAACATGGTAGGACTATGTAAGAAACTGCTCGAGTGCCAACCAACTGGGCATTGAACAGATGACCTCTTGCGACTATGCTCAACCAACTGAGCCACACCAGTGGGGCCATTGTGCAGGTTTGCTTTTTATAGTTGAGTTTTAAGAGTTCCTATTATTGATGTAAGAATGTACAAACCTATAGAGAATTTTATGAGTTTATTAGAGCCAAACTGATAACATGTGGTGGGGAGTAAAATCTCAAATATTCTAGAAAGTAACAGCTTCTTTCATGCATTTGAAATTAAGGAGGGAAATAAGAAAGATTACATGGAAGTGAAAAAAAGCAAGACAGGAATTGGATTACAAAATAATTAACAAGATTATTTGTTCTCTTGAGGGTTTTTATTTCAAAGGTGTGACCTAGATGCACCAAAACAATGGACAGGGTTTGTTTAAGGCAAAGATAAATAAATGCTTTACTAGAAAATTATATGCCTGTGGTGTGACCACCCACCACCACCTGCCCAGTTAGGGATTTATGATCAGATCACGCTGTGAGGGTACTTTGCATAGAACTCCCCCCCCCCCTTTTTCTTGTCCACACTATTATATTTTAGATACACAGCTTTCATTTGATATATTTTACAAATATTTCCCCCATTATATGATTCGTCTTTTCACTCCTTTAGCAATTTCTTTCACACAACAGGTTTTAATTTTAATAAAATTCTGTTCATCAGTTTTTATTTAATACATTGTGCTTTTGATTCTGTACCTAAAGCTTCATCACTAAACCCAAAGTCACATAAGTGTTTTCTTATGTGAAAACACTTTCTTATAAAACTATAAGTTTTATAGTTTTGCATTTTATATTTAGCGTAATTCATTTTTAGTTTCTTTATATGAAATGGGGGTAAGGTCTGCATCTTGGTTCTGTGTGTGTGTGTGAATGTCCGTGTGTGTATGTGTGTGTGTGTGTCCAGTTGTGCGAGTTCCCCCTTATTGTTAGTTTGCTGAGAATTTTTATTATGAACTAGAGGCCCGGTGCATGAAATTTGTGCACCAGAGGGAGTGTCCCTCAGCCTGGCCTGTGCCCTTTTGCAGTCCAGGACCCCTCACTTTTTACTGCCCACCTGCTCATTGCTCCTTACCACTCAACTTGCTGCTCCTTCCTTAGTGCTGCCACGAAGGCAGGAGAGGCTCCCACCACCGCCTCTGCCCTCACCAGCCATGAGCCCAGCTTCTAGCTGAGTGGTGCTCCCACTGTGGGAGCGCACTGACCACCAAGGGGCAGCTCCTGCATTGAGCATCTGCCCCCTAGTGGTCAGTGCACATCATAACGACTGGTCGTTCCACAGTAACTTAGGCTTTTATTATATAGGTGAGTGTTGGATTTATGAAATACTTTATGATGATTTTTTAAAAATCAAGAATAAGATTCAGAGGGTGACAAGGTTGTTTCTTAAAGTATTGCCCACTTCACAGTAGGAAGAATAAGGTGGCCCAGAGAATATGGAGAAATCCTAAAATTGTTAAAATAGTCTGATTAGGGTGGAGAGGTTATGGGAACCAAGAGTCTTAGCAGCCGTACCCAGCCAGGAGGAGGACTGTATGGCATGTAAAGGCAAAAGTGGAATTAAGGAATAGAATGATATTAATATGGAAGCTCCAAGGACAAAAGAGCACAGAAAATATTTTCTACAGTTTTCCACTGGGAAATAACAAAAATAGAAAACAACTTATTTAGAATGTGTAGGAAGCTTTCTAATTCCCCTGAAAAAACCATGCAAGATATTTTTAAAATAATATCAGTAAAAAGCTACATAATTCTTTAAAGTTCATGGATCATGATATCAAACTTTTAAAAAAATTAAGTGTGCATATGTCTATTAACTAGGTCATATGACATCCCAGTATTTATTAGGTTCATTTCAAATTGTTGTGTGTATGTGCATGCACAGGTGTGCGAGTGTATGCACACACATGTACAGACACATACAAAAGTGTGAGCTTGGACAAACATTATTATTTATGGAAATGAGATTCTAGGTGATTTTTTATATTTTTATTTATGTGTTTTCTCCAATTGTCTTGTGTATATTATATGACACATAATGATAAATGGGAAAAAGTACTTATGAAAATGTCTCGATCAGGTCTACAATGATTCTTCCAACATTAGTTCTTTTTTATTATAGTAAAAATTTATAAAACATAACATTTTACACTTTTACCATTTTTAAGTATATAATTCATTCCTATCAATTAGATTCACACTGCTGTGCAACGGTCACTAATATCTGTTTTCAAAACTTTTTCATTACTCCAAACAGAAACTCTGAACCCATTTAGTAAAAACTTGCCATTTCCTTCTCGCCTGAGCTCCTGATAACTTCTAATCTACTTTCTGTCTCTATGAATTTGCTTAACCTAGATATTTCATAAAATTGGGATCATGTAACATCCTGTTGTGCCTAATTTGATATAGCCTAAGGTTTTCAAGGATTATTCATGTAGTTTATATCAGCACTTCAGTACTTTTTATGACTAAATAATATTCCATAGTATTTACATACTATATTTTATTTATCCATTCAGATGTTGATGGACAATTATGTTGCTTCCACCTCTTGGCTATTGTAAAAAATGCTACAATGAGCATTAGCATGCAAGTACCTTTTGAAATCCCTATTTTCAATTAATTTGGGTATATACTTAGAAGCAGAATGCTAGGTCATGTGTTAATTATATATTTACCTTTTTGAGGAACCACCAAACTTTTTTTTCACAGCAGCTACGCCATTTACATTTTACAGGAATATACAAGCATTTTATTTATTTATTTTTTTCATCCTCACCCCAGGGTATTTTTCGCATTGATTTCTAGAGAGAGTAGAAGAGAGGTAGGAGGGGGAGAGAGAGAAACATCAATGTGAGAGACACACATTGATTGTGTCCCCCTGCACTTGCCCTTATCAGGGCCGGGGAACCTGCAACTGAGGTGCATACCCTTGACTGGGAATCAAATCCAAGACCCTTCAGTCCATGGGCCAATGTTCTAACCACTGAGAAAACTGGCCAGGGCAACATTTTATTTTTTCACATCCTTGCCAACACTTATTTTCTGTTTTTTGGGTTTTTTTTTTTTGTTTTTTTTTAAATGTTATGACTATCCTAGTAGATGTAATGAATATCGCACTGCGGGTTTGATTTGCATTTCTTTAATGACTAAGAATATTGAGCATCTTTCATGTGCTTATTGACTATTTGTATATTTTCTTAGGGAAAATACCTATTGAAGTTATTTATGCATTTTTATTGGGTTGTTTGTGTTGTTCAATTATAGTTTTTTATGTATTTTGGATATTAAGCCCTTATCAGATATTTGATTTGCAACTATTTTTCCCATTCTGTAGATTGCCTTTCATTTTCAACATAAAAATGTTAATTTGCTCAAGTTTACTTTCTATTGATAATGCTTTTGATAATACTATATCTAATAATCTATTGCCAAATTGTAGATTTATCTATATGGTTCTTCTATAAGCTTCCTACTTTTAGTTCTTATGTTGAGGTTGTTGATTCATTTTGAGTTAATTTTTGTATATGATGAAAGTTAGGGTTACAACTTTATTCTTTTACATGTGGAGTTTCTGTTGACCCAACACCATGTGTTGAAGGAATATTTTTCCTCTATTGAATGAACTAAATGCCATTGTTAATCATATTTGGCCAGAAATGTATGAATGCATGGGTTTATTTCTGAACTCTCAACTCTATTCCATTGGTCAATGTGTCTATCCTTATGCCAGTACCACACTATCTTGATTACTGTGGCTTTGTAGTTTTGAAATTGGGAAGTGTGAGGCTTCAATTTTGTTATTTTTAATCTCTCTCTCTCTCTCTCTCTCTCTCTCTCTATATATATATATATATATATATATATATATATATATATATATATATTGATTTTAGAGATGAAGGGAGAGGTAGACAGAGAGAAAAAATTCAATGACAGAGAATCATTGATCGGCTGCCTCCTGCATGCCCCATACTAGGGATCAAGCTCAAAACATGGGCATGTGCCTGTCATGGAATTGAACCATGATATCCTGGTTCATAGGTCAACATTCAACCCCTCGGCCACACCAGGCTCAACATTGTTTTTCTATGTCAATATTGTTTTGTCTATTTGGGGACCCTGTGAATTTGAAGATTGGCTTTTCCATTTCTGTGAAAATTGCTATTGTAATTTTAATAAGAATTGCATTGAAACTGTAGATTGTTTAAAGGAGTATTGACAACTTGAAAATAATGTCTTTCTACCCATGAACACAGGATGTCTTTCCATTTAGTTAGGTGTTTTTAAATTTATTTTAGCACTGTTTTTCAGATTTTATTGTGTAGGTATTTCACTTTATTGATTAAATTTATTTCTAGATATTTTATTCTTTAAATAGCATTGTACATGAAATTGCTTTCTTAATTTCCTGTTTTGGTTTGTTCATTACAAGTGTATAAAAGCACAACTGACTTTTGTGTATTGATTCTATTCCCTGAAGCTTTTCTAAATTTGTTTATTAGCTCTAGCAGCTTTCTTCTGTATTCTTCAGACTTTTCTAAATATAGAATCAGGTCATCAGTAAATGGAGATAATTTTATTTTTTTGTTTTTCAATATAAATAATTTTTTATTTCTTTTTCCTGTCTAATTGTTCTGGCTAGAACTCCCAGTACAATGGTGAACAGCAGTGATGAGAATAGGCACCTTTTTCTTGTTCCTGATCTTAGGGGAGAAGTTTTCAGTCATTTACTGAATATGATGTTTGTTGTGGGATTTAAAAAATGCCCTTAATCATGTTGAGGAAAGTTCCTTTTATTTCTAGGCATTCCTATTAGTTCTTCTAAAGAATAGTATGTTTTTTTTCTTGCTAAAAACCATGACTTCAGTCACTTAAGCCTTGATGCATGCAGCATGTTATTTGACATCATTACTATAACCTCTGATTGTCCAGCTGCCTTATTTCCATAAAAAGTCATAAGGAAGAAATTAAATATTTATAATCTGTTTTTTAAAATATTTCTATATATAAAGAGCCAGGGGCCATTGCAACCAAATGGACGACTGAACAGGCTGAGTGGGGTGACAAGGCTGGCAGGTGGGTTAGTGAGGGATGACCAAATGACTGAGCAGCAGGCTGTGTAGGGTGACCAGGCCGGCAGGGAGGGCAGTGATGGGGGATGAGGCTGGTGGTGGGGATAGTTGGAGGCACACAGGTCAGCAGGGGTTGCAGTTAAGGGCGACCAGGCCAGCAGGGGGGGCCGTTGGGGGAAACCGGGCTGGCAGAAGGGGGCAATGATGGGCAACCAGGCCAGTGGGGGGGGGGGGGGATCAGTTGGAGGTGAACAAGTTGGCAGGGGTTGAAGTTAAGGGCAACCAGGCAGTTGGGAGCAACCAGGCCTGCAGGGGAGGGCAGTAAGGTGTGACCAGGCTGGTTGGGGGGCTGTTAGTGGTGACCAGGTTGGCAGAGGGAGGCTGTTGCGGACAACCAGATCGGCAGGGGGGGCAGTAAGGGATGACCATGCTGTTGGGGGGGACAGTTAGGGGTGACCAGGTCAGCAGGGGGGCAGTTGGGGGCGACCAGACCAACAGGCAGAGGTGGTTAGGGGTGATCAGGCTGGCAGGGGGCCAGTAGGGGTGATCAGGCATGCGAGAAGGTGAGCAGTTAGGAGCCAGCGGTCCCGGATTGGAGAGGGTGTAGACTAGACTGAGGGGACGCCCCCCCCCCATGCATGAATTTTGTGCACCAGGCCTCTAGTATTAAATAAACAGATTCTTTTGTTGCCTACCCAGATTCCAGAGATACCAAACAAACAGCCCAGATTATGTGGGATATCTCCTTTGATCCCTCCATAAAGGCAGAAACATATAAGAGCTTTTGAATTTGATGTCTTGGAAGACTTTGTATTGTATTTACAGTATAGTTAGTTATGTATATTTTAGACCTTCCTCTATATTCTATCTTCTGCATCTCTCAAGATTTTCTTTGAATTTTCTTTGTTTGGGCTATATTCTTTCCCAAATGAAATCACTTGTCTCATCTGTGTGAAATTGGTGATTCCTTCCACTATACTTAAAAACTATGCACTCATGGTTTTTGTAGTGTTTTACTTGTTGTGTTTACTAATTTGTCTCTACCACTATATCACCTCCTCAAGGGTGGCATATGGGACAATTTTTCATTTTCTCTCTATCATTTATGTTCTTGTCTTTAGCCTGGTAATATACCTGGCCCCCTAAGTCAGCCATTTGGTATCCATAGAATTGATTTCCAAGCTCCATCAGCATAACTCAACCCCTTCATCAACATAAATTATTGAAGGATTGGCATATGACCCAACCTTAAACAAATTAGTATATCACATTACCTAACCACTCCAATTGTTCAAGGGAATGGACAGCAAACTCTTTCTGAAAAGAGACACATAAATATTTTAAGCTTTGCAGATGACACACTTCTCTGTTGCATATTCTTCTTGCTTTCTTATATATAACCATTTAAAATGTAAATAACATTCTTATCTTTCCCATTAAAAAACATATCATTGGCCGGCTTTTACCCAAGGGCTGTAGTTTGGTGATCCCTGTAAAGAAATATGACCTAAGCAATTGTCAGCAGACTTTCCTTTTACTAGCAGTGCTGGCTTAAAAATCTTTTCTTCTTCTGCCAGGAAAAGGTAATGGTTATCCTTGAAAGTTACTGGAAGCTATTTTGAAATTATGAAGTAAGTCATCTATGAGATTTCAAGGAAGCAAGGAGATGAAATTGGTCCATGTTAAGTCATAAGAAAACTCTCCCATCAGTTATTTCTACATACAGACTTTATAATTTAAGTAAGCCATTGAATTTTCCTTATTAAAAAATCATACTTTGCTTACTTTAATTTCGATCAAAATTATTTTAACTGAGAGAGGTATAGACCATTATGATCCCAGCACCTAGGACAGGGAGCATTCAATAAATGTTTGTTATATATTTATGGTAAAGACTGCCTACTTGGCATTGAATGGTGTAGACCCTTTCATATATATGTTTTGAGGGTTGTTGTCAACAGACTTTGCTCAATGAGCTTTAAAGCTATAGCTTAAGGAATGACACTGGCTATGTCAAGAAAGTTGAAAGTGCAAATAAGTTAAGTCAAAATCTAAGTTCACCTAACAAGTCTACAGAGACTGATGCATGATCAAAATCAGGATCAGATTATTCTGTCAGAATCAGGAATATGGGAATGTGACAGTTATAAAATGAGGGCAGTACAGCAAAGAATATTTTCCAGTCCTCTGAGACATTTCTGAAGGCCCTTTCATACAGGCCCATGAGGTGATTGTTCTAAAGTTTTTGAAGATTTTCTTATAATTTAAAATCTTTCTTTCACTCTGGCTATTTGAATTTATTTTTCAGACAATATTACATCAAATCACTTCAGCTTTTCTCTGTCTTGATTACAGCTAAGTAAACACTCTTTGTTTTAGATTTCATTTTGAAGGATGTTTGTTGCTGTTAAAAGGTTGTTGTTTGTTCTAATTACATGGTTTTATAAATCTCTAGTTCAGAGGTTCAAGGATATGTGTAATTGGCTGGGGGAAAAGAGAATAAACAATGGACCTTGTCCACCCTTAAATCCTCAAAACTTTTTTCCTAATCCTGAACAAAACACAAAGTTTTGTTGCATATGAAATCACACAAAAAATCCAAGTGAACCAAAATGTTGAGGACAAACTTTATTTGATGTTAGCAGTATTAATGAAAATAACAAAAGAGGAAAGACTAGGATAGTAGAAAAAAATTACACTGTGCAATTACTCTTTCTGAAAGATGAATTAGAACACAACTTTAAGGAGCATTTCACGACCAAGAGTAGCTCACATAATTTATTTTTGAGAATTTTACATTTAATAGGATGGTATATTTAAAAAAATATACTGAGATAATTTTGAATTCAATTTTTCCTTAACTAAACATTTGGAAAGGTCAACTAATAAAAAAAATTTCAAACTTTATAGTTTGTTATAATGAAATATTACATGAAAAAAAAATAGGACCAGTTGTCTCTGCTGCATAAGTGAATGAAGTTTACTTTAATATATATTTTAAATATATTTTATTGATTTTTTACAGAGAGGAAGGGAGAGGGATAGAGGGTTAAAACATCAATGAGAGAGAAACATCGATCAGCTGCCTCCTGCATACCCCCTACTGGGGATGTGCCCGCAACCAAGGTACATGCCCTTGACCAGAATCAAACCTGGGACCCTTCAGTCTGTAGACTGACGCTCTATCGACTGAGCCAAACCGGTTAGGACTATATGTATATTTATTATTGATAGTATTACAGATATCTCCCATTTCCCTCCCTTTAACCCTCTCCTCCCACTCCATTACCCCACCCCCACCCCCCACAGGTCAGTATATAAGTTCTTTGGTTTATCTCTTCTGCGAATAAAGTTTAGGTTTGTACTATAAGACTTCAATTTAGTTGAAGCTCATTACAGATTATTAAGTTGTTGTTTTTTTCTTTCCTCATTGTCCATATTTAACCTGAAAATAATGTTCCAAAATCATTGCTTTGTGTCTTATTTACATATTAAAAATCTACCTCAAATACACAAGTATGGCAGGTATTTTGAAGTTTACTAACAAGATTTTATTTTTTTAACACAAATGAATAATCCTATGGGTACTAGAAAGATTAATATCCTGAGGTTGTCTTTATAACCTTCACATAGCCAGCGCAGCATTCTACACACAATAGGTACTCAATTACCAAATGTAGAATGGTTTTCTATTATGGTTAAAATTGAGAAATTTATGTAACTGAAAGTATGAATTTTTAAAGGTTCTCTAAAATATATGCAGTAAAATTCTTATCAATATGCAACACACTTGCATTAATATATGCATCATGTATCATAAAATTGACATTTGTTTTGCTGAAACAATCAGCATTCATATAAATTATGAGAAAAAAGAGAAATATAATTTATGGAGGAAAAGAGATAACCTCATTTAGGGCTGTAAGGTCACCTATGAATTTGTTATTTGTGCAAAACTTATCAGAGTTTTGGAGTTTCTCATCAACTGTGACTGACCAACATACCTGTGGAATAGAGCATTCTGAGCTACATTTATTGCTAAGGGATATTGGGAATGGATTTCATTTTTCTATGCCAGTTATCAGCACTGCCTGGTCATTTTTATCTGCTGCACATTTTGTTTGCTTGTCTTCAAAGTTTCACTTTATTATTATCTTCCTGCCTGTTGACATAGGCCACTGGTCTAACAGAAAGCACACTATCAATCTAAACCCAATAACAAAGACCAGATTACAAAAGAGAAAGATAGTTGTCATAGCCACTTGCCTGAATCTCATTCCCAAAAGCTCTGGACTCAGTAGATTCCCCTGACCTATCAGCCAAACCCATGTTGTAGAGTAATATTATATCAGTGTCATAATCTAATCTACAGATGAAAATATTTCTTCTTTGGAGACTATATATTTTGACTTTATTCCTAATCTCTTTCTCCTGTTTGTCCCTTATCAGTGAAGGAAGAGCTTGTCAAACATATTAACTCTCTTCTATTTGAACTGAGAAATGTTATCAGTGGGAATGCCTGTGAACTTTTAAATACTGATTTATTCCTTTTTGGAGATAGGCCACAAGGTGTCATTAAAGGTTTTAAATGCTTTCATGTAAATATTCTATTCATATACTTGTGCATAAATTACTACTAACTACTAAAAGCAGAATTTAATCACAAATGGGTGAAGATGTGATAAAAAACTCTTACTCTAAAGCTTATTCCCAATTACTTCAAATGTAATTTCACTTCATATTCTAATCAGCATAATATTAAAAATAGTTCACATTAATACTCTTAAAATGCTATTGTAAGACATTCCATTTCTCTGGGCTTCTAGTTTATACTTTTGTTTTCCCCACTTATTGCATTGGTGAGCCTCCATCTGCTTTCCTCTAGTGCAGTGGTTCTCAACCTTCTGGCCCTTTAAATACAGTTCCTCATATTGTAACCCAACCATAAAATTATTTTTGTTGCTACTTCATAACTGTAATGTTGCTACTGTTATGAATCGTAATGTAAATATCTGATATGCAGGATGGTCTTAGGCGACCCCTGTGAAAGGGTCGTTTGACTGCCAAAGGGGTCACGACCCACAGGTTGAGAACCGCTGCTCTAGTGAAACATTTAAAAATGTCTTCCTTAATAGTCATCTGAAACCAGTTGTCCTTCTCATCTATCAATTTGAAATGGATAGAGAAGAAAAATATCTGGTAATTATACAGGCAAAGCCACACTTGCTTTCACCTTTCTATTCTTGCTTGGCTTCAAATTCACATACAGTAATTTATCTGCTTTTGGCTCCTCAGTTTATGGGAAACTTTCAGACCCCTTTAATAGCTAATAGGACTTATCATTCTGCTTGAATTTAGTTCAGAACATCCTTCTCACATTAGACCTTTGCCATCAAGATTAAAGCGGGGGAAAAACTGATAAAGAAAATTGATGGCATATTGCATATTCCTCCCCTCTTATTTCATGAGTAAATTAGATTTTCAGTCAGGGCACTTGATATGCTAGTGATTTCTAAATGGGAGTTTTCATCCATATCCCCCACTTAAAGGGTAGACCCTATGTGACTGTCTTGCTCCAGCCACAGCTTATTAGATTAGCCATGGGTTCTTGCCATAGAGAAAGCATACATACAGGTGAGAGAATGAACTGATGTTGCCTGAGAAAACAAACAAACAAGAAAACCCAACTTTGATCTACCCATGTCTCTCTATAAAATCTGAATTGAACAACATGAAGAGAAAAAGGCAATTAGAAATGGTAGCTGTCAAGGAACTGTGAGCAGCCTCTAGTCTAGAAGCTGAGAGCTCCTGGCTGACAACCAGCAAGAAAACAGACCTTGCTTAACCCAACAATCACAAGAAACTACTGCCACCAACCACATGAACTTGAAAGAGGACCCTGACCTCCAGAAAGGAACACAACCCATCCATCATCTTGACTGCAGCCTTGGGAGATCTGAGCAGAGGCCCCAGCTCATTGGTATTGAGACTTTTGACACAAAAAAGCTGTGAGATAATGTATGTTGTGTTAAGCCCAAAAAAGTGGTAGCTGCAGATTAAAGATTCTTTTAAAAATGGAAAGAAAAAAAAGAGGAGAGGAAAAAACCCCCCACACATTTTAGAGTAAGAATAGTAGATAAGGCCTGGATTCTCATTCTCAGAAATCAGACCAAAAACCTCTGAGAGAGTCTCTACCCAGAGATCTCCTTCTATTTCCCAACAGTTTTTCAGGCTCAGAGAGCCTAAGATCTAGTGCTAATTTAATGTTATTAGTGAGGGATGACCCAGAAACGACACCAGAAGTGATAAAATGTATTCACAGAGAAAATGCCATGTCAACATCAATACCAGCTGTGGTCTAGCACAGGTACCAGCTTATCAAGTACAGAGAGTAAGACACCAGAGAGTGCTGCTGCTTTACTCTTTATGTCTAATATGCCTTTTCCTTGTTTCCTTCTTTGTATCTCAATTTTCTGAACTCCAAGACCTAAATTTAAATGTGAACCAGATGGAGTCTTGAATGGACGGTATTACAAGGAGGTGTGTAAAAGGCAGCATTTCAAAGGTGTGTTAATGTAGGTGCACAGAAACAATAGGCAGGGCTTGCTTAAGGCAAAAATAAACCTTTTAGTACAGAAGCTACATGCCTGGGTTGTGACTAACCACCATGATCTGCCCAGTTAGGAATTTATGATCAGGAAACCCCGTGAGATTACTTTTCATAGAATCCCCCCTCCCTTTTCTTTTCCATCCACAAGGTGATGTATTTTCTTTTTTTCTTCTCCTTTTCCCCCCTTGGAACACCATAAAGTTTCTGTAGGTTAAAAGTCTGGGCACAGAATAACTGAGCTCTCTTCTCAGAGTCTCTCACAAAACTGACATCCAAGTGTTAGCAGGGTTGCATTCTCATGTAGACTGCAACATAAAGGTTGGGATGTAAGGATTTCCCTGAAGCTCTGGGAAGAAGTTGGGAGACTCAAAGAGATGGGAATACTGGAATATATCCACTGCAATTTACTTATACTGGGTGTACCAGTTAATAATGCAGATTTTGTAATCAAGGAAAACACTATAATTTCAAGAGAAACATCAAAAGTGCTTTATTCAAAGTGATGTCCATCGTTGGCTACACATTTCCCCATCTGTAGGTAATTTGTGGGTACCGTCCTGATAGAACTTTTCCTGTTTTGAGGCAAACCATTCAGACCCAATTTTCCACTTCTTTGTATGTTTTGAAGTGCTGCTCAGAAAGTGTGTGTGCCATCGATCGGAACAAGTGGTAATCTGAAGGAGCAAGGTCTGGTGAATACGGCGGGTGGGTTAATACTTCCCAGGCAAGATCTTTTAACGTGTCTTTAACTGGTTTTGAAGTGTGTGATGGTGTGTCATCATGAAGCAAAATTACTTTGCCGTGTCTTCTGGCACATTCTGGTTGTTTTATGATCAACACGTGGTTCAAATTGATTATTTGTTGTCGGTGGTTATCAGTATTAATGGTTTCACCTGGTTTTAGAAGCTCATAATACACCACACCGTCCTGATCCCACCAAACGCAGAACATTGTCTTCTTTCCGAAGCGATTTGGCCTTGCAGTCAATGTTGATGGTTGACCTGGATCAACGCATGATTTTGTGCATTTGGGATTCTCAAAATAAATCCACTTTTCAAGTCAATGTGAAAAATATTTTCTTCCGTGCCATTGAAGCAACATTTTACTGATGACTTTTTGGTTTTCCATTTGTCTTTCATTCAGTTGATGTGGCACCCATTTTCCTTCCTTTAAAAATCTTTCCCATTGCTTGTTAAATATCAGAAATTGTTTGCTGAGCAGCATTTAGTATTTCTGCAAGTTGTTTTGAGTTTGACATGCATCTTCATCCAACAATGCTTGTAATTGTTGGTCTTCAAACTTTTTTGGTTGAACTATTTGAGTAGAAGGGGGAGGACAGAGCTCATGTATAATCATCAAAGTTGAGCTCAGTCTTCCTCCTCACCATACGCTCTCACCGCCCAGGCACTCTTTGTTCAAACTTGAGCCTTTAAGGGAAGACAAATAACTCAGAAAGACAAGGTAGGAAGCCAGTGAAAATTCACATGCATTATTTCAACAGAAAGAAAATATTGGAAAAGGCTATTCATTTTAAACATGAGCAATATAGGGAGAAAAATAACAAGGCATCTATACAAATATACTAAAGGTAAAAAAAGCAAAAGAGTATCCCAAATAGAGAAAATTTTCAATTTAATATGAATATATTATGCAAGCAAATGCAACCCAAAGAAAATAAGAACCATTCCTAAGATTTTTAAGTGCTATAAAAGCATTTATGAAAATATATTTTCAATTTAAATCAAATTTAAATGAAAGAATATATGGAACAAAAAATGTGTTCCCATAAATGGTTTAAAACTCTGTGTACAACAATAGAGAAAAAAATTAAGAGGCTAAAAATGAAAAATAGTAAATGAATTCAAGGCATAATTCAAAAGCAAATTACTGACAATGAAGAAACTTTTGAGGCAAATAGTATAAAAGATTTTCTGAATAATGAAAGATAAGATATACTACAAAAAAGGAGATTCACTAAAGGTATCTTGGAATCTCTGAAGAGTCCAACAAATTAAAACTGAATATGAACCTCAAATTAAAATAGATAATTTTCCTGAATTCAATAGAAGAGAAATAGCAAATAATAAAATGCCTTCAATATTACTGGAAAATACAACATCAAAATGGTTAACTTTGAGATATATCCCAGTCATATAATTTAATTTAAAAAAATTAAACTCTCCCGGTATCCAGGCTGAGAAACGGAAGACAGGAAAAAATACAAGGGAATCTGAAGCTTCTCCACAGCTGAATTTATTGTCCAAAGTGAATAGATCAGTGTTTACAAAGTGCGACGGGGAAGAAGAATGATTGAAGTGTACTGCATCCAGCCAAGTTGTCTATAAAGGAGAAAGGGAAGAGCACATATTTCAAATGTTAAAACTATTAGGGCATATATCACCTAGAGCAGAAAAAAAAAAATTACTCAATGGAAAAAAAAAAATCTAGCCAAACCAGAAGCCCTAGTGATCACAAGAATGCTGAAAATGCTGAGTGCTATATAGAACTGCTTGATTTTATTAGATTGATAGTAACAAGTGTTTCTGCACTGAAGCCTAGTTAAGATTTGATAAATGACTGAGCATATCACTAAAACTGGAACATTAAATATTTAAAATTGGGAGAGAGTAGTGAATGGATTTCTAATCCTTTCATTGTTTGTATTAGGCTCTGTGTTTTCCCGCAGACTTTAAATTAATTAAAAAATACAGGCCCAAACAATCCAGTTAGAAAATGGGCAAATGACTTGGATAGCTATTTCAACAAAAAGGAATTACAAATGGCAAGTGCGCATATACAAGTCTCTTCAACACTATGTGCTGTTATTAAAACACAAGTTAAAATCATCATGAGATCTCAGTACAAACCAATCAGAATAGTTACAAAAAAAATAGCAATAACACCAAATGCTGGTGAAGCTGTGGAGAAACTGGATCACTCCTTTTGTGATGAGTGTGATTCCATTTTCTTATGTTTGTTGACAGCTTTTATGCTCACCATTTTATGCCAGAGGCATATTCCTTAATCTCCCGAACCATACACACTTTTGCTAGTAAGTGCTGATTTTCATTAAAACGTCCAGTGTCAGAAGGGCATTCTGAACTAAATTCATGAGGCTAAGTCCTTGAGGACTGCCTCAAGCGAGGGTGTGAATCCCTGAACTGTGGGCTTCCCCACCTCTTGTTTTGTGAGAAAAAACAGCACCCCAAATATTTGGAGTGGTGTTGCCATTATGTAGAGCCAAGTGCTTTTCTCTAAGGCTGCTTTTCATTTGTAAAATGAGGATTAAAAAATACATATTTCACAGATTTATTTTGAAAAATAACATTGTCCTATTTAAGCCACTATTATTTCTATTCTTTAGTATTAGCAACAAAAGCTTATTTTAACTGTCATATTAGAGTTGTTTTGTTCACTGCTGTATCCCCCAAACTAAGCTTAAACATAATAGCCATTAAATGTATCTTTCTATAAACTCACACGACCTGCATGAATCCCTCTGAGGAATTGTGTTTATAAAATTGTGGCTTATTTATACACCTTTTAGTGATTCTGTTGACAAAATATATAATGATATGAAGTTAATATAATTTTATTAAATTATTTATTTATTTAAACCTCTTATTTCTTTAAGACTCGATTGGTCCTACAAAAAAAAAAAAGACTTTTATACCAAAGAAGATAAAATGATATAGGCAAAGAAAATTAATCTTAAAGATGATTGGTTATTATGAAATACTCTAGAAAATGGAAACACAATGGAATATTTGCAACATGGGTTTAGACCTACCTTTTACTTCTCTTTATATGCTAGCAGTCACATGGTTAAAAATAAAGAACATACACATATTTACAACTGAATATGTGTGTATCCCCATTTTAGATATAACAACATTCTTATTAGCATTCATACGAATGCTACTAGTTGGACAGGGGAAGATGGGTGTTCATCCTCACACGCTCAGCTCATGAAATCTCTGTACTAGATAGTTCAACTGTTGATTGTTTATTTTCAAGTGGAAAAATAATGTGAGGATAACACCAGCAAAATATTACCATTATTAAAATGATGCTGATACAAACTTGACAGGGTGCTTAGCTTCGAGGCCTGTCTTTTTTTCTACTTGCCAAACAGAAAGCTAAGTAAAAGTGTCTCCAAGTTTACTTATTATCTCAGTGTAATTTCAACAGTCAATTATACATTCATGACATTTCAAGTGATGAATTTAATAAGCATTCACTTTGTCTCATACACTTGATACTTGACAGCAAAAATCCACCAAAGGAAAACCAACAAATCAAATGAGAAAGTCTTCTAATATTGACAATAGAAAATTATAAAATGACAATATAACTAGTTACCAGGATACAATGGCATGCTTATTTAACTCCCTGTACTTATTAACATGTATAATCTATCAATGTTTTCAAGAGCAATGAAAATAAAAATATGTTCTTAGTAGTCTGTGTATAACCCTGATTGGGAAGGGGTGGCAGTTAAGGAAAAAGAAATAAGTAAGATAAAATAGTTGTAGTTTTTACGTATCTACTTGACTCTTCTTGTAACCCAGGAGGACATAAAATGAACCCTCTTAAATAAATTACATAATGGTTGTAAGATCTATGCATTCTTTCTACATTCTTACTTTATTCGCCTTGAGCAAATTTACATTTATAGACAAATGCTGTGAACCAAATGCCTGGAAAGGAGTAGGAGTGGTTGCATGGTGACCAGCGTTGGGTTATTAGTTTTTAGTCATATTTTTGATTCTGCTAATCATTCTATGTTGCTCTCACTGCTCTCTGCTATCTGCACCACCAATGCTGACCTCCCAATAGTAGAGGGGCAGACACTATTTAATAAATATTAAAGGTGTATTAATGTCAACCTTATTCTTGTTTGTTCAACTGCTAACATACTTTTTGTCTTTTTAAAATATATATTAGAAAATATTTCAAAGAAAAAAAATTAAAAACCTGCTATGAAGGGACAAAGGGTTCTACCCCTCCCCTTTTCCAACTTGGCTGGAACACCGCAGATTTGACCCTCAATTAGCACCTGCTCCCCTGCTCCCCTCTCCCCAATTGCCTGTAATTGAGTAGACAAAAAAAAATTGTATCTGAAGAGGAGGGACAAGGACAATCCATGTAGACAGTTACCCCACCAGCATCAGAAACCAAGTACCACCCTACCCACTTTCTTTACCCACCTTTAATAAAAACCTTCCACCCATACCCCATCGGGGAGTCTGGATCTCCTAGGTCACCTGCTCTCATTTCTCAAGTGTGTATGATCACTTTAATAATCTCACTGTGCTTTGCTAAATCCTTCTGTCCTACCCTTAAATCCTTTCTTGGGCCATGAAGAGAACCTGGACCCTGGTATCAGGTTGAGGTCTCCCTTGGCCTCCCTGGTGCCACTTGACATCAATTTGCTAATCAATTTCCCTATTTAACAGAAATTATAGTATAAATTTCAACAAGGACTCCAGAAATATGAATATTAGTTTCCTTAATGCAGTACCAGACTAAGGTGAGAATGTAGAAAATCAGTGTTCAAAAACTTGTCTCTTAAGAAAAAACAAAAAACACAAGACCAAATTTGACTCTTAAACCCTTCACATGCAGGGAAATGATAATTAGGACAAGAATTTGTGAATCATATTTTTGGATTTGATGCACTCTGGTTCTCAGTAATAGGCATCTCCAACTAGGAAGGGTAGAGTTTGCCTCCACCTTACCTTAAGCCTGTGAGAATGGCTGTTTAGCCTCACAGTTGTCCCTGATGCTGGGGCCGAGAGTGATCTAGTATCTGACTAGATCAACTAGTAGATGCTGGAGGAAAGAAAATAACAAAGTAGCTAATGACCCGATAGAACATAAATGTATGCACTCTGAGCAATGGTGACATCACCAACACAGGAAAATCCAGCTTCAGCTGCCAGCCAATCCCATAACATGTCAATGCCATGGAGTCAGAATTTTCCCTCCCCACCACCTCTCTTGCCTTCTAGTTCTGAAGGAGCCAGGGAGAGAACCTTGGGAATGGGGGAGATGGAAAAGAGAAAAGAAGCCAACCATATCCCTTCCCCTACTCAGGGTATCCACTCATAGCTTGCTCAAGCAAGAAGAGAAGACTTAACTTCAAATACAGTTGAAAATATTGATTAATAAATTAGACTGGAAATGCTAAAGCAGATCAATTTTATTTTGTGAAGGGAAGTGATAGTGCGGTGATTTATTATGTACAGACAGCGGTTTTTCAACCTTAACTACACCTTGGGAGCTTTTATAATCCACATACATGGAGGCTCCTTACCCAGAAACTCTGACAATTGTTTTGTGGATGGGCATGGGCATCTGTGTTTTAAGAGCTCTCTGTGTAGTTCTATTTGACAGCCAGCATTAAGAACCACTGAATTAAAGAAACAGAAAAATCATGGGTCTGTTGGTGTTTTTATCTTGGGAAGCAGAAGGACTGGACCCCTGTGAACAAACTCTGGATTAGAGAATGAGATAAAAATAAGGTGCTTTATGAATGTAACACATGAGTTGTATTCATTCAGCATTTTTACACATTTATTATCCCATTCTGAGTCTCATCTCAACACCATGAAGTAGAAATTAATATCCCCATCGATGTCCCACAGGTAGAAAAATCTATCTCGGTACAAAGATAAGGTTTGGGCTCTTTTTACTCATGTGTTGCTGCATCTCAGTATAAGAAATATATATAGATTCAGGGAAAGGAATTTGAGAATCGGTGTTAGAAAATAAAAGAGAGAGAGAAAGAGAGATGGGAATATTACATTTTTGCTCTTTGCCTTCTTGCCAAGCAATGTGGCTTCCCCTTTCTAAACTTATCTATTATAGATCATTCCCCAGGTCAGAATCTCTTATATGTCTACCAGTTTTCAGCATCATAATTATGCCCATAATTCTTCTACTTCTAAGATAACTTCCTTCTTAACATATGGCTTAAGTCAAGCAAGAAACTACCCTGAGTAACATAGCTGACATCATACTCTTATCTTCTAAGCAAGCTGGATCAAAGAACAATAAGGAAGTCAGGCTACCAGTTTTCACCCACATTTACTATGGCAACTTTAAATACTAATATAATTTCTATCAACTTAAATTAATAGCAAAGAGCTACTGCAGCCAGTGTGACAGCCTGACTTCCTTCCTTTCTCATATTTTCATTTGAAAATAACATTACATTGCTTAAATGCCTCATATTATGAGAATCTACATATATATATATATAAAGAGCCAGGGTCTGTAACATCCAAAATGACAAAATGGGCAAACAAACACTGGAAGTCAGTCCTATAATCTCGCGGTGGTGACCTAGCACTGCCTGCCTAGGGGGCTGTGGATCAGGCCTGGAGAGAGGCCCAGAGAGAGAAACAGGGTCTGATCCGCAGCCTCCGTGGCAGCTGTTGAACAGCCCTTGCCTCTCTCTTTCTCTCCAGACCTCACCAGCAGCCACTTCTCTGATCAGGCACGGAGATGCTGACTGGCATAGAAACCGACCAATCAGGATCTAATCTGGGTGAACTGCAAAGGCAGAACCTAAGGTGGGGGCTGAGGAGGGGTTTTAAGGGCAACAGCTGTTTTGTGTAAGGTGTAAGAAAGCTGTTCAATTTTTAATGACCAGTTTTGCAGTATAGTGCATATGGCTGGCTATCAGTCCAGATATAGGGATTATGTAGTTTTGTCTGCCAAGAGCATCTCCTGATGAAAAAGCCCCCCCTCCCATTTCAGCAATCTTATCCTATATAATCTATCTATAATAATAAAAGGGTAATGTGCTAATTAGACCAGGTGGACCTGCCAACCTGCCATCTTCCGGATGTCCAAATTCCTTCTGGACATAGCCATGTTGGTGGGGGCCGAGGCAGTTAGGGGCAATCAGGCCATCAGGGGAGGGCAGTTGGGGGCAAGATCAGGCAGGCAGAGGCAGTTAGGGGCAATCAGGTAGGCAGGAGAGAGCAGTTAGGGGTGATCAGGCAGGCAGGGGAGGGCAGTTAGGGGTGATCAGGCAGGCAGGCAGAGGCAGTTAGGGGCAATCAGGCAGGCAGGCAGGTGAGTGGTTAGGAGCCAGTGGTCCCAGATTGTGAGAGGGATGTCCAACTGCCGGTTTAGGCCCGATCCCTGTGGGTCCCTGATTTGAGAGGGTATAGGTTGGGCTGAGGGAACAGCCCCCGCCCCATGTACAAATTTCATGCACCGGGCCACTAGTTATTATCATAAAAATATAAAATTTACTTCCTAGATGCCCAAAAATAAAGGCATTATTTGGGTTGATTGTGCTTATTACAAATTATATAGAGCAACTGAGTAATTTGAAAGATAAAGAAATACCATGATATTATTGGAAATGTTCTTCAATTTGAATTCAAATAAATTACCTTTTTTTCCAATTATTATTTCACACTGGAATATGGACCACATAGATCATTTGTGTCAGCATTGAAATATGTTGTGTTTCCTAAATATAAGCAGCTCTTCAAGCATCCATGTATTTTCCCATGTGATACCTATTAGGATAATATCTCTTCACATGCTCATCCCTATTCATCATAATGTTGGAATTAAAACTGAATCATTGTCCTTGAATGGATTGGAGGATAATGCAAAAGGGAGATTAATTTTAGATAAAAGAAATACTTCATCTAAGGAAAAGGACATTTATGTGTGTAGATGCTTGTACCTAGGAGATAAGGTGACAAAGTCTGTAAAAGTTCTTTGGTTTCTTAACCCTCCTTTATGAAGTAGGAAACAAAATCATCAGCTGAGAGTAAGGGTGAATAATGAGGTGTCAGAGATTGGAGGGCAAAGGGAAAAGGTGTGAAATAGGCACGTGTGTGGAAAGTACATAGGAATGTGCTATAGCATGATTGTCAGGTGCCATAAGAAGTTCATTTGAGTTTGTGTTCATGAATTTAGTTCAAGATTAGTCAGTGTAGCTATGTGCTTTCTCCAGCCCTGTTTAACTAAATGAATGAATAAACCCAGTAAATGGAGTAGGGTCATGCTTGTTCAGGTAAGTAGAATAGGGTAAGAGAAGTACAAATCTTGTTTGCATAGACTTGGGGATGTAAGCTAGGTAAAAAGAGAGATGAAATCAAGGGAGTTAGGGACAGTAAAAAGGTGATAGAATCAAAACTTTGAATATGCTTTGGTATTAAATGATTGTTGTAGATGATGTAAGAGAGAATGAGCTGCTGACAGGAAATGGTGATCAGAGAGAGGGATGCATGAATTTGAGATTATGGAGGAACTGAACTTATAGAGAATGATATGTCTAGAGCAGCCGTGGGCAAACTACGGCCTGCGGGCCAGATCTGGCCCGTTTGAAATGAATAAAACTATTGAAAAAAAAGACCGTACCCTTTTATGTAATGATGTTTACTTTGAATTTATATTAGTTCACACAAACACTCCATCCATGCTTTTGTTCTGGCCCTCTGGTCCAGTTTAAGAACCCATTGTGGCCCTCGAGTCAAAAAGTTTGCCCACCCCTGGTCTAGAGTATGAACATGGCTGAAGTGAGATGGAGGACAGTCACTGGAGGAGAAGTGCTCAAGACATTGATAAGCAAGCAGTTTGTATTTAGAAATTATCAGGAATAAAGATAGAAATAAGATTGAGGAGAATGAGATTGAACCAGGGCCAGGTTGGTAGGTAATGACAGTGACAATGAGGTGTAGTCATTGATAAAATCTTTTGATAAGACCCCAAACCCAGAGCATGTGGGCTCCTTAGTCTTACTAGGGATGATTTGATGAATATGGCAATGGGTCTGGCCTGACAATCCTTTGATTACTTTGTTCACCATTTATATTTCCCACGCCAGAACACAGAAGTAAGTAATGTCATGTTCCAAGACTATGTTATACCTTTTGAAAGACTAGAAAACTTAAAAGTATTCTATGCTAACATTGTCATAACTATCACATTTGTCTTCTGTCTCAGCCCCATTTCAGTGTCCTAACCTGATATAGCTATTACTTAGCAGTGGAGGATGATATGGAAAGAACTGAATATTGTAACTTGCACTTTTACGTTCCAGAGTCCTAATCAGAATTCTAGTTCAAATTCCAGGGGATACAAAGGAAAAAAAGGAACTACTGGGGAGGTTGAAAATATTTTATGAAACCAAGGAAGCAACTATGAGAAATTGAATGAAGACTGCTAGACTCTAGACCAGTGGTTCTCAACCTTTCTAATGCCGCGACCCTTTAATACAATTCCTCATGTTGTGGTGACCCCCAATTTCATTGTTACAAATTGAACATAATTAAAGCATAGTGATTAGTCACAAAAACAATATGTACTTATATATGTGTTTTCCGATGGTCTTAGGCGGCCACTGTGAAAGGGTCTTTCGACCCCAAAAGGGGTCGCGACCCACAGGTTGAGAACCGCTGCTCTAGACAGTGTCAAAATAAATGCACAAACCCTAATTTAAATTTCTATTGTAAACATTCCACCAGCCCTTCCTCAGCTCTAAATCTCAACAACATTTAACACTTGCTACTGTTACCTACATCCTTTCTTTGCTTTACCTTCCTGGCATGATACTCTCTCCATTCCTTTTTCTTCCCTTTCTACCTCTCCTCCTAATTTTCCATCTATTAATGATTAGAGCGGACTCAAGTTACTCAATCTCACTGCACCCAAAATTTTTATCTTTAAAATTATTTATCACATGTGTTATGATGATGAAATGAAATAGTGGAGGCAAAGCACCCATCACAGGGCCTGACCTCTAACACATGTTAGTTCTGTCTCTTTTTCTTCCTTCCCTGGCTAATCTTCCTCTGCCGTCACTTGTAAACGTGTGTATCTCGCACCTCTGTCTTTCTCAGTGAACTGAGTCACTTGAACAGCTTAATTTTTACTAGTAGAATTATTCTTAAACTTACATCTCCAACGTTGACACAGAAAATAGCCCCGTAATCTCTCCTTTTCTACAAGACATTCACTTGCATATGACAATCACCTTCATATCAATATAAAAAAGTCAAATTAATTACATGGTCTTACCCCTTTAAATAAACCATCTGTACATTGTAAATAGCTTATCTCCCTCAGTGGCACTCTTCTACTCTAAGTAATTCAGGAGGAGAGACCTAGGTAACTTTCAGTTCTAAAAATATGATTATTTTAATTAAAAAGACAGAAGAGTGGATAGGGTAGTTAACGTTCATTTATAGATAAGTTATACTTCCAGATTAATGAACTTGAATGTTCAAATAAATCAACTACTGGATTACAATTTAAATGCAGAAGGGGCACCTCAGTTGAAGTGCAGAAATAACTCACTTGATATATTGCCTTTTAAAATAAGCGCTCTCTCTTGAAGGGCAGAAGAAAAGGTGTCACAGAGCAAAACAGATACCCTGCTGAAAAGAATATCCAAATTCACAAATGCCAGGCTGTAGAGCAGTGAATACCTTGAAAAGACAATTACACATAATTTAGAGGTATTTTCTAGTGTGTTGTGTAGATCATGCAATAACAAGGGGCTTTGTGTGCATTTATAACTGCCTGGAGAATAGACTGGAGTAGAATGGTAATGTGTGTGTATTATAATGAGCAATTCTTTTGATAAACCTGGGGAGGAAAGTGGAGAATTACAGAGGCAAATGAGAGGGCCTTCTGTGTGCTGGGAATATCAGATGAACAGTGCCACTATTGCTTCCATTTGGATAATGAGCCTATCTCTGACCACTGTTATCTACTCTCCAGGCAGCTGGGTAATAGGACAAAGGTAAAACCATTCTATTCCTGCATGACAGAAAAAAATCTCTCTAAGCTATTTCTCTCACAGCCACTGATTTCTTTCCAAATTGCAGAGAGAAACATCATTCATCTGGTACAAGCATACTTGCCATACACAGTAGCTTTGAACAATTCCAATATATTCTCCTGAAACATACAGACATGTGCTCACTTCTTCACAATGCTCTATCATTAAGGGAAAGTCATGGAAGATAAAATGCAGAATAGCTGGACCTATAATGTATAATAGCAGGCATTTCTATAATAGCCAAAGTGCTGCATATATTAGAAGTAATTTTCTGTAAGAGCTCACCATGAAAAGCAAGGGAAATTAGAACACAAAAATGAAGGTGCAAAGTGGATGATGCTTTAAAGCAGCCATGTGCTGTTACATGTCATTGGTTGACCTCACCTGTTTCTTTTTTAATGTAGAGTGAAAACTTAAAACATTTAATCAAAGTGCCTGAAATGAATTCAAACTTTTTCCTTTTCTTTTTCCTCCCTCCAACTTATTATTCTTTCCTTCACAATCATTTAGAATACTGTATTTGGGAATAAGGTAAGTAAGTATCAATTCTTGTCAATATATATATATATATATATATATATATATATACACACACACATATATGTATATATATAAATATATATACTAGTATGTATAAGTACATATGCACACATTTATGCATAAATTCATATATGCACATCAATATTTCACATTCATTTTACACACACACACACACACACACACACACACTTATTCTGAAAAACAAAAACGTGATTTTAGCAAAGAGTGCCACAAAGTGAATTGAGCCTAGTTAAGTAAACTGGACATTAGTTATTTTTATATTTTAAGTAAAGAGCTAGTTAGGAATAATAAGGGAGAAGCTACTCCTAGGGCAATAAAAAGTACGTTGTAAGTGTGAGAGTGAGTGAGGATATTTAGTGCTCCTTTTTTTAGAGGAAGCAGTGTGGTCACAGGGCTAATTCAGACTTGAAGGAGGTGACTGGTAGACGTGGTGATGTCAGTTAAACTGCATATGGAAGTTCACAAAAGAGCAACATTAGAAGGTACCAATAGGAATGTGTAACCAATAACTCATCTAGTTCTTTTCTATACATTTGCATTGCTCAAATGAATTATGATCACTTTTGATTTTATTTCTATGTAGGAAAAAGAGAAAACGTTATGATTTTGATTTGAAAATATGTCGGATTGGTGCCAACATACTATATATTTGAATAACCATCTGTGGCACTGTTTATACACTTGGGTCAACATCCTTCTGAAAATAAATTTTCAGAATTTTAAAGCAATGCTAATTTTATTTTATGTTTATAATGTATCCATCTATTGCTTGCTACTACTGAGAGAAGGTTTTATATATTCCTTCCAGTGTTCTATGTAATTATTGATGAGTCAGTATTCATACCATATTAGTATATTTTACCAATAAGTTCATTGAAAAGATTAGACAAAACTGTATACTTCCTAATGCCATGGGCATTCAAAATAGACAAAAGTAGTTTTAACTCCTGGCTCTACCATTGGGCAATGCAACTAGTAAATAGTAAATAGTTAGTGTAGATTTATGTCTTGACAGCTGATAGTGTAAGTTCTTTAACTAACCCCTTTAAGATTTTATCTCATATATGTTCTTTTTTTAAGTACACATAAATGTAAATCACCTTGTCAATTTTCACAACTAATTCCTGGTAGAATATTTTATTTAGGCTGCATTAAATATATGGATCAATTTGAAGAGAATTAAGATCTTAGAGTCATTTAATAAGTAACATATCTCTTTACTTTTTAAATTTAATTTTCCATTACAATGTTCAAAGGTTTTATTAATAGAGCACCTACATATCTTCCATTAGATTTATTCAGAGGAATTTGATGTGACTTTATTGCAAGAGGCCTTTTTATCTTTACTTGTTATTCGTTACTAATTCTAATAGCATATGTTCCTTTGAAATTTTCTGCATGTGAGAACCAGGGCATCTTTTAATAGTTACCTTATTATTTCTAAACTTTTCACATTTCATTTTGTTTACTTGCCTACAGGAAAATGTTGACTAAAAAAATAGTGAATAATCTCTACTTTTACACACCAATTAGGAAAGCTTTCAATATTTCACCACAAAGATAGTGCTAGTTTTTTTTTAATTTTTTTTTTTTTAGATATCATTGTCAGATTAAGTAAATCCCTCTCCTAAGACTGCTGAGAGGATTTTGTTATTGTTATTTTAATCCCCAAAATATTTTAATTATCTCAAATGCTCCAAAGAAAATATGACTTTTCTTTTTTCTATTGATGTGTTGAATTACAAGAATTGATTTTCAAATGTTATACGTATACCTCTTTTTTTCCTAAGATAAATTTCACTTTGTTATGATATATTATCTTATCTGTACATCACTAGATTCAATATGCTAATATCCACTTATGATTTTTCATGTCACTTACAGAGATAGTTCTTTTAATCTTCCTTTCTATGCTAATCTCATAAAATCAATTAGGACATTTTCACTCTTAGGAAAAAATATATTTGAAATTAATATTCAGTTTGGAAAAATTCAATGAAGTAATCTGGTCATGGAAGGATATCTGTGTGGCATGGTTTAAATTAAAGATTCAATTTATTTGACAGATTGAGGACTATTTAGATGTCCTATCCTCGTGTCACTTTTACTAATTTTGTTTTACAAGAAATTTGTTCATTTCATCTACATTGTAAAAAATATTGATGTAAGTTGTTAATAATAACTTGTTTTAAATGTATGTAGCATTTGTAACTATTTTTTTTTAATTCCTGATAGTAGTAACTTGCAATTTTTATTTGTTTGCTGAGTCTGGTTAGAGGTTTATCAATTTTATTAATCTTGTCAAAGAACAAAGTTTTAGATGTCTTTAATTTCTTAATTTTATATATACACTTTCTGTTTTACTAATACTTATTTCTGATCTTGTGTCTATTTATTCACTCTACTGTAGACACATTGGAAGTTCAAAAACAAAATAAAATGAGATGTTTATTTTTAACAGCACAGTGGTTAGAAAACAAACTTGTATGATTCTATTCCTTTGAAATTAATTGAGGCTAGCTTTATGGGTCAGGGTGTGGTTTATTTTATATATTTTTTTAAGAATTTGTCTTCTACAGTTGTTGAATACAATGCATTATAAATGTCACACTTATTTCAATTTGGTTGATTGATTCCTTTAAACTTTATTTTCTTTTTTTTTAAAGTCTTTATTGTTGAGAGCATTACATTTGTCCCATTTTTCCCCCATTGACCCCTTCTAGCTCGCCCCTCCCACCCCCCAGGCCTTCGCCACACTATTATGCATAAATGTGTACAAGTTCTTTGGTTGATCTCTTCCCACCCACCCATCTCTGCCTTCCCTCTGAAATACCTCAGTCTGTTCCATGTTTCTGGATCTATTTTGTTCATCAGTTTATTTTGTTCACTAGATTCCACTTATGAGTGAGATCTTGTGATAGTTATCTATTTTTGACTGACTTATTTTGCTTAGCATAATACAAGCCTTGCTTTCTATCTCTTTTTATTTATTCTTTTTTTTTTGCCTTATACACACATGCTGTTTCAAATAAACGTTGAATTGTTATATTTTCCTAATGAATTAGTGTGTTAAGATTATGAATTGTATCTGTCATTCAATCATAATTATGCTTGAAGTCTGTTTTGTCTGAGACGTTGGAGGGCTATACTGAAGTTTCTTAGAGTGAAAAATAGAAATATAATGTATACATTTATATCTCATGTCTCTCAAACATTTATAATTGGCATGCCTTTCTTCTCATTTATCAAAGTTAAAGGTTTTTTTAGATCACAACTAACATATCATTGAAATACTATTTTAAATATTTATCTTGGCATCAGGTTAGCGCCCTTAAAAATGTAGTTGGACTATATTTCAAAAATAAAAATTATTTTGGTCCCCTATTTAAAACCATCATTGAAATCTATTACCCTTGAAATAAAATCAAGATCAGTAGCAGAACCTTCAGGACTTTCAACGTCTAGCTACTCTGCTTCTACCACAACCCTATTTTAACACTTTACTCCAACCACAACACATGAAATGCACTATGATCCATCTGGTCTCCAAGTAGTCAGTTCTTATGTATAATGGGGCCGATCCTTCCTATACCAGCCAACCTGCTTGGTAAATTACTACTTATGCTTAAGTTATAAACTTCTTTAGAGGCTGTTTAACTCTTCCCCATATCTAACTTCACCCATTTCTCAATGAAGTTGACAACTTTTTCTCTCCTCTCCATTTAGCACTTTTTCCCTACTTCTATTATCTACAGTAATAAAAGACAAACATACAAATTGACCATACCTTCGCTACACCTTAAGCCATGCCCACCAGCCAATCAGAGCAACTATATGCAAATAAACCCAGCCAAGATGGCGGCCGGCAGCC
This sequence comes from Myotis nattereri, assembly GCF_964212035.1. Classification (NCBI taxonomy): domain Eukaryota; kingdom Metazoa; phylum Chordata; class Mammalia; order Chiroptera; family Vespertilionidae; genus Myotis; species Myotis nattereri. Next base: position 82,836,817 of record NC_138075.1, read on the forward strand.
ATGGAGCTGGAGCAAAAAGGAGGCTTGGTTGCCCCAATGATGGAGGAAGCCAAGCCTCCCGCTTGCCGCGGCAGCTCTGAGCTCCACTCAAAGCAACAAAGTTTGAATTATAGAAGGTAAATAAACCCCAGATCCTGTTTTCAGCCAGCCATGGCCACAGAGCTGGAGCAAGTGGGAGGCTTCCCTCCCTCTCTCACTGGCTGGCTCTGAGGTACTCTCAAGGCTAGAAAGTTTCAATAATAGAAGTTAAATAAATCCCAAATAAAAGAAAAAAAGAAAAAAGGAAAGGCTGGGAGCTTCCATCGCCAGGGGACTTGGCCAGCCTGAAAATGGCCCTCAGCCCCTCACCCAGGCTGGCCAGGCACCCCAGTGGGGACCCTCCACCCTAAAGGGGGTGTGCCAGCCTGAAAACAGCCATCAGCCCCTCACCCAGGCTGGCCAAACCTCCATGGGATGAGGGTCTCCAATGTGGGGGGCGTGACCAGCCTGCAAACAGCCATCAGCCCCTCACCCAGGCTGGCCAGGCACCCCAGCGGAGACCCCCACCCTGATCCGGGACACCCTTCAGGGCAAACCAGCCAGCCCCCACCCATGCACCAGGCCTCTATCCTATATAATAAAAGGGTAATATGCAAACTGACCCTAACAGCAGAATGACCGGGAATGACTGGTCACTATGACACACACTGACCACCAGGGGGCAGATGCTCAATGCAGGAGTTGCCCCCTGGTGGTCAGTGTGCTTCCACAGGGGGAGCTCTGCTCAGCCACAAGCCAGCCTGAAGGCTGCCTGTACAGTGGTGGTGGTGGGAGCCTCTCCTGCCTCCTCAGCAGCGCTAAGGATGTCCGACTGCAGCTTAGGCCTGCTCCCCGCTGGCAAGTGGACATCCCCTGAGGGCTACCAGGCTGCCAGAGGGATGTCTGACTGCCAGCTTGGGCCCAATCCTCTAGGGAGCGGGCCTAAGCCAGCAGGTGGACATCCTCCGAGGGGTCCCAGACTGCAAGAGGGCATAGTCTGGGCTGAGGGACCCCTCTGAGTGCACAAATTTTTGTGCACCGGGCCTCTAGTAACTCTTATAATAAAATACAGCAGTTGTTTATTTACATGTCTGCATTTCTAACTTTATCTCGCCACTCAAGGGAAAAACATTATATATTTTTGGATTAATATTTGAGTGATATGCATCTAGAACAGACCTGGGACTCTAGAAATATTTTTAACCGATTAAGAAAGAGAGCCTCCCTTGTATTTTACCAATAAGGCTCATTAAAAAGATTAGACAAAACTGTATACTTCTTAAGGCCATAGCCACCCAAGATAGATAAAAGTCATTTTGATTCCTGGCTTTACTATTAGGCAATGTAAAATTGAGCTAGTAATTTAACTAACCTTTTCTAGGCTCTGTTATAGGCTAAATTAATCATTCCAAATGTCTTTATTAAAGCCCTAATCCCCAGTACTTCAGAATGTGACTGCATTTGAAGATGAGGTCTTTAAAAAGGTAATTAAGGTTAAACAAGGTCATTGGACGGGTCCTAATCCAATATGACTGAATTCATTATAAGATGAAGAAATTAGAACACAGACATGCACAGAGGGAAGACCATGTGGAGACCAAGGGAAATAATGGCCATTTTCAAACCAAGGAGAAAAGATTCAGAATGAAACAATTTCTGCTGATACCTAGGTCTTGACTTCTAACCTATGAAATTGTGAGAAAATAAATTTCTGTTGCTTAGGCCACCCAGTCTGAGGTATTTGTCATGGAAGCACTAATAATATACTATTGTCTCCTCTGAATTTGATGATGGTTCAATGGGATTAAATGTGTAACACTTTTGCAAAGTTCTAGCCTATGACATATTAACCAATGGTTAAATAAGAAATGCTCTGGCCGAAACCGGTTTGGCTCAGTGGATAGAGCGTCGGCCTGCGGACTGAAAGGTCCCAGGTTCGATTCCGGTCAAGGGCATGTGCCTGGGTTGCGGGCATATCCCCAGTGGGAGATGTGCAGGAGGCAGCTGATCGATGTTTCTCTCTCATCGATGTTTCTAACTCTCTATCTCTCTCCCTTCCTCTCTGTAAAAAAAATCAATAAAATATATATATATAAAAAAAAAAGAAATGCTCTGAATTTTAATACTAGTCATTTTTTTTTCTTTTTAATCATCTCTATCAATTTTAAGTAAACATTTTATTTTAGAAAAATTTTTTATTTACAGAATTACTGCAAAGATAAAACAAATAATTTTAATATTCCTCATCCCACCCCCAAGTTTCCACTATTATCAAAATTTTTTTCATATTCTTTAAAAAATATCTTTATTGTTGAAAGTATTACATAGGTCCTCCTTTTTCCCCCATTAACCTCTTCCAGCCCACTTCTGTCCTTCCCCGCCCCCTCCAGCCCTCACCACCCTATTGTCTGTGTCTGTGGATCATGCACTATATTCATACAAGTTCATTGGTTGATCTCTTCCCACCACCCTCCCCTGCCTTCCCTCTGAAGTTCAACAGTCTGTTCATGCTTCTATGACTCTGGGTCTATTTTTGATCATCAGTTTATTTGGTTCATTAGATTCCACATATTAGTGAGATCATGTGATACTTATCTTTCTCAGACTGGCTTATTTCGCTCAACCTAATTACTCTCTAGATCAATCTATGCTGTTGCAAATGGTAAGAATTATTTTTTTTTATTGCTGTGTAGTATTCCATTGTGTAAATGTACCATAGGGGTGTTTTTTTTTTTTTGTTTGTTTGTTTGTTTTTTATCTACTCATCTGCTGATGGGCTCTTAGGCTATTTCCAAGTCTTCGCTATTGTGAATTGCACTGCTATGAACATAGGGGTGCATATATTCTTCTGATGAATATTTCATGTTTCTTAGGATATATTCCTAGAAGTGGAATGACTGGGCCAAATGGGAGGTCCATTTTTAATTTTTTGAGGAAACTCCATACTGTTTTATTACTATAATATTTGATATAATCAGTGACATAATATTAATGCATTGCTATTTATTAAAGTCTACTTTTTAATACACCTAAATTATCTGTTATAATTTTACCTGTGCTATTTTACATCTACCATATTAGAGCTAAATGGCTCTTAAAGGCCATTTACCCCCACATCTACCTTGAGCAAAAATAAGTCAGTAGTAGACATAGATAAATTAATTTTTATATATAAAATATGTATGTTTGAGTAGAGATAAAACTTTAGTATCCTGATTTGAAGGACAGGATTATTTTTTTATTCCTGGTAGTACTGGTTAAATGGTTAAACCACCTGCTCTGTCTTTTGGATAATTAATTGCTGAATTAATTTATTGTGAAAATCCTACTTTTATCGTTTTATGTTTAATATTTGTTTAATTGTAAAATCTGACTAGCATTCTTTTATTTGTTCCTTTTCCTCAAAAAGCTGAATTATGCTCTACATGCTTATCTACAGAAGCCACTGTTCACCTTTTCCACCAAGCCATTTTCTGGTTTTCTATCATTTTCCACATTAAATGTAGAAAACAAAAACCCCCGTAGCATACTAAAACTCTGTTTCTTCTTTCTGAGCTCTGAATCTGGGAGGAGGTTTTCTCAGTCTCTATTTACAACTGTCTTCCATTAGCTGCCCTCTGCTCTCTACCCCTTAATTATCGTCACTATTCCTTATGATCCCCCTTTCTTGCCCCAGTGTCAAATTTAATGTCATCATTAGGTGACAGGTTATTGTCACCAAATTAATAAGCAGCAGCAACATCTTTTTCTGAGTACATCAGAGTACTTCCCTGATGGTTTGGCTTCTATCTTGTAAAGACTTTTAGTTTAGAATATATTTTAGAGCAACACACTTCTGAAATTTTAGAAATAGAACATTTACACAATTGTTGATCAGAAATAGCTACATAGCTACGGCATCCATTTTCAATATTGCCTATGGTCTTCCCCCACCCCTCCTTACAGATGATTTTGTTGTTGTTATATAAGTGAGAATATATTAAAATAAATAGGTACCAAGAAAGTTAATACATTTATTTATATAGGTAATACTCAATTCCTTTGAGTCAATGGATCATTAGAGGATATACATATTCCCATTTATTCCCAGCTTCCACTTGTAAGCAACTATGAGAATTAAGTTGAGGCCTGGAATGTTTATTCAGAAAAAGCTCTTCAAATGATTCCATAATTGTCATGTTTGTTGACCACTAGTTTAGGGACAACTATTGTATTCCCATGTAAAATAACCTTTCCATTATCTACAGTGTTTGTATATTCCAGTACCCACTCAAGATTTCTGTGAAGATCTTTATATTTTCACACTCACCTCTGGTTCCAAGGTCTGTCTTTCGCTGAAATAATCCAGTATAGGGGTATCTCATCATCCCACATGTGTCTGTCACTTTCTTTCTGTGTGAACACAGATGTACAATGGAATCTTACCCCTTCTTTCAGAAACATGTGCATGCACATGCATACACACAGACATACAGAGAAGACATTTATGTATTAAACTTTATTGGATATCTACCTTTATAAGAAATATTTATAACAAATAACTTTAAATGAATATATGACAGTTTTCTTTAAAAAGAAACCATTAACTTTCCTCATCTATTTTGTAGTCCAGGCTCTGACCTTCAGTTAATTGTTAGCTGCTTTTCTATTCTTCTGCCAACCTTCCTTCACAGATAAACAAAACAAAACAAAAAATTCCTGTTTTATTTTGTTTGTAAAATTACAATGTTTTCTAAAATTGTGTCCTATGAGAGCCTTGGCCCTCAAACTGAAGGGTCCAATTCCTGTCAAGGGCATGTACCTCATATCTCGGTTGCAAGCTGATCCCTGGCCCTGGTCAGGGTGTGTGTGGGAGGCAACCAATCGTTGTGTTTCTCTCACATCGATGTTTCTTTCTCCCTAGCTCTCCCCTCCCTTCCACTCTCTTTAAAAATCAATGGGAAAATATCCTTGGGTGGGGATTAACAAAAAATGTGTCCTATAATATATGTATGTTGGTTGACCTATTTTTCAGATCAGGCATATAGAGAATCCATTCGGTGATGGCTGTGAAAGAGCTTACTAGTTTAGCACATCACTTTTATGTACATACGAGAGACCCGATGCACGAAATTCGTGCCAGAGTAGGCCTTTCATCCCCTGGCTGCCAGCACCGACTTCCCTCTGGCACCCAGGACCCGGGCTTCCCTCTCAGTCCTGGCTTCATTTGGAAGGTCGTCTGGTCTAATTAGCATTATTATGCTTTTATTATTATAGATTCTTTTTAACCCTCATGAAAACACTAAGTTAATTTTTTTTTTTCTCATTGTAACAGATGAGGAAATTGAGGTATCCGTAGCTCAAACAACTAGAGCCAGGATGGCAAGTTTTGTTAAAAAGTGAAAAAGCAGGAATTTGAACCAAAATACAGCTCCAAGGCCTGGACTATCTTTAAGTATATTTTTATTGATTTCAGAGAGGAAGGAAGTGGGAGAGAGGGATAAAAACATCAATGATGAGAGAGAATCATTGATCAGTTGCCTCCTGCAAGCCCCCTACTGGGAATCGAGCCTGCAACCTGGGCATGTGTCCTTGACCAGAATCAAACCCGGGATCCTTCAGTCCACAGGCCGGCACTCTACCCACTGAGCCAAACCAGCTTGGGATCTTTTTATTTTTAATATTTTATCCTAGACTATTTTCATATCTACACTTCACTTCATTAGGTAGAGCTGTAAAGTGGTTCCGGGGCTACTTTCTATCATTATGCTCCAGCCCACTGAGCAGCAGAACAGACAGAGCAGTCCATTTCCCAGGAAAGCTGCAGCATCTGGCGTGTAGCAGAAATGCAAGGTGGCAAAGGTAATGGTGAGGCCACAGGAGTACTGGTTGCCATTTTGACAGACGTACCAGCTACTGGTATTATCTACAAGGTTAGATAGCGGAGCTATAATTATGAACAAGACAAAACTTTTTATCTCATTACAATTGCCTAGACTCTATCATGTGGTTACTGAATGCCACTGGAAATTAGAACTTTTACATTTATAACAACACAGTTTCTTTTTGCAAAGACCAACTCTTGGTGCTAGACTTTCTTTGTATGTAACTGATCCAATAATGTGATTTGTACTCCGTGATCTTCAGTAACAACCCCAACACAGATCAATGAGCTTCAGCCCAACAAATGTACCATTTTAGAAAGGTCTGAAGAAATGTTACTTCTTTATATTATTAAAAAAAAACTTTGGAAAAGAGTCAAGTTTAACTGACTATTTTGCCTTATATTCAGTTTGTCCTGAAGCTGGTGAATATTATAAGGCAAATTCATAAGCAGTTAGTTTGCTAACATGGAAGCCAAAAAATTAGGAATACTAAGGATACTTTCCTTATGTACATATTGACTTCAAAATAAGTATTTTAAGAAATAATTTTTAATTGCAAGTATGGGTATGAACTCTCTACATGGAAACAGTATTTTATAATAACAAAATGAAATACACTTGTGAGGCATTTTCCTTTTGTCGCAGTCTCATTTTCTCTATATTTTTCAAAACCAGCTGTCATAGTTTGTAAGAGAGATAGATGTGTTTGTGTTATACCTGATGATCACACTAAGTAAGCAATCTGATAAGGCACAAGGGCTTCAGTCTCTGCGCCAACACAGAGCCATACAGGCTCAGCACAGTGTCTGACACTCAATAAAACCTGAGTAATTGGTAACTTTTGTTACTGAATATTTGACCACGTATATATCACTTGATTTATATGAGAATCTAGAACTAAGAAAACTGTATCTTTAACAAAGAAATTGTAAAACAATAAAATTCTAGGCTTAGAAATTCAATTTGTTTATGTTCAGACTTTGTTCCTTTCATCATCTACTGAGGTACTGATGTAGAGAACCTAAACCAAAAAAGGAGGCCTATGGTTTTTCTACATCTTGCACTGTAATGATGGGTAACTGTTCACACTAAGCTATTTCCTTCAGAGTTTCTTACAGGTTAGTGAATTTTAGGTTATTACCCCAATGACACAGATCAAATTCTAAAGAACAGTAAGGTGTTTTCACACACACACGGATTCAGCACTCATGTCTCAGGTAGTCTTTCTTCTTTTCAAATTCTGACCACGGAGCAGACATTTTCATTATAACTCTGTAGCCATTTGCGGAATTTCACTTATATTAAACAGGCAGCCATAGAATTTTATATTTTTGCTAACAAAAGCAAGATAGGAAATGGTCTTTGGAATGGGTGGCAGTTGACAGCTTCTGCAAACAGGCGCGGTGATTCTGCAGCTGTGACAAGGCTTAACGCTGCAGCTCCATAGACTTATGCTGGCTGGGGGCCAACCTGCCTGTTAAAATTCAAAGAACCCATCTGGATAAAGCTCCCCTGAAACTGACCTGAATGGAGATCACAGACTGGCAAGTCCTTCGGATTCTAGGTATTATGCACCTTTTATTTAAAAAAAAAAAAGGCCATGGCACTGGTAAAAGAAAAAATTATATTATCTATATGGACAGATTTCCTCCTCTATTGCAATGTATGTAAAGGAAAAGATGGGAATCAAAATGAAATAACAACAAAAAAATTCCATAAAGACCTTTTATGTCTTGAACATCAATTATATTTATTTTATGCTTATGTTTATGGAAATAATTTTCCCAAAGATTCTCATTTAAATTAGGGATTTAATGAGCATTGTGTTAGGAAATGGGATGCTTATATGAATAAAAGTGAATATTTTATAGTTCAGACGGTACTCTTCATGGATAATTATCAGCTTGAGGGAGACATTAGGTGAAAAGTTAGGAAACACAATTATGTAAATCTTTTTTGTTTAATAGCAAAGTAATTAACTTTTGGTGCGTTTTATTCCTCTGCCTTTAAGAAATGCAAGGAGAAGTTTCAGAAGGTTTCTTGAGCTAAGCCTTGGTGAGCTACCGCATGTGAAGGGCAGTATAGCTCTCCAAGCTTTACAAGCCACTTCAGCCTGCCTGCGAGCAACATGTGAGTTTCCTAGGCTCTATGAATCATGCCCTGAGAGCCTCATTACACGACAGTGCCAAGAATCAGGGGTCAATTTTCTCACAAACAACCATACTTTAGATGGCAGAATTCTGGATCATAGCAAGAGGTCTATTAGCTCTCATGTCAGAGAGCAACAAAACTCACCCCATTGTGCTATCTCGTCTCAGTCAAGATAGGCTAGGTTATATGGTAGTACAAAAGCAATTCAAACTCCTTGCAGCTCATGTCAGTGGAGATGTATTTCTTACACTACATGGGCATTTTAAGTACAATGTGGCTTGCATCCAGGTTTTCTTACTGCTGGAACCTGGGCTGATGGAGCATGGTCAGTCTGAAACACGGCTGGGTTTTGTGAGAGAGGGAAAGAAAGAGAGGGTAGACTATAATCTTGCTCTGGAAGATTTTGCTCAGAAGTGACACCTCACTTTTGCTTACATTTTATTGACTAATGGAGGTCACATGAAGCCCTAGTTAACATTTTCTAAATGGTATAAAAATAACTTTATTTTTTTCCTGGTTTAACATGTTTCTAGACTAGTAACATATTCAGGTGTTGGAGAGAAAAAAATGCAAATTATTTCCAGAGAATGAACAATTTTTAAGATCTAAAGTCTATAAAAGTCAACTATATTCCTATAATTCAGTTATACTAATATATTATTAATAATAGAAAATTTAAAAATATTTTATTTTTTTAAATGTTTTTTTTAATATATATTTTATTGATTTTTTACAGAGAGGAAGGGAGAGAGATAGAGAGTTAGAAACATTGATGAGAGAGAAACATCGATCAGCTGCCTCCTGCACATCTCCCACTGGGGATGTGCCCGCAACCCAGGTACATGCCCTTGACGGGAATCGAACTTGGGGCCTTTCAGTCCACAGGCCGATGCTCTATCCACTGAGCCAAACCGGTTTCAGCTAAAAATATTTTATTTAAATTAACATGACCTATGGAAATGAATTGAACTTAAGTCACACATTAGGAATATTATTTTAAAATATAGAAAGACATTGAAGAAGATATAAACCCAGAGTAAAATTTATTTTCTTACTACGGAAGACTTAATACTGTATCCATTTTACCCCACAAATTTCTTTGGAGAAAAATAATCTAAATTTAAATCTCAATAGGCTTATTTGGGGATTTCTGAAGCTGATTCTAAAATTTATACAAAATCCTCAAGGACCAAGAATAGACAAGACTTGTTTCTCTCTCTTGATGAAAAACAAGTGTGGAGGACTTACCTACATAGATATAAAACATTCGCATAAGGCTGTCATAACTAACACAGTGTGCTTTGAAGTAGAGATACCCCAGTAGCCACCATCACATTTGCTTTTCAGATCTTGATTTCTAATACTGTCCTACAGCAACAGGAACCAGGATTCTTTGTAGAAATGGCTGATTCAGGCATTCTGGCAAAAAATATACAAAAATCAGCCTGAAACATCTTGAAATGCCTGACATAAGAAAGTGCTAAGCGCGCGCACACACGCACACACACACACGCACACGCACACACACGCACGCACACACGCACGCACACACGCACACACCAAAAATAGGGGCATGCCAAAGGGACACAGGAGGTCACTCACTGAAAGAGCTCCCAGTGATGAAAGCTGGAGCAGTTTCACAAACAAAGGTGTTCGATTATAGCCCCAAATATAAAACCAATATCTGTAACTGCGCACTCATATAAGTGACTAAATGTATAAATACACGAAGAAGCGATAATTCTCCCAAACAGAAAAATTCCAGCATTGTTACAGTCCTTCAGGTTACAAGTTCAGCATCGGTTTCACTGGATAAAATGCAAGGTGTAGGAAGGGCAGCATTGCTTTGCAAGTCCCAGAGATGAAACCTTTTCCTTGCCTTTGGCAGCTTTTAGAAGCTACCCACATACCTTGGCTCATGACCCCCCTCTTCATCATCGAGCAAAGCAACATTCTATCTCAATGATATTCTCCCACATTCACATTCTTTTTCTGACTCCACTCTACTTTTAAGGGCACTGGTAACTATTTGAACCAGATGAATAATACAAGAAATTCTTATTATTTTTAGGTTAATTGAGTAGCAACCTTAAATCCCCTTTACCGTGTAAAAGAAGATTCTGGATTCAGGACATGGATATCTCTGGGAGGCTTCATTGTATCTATCACTCTTCGTGGAGTTGGAGCATAACCCTGCACACTGTGATTGTGGCCTATGCATAGTGACTTCCTTCCAAAGAGCATAATACACAGAGAGGGATAAAAGAGTAATTCGCCTGTTGGAGAAACCCTTTCCATATTTCCTCAGCCACATTATAAAGGTTATCGTCAACAATTATGTCATATTGACTGTATACATCCTTTATTGGATGTGATGAAAATGGCACTTTACCTCTGTGGTCTTTTTCCCCAAAGTACATAAGCTCAGATTAATCACACACACAAAAATGTGAGACAAATGCCAACTGAAGCACATTCTACAATGTAGGCAATTAGTGCTTCTTAAAAATACCAAGGTCTAAAAATAAGGAAGGTCTGAGACGCTGTCGCAGCCAAGAAGAGGCCAAGGGAACACGATGAGTGGCTGTAGTCTGTATCCTGGATGAAACCCTGGGACAGAAAAGGGCCCTAGGAAAAACGAAGGAAATGTGAATGAAGTGTGGACTTTAGGCAGCAGTGGCATGCGTGATTAGTTATGACAAAGGAACCTACTCCTATGTAAGATGTTAATAATAGGGAGAACTCGGTGTGGGTATGTGAAAACTTTTTATACTATCTTCACAAATTTTTCATATATCAGAAACTGTTCTAAAATGAAAGGTGTTTTTTTTTTTTTTTTTTTTTTTTTAAGTGATCAAGTCCTTACTACTCTCCTGGGGGAGCCAAGAGAAGTGCCTAACCCAATTTAGAAAGCTTGTAAACATCACCTCCTCCCAGTGCAGTTAGCTTATGAAGAGAACATCCGTCTGGATGCTATTCCACATAGAATATTAACTCACAGGATGGCATGGGGAGCTAAACCAGGGCCACCAAAGTAATGGCAAATGAGAAAGACTCGTGAGATAAAGAGTTCAGTTCAGTGGGAGAGTATGAAGGGAAAGACAGGAGGATAGAAAGGACCTGAGGCATATGTGGGACCTGATGGTAAGGATTTTGAATGAAGTTTTGACATACAGTGGTTCTCAACCTTCCTAATGCCGCGACCCTTTAATACAGTTCCTCATGTTGTGGTGACCCCAACCATAAAATTATTTTCGTTGCTACTTCATAACTGTAATGTTGCTACTGTTATGAATCGTAATGTAAATATCTGATATGCAGGATGTATTTAGGCAACCCCTGTGAAAGGGTCATTCGACCCCCAAAGGTGTCGTGACTCACAGGTTGAGAACCGCTGCCATAGAAGACAATGTATTTACAATGAAAACACAAAAACAAAACTACAGCCTTCTTTGATGAGAGGCATATACTTCTGTTTAACCCCAAATTCAACCCATTGAGATGTTAGCTATTTCTTCTTGATTTGTCTTAAGGAAAACAACTTCACCAAAGCAATGTGTCACTTGAGAAACTAGGTTTCCATGATTCATAATTGTTTATTTCCCTAATTATTAGTAATCACAGCCCCAGTGCAGCCAAACAGAGGTTGGGAAACAACAGGCTGAGGGCTGGATGCATTTCAAAGCTTAAAGGTCTTACTGACTACACATCTAAGAATAATTTCTATTCGGTAATATAAGACCTGTCAGTTTACCACCCTTATTTGTTCTGTAATGCCATTGTAGTAATCCTAATACTAAAAGGCACGGAATTTATTTTAGATAAATTAACAAAATGAATAATGGGTTCTGGAATAAAAAATGAAAACATTTAAGAAAATGAGTAAAAGAATGAAGAAAACATCATCCTAAGTTTAAAAAGTAGTTCTAGGTTTCTAGAAGATGTGGTGTCACTATATTTCACAAACCCACAGTTCTTTTTTTAAAATATATTTTATTGATTTTTTACAGAGAAGAAGGGAGAGGGAAAGAGAGTTAGAAACATCTATGAGAGAGAAACATCGATCAGCTGCCTCTTGCACACCTCCTACTAGGGATGTGCCCACAACCAAGGTACATGCCCTTGACTGGAATTGAACCTGGGACCTTTCAGGCCTCAGGCTGACGCTCTATCCACTGAGCCAAACCAGTTAGGGCCCACAGTTCTAAATGTATGTGCTGAGATGGAACATGATGATTCATGACAGTGTTCTTTCTCTACCAACACCTGTTGAAGGTATTCAAGGGTTTCCAATATTGGAACTGCCTTTGCCCTTCAGTGGAATACCTTTCTTCACATGATTTGAAGATTGGGGGTGCGGGAGCTAGGGAGGGCAAACAAAACATTAAATAACATGCAGAAATATAATCTCTTTCCTCATTGAAAGCCAATAATAATGATGTGCATATACATGTGTGTGTATATAATGTATAAATAGGATCTATGTGTATTACACATATAAATTTGCATATACTTATTAGAAAATATTTTTTTAAATATATTTTATTGATTTTTTACAGAGAGGAAGGGAGAGGGATAGAGAGTTAGAAACATCGATGAGAGAGAAACATCGACCAGCTGCCTCCTGCACATCTCCCACTGGGGATATGCCCGCAACCCAGGTACATGCCCTTGACCGGAATCGAACCTGGGACCTTTCAGTCCGCAGGCCGACGCTCTATCCACTGAGCCAAACCGGTTTCGGCTAGAAAATATTTTTACTATTTCTCTGTTCTGACTAGTTACTGGATTTAGAAACATTGAATTACCATAAATGGTAATTTGTCTAGAAGAATTTCGTAAATTTGTATATTAGTGAAGTTCTGTAGAAATCATTTTTATATTAGTGGAGTTCAGTAGGAATAATTCGTCTGCTTGTACTGGCTATAGAAGGTGAAAAAAGCCATTTAAATTGGGGAGGGCACCAAAATCCATTAAGTACCAGGTATTAATATTTTTTAAATGAGTCCATGATGATTTTTGCCCCAACAAACAGGGCAGTCTTTCTTTTCTGGGAATATTTAATAATGCAATTGACTTTTAAATTTCTTCCTTGAAATTAGAAGCCTCTGTGTGAGTTTTCTTTCCTTTCCCCCTATATCTGTAGCTCCCTGTTTGTTTAACCACAGTGCGTTTCCTTTAATATCTCGGTGCTGTTTATTGAGACACTTTAATTTGATTGTTTCCCTTCTCTTTGTATTTGTCTTCACCAGGTGTTTCTTGACTTGAGCGCACTTCCCACATGATAAAATTAAAGGTCTAATTAATGTCTTTAAGGACATTGGTGCACAATTCAGCACCTAATTTTCTGCAGGGGATGTATTTAGGTGTTTAACTAGGTGGAACTGTGTGCTAAAGATTTCATTTGCATACAAAGTCCCTCTTATTACTCTGTAAACACTCTTCAATACAGGAGCAAAGAATGTGTTCACATTGTTTAGTATACACTTTTCTAGCAAGCAGACTAGTAGGGAAAATAAACATATCTAAGCTATATTTCATCAGAGAAGAAACAAAACTCCTTTTAGGTGAGGTGTTGAAATATGAGGTCCATTTCTTTGGAGCAGTGAGGATAATACTCAGCATTTGAAAATTGAGGGGGGCATCTGCAGCTGCATTGCATGGAAAAGCGAATGCTTTGAAAACCCACATCTGAGCTGTAGAGGATTCTAAGAAAAGTATGGCGTCACACCAAGCACAAAAAGGAACACTAACTCACCACCAGGCAAGGCCTAGCAGAGAGCAGGCCAGGAGACAAAACTCATTCATCTCTCCTGGGCCACAAAAACCGGGGACGGCACCATCTCTATAAAGGCTGGACAGTGTTTCCAATCTCATTTCACTTTCCACCTACTTTAAAACATAAATATTGTGGATGCCTTAGATATTATTACTAATAAGATATTTGCTGGATTATTAGCAAATTAAATCTATTAAAACTTGCATTTCACACTAGTGTCCTCGGGGACATGATTTATCAGATATGAGGATACATTTTTAGCCCAATTTCTACCCCCTCTCTACAAAACCATAATCTTCATCAGCACTTCACTTTTGACATGGACAACAGATATTTCCTCAACTCATGTAAAACGTTAGTGTTGCCCAGACAAGGAGCAACGTTGAACAGGCCAGGAAGACTTGGTTCAAGGATGTTGTAATAAGGCCTGGAGATCAGAACTCAGCCTGAGCTCAGCTCCAGCAAAACAAAACGCTGGAGTGTTTTGAAGAGCTGGTTTGTGGGGAAGGCATCACAGGCCATCTGTGTTTGCTAATCGACTACCTAAAGAAAAGGCAAATTTCTTAGATCTTTGTTATAGGAAATAGCTTTACAACTTGGAGCAAGACACATCACAAAATTGGGCTGTCTTCCCACAGAAACTGGGATGTTGGCATTACGCCTTCCTTGATGTTTCTGTCTCACAGGGATGTCCGTGGGTCTCTGAGAAAAAAGTCCTGTGTTGTAAAACTGGCAAGAGGTTTTAAAAAGATGTACATCTCAAAGAGGCAGAGAAGTTACAAGGAAAAGTTTTCTAAAGTAAATAGTCTAAGAAAAGGGAAGTCAGTGAACTAGAGGCAGGAAGTAGCCTGTCTGAAGTTTAATCAACCTGAAGGGAATTTTAAGATGGTCTCAGTCATATGAAAATATAATTTTAAAAGAAATTTAGCTGACACACCCTTTCAAATCCTATTGTTTTCCCTGTGTCTCAACTAACTATAAATTTTGGAGTCCCTGTTTTTTAATCTCCATTGTCAGAATAACAGTTTCTCCTTGGCTATTTGGTTCTCGTCATTTACTAAATTGTATTGTTATCAGAGAAATTGTGGATTGCCTCAATTTCTGAAACAGTTTTGCCTTTTTACTTTTTCAGTTCTTTTCCTAAATTATAGTGCTACCTTCAGGGGTCTAACAGCATCTTCCCTGAGTGTTGTATATCTGTTTTGAAAACTTAATTCTTAGTAATGATTTCACTAAAATGTATTTTTAAAGTCATGTCCAAATAGAATTTTTTGTATGCCTTTCAGATGACTACACTTCTAGTGAATTTAATTTTGTTTTATTCATTAGTGTCTAGATACTATTATTCTCATGAAATCTATTTTAGGGATACTAGGGGGTGGGGCAAAAATAGGTTTACATTTGTGTGTGTGTGAATTACAGTTTATTCTTGTATTATTATTTCCCATATGAGCTACTTGGCCCACCCTGTATATCTATATAATTTTGTTATTTGTATTTAAATAGTTGAATTTTCTTGGGTCATATTCTATATAATAAAAGCCTAATATGCTAAGTGTCCGGTTGGCTGTTCAACCAATCAAAGTGTAATATGCTAATGATATGCTAACTGCTCAACTGCTCGCTATGATGTGCACTAACCACCAGGGGGAAGACAGTTGACCAGTCAACCACTTGCTGTGACATGCACTGACCACCAGGGGGCAGATGCTCTGATTGGTAGGTTAGCTTGCTGCTGGGGTCTGGCTGATCAGGACTGAGCGAGATGGGTTGGACGTGCCCTGGAGCCCTTCCACGGATCCTCCCTGGCTGGTCAACCTTTTGAGTCCCTCCCGGACCCCAATCATGCACAAGTGGGGTCCTTTGGCCTGGCCTGTGCCCTCTCTCAATCCAGGACCCCTTGCAGAATGTCGGAAAGCTGGTTTCGGCCCAACGGCGGAACAACCAGTTGCTATGACATGCACTGACCACCAGAGGGCAGATGCTAAACATAGTAGCTGCGCCCTGGTGGTCAGTGGGCCTCCACAGGGGGAGGGCCACTCAGCCAGAAGACGGGCTCATGGCTGGTGAGCACAGCGGCGGTGGCGGGAGCCTTTCCTGCCTCCATGGCAGTCAGGCATCCCCTGAGGGCTCCCAGAATGCAAGAGGGCACAGGCCAGGCTGAGGGATGCCCTCCACCCTACCAACTGCACAAATTTTGTGCATGGGGCCTCTAGTGTTAATATAATGTTATTGGAAAGGTGGAGGGGCCACAGACTTTATCAGGTTTCTTTGTTCAAGGTCACCTTCTTTTTTTGCTATAGTGACACATTCTTTTAAAAAGATGATTGTTCTATGTAACCATGTAACTTTTAGCTCTCACTCAGGATCTGATATAGATTGGGAGGCTTTCTATTCATAAATTCTCTCAAACTCTGGGCTATAAAATGCTCATAGCCTCTTTTGCAAATGTTCCCTTTACATTTTTTTTAAATTATGAGAGTTAACATACAATATTGAATTAGATTCAAGTGTACAACATAGCAATTCGACATTTATATTCCTTATGATGTAATCACCACAGTAAGTCTAGAAACTGTCTGTCACCATTCAACATTATGTTCATATGGAATGTTTTCTCTATGCTGTACATTACATCCACTTGAATTTTTATTTATTCTTTTTTTTTTCCACTCATCCTACCATTCCCTTCCCCTCTGGCAATTATCAGTTTGTTATCTATACCTATAAGTCTATTTTTGTTTTGTTTTATTTGTTTCTTTGTTTTTTAGATTTCAAATCAGAGTGAAATCATATATTTGTCTTTCTCTAGTTGACTTATTTCACTTAGCATAATGCCCTCTAGAATTCAGTGGTTCTCAACCTTCTGGCCCTTTAAATATAGTTCTTCATGTTGTGACCCAACCATAAAATTATTTTTTTGCTACTTCATAACTGTAATGTTGCTACTGTTATGAATCGTAATGTAAATATCTGATATGCAAGATGGTCTTAGGCGACCCCTGTGAAAGGGTCGTTCGACCGCCAAAGGGGTTGCGACCCACAGGTTGAGAACTGCTGCAATTCATTCATGTTGTCACAAATGGCAAGATTCAGTTCCATTATGCATATCACATCTTTATCCATTCATCTATCAATGGACATCTAGGTTGCTTCCATATCTTAACTACAGCAAATAATGAATAAACATAGGAGAACCTAGATCTTATCAATTAAGTATTTTCATTTTCTTTGGATAAATACCTAAAGGTGAAATTGCTAGATTGTAGGGTAGTTCTATTTTTAACTTTTTGAGAAGCTCCATACTGTTTTCATAGTAACTGTACCAATTTACAATCTCACCAACAGTGCCTGAAGAGTCTCATTTATCTACAACCTCTCATTCTGACAGGTATCTGGTGATGTCTCACTGTGGTTTTGATTTGCACTTCCTTAATGATTAGCATTATCGAGCATCTTTTCACAGGTCTTTGGCCATTTGAATGTCTTCTTCAGAGAAATGTCTGTTCAGGTCTTTGCCCTTTTTTTAAAAATTGGCTTGTATATTTTTTGAGTTGTATGAGTTCTTTATATATTTTGGCTATTAATTCCTTACTGCATATATCATTTTCAGATATGCTCTCCCATTCACACATTTGTCCTTTTGTTTTGTTTATTCATTTATGTTCTACTGTGCAAAAGCTTTCTTAGTTTGATGCTGTTTTTGTTTTGTTTCATTTTGTTTTCTTTTGTTGCCCTCACCTGAGGACATATATCCAGAAAAATATTGCTAAGACCAATATCAGAGACTTCACTGCCTATGTTTTTTATTTTATTGATTTTTTACAGAGAGGAAGGGTGAGGGAGAGGGATAGAGAGTTGCTTTTATTATATTTAATTTCTAATTTTATGCCATTGTTATCTGAGAATATGCTTGATATGATTTCTATCTTCTTGCATTTGGAGAGACTTTGCCTGTGTCCTAATATGTAGTCTATCTTTGAAAATGATCCATGTGCACTTGAGAAGAATGTATTTTATGTAGCTTTGGGGTGAAATGAGAGAGAGAGAGAGAGAAACATCAATGTGAGAGAGACACACTGGTTGGTTGCTTCTATATGCTACCCTTGACCAGAAATCAAACTTGTGACCTTTCAGTCCAAGGGCTGATGCTCTACTACTGAGCCACACCAGCTTGAGCTTATTTTTGTATAAGAAAGTGGTCCAGTTTCTTTCTTTCTTTCTTTCTTTCTTTCTTTCTTTCTTTCTTTCTTTCTTTCTTTCTTTCTTTCTTTCTTTCATCTGTCTTTCATCTGTCTTTCTTTCTTTCTTTCCTTCTTTCTGGATGTATCTATCCAGTTATCCCAGCACTACTTGTTGAAGAACCTGCCATTTTCCCATTCTATAATCTTACCTTCTTTGTCACATATCAATTGATCATGTAAGTGTCAGTTAATTTCTGGGCTTCCTATTCTGTTCCATTGATCTGTGGGTCTGTTTCTGTGCCAGCACCATGCTGTTTTGATTACTATAGCTTTGTAGTATAGATTGAAATTAGGAGATATCTCAGTTTGATTCTTCTTTCTCATGATTGCTTTGGATATTCAGATATCTTTTGTGTTTCTATAGAAATGGTAGGATAATTTGTTCTAGTTCTGTAGAGAATGCCATTGGCATTTTGGTGGAGATTGCATTAACTATGTAGAATGCTTGGGCAGTATGGACACTGTAATCATATTCCATGAGCATAGTATATCCTTCCATTTATTTGTGTCATCTTCAAGTTCTTTCTTCACTATCTTAATTTTCTGAGTACAGGTCTTTTGTCTCCTTAGTTAAATTTATCCCTCGGTATTTTATTTTTTCAATACAACTATTAAAGGGTTTGTTTTCTAACCTTCTATTTCTGATAATTCCTTATTAGTTATAGAAACATCACTGATTTCTGCATATTAATTTTGTGTCCTGCAGTTTAACTGAATTCATTTATTAGTTCTAACAGTTTTTAATGGAGTCTTTAGGTTTCCCATATATAATATCATGTCATCTGCAAATAATGCCAGTTTTCCTTTTTCCTTTTTAATTGGGATATCTTTTATTACCTTTTTTAATTAAATGCTGTGGCTAGGAATTCTAATAAAATGTGGAATAAAAATGGTGAGAGTGGTCATCCTTGTCTTTCTTGTTCCTGATCTTAAGAGAAAAGCTTTTAGCTTTTCATTGTTGAGTATGATGCTAGCTGTCGGCTTGCCATATATGACCTTCATAATGTTGAGATATGAGCCTAATGTTCCCACTTTGCTGAGTTTTTTTTTAATCATAAATAGATGTTATATTTTGTCAAATGCTTTTTCAGCATTTTTTACATAACCATTGGTGTCTCCTGTGGATTGTTGTACCATCTTGCTGTAGTTGGGCCACATTTGCTGTGGGAACCCCAGCCTTGGTGTAGCCCTTCAGGCCAACTAACTGCAAGGACCAGCTGCAACTATTGTGGACAATCTGGTGTGAGGTGGGGACGTAGGGGGACTGGCCACACAGAGTGGAATATGCTTTGGAAAGGCTTCAATGCCAGCTGGGGCCACTTGTTGGGTATGCTTGGGTTGGTCGTTTGTGCAGGCTGAAGTCAGCCACTGTGTGTGGTTTCTTGGGAAGGGCTCCTGTGCATGATGAGGCTGGCCACCACTTGTACTGGGCTTGGTGCCTTTTGGGAGTGGTTGCTTTGTGAGCAAGTTTGGCTGTCATGTGTCACAGGTCTGGAGTCCTTTGAAAGAGGCCTGGGCCAGGATGAGTAGGTTTGGCCTGGGAGGGATCTCACGGGAATGCCAGGAATGGGTGAACTGTGACAGCCAAGTTAATGGAGAGTGATAAACTTGGTGCCTCCCTGCACTGGTCCAGACAGGTGGAAGAAGAACAAAACAAAAGAAACAAAGAAACAATGCCGCCTGCCTGCATTTGAGTCCCCAAAGAGAGTTCCCAGTGACCCGTGCCCCTCCAGCACTCACAGGAAAGTTAGTCTCGATTGAAATCCTCCCCATTAGACCAGGTGCTTCTCAAGCTGCTTTCCTAAAGTGAGTTTGTGCATGAATCATTTAAAAGCTGTGTCTCAGTATTCCACTGCCCATCATCTCTCTCGGATATAATCTCCACTATTTTACAAAATTAGATATTATGGGAACTCCTCTTCTGTTCAGCTAGTCACTAGCTGTAGATGGTTCTCAACAATGTTTGTTTTATATTTAGTAGTAATTTTGGTGTGTTCATAGGAAAAGCTGAGTTCAGGATCTACCTAATCCACTGTCTGGAGCAACTCCCCTTTACTTCCAACCACATTCATTTCTTCTATGAGTGAAATTTTGGACGCCAGACATTTCTACTTCCTCTTTCTCAGCTTCTCTGTCCCTAGGGATTGAACACTGATTTCATCTGTCTCACAACACTTCAGACTCAAAAATTACACATTTTCTAGGGAGTATATTTGCTATCCATCTCA
Source organism: Myotis nattereri (assembly GCF_964212035.1). NCBI lineage: Eukaryota > Metazoa > Chordata > Mammalia > Chiroptera > Vespertilionidae > Myotis > Myotis nattereri. The sequence goes on from NC_138075.1 coordinate 82,857,101, forward strand.
GGTCCCTACACATACCCTGACCGTCCTAGTATACTGCCACACAGTTGTAACTGCTTACATCCATTATGCTGGGCTTAGGTATTTTTGATCACACTTAAATTTAAGTGTGAATTTTCTCCATGTACAAGTCTCATTGGATAATTAGTTTGTATTTTTCCACTATTTTTGTGTGGTTCTTCATTATTTACAGACAAAATAGTAGGAAAATTGGGTAATAAGCTACTGCTCTGTTCCTTCCGGGCCTATGTGCCTCTATCTAACAACTGATAGAACATTCTGGGTGACAAGTTTCAGAAGAGATTTTCATGATCTTACCGCTTAACCCTTCTATTTTAGGAGCTCCTTATTGAGAAAGCTATTTTCAAAGAATAATAATCAAATGGAAGCAAAATCCCGCTTTATTAAGCGCTGGGGAAGTACTCACTTCCTCCCAGAGCAGAGCTTCCATAATCATGGAGTAGAGCTCACTATTTAGCTGTGCTCTCCTTTCCCCTTCCTCTAACAGCCAAGTCTTCTAAGCAGACTCTGGCATCACCTCTTCACTCTGTTGTGCGTGAGTGACGGAGAACAGACAGGAGAGGACAGGTATGGCCAGGCTCTGCCCTAGTGAGCTTGCGCTACGGAGGACACGAAGAACAAGAGAGAGACTGCAGATAGGCTTTGCTGTCTGAGGCACAGTAATGGCACTATTTAGTAAAACATGATTAATCTTAGAAATCAGGTTCTGTGTGAATATAGTAAAAGTTTAAATACACAGTGTGGAAGGAGAATAGACATGTGAAAGATGCCTTCTGGTGAAGATGGAAGAAAGGTGAGAAAGAAGGAATTTACCTTCTCTACCACCTGGCATATAACAGACACTGAATATATATTTGTTAAATACAACTTAATTTTTACATATTTCAACATTTGTATGTATGAAATGATTTTGAAAATCATTTCAAAGAACTAATTAAATCACCTTTGAAATTTTAGTCTAAGAACTGTGTTGTTGTTTTTTATTTTTCAATTATGGTTTACATTCAATATTATTTTATGTTAATTTCCAGTGTACATCATAGTGATTAGGCAATCATATACTTTATAAAAGTGTTTCCCCTGATATTTCAAGTACTCACCTGGCACTGTACAGAGTTATTACAATATGATGTACCATATTCCCTATGCTGTACTTAACATCTCCATGACTATTTTGTGGATACCAACTTGAACTTCTTAATTCCTTCAAATTTTTCAACCAACATTCTGATCTTTGTATCTATGAGTTTGTTTCAATTTTGTTTGACCATTTATTTTGCTCTTAAGATTCCAGTTATAAGTGAAATCATATGGTATTTATCTTTCTCTATCTGACTTATTTTATTTAGCATAATACCCTGTAAGTTCACTCATGATGTCACAAGTGGTAGGATTTCATCCAAGAACCATATTTTTATATAATTTCCTGCTTTGGGCATTTGTCCATAAAAGCTTCTTAATTAATTATACCCGGACACAGATCACGCAAATCCAGTTATTTCTTGTGTTAGGAAATGCTGAGTTATCTAAAGCCCTGTCTTTGTAGAGACATACTTGGTGGTTGCCTTTCAAAATGAGGTTCTCTAGTAGGATAATCTTGATTAAAAGGACTAGAAAAGTAAAGAGGAGCTCATTTTCATTAAGATAATATTTTAGAAGCTTCTAAGGACAAATTGATATGATTACAGTTCATCTCCATAATGTTGTAAATAATCAACATTTGGTCAATATCCATAAATTATTAGAATATCTTCACATTCCTCTGATGAAATCATGACATCTCTTTTTCTCAGTATTGTTTAGTAGAAAAAAAAATAGGAAATAAGAGTAACCACAACAATAAAGTGATACTGAAGCATAATTTCTCATGTGGATAGATTCAATAAGCAACCATATTTCAATGGGCAGACATCTACATTTATAATATCTGGTATATTCACTTTGACCTCATGTTGCATAGGTTAATTCCCATCCAATCCTATTAAGATGTTGTTTTGAAGGTTGAAGTTCAGCTAAGCAGCAAGGTAGAGTGCCTTCCAGTGGAGTGGAACTGCCCAGGCCCCCGGTGGGAGCATAGATGGTTTTATCCAGGAAGATGGTTCTGTCTGCAAAAGTTGATGTTGAGACAGGCTGAAAAACAAAAAAACATGAGTGAAAATAAACTGAGTATTAAAAAATCCAAAAGTAGCCCTAACCGGTTTGGCTCAGTGGATAAAGCGTGGGCCTGCGGACTGAAGGGTCCCAGGTTCGATTCTGGTCAAGGGCATGTACCTGGGTTGCGGGCACATCCCCAGTAGGAGATGTGCAGGAGGCAGCTGATCGATTTTTCTCTCTTATCGATGTTTCTAACTCTCTATCCCTCTCCCTTCCTCTCTGTAAAAAATCAATAAAATATATATTTAAAAAAAAAATCCAAAAGTACCATATTTGAGTATTTATTATATGCCAAGTTGGGTTTTAACAGCTCCATTTTAAAAATAGAGAAATTTAAATGCCAAGAGTTTCATGCAAGATCACACAGCAAGCAAAAGGCAGAGCCTGGACTTGGGCCCAACTACTTTGCATTTCACAAACCAGGCCCTTTCTTCTTTGCCACACTGGTTCTCTTCTAGAAGGCTCTGGAATAAGCAAGTTCCAATTTGGACCATGAACAACAACAACAACAAAAAATACTGGAGATTACATTTTATGTAATATTTTGTGAAAAACACACATATGTCTGGAAGAGCTTAAAGAAATAAGTTCATCTAGTTAGCTTACAGGATTTCAAAATTGCATGTCTGCAAATTAAGTCAACATATATACCCCAAATTTTTTGTTGTTGTGTTCCCTGTAGTGAAAAACACCAGCAGCTACTGTATTTTAGAAACTAAAGCTAGGAAAGTATCCTTGACTCCTCCTTTACCCCTACTACCCTTTAGTATATTGACAAATTCTATTCAGACTTTCTTAATCTAAAACCTGGACATCACTTATGATCTCCATTCTACTACATTGTTTAAGAAAATGATCACCTCTGGATTACTACAATTACATCCCAAATGTCCCTCTCTTACATGTGTCCTACCCATGCTCAGCACTCTCCATCCAACTCTTCATCCTATAATTCAGAATGATTTTGTAATGCTAGTTTTATCAGGCAACTTCCCTGTTTATACTTTTTCTCAATTCCCCTCAGTGTAAAATTCAAATGGTACAGTGCACAGCAAGATAAAAATATACCTCACATACTCTGGTATGGGAAGAAAGTAAATTCAATGATTAACCAGGGTAGAGAGGACCACTTCAGGTTTGAACATCCTTAATTGCAGTGCTTATAGGACATCCAGTTGGAGCTCTTCATCTGGCGTTTGGATATATGTATCTTCACTAGTCCTTCCTCTCAAACAAGAAAGAAACCAGGACAACTTATTCACAAGAAAATACAAATACAAGTAATACAGTTGTCACCCACCCCAGGAGCTTTTCTTTGCATTAAATAATTTGGGGAAAATATTAATTCATACATATAAAGTAATTCCAAAACATACATCAAGCATAGTGGAATTGAGTTGGAAAGATGTTTCTAAAGGGTGGGTCTTGGCCCTTCAAATCATGCTGCTTGTGTATTTTATGTATGTTAAGAGGTGCTGGCTTCAGAGAAGCACTGGAAAATTCACTGTGGCTAAAACATGCAAATCACAGAATGTTTGCCGGAGGGTAAGTCAGAGCAATGCCACTGAGGTAGCCTGCATATGCATATCTCATTGCTGACATCTTGAGCTCTGTTAATCAATTCCTATTTGAGATAAATGCATCTGCTTGTATCTCAAAAGACTAGATTCACAGAACCGTTACTAAGATATTTCGTAGATGCTCTCCAAGGACTTTAAAAGAAGGAACAACAGGAAATTTACCAAATCCGTACAGCAAACCTGAAGAAAAGGTTAAGCAAAATTCAGAATCCTCCTTCACAGCCTGCAAATTTTGATAAATAGTGTCACAACTTTGTCCACTGATTTCTAGAGATTTGATTCATTGTAATGCTATCTGGGTTAACTGGACTTCTAAGAGGTGCTAATTCCTGTCCCTGAAAATAATATATTTCAGAATTTCATTCCCACATTGAATATTCCCCTCCAATATTTAAGAAGCAGAACCTCTCTGTTCAGAAAAAACTAAACAAAAAATATCAACAAGATAACAGGATGGTGGGATTTTTGTTCAGAAAGAAGCACTACAGTATTTGGCTCACAATTCTATGCACAGAACTCCCAAGGGCTGCCTTTGACATCTTTACCTTACATTGTTTCTCTCCTAAATCATGGATAATAGAGACCCCAGGCATGGTGGAGTAAACCCTGAAGCTCGCTGCACACAAACTCTAAGAGTTAGCATTTTCATGGCTCAGCTAACAAGAGAAGTGAAACTCATGCCATTATTTGACTTACTTAAAATGTATCCTTTTCATGTTTGAAGGTCTAATACCCCATATATTTGCAATTATTTAGCCCTTAGCATTCTCCTTGAAACTGTCCTCCTCTGCCTACTTCTCCTCTTGTTCCCTATGACTTATTTTACTCCATAGCTTCTAGCTATCCCTCAACCACAAAGGTAGTTGAAGCAACATCCAAAAATACCAGCTCCCAGGAGCTGTTCGTTCTGTGCTTAAAGTATAAAACAGGTCTCAAGCCTGGGTAATAACTGAATTCATGAATCTCAATTCCCAAATGACATTAATAGCAGCCTAGAGCAGGAAGCAGAGCTATGCTAATTTCTGCAGGTAATGCGTGAAAGCAGATAGGGAAAGCTTGAAAGGTCAACATCTGCTGTCATGCAGGAGTGTTGCAAAATGTGATTGGCCAGTAAATGTCAACACCATGTTCTAAAATCTACATGCCACCCTTTCAATTTAATCTTCGCCAGCAGCCCAGCTAACAATCACGCGGCATGTTTCAAAAGCCCTTGAATTCTAAAATGGAATTGTGTGATTGCATTCCCATGGCAATAAGACACCTGTAAATTACAAACTTGTCATTTAATCAGCATAAATGTAGGGAGTTTGTGCAACCACTGTGAATTTTTTTCATATCTATTTTCAGGGAAGGCTGAAGACCTCTTAATGATTATATACCATAACAGGCTACAGGTCTAACTGTTGCCATGGTATTACGTATTTCTTTTCTTTTAAAGAAGTGACTGGAATGTAGAGCAGATAATGAATCTAATGATTGTCCTCTGCTCCACAGAGATGTGCTTTATATTCTCTCCCTTTTGTGCTCTTCCTTCTTTTCACTCCAGTCTGGGTTCACAGGTATGCATTTGTTCAGGGATAAGAATGGCTCTCAGAGCAACCTCCACCTTATAAAAATAAATATAAAATGATCTGCTTTGGGAAATGTCTATAACCAAAAAGATATGTGTAAAAAGCAGAGAAAACAAAATTTACATTTATCACACAAACTAGAGGCCTGGTGCATGGGTTTGTGCACCAGTGGGGTCCCTCGGCCTGGCCTGTGCCCTCTTGCAATCCGGGACCCTTCAGGAAATGTAAGACTGCTGGTTTCAGCCCGATCCCCACAGGCCAGGCCAAGGGACCCACAGGCCAGGCCAAGGGACCCCACCGGTGCACGAATAAGTGCCCAGGGCCTCTACTATGTATATAAGATTCTGGGTTAATCTTTTCCCACCCTCCCCTCTTCCTCCTTCCCTCTGAGATTCATCAGTCTGTTCCATGTTTCCATACCTGTGTATTGAGCGCCTGTCCCATGATGGTCAGTGCACATCATAGCTACTGGTTGAATGGTCACTTAGGCTTTTATATATATATATATATATATATATATATATATATATATATATAGTCAGATTAAATCAGTGAGGAGAAAGACAATAGGTTTTGTGTAAAAGAAAAGTTTGCACATTCATAGTGTCCAAGGCTATACATAAGTTCGTTTTAATTAAATGTGAACTAAATTAGTGAATCTTAAACTTGCCAGATATTCAATTCAATTAATTACCAGTATATTTGATAGGTGACTGTGTTTGTATTTATTTTTTTATCTTTAAAGTATATTTTTATTCATTTCAGAGAGGAGGGGAGAAGTAGATAGAGATAGAAACATCAATGATGAGGGAGAATCATTAATTGGTTGCCTCTTGCATGCCCCACACTTGGGGATTGAACCCCAACCTGGACATATGCCCTGATGGGGAATCGAACCGTGACCCCTGGGTTCATAGGTTGACACTCAACCACTGAGCCATCCTGGCCAGGCAGGTGACTGTGTTTTTAGATTATAAGTAATTATCATTAATGTGTATTTGCTAACTTGAAGCCATTTACCATACAAAACACCAAATTTAATACAACTGACTTTTATTCTCTATTTGAAAATTAACCAAAAATAGAATTTTTATAAAGATGTTTTAGCTTGGGTAATTATTTTGGACAGAATCATAAAAACTTGGCTTCAGGATACACCATCTCTCCCCATACAAACTAAATTTATCTACGGGAAGTAGCACAAAAAAAGGGGTCCTGATAAGTTCCTATTAAATGGTTCCTGAAATAAACATGTATAGGTGAATGAATGCAGTCATTAGATAGACTTGGCCAGACACACACCATTAGGGAGGAGCTTGGCTTCGTTCCTGTTTTCCTGACTCCACCTCAAGTGCTCATTTTCCTACTCAGTCCAAGTGACATTTTTGCATCTCTTAGAATGACAGTAGACACATAAATTTGAAATTAGGTATTTTTCTTTTTCTTTAAAAGGAAATGGATACAGGCACACATCTTCTGAATTCCTGCTTAGTATCTACCAGTTATGCTAGAACTTAAATGTGTGCTTACATTTAATATGTAGGTACTCCTGTCGGATTTACAAAAGTTTTGACTTTGAAAAGCATTTTAAGAAGGAAAAGGACCACACGATTGAAAATACCGAATTATCATATAATTCTTTGATTTTTATTGACAACTTAAAATACAAATCTAATGTCTGCCTAGCAATGAAGGTGTAAAAATGCTATTTCCTTTGTTTTATTGATTATATGCAATAAAGGTGAAGTAATGGTGAATGATGCCCACCTCTTCCTCTGCTCAAACCCTTTTTAAGCATATACACTACTGGGCATAGCGTTCCATGAAGCAGTTGGACAGTTTTCAGTAATGCTAAGAAACCTATTACTCCAGGTGTGGAGCAGGGGTGTTGGCTGTGGGACCCTGGGCAGGATGAACCATACCGGTTGTCTGTTGCCAGTTTATGTCTAATTCAAAAGTATGAATGACCAGTGAGGACTTCACTACCCTTCCATGCTTAACCTAGTAGATGCTATGCAGGATATAGTTTAGTGGACCAATAAGAATAAGGTCTCATTTTATAGATATCTTAATAAAAGAGCCATACATGGGACAGAAAGTTACAAGGACCATTGACCACTATACAATGGCATCAGCAAAGCAGTGCCCAAGACAACCAGATAGAGCCATATTGTTCAATCCGGTAAAGACTCTGACTTTCATTTTCAGCAACCAATGGCAAGACTAGTTTCCAATTCAGGGGTATTGGACAGTTTCAAAACCAGAACTTAAATCTCTGAGCAGGTTGGAAAAGGACCTCTTAGAACCCACAATCACACAGCAAGTGTTAAAGAAGTCCTGTGTTCCTTCAGTGTTTTGGGGAAGTCACCAGTGCTAACGTGGTTATCTCAGCAGTAGCATCTGACTTCCTACCTGGAAAGCAAGGTCTGATGTTGAGCTTAATCTCCTGCAAAGAGGAATCATTTTAAAAACAAATGTCTTCTCCTCATTAGAATAGAAACTAGACACCAGAACTTCGATTTGTCTTCAGTTAAGATTTTACCTCAGTGCACGTCCAGGGGCCCTCTCTCAAACGGATGGCAGGCAGTACAGGGGATTTTCAGTTCCAAGAGCATTTGATCATCGTGCTGCCTTTGTTCTCCACATTCAGTTTATCACGCAGAGTATTTCCCCAGGGGGCTTTTACAGACTGAATTGGCAACTATGAATTTTCAATGATTCCAAATAAAGCACAGTGGCATGTCCTATCACTCTTCCAAATGAAAAAAAGTTGCACTAAGTCCATTAGTCACCAAAATTATGATCTGTTATATGACTGTACTTTTCCCTTTTTGCAAAGTGAACTTTGGAAAAAATTCCACTGGCTTAGTTTATTTAAGATTGATAATCTGTAAAAAAAGTTATGAAAACCTGCCAGTGTTGAAATTGCCAAAACAGCCTCTGTTCTTCCCTTGACACTGAATACTTATTAGTGCATTATAAACCTTGATCTGCAATATTTTCAATGTAATAGTTTATTATAACACTGTCATATCTCACATGTTACCAATTCTTTCCTACATGCTAGTGATTTCTATAGTTGTGACATCTCTTTTTCTTAGTACCATCCCAAAACAACCACAAAAAAATTCACTCTCGATATCATCCAGGAACCTCACATTCACTATATACGAAATAAAATTAAGTGCTTTTTTCTTCCTTTTATTTTACATGTTGTCACACTTACTGATATTAACTTCCCTAAAGCAAGAAACTGGAGTTCTCTTTCTACCTTCTTTTAGACCATTCCCCAAATACAAATGGTAGCAAAATATTGACATCAGAAATCCATGTATAACTTATCTCCTTTTCTCCATCCTTCTGCCTTAGACCAGACTATGTTATGGTTCATAGACTACAGGGAGGTGATGATGATGATTGCTGTTGCATTCACCTCTGTAAGACATGGAAAAATAACCACTGGGAAACAAATATTTCTATGGCATAAAAATCTTTACTTCTGAAACAAGGTGAGGAAACTGTTAATAAGTGGTATAGACTATAAGTTTATCATGTAATTATGCAAGAATAAATTAATGTGAAGCCAGGGGCAATCCTATTGCATATAACCAAATACTAAGTAAAAGCAGGGGAAGAAGGACACCCCCCAGGTTAAAATCACCGAGTCTTATTCAAAATTATTGAGTATTTTAAACCACAAGCCTTGGTTATGACCTCCGTAACTGCTGGTCACCATCTCATGGCTTTAGTTTCTGGCATTCATATTAAGTACTAGATAAAAACACAAGCAAATTTTTTTTGTTTCGTTATTTTTCCTCTTATTCTCAGTTTTTCTTCTCCCTCACTTGTCATCCCTCTCCTTCCTCTGAAACTCATCTGAACTGTGCCTTTCCAAAAGAACCTTTTATTCATTACTTTTCTCTTGCTCCTTCTCCCTACTCTTATTTCTGAGTTTCTTTTTATCTAATAATGTCACACAGTAGTAATCTGGTGGGCTACCATAATAGAGGATATATGATCAATGTATAATATTTGCATTTATTACTTATATCTGAATATAATACATTATTTCAAAAAAAGAAATAGAATATATCTTGAAGAAAGAGGCCCTTTTGGCAGTTCGTACAGTATATGTGCAATTTCTCTTTTTCATATGTGTGGCTCCTGTAAGATTGGAGTCACTCAAGGAAATAGGTGGATGCAGCAAGCAAGAGGGGAGTTTATTAGAAGGAATGAGGGATGGAACCCCAACTGGGGAAGATTAGGACTCAGTCTCCACTGTCCTTGGGGTTGAATTTTATGTGCAAAAATCACAAGGGGAGGAGGCTGGGAGACTAAGTGTTCTAGTCTGATTAGATGGAGTTCGTCATCCTTCTGACTGATGAGTGCTGGCCATTGAGGCTGTGGGCTGTAGGTGGCTGTTGTTATCATTGGCCTGCTGTCTCGCCCTCCAGTGCAGCTGCCTCCTGTTGTGCCGGATAGGGTGACTGCTAGCTGTTCCATAAAATGAGGCTGGGGCCACTTTCCCGTTCAGGACTTTCTAGTCCACCTGAGCCCAAGTCCTCTGATGGCCTGTCAGGTCCTTTATTAACATACTTTCTGAAGAATAATGAATGGGAGTTAAAAGCAGACATATCTATACAGTGTCAATGAGGTTAGGCCATCTAGTTAGAGGGCTGAGGTAGTTTCACCTTTAAAAAAAAATTTTAAAATATAAAGAGTCTAGTGTTGGTTGAATGGGTCATAACAAATCTACTTTGCTACTGCTTTATATAAAACTAGAGGCCTGGTGCATGAAATTTATGCACTCAGGGTGGGTCCCTCAGCCCAGCCTGCACCCTTTAGCAGTCTGGGAGCCCTCAGGGGATGTCCGACTGATGGCTTAGGCCCGCTTCCCTGGTGAACAGGCCTAAGATGTCAGTCAGACATCTTTAGTATTGCTACAGAGGCAGGAGAGGCTCCCACCACAGCCACTGAGCTCACCAGCTGTGAATCCAGCTTCTGGCTGAGTGGCACTCCCCCTGTGGGAGCATACTGACCACCAGGGATCAGCTCCTGCATTGAGCATCTGCCCCCTGGTGGTCAGTGTGCATCAGAGCGACCAGTTGTTCCTCCGTTCAGTCTATTTGCATATTAGCCTTTTATTATATAGGATAGAGGCCCGGTGCATGGGTGGGGGCCAGGCAGCCTGCCCTGATGGGGACCCCCAATTGGGGTGGAGGACCCCACTAGGTGGCAGGGCCAGCCGGGGCAAGGAGCCATGAGCAGTTTGTGGCCAGCCCTACCCCCAATTGGGGTGGGGGTCCCTGCTCAGGTGCGGGGCCAGCCAGGGTGAGGGGCCATGGTCATTCTGGTCGTACTGGTAGTCTGGTTGTTCCGCCATTTCAGTCACCGGGTTTTTATTATATAAGATTATTCCATGGAATATGCATAGAGAGAATGATGACAACAGCACCAGAGTTGAACTAGAAGATAGAATCTGGGTAAATTTCTAACCTTTTATGTATTTCATTTAAAAGAGCTAAGAAATTGGTTAAAATTGACAATTTTGATGAGATGGTATTTATTTAGGATGTGTTTAAGAGTCATCCATTTTCCCATATTTCCTTCATCAGCTCATTGTACATTTTATTTTCCTATTCACTAAATATAATATTAAACTTATTCTATAAAATAAAATTTGATATTGTAGAAGCTAATTGTCAAAAATCTCTTATGCAAATGTGCACACACGGGTGCAAATGATAGCCTAAATATGAAACAAAAGGAACGACCCCAGATTAAATTGTCAAAATACCACCAGCTATGATTTTAGTCTGCTACAGGTTAGATATATTTTCAAGAATCCTGCCTTCTTTTCTCATTCAGTAGGAAAGATTGAATGGGTCTCCTAACTATACTGATGATAAGAAGGCAAAGATAAACCAGAGAAGTCATTCTTGCCTTTAGGGATTCACCTGGTAAATTGCTGCTTAAAGAGTGCTGTCAATAAGTTAACTTCTTTACTGTCGAGAGCAATTCTCTGCTGGCGGTGAGATGGACAAGATGACCTAATAGATCTTTTCTTTTCATCTCAAGATCCAAAGTTTCTTTGCAAGGAATTGTGACTTAAAAAAACAGAAACAGTGTTTTAAGGCCTGTCCACAAATTTTTAACTGAAAAACAAAAAAACAAACCAAACTTGCATTTTATTATTTTCTTTCTTTAGTGAAGTATTCTAAAGTTTCTAAAAATAATCTTTTACTTATATATTGCATTGCTGTATTTATTTTAAAAATAAACACAATGGCAAAGAGATATTTAGAACCCAACATTATAGGGTAAATATATTCTCTTGCACCTTTTTTTTTCTCCTAGCACTCATGTTAACTTAAATGGAAGATTTTTTTCTCTTCTACTTATATACCTTTTAGTCAGCAAAGAGATACTAGTAAAGTGAAATGGTTAAAAGCACAGACTTTAAAAGCAGGTTGAGTTGTTTTGTTTTGATTTTTAGTTTTGTTTTTTGTTTTGTTTTTTTTTTTAGATGCAACAGAGTAGATGCCCAGCAGTCAGAATATCAAAGCTTTTTCTATTTTGCAGTTTCGTTCTTTCTTTTTGTTCTTTATTGTTTAAAGTATTAAATATAGTATTATATATATCTCTTTTTTCCCCCACTGACCTCTCCCGAGCCACCCCCACCCCCCAGAACATTCCTCATCCCCCTAGTGTCTATGTCCTTTGGTTATGCTTATATGCATGCATACAAGTCCTTTGGTTGATCTCTTACCCCCCTCCTCCCCTGCCTTCACTGGGAGGTTTGGTGGTCTGTTCTATGCTTCTCTGTCTCTGTATCTATTTTGATCATCAGTTTATGTTGTTCATTATATTCCACATGTGGGTGAAATCATGTGATACTTGTCTTTCTATGACTGGCTTATTTGGCTTAGTATAATGCTCTCCAGGTCCATCCATGCTGCTGCAAATGGTAGGAGTTCTTTCTTTTTTATAGTAGCATAGTATTCCATTGTGTAGATGTACCACTATTTTCTAATCCATTCATCTGCTGATGGGAACTTAGGCTATTCCCAAATCTTAGCTATTGTAAATTATGCTATGAACATAAGGGTGCATATATCCTTTCTGATTGGTGTTTCTGTTTTCTTGAGCTATATTCCTAGAAGTGGTATTACTGGGTCAAATGGGAGTTCCATTTTAATTTTTTGAGGAAACTCTATCCTGTTTTCCACAGTGGCTGTGCCAGTCTGCATCCCACCAGCAGAGCAGGAGGGTTCCTTTTTCTCCGCATCCTCACCAACACTTGTCATTTTTTGATTTGTTGATGGTAGCCATTCTGACAGGTGTGAGATGGTACCTCATTGTCATTTCGATTTGCATCCCTCGGATGATTAGTGACTTTGAGCATGTTTCCATATGCCTCTCTCGGCCTTCTGTATGTCCACTTTCAAAAGTGTCTATTTAGGTCCTTTGCCCATATATTGATTGGATTGTTTATCTTCCTTTTGTCAAAATGTATAAGTTCCCTATAAATTTGGAGATTAGGCCCTTATCAGATATAACATTGCCTCGCCAACCTCATACAATGTGACTGCACCACCCACCCGCCAAGCCCACCAGGTTGAGTTTTAAAACATTATTTCACCACCTATTAGCTATGTTACCTTGGACAAGTAACACTAACCTCTCTCTGCCTCCATTTACCTATCTGTAAAATGGAGATAATAGCAGCACCTAACTTTTGGGGCTACTATGAGGATCAAATGAGTTTATATGTGTAAAGCATTTAGAAAGATACCTGGCACATGTTATGTATTGTTTAAGTGTGTGTTACTGTTATTATGATGATGATTATTATTGTGGTGGTTCCTATTAAATGCACTATTTTTATGAATGTTAAATTATTCATACATTTAAAAAATATATGTTTCAAAGACCATGCCACATTAATGACACATGGAGTTGGGTTCTTGTCCTATGAAATTTGAAGAATAAATTCACAGACTAAAAGGCTTCTTTAGTAAAAATGTGGAAGTTTATTGGAAGCAAACTCCCCCTGGGCAGGGGTCCCCAAATGAGAAAAGCCTACTCTCCCTCTTTCTCTCTCTCTCTCTCTCTCTCTCTCTCTCTCTCTCTCTCTCTCAAATGGGAAAAAAATCTAAATCTAATAAATCTGTTCTGAGTCTCTTTGTCTCTGGGTTATATGTGCTGGTAGCTCTTTGTCTGAACGTGACCCTTTCTAATTGGACCCTTCCTTAATTTATGACCCCCATGCTTTCCTAATTGGTCATTCTTCTACAGAGTATCAGTTTAAAAGGTCAAAGCCTACCTGGTCCTCCCCTCTTTCTCTTCCCCTGGTCTTGCAACATTCTCTATCCTCTGTGAATGTATACCTTCCCCTTGTAACATTTCTTTATCCTCTGTGAAAGTAAGATAAGCATTCTGGAGGCTCCAAGCCATCACCTGTGCATTCCTCTCCCATGGACCCCCTTTTCCCTAATACTGCCTGTCTTGTCTCTAAAATTCCTTTCATTAAGATTCCACATTGAGTGAGTTATTGAGGAGTTGTTACATTATCTTTGGTAAGTAGGGTGGTAATGTTGGAGAAATAGGAAAGTTGCAGATCACACGGGACTTCATTATTTATTTATACATATATATATTTATTTATTTTTTAAACTGTTCTGTCTTTCTAGTTCTTTCTCTTTTTTAATATACTTTATTGACTTTTATAGAGAGGAAGGGAGAGGGAAAGAGAGTTAGAAACATCGATGAGAGAGAAACATCGATCAGCTGCCTCTTGCACACCCCCTACTGAGGATGTGCCTGCAACCAAGGTACATGCCCTTGACCAGAGTCGAACCTGGGACCCTTCAGTCCGCAGTTTGCTGCTCTATTCACTGAGCCAAACTGGCCAGGGCGGGACTTCATAATTTAAACAATGAAATTATCTGGCCTATGTGAGAGAAATAAGTGTGTGCCATCACTGTTTCTCCTGTATCAGGGTACTTCTCAAATAGTGTGGGTAGAGTTACTAGAGACATCAATGTTGAAACTAAACAAGGTCCTGTCACTTTTAGAAAAATTGCGTTTTGAGGAGTTTGGTAGATGTATTTTAATTAAATAGATACACTATTTATGATGAATTTCAAGAACTTTTCACACTTCAACTAACTTTAAATTCAGTTGACCACCAAAACTTCACTTTCTCTCTACATCCTTCCTCACTGGCTCTAGTAGAAATGTGGTTTCCAATGTGCTCTCAGAGCTTACTAAATCCCCAGATGTATAAGTTATTTATAGTATTATCTTCTTTATGGACTGAGTTTCTTATTCATCAGACTGTGAACCACTTATAAGTAGTAACAATATTTTCTTAATCTGTATAATTCATAGCATCTAACATACTGCTTGGTGTAGAGTAGATCACCAATAAATGTTTTTAAATAAATGCATAAGAGCCCTAACCGGTTTGGCTCAGTGGATAGAACGTCGGCCTGCGGACTCAAGGGTCCCAGGTTCGATTCCAGTCAAGGGCATGTACGTTGGTTGCGGGCACATACCCAGTAGGGAGTGTGCAGGAGGGAGCTGATCAATGTTTCTCATCGATGTTTCTAACTCGCTATCCCTTTCCCTTCTTCTCTGTAAAAAATCAATAAAATATATTTAAAAAAATAAATGCATAAGTAATGTCATCTGTCACTGAAAATTGATGTTTAAAACTACTTATTCCCTTAGTAGGATGCTAGCATGGTCCTCTGTCCTCACATCATTTATTATTGAGACAGAAAAAAGTGAGACAGTAGCACTTGGAAAAGTTTTTGTTACAGAATTGGAATTTGTTGTTTGTTTTTTTTAAAGTTTTATTTTATTGCTTAAAGTATTACAAAGAATAGTACATATGTTTCCCTTTTTTCCCCATTGACCTTCCCCCAGCCTCCCCTACCCCCCAGTCTCTTGCGTCCATTGGTTATGCTTATATGCATGCATACAAGTCCTTCGGTCATTCTCTTACCACCCCTCCCAACCCTCCCAGCCTTCCCATTGTAGTTTGACAGTTTGTTCAATGCTGCTCTGCCTCTGTATCTATCTTTTTGTTCATCAGTTTATAATGGTCTTTATTATCCATAAATGAGTGAGATCATGTGGTATTTTTCTTGTATTGACTGGCTTATTTCACTTAGCATAATGCTCTTTTCAGATTCAACTTTCACAAATTCAATAGAGTCACATTTCCAATGTATAAGAATGGCTACTGAATCCTGGAAATAATTTGTTGCTGCTATATAACTTTGTATTGTAGTCTTTTATTACAATGACTGAATCAGAGATTTGGACAAAGTCAAACTGTTGTTTATTTCATTACACATAAAATATATACTTCATATTTTCAGTGATTTTTCTATATATCAATGATAATGCATTTACTATAGCCTAAAATTATTTTGGTTACTTATTTAAATACAAAACTTATAGGAAAGATTATACTCTTCCAAGATATCTTTCCCTTTATCCTCAAACACTAAAAGGATGGTGTTTTGAAGATATGGCTAAATACATATATTTCTATTTTCTGTCTTCCTTGGGAAGAAAGCAAATTTCAAAATAAGTAAAAACTTGAGTGAGGGCACTGAGGTTGCAAATTCTCTACATGGAGAATTCTTTTCAGCTCAGGTATTTCAGGGGGAAAAATGCTTGAGAAAAATCTTTCTATCTTTACCCCAAGGAAGTAAAGTTAACAACCACAGTCATCTAATCTAATAGCTTCTCTTATTCCTTTCATAGGTTCATCTCACAGGTGGACTGGTTTTCCTCATTTTCATTCTTTTTAGTTTCTTTCTTAGCCTTTGATTCCCTATTGATATCTTTTGAAAAGTGCACAATTGCAATTTTAGCATTAAATTTCTCTATAATACTGCTTGTCTCTTTTCCTCTTATTGATTCAAAGCTACATGCCAAGTCAAAGGAGCAAAGTTAGTTTAATTCTTTCCGTGGCTAGTTTCCTTATTCATCAAGCAGCAGGAATTAAAAAAAAAAAATACAACACTTCAATCTTTTTGATATAATTAGATGAGCAGTTCTTAAGAAGACCTGCTTATTATTGATTCCTTTCAACTTTTCATCCTTTTCTCCTTCTTAATGCATCCCCCCAAGTTAGCCACAGCAGAAGTGGGACATCTGCTCAGAAAAACATTTAGATTACTAATGATTCTTTTTAACATCTGTTACATTGCTACTGAACAGTTGTTGTTTCTTTAAGGAGGCTCAAGGGACAAGACCTATGTCACATTAATAGTGGGTACTTTTTGGAAGTAGTAAGTCTTATGCCTTTGGGAGCTATCTAAAAGCGCTATTGTGTACATACAGAACTGAACATGTCCGGTCTTACATTTCTTCTTTTTCCAGTGCAGTATTTCTGATGAGAGTAATTTGAGTCTGGTTGTTGCAATACTTAATAGGTTTTTGTTGTGTGTGTGTTTTTATTTCACTGCTCATTACAGTTGCACTTTTAAAGAGAAACTGTATTAAGCCCAAAATGGATCTCATATCTACTATTGAATTGGATGTGAGCTTTTTATCAGAAAAACGTTCAAATGGGCTTTGGTCCCAGCAACTCAATCTGTATGATAATCCACAACAAGGAAATGACTTGAGAATGTGGGCTGGGCCCGATCTTTTCTTTGTTTTCAGCAAATGCATGTGTTTTTAGTCACAAATACTTTGCATAAGAATAAATAAAAAAATAATTTCTTTAAATGTTTCTTCTCAGGGTATCCTGGAAATATTCTCTTGTCCTCATGCTACAAAATAATAAAGTACTACTACTACTAATAATAATAATGATAAATCTTTCTCACAAATTCAGACCACAGAGGCCAGAAATTACTGGCGTGGCAAGATGAAAAAAAATGGTGAAAAATCTAAAAGAAATGTTCAGAAGTCAGGGTTTGGCATACAAATATCCAATATCTGAAACAGAACTTAAAATAAGTATAAGATAATTGTGTATTGCTAATTTATTTTCCATTCAATTTGAGATTAAGCCACGTCTAGTATCTAAGGGAATTAGTTGTCATTTGATTTTCATTTATTAGTTGATCTATTTTATATTGGAATATGAATAAGCATATATAAATTATATATATAATAGGTAGAAGATATATGACTAGCTTTCTCATATTCTACACAGTCTTGCTATTTCCCATTGTCTTTCATCTGCAAAAAGCCCTATTGCAACCTCTGGTGGATGAATCAATTATGATACCAGGGGAGAGAACCTAGTATTTGCATAGGAATTTATATAGCCATACAGGATATCTCTTACATTATATAACAAATGAAAACAACTAATACCAATGACTTAAAAGTGGAGGCTATTTTTCCTCCATCTGACATCTTGAGACAAATACTCTGTGTATATGTTTGTTGTTATTGCTTTGTGTGTGTTTTTTAACCACCTTAGAAAATAAAGTAGCAACTGATAACAGTCAATACTCAGTTCTCTGGGTTATTCCACTTTTGACTTTTCATGTAGCTATAAGTGGGTGGCTACAATGGCTCTGTTATTTTAGGCATTTTGTTAAGGAGTTACTGGTATTCATAAAAGTAAATAATCTGTAGTTTGTTAAGCCAATTAAATGACTGCTAATCTAAGTTGCCTCTGGGATGTATGATGTGAATTTATGTCATGGCATGGAATTTAAGAGCAAAATGTTTTTGTTTCTTCTTTTTTCCTAAATATGTTCAGTAAGTAATGTATTACTTGATTGAGTAATTGAAATAAAAAAAATGTTGTAGACAACAGATGTTAGAGATAAAAGAAATAACGATGCAACTTGAACAGAGCATGCACTCATGTAAAAAGTAGCACTAGAAAAGACTATACAAGACAAAATATGACAGGTAGTATCTCTTTTATGGCTAATTGTAGATTTACTAGGTGTACCAGTTAATAATGCAGATTTTGTAATCAAAGAAAATACAGTAATTTCAAGAGAAACACCAAAAGTGCTTTATTCAAAGTAATGACCATCACTAGCTATACATTTCCCCATCTTTAGGTAATTTGTGGATACCGTCCCAATAGAACTTTTCTTGTTTTGAGGCAAACCATTCAGAGACCCAATTTTCCACTTCTTTGTATGTTTTGAAGTGCTGCTCAGAAAGTGCTTGTGCCATCGATCAGAACAAGTGGTAATCTGAAGGAGCAAGGTCTGATGAATACGGTGTGTGGGTTAATACTTCGCAGGCAAGATCTTTTAACATGTCTTTAACTGATTTTGAAGTGTGTGATGGTGAGTCATCATGAAGCAAAACTACTTGGCTGTGTCTTCTGGAACATTCTGGTCGTTTTATGATCAAAGCATGGTTCAAATTTATTATTTGTTGTCGGTAGCGATCAGTATTAATGATTTCACCTGGTTTTAGAAGCTCATAATACACCACACCTTCCTGATCCCACCAAACACAGAGCATTGTCTTCTTTCCGAAGCAATTTGGCCTTGCAGTCGCTGTGGATGGTTGACCTGGAACAACCCATGATTTTGTGCGTTTGGGATTCTCAAAATAAATCCACTTTTCATCGCCAGTCACAATTCGATGCAAAAAAGGCTTTTTTTCATGCCATTGAAGCAACATTTTACTGATGACTTTTCGGTTTTCCATTTGTCTTTCGTTCAGTTGACGTGGCACCCATTTTCCTTCCTTTAAAATCTTTCCCATTGCTTATAAACAATGAGAAATTGTTTGCTGAGTAAGGTTTAATCCTTCTGCAAGTTGTTTTTGAGTTTGACATGCATCTTCATCCCATAATGCTTATAATTGTTGGTCTTCAAACTTTTTCAGTTGACCTGGACATTCACATCGAAATCATCACTTTTAAAGCATTTAAACAAGCATTCATAAGTATCTTGGGATGGAGCATGTTCACCATAAGCTTCCTGAAGTATCCGATAACTTTTTCTTCAAAATAAAATAATGAATTAAAACTTTCCGCAAATGCTCTTTTTTGGGGGCATGAAATTCAACATTTTTAAGAGTAAAAATATCTATGATGTTAACACCTTCAGCAAATTTGACATATGAAGTTTTGAAGCTTGTTGTCAATACAACAAAATAGCATACATATCAAGTTATATATATATCAACATATATGTAAATCCGTCTATTGAAAAAAATCCACATTAGTAACTGGTACACCTAGTAAGATTCCCTAACTCCAAGACCATTATGTGTTTCAAATACATTAAAATTGTGCGTCATGATTGAGTTTTGATTTAGTTACATGAAATGCCTTCATAGAAAGTTTAAAAACTTGGACATTTCATTATATTGCTTTTTTAAATTTACATTTTTAACATTTAATGGTAAACTTTTGAATTAAAATGAATATAAATCTCATTGTATAATCTATCTCTGATTATTTCACAAATACTTTATTTCAGTACAAGACCATCTGATTCCTATCCAATGAGGTGTTTCAGGTAAAATGCAGTAGATTTCAGAGCAATCCACCAAAATCTGATTTTATTTGAGGCTCTATCAATGGCTTTCTAAGGATTTCCTTTCTTTGTTTCTCTTTCCTTCTCTCTCTTTCCTTCCTATTTTTCCTTCCTCCCTTTGTTCCTTCATTTCTTTCTTTCTTCATTTTTATTCCTTCCTTCTTCCCTCCCTTTCTTCCTTCCTTCTTTCTTTTATATTTTTACATGTCTGAAAATTATATGTATATCATAATTAATGACAGATGATATTTTAATAAATGAGATTTTACTTTCTTAGCGAGCATAAAATAATGATATATCTTACTATTGAAGACATCTTAGGGTAAATAAACATGGGAAGTAGATACTTAAGAATATGGGTGCGGGGTGGAGGGGGTCAATGGAATTAAAGGAATACATCTGTAAAACTTTCAACAGTAAAGATAAATTTTCTAAAAAAAAGTATGTTAGACTTAGAACCCATTGTTCAGATTATGTAAAATATCCTTTGTAAGCAACAGCTCATACTTGATGTTCTTTATCCTTATTGAGTTACCTAGAATCAATATCAGTGACTCATTAAAATTTTAAAGCCAATCGGTTATTTTCTTCAGTTTCCTATCAGCCAGTTCTTCAAATTACATGTTTATAAGAGAAAATTGACCCTAGTATAGATCATATATGCTTGATCATGAGACTGCAGCACCCAGTAATTTGGGGAACATTAATTATGAGATACTCAAGTGTATTTTTGTTGTGCAGCATCCAAAATCATTTGCATATGCTCAGGTGGTATTTAATTATCCTATCTAATAAAAGAGAAACGTGGTAATTAGCATACGAACGCTACCCTTCCCATTGGTTAATCAGGGCAATATGCAAATGAACTGCCAGCCAAGCTGGCGGCCAGCAGCCAGGCAGCTTAAAGTGAACATGAGGCTTGCTTGCTTCAGTGACAGAGGAATCCAACGTTCCCTGCCTGCCGCTGCAGGCCTCTGAGCTGCAACTCTAAGCAACTATGTTACAAATATAGAAGCTAAACAAAACCCCAGAAACCTGCTTTAGTCCTTCGGGCTTTAGCCAGCAGGATCGCAACATTGTTTCAAATACAGAAGGTAAACAAAGGCCAGAAACCTGCTTTCAGCAGCAGAGGCCTAAGAGCTGGAGCCAAGACTCAAAGCTAAAGCTGGACCAGAATAAAAAAAAAAAGAAAAAAAGGAGTGGTTGGGAGCTTCAGTCACTCGCCAGCCTGAAAACAGCCCTCAGCCCCTCACCCAGGCTGGCCAGGCACCCCAGTGGGGACCCCCACCTTGATCCAGGACACCCTTTAGGGAAAACCAGCCGGCCCCATCCCGTGCACCAGGCCTCTATCCTATATAGTAAAAGGGTAATATGCCTCCCAGCACCGGGTTCAGCGGAGCTGAGAGGCCTTCTGGCACTGGGATCAGTGTGACAGGGGGCAGAGCCCAAACCCCCTGATCGCCCTGCGGCACTGTATGACAGGGGGCGGGGCCACAACCTCCCTATCCGCCCTGCCTTGTTTGTGACAGGGGAAGGCGCCCCAACCCCCTGATCAGCCCTGCTCTGTGCCTGATAGTGGGAGCTCCCCAACACCCCGATCGCCCTGCGGCTCTGTATGTGACAGGGTGTGGCGCCCCAACCCCCTGATTGGCCCTGCTCTGTGTGTGACAGGGGGCAGCGCCCCAACCCACTGATCGGCCCTGCTCTGTGTGTGATGGGGTAGAGCCATAACCTCCCCATTGGCCCTTCCCTGAGTGTGACAGTGGCGGCGCCCCAACCCCCTGATCCACCCTGCTCTGTGGGTGATAGAGGGCAGCACCCCAACCCCTTGATCCACCCTGCTCTGTGGGTGATAGAGGGCGGCGCCCAGCCCTCTGATCTGCCCTGCTCTGTGTGTGACAGGGGGTGGTGCCCCAACTGCCCTATGGGCTCTACACTGTGAGTGACAGGGGGGAGCTCCTCAACCCCTTGATCGGCCCTGCTCTGTGGGTGACAGGGGGGAGCTCCCCAACCCCCTATGGGCCTTGCTCTCTGCATGATAGGGTACGGAGCCCCATCCCCCTGATGGGCCCTGCTCTGTGCATGACAGGGGGTGGAGCCGCAACCTCTCTATGGACCCTGCCTTGACTGTGACAGGGGGCGTTGCTCCAACCCCCCAATCGGCCCTAACCTGAGTGTGACTGAGCGTGGCATTGCAACCTCCCGATCCGCCCTGCTCTGTGCATGACAGGGGGTGGAGCCCCAACTCCCCAATCGGCCCTGCTCTGAGCCCGACCAGGGGCTGCACCTAGAGATTGGGCCTACCCTCTGCCACCCGGGAGCAGGCCTAAGCCAGCAGGTCGTTATCTCCCGAGGGGTCCCAGACTGCGAGAGGGCACAGGCCAGGCTGAGGGACCCCTCCTCCCCCCCTGAGTGCACAAATTTTTGTGCACCGGGCCTCTAGTATATATATAAACTTTAAAAAAATCTACCCAGTCATGTTTTCGGATGAAGTGGTGTTCCTTTTCCCTACTGAGTGCTGGGAGTGAAGTCCTTATAAAATCTGAAGAAAAATAATTTTCTGAAACTAGCAAAGGAGAATAATTGACCTTCATTTGCATGGAATTAATTCCCTGGGTTTCCAAAGTCCCACTTTTATTTGTCCAGACATAGAAGTGTATCTGGGGTTTCAGTAAAGCTAAAATCAGAGCCAGTGTCCAGTGTTTCCTTCCCATGTTGGGGACAGGTCCAGGACGGCATCAGGCTAGCTGCAGTCCATTCATCCATTGCATGTGGAGGCCCTGGGCCATGTGGCGAATGCAGGAGAGAGCTAGCCCAGGCAACAAGAGTTCCAAGGGTCCTGAAAGCACAAGAGGAGCCAAGAGAGCGAACTCCTTTGTTCAGGGAATTAAATACCCCAAGTTACATGCCCTTGCAGTGGCCACACCCACTCAGGCCAGTAACCTTTGTTCTCAGATGTGACTGACAGCAAGCACCTTCCCTGTGTCACCCCAACTTTACTGGGCATGTGTCTGTCTCCCCTTGGTTGGACCCCTGGCGAGTGTAAATTTGTAGCTTCCTGGCAAAGGTGCCCAAATGACACGCCTATAATGTCTGACCTTCTCTTTGCTCCTTTCCTATTATTAATATCTAGGCTAATTACAATGGTTTCAGTCAGAAAAACCTTACTATATAAATGCAATATTCTTTCATATCTTCCTCAGCAAAATCTATGCTTGAGAAATTTGTATTATTTGATTTGCGCTTCGGCACATCCCTCCAGTAAAGCATCATTCCCATGGCCTTATGTAGTGCTTCATCTTTCTTGTCATCGCTATCATTGGTGGAGTGGGGGGAGAGATTGAAAAAGTATATAAGTGATATGTCCCTGGGTTTGCTGTGTATTCAGAACTGAGTAAGATAAACAGCCCTGTTTAGGTAAATCATTACCAAAAAAAAAAAATCTATCATCAGTTGCAATGACAAGAGGGCCATCTATTAGCCTGCTAGCTATTCATATGCAGAAGGAAGCCAGTTGGTGCCTTTTCTCTCCCCTTGTGTCTTTTTATTCAAGGGCTATGGCAGCCCCTTCCATTTAGCACCACTCAAGGTCACCTGGGTGTGTCTCTGTCACTGTGGTGAGTCCCAATTGCCCGGAGATGTCTCGTCTTACTTGGCTGTCAGATACTCTATCTCAAAGGTGTGTTTCTTTGCATGTATTTACAACTCCAACATAACACATAATATTGCCAGGTTTGAATCTGATGTTTCAACGTGAATTTAATAAGCACACACCTTACAAAACATAACTGGTACATCTATTCAAACACAAAGCAAGCAAAAGCAATAGCATTGTATACAGTGGCCCTGGATTTTATTTATTCTAAAATAAGCAATATTTAAAAACTCATTTTCATCACTCACCTCCTTAGAAAGGTCAAGATAATTATGTATTTTTCTTGGACTGTTTAATTTATTGTTTCCATTTTCTCGGCTGCCTCATTACTATGCAGATATAAAATTATAGTAAAAAAATTTATGGAGGGAGGCTGTCTTCAAAATATTCATTAATACAGAAAATTAGTAATATTCATTATCATCTATTAAAAATCAGAAATGTTTTTAGCAGAAATTAAGTTTAAATGGTTTACTTATATTTTCTAAAATATAGTTTGGAAAAGGCACTTAGGTTAGCAAGAAATTTTCAAAAAGGAAATAAAGAAACAGCTATTAAATCACTTTCTTTATTATATTTGATTCTCAGATTGTAGTGAAAGGGCATTCCAGTTCTCATGGTATGCATATCAGCAACAAGAAAGAAATAACCAAAATGTTATTTCATCCAGATTTAAAGTAAGCCCGTTTTATGTCTTTGTTCACACTGAGCTGGGGTGGGGGAAAAAAAAGAAAAGCAAAGGCCGATTCTTAAGCCAATCAAACATTTTACTCCCACCTTGTGGCAGTGTGCTGCATGGCTGCTTTTCCAAATTAGAGACCTCAGAATCTTGGTTTGAAAAGAACTTATTTTTATATCGTCTTATGCACTGATGAAAATCAGATTGATTAGGAAAGGGGCTTGATGATTCAGCAGATGCAAAGGTCTGTTCCTCAGTGCTTTTGCAGGATGTAAATCAACTAAGAGTGATATGAACGGCGCTACAGAATAAAAAGCTCCTTTCTCCACCTTGGACAGAGAATTCAAAGAAGTTCTGCAGGCTCCTTTTGCTGGCTAACTACACTATCAAGTTTTGTACGTCAAAATTCAAAACGTTTTTAATGGTTACAATTATTTCACAAGCCGAATTTAGAGTGTTAACAAAAGCACACCTTTTCATCTGCTTCCTTTCAGCATTAAAAAAAAAAATGTACAAAGAAACATGATACCTCAAAAAACATATACTACATAAATTAAATTTTCTGCAGAAGTATAAAGAAAACAACTCGAATGCTTATTTACGTCAATTTATGTCTATCCTTTTTCATTTCTATGGATTAAGAAATATATGGAAGAGGTGAGTTTGGCTGCTAAGTTAGAGAAATAGATCTGAGATGTTTTTTTTCCCTTAAACTCTTGTTTATTCCACAATTCACTACCTCAAAGTATCAGCCAAAACTACACCTGTCATATTCTTCTGTCCCAGATTGATTTTACTATCTCCCTAATTGAGTTTAACATCCATCTTTATTAGAAAGAGCACTCAGCTTCTTTCAGTCAAAATAAAATAAAATAAATGCACCTCAGTTTCAGGGTGAAACAACCTTGGAACCAGGAACTATTTTATTTTCTCCGTACGGCAGCCAAGGGCTCCTTCAGAGATGTTTGTGAGCCCTGGCCTGCTGAGTTTCACCATGTCCTGGCAATATCTGCAAACAACTAGCTTTGTATGTTCCAAAGGCTCTTTCCACCAAAAGCTGTACTAGTCTCAGCACAATTCAACTTGTGACTGACTGTCTGTGTCTGAGGGTTGCCTTTCCATTCAAACTTATCCGATTGAGTTCAGGAAGATATAGTAAATGGGTTTTATTGTTTCACAAATGTAAGAAAGCATGAGTAAGGAGTGAGCCTAACTTAGGAAACAGAGTTCCTAATTGATTTGAAATTGAATAGTCTCTTTTAATAAAAATACTAAAGAAACAAATCTATTAAATTTATTTTTTTTATTATTTGTAAGATATAAAAAATGAAGCATATGTGAATATATGTGATTATATGTGTGTGTGCATACACATACATATATGTAAATATTAATACATGTGTACATATGTATTCATGAACAGCCACATATATGTTTTTACTCCTTAATTTTTGAAATCATAGCTAATAAAAGTGCTGTGAATTTGGCATTTTTAAGTCCTCAAAGTGTCTAGATGATATAAGAAATAATTAAACTTTGTTCTTCATTCAAGTGTCTGTAATTTTTGTCCCTTAAAAATAAGTAATAAAAAGAGATGTGTTTTTACTGCTTAATTGTTATCTATTACTAGGTAAAATATTAAATTTTAAAAAATAATTCATTCTCATCATTATGATTATCTTAATATTCTTTTCTATGAAAACAATTTTAGGCATTTTAAGATACTTGACTAGAAACTCCTTCCACATTTCTAAATGCTGACATTAATTTCAAAATGCCAACCACTCAGCTGTTTGATATTTCAAGTTGACGAAGTATTGAGATTAACCAGTATACAAACAATCTCAAAATCCATTTTATTCCACATGTAATATTAACTTTTACATAGCTTATTTCTCAATTCCCAAAAACACATAGAAGGGCTTTTCTAGTAAACATATTTTGAGACAAACATATACTCACCTCCTATTTTCTTTCTTAACACTGCTTCTTTAGTGTGAGAGGGGGATTTTTTTTCCCTCTGAAAAACTGTTACTCTGAGTAAGGAACTAATTGGCTCTGTGTATCTCCTCACACTGTCCACCTGCATCCTTATCTGAACGTCTCACCTGGGAGAACTTGGGTTTTGTTTATTGATGTTACATCCATAACTGACTGCATGTTAAACCACCCTGCCGTCCCCGTAGGAGGCAAAGCACAGCAATAAATGAAGTTGACATGTTTCATTCCTCATCGGCATGTCATTACTTTTCCTTGGTAAGGAAGTATCTGTAAGATTGCACTCCCATCTCCATTTTCATTTCTTTCTCAAGTCCTAATTTTTTCTTTTATTGTGAAATTTTC
This sequence comes from Myotis nattereri, assembly GCF_964212035.1. NCBI lineage: Eukaryota > Metazoa > Chordata > Mammalia > Chiroptera > Vespertilionidae > Myotis > Myotis nattereri. Next base: position 82,883,599 of record NC_138075.1, read on the forward strand.
TTCCATTTACTATATCATTCTATCCATTTATTTGTTATTTTTCCTTTTTATTAAATTTAATGGGATGACATTGGTTCATAAAATTATATAGGTTTCAAGTGAATGTTTCTATGATACCTCGTCTGTATATTGCATTGTGTGCCCACCATGCAAAGTCAGATTTTCTCCGGTCACTATATACTATTTGACCCCCTTTACCCTTTATTCCCCTTCCTATCCCCCTTCCCTCTGGTAACCATCATACTGCTGTCCTTGCCTATGAGTTTTTTTGTGTTGTTTGTTCATTAGATGCTTTCAGTTTTCTATCCCACATGTGAGTGAAGTTACATGGTTCTTAGCGAAGAAAAGATGAAATACTGCCATATGCAGCAACATGGATGGATGTTGAGACTAACATGCTAAGCAAAATAAGTCAGACAGAAAGTCAAGAACCATATGTTCTATCCATTAAAAACGTAATGTTAGGAAGAGACTAACCAATCTCAGAGGAAAGAGGGGAGGAGGGAGAGGAAGAGATTAACCAAAGAACCTATATGCATATATGCATAACCCATGACAATAGTGTGGTAGGACTGGACAGGGGTGGGGGGGTCTAGGAGGGAGCAGGAATGTGGTTGAGGGAGCCAAAGGAAGAAAAGGGGGATATATTAATACTTTGAGCAATAAAGGTAAATTTTTTAAAAATCTTAGGAGTTCTCACTGAAGACTTAGGAAAAAATTTTTTCTTCTACTTTTACTTTCAAAATGCCCCAACTGGATTGAAGGAACTAGTAAATCAAATGTCTTATTTCCTAAATATCCAAATACTAAAATATCTCTGGAGCAGACTGGGCATACTCCAAAATGGCAAAAATATGTTCCTTCTGATCAGAAACAGGGAGCTCACTGTCAAAATATTATGGTTAGTTAGGATCTATTTTTAAAAATTTTGCACTTTTAAGTTACATAGACAATAGTAAAAAGAACACATGACAATTAACTGATGCTTTTGTATTCCTAAATGCATTGCCTTCATTTTTTTTTTGAATTATACATGTACAATATGTCATTTTAGAAAAATTGAAGAATAAACAAAAGAAGGTGAGTAGCACCAACAATGAAATTATAGCCTAGAAAGTAGAACTGTTCAAAATATGCTAATTAAACCATTATTGGTGAAACTTTATCAGGCTTAGTGACTTCTGGAATCCATTGGCCTGACAGAACTGAATAAGGTATATGGATTTAATAAGAGGAGGAGATTCAAGTCTCATTATCCTCTGACTTAAAACTGGCTACATGTACAGTCAACTGGGAGGTCTACTCCACGCTTTAGAACTCACTAAGAAGAAAGAGTGGTATAAAAACACACATACAAAGTCATACATGTCCCGCTGTAACTAACCTAGTACTTTTATGGACTGCACATTTGTGTCCCCCCCCCCGCCCGCAAATTATATGTTGAAACACTAGCTCCAATGTGTTGGTATTTGGAGGTGGGGCCTTTGGGAAGTAATGGGGTTTAGAGGAAGTCACAAGGGTGAAGCCTTCATGATGGGCTTAGTGTCCTTTTAAGGAGAGAAAGAGACTAAATCTTTCTCTCTCTCTCTCTCTCTCTCTCTCTCTCTCTCTCTCTCTCTCTCTCTCTCTCCATGTGGAAAAGAACAAGGAGATGGTTGTCTATAAACCTGGGTAAAGGACTCTCACCAGAAACCTAATCTGCAGGCACCCAGAGGTTGGATTTTCTAGCCTTCCACACTGTGAGAAAGAAATGTATTCCAGCTGTCATGGCTAAGTGGTTGAATGTTGACCTATGAATCAGGAGGCATGTTCCCTGACCGGTTCGATTCCCAGTCAAGGACATGCCCAGGTGGTGGCTCAATCCCCAATAGGGGACATGCAGGAGGCAGCTGATCAATGATTCTCTTTCATCACTGATGTTTCTCTCTCTCCCTCTCCATTCCTCTCTGAAATCAATCAAAATATGTTTAAAAAAAAGAAATAGATATTAAACAGCTCAGTCTATGTTTCTTATTATAGTACCACTTGAACTCATCAAGACAAGTGATATCCCAAATTTTAAGAAATAAGATGCCATTTTATGCGAGAGTTGGCATAATTTTAGTCCCCTCAACTTTATTTAGCACATTTAAAAAGTCTCACCTTTTGATACAATAGAACAAATAATTTTATTTAGCAAGTAAGTGAAATACACATGGAATTTCATTGCATAAAATATTGTTTTGTCCTGGAATCTTTCAATATTATTTTAAAATATTTTTCTTGTTTAATATTATTTCATTTTTAACCAAAATTTATGAAGTGACTACTGTGGGCTGGGCATGTTACTTTGAAAAAAAAAAAGATATATATATCACACCTCTCTCTTCCCTGTTCCAAATTGTTGGAATATAGTTGGGACTTATAGCGGTACATTGAAAATTATTACAAAATATTCCAAGGTTACAGCAATGATATGCACTGGCTTATTCAGGTTGCAGTAAAGAGAAGCATTAAAATGAGACAGATGAGGAAAGTTCATGGCGTTCTGGGTGACATCCCTCCAACTCTTTAAGTTTTCAAAGAATATCCTTTTGAATTTTTTGACAGTTTTAGTAAGAAAGCTCTTTTCAAACAGGAGAAACAAGAGAACATAAATATTTTAACATATCCATGTGTTCATTTTTATGCCATAGAATGAAGTGTCAAAGGGCCTGAGTCTTGTCAGCTTTCTCAATAGAATGGCACAAGTATTTTTTGAGCCCTTAGCATACGCAAGGCATTTTACTAGGAACAATACAGAAATTAAAATGTTTTCAGTTTCTTCAGTTCAATACTTTGTCTACATAAGCGAAATGGAATATAAATTTGGGTAAAATATATCTAGGTAATTTGTTCAAGGTAGAAATCCTTTCTGTGAGTACTGGAGTGTAAATACAAGCCACTTGGACCCTCTGAGGAGCAGAAGTGTCTGCATTATCTCAGACTGAAACAGACTCGGTGGGAGATCTGAAAAGGCAATTGAAACCACAGTAGGGAAACTTGTTATTGGATATTTTTAAAATTTCATGCCTTGTGACATACTAGCATTTGAGAAGGTCAGCCTTGTTGAGGCATGGATACTTTAATAACAAGTGTCTCTTCATAACAAACTTCACTTGATACTATAATTGACTTCACATCTGTGAGATTTTTATTACTGTGGATTTTCATCAACACTTCACCCAACATCCTAACTTGCTATTAAATAATGCCTGGTGAGTATCATAGAGCTGAGATTACAAAGTGGGTTATATGGTTGATAGCCTCTATTATAGGACCATTGCCAATCTATAAATATGATGAAAAAAATGGTAAGATGCTTATATTTGACCCTTGCAACAGTCATCTATTAATATCACCGTGCTACTGGCAAAGAATTACTTTTCCCTCCCCAGCATCTTCATGAGTGATTGCGATCTCCTACAGCAATGAACTAAGACTTCAACTTTCTGGAATTTTTTTTTGTAAGAAACTGCCACATTCTTGTAATTTAAAACAGTTTAGATCAGTTATCTTTATAATATTGTTTAAAATGGTCACATGAATTAGAAAATAAACCCCCTTTAAAATGAGATTAGAAAGACTGATAGAAGTTGAAGAGTTGAGTTGAAATGTCAAGCTTTCTTTTATATAGACTATCTAATGCAGAGTCCCCACACAACTCTCAAGAGATACGGAGAGTGAGTGAATGACTGCTTAAAGAAGGCAGCAGAGAAACTCGACCAGGCCAGACAACCAAATGTCAGGAACTGTTCCCACAGATTATTTAATTAACAGGCGTGTAATGCATGCAGCTCAATGCATTTTCTCTGGTAGAGCTAGCAGGAGGAATCACAGTGCAGTTGTAAGGTAATCTTTTAAAAAATATATTTGTATTGATTTCAGCAAGGGAGGGAGGGGGAGAGAGAGGGGGGTGGGGGGAGAGAGAGAGAGAGATTGAGAGAGAGAGAGAGAGAGAGAGAGAGAGAGAGAGAGAGAGAGACATCAGTGATGAGAGAGAATCACTGATTGGCTGCTTCCTGTGCACCCTTCACTGGGGATCAAGCCAGCAACCTAGGCATGTGCCCTGACCAGGAACTGAACCATGACCTCCTGGTTCATGGGTCAACACCCAGTCATGCCAGCTAGGCAATGCTAAGGTAATCTTGACACCAAACCAAGTTAGGGCAGGCAGATATTGGCACATTCTCATGCAAGTCTTTCAAAGACAAAAATACTGAATGTTGGCTTTGACTGGCAATACAATATTAAAATAAACAAGGAATGGAAATCAGAAAGAAAACTTAAAACTGAGAAGGTAATGAAGAAAACAGAACCAAATCCATCTTCCCTTGCATGATTTTAACATTTTTAAATATATTTTATTAATTTTTTACAGAGAGGAACGGAGAAGGATAGAGAGTTAGAAACATTGATGAGAGAAAAACATCGATCAGCTGCCTCCTGCACACTCCCTACTGGGTATGTGCCTGCAACCAAGGTACATGCCCTTGACAAGAATCAAACCTGGGACCCTTCAGCCTGCAGACCGATGCTCTATCCATTGAGCCAAACAAGTTAGGGCAAAATTTTTTTTCTTTATTGATTAAGATATTACATATGTGCCCTTCTCTTAATGATCCCACATAAATTTATATATATATATATATATATATTTACCATAGGCCAGGACAAGTAAATTAAGATATATTGTGTGTTGTTAAATTTACAGTATTTTCCAATAAGGTTTTATACTTATATAGAGAAAGGAAAATACTGTCATTCCTCTTCACTGTAAAATTATTTCCCTTTGAAAACCCAAATCTATATCAATGAGAACTTTGTATACTAACTACCCAGTATACCAAAGGGGAAAAAAAAGGTTATTACCATTTATTAGGTACCTACTATGTACTAGAGACAACAGAGATCAGTTATTTGAATCTTCATAGTTGTTCATTGATATGGTTGTTATCTTTTTTCTTTTTTTTTTTCACAGATAAAGACAAGACTCATAGATTATATATATTGTTCAGTTCAATTTATCATGGGCTAAGCCAGCATTTTACTGGAGTTTAGCTGGACATGAAAATCCATATTTTTTCACTATATATCAGTCTTTTGACATTAGGTACCAAGGGCTGTTAACTGCATAGGGCTAGTCATTTAATGAATGTTTTAGGTGAACTAATTGACTTTGTTCAGCGAATGTGTAATAATTTCACTCCTCTCTTGACTACTCGAGTTATAGTTAATGATTCAGGGATATGCTGATTATTTTGAAAGACAAAAAATATTCATGGAAAATGAATTGATAAGGGAGTGCTATATCTTGGAAGTATACATATTTTATGTAATTGCATTATCATTATGATCATAATCTTTCTTCTATGAGTAATTCTTATGTAATGTTCTATGTCCCAAAGTAAAAGCACTATAACTAAGACCCTAACTCTTGCCAATACATGAAGCAAAATATATCTTGGGTGGGAAGAGGATCTAAGGTAAAATTACCTACTAAGTTTTCTAAGATAGAAAATTATGAAAATTGCACTAATACTTTCATTTAAAATATTTTATATATTATCTAAATAAATTGTTTAAATAAATAATATATATAAACAGTCACTAACTTCACTGGCTACGGAAAGTTTGACTTAAAATATCAAAAATGTTTACATGTTTTCTGTAGTTTTCTCAATTTTCTAGATGAGACAATATCTCAGAAGGCAAGTTAAGGGCTTACCACTTAAATATATATGTGTGTTTTATTGTTTCCCAATCCATCAGAAGATAACTAAAAGCTATAAATATATTTCATAAATTATTGTGAATGTTATTATATGAATTCTTTCAAGTAGGCTGTAATTTTCTGTGAAAAATAACCCTAAACTCTTGAAACCATATTCCATATACTTGCCTTTGTCCTTGCCTTTGCCCACTGCTTTCTTCGGCTGTCTGATTTTTGCTTGTATCTTTATAACTGATCATTCTCAGATTTTCCTTTTTCTGTGATTTCTAAAGTATTTGAAGTGCCCCATTTTGTCTTCCCCATCTAATCTCTCATACATAATACTATCTACCTCTTTGTTTCTATTTTATTCATTTAAAATTTATTAAATCATCTTTCTTACTTAATGTTGCTGTCGTGTTGTTGTAATTCTAATTTAAGACAAATATCAGTTTCCTTTATGTTGAGAATTTTTCTTTTTTAAGCTAGACTTTATCAGTTGAATATAGGATTTTTTGGCATGAAATTTTTCTTTGTTTCTTTGCTTTCTAGACATATGCTAATTTCTCATTTGATTTTTTTGCTTTGACCCAATTGTTATATGAGAACTTGCTTTTAACTTCTAATCAATGATGATTTCTATGTCTATCTTTATTATGTATTTCTCATTATAATTGGTTATATTCAGAGAATGGGACTATAAAATCTCTAAATGTTTCTATAAAACTATAACAAGAAAGACACTATTTTTTTCAGATTTATTGAGGTATGATGGACAAATGAAAGTTTTGTTTATTTAGGTTGTACAATGTGATTTTAAACATGCATGTGATCATTCTATATAATTATACATTGTGAAATGATTGCTACAATCAAATTAACACAGTCATCACCTCATATTGTTACCACATTTCTAAAAGATGTTATTGATTTTTAGAAATAGAGAGAAACATCGATGTGAGAGCAAAACTTTGATCGGCTGCCTCCTGCACACTCCCTACTGGGGATCGAGCCCACAACCCAGTCATGTGCCCTTACAGGGAATCTAACCTGTAACCTTTCAGTGAATGTGTAATAATTTCACAGTGGCCAACCAACTAAGTCACATTGGCCACGGCTGTTACCACATGTTTGAATGTGTGGTGAGAACACTTAATACCTATTCTCTTAGCAACTTTCAAATATACAATAGAGTGTTATAACTATAACCACCAAATTAGATTCTCAGAACATATTCATTTTATAAGTGAAAATTTGTACTCATTGAACAATATCTCCCCATCCCCTCCACCCCATCTCCAGTCCCTGGCATCTACAGTTCAACTCTGGTTCTAGGAGTTTGACTTTTCAATTCCAATATCCATGAGATCATACTGCGTTTGTCTGTCTGTGTTAAACTTATTCAATTAGCATAATATCTTCCAGTTTCATCCATGTTGTCACAAATGACAGGATTTTCTCTTTATAACTGAATAATATCTCTATGTTTTAAGACTGAATGAGAGAGAGAGAGAGAGAGAGAGAGAGAGAGAGAGAGAGAAAGAGAGAGAGAGAGAGAGAGAGAGAGAGAGAGAGAGAGAGAGAGAGAGAGTCTCTTTATGCATATATTAATCAGTGGACACTCAAGTTGTTGTATTCATACCTTGGTTACTATGAAAAATGATGCAATGAAGTGGGAGTGCAGATATCTTTTAGAGGTACTGGTTTTTATTTCTTTTGGATGTATACCCAGAAGTGGCTTTGCTGGATCATATATGATAGTTCTATTTTTAAGTTTTTAAGGAATATCCACAATGCCTTCTTTTCTTATTTATTTACTTATTAACTATTTATTTATTTATTTATTTATTTATTTATTTATTTATTTATTTATGTATTTATTTATATTGTTTACACTATTTTGAATATCCCCATTCTCACCCCCCCTTTGCCTACCTCCATCCAGCCCTTATCCCTCCACACTGCTGTACCAATTTATATTCCCACCAACAGAGCAGAAGGGTGCTATCTTCTCCATACCCTTGGTAACACTTACGTCTTGTCTTTTTTACAATGGCCATACTAGCAGGTATGAGGTGATATCTCATTATGGTTTTAATTTGCATTTTTCTGACAATTACTGATGTGGAGCACCTTTTCAAATATGTCTTGGCCATTTGTATGTCTCTTTTGGAAAACTGTTTATTCAGGTCCTCTGCCCATTTTTAATTGAGAGCTTGTTTCTTTGCTATTGCTTTATATAAGGTCCTTATATATTTTGAATATGAACTCATCAGAAATATGATTTGAAAATATTTTCTCCCATTGTATAAGAACCCTTTAATTTAGATGATTATTTCTATTACTATACAGAAGCTTTTTAGTTTGATGTAGTCCAACTTGTGTATTTTGCTTTTGTTGGCTGTGCTTTTGGTGTATTATTGCTAAGACCAATATCAAGAACCTTTTTTTCCTCTAATTTTATAGTTTTAGGTCTTTTATTTACAATCAATTTCAAGGTAATATTTATCAGTGATTGGAGATAGAAATTTAGTTTCATTCTTTTGCATGTGATTATCCAGTTTTTCCAACACTGTTTATTGAAGAGACTGTCCTTTCTCCACTGACTATTCTTGGCACCCTTATCTTGTCAAAAATTAGTTTACTGTATAAGTATGGTTTTATTTCTGGGCTCTCTATTGTGTTCCATTAGTCTATGTGTCTGTATTTATTCAAGTACCAAACTTTCTTGATTACTGTAGCTTTTAATATGGTCTGATATCAGGAAGTGTGCTACTTTTCAATTTTGTTTAACTTTCACAATTGCTTTGGCTATTTAACATCTTTTATACTTCTATACAAATTTTAGCATATTTTGTATATCTGTGAGAAATATCATTGGCATTTTAATAGGGATTGCATTAAATCTATAGATTGCTTTGGGTCATATGGACATTTTAATAATGTTATTTCTTCCAATATGAACACAAAATATCTTTCCATTTATTTGTCTTCAATTTCTTTTATGATGCCTTTTAGTTTTCAGTATATAGATCTTTCACCTCCTTGATTAAATTTATTACTAAGTATTGCTTTTTGATGCTATTATAAATAGGATTTAAATTTTTTCAGATGGTTCTTTGTTAGTGTATAGAAACTTAATTGATTTTTTTTTTTTTTTTTGCTCACTGAAAAATTGTCATTTATTTGTGGTTACGTATGGATTTGAATGTTCCCAGAAATATAAATTAAATTCTTGTTAATATTCTCCTACTGTGCAACACTAACTTCATTCTCATTCCCTTCCTCTTCTGCTTTGCTCCAGTCCTCTCACGCCTGTTCTCGCCACACTGCAACTTAGCTCATTTTTTCGTTTTAACATTTTTTTACTGGAGTCTTATATAAGATCATGTCATCTTAAAGGCAGTTTTCCTTCTTCCTTTCCAATTTGAATGCTTTTTGCTTCTTTTTGTTGCCTAATTGCTCTGACTAGGACTTCTAGTACTATGTAGAAAAGAGGGGGTGGGAATGGTCACCTTGTATTGTTCCTGATTTTAAAGCAAAAGCTAAGTAAGCTTTACACTGTTGAGTAAGATGTTAGCTACAAGTTTGTCAGATATATTGAGAGATTTTAATCATGAAAGATATTTATATCACATATTTTTCTGTATGTATTGATATGATTGTATGATTATTGTAGTGAACCATTAAATGCCAGCCATACCTTCCTCCAGCTTTTTTGTTGTCAAACCTAATAAATATTTATTTAATCATAATCATTAATCCAGTTCCAGATGATATTTATTATAATATATACTCTATTGGGACAAGAATCTTGTTTTTTTAATAGATGCACCTCTAATATCATGAACCTAGCCCTAAGTAGGTGCTCAGTAAATATTTGTCAATTAAATCAATTAATATTTTTACTACTAGTGAAATATACTTATATATCTTTTTAATCAACTTTATTTTTAATGTGATTCTCATAATGTAATATGACTGCTGCTTATTTTAGTTTTCTGCTATCTGGTACATTTGTTCACATTTTCATCTTCAACCATTCTATATCTATTTAAGTCTGTTACTTAAAGCTGAGTTGTTTTTAAACTAAACCCAATAGGTTTCTTCTTTCAACTGGGAATTTTAACTCACTCATTTAGTTTTTTTAAAAAAATTTATTTCATCTCTCTATGTTTATTAGTTTTTTTTAAGAATTATTTTCCTGCCGAAACCGGTTTGGCTCAGTGGATAGAGCGTCAGCCTGCGGACTGAAAGGTCCCAGGTTCGATTCCGGTCAAGGGCATGTACCTGGGTTGCGGGCACATCCCCAGTGGGGGATGTGCAGGAGGCGGCTGTTCGATGTTTCTCTCTCATCGATGTTTCTGACTCTCTATCTTTCTCCCTTCCTCTCTGTAAAAAATCAATAAAATATATTTAAAAAAGAAGAATTATTTTCCTTACTGATTTAATAAAGTTGCTATTCTATTCCCTTGAATTACACTTACTAATCAGGATAACTACATGATGTTCATTATAAAATATATTTTTTTTTTGCTATAAAATAGAAAGAAGATAGAAATTATTACCCCCACAAAGGTATTCTAATGCTTGTTCCTTTGCTCCTCCCCCAATAAGATAAGCCTTTGAGATTATGTTCTCATTCTTACTTTTCTCCCAGCACTTTGCAAATGAGACATTTAGAGGATGTCATTGTTCTGTATCATCCTGAGTGCATTTAATTAGTATTATTATAATTTTTCTTAAAATATGTTCCCTTTTTTCCAAGAATCCTGATTTAATAGTATACTCTCATGGATATCGATACAACTATATTGTTCATCAGTGTTTTTATCTCATCTTTTTTTCTGCCTCCAGGTCTCTGGTCGAATTCATATGTACTTTGGTTAGAATTCTTTATCAAGAATATTCCTAGATGAAGGAGACAGGGTACCCCCTGGACCCTTGCGTGCCTGTGAATGACTTTTATTCTGACAAGTGAATGCTATATGGTGTATGTTTTTTACTTAATTGTCTGTAATTACTTCAAACTGTTTTCAGCCGTGGTCAATTGTGCAGCTAAGTGGTCTGATTATATATATCATATATATGTAGTACATATATACATAAGTATATATAGATGTATATGAACATAAACACCAGAACTATAATAGAATATTCTGAGGCACATATATTTATTAATCGATATTTCCTGGATCTCGATAAACAATTTTGATATATAAACTCAATTTTTATTAAGAGTGCTTCTCAGAAAAATATGTTTTATTATATACAGTTTCCTCTTCTGTTTCTTACTTCTTTTTCACATCGTAAGTCTCCTGAATCTATGTCTAAGTTTTATCTTTTCATGTGATTAAATGTAATTGTATTTCTGTTTTGTGATTTGAACTACTTTTTTTGTTTCTCTTTGCTTTCTATTCATGCTTGAGTGTGTTTTTTTAAAAATTAAACTTATTAGGTTAATAATTATATAGGTTTCAAGTGTACAATTCTATGATGCATCACCTGTATATTGCATTGTGTGCCCACCACCCAAAGTCAAATCTTCCATCACCAAATATTTGACCCCCTGTACCCTTTCCTATCCTTGACCCCCCTTCCCGCTGGTAACCGCCTCTGTCTGACATTTCATTTAACATGTTATTCTCAAGGTCCCTCCATGTTGTCATAAATGGCAGTATTTCATCTTTTCTTAGGGCTGAGTAGTATTCCATTATATATATGTATGTATCACATCTTCTTTGTCTATAATCACTTAGCAAAGGACAGTCCAGTTGTTTCCATGTCTCGGCCACTGTGACTAATGCTGCAATGAACATATATGTTTTCAAATTTGTTGTGTAAATACCCAGAAGCAAGGTTGCTGGTTCATGTGTTAACTCTATTCTTAATGTTTTGAGGAACTTCCATATTGTTTTCCATAGTGGCTGTACCAGTTCTACCAGCAGTGAATGAGTGGTTCTACCAGCAGTGAATGAGGGCTCCTTTTTCTCCATAACCTCTCTAAAACTTACTACTTGTCTTATTGATAATTGTAACAGCTGTGAGGTGGTATCTCTTTGTAGTTTCGAATGCATTTCCTAATAGGTAGTAAAGTTGAACATCTTTTCATATATCTGTTGGCCATGTGTATGTCTTCTTTGGAGAAGTGTCTGTTATGTCCTCTGCCCATTTTTAAAATGGATTGTTTGTTCGTTTGGTGTGGAGTTGTAAGAGTTCTTTATATACTTTGGATATTAATATATTGTTGTAGCTGTTGTTTGCAAATATCTTCTCCCATTCTGTTTGTTGCCTTTTTGCATTGTTGGACATTTCTTTTGCTGTGCAGATGCATTTTAGTTTGATATAGTCTTATTCATTTATTTTTGTCTTTATTTCCCTTATGAACAAAATAGATCCAGAAACACAGAACCATGAAACAGACTGATGAATTTCAAAGGGAAGGTGGAGGGGTGAGGGATTGGAGGAGAGATTAACCAGAGAACTTATATGTATATAAGCATGACCTGTGGAGTACATATATAGTGTGGTAAAGGCTTGGGGGAGGGGGAGGTGTGGGAGGAGGGAGATCAATTGGGAAAAAAACAAACAAACAAACAAACAAACAAAAAGGGGACATCTGTAATACTTTCAACAATAAAGATATATATATAAAAAAAAGAAAAAAAAACCCAGCATGGTATTGGCAGAAAAAAACACACAGACCAATTAAACAGAATTGAGGTCCAGAAATAGACGCACATGTATGTGAGCAAATAATTTTTGAAAAATTATCTATTTCTTATATTTGATCTTTAAACATAAATTATGACTTCAGCACAAACCTTCCATTTCTCAAATTTATCTATTATATGTTTCAGTTGGAAAATAATGGGTTTTAGCCCGGCTGGTATGGCTCAGTGGTTGAGCATCAACCCATGAGCCAGGAGGTCACTGGTTCAACTCCAGGTGAGAACACACGTTTGGGTTGCAGGCTAGATCCCCAGTAGGGGTGCAAGAGGCAGCCAATCAATGTTTCTCTCCCATCAATGTTTCTCTCTCTTTCTCTTGCTCTTCCTTCCTCTCGCTCTCTAAAATCTATAAAAACATATATATTTTTTAAAAAAATCATAGGATTTAGACCCAGGATTTTATTTCTGTTTTTAATTAAAACCTACGTATGCATTCTTAGTAAGTGGTCATTGGAGTATATAACACAATAAATTGCAAAGTGTTCAAACAGAAATTTTGTTTTTATTTTTATCTTAAAATATAAGGTCATTTTAATTTTCCTGGTCAAAACCTTCTTTTTGACATTTTAGAGTGATCTAAAACAAATAGTAAGTCATAGAATTCATCCACTCAAGCAAAGTGGCAAGAGAGTGAAATTTTAGAGAGAATGTTTCTAGCACTCTCCCAAAAATGAAAGAAAAAAGTAGGTCAAAATTATTTAAGGTAATTAAAAGATACTGTTTCCAGAAGTGTCAGGGGAATTATTTGGAAGCTGCTTTTTATAATTTATTTTGAATAATTTTAAAGCAGGGTGTTAGCATCACCTTAGTGTTAGTAATGAGACAGGGCACGCAATTATGAGGAACAGTAAATGAAACAATTATAGCAAAATTGACTCTATTTTTAAAGATATGCTGTAAAAATAGGACAATGCTGGAGGCACACAGTATTTAAAATTTGAATTTGTTATATTAGAGTGAAGGATGTTTCTGAGTTAGTCTTTTCTACATAAGTGATCTCCAGGGAATTATACAAGTTGCCAAGACCATGTGTAGAAAGAGAAAAATAAGGAGGAAACTATCAATGTTTACATTCTTCTCACTTTAATAATTGAATATGATAAAAAACTTAGTAGCCCAGGCCAGGTAGCTCAGTTGGTTAGAGCGTTGTCACGATATGCCAAGGTTTCCAGGTTCTATCCGCCATCAGAGCCTATACAAGAATCCACCAATGAGTGCATAAATAAGTGGAACAATAATTCTCTCTCTCTCTCTCTCTCTCTCTCTCTCTCTCTCTCTCTCTCTCTCCCTCTCTCTCTCTCTCTCCCTCTCCCTTTCTCCCTCCCTCTCCCAAACACACATACTTCACACTCTCCCTCTTTCCCTCCCCATCTCCCTCTCTCTCTCTCGATAAAATCAATAATAAAAATTAAAATACACACACACAACATAGTTGAACTTCAGCACAATGAAACAGAATCAAACTAAGACTGGACCAAACAGAACTTTATTACCTTGGCAATACTTCTTATATAATTGTGACATAACAGTGATAATAAAGTGTAGAATACAGTCATGAACTACTTAACAATCAGGATACATTTTTTTCTGAGAAATGCATTGTTAGGAAATTTTGTCATTGTGTTTACACAAACCTAGATGGTATCTACTACATATCTAGGCTCTATGGTATAGTCTATTGCTCTTAGGTTTTAAGCCTGTACTGCACATTACCGTACAAAACAACACAAGAAAATGATGGATTCAAGAGAAGTAGTAAAGAAGATGTATGAGGCTGCTGCTTAACATGGAGTACTGTTTTATAGCAATATTTTCTTAGTAAGTAGAAAGTACACTCTAAAATAACAATAAATATAGTGTAGTAAGTATATAACCAAGTAACTTAGTCATTTATCAAGTATTATGTACTATATATAATTATAGTTGTATACTTTTATGTAATTGGCAGTTCAATAGATTTGTTTACACCAGCATCACCACAAACATGTGAGCAATGCATTGTGCTATGATGTTATCAGAGCTATGACATCATTAGGTGATAGGAATTTTTCAGCTCCATCATAATCGTATGGAACCATTGTCATATATGCGACCTGTTGTTGACTGGGACTTATGTTATGCAGAACATGACTGTAATAAAATTGAGTATAGTTGGTTCAATTATCAATTCAGTTGGAGACTGCAGCCAAGAAATCAAGAGAAGGCTAAGTCTCAGAAAGGGATGCAGTGGAGAAATTAGGAAAGATTTTTTAAGAGGAAAGGTCTGTCATTAGAGACCAAGGCTAAGATCACATACATGCTCAGATTCTCAGTTAACTGTGTATGGAAGTAAAAGTTGGACAGTGAATAAGGTTGATTTAAAAAATGGTTCATTTATTGTATTGGAAGAGAGCTCTATGGATGCATTGGGCCACAGAAAGACAAAGATTTGGTCCTAGAGCAAATTAAGCCTGAAGCATTGCTAGAGGCAAAAATGACAAAATGGAAATTGAGGATTGTTTTATGACTTCCAAAAATAGCTGTCTTCTCCAGAGATTTTAAAATGTGAATCCATGAAACATGGAATTGCAATCACTGAAGTTTAAACTTTGTTTTGTCAATAATTACTTTTATGTGTTTCTTGCCTCTAATTTTTATCCTCTCCAGTTTCATCCAACATACTGCTAGCAGATTAACTTTTGAGCATATCTCTGATTATGTTAGTATTATATATAAAACCTTTTGTGTCTCCCCATGACTTTACAAAAATGAAATTCTTATAGAGTTTTTACTATATTTTTATGATATTTCAGAATGTAGTTGAGTTTGGATGAAATCCTTGATGGTCAGTCACAGTTTCATGTATTCTATACTCCAATCAAATGATATTTCTGGAATGCATATAAGCCAGGAGCATCCATACCATCAATATAGGGTGTCCCAAAAATGTATACACACACTTTGAATAATTATAAAGGCAGTGTTTTTTTAAATACACTTAATTTTCAAAATTGAGCTATCAGATGTTAAAGTGTGTATACATTTTTTGGGACACCCTGCATTTTCCAACCTAGGTTATACTTTCTCCCATCTCTACCTTTTAAATTTCTTAGGAATCTCCAAAAAGGTCTACTGATATGTATTCTACTTCTTCATCACTTTAGTACATCTGCTACAGTCCATACTATTACCTACTTTTTGTGCTTGCAGCATATTTGTGTTGCATGTCATTATTCACTTGAATCCTCTTTGAGGGGAGGACCTATGTTTGATTTATAATTTCCCCTCACTCCACAAACCTCGTATGAGAAATGTTTGATAAATATTTATCAAATGCATGATACTGCTTGGTTCATATACATTACATTATCATATGTGTTAGTTTGGCAACATAAAATAGGTCAAATAAAATAATAAAATATACCCAGTGCCTAACACAAGGCCTTTCATATATGAATTCTTCAAAAAATTTTCAATTAATGAATGGATTAACCAAAATGTGAATATTGACTTTTTTGGTATGCATGTTTTCTTTTAAATCACATATTCTCTGATACGCCTCATTTTCCCAAGTTTGAAGCTATATGAGGGAGAATGGTAATTTGTTCCTTATAAATTAAGTCAGTATGGAGTCAGACTTTAGGGATTTGAAACAGTGCAGTCTGGTTTGCTGTATTGGGAAATGCTAGCCAACAAATTAAGTCACCCTAGACTGCAATCTACTCATGGACTAATACTGGTTCTGCTTAGTTTAGAGTCCACAAGTCCAATACCATTCTATAATAGAATAGACACAGTAACCTGTAACAGCATTAGACATTCCTTTAAGTTAAAAAGTAAGATCTAAGACAAAATTATACTTTTGGGGTTTGGCTCAAGATTAAATAGGATTTTAATCCATAGGGTAGCTTTTGTCAAGTAGTTAAAACTACTACTTTTTTTTTTCACAGAAGCATAGGCAGCATTTAAAAAAATAATAGATCTAACCTTTACAAGTATAGGAAAATCCATATTCTTTATTCAAATTTGTAATTTTTATGTTGTTCCTTAAAAGCTCATGCATTCTAGAGACACAGTAATATTTGTACTATTTATAGATGACAGCATTACAAAAGACTAGGATCATAAAACTAATTTTCTATGAACGATTTTCTTCAGAAGATTATATTTTTCCAGTGTTCTGGCTGCCATGAAGTAATATACTTGCCAGATATTTTTTTGAATTACATAAGAAAGTTTATTGTAAAACTACAGCCTCCATTTCTCTTTCTCAGACATAGATCATTTCAAAAAGTTTTCAGTCTAAACCAGTAAGTATAAACATTTATAATACTATTTTTAAAAATTGAATAAGGATTATTTAAGAAGAAAAAAAAAGGTAATCATTAAATGGAAAAAAAATGAACCTTACTTATATTGCCTATTATAAACTGAGTAGCTATTCTCCCTAGCCACCTCAGATGCAGGTAAGCCTGTTGTTTCTTGTTCAGAACTTCAGATTTCTGATAAATATGACTCATATTCTTTGTCATATTTCAGCTACATGGCATAAGGTAATGATGATAATGACAGCAAACATTCATTAAACACGTGTCATTGTGCTCCACATTTTGCTTATATCTCCTTTAGTCTTTAAAACGGATCTAAAAAATATGTAATATTATTTCCCCATCATACTTATAGGAAACTGAAGCATAGAGATGCTCAATAACTTGTCATGGACCACATAGTTACTAAATTCAAGAACCAAGACTACAATCCAGTTCTATCTAATTTCACCACATGGGCTCTGTGTTATTACAGAATATTGTGAATGCCTAATGCTCAGGCTCCATGACCCGAGAATTAAAATTCCATCAAAATTTGAAACAGCGTTAGAATATTTAATAATAGAGACAGCTTGATTTTTGAGGACTAGCCAAGGATTTAAGAATATGGGATTTCAATGTCATTTAAAAGTTGTATAATTCTCTCATTTTTCCCTCTTCTCTCTCTCTCTCTCTCTCTCTCTCTCTCTCTCTCTCTCTCTCTCTCTCATTATTTATCAATCTCTCTTTCTCTCTCTTTCTTCTCCTCCTCTCTCTGCCTCCTTCCCTTTATTTTCTCTCTCTTTATCCTTCTTCACCATATAATATTAAGAATTTATATATGAGTATATGGGGAAATGGCTGATAGGTCACTAGTGGGACCCTATAAAGCACAATATATATAAAGTAAATTTACAATGAAATAAAAGTCAAGTTACAATAGTGGTTTCTTGAAATTTGTTAACATTATGCAAAAATAACATTGGTATTGCTCATAAAATTGTATCACTTGAATAAATATTAGAAATCATCTAGATCACTATTTCCCACTCATTTTTATTCTAAAACCCCACAGTAATATGCATTCCCATCCCAGGCACTTTTCAGTGGTTCAGCTATCAGAGTCTTTTACAGCTAGAATCCGTTTGATTGGCTGGTATTTGCTTTAACTCACTATGCCTGTACTGTAGTAGTTAAATTTTTTTTAATATCACCCCAGTTTTATTATTTCCCTTTGAAATTTTGGAATCAATATTATTTGATAGATTAGTTGGACATGCTCTATTGAAAGTAGATGCCAAGACAGAATTATATTTAAATAGATTTTAATACAGAAAAGCCCTATAAAAATGGGTTGGAGCTCAGATGACTCTAGTGCTATGGTCTAATGGCCCTCCCAGTAATCCCTACTGCCTTTTAGTCTAAAAAATTAATAATAACTTCTCTATGTAATTCCAGTGTTCTCCACTGTGAAATCTATTATGTAATCTACCAGTGTTTTCAGAACTGATTAATTTAGACATGTTTTGTTATTGGGCTAAAAGTGGGGGGTCCTTTTCCCCAATAGGTTCTGGGGGTGAAGTACTTACAATATCTCAAGAAAAATAATGTTCTGAGACTCACACAAGAGAATGAGTGATTTTTATTTGCATGGAGTTAAATGCCTGGGTTTCCAAAGTCCCATTTCCCTTTATCCAATCTTAGAAGTGTATCTGGGGTTTCAGTAAAGCTAAAATCAGAGCCAGTGTCCAGAGTTTTCTTTCCATGTTGGAGACAGGTCCAGGAAAGCATCAGGCTCGCTGCAGTCCATCAGTCCATTGTGTGTGGGACCCACATGGCTGTGGGCCATATGGGCGAAAGCAGGAGAGTGTGCCCCAAGCAACAAGAGCCCCAAGGTTCCTGAAAGCACAAGAGGAACCAGAAGAGCAAACTTCTTTGTTCAGGGAATTAAATATCTCAAATGTCATGACTTTGCAGTAGCCATGCCCATTCTGGCCAACCATCTCTCTCCCTACGTGTGATTGACAGCAAGCACCTCCAATAGTTCCCCACTTTTACTGGGCATATGTCTATTGTTCCTTTGTCCAGTTCCCTAGGTAGAGTGAAGTTGTAGCTTCTTGGTGAAGCCATCTAAATGACATGTCTATAATATCTGGCCTTCCATTTGCTTCCTTTTTTTATTATCAATGACTAAGTTAAGTACAATGGTATCCATTTTAAGCATATTCTTAGAAACTTATTTTTCTCCCACAATAAAATGAATATGAAGAAATGAAACATCTAGTTACTGGATAAACCAAATATTGAATGATTAATAATTCCACTCTCAACAATGAAAAATTCATTAATTCATTGTTAATACAAATTTGTTTATTTGTACTAATAATAAAATAGAAAAATATCAAAAATAGCCTTTTTGTGATTTTTGACAATGGAAGAAAAACACACCAATGAAATTGGAACATTTGGCCACAACTTATTGTGTACTTTTATCAAATTCTGGTATCTATAGAATACTTGGCAAAAAGTTATAATACAGAATTCTGCTTAAAATAAGTATGACTTTCTAGTGGTAATATGCAAAAATTATAAATAAATTTAAATTCCTTTACCTATAGCATCAAACAACAAGCAAACCTTTAGGGCTAGCAGTTCTCCATTATCATTTTATTTGGAAAAGGAGTGATTCTTCTTTTTTTTTTTTATGTTGTTCAAACTAAGATTAGAGGGTTAGTGAACCAGAAAAAGACAATTAGGTTGGAGCTACACTTGCTTTCTCAAGTACTCAGCATTATGAATGCAGACATAATGCTGTTTTTATTCACTGGGCACACACATAAATCAACTTTAATGTCAATAAAGTCAGTAATGATAGATTTCATCACTAAAATATAACTAAGCAATAATGACCAGGAAGAAAGTAAGTCACTCACAGCAGCAGAAGCTATTTCTTTTTTGTCCGAGGTGAAGTCAAGGGTATCTGAAAAGACTGGCCTTTTCCCCTCTATTATTAACTGCAAATCATTCTTGTCATGTTAGAAAGCAGATTGTTTTTCTCAAGTGTTATATACACCATTATGTTTGGATCACATAACCTGACCTTATTCCAGGGAACTTAAACTCCATTTCCAATTAGCAAGAATGCTTAGAGTGGAGATGAAGTCTATCTGCCTATTAAGCTTTTCTTATCATAACAATTTGAGCAAACATTTATAGTCTCTGTTCCCCCTGTGCTGATATTACCTTGTTTCCAAACATTCCAATTTATTTTCATCAATGTGTTTTTCCTATCTGCCAAAAACAAACAAAAAGGCCAATTTTGATGTTTTTCCATTTCTATTCTGAATATGCTGAAAAATTTGTAATATAGCAGTAGGGAAATGACAAAATGGGGTAAAGGGTTTGTTTATGCAATTTAAACACACACACACACACACACACACACACACACACAGAAAACAAAAAAAAAAACACAAAAAACTCTTTACTGCAAAAACTATACTTGAGACTTAACTAAAACTACTACTGAGGAAAGATGCAATAAATTGTGCAATTCACTCAAATTATGTCTTAAAACAATGTACTACCGTTCTGTGTGCAAAGTGTTTTATGCTTGGTTCTTAGCACTCTGTGGCCATGGCCATGTGGATATTTGGGGCTGACATTCAGCCAATGGCTGAGTAGATAATGTACTTAGTTCAGTTAGTCCACCCATCTGTCCTTTGCATATGCCTATCCTTGGGAAAGCTCTCAATAACAGCAACAATGTTTCTCCCAACTTCACGATTGCTTGCCATTGTGATTTCACCTAATGAGAAAATAAATCATTCCCAGGCTCACATTATAAATGATCTTTAAGTTGAAAGAAATAATGTTTTTAAATATTCTAATCTCAAATGAGAATGAACAGACTATCTTTCCCACATGATGGCTTTAAACCATCTGATTTTATCTTGAGGCCATTTTGTACTCCACTAGAACAGGATTAAATAGCAAAATAGATGAAATGTTTATTGAAAATGTTTTCATTAAAATAGCTTAAGTTTACAAATGTAGTTTATTCCCTTAAGCCAAAATATGGCTTATAGAAGTTTTCATTTTTTAAATCTTGATTTGTTTCTTAAACTATGAAGAAATTATAAGAGAAAGAATAATTTGCCATAAAACTGAAAATTAGCCCACCAGGAGGTCGCCGGTTTGATTACTGGTCAGGGCACATGCTCAGGTTTGGAGCTTAATACCAGTAGGGGCATGCAGGAAGCAGCCAATCAATGTTTCTCTCTCCCTCTTCCTTTCCCTTCCTCTCTCTCAATAAAAACATTTTTTTTTAAAAAAAAAGTCAGGATGAGAATCAGTTTCCTACTGACCACTTAAAAAAATAAACACACTGAAAATTATTACTATATAAAGTTTAAACTCAGTCCTTAGTACATAACTGTAAAATTTAATGTTTGACAAAATTAAATATTTAATAAAATGAAAACATTCTTAAATGTTTTATTAATAATTATGTATTTGTACATGACAACTGTAAATCATACCCATCTTCACAATGCATTTGAATATATTACCAAATAGTATTATAGGACTCTAAATATGAGAGAATATGCTACTATAGCAAAAACTCCTTTCTGAGACCACTTTATGTATTACCTTGTAGTGTGTTTTATTACATATACTCAATGCAACTTCTATGTTATTTTTATTAATGCAGGTGAACGGAATGTCTAAATTGTAATATGTTTGTGATACTTCATCTTATTGCTTACTATTTAAGCTACTGTGGTAAAAATGAGAATTCAAACCTTGTTCCAAAGAAGTATAGGTAGCTGAATACTACAGAGATCTTAATTACATTTTTTTCAATAGCAAATGAATTGCTAAACCCATCATCTTTCCATTTCTTATTGCCACTTGGGAATAGTCAATACACAGATTACCTTTTAATAGATATGAAAGGTCAATAAAGTTAGAAGATAATGTTATAGAATTTACCAGGCGACCTAAAAATATGCAGGAGTACAGGAGACACAGGAAAAACCCATTTATTTTCAGATGTTTCACATGTACTAGTACCGGACACAGGGGAGAGACTGTTTCTCTCCAAATCCTGAGCAAACCAGTATGGAGGAAGCTTTCCCTTTATACCTTTTGGTTTCTTTGGCCCCTAAATATGGGATGGGACTTCCGGACCTTTCTCGGGCTTTGCAAAAAGCCCCGTGTGTTGGGGTGGGGGCTGTGATGCCACATCTAAAGGCCTGGCCTGGCACCAGTGCTGGTAACTCCATCTGGGGGTTGTGTATTGTTCATGGTTTATGGCCTTTCTAAAATGGGAGTAGTACTGAGGTAAACAGGTCTTGCAGGACCAGATAATTAAAAAAGGGCCAGTGACTAGACTTACAGGCTAACAAGAATGTGCATTAGGTTACTGGCACAGATTCAGATTGCTACCCCCAAAAAATGCCTCATTTTTCCCATCAATAGAATTAGTTTATTATTATTATTTTCTACATAATTCATATGGAAAAATGCCATATTCTCTACAAAAGAGACTTTTAAAGAATTACCCCCAGCTTTTAGTTTGTAGTATAATGGAATAAACTCCTAATAGAGAAACCTTCCAAAAAATAAATAAAAACTCTAGAAAAAAATACAAATGAAATTTCATGATGTCTTAGGAGAAAAGACAGGAAGGTTTTGGAGGGAAGTCCAAATTTTGAAGGGACATAAATTATAAGTTTCCCAAGTTTCAGCTTTTTCTTGAGGGCAGACATCAGTATGACATGGTGCAGATTACTAAAACTCAAATAATACAGCATACATATTTCATGTCTGAAAAACCACATAACAGAGACCAAGGCAACTGGAATAGCTAGAAAGGGAAGAGGGAGCAACTTGAAAAAACAGAGACAAACAAAGAACCACAAACACTGCCTATGAATTCTTCCTAACGCTCTAGCTGCACTGCAGTTCAGGAAGCATTGAAGCGGACTCAAATCGGCTTAACTTAAGACAGAAATGACAGAGCTGATTTTTGAACTGCTGCCAATCACAGGAAAGACAAAGGTTGCAAAGTAAATGTAAGAACATTAATTACCTACTAAAACTAAAACATCTAGTTGTTACAGGAACGGAAAGCCAGTCTCCACAAATAAATATTCAAAATATAAATAATACAAACCAAAAGCACTTGGCACACAAAGAACCAGAATACTATAACTAATTTTCAAGGCAGGCAGGCAGTGAAGGTCAGACCTGAGACGGCCCAGACAAGAAGCACTTTGAAGAAACTCATGATTCTGCTCAATGACCAGACATATTTAATTGCTTACATTAGAAAAGAACACAACTTGTTTGAAAGACTTACAATTACTTTTAGGAGGTGGAAAAACAACAACAGAGTAAACCGAATGCTATTAGGAGGAGGAACATAGTAAAGATAGGAGCAGATGTACATGCAAGAGAAAAATGCAGAGAACTGGTAAAGCCTGCTTTTAGACAACATCAACAAAATAAAGGAGGATGACAACAAAAAGGAAGGGGCCAAATAGAAAACAAAAAATAAAATGTTAAAAAAGAAATTTATCCAGGGTCACAATTACATTAAATGTTAAAGAATTATTTATTTTTCATGTCTGTGTTAAAAATTTCTTTTATTGATACGTAATTCTATTTAATAAACATAGAATATGCAAATTGACCATCACACTGCCACAAAGATGGTGGCACCCAGTTCCCTCAGCCCCGCTGTAGTCCCACAGTCTTTTCAGCCCAGCCAGGGGGACGAAAAGGGGGGACGACAGGCGCAATGTGCAGCCGGACCCACCCTCAGCCACCCAGCTGCCCTGGGTCAGCCCAAGGCAAAGGCAAGCCTCGGATGGCAGCTGCCCAGCCACCCAGGGCACCCGAGGCTCAGGTAACTAGGGCCAGCCAAGGCTTGCACTGCTGCCAGTGGCAGCAGCAGAAATGTGATGGGCGCGCCACCTTCCCCTGATAGCTGGGTCACCTCCCGCCCCCGAGGGCTCCCAGACTGAGAAGGGGCAGGCTGGGCTGAGGGAATCCCCCCTCCAGTACATGAATTTTCATGCACTGGGCTTCTTTTTGATATATAACATTATAATAGTTTCAGGTGTATAACATAATGATTTGATATTTGGATATATTCTAAAATGAAGACCACGATAATTGTAGTTAGCACCAATCACTATAAATAGTTACAAAAGATGTTTTCTTCTGATAAGAACTTTTAAGACCTACTCTCTCAGCAACTTTCAAATGTCAGAGTATTGTTAACTATAGTCACGCTGCTGTACATTATATCCCCGTGACTTTTTTTTATTTTTATAACTGGAAGTTTGTACTTTGGATCACCTTCACCTACTTCAATTACCCTTCCAACTCCCCAACCCTCTTCTGGCAACCACCAATCTGTTCTCTGAATCTATGAACTTGTTGTTTTAGATTCCACATATAAATGAGATAATAAAGTGAGATTTCTCTGTCTGACTTGTTTCAGTTAGTGTAATGACCACAAGGTCCATTCATTGACAAGTTTTCATTCTTTTTTATGGCTAAATAATATTTCATTGCGTATACAGACTACATTTATTTGTTCACTTATTACCCATTGATGGACACTGATGATGTTTTCTTGAGTTAGGTATCCTATCTAATAAAAGAGAAACATGGTAATTAGCCGTACCTCCGCTACCCTTCCCATTGGCTAATCAGGGTGATATGCAAATTAACTGCCAGCCAAGATGACGGCCGGCAGCCAGGCAGCTTGAAGCAAACATGAGGCTTGCTTGCTTCAGTGACGGAGGACTCCAATGTTCCTTGCCTGCCCCTGCCGGCCTCTGAGTTTGCAGTTTGAAACATTGTTACAAATATAGAATCTAAGCAAAACCCCAGAAACCTGCTTTCAGCCAGCCGGGATCTCAGAGCTGGAATTGAAACAGTGTTTCGATTATAGAACCCAAACAAACCAGATACCTGCTTTCAGCAGCTGAGGCCTAAGAGCTGGAGCCAAGCCTCAGAGATAAAGCTGGCCCAGAATTAAAAAAAGAACAAAAGGAGCGGTTGGGAGCTTCAGTCACCCACCAGCCTGAAAACAGCCCTCAGCCCCTCACCCAGACTGGCCAGGCACCCCAGTGGGGACCCCTACCCTGAAGGGTGTGTGACCAGCTGCAAACAGCCATCATCCCCTCATCCAGGCTGGCCAGGCACCCCAGTGGGGACACCCACCCTGATCCAGGACACCCTTCAGGGCAAACCAGCCGGCCCCCACCCATGCACCAGGCCTCTATCTTATATAGTAAAAGGATAATATGCCTCCCAACACCAGGATCAGCGGAGCCAAGTGGCCTCCTGGCACCGGGATCAGCGTGACAGGGGGCAGCGCCCAAACCCCCTGATTGCCCTGCAGCTCTGTGTGTGACAGGGGGCCACAACCTCCCTATCTGCCCTGTTCTGTTCATGACAGGGGAAGGTTCCCCAACCCCCTGATCAGCCCTGCTCTGTGCCTGATAGGGGGGAGCTCCCCAACCCCCTGATCGCCCTGCGGCTCTGTGTGTGACAGTGGCGGAACCCCAACTCCCCCCCACGGGCCCTGCTCTGTGTGTGATGGGGTAGAGCCATAACCACCCATCGGCCTTGCCCTGAGTGTGACAGCAGCGGCGACCCAACCCCCTGATGGGGCCTGCTCTGTGTGTGACAGGGGGGAGCTCCCCAACCCCCTGATCAACCCTGCTCTGTGCGTGACAGGGGGTGGTGCCACAACCTCCCCATCAACCCTGCCTTGAGTGTGACAGGGGGCGGTGCCCCAACCCCCCAATCGGCCCTACCCTGAGCGTGACTAAGGGTGGCATCGCAACCTCCCGATCCGCCCTGCTCTGTGCATGACAGGGGGCAACGCCCCAACTCCCCAATCAGCCCTGCTCTGAGCCCGACCAGGGGCTGCACCTAGGGATTAGGCCTGTCCTCTGCCACCCGGGAGCAGGCCTAAGCTAGCAGGTCGTTATCTCCTGAAGGGTCCCAGACTGCAAGAGAGCACAGGCCGGGCTGAGGGACCCTCCCTCGCCCCCGAGTGCACAAATTTTTGGGCACCGGGCCTCTAGTTATAAATAATGCTGTTGTCAACTTGATGTCCCAAAAGAATGTATACACACTTTGAATGACTATAGAGTTAGTGTGTATTAACAAACAATTCATTTTTGAAATTTAAAAGAATCTACAGAAATGAATGCTATATTTTGTCAATCTCTGTTTTCAAACTGATGTCCAGGCACTGCTAATAACACAAAGCAATGGAATAAAAAACATCAAGAATCATTTTGTTTGGTATTTGTGTGCCCTCAGTTCATCAACTGTTGCCAATTTTGCGCTATAGAATTTATCTTCTATGTATCCCCATTAAAAAAATAAAGTCTAGTGGCACTTTAGGATACATTTTCTTTGCTCAAACCTTTTAGTCTTGATTCACCTATTCTTTCAAATCAGTTAAATCTGAAAAGGAGTGAAAATTAAGTGAGTTATCAGCTGTTAAAGCATGTATACATTTTGGGGAGTACACCCTCTATATTTCTTGAGTTAGTGCTTTAACTTTCTTTAGCTAAATATCCAAAAATGCAATTACTGGTTTATATGGTAGTGCCCTTGTAACAGTTTTTTTTTTTTTTTTTTTTTTGTAGAGTCCTTAGAGTTTTCTATATATCATATCATGTCATCTGCAATTAGTGACAATTTTACTTCTTCCTTTATGATTTGGGATAATAGAAATGGGACTGCCATTAATGGCCTTAATTAGTTGTGGTAATTTCTACTATACCTCATTCATTAAAAGAACGGCTGTTAAAGTTTTACAAATGCTTTTTCTGCATCTATTAAGATGATCATAAGATTTTTTTCCCTTCATTTTGTTAAAATAGTGTATCACATTGACTGATTTGTGGATATTGAACCATATTTGTGCATCTGGAATAAATTTGTGTCCCTCTCGATCATGATGTATGATCCTTTTAATGTATTGTTGAATGGTTAACTAATATTTATTGAGGATTTTTCATCTGTGTACATCAGGGATATTTGCTTGTAATTTTCTTTTTCTGTGTGTGGCATTCTTGTCTGGTTTTGGTATAAAGGTAATGCTGGTGTTATAAAATGAGATTGGATATGTTCCTTCTATTTTTTATTTGAAAAGTTTAAGAAGGATTGGTATTAATTTTTTAAGTGTTTGGTAAAATTTACTAGTGAAGCCATCTGGTCCTGAACTTTAATTAGTTGGAAGTTTTTAATTACTGATTCAATGCCCTACTAGTAAACAGTTTGTCCAGATATATATTTCTTCATTGTTCAGTCTTAGTAGGTTCCTAAAAATTTATCCACTTCATTTATATTCTCCATTTAGTTGGGCCATAATTATTTATAGTCTCTTATGATTCTTTGTATTTCTGTGGTATCAGTTGTAACTTATCTTTCATTTCTGATTTCATTTATTTGAGTCCTCTTCCTCTCTCTCTTTTATTTTTAAGGAGGATATGTGGGAGTTTAGCTAAAAGTTATAAAGGTTTTCTTATTATGTTGATCTTTTCAAAAAGCCAGCTTTTAGTTTCTTTGATTTATTCTCTTTTGGTCTATTTGTTTCTACTATGATTTTTGTTATTTCCTTCTTTCTATGAATTTTGAACTTCATTTGTTCTTCTTTTTCTAGTTGACTGAAGTGTAAAGTTAGGTTGATTATTTGAGTTTGTTCTTGTTTCTTGAGGTAGGGATTTTATTGCTATGAATTTCCCTCTGAAAACTGTTTTTGCTGCATCCAGTAAGTTTTAGTAATGTTGTATTTTCATTTCCTTAAGGCATTTTTTGATTACTATTTTTATTTCTTCTTTGACCCATTGGTTGTTCATTAGTAAGATGTTTAATCTCCACATATATGTGAATTTTCCACTTTTCTTCTTGTTTTTGAGTTCTAGTTTCATAACATTTGGTCAGAAAATATGCTTTATATTATTTAAATTTTCTTAAATTTATTGACTTGTATTGTGGGATAATATATGATCTATCCTGGAAAATATTCCATATGTGCTTTGATGGAATGTTCTGTATATATCTAAGTCTAACGGGTCTAATGTACCATTTAAGATCAATGTTTCCTTATTGGTTTTCTGTCAGGGTGATCTATCCATTGCTAAACTCAGGATATTAAATTTCCCTAGTATTATTGTATTGATCTCTGTACATACTTTATAATAAATTCAAAATTCTGTGATATCAATGTATCATAAATTATCCAACCATTTATTCTTCTGACCTTATTTTTTTAAAATATTACAAAGAATGATATAATGGAAGCTATGGGTTTATGTGTATCTCCTTCTTTAGAATATTTTCTACTACCTTGTTTTATGTGTTCTCTTTGTAATAGAACACAACTGCATTTTGCTTTTTAACACAATGTAACTCTTTCTATCTGTTAGTAAGAAAATCCAAGCCTTTTATATGCGATATCATGACAGACATTAGACTTATTTCTACCATTGTACTCTATGTTTAAAAATTTTATTAATATTTTACTGACTTTCCTTTTTAAAAATATAATGGTTTAATCAAGTTTTAATTGTTCTATTTCTAATTTTTGGATATCCCTTATTCTATTACTAGATGCCTGGTGCACGAAATTCGTGAAATCGGGGTGGGGGGGGCAGTGTCCCTCAGCCTTGCACCCTCTCACAGTCTGGGAGGCCTCGGGGGATGTCTGACTGATGGCTTAGGCCAACTCCCCAGGAGGAGTGGACATAAGTGACAGTTGGACATCCTTAGCGCTGCCGCGGAGGTGGGAGAGGCTCCCACCCCTGCCGCAGCACTTGCCAGCTGTGAGTCTGGCTTCTGGCTGAGTGGCACTCCCCCTGGTGGTCAGTGTGCATCATAGTGATTGGTTGTTTCGCAATGGGACCGAAGCTGGCTCTCTGACATCCCCCAAGGGGTCCCGGATTGT
The DNA here is from genome assembly GCF_964212035.1 of Myotis nattereri. Lineage (NCBI taxonomy): Eukaryota > Metazoa > Chordata > Mammalia > Chiroptera > Vespertilionidae > Myotis > Myotis nattereri. Next base: position 82,912,339 of record NC_138075.1, read on the forward strand.
GAGAGGGTGCAGGCCAGGCCCAGGGACCCCACCAGTGCATGATCGGGGCCAGAGAGGGACGCAGAAGGTTGGCCAGCCAGGGAGGGGCAGTGGGAGGGCTTCAAGGCATGTCTCAGTCCCGATTGGCTGGACCCCATTAGTACGCTAACCTACCGGTTGGAGCATCTGCCTCCTGGTGGTCAGTGCACGTCATAGTGAGCAGTTGAGTGGCCTTAGATATCATTAGCATATTTTGCTTTGATTGGTTGAATGTCTGGATGACTGGACACTTAGCATATTAGGCTTTTATTATATAGGACTGTGTTATTTGCCTTCTCTCATATTCCTCTCATTAATAAAATATAAATTCCTATCTCATAATATAAAAAATACTATTTCTTCTACTACTTCTTGACTTGTACTAATTCCCATTCGCATGGAGAAATTGATATATCCATTCAGTTTTCCCTTGACCTCCTAGGGACCAGAGAATGTGGTAGCCTTCAGTAGAGCCTGTGTCACAGCTCCAAAGATCTCTGTCCAATCTCTTTCCAATATCTTCAGCTTTCTCACCTTAGTCTGTCCTCTCTGAAACTTATCTCTAGATTCTGACCCAGTGCTCTGAAAAGAAAGTCCCACACAACTGCTCCAAGCTGGCCTTAAAGACAGTCTAACATCTCACTTTCTCATAGTCTTGACAAGTCAGAGAATTTGTTTGGAAGTGGGTAGAAAAAATCCATATTTATTTCTCCTCTTTCTCATAATTCACACATACGTATACACACACAGGGTGTCCCCCCAAAAGCTATATATACTTTAATAGCTGATAGCTCAATTTTGAAAATAAAATATATTTTAATAAACATGCCTTTATAATTATTCAAAGTGTGTATATACATTTTGGGGGATGCCTATATATAGTAATTTGACTATATGTGACAAGAATATAAGTGCATTTAGTGATTTGAATAGAATAGCTTTTAATTGAAAGGAAATTGAATAGTAGTAATTTTTCATAAACTGATAAAATTAAAATGTCCATGTATAGATATTTAAGATGATGTTACCTTACGGAACTTAATGCACAATAGGTATAACCTTTTATAATCACTTGTTGTAAATGTTTCCCTCCACGTCCCGCATGGTTCAGGGTTCAGGATCTGGAAGAAGAGCCGCACACAAATGAAAGAGAAAAGACATGAGATAATTTGGGAATATTAGGGGCCAGGCAGGTAAGTCCAACTCAGGAGGAAGGACTTCCACTGGTGCTCAGGCCACACCAACCATTTATAGTCAGAGGTAAACAGGGCAGTGGTCACCATAGTTACACAGTTCTTGTGAGTTTCACTTGTTTTGACCATAGTTACACTTCCTGCACTTCCCTTAGCCCATTGGATTCGCAAATAAGATCTAGGGAGTGTTATAAGGTCAAGCCTAATTATGCTAAAAGGACTGTGCCCTCTAAGCTGGGACTTGTTTGTGACTTTGCCAACAGGTCAGTCTGAGGCTTAACCCTATATCAGTTTCCCACATCTCACCCTTTTTTTTTATTATTAAGCTACTATAATGAAAATAAAACTTAAACATCAAGAACAAAACTCTGGTTATTAAAACAATAACAAAATAATGCCAATCCATAACCCAAAACATTTTAAAACTTAAACATAACATTTCAAGAACAAAAAATGTTTAAGTCCCAATTTCAATGTCCAACAGTTCTGAGTCCAAGTTTTCAATGTCCGACAGTTCCTTATGTGTACATGTCAGCAATGATATTTCAGTTCTGGATGGTGGACAAATGGTGGCAATGCAGGTCCGACCCTCTCTGGTTTGATCCTGGGCAACCTGCAGCGACGCACAGCTGCTTGACTGCTAGCATGGCAAAGCATTGTCAGCGTCTCCCATCTCTGGATTGTTTTTCCTCTTGTTCTCATGGCTGGAGCATTCCTGATAATTCCTCTCTGTTACAGGAATCCACATGGTCTTGGAGTTGTTTTCTGAAAATATACAAATGTATTCTCGACCAAAGGTTAATAAAGGAAATTTTTACTTGGGGTCCTTTTTATTTTTGCCCAAATGATTTTTCTTTGGCTTATTTTGACACCATGTATGTTTTTCATGGGTGTCTTGCTGTTAGCATTACAAATGAAAAAAAAAATTCTAGATGTAAATTAGTTACAGGATATTTTTCCTTACATGGTATTTTTTCACTATCCCCCCTTTTTTGATTTAATTATTAGGAGGCTTTTAGAAAATTTTTATAATGTAGTCTAGATAACTTTAAATTTTTAATTTTTTTGCACAAAAATATGACTGCTTTAGGTTAAGCAATTTTACCATGAAATGAAAATTTCGGTTAATACTACTTATTTTAATTAAACTCGTTACTGTCAAATTTAATACTCTAACAACAATCTTAGTTTACACTGTAGATATTAATGGAAAGGATTATTTTGCATCCTTGATAAGGTCCTGAGCATTCCTGGTGTTAAGCTGGATTTAGATATCGGGTAGCTGCTGTCAGCCAAGTCTCTGTTTTCTGGGTACCAATCTCAGCTGGGCCAAGACTCTTTCTGTTTCCTGGGTCCCGATCTGAGCTGGGCATGGGAAGCGGGAAGCAGCCATGGGGGCAGGAGACCTCCTTCAGAAGGGGTGAGTGTTCAAGCCCCTGCATAATTGGGGGGGTGAGGATCTGTGCCCCACCTCTGTTGACCCCCAAGTTCTCTCCTGATGGCCCCTCTGCGACTGTGCCTGTCTTAGGTTGTTCCTTCCCTGAGGAATCTTACCCGTCTCTGGCTAACCAGCCATCCTCCGGGGCCAAGCAGGGTAATGTGAGGTTCAGTTCTGTCTCCTTGGTAGCCTATGCCCCTGTGGCCTCCACGCCTAGCAACTGCCTTGGGATCCCCTCGCCTGCTGGCAGGGCCACAGCATTGATCTTGGGGAACCCAGGTTTCTTCTCCAGGGAGGGCCCAGCTCATGCCACTGGGCAAGAGACTGATCCATGGTACTAGCCACCATGAGGCTTAAACCTCAGCATGAACAGAGAGCTCAAGCAACAGCTGTGGGCAATTGGAAGAGGGACCCCCTTGGCAAAAAGGGCAAGAGAGGTCAATACAGAATGTTCAAGTGCCTTCCCAGGGGGCCTTCCACACAGTGGAAGGGATTAAATACTTTCATGTCCTTTTAAAATTGCTGTCAAACATTCAAAGAATTAGTTTGTAAGTTTGTTTGGGATAAATGCACAATATGCTGTTGTAAAATATCAAAAATTATTAATGACATTGTAAAATAATATATTGTAAGGATATTCTTTGCTCAATTCAATTTTAAACTGGAAATGATATTAATTAAATTTAAGGCAAAAACCCAAATTATTTACCTTTCTATATTAAACCTAGTACATTTGATTATAGTCCTCCAGATGTTTGAAGGAAAAAACTCTTTCTATTATTTTCTTGCAGAGTAATTTCTAATCCGTATCCTCGTCCTCTCACAGCTGGGTTACACTTGGAGAATTTAAAAAGAAAAATATTTTTCTTTTAAACCAAGTAACCTACAGGGTTACTTCTTGGATGTTGACTGATAGTGCCTCAAGGTCATGTATTTCAAGTCAAAGTTATTAAATTTGGTTGAATTAAAAAATCCTTTAAAAAGAGAGACTAAACCTTTGAAAACATTTCAGGGCCCGTGAAATGTCCCAAAGTCATTCCTTGGTTATAGTTTTGGAATCCAACTTGAAAGACCATCAAATGCATATGTGTATATAAGATTTAAAGATTATATTCAATTCGTCCTCTAGATTTTTCATGAGGCAAATTTAGATTATTGAACAACTTTTAGTATTTAGTTATTTCAGAATATCTAATTCAATTTAGCAAACTCCCAAAGCCTTGGGCTGCCATTGACTGGAAATAATTAGTCTTGAGCTTTATTCTGTATATTTGTAAAGAGATTCTAGCTCAAAACTCTATCTAAATGTCCCAAAACAGGACAGTTGCATGCATTAGTTTTAAGCCAGCTTTTCTCTTCACACATGCACAGAAATCCCAGACGCATTTTTAAATTTTGTAAAACTTTTCAATTATGAGAAGGAGACTTTAAATTAGAATACTTGGGGAGTGGGTGTCCATATTGGATCGCCATGTGCTCCCTTCTTCCCTTCCCCCTCATCCTGCTTTAGGGGAAGTTTCAGCAAATGACTCAGATGGCGTATTTTTCCCAAAGTCATGCTTAATAGAAAAAGACATCTTAAATTATTTCCTATTTCACTTTCCAAAGTTATGGCTAGCACCCAAGGTTATCTTAGCCAAAATTTGGTTATCATAAGATGTTCTCCGGTAATTTTTAAACAAAACATTAAGTAATCTCATTGTGGGAGAGCTTATAGCTATGCCCTCTCCTGCCACCTTTGAATCTCTCCATACCAGAGGCGGATTCGGCAGCAGGGTTTCATTTCTTATTACAGATTTTAGATTCCAAATACAAATTAAGATTTTAATTAGGACAAGAAACCACATTGAGGTGACCATGGCACTCTTTTTTCAGCCTGATATAAAAGAGTATGTTTTAATATTCCAATTTCTTTATAATTTGGCCTTTTTGCACAGGTGAATCTATTAACAGAATTAAACATTTCAAGACATGGAGGTGGAGGGAGCCATGAAGGCCATTCCTCCCATTTTTTTCTTTTCTTTCTGTTCCTCTTTAGGAGCGGAGGGTGCAAGGGGAGGAGATTTATCCTCCTTGGCCTCTCTCAAAGGCTCTAGCAAATGAAATACCGTGTTCCACAAGGGAAAACAGTTTTTTGGAGGCAAGTTTTTTCCTGCTGCTGACCTTTTTTTCAAGTTCTGACTAACTTTTTGGCAAACATTCAAGATCTAATGTACCTACTTCAGGAAAACAAGGGTTATGTTCTCTAATAACATGCAAAAACTATAAGAGATTACCTTCTGAAACTTTAACTCCTTAAGCATGCAAATCAAAAGTCTATAATAAAGTTTACTTTTTTTTTTTTAAAGCCAAATCTACTTTTTTTAAAGCCAAATCCTGCCCCGTTAGCCTAGTTAAGAAAAACGTTCCCACCCGCTTACAGATCCAGACTTTTGCAGCTGATCGTGGCTTTTGTGTGCGGTGAAATAACCCCCTACCTTTACGGGTGAATTTTCCTACCTTTACGGTGAATTCTTTGTTTCCCACCTTGCCAGTGAAACTTCGTTATTCCGCTCTAGTGAAACCTTCACTTCCAGATTTCCTGTTGGGTGCCAGATGTTGTAAATGTTTCCCTCCACGTCCCGCATGGTTCAGGGTTCAGGATCTGGAAGAAGAGTCGCACTCAAATGAAAGAGAAAAGACATGAGATAATTTGGGAATATTGGGGGCCAGGCGAGTAAGTCCAACTCAGGAGGAAGACTTCCACCAGTGCTCAGGACACCAACCATTTTATAGTCAGAGTAAACAAGGTAGTGGTTACCATAGTTACAAAGTTCTTGTGAGTTTCACTTGCTTTGACATAGTTACACTTCCTGCACTTCCCTCAGCCCATTAGCTTCCCAGATAAGATCTAGGGAGTGTTATAAGGTCAAGCCTATTTATTATAAGAGAACTGTGTCCTCTAAGCTTGGACTTGTTTGTGACTTTGCCAACAGGTCAGTCTGAGGCTTAACCCTATATCAGTTTCCCACAATCACTAGTCTACATATCAATCTTTACTATGTGTATAATACTACACATTGAGATATATCCAAACCAACCAGAATTCTTTTCTCTAAATTCACTCAGAGCTTACTTTGTAAAATAAAATGTACCATTTACATTGGTAGCCTAGGACAATTCTTAAAACATAAATATTGTAACTAGGTATACTGTTTAATTCATCTGAAGTAAAAGATCAGTTTAAAGTGAAGTTAAAATTTCCCATAAAACCAAGGTATCATTGGAGAATGAAGCCAATATCTTTGTATTTAAATAAAAAGAGGTAGATTTTCCTGTTGCTTGAAATTGGTAATCTATATTCTATGTCTCTGTATTTGGAGACAATCTGTTCTAATTCTGTGAATTTAAATTAAAAATTAAAAATTCCAAAGATTTAAATTTGGATATATTTTTATTGATTTCAGACAAGAAGGGAAAAGGAGAAATAAAAACATCAATAATGAGAAAAAATCATTGATTGGCTGCCTCCTGACCGCCCCCTACTGGGGTGACCCGCAACCTGAGTATGTGTCCTGACCAGCAATCTATTCATGACTCCTGGTTCATAGATCCATGCTCAACTACTGAGCCATACTGGCTGGGCAATCTTTGGGATTTTTTTACATCATCCATTTAATTTCGCTAACATGACAATGTAAAAAGCAGATAATAAAATTAGATTTGCAGTTTTCTTTAATGTATTTGCACAGTACATGACAAGTATAGAGGTAGAATAATCAGTAACTATCTCCTTTCTTTTAGTTCTAGGGAGATATAGAAATCTACCCTTTATTTAATGTGTGAGTTAGTTCATGTTTGAAAGTTAATTCATGCTTATAATTTCTAGAAAGACAAAGGTTAACATGACAATGCTTAAAATATACCAAAGAATTTTTTTCTTGGAATTACATTATATTCAATAATAGTTATAATTTAAGGAAAAGTTATTTTAAGTAACATTTTCAGTAATATTTCTTATAAAATATATTTATATTTTAGATTGCATTTCTTACACAGAAACACACCCAGAACCCTATATTTCAGATCCTCTCTCTCTCTCTCATAGACACATACACAACTATTCTGTTTCTCTCATAGATCCATACACAATTATTGTTTCTCTATAGAGAAACACGTTAGTGTCTTCAAATATGTTAGTGTATTATTATTGTCATATACATTCTCTCTCTCTCAGACAGATATACTACTATTCTCTGTCTCTCTCTCTAGTTTCACCCATTCTCTCTCCCCTACCCCTTATCTGCTCTGGGATTTGTGGAGACGCCAGTCTTGCTCTATCTACCAGAGATGCCAAAAAATGGGGACACAACTTCTGGACAGATGATCTGGCCTCCCCACCACCCCCCAGACGGCTTTATTACGTCATATGCAGCTCATCTTAAACCAACAGAATTGCTCGGTGAAAAAAAAAAAAGGGAAGGAGGGAGGGAAGAACTTTATAAAGGAGTCAGTAGAGAGCAGAGTTAAAGAAGGAAAGAGGATGTGTGAGTGAACTGTAGGAGCTCTAATGAAAATCAAGTATAGTTGTGTACTGGGGACAGATTTTAAAAGTAGGAGTCAGAAAAGTAAAAGGATAAATGATAGTGAATAATTAGGCAGGTAGATAGATAGATATTAAAACGGTGGAAGTAAGTAGAGAAGAATGTATGGGAAAGGTAGGATGAGAGAGAAAGAGGGAGGGAAGGAAGTTTTAAAGGGGAGCCAATAGAGCTTAAAAGGAGGACGGGAAGAAGGATGAAATGGGGGAGGGAGCAGAGCAGGTCTGAGAGAGGAAGTGAAGAAAAAAATTAAGGTGGGAAGGAAGGAAAAGGGGAGGGGGGCAGGGGTAAAGATAAAGGAAAGAAGGAATGTGGCGTGGGAGGGAGGATAGGAGAAAGATGGGAAGAAGGGTGATGGAATAGAAGTAAGAACTAAGGAAGAAAGAAAAGTTTATAAATGATGAGTCAGTAGGAAAAAATGTTACATAAAGGAGAGAGAAAAATTGTGTGAGAGGGAGAAGCCAATAAGGAAGTCAAATACAATTTTGTGTGAAGGGGATAAGATTAAAAAGAAAGTTAATAGGGGTGGCCAGGCCAGCAGGGGAGGGTAGTTAGGGGGATCAGGCTGGCAGGGGAGGGCAGTTAGGGGGATCAGGCAGGCAGGCAGAGTGGTTAGGTCAGGCAGGCAGGTGAGCGGTTAGGAGCCAGAGGTCCTGGATTGTGAAAGGGATGTCCAACTGACAGTTTAGGCCCAATCCCACAGGACTCCCGGATTGTAGAGGGTACAGGTCAGGCTGAGGGCTGCCCCCCCCCCACGTGCACGAATTTCATGCACCAGGCCTCTAGTCTATATATATATATATATATATATATATATATATATATATATATATATATATATATAAAAGCCTACTATGCTAAGTATCCCTTCAGGAATTTGACCAACTTGGAGTTCCACCACTCGCTATGATGTGCGCTGAGCACCAGGGGCCAGTGCAAAACAAAGGGAGGCCCCAGCCGGCAACTGGCAACCAGGAAAGGGTGGTCCCAGCTGGCAGTTAGCAGTCACTAGGGACCCTATCCATGCATGAATTTCATGCACTGGGCTTCTAGTGAAAGCATAAAGTGCTTCGAGCATTTCAGTCAAATCTCAAACATTAAGCAAATATAAAAACTTAAAATACTGTAGCATACTTATCACAAACTCTAGCACAAGTTTTTATCCAGTAAATAAATGTATTTTTCTGCCAATAGGCCCTAACACCATATGTTTTTGTCTCCCTCCTTCACAAATTAATACCTCTTCCTTTCCTTCACACTTCTGTATAAAATTATACCACATGGAAACCTTATAGCAAAACATTATATTAATACCATATAAAACCTCATGATGGAATCTTTTCAATTCCTCTGGAAGAATGTACAGCTATATAATTTTGATATTACATATAATTATAGTTTGTTTTCATATTTCGTTTGCTATATTTATGGTTCCATACTAGTAAGCAGACATATATTAGTAATTAATGCCTAGGAAAGATTTAATTTATCACACTATAGAAACAGTAAATTCTATTAGGCTCTTCAAATATGTTAGTGTCTTATTATTGTCATAAGAATTGCAAAAGCTAAAGGAAAAGCAGCTACCACATATATTCTACATGTTTTTTAATTGTTGGCTTTTATTTAACATACGTTTTATTATTTTCAGGTGTACAATGTAATAATTTGATACTTGTGCAATATCTATTTAACATCCATCATCATACATTTTTTCTTGTTATGAAAACTTATAAGATTTAATCTCTTAATATCTTTCAAATATGCAATAGAGTATTATTAACTACTAGAGGCCCAGTGCATGAAATTCGTGAATGGGTGGGGGGATCCCTCAGACTGGCCTGTGCCCTCTTGCAATCGGGACCTATCAGAAGATGTCTGACTGCGGGTTTAGAGGTTAGAAAAAAACCTAGTGAAAGAAAAACAAAATAAAGGCCACTCCAGCAAGGGTGGGTTCTGAGGAGCTAGAGTTAACTTTCTGTGTGAAGTATCACCAGGCCAGGGAAGATGGGAGGAAGGAGTGAGTATCTGTGTGTGTGTGTGTGTGTGTGTGTGTGTGTATGTGTGGGTGTGGGTGTGAGAGAGAGAGACAGAGACAGAGACAGAGAGACAGAGAGAGACACCCCCCTAAAAACTCTAGACTTTTGTTTTAAAGCACAAAACTTTGCTTTCTCCACAATTATCGCATGTCTAATCACAAACCATCATGTACTTCAAGCAACATGTATTAGAGAAGGAGAATGTAGCCTTAAAGCAAAGGGTAGGGGTGTCAGAAGGGAGTAACTCCTCTTTCCCCTCAGCTGAAGCTCCTTGGGGGCCTGCCTCTTTGTGAATCCACATTTATCTCTTGGCACAAGGGAGGTTAGAGATCACAGCAATATCCTGGGAGGAGAAGGTCACAGGTACTTGCCCAAGTTTCATTTCCTCACCCTCCTGGGTCACTTTCCACCCCACCACTGATCCAGTTAATGGGGTCGGAGGTCTGTAGCTGGATGCCTCTAGGTGGAGAGCGTGCTGGGGGCTGGGTGGTCCAGCTCCAAGGCCCCTGCATCCATGCCCCACCCCTGCCAGCTCCCCACCTGCAGGCAGCGGCTCAGGGTGTTCTGCCCTGCTGTGTGCCAGACTCAATCCGACTGGATGCTGGGAGAGATTGGGCAGCTCTGCAGCTAGTGCCTTTGAATTACACACCCCTGGCGGGGGTGGGGGGGAAGGAAAAGCTTCCCCAGAAAGAGGTTTTGCAAAAGTCTTCAGGGACTGGTAGGTTGGCAACCTGGGGCCTTCCTTCCCCTGGCTGCCAGCTGCAGGCCAGGGCCTTCCTTCCCCCAGCTGCAGGCAGCCAGTCCCGCTCCCTGCCTGCACCCACTTTGGCCTGGCGCTGCCTGTGTTCACAACCACACCCGGTTCCCCATTCTCCATTCGGTGATTGGCACTGCTGGCTCGGGGGAGGGATTGGGAGGATGGCCTGCAGGCCCTGATCAGGTGATTGGGGTGGCCAGTGCGCATCATAACAACCGGTCATTCTGGTTGTTCAGTCATCCCGCCCTAATGGGCGCTTAGGCTTTTATATAGAGAGATGATCACTGTGCTGTTCATTACATCACCATGACTTATTTATTTTATAACTGGAAGTTGGTACTATATGATCTACTTTACCCATTTTACCCTCTCCTCTGGCAACTACCAATCTGTTATCTGTGTCTAGGAGTTTGTTATTGATTTAGATTCTACATATAAATTAGATAATAAGGTGAGAGTTCCCTCTCTGAATTATTTCACTTAGCATAATGACTTCAAGTTCCATCTATGTGTTAAAAAATTGCAAGATTTCCTTCTTTTTAATTAATTTATTGATTGATTTTTAGAGAGAGAGAGGAAGGTAGGGAGGAAGTTAAGGAAGGAAGGAGAGAGAGAAAGAGAGAGAGAGAGAGAGAGAGAGAGAGAGAGAGAGAGAGAGAGAGACATTGGTTTGCTGCTTTACTTATTTATGCATTCATTGGTTGATTCTTGTATGTGCCCTGACGAGGGATTGAACCCACAACCTTGGCACATCAGGATTATGTCCCAACCAATGGAGCTATCTAGCCAGGAGCAAGATTTCCTTCTTTTTAATGTCTATATAATATTCTGTGACATCTATAGATAGATAGATAGATAGATAGATAGATAGATAGATAGATGATAGATAGATATCACATCTTCTTTACCATTCAACCATGATGGACTCTTAGGTTGCTTCCATGATTTCGCTATCTACACTAATAAAAGACAAAGATGCTAATTGACCATACCTTTGCTATGCCCACCAGCCAATCAGAAGAGTATGCAAATTAACCCAACAAAGATGGCAGTTAATTTGCATACACAGGCACCCAGTGAAGACTGAAGACAGTGTAGAAGGAAGCCAAGCACACTGCAGAAGGGAGCCAAGTGGCAGAGAAGAGAATGGATCGGAGGTAGCAGAGATGAGAGCGGAGCTGAGGCAGCAGACACGGGAGGGAGTCCAGTGGCAGAGAAGGGAGGGAGCTGAGGCGGCAGGGAAGGGAGGGAGTCGAGGTGGCAGAGAAGGGAGGGAGCAAGGCAGCGGAGAAGGGAGTGAGGCAGCAGAGAAGGCAGGGAGCCAAGGCAGTGGAGAAGGGAGAGAGCCGAGGCGGTGGAGATGGGAGGGAGCCGAGGGCAAAGTGGCGAAGGGAGGGAGCGAGGCAGCAGAGAAGGGAGTGAAGCCCGCCTCAGTGGGCTTCGCTCCCTTCTCTGCTTCGCTCTGGTCACAGGAAGCCCTATTCTTGCAGAAATAGGCCCAAGGAAGCCCTATTCTTGCAGGAATCTTCCTGCAACAGGCCTCTAGTCCTATATAATAAAAGGCTACTATGCAAATTGACCAAACAGTGCAATGACCAGTTGCTATGACACACACTGACCACCAGGGGGCAGATGCTCAATGCAGGAGCTGCCCCTCTGGTGGTCAGTGCGCTCCCACAGGGGGAGTGCCACTCAGTCAGAGGCTCTGAGCCGGGCTCATGGCTGGCGAGCGCAGCAGTGGTGGCAGGAGCCTCTCCCACCTCCTTGGCAGGCCTAAGGGTGTCCAACTGATGGCTTAGGCTCCCCTGTTGTGAGCGGGCCTAAGCTGTCAGTCGGACATACCCTGAGGGCTACCAGACTGTGAGAGGGTGCAGACTGGGCTGAGGAACCCCCCACCCACCCCGAGCATGAATTTCGTGCACTGGGCCTCTAGTTATAAATAATACTGCAATAAGTGTGGGAATGCATATATTTTTTGATTAGTGTTTTTGTTTCCTTGAATAAATACCTAAAAGTTGAATTACTATATTATATTGTAGTTTTATTTTTAACTTTTGAGAAACCTTCATACAGTTTCCCATAGAAAGTGCACCAGTTTACATTTCCACAAATAGTGTACAAGAGTCCCTTTTCTCCATATCTTTAACACCTGCTATTTCTTGTCTTTTTTTTATAATAGCACTTCTAAAAGATAGGATGTTATATCTCATTGCATTTCTTATTTAGTGATGTTTAGCAACTTTTCATGTAATTACTGGCCATTTTTTCTTTAGAAAAATATCTTCTCAGATCCTTTGCCCATTTTTTAAAAAATCAAGTTGTTGTTTTAAATATTAAGTTGTATGAGTTTTTATATATTTTATATATTAACCCTTTATACTGGGTTTCAGATATTCAGTAGGTTACCTTTCCTTTTTGCGATGGTTTCCTGTGCTGAGCAGAAGCTTTTTAGTTTGATGTAGTCCCACTTATTTATTTTTGCTTTTGGTATCCAAGCCAAAAAATCATCACCAAGACATATTTCAAGAAACTTACCACCCATTTTTTCTAGGGGTTTTATTGTTTCATGTCTTCCATTTAAGTCTTTAGTCCATTTTGAATTGATTTTTTGTACAGTAAATAGTGGTCCAGTTTCCGTTTTTGCACGTCTGGGTTCCATTACTAGAACACCATTTATTGAAGAAACTATCCTTCCCCCATTATATATTTTTCTGCTTCTTTGTCATAATTAACTATGTATTTTTAGGTTTACTTCTTGGCTCTTGATTCTGTTCCACTGATCTGTCAGTCTGTATTATACCAATACCATTTTTTTTTTCATGTAGCTTTGTATAACATATTTTAAAATCAGGGACTATGATGCTTCTAGCTTTGTTGTTTTTCCTTGCAATCACTTTGGGTATCCAGGATCTATTTTTATTTCATACAAATTTTAGAATTATTTGTTCTATTTCTGTAAAAAAAAAAATACTGACATTTTCATAGGGATTGCATTTAATCTCTGTATTGCTTAGGGCAGGAAAAACATTATCACAATATTAATTTTTTTTCAATAGATAATAAGAGAATATCTTTTCATTTATTTGTGTCTTCAAATTTTTTCATCAATGTTTCATAGTTACATGTCTTTCACTTTCTTGGCTAAATTTATTCTTAGCTATTTTATTTTTGTTGAAGTAAAGTTGACATACAATATACACTGAGCAGCCAGATTATTATGACCACCCCATCAGTACTTCATTGGGCCACCTTTTGCCTTCAATACTGCAGCAATTCTTGGCATTGACTCCACGAGATGTTGAAAGGTGATGCTAGGAATCTGACACCATGCCTGATGAATAGCACTGTCTAGTTCTGTGAGATTTGATGGGTGTGGAACCAGTTGCTTGATGGCTCTTTTAACTTCGTTTCACAAATGCTCAATTGGATTGAGATTGGTGATTGTGGGGGCCACCTAAGCAAGGTAAAGTCTCCCTCATGTTCTTGAAAAAGCACTCCTGCACAATACGAGCACCGTGGCATGGCGCATTGTCTTGTTGGAAGAAGCCATCTCCATTGGGATATGCCATCAACATGATAGGATGAACTTGATCAGCAATGATACTTAGGTATGTTGTGCTATTCAGACGTTTATAATGATCTGGCTCTCTGGCAACTTCAGCATGAAATTAAAGCTAATTTGCCTACAAACATCAGGTGGTCATAATAATCTGGCCACTCAGTGTATATTAGTTTCACATTTACAACATAGTGACTCAACATTTCTATTTCTTATGATGTGATCACCAAAATAAGTCAAGTAATCATATGTAACCATACAAAGTTATTATAATAATATTGATTATTTCCCTATGCCCTATGCTGTGTATTACATCCTGTGACTACTTTTTTGTAATTAGAGGTTAGTACCCCTTATGTCTCTTAAACTTTTCCACTCAGTCTCCACACCCCTCACCTCTAGCAACCATCAGTTTATTCCCTGTATTTGAGTCTGTTTCTGTTTTTTTTTTTCATTCTTTTTTATTTTGATTTTACATAGAGGTGAAATAACATGCTGTTTTTTTCTCTCTCTGACTTATTTTACTTAGCATAATCCCTTCTTGATCCACCCATCTTGTTGCAAATGGAAAATTTCTTTATCCATTTATCTATCAATGAACACCTAGGTTGCTTTCATCCTTGGCAGTTGTAAATCATGCAGCAATGAATATGGAGATGCATTTATCTTTTCAAATCAATGTTTTCATTTTCTTCATCCAAATACCCAGAAGTGAAGTTGGTGGGTCATTTGGTAGTTCTATTTTTTCTTTTGTTGAGAAATCTTCATAATGTTTTTCATTCCAGCAGAACCAATTTATAATCCCACCAATAGGACATGAGGGTTCCCTTTTCTCCACATCCTCACCAATATTTGTTATTTGTTGAATTTTTTATAATAGTTGTTTTGACAGGAGTAAGGTGGTTATCTCACTGTGCTTTTGATTGCATTTTCCTAATGATTAGTGATATTGAACATCTTTTCATGTGTCTGTTGGCCATTTATATGTCTTCTTTGGGAAAATGTCTATTCAGGTCCTCTGACCATTTTTAAATTAAGTTGTGTTTTTTTCTTCTGATGTTGAGTTATAAGAGTTCCTCTATATTTTAGACATTAGATCAGACATTGTATCAGATATATCATTTGCTATTATCTTCTTCCATTTTTGTAGGTTGTCCTTTTGTTCTGTTGATGGCTTTCTTTGCTGGTAGTCAGACATCCCTCTGGCAGCCCGGCAGCCCTCGGGGGATGTCCACTTGCCAGTGGGGAGCAGGCCTAAGCTGCAGTCGGACATCCTTAGCCCTGCTGAGGAGGCAGGAGAGGCTCCCACCACCACCGCTGTGCTGACAGCCATCAGCCTGGCTTGTGGCTGAGCAGAGCTCCCACTGTGGGAACTCACTGACCACCAGGGGGCATCTCCTGCATTGAGCATCTTCCCCCTGGTGGTCAGTGTGTGTCATAGTGACCAGTCATTCCCAGTCTTTCTGCTGTTAGGCTCAATTTGCATATTACCCTTTTATTATATAGGATAGAGGCCTGGTGAATGGGTGGGGGCCAGCTGGTTTGCCCTGAAGGGTGTCCCGGATCAGGGTGGGGGTCCCACTGGGGTGCCTGGCCAGCCTTGGTGAGGGGCTGATGACTGTTTGCAGCCTGGTCACACCCCCTTCAGGGTGGGAGTTCCCCGCTGGGGTGCCTGCCCAGCCTGGGTGAGTGGCTGAGGGCTGTTTGCAGGCCAGCCATGGCCCCAGGCAACCCAGGCTCCCAGACCCTCCTTAAGCAGAGGCCACAGTGGCTGGAAGCAGGTATCTGGGATTTATTTAGCTTCTATAATTGAAACTTTGTAGCCTTGATCGGACTTCAGGGCTGGCCAGGGCAGGTGGGAAGCTTGGCTTCCTCCATCGCCAGGGGCAACCCAAGCCTCCTGTTTACTCCAGCTCTGTGGCTGAAGCCATATCTGTTGGATTTATTTGCATACTCAGTCCTGATTGGCTGGTGGGCATAGCTTGTGGGTGTGGTGTGTGAGTGTAGCGGAAGTATGGTCAATTTGCATGTTCCTCTTTTATTAGATAAGAATATTCACTATATTTCCTATGCTGTACTTTATATCCCCATGACTATTTTTATAACTGGGAAATTTTCTTATTCTGTTCTTTTCTTTTCTACCTAAAGAAGTCTCTTTAACATTTCTTGTAATGCTAATTTCATTTAGTGAGGATGAAATCCTTTAGTTTTTTCTTTTCCAGGAAATGCTCCATCTCTCCAACTCTAAATGGTAGCCTCCTGGGTAGAATAATCTTGACTGTGGGTCCTTGCTTTTCACCACTTTTAATATTTTGTGCCACTCCTTTCCAGTCTGCAAAGTTTCTGTTGAAATATCAACTTATATTTCAGGAGCTTTCAACTGATACTTTGGGAGCTTTCTTACACATAACTGATTTTCCCTTGATACTTTTGAGATTCTCTTTGTATTTAACTCTTTGCATTTTCATTATGTGTCTTGGTATGGGCCTCTCTGGGTTCATCTTACTTTGGGTCCTCTATGCTTCTTTTGACTTGTATGTCTATTTTCTTTGGCAGGTTAGTTAATTTTTCCATCATTATTTCTTGAAGTAGGTTTTCAATTCCTTGCTCTTTTTACTCTCCTTCTGATACCTCTATGATGCAAATATTGTTATGCTTGATGTTATCCCATAGGTCCCTTAAACTATCCTCATTTTTAAATGCTGATTCTCTATTTCATCTAATCTTATGTTGATTCTCCCTAGTGTAGTCTTTATTTCAGTTATTATAGTCTTCATTTGATACTGATGCTTTTTCATGGTTTCTCTCTTTGTGTAAGTTCTGAGTTCACCTATTCTTCCCTTGACTTCACTGAGTATCCTTACTACCAGCGTTTTGAACTCTGTATCTGGTAGATGGCTTGTCTCCAGTTCATTCAGCTTTTATTTCTGGAATTTGTCCTGTTCTTTCATGTGGGACATGTTTGTCTCCTCATTTTGGTTGACTGCCTATGTTTGTTTCTATGTATAGAAACGGCCTTACGTTGTAGGTGTCATATGAGGCTTGGTGGCACAGTTTCCCTGGTCACTTGAACTGGGTGTTAGGGGGTATCTGTTGTGGGGATTGTATATGCCCTCCAGTTGCAGTTGAGCCTTATTTTTGGCACTTTAGTGAGTGGGATTGAGTCTCAGGCTGACCGGCTATGAGGATTGGCCATGGTGACAGTGTATGAGCTAATTGTGCAGGAGATGACCCCATGAAGTATGCTTTGCTCTTGTCGGGTTCTGGTGCCTGCAGAGTCTGCCCTTTAAGTATGTTATTTGTGGAGCTAATTGCGTGATATCCTGGTGTAGTCTGAAGCAGCCACCAGTTGTGTTGGGTCTAGGGCCTCTTAAGAGGGGCTCCAGTGCAGATGAACGTCAGCTGCTACTTGTGCTTGCACCTGGGCTCCCTGGTAGGACCTACAATGAGATTTTGGTTGGTAGCTGCCTGGGCTGGACTTGGAGACATCTGGGATAGGCTATGCTGTGAACTGAGACTGGCTGCCACTAATTCTGAGCTTTGGTCCACTTAGAAAGAGGTACAGAGCACACTGAGGCTATCCATTGCTTGTTTTGGGTTTGTGAACCTCTGAGAGATTTTAGGAAAGTATTCAGGATGGTAGCTAGACATAGGGCTGGCGGCTTGTGTGGAACAGCCGCTGAAAGCGGTTCATTCAGGGCATGTGAGTTGCATGGGGAGGGGCGTGGTAGGGCAGTCATCAGAGTGGGATGAGTGATGTTAGCCAGGTTAATGGAGACTTACATTTGGTGACCACATTTGCCTGTGTGTGGGAGGGCTCAACCTAGGAACAGTGGCACCTGACAGCACTTCTGTCTGGAAGAGAGATACCCCTCCACACCTCGTCCTGAAGCTGGACAATTCAGCTTCTCTTTATATGTCCCTGATGCTTTTTGAGCTGCTGTGGCAGCACTGGAGCTTGGGGATAGCATTCATGATCAAGTAAGTCTGTGATTGGGCTATGTAACAGGACACCTGTGTCTTCAGCAGCCCTCCCTCTCACTCAGATGAAACCCACCCTGATTTTCACAGCCAGATGTGTGGACTCTTCCCAGTTCTCATGCTACAGGCTTAGGAGCCAGGTATCGGGTTACAACCCTTTGCTCCTATGGAGGCACTCTGCAGCGGAGATATCCCTCCCAACTCTTAAGCATCACATGTGGATGTGTGATCAGATCCTTTCATGTCCCCACAAAGGGGACATTAGGAGTTCTGTTTAGCTCCAGGTGATTATCAAGGGTGGTTGTACTATAATTCAGTTGTGGCAGGAGGCAAGCACAGAGTTTACCTTCACCATCCAGACCAGAAGTCCCTCCCCCTTTTATTTCTGACTTTAGTTGAGTCTTCTCTCTGTTTTCCTTCATGAGTCGAGCCATAGGTTTGTCTGTTTTGTTTATGTTTTCAAAGAAGCAGCTCTTTAATCCACTTTTTCTATCATCTTTTTGTTTTCTATTTCATTTATTTTCTCTCTGATTTTTATTTCTTTCCTTCTACTGCTGGGATTTGTTTGTTCTTTTTATTTAATTTTATTTTTTAGTTACAATTTACTTTCAATATTATTTTGTATTGGTTTCAGGGATATAGTATAGTGGTTAGACAATCATATACTTTACAAAGTGTCCCCCCTATAATTCAAGTACCCACCTAACACCTACAGAGTTATTACAACATTATTGACTATATTCCCTATGCTGTATTTTATAACCCCATGACTATTATTTAACTACCAATTTGTAATTCTTAATTCCTTCACCTTTTTTACCAAACACCCCCTTCCTTTTGACAACCATCAGTCTTGTTCTCTATATTTATGATTCTGTTTCTATTTTGTTTGTTTGTTTTATTCTTTAAATCCCACTTATAAGTGAAATCATATGGTATTTGTCTTTCTCTGTCTGACTTATTTCACTTAGCATAATACCTTCTAGGTCCATCCATGCTGTCACAAATGGTAATATTTCATTCTTTTTTTGTTTCTGAGTTCCTCTTTTTCTAATTCTTTAGGTTGTATATTAGATTGTTCACTTGAGATTTTTCTTGTTTCTTGAGGTAGGCCTGTAATGCTATAAACTTCCTTCTTAATACCACATTTCTGAATCCAAAAATGTTTGGTATGTCATGTCTTCCTCTATGTATCTTTTGATTTTTTATTTCTTCTTTGACACAGTAGTTGTTTACTAGCATGCATTTTAAACTCTGCGTATGTGTGGTTTCTCCAACTTCCTTCTTGTGGTTGATTTCCAGTTTCATACTGTTATAGTCAGAAAACATGCTTGGTATTATTTCAATCTTCTTTAATTGATGCTAGGGATGTTGCTTCTTCCCCTCCTACCCTCTGGGCCACAGTATGAGAACCACAGCTCAACTCTTCCACCACTGTGTGTCATCTGGTGCCAAGACAGGTGCTGAACTGCATCTGCAGCCACCATCTCTGTCCTTCTCCCCCATCCCACCTCCCCTTCTCAGTCCAATATGCCCACCTTCAGATGTAATGATACTTGGATCTCTCAGATGTGATTGTGTGTTAAGCAGAGGATCCTTTGTTGAATTATAATTGAGTGACTTGTAAATTTAAGGGGCAATACAATGGGGTTTTCTTATTCCATCATGATGCTGACATCCCAGCATTAGAATATTTTTAAAAATATAACTTTATAAATGATAGTCTCTTGAAAAGAAGAGAAACACATGTATGCAAATATATATCTATCTAGATATGCTGTTGCTTAACTTATTGAAAGTGTGTTTAAGAGCATGAAGACCAAGTTGTATAAAAACATTGACTCATAAATTCCTTACTTTCACAGCTTAAAATACTCTAGATACAAACTGCATGCCATTAACTATCTAGGCTATTTGTGAGAATGATTACATGTTTTTAATCTTTTTATTGTATTATGACACATCTTAAAATTTTCATGTAGTCTATTTAAAATTAGTAATTCTGACCCACTGATGAATTTCTTGCATTTTTTATTGTTACCTTAAATCTGAGTTGGTTACATTTTATAAAGATATTTACTTAAGATATTAATTGGGCATCATTCATTGGGAATGCATTATATGTATACTAGAGGCCCGGTGCACAAAAATTTGTGCACTTGGGGGGGGGGGGAGGGGGGTCCTTCAGCCTGGCCTGTGCCCTCTCGCAGTCTGGGATCCCTCAGGGGATGACCACCTGCTGGCTCAGGCCCGCTCCCTGGGGTATTGGGCCTAAGATGGCAATCAGACATCCCTCTGGCAGCCCGGCAGCCCTCAGGGGATGGCCACTTGCCAACGGGGAGCAGGCCTAAACTGCAGTCGGACATCCTTAGCGCTGCTGAGGAGGCAGAAGAGGCTCCCACCACCACCGCTGTGCTGGCAGCCATCAGCCTGGCTTGTGGCTGAGCAGAGCTCCTCCTATATGAGAGTGCCCTGACCACCAGAGGGCAGCTTCTGCATTGAGCGTCTGCCCCCTGGTGGTCAGTGTGTGTCATAGTGATCAGTCATTCCCAGTCCTTCTGCTGTTAGGGTCAGTTTGCATATTACCCATTTACTATATAGGATAGAGGCTTGGTGCATGGGTGGGGGCCAACTGGTTTGCCCTGAAGGGTGTCCCAAATCAGAGTGGGGGTCCCACTTGGGTACCTGGCCAGCCTGGATGAGGGGATGATGGCTGTTTGAAGCTGGTCATACCCCCTTCAGGGTGGGGGTCCCCACTGGGGTGCCTGGGTGAGGGGGCTGAGGGCTGTTTTCAGGCTGGTGGGCGACTGTAGCTCCCAGCCTCTCCTTTTCTCTCTCTCTCTCTCTTTTTTTTTTATTCTGGGATTTATTTACTTTCTATGGCTGTCACTGGAGCTGAGAGCCATCTCCAACTCTGAGGCCGTTGCTGGCTGAAAGCAGGTATCTGAGTTTGTTTAGATTCTATAATTGAAATTCTGTTGCCATCACTGGCCGCTCTAAGCTCTGAGGCCCCGCTGGCTGAAAGCAGGTACCTGGGGTTTGTTTAGGTTCTATAATTGCAACATTGTTGCATCCGGAACTCAGAGCTGGGCTGCGGCAGGCGGGGAACCTTGTCTTCCTGGCGTCACTGGAGCAAGCAAGCCTCATGTTCGCTTCAGCTGCCTGGTTGCCGGACGCAATCTTGGCTGGCAGTTACTCTGCATATCGCCCTGATTAGCCAATGGGAAGGGTAGTGAAGTTACGGTTAATTACCATGTTTCTCTATTATTAGATAGGATAATTCTTACTTCCTGGTTATAGTAATTAACTACCACAGGCAATTCAAAGTTTTACTTGATGAATTATATTCACACACTGTAGTCTGCTATATTACATAAAGATTAAATGACTTAAATAATGTGTGATGCCGAGAGATGTTTGAAATTCACTAAAAACTTAAAATGTTTTGAGTGACACTGAAACTTACATACTAGTATCTTTTTGCAAAAAATATTTTTGTATATGTATGAGAAAATTTGGTAGTTATTAATAGTGAGACTGAGCTTTGAAAATATCATTTGCCCAAATAACAGCTGACCCATTTTTTAATTGTGACATTGTTTACCAGAAATATAAATAGAACAATGTCCCAAAATACAGACTTTAAATAGTCTCAATATGCAGTTGAGACTAATTTTTAAAATCTTTATTGTTGAAAATATTACATATGTTCCCTTTTTCCACCATTGACCCATTCTAGCTCACCCCCACCCTCACCCCCATCCTCACCCCCACCCCAGGCTAATTTTTAATGTGTACTTCAAAGTTGTCTATTAAAAGTATATAGCTACTTTTTACTTTATTGGTGAAAATAATTTTATAGCGAAGAGACCATTCTTCTACTTACATTTTATACTTAAAATATAGATTATGGAGACTGTATGGGGTTGGGCAGGGCTGGGACATTGATGCTGAAGGCTAAATAAATCAGTGTCTTTGACTTGCCTGGCATGGTCCAGGGTTTTATGTGTCTATGGCAGATATATACCTGCACACACTTATTATTTCAGCTAATGAACTTTAACTTTGCCCCCAGATTCTTGCCTTTGGTGTCCAGCTGCTGACAAATTTTCTAAGTGCCCTTTTGGTCAGATATTCATTGTAGTTAGAAGTTTTGTTTTTTAAAAATATATATATTAAGTTTAATGGTAATAGCTGTTTCCTAATTTCATGAATGATGGAGTTTCGGTTTCTCACTTTGTCTTGTTGTTTAGTAATGGCTTAAAATAAAGAAAAAATAAGATAAATTATTATATATACCAGGCAAATTGTATATATTGGTAAATTAATATCTATAGAGTAAAAATAGTACTATAGCTGACAGTTATTGAGCTACCATGCAATGCCTCAATAAATAATATGGTCAAAGAAAAAAAAATGGATCAGACCAAGACTTTATTCAAAGCTATTACAACAGAGAGCAGTGGCCAGAATGCAGTCTGAACCCAACTCTGTTGATGGGAAAGGTATTAAAGGCTGGGGAGAACTGCTGGAAAAGTATTAGAGAACATTAGGGAGGAAGTTAATTAGTGGATTATGTCAAGCACATTGACTTAGTCCCAAATTTGCAAATATTTCCCTTTGGGATTTGGCCATCTGTATTGGCTAACTGTCATCCAATAAAGATAGACTCCTACCCTCCCAACATAGATTGAAAGATAAGGGAACTATCCTCCTTGATGATCATATTTTAAAGCAATGGCTCCCAGGTCCTTGAGAAAGACATCCCTAGGTTATAAAACTGCCAAGAGGCTTTTAAAAAAGAAGTATTTAAATATTTAAGGGACAAGAGCCAGGGAGAGGCCTCTATAAGTTTAGTTACATTTATGGAAAATGTTAAGGCTATCTTGATCAACATAAGTGAATTATGGTAATTCTGCTAAAAAACAATTCTGTGCATAATTATCCTATAGAATATCACTGTGCTAAGATCCTATCCCTGTTTACATCTATCCAATGTTGTAAACTTCTAGTTTTAATGATAAAAGTAAATGAAAATAAATAACACTTATTGAAA
This sequence comes from Myotis nattereri, assembly GCF_964212035.1. Taxonomy (NCBI): domain Eukaryota; kingdom Metazoa; phylum Chordata; class Mammalia; order Chiroptera; family Vespertilionidae; genus Myotis; species Myotis nattereri. Next base: position 82,934,960 of record NC_138075.1, read on the forward strand.
AAGGATCAACTTGAGCACTATATAATGCAATTTCAAATTAAGATCTAATTGAATTTTTAGTATAGGGAAGAAGATTTTAGTTTTTTACTTCCAAATCAAATACATAAATTATTAAATAGTTATTTAACATTTCTACTTTTCAATTTATATTTAGTCAACTTAAAATAAAAATCTTAATATAGTATGGCCTCAGGTAACATAATTTTATTCATGGTTATTTTGTTATAATGTTGATGAGATGCCATAGGAATTTAACTCTTGTTAAATCAATTAGCTTATGGCAAGACTAGTTTTGTTATGTCATTTAACTACAGTTTAAAAAACCTATCAACAATGTTCAGTGAGGACTTACTGTACCATACATGGATAAATTAATTACCAGTATGCTGGCAGTTGACTATTTTTTTACAAATCCATCTTTATAGTCTTCTAGATCTATTACTCTCACTTATTAGTCCTTGTTCATCTATTTAGCTACATGAGGAAGGACCTAGCAGAGAAGAGAACCAAAGTTTATATACAATGTTATTTCCATGAAGTTTCTATCCACCTATATTAAATTTTTACAATACTTGGTTTCATCAAAGATCTCTCTGGGGTCTTTTATTTCCCAGCATTTAGGTGAGTAAGCTAACCAGAACTAAAGGCAGAACTGAGTGTAGTCCTATTTCTCACTGATCTTGTGAGTAATGACCTTCTAGCTGTGAGCTGGCATAACCTACTTTAGTTTTTTCTCTGGTGAATACTTATGTCTAACTTGTCAGGAAAATGAAATACTTCAATAAAAAATTATATAGGTCAAGATGGTGGAGTAGGTAAATACTGTGATTGCCTCCCTGCCATGATCACATCAAAATTGCAACTAAATTACAGAACCATCATTGAGAACCACCTGAAGACTACGTGAACAGAAGTCTTATAACTAAGGATATAAAGAAGCAAGATGAGACTGGTAAGAGGGGAGAAGACACATGATGGGCAGGCCCCACACCCATGCAGTGATGGTTAAGAATTGGGAGGGATATTTGGGCTACTGAGGTCCCCCAAGGAATGAAGTGTCATAGCTTCACACCCACCACCAGAAAGATGAGTCCCCATAACATCTGGCTGTTAAAAGAAGTGGGGATTAAATATGAGTAAGTCCGAGGGCGGCTGTAGTCCCAGGCATTGCTCTTGAGGGTCCTGCACAGGGGCAGCTTGAAAAGCAGAAGGGACATATGGGGAGGAACTAAATTGACTAGCTTCAGGGCAGGGCTGGAAGAGCACATCTCCAGGGACAGGTGCCACTGCTCCTGTGTTGAGCAATCCTCCCACCAAGCCAGGCTGTTGCAGGTTGGCACCAAATCTGAGCTTGCTCTCCATTAACCTGGCTAACACTGTTAGTTTCCATTGGTGGTTCCTTAAGATCCTGCCTCACCCAATTCAAACCTCTTCCAGCAACTTTTCAACATGAGAAGCCTGCCTGTGGTTTTCCTAAAATCTCTCAAAGACCCACAAACCCTAAACAAGCAGTGGCTGGCCTCAGCATGCTCTGTGCCTCTTACTAAGTGACCCTAAGATCAGCACTAACAGCAACTGGTCTTTGCTTACAGCACAGCCTCTCCCAAGCACCTCCTCGTCCAGCAGCAAACAACCACAGATTACTTTCCAGTTACTACCAGGTGGTCCCAAGTCAGGCAAAAATGGCAACTGACATTGTGCTGCAATGGATCCCCTCCCAAGAACCAGTTCAGACCATACAAGAGCACCATATTGGCAGATTCGGCTGATATTAGAGCCCAGCTAAAGTGACTCATGGTCCTTGGAGTCAGCTCCAGCACAGCAGCTAGTCTGCTATAGTCACACCAGCCCTCACAGTGAGTCATCTTGAAGCTCAATCCTACCCACCGATGTGCCAACAACAATCAAGGCTCAATTACAAGACAACACGCTCAAGGGATGCCCCTGACAACCCAGCCCAGGTGACCAAGGAGACTGCACCTCTGGGTCTCATAAGACACCTACTACAGAAGGCCACTCTGTCAAGGTAGGGAGATGTAGCAGATCTACCTAATACATAGAAATAAACACAAGGAGTCAGCCAAAATAAGGATATAGAGCAACATGCCCCAAATGAAAGAACAGAATAAATTAAAAATTAAAAAAATAAATGAAATGGAGACAAGCAATCTACCAGGTATAGAATTCAAAACACTGGTTACAAGGATGCTCAATGAACTTAAGAAAAGAAATAGATGAGCTCAGTGAGAACTTATACAAATAGATAAAAGCCATAAAAAAGAAACATTCAGAAATGAAGAACATAATAACTGAAATAGAGGCTACTTTAAAGGGAATCAATTAGCAGATTAGATAAAGTAGACAACTGAATTACCATTTTGTAAAATAAGGTAGCAGAAAACACCTGATTGGAAAAACAAACAGGAAAAAAAAGGAATTTAAAAAAAAAATGAGGATCGTTTAGGGTACCTTTGAGACAACATCAAGCATAACAGCATTTTCATCATAGGAGTTCCAGAACAGAGAGAGAGAAAGAGCAAGGAATTGAAACCTATTTGAAGAAATAATGATAGAAATCTTCCCTAACCTGGTGATGGAAATATACATACCAATCCAGAAGCAAAGAGAGGCCCATATGAAAACACATCATAAATCAAATGCCAATAGTTAAAGACCAAGAGAATGTCTCAAAACTAGCAAGAGAAAATCAGTTACATACAAGGGAGCTCCCATCAGACTATCAGCTGATATTTCAGCAGAAACTGTGCAGGCTAGAAGAGAGTGGCAAAAAATATTCAAAATAATGATAAGCAAGAACCTACAACCAAGATTATTCTCCCCAGCAATGCTATCATTTAAAATTGAAAGAAAGATAAAGCATTTTCCAGAAATGAAACAGCTAATGTAACTCCTCACCACTAAACCAGTATTATAAGAAATATTAAAGGGACTTCTTATTTTTTTTAGTAGAAAGGAAAAAATAAAATAGGAATAAGATAATATGGGAAGCAAAAAACTTTTCACTGACCAAGGTGAATACATAATAAAGGCAGCACAAACATTAAAAGGCAAATGTAGGAAGATCATGTACAATTACAATAAACTAAGAGATACAAACACACAAAAGCAGTAAAAAGAATGACAAAAACATAAACATGTAAATGGTGAGTAAAAATGATAGTGATTTTAGAATGTGTTTTTAACTTAAGCACCCACCAACTTAAAATAGACTGCTGTAAACATAGTTTGATATAATCTGAAGCACATGGTAACCACAAACAAACAAAAAATCTATAAAGAGATATAGAAAAAAAAAGAGGAAGTAATCCAAACACAACATTATAAAAGTTGTACAAGAGAATGAGAAAGGAACAGAGAACTACAAAAATAGGGAATGATAAAATGGTTATAACTACATACCTACCACTAGTTACTTAAATACAAAATGGACTAAATACTCCAATCAAAGGGCATAGGGTGGCTGAATGGATAAGAAAACAAGACCCATACATGTGTTGCCTATAACAAAAACACTTTATATTGAAAGACATGCCAGACTGAAAAAAAATTTAAAAAATACATTTCATGCAAATGGAATAAAAAACAGTTGGGGTTGTAACACTCATATCAGATAAAATAAACTGTAAAACAAGGGCTGTGACAAGAGACAAAGATGGGAATTTCATGATAAAGGTCTCAATCAAACAGAAAAAAATGAATACTATTTGATTCCACTTATATGTGGAATCTAAACAAATGAACAAAACAGAAACAGACTCAAATATCAGAGAACAAAATGATGGTTGCCAGATGGAAGGGGTGTGAGTGGCTGGGTGAAAACAGTAAAGGGAGTAAGAAGTACAAATTAGTCACTTGGGTGTAAAATGAAGCATGGGGATCATAGTCAATAATCCTATATAATAAAGAGGTAATATGCAAATTAACCCTCACACCATAACACCATCACAAGATGGTGGCACACACAGCGGGGGTGGGGCCGGCTGCTCTGCGCACCTGCCTCCGGAGTTCCCTCAGCCCTGCCAGGGGGGTGGGCCCCTGCTGCTGCTCCACGTGGCTTCCCTGGAGTTCCCTCAGCCCCACTGGGGGGCAGGTTCCAGCTGCTTCTCCACATGGCTTCCATTGGGGTGACCAGGCCGGCAGGAGGGCAGTTGGGTGCGAGATCCAGCCAGCAGGGGAGGGCAGTTGGTGGTGATTAGGCATCAATCAAGCTAGCAGGGAAGCAGTTAGGGGGTGATCAGGCTGGCAGGAAGAAGCGGTTAGGGGAAATCAGGCAGGCAGGCAGGCGAGTGGTTAGGAGCAAGCAGTCCTGGATTGTGAGAGGGATGTCCAACTGTTGGTTTAGGCCCAAATAGCTGCTGGACATCCTGCGGGATCGGGCCTAAACCAGCAGTTGGACATCCCCTGAGGGGTCCCAGATTGGAGAGGGTGCAGGCTGGGCTGAGGGACACCCCCAGCCCTCAGTGCATGAATTTTGTGCACCAGGTCTCTAGTATTGTAATAACTATGTATGTGCTAGGTGGGTACTAGACTTAATGAGGGGCTTACTTCATAAGTTATATCAATGTCTAACCATTATGCTCTATACCTGAAATATTGAATGTCAAGTGTAATTGAAAAAAAAAGTCAAAAAATGAAAGTAATGAAGTTTACTACAATAATGAATGATTTCTCAAATAATAAGAAAATAAACACAATGGATATAATAGTCATATGCAAACTTGGTCGAATAGTATTAAGAATATAATTATGTAACTAATCAAATTAATAAAATAGTTAAGTATATAACTACAGAATTTTACAGCATGTTATAAAAGACTCTACAATAATAAATTAAGCATTTCATTGAAATTTAATATGTATATATTGCCAAAATTGTCAAAATAAGTAAAAAACAAACAAAAAAATGGAAATAGAAAAAGCAGTTTCTTGATATGTATCTTTCAATATATTTGTCATCAAGTATAGTTTTAGTATATAAGGTTTAGTATAAAAATAATGCTAAAATTTCAGAGATGAGTATATTCATATATGCAAGTAACAGATAATTCCAAAATAATCATTATATACAGACATATGTGCTGTAGGAAATCCCAAATTAACTTGATAAAGAATCAAAGCTGAGTTTCAAAGGCTTTTTTAAAAATAGAACCACGTAGTTGGCAGACCTTTGAGATCATCCAACTCAAATGCTACAAAGCTGCAGAGACCAGTATGGCAATGTTCCAGGCATATTGGCACCCATTCTCTGGCTGCTTCCAACGACAGGTTGCTCATGATTATCTCAAAACATAGTCTCTTCCATATTTGGGCAGTTAAATTTATAAGGAAATTTGTCCTTATTCTGAGATGAAGCCACTTGAGTATAATTGTTGTTCCAGAATGCCAGTTCATTACATTTTATTTAGACATTTAGTACTTATTCCCTACAATATTTTCAGTTTTTAATACCTCAAAATGTCCTCCTTTAAAATAGCTTCAAAATCTCGGTCACCCATCTCAGAACATATTTGTGCACCTATTTATGTTCTCTCAAATATAATGCCCAGAACTGAAAATGATACTCCACACAATGTATGATTAATGCACAAAACAGTATAACAATTTCCTTATTTATTCTGAACATTACATTTCTATTAATAAAACCTAATACTGCATTAGGTATCTTTTGACAGCCATGTCACACTGTTGGCTTTCATAGAAATCATGGTTATTCAAACGTCTAGCTAGTTTACATATGGAAAGTAATTAAATCCAACTTCATTTTAAGCTTAAGAAAAATGAATAAGAATAAAGGGGTAATTTCTCAGAAGGAGTTCAGATAAACAACTGTGAGTAATTCTGATGATGTTATTTTAAAAAAGAAAAGGAGGGAGAGTAACTTCAAAGATAATAGACAACTTTTCCCCTAACATTGCAGGAAAAAATGGGTACATGTAGAGTACTGGGTAAGGTACTTTTGATTAGTATTAACATGCTATATCTTTTTCATTCCTTTACTTTTAACCTATCAGAGTTTTAAATTAATTTTTGTTACTTTTTGTAGAGAACCTACTTACACAATTTGATAATATCTTTGTTTAATGGCTGCATTTAGATCACTAATATTTATAGTGCTTATTACAATGGGTTAATATATACCATTTATGACTGTTTATTTGCTGCATTTCTTGTTTCTTTTTTCATTTTTTCTTATCTCATTTTAATTAAGAGTTTAATATGATTCAATTATATCTGCTCTCTTAGCATGCTATTAATGCTTTGTATTTTTTGTTTCCCTTGAGTTTACAATATGCATTTTTAATTATTTAAGTCCACCTTCAAATACACTTTATAATTTCACATATAGTATATGCACTTTATGACAGAGTATCTCAATTTCACCCTCCTATCCCTTGTGACATTGCCATCACTCATTGCACTGCACTTATCTATATAACCCAATATATGGCAGCAATTATTGATTTACAGTTATATTTTAGATAAAATCAATAATAAAAACATTATATTTTATCTTTATTTATTCTCTGACACCCTTCCTTTCTTTATTTAGATAAAAATTTATGATTTCTTTAATTTTCCTTCTCCCTGAAGTACTTCTTTCAATATTACTTGCAGGACAAGCCTGTAGTGATTAATTGCTCCAATTTTTGTTTTTAAAAGAGAGTCTCTCTTCACTTTTGCAAGGTAATTTCACTGGATACAGAATTTTAGGATTTTTGTTTTGTTTCATTTTTTACTTTCAATACTTTAAATATATCACTGTACTTTTTTCTTACTTGCAGATTTCTGAAGAGAAGTCTGATATGATGGAATTCTTATTTTCATTCCTCTATGGTTAAATATTTTGTTTTGCCTTGATTACCCTCAAGATTTTCTCTTTGTTTATGGTCTCCTGCAAACTGAATGAATTATGTCTAGGTAGTGCGTGTGTATGTGAGTGTGTTTTGTATTTCTTCCAAGCTCTTTGCACATGTTGGAGCTGCAAGGAGAAGTCCACATGTTCTGTTTACTGAACTTCCAGTTGGAATGATGAAAATAGTAAATGCATGACATCTGTATGTGCAAGGCACTGTTATAGATATATGCATATAGGTATGTGTAAATAGATTCACTTAATCCTTATAACTCTACTAGAGGCCCAGTGCACAAATTTGTGCACATGGTTGGGGGGAGGGACTGTGAGAGGTTGGCCGCCAGCTCCAAGGAGTGAGCCGGCCCTGAGCCCTACTGGGAAAGGGGCCGCACCACCCATCCCCGATGGCCTCTGCAGGGTCAGGAAACGAGTTGACGGTTGCCAGGATGGGCATGGAAGGAACGGACACTGGACGCTGATGCCACCCGCCACTGTGTCGTTCCTCGCCTCCCCCCCCCTCCTCCTTCCCTCACCGCTGTGCTGCCACTGTGGTGGGCGGGCAGCCCCTGGGGAAGGGAGAGGATGGCAATGAGACCAACCCTTGTGTTGAGGGCTGACTTTCAATAGATCACAGGGAGGGAGCTGCTCTGCTACATACGAAACCCAGACCCAGAAGCAGGTTGTCTATGAGTGGTTTAGCACCAGGAGCCAATGGGGGCCAGCTGGCCAGGGGTAGCCACGGAAGGCTGGCTGTGGGAGCGCACTGACCACCAAGGGGCAGTTCCTGTGTTGAGCATCTTCCCCTGGTGGTCAGTGCGCATCACAGCAACTGGTCAACCGGTCATTCTGGTCTTTCTGGTTGTTCAGTTGTAACGGTTGCTTAGACTTTTACATATAGAGATTAGATAGTTATTGCACCCATTTCATAAGTATAGAAAATAAAACCTCAAGAGAGAGGTTTAACAACTTGCCCAAGTCCACAAAGCTAAACAACTGGCAGGGACTGAGTTCAAATATAGGCAGTCAAAATTTATAATTTGTGCTGTAAAATGCCTATTTTATTGCCTAGGCAACCAAATACACAAGCAGTTTCTAGTTCCACACCACAACTAGAAACTGTGCCTGAGTGCCATCCACAAGTCAGAACTTCTGAGAAGTTGTGGGCACAACTGGAGCAGCTGAGATTATACCCAAACCCAGCAAGTGGGTTCATGTGCAACTATCCTTGATAGCTCTCCCCATACCTGAAGGGCTGAGAAACAACCTTATCACAGGAATTATAAAATCCAGAGTCAAAAGACCACGTAACAAACCTTGTTTACTAACTTACTATCCAAGCCCAAACGTTGTTGAGATTCCTCTCTAATGAATATCCAACCCTGCTTTGATTCCTTTCTAAGGATTACTAACTTTTTTAGTCCTGTCAGCTTCTCACAAATTTATTCTTTGTCTAAAAAGTATGAAAAGATGCCTGGTTCACTTTTTTGAGCCTTTTTTTATGATCTGAGCATCATATTGTGATTCTCTCATGTGCATGTGTTAAATTCCTTATTTTCTTCTCTTGTTAATCTAGTATGGTGTCAATTTTATCATTTTATATTTAGTCTAGCCCAGTGGTCGGCAAACTCATTAGTCAACAGAGCCAAATATCAACAGTACAATGATTGAAATTTCTTTTGAGAGCCAAATTTTTTAAACTTAAACTATATAAGTAGGTACATTGTTATTAACTTAATTAGGGTACTCCTAAGGCTTAGGAAGAGCCACACTCATGGTGCCAAAGAGCTGCATGTGGCTCGCGAGCCGCAGTTTGCCGACCACGGGTCTAGCCAATAGACTTAAGGAAGGGTAGAATGGGGAAATTTCCCCCATTCCCCAAGAAGCTCATGTGTTAAAACCCACATAAATTGTTAAATCAATTTAATCAGACAAATTCATATAGTCCAGCAAGGAACTAGAGAAGGTAATCTAAATATGACATTTCAAGAAATTAAACCAAACTGAGATACGAAAGAATCAGGTAAGGAGAATAAGGGACCTGCATGAAAATAAGTGTTGGGACTAAGGGTAAAATACAAGAACCCCACTAATGGTTTTCCATAGTAGGACTTAGATAAAAGTGCTGACTCAAGTCAAAATGGGAGTTGAAACCTAAGTTTTTAAAATCAAGGCTGTACTTCAAACCTATGTGCCTTAAGGGAAGGGCCTTCTTATCCCAGAGGGATAACATGTTTATCTAACACCGATAAAGTTTTTTTCTCTACTATCCCCTAAGATAATGACAGAACCCATGACCTGTGGATCAGGGTGTGGGGAGCTGCGTAGTAAAGGAAGGCAGGGAGTTAGATACAAATACAGGGTGTCCCAAAAAATGTATTCACACTGTAACACTTTATAGCTCAATTGGTATTTATTTCAGATTTAACCCATTGTAATTAATAATTATTCAAAGTGTGTATACATTTTTGGGAACACGCTGTATTGGATGTGTTGGAATCTTTCTCATCTGAATCTTTAACAATTGCTCTAAGCACACTGGTTTGAATAGATTTTGAATCCTACTCTACATAGTACTTACATCTTTCACATATGTAGTATAAATAATACCCACAACAACATTTGGCCTTCTGTGATTGTCCTCTGTTAAGGGCAGTTAAAGAGGGAATGTCATATTATTTAGTTATGCTTCTATGGCAATCTTAGAAGACAAAGTAACTTGGAAGTGTTATCTGTATATACCCTCCTTATACAGTTCAGACTATAAATCTATAAACAGACGAAAATTTATTAGGAAATTGTCTTCAATTGTCTTCTTTTCCTTATGCCTGTATAAGATTAAGATTCTTTACAAAATCCAAATCAAGGCACGTTCTATGTCATCACATACCCTTTCCTAGGAGAGATAACAGGTTGATTCAGGAATTTAAAGAGAGGGCCTAATATGTGAGATCCTAACAAGTATGTATTTTTAAAAAGAACTTACCCAAGGAGTTACTACCAAGAAATTTATAAAGAACTCATACAACACAACGCCAAAAACACAAACAGACCTAACGGTAACCTCACAAAAAACAAACAAGCAAACAAAAAACCTGAGATGTATAAAAATCCACTGCTTTCCTACATACTAACAATGAAATTTCAGAAAAAAAGATTAAAAAAAAAATTCATTTGCAATCGCAATAAAATGAATATAATACCTACGAATAACATAACATAGAATGTGAATGACCTATATACTGAGACACATACCTTAAAAAAAAAGAGGAAATAGAGGAAAAATGTATGAAATCTGCTAAACAAAACAACAGCCAGAAACACAAAGGACAGAACCAATGGAGGCACAGAGCTACCAGAAAACAAAAGATAAAGTAGCGATAGGAAATCCTCATACATCAATAATTACCCTAAATGGAAATGGAAATGACCTGAATTCACCAATAAAGAGGCACAGAGTATCAGACTGATTAAAGAAACAACAAAACCCAGCTATATGCTTCCTTCAGGAGACATAGATAGCTGCAAAGACAAAGGTAGATTCAAGTGGAAGGGTGGGAAATGATTCTCCACACAAATAACATTCACAGGAAAGCAGATGCAGCTATACTTTTATAAGACAAAATAGGTTTCAAGATAACAAAGGTAACAAGAGACAAAGATGGACATTTTATAACTAGAGGTCCAGTGCACGAAATTCATGCACAGGTAGGGTCCCTAGGCCTGGCTGGCCATCAGGGCCAATGGGAGCCTTCTGGTTGATGGCTGGGGCCTTCCTTCCCTGGCTGTCATCTGCTGACCAGGGCCTCCCTTCCCCAGCTGCCGAATGCCAGCCAGAGCCTGCCTCCCCTGGTTGCCAGCTGCCGGCTGGGGCCTTCCTTCGTTCCGCACCACCCTTTGGTGGTCAGCGCACATCATAGAGATCAATGAAACTCCTGGTCTCCTGGTCGAATTCCCAAGGGTGCAATTTGCATATTAGGCTTTTATATAGAGAGATGATAAAGGGACACTGCATTAAGTAGACATAACACTTCATAATATGTATGCACCCAATCAGGGAGCACCAGATACATAAAGCGACTACTAAGAGAACTGAAAGGAGAAACAGACAAGAACACAATCATAGTTGAGGACCTTAACATTATACTAGTCAGTGCTAGACATATCATCCAAACAGGAAATCAACAAAAAAATATTGGCCTTAATGCAATTATGACCAAATGAATATCAAAGCCCTTCATTTCAGTACATCAGATTATACATTTTTCTCCAGTGCACATGGAACATTCTCAAGAATAGGCTGTATGTTAGGCCATAATACTAGTCTCAACAAATTCAAGAAGACTAAAATTATACCAAGCATATCTTCTGACCCACAAGACTGAAATTAGAAAACAATTGCAAAAAGGAAGTGAAGAAATCCACATATATGGGGTAGTATGCAGCACAAGCAGTAGTAAGAGGAAAGTTTATATCATTACAGGCCTACTCAAGAAACAAGAAAAATGTCAAGCAACCTAACCTTAAATCTTAAAGACTTAGAAAAAGAAGAACAAAAGCAGCCCAAAGTCAGCAAAAAAAAGGAAATAATAAAAGAGCAGAATTAAATGAAATAGGAAACAAAAAGACTATACAAAAAATTAGCTGCTATTATACCACTCCCCTAACTATATTTAAAATAAGTTGTATGCCTGGTATGCATGATCAGAACCAAAAACCTTTTACCTTAGAGGTAAAAGCTCTAAGGAAACAGGGAATTTGATTAGTGATATAGTCTATATTATTTACTTGGTCACATTGAATTTTGACTCTTTAAATACCCTTTGCTTAATGCTTTAAAATTATTCATTTCAATGCTTAGATATGATTTCTACAAGTGGGTAGCATTTTAGGGTTGTCAAATATGGTGAGGGAATATCTATGTGGATGAGCGAAAATTTCTGCTTCCCAAATTGTAAAACCACATTGCAATAATTATCTTGTCTGATCATACACATATTTATTTCCTATGAAATAATATTAATATATTTTCTTAGATAACTGGAATTGAGAAGTCTGTATGATACATGTATATGGATATGAAAAGTTAGTTGATTTATTTGAATTTTTATTCAGTTGCCTTATAAGAGGCTTTTTCTCTCTATTTGGTTCCATTCAATTGAAAATATTTAAATTAGCTGCAGAATTATAGTCCAGTTTGTACTACCCACTGTGCATGTGTATTTTTAAAACTACATATGTGAAATGCTGTCTTTGAGCACCAAGTATCCTGTTGCTAAACATTGACTTAATCTTAGAATATCAGGGATGTACAAGCAAAGAACTAGGCAAACCTAAATAGTCAGAGACTGTTGAATGCTTCAATTCACCTGCAGCTAACCCACCAAGTGGGACACCCTATTTGTTGAGAAATGCTGTGCCAAGGATATCACATTTAATGGCTTTGGCAAGAAGGATGATTTTCATCAGCTGTAACAAACAAGTTCCTCATCTCCAACCCTACCATCTGTCCTCCTGGTTTCCACCCAGAACTCTATATATGGGCTCAATTGAACAGGTTTCAGACTGCCTAAGGTCACTGCACAATCAACCTTAACAGATGGCATCACAGCAAACATCTAAACTGTAGCAGTGGCCAAATGCAGAGGATAATCCTCATTGCTGAGGAAGAATGCCCTCTGTGCATGCCGCCCTGATGTTTTGATTCTACTAAACATTTCATGTGAAAATAAAGCTCCATAGTCTTTATATTAATAGCTTAAGTGGATTGGTCTTTGCACTAATTTGCCCATGCATATTTTATCTTAAACCTTGTTGTTGTTTTTTTGTATTTTCATTGATTTGGTATGATTAAAGGTAATACTCTGAGATAATATCTACTGTTAATGACCACCAGAATATTACATATATATTTAAAAGGAGAAATGGACTAAGCATCAGGGTGCTTTTTTCTTTACTTTTAACAGTGTGTACTGAAAACCATACTGTTAGCTGTTAAAATATTCATATACAGTTTAAGATAACAATAGGTAATTAATGATAAACATGGCAGCCTATTAAATTGAAATTTAGTCCTCCTTAAGTCAGACCCATACACCCATACTTATCTCCAGCTGACTGATATTCTCATGTCATTTCTCAACATTACTTTAATTCAATAGCAAAAGGCATTATTCTTGCTCTCAAATTAGCTTTAATCCCTAATTTCCATATTTCTGTTACAAATACTTTTATTTCATCCTTTGCCTAGCTTCAATACTTGGAGACAAAGAACACAAGAATTTAAAGTTTATGCAGTCTGTTTTCTCCCCTCAATATTAACACCCCTAGTCACATATACCATCATGCTCCAAGAATTCTGGAAGCCAAGTTTATATTTTCCATGTGGGAATTAGGGCCATCCATTCTGAAGAAGCAAGCCAGCCCAGAGAAAAGACAAATAGACTGAAATCCTGTAACTCCCAATGAAAAGGGTCAGAGAGAATTTTCTATAATAAAAACTTCTATTCACAAGTCCTGTTATGCATATTGAAGAATGGAATATTCAGTGAGAAAAATATTTAAAATTAAAATAAGAATTAAATCAGTGGAAAATAAGAGACAAAATTTTAAGAAATTATAGCATCAGCTCAGGAATATCAAAAGCTGAATAATGAGAGCCATCTAAAAACAAAAGTAAAGTAGAAGATTATTAAGAAAAATAATTTAAATAAATTTCCTAGAATTTAAGGACATTAGTTTTTCAGACTATAGTCTTTGTCTAGGGACCCTGAAGTCCTATACTACTATACTACAACATTTTATCACAAAAGGTCAGGACAGTAGGGACCTGGAGAAGATCATAAAAACTGCCATGGACAATAGAATGGCTCACATATAAAAATCAGGAGTCAGAATAGCAGCATTGGAAGCTGGAAGACAATAAATAAATGCCTTTCTATTTTGGGGGGATTACTTTAGAAATCAGAAAATAGGCAAATAATCAATTAAAGGTACAAATACAATAAAGATGCATTCTGATAAATTATCAAAAAGTTACCTCCAGTAGTTTCAGAGGTTCTTCTCCATATAAGTAAGGTATAAACCAAGAAAGAGAGGGACATAGTATGAAGTCACTAGTCCATATAAAAGGAGGGTGAAAGAAGGAGGGTGAAAGAAGAAGGTCTGCAAGAAAATTGAATAGAATTAAAGAAACAAAACAAAACAATGTATAGCCCATGATGTGTTTAACTACGTGTAAGATAATATTCAGAGAGATTTTACATCTCTTCTAAATTTTGAAAAGTTACATAGAAAATTAAGCAAAAAGAAAACATGGTTATAAAGTGTGAATAACAAAAGAAAGGGAACCTTAGTACATTAGTGTCTTAAGTAATAAGTTTTAGTTAATATAGAGTAAACATTACATATTTGTTTAATTAAAAATTGCAATACACTTTATTGGGAGGAGAAAGGGGAGTTAAGTAGAAACCTCAGGATGATAGTTAAGTAAGCTAAATTCTTATTACCACAGTGGGAAATCAATAAAAAATGTCCAAAGTTAAAACAATATTATTTGAAGAATACACTTTATGAATATGGAAATAGGTAACAGAATTAACAGATTAGAGATTGGATGAAGAGAGCACATAGTGTTGGAAAGATGGAAGTAGATTATTAGTCTTAGAGTATCATTTTCCTTAACATAGTGCTTCTCTCTTATTAGAAAACATCATTATAAACATAAATGGAAATTAACAAAAATATAAAATTAAAACATAACAATACTTGCTTACTGGAGATAGAGGATGAATGAAGGATGAGGAAGAAACTAATAAATTCAAAGAGGGGTAGGATATGAACTCCTCCAGCTCTTACTATCCTGTATAATAAAAGCCCAATATGCTAAGTCTTCCAGTCACCTGGTCGGCTGTTCAACCAATCAAAACTATATGCTATTGATATGCTAAGGCCCCTCAACCGCTCGCTATGATGTACACTGACCACCAGGGGCAGGCAGCTGACTGGTCAACCATTCACTATGATGTGCACTGACCACCAGGGTGCAGACACTTGGACCAGTAGGTTAGTTTGCTGCTGGGATCCAGCTGAAAGATTTCTTACTATCATAGTCTGAGTAAGAAGACTTGATTCATTGAAAATGAGAAAGATTCCAGTGGATATTCAGAAAAAAGAAATCTCGAGTTAATAAGGGACAAACAGCTAAGTGGCTAGTGACATAGTTCATAAAATTTGAGTCCCTGAAGAGCTTCAATAAAAAAAAAAATCCCCAACAATCTGCCTTTAATTATGAGAATTATCTACAAAGAGAGAATGGGACCAGGATCTCTGACATTCTTTCATTTCTATTGTTGAAGCATTTAGGATAAAATTCATACTTAAGAAAATGCATGTACTTCTTTCTAACATATTTGTCATTTTTACCTGAAAAACATTAGTAAAATTAGCAAAATATTTGGTTTGTGTTATGGTATAGACTTTGTGGTCCATAATATTCTATAGAGAAATGCTTAGGGGAAAAATTTAAATCTCCAAAGGAAAACATTCAAAAAATTCAGACAGCAAGTATTTTAAAGATGCTTATTATCTTATTTCAGTAATGATTGTTGATTATGGTAATTGATCATTTCAATAATTTCTTATATAGATAATTGGCAAGAGTAATTTAAGTGCACTCCTATTTTAAATATTCTTAATTAGTGAAGCTCATTTAAATAAATTAGCATATTATTGAAGGTCACACATAAGTATGGATCACTAAAATTTTATAAAGTTATAGTAAACTATATTCTGTGAAATTTATCTTTAAGAGTAGCTAAGCAAAATATAAATCAGGCATTTGATGGCTAAACAGTTTTTATAATAGAGTATATTTCTCAATGATACAAACAAATCATAGTTGGCCACCAAATTTTGCACACCCTACTTTTAACCAAAAAAAAGTCGCTTTACACAGAAAGAGTAATAATTTTTCCTATATGATTAGCAATGTAAATAGAAGTTGAAGGAAGATTTTGGAGAGAAGGATACAATGATGGACAAATAACTGAGCAAAAATGTACCTGTCTTTCTTGTCAGAACATCTAAATTAGCTAAGCTGATAAATTGCATAACATTAATAACATGTTATTAAGGGAGGTGATATTAGAGGAAAGATAATTATTATCTACAGACTATATATGAGGTAGTTTATGAAGGGTAGTAATATGATATTACTAATCATATCTAATAAAGAGGGAATATGCTAATTGACCCTCACACTGTTGCAAAGATGGCAGTGCCCATAGCCAATAAGGAGGGGATATGCTAATTGACTGTCCTGCCTTCAAAGATGGCAGTGCCCACAGCCAATAAGGGGGGAATATGCTAATTACCTGCCCCATACTCTTTAGTAATATTTAAAGTATTAATATATGTACACATCCTGTATATTAAATAAAGTTATCCTCTCTCTCTCTCTCTCTCTCTCTCTCGCTCTCTCTTTTTCTCTCTCTCTCTCATTTCTATCCATATATATCCTATCTAATAAAGAGGGAATATGCTAATTGACTGGCCTGCCCTCAAAGATAGTGGCACCTACAGCCAATAAGGAAGGAATATGCTAATTGACTGCCACGCCCTCAAAGATGGCGGCACCCAATCCCCTCAGCCCCACCATGGCAGCAGATGGCATGGCAAGGCCAGGCCCACACCCAGGCAGGCCCGGCCTTGCTGTGTGCCTGCCTCTGGAGTCCCCCAGTCCCCTCATCGCCCAGCCACCCAGTGCCAGCCAGCCTGAGGCACAGGCAGGCCTCAGATGTAGGCTTCCCAGCCACCCAGGGCTGGCCTGAGGTGCAGACAAGCCTCAGATGGAAGCTACCCAGCTGCCCAGAGCCACCCGAGGCTCAGGTAACCAGGGCTGGCTGAGGTTTGCACTGCTGGCAGTGGCAGCAGCAGAGGTGTGATGGTAATGTCACCTTCCCCTGATCACTGGGTCGCCTCCTGCCCCTGAGGGCTCCCAGACTGTGAGAGGGGGCAGGCCGGGCTGAGGGACCCCACCTCCAGTGCATGAATTTTCATGCACCAGACCTCTAGTATAAACATAAAATGAAACAGACAAGGGAGCCATGAACACTCAATGGGGAAAGAAAAATCTCTTCAACAAAGGGTGTTTGGAATACTACACAGGCACATGGAGAAAAAATGAAATTAAATCCCTAACTTACACCACTTACAAAAATTAACTCAAGGTGGATTAAAGTCTTAAAGATAAATTCATAATTTTGCCATAAAAGGCCTAGAAGAAAAATAGAAAGACCTTAACTTTGGTCTTACCATGATTTTTTTTTTAATGTGATGCCAAAAGCACAAACAACAAAAGCAAAACTAAACAAGAAGGACTGATTCAAACTAAAAAAAACTTCTGCAGAGCAATAGATACAATCAACAAAATGAAAAGGCGACCATAAAATGGGAGAAAATATTTGCTAACTGTATATTGAATAAAAGGCTAATATTCAATACACAGCTCATACAACTTTATAGCAACAACAACAACAAAAAAAACCCCATACCAATTAATCTGATTTTAAAATGGGCAGAGGAACCAAAGAGGCATTTTTCCAAAGACATGCAAATGGCCAACAGGTTCATATAAAGATGCTCAACATCCCTAATCAATAGGGTTATGCACACTGAAACCACAATGAGATATTTCACACCTGTTAGAATGATAATCATCAAGCTGTATACCTGAAACTAAAACAAAATAATATTGAATATAAACTGTAATTGAAAAATAAAATTTAAAATAAAAAAAGAAAACCAGAGATAATATGCATTAACTAGACATGGAAAAAAAAGGAAACTTTGTACATTGTTGGTGAGAATGTAAATTGGTAAAGTCACTATGAAAAACAGTATGGAGGTTCCTTGAAAAATTATAAATAGAACTACCTTATGGTTCAGCAATCCCACTTCTGGGTATATAGTTAAAGAAATTGAAAAAGTATATTTAAAAGATATCTGTACTCCCATGTTCATTGCAGCACCATAGCCAGATATGAAAACAATCTAATTGTCCACCAATGGATGAATGGATTAAAAATATGTCACACACACACACACACACACACACACACACACACACACCCACGAATGAGAAAGAAGGAAAATCTGTCATTGCTGGCAACGAAGATAGATTTTGAAGGCATTATGCTAAGTGAGATGTCAGACAAAGAAAGATATTACTTACTTATAAAATCTGAAAAAGTCAGCCTTATAAAAAGAGATAATAGAATGGTGGTTGTCAGGAACTGGTGGGTGAGGAATTGGAAAGATGTTGTTTAAGGGTATAAACTTGAACCTATTAGATAAATAAGTCCCAGAGATCTAATACACAGCAAAGTGATTATAGTCAACAGTTCGGCATTAGAAACCTCAAAGTTGTTAAGTCTATATCTTAATTGTTCTCACTACACATGCAAAATAATAATTATGTGACATAATAGAGGTGCCAGCTAATGTTATGGTGACAATCATAATTGCAATATATAAATGCATCAAATCAACATGTTGTACACCTTAAACTTAATGTTATATGTCAATTACTCCTCAATAAAAACTAAAATAAATTTAGTGTTTTATAATCAGCATTTTTAAAATGAATTACAATAGGGCAGAATGATGCATCATACAGAAAGAGGATTATTTTTTTTTTCTAGAAGATTTTATTATATATATACTAGAGGCCTGGTGCACGAAATTTGTGCATGAGTGGGGGGGGGGGTCCCTCAGCGAACCTGAACCCTCTCCAATCTGGGACATCCCTCTCACAATCTGGGACTGCTAGCTCCCAACCGCTTGCCTGCTTGCCAGCCTGATCACCCCCTAAACACTCCCCTACCAGCCTGATTGATGCCTAACTGCTCCCCTGCTGACCTGGTTGCCCCTAAGTGCCCTCCCCTGCTGGCCTGATTGCCCCTAATGGCCTCTGCCTCAGCCCCCACCACTGTGGCTTTGTCCGGAAAGACATCCAGATGGATGTCTGAAAGATGTCTGGTCTAATTAGCATATTACCCTTTTATCAGTATAGATAACATATATGCCCCTAAAAAGTTATATTATTTTACATGCTTTAAATTTTACAGTACATATTCAACCTCTTTTACCCTGTTTTTGTTTTTTTTCTAAATATATCTTATTGATTTTTTTTCACAGAGAGGAAGAGAGAGTAATAAAGAGTTAGAAACATTGATGAGAGAGAAATATCAATCAGCTGCCTCCTGCACACCCCCAACTGGGGATGTGCCTGCAACCAAGGTACATGCCCTGGACTGGAATCGAACCTGGGACTCTTCAGTCTGCAGGACTGAGCCAAACTGGGTAGGGCCCCCCCACTTCTTTTGTTTTCTTTTTAGATTATCCACATTTGTAGATATGGCATTAATTCATTTTCCATTGATTTTTAGAGACAGTGGAAGGGAGAGGGATAGAGAGAGAGAAACATCAATGTAAGAAACATTCCTTTAATTGCTTTCCTTGGGAGCCCTGACCAGGGATCCAACTTGAAACGCAGGTATGTGCCAGGTATGTTCCCTGACCTCGAATCGAACCTGCAACCTTTCCTTGCACAGGACCACTCTCACGCTCAACCAACCTATCCACTTCAGCCTGGCTGTTATACAATTTCTGGAATTTTATTTCAATTAATTCTCGCAAAGTCTGTGGTTTAGGTAATATTCACATTTTTCTGATGAGGGAAACAAATAAACAAACAAAAAAGCAAACAAAAAACAACTCTTCCTTTTGAGACATTATTCTTTCCTCATTGCTGCATTTTCCTGCCAGCCATAGAAAGACTCTTGACAGTGGTTTCACTGGGTATCCATAGTTGGAAGCATTCACCTCACCATCACCCTTCCCAAAGCTTCCTCTGCACTGTCACTGAGGCTGTCCTGGATGGCGCAGAGGCTAGGTAACAGAGACAACAACAGGATTTGGACCACTGGAGCCACCATATCCGCCTCTCCTCTCTCATCATTTCCCCACCATGCTGAAGAAGGTGGGGCCAGCAACTTCCAGCAGCACCAAGCTTCCGGATCGGCCAAGGTTTGCAGCACTAGCTCCTTGAACACCATAAGTCCTGCAGTCTCTCCCTCTCAAAAGATGCTGTGGCCCCCAAGGTTATAGGGCTGCCCTGGAAGTCTTCTGCACACCTCCCCTCCATGGCAAACATGGTAGTGAACTCTGCGATGGAACTGCTATTTTTAGATACATTTAAACACCCCAGTGCTGAGGTAAGACTTCGCTTCTTGATTCTACTCTGCTTCTCAACTGTGGGACATGTACAGAAAATCCTTAGGCATGCCTCGATTTTCCCTCCTGCTGGTGGCCTTAAATTCCACATGTACACACCCCCTCCCCCCAACTGGGTGTGGGCACCACGTCTGCGGGAGGGCATCAGTGGCCAGGACATTTCTCTGTGTTATCTTAGGCTCCTGCGTCTTTGGTTTAGTTGGCTGTTCTGCTTGCTTTGCCCCCCTGCCTCCTTACCCCCATTAACTTTGGACCTTGAAAATATCTTGGTTCTCAGGTTTAGCTCAGGTGGTGTTTGGGAGGGTCTCGGACTGCCAGCAGTTACAGAGACCGAGCAGGTCACGATGGCTTTGTGATTCCTAAATCCCTCCTCTCAGGTCCTTTTTCTAACGGGAGTTAGGTTGCCCAGATGTGACACTCATTCGGTTTAGGATTCACCCATTAGGACATGACATATTTGCTCTGAACGGCTTTTGCATGGAGGATACCTGTGAGGAGGGGAATTGGCGGTGAAAGGAACCAATGGCGGATTTGGAACCACCAGACCGGGAACCTTGCTCACTCCCTGCATGTCCCCCACTGCACTACCTGCATGTCTCCCTCAGCGGCTGGCCTGAGGATGCAGGAGGCTTGGCTTCCTTCATCGCCCTGACAAAGGAAGCCAAGCCCCCCGCCTGCTCTGCCGGCTCCATGACTCCAGACAAGGCTGCCATATTTGTGGCTATGGGTGTGGCCATCTTTGTCACCGAGTGATGGTTAATTTGCATATTACCATTTTATTAGATAGGATACTTACTGATTTAGAAAAGGATCATGAGTAAACAGGTATGTCTTAAGTTATTGGACAAAAACATATGAAAGTCACTGCTTTAAAACAGAAAAACATATTTGACCATGTTTGGTAGTTAAAAGACTTGATTAGTTCTATTAATGAATCAAAATAAAGGGTAATAAGATGAAGTACCAAAACATTAATTAAAGAGAAATCTCTCTTCCAACACCTTTTCTTCCTCTTTTCCATGAAGTTAAAATCCTCAGATCTTGAATTGGTATGACTTATATGAATGTGTCTCGATATCAATACTATTTAAATATATAAAAGACCTACTTTTCCAAATTCTTCCTCTGTATGCTAGCACATTTTTTTTTTTTTTACTTTATACTTAGAGTCTGGAGATAGACTACCCAGGTTTAGATTCCAGCTCTGCCATTTAATGACTATATAGGCAAGAGCTTTATAGAACTTAGATATATCAAGAGCTTAGATAACTCTAAGTCACAGTTTCTCATATATCAAGTGAGGATAATAGGAAGTTTTTCAGATGTGTAAGAGGTAATGTATCTATAGTTAATGCAACATAAACAGTGTATTGCAAGTTGTAAGCACTTCAGATACATCATCTATTAATATTATTAGTAAACTGAAGATGCCGATGGGAGAATACTTATGAACATGCAAATGTTTAAATTTTATTGTTAGTATCTTCAACTTCTTAATATATGAGAAAATGAAAATTACTAAGATGATAAGCTTGATTTAAAATTTAATACATAATATTGAGTATAATTTTATTTTTAAAGAAAATTTGTTTGTGTCTTCCTTTTACTACGGATGGAAAAATCCACAAAATTTATTCTCTTCTTAACAAGAAAATTCCAGATAATCTACACAATTATAAAATTTTTAGGACATTAGAGAAAAGAGCTGGTAAGGCAGACAGATGGATGGAATTCTAAAGGATAAATACCTCTGAGGAGAGATAGGGCCGAAGAACTGTTTCACCTTTGTCAGAGCATGGGAGGAAGTGGAAGCTATTAAAAGTAGGGAAGTAAAGCAACCAAGATTTTAGAATATTCTTGAAGATAGTATATAGGCTAGCCTGAAAATATGACACCTGAAGAGCCCCCAAACAAAATGTATGAATCTTTCTTAAAATTTATTTTATTTATTTATTTATTTATTTATTTATTTTAAATTTATCAAGTTTTTTTCCTTTTATTGATTAAAAACCTCGTGCACCAGATATCTAGTATATATTAGTATTAAATATCAACTGTAAAAGAAAAAAAAAGTCATGGCTAATGTATCAATATATTTTTATTATCAAAAAGTTTATTTTAGAACATTTTTTAAATATTTCACAAACCATTTTTTTAAAATTTCTTTATTGGTTAAGGTATTACAAATGTGTCATTTCTCATTAACCTCCAACCTCCCCGCACCCCCCCCCCCCTTCATGCTCTCATCCCCTTATTGTCTGTATCCATTGGTTTGGCTTATGTGCATGCATAGAAGTCCTTTGGTTGATCTCTCCCCCTTACCCCCTCCCTCTCCTACTTTCCCTCTGGGTATTGATAGTCTGATCGCTGTTTCTCTGTCTTTGGATCTATCCCTGTTCATCAGTTTATGTTGTTCTCTATATTCCACAAATGAGTGAGATCATGTGGTATTTATCTTTCTCTGACTGGCTTATTTCACTTAGCATAATGCTCTCCAGTTCCATTCATGCTGTTGCAAATGGCAATAATTCCTTCTTTTTTTACCACAGCATAGTATTCCATTGTGTAGGTGTACCACAGTTTTCTAATCCACTCATCTGCTGATGGGCACTTAGGCTGTTTCCAAATCTTAGCTATGGTGAATTGTGCTGCTACGAACATAGGGGTGCATATATCCTTTCTGATTGGTGTTTCTGGCTTCTTGGGATATATTCCTAGAAGTGGAATCACTGGATCAATGGGAGTTCCATTTTTAGTTTTTTGAGGAAACTCCATACTGTTCTCTACAGTGGATGCACCAGTCTGCATTCCCACCAGCAGTGCAGAAGGGTTCCTTTTTCTTCACATCCTCTCCAACACTTCTTGTTTGTTGATTTGTTGATGATAGCCATTCTGACAGGTGTGAGATGATACCGCATTGTCGTTTTGATTTGCATCTCTCATATAATTAATGACTTTAAGCATGTTTTCATATATCTTTCGGCCTTCTGTATGTCCTCTTTTGAAAAGTGTCTATTTAGGTCCATTGCCCATTTTTTGATTGGATTGTTTATCTTCCTTTTGTTAAGTTGCATGAGTTCCCTGTAAATGTTGGAGATTAAACCCTTATTGGTGATATCATTGGCAAATATGTTCTCCCATTCAGTGGGCTTTTTTGTTGTTTTGTTGATGGTTTCCTTTGCTGTGCAAAAGCTTTTTATTTTGATGTAGTCCCATTTGTTTATTTTCTCTTTAGTTTCCATTGCCCTAGGAGCAGTATCAGAGGAGAAATTTCTTCGGCATATGTTTGTGATTTCGTTGCCTGTGGATTCCTCTAGTATTTTTATGGTTTCCTGTCTTACGTTTAAGTCCTTTATCCATTTTGGGTTTATTTTTGTGTATGGTGTGAGTTGGTGGTCTAGTTTAATCTTTTTGCATGTATCTGTCCAATTTTCCCAACACCATTTATTGAAGAGACTGCCTTGACTCCATTGTATGCTCTTGCCTCCTTTGTCAAATATTAATTGGGCATAGTGGTTTGGGTCGATTTCTGGGTTCTCTATTCTATTCCATTGATTTATATGTCTGTCCTTGTGCCAGTACTAAGCTGTTTTAAGAACAGTGGCTTTGTAATACAACTTGATATCTGGTATTGAGATCCCAGCTATTTTGTTCTTTTTCAGGATTGCTGCAGCTATTCGGGGTCTTTTTTTATTCCAGATGAATTTTTGGAGAGTTCGTTCTAGATCTCTGAAGTATGCCATTGGTATTTTAATGGGAAGTGCGTTGAATTTATAGATTGCTTTGGGTAGTATGGACATTTTAATGATGTTGATTCTACCAATCCATGAACATGGTATGTTCTTCCATCTGTTTATCTCTTCCTCTATCTCTTTTTTCAGTGTCCTGTAGTTTTTCGCATATAAGTCTTTTACCTGCTTAGTTAAGTTTATTCCTAGGTATCTTAATTTTTTTGGTGCGATGGTAAATGGAATTGCTTTTTTAGTCTTCCTTTCTGTAAGTTCACTATTGGTGTAAAGAAATGCCTTAAATTTCTTGGCATTAATTTTGTATCCTGCTACATTGCCGAATTCATTTGTTAAGTCTAATGATTTTTTGATGGAGTCTTTAGGGTTTTCTATGTACAGTATCATGTCGTCTGAAAATAAGGACAGTTTTACTTCCTCTTTTCCAATTTGGATGCCTTTTATTTCTTCTTCTTGCCGAATTGCAATGGCTAACACTTCCAGTACTATGTTGAATAGGAGTGGTGAGAGTGGGCATCCCTGTCTTGTTCCTGTTCTTAGGGGAAATGGTGTTAGTTTTTGTCCATTAAGTATGATGTTGGCTGTGGATTTGTCATATATGGCTTTTATTATGTTGATGTATGATCCTTCTATTCCCACCTTGCTCAGAGTTTTTATCAAGAAATGGTGTTGAATTTTGTCAAATGCTTTTTCTGCATCAATTGATATGACTATGTGATTTTTTTCTTTCAATTTGCTTATGTGATGTATCATGTTTATTGATCTGCGGATATTGTACCATTCTTGCATCCCCGGGATAAATCCTATTGATCATGGTGTATGATCTTTCTGATGCATTGCTGGATCTGATTTGCTAGAATTTTGTTGAGTATTTTGGCATCTATGTTCATGAGGGATATTGGCCTATAATTCTCTTTCATTGTGTTGTATCTATCTGGTTTTGGTATTAGGGTGATGCTGGCTTCATAGAATGAGCTGGGAAGTGTTCCTTCCTCTTGAATTGTTTGGAATAGTCAGAGGAGGATAGGTTTTAGTTATTCCTTGAATGTTTGGTAAAACTCCTCTGTGAAGCCATTGGGCCCCAGGCTTTTGTTTGCTGAGATCTTTTTGATGACTGCTTCAATTTCTTCCATAGTTATTGGCCTATTGAAATTTTTAGATTCTTCTGGATTAAGTTTTGGAAGATTGTATTTTTCTAGGAATATGTCCATTTCCTCCAGGTTGTCTAGTTTGTTAGAGTTGTTCATAGTATTTTTTAACAATTCTTTGAATTTCTGTGGGGTCTGTTGTTATTTCGCCTCTTTCATTTTTGATTTTGTTTATTTGAGTCCTCTCTCTTTGCTTCTTGGTGAGCCTGGCTAGAGGCTCATCAATCTTGTTTATCCTTTCAAAGAACCAGATCTTGGTTTCATTGATCTTTTGTATTGTGTTTTTGGTCTCTATGTCATTTATTTCTGCTCTGATCTTTATTATCTCCTTCCTTCTGCTCAGTCTGGGCTTTTCTTGTTGCCCTCTTTCTAATTCTTTGAGTTGTAGAGTTAGATGATTTACTATCTTTTTTCTTGTTTTTTTGATGTAGGCCTGTAGTGCTATAAACTTCCCTCTCAGGACTGCTTTCATTGTGTCCCATAGATTTTGGATTGTTGTGCTGTTATTGTCATTATTTTCCAGGATGTTTTTAATTTCTTCTTTGATCTCATTGGTAACCCAATCATTATTTAGTAGCATACTATTCAGCTTCCAAGTGTTTGAGTTTTTTGGATTGTTTTTATTGTAGTTTATTTCTAATATTATGCCATTGTGGTCTGAGAAGATGCTTGGTATGATTTCAATCTTCTTGAACTTGGGGAGATTTTGCTTTTGACCCAATATGTGGTCTATTTTTTAAAATGTCCCATGTGCACTTGAGAAGAACATATATTCTGTGGTTTTTGGGGTGAAATGTTCTGAAGATGTCAATTAAGTCCATCTGATCTAGCGAGTCATTTAGGATTGCTGTTTCTTTGCTGATTTTTTGTCTAGCGGATTTATTCAGTGTTGTCAGTGGTGTATTAAAGTCCCCTACTATGATTGTATTGTTGTCGATCTCTCCCCTGATATCTTCCAGGAGTTTTCTTATGTATGTGGGTGCTCCTGCATTGGGTGCATATATGTTTATCAGGGTTATATCCTCTTGTTGTATCAATCCCTTTAGTATTATGAAGTGGCCTTTTTTTATCTCTTGTTATGGCCTTTACTTTGCGGTCTATTTTGTCATATATAAGTATTGCCACCCCAGCTTTTTTTTCATTTCCATTTGCCTGAAAGATATTTTTCCATCCCTTCACTTTCAGTCTGTGTGAGTCCCTTGTTCTAAGGTGGGTCTCTTGTAGACAGCATATATATGGGTCATGTCTTTTTATCCATTCAGCCACTCGATGTCTTTTGATTGGAGTATTTAGTTCGTTTACATTTAAAGTTATTATTGAAAGGTACTTGCTTGTAGTCATTTCTATTTTTGTGCCTGTGTTCTTTCTTACCTTTATATTTCTTCTTTTTACAGCATTCCCTTTAGCATTTCTTGCATTTCTGGCTTGGTAGTGATAAACTCCCTTAGCCTTTTTTTGTCTGCAAAGCTCCTGATTTCCCCTTCAATTTTGATTGATATTCTTGCTGGATAGAGTATTCTTTGATTCAGTCCTTTGCTTTGTAACACTTTGTAAACCTCCTTCCATTCCCTTCTAACCTGATGTGTTTCTGTTGAGAAATCATTTGATAATCTGATGGAGGATCCTGTGTAGGTAACTCTCTGTCTCTCTCTTGCAGCCTTTAAGATTCTCTCTTTGTCGTGTACATTTGCCATCGTTTTATGACGTGTCTTGTTGTGGGTCTTTTGGGGTTCATCTTGCTTGGGACTCTCTGTACTTGTGTAACTTTTTTCTTCCCCATATCTGGGAAGTTTTCTGTCATTTCTTCAAACAGATTTTCTAATCCTTGCTGCTCTTCTTGTCTTTCTGGCAGCCCTATTATGAGTATGTTACTTCGTTTCATGCTGTCCCAAAGCTCCCTTAGGCTCTCCTCCTGTTTTTAAATTTTTTTCTCCAGTTGCTGTTCAGATTGAGCTTGTTTCTCTACCTTCTCTTCTAACTCACTAATTTGGCCCTCTGCTTCTTCTAATCTACTGTTGAAACCTTCCATGGTGTTTTTGATTGTAGCTATATCACTTTTCATTTCTTCCTGATTCTTGCAAAGGTTGTTGATTTTCTCATCCATCCGGTGAATGAATTGTACAACCATTACTCTGAATTCTTTTTTTGTCAATTTCATTAATTTCCTTTCTTGGTGACTCCTCATGGTCTTTCCTCTGGGGGTTGTGTCGTCTCCCCATTCTGATTACCTCCAGATGGTTCAAACATCGAGTTGCATGGGCCTCGGTCATGGTCAGTGGGAGCTTTGCACCACCCTAGTGTCACTGAAGAGCTCTGACACTAAGATGTGTGGTTGTGGTGGGTTGGTGGGAACCAGGCTCGCTCAGAGTCAGTGTTACCAGCGCTCAATGTGGCCTCGTGTGCGCACTTAGAATCAGGGACCCTGCCTGCACCGTGCTGAAACAGAGTACCCCCTGGAGTGTGTTGAAAATCAGAGCCCCCTAGCATGCGCCAGTAGTCAGAGTTCCCCAATAATCCAGTATCAGAGTCTCTGTTGCTTCGCGCAGCCTTGCATTGAGAGTCAGGGTCCCTGTGTGCACATGCACCAAGAATTAGAGTCACTGGCTCTTCGTATGAATGCACAGGGAATCAGGGATCCCAGGCGCAGGTGATAAGAAACACAGTCAAGTCACTGGTGCTTGGTGTTGCCTCCTGCCTGGAGAATCAGGGTCCTGGGGCCCATGCTGCGAGGAACAAGTTCCCAGTGTTCGCGCGTTATCTCCCAGGCCAAGGATCCCCTAGCCTGCGCAGTTCAGGACAAGTTCCGGGTGTTCGCGCACTTCCAGACCAAGGCTCCCCTAGCCTGCACAGTGCAGGACAAGTTGGACAAGTTCCAGGTGTTCCCGCACTTCAGGCCAAGGCTCCCTTACCCTGTGCTGCAAGGGACAAATTCCCGGTGTTGATGCACTTCCAGGCCAAGGCTCCTGTAGCCAGAGCTGCAAGGGACAAGTTCCAGGTGTTCGTGCACTTCCAGGCTAAGGTCCCTGAAGCAGCACTGAGGGGCCCGGGCAAAGGGTGGGTCTATCAGTTACTATGGCGCTGCCTTTGAGCCTGCAGGGAGGGGGAGGGGCTCTGTTACTCACGGATCTGCCACGGGGATTTCTGGACTCTTGGTGTCCGTGGTTCTGTAGCTGTGGTAGCAGGTCTCTGTCCCCAGTGGCTGCAGGGTCCTGGTTTGCGTCTGAGACCAGACTGGGTGGTGTTGAGGCCAGGATCCTAGTCTCGAGCAGCTCTGTTTCTCAAGATGGCGTAGTCTCTGTTCCTGTGCTGGCTGCCCAGGAGTGTCTGCGCTTGGAGCGGGGCTCCACCGTGTAAGACTGTCTGGTTTAGCAGCCCCTTAGAAGACCTGCAGAATCTAACTGTCCCTAGCTCTACACACATACCACACCCGTCCACACACTCCTCTATCACTCCCTCGTGCTCTCACACTCTCTCCCTCCCTGCCTTCCTTCCGGTTGCCACCTTCTCTCACAAACCATTTTAAATGCCTCATATAATGGTCAACTTTTCATCCTCGAAACTTATGTGATAGGAATATTATTAAGCATATTTCACAAAGAAAGAACCAGGGATTTAATAGGTATATTAAATCACTTGCTGGAAGTTACTTAAGTTATAACAGGTCTAGAATACCTCAGCTTCTCTTAGCTCTAACTCATTTCCCTAATGACTATGCACGTTATTGGTGAAAGAGGCCTAGAAATTATCTTCTCAATTTACAGATAAGGAAGCTGGATCCCGGGATGTTTTACAACTTGTCCAAAGTAAAGTAGGAGGAGAACTAAAATTAGATTCTAAATTAAGTCATTTCTTTGTCTATGGCTATTTTAATGTAATATGGCTTGTATAAAGATTTATTTTTGAGAGCCCAATTTTGTCATAAAGATATTTATATAAACAAAAGTAGATTTTAAAGAAAAACTGTTTAAAATAGAGTAGATTAACTAAATAAAATCTACCTATTCTTCCCTTACTTCCAAGAGATAAAAGTAAATTTGTTATTCTCAAGTCAAATTTATGCTACCAGGAAAATAATTAGTTATTATTTTTATTTAACCTATTAAAAATAAGAAAAAATATAAATATCACCATTTCCACAATTGGATTATAAAGTCCAAAATCTGTGGAGTCTGGAAATATTTACTGTTCTGCCCTTTTTACATAATAAAGACAATATCAGACAGTACTCTAAATGTTTTGCATTTAGTATATACTTTAATTCCCACACTACTCTAAGGCACATAATCTTATTTCTCATCATTTTATAGATAGAGAAACAGAAGGTTTAGTCACATGCCAAAATCATACAGCTAAAAAGAGAATGAGACTTTCAACCCCAAATCCATCTCCTTTTTTTAACTTTTTATCATATACCTAACATTATTTCTTATCTCAGGAAGAGTGACACATAGGAAGTAATGCTCTTCTATAATAGAGAGATAACATTTCACCTTTTAAAGGGTTGTTGGTTAAGTCACCAAGAGAACACATATTCAATTAATTATCAAAACACAGCTTAATTATGTTATCTCATTAATGAGTTTCAAAAGGTTAATAAGGTACTTCTACTTGTTACCACCAAGAGACACTCAAATCAGAATACTGGTCAGATCTTCATGAATATGGAAACTGGAAATTTACATCAATATAAATATACTTTAAATCTTTAGAGTTCCCTGCCATATCAATATACAGTGAATTAAAAGTTTAGTTGTTTTTTTCTGGATAGTCTACTGTCCCATGTAGTATGACTATATAACATAAAGCAGTTTAATTGTAAGTAGAATGACCTCTTCTACATGGGGCTTGGAGAATCACTCTCATTATCATAGCTTCCCTGATTTTTGCCACACACAAAAAACAATTTCCTAAAATGATTACCATATTACTAATTAGCTTTGTTATAATGACTTTGCTTATTTACAAAATATGTATTTATCCTCAAAGTCTATGCTTTAAAAACATTCAAATAAAAGAAACAGTTTGTGGTGTTTTTGTTGTTGTTTTTTTAATGCAACAAGGGAATTTTTTAAATTGTGAGGAGAGAGATGACTGTAGATTAAGTATATAATTTTGGAAAGCAACTACATTGAAGCCATCAATCTTCATTCAGATCTATAATTTCTGATACATTTATTTTAAAAATAAGTTCCATTTACTTTAAAACTGTATTCATAAATCAGAAGGTCAAGATGTTTAGTTTTTTAAAATGTCATAATTGGCCAATAAGCCCAGTTCTAAGCCCTTGGAAAGACAGAGGAATAGTTTGTTCTTGCTACCTCTCCCCTCCTCCATTCTTTCTCTTTCTCAGCCTCTTCTATAATCAGGAGGACTGTTATCATCCATATTGAGTTTTTGATTAGGTTCTGCCAAAGGAAGTCACCAGCTGGAGATCAGACTAGTGAAAAGAGAAGAGGTTGGCATATTTATCTGCACCCCTGCCTTGTTCCATCAGGTCTCTGGGATTATCTAAAGCTCCATCCAGTTGGGCAGACCCTCCATACCTCTGACTCTCACACTGCTCCATTTACATTGCTGTATTTCCTGCCTTTATCCCTTCAGCCCTATGGGGTAATAACTGCTTCTCATGTTGCTAATGTCTGGATGCCTCGCCATCCCTTACTGGTTCTCTTAAATGGTTCATCCACTGTAGGTAATCCTGCCAAAATATACAAATATATATTTAAATGTGTTTTATTGATTTTAGAGAGAGGATGGGAGGGGAAGGGGGAGAGGCAGGAGGAGAGGGGGAGGGGGAAGAGAGAGAGAGAGAGACAGAGAGAGAGAGAGAGAGAGAGAGAGAGAGAGAGAGAGAGAGAGAATAGATCAGCTACCTCCTGCACACCCCCTACTGGGGATGAGCCCTTATAGAAGTGAAGAAGAAGCATACAAAATGCTTGTCCCCGTGGAGTTCATGTTCTGATTGGGGAGACATTTGTCAAATATATAGTACACAGGATGATCTAAGGAAGGGGCATAGGCTATGACACTGGCTAGTAACATAATTCTTAAGATTGACTTTTCAGGCATGACTTCACTGAGAATGTGGCATTTGAGAAAATATTTAAAAGAAGTTGTGCAGATATCTAAAATAAAAAAAATATTTTAGGAGAAGGGACTTTCTTTAGTATTTCTTGTACAACATATTTGTGTGTAACAAATTCTCTCATCCTTTGTTTAATTGACAAAGTCACTTTGGAAGGATAGCTTTAATGGATATAGAATTCCAGAATGATATTTTCCCAGTAATTTGAATATAGTGCTTCACTTATCTCGAAGCTTATTTTCCTTTTGCAGGTTTTTGGATTTTCAAATACAATCAATGTATGCTAAATTTAATATTATCCATTTTGACTCAAGGAATTAAAAAATAAAATAGGCCACCAACAAAAAAGAATTCATTGAAGATAGTTAACATGCCAGGACCTAAAATTTTCAAGGGATGAAAAAGATTGATCATTTTAAGTATCAGGATTACTGCTATATAAAACATTATTCTATATTAGATTAATTTAAATAAATTCAAAAATCTAGAAATTACAGATACAGTATTAAATGAGAAAAGCATAATTCCAAGAATTTGAGAAAATGTTTGTCTTACAGATTTTAATTTTCAATGAAACTGGAAAAAAATATGATTTCCTGAGAGTGCGAAGAGGAAGTTATGGCATATTTTGGCAAGAAAGCTGAAAAAAGAAATTTTGAAAAATATAGGAATGAGTTAATTGATAGATATGTATATCACAATTGAGATTCTTTGTTTGAGCTCTGTTTTGGCACCAATCTGTTGTGCTTTGTCATTTTTATTTAGTAGTACCCAACACAATGTGTGCACACAATATATGAAAAATATACAAATAAAAATATATATGAATGAAATGAAGTGCTTTTAAATTTTAGTGCACCCCACAAGTGCTCACACACGCATACACATAGAAACAAACAATTATTCTGTATTTTATTTCTTTTATATTTTACTCCACAAACTCATTTAACATAGTCATCTAGCTACATTATTGTGCTTTAATTTGTCAGCAAGATTTCAAAGATTAGCATTTTTCGAGTTCACCATTATACAATTAACAGAACCCTAAAGTGATTCAAGTCCAGTCCACCCTGCCCCCAGAGCTTAATACACACATACACAAAATGCCTTGACTAAATGCACTCACATGAAAGGCACTCACCAAATGCATGTGAAAGGTATGCTGAATGAATACCAAGAAAAAGGGGGAGCCAAGAATAGAGGACTTACCACTTTGGTGCAGTTCTCTTCCATCATACCCCAGGAGTTTTGCTAAGGCAATTATATAATTAACAACTAGGCTAAGAATATGCTGCCTGAATAGGCCCAGGCATACTATATGACTGATTCCTAGTTGAAGAAACTTAATTTGTTATAGTAGTGTATTACTTATACTGATATTTAACATTAATTTACAAAAGATTCAATACATTCAAAATATAGCAGGCCCTTGAATAACAATTTTATTCAATACTAGAGGCCCAGTGCAAGAAACTCGTGCACAGAGGGGTGGGGGTGTCCCTCAGCCAAGCCTGCACCCTCTCTAATCTGGGACCCCTCAGGGGATGTCTGACTGCCGGTTTAGGCCCGATCCCTGTGGGCCTAAAGTTGGACATCCTTCTCGCAATTCGGGACTGCTGGCTCCTAACCGCTCCCCTGCCTGTCTGCCTGAACACCCCTAACCACTCTGCCTGCTGGTCTGCTTGCCCCCAACTGCCCCCCCTGCTGGCTTGCTCACCCCCAACTGCCCTCCCCTGCCAGCCTCATGGCCGCCAACAGCCCTCCCCTGCTGGCCTCATAGCCCCCAACTGTCCGCCCCTGCCAGCCTCATGGCTCCCAACTGCCCTCCCCTGTTGGCCTCTTGGCCCCCAACTGCCCTCCCCTGCTGGCCTCATGGCCCCCAACTGACCTTCCTAGCTGGTCTCCTGGAAAGTCTCCTGGTCTAATTAGCATATTACCCTTTTATTAGTATAAATAATATTGATGAGATGCTATAGTTACTTAACCCTTGTTTATATAGTTAGCCCTGGGTTAAACTGGTTTTGCTATACCTCATTTCGCTACAGTTCCAATAACCTATCCATGCCATTGAGGACTTACTATATATGAGAGAGTCCTAATTGTTCATTGAAAATAAACTTAGAAAATGTATACAATTAAATTTTATCAATTTAATTTTTTAAAAATTAGAGGGAGCTGAAATTTAAGTTTTCTGAATCTTATTCTAAATTATATTTTCAACTGTAACTCTATGCTTTCAATTCACAACTAACTGAATTCATAGTCTGTAGTACTTGTGACAATAGGGAGCAAATAAGAATTCTAAATGAATTTGTGCTTTATTTTCATCCTTTCAGGCTAATAAACAAAAAGGATGGATAGTTTATAACAGAAGCTATACTGAATACTAATCTCATGAGCTAAAATAAAACCTCCTTAGCTCAGTGGCTGTATATATGTATCTCTTTGCCAATCATTGTTTTTGTTAATTAGATCATTAGCATTTTTATAATATTAAAAGAGCCTTAATTATATTAGTCCATATTTCAAGTTATAGGGAAGACTATAAATGCAGTTTATTTCAGAACAGAAGAGAAGGTTTATGCACTTGAGAATATTTGTTTACTTCCAAATTAAATTAAGATATGAAACTCAAAGGAACCACTAAACAAGATAAATCAAAGATTGACATTTAACCATCGCAGCATTTAAAGTATATTAAATTGATGTGGGTAAAATGTTTTAAAATTAAAATACATGAATATAAACTCTGCCACTTTCATATACATGTATCTCTCTTTATATACACACACGTACAGAAGAATGAATGATATGTAACATATCATAGATCACATGCCTATGGCAGAAATCTTCAATATATTTTAATACACTTTGAATTACTTGTGACAGTGAACCCTCAGTTATTCCATATGTCAGGAGCTCGTGGCACTGCTTCAATTCAGTGTGGTCCATCAAACACCAACAATGTGCTCTTCCCATAAGAAATCTTACTTATCCTCTTCACTCATTGTTCTCTGACATTTCACGGTACATGTGAACTTGAATATTTCATTGATCTGTTAAGTTATTGTTTCCCCAGTCATACCAACAGCTTCTTCAGGATGGAAATCGTGTCCCACACTTCACTTATATACTTACAGTACTTCACAAGTGACCAGTGCTACTTCTTAAGTCAAATTGAATTTAACCAAAAATGAGAAGCAGTATAAACATTTTAAAACAGAAACATTTTTACTGCAGTCCAACATATTGCATCACCTGCTTGCTCTTTTCTTTCTGGAATAATCTAAACAAATTAAATCAGGGAGCTCAAAGGTTCCTCCCCTCTAATGTTTGACTTCCACACTGGCATTGTGACACTGGACTCTCCATTGATTTCTAAATTGCTTTATTGTGTGATTTGGGAGAACTAGAGGAATAGAATCTACAATCAGAGGCAGCTGGTCGAAACAGGTGTTGCAGAAAATTATAATCCTACTTTGATTAATCCTGTTTTTTATAGCTGCCCCGCAGTTATGCATGACAGGTATCCAAATAATCAAACACAATCTTTATTGCAACAATCTGAGTTATTGTCAGGAGAAACATCAGGAATTATTGGAGCATTGATGCCAAAATAATGTGTGTTTCATGAAATAGACTTGTTATTCCATTATTCCTTGAATTTCTGGGGATAAACATGTGTGTATGTGAATGTTGTGTGTGTGATTTTCATTACAAATCTGTGTTTTTCTGTTCGTAATAGTGGATTTCAATAACCCACAAGTTAAATTTTTGCCTTCCCAAAATAATTTTAAAATGCAGCTTACTGTTAACAAGTCCATGGTAATTGTTTTATGCAGCATCTGGAATTATAAATACATCTATTAAAAAGGCATATACAATTTAAGGATTTCTCTGTATCAAAATACTATATTATTTTCATGTTTGTCAATATGCCGTTAAATATTTCTTCTCCTGGTCAGCTTAATCTTTTCTAACATATAGCATCACCATCATGACTCAGAATGTCCAGCTTTTAGAATTTTTGAGAATGGTTCTGTTGGTGTATTTGGTTTAGGATTAGCTCAGAAGTGATTTTGTGGGGTTTGAAGCTAATACCTTCAGACTGTCAAGGCATGAAAAATTTTCCTGTGTTAATTTGTAAATCAACTCTAGTTTAGTAAATGAATCATTGTGATAAATATAGAAAAGTTAAAATTTGTACAAACAATTGTGTAATTAGAAGGCTTACCTAGTGAAGTAACTTAGTCATATGACTCTGATCCAGTTGTCCTTGTTAAAAATGAAAGTCAGGATATTATGTTCTTAACCAAATATGATGCCTTAGCAGTAGGAGGTGTTCACTCTAAGTTCTTAATATACTATCAATATATTTCAATGAAGTCTGCTCTCAATGTGAGGATTTAAGATTCAATACTACTAATGCCCAAAATTATTGTTATTACATTCAATGTTTTACAGAATGTTTTAACTTTTAACATTGCTTATATAGAATGCATGAGCACCATGACATGGGGGAGCAATATCTTATTTTGCATCTGAAAAAGAGATGCCCTTGATTTGATCAATACTGTCCTCACAATATCTAGTTATACAGAACTATATGGGTTCAACTGTTCAGCAATTAATGGAAAGTTTTTAAATAAAGAGATTTAAAATTTCCCCTTGAAATAGCCATTTAACTGTCCTTGAGTCACTATTTTTGAATAAAGATTTGAGAGGTACATAAAATATATATGTAATTGAAAATTAAATGTTATATTGTCACATATGATATAATGTCACATATTAGTATCTGAACCAAGATAGACCTCATGCTTGTTATAATCTGATTCCATAAAAATGCTTTCATAATAGGGCTTCAAAATTAAGCATCAATCTCATATTTAAATGTAAGATTCTGTCAAACCCTACTTTATTTAGTGAATTTGGAGTCACAACCTAAACTGGTATTTTCATTAAATATGAATCATCATTTATTTTCAACCCAACTCTAGAAGCATTATTTTTAGAAAGTTCTTAAAATACTTGAAGACATTTTCTACTGTTTTTGAGAGAAATAATCATGTTAATGTAACTTTATAGTTCAAATAAATAAGTACAAAGTAAATGTAGAGATTTCTGTATTCACTGTCTCTCATTCTCATATTTTCTCTTGAGCCCAATTTAATCAGAATTTTCCCCCACACTAACCCACAGAAATGGTTCTATCTAGGTCAACAGTGACCTCCTTAATCCAGTGGTCATCGTTGTATACATTCTATCATAAACTACTGGACAGAGGAGCTCTTTCCTTCCTAGAATTATATTCTTCACTTGGATTCAAACATTCCATTTCCTCTGCATTCCTTCATAACATACTTGCTGTTTCTTCTTAATCTCCTCTCCTGATTCGTCTTCAAATTTCTGTCATCTAAACGTAATGGACCCAAGGACTAACTGTTATAACCTCCCCTCTTTATTCATTCTCATTCCCTTGGCCAACACATTTAATATGATATATACACTGAGTGGCCAGATTATTATGACCACCTGACACATGTAGGCAAATTAGATATAATTTCACGCTAAAGATGCTAGAGGGCCAGACAATTATAAATAGGGAAGCAGGTTGTTTACCACGACAGTAGAAGTGATTTTTTTCTGAAGATATGGGTAAACAATGCAATTTAACAGCCTTTAAATGTGGAATACACACACACACACACACACATATACACATACACACACACACATATACACATACACACACACACACACATACACACACACACTGAGTGGCCAGATTATTATGACCACCTGACATTTGTAGGCAAATTAGCTATACACTGCATATTGGATATGGAAGCCAAAGGCCTGTTCAAACACCTTTGCTGTCTGCAGTTACCAAGATAAAACATCTCCAATTCGCACAGGAACACAAGTATTGGACAGTCCAGCATTGGAAAAAAGTCATGTGGTTTGATGAATCACATTTCCAGTTGCATCATGCAGATGGCAGAGTGAGAATTTGGCGGAAACAGCATGAAAGCATGCACCCCACATGCATGAGTACAACCCTTCTAACTGGTGGGGGCAGTGTTATGGTTTGGGGCATGTTTTCCTGGCATGATTTGGGCCCTTTAATTCGTGTGGAACAACATTTGTATAGCACAACATACCTAAGTATTATTGCTGATCAAGTTCATCCTATCACATTGACGGTGTATCCCAATGGAGATGGCTTCTTCCAACAAGACAATGAGCCATGCCACGGTGCTCGTATTGTGCAGGAGTGGTTTCAAGAACATGAGGGAGACTTTACCTTGCTTAGGTGGCCCCCACAATCACCAGATCTCAATCCAATTGAGCATTTGTGGGACAAAGTTAAAAGAGCCATCAAACAGCTGGTTCTACAACCATCAAATCTCACAGAACTGGACAGTGCTATTCATCAGGCATGGTGTCAGATTCCTCGCATCACCTTTCAACATCTCATGGAGTCAATGCCAAGAATTGTCGCAGTATTGAAGGCAAAACGTGGCCCAACGAAGTACTGATGGAGTGGTCATAATAATCTGGCCACTCAGTGTGTGTGTGTATGTATGTGTATATATATATATACACACACGCACACACACATATATATGTGTATATATATATGTGTGTATATATATATATATATATATATGCACACATATATATATCTCCCACATTCAAAGGCTGTTAAATTGCATTGTTTACCCATATCTTCAGAAAAAGAATCACTTCTACTGTCATGGTAAACAACCTGCTTCCCTATTTCCTTATTTATAATGATCTGGCCCTATAGCAACTTCAGCGTGAAATTATAGCTAATTTGCTTACAAACATCAGGTGGTCATAATAATCTGGCCACTCAGTATGTATGCGCGTGTGTGTGTGTGTGTATATATATATATATATATATATATATATATATATATATATATATTCTTACCTAATAATAGACAAACATGTAAATTGACCATACCTTTGCTATGCTAACCAGCCAATAAGGAGAGTATGCAAATCAACCTAACAAAGATGGCGGCTAATTTGCATATGTAGGCTCTAAGAGGTGGAACAAAGCCTCATGGCCTAGGGGCCTGTGGAGCACCGAAAGCCTCACAGCCCTGGGGCTGGCGGAGCAGCAAAGCCTCATGGCTCTGGGGCCGGCTCTGGCTGGAGCCCGGCCAGAGCGAAGGCCTGGTTGCCAGGTGCCGGAGGAAAACCGGTGCCAGAAGCCAGGGGAAAGGAAGGCCTATTGCACGAATCTCTTAGTGCAACAGGCCTCTAGTATATATATATTATATGTATAATATATATATATATATATATATCACTTCCCAAGATAAGTTTTGTCAACCTCTTTCCTACCCCCTTCAGTAGGATATTATATGTTTATTATATTCATTTGTCACAGTCTGTATTCCATCTTAAACACCCTAAAATAAAATGGTTATTATTATTGCTGTTTTTCCCATTCATTGTAATATACAAACATATGGGCTTTTAAAAAGGGATGGAATCATGCGTTTACTACCTTAGTACTATGTAGGAGATGTGTATCAATCTAAAAATTGCTTTTTGAGATGTCACTGTAATCAATCCCTTACTTGTCCTCCAATCCCTACAGTAGTGAAGGAATGTTAGTCTCTTGAGAGCCTTGGATGGAGCATGAGATGAAGAAATTAAACAGGGGTTACAGGGGCCTTCATCCTCTCATCTCATTTTCAGTCTAAATCCCTGCTTACAGAGGTACACAATACCAGGATTTTGCCTCATAAAATGAACTCCTTTTGGACTTGCCCCTCTCCCATATTCTGTAAACTTAGTTTTAGCTTTCTCCAGTTTGCTAAATTAGTAACCATTCTTTCATCTGCTTTGAACTTTATTTTGTTGGCTTGCTGTCTTTGCTGTCACCACAGTCTACATGTCCTTTGGGTATACTGCTTTATTAAAATTTTACAAGAATTTAAGGAAGAAAAAAATTAATATGTATGTTTAATGTCATATTTAACTAGCATACACCATGGACAGATTTAGAAAATAAAATTGAGTGAAAAATTCAAGTTCCACAAATGCACATATAAGTAAAATAAGAGCACTTTCGACTGGGTATATGGGGAATATGCCTGAGGAGAGAAACAATGTTTACTATAAAGTTCTACTAGGTTGTTTAAAAATAAATCTTAAGTAAAAGGTTAATTGTTATATTTTAATTAATTGTTACATTTTAATTAAGGTACCAGGATGTTTTTAATATTATTACTTATGATTTTGTATGTATTTTATGTATTCCACAATTGTAAAATGTATCAAATTTTTATGGTCAATAACATTTTATTCCCTAGATTATATTTATTTATTTCTTATATGTATCCATTACAAGACAAAGTAGGGAATTTTTAGTATCAGATAAGATAATATCAGGTTTCTGTCTTTGGCCCACTAGTCTTTAATTTCTAAAGTGTAAAATGTCATGCCCTGGCCGGGTGCCTCAGTTGGTTGAAGCATCCTCCCATAAACTAAAATTTTGCAGGTTTGATTCCCAGTCAGGGCACTTATGGGAGGCAACCGATTGATGTTTCTCTCTCATATCGATGTTTCTCTCTCTCTAAAAAAATCAATAAAAACATATATTCTTGGGTGAGGACATTTTTTAAAATGTTACCAATGGATACATATAAGAAATAAAATAAAGGTAACTACTTTTTTGTTGTTGTTGTTAATCCTCACCTGGGGATATTTTTTTCTATTGATTTTTTAGTAAGAGTGGAAGGGAGGGAAAAGAGAGAGAAACATCAATGTGAGAGATACAAATTGATTAGTTGCCACCCTCATGCACCCTGACTGGGGCAAGGCTCAAACCTGCAAACCAGGCAGGTGCCCTTGACCGGAAATGGAATCCACGACCATTTGGTGTGTGGGCCGTCACTCGCCACTAAGCACCACTGGCCAGGGCAAAGATTATACTTTCGTAAGGACTAATCTGAGACATCCTTTGTAGCAATGATGGTAATAAGATCAAATATGCAACCTAGTAGCAGAACGAACAAAACATCTGGCTTCTTAGGCAATACGCCTGTACTTTCAGATCTCTTTGCTTCATTAAGGATCTTATAATGGCTCAGAGTTACTTGGCTATTATATCATAAATACATAGTAAGAATGTTAGAAACACGTATCTTCTCAATTCTCCCCATGTAGAATACCATTTTTTTTGTAAGTTTTAAAATTTACCTATGTTCCTAAAAACTTTAGTACTTATAAAATGAAATGGAAACATCACACAGGTGCTTAACACATTATTTTAACTCTGGTAGTAATAGATTATAAAGAACACATATGCCCATCATTTTAATCACTGTAGCTAGTTTTCATTGTCGTTGTCCAAGTGGCAGAGCTGTTCACATTCCAAAAATTTTCTTTGAAGAACCTCACAAAGGGCTCCCCTTGGCATTAGTCAACAACGGAGTATGCCTGCTTTAATGTGAACACTTGGTCTCAACATCTGTCGTTTTCTTTGCAATTTTTGCCCTGAATCCATGCTTTTTCCCTTTGTTTCCAAATATTAGCAAATATTATGTTACTTTGCTTTCACCCTTGCCTGTGTTTTAGAAACTATTTATTTTAATGTAAATATCTTCAATTTTTTTGGGTCTTACTGCAATCAATGCTGATTAATATATTCAGACAATACAGACAGTTATAAAATTGAATATAAAATGTTTCTGAGTAATTTTTATCAGCTGCAACCACAGGATGAATATATTACATGCTCTCACAAAAGGTTCACTTTATTTTCAATGACACAAGTAGGTTCAAAGTAAAAAGATGGGGGGAAAAATTATACAAAGAATAACTAAAAGAGAGCGGTGTAATTATTTTAATGTCAAACAAAAGAGACTCTAAGATAATAATTGTTATGAGAAGCAAAGAAGGACATTACATAATGATAAAAGTGTGACTCTATAAACATATATTACATTTTAAACATATATGCACCTAACAAGAGATCCCCAATATATATTAAACCAAACTGACAAATTGGAGGGAAGAAACAGCAAGTTCAACAATAATAGTTTAACTATATCACTAATCCACTTTCAATAGATAATAGATAGAAAATAATAGATAGAAAATAATAGATAGAAAAACTAGCTAGAAGATCAGACAAAAATTAGGAGACTTGACTGACACTAAAAATCAATTGGAAATGATATATCTACTACTATATAACATTTCACCCCAAATTAGCAAATAAACATTCCTTTCAAGTATGCATAGAACACTCTCCAGGAACGACCCTATATTATATCACAAAACTAATCTCAGGAAATTTTTAAAAATTAAAATAATTGAAAGCATATTCTCTAAACTAATGAAATTAAAAATAAAAATGGAATTTGAAAACTCATAAACATGTGAAAATTATGATCTAGCAATTCCACTGCTGGGTATATGAAATCGGAATCTCTATCAGATATCTGCACTCCCATTTCATTGCAGCATCATTCACAATAGCCAAGATATGAAAACAACGTAAACGTCCTTCAATGCATGAATGGATAAATAAGATATGGTACATATATGCAATGGAATATCACTAAGTTGTAAGAAAAAGAAGGAATTTGAGACAACACACTATATGAACCTGGAGGGCATTGTGCTAAGTGAATTAAGCCAAGCAGAAAAAGATAAATACTATACAGTATTACTTATATGTTTAATTTAAAAAAGAAAATAAAAGAACGAATGGTGGTTGCCAGGAGCTGAGGGGAGGGGAAATGTGGAAATGTAGGTAAGAGTACAATCCTTCAGTTATACGAAAAATAAGTTCTGATGATCTAATGTACAGAAAGGTGACTATAGTTAATAATACAGTATTATATACTAGGAAGTGCTGAGAGCAGATCTTAAGTGTTGTCACTGTGTGTGCATGTGCACATATACACACACAAACAAGTGAACTATGTGAGGTGGAATGTTAATTATCTTGATCTTGATAATTATGCACCAATGTATATGCCTACCAAATGTTGTGTATTTTAAATATATGCAAGTATATTGTTCAATATTTCTTGAATAAAGTTGTAAAAATAAACACTCTGTATTTGTTTTCTAGGGCTGCTGAAACAGACATAAAACAATAGACATTTATTGACTCACAGTTCACCTGAGAGGTTAGAAATCTGAAATCAAGGTCTTAGCTGGTCATAATTTCTATAAAACCAGTAGGGGAATCCTTTCTTGCCTCTTAGTAGTTGGTAGTTTCCTGAAAATCCTGTTGTTCTTTAAATTGAAGCTACATAACTCACTGTCACAAGGCATTTTGTCTGTGTGTGTCTGCCTTCACGTGGCTGTCTTTTAATAAGGACAGTGGTCATCTTGGATTAGGGGCCACCTTATTCCTGTATGACTTCATTTGAATTTCACTAATTATCTCCATAACAACCTCATTTCAAAATAAGGTCACATCCTGCAATAGTGGGTGTTAGGATTTCAACATATTTTCTTTGGGAGTCATTATTCATCCTACAGTATGTTCCTGAGTATTGAATGGGTCAAAGAAGAAATCACAGGAGAAATTAGAAACAACAACAATTAATATAGATAAAAATCCCTTATGAATACTGATACAAAAATCCTTAAAACAATGCCATACTGAATTCTATAGTATATTAAAAGGATTAGACACAATGACCTTCTGGGATTTGTCCCAGTTTGCAAGTTTAATTCAACATATGAAAAAAAGTTCAATGTAATATACTGTATTAGCAGAATAAAATAAAAAAGCAAACGTTTCAATAGGTTCAGAAAAGTACTTGACATACCATTTCATGACAAAAACTTTAAACATAAAAGGAATGGGAGGGAACTTCCTCACTCTGATACTGAAGGATAAAAAATGAAAAATGTTCTCCTGAGATCAGGAATTGCGCATGATATCTGTGCTATTCAGCATTGTACTGAAATGTCTAACTAGGGCAATTAAGCACTAAAAAAGTAAAGTCATCCAAATGGAAAGAAAAAAGTTAAACGACCTCTGTTCACAAGTGTTCTGATCTTATACATAGAAATTCTAAATAACAGCCACATGCACACAAATTTTGAGCTAATAAATTCAATAAAGTAGCAGGACATAAGATCAAAAAAAAAACAAACATAAGCTTATGTCTATGCATTAGCACTATACAATCTAATAATGAAATTAAGAAATCAATTTCATCTAAAATGTATAAACATTTTAGTACAATACTTATAAATAAATGTAATCAAGGAAGTGCAACACCTATACATT
This sequence comes from Myotis nattereri, assembly GCF_964212035.1. Lineage (NCBI taxonomy): Eukaryota > Metazoa > Chordata > Mammalia > Chiroptera > Vespertilionidae > Myotis > Myotis nattereri. The sequence goes on from NC_138075.1 coordinate 82,978,413, forward strand.
GAAACTACCAAGCATTATTTAAAAAATTAAATAATAACTAATGAATTCAAAGACAGACCATGTTTATAGACTAAAAGCCTCAAAATTTTGATGGAAATAGAAATCAAATTGTTCTACAGAGTCAATGTAATCTCTACCAAAATTCCAACTTTCCTTTTGCAGAAATAGACAATCTTATCATGAAATACAAATGCAAGGGACCCCAGATAGTCAACCCAATCTTTGAAATGATGAACAAAGTTGGATGAATTACAAATCTGATTTCAAAATTTACTATGAAGCTGCAGTAATCAAAACAGTATTGGTATATGAATAGATAAAAAAAGCTGTGGGACATTATGTGGAATACTATGCAGTTCTAAAAATGAGGGATGTTTTCCCCTTTGGGACAGCATGGATGGACCTCAAAAATATTATGCTAAGTGAAATAAGCCAATAGGAGAAAGACAAATATCACAGGATCTCACTTATTTTTGGAATCTAATGAACAAAATGAATTGACCAATAAAATAAGGCCTGAAGCATGGAGTCATGGAACAGACTGACATACCTCAATGTGGGGTTGGAGGGACGAGAAAAGATAAACCAAAGAACTTATAGGTGTACCAGTTAATAATGAGGATTTTTTTCAATAGATGGAGTTACACATATGTTGAGATATATGTGATTTGATATGTATGCTATTTTGTTGTGTTGAAAGCAAGCTTCAAAACTTTATATGTCAAATTTGCTGAAATGTTAACATCATAGATATTTTTACACTTAAAAATGTCGAATTTCGTGCCAAAAAAAGAGTACTTGTGGGAAGCTGTAATTAATTACTTTATTTTGAAGAAAAAGTTATCAGATACTTCAGGAAGCTTATGGTGAATATGCTCCATCTCAAGATACTTGTGAATGCTGGTTTATACTCTTTAAAAGTGATGATTTCAATGTGAACATCCAGGCCAACCGAAAAAGTTTGAAGACCAACAATTACAAGCATTATTGGATGAAGATGCACGTCAAACTCAAAAACAACTTGCAGAAGAATTAAACATTGCTCAGCAAACAATTTCTGATCATTTATAAGCAATGGGAAAGATTTTAAAGGAAGGAAAATGGGTTCCATGTCAACTGAACGAAAGACAAATGGAAAACTGAAAAGTCATCAGTAAAATGTTGCTTCAACGGCACGAAAGAAAGTCTTTTTTGCATCGAATTGTGCCTGGCGATGACAAGTGGATTTATTTTGAGAATCCCAAACGCACAAAATCATGGGTTGATCCAGGCCAACCATCCACAGCGACTGCAAGGCCAAATTGCTTCAGCAAGAAGACAATGCTCTGTGTTTGGTGGGATCAGGAAGGTATGGTATATTATGAGCTTCTAAAACCAGGTGAAACCATTAATATTGATCGCTACTGACAATAAATAATCAATTTGAACCATGCTTTGATCATAAAACAACCAGAATGTTCCAGAAGACACAGCAAAGTAATTTTCCTTCATGATGATGCACCATCACACACTTCAAAACCAGTTAGGGACACGTTAAAAGATCTTGCCTGGGAAGTATTAACCTACCTGCTGTATTCACAAAACCTTGCTCCTTCAGATTATCACTTGTTCTGGTTGATGGCACAAGCACTTTCTGAGCATCACTTCAAAACATACAAAGAAGTGGAAAATTGGGTCTCTGAATGGTTGGTCTCAAAACAAGAAAAGTTCTATTGGGACGGTATCCACAAATTACCTGAAAGATGGAGGAAATGTGTAGCTAGCAATGGACATTACTTTGAATAAAGCACTCCTGATGTTTCTCTTGAAATTATCTTGTTTTCTTTGATTACAAAATCCGCATTATTAACTGGTACACCTGGTACATACTTATATGCATAGCTCATGGACAGGGGCAATAGGATTGTGAAGACCTAGGGAGAGGGTGTGTAGGAGCTGGGAGGAGGCGGGTAAAGGAGGGGAAATGGGAGATAACTGTAATACTATCAATAATAAAAATATATTTAAAATACAGTATGGTGCTGGTATAATGATAGACATATAGATCAATTAATTGTGCAGGTGACTCTGGCAGCCCCTGCCCTCCAGCCTCTGGGGCCTGGGCCTGTGTGCCTGGAAGCTGGGCAGTCTGTGGTTGCTGTGCAATCACCAATTGGTCTGCATATGGCGACCGCCATCTTGAGTGAGGGCGGAAGTTCCGCCCTGACGGCTCTGCGGCTGCCATGTTGGGTAAGGGCAGGGGGTTGTGAGAGGGAAAAAGGGGGAAAAGTGGGGACAAGCATAGATGCCAGTAAGAGCTCAAGGAGGGCTTTTCTGTCAATGGAATACTATGCTGCTGTAAAAAAAGAAGGAATTCTTACCATCAGCATCTAAATCAATCTATGGTCAATTGATTTTCAAGAAGGTTGCCAAGCAATGGAAACCTTCAATGAACAAAGAATAAGACTATTGAACAAAGACAATGAACAAAGAATAATCTTATTCTTTGTTCATTGAAGGTTTATTCATAAGACTATTCAATGAACAAAGAATAGTCTTTTGCTGGAACAACTGAATCTCTACATGCAAAAGAATGAAACTGAATATCTACCTCACATCAGATAACAAAATTAACTCATGCCCAGCCATTGTGGGTCAGTGGTTGAGCACCGACCTAGGAACCAAGAGGTCATGGTTTGATTCCCCGTCAGGGCACATGCCCAGATTTTGGGCTTGATGCCAGTAGGAGGCATGCAGGAGGCATATCAATGTTTCTCTCTCATCGATGTTTCTATATCTCTATCCCTCTCCCCTCCTTTCTCTTTAAAAATAAAAACATATTAAAAATCTAACTCATAATAGATCAAAGATATAAATGTAAGAGACAATAGTATAAAATTCTTAGAAATATAAATCTTCATAATATTGCCTTAGGAAATTTTTTAAGTGATACCAAAAACACATGCAGCTAAAGAAAAACAAATATTAATTTGGAATTCATCAAAATGAAATGTTTATCTAAGGACATTATGAAGAAAGTGAAAAGATAGCCAACTAAATGAAAGGAAATAATTGCAGTTCATATATGGTTCTAGTATCTAAACTATATAAAGAACTCTTACAACTCCTAAAATATAAACAACCCAACTTAAAACAGGCAAAGGATATGAATAGACATTTCTCCAAAACAATACACACATTGTCAATAAGCCCATGAAAAGATGTTATAAATCTTTATACATTAGAAAAATGCAAACCTAACAATGAGATATCACATCACACCAAACGAATTATAATAATAATAAAAAGGAAAGAAATATAAAATAAATGTTGTCAAGAATGTAGTGAAATGGAAACCTTTATACATTGCTGGTGAGAATGTCCAATGGTGAAACTGCTGTGGAAAAGAGTTAAGCAGTTCCTCAAATGTTTCAAACAGCATTATTCCTAATAACCCAAAGTAGAAATAACCCAAATGTCCATCAACTGAAAAATGGGTAAATAATATGTGCTAGATCTATATGGAAGCTCTGATACATGCCCCAGTATCTATACTAATAAAAGGATAATATGCTAATTAGGGTAGGCATCTTCTGGATGTCCATCCAGACAGCCATCTGGACAAAGCCACAGTGGCTGTGAGACCCGGGGTTCAGGCAGCCATGGGCTCAGGCAGCCATGAGCCCTGGGGGCTGTGAGGCCTGGGACTCAGGCAGCTGCCATGGCCAGCAGTGGCCACAGCAGCAGGGTGATGGGGGCAGCGCCTTCCTCTGATCAGCCCAGTCGCCTCCCGCAGAGGAAGGCCAGACTGCGGCTTAGGCCTGCTCCCTATGGGACATCCCCTTAGGGCTCCCGGACTGTGAGATGGGGCAGGCCGGGCTGAGGGACCCCTCCCCCCCGCCCGCCCCCAGTGCATGGATTTTTATGCACCAGGCCTTTAGTGAAAATATATTAGAAAAATTTTGTTAAGCAAAACAAACCAGATGCAATGAGCATGCATGATTTTATATTTATGAATGTAAAAAATTGGCAAAATCATAGAGATGCAAAATAAATTAGTAGCATCCAGGAAATGGAGGGAGGGGGAAATTGGTATTGACTACCTACTGATATGAGTTTTTTTTGGGGGGGATGATGGCAATATTCTGGAATCAAATAGTGGTGATGAGTGTACATTTTAAATATGCTAAAACTCACTTGTGCACTATAAAATAACTAGAATGGTTCATTTTATGTTTTAATTTTTATCTCAAAAAAGAATTTCTCAAAAACAAACAAAAATGCTATACTAGACATCCCTGTATTTTTATAGTACTTTTGCATAGGTAAAATGTAATCTAAAAAAAATCAGTATAATAAAATTCATTTTTACATGTTATCAATTGCCATCTTTAAATTGAGACCCAGTTTACCCTTTCATGAAATGAAATTTCTTTCTTTCTACCAAGATAACAATATTGGATATTTTTGATTTTACAAGTCTTTCAGAAACTGGTACTTAAAAACTATACTTAATGGTTTTACTTTGTATATTTAATTGATATGTAATGAGAGGCTTAGCCCCTTTATATATATTCATTACCAAGTTAACTTCTGTGAGTAGCCTGTTCACATATTAGTCATTTTTAAACCGTTTATTGGGTTCATTTAATATTTATTAATTACAAAAAAAGTTCTCATTTTTCAAAATTACCTCAATACAGAATGTATGAAAAGTTAAATCCCTTGGTTTATACACTCACTCCAGCTTCCCCTCCAAAGCACATTCATATATGAATTTAAGACCTTTTGCTTTGCATATAATAATCAATCCTATCAACATAACATTAGAATACGTGTTTCCACATCACTCCTAACACCATGTTTTGTTAAGAATGTAGTGTTTTTGCCTGGCTGGTGTTGCTCAGTAGTTGAGCATGGAACTCTGAACCAGGAGGTCACAATTCCATTCCCCTTCAGAGTATATATATATACTCTTAGTTATGTACCTAACTCAAAATTTCTCCAAATGAATAGCCATTCTTCCAATCATCTTTTAGTAAATATTGAAAGTATTCTAAAACTTTATCATTGTATACAGTTTTACCTTTTTAACATATCTGTATGCAATTCCAATCCCCAATAGGGGTGCACGGGAGGCAGCTGACTAATGATTCTCTCTCATCATTGATGTTTCTATCTCTCTCTCCCGCTCCCTTCCTCTCTGAAATCATTATAAATATATATTTTTTAAAAGAATGTAGTGGTTTAAATATTATTAATGAAATGGTATCATTATTTTGACTTGCATTTTTCTATCATTTATGTGGCAGCCATCATTTATATATTTCTGTGTGAATCACCTCTTTATAGACTGTCCATATTTCCATTCAGTTAGTTATCTATTTATTCTTTTGTAGAACTTGTTATATAACACAACAATTAATCATCTTCTGTTTACATGTGGTAATTATTTTCTCATAGTTTTATATTTTTCTTTGGCTATGTTCATGATTTTTTTTCCTCAGATTACATATTTAAAGTTTTTGGAGTAAAATCTGACAGTATTTTCCTATGTTGCCCATGAGTTTCAGGTCTGTTTAAAAATTCTTTTTCCCCAAGACTATAAAAAGACTTTCTTATATTTTTTGTTAGTTTGTAGTATATTATTAATATAGTAGAGACTCAGTGTACAAATTCGTGCATGGGAGGTGGGGTCCCTCAGCCCAGCTTTCACTCTCTTGCAATCTGAGACCCCTTAGGGGATGTCCGACTGCCAGCAGTCGGATATCCCTCTTACAATCCAGGACCGCTGGCTCCTAATGGCTAGCCTGCCTGCCTGATCGTCCCTAACCACTCTGCCTGCCTGCCTGCCTGATCGCCCCTAACCACCTCTGCCTGCCTGCCTGATCACCCCTAACTGCTCACCTGCCTGCCTGATCACCCCTAACCACCTCTGCCTCGGCTCCTGCTGCTGCGGCTTAGTCTGGAAGGATGTCCAGAATGATGTCCGGAAGGTCATTGGGATGTCTGTTCTAATTAGCATATTATGCTTTTATTATTATAGATTTTGAAATGTATTGCTTCTAAAACTTACTATATATATATATATATATATATATATATATATATATATACTCTTAGTTATGTACCTAACTCAAAATTTCTCCAAATGAATAGCCATTCTTCCAATCATCTTTTAGTAAATATTGAAAGTATTCTAAAACTTTATCATTGTATACAGTTTTACCTTTTTAACATATCTGTATGCCATCTGCCTGATTATTTAATCTTTTATTTAAATCACCTTTAACTTAGTTCTCTTTTTAATATATGCTTGTCCTATATAATGTTTATAATTTGGGGAGAGTAGGTGAATTGAGGCAGTTGTTATATAAATGTTTTATGTAGGTTAAAATAAATAATGGTTTTAAAACTTAAATTGTTCTCCTCTGAACTACATAAAATAATCTTGTTTACCTTTGCTGTTACATAAATCAAACTTTGGCAAATGCCAAATTTCCAAAGATGTATGCTCTGTTTTTGGTCTATCTGTATTATTTTACATACCATTCTTAGACTGAAACCCTCTGCTTTTTTGTATTTTATTGTACATAGGCTTTTATTTTAATTTATTTTTAACTATAGCTTTATTGATATTTCATTGATTTCCTAACCTTTCTTTTCAGTCTATTGGGCATTCTATATATATATATATATATATATATATATATATATATATATATAGAGAGAGAGAGAGAGAGAGAGAGAGAGAGAGAGAGAGAGAGTTGATTTTTTACAGAGAGGAAGGAAGAGGGATAGAGAGTTAGAAACATCGATGAGAGAGAAACATCGATCAGCTGCCTCCTGCACATCTCTTATTGGGGATGTGCCCGCAACCCAGGTGCATGCCCTTGACCGGAATCGAACCTGGGACCTTTCAGTCCGCAGGCCAACGCTCTATCCACTGAGCCAAACGGGTTTCGGCTGGGCATTCTTGATAAATTACAGATGAACTTAAAATTAATTTGTCAAGTTATACAAGTCCTTAAATTGAATTGGCCATGTGAATTAATCAATCACAAACTGATTTCTTCCCACAATATTGACCTCATACAATTTTTAAAGTAAAATCATAGGTCTCTCTGTTTATTTTTTTGTAAAATACTTTAATAAATTTATATAATATTTATCAGTATTTATTGTAATATTTATCCTATTTGTTACACATATTTCTATAATGCTACTCATTTTACTTTTTTTCAAAATATGTTTTTATTGATTTCAGAGAGTAAGGGAGAGGAAGAAAGAGATAGAAACATCAGTGATGAGAGGGAATCATTGATTGGCTGCCTCCTGCACATCCCCTATTGGGGACCAAGCTCACAACTCGGGAATGTGCCCTTGACTGGAATTGAATCTGGGACCCTTGAGTCTGCAGGCTGATGCTTTATCCACTGAGCAAAACTGACTAGGGCTCATTTTACTTTAATTATTAATGTTGGTTTATTTCTGGTTTATTGCAAAGTTGTTAATTTGTATGTTTCCATGTGTTTAAAAATTCTTTTCTTTTTATGTACTGATTTCATATCATTTCTAATAACTTTTGAGCTAATTCTCACTAAGGAAAAACAATATGTTAGCAAAATAATTGAATGCTTAATTTTTCCCCCACAATTGGAGACAATATTGTTTTTTCCCTATTAGGATAAGCAAGGTTCTCCAGAAGAAACAGTAATAAAAAGAATAATTTATTAAAAATAATAATAATATGAAGAAGAAAAAACAGCGGTGGTGGGAGCATATTTGTCTTGTTTCCTAAATTAATGACAATAACCACATTTATTTCCCTTCATTGTGAATATTCAATACTTACTAGTATTAAGCCTTTCTCCTTTTAGCAAACAATACTTTAAACACAATTTATCTAACTTACACCCTCCTCTTGACTTCTATATCCTTTATATTACAAAATTATTTTAATATTGTGAAAAAATTTCCTGTACTATGCCTTTGATTTCAAAACTAATCTCTTACCCATCACTTTTACATGTATACATGTTATTAAATACTATATGCAATTATACATTTTGATGTTTTTTTCTCATTAATCTTTTCAGCTCACTGATGTTTATTTCATTTTTTTCTTTTTTTTAATCTTTATTGTTGAAAGTATTATATATGTCCCCTCTTTTCCCCTCATTGACCTCTTCTAACCCACCTCTACCCCACATCCCAGATTTCACCACCCTATTTATTTCATGTTTTCCTTTTATTCATTCAGCTGCACTGTTTCTTCAATGTTATTCTTTTTAGAGATAGTACATGTTCACAACAACTTTCTGGATTTTTGTATATTTAAATATTTTTTATATCTTCAAAGAAATATTCTATAGTCATAATTCATATCTCTTAGAAAGCTAATTTTCAAGAATTTATTCTGTTTATCAGAACCCTGTTGCCATTTTGCCATTAATCTGTGTAATATTTTTGTCTAATAACATAATATTTCCAGTAGTTTTTATACCTACATATTAAAATTTTATCTGAAGAACATAGGATGAATTACTTTGTAACCAACCAGTGTTCCCCAAAGTAAAATACAAAATACTTTGCCTAAAGCAAGGAAAGTAATGAGGACAATAGAGAACACAATTCTAGATAGTGAAGAAAAGTAAGAGATAAGCTGGTGTTCTATAATTATATGCTCAGGGTTTTTGCAAATTCTGAGGAAAGAGGCTGAGAAACCAGTTTTTCACCAAACACTGAAGGACAGAGACAAGATTAATATTTCTCAGTTAGAGAAAAAATGGACAATGTAAAGGAAAGTTGGAGAATTTCACAAGGGAACTGAATCTAAGAAAATAAATAAACAGAAAATCATACATAGTTCAACCCACATAAACATAGATGGAACAGGGCATCAAGGAAATTTCTGAGGGAAGGGTATACCTATATAATAAGAGCCCAGTGACCGAACGGCGGAACGACCAGAATGACCAGAATGACCAGAATGACCAGAATGACTGCTCTACCTGTCGCTATGACATGCACTGACCACCAGGGGGCAGATGCTCAAAGCAGGAGCTGTCCCCTGGGATCAGTGCACTCCCACAGCAGGCTGACTCCTGGAGGCCACACCCCCACCAGTGCATGAATCCCGTGCAAAGGGCTTCTAGTATTCTATATTTAAATGGGGCATAGTTGATGTGGATGTGTGGACTTGCCAAAACTTATTGAACTGTATATTATAATTTGTGCATTTCACTGTATATAAATTTTACCATAATAAAAGTAATGAAGACATGAGAACAACATGGACATTATGTGTTGAGAAAACACAATATATAAAATTAGGAAATGACTGAACATGTTTAAAAGTGCATTAACAAGTAGAAGATAAATCAATAGAAGCATAGAAATATAAATTCACACTATTAAAAAATGCATAAGACATAACTTATAGAATTAAAAGTTTTAACAAATCTTATTCAGGGTTTCAGAACAAGAAAAGAGAGACAAATATACAAAAGCAATATCTGATAAAACAATATTTAATGAAAAATTCCCTAAGTTGGGAGAAACCATCTATACATCCAAGAAGTAAACCTTAAGCATGAAGAAACATACATAGATACATACATATTGTTCAACCATTAGAAACAAAAGATGAAGTGACAATTGTAAAAAATCAGTCAGAAAAAAAATCCTATAATATATAGGGAAACAAATATAAATAGAGTGGCTAACTTCTCTTAAGAAACAATGTCTGTCATAAGGCAAGCAGGTAACATTTTTAGGGCTGAAAGGAAACCAAAATAATTTCACCCAGAATTCTATAGCAAGCAAAAACATTCTTCAGAAATGGTCACAGTATCTCCCCTGACAGCTAAATATTATGCTAAGTGAAGTCAGACAGAAATAGACAAATACCATATGAGTTCACTTATATGTTAAATCTGAAAAATATAGTAAGTGAACAAACAAAATAGAAACAAACTCATAGATACAGAGAACATATGGATGGTCACCAAATGGAAGGGGGGTTGGAGGAATGAGTAAAAATGGTAAAATGGATTAAAAAGTACAAATTGACGATTACAAAAATAGTCATGGGGGTAAAGAGTACAGAATAGAATATAGTCAATAATGTAATAACTTGTATGATGTTGATCACTTTTCAAATTATATAAGTGTCTAATCACTATGTTGTACACCAGAAACTATTATTATATACTAGAGGCCCAGTGCATGAATTTATGCATGGGTGGGATCCGGCCGGCCCAGCCCCAATTGGGGTGGATCAGGGCCAGGCCTGTTGGGAGGAGGAGATGACGGGAGGTTGGCCAGCCATCTGGAGTGGGGCCAGGTGGGGGGAGGGGCCGTGGGGGCGTTAGCCAACTGCCCCGCCCTCAGTCGAGGTGGGAGAGACCCATCAGGTGCAGGGCCAGCTGCGGGGAGGGGCCGCAGGAGGTTGGCCGGCTGGCCCCACCCCATCATCAGGCCAGCAGTGGGTGTCATAGTGACCGGTCATTCTGATTGTTCTGGCATTCCAGTCTCTGGCTTTTTATATATGTAGATTTTATTTCAACTATAAGTGAAAAATAAATTTTAAAAATAATCTTTTAAAAGTGGGTGAAATATAGTTATTTTTAAATATTCAAACTGGTATACTCCATTGTCAGCAAATGTACGTGCAAAATAAAGTTAGGCTGAAGATTAATGATACCAAATACAAACTTTGATGTTCAGAGAGAATTTGACAATACCTAACATGTTAAATACATAGATAACTATTAAAGGATATTTTTGCTTTTATCTTCCCCATCTCTTAACTTCTTCAATAGAAAACTGTTTAAAACATTGATATCTTATTGTGAGATTTCATTTAAATAATGTATATTTAGGTGAAAATATTTGACAGCAATAACAAAAGAGAATGGGGTTCAAATAGAAGTGTTTTTTTTTGTAAGTTCCTTTATTTTTTGTGAAGTAGTCCAATATTAATTCTAAGTAGAATGGAACAGAATGGTAACTCTAGTATAACCACTAAAAACAATAATATAAACAGGTATCACTAAAAAGCCAATAGATTAAATAAAACAATACTAAATAATGTTAAGTTAGCATAAAACAATTCAGAAAATTAAGAGCAGAGGATAAAACTTACATGGGAAAAAAACAGAAAACAACAGCAGAATATCAGTCTTATTCTCAGTCATAAATAATCCCATTAATATAATGTATTGAACATTTTCATTTAAATTTAAAGAATATCAGGTTGCAATTAAAACAACAACAGCAAATACCCAATTATAGTGTTTAAAAGAGCACTAAAAATATAACCAAGCAAAAGGTAAGAAAGATAAAGCTGACATGGCTACTCTTTAATATTAGAAAAAGTAGATTTTCGGCCCAGCCGGTATGTCTCAGTGGTTGAGCATTGACCCATGAATGAAGAGATCACCAGTTCAATCCCCAGTCAGGGCGTGTGCCTGGGTTGTGGACTCAATTCCCAGTAGGGGACATGGAGGAGGCAGCCAATGAATGTTTCTCTCTCATCAGTATTTCTATCTCTCTACCCGTTCCCTCACCCACCCCCCGCCACTCTCAAATCAATTTAAAAAAAGAAAACATTGATTTGAGGAATGGAGACGAAGGCAGGTGGAAGTTACACTTACCATATCCCAGGACTAAACTGGGATTATAGGTGAAATATAGAACAATCAACCTGAATAACCAGTTGAAGACTAGCTGAAGAGAAATCTTACAACCAAGGATTTACAGAAGACAACATATGGAGCTTGGTAGGAAGGGCTGAGGCACGTAAAGGACTATTCCTGTTCTCACAGGCAGCAGCTGAGAATCTGGGGGAAATCTCAGCTGCAAAGGTCCCCCTTGAGGAGTGAGGGGTCTCAATCCCATGCTGGGCTCCCGAGCTTAGAGCAATAAAGCCAGGAAGAGGAGCCCATGTAACATTTAGCTGTGAAAATCAGAGATTTAGTCTGTCAGGGAGAGATGGGAGTCTGCTAAAAACCAAGGTGCCCTCTTAAAGGGCCAATGCACAAAACATTGTTTGTAGTGACTCACCCTGAGCTCCAGGAGAGGGAGGGTGGCTCAGAGCAGACTAGAGTCATGCTGGGGGAGATTGGGTTGTGCAGCTCCAGAAAGAAAGCTGAAGGGACAACTATCAGGGTCCCTATACTGAGTCCCTCTCCCAACCACCATAGAGGGAATCTTTCTTGGCTCAAGCACTCCTCTCCCTAGGACATCAGCCTGGGGGAATGCAATAGTCTCAATTTCCCAACTCCCTGTTGCCCCAGCCTGCTGAGCTCATACTCTGCAGAGTAGTCCAATGGGGCAGAGTCCAGGTGGATTCTGTGAGTGTCAGAAACTGAGTTATGGGGCTCCTGGGCAAGAGCCATTCCCCTCTCTTCCTACGAGCCTGACCTGTACTCCCTATGGGAGATCTTCTAACTCTACCCTCCATATCCCCATCCTGCTGCACTCAGGCTCTGGACGAGGCCTGGGCAGAATTCAAGACAAATTCAGTTGTGTGGCTCTAGGGCAGGGGTGGGCAAACTTTTTGACTCGAGGTCCACAGTGGGTTCTTAAACTGGACCAGAGGGCCGGAACAAAAGCATGGATGGAGTGTTTGTGTGAACTAATATAAATTCAAAGTAAACATCATTACATAAAAGGGTCCGGTCTTTTTTTTTTTTTTTAGTTTTATTCATTTCAAATGGGCCGGATCCGGCCCGCGGGCCGTAGTTTGCCCACGGCTGCTCTAGGGCAAGGGTCATTTTTATCTTTCATGTTCAATTTTATAGAATCCTCCATTCATATGGCAAAATCTTGGTCTTTTTGGACCTAATGAACAATGCTGGCCTCACTCTGATGAATCCATGAGACCTTACCACACCACAAAGGGCTAAGGACACCTTCTAAGTGGCTGCAGATCGTGGTATATCCTATGATTATTGCTAAATGGTCTTAAACCCAGCATTGGTACCACATTTGAATCTATATAAATCTGATGAATACTACTTGCCCCTTCCTGATGACTCACTGAGAGTGCCCCTCAAGCAACTCATATACTACCAGAGGCTCTTTCAGTAACTGAGCCTAACAGGCAGCTAATAGGTAAGGGCAGATCTTGGGAAGTCTTGGGCTTTTTGCTGACCTGTCCTGGCCATGTTGCTGGTGGAAACTGGCCTTGATGTACAGGTTGGCCCTGCACCATTTACACCTGGCCCAGGAAAGACAGCCACATACTGTGTATCACTTTGTAGCTCCAAAGAGGTAGCCCAAGGCCTGTCACTGGCAGCACCTGACATGGGCCAGCACTAGATCCTCTTCCAAGTGGCTCCAAATACAATACAACCAGTGGTTCAGACCACATAAGACCATGATCTAATTATATTCATAAGTATAACACACAAAGGGAGATCTCAGCAAACACCAGATCCAATTGTGGTGAATTCAGCTTTATGGAGCCATCTGCTACACAGCAGCTCATACATTGTGCTTGGTGTCAATCCTCATAGGCAGGCAGAGAGAGAGAGATACCCACCCACCACCTGGCCAATAGCAATAGAGACTCAACCACAATAGGATGGCTAACAAAACCCACATAAGGGACATTCAGAGCACCTACCTCAGGCAATTAGGGAGACTTAGCCTCTCAGCCCCATAAGACACCTACTAAATTTAACCACCCTATCAAGTCATAGAAGATATACCTAAGGAAACAGAGAGGCAGACAAGATGGGAAGGAAAGAAACATGCCCCAAATAAAAGAACAGGAGAAATTTCTAGGAAAAAAACAAAGTGAAACAGAGGAAAGCAAACTACCTAGATACAGAGTTCAAAACATGGTTATAAGGATGCTCAGGAAACTTAGCTAGAACTTCAACAGCATGAAAAAGGGCATTGACACCATAAAAAGGAATCAGTTAGAAACAAAGAATATAATATCAGAAGCAAAGAATACACTAGAAAGAACCAACAGCAGATTAAAGAAACAGAGGCCCTAATCAGTGATGTAGAAGACAAGATAGCTGGAAACACCCAATCAGAGCAGCAAAAAGGAAAAGAATTTTAAAAAATGAGTATAGTCCAAGGGACTATTGGGACAATATGAAGCATGACAATATTCTCATCATAGGGGTACAAGAAGGACTAGAGAGAGACTAAAGAATTGAGAATCTATTTGAAGAAAGGGTGTAAAACTTCCCTAACCTGGTAAACAAAAAAGGACACACAGGTTCAAGAAGCACAGAGAGCCACAAACAAAATGAATCCAAAGACTGTCAGCTGATTACTCAACAGAAACATTTCAGGATAGAAGGAATTGGCATGAAATATTCAAAATGATGAAAAGCAAGGACCTACAACCAAGACTACTCTATCCAGCAAGGCTATCAGTCAAAATTGAAGGTGAAATAAAGAGCTTGCCAGACCAGAAAAGCTAAAAGAAATCATTACCACCAAACCCATATTACAACAAATGTTAAAGGGTCTTCTTTAAGAAGAGGAAGAAAAATAAAAGAGAGAAATATAGTTATAAAAAAACAAAATGGCAATGAATACATACTAGCAATAATCACCTTAAGTGAATTAAATGCTCCAATCAAAAGATACAGGCTGGCTGAGTAGATAAGAAAACAAAACCCAAGCATATGCTATCTACAAGAGACCCACACAGAACAAAAGATCCACACAGACTGAAAGTAAAGGATGAAAAAGACATATCATCATGTAAATGAAAATTAATTAAAAAAAGAAACTGGGGTAGCAGTACTTATATTAAAAGTATAGACTTAAAAACAAAAGCTATAATAATAAATAAGGAAGCACATCACATAATGACAAAGAGATCAATCTATCAAGGGAAAATAAACCCTTTAAACATTTATGCACCCAACATGGGAGAACCTAAATATATAAAGTAAATATTGATGAGCATAAATGGAGAGATTGACAGTAGTAATACAATCATATTAGAGGATTTTAATACTCCATTGACATCAATAGATAGGTCTTCTAGACCAAAATTCAACAAGAAAATAAAAGCCTTAAATGACACACTAAACAAGATAGATTTGATTGATATTTTCAAAGCATTTTATCCCAAAGCAGCAGAATATATATATTTAATTGCATATGAAACATTTTCTAGGATAGACCACATGTTGGGACACAAAACAAGTTTAAGTAAATATAAGAAGATTGAAATTATATCAAGCATCTTTTCTGATGACAATAGTATGAAACAAGAAATCAATTACAAGAAGAAAACTGAAAAATACACAACACAAGGAGGCTAAATACCATGTTACAAACAATGAATAGGTCAACAAACAGATCAAGAAAGAAATTAAAAGTTACCTTTAGACAAATGAAAATGAACACATAACAATACAAAAACCTATGAAACACAGTGAAAACAGTCCTAAGAGGGAAATTCATAGCATTACTGGCTTACCTCAAGAAAGAAGAAAAATATCAAACAATGTAACCTTACACTTAAAAGAACTAGAAAAACACACAAAAAATCTCAAAATAACAAAGTATAAAGTGAGTAGAAGGAAAGAAATAATAAAGATCAAAGAAGAAATAAACAAAATAGATTCTAAACAACAACAAATATACAAAAAAACAATAAAACAAAAAATAGTTTCTTTAAAAAGATAAGAAAAATCTATAAACCTTTAACCAAACTCATCAAAGAAAAAAGAGAAAGTAAATAAAATAAAATAAAATTGGAAAAGAAAGGAGTAACAACTGACACCCCGGGGGAGGTCAATGGGGATAAAAGGAGACATATGTACTAGTATTTGTAATACTTTAAAAAATAAAAAAGAACAAAATACTATTTTAAAAACTATTATGGACAATGATATGCCAACAAACTGGACAGATTAGTAGAAATGAAAATATCTCTAGAAACATGCATTCTTCCAAAACTTGATAAAAGGAAAACAGAAAATCTGAACAGGTTGATATCAACTAATGGAATCTTAGTATCAATCAGAAAAAAATATATATAAGAGGAGGGAAAATTCCCAAGCTCATTTTACAAGGACAGCATTATCCTAATTCCAAAATCAGATAAAGACACTACAAAGAAAGAAAATTATAGGCCAATAGACCTGATAAACACATATGCAAAAGTCCTCAACAAATTATTAGCAAACTGAATTCATCAATACACTGAAAAGATCAGCTACCATGATTCAAGTGGGGTTTATTCTGGGGATGCAAGATTGGTACAATATTTGGAAGGCAGTTAATGTGATACACCACACACACACACACAAAACGAAGGATAAAAATCACATGATCATATTAATAGACATAGAAAAAACATTTTGATAAAATATAGCATCCATTTATGGCAAAAACTCTCAGCAAAGTAGGAATAAAGAGAACATATTTCAACATAATAAAGGCCAAATATAACAATCCTACAGCTGACATTTTACTAAGTGAGGAAAAATAAAGTATTTCCATGGTGATCAAGAACAATACAAGCATATCCTCTTTCAATACTTTTATTTAACACTAGAGGCCTGGTGCATGAATTTGTGCAAGGTGGGGTCCCTCGGCCTGGCTGGCGATCAGGGCTGATTGGGGGGGGGGGTGAGGAAGTGGGCCTAAGCTGGCAGATGGACATCCCACTCACTGTCCAGGACCCCTCGCTCCTTATTGCCACCACTGCACTCACCAGCCATGAGCCTGGCTTCTGGTTGAGCAGCACTCCCTCTGTGGAAGCACATTGACCACCAGGGGGCAGCTCCTGTATTGAGCATCTGCCCCCTGGTGGTCAGTGCACGTCATAGCGACTGGTCATTCCGCCATTTGGTCTATTTGCATATTAGACTTTTATTATATAGGATTAGAGGCCCAGTGAACTAATTTGTGCACCACTAGGGTCCTTCAGCCTAGCCTGCGGGATCGGGCCAAAACCGACTCTTCACCATCCCGCGAGTGGTCCCGAATTGAGAGAGAGCCAGGCTGAGGGACCCCACCAGTGCATGATCAGGGCCAGGGAGGGATGCGGGAGGTTGGCCAGCTGGGAAAGGAGCGCGGGAGGGCTCCAGGACATGTCCGGCCCGTCTTGCTCAGTCCCGATCGGCCAGACCCCAGCAGCAAGCTAACCTACTGGTCAGAGTGTCTACCCCCTGGTGGTCAGTGCACATCATAGCGACTGGTCAACCAGTCGACTGTCTGCCCCCTGGTGATCAGTGTATGTCATAGTGAGCGTTTGAGTTGCCTTAGCATATCATTAGCATATTACGCTTTGATTGGTTGAATGGATGACTAGACGACCAGACACTTATCATATTAGGCTTTTATTATATAGGATAGTACTAAAAGTCCTAGTCACAGCAATCAGACTAGAGAAAGAAATAAAAGGCATCCAAATTGGAAAGGAAGAAGTAAAACTACCATTATTTGCAGATTACATGACACTGTATATTTAAAACCTTATAGAGGCCCTAGCCAGTTTGGCTCAGTGGATAGAGCATCAGCCTGCAGACTGAAGAGTCCTGTGTTCCATTCGGGTCAAGGGCACAAACCTTGGTTGCAGGCTGCTCTCCGGCCTGGGCCCTGGTCGGGGCCCCTGCAGGAGACAACCAATCAATGGCTTCTCCCACATCAATGTTTCTCTCTGTCTTTCCCTCTCTCTTCCACTCTCCCTAAAAATCGATGGAAAAATATCCTCAGGTGAGATGAACAAAATTAATAAATAAATAAAGTCATGGAGCATACATTTTAAAAAAACAAAACAAAACACCTAAAGACTCCACCAAAAAACTACTAGACTGATCAATGAATCCTGTAAAGTAGCAGGACACAAAATATATATCCAGAAATCCATTGCATTTATATATATCAATAATGAACTATCAGAAGGAAAAATTAAGAAAACGATCCCATTTATAATTGCATCAAAAATAAATAACTAGGAATAAATTTTACCAAGGATGTAAAAATCTGTACTAAGAAAATTATAAGGCACTGAAGAAAGAAACTGAAAAAGATACAAATAAAAGGAAATATAAATCATGTTCATGAATAGAAAGAAATAACATCTTTAAAATGTCTATACTACCCAAAACAATCTATAAATCAAATGCAATTTCTATTAAAATACCTAAAACTTATTTCGCAGTACTAGAACAAATAATCCAAAATCTTATATAGAACCACAAAGACCCCTAGTAGACAGCAATCTTGAGAAAAAAGAACAAATTTGGGAGTATCACACTACCTGATATCAAGTTATACTACAAGGCCATAGTAATAAAAAAAAAAAAAAAGCGTGCTACTGGCATAAAAACAGACATATAGATCAATGGCACAGAATAGAGAGCCCAGAAACAAGCCTACACTTTTCAAAAAGATACAATGGGATAAAGACAGTCTTTTCAATAAACAGTGTTGGAGAGATACATGCAAAAACAAAACAAAACAAAACAAAACAAAAAACTAGAGTACTTTCTTTCACCATATAAGAAAAAGCAAACAAACAACAACAACAAAAAAGTTTAAATGAATTTTAGACTTAACTGTGAGACTCCAAGCCATAAATCTCCCAAGATAAAATATAGGCAGTAAAATCTTGGACTGTTCTTGTAGCAATATTTTTCTCATATCTTCCCAGGCAAGGAAAACTAAGAAAAAATAAACAAATGGGACAAAATCAAACTAAAAAATTTTGCACAACAAAAGAAACCATCAACAAAATGAAAAGCGAACACATTGAATGGAAGAACATATTCACCAATAATACATCTGATAAAAGATTAATATTCAAAATTTATAATGAACTCATACAACACCAAAAAAAACCACCAGTCACAATAAAAAATGGTCAAAGAACATGAATAGATACATCTCCAAAGAAGACACACAGCAATAAACATATGAGAAGATGCTCAATGTCACTAATCATCAGAGAAATGCAAATTAAAACCATAATAAAACCTCACACGTGTCAGAATGCATTATCATCAATAAAACAGCAAACAACAAGTGGCTGTGAGAATGTGGTGAAAAGGAAAACCCTGTGCACTGTTGGTGGGAATACAGGTTAGTGCAGCCACTATGAAAAACAGGACTACCTTTATGACCAGCGATGAACCCCATTCCTAGCTCCATGGTGCTGTGGAACACCATGTGTGACAAATTTTTGTGAAGCTAAACTTTCCAGAATACACTGTGCCACTGCCAATCCCTACCCCGACCCCATATCCTATTGTTTTCTGTGATTTACTGTTTATGATTGGCATAAAAGATAACTAGCAGTCTATAAAAGTAATCCTCATAAAGCAGTAAAAAAGAGTGTGTGTGAGGGGGAGGGCCGGGGGGGGGGGAGGGCGGGGGGAGGCAAACAATCCAATCCAAAATGGAAAGGACAGAATATCAACAGGCAGCCACAAAAAAGGAAAAACAAATGGCAATTTCAGTAGAAATTGACAACGAAATAATTTTAAACATGGAATTACTGCTTTCAAAAGGCCAAAAGTTGAAAAAATGATCATAAAAACTCTATCTTGATAAATACATATATAAATAGATACTCCCATCCACTTCTTGTATAAGGGTAGATTGATAAGCAGCTTATTGGTATTTTCCCTACACAAATATTAATGTGTGTGGACAAATGCTTGACTTAGGCACTATAACTTTATAATTTAAAAAATCAGAAATTGCCTTAGCCAGTTTGGCTCAGTGGATAGAGTGTCAGCCTGTGGTCTGAAGGGTCCCAGGTTTGATTCAGGTCAAGGGCACATGCCTGGTTGCTAGCTCGATCCCCAATAGAGGGTGTGCAGGAGGCAGCTGATCAATGATTCTCTCTCATTGTTGATGTTTCTATCTCCTTTCTCTCTCCATTCCTCTCTGAAATCAATAATAAAAAAAAAAACATTAAAAAAAATCAGAAACAGCTTAAAATCTTTATGTAAACAAGGAATTTGTTAAAACCATGCTACATTAATATTATGGACTACTATGCAGAAGTTGTGGTTTTTTTTTTCCATTGGCAAAAAGCCAATGGATACATTTATATGTTACTAACAAAACAACAACAAACTGAAAAAGACACCAAGCAATACATACCATATGCTTTTTAAGACAACAAAGAATGATTGTGTAGATCTGTGTCAAAAAATACAAAACATATTTTAGGTTTGTATACGTGCATATATTCATATATATGCAAATGAATAGTAAAATGATTTACAATAACAAACCAAATTCGTAACAGGGATTACCTCAGGGAGGAGAGTGCAAATGAATCATTTTCCTTTACCAGTATACTGTGAATTCAAAAATGAAAATATATTTTGTCTATTACCAATGCAATTAAAAATAATTGCCGGGCAGGGAAGGCTATACTAATCAGATTGCTTCAGCAATTGCTTTCTGAGTGGCATAGGTGCAGTTGCCCAATGGTTTGGTGAAAATAGATATTGAGTGAGAAAGTAGTGGAGGATTCTGATGTCTGTCTTTTCTCAGGTGGTCTGAACATGCTTTTCTCAATCTGGCTTCACCTACATTTAATCTATTTTATATTTCTCCCATATTTTAGCCTTAGGTAGACTGTCAGTCTTAGGTTTTGGAATATTGATCTCTTTTCTCTTCTTATGTCTTCTAATGGGAAGCTGGGGAAGCCGGCATCAGGAGTTGCAAGACAGATATCACATTAAATTACAAGTAGAATAAAATATTTATAAGATGCATCTGAATTTGCTGAAATATCCCCCTTGGGAATTTATCCTGAGAGCCTTCTTTGATGCTAAACAAGTACAAAAATATTAAACAAGACCCAAATTACTGTACACCACGAATCAGTGTAAAGCCTGTTATAAGTCAAAAGGGGTGGTGGGAGCGGGAGGGGCAGGCTGTGGGAAGAGCTGAGCAGGCCCTCCAGGATCAGCGCCTGACTGCTGCCCCTAAAGACCCAGAGCACCTCAAGCCAAGAGCAACTTGTCATTAGGCAAGTGGGCTTCCTCCTGAAAGAAACAGATCTACAGAATTAAGCCGCTAAAGCAGGAAGAACTCTACTGAGTCCCATACAAACACTCTTTTCAGATTTTAAAGGAACTGTCCTTTATATCCCAAAAAGAAAAAAAAGTTTAGACTTTGTAGAACCTTATGTTCCATTCTATATGTGCTCATTCAGAGGAGAGCTAAGAGATATAGAAAATTGTTACTACACTTTTTTATTGTGAGTTATATTAGCCCTACATACATTTTAATCTCCTTCACAGTCCCTGAACAACCAACTTGAAAACTAACCTCCAGATGTGCCGGGACTCTGAAATCTCTCGGATCAACATAATGACCAGCAAAGCTCTATTATTTTCTTTGTTCCTTTACTCCACACTCTGCTTAGCTTTTCTTTTCCTAGCAAATGCTTAACCAAGTCCCTCAGCAATGGGCTCAGTTGCTGAAAGAGCTGCAGCTCATCATAAACTGGGAAATCTTCAGTCTGCATTAGATTGTACTAGTAGCCAGTAGAATATCGCTGTGTGCATTTAAGACAGAGTCAGGAAATGCTTAATGTGAAGTGGTTTCATTATAACAAGCTGCTGAATTATTTATACCAATAAAAATTTATCTGCTGGAGTCTCCTGAAAAAAATTATCCTCTTGGTAGATAGAAGTGTTGTCTGCAGTGAAATAAGGATGCACAGCACTGCCATCCGACAGGCACCACAGGAGCATTTAAATTATTCTCCTCTCTCTCGTTGTCTTTTTGTGTTTGGTAAAGGGAATTAAGGAAATTAATGCCTAGTTGGGCTGAAAGTAATGACCACACAGCAGTCTCCTTATCTCTAAAAGATTTGCATCTTAAGTGCTTTTAAGAAATAGTAAAAATTCTAAGTCTTATAGTATCATACCTATATATAGTTTAAAATAACCATGACAAAGAATGGGGAGCCTAACCATGAGGAAACAGGCCATGTAATTTCTTATATATATCAAATAGAATAATATAAAAAGAAGAATTGAGGTTGCCATTAAATTAAGAATACATTCTTATGGTGTTGAGGTTTAAGAAAGTGATAAGTTATCATTTTATTTTAGATGTATTGATTCCCTCCTTCAGACTCGAGCAAAATTATCTATAGAACTATTACTTAGGAAACAGGAAGGTGAAGAACAGATTAATCTCCCGAAGAAGCAGTTGTTATTGGGGACATGAGCACTCACCAGGGCTATCCACAGAGCGCAGCACAGAGGGCAGGCGAAGTGCCCATCTCCCAGGATGATTTGACAGCATATTTACAGCTGCCGCCTGGGGGTCCAGCTTGTAACTAGCACAAATCTCAGTGCTGACTGTGATTCTTCTCAGAGCCCCAAAGTGTAGATAGACAAATTTCTTGCCTCCTCCCTCTGACTTGCTCCAATAAAAAAACAAAAAACAGGTTTGACTCTGAAAATGGCAGCTGGCAGGACAGCAGTGAGAGTAAGAGTCTGAGTGAGGGAGCGAAAGGGGCTTGTGTGGAAGTGGTGTGTGTGTGTGTGTGTGTGAGAGAGAGAGAGAGAGAGAGAGAGAGAGAGAGAGAGAGAGAATTGGTTCCTGCAGGAGCCTCGGGGGCCCTCAGATGGAGCTCTCTTAGATGGGGAGCCTCTGCTACCACTGCAAGCACTACCAGGGTGACCTGTGCTGGCAAAGTAACCACGCCATCTTGAAAGGGAGAGCTGTTGTGTGACTAGGAGCCCAGCCTCACCACCACCCAGACACCACCCCGGACCCTACAGCCACTCTGGTCAAGGACCTGCTCCCTTGTCTGCAGATCCAAAGCAATCTATAGATTCAATGCACTCCCCTTTAAAATACCAATGGTACATTTCACAGACCTAGAACAAACTCTCCAAAAATTCATATGGAATAAAAAAATAAAAGACCCCGAATAGTTGCAGCAATCCTGAGAAAGAAAAACAAAGTTGGAGAGATCACAATGCCAGATATCAAGCTATATTACAAAGCCACTGTTCTCATATCTGTCTGGTACTGACACAAGAACAGACATATAGACCAATGGAACCGAAAGAGAGAACCCAGAAATCGACCCAAGCCATTAGGCTCAGTTAATATTTGACAAAGGAGGCAAGAACATACAATGGAGTCAAGACAGTCTCTTCAATAAATGGTGTTGGGAAAATTGGACAGATACACGCAAAAAAATGAAACTAGACCACCAACTTACACCTTACACCATAAACTCAAAAATAAACTCAAAATGGATAAAGGACTTAAACATAAGACAGGAAACCATAAAAATCTTAGAAGAATCCATAGGCAGCAAAATAAAAGGCATATGTTGTAGCAATATCTTTACTGATACAGCTCCTAGGGGCAATAGAAACTGAGGAGAAAATAAAAAAAAAATGGGACTATATCGAAATAAAAAACTTCTGCGCAGCAAAAGAAACAATCAACAAAACAACAAGAAAACCCACTGCATGGGAGAACATATTTGCCAATGTTATCTCTGAAAAGGGCCTAATCTACAAAATGTATAGGGAACTCACAAATCTTAAGAAAAGAAAGATAAGCAATCCTATAAAAAAAAAATAGGGCAAAGGACCTAAATAGACACTTTTCAAAAAGAGAATATACAGAAGGCCGAGAGACATATAAAAACATGCTCCAAGTCACTAATCATCCAAGAGATGCAAATCAAAATGACAATGAGGTACCATCTCACACTTGTCAGAATGGCTATAATCAACAAATCAACCAATGACAAGTGCTGGCAAGGATGTGTAGAAAAAGGAACTCACGTGCACTGCTGGTGGGAATGCAGACTGATGTAGCCACTGTGGAGAACAGGATGGAGTTTCCTCAAAAAGTTAAAAATGGAACTCCCATTTTACCCAGTGATCCCCCTTTGAGGAATATATCCTAAGAAATCAGAAACACCATACAGAAAGGATTTATGCACCATTATGTTCATAGCAGCACAATTTACAATAGCTAAGATTTGGAAACAGCCTAATTGCCCATCAGCAGATGAGTGGATTAAAAACCAGTGGTACATGTACACAATGGAGTACTATGCTGCTATAAAAAAGAAATAACTCTTACCATTTGCAACAGCATGGATGGACCTGGAGAGCATTATGCTAAGTGAAATAAGCCAGTCGGAGAAAGATAAATATCACATGATCTTACCCTTTTGTGGAATATAATGAACAACATACACTGATGAAGAAAAGTAGATCTAGAGACAGAGAAGCATCAAACAGACCATCAAACCATAGAGGGAAGGCAGGGGAGGATGGGGTGTGGTGGTAAGAAATCAACCAAAGGACTTGTATGCATGCACATAAGGATAACCAATGGACACAGACACTAGAGTGGGTGAGGGCATGTCTTGGGAGGTGGGATAGCAGGGGAGAGGTCAATGGGGGAAAAAGGAGACATATGTAATATTATATATAATACTTTAAACAATAAAGAATTTTTTTAAAAAAAGAGTTTTCTCCTAGAAGTAGCATGTCCACACATTTGGATGCCCTGCATTTATGACTGCTACTCAAGGGATGAGTCCCAAAATCATCAGCAGGGCTTACATTGACAAATCCTACAGGACAGTAGAAAATAAAGCAGTTTCTACATGATGGCAGAGGCACCATCACATGGCTATACACACAAGCCAAGCACACAAAATAGCTGAACAGAACAATTACTCATAAAAAGATTGAATCAGTTATCTAAAACCTCCCCAAAAAGAAAAGTCTGGGACAAGGTAGTTTAATTAGTGAATTCTACCAAGCATTTAAAAATAATTAATATCAATCCTTCTCAAAGTCTTCCAGAAAATATAAGAGAAAGGAACACCTCCCAACATTTTTTTTACAAGGTCAGCATAACGCTGATACCAAAACATGGTAAGGACACTAGAAGAAAGAAAACTACAGGCCAGTATCCCTGAAGAAAATACCTGTGAAAATTCTTTTTTTTTTAATATATTTTTTATTGATTAATAATCACATATGTGTCCTTATCCACACGTTGCCCCCTACCCCCCCCCCTCATGCCCTCACCCCCCCGTTGTCCATGTCCATTGGTTAGACCTATATGCTTGCATATAAGTCCTTTGGTTGATCTTACCCCCTTACCCCCACCCTCCCCTACCTTCCCTCCAAGGCCCGACAGTCCAATCAATGCCTCTCCGTCTCTGGATCAGTCCTTGTTTATCAGTTTATGTTGTTCATTATATTCCACAAATGAGTGAGATCATGTGGTATGTATCTGCTCTCCAGTTCCATCCATGCTGTGGCAAATGGTAAGAGTTCCTTTTTCTTCTTCCTCTTCTTAAAGAATACCTTTCAGCTTTTCATATAATGCTGGTTTGGCGGTGATAAACTCCTTTAGCTTTTCCTTATCTGTGAAGCTCTTTATCTGACCTTCTATTCTGAATGATAGCTTTGCTGGATAAAGTAATCTTGGTTGTAGGTTCTTGGCATTCATCACTTTGAATATTTCTTGCCACTCTCTTCTGGCCTGCATGGTTTCTGTTGAGAAATCAGCTGACAGTCGTATGGGTACTCCCTTGTAGGTAACTGGCTGTCTTTATCTTGCTGCTTTTAAGATTCTCTCTTTGTCTTTTGCTCTTGGCATTTTAATTATGATGTGTCTTGGTGTGGTCCTCTTTGGATTCCTTTTGTTTGGGGTTCTCTGCACTTCCTGGACTTGTAAGTCTATTTCTTTCACCAGGTAGGGGAAGTTTTCTGTCATTATTTCTTCAAATAGGTTTTTAATATCTTGCCCTCTCTCTTCTTCTGGTACCCCTATAATTCTGATGTTGGTACGCTTGAAGTTGTCCCAGAGGCTCCTTACACGATCTTCATATTTTTGGAATCTTTTTTCTTTTTTCTTTTTCAGTTGGGTATTTTTTGTTTCTTCGTATTTCAAATCTTTGACTTGATTCTTGGGATCCTCTTGTCTGCTGTTGGATCTCTGTATATTATTCTTTATTTCAGTCAGTGTATGCTTAATTTCTAGTTGGTCTTTTTTCATATCCTCCAGGGTCTCACTAAATTTATCAGCGGTTTCCATAAAATTCTTGAAAAACCTTATAAACGTGGTTTTGAACTCTATATCCAGTCGTTTGCTTTCCTCCATTTCTGTCATTTGTGACCTGTTTCATTGTCTCTGCATTTTTTATGCTTCCCTGTGTTGGTAGAGTGGTTTTGTGTGCTAGGTGTCCTGTAGGGTCCAGTGGCTCAGCCTCCCCAGTTACCTGAGGTAGACACTCTTGGTGCACCTTCTTGTGGGCTTTGTGCACAGTCTTGTTGTAGTTATGCCTTGATTGTTGTAGGATCACTGGGAGGAATTGACCTCCAGGTCAATTGGCAGTGAGAATCAGCTGTGTCTGCAGTGTGAGAACTTCTGTGGTGAAGACACCCTTCTGGGGCAAGACTTGCTTCAGTGGGGCTTTGGTGCTTACTGAGTCTGCCCCCTGAGTGTGCCCCTTATGGATCTGAGGAGTTGTAATCTGGATGGTCCCCCTCTGACCACTGGGTACACTGGCTCTTGGATCTAAGGAGGTGCTAATTTAGCCTCTGCCTGAGGTTACCCAGCAGGAGCTATGGAGAGAACTGCAGATTCCCCTTCCTTTTTTGGAATTTGGAGGTGCCCTGATGAGGCCCAGCTGTGAAGCAATGCAAGCTGCTGTGGGGCCTTGGGCCTTCTCTTGGAAGTTCTGAGTCTGTCTGGCCCAGCTGCAATTTGTTAGGTAATTTTCAGGTTGCAAAGGGCCAGGGCATTCATATGCAAAAGCCTCTGCCGCAGCCTGGGTGGGGCGGGGTCTCAGGGAATCAAAGGGCAGAGCAAGCAGGTATGGCTGGTCCTCAGCCCTGCCCTAAGGGGCCAGGTGTCTCAGTTTCCCGATAATTGCTGCAAGCACCTCTGAGGGAAAGCTGCCCTCAAGTTCAGAGTTCTGCCTGCTGCCAGACAGTCCAGTTTCTCCCCGTATGAGTCCTGGGTCCCCAGAGACTTCCCGGAACTGGAGTTCAGAGCAGTCGGGAGCTTGTGACTCCCTCCTGATTCAAAAAGACAGCCGCGTCCTCAGGTACCAGCCCCTTTCCGCGCGCGCGCTGGAGCCTCCGTACCTTTGCACTTTACTTCCGCAGCTCCTCTGAGTCTCAGTGTGCTTTTCTCTTTTCTTCTAGTTGTAGAATTTACACTCAGCCAGCCTTCCTGTAGTTCTGGATGATGTCCGTTTTGTCTTTTCGTTGTATCTTTGAAGTTGTTGTGGGAGGCAGCAATTTCCTGGTGTTTACCTATGCCGCCATCTTAGTTTCTCCCCTGTGAAAATTCTTAATAAAACATTGGCAAACCAAATTCACCAGGACACTGAAAGAGTTATACACTATAATCAAGTGGCATTTATGCCTAGGATTCAAGGATGCTTCAACATATGCAATTCAATAAATACGGTACATTACATTAACAAAGTAAAAGATAAAAATCATTGGATTATCTCAATAGATGCAGAAAAAGCAGTTGACAAAAATACCCCTTTAGGATTAAAAAATGCTAAACAAATGAGGAATAGAAGAAATTATCTCAACATAATAAAGAACTCTTAAAACTCATTGATAAGAAAATGAAAAACCCAATTTTAAAGGGGAAAAAATATCTATCCAGATAACTCACCAAGAAAAAGATATAAAGATAGCATATAGACATATGAAAAATAATTAATATCATAGGTCATCAGGGTAATGCAAATTAAAACAGCAATGACATATCACTACACACCTATTAGAATATCAAAATCGAGAACAGTGACAACACCAAATGCTTACAAGAATGTGGAGCAAGAGGAACTCTCCTTCATTGCTGGTGGAAATGCCACTTTGGAAGACAGTTGGATGTTTTTTAGAAAAAACTACATATAGCATAGTGTTACCATGCAAACCACCAATTGAACTCCTCTGTATTTATCCCAATGAGTTAAAAATTTATGTCCACAGAAAAACTTATACACAGAGGTTTACAGCAACATCTATCTATATATATATAAAACCCTAATATGCAAATAGACCAAATGGCAGAACAACCGAACAGTCACTCTGACGTGCACTGACCACCAGGGGGTGCGCACGGAACATGGAGGGCTTCAGCAGCAAGTGGAGGAGCACAAAACATGGTGGGCATCGGCTGTGGTGGGATGGTGGAGCAGGTGAGTAGGGGCACCAGACCCAGGCGGGGTGTCAGTCGCTGTCATCAGGGCAAGCCTCTGGTGGTTACTGAAAATTCTTTGCTCCAGTACGCTGTGGTCCCACTAGACACTCACACCTGCTGCAGGCTCCCAGCACCGGCCCCGATCACTCAGCACTGTCAGTAGGTGTGAGTGGCAGCTTCCAGCCCTGATCAATCCTCAGGGCTTCCCCACCTCCTCTTGCTCCTGAGGGGAAATCAGGGCAGCAGCCGCCACTCACACCTGCTGCTGGCACTGGCCCCAATTGCTCCATGCGATCAGCGGGTGCAAGTGGGGCCAGTGTTGTCAGCACGTGGGAGCTACAGCCACAGAAGTGGAGCTTTCAGCAAACAGGGGACCAGGGGCCACAGAGGGAGGGGCCAGGCAGGGGCACAGAGGATGGGCCAAGACCCACCCCTGTGCCCACCACAGCCTTGTGGCCCACAGTTCCTTTCAAGGTGCATTAATTCATGCACTGGGCCCCTAGTCCTAATATATAAAAACACAGGGTCCATAACGTCCAAAATCACCAATGACTCAACCAAAAGCCAGGCTGCATGTACAGCAGGCTCTGGTGGGTGGGGACTGGCGAGTGAGCTTAACTGCTGACCTCTCAGGGAAAGAGAGAGGCGGAGCTAATCAGCAGCTACCATGGCTGCTGGCGAGGCCTGGAAAGAGAGAGAAGCAGGGTCTGATCCACAGCCTTGACCCTGCTTCTCTCTCTCTCCGGGCCTCGCCAGCAGTTGTGCCTCTTTCTCTCTGAGAGATCAGCAGTTCAGCCCACTAGCCAGGAGCCTGGGGTGACTGTTGAACAGCCCTGCCTCTTTGATCAGGCCTGGAGATAGGCCCAGAGATGCTGACTGGCATAGAATCTGACCAATCAGAACCAAATCTGGCTGAGCTGTGAGGAGCCAATGGCTGCCTAAGAGGTGGAGCTTCTGACTCTGACTGGCATAGAAGCCGACCAATCAGAACCTAATCTGGGTGAACTACAAAGGCAGAACCTAAGGTGGGGGCTGAGGAGGGGTGTTAAGGACAACAGCTGTTTGGTGTAAGATGTAAGAAAGAGGTTCAATTTTTTAATGACCAGTTTGGCAGTATAGTGCATATGGCTGGCTATCAGTCCAGATATAGGGATTATGTATTTTTGTCTGCCAAGAGCATCTCCTCCTGCTGAAAAAGCCCCCCCCCCCACCATTTAAGCAATCCTATCCTATATAATCTATCTATACTAATAAAAGGGTAATATGCTAATTAGACCAGGTCGACTGGCCATCTTTTGGATGTCCAACTTCCTTCCGGACAAAGCCATGGTGATGGGGGCTGAGGCAGAGGCAGTTAGGGGAGATCAGACCTGCAGGGGAAGGCAGTTGGGGCAAGATCAGGTCTGCAGGGTAAGGCAGTTGGAAGCAAGATCAGGCTGGCAGGGGAGCACAGTTAGAGCGATCAGGCAGGCAGGCAGAGAGGTTAAGGGTGATCAGGCAGGCAGGCAGGTGAGCAATTAGGAGACAGTGGTACCAGATTGCGAGAGGGATGCCCGACTGCCGGTTTTAAACCGGCAGTCGAACATCCCCCCAGGGGTCCCCAATTGGAGATGGTGCAGGCTGGGCTGAGGGAACCCACCTCCCCATGCACGAATTTTGTGCCCTGGGCCACTCGTTATTTATAATTAACAAAATTTGGAAGCAACCAAGATGCGCTTCAGTAGGTGAATATATAAATCAGCTGTAGTATATTCAGACAATAGAATATTATTCAGCACTATAAAGAAATTAGCTATTGGCTCATGAAAAGACATGGAGGAAACTAAAATGCATAGTAATAAGTGAAAAAAGTCAATCTGAAAAGGCTACACATACTGTACAACTCCAACTATATGACATTATGGAAAAGGGAAACTATACAGAACAGTTGTTAGGGGTTAGGAGAGGGGGTAGGGATAAATGATAGAGCACAGAGGATTTGGGGGCAATGAAACTGGTCTGTATAGTATAATGGAGCATATATGTCATTACACACATGTCAAAATCCACCACCAAGAGTGAACCCTAACATAAACTATGAACTTTGGCTGAAAATGATGTGTAGGCTCATCAACAATAAAAAATGTACTGTTGGGGCAACGTGTTGACAGTGAGGGAGTCTGTGCAGGTGTGGGGACAGGTGAGTATATGGGAGCTCTTCGCACTTCCTGCTCAATTTTGCTGTGAACTTAAAACTGCTCTAAAAATCACAGAGTTCATTACAAGAATAGTAATTAATAGTATCATAGTTTAAGATAAATCATTCAAATTTGTTTTCTTCTCCTTTCATCTTAGATATCTTTCAGAAAAGAATAGCTTTTATTTTTCATACATATGCATTAAAGCAGTAATTTAGTTCTAATTGAGTTAGGATATGTTTATTAGGCAAACAACTCCTGACTTTGAGACTCTTATAGCCTCTATAGACACATGTCTAGGTGGGACAAGCCAAGAGTACCTATTTGGCATTACAAAGTTAGAATTCAGATTCTTTAGAAGTAAGCCATGGCTATTTATCTCTTCAGAATATTTATTTCATTTATTCCCGAATTGCCAATCCTGGTGCTGGTAAACTGGTTCTTGGAGAGAGAAGGGAAATTCCTGATTTCTAACATTTTCCAATTTTCATGATGTACATACTTCCACCATGACCTATGTCAAGGAACCAATGCTTTATGGGGATCACAAAATTCTCCCTCCTAGACTTATCACAGGCTGTGTATCACCCAACGCCTTCATTTAAGCTGTCTTCTCTTTATATAAGTCTCTAAAGTTAGAGAAACTTGTTCACTGTTCTTAAAGCTGATTTCAAAACTAAGGAGATTCAAGTATTCAGAAATAATTGAAACGGTTTGTAGGACCCTCTTACCTGGCCAAAGTAATGGAATTTAAAGTATATAACTTATAAGTTAAGAAAAGCATCATCGTAAACAGCAGTTTCTAGTTGATTGTCAAACATAATGCTCTCTACTTTCACAGGCACTTCTGAAATCTTTATAACACGTTAACATATTTTGTTCCTAATCACACTTTTCAGGACAGTGAAAATAAGGCTTTAAAGGAGAGGAAAAAAATAACACGCTTTTAAGGAGCAAAATCACAGGGCAGACAAGCAGCTGCCATTTTCCCCTGCTGTGATGCACCAGATGAATGAGGTTTCTATGTGGCTTATTTCCACATTCATTTCAGGGACATCTAGCATTTAACTACATCCACCTTCCAAATAACAATAAGTGAGTAAGCAGAACTGAAAATATCAAATGTTTATCTTGAATCTACTATAATTTGTAGTGAAAGTCACTTGCAAATTCCAAAACAGTATTAGAAAGTAATGGTGTGACACAACTCATAATAGATTGCCAGCACCTAATGTTTTTTTTAAAATAGCTCTTTAAAGCAGACATTGTTATTATTCCCATATGACTGATAAAAAATAGCATTGACAAAGATAACACAACACTAAGTGAGTTTGGGTGTGTGTTTTCCCCCCACGTCATATGGCCAATGAATAATAGAACAAAAATTCATTCATTCATTCAACAAAAATGTATTGAGTGCTAACATCACTGGAGATAAAAAAGTTTCTGTTCTGTTCAGATTACACTTTACTGAAGGACAAAGAATATTAATTCATGATCACAACATAGTAATAAATGTTGTGGTACAAGTATGCATAGAATACTCTTGGAGCACATAAGTGAGCACCTAAATAAGAATGGGCCAGAGAAGGAAGTAAAACATAGCTAGAACATAAAGAACTATTAAAAGTTAGGTAGATAAATAATGTTGGGAAGAATATGCCCAGAGTTAACAACACATGGAAAACCGCTGAAAAAATATGGCTGATTTGAATAACTTCACTAAGTTCAGTGTGGCAGGATGAAAGAATGCGTAAATCTGAATAGTAAGAAATAAAGCTAGAGAGGTAGGCAGAAGCTAATAATATGCATAACTTCATCTTTTATGTTTTGCTCAATATACCTCACTTGAAAAATATGTACTCCAATAGTACCCGCATCTCATTATGGCAATGACTCTAAATTGACAATGCATACGAAAGGAGGAAATATCAGACACTGTAGAGCTTCTGATTTTTTTAAAAATATATTTTATTGATTTTTTACAGAGAGGAAGGGAGAGAGATAGAGAGTTAGAAACATCGATGAGAGAGAAACATCGATCAGCTGCCTCCTGCACATCTCCTACCGGAGATGTGCCCGCAACCTAGGTACATACCCTTGACCGGAATCGAACCTGGGACCTTTCAGTCCGCAGGCTGACGCTCTATCCACTGAGCCAAACCGGTTTCAGCAAGCTTCTGATTTTTAAAATTCTCTCAGAAAGCTAAACAGCAGAACATATTGATGGATTCTGAGTAGAAAAATTATGTATTCAAATATGAAATTTAGAAAGGGCATTTCAACCACAGCATGAGAATAGATCACAATAGATCAGAAAGTGGAGAGATTGTCCAGAAGACATTTGCAACAGTTCAAATGAGGAATACTGATAGTTTCAACTAAGGCTGTTATAATAACAATATAACAGAGAATTTGGATATTAATCTGTACATGTTGATAGTTGATAGGATATAGAGATTTAACAATATAGAATAGAAATAGATCCATATTTCTGGTTTATTTCTATAACAGCGCAGTTTTTAACATTTTTAGGGTCATAGACTTGCTTAAAAATTTGAGTAACACCTGTTCTATAGCTAAAAGATATTCCTACTATTTCATGGGTTTGATTAATATATCCAAAGACACCAGACTACATGTCACTACATTGGATTAATCTATAAAGATATGAATATAGTAAGAGAAATGCTTTGGAGAGGAAAGATAATAGTACATTCATTCTAAACACATAAATGTGCTTATAGAACATCTTAAAGGAGATATTAAGAACCTGGGTCATATTACTCTGAAAGAGAAGTCATTGGTGAAGATATAGTTTTAAATTTCTCAACTAAAGGCACTGTAGAATGAACAGAACAGTAAAAAGTAAGATGAGCCTTTGAACCATGATTATGCAAGGAATGATCAAAGGACAGAGGGAAAGACTGAGAAAAACAACAACACAGGAGAGTTGGGAATCAGAGGCAAGGGATTTGAACTACCACTGTCGGACTCTGGAGATTAAACTCAATATTAAATGTGGGTTTATCCAATTTCAATATTACTTAGGCTTCTCTAAAAATTTGATCTGATAGAGGTATTTTGGTATTGTTTAGTGCTCTGGGTGCTACTTCATATGACACTACATGTATATATGTATGCTTCCTGCATTTTAAAATAATAAATAATTTATATTTGATGGGTGAATACAAGGGTGTAGCCTCTTAATCCTACAAGTGCCCTACTTTATATGTGAATGTAATGAAGCTAATGTTCAAACCTGGATATGGCTCAAGCCCGAGGAATCTTCTCACCTTATCATAGAGGAGAAAGATAAATTTTCTCCACCATATCTACTGGAACTCAGTTGTAAATTTGTGTTTTTCTTCATTTTCTGTATTTTTAAATGATATCAAAACTGTTCAAAGTTATAAAAAGACATTTTTATACATCTCTCTTATCTCCCAATTTAGTGTCACATATATTTTTAAGCTAAATACTTTCTAAATATAAGATAATTATTAGCCATAAACCTTGAAAATTATTTTAAAATGTCATAGTATTCCCTGAAAATTGAATTCAATATCTCAAAATTCATGGAGTGATTTCTTTTCTGATTAACATTACTTATTAGTTCAGGGAATATTCTCAGTGAAATTAAAATGTTGTGCATTTTATTCCTTAGGCTACATCATATATTAAGCCCCTTTATTCAACTCAATAATTATTTCCATGGGCATATCTTTTTGTTGCATGTTTGCATTACTTTTTCAATAAGAAGAAGCCCTTACAGAAACACCGAATTTGTTTCATGAATTTATAACCATTCATTTTTAAGTTCCTTATAATATTCCCTGCTGTTATTTGATCATTAGAGAAGCTCATACTTACTTAACATGAATGAATCAACCCTTCATAATATAATGCTAATAACTATTCTGTAAACAGCTTACAAATGACTTTGCACCACCTTGATATTTTAAGGATGATTGCAAATGATGAAAGGTAGATATTAACAGACATTTGTATTTTCTCAAGAGAGAGACCTATTAAATCATGTAATATTTCTAGATGTATAGAGAAATGTTGTGATCTAAAATGTTAGAAAATAAATACTGAAGCAATAAACTTTAACGAACT
This sequence comes from Myotis nattereri, assembly GCF_964212035.1. Lineage (NCBI taxonomy): Eukaryota > Metazoa > Chordata > Mammalia > Chiroptera > Vespertilionidae > Myotis > Myotis nattereri. The sequence continues at coordinate 83,012,891 of NC_138075.1, forward strand.
CACAAAGTGTAGTCAGTCACTTTATATTTTAAAACCCTATATTTTGAAAACAAAAAGGGAGTGGGGGGGAGAGGAAAAGAGAGTACAGGAGAGGAGAGGGAAAGATAAACGGAGGGAAGGGCACAGCAGAGCAAAGAGGAAGGAAAGGAGGAGGAGGAGGAGCACCAGCAGGGAAAGAAGAAAAGAAATTAAGAGAAGCCAAAATGAATACAATATGACTAAACCATCTCAATTAAAAGGTAAGCTATTGGTAAAGTAACCAACCTAATGTATGAGCACCACACAGTGTTCTGTATAATTCAAGCCCTTGTAACTTAACCAGATAAATCTGGAAAAATAGAAGTGCCATACGGTTAACCTAAATCTAATTTCTCATAAATGTGTCCATAGTAAAGAAGAATGCATTTCAAAATAAATTACAAACATTTTCAACATTGCAAAATAAGCTAAACTCATTTTGGCATTTAACTCAATTAGAAATAATATATCGTTGATTATGTATGTGCAGTTAATTCATTTGAATGTCTAGCACTCACAACTGATTAAATTGGAGTATGCATTCTGAATATTAAACACATTAGATAATATTTCTAGATTTTACTTCTGTAAAATGAGCTCAGTTTCATTTAAAAGCAGATAACAATTAAAATGAAGTTTTAAGATAATGTATCACAGTCCACTCAAAAATTGGTTCTTACAAGAAGTCTCTTGATAATTTCTTTATATCTCAATTTTACAGTAATATCATAAAATACATTAGACAAAAATTCAGGAGGGGAATAAAAATGCTATGTGGATGGTAAAATGCAATAATCCCAGCCCAGTAAAGAATTAAATTTGATGAAATTGCAAACCTTTTCTCTCCTTTCTTACATTTGTTCCAACTAAGCTGCCTTGAGATTGACAGCTAAAAATAATAAAAGTTCAATTATTTTGATGAGTGCTGCATACTATGATTGGTGTCTGAAACCAAATTCCAGAAAATAAATTTGGTCCATTTTCCACAATGCTTACTCTCTCCAAATTTATATGATTCATCTCTGTAGAATTATCATACAGTGAGATGAAGGAGAAAGGAGAACTTATAATGTAACATAAAAGACAAAGACAATTGAGTTAGACGATTTGAGCTAAAATCAAAGTGTAAGACATACGAGCTTTCTGAATAAAAGTATGCTTTTTAGATTATCTGGGTTCTGATTTATTCAATTCAAAAATATCAATAACAATGCTCATCTACTCTGCTTCTCAGAGTTGTTAATTCACAATTATATTAAATAATGTGAATAAAAATTATTTTTAAAATAGCCTTCAGTAAAATTTGGACAAAGTTTATGGTAATATAAATATAATAAAGACAAGAAGATGGTAATGTCAAATGAGAAGTAGAAAAAGGGAAATTGAGATTTCTGGAACTCAAATTCTTGAATGCTGGCAATTTAAGAAAGCAATATATTCTATAACAATTAGCAATAAAATGTCTTTATTGTATAAACATACAGCGATCTCTTCTAGAGCAGAAATCATATTCTATTATTTTCATGAACATTTGAATTGCCTGTGATAGTTTATTTAAATATGTCCTATCACTTTCACCAAATACACCAAAAAAACTCTTACCTAATTTATCACTCTTTGTCAAGTGTCCCTACATGTGCTCCAAAAGCATAAAATACCGAAGCCACTCACTGACTTTATCATAAGTGTTGCACTCACAGATTTCTCAGTCTAGACTAAGTTTCTTGGGGTCAGGGACTTGTACTCTCAGGATCTTAGAAATTATGTGACAAATAGTAAGAATTTATTAAGTAATCCAAATTATGTTAGTCAAATACATTGGTTAAATGAGAGTATGTTGTCTGATTTAGCAACAAAAATACAGGATGTCCAATTAAATTTGAATTCCAGATAGACAACACAAATTCAGGACATACATATATGAAAAATGTATTCATTGTTTATCTTAAATTCAAATTTGACTAGGTGTTCTATTTTTGATCTGGCAATCCTAAATGATACAGAAAGAATATCAGATGGCTTCAAGGCAATTGAATTCAAATAATGACATCAAGAAATTATTTACATTCAACTCTACGTTACAAAAAATACACATAAGGAGTAATAAAATCTTCTAAGTTAAAAAATAAATTTAGTGCTCAAAGAACACTTTCTATTATGCTAATGTACCAGGCAAAAACAACAAAGATGTAGCCCTTCAACTTAGGATACCAATTTGCCATTGTTGTAGATGATTGTTTAGCAACTATTCAAATATCCATTTCTTTGCACTTGGACTTGAGCAATACACTCATTTTGGTGGGTGCCATTTGTGTGCAAGTGACAGTGCAGTGACTTCAAGCCCAGGCCTCAACAAGTTGAGTATGTTTTTGCTCATCCTTCTGAGGGAGTCCAACCTGTGCTGTGAAAAGGATATGTTCCAGGTAGCTGTTGCCCCTTTAGCCTACACTGTAGTAAAACAGGTAGAATAAAATCCAGTGGCCTACAGCTTGAGGCAGAGTCATTCCAGCTGACCAGTACAACTGTGATTAAGGAATAAGTGTGTAATGTTGAATGTCACTGAAGTTTTGTTGATGTTTATCATGAAGATTCATGGCAACAATAAGCAATTGATCCAGCCACAGTTTTTACAAAAATGCACTTCCTTATTCAGTCACAGGCAAACCTGGAGAGTTGGTACCTTCAGCACAATTAAAGGGTGTGTTTAAAGCATTTTTCCCTTTTTCAGAGTTGGGAGAGGGGAATTCAGGTCTCTGACCATTCATTACACTATACTATATCAAATAAGCTCACCTTCAAGTGTATCCCTGTGACATGTTGGTAAGGCTGTCATTGTTTTCATCCTAAAACTAATGTGAATCATTTTTTTTAAATGCACTTTGTGTATTGGATCAGAGAATTCAAAAAAGTGATAGCATTATCTTTTACTCTACAAAATCTTATTGGCAGGAAAAGAATCCTAGTATCCATTTATTCCTACACAAAATTGTGAGCCAATTCTGTCTCAGAGAATACATTCTTATTTCCAGGAGAGACAATACAGGATGGGGCAAAAGTAGGTTTAAGTTGTAATACAACTAAATAATACAATAATCCTATCTAATAAAAGAGAAACATGGTAATTAGCATACGACCGCTACCCTTCCCATTGGCTAATCAGGGCAATATGCAAATTAACTGCCAGCCAAGATGGCGGCCAGCAGCCAGGCAGCTGGAAGCTAACATGAGGCTTGCTTGCTTCAGTGACGGAGGACTCCAAATTTCCCCACCTGCCTTGCCGGCCTCTGAGCTTGCAGTTTAAGAAACATTGTAACAAATATAAAAGCTAAACAAAACCTTAGAAACCTGCTTTCAGTGAGCCCGGGATCTCAGAGCTGGAGTTATACATTGTTTCAATTATAGAACACAAACAAACCAGATATCTGCTTTCAGCAGCAGAGGCCTAAGAGCTGGAGCCTCAGAGCTAAAGCTGGCCCAGAATAAAAAAAAGAAAAAGAAAAAAAGGAGCAGTTGGGAGCTTCAGTCGGCCTGAAAACAGCCCTCAGCCCCTCACCCAGATTGGCCAGGCACCCCAGTGGGGACCCCCACCCTGATCCAGGACACCTTTCAGGGTAAACCAGCCAGCCCCACCCATGCACCAGGCCTCTATCCTATATACTAAAAGGGTAATATGCCTCCCAGCACCAGGATCAGCGGTGCCGTGAGGCCTCCTGGCACTGGGATCAGCGTGACAGGGGGCAGCGCCCAAACCCCCTGATCACCCTGCGGCTCTGTGTGTGACAGGAGATGGGGCCACAACCTCCCTATCCGCTCTGCTCTGTTTGTGACAGGGGAAGGCACCCCAACCCCCTGATCAGCCCTGCTCTGTGCCTGATAGGGGGGAGCTCCCCAACCCCCTGATCGCCCTGTGGCTCTGTGTGTGACAGGGTGTGGCGCCACAACCCCCCCTCCCCCCACGGGCCCTGCTCTGTGTGTGATGGGGTAGAGCCATAACCTCCCCATTGGCCCTTCCCTGAGTGTGACAGTGGCGGCACCCCAACCCCCTGATCAGCCCTGCTCTGTGGGTGATAGAGGGCGGAGCCCCAACCCCCTGATTCTGCCCTGCCCTGAGTGTGACAGGAGGCGGTGCCCCAACTCCCCTATCGGTCCTACTCTGTGAGTGACAGGAGGGAGCTCCTCAACCCCCTGATCGGCCCTGCTCTGTGCATGGCAGGGGGGAACTCCCCAACCCCCTGATTGACCCTGCTCTGTGCGTGACAGGGTATGGAGCCCCAACCCCCCTGATGGGCTCTGCTCTGTGCATGACAGGGGGCAGCGCCCAGACCCCCTGATTGGCCTTGCTCTGTGCATGACAGGGTAGGAGCCCCAACCCCCCTGATGGGCCCTGCTCTGTGTGTGACAGGGGGCATCGCTCCAACCCCCTGATTGGCCCTGCTCTGTGTGTGACAGGGGGTGGCGCCGCAACCTCCCCATCGACCCTGCCTTGAGTGTGACAGGGGGCGGTGCCCCAACTCCCCAATCGGCCCTACCCTGAGCATGACTGAGGGTGGCATCGCAACCTCCCAATCTGTCCTGCTCTGTGCATGACAGGGGAAGGCGTCCCAACTCCCCAATCGGCCCTGCTCTGAGCCCGACCAGCAGGCCTGAGCCAGCAGGTCGTTATCTCCCGAGGGGTCCCAGACTGCGAGAGGGCACAGGCCGGGCTGAGGGGCCTCCCCTCCCCCCCGAGTGCACAAATTTTTGTGCACAGGGCCTCTAGTTAATATATAATAGTAGAATAAACTCTGTGTTTTATGTACTCACAACTGTAAAACTACCTTTCCCCCACCCTATATTATTCCTTAGAGGAACTTCTCCTAGGAAACATATTTCCTTTGATTTTCTTGCTAAGTATTTGAGCTATATAAATGCTATGAGATCACCCAGAAACTATTATGCACATAGATGTATATTTGCTAGAAATTCAAAGGATATAAAAGCTACAGTCATTCAGGCATTTTACAGAGCCCCAACTGAGTGGAAGGCAGCACATTATGAATCATGTCATGTTACGTAAGATGTAGGAATCATCTCCCCAAAAAATATAGACTAATAAATTAAAGCAAGCGAACTCTTGCTTTTTTAAAAGAAAACATAGTGATATCTAGTAAATGGAATATATATATATATTTTTCTATCTATACATTGAGTTTGTCCTTTTGTACTGAGTTTTTGTAATATATTATGGCTTTGTCTACCAGGGGGGTTCCAGGAATATTATGAACTGAATGTTTGCATTCCTGCAAAATTCATATTTTGAAGCCCTAACCCACAATGTGATAATAATGGGAGGCGGGGCCTTTGGGAGGTAATTAGGTTTAGATGAGGTCATGAGGGTACAACCCTCATGAAGAGATCAGTGCCTTATAAGAAGAGAAAGAAACACCAGAGCTTTCTCCCTGTGCCATGTGAGGATACAGTAAGAAGGCAAATATCTGCAAGCCAGAAGAGGAGCCTCACAAAGAACTGAATCTAAGGGCACCTTGATCCTGGACTTCTCAGCCTCCAAAACTGAGAGAAATAAATAATGTCTGTTGTTTTAGCCATCCAGTCTATGGTATCTTGTTATAGCAGCCTGAGCTAAGACAAGTAATAACAAGCAAAAATAACACAAACAAAAATGGTTATTGCACAAAATTATAGACTTTTCTGTTGTGTTATGTACTGGCTATTATTCTCTAGAGACTATATTATTTCATATTTGCATCCTTGTTGCCAAAGATATTGCATAACAGGTAAAAATGGCTGGGTGAGAACATGTGGACTAAATATTCAATGACAACTTCCTAGGACCAATCCTGACTTAAAAGTACAGACATGTATTTAAGATACTTTAGCTACACATTCTAAAAATTAGTGTCAAATGTTGGCCTAATCCCAAATTTGAATCCATATCTCAATAATTTGCTAACTACTTTTGGTTTAATTGGCAACATTATTTGCTATACAAAGACCACTATCACTTTTGGCAGCCTCCATATTACCTAGTCTAGTGTCTTTAATAGTTCTAATTGTAATCCAGATTTTATACCTGGACCCCTGTTCCCAAGGACTAACTGTTGAAACAGAGCTCCTAAGATTTTCTTGCCAGTTTCTCTCTAAGGGATGGAAATCTTGTCTCTGACCAAGATTTTTGGAGCCACCCTCACTACAGACTGACTTTCTGGTAAAGAGGGACTTTTTAGCTTGGTTTTTAATAATAATTGTTCTTGGGATCACCCATGGTCACATTATGTACTTATGTTATTAAATACATGCCTAACTGATCCTACTGCTGCCATTTCAATTTGAATAAGAAACGTGCCTGTAAAAGAGAATTATCTTTCTGTGTCTAGTAAATATAGTGATTTCCATGCACAGATCCCTCATGTTTGCCTGTCCAATTAAACTATTTCTTCATCCCATTTCTGATTATTATGCTCACATTTAAACAGCTTTAAATTATTTATTGATCAGCATACATAAATCTTGGTAATAAGATATCTAGGGTGCTTTCATTACAAATAAGTTTATTATATGTAAGCAAATTTATGAACATTTATCCCAACTTTCAAATAAGGTATTAAATACATTGAATTTCTTTAGAGATGTTTTATTTTGTCATTTGGAGGAGTGCCCTTTTAGGGAAAGAATCACAGGATTACCCATCTAGTCATTTCTGAAACAGAAAGATTAGGTTTTTATATCATTAAAGGTAAACTGTACACTGATGGTAAATGTCCTTACATGTCCCACCATTTTCTTGATTCATTTGTCCCTCAAACATGATTGAATTTTGTTTTTCTCTTCCTTTGTGACACTAATCAATATTTTCTCTGAAAACAATTTTCAAACTCCCTATTCACTCTTTCCATACTCTACCAATCATTTCCCCTTATATCTACCTTATTTCCTAATCATTACTTTTAGCATTTGAGTAAAATAAATGTTGGGGAAAAAGTACTTTTATAGTTGTTCATATGGAAAATAATACAATAATTAATAAATAACAATATAAGAATAAACTCTGTGTTTTGTATACTCACAACTGTATACCTACTTTTGTCTACCATTAGGCAATTTCTAATTAAGTCAGAACTACATTTTACTTTGCCTTCACAGACAAAGCAACTTTTTCAAATTTCTAATGGATAGTTTCCCACAGACACTAGTACTGGTACATGCTTACATATGTTACTCATTTTATCAAACTCCATGACAAAACATGTTTATTACCAATTAAGATAATTAAGATGGCTAACAAAACTCCTACTTCATTTTTTTTTTTGGTTAATCCACACCCAAGGATATTTTCAAATGATTTTTAGAGAGAGTGGAAGGAAGGGGGAGAAACAGAGAAAAACATTGATGGGAGAGAAACAATAATTGGTTGCCTCCTGCACATATCCCGACCAGGGCCAGGGAACCTGCAACCGAGGTACATGCCTTTGACTAGAATCAAACCCAAGACCCTTCAGTCGTTGAGCTGATGCTCTATCCACTGAGCCAAACCATCTGGGGTCAACCTCATTATTTTCTATCTTAAAGCCCTTATTTGCTTACATTTGGTTCCTGTCTTTTCCACCAGAAGAAAAGTTTTATTATGGCAGTGACCTTGCCTGTTTTGTTCCATTTTATTCTTGGCATCTGGATGCATTCTTATTATGCAGTAGATGTTAAGTAAATATTAGTTAAATGGACCAGTGAATTTGACAATAATGAGATAACACTGCCTTCTTACAATCCATCAAATCCTGTGGGTACAAATGACACATTTTTAAAGCGCAAATTATCAAGTAGTCATTTATGAATATGTGAAATTCATGTGGGGATATAATTTTGATCAAGTGGTTTCAAAGGAAGTATACAATTCTTCTAAAAGCAATAGTCCAAGCCTCGACCTTCACTTTACTCAGTAAAATACCAGTGGTTCTCACATAATAGGTACTCAAAAAAGACTTATTTTTATGATGGATGGCAAGTAATCATGAGATTGTAAATAGTATTTCATTAAACTGACTCTTACATTTGTTACAAATCATGTTTGGAGAAAAGTAGAGTACCCACTGTTCTAAATCCAATTCAACTCAAGGATAAAAGAGTCAAAGGAATCTTTCTCTTTTACCTTAAGGATAAGTGCAGCACAATTACTTGCAACAGGGAACAAATACTAACATGCTGATAGTTTTGACCTTCCTATTTGGGAGTAAAACTTTTGAGGCCGAACATTTAAGTAAACATACGTAGTTAAAACAGTAAACCTGCTCATGAAAAGAAAACGACAAGGCATGATAGGCAGTCAAGAAATGGGTATTTCCAAAAAAAGAACACACACACATGAGTATTATTTGTGCCCTTCAGAAAGGCTATTTTAACAGTTCATGTATAATTGCAATAATAGTAGATGATTGGAGATCTTTCAGGTGCCAGTATAATTTTATGATAAAAGTATGCTCAGATTACCATTCTTGGACTTACCTGAGATGCTTTACTATAGCACTGATAATTAACACGTTTTTGTGCTCTCAACTGAATATTAGATGTGAATGATATCCCGTAACTCAAATCTCTCCCGCAGAAAGTGTTATCATCTAGTTATGTGAGATTGTTTTCTGTCAGTAAAACAAACCAAGAAAACTTAAATTTAGTTATTTGATGCCCAATCCAAGGAGGTTAAGTTAGATATTCTTAGCACTACTATAGGTATTCTAAAATTGATTTTTGAAATACTTTGGGAAAAATGCACTCGTTTTTCCAAAGCTCTTGTGACAATCATATGAAATAAGCCCTAAAAATTCCATCAATCCCTATAACTCTAGACAAATTATATAAAACGTTGCATTTTTTTAATAAATATATTTTTTTATTGTTTAAGATATTACATATGTGTCCTTATCCCCACATTACCCCCTGTCCCCCCCCCCCCAATGCCCCCACTGTTGTCCGTGTCCATTGGTTAGGCCTATATGCTTGCATACAAGTCCTTCGGTTGATCTCTCCCCCTTACCCTCACCTTCCTCTACCTTCCCTCTAAGGCCTGACAGTCCAATCAATGACTCTCTGTCTTTGGATCTTTGTCTATTTATTTGGATCTAGGTAATTATAAAAGACTCAGTTACAGTAAATCGCTAAGATAGAAACATTTTTAAAATCATTTCATTCTTTGATAGGCCATTTTGAATTTGATGTTTCTGATAATGACTAAAAATCAGCAATGATATTCAAATTTTATACTAACAGATCTTAAAAGAGATACAAACAAGAACAAGAAGAAAAAACTTACCAAATTTTTAATAACCTGGATCCAGACATGGAGATGATCTCATTGGATAAAACTGTGAAATGCCCTTGAAGAGAATTCTGTAGTCTTTATGCTTATTTAACGTGACCACATCTCCGCTACGGGCTTCTTTGCTTTTCAGACCTTCAATCACACACTTCAAATTATATGACCTATCTGGAAACCACTAGGGCAGCGGTTCTCAACCTGCAGGTCGCCAACCTGTGGGTCGCGACCCCTTTGGGGGTCGAACGACCCTTTCACAGGGGTCGCCTAAGACCATCGGAAAACACATATATAATTACATATTGTTTTTGTGATTAATCACTATGCTTTAATTAGGTTCAATTTGTAACAATGAAAATACATCCTGCATATCAGATATTTACATTACAATTCATAACAGTAGCAAAATTACAGTTATGAAGTAGCAACGAAAATAATTTTATGGTTGGGGGTCACCACAACATGAGGAACTGTATTAAAGGGTAACGGCATTAGGAAGGTTGAGAACCACTGCTCTAGGGGAAGATGTGATTTGTTTCTCAGCATTTATTGATGCAGTACATTAAGTCAATCAATAAAGGAAGAAGGAAAGAAGGGAGGTGGGGAGAAAAACATGGAGAGCCAGGAGAAGGAAAAGGAGAGAGAGGAAAGGGGGAGGGAAAGGGAGAGAAGTTGCCATTGGCCCTATTACTCATGAGTCCCTAACAACAAACTGAATAAAGAAATTTTGAGGTTTCATATACTTCATTATAGGTATTTGTTCTCATTGATGATAAATCTCCTATTCAAAAATAATCTAAGATGTTTGTAAAAATAACCATATGATAAACTAGAACAACATCTTTAATAACATGCTGCAAATTGGCTTCCATGTGCAGTGCCGAATAAATTCCACAGAGGCTGTAACATTTCATGAATACAATACAGGCCTGATGTTTCTGTAATCCATTTAACACGTTTACAAACAAGTTTGGAAAACAAGCTGATCAGAGGGGTGTTTATCATGTGAAAGAAAATGCTTATTCCTTTAACTAAGAACATTTCCTTTCGACTAAGTTCTAAAATTCAAGTTTAGTGTGATGCTACGTTAATAATTGAGACATTATAATAAGTGAAGCCATCAAAATAGGTAAGATACATTTATGCAAATAAATTATTATCCATGGGGCTTTATTGGTTGAGGAGTTTTAATCTACTACCTCCTAGAGCAGAATTCAGTGGGATAAGATCTACAGAATTATTTCCCAGGCAATCAAAATATGAGTAAATGAATCAATTCTCTAGAACCCACTTATAGAAATTTTATCCTTTGCAGTTGAAACTTCCAACCAAACCATCTGTCAGGATAAGTAGGATAAGGTTTTAATTACTTACAGCAATGCAATTATACCATTAATGTTCAGCTAAAATTGAACCCATTCAATTTAATTAGCAGTGCAGCTGTGAGTGGAAAGGGACTGTTCTTTCAAATAGCCAACACAAGGGGTTATAAAGGCTCTCTCTCTCTCTCTCTCTCTCTCTCTCTCTCTCTCTCTCTCTCTCAGCAGAATAAGGGATTATACCAGAACAAAGTCCTGGCTACTGAAGAGAGAGAGAGAGAGAGAGAGAGAGAGAGAGAGAGAGAGAGAGAGAAAATAAATACAGTGATGGTAGATATATGTATATATACCCTTTCTGAAGGAGTGTGTGTCTGTGTGTCTGTTTATATATAGAGGTTATATATGTATAATAGGTATCATATGTAGCATATATAAATATTTACCACATAATTCCACGTGCACACATACACCTTCAGAAAAGCAAATATTCACCTATTTGTGGCCTTAATTTTATATCTGCCCCACATATGACATGGAAAGAAATTAATTCAATCCACAGAGAAACAACATTTCTTTCAATTAAAATTAATGTTTTAGTAAATACTCCCTCATTACAGTAACTACACTAGCCATAGGCTAAGGGGAAAAGAAATATAAGCATAAAATATAGTAATTATTTGAAGGTGCCAACAATCTACTTGGGAAAATGAGATATTCATATATAAAGTAGTGAAATAAAAATACAGGAAACACATTAGAAGATAGAAAATAATTAAATTTAAAAAACAATATATGTCCTAATATTTTGAAGGAAAAAATAATGTAGGCCTGAAAAGATTAAAATTTAGACTTTTTCTGAATTTCAAAAAAATGGTTTAAAAGTAACTGAACAGTGTGGTGGATACTTTGTAGTATATGCAAAGGTTGAATTATTATGTTGTATACTTGAAATTAAAATAATGTTATATACCAATTTTACCTCAATAAAAAATTAAAAATGGTTTTAGATATTGATGAGCACATTAATGAGGAAAAAAGAATGCTCCAGGTTGAAGCAGTGTTTGGTGGATGGCATGAAGATATAGCGAGAAAGGTGAGTTCAAGGGAAATCAATCGGTAGCCAGGCCTTCCCAGAAAGAAGGCTCATGCTGGGAAGTAAAGGTGGGTACCATGGATTAGAGAGCTGGGAAAGCATTCTGAGCAGAGCCATCAAAAAGTCTGCTTCTTGCAAGAAGCTTTTATAAAATAATAACATTCCTAAAAGTGCAGCAACTAAATCTTATTCTCTGGTCTCGCTAACATTTATGTGTTCTAAATGGAAATATTTTTTAAATGTTAACATTATGAACATAAGGAAGGGTTAACAGGGTCAGATCTGTGAGGTTTCTCCTATCACACATCTCATAGTTGCTATAGCAATGTTTTCACAAGCAGAGCCATAACAAGAGGAAAACTGGCATGTTTAGAAAACTGGCCAGAATTGTTCCAACTCGAGACTGAAATAAATGAAGCAGCATACACTCTGGATCTGGTATGTCTGAGTTCAAATTCTATTAACATGTATTTTGTCAACTTAGTTAATTAAGATCTCCACATTCTATCCTCATCTATAAAAGAAGGAATATAACAGTCCCTCATAAGGTTGAAAGAATTGAATAATTTTATAGGCAAAGCCCTTAGATTGGTGGCTGGCAAAAATTATTATACTTCAGCCATTATTATAAAAATAAATTTCACAAATAACACTTGACTAATAAGTAAATTCCTAATTTATTCTAGTAACTAAATAACTAGAGGATTTTTTCCTAACTGTGCATACATCATGCTTAATGATACTCATCCTTAGGATCTAATTCTATGAAGAAGTATGTCAATTATACCTTAAGTCCCACCACCAAGTCCTATATAATAAATTAGATTAAGTTTTGAAAAAATAAAACCTAAAGTTATAATCCCATACATATATACTTCCTGGGGTTGGGGGAGGGGGGCTAATTCCTTCATACTTTATGAAATCAGTGCTTTTTCAGGTCACACACTTATAATAAGTAAGTGAAGCAGAAGCAATACAAGCAAGAAGGAAGGTCAAGGGCTGTGACCAGATGAAGCAAACGCCTCTAACAAAAGACAAAGGGCTTTGGCAACACAAACTACACTGAGTTGCCAGATTATTATGACCACCTGACGTTTGTAGGCAAATGAGCCGTACACTGCATCGTATGGGATATGGAAGCCGAAGGCCTGTTCGAACACCTTTGCTGTCTGCAGTTACCAAGATAAAACGTCTCTAATTCGCACAGGAACACAAGGATTGGACAGTCGAGCATTGGAAAAAAGTCATGTGGTCCGATGAATCACATTTCTAGTTGCATCATGCAAATGGCAGAGTGAGAATTTGGCAGAAACAGCATGAAAGCATGCACCCCACATGCATGAGCACAACCCTTCAAGCTGGTGAGGGCAGTGTTATGGTTTGGGGCATGTTTTCCTGGCATGATTTGGGCCCTTTCATTCATGTGGAACAACGTCTGAATAGCACAACATACCTAAGTATCATTGCTGATCAAGTTCATCCTATCATGTTGATGGTGTATCCCAATGGAGATGGCTTCTTCCAACAAGACAATGCTCCATGCCACGGTGCTCATATTGTGCAGGAGTGGTTTCAAGAACATGAGGGAGACTTTACCTTGCTTAGGTGGCCCCCACAATCACCAGATCTCAATCCAATTGAGCATTTATGGGATGAAGTTAAAAGAGCCATCAGGCAGCTGGTTCCACAACCATCAAATCTCACAGAACTGGACAGTGCTATTCATCAGGCATGGTGTCAGATTCCTTGCATCACCTTTCAACATCTCATGGAGTCAATGCCAAGAAGAATCGCTGCAGTGTTGAAGGCAAAAGGTGGCCCAACGAAGTACTGATGGGGTGGTCATAATAATCTGGCCACTCAGTGTATGTTGCTTGGCTGAATTTGGCTATCAGAGCATCAGTGTGCAAACCCATTAGTGCAAAACTTTATTTCAAGAAGGAAGAACTTCCCTAGTGTTTTGTTCATTATCCATCGTTGCAGGAAACACATTACCTAAACTTATATCACATGATCTCACTCATTTGTGGAATACAATGAACAACATAAACTAATGAACAAAAACAGATCCAGAGACAGAGAAGCAGTGATCAGACAGTCAAACCTCAGAGGGAAAGCAGGGGAGGTTGAGGGGAAGGGGAGAGATCAACCAAAGGACTTGTATGCATGCATATAAGCATAACCAATGGATGCAGACAACAGGGGGTGAGAGCAGGATGGGGGGGGGTGGGCAATGGTGGGATTATGGACACATATGTAATACCTTAATCAATAAAGAAAACAAATAATTTAAAATATCAAAAAAAGAAAGGAGGAATGCATAGACTTTTACAATATCCTTCCATTCTTTCATAAATAGAAACAATGTTGGTATCAAGAAAAAATAGTTTTCTTCCCTAACATTTATTTCCCTCTGCTTTAGGAAAATGAAACATGGGAAAAAGCTCTTTTAGCATTTCATCTTTGCAGATCTGGCCACGATAAAGAAGGAATGTCCAACAAATCCTGAAGTTTTTATTTCTATATTATTCACCCACCAGATATACTGAATATGTAAATGCAAAAATAAAGATTTCAGAAACATTCTTTGCTGAACTTTGCCAGTCATTAATCCATGATGAAATACATCATCTAGATCAGCAGTTCTCAACCTGTGGGTCGCGACCCCTTTGGGGGTCGAACAACCCTTTCACAGGGGTCGCCTAAGACCATCAGAAAACACATATATAATTACATATTGTTTACAGCAGCAAAATTACAGTTATGAAGTAGCAATGAAAATAATGTTATGGTTGGGGGTCACCACAACATGAGGAACTGTATTAAAGGGTCGCGTCATTAGGAAGGTTGAGAACCACTGATCTAAATAAACCCCGCTAGAGATGACCTCATTAAAACACTGCCTTTACAAACAATTGCATGAACTTTGAGTCAAGAAACTGATGACTAAAATATGCTAGAATATCTAGTTGTTTTAGAAAAAGAGTGAAAGCAATCCAAAAGTTCATCAATAAGGGACTAATTGAGTATACTAGGAAACATCTAAGCAAGCGATAGCGGTGTTTTGTTCTGTTTTTGAAGTTGTAAAAAAGAAATAAGAACCATCTCTAGTAATTGTTATGTAGATCCTTTAGGATACGTAAGTGAAAAACACCACGTTGGAGGAAAATGTGTTCAGTGAGTTAAAGTAAGCTACCATTTACTTAAGCAAGTGTAGAAATATAAAAAACATTTTTTTAAAGTTTACCTATGAAGATGGGATCAAATAGGTACAGGTGTAGGGAGCTAGGTATATAAAATGAGACTTATTTATAATTTTAACTTATAGTGTGGATTTAAATTTGGAACCTACAAATGTCCACAGATTTTATTTTCACATATATGAAATAAATATACACAAATACATAGGTTTATGCATAAAATACATCAACATTAAACAAAAATGAAGCAAATGAACTTAATAGTGTACAGAGTTGTTAGACAAATCACATAGAGGAAATTCTAGTAGATGGTGAGATATTTAAAGTTCAAAAAAGTTTGAATTCCTTGTATTTTTTCAGTAATTTATATCATTAATACTGGTAATAACATTGCATTGTGATAACAAATGATATTAATGCCATTAGAAACAGATTTTCAAATACGGGGGGAAAAACACAGTTGAAAAAAGCAAAGAAATTAAGGCAAAACTCTGTAAATGTAAGTTTGAAATTGAAAATATCTAACTCATGATACATTCGCCTTTAAAAAATATAGGCTTCTTATTGTTGTCCACTCAAAAGGTCAAGAAATCATAAATCCACCAGCAAAGATCATCTCTATTGCCAGAGTTGTGGTCTCTAAATACCATTCTCCACTAAAAGGAGCCACCGCTTCTTGAAGGAAAAGGTTGACACACCCAGCTCCGTGGCAAGAATCTATAATACGTACTTGGATTCAGTTTTTGTTTTTATTTTATTTACGTATTTTTTGTTGTTGTTAATCCTCACCCAAGGATATTTTTCCATTGATTTTTAGGGAGTATGGAAGAGAGAGGGAAAGACAGAGAGAAACATCTATGTAAGAGAAACACATAGATTGGTTGCCTCCTGCAGGAGCCCTGACCAGGCCGGGGAGGAGGCCACAACCAAGATAGAATTGAACCCCTGACCTTTTGGTCTGAAGGCTGACACTCTATCCAATGAGCCAAATCAACTAAGGTGGGACTCTGTTTTAAACCAGAAGTTATGAAAGACTTTTTAGAATCTTTTGATATAATTTGAGGATCTCCCACAAGCCAGAGTTAGAGTATATATAATGTATTATGGGACTGTCCACTTGAAACCTACATAATTTTATTAACTAATGTCACCCCAATAAATTCAATAAAAACATATTTTTTAAAAGAACATTTTGAGTACCATGAAAGACAAAGCTATAATGGATTTAAATATGTTATTTATATATAAAAATCTATCAAATTATAATGATACTTTCAAATATTAATAAATCAATGTATTATTTTAAAACTGGTAAAATTGATAAATGGAAAAAAATCAACATTAAAGTGTCCTCTCTGCTTTTGAAAATTTTCTTAGTAAAAAGTTAAAGCAATTTTTGGCTATAAAAAATATCTTATTGGTGGACCGGTATGGCTCAATGGTTGAGCACTGACTTATGAACCAAGAGGTTGCTGGTTCGGTTCCAGGTCAGAGCACATGCCTGGGTTGCGGGCTCTATCCCCAGTACGGGGTGTGCAGGAGGCAGCCAATCAATGATTTTCTCTCATCATTGATGTTTCTATCTCTCTTTCCCTCTCCCTGCCTCTCTGAAATCAATAAAAATATGTCTTTAAAAAAAATCTTATTATAAATTGTAATAGTTAACCCACCAAACTATACTTTGCTCAAAAGCTACAATATCTGATTCTGATACCTCTCTAGGAAATAGATATTCAGAAATATGAAAAATAAAGACAGATATAGAAAATTTGATAGAAAATGCCTAGCAACCTGCCTAACCCTCACCATGTTATTAAAGGAAGTAGTGTTACAGTAAACTTTTATGAAAAGCATGAGGAAATGTTAATACTTTTTTTCTATCACTGAGATAGCTAACATACATTGAAAGTACCTGTGGCCCATCTGTATTAAAATCCAATTGAGTTCAATTTTTAGAAATTATGACATAATTTTATCATTCAGAGAGCTTATTTTACTAGCTGAAGGAAAAGTCTGTCAGTATAGCGCTACTTCCCTTAGTCTTTTTATCCTTGGAGAAATGTCGTCAAATGGGTATAGATGTTGCCATGCCATGGTCTAGAAAATAAATCCAGTTGTCCCCACTCTCTGGCAGAATTTAACTTAGATGTGTTTCCTTTCACTGCACAGTGAGTAAAATAATTTCTAGTTTAGAGAGGTCTGTTCATAATGCATCATGTAGGTTTGCCTCTACATCAGTGATGGGCACACAGTAGACAATGGCCTGAGAATTCCCTTCCCCAGACCAAGATTTATGGTCGATGTTTAGAAAGAGAGGCTTGAAGAATGACCATTAGGAGTAGCTTTACAGATCATTCTCAAGTTCTAGTGAATTGGAATAATTCAATTATATATAACTGTATTTCAAGCCTGCTGCATTCTGAGCTAATATGTGCTGGAAAATCGAAATAGAGCGTAAAGTATACGATAGCTCCATTTTAGTTTGAGAGTGTGCGGCCTCTCCTTTGCTGCCTTTTGATTTGTTATGTGAACATCTGGTGCCTTTGACATTTATAAACTGACCTCTGTTTCCCTTTCTTCTACATACACACACCCAGTGCAGGCAGTTGAACAGTCATACATGCAATGAACACGGTATTTCATGGTTAATGTACCATTCTTTATGAGAATATGCTAGCATAATGATAGAGGGCTGAAGCATGTAATCTATAATTAATACAAAGTGAACTGTCATGTAGGGGAAAATGGGCCTTTCTACAGACATATAAGTGCAGTCATGGAAACGGCGATAGCTCCTTGGTTGTAATTATTCAACCTCAGGAGGGGTCTGCAGCTAGCTATTAGAGTGCTAGTGGTCCCTCATGGAGTAGTCTCCTATCCAATTAAACTTTCACAGTCTATTCAGGAGGCACACTTCAGCTTGTCAGGACATTGTGGGAACACCACTGTGTTCCATTAAAGAGTGTCAAGCACCTGCATTTCTAATAGCACATAATGCTTTGGTTACCTTTGCATATAGAATTTGATAAGAGAATTTTCTTTGTCTGACTTGAATCTCCAGATAGATAAAACATTTGTAATTGGCACAGATAAAGGTCTTCAGTTTCTGATTCCGAACAGGACTGCACTAATTTAACATTTTCTCTCTTGTACAAAAGAAAAGCATATGCAGAAGTCAGTGAGAAACAAAGAAATGTTCAATGTTGGGATGATGGGCAAAATAAATGCAGTGCAAGTTAAATCAATAAACAAAGTATTTCACTGGATATTTAAATGTTTGTCTAGGCATATTTGATATAAATTTTGAAATCTTGGAAAAATATACAAGGAAAATGCCCAAATATTCTATGATTTCATGAGCTAAAGACTTTCATTAAAACTATTGCAATTTCTACTGCAAATTT
Organism: Myotis nattereri; assembly: GCF_964212035.1. Classification (NCBI taxonomy): domain Eukaryota; kingdom Metazoa; phylum Chordata; class Mammalia; order Chiroptera; family Vespertilionidae; genus Myotis; species Myotis nattereri. The sequence continues at coordinate 83,031,229 of NC_138075.1, forward strand.
CACAATAAAAAAGGGCTGAATTGTCACATGAGAAATGAAAATGATTTTAAGGAAATCAGTAGATGCAGCATGATATACTAGAAATATGCTTTGATTGAGAAGTAGATTATTCATATACTAGAGACCCAGTGCACAAATTTGTGCACAGGTGGGGTCCGGCCAGCCAGCACCCCGACGGGGTCAGGTCGTCTGGGGGAGAGGAGCAGCAGGCAGTTGGGAGGGCTGATTGGGATCCCATTGGGCCAGTTGGACACCACAGTTCATGTCATAGCGACCAGTCTTTCCAGTTGTTCTACCGTCCCAGTCGCTTGGCTTTTATATATATAGATACTTATACCTATATTCAATGATGACGATAAGATACTTTTGTACACTACTTAAAATCTTCTCAGCCTTACCTCTTACTCTCAACTGTGGTTTCTAGTCACTAGTTTTGCACAGGTTTTTACCAGCTCTGACAGGTAAATCAAATTTGTTACAAGTCTGCCTGAGTCTCCTACTTTGTACATTGTTCTCCAGAATCTCTCTGGCTCACTGGCACAAGACATCAGTAGGAAAATATTTGGCATTTGTGATATGCATCAGAAGGAAGTTAAATTCTTGGGGCCACATTTGACCGTCAAGGAATAAAAGCCTTAAGTATACAGTTAGACTCAAGAATCAGTCATCTGTAGCAGTGGCCAACTGGGTAACAATGAGTTGCTTGTTTTCCCACCCTTCTATTTTTTGCTACCCAATCCTCCTCCTTGGGAAATAAGCTACCGTCACATAAGCCACTCTCTCTCTGGCTTTTCTTCTGAGGAAACTTGGCAAAGACAATATGGTTCCCAGTATACTATTTACTAATTCTATAGCCTTATATAAAAAGCTTAACATCTCTATATTACGATTATCTGTTAACCGAGATGCCTAGGCAAAAAGAGTCTTTAAAAATCTCAAACCATAACTTTATGAAAAGGCAGTAGTCCAACTTCAAAATATGTCAGTAGCAGACTCTAGGGAAAGAAGGAGGGCATATCTTCCTACCTTTTGCTGCATGTCAAATTTTGCTTTCTGTTTTCTTTTGTTTCATTCCACTTTGTTTTTGTGCTAGGAAGTACATAGCTAGTCTGTGACTAATATGGTTTGTTCAGAGGCACATGCAGATTATGTGAGGTTACCAGTCGTGCACAGGTAATTATATTTGCTCTCTGGAGTCTGCAACAACCTGAAAACCGCACTACCCTTCCTCCCCGGTGTGGACAGCAGCACTGAGACAGCCACGGTGCTCTTCCATCACTTCCTCCACACCATCACTATGGCCACTAGGAGACCTGTGCTCCCAAAATAACCAACTAGGACATAGAGAATGTATGAAGAGTGAAGAATGATCAGCTGAAGTATAACACTAGCCAGAGACGAGGAAGGACCTTGGTAGAGAAAATAGAAAATAATTGTTTGTTTTAATGTAATTCGTTGGTCCGGGTCAGAAAACAGGGCAATCTGTAGATGCTAGGAACTGTGGAAAAGGTAACACCATTGCACTTTTGTTTTACTTCTTAAAGACAAAAATAAGTTCAAGACAAAATTAACAAGGATATTTTATTCATAAACTTGTAGTAAGGATATCTTTCAGTCATCACTTTCATTTTAGCAAGGGTCCAAAGGTGTTAGAAAGGAGAATACATTCATAGAGTAAAAAGAGGAAACTGAGCCTCTGGCAAGCATTCTATTAAGGAGAGATTTTTATTGTTGGAAGTGGGCGAGACTTGTTAATTGGTCTTCAAAGTACATCAGTTGGTCTTTGGTTGGTTACATTGAGATGATCAAGTGGTTTGGAGTCATATTTTATAAAGGAAGAGTTACTCAATATTGGGGTAGAGGGTTTTCTGTGGCCAGTAATTCCTGGAAAACATGGGGACCAAAATCGTAAGCAAATTGTCCTTATGAGTGGAGAGGAATGGCTTCCATGGCAGGCAGTTTGCCAAATTTACTAGCCATTCAAAAAAAAAAACAAACCACCCCAAATTCTAAATATTTCTGATGGCATAAGAAAATGTTAATAATATAATAAAAGCATGGCTATATAGATGGATATTGCATATGATATAGTGTATATGTTATAATGATGGTGGTAATATAATCCTATATATTAAAAGCCTATATGCAAATTGTCCCTTCGGTTGTTCAACTAGGAGTTTGAGCTGGAAACCCGGAGCTCAACCGCTCGCTATGACATGCGCTGACCACCAGGGGGCGGTGCGGAATATGGCATGTGTGGGCAATGCACTGTGACTTCTTGCTGGCTACCTGGGGGCAGGAGTGATAGGGACAGAGGTGCGGTGAGAATGAGGGGTGAGAATGAGGAGCTTGCTCTCACTCCCCCTGCTACCCTCCCCCGGGATGCCAGGGCTCACGCACCAGGGAAGCCCCCATGTTCAGGTGCTGGGTGCCCATAAGGAGCCCACCCACACCCAGACAGCCTCTTCTGGGGTTGGGCTTCCTGTGAGTTCACGCACGAGCCAGTCTTTGAGGCCAGCCGGGAGAGAGCACGCTGCCTGCCCAGTTTCCATGCGGTGCCGCTGGGCAGCCCAGAGGACCACACTGCACCCTGGCCCATGGCATCCGGCCACACTTACCGCATCTCTGCATGGGTACTCGGGCACAGTGACTCAGGTGGAGGAGGGGGTGCATGGGAGCCCAGGTGCTGCCCAAGGCCCAGAGGTCAGCTGGGACCTGCCTTTCCATGCTAGACTCTTGTGCTTTGATCACCAACCAGGCCTAGGGACCACTCCTGTGCACGAATTTCATGCACTGGGCCTCTAGTAGATAGATATATAGATAGATCCCAGGCATTTAACCTCTCAAACCTTTAGTTTTCTTACTTATAAAATATGCTAACACTCACTTCATAGAATTATTTCAAGTTTTTATTTGATAGAGCAGAAAAGTGCTTATCATATACTGCATAACATTTATGTGCATCTGATATATCCAAAAATGTGTTTAATCTTACACAAAAAGTGTTACAATAATTCTGTGCTGATGAAATCATCCCTCTTTGCCCCAAATTTTTACAATTTTAAAACTGAAAGTCCTACATCACAGGAACTTCCTTAATAGTGGGCAAACCAAGACTGTTGATCCCTTAAGAAGTAGGTCATAAAGGCAAAACTTAATTTTAGCTAAGACTCTAAAAATAAATAATCCCCTAATAAACATGACTTTTTAAAACCATAATCATGATCACTGTGATATTATACTGAAGCTTTCTGACCCCAAAAAATTTCCACCACTGAAAGAAAACAATTGCCAAGTGACAGGACTTGTAGGTTAGAGTCAGAGCCTAACTTTTTGTAGTCCTTTTTTCTTTTTTTTTTTGGTTGGCAACCAAAACTAACTCTTTGGAATCAGAATAAAAGGTACTAATGTAGGCAGGATGTATTCAAATTGAGAGCAGGTTACAAATGGATACTGAATAGAATACAAGTTGAACAACCATAGCACCATTCCCTAACATAATGAGGATGTGCATTATTAATTCCTTATGAGGGTATACAAGAACTAATTCTAGACTTCCATAATTTTTATACATTGTATATATACATTACATACTATGTGTGTATAATAAAAATGGTCTCTATGTTTTGAGGCTTTTTTATCCTCAACAAATTATTTCCATGTTTTGCTATTTATGTATGTTCAATATAGAACTGACAATTGGTACAGAAAAAAATATATTCAATGGAAAAAAAAATAAATTGATTTTAGAAATAAATTCTCTACTTAACAATCCCTTTAGGTATATGGTTGGTACCTATATAACCCTTTATTCCAGAGCAGGGAAAAAAAGTTTCTATTATAGGTTGTTTTGTTCTATAGACTATACATTACTATATCTATAAACACTCATGTTGTATGGTACTGATAACTGAAATGATCAGTGGATTATTAGCATTGGGACATTAGGATTATAACCCTATTTTTCATGGTACTAATAATTGTGAATGTTACCTGAGTTTTTGCCATGTGCTAAGGTACTTGATATATTATTTTCATTAATTTATCTCATATAATCCCAAAACAAACCTATGAGGCAGTATTTCACTGCTTTTATTTTCAGAAGAGAACAATTAGTCTTAGAAAGATAAAGTCATTTCCTCTAAGTCCAAGAGTCAAACTGTGATTTAAACCAAATCTGTCTTATTCTAATATTAAATAGAATTCCTAAGTAGTTAGAAAACTATTAAAATAAATGTTTAGAAAAGAATATTCAATTATGAACACAGTGTTTACTTCTCTCAGAACAACTACCAAAAAAAAAAAATATTGAAGATCTCCAGTTAAATGCCTCAGTATTTTCCAAGGAAGTAAATTTCTGAGGGAACCACTTAAAGTACATATTCATCCTGCTGTAGACAATTTCAGGATCTGTTTATAAAGCTACTCATCCTGTCACTTGCTACAGTATCAGGAGGTTTGCTTTCAATGAATGAAGAAGATGAGGCTACCATCAAGAGGACTCTGCTTTTAAGGAATTTTTAACACTGGCCTCATCTGAGCAGACTCGTAAGGCTGAGAGAAATGCCTTTTCAATAAAATGCACTATTCCTTTCCCCAAATGTTTCTTTTGATTTGCTGTATAAATATCTGGTATCTGAAAACAGAAAAGAACGTCTTTTGTTGTTTCAAATCCTTTTGTATAAATTATTTGGAAACTTCCAGAGTTGTTATTTTACTTTCCTCCCAAATCTTTGAGAGGTCTATGCCTTTGAAAATCAGAATAAAAATTGCTTAATGGTTTATAGATTATCTTTGAAGGTAGCATCACCACATTTTTTAGAAACAGTCTTATCTAATTCCAGCTGACCTTGTGGTGTGTGGATCGACTTAAATCAAGGCTTGGCCAACATTATAGATGAATCCCGCTCAAGGCACGGTGCCTGTACTAGTGGCACCTGCCTCACCTTGTGTGCCAGAGAGCTGTCAGATCTCACGCCATCTTACTCACAGAACTGCTCTCTTCACAGCTGTCGGATTTGAGAGCAAGAAAAAAAGAAAAGAAAATGTGGTCGTTTTTTAAAAATAAAAATGGGTATTTTTTTGTCTGGGGAAGGGGGGGAGGGGGCTTCCTCCCTGTAATAGAGTCTGAACTATTTTATGACCTCCTCAGGAGTACTGCAACACTCAAAATCAAAAACTAAAAATGTTAAATTTGAAGGGCCATACATCCTGCAACCATGATGTACTTCTCAATGAATTTTAATCAGCAGGGGGATATGAATTATGTGAGGCTGTTTCTATGTTCTAATAGTAGGTCCAGAAATAGCGACTATTATTAGTTGTGAATCTTGTGTTCCCTTACTGGATGCAAGTAAGCCCTATTGCTAAGAACAGACCTAGTGTTCCATCAGCGAAAATTCCAATAAAAAGTATGCTCCAGGAGTGGCTCCTAATCATTTTGCTCTTAACAATTACACTAACACAAAATCAGCTTGTCAAATCAGCCTCCCATAGATGAGAGGACTTACCCATTTTCAGGATTTACTAATAATTTAAAGAATATAAGCATTCAAGAGGCCTGGATGATGTCAGGAGAGGTCTGGGACACCCTGTGTGGTTCCCCATCCCTACTTGTGGCATAGAAATGCACTCCCCAGCCCAAAACAATAGAAAAGTTCTCTGAGAGGGACTTCAGTTTCCCTCAAACAGCAGAGAGCATGTAAGTCATGAAATGTTGCCATTTTATACCCCAGAGAATTATATGAATTGAGATCCATGTCTCTAAGTCCATAGATTGCTAGTTTGTTTTACCACAAGCAATTCCAAACCTGGACATTCTGCTCAAAGCATTGCATAGATAAGGATATATCTCTTGCAAATTTCATTAGTGAATTTGCCCAGAAGCTCAGCTATCATTTTCACAGTGAGAATAGACCTAGCCACCTGCCTTATTTTCTTTTCCCCTGGAAACACATCCTCAACCAAAACTCTACCCAGAAATTGGAGAATAAATGAATCATTGAGCATCTTTTAATTTCCTTCTCTAGGAATTGACCTTGCAGAAACTCAATCAAGACAACAAGGATTCACTGGCACAGTAGCTAAGTGTACTTTCTATGTCACAGGCTCAATGGCCACAAAAAGAAAACGTTTCTTCCATTTGTGGAATCTCTCCTCACTCTTGAATTTGTGAATAAAGAAGACAATTGACTGTTCATATTCTATGAATTTGACTGGTTTATGAATTCCTACTGAATATATCCTATTGACCTATTAGGAAGAGCTAATTCATATGAATTATGAGCATCTATATTAGAACTGAATTCCTAGAATGCAATCTCACTGGCTATAGTTAACTCATTTTGTAAGATGAGGCAGGCGGCATAAATCAGGATGGAAGGCTTCCTAATTTATTTGTTAAATATATGAGCACTTACTAATGGCTCACTTCCCATTTAAGTTTAAAATATGTTCTAATCCTAGAAAAAGGCAGCTTTAAGTAGAAATCAAACCATTCACCATGCTTGAAAGTAGCCAGTTTATGTGATCCCATTTCTAGGAATATATCCCAAGAAACCAGAAACACCAATCAGAAAGGATATGTGCACCCATATGTTCATAGCAGCACAATTCACCATAGCTAAGATCTGGAAACAGCCTAAATGCCCATCAGTAGATGAATGGATTAGAAAACTGTGGTACATCTACACGATGGAGTACTATGCTGCTGTAAAAAAGAAGGAACTCTTACCATTTGCAATGGCATGGATGGAACTGGAGAGCATTATGCTAAGTGAAATAAGCCAGTCAATGAAGGAAAAATACCACATGATCTCACTCATGATAATCAAGACCATTATAAACTTATGAGCAATAATAGATACAGAGGCAGAGCTGCCTCAAACTGGTTGTCAAACTGCAGCGGGAAGGCCAGGGAGGGTTGGAGGGCAGGAGGGAGGGGGATAAGAGATCAACCGAAGGACTTGTATGCATGCATATAAGCATAACCAGTGGACATAAGACACTGGGTGGTAGGGGAGGCCAGGGGAAAAAAAGGACACATATGTAATACTCTTTGTAATACTTTAAGCAATAAACAATAAAACAAGAGAAAAAAAAGAAAGCAGCCAGTTTAAAACCCAAGACTTTGCCGCAGATGCTTTAAATCAATCATTGTACTAGCATATAATTAATTCCAAAATGAAGCTGCATTTAGAGAGGGTATAACGAAGTTCATCAAGACAAGTCATATTGCCATAATTCTATGATGTACCCTTCCTTAAAAATCTTACTGGCATTCAAAAACCAAGAAAAATGACCAAAATGCAATTATACCGAAACTCAACCCTTTGAACAAACACAAAAAGGAATTTAAAATGACACCTAACTTCTGAGTTTGTTGGCTGTTAAAAGGATATATCTTTGGGCATATTTTCCTATGTCTCTTGGCTATCTGTATGTCATTAATCATCAGAGAAATGCAAATTAAAATGAAAATGAGACATCAACTCACCTGTCAGAATGGCTACCATCAACAAATCAAAAAACTACAAGTGCTGCCAAGGATGTGGAGAAAAGGAATCCTAGTGCACTGCGGGTGGGAATGCAGACTGGTGCAACCACAATGGAAAACAATATGGAGTTTCCTCAACTAAGTAAACATGGAACTGCCATTTGACCTAGTGATCCCACTTCTAAGAACATATCCTAAGAAACCTGAAATACCAATCAGAAAAAATGTATGCACCTCTTTGTAATACAACTTACAATAACTAAGACAGTGGTCAGCAAACTGCGGCTCGTGAGCCACATGCAGCTCTTTGGCCCCTTGAGTGTGGCCACGAAGTTTCAATTGCACTGCACGTGTGCGCCCACACGTGGTATTTTGTGGAAGAGCCACACTCAAGGGGCCGCAGTTTGCCGACCACTGAGCTAAGATAACAGCACAAGTGCCCATCAGTGGATGAGTGGGTAAAAAAGTTGTGGTTCATTTACATATGGAATATCCTGCAACAGTAAAAAGGAAGGATCTCTTACCCTTAGAGACAGAATGGAGGGACCTGGAGAGTATTATCCTAGGCAAAATAAGCGAATCAGAGAAAGATAAGTATCACATGATCTCACTCATATGTGGAATCTAAATCTATCTACACTAATAAAAGAGAAAGATGCAAATTGACTGTCCCTCCACAATGCCCACCAGCCAATCAGGAGTGAGTATACTAATTAACCCAACAAAGCTGGCAGGTTAATTTGCATACACAGGCACCGAGCGTCCGGGGGCGGGGTGGCCACTTGAGCCTGTAGTCCCGGAGCGGCTGGGGTCCCTGAATGACACCTGGCCATCCCAGGCCTATGCGCGCAGGCACCAAGCAGCCAGGGGCAGGGTGGGAACATCCCCAGGACCCAGGTGCTCCAAGCCAGCACGCATGCAAGTGGCCAGGGATGGAGCGGGAACATTCCCCGCAGTAGACAACCAGGTCCTGCTTGCCCCTGCAGTGGTGAGCCAGAGAGCAGACAGCAGGGCCCTGCTTGCCCCTAGCCCTGGCAGTGAAGGGCAAGCCAGCCCCCATAAAGAGCAGACACCAGGGCCTGCAGTGGTGTCAAGCAGGCAGGTCCACAGAGAGCAGAGAACCACGGGATGCAGGCCTAAGCCATCTGTAGGACATCCCCTGTGGACTCCCAGATTGGAGAGGGTGCAGGTCAGGCTGAGGGACCCACCCCCTTGTGCATGAATTTCATGCACTGGACCCCTAGTATATAGGGAGAGAGAGAGAGAGAGAGAGAGAGAGAGAGAGAGAGAGAGAGAGAGAGAGAGAAGCCTAAGCGGCTATTATGACTGAATGTCCGAATGACTGGAACTACCAGTTGACCAGTTGCTATAATGCTCACTGACCACCAGGGGGCAGATGCTCAATGCAGGAGCTTCCCCCTGGTGGTGAGTGCACTCCCACAGCCAAACTCCATCAGTCCCTCCCCCGGCGGGTCCCTCCCCCGGGCTAAGGCTCCAGGCACTGGAGAATCTGGGTCCAGGAAGCCTGTAGGAGGAGAGTGACCCCGACGCTGATCAGAGTAGCAGCTCAGAGGGGGTAGAAGGGGCAAGGCAGCAGCCTAACTGCAAAGACATAAAGTAAGCACCACCACCATCTTACCTCTACCACCGCTCTGCATTGCACAGCTTGCCCTCTGCCCCTATCAGCCACTTCTAGCTTGGCCTGTGCCTTCCCAGGCTCCCAACTGCTGATTGGCTAGTGCTCCTAAGGCGGTGTGCCACCACTGGCTAAAGCCAACTACCTCTCATTCTTGGGGGCGGAGCCCTGAGAATATGTGTGGCTGAGGTAGGAGAGATGACCTGTCTGTCTGTCAGCAACTCCGCAGGGACAGTGAGGTGGTCCGAGTGCAGGCAGCGAAGTAGAGCATCAGAGCATAGCTGGTGTTGAGGCTGTTTGGGGCACTCTGTCTGTGGTCTTTGCTTGCCACTACCTCAGCACATCTACACAACTAGATTGGGGCCTGCCGGCCAACCTTCTGTGGTCCATTCCCCCATGCATGAATTCATGCATCAGGCCTCTAGTAGCAACATAAAAGGATGAACAAAATAGATCCAGAGACATAGATGCATGGAACAGACTGTTGAATCTCAGAGGAAAGGCGGGGGTGGGTGGGTGGGTAGTAAGAGATTAACCAAAGAACTTGTATGCATATATGCATAACCCATGGACACAGACAATAGTGTGGTGAGAGCCTGGGGCAGGAGCAAGGGTGTGGGCTACAAGGGGTCCCTGGGGGGAAAGAGGAAACATCTATAATACTTCCAACACTAAAGACAAATTTTTAAAAGTTTTATACCTTTACTTCAATAAAAATTATATATTAAATTCTTCTTATGCTTTAATTTCTTAAGGTTTATTCTTGGTTTCCCTCTCCTCTCCCTTTCATTCACATCAGCACCTTCTCCCATAACCTACTAGCTTTAGGAAAGATAATATATTATCTTTTTTTCAGATGTATAGGTGATTTTGTTTATGGGCTTACTGCAAATGTGAGGCAAAGCTCGTATTAGTAAATTTTTACTATCTATTGTAGTTGAATTTATTAGTATTCAAAATATTATTTGCATTAAAATTTGCTTACTAAGGAAAAATTAGATTTTTAACAAATAATTTGAAAAACACTTACCCTGAATTTAAGCAGAGCAACTATTCAAATCCAGTTCTAATTATTTGACTGCATATTTTTCCCAAGCACATTCAGACTGATAAGTTTTAGGTTATATTTTTTTTTCCTCTTTTTAAGTCAGGAAAGACCTAACATGAAGCTTTCTTATATTTGCATTTTTTTGTAAGTAAAACTATGTACCTTCCATAATATAGATATTTTATGATATAGTGTGGACAGGAAAAATATAGCAGAAACTATGTATTTTCAAGAAAACACTGATTTTTCTGTCAATTTATATCACTATATGAAACAAAAAGAAATTAAAGAATGGTATGTGAATCTTTAATGATATTTCCAACAATATTCTTATTTTTTTAATTTAAATTCTTAATTTTTGAAAGTATTACATATTCTTCTTTTTCCACCATTGACCTCTCCTGGGCTGCTCCTACCCCCAACACATGCCCTCACCTTCCTACTATCTGGAACAAAGGAGGCAAGAGCATACAATGGAGACAAGACAGTCTTTTTAATAAATGATGTTGGGAAAATTGGACAGATACATGCAAAAAAAATGAAACTAGACCACCAACTTACACCGTACACAAAAATAAACTCAAAATGGATAAAGGACTTAAACATAAGATGGGAAACCATAAAAAAAACTTAGAAGAATCCATAGGCCGCAAAATATCAGACATATGTTGAAGCAATATGTTTACCAATACATCTCCTAGGACAATGGAAACTAAGAAGAAAATAAACAAATGGGACTACATCAAAATAAAAAGCTTCTGCACAGCAAAAGAAACCATCAACAAAACAACAAGAAAGCCCACTGCATGGGAGAACATATTTGACAATGTTATATCTGATAAGGGCACAATCTCCAAAATTTATAGGGAACTCATACAACTTAACAAACTGAAGATAAACAATCCAATCCAAAAATGGCCAAAGCACCTAAACAAACACTTTTCTAAAGTGGTCATACAGAAGGCCAAGAGACATATGAAAACATGCTCAAAGTCACTAATCATCCTAGAGATGCAAATCAAAACAACGAGGTACCATCTCACACCTGTCAGACTGGCTATCATCAACAAATCAACAAACGACAAGTGCAGGCGAGGATGAGGAGAAAAAGGAACATTTGTGCACTTCTGGTGGGAATGCAGACTGGTGCAGCCACTGTGGAGAACAGTATGGAGTTTCCTCAAAAAACTAAAAATGGAACTGCCATTTGACCCAGTGATCCAATTTCTAGGAATATATCCCAAGAAACCAGAAACACCAATCTGAAAGGATATATGCACCCCTATGTTCATAGCAGCACAATTCACCATAGCTAAGATCTGGAAACAGCCTAAGTGCCCATCAACACATGAGTGGATTAAAAACCAGTGGTACATCTACACAATGGAATACTACACTGCTATAAAAAAGAAATAACTCTTACCATTTGCAACAGCATGCATGGACCTGGAGAGCATCATGTTAAGCAAAATAAGCCAGTCAGAGAAAGATAAATATCACATGATCTCACTCAATTTTGGAATATAATGAACAACATAAACTGATGAACAAAAATAGATCCAGAGACATAGACGAATCATACAGACAATCAAACCTCAGAGAGAAAGCAGGGGAGGATGGGAGGCGGCGGGGGTAAGAGATCAACCAAAGGACTTGTATGCATGCATATAAGCATAACCAATAGATCCAACAACATTCTTAATAATCATTTTTAATTCCTTAGTTTAATTATATAGTCATGATCTCAAACATTAAGTTCAAACATTAAACATAATGTTAGGTAAAAAATGCATAAACAATCATTCATTACAACATATGCTACTTACCTTAAAATATAGTTTAGGACAACAAGTAGGAAAATTCATGTGAAATTGTTTTTAGCTTAAATGCTTATTTTTCAGATCTTCACCTGAGGATATTATTTCCATTGATCTTTAAAGAAAGAGTGGAAGGAAGAGAGGAGGGAGGGAGGGTGGAAGGCAGGAGAGAGAGAGAGAGAGAGAGAGAGAGAGAGAGAGAGAGAGAGAGAGGAGACATCAATGTGAGAGAGACACATTGACTGGTTGCTTCCCACACATTCCTGGACCTGACCAAGAATCAACTTGCAACTGGGGCGTGTCCTTGACTAGGAATCAAACTGCGACTCTGTGGTCCAATGACCAACACTCTAACCACTGAGCAAACCAGCCAGGGCTTAGCTTAAATTCTTACTCAATAATTGATTCACAAGATTAAACTTGACTAATTTATTAGTGAGATAGTATGAAAAACTGGTCAAGCAACTCAAATTTTAGGAATGCTGAATTGTCATACTATTTTTATTTCTGCTAAAATAACTCCATTTCTACTTGAAGTCCTATTAGGAACATTCAGTTTTGAAGTATTCCTTGGATATAGGCTTTATCTATCCACTTTTAGGAAAAGTCTAAGAGAGAAAACCCCAATACTTTTTATCAACAGGCAGAAGGTGAATTTTAGAATAATAATGATGATGCTAATTATAGGCAGAACAAATGATTGCAATGATATTGAGATGCAAAGATTTTTACTCTTCTTAAATGACTGGAAATTGATATATGAAATTGACAGTTATCGCAAACAAAAGTTTATGAGGAGCATCTAAAACTATAGATCCTCTGGATATCACTTGAAATTCTGATTCATTAAATCCAGAGTAAGATATCTATAATTTTTCCTCAGGATGTTCTACTGATGCAGCAGGTTCCTAAGCTACTGCCCACCTACATGTGCCAAGATTTTTTAACATAATAAGTACCTCAGGATAACCACTAAGAGGGAATGCTCTTGCCTCTCCCCTATTTAATTCTATGAGGAGTAATTTCCTAAAATAACCCTGCTCATTTTATTTCCATAAGAAGTATGACTAATCTGCTCTTCAACTGGCATATAGCAATTAGTCCATGGTTCTCTGGTAGATAGAGTTAATCTAACAGAGGCTCAGAACATGCAAAAATTTGGGCTTTCCCCTTCATTTTTCACAAGACCAATGGTCACACAGCCACCTGGCTAAGTTTCCCTTCTATAGACAGACACTTTGCCCTTAGAAGACTGGGTTTCCACTGGAGAAGTGTTGGCAAGCCAATTTTGAGAGTATGTTGCACTCTCTAAATTTGCCTTTGTGTAATTAAATAATAGTTTGTTTTTTACATCATAAGCATGTCTTATTTTTCAATGGGGTCAAAACACATGTACAAAAGAGGGGTTTTACATATATACTAGAGGCCCAGTGTGCGAAATCACATGAGACTCAGACCCGCCATGCGTGAGTAGCTCGCTACCGCGAGCCACCATACTGCGCAAGCCGCAAGCCCCTCTGTGCTCCGCAAGACGCAAGTCCCGCCTTGCTGCATAAGCCATGAGCCCCTCTGTGCCATGCAAGCCATGAGCCCCACCTCGCCACACAAGCCCCTCCGCACTATGTGAGCCGTGAGCCCTGTGTGAGGCCCCCAGCACACCATGCGAATCACATGAGATGCGAGAGCCACAAGCCCCGCCCCGCCACGTGAGCCGGGAGCCCCACTGTGTCGCATGAGCCACGAGTCCCACCCTGCTGCTGCAAGTGGCTTGCGGGCCAAGGGAAAAGACTGAGAGGTGCTCTATGCACCTCCTGGTGACCGGATGTTTGGTCATTACAGTGTTACAGCATTACGGTGTTATGGCCACTGACCTTATATATATACTAGAGGCCCGGTGCACAAAAATTTGTGCACTCAGGGGGGAGGGGAGATCCCTCAGCCGGCCTGTGCCCTCTCGCAGTCTGGGACCCCTCAGGAGATAACGCCCTGCTGGCTTAGGCCTGCTCCCAGGTGGCAGAGGGCAGGCCCAATCCCTAGGTGCAGCCCCTGGTCGGGCTCAGAGCAGGGCCGATTGGGGATTGGGGCACCACCCCCTGTCATGCACAGAGCAGGGCAGATTGGGAGGTTGCGATGCCACCCCTAGTCACCCTCAGGGTAGGGCCAATTGGGGGGTTGGGGCACTGCCCCATGTCACACTCAAGGCAGGGTCGATGGGGAGGTTGCAGCGCCAACCCCTATCATGCACAGAGCAAGGCCAATCAGGGGGTTGGGGTGCTGCCCCCTGTCACACACAGAGCAGGGCCGATCAGGAGATTGGGGCTCCTTACCCTGTCACACACAGAGCAGGGTCAATCAGGGGGTTGGGGAGCTCCTCCCTGTCACTCAGAGAGTAGGGCCGATAGAGGAGTTGGGGCACCACCCCCTGTCACACACAGAGCCGCAGGGCGATCAGGGGGTTGGGGAGCTCCCCCCTATCAGGCACAGAGCAGGGCTGATCAGGAGGTTGGGGCGCCTTCCCCTGGCACGAACAGAGCAGGCCGGATAGGGAGGTTGTGGCCCCACCCCCTGTCACACACAGAGCCGCAGGGTGACCAGGGGGTTTGGGCGCAGCCCCCTGTCACGCTGATCCCAGTGCCAGGAGGCCTCACGGCTCCACTGATCATGGTGCTGAGAGGCATATTACCCTTTTACTATATAGGATAGAGGCCTGGTGTACGTGTGGGGGCCGGCTGGTTTGCCCTGAAGGGTGTCCTGGATCAGAGTGGGGGTCCCCACTGGGGTGCCTGGCCAGCCTGGGTGAGGGGATGATGGTTGTTTGCAGCTGGTCACACACCCTTCAGGGTGGGGGTCCCCACTGGGTTCCTGGCCAGTCTGGATGAGGGGCTGAGGGCTGTTTTCAGGCTGGCGGGTGACTGAAGCTCCCAACTGCCTCTTTTTTTCTTTTCTTTTTTTTTTTTTTTATGCTGGGCCAGCTTTAGCTCTGACTCCAGCTCTGAGGCCTCTGCTGCTGAAAGCAGGTATCTGGTTTGTTTGTGTTTTATAATTGAAACACTCTATCAACTCCAACTCTGAGATCCCAGCTTGCTGAAAGCAGGTTTCTGGGGTTTTGTTTAGCTTCTATTTTTGTAACTATGTTTCAAACTGCAGGCTCAGAGGCCGGCAAGGCAGGCGGGGAATGTTGGTTTCCTCCATCAGTGAAGCAAGCAAGTCTCATGTTAGTTTCAAGCTGCCTGGCTGCTGGCCGCCATCTTGGCTGGAAGTTAATTTGCATATCGCCCTGATTAGCCAATGGGAAGGGTAGCAGACGTACGCTAATTACCATATTTCTCTTTTATTATATAGGACTAGAGGCCCGATGCACAAAAATTTGTGCACTTGGGGGGAAGGGAGGGTCCCTCATCCCGGCCTGTGCCCTCTCACAGTCTGGGACCCCTCAGGAGATAACGCCCTGCTGGCTTAGGCCTGCTCCTGGGTGGCAGCGGGCAGGCCCAATCCCTAGGTGCAGCCTCTGGTCGGCTCAGAGCAGGGCCGATTGGGGAGTTGGGGCGCCGCCCCTGTCATGCACAGAGCAGGGCGGATTGGGAGGTTGCAATGCCACCCTCAGTCACGCTCAGGGTAGGGCCAATTGGGGGGTTGGGGCACCGCCCCCTGTCACACTCAATGCAGGGTCGATGAGGAGGTTGCGGCACCACCCCGTGTCACACACAGAACAGGGCCAATCAGGGGGTTGGGGCGCTGCCCCCTGTCACTCACAGAGTAGGGCCGATGGGGAGTTGGGGCACCGCCCCCTGTCACACACAGAGCAGGGCAGATCAGGGGGTTGGTGCTCTGCACCCTGTCACACTCAGGGCAGGGCTGATGGGGAAGTTATGCCTCTACCCCATCACACACAGAGCAGGGCCCGTGGGGGGGGGGGGACGGGGGAGGTTGGGGCGCCGCACCCTGTCACACACAGACCCACACGGTGATCAGGGGGTTGGGGACCTCTGCCCTATCAGGCACAGAGCAGGGCTGATCAGGGGGTTGGGGCGCCTTCCCCTGTCACGAACAGAGCAGGGCTAATAGGGAGGTTGTGGCCCCGCCCCCTGTCACACACAGAGCCGCAGGGCGATCAGGGGCTTTGGGTTCTGCCCCCTGTCAGTGCCAGGAGGCCTTGCGGTTCTGCTGATCCCGGTGCTGGGAGGCATATTACCCTTTTACTATATAGAATAGAGGCCAGGTGCATGGGTGGGGCCAGCTGGTTTGCCCTGAAGGGTGTCCTGGATCAGGGTGGGGGTCCCCACTGGGGTGCCGGGCCAGTCTGGGTGAGGGGATGAGGGCTGTTTTCAGGCTGGCGGGTGACTGAAGCTCCCAACCACTTCTTTTTTTCTCTTTTTTTTATTCTGGACCAGCTTTAGCTCTGAGGCTCCAGCTCTTAGGCCTCCGCTGCTGAAAGCAGGTTTCTGGCCTTTGTTTACCTTCTGTATTTGAAACAATGTTGCGATCCTGCTGGCTGAAGCCTGGCGACTAAAGCAGGTTTCGGGGGGGTTTGTTTAGCTTCTATATTTGTAACATAGTTGCTTAGAGTTGCAGCTCAGAGGCCGGCAGCGGCAGGCGGGGAACGTTGGATTCCTCCATCATTGAAGCAAGCAAGCCTCATGTTCGCTTTCAGCTGCCTGGCTGCAGGCCGCCATCTTGGCTTGCAGTTAATTTGCATATCGCCCTGAATAGCCAGTGGGAAGGGTAGCGGTCTTATGCTAATTACCATGTTTATCTTTTATTAGATAGGACTAGAGGCCCAGTGCACAAAAATTTGTGCACTCGGGTGGGTCCCTCAGCCCGGCCTGTGCCCTCTCGCTATCTGGGGCCCCTTCCCCTGGCTGCTGACACCAGTTTTCCTCCGGCTCCCGGAACCCAGGCCTTCGCTCTTTGCTGGGAGGGGCCTGCGTGGTGGGCGAGGGGCTTAGCTCTTTTACAAATACTTCTGAATGTTTGGTAAATAACCCTTCTGAAACATGTAGGAATTTACTTTCTGAAACATGCTGGTTGTTAAGGGCTGATTTGGGTAATCAACAAAATGTATGTTAAAATCCTAATCCCCAGAACCTCAGAACGTACCTGTATATGGAGATAAGAGCTTTAAAGAGGGGATTACATTAAACTGAGGCAGTTCCAGTGTGACCCTTAGCCCATCTCACTGAAGTCCTTATAAGAAGAGGAATGTTGGGGTCCAGCCCCAGCAGGTCCAAAGGTTCCCAAAGGTGTGGACGGAGTCGGCGAAGAAGGAATGACACAAAGGCAGCGTTCAGGTTCTCTTTTTATTGTCTTGTTGCATCTATATTTATACTATTTGATCCTATAAGCATGCCTCTATAAGCTTTTTTTTTTTTTTTTTTTTTTTTTTTGCCGAGGAGAGCATGAGGTCCGTTTATTGGGGGGCCAGTCAATAGGGAAGCTGGCTAGGGTGGGGTAGGGCAGCAGCTTGTCTGGCCCCCGAGAAACCCAACTTGAGTCCAGAGCCTCAACCGCTTTGAAGCCAAAGTCTTCCTCCACGTTTATCTGCACGGGGGCCAGCTGCGGAGTCAGCGGGACTCCCGCCCGGCACCTTTCCCGTGGCACTCGCCGCTTCTTCCAACCGCTGGGCCCCTTGCCCGGGGACGAGCTGCTGGCTTCTGCGGGCGCTGGCATCCTCCTGGGGGTGGACAGCCCCTCTTTCTCTGGAGGCTCCTTTTCAGCGTTGCCTGGGGTGGGGGCGTCTGTGCCCTGGCTGCCCTCGTCCTCCAGTAAGATGGTGAACTGGCTGGCCCAGTAGTCGTCACCGTAGGAGTCCAGCACCCTCATGAGGAACCTCCGCTCCTGCTGGAGTCTCCGTGTTATCCTCTATATCTGATGGAGCCTGTTCAGGACCCGCTCATTCATCTGCTCGATCTCCCTGCAGCGCCGACCCAGCACCTGGTACTTCTTGCGATTGAGTTCCTGTTGGCACCGCAGCTGCCAGCCTTGGGCTGCCTCCTCCTCTTCATCTCGCTCCTAGAGGCTGGAGCTGCCCAGACCCCCAGACAGGAACTCCACTTTGGTCTCAAGCTCGCTCTCCAGGATGTGACCACCAAACAGCAGAGGCAGTGCCATTCGAGCTGGGAGATGCTGAGAACTCCTCAAAGCCCACGACTGCCATGGACCCCTCTCTCTGCTCCAGCTCCATTTCTCCCTGGCTCCCGGCAGAACTTCCAACCTTGGAAGCCTCTTTTTTTTTTTTTTTCATGTTTCTTTTTTTCCCCACTGATTTTTATTTTTTTAAATTGTTTTATTGCTTAAAGTATTACAAAGAGTATTACATATGTCTCCTTTTTTTCCCTGCCCTTGACAATCCCCTGGCCTCCTTTACCCCCCGGTGTCTTATGTCCATTGGTTATGCTTATATGCATGCAAACAAGTCCTTCCACCCCCCAACCCTCCACATCCTTCCTGCTGTAGTTTGACAGTTTGTTCGAGGCAGCTCTGCCTCTGTATCTATTTTTGTTCATAAGTTTATAATGGTCTTTATTATCCAGAAATGAGTGAGATCATGTGGTATTTTTCCTTCATTGACTGGCTTATTTCACTTAGCATAATGCTCTCCAGTTCCATCCATGCCGTTGCAAATGGTAAGAGTTCCTTCTTTTTTACAGCAGCATAGTATTCCATCGTGTAGATGTACCACAGTTTTCTAATCCATTCATCTACTGATGGGCACTTAGGCTGTTTCCAGATCTTAGCTATGGTGAATTGTGCTGCTATGAACATAGGGGTGCATATATCCTTTCTGATTGGTGTTTCTGGTTTCTTGGGATATATTCCTAGAAGTGGGATCACAGGGTCAAATGGGAGTTCCATTTTTAGTTTTTTGAGGAAACTCCATACTGTCTTCCATAGTGGCTGCACCAGTCTGCATTCCCACCAGCAGTGCACGAGTGTTCCTTTTTCTCCTCATCCTTGCCAGCACTTGTCAGTTTGTTGATTTGTTGATGATAGCCAGTCTGACAGGTGTGAGATGGTACCTCATTGTTGTTTTGATTTGCATCTCTAGGATGCTTAGTGACTTAGAGCATGTTTTCATATGTCTCTTGGCTTTCTTGCAAGCCTCTTAAAGTGCAAAACAACACGCCCCATCCGATTTCATGGCCAGGCACACAGGCCCTGGCCACTAAGCCTCCTGGGAGTTGTAGTTCTCTATTTCCTGCTCGCTTCCCTGGCTCCAACCCCACCCCGAGTCCCCGCTGAAAGGCCCTGCTTGCTGGTCTCATGCCCCTGGCCAGGCATCTGAGTCACCTCCGTTTTTATTCCTGTCCCGACACCGCGCCCTCTGACCATGGAGACTCTCCTCTTAGGCAGACCCTGGGTCTCCTTCTGGGGCCTGGCTGCCTCGACCCAGGGACCGGATCAAGTCCCCAGGCAGGGATGCAGCCTGGCCTCTGGCCCCAACTCTGGGTGTTCTCAGATCACTGGTGCTCAGATCACTGGTGCTCAGACATCTGCCTCCTCCCTGCCTCACCCGGCTTCTCCGATTACTGGCCCAGGGCCGGCAAAGGCACCGGGCTTCTCCAACCTCCAAGGCGGCCCAGTTCTCTGGCTCTTGGCTGCCACCTGGGTTCCGTCAGCGGCAGGTGGCTTCTTCCATCCTTCCCATTTCGCCTCCCATCATTGTGCCTACGTATGCAAATTAACAGCCATCTTTCTTGACAGTTAATTTGTATACTGCCCTTATTAGTCAATGGGAAGCGTATCGGACGTATGGTTAATTACCCTTTTTGTCTTTCATTAGAATATATATATATATATATATATATATATATATATATATATATATATCCCTCCAAAGATCAAATTACAAATATAAGCTATAATTAGAGCTGAAATACAAAAGTAAGCATAGATTAATTGAATATATTAATTTACAAAATAAAATCCTAATAGTGTTCAGGGCAAGTTTTAGTTTTTATTTTTATTTCTTTTTTAGTAAAACTAGTGTAATAGAAATATATGATTGAACATCTAAACTGATAGAAATCATAAAATATAATAAGAATTTTGTGAGTGTGAGCACAAGAGCTAGTCAAATATCTACAGTTATAAACACTTGTTCCATTTGATCATGTATGATTCCTCATAATTTTCAAAGCATATCATGATTGGATTATAGGAATACTATATAATAAAGAGGTTATATGCAAATTGACCCTCATGCCCTGGCCTCACAAGATGGCCTCCCTACATCATCACAAGATGGCTGGCAGGGGAGGGCAGTTGAGGGCGACCAGGCCTTCAGGGGAGGGAAGTTGGGGTTGATCGGGCCAGCAGGGGAGCAGTTAGGTGTCAATCAGGCCAGCAGGGGAGCGGTTAGGGGGTGATCAGGCTGGCAGGAAGATGTGGTTAGGGCAGACGTGGGCAAACTATGGCCCGCGGGCCGAATCCAGCCTGTTTGAAATGAATAAAACTAAAAAAAAAAAAAAAAAAAAAAGACCGTACCCTTTTATGTAATGATGTTTACTTTGAATTTATATTAGTTCACACAAACACTCCATCCATGCTTTTGTTCCAGCCCTCCGGTCCAGTTTAAGAACCCATTGTGGCCCTCGAGTCAAAAAGTTTGCCCACCCCTGGGTTAGGGGCAATCAGGCAGGCGAGCGGTTAGGAGCCAGCAGTCCTGGATTGTGAGAGAGATGTCCCCCGAGGGGTCCCAGATTGGAGAGGGTGCAGGCTGGGCTGAGGGACAACCCCCCCAAGTGCACGAATTTTGTGCACTGGGCCTCTAGTTTATCCATAAAAGCCTTCATAGTCCTTGCATGAGATGTACTATAGAAACCTATAACTAACATGTGAAATGTTTTATACTTCTGTATGAACAACCATCATCCACATTTGTAGTTTTCTGAATTTTTAAGAAAGAAATATATTCAAATTGCATTATGAGCCATTAAAGTTATATCCAAGGAAGAATTAACTATATCCACAATCTAGGACCTATTTCTACCTGTGTAATAGGTATTTAGTGTTCCATTTTCTACCAACACTATTCTAAATGTGTTTTTCTTTTGGGTCATCTTATTTCTCATTTTCCTCACATATTCAATCACAAGTCCTATTGACTGTACTTCTGAAATGTCTTTCTCTGCTAATGCAATAGCTTATCTAGTCTTTAAATTTCTTCCATATCCTGTTCAATATTTGTTCCATTACCAGACTAATTTTTCTAAAATGCAAGTTTCATGATGTTCCTTTTCCAACCTCATTTTTAAAAGTTTAATACTTCCGCATTTTTTTGCACAGTAAAATAGAAATCTTTCTGAATGGATTTCAAAATGCCATTCCACTTAGTTTGTAGTAGTCTGTCACCACTCTGCCACTATTCTGGCTCCATGGACCTAGTGCTCCAATTACATAGAAATGCTAACAATTTACTGATATGCATGTGAATGGCCCACTTTCTGTAGAGTGTTCTTTCTTCCTTTACCTAGTAAAACTGTAACATAATCTTGAAAACTTAGCTGCCTTGCCCTAGCTGGTTTGGCTCACTGGATAGAGCGTCGGCCTGGGAACTGAAGGGTCCCAGGTTCGATTCCGGTCAAGGGCCTGTACCTTGGTTGCAGGCACATCCCCAGTAGTGGGTGTTCAGGAGGCAGCTGATTGATGCTTCTCTCTCATCGATGTTTCTAACTCTCTATTCCTCTCCCCTCCTATCTGTAAAAAAAAAAAATCAATAAAATATATATTAAAAAAAAAACAACTTAGCTACCTTATCATCATCTTCTTGCAAAGCTTTTCCTGAGTGTCCTCCAAATAGACTAATCCTCTTGGATTCTTTTACATCTCTCATGTTGCCTATGAACTTCCCCTTTAAACTATGAGACCATGGAGCAGGGACAAGATCATTTTTTGTTCTTGCAGTGATTGACACTCTAACAATAAAACTAAATACAATCTTGAGTTAGTCATAGTTTTCCTGAATTTTACTTTCTTAATATACATAAAAGAGATGAGAAACCTTCAGATTATTATATATATTAAATGAAAGGTATGTGCAAAAATATTGCTATCATAATATGTAACACACAAGTAGCATTCAATAAGTATTAAAGTTGGAATATGTCATATTTTCAGATTATAATTCATTTATAAATTGCTAAGCATACATTTAAAAAAGCTACTATATAGAAAGTAACCTTGAAACTCTAACAACAAAAATAATGACTAAAGTTGCAACACAAAAGTAAGTTCTAAGTAACTGAATACATTATTTTATCAATGTGTATATTCACAACAAAACTGAGCTAGATATAAATAATATACATAGAAAAATGCCTTTATAAAGTACCATCTATATATATAAAAGGCTAATATGCTAAGTGTCTGGCCATCCAACTGGTCTCTATGACATTCACTGATCATCAGGGGGCAGACACTCAACACAGGAGCTGCCATGATGTGCACTGGCCAGAACCATGGACCTGGCACCGACAAACCAACACTTGGCTTCCCCCAAGTGGGACACAGGCCCCACCACCACCCCGGATCAACACCCCACCAAATCACAGCCAATGCTGCCAAGATCTCATGGTGCAAAATGTGGTCCACAGTCCAGCCCAGCTCGGAAACAGTCGCTGTGGGCTCTGAGGAATGACATCATGTAGCAACGCCCAGCTTCCTCTCCCTAGTGACTAGCTTCCTGCAGTTTCTTTAGCCCAGGAACACAGGCGGAAAAATTTTACACTTTAACCAAATGTCTGTGAAGCATTTTCCTGTGCCTCATCTCATTTGATCCTCACAGAAGTCCTGGAGTAGGTAGATAGGAGACTCGATAGAATCCTATTTTTTTTTTTCCATTAGGCAGAAAACAGAGATTTAGAAAGCTTAGAAACTTGACCCAACTGAAAAGAAGTAAGAAATGGTGGACCTTGAAAATGACTTCAGGTTTTCTCACTGAGCAGAATATAGTCAAACACTGCTGCAGTTAAATATTTCACCCTTTGTTCTCCCTGTGTGATCTACAATAATAATCTGCTTCATGTTCATATTTACTGCTGTGTTGCTGACAATTACCTGAAAGAGAAGTTGGGGTGCTTCACTGGGCTGGAAAAAGTTTAGCTAAATCCGAAAGCAGGTCTAATTAAGTTTATCTATATATAAAGCTCTTGCTGGCGCCAATTGCATCCATGTGTTTCCATCTGTCATTGTCGATTGTGAATTTGGTTGACACTTCTATTATAGAGAAAGGGCAAATAGCGATATTAAAATATTTCTTCTAATTAATTTTCTTTCAATGTGCATGAATCCATGCACCAACCTCTAGTTTTAATATAATAGATGATAGGTGATCATTAAATGAATAAATACTTACATTGGTTAAGAAAGAAAAGCACAAATAAGGAAGAAAACAAAGAAGAATGAAGGAGACAGAGGTAGGCTCAATCACTATTCAATGATTGTCCCAATTAAACATTAAGTGAATAATAACATAGGTCTTAGGAATCCAAGAATACTTTCTATCTTTATGCTGTGAGCTTCTAAAGAATTTGAGCTAATAAAACTTCCCATTTTGTATGTTTTAATGAGGAACACATATCTGCATGTAACAAAATTCTTTTTTTTTAATATGTATTTTTATTGATTTCAGAGAGGAAGGAAGAGGGAGAGAGAGAGAGAGAGAGAAACATCATGATGAGAGAGAATCGTTGATCGGCTGCCTCCTGCACATCCCTTACTGGGGATCGAGCCCACAACCCGGGCATGTGCCCTTGACCAGAATCGAACTCAGGACCCTTCAGCCCGCAGGCCAATGCTCTATCCACTGAGCAAAACCAGCCAGGGCTGTAACAAAATTCTTAACCAATGCTCCAGAGATAGAGAGACTAGAGTTGGTTCAATGGCTCAGTAAAGGTGTCAGGAGCCCATGATGCTGTTACTGAGATAATTATCAAAAATTCACAGCAGAACTGCTATATATCCAGATATCATATCTTAATTATAGGAAGAAAGAAGACGGAAGAGGCAAAGGGTAAAAAGGACCCTGCCAATTAATTCTGTCCTTTTACCTCAAGTACGTTTTCACAGAAGCTACACTTACAATAGATTCACTTCTCCCAAAACTAGAATGCGTCTACCCAATCCTGACATCAAAGGAGGTCAATCGACTGTTTACATCCTGTCAACTCAAAATTCAGGTATATCCTTTTCCCCATTACACAGAATACTCTCACCCACTATTCAGAAGAGACAGCCCCAAAGTTCATCTAGTCACGGGATCCAGATTACATATTTAAAAGATAGCTTACCTGTTTACAGCACCCACAATGTACAGTGGTTGAGAAACAAGTAACTACAATAAAAAATCCTATTTGGCCGAAACCGGTTTGGCTCAGTGGATAGAGCGTCAGCCTGCGGACTGAAAGGCCCCAGGTTCGATTCCGGTCAAGGGCATGGACCTGGGTTGCGGGCACATCCCCAGTGGGAGATGTGCAGGAGGCAGCTGATTGATGTTTCTCTCTCATCGATGTTTCTAACTTTCTATCTCTCTCCCTTCCTCTCTGTAAAAAATCAATAAAATATATTTAAAAAAAAAATCCTATTTGGAAAAAGGGAGAATTATACTAAACACACAGCAGTATTTGATATATATCAAAATCAACAAATATAAGAACTGATAGGATTAGTGAGACTTCCTGCTCTACAATGAAATAAGTTTCCTGATCAGATATACTGGAAGCTTGCATGTCTCCTCTTTGCAAAAAATCTTTTTTCATTAAGGTACTGCCTTGGGCAAAGGGGCTGGTATATCCTTTCTTCAACCAGCAATACTACAGCAGCTCTTACCCCAGTCTGTGTAACTTGGAGATAGAGTACGTGTATTAGGGGCTGAACAATCAGGGTTGTAGCTTTCCAGGCCTTGAATTTCTTTAAAAATTCTTCTTTCAAAAATATAGCCAACCTGCAGTCCTAATGCTTTTGGTCAAGTCATGCTCCACGTAAAACAGTCCCATGGATCATCTAGGCATAGCCTTAAGCTTGGTAAGTGTTAAATAATAATCAATGTATTCTTTCAGCATGATTAGTGTTAAGAAATAAATTAGAGTAGAAAAACAATAGCAAAACAACAAACTAGAAGGTTGTGTGTTTTTTAAGATTAACAAAATTGACAAAATTTTAACTTAAGAAAAGGGAGGGGAGACTCTAAAATTTGAAATTAAATATGTTATATTACAATCACTGTCACAGAAATCAAATATATATATAAAAACCTTCATGAACAATTGGAACAAATTGCACAACATAGACCTGGCCAAGTGGCTCAGTTGGGTTGGAACACCATCCCATACTCCAAAAGGCTGTGAGTTCGATCCCCAGGAGGCAACAAGTCAATATTTCTCTCATATTAATGTTGTTGGTTTTTTTCTCTCTTTCCCTTCCTTTCTCTAAAATCAATGAAAACATATCCTGGGTGGGGACTTAAAAAACTGCACAACATAGAAGAAATAAATAAATTTCAAGAAACACATAACCTACCAAGACTAAATTGTAAAGAAATGGGAAATTTGAACAGACCTATAACTAGTAAAGAGATTGAATCAGTAAACAAAATCTCCCACAAAAGAAAATTCCAGGACCAGAAGCCTTCACAAGTGAATTCTACCAAACTTTTTTTTTTAAAATATATTTTATTGATTTTTTACAGAGAGGAAGGGAGAGAAATAGAGAGTTAGAAACATCGATGAGAGAGAAAGATTGATCAGCTGCCTCCTGCACATCTCCTACTGGGGATATGCCCGCAACCCAGGTACATGCCCTTGACCAGAATCAAACCTGGGACCTTTCAGTCCGCAGGCCGACGCTCTATCCACTGAGCCAAACCGGTTTCGGCTCTACCAAACTTTTAAAGAAAGAATTAACACCAGTTTTTATCAAATTCTTCCAAAAATTTTAAGAGGAGGGAACACTTCCAAACTCATTTAATGAACCCCAATACCAAAGCCAGATAAGAACCACTACAAAAACAGAAAACTAGAGAACACTATTTCTGATGAATATAGATGCAAAATTCCAACAAACTATTAGAAATCAAATTTAACCTCATATTTAAAGATCATACACTGTGATTAAGTAAGATGTATCCCTTTGGTGCAAGGTAGTTCAACATATAAAAATCAAGCAACACAATACATCGCATGAATGGAATGGAATATAAAAATCATATGATCATCTAATAGATGCAGAAAAAGCAATGGAAAACATAGATATTCATGATAAAGGCACTCAACAAACTAGAAGGAAATTACCTCAACACAATAAAGGATATAGATATGATAGGTAACATCACACTCACCAGTGAAAAGCTGAAATACTTTCCTCAAAAATCAGGAACAAAATAAGGATGTGTCCTCTTGCCACTTCTTTTCAACATAGTACTAGGAGTCCTAGCCAGAAACATTGAGCAAGAAAAAGATGTAAATGTACCCAAGTCCAAAGGAAGAATTAAAATTATCTCTGTAGGTAACCCTAAAGACTCTACCAGAAAAACTTGTTAGAACTAATAAGTGAATTCAGTATACAATATCAACATAGAAAAATCAGTTGCATTTATATACTAACAAATATAAACCTGAGAAGAAAATAATTTCACTTACAATAATTGTATTATAACAAATAAAACACTGAGGAATAAACTTAACCAAAGACATAAAAGACTTACACACTAAAAACTACAAACCACTCATCAAGGAAATTTAAAAAGATACAAATAAATGTAAACACATCTAATGTTTATGGTTGAAAGCCTTAATATTGTTAAAATGTCCACATGACCCATAGTGATCTATAGATTCAATACAGTCTCTATCAAAATCTCAATGTTATTTTTTTCACAAAAACAGAAAGAAAAAATTCTAAAATTTGTATGGGTCCCCAAAGAACCCCAAATAGCCAAATCAATCTTGAGAAAGAACAAATGCCCCACACTTCCTAATTTTAGAACATATTACACAGTAATTAAAATAGTAGTACTGACATAAAAACAGACATATAGAACAAGGCAGCAGAATAGAGAACCCAAAAATAAATCTTCACATATATGGTTAAGTGAATATCAACACTAGTACCAAGACTATATATGGGGCATGGATAGTCCCTTCAAAAAAAAAAGTTGGAAAACTGGATATCCACTTGCAAGAAAAATCTTTAAATCGGACCCTTATTTTACAACATACTCAAAAATCAGCTCAAATAAAGTAAAGCCTTCAATGTAAGATTTGAAACCATAAAACTCTTGGAAGAAGACATAGGGAAAAAGCTTCTTGATATTAGCTTTGGCAATGATTTCTTAGGTATAATACCAAAGCACCAGCAACAAAAGCAAAAATAGACAAATGGGATTATGACCATCTAAAAAAGCTTTATCACAGCAAAGGATATAATCAATAAGATAAAAAGCAACCTATGGAATGGGAGAAAATAATTAAAAATCATATGTATAATGAAGCGTTAATATAAAAAAATGTAAAAAAAGTTGTATAACTCAATAGGAAAAACAAACAAACAAACAACAATAACAAAAAACCACCATCATCAGCAACAAAGAACCCAATTTATATTAAATGGACTATGGACCAGAATAGGTGTTTCTCAAAAAAAGACACAAATTACCAACAGATAATTGATTTTTCTTTGCTTGGGGTTTATTTGTTTGTTTGTTTTAATTGATTTCAGAGAGGGAGAGGGAAAGAGAGAGAGAAACATCAATAATGAGAGAGAATCATTGATAGGCTGCCTCCTGCAAGCCCTGCTCTGGGGATTGGGCCTGCAATCTGGGCATGTGTCTTGACTGGGAATCAAACCATGACATCCTGGTTTCTAGGTCAACACTCAACCACTGAAGCACACTTGCCAAGCACCAACAGGTATTGTAAAGATGCTCAACATCTCTAAACTTCAGGGAAATTCAAATCAAAATGACAATGACATATCACCTTATACCTGAAAGGATAACTAGCTAATCTAATAAAAGACAAACATGCAAATTGACTGTACATTCGCTATGCCTTAAGCCATGCCCACCAGCCAATCAGAGTGACTATATGCAAATTAACCCAACCAAGATGGCGGCTGACAGCCACGGAGCTGGAGCAAGCAGGAGGCTTGCTTGCCCCAGTGATAGAGGAAGCCAAGCTTCGTGGCCGGATCTGAGCTCCACTGAAGGCAACAAAGTTTCAATTACAGAAGATAAATAAACCCCAGATACCTGCTTTCAGCCAGCCGTGGCCACAGAGCTGGAGCGAGCAGGAGACTTGGTTGCTCCAGTGATGGAGGAAGCCAAGCTTCCCACTGGCTGGCTCTGAGCTCCACTGAACGCAACAAAGTTTCAATTATAAAAGGTAAATAAATCCCAGAATGAAAAAGAAAATAAAAAGAGAGGCTGGGAGCTTCCGTCGCCAGGGGGGTTGGCCAGCCTGAAAACGGCCCTCAGCCCCTCACCCAGGCTGGCCAAACCTCCATGGAGTGAGGGTCCCCACTGGGGGGGTCTTGACCAGCCTGCAAACAGCCATCAGCCCATCACCCAGGCTGGCCAGGCACCCCAGCAGGACCCCCACCCTGATCCGGGACACCCTTCAGGGCAAACCAGCCAGCCCCCACCCATGCACCAAGCCTCTATCCTATATAATATAAGGGTAAAATGCAAATTGACCCTAACATCAGAACGACTGGGAATGACTGGTCACTATGACACACACTGACCACCAGGGGGCAGATGCTCAATGCAGGAGCTGCCCCCTGGTGGTCAGTGCACTCCCACAAAGGGAGCTCTGCTCATCCACAAACCAGGCTGACCGCTACCAGTACAGTGGTGGTGGTGGGAGCCTCTCCCGCCTCCTCAGCAGCACTAAGGATGTCTGACTGCAGCTTAGGCCTGCTACCCGCTGTCAAGTGGACATCCCCTAAGGGCTCCCGGGCTGCCAGAGGGATGTCTGAATGCCAGTTTAGGCCCAATCCCCCAGGGAGCGGGCTTAAGCCAGTAGGTGGTTATCCCCTGAGGGGTCCCAGACTGCGAGAGGGCACAGGCTGGGCTCAGGGACACCCCCCCTCAGTGCATAAATTTTTGTGCACCGGGCCTCTAGTTATAATATATAATAAGTGTTGGCAAGGATGTATAGTAAAGAGAGCCATTATATACTGTTGGTGGGAATGCAAATTGGTGCAGCCAGTATGGAAAATAGTATGGAAGTTTCTCAAAAAGAATAAAAATAAAAATAGTACTACTATGTGACCCAGCAATCCCAGTTCTAGGTATATATCCAAAATAATTGAAATCAAGATTTTGAAGGGGTATCTGAAATCCCATGTTCATTGTAGCATTATTCACAAAAGCCAAGACATGGAAACAACCTAAATGTCTATGAAGAGATGAATAGATTTTAAAAAAAGTTAAATGGAATATTAGCCTTAAAAAAGAAGGAAATCCTGTTGTTTGCAACAACAATGTTCTGTTCTTGGATCATTCCCACTTTCTTGGGAAAACTCCAATTTTATTAAATCTTCCTTTAGATACATTGGCCTGAATTCAAATCCAAATATAAATGTACTATGAATTAATCTAACCATAGAATTATTTTTTAATTTTCTTTTTAATAGTTTTCTTATGTTAGTAAAACTTCTGTTGGACATTTCTGGTCATAGTAGCACAGAGGTTTGATTTTTTTTCCCCTACAGAGAACTGAAATTACTCCTCCCCAATACTCTTGCAAAACAAGTAGCTTGAGACTACTAACCTAAAAATATAGTTTAAGTCTGTTAATTTAAGACACTGCATTTGAAATGTTGTTTTTAATCCTCACCCAAGGATATTTTTTCCATTGATTTTTAGAGAGAGTGGAAAGGAAGGGGAGAGACACAGAGAGAGAAACATCGATGCTGTGAGAGAGACACATAGATTGGTTGACTCCCAAATGCACCCCAACCAGGGCCAGGGATCAAGCCTGCAACCAAGGTACATGCCCTTGACAGGAATCAAACCCACAATCCTTCAGTCATTGGGCTGTCACAAACTGCTGAGCCAAACCAGCTAGGGCCATTTACCAATGTTTGATTACTCTCATAGTATCCTGAAAATATCCTACTCATCCTCATCAGTTTGACATTTCAATCCAAGTTGAAAATTTTATTGTACATTTCCTCTAATAGATAGTCCATAAGTGAACTGGCCAAATCATTACCTCTGGTGAATTTCTCTGTTGATACCTGTGCTGCTCTTGCCAGAGAAGTGTCTATTTATCTTTTCTATTTGATTCCTCTTTGTAAGATAGTCATCGCTAGCTTCTGACAGGTAGTTTTATTTAAATAGCCTTTACTGTGGAAGTTTACTGAATATTTATTGAAAGTCTATATCAAAAACATGCAATAGTTGCCTCTTTATATGCAATTTTACATCAAATTAAAAATATTAGTCGTTTATTATAATCATCTGCCTGTGCTTCACCTGCATATCCTTGATGAAGACAGAACCTTTATTTACCAACATAGCTTAACACAGAACTATACAAGTAAGCATTCAAAAAATTTGTGCTTACTTAAGTATTCCATTATCATTTTTATTTTTGAAAATTCCAAAAGTGAGTGTGTAAAATTGAGACTAAATGGTTAAATTGTACTTTCTTTAAGGCTTATAAATGTACAAGATTGGCAAAGTGTCATGTACCAGATTGAATAGGTGAAAATAAACCCAGTTAAATTTTAAATTAAGAATGAATATTCTTTAGTATGAATATGCTCCAAATATTTTATGGAGCATATTTATATTTTTTTAAAATGTATGATGTTTATCTGAAATTAGATCTCACTAGGCATCCTGAATTTTATCTGGCAGTCCTACAAATGGGTATACTATAACCCAAAAGATTTCCTTTCCAACTTTAAGAAAGGTATCATGCAGCCCAGGTAATCTGTCTTCATTTAGTTAACTAATTAGATCCAGAACAGCCTGTTCATATACTAATGTGTGCAATCTAATACTGCAACCTTATTTGTTTCAAAGGCTATTTTTGAACTAAAATTTTCTTTGCCATATCACTATTAAAAAATAAGACAAATCTGCTCAATGGTTGAACATCAACCTATGGACCAAGAAGTCATGGTTTGATTCCCTAACAGGGCATATGCCCAGGTTGTAGGCTCTATTCCCAGTGTGGGGCAGAGGCAGCCAATCAGTGATTCTGTCTCATCATTGATGTTTTCATCTCTCTCTCCCCCTCTCCCTTCCTCTCTGAAATCAAAAAAATATATATTTTAAAATATATAAAATAAATAAAAATTAAGGCAAACCTTTAATTCATTTTAATGTGTCTCCCTGAGAATAAAATGTTCTACTCTTCATTATCTAGTCTTTTATACGTAACTAGTGACCTGGTGCATGGGTTCACGCACATTGAAAGGAAATTAATTAGAAGGTGGCTGATGGGGCAGGACTGGGCCAGATGGGCCGGACATGCCCTGGAGCCAACCTCCTGCAGTCCCTCCCCAGTGTCTGCAGAGTGAGTGGGTTCTCTCCTGCAAGTGAGATCCCTCAGCCTGGCCTGTGAGGATCTGACTGAAACCAGCTCTCCAATATCCCCCAATGGGTCCCAGAGTGTGAGAGGGCACTCTGCAAAGTTGTTGTTGTACAGGGTGTGGAACACAAATGCAAGTGTGCAGTAAATGAGATTCGGGGCCAACAGTACCCCAGCAACAACATAACCAACAGCCAAAGGTGGAATCGTGCAGCCCTGCGAGGAATCGGGTTCCCTCCTCTCTGATGTTGGAGTGCAACACCTGAGAACCACTGCTGCGAAGTCACTGCAGCTCAGCAGCTCCTGCATTGAGCGTCTGCCCCCTGGTGGTCAGGGCGCATCTAGCGACCGGTTAGATGGGTGGAGGGACACTTAGCATATTAGCTTTTTATATAAATAGATTATTACAGTTTAAAGGCATTTAAAATATTATTTGATTTTGGTGTCTAATTTAAAATATACTTGTTACCTTTATCAGTAGGTGCTCCCATCTTTTAGGCTCCCTACTTACAGGCAAAATAATAAATGGGTAATTTTTTCAGTTCTGTTCCACTGAGCTTTTACCTAACAAAAAGTAACAACAACTTCTGGCAATAGAAGAATAGTCACAGAATCAATACAGTATTGATTGAAGTCAATACTAAATTTCAATGTTATAAACGTTATATTTTTTTTCATTTAGAAAAAAAAATTTAAATGTGAGCTTACAAGAAAATATTAGACACTGCTCACTAGAATTAATTTTAAATTATTTTTACCTTATTTAGGCAAGATTGGACTCCCTGAAATTGAATTTTAAATAAATTCTCTTTTCATTTTTTAAAAAAAGTAATCATAATTTTTTTAGATTAATAGACTATTTTTAGAGCAGTGTCAGGGTTACAGAAAAATTGAGTAAAAATACAGAGTTCCCTTATACTCCCTTACCCTCTCCATTCCTGCACACAAACAGATTCCCTATTAACATCTTGCATTAGTGTAGTACATTTCTTACAACTGGTGAGTCAAATTTAATGCACAATTATTATCTAAAATCCACTGTTTATATTAGGGTTCACTCTTTGTGTTAAATATTCTGTAGGTTTTGGGCAAATTAGAATGATATGTATCCAACATTATAGTAACACTAGAGGCCGGGGGAGCATGGCCTGTGGGGATCAGCCCACTGCGGAAGCGCCGATCATCCTGGTAAGCTGAGCAGCTGTGGACCCACCCTCTGAGCAGCTGCTCCACTGTGGGAGTGCACTGACCACCAGGGGGCAGCTACTGCATTGAGCGTTTGCCCCCTGGGAGTCAGTGCACGTCATAGCGACTGGCCAACTGGTAGTTCATTCCACTGTTCAGTTGCTGGGCTTTTATGTATATAGATAGAAAATAGTTTCACTTCGCTAAAAATCTCCTGAGGTTCACCTACTCACCCAGTCCACCCATCTTTCCCTGATCCCCCAGTAACCATTGATCTCTATAGTTTTGCCTTTTCCAAAATGTTGGAATCAGTTTGTGGCCATTTCATATTGGTTTCTTTGACTTAGCAGTATGCATTTAAGACTCCTTTAGATCTTTTTGTAGCTAGCTAGCTCAATTCTTTTTATCTATAATACTAAAAGCATAATATGCTAATTAGACCAGATGTCCTTCCAGATGAAGCCAGGGCTGGGAGGGAAGCCTGGGTCTTGGGTGCCTACTGGTGGCTGGAGGGAAACCAGCCTGGGTCCCAGGTGCCTGCGGGCAGCCAGAAGTAAGTCAGCCCGGGTTCCGGGTTCCGGGTTCCGGGTGCCAGAGGGAAGCTGGTGCTGGCAGCCAGGGAAAGGAAGGCCTACTCTTGCAGGAATTCCGTGCATCGGGCATCTAGTTGTTTAATAATAATCCATTGTAAGGATGTGCCAAAATTTCTTTATCCATTTACCTCTTGAGGGACATCTTAGTCGCTTCCAAATTTTGGCAATTTTGAATATAGCTATTATGAACATTTGTGTTTCGGTATTTATGTGGACAATCACAAGCTTTTTAACCAATGATTTTGGATTTGTTTGTTTGTCCTTCTTTTTGTCAGAATGTCAAGTTCAGTTAAGTTATGATTACTATTATGTAACGGTCAATGTATTATTATCTTCTGTATTAACTTTTGTTTGCCTACCAGGACAGAGGCTAATTCAGAGGATAATAGAATCATTTTCTGTGAATCCAAAGACATTGTGGTGTTTTGGGTTTTCCTATCACTTTAATATAATGCAGCAACTCTATACTGCTGCATAGAGTTGACAGAATAAAAAGTGTTGGTACCTTTATTTGTGAGGGGAAAATAATGGAGGGGATAATTTGTTAGTAGTTTTACTTCAAATGAGCTATATCAACTTTCAATAGCCTTGCAATACTAGCTTTAACTGGGTTGGTAAACTGAAAGCTATCTATCTATATATATAAAACCATAAGCGACCTGTGGACAGTTTGACCAGTCTCTATGATGTGCACTGACCACCAGGGGGCAGATGCTCAACACAGAAGCTGTCCCCTGGTGATCAGTGCACTCCAACAGTGGGAGCTCAGCTCAGCTGACTGATGGGTACCAGAAGCCGTGCTCACTGCTGGCGAGCACAGCTGCGGTGGCACAAGCTTCTCCCACCTCCATGGCAGCGCTGAGAGACAGCTGCGGCGAGCACAGCAGGGCGCAGCACCCAGCTTGGGCTCAGGCTCCAACCCAGTCACCTGCTTCACACACCATTATATCCCTCAGGGAATGTCAGATATCCCCCGAGGTTTCCCGGATTGCAAGAGGGCACAGGCCAGGACAAGGAACCCCACCAGTGCACGAATTCGTGCACCAGGCCTCTAGTAAATATATGATCAAGTGTGTTTCCAAATATCTTCATAAATAAAGGTTTATTTATTGAAGCTATATTATTTTGTATTCCTGTGTTAGATAAGTAGAACATTAAGAAAATTACGGCAGAATCAAACAACTGTTAAATTCTAGAATAACTTAAATGTTAAAATTATTCCTAATAAAGAACTCAAAAATATGAGATAATTTCTATCTTTTCATATTAAGATAACTATATACTGCATTTGTGGCTTTTGCAAACATAGTTATAATTACCCCTGGCATTGTATTCTCCCTGTCTTTCTTCCCCACTTATTAAAGCTATTTATTTACAACAAATACTTCGCTTGCAAACATTAGTCTGCTGTTAACAAAAGCAGAGCCCAAATTTGTAATTAGCTACAGCTGTACATGCTGCTTCCCTTACTCAAAAGTCTCCTATCATTGGGAAGCTGGTTAGCTCATTATATTCTTTATGGGAACCAATCTTGAATACTGTATAAAAGCCTTGTTCTCCATATGCATAGTTCAAATAAACTATTATCTATTCTGGCTGGGATGGGGGTAACGTTCACAGCAGTAGTTGGACTGAAGGGAGGAGAGGGGGAAGGAAAAGGTCTTGAGGGTAGTTGTGCATACTTCATTAAATGCAAATAAATATTATACATTAGTTAATAATTTAAGCACCAATTCCAGATTCTGTGTCCAAGTTACATATCATTAAATGCCAATTAATCAATATCAAGTGCATCTCTTACATCATAAAGTCCAAATATGACCTGGTGCTTTTTCTAATGTCAGTTAATCCTACCAATGTGTTGCCCATTTATAGAATCTCATACAACATAGCCAGGGTTCTGTGATTCTGGGAAAGTTACTTAACCTCTCTATTCTTCCATTTCTTCGTTTGTAAAATGGGGATAATGATCACATGTACTTCATTGGGTTTAATGAGAATTAAGTGAATGAACATTCATTGAATACTTAGAACATTGTGTTAAATTATTATAAGATCTGGTACATTTTAGTGGGTAAAAATTTTCCCTCTCCATTGTTGATATTATTGACCAAAGACTAAAAAAAAAATAAAACTATCTCTACAAAGTTCATTACACTGGTGAGTTATAAAGGGGAAATAAATGGCAACAGAGCAAGATATTTTCTTCAAAAACCTATTTGGTTGAAATCCTGAGCAGCAGAAAACTCCATGCCAGTATTTATGATTTTGGTATTTGTAGTACTCTGCTAAAATAGATTTCACTATCCACTGGCTGACTTACAAATTACAGAAGATGATTCCAGAATAATTGACACTCTACCCTTCTGAATTACCACTCCAGATATGCCCAGAAAAGAAAATTACAAAACCTGGTGAGGGTGGGTTTTCATCAACAGCAGTTATAATTTCCCTTAGATAATTTTGTTTGATATTTGATAGATAAAATGTCAAAGAAAGGAGTAAAATGTAAGGAGAGTAGAAAAATGACATTATTAAAAAAAAACTCACTCCAAAAGATTTATGCGTAAAGATCAATAGTTAGAGTTCCAATTTATCAATGGAGTTTGTTCAGATTAAAAGATGCATTGTAGTAAGTTAAGCTTTCATTGACAATAATGTTTTATTAATCTAAATATTTCTAAAACTCACACATATATAAATTTTAATATATCCTATCATTTCAGGTAGAAAACTAGGGGGTGTCATATCAATTATGAAAAACAGTCTGAGGATGTTAATTCTGTTTTCTTTGAAATAGACTCCTAATTTAAAAATCAAGTATTAAAACTGAAAATATTTCTTAAAAGATGTTAATCATTAATGAGTATTAAAACTAAATTCAATGTTAATTAATGCAAAATAAAATATTGATGGAGAGGAAAAAGGTACCATAAGAATTGAATAACCAGAACATGGCATGTTTTGCATGACATGTTAGTTGCAAAGTAATATGGTTGTGTGCTTGTGGGTACATTTTTATAAGATAATTGATGCAAAGAGAAAGAGATGGGCAAGATTAGAGGTAAGTGGGTCTTTGATTCCTGCATACAATAGTCAATTATTTTCCACAGTACAAAGTCCCATAGAGTAGAAAAAACTGTGTAGTTCATAACTCTACTTCAATTTATTAATAATGTGCTGACAAAGCTCCAACTATAAGTAACAATCATTAATGACAGTCAAAATGTAGGTAAAATCCATAATTTGCATTTTTGGCAGAAAGAATAATTTTAACAACTATTCAGAAAAGATTTCTTTTGAAAGATTAATTGGTTTCACATTCTTCTTTTAAATTTTTAAATTCAGTACAACAGTTGGCAGTTTGGGTTAATTTTGCCTTTATATGACACTAAAGCCACCATTGTTCTTGAACACATTACCATGAGAGATATAGCTACTCTTATAATAATATCACAATCTCAAGTTTCCTGAAAGTAGTTTGAGGTCTTTGATATCCACATCATGGTTCTCAAAAGGAAGTGATCAGCACTGAAAGCACTAAAGCAAAAAATAAGTCTAGGACCTTGCTAACTTCATAAGCACGCAGGCCTTTCTTTCTCTAAAGCTGTTGTTGCCTGGCCACTGATTGAGGGAATGAACAAAAAAATTGTGGAAAAATTGCCAGAGCTTCCTTGGCTCAGCATTTGTCTGATGTCTTTACCTGATCATAACTCTTCCCTCATTACAGTGGACTTCCTGCTTCAATCATGCCTAAGCTTGATATGTTCTCTGGACTCTTTGCCTTGAGACAGTCATCTGTGTTAGTTGTATAACTTGATTAGTTGGACATCATCTACCCTGGCTCTTCATGTCTTTCTTCATTTCTCCATTTCATATACTCTCAAGAATCAACCAATGGACACAGACAACAGGAGGGCGAGGGCATGAGTGGGGGGGGGGGGGAATGAGGTCACATATGTAATACCTTAATCAATAAAGAAATTAAAGATTGAAAAAAAAGATGTAAGCAGCTAAGACCAATCTCCTATAAAACATTCACCTAGATAATTCTGAAAAATCTAAGTTTGAGATAAAATGTCACTGATGCTTACTATTATTGTTATGTAACTTAATTAAATAGCATATAAAACAGCAAAATAAAAGTGTCAAGAGGAAAAAAAAAGAATCTAGCTTATTGTGTAGTGTTGCCCTCACAAGTTGAAGCAGCCAGAGCTGTGTAATATGAAAGCATTATAACTGCCTACGGTAGCAATATTATGAATTCATTTGCACAGTAATCCTATATAATAAAACCCTAATATGCAAATCAATTGAACAGCAGAACAACCGGTTGCTATGACACATACTGACCACCCGGGGGCAAACACTCAATGCAGGAGCTGCCCCCTAGTGGTCAGTGCACTCCCACAGGGGGAGCACCACTCAGCCAGAAGCCAGGCATAAGCCTCTGCGGCAACACTACCCAAGCTGTTTGTACTGTCTTTTCCATATGAATGGCCTGTCCTGGCTCACACTTCAGACTTTCTTAAAATCTCTCAAACAAGCAGCAGCTGGACTCAGTGTACCCAGTACATCTCAATAGGCCCTGCACTATCAGCAGCTTGCCTTGGCTCACAGCTTGGTCTCCCCTGAGCATCTCCAAGTCCAACATAAGTGGCAGCCATCTGCAGATCACTTTGTAGCTCATGCTGGGTGATGCCAGGCAGGGCACAGCCAGAACTTACTTTGCACCTCCTAGGGGACCTCAGAGTCAATGTACCCAGTGGTCAGCCTTAAACCACACCAGATTGTTGGGGTCCAACCCCAGCAGGTCCAGGGGTTCCCAAAGGTGTGGACGGAGTCAGTGAAGAAGGAATGACACAGAGGCAGCGTTCAGTTGATCAGCATAACCAGGTTCTATCTTTATTGTCTTGTTACATCTGTATTTATACTTATTTGATCCTATAAGCAAGCCTCTATAATCACATCATGGTATGTTTTGGGTAACCTTCTACAGTTCCTTGTTTCTTATCTGACCTTTGCCAAAAATCCTGTCTCTATCTAGTTCTGTTGATTTTAATCTCGTCTAGGTTAATCTCTGTGTTTCCATTATAAGGGCTATTCAAGGTCACTGCTCTACTGATAGGCTACAAGGAAGTAACTGAAGGAGATTATCCTACCCAGTAAAGGTTATGTCCTCCCAGCCTCGCTGTTTGCCTTCCATGGGACTGCCTTGTGTCGGTGGATCTCCAGGGGTATAGGCTTTGGTGCTTTCCCTGGTGGGCAGACCCCTGGGGATGTGGGTCCAACAAGTCCCAAATTTATTGCCAACAGTCTTAGTCCAAGTTCTTCATAAGTAATACATGGTATTTCTGTAACACTAGAGGGATTTACTGATTTATCCTCTTCCTTAGTTCTGTTAATCCCTAACCTGGGGAAACAACCTTTCTCAGGGAGGTGGTCCTATTTAAAACACATAGCGCTAAGAGGGGGAGCAAACATATGCCATATATGCCAGGTCCTTTGAAACATAAGCTGTGCAGATGTTTCTTCCCTGCAGCGACTGTGTCAAGCAGCAAGGGTGGACCGGCTTCCAGCAAATTACCCCATTTTTATTTTTTAAATGACAGCGCGTGTAAGTCAGCGGCCACCTCTCAGATTGGGTTGTTTAAGACTCGGAAGACCTGTTTGTTACTTTGCCAACAGGTCAGTCCGAGGCTTAACCCTATATGGGCTTCCCACACCAGATTACAATCCTACGATATCCACAAGCAACACACTCAAAGGGCAGACTCCATGAGTACCAAAGCCCCACTGAAGCAAGTCCTGCTCCATAGGA
Organism: Myotis nattereri; assembly: GCF_964212035.1. Lineage (NCBI taxonomy): Eukaryota > Metazoa > Chordata > Mammalia > Chiroptera > Vespertilionidae > Myotis > Myotis nattereri. Next base: position 83,070,365 of record NC_138075.1, read on the forward strand.
ATGTCTCCTGCACAGCAGCTCTTCCACTACAATAACAGTTGGTTCTCACAGCCAATTGGCCTGGGAGTCAATCTCTCCCAGCGATGACAACAGCAATCAAGGCTCAACTACAATAGGACAATGCACATAGCCCACACAGGGAAGCACCTAGAGTGCCCAGCTTAGAGGATGGGGGAGGCTAAGCAACTGGGCCCCCCGGACACCCCCCGGACACAAGGCCACTTTACCAATTCCAGAAGACATAGAAGCTCCACCTAATACATAGAAACAAAAACAGGGAAGCAGCCAAAATGTGGAGATAAAGAAACATGTCATAAATGAAAGAACAGAAGAAATGTCCAGAAAAAGAACTAAATGAAATGGAAGCAAGCAAACTACCAGACACAGAGTTCAAAATAGTGGTTATAGAGATGCTCGGGAACTTAATGAGAACTTCAAGGAACTTAGCTAGACCATCAATGACATAAAAAAGGACACATCAGAAATTAAGGATACACTAATTGAAATGAAGAATAATTTATAGGGAATCAACAGTAGAGTAGAGGATGGTGATAATCAAATCAGTGATTTGGGAATATGAGTAAGCAAAAATAATCCAATCAGAACAGCAAAAAGAAAAAAAAAAGAATCCAACAATATGAAGATAGTGTAAGGAGCTTCTGGGACAATTTCAAGCATACCAACATTCACATCATGGGGGTACTGTACTAGAAAGAACAGAGATGGAGCAAGAAATTGAAAACTGCCCTGGCCTATTTGGATCCGTGGTTGGAACACCAGCCTGCAGAACAAAAGGTCCCAGTTTAAATTCCTGGTCAAGGGCATGTACATCCATTGTGGGTTCAATCCCTGCCCTTAGTTGGGGCTCATGTGGGAGGCAACCAATTAATGTGTATCTCTGACATCGATGTTTCTCTCCCTCTTCTCTTTCTCCTCCATCCTTTCCACTCTCTCCAAATAACAATGGAATCCTATATAATAAAAGGCTAGTATGCAAATTGACCAAATGGCGAAACAAACCGTTGCTATGACGCACACTGACCACTTGGGGGCAGAAACTCAATGCAGGAGGTGCCCCCTGATGGTCAGTGTGTTCCCACAGGGGGAGCACCGCTCAGCCAGAAGCCCTGAGCTGGGCTCACAGCTGGCGAACACAGCGGTGATGGTGGGAGCCTTTCCCGCCTCCACAGCAGTGCTAAGGATGTCTGACTGCCTGCTTAGGCCCACTACCCAGGTGGAGCGGACCTAAGCAGGCAGTCAGACATCCCCCGAGGGCTCCCAGACTGTGAGAGGGTGCAGGCCGGGCTGACAGAACCCCCCCCCCAGTGCACAGATTTTGTGCACTGGGCCTCTATATATATATATATATATATATATATATATATATATATATATATATCCTATCTATTAATAGACAAAGATGGTAATTAACTGTACCTCTAACATGCTTCCCATTGGCTAATCAGGGCGATATAAAAATTAACTGCCAACCAAGATGGTGGCCAGCAGCCACTCAGCTGAAGTGAACAAGAGGCTTGCTTGCTCCAGTGATGGAGGAAGCCAAGGTTCCCCACCTGCCGCTGCTGGAATCTGAGCTGCACTCTAAGAAACAATGTTACAATTATAGAAGCTAAACAAACCCCAGAAACCTGCTTTCAGCTAGCCGGGCCTCAGAGCTGGAGCTGCAACAGTGTTTCAATTATAGAAGCCAAACAAACCCAGATACCTGCTTTCAGCAGCCGAGGTCTCAGAGCTGGAGCTGAGCCTCAGAGCTAAAGCCGGCTCTCAGCTCCAGTGACAGCCATAGAAGGTAAATAAATCCCAGAATAAAAAAAAAAGAAAAGAAAAAAAGGAGAGGTTGGGAGCTTCAGTCGCCCGCCAGCCTGAAAACAGCTCTCAGCCCCTCACCCAGACTGGCCAGGCACCCCAATGGGGACCCCCCTCCCCCAAAGGGGGTGTGACCAGCTGTAAACAGCCACCATCCCCTCACCCAGGCTGGCCAGGCACCGAAGCGGGACCCCCACCCTGATCCAGGACACTCTTCAGGGCAAACCAGCCAGCCCCCACCTGTGCAGCAGGCCTCTATCCTATATAGGAAAAGGGTAATATGCAAACTGACCCTAACAGCAGAAACACTGGGAATGACTGGTCACTATGACACACACTGACCACCAGGGGGCAAACGCTCAATGCAGGAGCTGCCCCCTGGTGGTCACTGTGCTCTCACATGGGAGGAGCTCTGCTCAGCCACAAGCCAGGCTGATGGCTGCCAGTTCAGCGGTGGTGGTGGGAGCCTCTCCTGCCTCCTCAGCAGTGCTAAGGATGTCTGACTGCAGTTTAGGCCTACTCCCTGCTGGCAAGTAGACATCCCCCAAGGGCTTCCGGGCTGACAGAGGGATGTCTGATTGCCATCTTAGGCCCAATCACCCGGGGAGTGGGCCTAAGCCAGCAAGTGGTCATCCCCTGAGGGGTCCCAGACTGCGAGAGGGCAGAGGCCGGGCTGAGAGGCCCCCCTCACCCCCGAGTTCACAAATTTTTGTGCACCGGGCCTCTAGTATATATATATATCCCCCCTCAGGTGAGAATTACAAAAAAATTAAAATAAAAAAAAAGGAAATTTAAAACCAATTTAGAAAATAATGACCTAAAACTTTCCTTACCTGGTGAAAATAATAGAGTGACAAGCTGCGGAAGCACAGAGAGTCCCAAACAAGAGGAATCCAAAGAGGCCCACACCAAATAACATGCCAAAGGTTAAAGACAAAGAGAGAATCTTAAAAGCGGCAAGAGAAAAGCAGTTAGTTACCTATAAGGGAGTGCCCATACTACTGTCAGCTGATTTCTCAATAGAAATTTTGAAGGCCAGAGGGGAGTGGCAAGAAATATTCAAAGTAATGAAAAGCAAAGACCTACAACCAAGATTGCTCTACTCAGCAAAGCTATCATTTAGAATTGAAAGTCAGATAAAAGCTTCCCAGACAAGAAAAAGCTAAAGGAGTTCATCACCACCAAGCCAGTATTACATGACATATTAAAGGGTCTTCTTTAAGAAGAAGAAGGAAAAAAAAATATGAACAGTAAAATGTCAATAAATACATAGATATCAACAATTAAATCTAAAAATCAAAATTAATGGACAAGGAATCTAATGAATAAAATAAATTGATGAATAAAATAGAATCAGAAGCATGGAAACCTGGAACAGACTGATGAATCTCAGAGGGAAAGGAGTGGAGGGCAGGGAGAGATTAACCAAAGAACTTATATATGCATACATGCATTACCCATGGATACAGACAATAGGGTGCTGAAGGCTTTGGAGTGGGGCAGAATCTGGGTGGAGGGGGACAATGGGGAAAAGGGGGTATATCTGTAATACTCTCAACAATAAATAATAAATAAATAAATAAATAAATAAATAAATAAATAAATAAATCAGCCTTACATACAGAAGCCTACATAAAAGCCAGTGGCATACCTGAGATGTTTTCACCATGACAGGTCCCTGAGCATACCATAGGCAAAACAGGATAACACCTCTTTTCCACTTTCAACCTATTAAAGAGAAAGGCAACTTAAAGCTGCTGAAAGTAATTCTTGTGGCCCCAAATCCAATGCCTGCCACAACACCTGTGATTTCAACCATTAAAAAATGTTTAGGCGATTCCATGGTTAACATTACTCATAGTCCTGCAATTTGACCTTTCTTATATTCACTTCTCTGTGAATCCTAGGCCCTCTAATTCAACTTAGCCCTTTGATTTCTGTATCTCTTGTTTTGCATCTAATGAATTACATGCAAATTCCAGGAAAAAGTATCAGTAATTTGGTGTTATTGCCTAATATCTCAATAGGACCTCATTATTATGAGATTATATAATTTTTAAAATTTCTCACAATAGCTACTTCAAGTCTTACCAGTTTCTGCCACCATTTATCCTAAATCTCAACATACAACTTCACCTGCTTCTTCACAGGAAAATAGAAACCACTATATGGGAAGTCCCTCAACATCCTAATTTCCCCCTAATGAAAACAAATCGGAAACTGCTCTCAAATTTATGTCTTTATAGCTTCTTTTCCAGACCAAATTTCTCCTCTTGTCATATGAATTTAATTTTCTCCAGCCCTGATGGACATTTCATTTATCAGTTATGTCTTATCTCTCCTGAATTCCTAACATGCCACTATCTGCTGTAGTGTCTCTCAAACTTGGCTTCAGATTGGAATCCCTTGGAGAGCTTAAAAAATAATTATTTCTGGGTTTCACTTCCAAAAATTCTCATGTAATCAGTGGGGGGTGTGGCCTAGCCATTAGGCTGTTTAAAAGCTCTTCAGGTGATTTTGATGTGAAGCCAAGATTCAAAGTCACTGCTGAACTAGCTCATTTTCCCAAAATACAAAACATTCAGAATTTTCCTGTACTGTATTTATTTTAAAATAGAAACAATGTTGAAATTTGTGAAAATTTAAGCATCAGAATAAATAATGATCATAATGTTGACAACCAAATGAACAAAATAGCAATTCATGGACTTACATACAATAAAAAAAAAAAAAAGAAATGGGAGGAGAGTCAGCTCTTCTTTGGAGTAAAATGATAGCTAACAAATGAGGAAGGGAAATTGGAATTAGAAAAATCACCATTTGGCAACCACTGCTGGAATAATTAATTCAAGAAATAAAATTTCAATGGATGTTAAAAATAGTGTATGAAAATAGGATGAGAAACCCAATTTTATATAATTTCAAAGTTCCTCCCTACAAAATATTTACTGATTAAACATGAGACAAAAGTGATTTTCCAGTTAAAAATCAAATGATAAGTTAAATTGCCAGTAATGGGATAAATCAATACTTTACATTCACTCAAAAGGAGGCAAAGAAGAAAACACAGTATCACTTCTGTGATGTTTCAACCAAACAGTATTGCTTGGGTCTAGTCTTGAGGAAACACTGGATAAACCAATTGGAGGGGCATTTTACAAAATGAATGACTTGCAGTCTTCAGAAAATCAAAGTGATAAAAGTTAAGGAACAACTGAGGAACTGTTTCATAATAAAAAATATTAGAATACAAGACAACTGTGAATAACATGAGATCCTGGATTGGCTCTTGCTGTAAAGAATATCTATAATAATAAAAGCATAATATGCAAATTGACTGAACAGCTGAACAGAAGAATGACCGTCTGGACAACCTTCTGGATGATCTTCTGGATGAAGCCAGGGCTGTGAGGGCAGCCGAGGCAGCTGGGGCTGTGAAGGCCTACACTTGCATGAATTTCATGCATCGGGCCTCTAGTCTATTATATATATAAAAGCCTAAGCAACTGTTACTACCAAACGACTGGAACGAGCAGTTGACCAGTTGCTAGGAGAGGGAAGGAGGAGAAGGGGAGGCGGGGAACTGCATGGTGGCGAGGCCCCAATGCAGTGTCAGCATCTGGCATCCATTCCTTCTGTGTCTGGCCTGGAAACCATTGCTTCCTCTCCCAACTGTGCTCGGGGCCTTTGGGACCCAGGCTGGGATGGGTAACCAGGGGTGGGTGGTGGTGGATGCAACCCCTTTCCCAGGGGGGCTGAGGGCCAGCTGCCTCCTTGGGGGCTGGCGGCCAACCTCCCAAGGTCCCTCCCTCCCATCCCTCCTCCCAGCTGGCAGGCCCCGATGGGCCTGGCCCCGATCAGCCCTGATCACTGGCCAGGTCTAGAGACCCCGCCCATTCAGGAATTAGTGCACCAGGCCTCTAGTATAAAATAATTGCTGAAAGAATGGGGTTCCAATTGAAGAATACAGTTGACTTTTGAACAACACAGGGGTTGGGACACCAACCCCCCCATAGTGGAAAATCAGGTTACAACTACAGTCAGCCCTCCAAATCTGTGGATTCCCAGCCACAGAACAATAATAAAACATAAAGGAGTTTTTTTTTAAATATTCTTACAACTTAAGTTAAAAAATGTTAAAAAAAAAAAAAGCAAAAATATTGACCTCATAGCTTTTACAATGTGCCTCTACCACCATAGCAGTTGTTTTTGGATTGTTTGCTTGTTTATATTTACAAAGGCTACTCTTCTAAGTATTTCTTTATCTCCTTTCTTTCTACACAGTCCAACTTCTTGAAAGGATAGAATCCATTTGTTCTCTTCACTCATCTGTTTTCTTTTCTTCCATAAGCCTAGATATTTGAATTATGTTCCTAATAATAATATTCTACTGAAATTATTCCTACTATTGTCATCTGTGGTCCTTTTTGCTAAATTCAATTTAAAATATTCCATTTTATGTATTTTGACACCATTAGACTTCCTTTTGACTGTTATATAATTTTTCCTGTTTTTGTCCTACCTGCTATATAACCTCCTCACTACTTCATATATCCATTCACACCTCAAATATTTAATGAATTTATTTTGTGCAATAAATACTTTCTAGGGGCAGAAGATTCAGTGGTGAACAAGATAAAGCAGGTTCTTTTCTCACGAAGGCTGTGTTCAAATGTAGAAAGAGAGACAACAAAGAAGTAACAGATAAACAAAACAGTTTCAGGAAATGCCAAACAATATGATGATAACACAATAATGTAGCTGACAGAGAATGACTGAGAAAGGAGAGAGAAGGCCTCTATGAGAAAGTTCTATCTGAGCTGAGAAATGTCAGAAAGTCTAATTGATGGCAATCCTGTTTAAGAGCAAAAACGTTCAAATGTCCTGAGCATTGAACAAGCTTGATGTGTTTGAAGAAGAGAAGAATGGTGTGGCTGAAACAAAATGATCATACAATAGCATGGGGGAAGCAATATCACATAACGAGTTTGGATTTTAGGCCAATGCAATAGCAAGCTATTGGAGTGTTCTGATCAAAGCCAGTGGGGTTTTCTGATTCACATTTAAGGTGGAACTAGAGCTTCCCTTTATTTATATCCCTTAGAAGAGGAGAAAGAAGAATGGTGTGGCCGACACTAGGATTCATGTATTACTTACTTGTCCTGGGATCTCATTAATCATTAATCTGTCCTAAGGATTTCATTGTAGACTCTCAACTCTTCCTGCAGTACACATACTCCTTGGATAATCCACTCTCATGATTTCATCTAACACATATTTACTGATGAATCTCTAGTATCTCTTGTGAGCTCCAAACCCATTGTCTGACAGCCACTATACACCGCCATACACTCAGCTAATCAACCTCTCCTTCAGATCCTTCAGACCAGCTCTCCCTCCTACATTCCCTGATTTAGTGAATGATACTGCCATTCAGTCAGAAACCTTGGTTATTCTGTATACTTAATTAATAACCATATCATGTAACATTTTCTCATTAAAATATTTTGTTCATCTCTTTCATCTCCCTGTACAATATGTTACACCATTGGTTTAGACTCCCTTTGCATCATCTCTCACTACAAACACTCCTGATTTCCCTGTTTCTGGTTTCAGCTCTACCACACACATTCCATTTTGCTTGCTGCTGCCATAATGAACTTTAAAAAATACATTTGATCAAAAGGGATTCATGCTTAGACATAAATGAATAAGGTAGTTTCCCTTCAATTTGTCTCCACTTCCAAAATGATAAATAGCAATAGCAATAATTGTTATATTGTTGATGATAATTTACTGAGTGATTGCTATAGGACCATTTCTGATCTAAGAGCTATACATATATTATCTCATTTATCACATTGACTATAAGAGGAAGGTTCTATTATTACTTCCACTTTACAGATGAGACAACTGAGGCACAGAGAGCTTGAGCACCTTGCCCCAAGTTATATAGACAGCCAATTACAGAGCTAGGATTTAAACTTAATCTGACTCCAGAGTAAATCCAAACTTCTTAGTACAACATACAAGTCTCTGCATAGTTTGCCCTTTGAAAACTTCCCAGCCTTCATTTCTCAAACATGTGTCCTGTACTCTCACATCATATTAAACATTTTGCAGATTCTTTGCTGATATCATGCACTCATCTTCTGTGCCATTTTCATGAGGTCCCTCTGACTGAGATATCTCTTTTCCTCTCTGGCCCCAGTTAGAGCTTATTTGTCCTACAACACTGTCAGCGTCTATTTTGTCTACCTGCAGGCGATCTCCCAATAATGCTGGTGTCTATCATCAACCTATGCCTTCCTCTATTATAGTAACTAATCCCCTCTGTATCATCATGTTTCCTTGTTTATGTTCCCCTTAAAGAATTCCTTAAAAAAAGGAAATGTGTCTTTAATTTCTATATCTCTATGCCTCTATCTTGATAAATTCATAATATATCACTTTTAATAAATTAATGAATAAATGCAACCAGCATCAATTTCATGGTTTCCTAGTAGATGAGGTGGTCCTTAAAAATGGGGTACATATAGAAATATTTTGGAAAGAAAAAAAAATAATGAGACAGTCAGTAAGCATAGGGAATCTACCCAGTTGGTGATATATAGGCAAAGACAATTCTTAGATATCTAGAGGCTACATTTAAGACACCAGATATTGGAGAACCAGGATGGTGGCCCAGCTAAATGCTGGGGCTTGCCGCCTCCCACAAACACATCAAAATTACAATGAAAATACAGAGCCACCATCATTCAGAACTGCCTGAAATCTGGCTGAATGGAAGTCCTACAGCTAGAGAAGTAAAGAAAAACGCACATGGAGACGGGTGGGAGTGCCAGAGGTGCAGCACTGGCCGGTCTGACACCCAGTTGTGGCCTTTTTTTTTTTTTTAATTGGGAGAGATATCTACTGGACAGGCCTTCTCAGAGAAGAAAGAGATTCTAGACCAGCCGTGGGCAAACTACGGCCCACGGGCCGGATCCGGCCCGTTTGAAATGAATAAAACTAAAAAAAAAAAAGACCGTACCCTTTTATGTAATGATGTTTGCTTTGAATTTATATTAGTTCACACAAACATTCCATCCATGCTTTTGTTCCGGCCCTCCGGTCCAGTTTAAGAACCCATTGTGGCCCTCGAGTCAAAAAGTTTGCCCACCCCTGTTCTAGACCCACACCAGATCCCTAGCCCAGCGTTCCAGAGGTGGGAAAAGAAGTTCCATAACCTTGGGCTGTGAAAAACAGTGGGTATTGGGGCTGAATTACACCTACTACACAAGGGCACTCTACAAATTCCAGGAGACATAGCAGTTCTACCTAATACATAGAAATAAATACAGGGAAGCAGTCAAAATGTGGAGACACAGAAACATGTCACAAATGAAAGAACAGAAGAAATTTCCAGAAAGAGAACTAAATTAAATGGAAGGAAGCAAACTACTGGATACAGAGTTCAAAACGATGGTTATAAGGTTGCTCAAGTATCTGAGAGCTTCAAGGGACTCAATGAGAGCTTCAAGAGACTTCGTGAGACTTTCAAGGATCTTAGTGAGAATTTTAAAGACATGAAAAAGGACCAGTCAGAAACTAACCATACACTAACTGAAATGAAGAGTAATTTACAGGGATTCAAACAGTAGAGGATTCCAAGAATCAAATCAACAATTTGGGATATGAGGAAGTAAAAAACACCCAATCAGAAGAGCAGAAAGAAAAAGAATTCAAAAATATGAAGATAGTATAAGGAGCTCTGGGACAACTTCAAGCATACCAACATTCCAATTATGGTGGTACCAGAAGGAGAAGAGAGAGAGCAAGATATTGAAAACCTATTTGAAGAAATAATGACAGAAAGCTTCCCCTACCTAGTGAAAGAAGTAGACTTGCAAGTCCATGAAGTGCAGAGTCCAAAACAAGAGGAATCCAAAGAGGCCCACACCAAATAACATCATAATTAAAATGTCAAAGGTTAAAGACAAGGAGCAAACCTTAAAAGCAGCAAGAGAAAAGCAGTTAGTTACTTACAAGGGAGCACCCATAAGACTGTCAGCTGATTTCTCAACAGAAACTTTGCAGGCCAGAAGGTAGTGGTAAGAAATATTCAAAGCCCTGGGTTCTTCATCTTGAATGTATTTATCTCTCTTGCAAGTAGAAATCTTAGGGGAGGGCCCAGAGAGGGTCTCAATAGAATATTCAACAGTTTATCAGGTGTGCTCTGTCAGGGACGTGGCCTCCACTGATTGGTCAGTGCCAAGGCAGTGGGTTATTAATCAATGTAGCTGTCCCTGAGGTAACCATGGCATCACTTGTCTGGTTTTCCTGCTTTTCTGGCTGGAGCTGAAATACAACTGAGGCCTAGATATTAACTTTAGGGTGGAAAAGGTCAGGGGGTCTAAACTGCATGACTAGCGATATGAAAAGCCAGGGGGTCCAAATAGCATGACCAGTAATATGCTTGGGGAGGATAGGTTTCCCTGGGGGTGAGGTTCTTGTTTTCTCAATTTTGCGAGGCACCTGGGGCTTTGTGCCCTGGTGAGTTTCTGTATTCCCCTTGCTCATCGTCCTGGCTCATCGTCCTTGAACTGCTCATGTCTGTCTAATTGCCTATAACATTATCAAGTTGTTAATCTTCAAATGTATTAATAAATCATCTGAAAAACAAAACAAACAAAAAAATAAAAAGCTAAAGGAGTTCATCACCACCAAACCATTATTACTGACATGTTGAAGGGTATTCTTTAAGAAGAAGACAAAAAGATAAATATGCACAATGAAATGTCAATAAACATATAGCTATCAATAATTGAATCTAAAAATTAAAATAAATGAACAAGAAATTTAATGGGGAAAAAATAAACCAATGAATAAAATAGAGCCATAAGCATGGAAACATGGGACAGGTTGACAAATCTCAGTGGGAAAGGGCAGGAGAGGGGTAGATTAACAAAAGAACATATGCATACATGCCTTACCTGTGGACACAAATAATAGGGTGGTGCAGGTCTGGGGCGGGGTGGAAACCGGGTGAAGAGGGCAATGGGGGGAAAAGGAGAATATCTGTAATACTCTCAACAATAAAGATTTAAAGAAAAAAATCAATGAGAAAAAAATAAAGTAAAAGACAACAGATATTGAAGGAGGGTAGTAGAGGTTAGAGGCCTATGAAGAATAAAAAGAACATATTAAACATCAAATGATAAGCAATTATGAAAATTTCAATTTTCTTTGTTAGGATGGAATGGACTCAATTATCTAAGCACTTAATCACTATATTTGGTTGTTGCAATCATAACTACCTTTCCTGGGAAATGAAGCCAAACAGACACAGGCATCTCTTCAGAGTAAACTGTTTTCTTTGTTCCACTAGCCTTAGATGTTCAGTTGCAAATAGGAAAAAAAAAAAATCTGTCATTCATTTTGCTAAATTAGAATTTTGGAAATAAAGTAATGATTTTTATATTTCAATAAACTGACTAGGGAGATAGCTATCTAGAGAGGTCTGGTGGTTCTCTTTGGAGTGAAGCATTCAGGGAAGAGTAGAGGCACTGGGAAGGAGGCCTCAAGAGTCTGAAAATCCAGCCAAAACTAAAGTTTAAACATTTAGAGGAGATTGGTACTTGGAAAGCTATTTACTTGTGCAAGTGTTCCAGTCAGGAGAGGTGAAAATAAAATGCTGTTTACAAGTTTTCTGTGGTTTGTTATATAAAATGTGTTGTGCATGTGATATCTAAATTTAAAGTAACATGATTTAAACTGCACTATGTGATGAAGAGTCCTCTGAGGTCACTAAAGCTTTGATTTTCCAGTTAGCTTATTTTATAGCTAGTGCTTTGGAAGCCATCAAGTTCATAACGAGATAGATCAATCAGATTGTTTTTATTGGTCTACTGCGTACCATACACTACACACAGCAATATTCATTGAATCAGACTGCTTGGGAACAGCAGCTTTAACCTTGAGACTTGAGCAGAGAAAATAACAGCTTCAAAATTAAATCTCCATGAATTATATATATCCTTATATAAAATTGAATTTTTAAACAGTGCCAATTGAAATCCATTGGTAATGAACCAAGTGCAGTTATTTCAAAGAGGAATCATGGTCAAAACATCACATGTTCGCTGATTTAAAATAGCTTACTAAACTTGATATTCAAACAGACTTTGCAATGGTTCAAAAAACCCCATATATTTTTTAAATGGCTTCAATAATCCACTATTTAAAGATAAAGTAAAAAGCAATAGATGACCTTCCAAAGTTGCTTCAAATGCCTATGATGATTTTATTCTTTTACATTTATCTGCCTTTCAAAAAATTCTAAGGTAAATTAAAAGAGTAATGCAAGCCAATTATATAGTAAATGACATACTTACGGTGCTTCAGCAATGTTAATCATTTTCTCCAGATTTTTCATAAGGATCAAAGGTTAATATAAAGTTAAAAAATTGCCTGACATACTAGTTTCCTAAATACAAATCCTTATCTTCATCTTTGTTCAGATTCCTCTACAAAATTCAATTTCCAACCAAGGGTAAACTAAGGAAATGAGTGCAAAGATCACTAACCAAGAAAAGTGTGTCCTCGCGGATGTGGTTAGGAGTTCACATTATAATATCCAAATAAGTAGCATATATAAACAGGGATAGAATTCATACCCAAAGGATCTACTATAACCTGTGAGATAGGCACATGGAAAGAAAAAAATCTCTGTGGAGTTGAGGACTCACAGTTGGCTGGGATTGTTTCAGTTTAAAAAATTCTTCCAGGCTGAAGTGGACCCACAGCCAAACTGGTTATGTAGGGAAAATATTACATCTCATGGATTAGCTGGCAAGGAACTGGCTGGTGGTCAGTGTCTTAGAGATGTGGCTGAAGTTTAAGGTACAGGTCTCCCCTTAGCAGGGAACTAGATAGAACCAGGACTAAAAAACAAGTACTATGTAGAACAATCTGGCATAGTGAAAAAAACAAATTGCAAAATACATACTATGCATACAAATAGGGTATGAAATTCTAAATATAGTATGGATTTGGTTTACATTAACCCAGGCATTGGGTGGGCTGAAACTGTATGATGAAGGTCTTTAATACCCACAACTGAAAAGCCTGGAGGAAACAGATGACTGTCATACATTTGCCCAGAGGATTCTAAGCTATCAGCTTTCTCCTGTCCCACCAGGCACCAATCAGCAGGCACCACGACCAGAACTAAAAGTTTCTTAGACTAACCATCAGACTCTCCCTAGGCTTAACTCTTTGTCTCTATCAGGAAGAATTTCACTAAGAAATGCTCTCATAATATTTCAAGGCCTCAAAATGAAAACATTATTCCTACATTTTTAATGATTAGACTAACAAGGGACTCCAAATGATATTCAACTTGCAAATGAGATAAAATTGTTCTGTTTCATCTTGGTGTGTGTGTTTTTCTTGTCTTCCACTAGATTATAAATACCACAAGTGCAAAGTCAAGTCTATTATATCCACCATTATATGCCCATCACCCAGTAGGTGCTCATCCAATATTTATGGGATGATAAATGCATGAAGAGATGGATAAATGTTGCTGCTTTAGAATTAAAAAAAAAAAAGTAAACCTACTCTTATCTTGAATTTTCTAGTATAATTCTTGGCAACTCTCTTTTCCTATAGCAATCTCTTTAGAGTAGCCCTTTATAACTTGGTATCAACTTGTCTTCCTAGTGTTGGCCTTTGTAACATGTTTTATACCTCTTGGCATTCACTGAAAATATTCAGTATTTTTCTTACATTAAATGTCTTTCCTACAAGAAAACTAGGACTAAAAAAAATACTTGTTAAGAAAATTCTGTGCATCCTATTTATGATAAAAAACCAGGTATCGAGTCATCTTTCTCAGCCTCCCCTGTTAAGCTGTGAAATAGGGTCTTAAATTAATCTATTCCTTTTTCCACACCTAACTCAGTAAATTTACATGGTGTGTGTTTGCTTTAAAAAATGTGGATAAAAATATGAATAAAAAGAATTTCACTAGATATTAGTGTAAAACAATCACAGTAATTAATAATTTGACCAAATATAAATCTATGCTTTCATTCAGTACACCAGGGCTATTGACCTTGAGCTACTAAGATATCAGGGTCTTGAAGAAGGACCAATAGCTGGAGGTAGAACATATGGTCGAAGTCACAAAGTGACAGTGTCTAAGGGCCACTGTCTAAACAGAAGGCATTTCTTTGGCATTTTTCATCAAAATTCTGAGCCTGTGGCAGGATGGCAATGAGACTGCTAGACATATTAATAGAGCTGCGGCATTTAAGGAAGTAAATGTGACAGCTGCAATTTAAACCTGCCTTGGGGCAAAACTTGGGGATAAAAGAGAAGCACGCTTAACAAAGCTCCATATTTAAGAAAAAGTCCCCAAAAGTGCACAAAATGCACAATTTGGTAGAACTGAGTTTTATAATAGACACGTCTCCACAGGAAGTAGTATGGAGTTCATGGAGAAAATGGTCCACGGATTCGCTGTGCAGCAGACATCATTCCTCTGCCCTCTATGCCCTCATACATGCGGTTATAGATTTTGTGACAGACAATGTAACTCAGAAGCTACAGCTCATCGGAGCAGGACACCCTGATGTGGAGGGTGTCCTCAGTATGTGTACAATATATGGAACGATGCTGCAGTGGGATTTCTCATTCATCTGGTATTCTCAGTGGCTCCTGAGTTTAATTCAGCTCAAGCAACATTTGTTGACCATCTACAGTGTAGCATACACTGAAGGAGTGTTGTATAACAGCAATGCGGGCAAAAGCAGTCGTGAAGATACAAAATTTGGTTTCAATCTATGTCTCAACACATTAACTGCATAAACTCTGATGATAATAAAAGTAACAATTATTATCATTATTATATTTTAAAAATCGTTGAGGGGTTACTAATTGCCAGGCATTATGCAAAGGGTTATAGCATTTAATCCTCTTAAACTAATGTGATAGATACGGTGCTTATGATCCCCCTTGTAACCATGAAGAAACTACAGCCTAAAAAAGTGAACAGATTTTTCTAATGTGACTGAATTAATACATAGCAGCCAATCTGATTTCACACACAAGATCTTAACTGCCTCTTTATATTACCTCCCAATTCATGAACAATTTCTGGTACTGTTTCCTCATCTGAAAAATGGGGATAGAAAAATTCCTTCACTACTGAATTATCATGAGAATTCAAAATAATACTGTAGTTTTAATGATAGGAATTAGGTGCAAAAAACATTTAACATTTTTAACAGTCACTAAATGATCTCCATTATAATTCAGTACTACTAAATTTTTCAACTAATATCTCCCATTTTTAAAATGTCATATTTCATGGTTTAAACTTCACAATTTAAAATTCACTCACATACTCTCTTATCCTACTGGCTAATTGTTTCCAACACACTATAGCCTCTTTTCTTATGTTGTTAATTAATTCATCTATGGATAAAATCCATAACTCATATAATACATATGACATATAATGTAGCCACTCAATCGAACTTACCTCCAATTTATGTCTTTATTGCCTTCTGATTGATTGTGAGAGCTTTCTGAGTTCTTGCTTTGCTGGGTACCCATTTCTTCCACTGTATCTATAAGCTTCACACTATTTCCATTTGGATCACTGCCTTAAGGACTAAATTTCTGGGGCAGGAAAGACTAGCAAACCAATTTTGTGAATATAATCTGGGGCCTCAGGCAGTGGCTCCCCTGCTTAGGTTTTGGGCCTGAGCCCATTTGCCCACACCTCTGCACTGTTACCCTAACTGGCGAGGGTTGAGGGGGGCGGTGAGGGAGGCACAGGCATCCACCAACATTGGTCCCAAGTCTGGGACAGAAATCTCCAGCACGAGGTGGGGCACCCAAGTGTTTCCCACCCTGGAGTCCCTGCGGACCCTGGTAGATAGCGTGAGATCAGGCTTCCTCTGGGAGCAGAGGACACAGCCCAAGCACCTCAGCCCTGAGCCCAACACTCTCTCAATTGGCCAGGCGCGAGTCAGTGTCTCATTACACAGGATGTGGTCATATTGATGGCGTGCACTTCCCTTGATTATCATTGGTTAGTCCAGAGAAATCCTGGGTGTGGCTAGCAGAGGCTTCTTCCGGGAAGAAGCCTTGCCAAGCACATGGCTCTGCCCAAAAATGGAGGACCCAGGGTAAGATGGAGGGCATAGTCCTCGCCCTTTCAATCCACATCTAACTAGGATACTTTTTATTCCCACACTTGTAGCTTTAAAAAAAAACTATTTTAAACGTTGATTTTTCTACTTTAATAGCTACCATATAACAAATGTAAATGTCTTTTGGGTGGGGGTTATTTAGAAATCTGCTTTGTTTCTCAATATAGTAAAGAAATAACTTAGGTAAAAGCACCTACTACAGTACCTGATACATAATTGATGTTTAATCTTATTTTCTTCTTTCCAGGCCAGATATACAGCACATGCTTTTTAGGGCAGGAAAAAAAAAAAAAAAAAGCTCTGTTTAAAATAGCTGGCTAATCAAGTTTGCTTGCCCATCACTTCTTTGTTTTGTACTGACAATGTTTACCTACCATGGAAAGCACCCATTGGCATGCTTTATAACCAGGAGTTCTTTCGTATGGATCACGGTTAATTATAAGGTGCAGTTGTAAGCCATCTGGATCAATTAGCCCAACAGCACACACCTCAGAAGCTGCCACTTGCCTCTTTGAATGTCAGATCGGCATTTCAGTCCTTTTGTAAGTTCTCATCCCAGGTTTCTCCTACTTTCAGCTTCTGTAGTTCCAACATTAGAAAATATAGGAAAACAACCCTGAGACCCTCTTAAGGCAGGCCTCTGGTTTCCCACAAATTACATAGCAAAACACAATTATTTGGATGGTAAAAATAAGTTGGGAGCTAACTTCCTGCAACCTTGTCTATTGCTGCTACTAAAATCATTCACAGACATCTCCATTTCTGTTGTGATGTTCTAGTCTTCAGGTTCATGGATAATGAAGGCATTTATAGCTGTAGCAATGACAGGATTCAGCCTCTTTGTGAGCAGTCAATGGTCATGTGGGCATCAGGAAGTTGCACAAAATAGAAACAGATTTATAGATATAGAAAATAAACTGAAGGATGCCAGAGGGGAGGGGTTTTGGGGGATGAAATAAAAGAAAAGGTAAAGGGATTAAGAAGTACTAAATTGGTAGTTACAAAATAGTCCTGGGGATGTAAAGTACAGCACAGGAAACATAGTAACAATCTATATATAAAAAGGGCTAATATGCAAAGTGTCCCCGCGGGAGTTCAACCAGGAGTTCTATTGCTTGCTATGACATGCGCTGACCACCAGGGTGTGGCGCGAAACAATGGAAGGCCCCAGTCAGCAGCGGGCAGCTGGGGAAGGGAAGCCCCAGCCAGCAGCCAGGAATGCGAGGCCCTGGCCGGCAGCCAGAGGCCCCGATCAGCCCTGATCGCTGGCCAGGCCTAGGGACCCTACCTGTGCACAAATTTCGTACACTGGGCCTCTAGTATTATAATAACTATCTATGCGCAAGGGTCCTCAAACTTTTTAAACAGGAGGCCAGTTCACTGTCCCTCAGACGGTTGGAGGGCTGGACTATAGTTTAAAATAAAACTATGAACAAATTCCTATGCACACTGCACATATCTTATTTTGAAGTAAAAAAAAAAAAAAAAAACGGGAACAAATACAATATTTGTATTTGCATGTGGCCCGCGGGCCGTAGTTTGAGGACCCCTGATCTATGGTGTCAGGTAGGCACATGAATTATCAGAGGGAATACTTTGTAACCTACATGAATGTCTATCCACAGTGCTGTACACCTGAAACTAATACAAGAGTGTTGAATGTGAACTTTAAACAAAAAATAAAATTTAAAAAAAGAAGTTGCAGTCTATGGTGTTAGCTTTCTAATACTTGGATTATGCCTGTGATGAGGTGTTGGCCTCAGATTTCACTTTCCTGTAGATGGAGTGTTTTGGGAGGACCAACCTAGACCCTCATCCCATTCCTCCAGTTGTTTTATAATTGTGCAGTTCTTCATATTAAATGACTTTCTCTTTCAAATAGTAACAATGCTTTCTGATTCCTGAAACGATCCCTGACAGCTACAGAGCTTCTCAAGTTTAATTCTTGAGTCTGTGCTGATTTTGCAGAATTAAAGACATTTTCTAAAGTACTTTCATTTATTATATATTTCAGCACTGTTCTGAAAGGTCTGAAAGAACTCTTTTTCATTCGGTACTTTAGATTTAAAAGTGAAATGTCATGGATGGGTCATCATAGCAAGAAATTGCCTTATATTCTTCTATTTAAATCATCACAGGTGTCATATAATTTGAAGGCAGACATTATTAATGAATATACTCGTTGTGAATAATTTAACAGATATTAAATATAAAATTAGCAGAAATGGATAGATTTTATATAACAATATATAATGTTTTAAATGTTAATAGCATTAAGCAAATGTACAGTCTATCAATGTTTTTTAAGGGTTACGTGAACCTAAAGCCTCATTTATGTTCATCAATACCATAACTTTATTGAAAAGGGACCAGTGGAAAGGTTAGCTAGCTTCAGAAAGGATCGGAACCTAACCTTTACAAAAGAGAGAGAACACTCCTATTTTTTTTTTCCTAGCAGCTATGTTTTCTGGGCCATTTCCAGATATACTGACAGCACCAGATGTCAGCTGCTAGAAAAGCAAGCCAAAATAATAGAATTTTAAAAAGTCAGAGCAAAAAGCAAAACAAGACAATAGATAATGAAAAAATTCTGTGAGTTGAGGGGAAGGGGCATAAAATTCATCAAAACATGAAATGAGTCTTTCCACCTAAGAAATTGAAGTTAAATTTGTATGATTTTGATTACATCTAAAATATATAAAATAGGGGTATGAATGCAAAATATGTCTGATTTTATATGTAATTTAAGATCCAAAAAAAAGGGTAAAAGAAAACACAATATAAAACAGGCATATTTGTGATTCTCAGTATTAAGGAGATTTATTCATCAAGTTTTATACAATTGCTATTGAATTTGGTTTTTATAAAATGGCTAGAATGTCTTCAAACTTGCTACACATATTGATTGGTTACTTTTCATATTTCATTACAAGAGTATGTTAGGAAATTGATTTCCAACATTTTATACTGCTAGGTAAATTGCAAACTGCCACAGACAGGAGCTCTTATAATACAAATTTAAAGATGATGCAAATATGGAGGCTCTATTTAGGTTTCTTTTAGAAACAAGATTGCAGGGTCTAGGCAGGGTGAAATGGTGTTCTAATGGACAAAAATTTGGACCTGTGGTAGCTAATAACCTTGTCACTCTTCAAAGACATTTTTTTCACTTAGTAGCTTTTAGTGCCCAAGATAGTATTTAGTTTTCAAGTATGGGCTTTAATAAAGAATTAAAGTTGATAGGGACTTTTATGGTAGAAGAAAAAGACAAGATAATGGATGATTTCTACTATGTAGTTGTACCATTGATCTGACTGTGTTCTATTTAAATTATAAACTCCTTCAACTTCTGCATGAAAATTCAGGTCATTGTAAGTTCCCTAAATATACGTGAAGGTTTTCACATAACTTGAATTGAACTGTACCAATTTGAAATATTGACATTAAGATAAAGGAAAATGAAAAAAAACTAAAGCTATCTGCCTATGAAAGAGAATGGCCTAGGTCACATGCTGAGTTTTGGTCATTTAATCCTAGATTTCTAATAACTGTTTCCTATCAACTAGATAAATGGCATTTGAATAACAGCCCGGCATAGGCATAGTGTGCCATGGCCAGGTTTGTCAGAGTTTGCCATCCATTCCACCATAAAATGTCCTTTTACATTTTCTTCAAAGGACATACTTCTGACATCTTCTATAATAAAGAGGCAATATGCAAAGTGACCCTCACTCCATCATGCCATCACAAGATGGCTGCGCGCACAGCAGAGGTGGGGTTCCCGTAACAAGCCATAACAAGCGATCAGCAGGGAATTGAGGCTGCATGGTGCTGGGCCAGGGCAGGGGACCTAAGGCTGCACCTCCTGCCCAGTGGGGCTTGCCAAGGAACCTGAGGCTGCACCCCCCACCTGGCGGGGTTTGGCAGGGGCCCTGAGGATGTGTCCAGACCCAGCAAGGCTTAATGATGGTGGGGCTGGCTGGGTCTGGGTCTCACACGATTTCAAGGTGCACACAGGTGGGTGGGGACTTGACTCTGGGTCCTGCGGTGTGCCCCAGACTCTGACAGGAGGAAGATTTTCATATACATTTTACTAATTTTCTTTCATCTGTGACACTTCTATCATAGAGAAAGGGCAAATAGCAATATTAAAATATTTCCTCTAATTAATTCTCTTTAATGTGCATGAATTTCGTGCATCAGGCCACTAGTATATTTATATTTTCAATCATATGCAAGGTGTTATCTTTAATCAGGACTCCTAAAACCTATAAGTGAACCAGTCATGCATAATAAATAAGTTGTATATTTCTAACCATTGGGAAAAAAAAATGTTGATTCATCTTGTCAACAAAACCACAGTGGTGATATCCTATTAGAGAATAAAAATGCTATAGACAAAGAGATTAAGAGTATCTGAAAACAGCCCTAACCAGTTTGGCTCAGTGAATAGGGCATCAACCTATGGACTGAAGGGTCCCAGGTTCGATTCCGATCAAGGGCATGTACCTTGGTTGCGGGCAGATCCCCAGTAGGGGGCGTGAAGGAGGCAGCTGATCGATGTTTCTTTCTCATCAATGTTTCTAACTCTCTATCCCTCTCCCTTCCTCTCTGTAAAAAAATCAATAAAGTATATTTTTTAAAAAAGAGTATCTGAAAACATCTGTCAAGGCCAAGACATGCTATAATCTATGCAATTTGAATGAGGTTTGTTATCAGGCATGAAGCCAAATTTGTATTGCCCTATTTTAAAATATGACTCTATATACATTTTATTTCCAAATTATTAAACCAAATTTACACATATCTTGATTAGTCAATGCAAAGAAACAAACAGTAATAAATGCTTTCTGGTTTTGATGAGAAAATGATATTATGAAAATACCTAGATGAATATTTGCTTGACATTCTGCTATTGCCCTACTCAAAGACTATTTTTCTCCTCTAGGAAGTATGACAAGAAATAAGTAGTAATTATCTTTTCTATAATTAGTGGGCTCTGCTATAATATAACTGTATCTTTGAACTATTTTTGCCCTGGCCATGGTTAATAAGCTCATAAAATCTCAGTTGATTTTAATTGTTATGTGGGATATTCTTTTTCATCGTATCACCTCTTAACTAACATTAACCAGAGTACACTCAACAATTTTAGCTTTATTTAGATCATTATAGTAAACTAGAGGCCTGGTGCATGAATTCCTGCATGGGTGGGGTCCCCCTGTATGGCCTGCAGGGATTGGGCCGAAACCCACAATCCAATACTACCTACAGCTCCTACCTGCCGCTCCCACTCATCCCAGCCCCACTGTGCTTGCCAAGGGCTCAGGCTCAATCAGTCCTGATTGGGAGAGGCTCATGCTGCCACAGCAGAGCTAGCCAGCCATGAACCCTGTCTCTGGTGCCCTCCCAAGGGAGTGGCCCATGGGATCAGGCTGAAATCGGCTCTCCGACATTCCCTTAGGGGTCCTGGATTGTAAGAGGGCACAGGCCAGGCTGAAGGACTCCACTGGTGCATGATAGGGCCAGGGAGGGGCTGCAGGAGGGCTCCAGGGTGTGTCTGACCCATCTTGCTCAGTCCCAATCAGCTGGACCCCAGCAGCAAGCTAACCTAACTGTCAGAGCATCTGCCCCCTGGTGGTCAGTGCACATCATAGTGAGCAGTTGACCAGCCTAAGCATATCATTAGCATATTAAGCTTTGATTGGTTGTTCAGTTGTTCTGCCAGTCAGTCTATTTGCATATTACCCTTTTATTATATAGGAGGATAGACAGAAACAATCAATAGTACTGCTATAATGTAGAATATCTATCTTTCTATAAATATAATTAGGGTTTGAAATATATTTTCAACTTTTATTTTTTGTCTTAAATATAATCCACATTTTTACTTTAAATATATATTCTCTCATTTTTAAAATCACTTATCAGGTTAACTTTCTAGTCGTTTCATTCATTTAATGCTCATTGAGTTTCTACTCAGAACCATGTCCTACATATTCTTCAGTGCTGGGCTCCCCAGAAACCTTGATGTGTCCTCCCCTGATTACAATATACTCCCTTCCCAGAAGCTATCATTATATCAAATTTTGTAATAATTAGTTTACTGATTTTCTTTTTCTTTAGTTCTATGTATTGTTAATCATTACAGTTATTGCTGGGTTATAAAAGTATGTTGAACCTTTAACTTTTCCAGCTAGTACCAAAGCGTTTTTTTAATGATATGGTAAAATCAATAGTTTATGTGAGTACCCAATATTCCACAATCATGCCAACACTTAATTTTCTTTGATTTAAAAAATTGCCCATCTCTTGGTATGTAATGTTATCTCATTTTGTTTTAATTTGTATTCACCTAATTGCAAATGAGTTGAGCATCTTCTCGTGTGTTTATTCAACCATATTATATTCTAATGCTTTCTATTTTTTTTCCATTCATGATTAAGGTTTTTAATCTCTTTGGAATTGACTTTTCATTTATGATGTGAGGTTTGGGCAAGTTTTATTTTTTTCATACATTTACCCTGTTTATGAAAAATTTATTGAAAACTTTGATCTGTACCACCATCTCTCTAAAGTATTAGGTATTCTGTATGTATGGGTCTGTTTCTAGGTCTCTTATTATTTCATTTTCCATCTGTGTGCTAATGCATGCCATAGACTTAAATGCTACAACTTTATATAGTTGGTAGGTTTATGAGCCACTCTTCAAAGGCAGAATGGACCAACACTGAAAATGTAGTTTGCATGCCATACTTACAATGCTACACACAGACAAAGAGTGGATAAGAAGGTTTACTACTTATGTAATGATGTCTTCTGAACAGATCCAAGTATACTTCCCAAGTAGGTCCATAATAGTTTGAGGGGGTAAGGAAATGAAACTTACTTCCGGTTGTTATTGAATTAGAGGGTGAGGCCAGGTGAGTGTTCCCACTCGTGGGCAGGAGCTTGCATAGCTTGAATCTCCTGATGATGCCAAAAGTGTGAGCACATCAACCTTTCTTATCATCTTGCTTGGATGTGGCAAAATGAAAAAGGAAGAGTAAAGCTTGCAGCAGTCAAACATTAAATTATTAAGTCAGATTCTTTATGATAATGTCCTCCTGACATTTACTGATGACTAACTATACCATGTTTCATTGAATTAAATTTGAACTTGTCTAAACCATTATAGTGCTCTATGAGGCCTGCAGCCTTAAGCCTGTAAAAAGCAGGTGAAAGTTCCATTGAATGCGTTGTTTATGAGCCCAGCTTTGTATACTTGGAGAAGTGAAACAAATGCCTCGGTCACAATC
The DNA here is from genome assembly GCF_964212035.1 of Myotis nattereri. Lineage (NCBI taxonomy): Eukaryota > Metazoa > Chordata > Mammalia > Chiroptera > Vespertilionidae > Myotis > Myotis nattereri. The sequence goes on from NC_138075.1 coordinate 83,093,697, forward strand.
AGTAAAGTCTGAAACTCCAAAGGAGATAAACCATGTCTTTGTGAGGCCTTTTATTATGGTTTTAGTGTATGTAGGGGCATGTGTGACCTTGATTTATGTTTGGAGTATCTGTAAGGCAAGATATTCCCAGAGTCTTTACCCCAAAGGAGGAAATCTTAGACAAAGATATGTTTTGCTAAATTTGGCTGGACATAATAGTCAGACTATTTGAGTGTCCCATGTGCATAAAAATATGCATATGGGGACTTTGTTGGCCAGGGCATTCAGTGCTAAGATGACTGCCTAAAATTTAGCCATTTGTGCTAACTCCTAAGTCCCATCCTTTATCAGGGACATCCTAGGAATGAAAGGCAGCGACTCTCTATTGAGTTCCTTCACATGTGATGATGTTACACCATCCCATAAATGCAAGAACTACCCAGCACTCTACACAGAGAGGCCATTCACTCCTGTGGGAAGGATATGCTAGAGGGCCAAGGTTTGGCTCCATCATGCAGTGGGGAGGCTTTGGAAGCCATGCTGCTTGCATAACCCAAATAGGCAGCTAGATATCTATTCTTCCTTTGCAGGTTTAAGAGCAGGTTAAATTGGACTGTTAAATGAAGAAACAATGAGGATAATCATGTTTTCTCTAAAGAGAACAAAAAATTGTATACTGAGTTTCAATCCTTGCAGACCTTGGTTCAAAATTCACAATGGGTCATCCTATCTAATAAAAGAGTAATATGCAAATTGACCATCATTCCAACACACAAGATGGCCACCCCCATGTGATCAAAGGTGGCCATCACAAGATGGCCAGCAGGGGAGGGCAGTTGTGGGCAATTAGGCCAGCAGGCAGGGCAGTTGGGGGGGACAAGGCCTGCAAGGGAGGTCAATTGGGGGCAATCAGGCCTGCAGGGGAGGGCAGTTAGGGGTGACCAGGCCAGCAGGGGAGGGCAGTTAGGGGCAATTGGACCGGCAGGGGAGCAGTTAGGTGTCAATCAGGCTGGCAGAGGAGTGGTTAGGGGGTGATCAGGCTGGTAGGCAGAAGGAGTTAGGGGCAATCAGGCAGGCAGGCGAGCAGTTGGGAGCCAGCAGTCCTGGATTGTGAGAGGGATGTCCAACTGCACATTTAGGCCCGAAATGCACAGTCGGACATCCCTCAAGGGGGTCCCAGATTGGAGAGGGTGCAGGCTGGGCTGAGGGACACATCCCCCCATGCACAAATTTCATGCACCGGGCCTCTAGTTTATATAATAAAAGCCTAAGTGACCATTATGGCAAAACAACTGGTTACTATGAGGCGCACTGACCACCATGGGGCAGATGCTCAATGCAGGTGCTGCCCCCTGGTGGTCAGTGCGCTCCCACAGGGGGAGTGCCACTCAGCCAGAAGGCAGGTTCATGGCTGGTGAGTGCAGCTGAGGTGGTGGGAGCCTCTCCTGCCTCCACAGCAGCACTAAGGAGCAGTGAACCAAGTGGTAAGGAGCAGTGAGCAGGCGGGAGGTAAGGAGAGAGGGGTCCTGGACTGCGAGAGGGCACAGACTGGGCTAAGGGACCCCCTTCCAGTGCAGGAAATTTTGTGCACTGGGTCTCTAGTATTAATTAACTGGTGAAAAGTGGGAATATTGACAGAGTACCATTTTTCTCAGCTAATTTTAAGTGGCAAAGACTCCATTTAATTTTAATTTATCATTTATTAGGCCAGAGTGTTCATACCTATTAGGTGATATGGATGCTATCCTACTAGAGAATTTAGGCAAAGTTAAAGTAATAGTTTTGATGGTTAACATGAGGCATACCTATCTGTCCTCTATTTTATCTTTTTAAATATGTTTTTATTGATTTTTAGAAAGGAAGGTAGAGGGATAGGGAGATAGAAACATTGATGAGAGAGAAACATTGATCTGCTGCCTCCTACACAATCCTACTGGGGATTGAGCCTGAAACCCAGGCACGTGCCTTGATTTGGAATCCAACTGGTGACTTCTTGGTTCATGGGTCGATGCTCAACGACTGAGCCACACCTGCCAGGCAATGTCCTCTTTTATAATTGGTAATTCTCCTAAGAGTGTGAATGGAGGACCTCAAATTTAATTTAGTGAAGCCCCTATACATAAGTAACTTAGCCCCAGTTTTAATTGAGGCTATGAGATTTTCTAATTGCTCTATTCTATTAGATGGTAAAATTAATTCATGATTTATGGTGAAATGTTATAGAAATGCAAATGTCAATAGCATCCTATCTTTTTGCTATATAAATTATTTTAGTAAATTTTGAATTTGAATTGGGTCACATTGTGTACCTCAGTTTCAGTTGTTTGTTTCTTCCTCCAGTTTCCAGGTTTCTTTCTTCCTTTTTCTTTGCGCCCCCCCCCCCCCCGCCACCTTCCTTTATTTTATTACTAGATACATTTTGCAGTGAAAGAGGTCCTCTCCATGCTGTTGCTTATTTCAGAGAGCCTCACATCAGTACTGTAAGTTTAGGAGCCTTACAAGTGTCAGTGGTTTCTTTACAGGGTTTAATAGCCATTGTAGAGCTTGACTTAACCCCTTTCCTATGCCACAGGGATGTCATGGATTTTTTCCCTATAACACTGGGAATCAGGATCTTTTGTAGAGATAGAGGCATATGCAGCAACAGCAGTAGCAAAGGCAATCCATAGCATTTGAATAAGAAATCTACCTCTTGGATCATATACTCCTTTTGAATAAGAAATCTACCTCTTGGATCATATACTCCAACTATTTATATCTTCAAATAGTAACCAATGTCCAAATAGTGTCTACTTTCCCTCTACATGAACAACCACTAATGGGCCTATTGAGACACATACTGGTCAAAAATTAAGAGCCTAGTGTCAGTCACAATTTACAATGGAATTAATACACCTGATTTGATCTGACACACCTGTAGGTAGAGGCTGAGACACAATACAGAGCTACCTCTGTCCTTAAATGCCAACTAGTTCTTGAACTGAGTTTAGTTTGGTTAAATTGATGATAGAGTGCCCTAGCAAGTTTGAGCTGCTATAACAGAATAGTGTAGACTGGGTAGTTTAAAAAATAATGTTATTTCTCATAGTTCTGTAGTCTGGAAGTCTGAGATCAGGGTGCCTGTATGGTTGGATTCTTGGTGAGAGCCTTCTGCCTAGTTATGTCCTTTCATGGCCTTCCTTCTTTTGTGCATAAATGAAGAGATTCCTCTCTCTCTCTCTCTCTCTCTCTCTCTCTCTCTCTCTCTCTCTCTCTCTCTCTCTCTCTCTCTCTCTCTCTCTCCTCTCCATAAGGCATTAATCTTATCTGAAGGCCATACCCTTATGATTAATCTAACCCTAATTATCTCCCAAAGGTCATACCTACAAATGCTATCGGATTAAAGCTTTAACATATGAATTTTGTGGGGACACAGACATGCAATCCATAGCACAGAGCCTTAGCAGAACTCAGCAAATGCAGCGCTAAGAAGCATAGTAGTTAAAAGCACAGGGTAGCCAGCCAGTAAGCAAACCAAAGCAAAAGAACAAAAACTTCTGGTTGTGGTAGACATCTGCTCATAGTAACAATGGTTGTGTCCATTCATAAAAATCAATACAGATACTCACCCCCAAATTTTGTTCAAATAGGGACAGACTTTTGAAGGCAGTGCAAAATGGCTTCAGAGAGTGAGGTCAGGAGTCTTGCTTGGGGGTTTTATTGAGGTGAGTCTTTGGGACCAGGCTGAGGGTTCCTGCAGTTGGGCAGGTGCTCCGGTGTTTGGAATCTCCATCTGGCACTGAAGGAATGAGCCCCAGGCTGCCTTATCAGCCTGATAATTTGTGTGGCTGAAGGAGAAGGATGAAGAAGGAGACTTAAAACACTCAAAATCAAAGACATTACAGTAAGACACAGCTTCCCACTTATAGAATAAGATTATAATGTGTTCTGGTACAATTCTCTGTGTTCATCCTTGGATTTCATTGAGCTTCTTAGATGTGTAGATGTCTTCTATCCAATATGGAAAGTTTCTGGTCATTCTTTGTTCAAATCTTTTGTTCTGCTCTGTTTCCTGCCTCCTTTCCTCTGGGACTCCAATCATCAGATGTTGTTATACTCGGTGATATCCACAGTCTCTTAGTCTCTGTTCATTTTTCTTCATTCTTTCTCCTCAGACTAGATAATGTAAATAAATCTAATCATCAAGTTTGCTGATTTTTTTCTTCTGTCTACTCAAATCTGCTATTGAAAACCCTATCATGAATTTCTTATGTCAGTTATACTTTTTAGCTCTAGAATTTCTGTTTTGTTCCTTTTTATAATTTCTATCTCTTGGTCAATATTCTCTATTTCTTGAGACATAGTTCTGTTGGTTTTATTTAGCTCTTGATCAATGAAGTCTTTAGCTCTTAGAGCATGTTTAAAATACTGGAGGTAAAGTCATTGTATAGTAAGTCCATTGTCTGTGCTCCCTTGGGAACAGTTTCTGTTCCTCTCTCCTGTAAATTTACCATATTTTCTTGTTTCTTTGCATCTTCATAATGTTTTGCTAAAAACTAAACATTTGGGATATTATAATATGCTCACTCTGGAAATCAGATTCTTCTCCTTCCTCAGAGTGTGTTTCATTGCTTGCTGTGATCTGGTGGTTCAGTGACTTTTCTTAAGTCTGTATTCACCATGCTGTGTTGCCACTGAAGTGTTTGTTCCTTGAACCTGTAGCCAGCTAGCGTTTTGAGAGAAATTTCCTTGAATGCCTGGAGCAGATTGATTCTGTGTTGGAGCATACCCCAATGCTCAGTCAGGCCATTTACAAGTCTACTTCAGCCTTCACTCCTTACCTGTGCTTAACCTACAGATCTTTCAGAACTATAAGTCTTAAAGGTTTGCCTTTTGTATTTTCATAATTGCTGCCTTGATTTTCTTCTGCTTTTCTCATCTATTTGACTAACTGACCTGCTTTATACTTCAACTCTTTGTAAAAAATAAATTGACTATAGTCCTGTCTGATTTGGCTCAGTGGATTGAACATCAGCCCTCGGACTGAAAGGTCTTGGGTTAGATTCTGGTCAAGGGCTCCTGCCTTGGTTGTAGGCTCAATCCCAGGCCCTGGTTGGGACTCATGTTAGAGGCAACCAATTGATGTATCTCTTGCACATAGATATTTTTCTCTCTCTGTCTCTCCCCCTGCCCCCCTTCAACTCTCTCTAAAAAAAATCAATGGAAAAATATCCTCAGGCAAGGATTAAAAAAATTAACTATAGTTTAAATACAAAAGATTTTTTCTTCTATTATTTTTTCCTTTCTCATAATACCTTGTTCATTTTATAATGATTTATTTGTTGTTTCTTTGAAGTGTCATTCCACTATATGCTTCTTCTCTCTCTTTACTTTTCTCCTGTTTGCTTGATTGTTTGTTTGGGGTCTAATTTTGTCTTGGAGGCTTCCTTCAAATATCAGTTATCCATGCTTCTGGTTGTGAAGATTTTATGGCCTTCAGGGTTATTTTGTATTCATATAGGTCTATAAAGAGCAATATTTTATTTCTGAAGAATTAATATTCAATTTAAAATGCTAGCATTTTAATTTATTTTCAAGTAAATTGTATAAATCAATTGTAAATTTAGATTGCATTGTTAAATGACATGATAAATTTAAAATAGTTACTTGTAAACTTTAATTTGCATTTATACACCTAATATATTCTGTTTGCTTCTAAATTACCTAAATTGTCTGATTTAAACAAAACCTTTCCTTATGTTTAAATAACCATAAATCTAATAAAGTAAACTTATGAATATGATTAATCTAAAGTTCTTTCAGAATTTATTACTGAGTTTATGTTTAATAAGATTTCATCTTTAAACCAAATAACCAAATCAGTCATTTAATAGTAATGAGAAGGCTGTCATTCTAATAGGCAAAATTTTTCTTAAAGATTACAAGTGAGTAAAAACCATAAATGGAGGTACAAACCCAAGTGGCATAAGAGGCTCATTCTCTTTCCCCTTTCTGCATCTTTGCTAATATAAAGCTCAGCAGGCTTAAAGCAGCACAATAGAAAAGCACAGATGTTCCATCTTCACAACAAGGATATTTTCCCCATCAAGAAGTCAACCAGGTATTTATTCCCTGACTCTTTCCAGCTGCCCTATGATTATATAGGAATGGGCCCCTTCTATTGCCTATCTTCCACATTGTCTTACTCTAGTAGGCTTATGCAAGCTTTTCTGTGGATAATGAGAACTCAAAGAATCATATGCGCTTTGCTACGGTTATCTGCCCATAAGCTATTCTGATAAACATTATTGGCTTTAGTAATAATGCCAATACATAGTTTCCTTATTAACACAAATGTCTCTTTACCCTGGTTTTATCTACTAAGGAAGACAGTTCTCCATTAATTGAATTACTGTTTGTGTAAATAAATAGTAATTTCAACAGGGGTTGGTCTTAAAGTTTATAAGGTAATTTCATTAGGCAATATCACATTCATATACAACAAGTTCTTCTATTTCAGAGGTCTGAAGGTTCACCCAGGTTCATTATTAGATTTTTGCATTTCTTCAGCTCTTTGGCTATGCAAAATATTTTCAAATGAGGCATAAATAATATGAATGCTATACTTTCCTAAAATATGTAAGTTAATTTTCTATTACACTCAGTGGTATCATTTATTCTTTTATAGTCTTGGATCCAGACAAATTTTAAAAACATATAAAATGGTACAGATCCATAAAATTATATAACTAAGTTATCAATATTCACAATAGTTTTTCCTCTCTGTCACAAATTTTGAGGTATCAATACAGTTGGGAACTAAAAAGGTAATTGGGAGCTCTGGACACATAGTAGGGCTGGGCAACTCTCAGGATTTATTATAGAGTAATCACCTACTGTTCAAATGAAGCCTTATTTAATAATGAGATGTGTGTAACTTTCCTTTGAGGCCATTCCACTTCCACATAAGAGAATCATCCAACACCTCAGCTGGAGGTGGGAGAAAATGGGGTATATGATTGGCAAGGAGGGACAGGGAGGAAAAGTAGAGCTTAGGTTTCACATAATTCAATATACAGACTTTCACTTAACACCCCTGTTCTTAGTCTACATACTTAACTCTTTCATTACAATAGGTCTGGCGTATCTGAATAAGGGACATTTTTCTGAATAAACAATAAATAAATAATGCTTGATTCTCCTGTGCAGTGGCAAATTTAAATATAGAACCCTGTTCTGTATAGTGAGATTTCACCTAGTGCTCTGTTTTCAGCTGCTTGCCCCATCCTTACCTTGCACACTCTTGGAACATTCAGTAAATTTTCAAGGAGAAATTTCAAGGTGAGTTTCCTGGGTTTTCCTTTGAACTCTTTGGCATTCATTTGCTTTGTACCTTTCTCTACTTTGCTATGTCAATTGCCACTAAACTACAATTCTTTCTTTGTTAGAAATTGTTGAATTCCTGTGTCCACCCTTATCTCCTACTCTCTTTTTTTTTTTTTATTGGCAACATTTTTATTACCTTTTTATCATTTGAGTGAGGTTTCTGAGAGAATGACTTCAAATATGTGTGATTTTCCCCTTTTTATCTAGGAGGTAGATTATTAAAATGATTTAGAATGAGAAAATAGTATGTTATATACATATATACACACACATACATATAATTTTGTGCATATATCTATATATCATATTTATATGTATGTCTATTTTAAGTATAATTATATTGTGGTAATTATATTTATTACTATTTAGTGTATAAAACATTTATAATAGATGATTATATATATTTATATATTATACTAGAGGCCCAATGCATGAAATTCGTGCAAGGGTAGGCCTTCCTTCCCCCAGCTGCCAGCAGTGGCTTCCCTCTGGCACCCAGGACCCGGGCTTCCCGCACAGCCCCAGCTTCATCTGGAAGGTCGTCCAGTCTAATTAGCATATTACGCTTTTATTATTATAGATAGGAATATAACACAATATTTTAACATATCTAAGCAAATAAATAAAAAGGGTTTGTTCTCTTTGAAAACTATTTTTATTATTGTCTAAATTTTTACATATGTCTTCTTTTTCCCCAATTGATCCCTCTCCCCCCCCCCCCCCCCCCCGCTGCAGCCACTCCTATCCCAGGCAAGCCCCACTGCCCCAGTTGTTCTCTTAAAATAAGAATATGATGAAAGGAATGTGAGGAGAATCTATGAGCAAAAACTGGTTCACAATTTATTCCAGTATTAATATAAGAATGGTCCTACTTAATAATATCCTCAGAGAATATGCTATCTGAAAGATTACCTAATATTTAGAAAAACGATGAAATCTTTTATCACACAACCAGCAGCCACCATTAAACTCTTTTAGAAAAGAAGGTGCAATGTATCTTGAGAACTTAAGCCTGGGTCATACTGTAATTATCTTTAATTGACTGTCACCACAGTGGGAAGCTATTTAAAATGGAACTGACCTAAAAATATCACAAAATACTTGTATTTTCTTTTGTGAACCTGTTCTGTTTTTAATCAGCCAACTAACAAGTATATTTATTGTACTGGACCAGACCTTAGATTAAGAGAATACAAATCCTTATTGATATAAAAATAATTAAAACATTAATTGTTCACATACATAGTTTTTGGAAGACATGGAACTTTACTATGGGCTTTTGCACAATGACTTCAAAAGGGTAGAAAATCTACTTATGTTTGGACTTTATTTGAAAGCTTTTGTATGTGTGCATGCTAGACTGTAAGCTCCCTGAGAGCAGAGAGTATGATTATGTTGTACAATATTTTTCTAACATTTAGTATGAAATATGGTGCGGGGGTCCAGAACAAGTCACCCCAAGATGTGCCTCTATGGAATACAGATTGTTTTGAGCTAAAGGGAACTTGAGTGGCAAACTCAGGAGGAAACTTCTGGCCCCTACCTTTAACTGCCTAGAAGAATTTGACTTAGGGGCCTTGCCCATAAGAGGTTATCAGAGATCATCTTTTTAATCCATCTACACCGCAGGGAAAACTTTTATTTACTAAACATCTGCTCTTCTTATCATCCTTCAATGACCCTTTGAATGCCCCCCGCCCCGCCCCGCAAGGTTTATTACCTCATCCCTTATTCAGGATGTCTTATATACCTAGATCCCCCTTTCTATATCTGAACCTCTCCTGCATGTGGCGTCTCTGACTCTCTCTTGTATGTGCCACCCCTCTACCTACATATATACTAAATTTGGTTATATTTTTCTTGCTAACCTTTTTCATGTCTATTTTATTGTTAGACTGGGCAGAAGAACCTTGAGGTTAAAGGAAAGTTTGTTCTCCCCCCACAGTGTCATATGATCAGTAACTAATAAACTTTTATAAAAACAATGAAAGAACATTCTTGTCATAGGAAAAAGCATGGTTAAGGTATATAGCAAATATTAAGGAGGTCATGCTTTTAAGGAAGAGGATGTAATTTGAGGAGTTGTGGTAATAAATGAGATTGTTCTATATTTCAAGTCTTTAAAAGAGAGAGAGAAAAGAGGATGCTCAAAATGATGAAAATATAAGACAAAAGGAGCTGGTAGAGCCCTAGCCAGTTTGGCTCAGTAGATAGAGCTTAGGCCTGCAGACCCAAGGGTCCCAGATTCGATACTGGTCAGGGGGGCATGCCCAGGTTGTGGCTTGATCCCCAGTGTGGGGCGTGGGGGGAGGGGGGCACGGCTGATCAGTGATTCTCTCTCATCATTGATGTTCCTATCTCTCTCCCCCTCTCCCTTCCTCTCTGAAATCAATACAAGTATTTTTTTTTTTAAAGAAGCTGGTAGAAACATGTCTGTAAATGTTCTTAGATCTAACTAATTTCAAAACATTGTCACTGTAGCAATGTGGAGAGAAGTTTGTGAAATTAAAAATAATAGGTTTGCTATAGCAAGTCCTTCTGCATTAATAGCAATTAACCATCTGCAACGTTCATATCACAAGTAGAAACTCATGCTAATTCCCTGTTCACTAAGGCATGCAGAAGCTATTATTTACTTATTAGCACATTAGTTCAGTATTGTTCCGTTAATTACCAAATTCTGAGACATAAATTATCACAAGCTTTCTTTCAGTTTAACTTTCAAAATATGGAATATGCATTTGCTCACATGCTGCCAATGAATATACAGTCCTGTTATGGTCACAGTTAGGTAGTTAGTATTAAAGGAAAGAAAGCAAGGGGAGGCCATAAGCAGGGTCACCCGGGCAGCTTCACCAGGAAGCAATAGCTTCATGCTCCTCGGGGAACCACTGGTCCACTCCCTGCAGACCACTAGGGGGCGGGATGGAACAAAGGGAGAGACTGACACATGCTTGCCTGTCAGTCTAACCTGGGGAACAATGGATTGACTAGGGGGTTAAGCCCATCAGAAGCACGTGAAACCTTGGAAAGTCTAATTGGTTAGTTTGAAGAAGCTCCTGGTTAAAACGCCCAAAGGGTTCCCCAACTCTTCTTCACTCTTGTTCACTCTTTCTCTCTTGCTCTGTGACCTGCACTCATCAGTTCTCCCTCCATTGCCATGTGGCCTCAAGCAGCCACATGACCCCTGGCCCTGCAGACCCCACATGCAATGGAATACCGCTGGGAATAAAGCTGTTAGCCAGATGCTGGACTGGGCTGCACGTTAATATGGGACGGAAACTATAAGCAGTGTCCTTAATTCTGGCCCTGCTGAAGACAAGATTGGACTTCTCCCCTGGTGAAACTGAAACTGACAGAGATAGTATCTTGGAGGGTAACCCCCCCCCCTTTAATTTTACATCATTAATAAAGTTTTCCACAAAACCCCATCCTCCTGTAAGGGCCTCAGGAATTCTTTTCTTCGAGGTGATACCATGAAGAACTCCATTTCCACCCATAATATTCCCAAACAGATTATTTTTAAAGTTTATGCCTAAAGAAAATTAAGTGTTTTGAGATCACTTGACTATTCAAGTTTCCTGCTAGGAGAAAATAGATTTCTTGTCATTGCTTGTGTGACATCACAAACTCCAGAATTCATAATAAAAATATTTATTTAATATCTGTGATGTCTGGCATAGATCTTTCTGAAAGGCAGAAAGCATGTAAAAACTCTTGGAAAAGTGCTAAATGCTGTAATCCAACCTGTCATCACTGTATTGCTGTTTAAAGAAATTGCCTGAAAAGAACATTTAGAAAGCTCTTTGGGTTGGTATATCAAAATGCTTCACTTCACAGAAGATATGAAGATATGAAACATCCTAGGTTCCAAACATCAAAATAAATTAGGTGTTGCTTTTTCTTAAAATATTTTTGAAGAAATTTCAAAAGCTAAATAAATTTCATAAGTAGAGTCAGAATAGGAAACATAACCAAAATGTTTTCAAATATTATTGATAATATCTAAAATATATAATAGCATTATTAATTAGTTACCTAATGGATAGTATAATGGTTGCACATCATGAATGTACTTAATACCACTGAATTTTATACTTAAAAATGGTGAAAATAATTTTGTTATGTATATTTTAACACAATTAAAAGACAATCTGTATGATGGTTAATCTAATGTCCACTTGACTAGGCTAAGGAATGCGTGCATAGCAAGTTATTTCTAAGTGTGTCTGTGAGGGAGGCTTTGGAAGAGAATAGCATTTGAATTCGCAGACTGAGTAAAGAAGATCGCCCTAACCAATGTGAGACAGCACTGTCCAATCCTCTGAGGGCCTCAATAGAACAAAAACGTAGAGGAAGAGCATTTGCTCTCTGCTTGAACAAGACACACATTTTTCTCCGACCCTTGGGAGTGCAATGTCACTCCTGGTTCTCAGACCTTTAGACTCAAACTGGGACTTACACCATTGACTCCCCTGGTTCTGAGGCCTTTGGACTTGGATTAGAACCCAACACCAGCTTTCCTGGTTCTCCAGTGAACACAGCAGATTGTGAAGCTTCTAAGTCTCCATCATGACATGAGCCAATCCCTCATAATAAGTCTCTTTCTATCTCTCTCTGTATATCCTATTGGTTCTGTTGCTCTGGAGAATTATGACTAATAATTCAGCCTGAGATCTCTCTACTTACATTGTTAAAGAGAAAACCGCAGGCCCAAAATGGCTTCACTTGGCTAAAAGCCCGTGATACCAAACCTAGATTTAATACTTGGCCTAACTGAAATTTCAAACTTTTCCAGAAACATAATCTTAATGAACGAGTGGGAAATTTACTGGTCAAGTACCAGTAAGGCAATGTATCACAGGGCCCTCTCCATCCCAGGTCGGAGAAAAAAAAAAAGCAGCAATCTACATATCTACATATTAAAAATCCTTCCCAAACTCTCCCTTCAAAGAAAAAATGACCTGCCCCCAAAATAATTCTTTATTTTCTTTTGTTAATAGCTCCCTGCACCACCTTTCTTCATGTAAAAATCTTCCAAACTCTTTGGGGAGCCCTTCTAGTTGCTGCCCATTCCATGAATTGCTTAATAAATCTAATTATATCTTTTTTAACAATAATCATAATCGAAATAATCATAATCTATATAAAAACCTAATATGCAACTTGTCCCTTCGGGAGTTCGACCGGGAGACTGGGAGTTCAATGACTTGCTATGACGTGCACTGACCAGGCTCACTACATTATCTTATCTGCATTTATGGTTCCTTTCTTCTATTCATGTAAAGGAAAGAAATTCCTCTACTTTTCCTCACAAATACTCTTTGCCTTTGTCTTCTAATAAGGATGCTTTTTGGGTTTCTGCCTGAATCAGTGCTTTCCCAGTAGCTATTCTTTTGGATCTGAAATAAATGCTGATTGCCTTCCACTTTGACCTTTATTTTTAGGTTAAGTTATATTCCAAATGAGACCTATTTCCCTAAAACCATAAATATTAAGGCTAAAAGACCAAGTTAAAATATTTATGCCATAAAACTAGATGTAATATTGACTGATAAAAATAAGAAAACTTGATATCAAGGCCACCTAGTTCTTCACTAATAAGATTTTAAAGGAATACAAATTCCCTGTTTTAAAAAATTTACTTTATATTCAAATTTTAGCAATTTTGACTAAGAATTAATTGACTTTCATAAAATCATTCAGGAGTATTAATTTAACTTCTTTGTACAATTCCAAGTTAATGAAGTGTGGGCATTATGAATCTTATTTTTAATCTTATTTACTTCTTAAAACTAAAATATTTTCAACTAACTAGTTTCTGAAAATGAAAGTATTTTGTTTTTGGTTTAGCAAAGTATGACAAAGATTCCAGTCTAATATTAAAATTACTTAGTCATTATCATACAGAAAAAAAATTTTTATAGATTTAATCACAGATTTTAGACAAAACAGTTTATAACTAGGAAATCTTTATATATATAATATTATACAGTCATCCTTCTGTATCAATGGGGGATGGTTGCTGGACCCCCATGGATACCAAAAATCTATAGATGCTCAAGACCCTTATATATATAATGGCTAAGTATTTGCATATGACCTACACATGTCCTCCTGCATAATTTAAATCATCTCTAGAATACTTATAATACCTAATACAATGTGCTATGCAAATAGTTGTTGTATTATTAAGGGAATAATGACAAGAAAATCAGTCTGTACATGCTGAGTACAAATGCAACTATTTTAGGCCTGACTACATAGCACATGTTAGGAACAATGTAATATTTTTTTTCAGATATTTTCTATGCAAACTTGGTTGAATCTGTAAATGAGAAACCCCCAGATATGGAGGGCCAACTGTATTTAAATATATTAATATTGTGCTTATTATAAACATAAATGAATACCTGTTTCTGTAAGAATATACTTAAAAGTATAAAATGAACACAAAATAATCCAAAATAATCTACCTCCAGAAAATGATTTTTGTATTTTAATATTGTTATGATGTGTTTAGGTGTGTTGTGTGTGTGTGTGTGTGTGTGTGTGTGTGTGTGTGCTTGAATTTATAAGGACTGAAGGAAGTAGATCAAGAATCTTCTACTGTGGTTGGAAAATTATCCATTTGCAATTGCAGTTCTAAAATGAGTAAATTGGTAATGTTTTTTTAATTTCAAGTATTAAAATTTACTGCTATTATATTTTCATTGTGATAGGCAGTATAGAATACTGGTCAAGATCATGATCAATATATTTTAAAACAATTTGCAACTACTGAATACCAACTTGGAAAATTATAAATTTTGATCCACATATTGTATACCAAACAAATTTCACATATATCCAAAAAATTAAATATACAAATAAAATGGTCACCAGAAAGGGATCAGGACTGAGGTGGGGCTGCCCTGGCAGAGTCTGGAATGTGTGGGTTCTTGACTTCATTTAGGAAAGATTTCACAATACGATGCCAGGTAATGTTGAGAGCACATTTATTAAAGTTAAGGACAGTGAAACCAAGGAAAAGGCTTAGGATAGAAAAAGCAAGGGCACAGCACCAGGAGTGAATGTAGACTAAGCTACCTTAGCCCTTTGAAAACATGAGGAAGAGTCGAGCCTAGATGAGGTTGCCTTGGCCCTTTAGAAAGAAAGTCACAGAGGCAGAAAAAGTGAGCCATGTTGGCCTGCATGGACTCAGGAAACAAGTTACAGAGGCAAAAGGAGGGCCCTTGGAGACAGGTTCAGGGAGTTAGCCTTGGATAAGCTGCTGCTGCCTGCCGCTCCCCTGGTTGCAAGTCTCATGAGAATCTGTAGAGCTTAGGAGAAAGAAAGCAAAGATAAATGCCCGAGGAAAGGGAGTGAGCAAGAGCATGCTTAAGGGAAAGTTTGCACTGGCCCTTTGACTTAAGGGTTTTTATTTAATCTACAGGCCAGAATTTTAGAGGATTTCTCAGGAAAGGATCTCAGTATGCTGATGTATCAAAATAGGCCTATAGAGGGATCAGGGTCATTCTCTGATCAATTTCACCTTCAAAAAATGTCACTGGAGAGGGACTGGTATGGAGACAGGAATGTCACAGCATGGTCTGCATTGTATAAACCGTTTTCTCCTAAGTGTCCTTGGTTAGGGAAGATAAGATCATGTGATTTACTAGCTGGCTGTAAGTTGCTCAGCCTTTTGCTTAGCTATCTGTCTCATTTCCCCATTCCACATGCCAAGGAATTTTCCTAGCTCCTTACAACCTGCCTCAAAATCATATAATTAGTAAAACAAAACATGATAAATTCCTTTAAAACTGGAAGTGAATTGGTCTCAAAGTTCAGAAGCCATTAAGAGAAAAAAATTAATTTGACTGGCTAAAATAAAAATTTCTACAGTGCCAAAAAATGAAGTATTAATATATCAAAATATTAATAATTTAGAAACAATAATTACCATCTATATCACAGACAAAAAACTAATCACCCCAAATTAAAAGGAACTGGAAATGTAGAAAACATTAATAGCTCCATACAAAAAATATATAATTGACATTTATAGAAATTTGCTTAAAGAAATAAAAATGATATTAAACCTATGAAATGTTGCTCAAATTCAGTGGTAATATGAGAAATACAAATTAAAAGCACTATGATAATATTTCTCAACTCTTCAAATGGCAAAAATCTGAACATAAAGAAATCCCTTGAATAGAAAAGAATTCCCAAAATAGATGAGGCTAACTATGCATCAAATTAGAAACTAAACAAGAGAGTGTATTCTTTGCAAATGAACCAGGACTATAATTACAAATATTTAGCAAGATATATTCTAATGACAACATATTTTTCAAAAATATGTAACTGTTGCTTGGCCAGTGTTCTTAGTGGTTGAGCACCAACCTATGAACCAGGAGGTCACAGTTTGATTCCAGATCAAGGCACATGCTCAGATTTTGAGCTTGATCCCCAGTAGGAGGTGTGCAGTAGGAGGCAATCAATGATTCTCTCTCATCATTGATGTTTCTATCTCCCTCTCCCTCTTCCTTTCTCTCTGAAATCAATAAAAATATTTTTTTAATACTTAATTGTCATTCTGCATTTTTTATTTCTAGCTTACTGGTATGTAGGAACTTATATGTTGTGTACATGGAAAGAGAGAATAAATAAGTTAATACTGTCAATGAATAGTTTCAATAAAAGAAAATATAAAATTAGAAAATTAAAATAGGTATACTGTATGCTAAAACTAAAGCAGAAATGCTATAAAAATGTGATGTCTAAAAACATATATTTCTTTGTCTGAACATAGAAATGGCTTAGAAGCTGCATTCCCTTAAAATTTGCACCTTGAAATTCACATTTTGTCTTCAAAATCATTTACAGTTAAAAATGAGTGTGCTTTAGTAAGGAAAAGAATAAGAGCTTAAGATATTTTAAAATGACAGAAAACAAGAAATTTTTTAAAGATTAATGGAGCCATAACATAAGGACCCATGAGCCAACTTCAAGGGACCCAGAAAGAAAAAAGCTGCAGCAATTTGAGCATCCAAAAAATAGATAGTAATTGATTGAGACACTTTAAATATATGACTATCTAGAAGCTTAAAATGATGCTCCAAAAATAAAAAGCAGAAGAAAGTATCTTTCTTACCACCTAAGATGGTTTATGACAAAAGTTTTACTTTAAAAAATAGAAGAGGGACAAAATTTAATATTGTCTGACTTTCCAGTAGGAATTGTGTTCTATAGTAAATTCTTCCACACTCTTAAGGGAAAAATATACTTAAACTGAAAAATAGCTAGCTAATCAAATGTGCAAAAAAACAATAAAATTAGAAAATTAGCAATATGCAACTCTAATAAAACAGCAAGTTTTATTTATGGGAATCAAAACCATCAGGATAATTGTTGATATGGAATTGAACATTCAGTTGCATGAGCTAACAACAAAGAAAGGATCATGTCGACCCTACGAGGAATCACTGATAAATCCTTAGTAATATTGATGGTAAAACAACTAGATATGCTGGCGACCAATTCCAGCATGTCATAATTTCAAGAGTTTCATCAAAAGGTTGATGAGACTTGGGGACTCAACAGGGTTGAGTCACCTGTTGGGAATGGCTAAAGGCATGTCCCCAAACCTGAATAGGATACATTAAACTGATTGCTGCTGCCAGACAGCTAAAAGGCATCTTAATCTACATGTTATTGCCTCTTACTGGCCAAACACCTGAACAGCCGTAGGCTAATTTCCCCATTCTGACAATGGACTCTGTACCAAACCCTGACCCTTTGTAGGGTATATCTCTGCCTCGCCTCAGGACAAGTTGTGTTAATAAAAAGCATGGGGTCCTGGGAACAGAGAGAACCTAAGGCCTTAGATTTAAGACCTAGATCTTACTTAGCTCCTTTAGCTAACCTCCTCTGACCCCCAATGCCTTTCAAAATTATATTTCATCTCCAAACACTTTATTAGTCTCTGGATTCCTATGTCATCTACACACACAGCCCCTTCTCCAGATTCCTGAACCCTTCTAGATGCTGGGACAAGAACCCCTGCAAGATAGGCTGAGTATCATGATGTAAACTATACAACGTAAACTATACATCATTAATGATTTAACGTTGCCAAATAATTTTAACTTAAATTTTACCAAGTCTTATATATAGCTTCCTGTTTTTAGGAAATAGAGGTTTCAGGGAAAATAGTCAATAAACTAAATGACACCAGGAGAAAAGTATCATGGAAATTTTTTTAAATGAGACATTTAAATGAGACATTTTATAAGATAGGTTTTCACAATAAAGGACTTTTCTAAATTGAAAGAGACCTAAAGGATACAACAACCATACATAATGTGTACTGCTGGTTTGGTCAAACCCACTTTAACATTTTGAGGATAACTAGTGAAATGAGCTAGCTTCTAGAAGATATCAATACAATAATAGTAGGGTATTTTAATAGTTCACTTTTAATAACAGTTAGAACATTCCTATGGATAATCAATAAGGAAACAGAAGACTTGAACAACACTGTAGTCTGAATGGACTTAAGAGACGTGTATAGGTGATAGTATTGGTCCTCAACAGAACGCCCAGTTTTCTCAAACACACATGGAACATTATTCAGTATAGATCACATGATATATCATAAACAATTCTGAATGCATTTTAAAAGATTTAAATCATACCAAGTATATTTTCTAAGAACAATAGAATAAAAAATGAAATTATTGGCAGAAGGAAAACTGGAAAATACACAAACATAGAAATTAAACACCACATCTTTGAACAACCAATAGGACCAATGAAGAAAATTAAAGTTAGAAAATATTTTGAAGCAAACAAAATCATAAGATAACAAAACTTATGTGATACAGCAAAGGAGTACTGGGAGGGAGACTTATAAGAATAAACTCCTACATTAAAAAAGAAGGTGTCAAATAAAAACATAACTTCAAGCAACTAAAAAGAGAAAACAAATAAAAGTTAGGAGAATGTAGGAAACAAATATTAGAGAAGAAATAAACAAAAGAAACAAAACAGGGGGAAAAATAGAAAAATCAACAAAATAAAAGTGACATTTTGAAAAAACAAAAAAAAATGACAATATGTTAGCTAGACTAACTATAACAATAACATGTAAGCAAAGGAAAACCTAAAAAAATGGATCAATTCCTAGAAACATATAACCTATCAAGATTGAGTTATGAAAAAATAGAAAATATGAACAGACTAAGAATAACTAAAGAGATTAAAGCAGTAATTAAAAGCCTTCCAACAAAAAAAAGTCCCCCAGGCCAGATGGGTTCACAGGTAAATAATACCATGAATTTAAAGAATAATTAACACCAATTCTTCTCAAACTCTTTGAAAAGTATTGAAGAAGAGAGAACACTTCCAAACTCATTCTATGAGGCCAGAAATACCTTGATATCAAAGCCAGACTAAGACACTACAAGAAAGGAAAACTATGGTCAATATCCATGATGCATACAAACACAAAAATCTCCAACAAAATACTAGCAAATCAAATTTAACAGCATAATGAAGCCTCATACACCATGACAAAGAGAGATGTATCCCTGAATTAAAAGTGTTTCAATATATTAAAATTAATTACTGTGATAGACCAAATTAACAAAGAAAGGGTAAAAATCACATGAATACAGGATAAAAATGTACACAGTTGAACACTTTCATGATAAAAACACTCAACAAACTAGAAGTAGAAAGAAATGAACTTAACATAGTAGAGGCTATATATAACATGCCCAAAGCTAACATACTCAACAATGAAAAGTTGTAAACTTTTCCTCTAAGTTCAGAACAAGACACAGATGCCCACTCTTACCACTTCTATTAAACATAGTACTGAAAGTCCTAGACATTAAAATTAGGCAAGAATAAAAATAAAAGGCATCCAAGTTGAAAAGGAAGAAATAAAATGATCAACATGTGCAGATGACGTGATGTTTTATGTAGAAAATCCAACAGATTACATACATACCACACACCACACACAAACTGCTAAACTAATAAACAAGTTCAGTATAAAAAATCAACATACAAAAGTCTCAGAACACAAAATCAACATTCAAAAATCAGTTACATTTTTATACACTAAAAACAAAAATCCCCAACATGGTCAACATCACCAATCATAAGTGAAATGCAAATCAAAGTCACAATGAAGTATCACCTCATCCCGTTAGAATTAATATTATTTTTTAAAGAAAATAAATGTTGATGAGGATGAAGAGAAATTGAAATTCTTATACACCTTTTTTACATCCCCACCAAAGTTATACATTGTAGATAGGAATGTAAAATGTTGTAGCCACTATAGAAAGCCATATGCAAGTTGTGTGAAAAATTAAAAATGAAACTAGCATATGGTTCAACAATCCCATTTTGTGTATTTAGCCAAAAGAATTGAAATTGGGATGTGCTTCTGTGTTCACTGCAGCATTATTCACATTAGCCAGGAGGTGGAAACAAGCTAAATGTCCATCAAGGAATTAATTAATTAAAAAATGTGATATAGACATACAATGAAATATTATTCAGCCATAAAAATGAAGGAAATCCTATTGCATGCTACAAGGTGATTGAATCTTGAGGACATTATGGTAAGTGAAGCCAATGACAGAAGGACCAGTAGTGCATGATACACATATACACACATATATGTGAAGTACTCAAACTCTTAGAAATAGAAAGTAGATTGATAGAGATAAGGCTGGGGGGGGGGAACTGCTGCTCTCTAGAGAACTGCTGTACAACATTGTGCTTATAGTTAAAAATATTGTACTATACACTCAAAATTTTGTTAGGAGGGTAGATCTAATGTTATGTGTTTTTACCACAGTGAAAGAGCTAAATTGCAAAATATTTGGCCATCTTGTTTTCTTGTTTATTTTTGGTCACTTGTAATCCAGAACTGCAGGCCTACTGCCTTTGTGAAAATGTAATTTGCTAAATTATTGAGATGTGGCGGAGCTGGTACTAACATGAACTATTTTCTAAGAAATAATAAAGAGTAAATCCATACTATTACATTAAAAAAATTGGCTCCTTCAACATGTCCCTGCCTATTCCCATATACATGTGGATAATCTTATATACCTTCAGAGATGATAGAAGACTTCCTCAAAAACTAACTGTAATTTTTTTCTAATGCCTTAAGATGTCAAAGAAAGTAAAACATAAAATGAAATGAAAATATTCGAATTATTGGATATATTTGGGGCACTGTGCTGCAATCTTTCTGTGTATCATACATTTTAATTCTTAAACATCTAAGTCTTTTGGGTGCTTATTATTGAAAACACAATGTGAACTCTTCTGTATGTTTAATGTAGGTTTCAAATAAAAGACTATTGGAAAGGCCTGCCCACCTTCTACCTGTTAACTCTACTGAAAATAAGCAGTATAATGTTCCCAAGGAAAGGTAACTGGTCTGTCTTCTCACATTGTTTCTCAGCATTTAAAGATGTGCTAGCAATGCACAGGCATTCAACATTTGCTTTTAAATATTAAGTACTGTGCTAGAATGGAATGGAGTTGGGGGGCAAATCTGAAAAGAATTGGAAATATAAATATACATTCAAGTAAATGCCGATCAACATATGAATTCCATGTTTGCTCTGAAGCTTGAGGAGTCTCTGTTTACCATGGCTCATCCAGAATTCACTGGAGAATTTCATCTCAGACATCTACTTTCTAAGATTTCTTAAGCAGAGATAGATTTGCTATATTTAGAAGACTCTGAACAGAATAATTCCAGAATAACTATAGACCCAAGCACATGTTGTAATAAGATATGTCATTAACCTTGTATTATTAAAAGAACCAACATTTTAACAGTTCTTTTCTAAATGTCTCAAAAAAGTAAAATAAATGCATCTTCAATTCAAATGTCAGGCACAACCAATAATTTAATACTCAAGTCAACAATGACAAAATGGTAAATATACTTATGTGGACTTGCTTATACATACACATACACACACACATACACACACAAAGAGGGTCATACTTATTGTGCAGTACTAATAGATATGTCAGTCCATAATAATAGATTATAGGTAGTGATTTAATTTCCAAATAATGTATCTCTGTTTATATTTTCCATTTACTTTTCCCAATCCATTACCCAATGTATGATGTTAATCCATATTGAAAACATATAATAGTAATATTATCTGGAAGAAATGTGATCTTTAATTTGCCATTATAATAGACAAATTAGAATGATTATATGACTTACACTGACATATGTCAGTAAGAATTGTAACTAGGATCAGGAATGACTTGCTATGTCATAGAATACTATATAATTAAGCATACTAAATTATATGTTATATCTGTGCTTTGGAAAATTCATTTGAAACTCATCAAATACATTTCTAATTATTCCTTACAACTTAATTCAAATAGGCCCCCTATGTGATGCTTTCTCTGACTCCGTTAGCTGGCATTTGCCATTGTCTTCTCTCTTAGTTTATATAATTTTGCATCTTACTCTTTTATTAGACAGAATCCTTTATAGCCATGACTGTATATTCTTCTCTGAATTTCTGGTATTTAGCATAGTGTACAGAATTATTGAGAAAAGTCATCAAGAAGATGTGACCACCCATTTGATCCACAAGCTGAACAAGGGCAATTTGAAGCTCCCTATGTCTTTCCATGTGCTTGAAATGTACCCCCTGCTTGCCTTCCCTATGCTAGAAGCTGCCAGGGACACAGCCTTGAGATAGAAATATAATGTTGAGCCGAAACCGGTTTGGCTCAGTGGATAGAGCCTCGGCCTGCGGACTGAAAGGTCCCGGGTTCGATTCCGGTCAAGGGCATGTACCTGGGTTGTGGGCACTTCCCCAGTGGGGGATGTGCAGGAGGCAGCTGATCGATGTTTCTCTCTCATCGATGTTTCTAACTCTCTCTCTTTCTCTCTCTTCCTCTCTGTAAAAAATCAATAAAATATATTTTAAAAAAAAAAGAAATATAATGTTGAGACTATTGGGACTGAGTACATGACCAAAAGTTGTCAAGGCCTCCTGTGCATGTGATTGACCCCAGTTAAGGCCACTACATAAACTTTTTGTTATTGTTGTTAATGCTCACCCAAGGATATTTTTTCCATTGATTTTTAGAGAGAGTGGAAGGGATGGAGGGATGGAGACAGAGAGAGAGAGGAGAGATAGGGGCGGGAGGGAGAGAGAGAGAGAGATATTAACATGAGAGAGACACATCGATTGGTTGCATGTGCTCTGACTGGGGCTGTGGATCAAACCTGCAACCTGGACCTGGAAATCTTTCAGTGTATGGCCAATGCTCTAATCACTGAGAACTACTGGCCAGGGAAACTACATAAAATTTTAAGATTTGGTGGGGTGGGTGCAGAAATTACTCTTCTTGCAACCTCTCAAGAAAAGCCTCATAAATTCCGATTATTAACCCAGCCTCACCAATCTGATGTGGTCTACCTTTTCCTAGTTAGGTCTTTCCCCTGCTCCTCCACCTGCAGAACCAGTTTTAGATTACAAGTGAAAGCTCCCAATGATATTGTGACCCAGCAGACATATAGGGTCTTTTCTTAATAATGCTTTCTGAGTAAATTTAATAAATATATCTCCAGTGTGCTAATATTGAATTATTTTACCTGAATATCTTGCAAAAGACTGAGAATCAACCTCATACTTAAGTCTCCAGTTCACTCACATTTGGGGAGGAAGATTGTGTAAGGAAAGTAGTTAAAGTTCAAGTCTATAGCAATACAAGGGATTTTAGGCATTAACTGAAAGGGGATGGATTTACTTAGTCCTCTGACAGCCACAGGGTGGAAGGCAAAAATTCGACCTTTTGGTCCTGAGCAAGGCATGTAATCACACTTAACTCTTTTTGATACTAAAAGACAGAAGAGCAGTCACCTTATAAAAACTCTATCCACCTCATGGAATGACTAGATGACATTGTGTAGGATTCCACCATCCATTGCTTAAAAACTTCTGTGAAAAATATCGAGTGTTCAACCATAGTCACAATTCTCCTAGCCCAGCTAAACTCTTGCTTCAACTTTTAGAGCAACAGCAATGTCAAAGGAGCTGTTGCTGAGAAAATCAGTTGCTTTTCTTTATTTTTGAAAGTTGATCAAAATCTTTACAAAAGGTAGTAAGAGCCAAGAAATAGTTAATGCATATACCACTCCTCCCCTAGCACTGCAAGATTTTATTGCCCTCTCAACACTTCAATCATTTCAGTGTGTCATCATCAACCACTAGAAGTTCATGAAAATGCAAAGACTTAAATCATCTTGCTCTAAATCATAATGTGATATGGCCTTCTGTCAATCTTTTCAAAGAAATTTATATTCTTTGGGATTTTTTTAGCAGATTCCGCAGAGTTTCCAATAGGATTAATGGTGACACAACTGCACAAGCTTTGCAAGAAGGCAGAAAATACAGTAGTAGGCTGATAATTGGGCTTAATATCAGAGTGTTCTACTCCAGGCAGTAAGCATCTTACCTTAGCCTTTACGGCTTTCTCCAGTATTTGATTGAGCCACAGGGAACAGCATATCATGAACTCATTGCTGAACTGCTGTTCTCAGTGTCTCTTTCACTTTCAAATACCTTTGAAGTCCTACAGGACTCCCTGTTGTACAAATGAGTCCTGCATTTACTTTCAAAAATGAGGATGAAGCCTAAATATTTAGTGCACCTCACGTCTGATTCCTTGATGCTAAACATAAAATCAGTATTAAAGATTTAAGAACATCCAGACACAGTGTGCACTATGGTTTAATGGCTACTGGTTTCATCAGTGAGTTTTTTATGTGTTGAATGTGGAATTTTTTAAGACTTTTTTTTTGAAGTCTATCATGTTTATTAGATGAACATTCAAACTGTACTCGACCTAAATTAAGATATTTGTATTAAATTGTTGAAACCATGACTGTAATAGTAAAATCTTTCACCTTTTATTATATTTGGGAAGTTTATATTTACATGGAGAAAAAGCATCACTGTTCAATCTAAGAGTCTGGAGACTTTATACCATAAATAGAACTAGCGAGTATTTCTATTTTTATTTATTTTGTAAGTATTTAGTTTCCAAAAATATATTCTTTATATTTCCTCAACATTTATAATTTTCTTATACTTCTAGTACACCCAAGAATTTTTGTATGCATTATGTGCTAAATAAATGTTTGCTGTATTGTTACATAAACAATAATTCTTGAGGGGAAAAAAGGATTGCCAATTCAGATTATGGACAAGATTGTTAATAAAATATTATCAATATACCATAAAAATATATATGGAATCTTTATTCATATCTAAATAATGCAGATTGCTATAAGTTGTCATAATATAATTAATATAAAAAGTTTTTTGACATAATATGCTTTCTGAAAAGTATTTCTCAGAAAGATCTGAGTGATTATGCTATTACAAGTATATATAACTGGGAAATAAATCCCCATGCAATTTTGCATTTTTAATGATAAAAATATAAACATATCCAATTTTATATCAAAAGATAAAAATGCTTACTACTTCTTTGCAAATTATCCACATATGGTGTGTTCATGGATCAGCTGGGGGTGTTGAACCATAATTTGGTATGTGTGTTTGTGAGTGTATTTAAATTCTATATGTAAATGAATATATATATATATGAACTTTATATTTGAATTTGCATCCTTTTTTCTATGTTACAGTTTTTTTATTAAATCATCTTTCAATTCAATCACCAATAGTTCAACTGGCTCACAAACTTTTAACATTAGAGGTTGACAGGTTCATTAGTCATGTTGCTGGATCAACAGAAACTACAATCCAAATCCTGCCATTATAATAATATATAGTAGACATTTGCTGTTTGCTGCTAAATAAAAAAAAACAAAAAAACCTGAGATTTATTATCATTCTTCAAAGTAAAACAGGAGGAGATAAATAAATAGTATTTGAACAATTGTGCTTCCTTGGAATGTAAAAGTATCTAGAAGACCATCCTTAGTGTCAATAAAAAAAAGTCTAAATTGACATGGAAATAAGTTAATTAATACATCTATACTAATAAAAGGGTAATGTGATGATTAGACCAATTAGGCTGGATGTCTTCCAGATGTACTTCTGGACAAAGCCACAGTGGTGGGGGCTGAGGCAAGGGTGGTTAAGGGTGATCAGGCAGGCAGGCAGAGCAGTTAGGGGTGATCAGGCCAGCAGGGGGGAGCAGTTACAGGAGATCAGGCTGGCAGGGGAGCAGTTAGGGGAATCAGGCATACAAGCAAGGCAGTTAGGGGTGATCAGGCAGACAGGCAAAGGGGATAGGGTGATCAGGAATCAGACCTAAACCGGCAGTTGGACATCCCCTGAGAGGTTCCAGATTGGAGAGGGTGCAGGCCAAGCTGAGGGACATGCCCCTCTACGCACGAATTTCCTGCACCGGGCCTCTAGTATTTAATAAGTACCAATATTTTTTACTAATCTGTGGGTGACACTTTTTTTTTTAATTAAATCTTTACTGTTCAGATTATTACAGTTGTTCCTCCTTTTTCCCCCATAGCTTCCCTCCACCCAGTTCCCACCCCACCCTCTCCCCTTACCCTCCCCCACTGTCCTCATCCATAGGTGTACGATTTTTGTCCAGTCTCTTCCCGCACCCCCCACACCCCTTTCCCCCCAAGAATAATCAGTCCACTCCCTTTCTATGCCCCTGATTCTATTATAATCACCAGTTCATTCTGTTCATCAGATTATTTATTCACTTGATTTTTAGATTCACTTGTTGATAGATGTGTATTTGTTGTTCATAATTTGTATCTTTACCTTTTTCTTCTTCTTCCTCTTCTTAAAGGATACCTTTCAGCATTTCATATAATACTGGTTTGGTGGTGATGAACTCCTTTAGGTTTTTCTTATCTGTGAAGCTCTTTATCTGACCTTCAATTCTGAATGATAGCTTTGCTGGATAAAGTAATCTTGGTTGTAGGTTCTTGCTATTCATCACTTTGAATATTTCTTGCCACTCCCTTCTGGCCTGCATAGTTTCTGTTGAGAAATCAGCTGACAGTCGTATGGGTATGCCCTTGTAGGTAATTGACTTTTTTTCTCTTGCTGTTTTTAAGATTCTCTCTTTGTCTTTTGCTCTTGGCATTTTAATTATGATGAGTCTTGGTGTGGTCCTCTTTGGATTCCTTTTGTTTGGGGTTCTCTGCGCTTCTTGGACTTGTAAGTCTATTTCTTTCACCAGGTAGGGGAAGTTTTCTGTAATTATTTCTTCAAATAAGTTTTCAATATCTTGCTCTCTCTCTTCTTCTGGCACCCCTATAATTCAGATGTTGGTACGTTTGAAGTTGTCCCAGAGGCTCCTTACACTATCTTCATATTTTTGGATTCTTTTTTTTTTGTTTTTCTGGTTTGGTGTTTTTTGCTTCTTCGTATTTCAAATCTTTGACTTGATTCTTACGATATTCTAGTCTGCTGTTGGAACTCTGTGTAATCTTTATTTCAGTCAGTGTATGCTTAATTTCTAGTTGGTCCTTTTTCATATCCTTGAGGGTCTCACTAAATTTATCAGCGGTTTCTAGAATATTCTTGAAAAACCTTATAACCATGGTTTTGAACTCTATATCCAGTAGTTTGTTTCCTCCATTTATGTCATTTGTGACCTGTTTCTTTGTCTCCGCATTTTGGCTGCTTCCCTGTGTTGATAGAGTGGCTTTCTGTGCTAGGTGTCCTATAGGGCCCAGTGGCTCAGCCTCCACAATTACCTGAAGTGGCACTCTTGGTGGACCCGTTTGTGGGCTGTGTGCACAGTCTTGTTGTAGTTAAGCCTTGATTGTTGTTGGTATCACTGGGAGGAATTGACCTCCAGGCCAATTGGCTGTGAGAATCAGCTGTGTCTACGGTGGGAGAACTTCTGTGCTGAAGACACCCTTCTGGGGCAAGACTTGCTTCAGTGGGGCTTTGGTGTGTCCCTTATGGATCTGAGGAGTTGTAATCTGGAAGGTCCCACTCTGACCACTGGGTACACTGGCTCTTGGATCTCTAAGGAGGTGCTAATTTAGCCTCTGCACAGCAGGAGCTACGGAGAGATCTGCAGATTCCACTTCCTTGTTTGGGGTTTGGAGGTGCCCAGATGAGGCCCAGCTCTGAAGCAATGCAACCTGCTGTGGGGCCTTAGGACTTCTTTTGGATGTTCTGGGTCTCTCTGACCCAGCTGCATTTTGTTAGGTAATTTTCAGATTGCAAAGGGCCAGGGCATTCATATGCAAAAGCCTCTGCCGCAGCTTGGGTGGGGCGGGGACTCAGGGAATCAACAGGGTGGAGCAAACAGCTATGGATGGTCCTCAGCCCTGCCCTAAGGGGCCGCGCATCTCAGTGTCCCAGTAATCGCTGCAAGCACCTCTGAGAGAAAGCCTCCCTCGAGTTCCGCCCACTGCCAGACAGTCCAGTTTCTCCCTGTATGAATCTGGGTCCCCAGAGACTTGCCTGGAACTGGAGTTCAGAGAAGTTGGGAGCTTAAGACTCCCTCCGGATTGAAAAAGACAACCGTGCCCTCAGTTGCCAGCCCTCGTGCACACCTCCGTACCTCTGCATTTTACTCCCGCACCTCCTCTGAGTCTCGATATGCTTTTCTCTTTCCTTCTAGTTGTAGAATTTCCACTCAGCCAGCCTTCCTGTGGTTCTGGGTGATGTCCGTTTTGTCTTATATTTGTATTTTTGAAGTGGTTGTGCGAGGCAGCAATTTCAGGTGTTTACCTTTGCTGACATCTTGGTTTCTCCTGTGGGTGACTCTTAAATTTACAATCTGGTTGAGTCACCAACTTTTTAACACAAAATTATTAAAGGATTATTAATTGGCCATAATTATCAATAAAAGTGAGAGTTCAAAATACAAATTGAACAATAGGGGTTGAATTTTTAAGGCAGTATTCATGGACCATGTGGAATCTACACCCTCTGCCCTTAGAATAGATGGTCTCTGGATCTGCTAAGAAACTATGAAGATGGGAGGAACATCCTGAATAAAAACACTAAGGAAAATGGTGTATGCAAGACTTAATGAAATGACTGATAAGTTAATAGAAAAATAGAAAAATTTATATTTAATTCATGGACTCAATGATGTTCTGAAATCATACAAGATGGTAGTTGAAAAATATCAAGTATAAGCTTACAAAAATATTTTCCATTTTATTATAAATCAGACCTGCACGGAAATAAAAGAAACATTAATTTTAACAGTTAAACCTTAGTTTAAGAACCACCCCAATCTTTTTTAGCTTCTAACTTTATTCTCAGGTTACTAGTTTGAGTGCAAAAGCTTTATCATTTTTTCTTTAGTGAATCACTGCACAAGTAGCTTCACAATAAATATTTATTAAAGAGATAAGTGAACTGGGTGTTATTTTCCCAAGGACAAAATGTTCAAACACACTGACATTCTTTAGCTTTTGAAAGTGTATTTCATGGATTAATTATAATCACATATATTTTTTAAAAGGCAGTCTTGGCTTTTGCTTTTCTGAACCAGATGTTAATTTCTCCAAGAATTAAGAATCTCTGTTGGATATAGAACCAGCTAGGCAATCCTTTTTGTTGATTACTCCTCTGAAGAGTTGATAACTAAATGTAAATAACAATTCATACTATTAGCTTAATCAAAACTTATTAAAATGTACAATTATTTATTTATCAACTTAGTTTCCACACTGATTATGATCCTTGAAGAAATTAGTGTCACTTGTGGTTTGTTATTTTTTTGAAAGAATAAATAAGTAAACAAATGAAAAAAAAAATAAGGTGATAATAAAAATGTTTCTGAAGTTCAAATCATCTATTGCGATTTTACTATAAGAAAATGAACTTGGAAATTAACTCATATACATAGAACTAAGTCAATTTATATTTTTGTTGTTGTTTCTTCTGACCTAACACCAGGATCAAACTGGCATATCAGACTCACATAAATCAGAGTTTTCACCCAGTATCAAGCTTTACTAATAATTTCAAGAATACAGGTAATCTGCAGGCCTCTTATGCTGAATAAACCATACATAATATGCCCTCAAAGTGCTTCTGATCCAAATAATGCACATTTCAAGTTATTTTTTAAGTTATTTGTAAAGGTTATTTCCATTGTCTCGCTGTTATTGGGCTTTGTGCTATCATCCTATTGCTGGACCATCTGCATTCACTCGTCTGTGTTTCCTGCCATATCATGGACAGAGCTTAGATTGTTCCCCCCTCCCCGCATTGAACCTTATTAACATATTCAGTAGTTAAAAACAAGTGCTGAGTTAAAACTTTTATAAATCTGCCTTTGTTCAGTTTCCTGTTTTCATTTAAAAGTTCAGAGGGCATGAATGGGGGGGGGGGGCAATGGAGTGATAAGGACATATATGTAATACCTTAATCAATAAAGAAAAAAAAGAAGTTCAGAGTTCCTGTGGCTCTTGAATCCAATACAAGTTTAGAAGCATCTGTGCTTTGGAACATTCTAGTAATATTTGGTTAGTCATTTCTGCAAATCCCAATTCGTATTTTCTCAACATCTCTAGCATTTTAGAACAATGAGATATTTTACACAAGCTATCTAGAAATGCATTTAAATTTTAAAAATAAGGCAGGCAGACTTTACTCACCTTAACCATTATTATGATCTGTTTCATAATGTATTTGTTTTCTTCCTCCTCCAGTGGAGGGTATACATAAGGTTTTCCTTGATGATTCAGAATATTCATCATGAACTTTACTGCTTTTTTAAAAAGTGTTAAAAGTAATACATATGGTATTACATAAGTCTCCTTTTCTGCCCCATTGACCTCCTCCATCCACCCTCACCCCCCAGCACATGCCCTCACCCCTCTAGTGTCTGTGTCTATTGGTTATGTTTATATGCATGCATACAAGTCCTTTGGTTGATCTCTTGCCCTCCCCCACCGCCTTCCCACTGAAGTTTGACAGTCTGATGCTTTTAATTGTATAATGAAACATGCTTTGTTTTAATATTCTCAGCTGTCATTTAACAAAATCCTTCTGTATTTATCCCATCTTTGTCTTTCAAGTTTGCTAACTTTATATACATTTTGAACTATAAAAACTACATTCAAATTGTTGATGTTATGTATATTAAGTAAAACTAAATTTGGCTTTGAATTAAAATTCTTCCTTTCAGTCATAAACAATAATGCGAGTGAAAAACAATTTTATAATGTTAGCTGTTCTTGGGAGATTACTCAAAAATCTTACCTCTAAGTCAGAAGTCATTGTGTTTAGAAAAGATTTAGTGTTTTACAAACTATACTCTGGAAATGAAATGTCTACACAAAAAGTCTAAGATACATTATTAACCCATTTGTTTATTCTTTCTTTAAAAAGCCAAATATTGATATTATACTCTGTATCTGGATTTTTGTAGAGTACTGGTAAATGTATTTAAAGTTATGATATGTTAACTGTATTTGATTGCACAACGCATTGTTGAGGAGGTAGATGAGAGATAGGAGTGTCAATAGGTTTGTGGTTGTTTATAACCAGGATTTAATTATATATATCTGAGATCAAGATTGAGGAAAGTGAAAAGAAACCACAATGAAAATACTTACTTAGGAACTAGACAATAATTTGTAATACAATATACATGACAAAAAAATAAAATATAGAAAACAAGACTTGAAAAATGGTTTTGGGCCAAGCTTTAAGAATTA
The DNA here is from genome assembly GCF_964212035.1 of Myotis nattereri. Taxonomy (NCBI): domain Eukaryota; kingdom Metazoa; phylum Chordata; class Mammalia; order Chiroptera; family Vespertilionidae; genus Myotis; species Myotis nattereri. The sequence goes on from NC_138075.1 coordinate 83,124,757, forward strand.
GATGCCAAGACTAAGAGAATAGAATTTTCTCTGTAGGGAATTAAGTTTAATCAGAGATGTTACAAGACCTTATTTGTGTCCTAAATATATAGCTCTGAGTAGTACCATCAAGTTATATCATATTTTTCTTAATAGAAAAAATGATAAATAAGTAATAAAAGCTGCCCTTATAATTATATATGTTACTTCTGTGGGGAATATACGTATATTGCCTACACTCTGTATGGTTCTTGTTTGGTAGGCACTAACATGAGAATTCTTGTTTGTTAGGCACTAACATGAGAATTCTTAAATAGCTCCTGGCAGAGTTTCCAAAAATCACTAACCCAAGTCAGGCATCCAGAAAATGCATGTCTTTTTTGATCTCCCTAAGTCTCAGGTAGGTGGTAATCTCATATTATTTTTTCAGAGAAGCCTGCTCGGAGTATTTATGAATTTGCCATATGGTATTTAAAACCTCAAGTCAAAGAAGTGTTAGAAATTGCATAGACAAAATCAGAACATGCTGGTTAATGTTGTTCTTTATTCGGGGACCATGGAGATTTCTTTGTGTGCCAAAAACTGAAGCCAAAGCATCTTAGTATTTGACTTTTACTCTGTTTTTTTGTAATCAACAGCACAAACCAAGAGCTGTATTAAGAAAACGGAGAGGTTGGTTTTTTTTCTCCTCACATAAAATTTACACAAAGAAACATAATTTTTCAAAATCTACTCCATACAAGAATGCTTCCAAACTAATTTATGTAGCACTGTGTCTATTCACGTGCCTAATTATCTTCACTGATTATTTGCAGGTGTCAATGAATGAGAAGCCAGGGAATGGGTCCATTGGTTTATAATAAATATTGAAATGACTTGTAAAATGTATTGTGAAAGAGCCATGTGCTGAAACAAGAAAAATATAAATATTTATACAATTCTCCTCAAAATGCCTTTATACAGTGGAGATTATACATGCAAAACTTATACATTCTGTCCTGATCATTGGATAAAAGAAATCTGTGATGGAAGATGGTCTGAGATTATGGGGACTCACTTTCCTCCCTCATGAATAGAAAATGCATTTACATTATGTCATGTGAAATTATGGAACAGCTGCTTGGTTGGAAAGAAAGAAAAACAAGAACACCAGCCTGCCAAGGGGATGCGGTGCCGACATGAGATCAGATGCACAGAGTAAATAGAAATGGCATTCAGGAAAGGTGATGAGCAATCAAGTAAAGACCAAAGTGAGCTGCTCTGACCTTATATTTAGCATCCGTGCCAAATTAGCATTGCTGTGCAGTGTACTAGAAAATTAAGTGGAAAAAAGGACAAAGTAAGTGTAAAATCAAAGCAGAAGTTGCACATGTTTGGAATATGTGAAATAATTATGCTCTATTTCATATCCAGAGGGCTCCACTGTGGTCAGCTCATCTTTTCATGAGGAGCCACGGGTTCAAAAGAAAATGCTATGAGCTTGACCTATACTAATTAAACAGAAGCACTGTGCTCTCTCCGGGTCTTGGCCTAGATGAGTCTGAGCAGTCTCGGGGTAAAGAGGTGACTTAGAGAGAGGAACAAAGATCCTTAGCTTCATTCATTATGCTGCCCTCATTTTCTGTGCTGCTCAGCCACAGTTCATTAACTCAGCAAGCTCTCTTTCCACATATTGCAAGAGACCAGTGTATCCAGTTCAACACATATGAACTCTTATGATTGGTCATATAGCCTCAAGGAGAGAAACAGTGAGGTAAATCAACCCTTTGTGCTCTGTTACTCCACCAGGATGCTAGTCATTTCTTGAGAGTATGTAAATGAATTTACTGGATGCCCTAAAGCTTCCTGGAGTAAGTTATTTGAGCAGACGTAATTGATTCCAAGTAGGGGAAGGAGCAAGATTCATTCAATTGGTCTTTTATTCTCCACATTAAATCAAAGCTATTCAGACAAGAGAAAGAAAATCAAAGTCCTGTTCTACTCCAGCAGATGACATCAAGTTCAAGTCTGATCACAGATTTTCCTAAAAGCACAGCACATAGACAGTTTTAAAAGAATCTACGGCTATCTTTCTAACAAACACAAAAAGATATGCTGGAAGTCCCTTAGCAGATTGCCACCTGTCCTCTTGCAGCTGGATCCTATAGAAAATGCCCATAATGAACATAATCGGTTCTCTTCCTAGCATCCTGACCACAATAGAATCTACAATAGGCCACCTACCAAGATAGCATAAACTTCTCTTCTGTGCCTAAATCTTGTGGTAGTAATGTGCTTTTGTGTGTGTGTGGTTTTGTTTTTTTTCTTCTTAAAAAGGAGAGCAACTAATCACAGTCAGTTTTTCTCAGCAGGTTTCATAGGAATGATTTAAACTTGGAAAGAAAGAGAGACATATTCTAGAGCCAAAATTTGCGAGGGGTTCCCATTTGGGGGGGTCCCGCTGGGCAAACTCACCCTCCAGCAGCAGTTGGCTTCGCGGTAAGTTTCTTTTTTCTCCACGTTGCTAGTGCTCCTGGGGAGCTTTCGGTGAGTTCAAAAGAAATGGAAATAAAGGCAGACCCATATGCTATCTCTGCACACCATCATTTACGCTGCAAAGAGTCAGAGAAACTTGTGATTGTCAAGACTAGGAAGTACTGTAAATTTGGATTCCTCTTGTTTTCTTATCCCTTTCCAAGGACTGTGACTTCTCATTTCAGTTCCACATCTCTCATTAACTAGAGAAGAAACTTCCTGCTTGGTTGTTTGTTTGTCTTTCAATCCCTAAAGTCTGGATTTTAGGGCAACTGCTGGACATACCAACACAGGGTCCAAAATGCCCAACATCGTCTTCTAGCAGGTGCAGCCCTACTGTGGAGCCCAGGGAAAGGCTGCTAGGCCGACCTTTGTGTCTGGGTAACCACTGAGTGAATCAACAGGGCTCTACATACCCACCCTGATATTGCCTATTGAAAGGTTTACTCCAGTCAATGATGACAATAAACTGAGCGAGTCAGACAATATCGCTCTTGTATTTGGATGGGATAATGCAATTGGTAAAGGGTGAATGAATTAAGAATAAAGTAAAAAACAAAATGGTTTGTGAAAAAGTGACCAGTATGTTGAGGGAGAGCAAGAGAGAACAGGAAAGAACAGTTCCTTGGAGCTGCCTTGAATCTCCATCTCTTTCCTGTTCTCATATACACAAATAATAAACCATTATTATAAAATTTTCCATAACATAACCTGTATGATTTTCTTTTAACTCATTATCAAAATAATTTAACACAGTAACCTATTAATGATTCCTATAAATCAGGATATTGAAATAATGATACTCTTTGGTATAATCCTGCTCACTTGAACTTTGATTCTTTTTCCACAATCAGTCCTATGAAAGCCTTTAGACAGTGATTCTCAAAGTATGGCTTCTGGAACAACCAGATCAACATCACTTGGAAACATATTAGAAGTGCATATTCTTTATGTTGGTTTATATGAATTTTTTTTAATGTTGACATTATTGCTAGGAGCCTCACACCTCCCCCTTTGCCCACCTCCACCCTCTCTTGCCTCCCCTTTCCTTGGCCCTTACCAAATTACAGTCCGTGTTCATGGGGTATGCATATAAGTTCTTTAGCTAATCCTTTTGCCTTCTTTATCCAGGCACCCTACTCTGCCCTTGGGCACCAGCCAGTCTGTTCCATGTATTCATGCTTCTGGTTCCATTTTGTTTGTCAGTATATTTTGTCTATTAGATTCCACATATTAATGAGATCATATGGTATTTGTCTTTCTCTTATGGGCTTATTTCACTTGGCATAATACTCTCCAGATCCACCTATGCTGTCATAAGTGGTACAAATTCCTTCTTTTTTACAATTATGTAGTATTCCATTGTGTAAATGTACCACCGGTATTTTCATCCACTCATTTGCTGATGGACACTTGGGCTGTTTCCAGATCTTAGCTATTGTAAATAATGCTTCTATGAACATAGGGGTGCATATATTTTTTCTGATGGGTGTTTCTAGTTTCTTAGGATATATTCCTAGAAGTGTGATCACAGGGTCAAAAGGTGGTTCCATTTTTAATTTTTTGAGGGAATTCCATACCGTTTTTCCACAGTGGCTACACCAGTCTGCATTCCCACCAGCAGTGCACAAGTGTTCCCTTTCTCCACATCCTTGCCAGCACTTGTTTGTTGAATTATTGATAGTAGCCATTCTGGCAGGTGTGAGGAGATACATCATAATAGTTTTTTTATTTGCATCTCTCTAATAATTAGTGACATTGAGCATTTTTTCATATGTCTATTGTCCATCTGTATGTCCTCTTAGAAGTGACTATTCAGGTCATTTGCTCACTTTTTAATTGGATTATTTGTCTTCGTGGTGTTGAGTTATATATGTTCTTTTTATATTTAGGAAATTAACCCCTTATCAGATATATCATTGTCAAATATGCTCTACCATACAATGGATTCTCTTTTCATTTTGTTGATGCTTACTATTACTGTGTAGAAGCTACCATCTGAATTAGTTGTCATAAATTATGTGTATGGGGTCCAGAAATATATCTTCAGACAAGCTTTCCATTGAATCCTGATACAAACTACAATTTGAAAGCAATAGCACTGGGGGACTGAAAATCATTGCACTAGATCTTCTCTGGGTTCTATTCTAAGTAAATAAAAAGGATATGGAATTAGTTACATGATTTTAAATGTATAAATAACCAGTCCAGTCAGTCAGAAATTTACTGAACACCTAGTGTAAGATCATGGATCAGAATCAAGAACTATTGAAAATGAATGAGATAATATTACATCAGGTGAAGGAGAAACACATGTCAAGAAATAGCTACAATGCAATGATATAATTGAAAATACTAAAACTGTGTGTACAAAGCTTTAGTACACACAGAAGTCATTACAGATGTCAAAGAGATGGAGTTTGAGCAGGAAAAAGTAATTTATTTGCTCATAGGAAATTTTTATATAATACATCACTTGGCAGCTAATAATGTTTTCCAATAAATGATAGAATAATCTGGAGAGCAAGTTCTCTTTATCAGGACACATGATTGTAGAACCAGTCTGGCATGTCCTCCCATTTTCAGCGAACTACATTCTGCTACATATCAGAAGGGCTTAACACAATATTGCACTCTAACAAGAGATTGTACCAATAGTTTTCTTATAGAACTAGTATACATTGATTTTTTAACCTTTATTGTTGAAATTATTACATATGTTCCCTCTTTTTCCCATTGACCTCTTTCAGCCTGCCTTCACTCCCCTATTGTCTGTGTCCATGGGTTATGCATATATGCATACATGTTCATTGGTTGATATTTTCTCACCTGCCCACCCTCCCCCTGTCTTTCCTCTGAGGTTTGACAGCTTTTTCCGTACTTCTATGTCTCTGGATCTAGTTTTGTTCATCAGTTGATGTTGTTCATTATATTCCACATATGAATGAGATCATGCGATACTGATATTTCTCTGACTGCCTTATTTCATTTAGCATAATGCTCTCCAGGTCCATCCATGCTGTTGTAAACGGTGAGAGTTCTTTCTTTTTTTACAGCTGCATAGTATTCCATTGTGTAGATGTACTACAGTTTTTTAATCCATTTATCTGCTGATGGGCACTTAGGCTGTATATATTTACAGTTCCATCTTATCAGACAAAACATTCTATAGGCACTACCTTCAAAATATATCCAAGAATCTAATCATCTTCCTACTTCCAGTGCTATTGCCCTTGCCCTAGTCACCATCATCTTTCACCTAAAACTCTTCTCCCTGCTTCCAGACTTAATCTCCTATAGTTTATTCTCTACACAACAGCAAATGTGACCTTTTATAATTGTACTAGGGGCCCAGTGCACGAAATTCGTGCACTGGGAGTGTGTGTGGAGGAGTGTCCCTCAGCCCAGCCTGCCCCCTCTCACATACTGGGAGCCCTCAGGCGTTGACCCCCATCACCCTCCAATTGCAGGATCAGCCCCTTGAGCCAGGGGACTGATGAGGCAGGGGACCCTCATTTCCCCCCATCACTGGTTCTGCCCCCGGCCCAGGCCTGATGCCTCGGCCAGAGGCATAGACCCCCATCACCCTCCGATCGCCTGATCGGCCCCTTGCCCAGGCCTGACGCCTCTTCCAGAGGTGTCAGTCTTGGACAGGGGACCCCCATCTCCTCCCATCACTGGCTCTGACCCCTGCCCAGGCCTGAGGCCTCTGGCCCAGGAATCATGCCTGGGCAGGGGACCCCCATCTCCCTCTAATCGCTTGCTCCACCCCCCGCCGAAGCCTGACGCCTCTGACCCAGGCTTCAGGCCTGGGCAAGGGGACCATCATATCCCTCCAATCCCCGGCTCCGCCCCCCACCCAGGCCTGATGCCTCGGCCAGAGGAGTTGACCCTCATCACCCTCCGATCACCAATCACCGGATCGGCCCCTTGACCAGGCCTGAGGCCTCCGGCAGAGGTGTCAGGCCTGGGCAGGGGATCCCCAGCTCCCTGCGGTTGCAGGCTCTGCCCCTGCCCAGGCCTAACGCCTCTGGCCAAGGCATTAGGCCTGGGCAGGGGACTCCCAGCTCCCCGAGATCTCCCACTCTGCCCCTGCCCAGGCCTAACGCCTCTGGCTGAGGCATTAGGCCTGGGCAGGGGACCCCCAGCTCCCCGCGGTTGCAGGCTCCGCCCCTGCCCAGGCCTAACGCCTCTGGCCTAGGCGTCCGGCCCGGGCAGCGGGGACCCGCAGTGGCAGCAGGGGGCGCCGCGATCGTGGGCTCCGCTTTAGGCCCAGGCAAGGGACCCCTAGCTCCTGGGACTGCCAGCTTCGACCGTGCCCAGCTCCCATCGCTGGCTCCACCCCTACTTCCTGCTATCACTGGCCAGGGCGGCAAAGGCTCCTGATTCTCCGGTCATGGCTGGGGGGCAGGGCAAAGGCGGCCCCAGGGCTGCCTTTGCCCTGCCCCCCAGCTTTTAGCTCCCCCCTGGGTTTCCGATCACTGTCAGTGGCAGGGGGCTTCTTCCTGCTTTCCCTTTCGCCTCCCTGCATTGTGCCTACATATGCAAATTAGCCGCCATCTTTGTTGGCAGTTAACTGCCATCTAAGTTGGCAGTTAATTTGCATATAGCCCTGATTATTCCAATGAAAAGGGTAGTGCCGTACACCAATTACCATTTTTCTCTTTTATTAGTGTAGATATTTTAATTAGAGTTTACATTCAATGTTGTTTTTTTTTCATTTCAAGTGTACAGCATCGTGATTAGACAATCATACACTTTACAAGGTTTTCCCCCTGATATTTCCAGTCACCACCTGGAACCATACATTGTTATTACAACCTTATTGACTATATTTCCTATGCTGCACTTTATATCTTTATGATTATTTTGCAACTACCAATTGTTATTTCTTAATCCATTCACTTTTTTCACCCTGTCCCTCAACCCCGGCCCCTTCTGGCAACCATCAGCTCTCTGTCTGAGTCTGTTTCAACTTCGTTGGGGACTCTTTCCCCCGCCCCACGTGAAAGTCTGTTCCGTGGGACTCTTTCCCCCACCCCAGGTGGAAGTCTATGCTGTGAGATTCTTTCCCCTTCCCCATGTGGGAGTCTGTACTTGTTCTTCAATAAATATTCCACCTTTGCTATACCATCAAAAAAATTGTCTGCTCATTTATTTTGTTCTTTAGATTCCACATATAAGTGAAATCATATGGTGTTTGTCTTTCTCTGACCGACTTGTTAGACTATACAACAGATCATGCCTTTCCTCTCTCAAAACCTCCAATGGCTCCCCATCTCAGAGACAAAGACGTCATCTTCACTATGACCTACATGAACACACTCCTGTTTCCTCTTCTGCGAATTTTACCTTAGTTCACTCCCTTCATACTGGACTCTTTATTTCCTGAACGTGTCAATCATTCCTTCATCTCAGGGAGTGTCCTTTTCTCCCTACTTGGAATGTTCTTCCACCGACATCTGTAGAGCTCACTCCCTTACTTCCTTTAGAAGTTGGCTCTAAAGACACTTCTTTAATTAGGCCTTTTCATGCAATCCATCTAAAACTTCATCATGTGCCAACATTTATGTTCTCTTTTCTCTATGTTGTTTTTGTGATTATCACTTACCAATATTATTTCTCTTGAGTATGTCTGAGTTCCCACATGAGAATGTAAACTTGACGAAGGTAAGAATATTTGACTCTTCTTTACCTTTTGTATCTTAGAACAGTGCCTGGCTACTGAAAACTAAAATAGCTGTTAACAAATGATTGGTATTAAAAGACTGTTCTATGACTTTGTCTCCCTAGATATGTCCTTAAAACACCTCCCATGAACCCCAGCCTTATACAAAAAGATAAAAACTTATTTACCCCTTCTTAGAAAGTCATGTCATATTAATATACTGAGGAAATCTTTTTATAATATATATATATACTTTTATTGATTTCAGAGAGAAAGGGAGAGATAGAAGCATCAATGATGAGAAAGAATCATTGATCAGCTGCCTCCTGTGCAACCCCCCTTTCATCTTCTAACTGAAAATTTGTACCTTTTGACCATCTCCTCAATCCCCTCACCCTCAAGTCCCTGGTAACTACCATTCTACTCTATTTCAATGAGTTTGGCTTTTTAAACTTTTTTATTGATTAATTGATTTTTCAAGTGATGGTGGAAGAAAGTGAGAGAGATTTGTTGTTTCACTTATGTATGCATTCATTGGTTATTGCTTGTTTTGTCCTGACCTGGGATTGAACCTGTAACCTTGGTGAATTGGGACGATGCTCTAACCAATACCCAATCAGACTGGCATTGTTAGATTACACACATGAAATGGTATCTTACAATATCTGTCTTTCTCTCTGACTTATCTTACTTCTCACAATACCTTCAAAGTCCATCTATATTGTAGCAAATTGCAGTATTTTTCCTTTTCTTTTTTCTCATGGCTGAATAATATTTCATTGTGTGTATAATGTATACATTGGTCAGAGTTGTTCATATATATGTATATTATACCATCTTTACCCATTGGGTATTGTACATAATGCTGCAATAAACATGGGAATGTAAATATCTTTTTATATCCTCTTTTTTTTAATCTTCACCTGAGGACATGCTCATTGATTTTAGAAAAAAGAGGAAGAGAGAGAGAGAGAGAGAGAGAGAGAGAGAAGCATTGATGTGAGAAACAACCATCGGTTGCCTTCCTTAGGTACATATCCTAACCAGGAATCAAACCCACAACATTTTGGTACATGCAATGCTCCAACCAAATGAACCACATCAGGCAGAGCTTGATATCCTCTTTCTTTTTTAATTTAAATTCTTTATTGTTTAAAGTATTACATATGTCTCCTTTTTCTCCCATTGACTTCTCCCTGGACATTCCCACTCCCCAGCACATGCCTTCATTACCCTACTGTCTGTGTCCATTGGTTTTGCTTGTATGCATGCATATAAGTCCTTTGGTTGATCTCTTATCCCCACCTCCCACCCTTCCCTGCCTTCCCTCTGATGTTGACAGTCTGTTCCATGCTACTGTGTCTCTGGATCTATTTTTGTTCATTGTATTGCACAAATGAGTGAGATCATGTGATATTTATCTTTCTCCAACTGGCTTATTTTGCTTAGCATAATGCTCTCCAGGTCCATCTATGCTGTTGCAAATGGTAAGAGTTCCTTCTTTTTTACAGCAGCATAGTATTCCATTATGTAGATGTACCACTGGTTTTTAATTCACTCATCTGCTGATGTGCACTTAAGCTGTTTCCATATCCTAGCTCTTATATATTATGCTGCTATGAGCATATGGGTGCATATATCCTTTCAGATTGGTGTTTCTGATTTCTTGAAATATATTCCTAGAAGTGGGATTACTGGGTCAAATGGCAGTTCCATTTTTAATTTTTTGAGGAAACTTTATACTGTTTTCCACAGCGGCTGCACTAGTCTGCATTCCCACCAGCAGTGCATGAGGGTTCCTTTTTCTTTACATCCTTGCCAGCACTTGTCATTAAACTCAAAATGGATAAAGGACTTAAACGTAAGATGAGAAACCATAAAAATCTTAGAAGAATCCATAGGCAGCAAAATATCAGACATATATTGTGGCAATATTTTTACTGATACAGTTCCTAGGACAATGGAATCTAAAGAGAAAATAAACAAATGGGACTACATCAAAATGAAAAGCTCTGCATAGCAAAAGAAACCATCAACAAAACAACAAGAGAGCCCACTGCATGGGAGAACATATTTGCCAGTGTTATATCCGATAAGGGGTTAATCTCCAAAATGTATAGGGAACTCATACAATTTAACAAAAGGAAGACAAACAATCCAATCAAAAAATGGGCAAAGGACCCAAATAGAAACGTTTTGAAAGAGGACATACAGAAGGCCGAGAGACATATGAAAACACTAGAGGCCCAGTGCACAAAATTCGTGCACGGGGGCGGGGGAGTCCCTCAGCCCGGCCTGCATACTCTTGCAATCTAGAACTGTTGGCTCCTAACCACTTGCCTGCCTGCCTGCCTTGTCGCCCCTAATCCTTCTGCCTTCTTGCTTGATCGCCTCTAACCACTTGCCTGCCTGCCTGATTACCCCTAACCTCCTCTGCCTCGGCCCCTGCACCCGGGACCCAGGCTTCCCTCCCTCTAGCCAGCCGCATGCACCCAGGACCTAGGCCGGCTTTGCCCGGGAAGGCACCTGGGACCTCGGGCAGCGCCACCCATGCTGACTATAGGCACTCAGGACCCCAGGCAGCCCTGCCCAGGCTAGCCACAGGCAGCCGGGACCTTGGGCAGTGCCACCTGGGCCCTGGCTTTGTCAGGAAGAACATCTGGAATGATGTCTAGAAGACATCTGGTCTATCCGGTCTAATTAGCATATTACCCTTTTATTAGTATATCAGCAGTTCTCAACCTGTGGGTCACGACCCCTTTGGCGGTTGAACGACCCTTTCACAGGGGTCGCCTAAGACCATCCTGCATATCAGATATTTACATTACGATTCATAACGGTAGCAACATTACAGTTATGAAGTAGCAACAAAATAATTTTATGGTTGGGTCACAACATGAGGAACTGTATTTAAAGGGCCAGAAGGTTGAGAACCACTGTTATAGATGCTCAAAGTCACTAATCTTCTGATAGATGCAAATAAAAATGACAATGCAGTACCATCTCACACCTGTCAGAATGGCTATCATTAACAAATCAATAAACGACAAGTGCTGGCAAGGATGTTGATATCCTCTTTTTGTTTCCCTTGGCTCTACTTCCCAGCTTCTCAGTCACATAGTCAATCATTTAGCAGATTTCTCCAAGGGAAAAGCTATCCAAAAAGGCAGAATCACTGCTCTGAATTTTCTTTTGGAATTTGTTGACTTATGAGCACCCAAAGGTGATCACATTATAATCTATTTCTAGTTATCATTATCAAATATCAAGAGGATTGGATCATATTTCTTAATCTTTCATTGATGCAAGTGAAAAGCACAAGTTACTTTTAAATCCAGATAAATTTTTGTGTTTTCAAGCAATAAATGGCTTCTGTGGTAGAAGGCATTGAAGACATAGTGTTTCTGAAGAATATTCCACTCTTGTTTCTGTGGTTTTTATTTCACTCATTCTATAAGTTTTATGCTGGCACTTTCTTATTTTAATAACATGAGATTATTTTTCTTCTATTGAAATATAAGTCTCTGAAGGTTTAAGCAGAAGCAGCTTCCATTCAGAATTTGCACAGAGTTATATAAATTGATGTGTGATACATTAATGACTGACTTATGCTATGCATGAATTAGGTACCAGTTTCTAATAGCTTTAAAATTTATTTTATTTACTCAAAGGTAGATGGTAATTTTATCTACCTTCAATTAGTACAACATATACAATTACACCAAATTAGTTGAAGTGATAAAAAAATGAACAACTGTGACCAAATTTGTACATGATAAGTAAAATTGTGAATAGAATCTGAAATGCAGTACTTTTATAGTATAGTTGGTGGAAATCAGTCATTGAACACATTTTTACAAAATGCCTATTCTGGACTAGAGATCATAGCCAGTGGGGACATTGAAACAGCAAATCTCTGTCAGCATATTTTTGAATATTGGTGCATTTAATAAGTAATAAATTGCCGTTACTGTTGTTAGGTGTATAACGCTTAATTTTGGTCAACATTTTACTAGAATAGTCACCATATCAAGAAGTATGTTTAAATGAAACGTTTAGAAAAATAATGTTAATAGAAAATAGTTGGCTTTCAATTTAGCTGGAAGTTATGTTTTAGAATGATTTGAGTTTTAGGAAATCATATGAAATAAGATAGTGAGAAAAAAATAAGTTGGAAACTTGCTATGCTGTTAATCTCAAAAAGAGGTGACACTTTGGCCTAATTTTGGTTTCATCTGCACGGCTGTAACATAACAAAGCCTGAAGGGCTGTCCTGCTCCTGCTCTTCTCGGGCTAATCCGCTTATGTTACCCTTTGGGCTCTGAATAAATTACAGCTAATCTACAAACAACAGGAGAATCTATGCAATTTCAGCTTTCAGAAGCAAAGAGGGAACATTTTTCTAGGGGAATGATGAGTGAGGAATAATGAACACCAGCCTACGATGGATGTTTTTTAAAGAAAGATGAAACTATATGCTAAATCTATAGCAAACATATTTTTTTTGGGGGGGGGGAGACCCCACTGAGGCACACAGTTTACTTTGGTCACTGATAAATATATCATATCCTGTTATTTAAAATGTTGAAGGAAGAAAAAGTTCAATTCAGGGAGTGACTTAGATTGAGACAGATATCACTGATGGAGTTAGGTATCAGAAATCTTCCCAGGAGGGCAAAGATATGTCCACATCAAAACGTAAACTAGCCACATTTACCAGTAATTTGACAACTGGCATAGAAACTTTTTCAGACTTTGAAAACAAAAGAATTGTCCACCCCCATTGGAATAGCCTAAGACTCTGATGCCCACCCCGCCCCCCCCACCACCACCCCCCCACCCCCGCTCCCTGCATCCAGCCCTGGCTCAGAGATTACTGCACTAGCTATCAGGATTCAGTCATAAGATCTAAGGCAAATACTCTACTAGAATCCTAGAATATTGGGCTTGTCAACATTTTGAAACACGTCCTTTTCACATGCTTGTTAGTCATCTCTACTTGTTTTTAATCTTCTCTAAATTGTGTATCTCTATTCTTTGCCTGCTTTCCAAAGAGAGATTTGGTTTTTAATTGCTTGTTGAAGTGTTAGATCTCTTTACATTCTGAGGCTGTAGATGCCTGACATGTACTTGCAAATGATTTCCTTCATTTACTTTCAGCCTTTTAATAAAGCTTATTATGTTTTTGCTCATAATACATTTTATGAATTCCCATTTTTTATGTATCCACAGATATTAATCACTTACTTCTGCCTTTGGTGTCATATAAATGTTTTCTTTCTAACTGAGCTTATATAAATATTCATCCATTTTTTCAAGAGAGTATTAATCTCAGTTTTTTTTTCTAAATGTTTCTCAACTTAGTTATTTATATTTAACCTTAAATCTATTTGAAATTGCTTTTGAATAAAATGAGATAATGTTCTAATTTATTTTTTAAGGCTAGACAATTATCAATCAGACAATTCTATTATCTATGATTTACAATGTAACCATTAAAATATGGTCACTGTATTTCAGTTTTGTCTGAACTGTCATATTTTACTTTACTGTCTCATGCATGCATTAGAATATTTTTTAAAAACTGAAGCTTCAGAAAAAAAGTTTTAATATTTGAAAATAAATATTAGACTTCCCTGTTGTTTTTTAACTGCTTTATTGCAGTTTATTTGATATATATTAAACTGCACATATTTAAAATGTATAATTTGTTAAGTTTGAAATATATACACATCCATGAAACTATCACCACAGTGACAATAATTAGCATGTCCTCATCCCTGAAAGTTCCCTCACCTCTCCTGGCAGTCCTATTATCTTCCCAGCTCATCCAGTCTCCACCCTGTTTTTAAGCAACCATTGAACTGCATTCTTTTCTTTCACTATAGAGAGCTTTGACTTTTTTTTAATTTTCTATAAAAACAATAATTCACAATGTAATATTTGGGAGGGACTCTGGCTCTTTTTGCTTACCATCATTATTTTTAGACTCATATATATTGTTACATGTGTCAGTAGTTTACTTGTATTTTTCTGCGTATTATTTTGCTGTACTTCTATATCACAATTTGTATGTCCATTCACCTGTTGATGGTTATCTGGGTTGTTTCCAGTTTTTGGATATTAGAAATAAAGCTGCTTTGATATCTGTGTACAAGTATTTGTATGAATGTATGCTTTAATTTCCTTAGGTAAATACCCAAGAGAGAAAATGGCTGAATTCTATGGTTGGTATATGTTTAACTTTTTCAGAAATAGCTAATTATTTTCAATGTAGTTTTGCCATTTTACATTCTTATCATCAGTGTATATCTTCTTTGTGGAAGGAGCTATTCAAATCTTTTGCTCAATTATTTTCTTGAGTTCTTTGCTTTGTTATTACTAAATTTTGAAATTTCTTTGTATGTTCTGGATATAAGTCCTTTAAGAGATGCATTATTTGTAAACATTTTGCCCCACTTTTTGGTTTGTTTGTATATTCTTTTAATATTGATTTTTACAGAGTGAACATTTTTGTTTTAATAACATCTAACAAATATTTGACCAACTTAAGATTATTAATTTTTTCTCAAATGTTGTTTCCTTGAATTCTGCAGTTTTACATTTTACTTCTCTGATGTATCTTGAGTTAACTTTTTAATATAAATTGTGAATTATATGTCAAGGTTTATCGTTTCGCATATGGGTGTCCAATTGTTTCAACATTTTTCATTCTATTGAATTGCCTTTAAACATTTTTGTTTAACAAAATCTAGTATTTATATAAGGGTGGGTCTATGTCTGGATAATCTATTTTGTTTTGTTTTGAAAATTTTGTCTGTCTATTCCAATAGCACAATGACTTGATTACTGAATCTTTATAAAAAGCACTTAAAACAGTCCTTCAGCTTTATCCTTATGTTAGAAAACCGGTTTTGGCTATTCTAGATTATTTTCATTTTTACATAAATTTTATTACCAACTTGTCAATTTCTACCAAAAAAAGCTTCTATTATTTTTATTGAGTTGAATTCAGAGATCAATTTAATGAGAAATGGCATCTCAATAATATTGAACCATCTGATGCATTTGTTAAAATCAAGAAAATAGGCCCAAAATGGAGCTGCTAATGCTGTCTCTCCCCCACCCCCCATCACCAAACCAACACTTCTTTACAATTTCAGCGCTCCCAGAAATCAGTCAATCTGGAATCATCTGATCATTATTAGTGAGGTAATTTGCCTGTTAAGCCCCCACCATCCCTAAGGAAAGTGATCTTGCACCAACCAATCTGCTTCTTTTGCCTCGTATAACTTCCTCGTCCCCACACCCTTATGCCTCTATTTCATTTTATACTGCTCTTCAAACCTCCTTTCTATCTGCTAGATTGGATGCTGCACAATTTACAAATTATTGATTAAAACCAATAAGCTGTGTAAATGTTAATTGAATTTTGTTTTTTAACATACTACATATATCTTTTCCCATTTATTCTGGTCTTCCCCAACTGCTCATAAGATTATTTTGCAGTGTTTACAGTGCATATTGTGAACATCTTCCCTCCAACATATCCCAAAGAATTTTATATTTCTGATTCTGTTGTAAATGGTAATTCTCATTTCTATTTTTGAATATTTGTTCCCCAGTATATGGAGAAAAAAATGGATTTTTCTGCCTTGATCTTATATCTTGAAACCTTGCTAAAGTTATTTCTACTAGTAGCTATTCTTTTTAGATTCTGTAGAATTGTCTATCTAGATTATCAGGTATTCTAAAAGTAGAGATTTAGTTCTTTCAAAATTGGATATTTTTAAAAACATTTTCTTTACCCTATTACATGGGCTAGAACCTCCAGTTCAATGTTGAATAAAACTTAATAGAACAATTATCCTACTCATATTCTTAATTATAAGTTTAAAACATTCAGTATTTTAGCATTAAGTATGATATTAGCTGTAATTTTTTTTAAAGATGTTCTTGCTTCAATTAAGAAAAATCCATTCTATTCTAAATTTGCTGAGAGATATAGGAATAGATATTGGTTTTACCAAGTGCTTTTTCTGAAGTGCTTTTTCCAAGTGCTTTTTATGTTTTGCTTCTGTTTGTTTTTCAGTCTATTTCTATGATGAATTACATGATAATAATTGCAATTTAGGATGTTTCTCTTTGCAGTTTTATCAACTTTTGCTTTATTTATTTGATGTTCTGTTATTAGGTGCATATCCTTTTGAATTCTTATGTCTTCTTGAAGAATTTGACCACTTTATTATTTATCCCTGGCAATATTTTTTGCTCATACATTTATTTTGATATTAATGAAACCACCTCGATTTTCTTCTGATCAATATTATAATGGGATAGCTCCATTATATTACTTTATTTTATTTTTATTTCTGCATTTATAATACATTAAGCTTTTTATCAGCAATATATTGTTAATTCTTAGGTTTTTTTTTGAGAAAATTGGCAACCTCTTACATTTAGTTAGTGGTTTTTAGTGTTTATTTTAGATTTTATAGCATTCATTTTTAACTTATCACTACTTTCAAGTAATATTTGTCTCCTCGTGTGTATAAAAATAACATGACAATAAACTCTCATTTCCCTAACTTATATTATGTGCTATTGTCACATTTTATTTTTACTTCATTATACGTTATACACCACATTATTATTGTCTTTGTTTGAAGTGTTCATTAATTTTAATTAATTTAAAAATTAATTTTACTTAATTTTTAAATGATTCTTATTTAGGGAAAATTATTTTATACTTATCCACATATTCATAATTTCTGATATTCTTTATTTGTGTACAAATGGAACAGAATTATCATATGCCCATCAGTTTTACTACTACAAATATCTTCCCAAAATTGAAACCAGATGTTCATTTGGTATATTTAAAAATTATATTCACTACAACTAAGTTAATAAATGAGACAGTTGAAGAAAATAGAAGGGGAGTGACTTATAAAATTAGACAGGAAAATAAGATTAATAGGTGTACTATAAATTTATATAGGTTTTTCTGGAGCTGGACTGAAATGTAGGCTGGGAGCCTTCTGGGATGCGAATAAGAGATGAAAACTGAGGTAAAGATTCAAAGTATCTCTAAGATTAAAATGTGTGTGTGTGTGTGTGTGTGTGCATAAATCCTATATAATAAGAGGCTAATATGCAAATCGACCAAATAATGGAATGACTGGTTGCTATGATGTGCACTAACCACCAGGGAGCAGATGCTCATTGCAGGAGCTTCCCCCTGGTGGTCAGTGCACTCCCACAGGGGAGCGCTGCTCAGCCAGAAGCAGGGCACACAGCTGGAGAGTGCAGAAACAGTGGTAGGGACCTCTCCTGCCTCCGCAGCAGCGCTAAGGATGTTCGACTGTCAGCTTAGGCCTGCTACCCATGGGCCTAAGCTGTCAGTTGGACATCCCCTGAGGGCTCCCAGACTGTGAGAGGGTGCAGACCAGGCTGAGGGGACCCCCCCTCAAGAGTGCACAAGTTTTGTGCACTGGGCCTCTAGTGTGTGTGTGTGTGTGTGTGTGTATATATATGTGTGTGTGTATAATATATATATATATATATATATATATATATATTAGAGGTCCGGTGCACAAAATGTGTGCACTCGGGGGGGAGAGGGGGTCCCTCAGCCCGGCCTGTGCCCTCTCGCAGTCTGGGACCCCTTGGGAGATAACGACCTGCTGGCTTACGCTTGCTCCCGGGTGGCAGAGGGCAGACCCAATCCCTAGGTGCAGCCCCTGGTCGGGCTCAGAGCAGGGCCGATTGGGGAGTTGGGGTGCCGCCCCTGTCATGCACAGAGCAGGGCAGATCGGGAGGTTGCGATGCCACCCCTAGTCACGCTCAGGGTAGGGCCGATTGGGGGCTTGGGGCACCGTCCCCTGTCACACTCAAGGCAAGGTCGATAGGGAGGTTGCAGCGCCACCCCCTGTCACACACAAGGCAGGGCCAATCAGGGGGTTGGGGAGCTCCCCCCGTCACAGAAAGAGCAGGGCCGATAGGGGAGTTCAGGCACCGCACTCTGTCACACACAGAGCAGGGACGATCAGGGGGTTGGGGCGCCGCCACTCTCACACTCAGGGCAGGGCCGATGGGGAGGTTATGGCTCTACCCCGTCACACACAGATCAGGGCCCATGGGGGGCAGTTGGCAAGCCGCACCCTATCACACACAGAGCCATAGGCCAATCAGGGGGTTAGGGAGCTCCCCCCAATCAGGCATAGAGCAGGACTGATCAGGGGGTTGGGGCACGGTCCCCTGTCATGAACAGAGCAGGGCCGATAGGGAGGTTGTGGCCCCGCCCCCTATCACACACAGAGCCACAGGGTGATCAGGCGGTTTGGGCGCTGCCCCCTGTCATGCTGATCCCAGTGCCGGGAGGCCTCGCGACTCCGCTGATCCCGGCTCTGGGAGGCATATTACCCTTTTACTATATAGGATAGAGGCCTGGTGCACAGGTTGGGGCTGGCTGGTTTGTCCTGAAGGGTGTCCTGGATCAGGATGGGGTCCCCACTGGGGTGCCTGGCCAGCCTTGATGAGGGGATGATGGCTGTTTGCAGCTGGTCACACCCTCTTCAGGGTTGGGGTCCCCACTGGGGTGCCTGGCCAGTCTGGATGAGGGGCTGAGTGCCGTTTTTAGGCTGGCAGGTGACTGAAGCTTTCAACCTGTCCTTTTTTTCCTTTTTTTTAATTCTGGGCCAGCTTTAGCTCTGAGGCTTGGCTCCAACTCTGAGGCCTCAGCTGCTGAAAGCAGGTATCTGGTTTGTTTGGGTTCTATAATTGTAACACTGTTGTGGTCCTGCTCACTCCAGCTCTGAGATCCCGGCTGGCTGAAAGCAGGGATCTGCGTTTGTTCTATAATTGAAACAATGTTGCGGTCCTGCTGGCTGAAGCCCGACTGGCTGAAAGCAGGTTTCTGGGGTTTTGTTTAGCTTCTATATTTGTAACAATGTTTCTTAAACTGCAAGCTCAGAGGCCGGTAAGTCAGGCGGGGAACGTTAGCTTCCTCCGTCACTGAAGCAAGCAAGCCTCCCGTTCGCTTCAAGCTGCCTGGCTGCTGGCCGCCATCTTGGTTGGCAGTTAATTTGCATATCACCCTGATTAGCCAATGGGAAGGGTAGCCGAGGTACAGCTAATTTATTATTAGATAGGATAATTTATGATATATTAACATTTATTTAATGAATGTTAGAGGACTATAAATAATGCTTATTAACCTGCCATTCAAACAAAACTAAATCAAAGATTCAAACGTAAGAAATTTTATTTCATCATGAATGTATCATTGCTGGCATATGTCTTAAGCAAAGAATGTTAATCTTTTGTAATCATTAGCTACTCATTAAATTAGTGAAAGAGATTTATCACATCCTACCCTCCACAACAAAAAAGTACTTGATGTTCCCTGAAAAACCTTCGATCTTTCTTCTGAGCTTTATTCTTTCTTTATAATTTTATTCAAAAATTGTCTTGGAAAACATTAGTTTTAAATATTTATTTAAATTTAAGAAAGTACATTCATTCATGTACCATGTTCTTTGTCCCTGAAGAAACCCTGCCAACAGTGAAATTTACATTATGACCCTCTCCTTCTCCATGGCCAACCATTTGTCTGAAGAAACGTTATGTATACAAATTTCAAGCTTACTGCCTACATACACAGCAAAATTATATCTTGGAGTCAGAGCAAATAATAACATGACCTTTTATCAGCAGAAAAAACCTGCATCCATTTCTGAACTTGACAACTGAGACTTGAGAAAGAATTATAGTATAGAAAAACCAGTGAAAGGACAAAAATCACATTCATGAAAAATAATAGTGACCGGTACTGGAATTTTTAGCTGAGTGAAGACAATGTTGAAGGGTCACACAGTGATGTGGAGTTTTAAATACTAAATTATTTTTAGAAAGAACATTGAATATAGATTTTTACATGTCTACCGAGGACCAGACAATGGCCAGAGTCATAATTCACAATTCATAGAAGAGATGTCCTCATAATAGAAATCAAAATTATTGACACAGTGGAGATTGGGAATTTATTGCTTAAAAAGGAAGTACAATATTCTAACGTAGATTTGCTTCAACAAATAGAAAGGAAAGTGGAATATAAAATAATTCAAGTTCAAATTTTTTCTCCTTATGCAATTTGTTCCGTGAACTTAGAGGATGTATTTGCCTTTAAGAGTGTTGCATTTTCTGTTGAAAAATTTCCATTAAATTTTAAAAAGATCTAATTGCGCATCCAGCACTAAAATATCCATTCCATGCACATTACAGAATGTACTTTTATTTCAGCATTAAATTCATTTCCTATACAGAAAAGTGTCTAAGTTACTTGCAGGCAAATTTTTTTAAATCTTTGTAATACTCAGTTTTACCAACCTTACAATTTCCCCAGCAAATGTCACAAGAAATTGTAAAATATCTTGTTAAACATAAAATACACTATCATTATTAAAATGCCTGATAATCTTGCCTGAATAGAAAGTTCTTTCAAAAATGCATCTTTACAACAATTCAATCTAAATTACATTAAAATTGGAGTTTTTATTAGACTGAATCTTATATAGCCTCTCAAAGTCTATCCAATTTATGATTTTTTAATTGGGGCATTACACTTATGTAAGATCATTCAAGGAGTATTGAATTACTGTGGTATTTTAAGAATTCTTTTAAAACTTAAGAAAATTATTTTGGTCTGTAAATTTGAGACTTTCAAAAACATTTTTTTTTGTGGGTTAATGTGTTTTCTTTCTTTTTTCTTTTTTTATTTATTTCATTTTTTCTACCGCCATTTATCCCTCCTATACTCTCTTCCCCCTCCACCCACCACCCCCGTGACACCTCAGTTAATCATAATATAACTAAATAGAACTTCAAATTATATTTGTAAAATTTTCAAAGAAAGATAAAGATTTTAAAATACATTTAAAATCCAGCAATAATGTGAACCACATAAGGCTTAGTTCAGACTAATAGCATCACATATACCGTGTCCATCTACAGAATACTACTGAAGGCACTATGATATCCTCCAAGATTAGCAATGTTTTTATTGTCTTCATATTACTCTTATTAGGGTCAAAAATAGACTAATAAAATTTTGGAACATTCAAAACATGAGTGTGTTTTACTAGAAAGCTGTCAACTCACAAGAAAATGACATTGAAATGAAATAATATTTTATCCACCAAGAATTCTGAATAACTAAGGCTGTATTATACCATAGTTTACCTTTAAAATATCACAGCTACAATTGATACTGCCATTGCAAGAATAAGGCCTTGATTCTTGAGTCCCAAATGTTTTTTTTCTTTCCCATTTATACTTTGTAATCGTTTTCAAAATGTAGTACTCCCATACAAGAGAAGAAAGGCTATCATATATGTCTATTCAATCGGCAGAAGAATAATACAGCTGTTTAAACCACCAGCCAGCAGCAACACTGGAGAGGTCTAATGGGACTCTCACTCTGCTGTTCCATCTGCCTCCAGTGGCTATTGACATCTTTGCCACAGTCTTTGCTAATCACAAAAGAACCAATAGCCTTTCTTCTGTCTTAGCCCCATCTGGGTTTCTATTTTGGAATGAAAACCAGAAATCAAGCCTCTTCAAACTGTGTCTTAAATAATTAGACTCATAATGAAAGTTTTATGGTATTTTCATAATGTATAAACTATGAGCCAAATTCATGAGCTTTGCAATAAAGTCTTTCTTGGCTACTCATATGTGTTGTTTCCTGTTAATTTAGCATATTAGAGGTTTTGGGTACTGTTAAATTAATGACATCTGGACCAAGAAGTTATTACTCTGTGTGCTGTCTGGTCAATTTCATAAACGTAATTTCTGTGAATATCTTCATTAGTGAAAGCAATATCTCCAAATAGGTTACCTATTCTTGTTTTCTATCAATATATTTAAAGACACTAACTTCAAAAATTTGCTTGATTGTGTTTTTAAATGAAAAGAATAAAGAACAACATAAGTATAGACTCTAAGAGTAGAGAC
Source organism: Myotis nattereri (assembly GCF_964212035.1). Classification (NCBI taxonomy): domain Eukaryota; kingdom Metazoa; phylum Chordata; class Mammalia; order Chiroptera; family Vespertilionidae; genus Myotis; species Myotis nattereri. The sequence goes on from NC_138075.1 coordinate 83,146,934, forward strand.
AAAAAAATCATATGACACCACTGGATGAAAAAAGGTCTATTTAGATGATGTTAACTTTTATTCAAATTCAGGCTATCGTATAAATGCTCTCAAAGTTCAAACCTATGCCACATGGCAAAGATTTGACCAACTCCTGAGCAGGCAACCAGCCAGCCCAGCAGATGGACATGCAAGATTTCAGCCCAGGATGCACTTGCTCATGCCCAGCAGCCATGAGGTGTATATTAAGACCATTATCCCCTGATGGAAAATTCAAAACATCTGTCTATTTGGGGCTGCTGTTTTACCAGATGCCAGCTTGTAACAACTACTAAAATAACCAATACTTGAAATGACTTCTTAGATTATTAAAAAGAATATTTTATGGTTAAATGTTAAGATGAAGGTGATTAGTCTTATTCAGGATTTATTTAGGACCTTTTTTCTTAAAGATTTCTAAATATAGCACAGAATACAACTTACAGTGCCTTTCATTAATATAATAGTCTACTTTCATTAACATAATTGCTAAATCCTATCTGTTTTCAAAAGCTGTTATTGTTGGAAATAAGCATATTAAAAACCTGGCATAACTACTAGTAGATAACTGAATGTACATATCTGCAATGTGCCCAGATTATTCAATGGTGTTAGGGTCTAGTTCACCAACCTCACCAAATTAATCAAGAGTTGCTAGGTATAGCCACCTATCTGTGCCCAATTCCAAATTCTATTGTTCTGGCTACCGGAAAGGTAAACGAGGTTGAAAATCTATTAGGTCTCCCTGTGTGTAGGACCCAACCAAATCTCTAGCCCTTTGCCCCAGTCAGGTCAGGGTCAATCTATTGTCCTTGCCTCATTATTATTTTTAATATTTAAGGCAATGAAAAATAGCTTATCCTTTAAGAAATAGTTTCCTAGATTTAATTAATAACTACAAATATATTCAGTCTTAATGTTTTGGGGTTACCATCTATAATAATAAAAGCATAATACTCTAATTAGACCAGACAGCTGAACAACCTTCCAGACGTCATTCTGGACTCTGCACATCCTTCCTGATGAAGCTGTGGTGGTGGGGTCCAAGGCAGAGGCAGTTAGGGACAATCAGGCAGGCAGGTGAGCAGTTAGGGGTGATCAGGCAGGCCGGCAGAGGGGTTAGGGGCAATCAGGCAGGCAGGCAGAAGTAGTTAGGGGTGATCAGGCAGGCAGGCAGGCAAGCGGTTAGGAGCTAGTGGTCCCGGGTTGTGAGAGACATGTCCCAGATTGCAAGAGGGTGCAGGCTGGGCTGAGGGACCCTTCCCTGTGCATGAATTTCATGCACCGGGCCTCTAGAATAATATTTTAAAATGTGCTCATAACTTTACTAAATGATCTTGATTCTCTATGTTTTATTTTGATATTGAGGCCCTTTGATCCCACAGAAATTCTTTTCTTCCCATCAGCTGGCAAATAATTTGGTGAGTGATAGCATAAAGCTAAAAGGATATTCAAGCACTGTAAATTTAAGAGCTGCATGGAGTTGCTGTCTGTGCCTTCCTCTCATTGTTTCAATAATTATGCTCCTGTACTTCTTAGGTACAAAAAAAGATCTTCATGGAAAATTCCCCTCTGGTCCACTTCAATGAAACAACTATTCCAGTGTTAGACATGATCTTTTTCCAGGTTCCTCATCCCAGTGGCTGGGGGCAATACTAAGACAGCCCATAATGAGGAAAGCGAGGAAGTGGGAAGGAGGAAATATAGCACCCCCTTCTTCCTTACAACTACACCTCTACTGCACACACTCACTCCCACGTGCAAAGCAGCAGGAAATAAATATTCAGGATTGATGTAGAGATCTGTGCATACATTGATAGCTTTACAGCTATGAATTGTGAAATTAGCAAAAGCCTTCCAGCTCTGTTGTTAGCTGGACATTTCTAGACAATGATAGATTGTTTGTGGGACATTGTACAATCTGATCAGTATGACAGTGGAGGTGATGAGTAGCTGCATTTATGGGGGACTTAGCCAATGCCTGCTTTATAAAGTGGAGAATCTAGAACCTCAGGGTAGATAACAGATCCTGGAGAGAACTCCTGAGATGACTTGAGAGGAATAAAGTGAGATTCACCTAAGATCCAGGAAAGTGAGGACTGTGAAAATCTCCACATAATAGCACAGTTGCCGCAAACTGACATCTGTTTCAGGGGCAGATGTTTCAGAGTCTGATTTGCAATGCTGGTTAGCAAACAATTGGCTTCGCCAAATTTTATAATCAGAAATTAAATGGACAGCTTTAAATTCTAGGTAGGAGACTCGAGAATCATGGCAGAAATCCGGCTAGGCAACTGGTAATCTTAATCCAGGCCCAAGTTATTTTGGGATTGAAGGAGTTATTTTAGGATAGAAAACCAGATGTAACTCCTGCTGATAGTTGAAAAGGACAGATTATCTGGTACAAACATCTGAAATTAATCTCACTCCCCTCCCCAGGGACTTCAAGCTCTAAGCTAACAAACTTACTCAAAATTCAAGATCATCTGCCCAATCAGGCAGAACATAGTGTTCTGGGTGTATTATTATAAGAGGTAAGTATCTGGCCTGAGAGAATCTCCAAAAGAACCTGAAGGTAGAGTTTGATATGAAGTCAAGGCTGGTGGCTGGTGAGTGGAGCGGCAAGTGGGCGAGGCAAGGTCATCATGCCTCCGGCCTAGAGAAAGAGGCAGGGCCTGATCCGCAGCTGCTGTGGAGGCTGCAGATCAGGCCCGGAGATAGTCCCAGAGAGAGAGAGAGGCAGGGCCTGATTAGCAGCTGCTGTGGAGGCTGTGGATCAAGCCCTGAGATAGGCCCAGAGAGAGAGAGACAGCTGTCAGCAGGATCATTCTGAATTTCCCAGAGGAGCCAATGGCTGCCTAGGAGACAGGGCTTTTGACGCTGACTGGCATAGAAAACAACCAATCAGAACCAAATCTGGGTGAACTGCGAGAAGCCAATGGCTGCCTAGGAGGTGGAGCTTTTGACACTGACTGGCATAGAAACTGACCAATCAGAACTTAATCTGGGTGAGTTGCGAAGGCAGAAACTAAGGTGGGGTTGAGGAGGGGTTTTAAGGGCAACAGCTGTTTGGTGTAAGGTGTAAGAAAGATTTTTTAATAACCAGTTTGGCAGTATAGGGCACATGGCTGGCTGTCAGTCCACATATAGAGGTTATGTATTTCTTTCTGCCAAAAGCATCTCCTCCTGCTGAAAAAGGCTCACCCCCTATTTAAGCAAACCTATCCTATATAATCTATCTATACTAATAAAAGGGTAATATGCTCATTAGACTGGGTCAACTGGCCATCTTTCAGTCGTCTGACTTCCTTCTGGACAAAGCCTTGGTGGTGGGAGCCGAGGCAGAGGCAATTTGGGGCAAAATCAGGCCGGCAAGGGGTTAGGGGTGAGATCAGGCTGGCAGGGGGTTAAGGGCAATCAGGCCGGCAGGAGAATGGTTATGAGCCAATGGTCCTGGATTGGGAGAGGGATGTCTGTGCAGGGATCGAGCCTAAACCAGCAGTCAAACATCCCCTGAGGGGTCCCAGATTGGAGAGGTGCAGGCCAGGCCAAGGCACCCAACCGGTACATGAATCCATGTACCAGGCATCTACTTACAAATAATTTCATAGACTAACAGTTGGATGTGCTAGTTAATTATATTTTATTTGGTTATTTCTAAATAGCTAATGCTTTAGGAGATTTTCACACTACTCGAAAAGAGAAAAAAATAAATCTGAATTAGGCTATTGTGTAATATCAAAAAATGTGGCTATTATGATGTTTCTTTGACAGTGACTTCAGTTTACTCTCTGTACTTAGAAATAGGACTTCCAGCCTAAGTTAAATTTATTTAACTGGTTGGTTATCATATGTGATCATGAGGATCCAAGAACAAGATAATTTTGTCCAAAAAGATATGCCAACATATTGAGAGTATTTCACAAAAGGGAACTAAATAAATTCTATGGCTCATAAAATTGCTAGAGAAAATTTCTTTAATTATTGAGTCATAATGCACATGGAATTTTATAATTTATAAGTTCTGTCACATAATTGTCTCATTTAATTTTCACAATCCCATGAAATATACATTGTAATTATAGAGATGAAAAAAGCAGGATCAGAAAACAATAATCTTTTGAAGATTACACAGATAGTAACTGATGCCTGACTTGAATTGTGTCTTTTGACCAGACTAGATCTTCAACATTAACATAATGTGGCAGAGCCTCCAGAAGCAGCCACACTTTGCCAAACACAGTTAGCCCTAAAATATTTTACTTTTATTAGAAAGTCATTTCAGAACCATTCATTTATGCATCTATTCATTTATTCTTTTATTGAATATTTAATGAGCACCTATTATGTGTCAAGCACTTATATAGGCATAGAGGATATAGCAATGAATAAATGAGAAAAAAATAAATTATCAATAAAAGCGAGAGATAAAAAGTACTTGAGTAATAAATAGAATTAGATTTGATAACTTTCAAGCCTCCTTTTCCATAGATAACTATTTCCACACTCACCAAAACTTATCAGAGTTTCCAATGAATTACATTAGATAAGCAGCAGTTTCAAGTCTTATCTTGCACACCTTCTGCAGGCAGTAAGTTACAGAGAACTAAATGAAAAAAGGAAGAATACATGTTAGTCTATCATAACTCACTGAAGCTTGATTGTATGGATAGAAGTGTATAACAGAATATTAACTCAATTTATGTATCTAAAACAACATTGTGAAATAAAAAGGAAATATTTTAATCGAAGGCTCTCCTCAGAATAACAATTACAAATACAATGTAATATCCATGTAAGCTCTGAAATAATAAAGTAGCAGTTATTCCCATTAGAATTATCAACATCTCGTAAAATGCACCTCTTGATATCTCTTGGGAAAAGTGAAAATCCCCTGATAGTGCCTGAGCAATGAAAAGTGTAGTCAACCCCAAAGGAATTACGATAAGATGAGAAGAGGTTATAAGAATAGATCTCTTGAGCCTAACTGAGAAACTAAATTCATTTACTGAGCTGCAGTAAGCTTACAGGAATGAGCAAAGCAATCTGAAAAGCAGAATAAAAAAATCTGGAGATATAAAAGTCAAGATGACACAGAAATTCTCGGAGCTATGAAATAGATTTCCCACAGATTCTGTCATTAATGGGCACAATGGATTCTGTTTAATGAAAGTACTAGCTTGTTTGCAATGATGGTGTCAAAGCCACTTCTCTATAGGTTTATCACCAACAATGGGGCAAACAGTGAATCTGCTTATTAACAAAATACCTACACTGAGTTTTCACAAAGATACTCTCCTACACTGTGGATATGTAACCATTATGAAGTGAAAGTTAAGCATATTACAAAACCATGCAGCACCATATATGTAAAGTTTATAGCTTATGCATACACATATCACACATGTATATATACACAGTATTATTTCTCTAATATCAGGAAAAGGACTTTTCTGTTTTCTTCAGGAATCCATCAAAGGCAAAGGCTGTTCAGTATTGGAAAGAGGACTGAGATTATAGAGTCAAATAACCCAGGAGTGTGATGGAGAGCTGGTGTAAGAATTTTCAAACTGAATATCCAATGGGTTATTCTCTGTCACCTAGAGGGAAAAAAGTAATCAAAGAGATTTGCATAGGAAATTTATGATATTATTCCTACTGGGGGAAAATCACCCTATTCTCAGCAATGATTTAGGAATATTCAAAATAGTAATATTTTGAGTTTGTCCATCAGGTAATGCTTAGAGAAGAGGTTACTGTCCAATAGCAACAGAATAGGTTGGAATCCCTTTAATTATATAAATCATACAAGCCCAGAAATTTTCTTTGAAATTTATTTTGCATAGGTTTCAAAAGACTGGGTTTCTATGTGGCCTAAGCATAAAGTAAAAAAGATCTCACATTGTACAATTCACATACCCTTTAAAAAATTGATAGAAATCAATGTTTTGTGAACTAGACCATTGAGTTGTATTTTTAATACGTAGGAATATTTTTACAAAGTGAATTGTCATACCGAGCTTTTCTTATGTGTAATAAATGTTCATGGGATTTTAAAAATTTAATTTAGTATGCCAAATGTTTTGCTACATAATCTTCAGTCTTTTTCCAAACTCTATTGATTTTTCTAGTTATATCTGACAAACTCATGCAGTAATGTAGTGCCCACAGGACTTTAGTATCATGCATTAAATATAGAAAAAGACTCAATGGTTGTCTCTTAAACTCAAATGATAGGAAGAGCTTAATGAAAAGCACCTGTAACCATGATTTTGTTCATAATAATAATGATGATGATCTTTAATATTAGACTCATCTTGTTTCCAGCCTTTATAATATACTTCTAACAACTGAGTCAGTGCACCTTTTCCCCCTTTCATTATAGCTCTGCCAAGTTTTTAGAACCATTAGTCTCAAGGGATTTATGAAAAGTTTAGCAATGTGACATGTGGCTCTAAGCCTTACATTATAATCATCGGCTTGGTCCTCAGGTATCTATTTGGCATCACAGTTCTCCAGTTCTGTGTTGCATTTGTTTTTACTTCAGTCTGAAAGCAATCTGTGAGCCAAATCTGGGTGAGCCTGTGAGCCGCAGGGAAGGGACTGATAGGTGCTCCATGCACTTCCTGGTGACTGTTCGTTTGGTCATTTTGGTCATTACAGACACTGGCTTTTTATATATTAGACTAGAGGCCTGGTGTACAAAAATTTGTGCACTCGGGGGAGGTCCCTCAGCCCAGTCTGCACCCATTCACAGTCCAGGACCCCTTGGGGAATGTCCACCTGTAGACTTAGGCCCACTCCCTGGGGATGAGGCCTAAGCTTGCAGTCAGACATCCTTCTGGCAGCCAGGGAGCCCTCAGGGGATGTCCGACTAAAGGCTTAGACCCCCAAGGGATCGGGTCTAAACCATTAGTTGGACATTCTTAGTGCTGCCACGGAGGTGGGAGAGGCTCCTGCTACCACCACTGCGCTGGCCAGCCATGAGCCAGCTTCTGGCTGAGTGGCACTCCCCATATGGAAGTGCAGTGACCACCAGGGGGCAGCTCCTGCATTGAGTGTCTGCCCCCTGGTGGCCAGTGCGCATCATAGCAACTGGTCATTCTGCTGTTCAGGCAATGTGCATATTAGCCTTTTATTATTATTATATAGGATGTCCCTATTTCCTCCCTTTTGCCTCCTCTACCAAGCTCTTGTCCCCCCCCCCCCCACCACACACACACTTCTCTCTGGCCATCACCATACTGTTGTCTGTGTCCAGGGGTTGTACATACATTTTCTTTGGCTAATCCCTTCTTTAAATTCACTTCTTTAAATTTTTATTTTCAGATAAGTGCTTATAACTGCACTATTATATATTTTCTATTATATCATTTAAAATTAAGATATTTTTTAATTGAACCCTTGTAAATTTTAGCACAATTTAATAAATTATGCTAGAAGCAATTAGGAGATTTTTCATGTAATGCAGAAACATTTCAATTAATATTTTATTAATTTTTAATTTTTTAATATTTTAATTTGAAATAATCTCATACATGTAAAAAAAACTATAAAATACTACAGCATATTATATGTACCCTTCACCCAATTTCTTAGGTGTTAATAATTTAAACATAACCATTATACAACTAACAAAATTTGGAATATATTTTTCTTATAATCTCTTTAATGTTACTTAATCCATTTACTTTGTTTTTGTTAATCTTCACCCAAGGATATCTTTCCATTGAATTTTAGAGAGAGTGAAGGGAAAGGGAGAGACACATTGGTTGTCTCCTGCACATGCTTTGATAGGGACTGGGGTTCAAGCCAGCAACTGAGGTACATGCCCTTGACTAGAATCAAACCTAGGACCCTTCAGTCCACAGTCTAATGCTCTATCCACTGAGCAAAACAGGCTGAAGCTTAATTCATTTACTTTTAATCTATATGTGTTTTTATATTTAAATCAAGTCCCGGTGCATGAAATTCATGCACTGGGGGGTGGGGTGCCCTCAATCCAGCCTGCCCCTCTCACAGTCCAGGAGCCCTCAGTGGATGTCCTACTGACGGCCACAGTCTGGCAGCAGAGGCTCGGAGCAGGCATCGTGTGTGTGTGTGTGTGTGTGTGTGTGTGTGTGTGTGTGTGTGTCTGCTGGGGGTCTGTCCCCAGCCACACCGTGGAGGCTTGGAGCAGGCGGCCCTCTGTGTTGATCTCTCAGGCTCCTGGCCTTCACTGTGTGTTGTTCTCTCCCTTGAGCTGTGGCAATGGTGGGGTGCTGCCTGCAGGCCCCTGCTCACGGATCGCCACGGAGACCTGAGGGCGGGCCCTCCTGGATGCTGCCTGCAACCGCACTTTCCAGCTCTGTGATCGCCATGGTGACCCAGGAGCAGGCCCACCCAGGGGCTTCCTGCCTCTGCACCTTCCTGCTCTGGGGTGCGATGGCGACCCAGGAGCAGGCCTTGCTGGGTGCTGCCTACAGGCTGCACTTTTCTGCTCACCGATCGCCATGGGTCCCGGCTGGCAGCGGGGCTTAGGCGGCACACAGGGGTCCCAGCTGCGGACTGCGGACTGGATAGAACATTTGTTCTCTTATTCTTTATTTCTACACTTTACGTCTTTTAAATGTGTGAAATAAGATCTAGGAATTAGATCATAAATAATGAAGGCTTGAACAAGATAAATGTTTAATTCTCTTTCTTCTAACAAAAAGTAGATGATTCTAGGTTAGTATAGTGGCTCCATGGGTAGACAGAGACAACACCTCCTGCTATCTTTGAGCCCTACATTCTTAGCCCAGAGGTTTCAGGGGTTGAGTGTTGACCTATGAATCAGGAGGTCACGGTTCAATTCCTGGTCAGGGAACATGCCTGGACTACAGGCTCAATCCCAGTTTGGGGTATACAAGAAGCATCTGATTGATAATTCTCTCTCATTGTTGATGTTTCTATCTCTCACTCTCCCTTCCTCTCTGAAATCAATAAAAATATAGTTTTAGGGAAAAAAGGTCCAATCCCTGGATGGTTAAGGTGCGTGTAGGAGGCAACCGATCAATATGTCTCTCTCACATTGGTCTCTCTCTCTCTCCTTTTCTTTCTCCCCTGTCCCTTCCACTCTCTCTAAAAAATCAATGAAAAGCATACCCTTGGGTGAGGATTAATAACAATGACAAAAAACATAAAAGAGTACTGTTATCCTAATTATATAGATGAGGAAACTTAAATTTAGAGAGGTTAAGTAATCTGCCCAAGGCCACACACCTAGATAAAATTTGAGCCAAGTTCTAAATAGAGGAAAGCTTTACACTCTTAGACCAAAGGATCCTAAGTCCTGATGGCATTGAACCTCTAACCCAACTCCAGAGCCACTATCTCCAGGCTTCTTGTAACATGAAAAAGAAATCATTATTATTTAGGCCATATTGCCATGATATCTTGTAATTTGTAGCAAGCTAAAATATATACAAATATTTGTGGGAAAAATCAACTTTTTATAGTATACAGAGTAAAAAGTATAATTATACAATGGTGTAAAACAAAACAGTTTTGTTGTAAATTTCATAAAAACTAAAAAAATATATTAGGTCAGATTACTAAATCATAATATTTCTAAGCAAAAAAAAATGTGAATATACTTGAACATATTTGAGCAGCATTTTTGTCATTTTAAATGTGTTCATGTTAAATATTTTCTTTTCCCCCCCCCATTGACCCCCTGCAGCCTGCCCCCCCACTCCAGGCCCTCACCATCCCATATATGCATGGCCTCATCTGTCCATGCATGTTAAATATTTTCTAAGGTTATAGGTATTACTTATGCTTATCAGCACCCATATATTTTCACTTAGAGCTTAATGGTATTAATCAACTAGTTATATTTTTAATTAATTTCAAAGTGTATGATCAGTTTTCTTACATCTTTACTACCTTTATTCTTGAGCTATTTTGATTTATCAACCAGTAACACACATAAATGTCTTTTGAGCCTTGTTTTTAAGGTAACCTCTATATGATAACTGAGTTGGATGAGAAAAATTTTTAGATGACAATTATTTTCACTCAAAGCTATAAAAATGGTGTTTTATCTGTCATTTATTGTTTTAAAAATTTGTCTGCCTCTTTTTTCTTTAAGTAAACTTTTTAATTCAGAATTGTTTAGACATCTTTGCTTTTGATTATGTGTGTGTATTCTTTTTCTTTTAATTATCTTGTAAGTCAGTGAACCCTGTCCAGAATACATCTGGTCTTTGTGAGATTTAGAATATGTCTAATTGTTGTTGTTTTGTCTATTAACATTGTTTTAATTGTAATTCCTATTTCATGGTTGCTTTGCTTACTATGTAACAGCTAATATTAATGGTTGCATGATCTGTTCTCCATTGTCTACTATCTCCACTTTTGTGCTATTTTTTCTCCATTTTCAGTGTATTCTTTTTTAAAAAAATACATTTTTATTGATGTCAGAGAGGAAGGGAGAAGGAGAGAAAGATAGAAACATCAATGATGAGAGAGAATCGTTGATTGGCTGCCTCCTGCATGCCCCCACTGGGGATCGAGCCTGCAACCTGGGCATATGCCCTGACCAGGAATCGCACCAGTGACCTCTTGGTTCCTGGGTTGACGCTCAACTGCTGAACCACACCTGGCTGAGCTCAATGTATTCTTAAAGTATTTCCCAAGTTTATTTGTGGGTTGTTAGTCTTTTTACTGCCTTGTATTTTAGTTTCTGCATTGTTAATGTCATTATTCTTTCTCATTACCTAATCCTGTTTTCTTTTTATTTGGCCCTGTTGTGGTTTGAGGATAGGAAGGCAAGGTACACAGTACTTAGACACACAGATTCTGAAGCCATCTGCACTCACCAGCTGTATTCTAGGACAAGTTACTGAACTTATCTGTATATCAGTTCCTCAGCAGTAAAACAAAAGAGTAACAGCAATTTCCTTAAGAGTAGTGGAGATAAATGAGTTAATATATATAGTTATTAAAGAATGGCTGGCACAGAATATTACTATATAATTGTGTTATTACAATGTACCCCTCTATCTAAAAATATTAAACTGTTCTCTTTTTTTTGGTATTCACTTACATTTTCTAAAATAACATTTTCAAAGAAAGACTTCTTAAATAGGGCATTCAGAAATCATTCTCTTTTTTTTAGTTGGAGAATGTTTTCATTATGCCACATGTACAAAGAAAGTCACCTTGTATAAAGAGACTCTAGCCAACCTGGATTTAGAAGGCTTAGGGAAACCTGCTTAGTCCTTTTATGAAACTCAAACCTTGAATTAAGAATACAGGGAGGGTCTTCATAGATCTTATAATTCTAACTCAGGTCCTACAATATCCATTCTTCTTTTGCATGTGCTCACTGAAACATCCTGCTTTCCACTTACATAATACACAAACATGTTAAATATTTTCTAAGTATTGTTCTGGAACTGATGTCCCTCTGTTTTGGAGTTTAAACACTGAAGTTTGGAGAGACTGATGATGATGATGATGATGATGATGATGATGATGATGACAATGATGATACAGATGTTCCTCAGTAACCACAGGGGATATTGGTTTTAGAACCTCCGCTGATACCAAAATCGATGGGCCCTCAAGTCCCTTATATAAAAAGGCATACATAGTATTTTCATATAACCTATATTTGCATATAGACTACAGCAGGGTATGCCTTCACACCACTTCATTTGCCTGGATACAGAGTAGAGCTAGATGGGCGACAAATTCAAGGTTTCCTTTTTGGAAAATTTCTGCATCTTATTTTTTAGTATTTTCAATTTATGGTTGGTTGAATCCCTAGATATAAAACCCACAGATACAGAGGATCAGTTGTAATAATAATACTATAATAATACTTTTAAATCATAAATAAGTGCTCCAAAAATACAAAACCAGGGATGTAATATGGAATAAATTTAGGGGCAGGATTGACTATTTTAGAAAAGACAGTCATTAAAAATGTCTTGAAGAAGCCTCATTGGAGGCAAGAACTGAATAACAAGTAGTCAAATGGCAGAAACATCTTTGCAGGGGGCCTTTCAGTGTCGGATATAAAAATGAATCTGACGGCTCACTTAGGCAAAAAGAGAAAGAAAGCCAGTATGGCTATAAAAATGATCAAGGAAGAGAGACTAGACATGAGGTCAAGCAAGATATAGGGAAGAGGAAGTCATGTAGCAAATTGCAAATAAAGGCAAAAAGTGTATTTTATTTTAAAAGCCTATGGGACTTTGATATGGGCTATAATCATTATGTTTCTTATATGGAAATGTGGTTCTAATTGCAAGTATGAAAGCATGGAAAACCATTAAGAAGAGTATTGCTGCAGGTGAAATGAGAGATGGTAATACAGATGGGTGCCAACAGTTAAAATGTTGGAGGATAAGTTATGAGCCTATAGGAACTCAAACAAAACTGATATGGGAAGTGAAAGAAAAAGAGGAGGCAAGGCTGACTCATATAAATCACACATGTGCACACACAGATACATAGATATAAAATAGACATATAGTATATGTAGATATATGTACATAAGCACATACATGTTTCTTCTTAATAGATATTCATGCTCCTGTTTCCAAATTCTGGTCAAGCCCTTATTTTTTTGTAAGAAAACTCTAATAGAGGAGGTATAATAGTAATCTAAGTAAGAGATGACTAAGACCTAAAATACAGCCAGGAAAGGAGGAATTGAGAGTAAATACAAATGCTAGAAGAGGTAAGCAAAATCGTCAGGAAGTAGTGATTGATTGTATTGGGGATTGGTGAGGTTTGGTCAGACAGAAGGAAAAACAAAGCTTGGTCCAAGATTTAGAGGCTGTACGCTTTGAAGAATAGTGCTATCAGTAAAAGAAATAGGCAAGTCCAGAATGGGTGTCAGTTTGGGAGAGAAGGTCGTGAGTCTTGTTTCAGACATATTGAATTGAAGTAACAGAACGATAAGCAGCGGAAATGCTTTGTATTCTTTGGGGGTATGGTACCTTCGCTCAGGAGAGAATGAGACTGGAGATGTAGATTGGAGAGTTATCTGCATAGAGGTGATGATGGAAACTACACAAATAAGTAGGATCCCAATAGGAGAAGACAGAGAAAGGATCAGGGAACAAAGACAACATTTCTAAAAGTAATCTGGCTCATCTCTCTCTGTTCCTTTTTATGTGGTCCTAAATATCTACCAGCAAGCAAAGGAGCAAATGGATGAGCCATTTTTAAATTCTTGTTTCTCATTTCTGCTTAAAGTGTAACTTCCACCAAATTCGTGTTCTTTACAAGAAACATAAACAAGATGTGTGTTGTGAATGGATGCTTTTGTTAATCTCAACATGGGAAAGTGGTGTTTTAACTTTTTTTAATTAAGACATTTATATTCAGCACATCTCTTTTAAAAGTCCACTTCTTTATGATAGCAGCTTGTAAAGGGAGAAGTAATTTGGTGTACAAAATTTGATACGAACTATTATTATTTTTCTCAGAATAAAAGGAAGTGGACTTTTATGAACTTCTGACTGCCAGCAGGAATTAAAATAAGTATTTTTCAATGGAGCAAATCCCATAATTTTATAGCAGCTTACCTTCTTCAACTGCTTTGGAAAAAATGTTGCTTTATGGTCTTCAGTTTTATGGTTTTCAGTAATCCTGTGTCTTGATCTCTCAAAAATTCAGATACTGAAAAGAATCAATAGAGATTATCTATTCTTTATATTATCTTCTAAAGGGAACTATCCCAGATAATAAGTATTTATTGTGCAGATCTCAAATTGCAGAGTAAATCAGACTCACTCAAGGTGCCCCTTTAAAACAGAGGTTCTGGGGCTCTGCATTCTGAGATCCTGACTCAGAAGCCTAGAGGAAGGCAGGTCTCTGCCTTTAGCCCAAGCACCCCACTCCATGCTGATACATCTCATGAACCATCAACTATTAAAGACTGATGTATTGAATCTTCACAGGTTGCCCAATATTGCATACAATGACATAACTAGAATACCTGAAAAGATGATTTTGTTTAACCAACAATTCTGCACAGGCTTTTCTGCTTAAATTGAGGCAGGAGAGACTTAAACCAGATTAACAGCCTCTAGCTGAGTAGTTTTTATAGATGGACTGAAAGCGGGCATCCTCCTGACATGCTTATGTTTAAGGTAGATACTAAATCACCGTCACCTTCATAGACAACTCAATCCAATTTCTTCTTCACATGACTTCTTGTTTTCAGCCATTCATTACATTTCTCAAAATTTTCTACTTTCATTTCTATATCAGTGGTTATCTGAATTAGTCATGGTATTACTTTCAATCCCTAAAATATTGCTTTTAATGAGTAATTATTTGTCTAATTCTATATGTTAAAGTTACAAACATGTAGAATAACTGGATAATGATTAGTCCCAAATAAATATTGTTACCTACAGTGTCTGTATATTTTTTAAATTGATATTTTATATAGAGAGAATATATTCCTGTCAATATTCATAAGCCTGTCATTTATTATGCCCGACTTAATGACAGGGATACATTCTAGGAATGCATCATTAGGTGATTTTGTTTTTGTCAAAAATCATAGAGTGTACTTACACAAAATTGATGGTCTAGCCCAGTGGTTCTCAACCTGTGCGTCGCGTCCCCTTTGGGGGTCGAACGACCCTTTCACAAGGGTCGCCTAAGACCATCAGAAAACATATATAATTACATATTGTTTACAGTAGCAAAAATTACAGTTATGAAGTAGCAACGAAAATAATGTTATGGTTGGGGGTCACCACAACATGAGGAACTGTATTAAAGGGTCGCGGCATTATTAAAGGAAGGCTGAGAACCACTGGCCTAGCCTATTACACACCTAGGTTGTGTGGTACAGCCTATTGCTCCTGGGCTACAAGCTTGTACAACAGGTTACTGTACAAAACAACACGAGTAAAATCAGGAACAAGAGAAAGTGATATAATCAAGAGACTCAGTAAACACAAGATGTATGAAGCTACTGCCTACATAACATACATATTGTTTTACGGCAAAATTTCTTTTTCACATGTGTAAATAGTACACACTAAAATAAATATAATAAGTATAGTATAGTAAATATATAGACAAGTAACATTGTTGTTTATTATCATTATCAAGTATTATGTGCTGTGAGTTGTATATGCTATACTTTTATACCACTGGCAGCGTTATCGGTTTGTTTACACAGGCATCACCACAAACTTGTGAGTAATGCAGTTCACTATGGATTATTTTGACTATGATGTCACTAAGCAATAAAAATAGTTCAGCTCCATTATAATATTATGAGACCACCATTGTATATGTGGTCTGTCTTTGAGTGAAATGCTATTATGTATATATGTAATGGTTCCAGACCACTGCAATAAAGCTAGTATCATAATAAAACAGGTTGTAATCTTTTTAAAAATATACATTTTTATTGATGTCAGAGGGGAAGAGAGAGGGATAGAAAGAGAGAAACATTAATGATGAGAGAGAATCATCGATTGGCTGCCTCCTGCATGCCCCCTACTGGGGTTTGAGCCTGCAACTGGGGCATGTGCCCTGACAGGGAATTGAACTGTGATCTCCTGGTTCATGGGTTGGTGGTCAACCACTGGCCCGCATTGGCCAGCCAGGTTGTAATCTTTTTGATAGATACACATCAGGTAGATTTTTGTATATAAGTAAAGTATCTATACTAATAAAAGGGTAATATGCTAATTAGGGCAGGTGTCCATCCAGACATCCATTCAGACAAAGCTAAGTGGCTGCAAGGCCTGGGGCTCAGGCAGCTATGGGCTCAGTCAGCTGCAAGGCCCAGGGCTCAGGCCTCGCATCCACCATGGCTGGCAGTAGCAGCAGCAGCAGTGTGATGGGGGCGGCGCCTTCCCGTGATCATCCCAGTTGCCTCCTGCAGAGGGAGGCCAGACTTTGGAGTGGGAGTGGGCCTAAGCTGTCAGTAGGACATCCCCTGAGGGCTCCTGGACTGTGAGAGGGTGCAGGCCCAGCTGAGGGACCTCCCCCCCAACCCCAGTGCATGAATTTTTGGGCACCGGGCCTCTAGTTTAGAATAATAGCAATATTTTTCTATCAATGTTCATAAACCTATAATTTATTATCAGATATTTAGACTGTGCTGCAATTTTAAGTCTTCTCTAGTTTTAAAAGACTCAGTAATTATTATAGTTAATAGGTTGAAAATAGAAAAATATTAGTCTCATAGAAGAATTTTTCTTAAGGCTTTTAAAAATCTTTTTAGGAATCTGTTTTTTCAAAGTCATGCCACTCACAATGAAAATCAGATTGAAATAGTCTCTGGCAGCTCCCTGAAGTTGTTAAGCAACTACATGAGGGGCAGTGTGATTTGGGAGAGTCAGAGAGGCTAGTATTTGACATTACCTAAATTCATTTAGAGATGCTGTGAGTAGACAGTCGAATTTAACTGGCACTTAATATTTGGAAGTAAAAAGATATTGAATTTGAGCTAAGTTATTGAAGGCTTTAATTCACACCTATTGTTTGTGGTCTGCATATTTCACCCCAAATTGAAGCGTGGCTGCAAAATGTCTAATATACATGAAAAGAGCACTGACACGGAAGACAACTGATTAGTGTGCTCGAGCTCCTTCAGAGCAGTTGGAAAGCCTCCTGAGAAGCCCAACAAACCGGAGGTGCACCTCTACTGTTAAGGACAATTCATTTGGATTCGAACTTGATTCAGAGATTTTGAGTATTTATGCAAAACTGTCAACCTTCAGCCCCTGCTTCCTTTGCTTCCAGAAGCTTGCACTGATGTTCATAAGGACTATATACTTCAAAGAAATGCCTAGAGTATGTGGCAGGGGATAAAAATGGAGACACCGGTATATGCTACATTATTTTTTTTTGCTTATTTTATTTTATTTTATTTTATTTTTTTAATTTTGTTTTATTGCTTAAAGTATACCAGTGTTGTCATGAAACAAGAAAATTTTTAGCCAATGAAACAGGAAAATTTTTAAATAAATTTTTGAGTTATAGTTATAGATCCTTAGAGCACTTCACTTTTACTTACCAAACAGCTTCTCTATAAGACTACAGTGAAAACCTAAAATTTACCCATAAAGCCTAATTACTTTAATTCAAGATATAATTATAGGACACCTAACATAATCAGTAATGGCAAACTGTAGAAATATAGTCTAAATGGATATATTATTTTGGAACTTCCCACTTCCTGAAGCTATAAAATGTAAAGAGGTAAATAATTAATATAAAATTGATATTCATCTTTAAGCATAATATCAAATAAGATTGCTAAAAAAAGTAAGATTGCTTTAAATTTTTTGCCCAATCATTTAATCCTAATAAAAATACATATTTAATCATTATCTAAAATCCAGTTGAAAATCTGTGAACTACATTTTAGATATAAAATTGTTGAATTAATATTATAGCATTCTCACAATGGGAAAAAAAAATTTGTCTCCTGATGATGTATTCTAAGTCTACTTCCTTGAAAGAAGTCTTAGTGTTGTGTGCAGGTCTCTTCCTATTCTCTGTCATAAAGCTACCATAAATCTCTAGACCCACATGGCTCTTGTTCATACAGTACTGCCTTGCAGCTATGCACTCTAATTAGTCAAGGTCATTTAAATACATTTTACATGAAGCACCTAAAGCTCAATGTGCCATTTTGTTTATTTATCAAATTACTAATCAATATGCTACACCACAGTACCACCAGCCTTCAGCTACCAGAGAACGCTGCATGAATTAAAATTGTCCAGGCTGTCATCTGCATAAACAAAATTAGGGGATGCCATTATTTTTTATGATAGAGAGCAATGGAATGTGCTCTAAATAGAAATTATTCAGCATCAGTATTTTACATAAGCTTAAAATGCTTTAGTTTAAACTTTAGCAAACCTAGTATTAAACTGGCTTCGATTTCACTTTCTCTCTCCAACATATTACCTCCACTCTATTGGTAAAGTAATTTATTCCATCCTCTGTGGAGAACCGGGATCTTATTTGCCAGCATATTTATCTTTCCTGCCACGGCACTGTCATTCATCTGCGGTCTCCACCGAGAACCAGACCTGTACGGAATTGCAATTAGGATTGATTCAACTAAATCCAGGCCACAGAACTGATGCTGACAGGGTGACCTCAAGAGGATTTAAGATGCTGGGTTAGGAAATACACACATACACACGCACACACTTTAGATCCACAATTCATTAGGTTCTCCGTGCACTTATTAGACTTTGAACCAGAGTAGACATGTAAAAAAATTTTGGAACTATAATGAAAAAGTAAACTGCTTCTCAGCAATTTTGAAAGCCTAAAAAAAAAAAAAAAAAGAAATTCCATGGAACTCTGTTGAGGCTTAAGCAGCAGTTGGTAAAGAATGGAAATCTAATTTCCACTAGGTTTGTGTACCTTAAGCTTTCTCGATTTATGCAGAAGTGAAATAGAATGAAAAACGGTACAGATAAAAGTTGCTTTGTTCTCACACTCTTGCGGTGACATATCTCCATCATAATCACTGAAAGAGCATCACCGAGGTGTCAGTTAAGTGGTCTAATAGAATTTCCTATATAATTCTCGGTTCACTGGGACAGTTTTGCGGTTTCCAAAGGCAATAGCTGTAAGCACAAGCAATAACCAGAGCTTCTCTGACCCACCATCTGTAACCTGCCATATCAGTCCTGAGGTTCTGCACATGACATTCGGATTCATCTATTACAGAAGCCCTGTCCTCATCCTTGTGACACAGGACAAGGGAGGAAAGTTGCCATCAGGGAATGAGTCAAACTTATTCTGTAAAGTACAAAGGAAATTGCAAACAGATAACAGTAGCTGAGTAATCTCCTCTAAGTAGATTTTCTTTACATTTTTCTCTTGGGAGACAGAATGATGCTCTCCCAAAGGGGTAATGTTGGATGGGTAAGAACAATCTGATTTAATCTAATAAGAGAAATTCGAACATCTCAGAAAGCAAAATTCAATAAAGGGAAATCAAACTGAGCAAAGGAGAGGATTATGTGGTTTGGTTAATAGAATAGGAGATGGGGGTGTCAAAACTCCCTCATTCTTTTCTCCTGCCTAATCAAATCACTTCAAGAAAAAATGTTGAAAAAGAAAAATGTCTCTCCTTCCCCACAAAATAATGAAAGCTCATCAAAAAATGTCATAATGAGCATTAAGATTTTAAGGTTTTTTTAAAAGTGCACTGTAATTAATTTTGTAAGTGAAAGAATAATGAATGTCATTCTCCCTACATGGAAAACATATTTTTCCTTCTTACAAAAAATTATAATAAACAATATAGACTATCTTCCTATTTGAGGTCAAGGAAAGCACCGAAAAGGCAGCTGAAACTTTACATCCAATCTTTGAATCATGCTGAAGATGTGAGGAGAAAGTAAGTTTGTATCCAGTGTCACTGAGACTCTTCTGATGTGCATTTACTGGAATTTTAGCTTTCAGAAGAGCAACCTTTGCAGTATATTTCTCATATTCACAGCAGCATCACACATATAAATACTTTTGGGAGGGGTAATGAGATTATTTATAGATTATTTATAAGCTATATTGCTATCCATGTTATCTTAAAAGCATGATACTGATTATCATCATACTGTTTTTCAGATTTTATTACGACCAATCAGAAAAAGTGTCTACTAAATACATGAACAATGTTGTTCATATCATTGATCCCTTGATATCTGAAGTAGCAAGAAGGAAAGTATAAAGTATCAATAGTATTCTAAGAATTCATAGAAGTAGTTGCACAGGTCTTACACCCTATTTACAAAAGAAAATTACTTCATGTTTCTGTCTTTAAATACTATGGAACTGCTCTTATACAGTATTCAGAACCTCCACTAGATAAGAAATTACAGAGTAGTTATGATACTCAGCCAGTGAAGAGAATTAGCAAGGGAGAAGGGGAAAATGCTCCCTGAAGGATTCCAGAGCAGTCTAGGCACCACAGGGACAGTGGGTCCGCAGTTTTGCTTCACAGAAGCTGAGTTTGATCTCCATGAGGTGATGTGAATGTAAGTAAGTGAGTCAGGTGAACCAAAATACCAAAACATCGATCCCTGCCCCAGAATGCGATGGTTTGTTGTGGTTTTTAAAATTCCGAATAGAGGGCATATATTTATAGTTATTAAAATGCATCCATTTGCCGAAACCGGTTTGGCTCAGTGGATAGAGCGTCAGCCTGCGGACTGAAGGGTCCCAGGTTCGATTCCGGTCAAGGGCATGTACCTGGGTTGCGGGCATATCCCCAGTAGGAGATGTGCAGGAGGCAGCTGATCGATGTTTCTCTCTCATCGATGTTTCTAACTCTCTGTCTCTCTCCCTTCCTCTCTGTAAAAAATCAATAAAATATTTTTTAAAAAAAAGTTAAAAAAAATGCATCCATTTGTCTTCTATAGCACTATTACCTCAAAATTAAGGTATCTGAAAAAAATAAAACACAGAATGATAAAGTGGTGATGATACACATGGAAAGTCAGAGAAAAGGGAGTAACAGCTTTGCCTGCTGCTTGACCCCATCTGTGATAAAACCTGGAGGATTTTTTAATGGCGCTGTTGATCACATACAGCTCCTGGTGAAGTGGCAAAAAGGTCTCACCATCTATTCTCAATATTGCTTATTACTTAACAAAATCTTCTATCATTAAAACGCTCCCATGTAATGAACATATTTTCATTATAGTTATATTTTTATTAATTACACTTGAATTGTTGTTGTTTTTCAAAGACATACTTTAAGTCCCTTGAGAGATTAAAGAAGGAAAACTAGTCTAATCCAGTCACAAATATGAATTACTTTATGGCCTTTTTATGATTCAGAAGCTTCTCGTAGGTGGCTCATCTCATTCACTTTGTGTTAAGTGTTTTTATTTTTAGCTTCTGATATACCATTTAAATTGCAGGGTGTTTATCTTATTAAAACCTACAGACTGCTGTGCACTGGCTGACTACAAATATTATCTGTGTGGACAGGGTAGATATGAAGCTCCATAAAAATGTTCTTATGCATCAGTGATTCTACAATAGCATCTACCATTTTATTATTGGCTATAAAAAAACTTATATTCTATAAATTTAGCTGTTTTCAACTGTAGATAACAGAAAAGCAACCTTAAATTGGCTTATATAATAAGAATATTTATTATTCCCTGCAACAAGAAATGCAGAGCAAGTAGTATTCCAGAGCTGGTTTATTCACTAGCTCAATGACATCATCAAAAACCTATCTAGTTATGATTTTTCAGCTCAACAAACCCCAAAATAAGTGCTCTTCTACCTGATAATGGCCAGATAGATAAACAGACAGACTTAAAATCATTTTCAGCGTGTCCATCGCCAGCCAAGAACAGGGTTTATTCCTTCTAGTATGTCATTTTATAAGAGCAGGAATATCTTTCCCAGAGGCCCCCGCTAGCATATTTCTCTCACACCTCACTGACTTGCACTGCATACACTAGTATCATGGCCATATCTAAATCAATCACTAACAAGAGCAATGGAACCAAAGTAATTGTTTTAGACAAACTAGTGATGCCTAAACTTCACTATGCAGCAGAATCACCTAGAGCAGCGGTTCTCTACCTGTGGGTCGCGACCCCTTTGGCGGTCGAATGACCCTTTCACAGGGGTCACCTAAGACCATCCTGCATATAAGATATTTGCATTACGATTCATAACAGTAACAACATGACAGTTATGAAGTAGCAACGAAAATAATTTTATGGTTGGGTCACAACATGAGGAACTGTATGTAAAGAGAGAGAAGGTTGAGAACCACTGACCTAGAGGTTCTGCGAAAACACAGATCACGAGTTCCCACCAAAAAAGTTTTCTATCCATATGTTTTTGGTGGGTAAGATAATTTACATTTTTGTAGGTGCACAGGTGATTCTGATGTTGTAGGTTCTGGAGCCACACTTTGAGAATCACTGCTTTAGTGTTTACTGATCATCTGAAAGATTATACATGAGCTCAAAAGTCCTCTTATAGAATCTTTTTAAAAAATATTTTTTTTATTGATTTCAGAGAAGAAGGGAGGGAGAGGGAGAGAGAGAGAGAGAAACATCCATGATGAGAGAGAGTCTTTGATTGGCTGCCTCCTGCATGCCCCCTACAGGGGATCGAGCCTACAACCCCAGCATGAATCCTGACCAGGAATCAAATCATGACCTCCTGGTTCATAGGTTTTTATTCAACCACTGAGCCACTCCAGCCAGGCCTCTTATAGAATCTTAAGTATCTTTTGCATCAAAAGAATCAAATTCGGTGACCATTATGGTGACACATGAACAAAAGTTTCAAGCTAAATGATATTAAGAAATTTAAAAACAAATTTGACCCACGATTAGCACTTATAAGAAAATTATTATAAGACATAATGGTAATTAGCTGAAGTAAATATTAGTAAAATGCATTGTATTTTGAGCTTATACTCAGGCTCAAACTAGGCCCTTTTGAAACCTAGGAAATTTAAAAATCAAATATAATTTAAAAGCTGCAAGCATTTTTTCTAGTTTACAGAAAGAGAAGAATCTATCGCAGACCAATGGTTGGTTTGGGAAAAACAATCTCCAGGCGCCATGGGAAGAATTTGCATTGCAAGTGAGATATGGAGAGGAAGTATAGGGAAAAAATGAATTGCATTTTCCCTGGGTTCTCCAGAATAGGTAAGAATACCCAGGTAACTCCATTATTCACAATACACCAGGCTGACATAGTTTGGAACAGAACTGCCACCCGGTGCTTCTCCAACCTTAATGTGCCTGTGCATCATTTGGGGAGCTTATTAAAATGAAGATTGTGATTTAGGAGCAATGCATGAGCTTCTGCGTTTTTAATAATTTCCCATATCCCATCAATACTTTTGGAACCAGAGCTCATTTTGAGTAGCAAGGCTATACAATCAGTTTCAAACACATGTCTAAGGAGATCTTGCTACAATTGTCTGTATAAGAAGTGCCTAGGGAACTCAAAACTAGCAATGAGGAGCTAGTGGACAGCTGTAGGGAGGGAAATGAAGAATAGATTAGGGAAGTATAATAGGTATCAGGGAAATCAGGGAAAAAAATATTCCAACAGTCCATGAAAGAGCTGACAAAAGTCATAAGTAATTAAGCATGAAGCTGAAGAGAAAAAAAAACATTTGATTATGTTTGCTTTTGCATTCTTTTTTTTAAACTTAAAAAAAAATCTTTATTATTGAAAGTATTACATAGGGCCCCCCTTTTCCCCCATTAACCTCTTCCAGCCAGCTCCCATCCCCCCCCCCCTCACCCCAGGCCCTCACACCCTATTGTCTGTGTCCATAGGTTATGCATATATATGCATACAAATTCATTGGTTGACCTCTTCAAAAAGATATTTTTGCTGCAGAATAAAAAAAAACTGGTAAATATCATTTGTGACATACAATTTAAAGGGAAAGCAAAAAAAAAAAAAAAAAAAAGGCTAAATTGGCATTCACCAAGGTAAGGTACAAAGCGGAGGAAAATAGAGAGATATGAGTTAAGTTTCAAATGTGTTGAAAACTCAGAGCTTGAAAAGTATATATACACACACACACACAGGAGAGAATTGCATGGCTGGGTCCAGAGCAGGTTGAGATTAAAATCTTGTAAGTGTCAGTCTATAGGTGACAGTTAAAACCTTTGGTGCAAGGTAGTCCAAGTATTGTACAATGAGAAGAAAGAGAATAAGTAAATCATAATAGATAACATTTGAGGGACCCATTTAAAAAAGTAATCTAACAAAAGAGAACAGGAAATAATGCTCAGAGCAGTGAGGAGTATAGAAGTGAAAGAGTGGCAATTGTTTCAAAGAGCAGCCAAGAGGACCCAGAGGTCAGATAAGATAGGGACTATCATTCCTTGTACTGGGTTATTAGGTAATCACCACTGAAATCAGCAGAGGGGAAAAATGAAAGTGCAGAAAAATATGAATTAAGCCTTTTTAAAGAGGAAAATAATCATGTGGGCACGAAAAAAGTTTGATGAGGATCATATGTACAAGGGATTATAACATCTACAGAGAAAAACAGTATGTGGTGGGAACCTATTACATCAACTCAAGGATATATTTAACCTACATCCAATTCCCAGAAGCAAGGAATTTTGCTAACAGTTCCACATTATCAGTCTTTGGATTTACGTTTGAAAGTTTATCAAGTAGAACAACAACCACAAAACTAGAGCTGCTCCAAATATTTTATAAGTCCACTAAGCTAAGATGTTTCCTGAATAAAATCTGAAACAAGCAGCAAAAGCAGGGAACACAGTCAGGCAGGGTGGGGTGCAGGAGGGTTGTAGAGGGAGGTGGAGCAGGATATAGGGGAGATAAATGATGATGGAAGGAGACTTGACTTGGGGTGGTGAACACTCAATACAGTGTACAGATGACAGGTTGTAGAAGTATGAACCTGAAACCCACATAATATTGTTAACCGGTATCACCCCAATAAATCCAACAAATGTAAAATAAAAGATATTGTGAAATAGAAATAGCCTTAAGAAAATAGTCAGATTTGTTTGGATTTCAGATGAGAGAGAGAAAGAGAGAGGAAATAAGACAATAGGGCAAAGTACCTGCCAAATGATTTAATTTAGAGGTAGAAAAGAGCTTTAAGTGACATAAGCAGTAGCTAAAAACTTGCCCCAAATGTGATTTAAGAACTCCACAGAATGTTGTGTGTGGTTACTAGTAGAAAGTGTTCAGAAAACTGGCATTGCAATGCCATTTTGTCTTCAGGGGCAGGATGAGCCAGAACACATTCACACCAGTTGTCCAAGAGAAAGAAGACACCAACAGGGGACACCTAGAGTCAAGCCAACCTCAGAGACCCAGAAGAAAAGCTGATGATGGAAAATCTGGACTTTTAGCTGCAACTGAGGAAAATCTAGTTAAGAGCAGTGTCAGAGGAGCAGACTCAGAGGAAGGGAAGACAGTAGGAAAGACGGAGCTTCCACAGATAATAGTATTGGTATTCAGAGACGAGCGCAATGGAAAATGGTCTGAAAATAACCCAGGTTAGAGTGTGGGCTTGTTTCAGAAAGTATAGTTACATGACATGCCTATACCGAACGGCTTTATTTAAGAGGAATGAAGAAACACCTAGGAAAATTAATGGAGAAGAAAAGCAGAGAACTATAAATTCCCATAATTTATTTAAAAGAAAAAGGAAGTAAAAATTAGAGCAATAGAAATAAAGAAATGTCTTAAAAAGACTACATAACCCACACATACATACACAAAAATTCTGTAGATTACAAACCAAAACAGGAGCATATAAAATCAGTTAAATATAAGGAAGGCTGGGGAAACTGTCTACATAATTAAAGGAAGAACTGGAGGAGAAATAAGCAATGGATGAAATTAAGTTTATTGTTTTTAGGAACTACTGCAATATGGCTGAATGGATAGGTAAATTTGTTTTGCTTGTACAGTGTCAGGTTTAAAAATTGTAAATGAGTGACATTAAAATGGCATTTTTATTTTTAAACATATATTGTTCAGAATCAAGGGAGATAATGCAAGTAAAAGTGTTTTTGATGAAGTTAAGTGCTCTGCATGGAAGGTGTTATTATCTTTACCTTGTAATTTCAGTGCTGGTTTTCAGTCCTCATACCCTTCCTTGTTTATAACTAAGCAATTCGAATTCATTCTATGGCTAAGATGTTGTTATCGTGTAGTGAAGGCTCTATTAAATTCTAAATATATTTCATCTAAGTATGTACATTCTGTCAGCTCATTTGCAATGCTACCAAGAATTCTATCAATCAATTTTTCAGCTTGTTTTTGATTAAAAGAAAACTAATTTTCCATGTACTCTTTCTTAACATGCTTATTTGTTGAATATTTGTATTTCTCTTTCAACAAGAAGAACAAAAAGAGAGGCTCTACACCAAAAGCACCATGTTAGTAGATTTTAAAACATAAGTAAAATATCCTACATTCTAGAATTCTGCTGTAAATATTCCCACTAAAACATGACCCTGTCTCTCAATTTATATTAAAAATGAAACAAAAACCATGATACAATGATAGAATTACTTCACAGAAATATAAGAAAAATCAGGAAGTATATACATATATATGCTAGATTTACTCTTTCCTTACAAATTAATGTAGAAATTTGTCAGGCCATCCACATTGGAAAAAAAACCATTATGGTTGCACCATATGAAATTGCCATTCCTTGACCATATTTTGGCCTACAAACTAGCAATTTCTTATGGTTAAACCTATATTAAATATCTCTGATTACTTAGTATTTTGAAAATAATCTCCGCATATTAGTTACAATTCAAGATACTTCTAAAACTGTAATGAAATATGATGAAAATTCTATTAAATTTTAAAGTAACCTCTTGATATATTTATAGAGCATTTATTTTCCAATGGATTTGGATTTATTTATATTAAACATTTTCTTATTACTGTCTCTCCTTATGATAAGTTAAACATATTTAAACTTTGTATTAAATACTTAGCTTAAAATCAAGTGAGCCTCAACAGGTATAGAGCTGGAACACAAGCCTTTGATTTCCTTATCAACAAAATAAATTTGTTAAGTGTTATGTACAACTTAAAAAAACTTTATATATATGACAATAAAATTATCATCCTAAAATTAGGAAACCTCACAAAGGACTATGCTGCTATAAAATGTCAGAATTTCCTAGATCATTTATAGATAAATAAAAATGAGCACAATCAATGGTCATATATTGCTTCTCAAGTAAATGGTGCATGTGGGCAAATGTTGCAAAGACAGATGATTTGTTTTATGGAATAAATGAAAATAAATGTACTAACAATTTGATTACCCTTTCCATGAAACTGTTGTGAAATCATAGATCCAATGGCCATTTGAAATTACTTTAGAGCCACCTATGAGTCTTTTGAAATGTTCTTATTAAAGTCATCACATTTCATCATGACCACATGGAATTTATCCCAGATATGCAAGGCTGGTTCAACACTGGAAATGCAATAAAATAAATCCCCCATATAAACAAACTAACAAAGAAAAAATCACATGTTTTTTTCAATTGACTCAAGGAAGGCATTTGACAAAAGCCAACACCCATTTTCAGCAAATTAGGAATGGAAATGAATTACCTCAATTTGATAGAATATCTACATAAACCTACACCTAACATCATATTGATAATGAAAGACTGGATACATTTTTCCTAAAATAGGGAACAAGGCGAGAAAATCTGTTTTCACTCTTCTGAACAATACAAGTTTAGAGAGTTTATTAAGACAAAAAGAGGAACAAAAGTGATACAGATTGGAAAGGAAGAAATATAACTGTTCTAGTTGAAGATGACACCATTTTCTGTATAGAATATCCCAAGAAATTTACCAAAAAAGAAAAAGAAACTCTGAAATCAAATAAGTGAGTTCAGCAATGCCACTGGATCAATACACAAAAATCAATTGCATTTCTGTATACTAACAATGCATATATAGAAGCTGAAATTAAAAACACAATACTATTTATAATCACTCCAAAGAAAATTAAATGCTGGGGTATATATTTTAAAATACATATAATTTTTTTATTTGAAATTCATAAAATACAGATAGAAAGTTTAAAAGACCTAAATAAATATTTTATGTGCATGAATTAGAAGAATCAAGAGTGAAAGTGTAATTTTACCCCAAATTGTTCTACAGATCTAGTGAAATTTCCACCAAAATTCCAGCTAATTTGTAGGCAAAGATAAATTTATTCTAAAATGTATCTGGATGGGATGGTACAGGCCCTATACTAGCTAAAATAGTCTTTACAAAGAAGAAGGTGGGGTCATTCTACTTATATTAAGGCTTACTATACAGCTAAAGTAATAAAAATAATGTGTTATTGGTGAAAGGCTAGACACATAAATCCACAGGACAAAATAAAGAACATACATATAGGCCCACATAGATGTGCCCAACTGATTTCTGACAAAGATATAAAAGCAATTTGATGGAGGAAAGATAGCCTTTTCAACAAATTGGGATGGAAAAAAATAGAAATCATAAGAAAAAATGGGAACTTTGATATAAACTTCATACTTTATACAAAAAAAAATAATTCAAAATGATCTTAGACCTAAATGTAAAGCTATAAAACTTTTAGGAAAAAAAATAGGAGAAAATTTGGAAGATCTAGGTCTGATGATGGAATTTTTAGGCTTGACCCAAGTAGTTTGGTCATTAAAGAAAAAATTAATAAATTAGATCTCACCAAAATTTAAAACTTTTGCTCGTAAAATCTCTCGTGAAAATAATGAAAAGCTACAGAATGGGAGAAAATATGTGCATACCACATATCCAATAAAGGATAGGTATCTAAAATATAATTTTAAAAACTTAGTGAATATACTAAGGAGTCAGAGAAATTGATCATTCTCCTATTAATGGTGGGAATACAAAATGGTACGACTATGCCAGAAAAATTATATGGTTTCTTATAAAAGTAACACAATCACCATACAATTCAGCAATTGTATTCTTAGGCACTTATCCCTGAGAAATAAAACTGTCAATTAATATAGCATTTTAATTCATAATAGCAGTTTTATTTATGATATTATAGGCCACCTTGTTTTCTTGCACTTCACTTTGTGCTTTGCAGGTATTGCATTTTTTTATTTTTTTACAAATTGAAGGTTTGTGGCAAGCAAGTCTATCAGCACCACTTTTCCAACAGCATTTGCTTACTTCATGTCTCTATACCACATTTCAGTAATTCCCGCAATATTTCAAACTTTCTTGTTGTTATATTTACTATAGTGATCTGTGATCAGTCAGCAGCCACCAGAATTAAAGCAAGGCCCTCTACGAGCAAAAAGGTTATGACTCACTGAGGGCTCATACAATGGTTACCATATTTAGCAATAACGTAGTTTTGAATGAAGGAGTGTACAGTTTTTTATACAGAATGTTATTGCACACTCAATAGACTTCAGCATAGTGTAAACATTTTATATGCCCTGGGAAACAAAAAATTCGTGTGATTTGCTTTATTGTGACTTTCACTTTATTATGATGGTCTGGAACCAAACCTGCAATATCTCTGAGATATGCCTGCATTTATAAAGTTAAGGCCTTGATAACTAAATACTGGAAATAGCCAAAAGCTAGAAATAGCAGACACCCTTCCACGTGGGAATTTGAAAATAAGGTGTGAATGGTTACACGAGACTGTGTTACATACATGACCTGGAATAATACTCAGCAATAAAAATAAATTAATTATTGATGCATAAACAACTTTGAAGAATCTCCAGGGAATTATGTTGAGTGAAAAGAGCTGCTCCTAAAAGGTTACATGCTGTATGTTTCCATTTATAGAACATTTGGAAATGACAAAAATTCCGAAATGGAGAACAAAGGTAGTGGTTACCAGGAATTTAGTCATCAGTTGGCTACAGGGAAAGGAGGGGGGTGGTGATTATAAAAGAGTAAAAGCTACATGAGGGATCCCTATAGTTATAAAAACTATTCAGTAATTGCCTAGGCCAAAACTACACATGTGACAAAATTATGTAGAACTAAATGTACACATACATTTAGAAATGATCACATGTAAAACTGGGCAGCCCAGATGAGATCCATAGATTTCATCAATGTTAGTATGCTGGAGTGAGATTGTACTACAATTTTGCAAATGTATGCCATTGTGGGACACTGAGTGAAGCGTATAATGGGATATCTCTATGTTATTTCTTACAAATCACTTCAATCTATAAATGTTCAATAAAACTCTCAATTAGAAGAACTATTAGAGAAAAGAAAATTTACATTTGAGAGACAAAAGCTAAATATATTTTCAATGATATTGTCACTTTTTCCCCAATTTTTTTCATAAAACATTTTATTTGAATGTCTTAATTTGCAAAATAATTTGGATTGAGTAATTTTAATTTGGAGACAATCATTTATACATAGGTATATATGCATTCACTGTGTTAGGTAAAGACCCGAAACATTGACAGCCAGTTATAATAGCCCTAATTCCAATCAGCTCTCACATAACCTCTACATTTTCATTTATAAGGCCTTAACTTATTTACTACTTTACAGGCATTTACAAACATTTCACCTGGACCTAATCTTACCTGAAAGAGCATGTAGTGAAGACAGACTTTTAGCCGGTACATCAAGCACCACGTCAATGACAAGTGAAAATGCTGAGCATTGTAGGAAGTATATAAATGAGCCAGAGCTCTTGTTGAAGGCTGTGCAATCAATCTCACTTTAAAATGAATGGGTTATCTCGATGATGGTTGTGTTTGTGCATTTGGTACTCAACTGAATCCGTTAGGATAAATAAAACTCTGAAGGAGGCACTCTCATTTTTCTTTAAACAATCACATATCTTATTGATAAGATAGTTTTCAGAACTGAATTTAATTCATTTAATCTATTGACCTCATGCTTATAACTCACAGAAAGAAAGAAAAGTGAGGACTCTGCTCATTTACCTTCAGTTAATGTTGAATTATGTACAGGCAGAACATCTACATCAGAGGTTACGCAGCTGTTAGTCAGACTACATCTCCAAAATCATCTCCTTTTTTCTCCTTTGGTAAATTCTAAGACCTTCACAACTACTATTAGTGGAAAAGGGTACTGGGTAACCTACAGCTTTTAATTATCTGTGCCACTGCTGAACTCCTACAATTTCCCTAGTGATAAGCAAACAAGTGGGGAAATCTATATTCATGTTGAATGATCTAGTCTTTATGTCTGGGGAGGCAGGAAGACAATTAACTTACTGAAAGGGAGGTCTTAGACAGAGTTAAAGCAACCTTAGCTAATGTTCCTACGAATCCAAAATAACCATAGGCAAAGATTTGATGTGCCAAACCCTTCAAGGAGGAGAAAATGAGTATTAACAGCTTAAAACTTAGCAGATAATTTGAAACAAAATATTTTTAATTAGCTAACACTGAAGAGCTAAAATAATAATAATAAATAAAGCCATACTGTGAGTGGCTGAACATTTCATTGGGAGATTTTATTTTTCCTCACTTTGGCTAATTGGATCATTTCCACATGAATAAAATACATGCTAAATTATTTACAGATAATTAGATGGCTGTGCTGTTGTTAAAATATTAAGACACAGATGCCCCACAGGAAACATTGCAGCAGACACAGGCACATCAAGAAATGAATAGTCAAGAGGATAATGAAGGGAGTTAAAAGAAAAGCCTATAGAACTAGTAGTATTATTAAAATTATTTTTTTCAAAATATTATAGTCACTTAATTTTTTCTTTTCATCCCTCAACCTTTCTCTTCAAAAATAATGCTCAAGTATCAGCACCTTAAATTTGCTTAATCTGGAAACTTGTATCAGAAATTCAGGAACAAATACATCTTAATTATATTTGTAAGCAATATTCTACCTTTAGTGAACATACTGTTAACCACAGCTATAAAAAAGAAGGGGTGCTATTTTTTATAATATATTTTTTATTGATTTCAGAGAGGAAGAGAGATGTAGAAACATCAACGATGAGAGGGAATCACTGATCAGCTGCCTCCTGCACGTTGGACCGAGCCAGCAACCCAGCCATGTGCCTTGACCGGAATCGAACCCTGGGACCATTTGGTCCGCAGACCGATGCTCTATCCACGGAGCCAAACTGGCCAGGGCAAGGGGTGCTATTTTTATAGTGTAACTCAACTGGGCCAGCTTGTGATTTAATTAGGTCATTATTGATGTCTAAACCAAGTGCTGCAGGTCACACCAGAGGAAACGGAAACTGAGTGCTCACATCTCCACTGGTCACGAGTGGTTTTAGGAACGGCGCTCCCCGGCACTGTGGGCGCGAGGTATCCGTCTGCACCATTAACTTCCAGCTGACAGTTTACTGGATGCCACTTTTGAACTGAGAAATTGTGCCACCGATGTAACCTAAGAAACAGCAACCGCTCAAACTCTGGGTTATTATGGGGCAAAATAAAATTTATTAAGTTGCATGTCCGTGATCTATATATCCTACTCTCCACTTCCATTTCCTAAAAATAAATTTTTGTCTCTTGACCCTACTGCATTCCTCCATCATTCAAGGACAGTATTGGTCGGCCAGCATAGTTAAGGGGCTTGCTGTGTGTGTGTGTGTGTGTGTGTGTGTGTGTGTGTTTAATAAATAGAATGGATAGAAGTACACAACCTTCTAAGCTGGGATGTAGGGTTTTTCATAAATATAAGTAGAAATATATCCAAATACTAAAGAAAAATTTAAAAACTATAAACAGAACAGAAGTGGAAAGAGAGTGGGGAAAAGGAGCATTAAATCTAAGTTTTTAAGAGAGATTTTTTTTGGGGGGGGTAGTGTTTTTGTTTTGTTTTGTTTTATATGTCATTACTTATTAACTTGGGAGTAAAGCTTAGAAAGAGAGACCAGAGAATTTGCAAGATAAAAGAGATACTGAGCATTGGGCTAAGAGAACGCATTTTAAGAAATGATACTATGGATTGTGAATAGGCTTACTTTTTGACAATTTTTCAGAGATGCCAAAAATTATTGGAATGTTTTTTAAGTGTTTTAAGGCCCAATACCCAAAACACCCAAAATTCCTCAATATCCAATATCTAAAATCCCAGGGCATCACCATTTCTACTTTGCCTAAAAATAAGAACTTTAATGCCCTCTTAGTCTGAGAATATTCTTTTCCTTCTTGATTTGCTTTGAAATTGTACAATAATTCATCTTCTTCCCCCCTGACTTCCAGACCCATCACTGGGGGAATCACAAAGCTTGGTTTCTCATACCATTCTCCAACAAAAGAAATAACGGCCCTTGGAGAAAACTCTGATTTAGGACTTGGGCAGGAAACATACAAAATTTCCCTGGAGTATGTTGTAGTGGCAGAAAGTAAGAAAGTGCTCCAAAATAATAATAATAAAATGCACAATGTTGGTGGTACACCAAAGAGAAATGCTCCTAATGACCAAAACTGGAATAATTTGAGCAACAAAACATAGCAGTATTGGATTATTATCCAAAGTATAAAATAAATGTAGAGTTCATACTGATAAAAAATAAATGACAGAGGGAATTTAAAAATATGGGGAAAGAGACAAATCTCCCATGCAGAGAAATTACAATTAAATTGTGTAGCTATTCCACCCCTACGGAGGTGAGGCATAACTTTCCACTCCTTAAGTGAGAGCGGCACATAATGATGTCCTTCCGAAGAGCACAGTAGAGAGAAAGAAAAATTACTTCACAGTGGAGAAGCCTGACAAACTCTACTTCAGCCAGGTGAGTAAGGTCGACATCAATAGTCACAAATCATACTGATAGGATGTATCCTTGCTAGGGTGTGAGAAAAATGGCCCTTTATGTTTGTGATCTTCCTCCCAAAACACCTAACCTGAGCCTAATCATAGAAGCCCATCAGACAAATCCCAAATGAGGGACATTCTACAAAACACATGACTAGTACACCTCTGTACTTTCAAGGTCATCAAAAGCAAGGAAAGTCTGAGAAACTGTCACAGCCAAGAGAGGCC
The DNA here is from genome assembly GCF_964212035.1 of Myotis nattereri. Classification (NCBI taxonomy): domain Eukaryota; kingdom Metazoa; phylum Chordata; class Mammalia; order Chiroptera; family Vespertilionidae; genus Myotis; species Myotis nattereri. The sequence continues at coordinate 83,180,489 of NC_138075.1, forward strand.
TAAGGAGACATGACAACTAAATGTAACGCATTATCCAAGGTGGGATCCTGCAACCAAAAAAAAAAAAAAGACATTAGGTAAAAACTTTAAAAATCAGAATGAAGTGTGGTCTGTAGTTAATAATCATGTATCCAGTAACAAGCTAATAGTAGGGAAAACTAAGTGTGAAGTATATGGGAACTCTCTGTGCTACCTAAAAAACTTTGTTGAAAAAAAATTAAGGAATACAAAAACAGCCTGGCCAGCGTTCTCAGTGGTTGAACATCAGCCTATAAAACTGGAGGTCACAGTTCAATTCCGTGTCAGGGCACATGCCCGAGTTGCAGGATCAATTCACAGTGTGGGGTGTGCAGGAGGCAACCGATCAATGATTCTCTCACATCATTGATATTTCTGTCTCTTTCCCTCTCCCTTTCTCTCTGAAATAAATAAAAATGTATTTTAAAAATAATTTAAATTTTAAAGAAGAATATGTAAACAAATAGAAATACATTCCATGTTCATGGATCAGAAGAATTAATATTATTAAAATATCCATAATACCCAAATGATATATTGATTCAATGAAATCCTCATCAAAATACTAATGTATTTTCACAGAAATAGACAAAGTAATCCAAAAATATGTATGGAATCACACAAGATCCCAAATAGCCAAAGCAATTATAAAAAAAGAAAAACAAAGCTGGTGGTATAACACTTCTTGTTTTAAACTATACTACAAAACTATAGTAATTAAAACAGTAAGGTACTGGCATAAATATAGCCACATAAAAGAATGGAACAGAACAGAAACTGCAGAATTAATCCTACATATACAGACAATGAATAATCAACAAGGGAACTAAGAGCACCCAATGAGGAAAGGATGCTATCTTCAATAAATGATACTGGGTAAACTTGATAAACACATGCAGAACAATGAAATTTGACCCCTATACTACAAAAACTAACTCAAAATGGTTAAAAGAGTTAAGCATTAGACCTGGTATCTTAAAACTCATAGAAGGAAATGTAGGAAATAAATTCCTCAACATTGGTCTTGGCAATGAAATTTTTTATATGATATCAAAAGCATAAGCAACAATAGCAAAAATCTACAAATGACACTACATCAAACTTAAAAGCTTCTGCATATCAAAAAGAAAGAAGGAGAGAGAGAGAGAGAGAGAGAGAGAGAGAGAGAGAGAGAGAGAGAGAGAGAGAGAAAGAAAGAAAGAAAGAAAGAAAGAAAGAAAGAAAGAAAGAAAGAAAGAAAGAAAGAATCTATATCTCAGATAAGGAGTTATTTTTCAAAATATATAAAGAACTCATACAACTCATTAAAAATAATTCTATTAACTCAATAACAAAAAATGAATAATTTTATTTTAAATAGGCAGAGGAACTAAATCCAAATTTCAAAAAAAAGCCTCCAAATGATGAACAGTTCATGAAAAGGTGTTCGACATCACTAATCATTAGGAAAATGAAAATCAAAACCACAAATGAGATATTTCCTTACCCTTAAAATAACTATTACCAAGAAGACAACAGGTAACTTTTGGCAAGGCTGTAGAGAAAGGGGAAATATTGGAGGGAATGTAAATTGGTTCAATAACTATGGAAAACAATATGAAGATTCCTAAAAATATTGAAAATAAAGCTACCAAATGACTCAGAAATTCTACTTTTGGGCATATCCCCAAAGGAAATGAAAACACTCCCAAGTTTCCTGTAGCATTATTTTACAATAGCCAAGAAATATAAATAAGGGCATAAACTTACAATAAGCCCTAGAGCTCCAATGTACAGCATAGCGAAAATAGACAATATCCTCTTTAATAAAAGCAAAATATGTAATTAACCCAGATATCCTTCTGGACATCGAAACTTGACTGGAATACTTGTTAAAATATTAACCCATTGAGTAAGTTTTGACCTTCTGGACAAACTGGGGCTGCAAGGGAAGCTCAGGTCCCAGGTGCCAGAGGGAAGCCGGTGCTGGCAGTCTGAAAAACGAAGGCCTACTCTAGCATGAATTTCATGCATCGGGCCTCTAGTCCTATATAATAAAAGACCAGTGACTAAAACGGTGGAAAGACCAGAACAGAGACCAGAATGACCGCAGCCTTTCGCCCAGCCGACCTCGCCCCCCAGCGGGGACCCCCACCCCATTGGGGGCACGGCTGGCCTGCAAACTGCCCATGGCCCCTTGCCCCAGCTGGTTCCTGTCCCCCAGCTGGGACCCCCACCCCAAACTGGGGCCCCCATCAGGGCAGGCCGACTGGCCCCCACCCATGCACCTGACCTCTGTCCTATATAATAAAAGGGTAATATGCAAATTGACCCTTATGGCAGAACAACCAGAATGACCACCCGACCAGTCACTATGAGGTGCACTGATCACCTCTCGGTCCCTTCTTCCCAGCCATCAGGCTCCAATCACTTGATGGTGAATGGGGAGCCAGGGGTGGGTGGTGGCAGGGGGTGGGGCTGGATGCAGGCAGCGGAGGAAGATGGCCCTGATCTCGGGCCAGGCCTAGGGACCATACATGTGCACGAATTTCATGTGCCGGGTCTCTATATATAATAAAAGGCTAATATGCAAATAGACCAAACGGCGGAACAACCAGTCGCTATGAAGTGCATTGACCACCACGGGGCGGATGCGGAACATGTCGAGCATCAGCCACAGCAGGATGGTGGAACAGGTGAGTTGGGGCACCAGACCAAGGCAGGGTGCCAGTTTCTGTCATTGGGGCGAGCCTCAGGTGGTTACTGAAAATTCTTTGCTCCCACACACCACGGTCCCACTCAGCGCTAGCACCTGCTGCTGGGGCCATCCCCACTCGCACCCACTCCCGGTACCAGAGTCACTGCTCACACCCGCTGTCAGCACCTGACACTGGCCCCGATCGCTGTGCACAGTCAGTGGGTGCAAGCTGTAGCTGCCAGCCCCGATCGCCCCTGAGGCCTTCTCCCCCTGTTAGCGGGTGTGAGTGGGATTGGCACCATCAGTGCATGGGAGAGGTGGCAGCAGGAGCAGGTCTGCCAGCAGACAGGGGACCCGGGTCTGCAGTGGGAGGGGCCAGATGGGGGCACAGAGGGTGGGCCGAGACCCACCCCTGTGCCCACAGCAACTTCCTGGCCCACAGTTCCTTTCAAGGTACATCAATTTGTGCACTGGGCCCCTAGTTGCATTGTAATTGTCAAACTTACTGAGGCTAGAACTTCATTCAAACTAAAAAGAAAAGATAGTTATGTAACATGATAAAGGTGTAAATTATTGGTATAATGACAATAATATTACATTATATAAATGTATCAAATTGATATAATGTTGTCAGAGACAGCAGGAGCACTGCTCAACAATGCTGCTCTGAGTTGCTCTGAGTCCATTCTTCTTGACTACTCCAGGGCTGGTTCCTTCTGGAACCTTGCCCACTGTACTAACTGCTGGGAACTTAGTCCAAGTTCCTCCTTTATCCTCTGCTCACTAGTTACAGGTGTCGGGTCCAAGCCCCCCTGCCTGGGGCTGGACCTCTTAGGACACTGGGTCTTAGATGGAGAAGCCATGAAAAGTTGTGGGTGTATAAGAATGAGTCTTTATTGCACATTGACCACAGAATTACCAGACAAGACAGTCCTTCACAGGCAGGCAGTTGGACACCAGCTGGTAAATACGTATCTTTTCTACAAAGCAGCATTAGTCTTTGTTTTCACAGCTATTATCTGTTATCTGAGCAGCCCCCACACTGTCCCCTAGACTCACCACCTCACATCGTAGCAGTACGTAAGCTCTCTGCCTCAGCAGCTTCTCCTGCCTTCCCTGCCCAGCACACTGGCTGGTTAACATGGTATCTATATCTGAGCTCTCTATAAGCTCTTCACCATACACAGTGGTTCTCAACCTTCCTAATGCCGCGACCCTTTATTACAGTTCCTCATGTTGTGGTGACCCCCAACCATAAAATTATTTTCGTTGCTACTTCATAACTGTAATTTTGCTACTGTTATGAATCATAATGTAAATATCTGATATGCAGGGTGTATTTAGGCGACCCCTGTGAAAGCGTTGTTCGACCCCCAAAGGGGTCGTGACCCACAGGTTGAAAACCGCTGGCCTTACATCATGGCAGTACTAGCTCTCAGCTCCATTTGAGCTCTCTAGCCTTTCCCACACACATAGGAGCTACATTCTCTGTGCCTACCATCTCTGCTTCCCTGAGCTCTCTTGCCTCTGCTCTGCCCAGCTTCTCTCTCACAGACTAACTGGTCATTAACCTGTATTTCACTCCTTAGACAAAGAAGGCTTCATGCCAATAGTTACATCAATCATATTTTGGCTACAGAAGTGCACAGTGTACCGGGTGTCTTTGCACCCACTTATGATATCTTGGCCTTGGACACCCTGATTAGGCTCATGCTCAGAGCTGCCTTGGCCATTCTCCTATATTGACAACAAGGTCTCTGTGCTTTGACTGGGCTTGACTACTAGGCTTCTCTGGTGTGGTTCCCACAGATGTATATCTTAAACTTATACAATGTTATATGTCAAATATATATTTCAATAAACAAAAGAATTAATGAGGGAAAATAGTCAGTCTACTTGAAACTGCTTTATATATTATATTGACTAATGCCAAATGAGGAAATAAATAAAAAAGCCAAAAATACAGGGTATGGGTTAACAATTCTGAAGCTGTTTAACATATATACAAAGTATTAAAAAATTAAATAAGTGGATACTACATGGTGGGGTGCAAGTTCTCACTCATAGAAAGTTATAGAAGAGCCCAAACTCTTTGGTACTGGATTAAATTTTCAGACATTACTATGAACTTAAGTTTAGCTTAATATATATGCAAATGGATAAACACAAAAACAGGCAAAGATATGTCTGTATACACAAGTTGGTTGACATACATATGTTACCTATCTATGTCTTCTGAGAGAGCCTAGAAGTAATGATACCTAGTAACCATGAGCATAAACAGTGTGCCCAAAATAATCAGTTTCTTAGAAACATGGTTGTTTCTAGGGCAAGGGTGGGGGGAAAAAGATAAGCCTGAAAAAACTGGAGTACCAGAAAGTAAATAAAAGCTTTTAAAAAAAAAAAAGGATAGGGGCATGTGAAAGAAACACAGGAGTTGCTTTGAGAGTTCCCAAGACCAAATCTGTTATAATTTGAGTAATAAAATAAATAATGGTATTACTGAATATAACTCATGGCATAAAATAAATATATGTCAACCATCCTATATAATAAATAGGTAACATGCAAATTGACCATCACATGCTTGCACAAGATGGCCACCCCCATGTGGTCACAAGATGGCCAGCAGGGGAGGGCAGTTGTGGGGGATCAGGCCAGCAGGGGAGGGCAGTTGGGGGGTGATTGGGCCAGCAAGGGAGGGCAGTTGGGCGTGACCAGGCCTGCAGGAGAGGACAGTTAGGGGTGACCAGGCCAGCAGGGGAGGGCAGTTGGAGGGAACCAGACCTGTAGGGTGGGCAGTTAGGGATGACCAGACTGGCAGGGGAGGGCAGTTAAGGGTGACCAGGACTTCAGGGGAGGGAAGTTGTGGGCAATCAGGCCAGCAGGGGAGGGCAGTTGGGGTGATCAGGCCAGCAGGGGAGCAGTTAGGCATCGATCAGGCTGGCAGATGATTGGTTAGGGGGTGATCAGGCAGGCAGGCAGAAGTGGTTAGAGGCAATCAGGCAGGCAAGCAGGCAAGCGGTTGGGAGCCAGCAGTCCTGGATTGTGAGAGGGATGTCCGACTAAACCGGCATTTGGACATCACCCTAGGGGTGTCAGATTGGAGAGGGTGCAGGCTGGGCTGAGGGACAGACTTCCCCCATGCACAAATTTCATGCACCGGGCCTCTAGTACTTATATAAAGAAGTAATTGAATGAAGAAAGAAAGAGAAAAGAAAGAAAGAAAGAAAGAAAGAAAGAAAGAAAGAAAGAAAGAAAGAAAGAAAGAAAGAAGAAAGAAAGGGAGGGAGGGAGGGAGGGAGGGAGGAAGGAAGAAAGGAAGGAAGGAAGGAAGGAAGGAAGGAAGGAAGGAAGGAAGGAAGGAAGGAAGAAAGAAAGAAAGAAAGAAAGAAAGAAAGAAAGAAAGAAAGAAAGAAAGAAAGAAAGAAAGAAAGAAAGAAAGAAATTTCCCTTATGGAAAATTTTTTTAAAAATATGCAGATATTCCCTCTGTAGAGGTTGTAGCTTAGTTTCCTCCTCTCTGAGTGTGAGCTATACTTCATGACTTGTTTTCAAAATATGGAAAGAGGAAGTTAATAACTTTATACTATTGGAGGAACCTGAGAGAGACACTATCTTACCCAAGTGATCTAGATAAAATAATCACATGTGGCTGTCGTGTGCCCCGGGTTGTGATATGAAAGTCACCTCACTCTGTGCTATTATTTCTAAAAATTCATAACCCCAGTCTAAAGGTAAGAAAGATACCAGACAAGCCCAAACCACAAACTGAGCAACATTCTACAAAATGCTTTACCAATACTCCTAAAACTGTCAAAATTGGGGGGAAATGACAGACAAACAAAAACACAGGAAAACTGAAAAACCTTCACAGACCAGAGGAGACTAGGAAAACATGACGACTAAATGCAATGTGGTACCTAGGCTGTACCCTGGAACAGAAAAATTGGGTCAATTGGAAAACTGGTGACATCTGAATGAAGTCTAGAGTTTTAATAGCAACATAGCAGTGTTTATTAATGAATTTCAAAAAAATATACCATAGTAAAGTAAGGTGATAACATTAGGAGAAGCTGAATGTAAAATCTTTCCAAAATAAAATTTTATATATGTATTTAAGTCACAAGTCTTGGACTAATAAGTAGTTTTAACCTGAAACCACTTTTTTGGAGTACTTTATATATACCTTCTTTTTTAATTGAATGTGTTGGGGTGACATTGGTTTGCAAAACCCATCGAGGTTTCAGGTGTACAACTAAATGAAACATTATCTAATAGGTTGGGGAGATTAGAGGCATGATGGAACTATATTTTACCAGTATATTTAGATTGGCACAGTCCAGTAGGATTTTGTGATGATGAAAATAAAATAAATAACTACATGTGACTATTGAGCACTTGGAACGTGACCAATAAGACTGAGAAACTGAAGGTAATTTAACTTTCATTTAATAGCGACGTGTGACAGCGACTATATTGGACACCACAGTTCAAGATAATCCATCAGTTGGCATGTTTCCTCAAAGGAAGAGACCACCATTATAATTAATATGTTTTAATAGAGCTAATTAAATATGTCATATGACCATTCTTAGTGATTATTAATGAAAGATGTGTATTTAATCTACCAATAGGTTACGGTTTCTTTCTCTGATCCTAAACAGTTGATATTTACTTTCTTTTGTGCTTCTGAATAAAGCATGTTATTTTGAACGGAATTATATTCTCTGTTAGTTTTATGGGGTTTTTTTTGGTATTTTGTTTTTTTGAGACACATCCTGATGTAACCTGATGAAATGTGACACGCTTGTCACTTTTGGTTAAAATTGAGTATAAATGGGCAAATATCCATGTAACTAGAGTGTTTTCCCATTACTGGTTCCTGGCAGGTAATGGTCTAACAGCAAAACCCAACTTGGGGGGAAAAAACAAAACAAAAAAGTATCACATTAAAAAGCAGCTGGTGCCTATAAAAAGAGTTGGACATTAAATTCAAGTTAAAAACTGCTCCTATGTTCTCAGGATTCTGTCTTGCTCCTCCATGTGTCTTATATGAAAGGTTAAATAATTATTATTTCTAAAAGCAAGTGATATATATATTCTATATTCTATATTCCTCATCTCATATATAATATAACATGAGATGAGGAATATAGAAAAACAGATTAACTAAACAATGGTATCCCTTTTTGTGGAAAGCATGTTTACTGAAAAGAGAGAAATTGTGCAGACAGTGCATAATATATGACTAGAATTGTTTCTTGTCCAGGAGGCATTATACTTTAAGCCACGTTCTTAGTGATGCAGAGAATTTCTACTTATAATGCCATATGAATTCCACCTTCCACTATTATGAAAATGAGGAGTAACAGAAAGATACTCCATTTTATTTCTGTCACTCTCAAAAATATTAAGTTAATAATATGAAAAAGTATTTATCTAAATGGTCATCTCTTTTTTTCCAGTTCATGCAAGGCAAGAAATAGCCCTGGGCAATTTGATTTAATTTATACATCGCTGACAAAAGATAACATATGTTTGAAAGACTGTATTTTAGTGAGTAAGAGTAAAACTAAAAATCATTTCAAGGAGACTGTATATTCTAGATTTACCTTTAACTGTCGCAGATAAAAAGGATTAATTAATGAAGTCGGTGCTCAATAGATAAAGGGCTCCATTGGCACTCGGTTAATTTTCTTGAAAGAGAAAGATAGTCCAGGTGAATTTCCTCTGTAGTTTGAAATGGAGCCCAGTGCTTGCTTCTTAATATCAGTAAAGAAAGAAAAAGCAGAATATAAAAGCTAAGAATTTATCATAAATATTGGATCAGTACATCCTTAAAAACTTTACCTAAATATGCAATGCATACTTAAAGTCATGTATCTCATCTAGTTCACAAGAAATCATGTAGAATCTTTAAAACAAATCTAATAATCTGAAATCTGCCCTATATTACATGATTTATGATACTATAGAAAATCACATAGTGCTACCTTAATTATATTCCACCTCATACACATGCTGATGGAACATGATCAGTCATTTTATTTATTCATTCTACTTAGTAGTAGAAACAATGAAATTTGCCATTTATCATAAATGTGTTCTCAACACTGTGTGAAACAATTGTAGTGGTATCTATGATGTAAGTAGAACAAACATAAGGAGTAAAATAGTTATATTTATCAATGGAAATAATATACAACTTGGAAAAACTCACTAGGACATAGTCTTATGTTATGTAAATGTCAGAGCTCACAATGATCAATAACAACCTATAAAATTAGGTTTGAGGTTTGACAAAAAATGAAGTTTCACTCGAAATACTCAAGGCTGAAAGAATTTCAAATGGTATTAAATGAGTTATGAATTAAGCTATTGTTAAGGATGTAAGAAAATTACTTTTTTAAGGAAATTTTTTCCTCACAACATGTAGAACATTTCTGCATGATGAAATGAAGACTCTGACAGAGCCTCCAAAACAATTTCTCAGAATTAAGATAACTTTCTTTTTTTAAATTAAATCTTTATTGTTGAAAGTATTATATATTTCTCCTTTTTTTTCACCCATTGACCTCTTCTAGCCCACCCCACCCTCCTGCCCCTGGCCTCCTGTGTCCATGAATTATGCATATATGCATTCAAGTTCTTAGGTTGATCTCTTCCCACCCACCTCCGCCTTCTCTCTGAGATTCGACAGTCTGTTCCATGTCTCTATGTCTCTGGATCTATTTTGTTAATCAGTTTATTTTGCTCATTAGGTTCCACAAATGAGTGAGATCATGTAATACTTGTCTTTCTCTGACTGGCTTATTTTGCTTAGCATAATACTCTCCTGGTCCCTCCATGCTGTCTCAAAGGGTAAGAAATCCTTCTCTTTTACTGCTGCATAATATTCTATTGTGTAAATGTACCATAGCATTTTTATCCACTCATCTACTGATGGGCACTTGGGCTGTTTACAAATCTTAGCTATTAAAAATTATGCTGCTGTGAACATAGAGGTGCATACATTCTTTCGGATTGGTGTTTCTGGTGTCTTAGGATATATTCCTAGAAGTGGGATCACTGGTTCAAATGGCAGTTCCATATTTAATCTTTAGAAGAAACTCCATGCTGTTTTCCATAATGGCTGCACCAGTCTGCATTCCCACTAGGAATGTACTAGGGTTCCCTTTTCTCTGCATCCTCACCACTAATTGTCAATTGTTGATTTGTTATTGTTTTTTTAAATATATATTTTATTGATTTTTTATAGAGAGGAAGGGAGAGGGATAGAGAGTTAGAAACATCAATGAGAGAGAAACATCGATCAGCTGCCTCCTGCACACTCCCTACTAGGGATGTGCCCACAACCAAGGGACATGCCCTTGACTGGAATCGAACCTGGGGCCTTTCAGTCCACAGGCCGACGCTCTATCCACTGAGCCAAACCGGTTACGGAAATTGTTGATTTGTTGATGATAGCCATTCTGACAGGTGTGAAGTGATACCTCATTGTCATTTTAATTTGCATCTCTCTAATGACCAGTGACTTTGAGAATTTTTCATATGTCCCTTGGCCATATGTATGTCTGCTTTGGAGAAGTATCTATTTAGGTTCTTTGCTGACTTTTTAATTGGGTTGTCTTGCTTTTGTTAAGTTGTATGAGTTCCTTATATATTCTGAAGAGTAAACTTTGTCAGATGTTACATTGACAAATATTTTCTCCCATACAGTGGGCTCCCTTTTTATTTTGTTGATGGTTTCTTTTGCTGTGCAGAAGCTTTTTATTTTGATGTAGTCCCATTTGTTTATTTTCTCCTTAGGAAATATATCCACACACATATTGCTAGGAGAGATGTCTGAGATTTTGCTGCCTATGGTTTCTTCCATGATTTTTATGGTTTCACAACTTACATTTAAGTCTTTTATCCATTTTGAGTTTATTCTTGTGTGTGGTGTGGGTTGGTGGTCTAGTTTCATTTTGTTGCATGTATATATCCAATTTTTCTAACACCATTTATTAAAGAGACTATCTTGACTCCATTGGTGTTTCTGGTGTCTTAGAATGCAATGTTTTTGCATTCTTTGTCAAATATTAAATGAGCATAATGGCTTAGGTTGATTTCTGAGGTCTCTGTTCTATTCCATTGATCTTTATGCCTGTTCTTGTGCTGGTACCAGGCTGTTTTGATTACAGTGGCTTTGTAGTATAATTTAGTATCAGGTATTGTGATCCCTCCAACTTTGTTCTTCTTTCTCAAGATTGCTGCAGCTATTCTGTGTCCTTTTTTTTGTTCCATATAAATTTTTGGAGTATTTGTTGTAGATCTGTGAAATGTGCTGTTGGTGTTTTAATAGGGATTGCATTGAATCTGTAGATTGCTTTGGGTGATATGGAATCTCAATGATGTTAATTCTACCATTTCATAAACATGATATATTCTTCCACTTTTTTATATCTTCCTCTATCTCTTTTTACAATGTCCTGTAGTTTTCCAAGTATTATTAAAGTTAACTTTATTCCTAAGTATCTTAATTTTTTATTTTACAATGGTAAATGGGATTGAGGTATAGTTTCTCCTTCTGACAATTCATTATTGGTGCATAAAAATGCCACCATTTTCTGTGTGTTAATTTTGCAACCTGATACATTGCTAAATTTATTTATTAAATCTAGTAGTTTTGTTGGAGTCTTTAGGGTTTTCTATGTACAATATCATGTCTGCTGTGAATAATAAAAGGTTTATTTTCTCCTTTCCAAATTGGATGCCTTTCATTTCTTCTTCTTGCATGATCACTATGGTGAGTACTTCAATACTATGTTGAATAAGAGTTATGAAAGCAGCCCTAACCCATTTGGCTCAGTGGATAGAGCATCAGCCTATGGACTGAAAGGTCCCAAGTTCAATTCTGTTCAAGGGCATGTACCTTGGTTGCGGGCACATCCCCTGTAGGAGATGTGTAGGAGGCAGTTGATCGATGTTTCTCTCTGATCAGTGTTTCTAATTCTCTATCCCTCTCCCTTTCTCTCTGTAAAAAATCAATAAAATATTTTTAAAAAAGAGTTATGAAAGCATACATCACTGTCTTGTTCCTGTTCTTAGGGGAAATGATTGAAGTTTTACCCATTGAGTATAATGTTCCCTGTAGGATTGTCACATATGGCCTTTATTATGTTAAGGTATTTTCACTCTATTCCCTCTTTACTAAGAGTTTTTATCAAAAAAAATGTGTTGACTTTTGTCAAATGATGTTTCTGTGTCTATTGATATGATCTTGCGATTTTTGTCTTTCAAATTTGTTTATCTGGTGTATCATGATTATTGATTTGTGAATATTGCACCAGCCTTGCATCCCTGGCATAAATTGCACTTGGTCATGGTGCATGATCTTTTTACTATATCACTGGATGCAATTTTCTAATATTTGGTTGAGAATTCTAGCATCTATGTTCATCAGGGATATTGGCCTGTAGTTCTCTTACTTTGTAGTGTCTTTGTCTAATTTTGGAATTAGGATAATATGGACCTCATAAAAAAAAAAAGCTTCAAGTGTTCCTTCCTCTTGGATTTTTTGGAATATTCTGAGGAGTATAGGTGTTAGGTCTTCTTTGAAGTTTTGGTAAAGCTCCCCTGTGAAGCCAACTGGACCATAGCTTTTGTTTGCTGGGAGTTTTTTTTTATTATTATTATTACTGCTTGTATTTCATCAGTTATTATTGGCCTATTCAGGTTTTCTGATTATTCCTGACTCAGTTTTGGAAGATTTTATTTTTAGGAATTTGTCCATTTCATCCACATTGTCCAGTTTGTTCATAGTTGTTCACAGTATTTTCTTACAATCTTTGTATTTCTGTGGTGTCTGTTGTTACTTCACCACTTTCATTTCCAATTTTATTTATTTGCTTCCTCTCTCTTTGCTTCCTGATGACTCTGGCTAAGGGTTCATCAATCTTGTTTACCTTTTCAAAGAACCAACTGTTGGTTTCATTTATCTTTTGTATTGTATTTTTAGTTTCTATGTCATTTATGTCTGCTCTAGTCTTTATTATTTCCTTCCTTCCATTTACTCTGGAATTTTCTTGTTGTTCTCTCTAATTCTTCAAGTTGTAGAGTTAAATAGTTTATTATTAATTTTTCTTGGTTTTGGGGGTAGGCCTGTAGTGCTATGAACTTCCCTTGCAGGAATGCTTTTGCTGTGTCCCAGAGATTTGGGGTTGTTGTGTGTTCCTTTTCATTTCTTTACAGGAACTTTTTTATTTCTTTCTTGAGTTAATTAGTAACCCATTCATTGTTTAATAACATGCTATTTAGCCTCCATGTGGTTCAATGTTTCCATTGTGATATGAAAATATGCTAGATATAATTTCAGTCTTCATGAACTTGTAGAGACTTATTATGTGTCCTAACATGTGGTCTATCTTTGAGAATGACCCATATGCACTTGAGAAGAATGTATATTCTGTAGCTTTGGAGTGAAATGTTCTATAAATGTCAATTAAAGCCATCTAAAACAGTGTCATTTATAGTCTCTGTTTCTTTATTAATTTTTTGTCTGGAATATTTAGCCAATGAAGTCAGCAGAGTGTTAAAGCTTCCTACTATGACTGTATTGCTGTTGATCTCTCCCCTAAAGTTCTCTAGAAGTTTTTTGTTTTTTATATTTATGTGCTCCAATATTGGGTGTATATGTTTACCAGGTTATAGTCTCTTGTTGAATTGATCCCTTTAGTATTATGTAATGACCATTATTGTCTCTTGTTATGGATCTCATTTTGAAGTTTATTATGTCAGATATGATTATTATCACCCCAGCTTTTTATTGGTTTTCACTTTCATGGAAAAAAATTTTCCATCCCTTCATTCTCATTTTATGTGATTTTTGTTGTTGTTGTTCTGAAGGTGGGTCTCTTGGAGATAGCATATATTTGGGTCATGTTTTCATATCCATTCATGTACCCTATGCCTTTTAATTGGAGCACTTAGTCCATTTATATTTAAGGTTATTATTGACTAGAGGCCCGATGCATGAAATTCGTGTAAGGGGCTCGGCCCTCGCAGCCCTGGCTGCCTTGGCCCTTCACAGTCCCAGCTACCTCATGGCCCCGCCCACTGGTCATTCCAGAAGGTCATCAGGAAGGTGGTTTTGGAAGGTCATTCAGCCATCCAATCTAATCAGCATATTAGCTCTTTATTATATAGGATAGATATTTATTGCCATTTTAATTATGTATGCCTATGTTTCTCTCTCTATTTCTTCTCATTACAGCATTCCCTTTAGCATGTCTTGCAGTGCTGATTTGATGGTAATAAACTCCTTTAGCTTTTTTTTGGTCTAGGAAGTGCTTTATTTCATCATCTATTTTGAATAACCTTGCTGGATATAGTAATCTTGGTTTCAGATCCTTGCTTTTCATTACCTTAAATACTTCATGCCATTCCCTTCTGGTCTGTAGAGTTTAGGATGAAAAATCAGCTGACAGCCTATGGGAGCTCCTTTGCAGGTAACAAATTGTTTTTCTGTTGTTGCCTTTAAGATTCTCTCTTTGTCTTTAATTTTTGGCATTGTAATTATGATGTGTCTGGTCATGGGCCTGTTTAGGTTCTTCTTGCTTGGGACTCTCTGTGACTCCTAAACTTGTATGACTTTTTCCATCACCAGGTTAGGAAACTTTTCTGCCATTTTTTTCTTCAATGCATTATTTGCTTAGTTTCTTCCCCTTCTCATACACCTATGATGCAGATATTGTTACATTTCATGTTGTTCCACAGTTCCCTTAAACCAGCGGTTCTCAACCTGTGGGTCGCAACCCGTTTGGCGGTCGAATGACCCTTTCACAGGGGTCGCCTAAGACCATCTTGCATATCAGATATTTACATTACGATTCATAACAGTAGCAACATTATAGTGATGAAGTAGCAACGAAAATAATTTTATGGTTGGGAGTCACCACAACATGAAGAACTGTATTTAAAGGGCCAGAATGTTGAGAAGCACTGCCTTAAACTATCCTCCTATTTATTGTTTTTTTTTTCTTTTTGGTTTTCTGATTGTGTGATTGTTTTTTCTAGCCTGTCTTCTAATTCACTGTTCCAATCTTTGGCTTCTCCTAATCTACTGTTTTCCACTGTGTTCTTTATTAGTGCTATGCCATTCTTCATAGTTTACTATGTCTTTTACCATGCTGTTGAGCATCTTTGATATCATTATTGTGCACTCTATGTTTGATAAATTTCTTATCTCCATTTCATTTAGCTCTTTTTCGGGAGAATTCTTTTGTTCTTTCACTTGGGGCCTATTTTTTATCTCCCCATTTTGGCTGCCCCTTTGGGTTTGTGTCTATATATTCGATAAATCTTTTACGACTCCTAATCTCTAGTGCAGAACAATGTCAGATGTTGTTTGTGACTGGCCCTGAGTACCCTGTTTGGAGCTTTTAGCAATCTGCTGTTTGTGGCTCCCTCTGCTGCAGCTGGTGCCTTTCGAAAGGATCAAGAAATGCACCAGGGCCATGACTGATTTGGCTCAGTGGATAGAGCATCAGCCTGCAGACTCAAGGGTCCCGGGTTCGGTTCCAGTCAAGGGCATGTACCTTGGTTGCGGGCACATCCCCAGTGGGGGGAGGGGGGGGTGGTGTGCAGGAGGCAGCTGAATCGATGTTTCTTTCTCATCGATGTTTCTGACTCTCTATCCCTCTCCCCTCCTCTCTGTAAAAAATTAATAAAATATATTTTAAAAAAAAAACAAAAAAATGCACCAGGGTCTGCTTTTCCTAGCCCCCGCCTAGGGTTGGTTCAGGAAAAGACTCAAAGGCTCCACAGGCTGGCCTCTGCCTGTAGTGCCACTGAGACTCAGACTTGATTAGCCTCTGGCTATTGACCACAGAGTAGGATGAGAGGTCCTCCATCAGGCAACTGCCTTACAGCCATGCAAAAACATCCTACATAGCAAAGGTCCTCCACCAAGAAGGAAAGATTTCCTCCACAGCCTCACGGAATGACTCGGCACAGGAAACCAGGGTGGATGCCCACCGAGCTCCGACTCCAGAGTCTTCCATCCTGGCTTATGCTTACCCAGCTCCAGTTCACTCTGCCCTCCCTCTCCCAGAGCCCAAAGTGAGTGACTACACATGAAATTTTGTGTGTTGGCCCTTTAAGAGGGTGCCTTCATTTCCAGCAGTCTCTCTCTAGCAGACAGCAACCCTGCTGCTTTTCATAGCCCGACGTTCTATGGGCATCTTTCTCAGTTCTGGTGCTCTGAGCCAGGGAGCTCAGCTTGGGATCTAAAACCCCAGAGTTCTCAGTGGGAACCCCCCACAGGTGAGATATCTCTGTAACTTCAGCTGCTATCTGTGGTAGCCTAACCAGCCCTTTCATGCCTCCATACTTCCTACCAGTCCCTGTGTGGTCTCCACTTTCCATCTTTGGTTATAAGGGTTTCCTCCAGCTTGCATTCAGTTGATTTTTCAGGGTGGATCTTCTGTATTTTAGTTGTGTCTCCAGTTTGGCCCTGGGAGGGTGTCAGTGTAGCTTCCACTTACTGTGCCACCACTTTGGAATCCTCCAAGAGAACTTTCTGCTTGTTGGGTTCACATTGAACAGTGAGAACAAGGAAAATGGCTGTGAGAATAAGGGTGAGATTTAAAAAAGAAATCAAGTGAATTGGATCATAAAACTCCAAGAGGATAAAGGCAGGACTGCAGATACAGGTGAGCAGAAAGAACCCAAATATAATGACTGAACCTTTATACATTGATCATATAATATTTCATCCAAATGATCTGATCTTGATATTTAAAAGCATCATTAGTAACTATGGTGAGACAGTAATAAATTGTGACAGTAGACCTACACGCTTAAGAAAGATCCCATTCAATCTCCCCATTGCCCAGCTCCCCAGGCCCTGAAGTGAGTCAAAACAGAAGTCCTGCTACCCAACCCACTTCAGCTGAAAAGGTTGGTGGTGGGATGTTTACCCACTTCAGCTCCGCTGAGCAAAGATGCTCAGGCTGGAAGCATGCCCGCAAGACCCTCCCATGATCCAGATCCCCAGCTGCATGACCCAGAACATGGTGTATGAAGTGAAGGGCCCTTGGATATATTTGCTATTTAAGGGGCAAAATGAATATTTACAGAAGAATGAATAAATATCATTAATGAATGTATTCATTAAATTAATAATAATAACTTACGAGGACTCACTACCAGACAGAGCTCAGTGTTTTAAGGGCCTATTGGAAGTAGCGCTCCTCGAATGTCAGCTCCTACCAAAAGCTATAGTGACTAAAATAGTCCGAAGAAAGGAAGAAATATGGAGACCTGGGTTTAGTGCTACTGTGTAAGGAAAGAAATAAAGATACTGGAGAAATTTAAAAATAAAGAAAATTTTTAAAAAGAAAGAAAGAATATAAAAAAGCAAAACTGGCATATAATGACCCTTAACATATGCAAGTTTCATTAATCTTAGAGGAGGGAAAGCTGAATCCCTAAGCAATAAACGCTAACTTATTTTTACTAGCAACTTGACATGTTAATTAAGTAAGGAGAGAGGGCTTTCTTCATCCCATTGATCCTCTAGCTTGCTACAGTGGATGTATAGAGCTCAACTTAACAATTTTTAAAACCTTGATTACTTGTTTGACCAATGGAGGAATGTCATAGGTAAGGTGGCACAAGCAACAAAGGGATAACTAAAAAAAAAAAAAAAAAAAAAAAACACCAAGAAACTATAATAACTGGTATTTAAGTGCCTGCTATATTCTGGGTGCTATATATACTAAGCAATGTGCCACCTAACAGAGTTGAATGAAATAAATTCAGAAATGTGAATTAATTTGCAAAGTTAAATAAGTGACATCCTTGTCCAAGTCAATTTAATATTTTATAAGTATTGGAGATATAATGCACACATGATTACTAGTTAACACTGTTATATGATATAGAGGAAAGTTAAGAGAGTAAATTCTAACACAAAGGAGAAAAATATATATGCATTGTGGAATATGCTTAAAACTGACCTGTCATTGAACTGAATTCAAACTAAATTAAAAATAAATTGAAGATCAGGGCACTGGATTGAAAATATAATGGAAGTGAAACAACCCACCCATTACCTGTCACTTTCTTATTATTCTTGTTTCAATACTTAATGCTCAAGAGCTATTGAAGCAGCCCGTGCAACAAAAAGGTAATATGAACTTTTTAGATAAAGAACAAATGTTTGGTAAATTATAAAATTAGCATTTTCATTGTCCAATGTGTATCCAACAAATAAAAAATGCTCTTAATCCTGAGAAAGTGTTCTGGAGGTGTTGGAATAGTCTTCATTTTATCATTTTACCTCCCCTAGACTTGAGGGTAAGTACATATTTCCCCCCATATTGTCCTTTGGTGATTTCATTGGCAACCTGGGAAAGAAAGAAAGACATTTTAAGAACTAAGTTGCCTGTCTCTCTTGTAAGGCTCCTCCTGTACTTCAGACATGAATGAGTGTTGTGTGGAAGAAGGCTAACAAGCATGGAAGGTAGGGAGATAGCCCTCTTTTCCCACACAGATTCTGCTCATTCTTCTATATTAAAAAAAAAATGCTATTTGTTAATTTTGAAATAAGTTATATATAAGATTTATGTCTAGGAATACGCAAATATATATATATATATATATATATATATATATATATATATATATATCCAAGTTCATTTGCAAAAAAAATAAAACTAAAATAGACTCTTTTTCACATTGCAAACCATCTGTTCTTTTCATGTGAATATTAAGGCAATCCTATCTAATAAAAGACAAACAGGGTAATTGACCGTACCTTTGCTACGCTTCCCATTGGCTAATCAGAGCAATATGCATATTAACCGCCAACAAAGATGGCGGTAAATTTGCATACATAGGTGCAATGATGGGATGGGGAAAGGTGAAGGATGGAATGGTGATAGGAAACTCCGGCCCTGGATGAGAGAACAGGGCCGCCTTTGCCCACCCCCCAGCCAGTGATCGCGATCGGAAAGCCAGGCCACAGGCAAGGCGGCACCCCCAGGACCCAGAAGCCGCCTTGCCTGCGGCCCGAGATCCTGATTGCGATAGGAAAGCCCAGCCACAGGCAAGGCAGCCCCCCGGGACCCAGGAGCCTGTCAGCGAGGTCTGCAGGTGAAGCAGGGATCAAGCTATGAAGGGGAGGGTGGGGGGCGGAAGGAGCTACAGGAGCAGCTCTGGCCGGAGACTGAAGACTCCAGCCGGAGAGAGGAGCAAAGACTGAAGGCTCCAGCCACAGCGAAGATTGTGTCCAGAGCGAAGATGGAAGGCGGTGGCCAGAGTCTGGGTCTGGGTCCCGGGGGCCAGAAGAAAACTGGTGCTGGCAGCCAGGGGAAGGGAAAGCTTATTGCACGAATCTTTTCGGGCAACAGGACTCTAGTATTTCATAAAATATGTTAACAACTAAAGAAGCCACTATGTCTGAATACCTCCTAATTTTACCGAAGGCAACATTAGAAAACCTGTTTTTCAGAGATATGGGTAAAATCTATGTGTTGGGGGCTTATAGAAAGAGAGGACATAGTCACAATTTTTTTTTCAAAAGAGAAAGCAAGCCCTAGCCAGGGTTTATTCAGTGGTGAGAGTGTTGTCCTGTGCATTACAGACAGGGCACATACTCAGGCTGCAGATGCAGTTCTATGGATGTTTCTCTTTCTCTCCCTCTCCTTGCCTCTCTCTCTAGAATCATATCCTCAGGTGAAGATTAAAAGGGAAGGGGAGGAAGGGAAGACAAGGAAGTAAATGTATTTAAGAGGAAATATATATCCTACTAGAAAAAACAAAAACATATATTTTATAAATGGAGATCACTTGGATATTTTAATGGCCAAAATAAAGTCCAAAACATTCACCATATTATAGATTCTAGGAAGTCCCAAACATATATAAAGTTAAAGAATCCAAAACTAAGTTAAAAATGGGCAATAACTAATATGACACTAAATAAACTCTCTATGACCATTAAAACTCAAAAATAACATCCAAGTTTTTTGACTTATGTAAAGAAATTGTTATTGTTCCAAAGTTTACAAATTAAATTGTGAAAATAGAGCTCTCTCTCCTCAGGTTTTGCCACATGATCACTGGATACTCTGATACCATGGTTTAAATTGCAGCTATTGAGTCTTTTCTTAGAATCCTATTTGCAAAGCAATTTCATGGCAACAGCTTTGTTTCTTTTCAGTGAAAATATAAAATAAAATTTTCCCCAGGTTGAATATATTTTATCTTGCAAAGCCATACCTGGACCTTCTTTGAAAATATAGTTATAGTCCAGTTATGCTCTAGGCAATTTGTCTTAATCTTTCCATTTTAAGAGACATATCTGCAAATGTAAAATCCTGTGTGGAAATCAAACTGTATGTAGGTATGACAACTACCTAATCAGACTCCATGTGCTCAGGGTGATTGAGTTTGCTGCACATTATAGGTTGAGGCAGTATTGAAAAGGAGTGAGCACACCGGGGAAAAGAAACAGCACCATAGACTGAATGCATGGTTTGTGGCAGAGGAAACGTAAACAGGCTTGAGTATGTTCTGAATTAACACTAACCCCTATTTAATAATGAAGATGAAAATATCACAGAGTCTTTCCTAGCACAGGATATGAAAGACTGTGTGGGATTTTTAGCCAACCTGTGATGTTGTTGCTGAAGTAAGTAGTAAGTTCTTAAGGACTGTCGATCGATAGCTTCAAAGCAGTTGGAAACTTACGTATGGCAAACATGTATGATAAGATTGATTTTTACAGCAGAAATCTTTATATCAAGCAGGTTCCTTGGAAGCAAATGATAAAATGAATATAGCTCTGGAAAGGGAGTACTCAAGCTGGTGTGCTATCAGCCAAGGTGACATACATTACAAAAGACAACTGAGGTGCAAAGCCATGGAAAGATAATCAATTTTCCTGATGGTGTACAGTGGCTTGCCTGTTGTTTTTTAAATACATTGTCAAATAAGCAATAGATATTTGTTCATCAGTGACTTTTTTGGACCAGTAGAAATATTGCGTGAATCGTCAATAACTGCCTTTCAAAAAAATTTAAAGTGTGGAAACCTAGCAAGCAGAACAATTATTTCTTCTATCAGGATTAATCATGAATACAAGTGCATAAATACGTGTCTTTCATAAGGTCTTTAATTCCTACATAAGGAAGGATGAATTTCATTTTCTGACTTAATCTTATAATCAGAATGTTTTTCATTTTATAATTTAACAGAACAAATCAAAATTGCTGTACAGTATCATCTATTTACCATCTTTAAAAATTATTATCTTACTCTTAGATAGGAAACCTTCAGTAGTAATACCTAAGTTTATAGCAATATATTTTAGAAATTCCTAAGATTATTTCCTATCTTTAAATAACTAGATGACAAATCATGTATAGTCAAAGAAACCATCATACTGACTGATTTCAGAGCAAAGGTTTTTCCTTGATAATTAATTTTTTAAAAGTGGAAACTGGAGTGAGTGAAAAGCAATTGAGAAATGTAAATGCAATTCACCATTAAATCCCCATTGTTTTTCAAGCTAGCAATCTACTTTCTATATGGAATGACTATTTTTATTGCAGTTGTTCCTAAGCTTTCAACTTGTCAATAAGTCAATATTATAAAAATATTCTTAATCATCTTCTGTCTAAAACTGTGGAATCATTAAGACTTTGTTCCAGCATGTTGATTTTATTTTTCGATTTAGAAGCAGGATTTTAGGTAAGCTTTTGTTGCTATATTTACTCACCAGTAATGAAATAGCATACATTGCATTTTGGGTAAGTTACTGAAGCCAGTAAAACATATATATATATAAATTACACAAAACTGGAGTATTTGTAGATATCTATATGTATTAACAAAAAACAATTATTCTTAGATTGCAGTTCTCCTATATAAGAATTAGATAAAATTAATTCTCCTAAGTTAATATATAACTATGGTGGAAAATATCAAATATAATTATTTCTCAGGTAATCCATAGATTCAGAAAAGAATCATGCTGCTGTATTTTTTTTTAAGTCCCATTTTCAGGTGACACTGTTTTATTTATCAATGGTTAAAGAATAAGGCTGTTTCCTGAGAAAGCTATTTGGAGTATTCAAGATTCTGGCAAAGCATTATGAGTTTCAGTTCATTGAGAAACTGAAATCTAATAATTAGTTTTCAAATTATAAGAATGACATTTTGTTTTAATGGAAATAAGGCCTTTTAAAATTCATAAATGTGGATGATGCTAAAAATTTAAAACTGTCTTTTTGTTCAAAGTATTTGAAATAATGTAACTATCACAAAATTAAATAAAAATATGAAATGGATTGTTTGTGTTAATAAAGATATTTACCATTTTTCTCATTTTTCTCATATTTATCTTCACTGCCATTAGCCCTAGCATTCAGGCATCACAGAAAATAGTAAATTAAAGATTTTATTATGACATTAAACATTTGTGTTTGTTCTGTCAGTTCATAATATCTTTGCCAAGTATGGCTACCAGATTCCATCTGGTGTCTTCACCACCCAATTAAAATCTGCAGAAAGATTCCAGCTAATGATTAGAAATAAAGTGAATTGGTATTTGTTTTACTTTATCTTAAGCACAATGGTTGTTACCAGAAATTCCTGATCATCAGTTTTCTTAGGCTGCAAAATAGATTGCAGACTGAGAAGTCCTAAATTTTTCTTGAGTTAAAAAAAAATGGTATGAATTTTTAAGCTAAAATTCATGGTAATATAATGAGCACACGATTATATTTTCAAACAGTGGTTTTGTGGCCATCTGTTAGAACCTTGCACTGGGTTACATGTTTTTCATGATCTAAAAATCTAAAGTAGCTTCTAAAAGACTTAAGAACTGTAATAAAAAGTGACCCCCTGAGCCCTAGCTGGTTTGGCTCAGTGGATAGAGCATTGGCCTTCAGACTGAAGGGTCCAGAGCTCGATTCTGGTTGAGGGCACATGCTGAGGTTGTGGGCTAGATCCCCAGTAGGGGGCATGCAGGAGGCAGCCAATCAATGATTCTTTCTCATCAGTGATATTTCTATCTCTCTCTACCTCTCCCTTCCTCTCTGAAATCAATAAAAATATGTTTTTAAAAAGTGACCTCTGACTCTTAACAATGTCAGGGCAAAACACATGAAAGAAACTGCCTACAATACAAAGATTATGAAAATAAAGAATTTTCAAAATGAATGAATTGTTAGTTGGCACTCATAACAAACAGTAATTGTTGAGCATCAGGTATTAATTGTCTCAATGAATAAATAGCATATTGTTACTTTTTAGGATTTTGTACCACTAAAGACACCCGATCATATGAATTTAAGTTCCTTGACATTGCACTCAGTGTACCCTATATCTTGAAGAAGCAGCCCGGTGTACAATAAATTATTTACAAAAAAAAAAAAAATGTCAACCATAGATGGTTAAATACGAGACATACAATTCTCTATTTCCGTAGGTAGGATGAAGCACCGTCCTCCACAAGGTGATATAGTGCAACAAGCATCTCATCTACAAGACATCTGTTTCCCAGCTGACAATGGTCCAAAACAACACTTCAGACTTGGGGGAAAAATGCCTTCCTCTCAGAACAGTGCGGACATAAATCCTAATGACCTGATACTTTTAACTACTTTCTTTTAACAACCTCTTATTCTATTCTCCTGCAGGATCTTGAAATGAGCTGAGAGTAAAATGCTACCCACAGCACTTAAATCAGACTAGGGGCCTAATAACAGTTCTTTTCTAAGCCACCCATTTTCACTCTGTCTTCCTAATTATTGTCATCAATGTGCACTTTTTTTTCCTTGAGAGGAAATATTGACGTTTTGGGAGTGAAATATTGAAATGGTGCACTTGTTTTATTGATGATTCTGCAGCAGCTAACATTCACAAAACTAAAGTTTGCAGAACTTTGTGGATGAGGCCAAAACATTAGGAGACAATTAAACAAAGGAGTAAAACAGGACTTCCTAATTAATTAGCAGATATTTCTCTAATCTTCCCTGCATGAGAATCTGGTTGTATAAAATAAATCTTGATATCCAACACTGATTAAAGTTCCAAGTTACCAAATGAAAGTAATAACAACTCTGTTCATACACATTAAATGTGTTTTTAGAAACTTCTGAACCTGAAAGAGGGTTGTTAATTTTTATAAGCATGAGCAAGCTTTTAACACTGCAGTTTCCACCTCCTCGGCCTGATTAATGAGCAAGCATGAGGAAGGGAATGAGATGAGGTACATATTAAAGGAGATTTAGAAATCCCATTACCCTCTGGTCATACAGCCTGTATATGTCCATTTCTTCATGCAGTGTTCTTTCACACTAATATTGCTATAATGGTTTTGCAGTTCCAGATTTTTTCTGACATAATGCATTTAATAAATACTAATCCTAAACTCATTCATGTAAAAAAGCTCTCACAACCTTTGCCTCTCCCATTTCTGGATGTTGTGAAGATTTCTCTGTTATTAACTGAAACAAAATTGTGTTAGTAACAATTAGTCTCTTTCTTACTTCAGGGCTTAGGGGAATGGTTTTACTATGTCTTAGTAAACTGGTCACATCATCATACATACTTCCTAAAGGAATTAAGTATGATCTAGGGTGTTTATAGCCAAGGAGGGTCAAATTAATAACAGATTTTTTTTTTACTATACAAGACAAATTTATCTCTATTTATTCTTCAAAAAAGAACATTGGACTAATTGTTTTGACTATAGGTATTGGTAATGCCACAGCATGTATGGGAATATTATTTTAAACAATTTTTTTAACTATTGTTTTTATAATTAGAATAATTTCTTATGATAACACCAAAACCATGTTTCTTTTATTTTTCTCCCTTTTTTATTAAATGCATTGGGGTGACTTGCTTAATAAGGTCATATAGGTGTCAAGTGCACGTTTCTGTGACACATATCTGTATATTGCACTGTGTGCCCACCACCCAAAGACAAATCATCTTCTGTCTCCATATATTTGTCCCCTTTATCTTTTACCAGCTCCCTGCCCCCTCCCTTCCCTCTGGTAATCACCAAACTATTGTCTTTGTGTATGAATTTAATATTATATCCCATGTATGAGTGAAATCACTTGGTTCTTTCCTTTTTCTGACTGGCTGACTTCACTTAGCATGATATTCTCAAGGTCCATCCATGCTGTTGCAAATGGCAGGATTTCATCTTTTCTTATGACTGGGTAGTATTCCATTGTATATATGTACCACATCTTTATTCAGTCAGCTAGCGAAGGACACTTCAGTTGTTTCCATGTCTTGGCCACCAGGAATAGAGCTACAATGAGCATAATGGTGCATATATCTTTGCAAATAATTGTTTTCCAATTTTTCATGTAGATACCCAGAAGAAAGTTTGCTTCTTCATAAAAAAGCATCTCTTAATGTACACCCGTTGTATTGATTTAAGAGCATCCCCTCATGAAAGTCATCTTTAAAACAACAGTCTAAAAGAAAGAGCCTGCTATACGACTCCTCAGTGATAGTTCCAGTACAAATCTCTTCTCTCAATGTAGTTTCCCTTGAAAAGTGGTTATTTCATCTCAAGATGTCTCTGCAATAATGGATGTAAGGCAAGCATGTCAAACTCAAAGGCTGACACGGGCCAAATAAACAAGGTTTAAGTTTATGTGGGCCGCAAAAAACAAAAGCTTCAATTTTCATAGAAATGTTAGGTTTATTTTGATAGAGACATGCTGAATACAAGGGCTGAAGTAAACGAGTAATTTTTAACATAAAAATAATAGAACATTTTAATAAAAATAATATTTTTCTTGAACATTAACTTACCAGACACTGAATAACTGCACAAATTAATAAGCATAACACAAATAAACCTATTTTTTTCTTGTTCTCCGAAAGCGAAATATTTCCTGTTGCTCACACCAAACAAGTCAGTACAAGACTAATGATGTGGCTATCAGCTGCTAAAATATTCGCTGCTAGTATTAGTGTAGAGAAATGGTGCGCCTGTGCATAAGGCACATAAGGGAAATGAATGCAACATGATTATAGTAATCAGTCATTAACAAACGTTACAGTTCGTTATTAATAATTATGTATAATAGTATATTATAAAAATTAAGTTATGAAATTATTATTAAAACATTTCTTGCATACCATTATATTGGGTGGGCCACAAAAATATTCGTTGTAGGCTGCATGTGGCCCGCAGGCTGCGAGTTTGACATGCTTGACATAAGGAATGAAGTGAGAAAAGTAAAGAGCTATAAATATTCCTAAATCATCAACCTACCAAATGCCTATAGTTTATACAAATTTACTTTCAGATAACTATTAGGTTCCATCTCCCTTTAAAGAACTCATCCTTTGTGGAGAAAAAGGAACACTTGTGCACTGCTGGTGGGAATGTAGACTGGTGCAGCCACTATGGAAGACAGTATGGAGTTTCCTTAAAAAACTGAAAATGGAACTCCCATTTGACCCAGTGATCCCACTTCTAGGAATATATCCCAAGAAACCAGAAACACCAATCAGAAAAGATATATGCACCCCTATGTTCATAGCAGCACAATTCACCATAGCTAAGATCTGGAAACAGCCTAAGTGTCCATCAGTAGATGAATGGATTAGAAAACTGTGGTACATCTACACGATGGAATACTATGCTGCTCTAAAAAGGAAGGAACTCTTACCATTTGCAACGTCATGGATGGAACTGGAGAGCATTATGCTAAGTGAAATAAGCCAGTCAATTAAGGAAAAATACCACATGATCTCACTCATTCATGGATAATAGAGACCATTATAAACTTTTGAACAATAATAGATACAGAGGCAGAGCTGCCTCAAACAGATTGTCAAACTGCAGCGGGAAGGCCGGGGAGGGTTGGGGGGCAGGAGGTAGGGGGGTAAGAGATCAACCAAAGGACTTGTATGCATGCATATAAGCATAACCAATGGACATAAGACACTGGGGGATAGGGGAGGCTGGGGGACTGTCTAGGGCGGGGGGATAAAATGGACACATATGTAATACCCTTTGTAATACTTTAAGCAATAAAAAAAGAAAAAAAAAAAGAACTCATCCTTGATTTATCCAATTTTCTTTGGATTCCATGATTAAATTCATTGTACACTTATATATTAGAAGTTAGAACCATAAGATGCGAAAATTATTTGTATTCCACTGTTCCTTGGACCAATCTACTGAGGAAGAAAGGTGTGAAACAGGAATATTAAATTTAGTGTCTGACATAAATTGATGTAGAAGGAAAGGAAGTAGATAATGAAGTAGGTATGATTCAGTAATTCCACTTCTGGTTATTTATCCAAATAAAATAAAAACACTAATTTTAAAAGATATATGCACTCCCATGTTCATTGTATTATTTACAATAGCCAAGATATGAAAACAATCTAAGTGTCCATCGATAGATTAATGGATTAAAAAATTATAGAATGTATATAATGGACTATAATTCAGGCATAAAAAAAGAATGAAATCCTGCCATTTGCAACAACATCGATGTTAAGTGAAATAAATCAGACAAAAAATACAAATACCATATGATCTCTCTTATATGTGGAGTGTGTGTGTGTAGTATATATACTATATATAAATGCGTGTTGTTTACCCATATCTTCAGAAAAAAAATCACTTCTACTGTCATGGTAAACAACCTGTTTCCCTATTTATAATGGTCTGGCCCTCTAGCAACTTCAGCACTAAATTATAGCTAATTCGCCTACAAGTGTCAGGTGGTCATAATAATCTAGCCACTCAGTGCATATACAAGTTCATAATACAAATAATACATTGATGTTTATCAGTGGTGGATGGTGGGGTAATGAAAGATATGGATAAACTGTTTTTGCTATTTTAATTTAAATGTTTAAAAACTAAAAGTAGGGAGAATGAAGT
Organism: Myotis nattereri; assembly: GCF_964212035.1. Classification (NCBI taxonomy): domain Eukaryota; kingdom Metazoa; phylum Chordata; class Mammalia; order Chiroptera; family Vespertilionidae; genus Myotis; species Myotis nattereri. Next base: position 83,208,118 of record NC_138075.1, read on the forward strand.
GATATTTTGTTAGCATAAGAGCACAATCATGCTAACCAGTGACATGAGGCAGTCTGAAAAGCTCATCTTTTTGGGAGATATTTGATCCTAAGACTAACCTGGTCTTTTATCATCCTCCTCCATTCATAAGGATTCTGGAGAAACATCCAAAAATAAGATGTAAAAAAACCCAGATACCTAATAGAACAAAATAACTGACTGTCTCAAAAGCCTGGAGGGAAGGAAGCAGGTTCTAGACCAGTGATGGCAAACCTATGACACGCATGTCAGAGGTGACACGCGAACTCATTTTTTTGGTTGATTTTTCTTTGTTAAATGGCATTTAAATATATAAAATAAATATCAAAAATATAAGTCTTTGTTTTACTATGGTTGCAAATATCAAAAAATTTCTATATGTGACACAGCACCAGAGTTAAGTTAGGATTTTTCAAAATGCTGACACCCCGAGCTCAAAAGGTTCGCCATCACTGTTCTAGACCAAGATGCCTGGGGCAGTCTGGGAAGAAAGAGGTGATTGGGAAGAGGGTGACTAGGAAGATGGCACCAACAGCGGTGAATGTAAATATGGCATGCCCACTGAGAAACACTAGTGTGAGAAATAGCATATATTCCTCATATTTTTCTACCCAAAGTGGACCCTCAAATGAATAAATAAATAAATAAAATTTAAAAATAAAGTTTATATTGAAATGAAAAACTGCTGGAATAGACCACATGATACTAAAGGAGAACAAAGTTTGAAGACTGGCATTGCCTGACTTCAAGACTTAGTTAAAGGCAGCCCGGCCGATATGGCTCAGTGGTTGAGCGATCTATGAACCAGGAGGTTATGGTTCTGTTCCCGGTCAGGACACATGCCCAAGTTGTAGGCTCAGTCCCCAGTAGGGAACGTGCATGAAGCAGCTCATCAATGATTCTGTCTCATCATTGATGTTTCTCTCATTCCCTTTCTCTCTCTGAAATCAATAAAAACATATTTAAAAAAATACTTAGAAGCAGATGAGTGGATAAAAAAGCTGTGGTACATTTATACAATGGAATACTACATAATAAAGAGAGAACTCTTACTATTTGCAACAGCATGGATGGATGTGGAGAATAATATGCTAATTGAAATAAGCCAGACATAGAAAGAAAAGTATCACATCATCTCACTCATATGTGGAATCTAATGAACAAAATAAAATGATGAACAAAATAGATCCAAAGACACAAAAGAATAGAACAGACTGTCAAATCTCAAGGAAGGCAGGGGAGGGTGGGTAAGTGGGAAGAGGTCAACCAAAGAACTTGTATGCATATATGTATAAGTCATGGACAGAGACAATAGCATGGTGAAGACCTGGGGTGGGGGGCATGGGGGAGGCTAGAAGAGATCAATGGGGGGAGGATTCGACATGCATAGTACTTTCAACAATAAGTATTTTTTAAATAATTCTAAGCTAAAAATAAAGACAGCAAAAAGCTACAGGAAACAGGACAGCATGATATTGTTGAAAGAATAGACATATAATAGACATAAATGAGTACAATGGAATGAAGAGCCCAGATACAGACCCACACAAATCCATCCATCTGATCTTTGACAAAGAGCAATCGATTCAATGGAGAAAAAAATAGTCTGTTTAAAGAAAAATGGGGGAACAATTAAATATCCATATTCAAAAAAATACATACACACTCAGAACTTATACTTTTCACAAAAATTAACTCAAAATGAATCACAAACCAAAATGCAAAAATATAAACTTCCAGAAGATAACATGTAAGAAAATCTAGTGACCTTGGGTTTGGCAATGACTTTTTAAATACATTGCCAAAAGCACACTACATGACAAAAAATCGGTAAATTCAATATTATAAAATTAAACACTTCTGTTCTATGAAATACATTGTTACACGCATCCAAAATGGAACCATCCCCACAAGCCACAATATTTTGAATTAAAAAATTAAATTTGCAATGAATATTATAAAAATAAATATATTACTCACAATTCAGGTTTCTTGAATATTTTCAGCTGAAAATTCTCACCAAAAAAATTATTTTAAAGTTGGTCAGGGCTGCCACTAGGGAAAGCAGGTTTTTGTGTGTGTGTGTTTTTTATAGACACAAGTGGCATGTGGGGAAGGTCCACTGCTTCGTCTACAGATGCTTATGGTATACAATGGGTTAAGATAATGAAAATACAAGCCACAGACTGGGAGCAAAATCTTTGCAAGATACATCCATTAAAGGACTGACATCCAGACATACAAAGACCTTTTAAAACAAATAATAAGAAAACAACTAATTTAAAAATGGGCAAAAGATCTGGACAACTCACCAAAGATTATATACAGTTGTTATAAAAGTATATGAAGGGTGTTCAACATTTTTGTCATTAGGGAATGCAACTGGAAACAATGAGATACGACTATACACTTATTAAAATGGCGAATATCCAAAAATTTGACAATACGAAATGCTAGAGGGATGCAAAGCAGCAGAAATTGTCACTCATTGCTAGAGGAAATGCAGTTTGGTTGATCATTTGACAGTTGCTAGAAAGTTAAACATAGTCTTACTATATAATTCATCAATCACACTTGTAGGTATTTACATAATTGAGTTAAAAGTTTATGGCCACACACACACACACACACACACACACACACATACACACACACACAAAACAACCTTGCACTAGAATGTTTATAGAAGCTTTAGTACTGGAAGTGCTAGCCATAGTGATCAGACAAGAAGAAGAAATGAAAGGCATCCAAACTGGAAAAAAAGAAAGCAAAATTGTCATTATTCGCAGATGACAGGATATTGTACGTAGAAAACCCCACAGACTCCATCAAAAAAACTACTAGATTTAATAAGTAAACTCGGCAATGTAGAAGGATACAAAATTAACACCAGAAATCTATGGATTTTTTATACACCAACAATGAACTCACAGAAAGAGAAACAAAAACTATGATCCCATTTACCATTGCAACAAAAAAATTAAGATACCTAGGAATAAATTTAACCAAGGAGGTAAAGGACCTATACTCAGAAAAATTACAGGACAATGAAAAAAGAGATAGAGGAAGAAACAAACAAATGGAAGAATATACCGTGATCATGGCTTGGTAGAATTAACATCATTAAAATGTCCATACTACCCACGGCAATCTATAGATTCAATGCTATCCCTATTAAAATACCAATGGCACACTTCAAAGACCTAGAACAAACTCTACAAAAATTCATCTGGAACAACAACAAAAAACAAAAACAAAATAAAATGAATAGCTGCAGCAATCTTGAGAAAGAAGAACAAGTTGGGAGGATCACATAGCCAGATATTAAGCTATAGTACAAAGCCACTGTCCTCAAAACTGCCTGGGACTGGTATAAGAACAGACATATAGACCCAGAAATTGACCCAAGCGATTATTCTCAGTTAATATTTGACAAAAGAGGCAAGAGCATACAATAGAGTCAGGACAGTCTCTTCAATAAATGGTGCTGGGAAAATTTGTCAGATACATGCAAAAAAAAAAAAAAAAGAAAAGAAAAGAAACTAGACCACCAACATACACCATACACAAAAATAAACCCAAAACGAAGATGGGAAACCATAGAAATCTTAGAAGAAGCCATAGGCAGCAAAATAGCAGACATTTGTCAGTGCAATATCTTTACTGACACAACTCCTAGGGCAATGGAAACTAAGGAGAAAATAAACAAAGGAAACTACATTACAATAAAAAGCTTCTTCACAGAAAAAAAAAATCAACAAAACAACAAGAAAGCCCACTGCATAAGGAGAACATATTTGTCAATGTTATCTCCAATAAGGGTTTAATCTCCAAAATCTATAGGGAATTCATACAACTTAACAACAGCAAGATAAACAATCCCATCAAAAAATAGGCAAAGGACCTAAATAGACACTTTTTGAAAGAGGACATACAAAGGCCAAGAGACATATGAAAACATGCTCAAAGTCACTAATCATCTGAGAGATGCAAATTAAAACAATATTGAGGTACCATCTCACATCTGTCAGAATGGCTACCATCAACAAATCAACCAACGACAAGTGCTTGAGAGGACGTGGAGAGAAAGGAACCCTCTTCACTGCTGGTGGGAATGCAGACTGGTGCAGCCACTGTGGAGAACAGTATGGAGTTTCCTCAAAAAAATTAAAAATGGAATTTCCATTAGACCCAGTGATCCCACTTCTAGGAATATATCCCAAGAAACCAGAAACACCACTCAGAAAGGATATATGCACTCCTATGTTCATAGCAGCACAATTTACAATAGCTAAGATTTGGAAATAGCCTAAATGCCCATCAACAAATGAGTGGATTAAAAAAGCTGTGGTACATCTACACAATGGAATTCTATGCCGCTATAAAAAAGAAGGAATTCTTACCATTTGCAACAGCATGGATAGAACTGGAGAGCATTACGCTAAGCGAAATAAACAGTCAGAGAAAGATAAATATCACATGATCTCACTCATTTATGGAATATAATGAACAACATAAGCTGATGAACAAAAATAGAACCAGAGTCATAGAAGCATCAAACAAACTGTCCAACCTATGGGGGAATGTGGGGAGTGAGGAGGTAAGAAATCAACCAAAGGACTTGTATGCATGTATATGAGCACAACCAGTGGACACAGAAAGGGTCTGTGTGAGGGCATGTGCTGAGGGGTGGAGGTGGGTGGGGAGAGGTCAAGGGAGGAAAAGGAGACTTATGTAAGACTTTAAACAACAAAGAATTTAAATTTTAAAAAATGTAAAATTTTACAACACAAAGAGTGAACTGTGATGTATACAAATTTAAAATAAATAACTTACATGGTCAGGCACCCAAGAAAGAATGTAGACTGTGATAAGAGAATCCATTTCAAATGTATAAAACAACCTTACTGAGGGGAGTGGGCAGGAGGAGGAGGGGAAAGGTGCTAACTTAATTAACTTGGCATGTGAATGGAGTCTATAAAACCAAAGGCAGCCTGGCCTGTGTGCCTCAGTGGTTGAATGTCAACCTATGAACAAGGAGGTCACGGTTATAATTCTCTCTCATTGATGTTTCTATTGATGTTTCTACTTCTCTCTCCCTCTCCATTCCTCTCTGAAATAAAAAAAAAAAAACTATATTTTTTTTAAAAGCTAAAGGCAAAAGGACCTGCACATAAGTCCTATACTTTAGTAAGTAAAAATTTTCCCCCACATGGGCATAGTTAACAATTCTGACACTGATGTACACATACTCTAAAATTGAGCGATTAAGCTAATGTATAGCAAATAGTAGGAGCCATATTTCTCACTGTTTGGAGTGGAAATTTACAGATGAGCAAGGAGAGGGAATTTGAATGATCCATGTGGTTATGTATTAGAATTAAGAACTCTTGTTTAACAATATAGATACAGACGGTTATATATAGAATTACTTATAGATTTGTGTATAGGCATGGGTTAATAAACACACACATATTTTTGCTCTGTTTCCTAAAAGAAACAAAAACTAGCAAAAAACACACCCAGCACCCAGACCTGGGTTTCTAACACACAGTGTATATATAAATACACGCTATATATAAATATACACATATACTATTTATATTTATATATTTATATTTACACACTATATACACTATATGTACACTTTATACACTGAGTGGCCAGATTATTATGACCACCCCATCAGTACTTCGTTGGGCCACGTTTTGCCTTCAATACTGCGGTAATTCTTCATGGCATTGACTCCACGAGATGTTGAAAGGTGATTTAAGGAATCTGACAGCATGCCTGATGAATAGCACTGTCCAGTTCTGTGAGATTTGATGGTTGTGGAACCAGCTGCCTGATGGCTCTTTTAACTTTGTCCCACAAATGCTCAATTGGATTGAGATCTGGTGATTGTGGGGGCCACCTAAGCAAGGTAAGGTCTCCCTCATGTTCTTGAAACCACTCCTGCACAATACGAGCACCGTGGCATGGCGCATTGTCTTGTTGGAAGAAGCCATCTCCATTGGGATATGCCATCAACATGATAGGATGAAGCTAATCAGCAATGATACTTAGGTATGTTGTGCTATTCAGATGTTGTTCCACACGAATTAAAGGGCCCAAATCATGCCAGGAAAACATGCCTCAAACTATAACACTGCGCCCACCAGCTTGAAGGGTTGTACTCATGCATGTGGGGTGCATGCTTTCATGCTGTTTCTCTCAAATTCTCACTCTGCCATCTGCATGATGCAACTGGATACGTGATTCATCGGACCACATGACTTGTTCCCAATGCTCAACTGTCCAATCTTTGTGTTCCTGTGCGAATTGGAGACGTTTTATCTAGGTAACTGCAGACAGCAAAGGTGTTCGAATAGGTTTTCGGCTTCCATATCCCATACGATGCAGTGTATAGCTAATTTGGCTACAAACGTCAGGTGGTCATAATAATCTGGCCACTCAGTGCATATACACACTATGTATATTTATATATACCCAGTACATATACGAAGGGATTCAGGGTCTTGGGATAAATGGCTTATTCTAAGGCTTTGCAGGGAATACATACGATGAGCCTAGAGCATCTTGCAGCGACAAAAGTTAAGAAAGTGCTTTAACACACACACACAGAGACACACACACATACACACACACACACACACACACTGATTGGAAGTATGTCAAACGGACACAAGAACCAACTGAAAGAACTCCTGATGGCCTAAACTGGAACAATTTGAACAATAAAATAAAGTAGTACTAGATTAAAATATAAAATAAATAGCCACAAGCCTATATTGATATGAATAAACGATTGAGTAAATTAATAAAGGGGGGAGTAAAGACAAATCTCCCATGCAAAGAACACCAAATAAATTGTGTAGAAACTCTACTCTCCTGGAGGGAAAATGTGAGCTCCCACTCCTTAAAAGCATACTGTGCATGGTGACTTTCTTCCAAAGTAAATTACAGTGAGTACAGTATAGGAGTAACTTAACAGTACAGAAACCTAAAAACAGATTCAGCCAAGTGATCAAGGTCAATATCAATAGTCAGAAATCAGGTTCGTAGTGTATATTCTGGATGTGGTGTGATAAGCCTATTAATAAAGCTGAAGGAAAAAATCTCAAAATAATAAAATAGGGAAAATGACCTACTCACTGTAGAATTCTATGGTAGACTGGGGGCTCTTGGGCTCTAAGAACTGTTATTTGGCATAGTCAGAAAATGGGGATTTCTACACAGTCACATATTCATTGTATTATACGACTTGTATATGAAGTATTCATTTTTACTTTTATTAAAGTCTCTAAGTTTAATGAAAATTCAATGAATTTTAAAATATCAAGAAGAGCTAACACAGTTGCCACCACTAGGTATAGTCTCTGTTACTCCCAACCTCTGCTGATTCAAGGCACTGCACACCTTTGAATGTTCACCACTGTTGACCCTGGAAACAGCATAGATCATCTATCAGATCTACCAGTCTTACCATAATGGACTTGATGTATAATCTGCCTGTTTTGGTTACTTCTAAATCAGATGCTCCACTTGGTGGAAAAAGGTCATATGACTATGTCAAGGTATAGGGGAAAATTTTTCTGGCCTTTAAGAGAGAAGCAGGGACTCTAATAATGGGAAATGTATAAGTATAGGAAGAATACTTAGAAATGAAGGAAAACTACAAAAAGTATCCACTATAGTGTTTATTATAAGGAGAAATTCCCATTGATCAAAAATAATAACCACCAAGATGTCTTGAGTTGACTATTTAAAATACATTTTATATTAATTTTGTAAAGCTCAGAACTGGTCATTCAAGATGCTTTTTCTAGCCTATCTATACTAATAAGAAGGTAATATGCTAATTAGACCAGACATCTTCCAGGTGACCTTCCAAATGTCCTTCTGGACAAAGCCACGGTGGTGGGGCCAAGGCAGAGGAGGTTAGGGGTGATCAGGCTGGCAGGGGAGGGCAGTTAGGGGAATAAAGCCAGCAGGGGAGGGCATTTAGGGGGATCAGGCCAGCAGTGGAAAGGAGTTAGGGGCATCAGGCCAGCAGGGGAGAGCAGTTAGGGGGATCAGGCTGTCAGGGGAGAGCAGTTAGGGGCATTCAGGCAGGCATGGGAACAGTTAGTGGCACCAGGCAGGCAGGCAGAGTGGTTAGGGGTGATCAGGCAGGCAGGCACGTGACTGGTTAGGAGCCAGTGGTCCCAGATTGGGAGAGGGATGTCCAACTGTTGGTTTGGACCGGCAGTGTAACATCACCCGAGTAGTCCTGGATAGGAGAGGGTTCAGGCCAGGCTGAGGGCCGCCCCCCCTGCACAAATTTCATGCACCAGGCCTCTAGTACAGTAATAAAAAGCACATCATCCTCTGCCAAAGAGGCAGCCATATTATTTTGTTTCCTCTGTAATACAAATTGTCATGAAATGAATCATTATAACATGATAGATTGATAATCATATTTTTGCATTAAAAACACTACAAATGTTTAGACCTCTCATTGGAAGATGTCCCTTAGTACAGTGATCCCTACCATAGACACCTAGTACCACCATAGCCTAACAACCCCGCACAGTGCAAATCTGATTATGGAGCCCTATCAGAGAACATAACTAGAATAAAAGCATCAAAATAAGAAAATCAAGATGAAGAACATATTGTGTGTATTACTCTATAGAGTATATGGATAGTGAGAACAAAAGTGACATAAAAAAAAGTGATTGTGCCCCTTGTGTTCTCTCTCTCTCTCTCTCTCTCTCTCTCTCTCTCTCTCTCTCTCTCTCATCTCACACACACACACACACACGCACACATACACACAGACACTGCTTGACACTTTAAGGGTCTGAAAGAGTTTGGGAGATGATATTGTATCTTCTTGCAGTCTATTTGGATGGACAGAACCTTGAAGTCACAACTGAGTCTTAAAGAGAAAGGCCTCACCAGAATCCCTTGGGCTCCTCCAGAAAGAGAAAGTGATCATTTCTATACAGTCTTCCTCCATTATTGCAAATTCAACCAAGGCTAGGAACCACCTTGCCTTGACCTAAATTATTACCATAAAATCCAAAGAAGGATGTCAGAAAACTAGTCATATGCATCTCATCTCTGCTTCAGTAGGACTTTAATGCATGAACATCCGTGGTCTTGTTTTTTATTAGTAAAATTAAAAACCAATCTTTCCCTCACAGGATTACTGTGTAAGTTAAATGAGATAATGCATGTAAAGGGCACAGCCCAGAATCTGGTACTTTAATTCCTGATGTGTTTTTGTTTTTGTTTTTTTATTCAGAGTCTGGCTCACACTGCTGCAATCCTTAGTTTAATTGTATGAATAAACTTTTTTTTTTCCTTTCTGTTGTTTGTTTCCAACTTGCTCTCGTCTTCCTCCTCGAATGTCTCTTCCCTTGATCAAAAATAAGTTTCTGTTTCTATCTGAGTTTGTTTGTTTGTGCATAGTCAGTGAGTAAGATCTTTCAAAGGCTCATTGTATTGAGTTCTTTGGAATCCTATATAATAAAAGGCTAATATGTAAATTGGTCCCTTGGGAGTTCAACCAGGAGACCGCTCGTTATGATATGTGCTGATCACTAGGGGCTGTCATGGAACATGGTGGGTGACCAGCAGCGGTGGTGGGGCGCTGAGGAAGGGAGGGAAGGAGGAGGCGGGAAGGTGGGGAGGTGGGGAACCTGATTGGCCCTGATCACCGGCCAGGCCTAGGGACCCTCCCCTTCCACGAATTTTGTGCACCGGGCCTCTAGTGATATATAATTGCCATAAATTGCTAAAGAAGCTTTTTGTTATTGTCCTTTTGTTATCTTACAGACTAATAGTTTTTCATATGTACGTAAGATGAAGTCAATTTCTTTACAATATGACAGTAGAACAGCCAACTAGGATAGCCAGTAATGAGAGTCCAAAGTCTGACTCCTTGTATTTTAAGCAGAGGTTTATTGTAAAGTATATGCCATGCACTTCACTATGAGTTTTAGGAAGTTATATGCTAATATGCTAATCCTTTTGATGAGTATTGCTATTATTGTATTATCATCATCAGTATCATTTTCTCAGCTATGGAGATGAAATTTTTTAATGTATGCAGCCTCTCCAAGAACACACAATTAATGCAATTATAACTGGCATTCAAACCTACATGCATCTGAAACCAAAGACCACCACATTTTATGGCCTGAATGATGAAGTCACAAGAGCTAAGTCTAAAGCTGTCTTGCTCTTTCAATGAAACTTTCTCAAGAAGGTAGAACAACAGCCCTGAGAATTCCAGAATCAATCTAAAAAGTAATGTCTGCCATCTTCCCCAGTGGCTGCCTTCACAATATATAGCTGCTGGTGCCCATTACAGCAGCATAGACAGAGACAGCCTGCAGTAAATCTTTCCTTTTACAGTCAGCTCTGGTTTAGGAAGATTTACTTTTATAAGAGCTGAGGAGACTTCTACCTCATCAACCTCTAGTCCTTCAATACTTTCCTCCCAAACCCTTTTACAGCCTTTCACAGTAATGACAGGACCTAAGTGTCAGAACTAGGAGCACTTTCTTTATAACTTTCTCAAAGTGTTTGATTTTGATAATTTACTTCTATTGTCTTAGCTCAGTTTTGAAATACCCTTGATTTTACTTCAAACCTCGGCTGATTCCAGGCACTGAACACCTTTGACTGTTACAGCTCATCTATTAACCGAATCTCTTGATTTTATGAAAGACTAAGTCTGAACTTGAGCTTGATCACATTACTTTCCCTTAGATAAGTTTTGCTTCATTGAGAAATATAAGTATGTAAGAAACACCCTGCAGGGGAAAAAATATTTTAAAGGCTTCCCAAAGTGGAGAGAGGAGCTGAGGGTTTCAATTCCTCATCCCTCCAAAGACAGCTTGCTGCAGCATCGAAGGGGGATGAAGAGGTGGAAGCCAACCAGAAAAGAGGTAGCACTTTTTACTGTGCATCACAGTATGCATGCCGTGGGTTTGGGACATGCCCTGTAGGTCTAGTGTCCTGGAAGGATAACTGCAGCACCTTCTCAATGGGCCAGTTGGGTAAAGACCTTATTTTTATTGAGAGGAGCCAAGGGAGAAGGGACAGTGGGGCCTAATCATGTTCAGAGTAAGCAAGGATTTAGCACAGCCTCCATGACCAGATATTCAGGAACTTGAGCTCAACAGTAAAAATAAACCACCAAACCTTTCCTAATGTGTAGCTTGAAACCCATCACCTACATACATTTTAATCCACTGCACCAGTATAAATGCAAAAGTCTACATTAAATCAAATTGCTTTATATCTATGCTCAGTAGTCTTTAAATGCCTTATAGTACTATAAGTGCTACTCTAGTATTTTAAGCATTTCAAATATTTTAGTACTTAACACCAATTTTTTTTCATAACTGAGTACTATTTTCTTGGGAGAGATTAATCCAAAGGAAGATTGTCCCAAGGATACCTTAGCAAGACTTCAAGCATTAAAAACATGTGGCTGGATGTTTGCTAGTACGTATCTATTTTCAACTTTCTTTTATTTAAGAGCATAAAAATAGCCTTTGTTTATCATTATTTTTTAATTAATAAGATGGAAGGAGAGGTTGGAACAACCCAGTAGAATATACCAAGGTCTTCCAAATGATGCCTAATATTGGCATTATGTGTTATGATTTTTTATTACCAGCATAAAATAACATTGCAACTTCAAACTTTGTAAATATTCAAAACAAGCAATAATTGTAGATAAAAATGCAATAAATACAATATTTAAGCAATATTATCCCTTCAGCTCCATTTAATAAAATACTCAATTTAGGAATAGGTTGTGTTTGCTAAATACAAGTTTAAAATGCATTGACTTTTTAATTTAAATTACTACATATTACTCATTTTGCAAAGCTCTCAACTATAAAAGTTAATATAAATGCTAACTACTTAGTTTGACATGTAAATTAGTGGATTAGTTAATATTTATAAATCCAATTTAAAGACCTAATTTATTCAGTGCTTTAATATATAATTGTACATATGAGCCTGGTGGTCAGTGTTCAATGGGAAATCTTTCACCCTCATAAGTATGGGAATTGTGGAGCAGTAAGAAAATAAATAGCATGTTTCATGCAAAATTATGTGGGAGATGATATTTACTGTCAGCAACCTTCCTCAAAAGATACTCATGTTGCCCAGATTTTACATAGAATCAAGCCACATGTATGTACCTCTAATGGCATTATCCATTTTAGCAAACATACTTCTGTATTACATTGGTGCGCTCACACACTTTTCCCATTGTCTAGGATTCTCCTCACACGGTTCACTTTTTTTGCTTTGTAAACCCTGATGTGTCTTCCACAATCCCATCCATACTATACTGTTTATACTTCTCATCTTTCTTGGTAGAATTAAGCTACGCCTTCTTACATTAATGTAATGCTTTCTACATCATTATGGTAAGGTACTTCAATAATACTTATCTATTCAGCCTACCTCCTTATCACTCTGTTGTATTATAGCATGAATTTGGATGCTGTAAGGGCAAGGTGTGTGACTAAAAAATAAAAATTGTTTTGTTATGAACCAAACCACACTAAGCACTTTATAGTTCATACAGTTAATCCTCACAAGAAAACCACATGATGCTAGTGATAATAGGAATTACACTTCACCGATGAGGAAATAGTCTGAGTGAGGGGAAGTGAAGTGTCTAAGTTTACACAGAATGAAACAAGGCTGATCAGATGTCTATCTGATGTCGGAGTCTGGACCCTTTCCCCAGTGGTGTCCTAGAAAACTTTAAAACTGGCCCCTGCCTCCTCTGAGAAGAAGGAAAAAAGAGAGAGAGAAAATAAATGATCTTCTGTAACATTTGCTCATTTTCACCTTGCTTATACTTCCACTACCAGAAATTTTAAGAAAAAAACAGGATGTCATGGCGTGTGCCTTTGGAGGAGATGCTCACGATGGGCCACAGTAAACCAGCACGCTCCCACCTTCACCGCTGTGTTCTTTGCTTTCTACGCATATTTATACTCAACCTCCTCCTCAACACTTGTACTATGCCTGGTATCAAGTAAGTGCTCAAAAATTCATGTGAAAAAGATGAATAAATCCATTTATGCTTATAAACTCCAATATGTTTAATATACACACATCTTGGTAAAATACTTGCTAATTTTTAATATCTGAAAAGTAGTTTTTGATAATTAATCATTTAGTAGTAAAAAGAAACAGTATTTAAAAAATAAAATATAGCAAATGTATTCTATGCAGTGATTATTTTGAAAAATTGAAAGCTTTTTTTCCTTTAGGTTCTGCATTCTGGAAAAATTAAGTGAAGTCTTTGATAATTAATTATATTGTTCAATAAATGCTGACTAAAAATATTCATATATTAGTTTAAACTTCCCTGGTCTCCCTTGTTTTTCTTCATATTATGGAAATTTTGCCTATATTCAAATACAGTAAATCCATCAAATCTCTATACTACTTTCATCATCATAATTAAAATACTTTCCATAATACCTAAATCATTTAAATAAATTTAAATGTCTATAAAGTGTGAGTGGCTCATACAGCTAAACCCCCACTCTTAGGAACTAAGAAATTATTAACATCAATGTAATTTCTATAATTATAAAAAAAGCATCTGAAAATTATAAAAAATTCTATTTAATAACTTGTGCTATTTTTTCATTCAAAAATTTCAACATTAATCAATCCTAACTAAAGCAAAAATTGGTTTTTCATTAAACTAAAAATGTCAACATATTTTTTGTGCCTCTACACTCCTAAATAAAATCCATTGTAGCTTCAAGGCCTTAGTAAATCAAAACAGCATGGTACTTGCATAAAAACAGACATATAGATCAATAAAAATAGGATAGAAAGCTCAGAAATAAACCCATGCCATTACAATCAATTAATATTAGACAAAGTAGGCAAAAATATACAATGGGGTAAGATAGTCTCTTCAATAAGGTGGGAAAATTGAACATATAATTACAAAAAAAAAAAAATGAAACTAGAACACCTTATACCATACACAGAATAAACTCAAAATGGATTAAAGGCTTAAGTGTTAGACTCAAAATCATAAAAATTGTAGAAGAAAATATAGGCAGTAAAATCTCAGACTTGTTTGTAGCGATATTTTTTCTGCTATATCTCCTTGGGCAAGGGAAACAAAACAAAAAAATAAACAATGGGACTACATCAAACTAAAAAGTTTTTGCACAGCAAAGGAAACCATCAACAAAATGAAAATACAACCCACTAACGCTAGCCGTCATGGCTCAGTGGATAGAGCGTTGGCCTGCGGACTGAAGGATCTCAGGTTCGATTCCTGTCAAGGGCATATTCCTGGATTGCGGGCTCGGTCCCCAGTAGGGGGTGTGCAGGAGGCAGCCGATCAATGATTCTCACTCCTCATTAATGTTTCTGTCTCTCTCTCTCTCTCTCTCCCTTCCTCTCTGAAATCAATAAAAATATATTTTTAAAAAAAGAAAATACAATCCACTAAATGGGAGAACATATTCGCTGATACATCTAATAAGGGCTTAATATCCAAAATTTATAAAAAAAACTTCCACAACTCAACACCCAAAAAACAATCCAATTAAGAAATGAGCAAAGAACCTAAATAGACATTTCTCCAAAGAGGACATACAGTTGGTCAATAGACATATGAAAGGATGTTCAAGGTCACTAATCATCAGAGAAATGCAAATTAAAAACACAATGAGATACTACCTCATACCTGGCAGAATGGCTACTATTAATAAATCAACAAACAGCAAATGCTGGTGAGGATGTAGAGAAAAAGGAATCCTGTACACTGTTGTTGGGAATACAGATTGTTACAGCCACTGTGGAAAACAATACAGAGTTGCCTCAAAAAAATAAAAAATGGAATTGCCCATGACCCAGAGATTTCACATCTGGGAATATATCCTAAGGAATCCAAAATACTTATTCAAAATTCAGCCCTATGGTCATTGCAGCATTACTTACAATGGCCAAGATTTGGAAGCAGCCCAAGTGCCCATCAGCATATGAGTGGGGGGAAAAAAGGTGTGATATATTTTCACAATGGGATACTACTCAGTTGTAAAAAAAATAAAATAAAATAAAATAAAATAAAAGGAAGGAAGGAAATATTTCCTTTTTGTGACAGAATGGATAGACATGGAAGGTGTGATGCTAAGTGAAATAAGCCAGGCTGAGAAAGACAAGTAGCATATGACTACACTTATATTTGGGATCTAATTGATGAGGAAAATAAGATATTGGGGAGGAAGGGGGGAATAGCAGCCTGACTCTGTATCCCTTATGCACATTCCTGTTAGCCTATAGTCTAGTCACTGCCCCTTCCTTAATCATCTGGTCTTGCAAGACCTGTTACCTAAATACTCCCATTTTACAGAGGCCATAATAAACCATGAGCAATATACAACCCCTGGAGGGGGTTGTCAGTGCTGGCACCAGGCCAGGCCTTTAGGTGTGGTCTCACTGCCCCCATCCCAACACACGGGGCTTTTTGCAAAGCCCGTGAAAGTTCCAGAAGCCTGATCCATATTTAAGGGACAAAGAAACCAAAGGGTATAAAGAGATAGCTTCCTCTATATTGGCTTACTCAGGATTGGAAATAGGCTCCCCTGAGTCACGGTACTAGTACATTTTGAAATAAATGGGTTTTTTTCCTGTATCTCCAGGTACTCGTGTGTATTTTTCAGTCACCTGGTAAATTCTGTAACATAATGAATAAAATTAACAAAGTAGAAACAGACACATGGATACAAGAACAAACTGACAGCTGTCAGAGGGGAGCGGGTTGGGAGCTGGGTGAGAAGGGTGAAGTGATTAAACAAAGAAAAAAAAGAAGAAAGACTTGGGACACAGACAACAGTATGGTGATTGCCAGAGGGAAGGGGATAGGGGAGGTGGAAGAAGGGAAAGAGGGGATGAATGGTGATGGAAGGACTCAACTTGAGGTGGTAAATGCAATACAATATATAGACAATATATTGTAGAATTGTGTACCTGAAGCCTGTATAATTTCATTAACCAATGTCTCCCCAATACATTCGAATAATATTTTTTAAAAAATAAAATGCTTACACCTTAAACTGTTTAATCTTTAGTATCACACAAACCTTACCTTTGAAAAAGGCCTTCTGCCTCTATACTGTATCCTGCAAGGTCCTCGGGTACTTTCTGCAAACACTGCATGACTCTTTTTGGTGTTCATTGTCCTTTAACTCATGAGCTTTGATCAGAAAGTCATAATGGTCCCGAGGTCCAAGGCAAGCAGCCAAAGCTTTCACATAAACTTCTGTAGTCGCAGTTGGAGGCATAGTCTCAGGTGTCTAGACTGGGTAAGCTATAAACAAAAACATATATACGATGTTAAACTTTCTTAAATGAAAATATTTCATAGTGCTGTACATAAATTTCTTCATGGTCTCATTAAAATTTTAACCAGTTACAAGATATATAGTTGAGCAGTTATTGTCATTATCATTTTGATAAAAATAATATAAAACAATTTTGCACAAAAGATAAAGTTCATTGTAGCTTGTGTGAAAAACAATGTATTTCCTTTTATAGTTTCTTTTGAAAAATCGGGTGATGAGTTTTCAGGCATATTTTCAATGAGAAGTGTTTGAAAAAAGCACTTTAAATTTGGAAAAGTTTTCAATGTCAAACATAACTTTTCTCAAGTTAAAATTTTTATCCCTTTTTTAATGCCTTGGTCTTTAATTCTTTATTTTCTGTTTATGTTAATTTTTTTGTTTCAAATTTCTATTTGCTTATTTGAAGACACTCCTGAACACTCATTAGTTCATGCCGTTGAAGAAATTAATGAGTAATAAAAGGAAACCCAAATAAATAATCAGTTGCTATCTTGAATTCTAAGGCTTTGACCTGACTACAGTATTAAGTGGAGTCACAATTTATGGTGTGACCAGGACACCGACACAAGAAACAACCCCAAGTGGAGTGATGAACACGATGACCTGGTCAGTCTCTTCGTGACTAAGCTATAGCATCTCAATGGAAATGACACTATAATTACATGGAAAGCAATTGTCATATATTTGCCAAGAAATTACAAGGTTGACAGTACTCTCTGAAAATTGCTCTGCATTTCTAGTGCCAACAGCTATGTTAGCAGAAAATGAAATTAGAAGCAACCACGGGAGGTGTTTTCTTCTCATTTAGAAAACTATTTCACTTAAGAAGTAAAATTTAATTTACAAGTAAATATTATAAAACTAAAAATAAAATAGAATGAGTTAGAAATGTTCCTGAGAGTAATTGTTATTTGGTATAATGTTGGCTTTATGGAAAAAACAAAGCCGTTTACTACATCTCAAGCTAATTAGATATCCTATTTTGCAAGTGCCAGTACTACAAAGCCATCTTTCCCAGGTTATTCCTTACAAACAAATGAATGTGTCAGATTCCAACAGGCCAAGATAAGAATAACTATAGTTTTTACATCTTACTACTTTTTCCCCAAAATAATATAAAAGCATTCTTTTATGAACTGTAAGAGTTAATGTTGCAAGATACAATAGTCTTCAATTCTGAACTACATTCAAATTAGCAAAAGAGCTGTTTTATGTCCTCACATTGTTGCAGCGTAAATGAGGACGTCGTAGAAACCAAAATCACCAACTAAAACCAAGAAAGCTTACAAATCACTATTATGCTAAAAACTGCTGGAACTCTTAGCTGGCAAGCAACTTTAGTTTTTACTCATACAAACTCTGTGTAAATAAAATGTCCCTGAACTAATATCTTACTAAATATATCTGATGCCTTAATAAAGTTTAACACTGGTCTAAGGTCTTGTCGACATGACAAAATTTAAAACCAAAAGATATTAATTTAAACATGTTTTCAAGACTTTATTTCAAATTTTATGATGAATTATCCTCTCTAGATAGTGCATTTAATTAACAGCACAGGTTGTCAGATTACCTACATACTAGTATATACATATTTCCTTTGGTGGTTAAACCAAAACATGTGGCAACCAGGGGAGATATTTAGTGCCAAAGAAATCAAGTTTTCTTCTCATTTTCCCCTATATATTCCATGCAGGAAGGTGATTTTAGTTCAGAAAGTAAGATTAAAGTGCTCTGTGCTATGGGGAGAAAAGCAGTGTACAAAGTACTATTTATAGTAGCTGACATTTTTTAAAGAAAACAGGTCTAAAGAAGATTGCACATAAAATATACCTTCACATAAATAAAATATCTGGAAGAAATTAGTGATGCAGATTACCACTAGGAAATATTGCTGAGTAGCAGGGAAATAGAAATGAGGGAGAGACTTAACTTCCATGAAATGTTTGCAATTGTAAAAGTTTTTCCCTGTGTCCATGAATTATCTACTCAAAAATAATTTTAAAATAGGAAACAAGTATGACCTTCTCTTTGGGAGGACTACAGTACTGTGATCAAAGTCTCAAATTAGAAGAATGTAGGACTATAAAATAGAAGAAAATCATTCTTCAGAGTATAAGGAAAGTTGGTACTGCTTACTTTGCAGAGTATAATGGGGAAAAAAGCAAATTTTCTAAGGGTGCATGAGCAGTTTGAAAACGGGGACCTTAAAAACAAGTGTCACTCAAGTCCAGAGCCACATGAGACAAAGATGAACATATCCTAAGTAAAGAGAATAAGGAGCAAATGTGTAAATTAAGAAGAGGAATAAATAGGACTAGCCTTCTAGCACCCTCAAATGGACACACACACACACACACACACACACACACACACACACACACAAAACTATTCTCTCATGTGACCTTCTGGGATATGGGCTACTCAATGATCATACCAACTGTTCTCTCACAGAGTGAGCCCCAGTAGCCAGTTTTTGCTACATTGCACCAATTCTTATTTAAACTTGATCAATTTAATTGTTTTGTCAGGAAATGTCATATTTCAAAAGCCTGGCTATATTTTGCCCTTGGTTTCCTGTGAAATCATCCTGTATAGGGCTTATGATTCACTCCAGTATACTCTCAACTGGGATTTCATGAAAGAATTAAGCCCCATCAATGCACTAAGTCCTCCATTTTTTATGTATGAAATAACTTCTTTCCCCTATGCATCTAGAATGGCATTTTATATGCATTATTCTTGGGAGGACTAGGAAAATTCTTATACAGATCATTCTGTGTTTGTGAGTCAAAGGGGAAGAATACCATTGAGACTGCATTACCCTAAAGAAGCACAATTTTCATGTCAAAGAGCAAATTCAAATAACTCAATTCTCTATCCCAAGTTCCATATCCTTTGCAAAAGGATATGGAGACCACAACAATACTTTGAAATCATGCCATCTTCTTTGCTTCCTGTTTCTTACCATAGTTGCTTCAATTTTTTAATCGCAAAACTATGCTGAAAGATAAGATTTTCTCCCTCTCCACATAATAGCATCCTGCCTCCCAAGCCAGAAGGAGCTAGTGGGACGCTGCTCCCACTACAGGGCTGTTCTTGAACATTGCCAAAAACACGGGCCATGAGTGTCCCAAGTGCACAGTCTGCAGGAACTGTGGTAATTCTTTTACTCTCAATTATTCATGAGAATCTGCTGGTATATTTTGTTCTTTCCATATTTATTTCTTCTTCTTAATTTTGGCCCTATAACTTCTGGAAAATTGTTGTTTTTGCTTAAGTTCATTTAGCTCAACTTTATTTTTTTATTCTGAGCACGGGTTTCTAACTAATATTCATTATATACCTACTGAAAAGAAAATATTCAATATTTGCAGTGGTTATCTTTAACATTTTTGTATATGTGGGGAGAAAAAAGATAAATGAACTTGCAATATTAAGTTAATAAAGTTTAAGTAAAAAATAGCAAAACTTTTATATTATAGTATAGGTTTAGTCATTCTCAATTAATACTTTTCATACATTCATAAAGTACTGAGTTTAACTGCTTTTCACTAGATAAGTATATTCTAATTATTGCTCTTCCTAGCTTTATTACTTAGCAAAATCAGTTGAGTTTCATATAATCATTCATTATTCTTTAATACTGCGTAGCATTGTATAGATAAATCAAAAATTTTTTATTAGTTCATCTGTTAAAAGACTTTTGCATTTTTTCCTATTGTTAGTTATTTAGATACTAGAGGCCCAGTGCACTAAATTCGTGAATGTGTAGGGTTCCTAGGCCTGGCCAGTGATCAGGGCCCATCGGCCTTCCTTCATGCTGCTGGCTGGGGCCTTCCTTCTTTCCATGCAGACCCCTGGTTGAACTCCCAAGGAGACAATTTGCATATTAGCCCTTTATTATATAGGATGCCTACTATAACAACATTATACCAGTAAACATTAACATGTGAGTTTTTCATGAACATAGCTTTTGTTCCTGTGGGATAAATGACTGGGAATGAAATGCCCAGATCATATAGGTCTATGTTTAACTTTTTAAGACATTGCTAAGCTTTTCCAGAATGGTTGTACCATTTTTTTATTCCATCCAAGCAGTGTAGAAAATGTCCAGTTTTTCCACATTCTTGCCAACATTTAGTCTTTATATCAGTAATTTTAGCATATCTAATAGGTATGTAGAAGTATCCCATTGCAATTTTATTTTGCATTGTCCCAATTACTAAAGATATTGGGTATCATTTTTGTTTATCACTACCTGTATATCTTTGTGGCAATAATATTTTCACCAATGTGTGTGTTCAAATAACTTGCCTGCTTGTTATTCAGTTGTTTCATTATTGTTGGTTTTTGCAAGATCTTTAGGTATTCTGGATAAAAGCTTTTTACATCAGATATATACTTTGCAAATATTTCTCTGTAGTCTGTAACTTGTCTTTTCAGTCCTCACTGTCTCTTTTAAATAGAAGTGTCTTTAAATTGTAATGAGGTTTTGACTGTGATTTTTTTTATTGTCATGTCTCAATCTATACCTTATACAGACCACAAAGATTTTCTCCTATGATGTCTTCCAGAGGTTTTATAACACTAGGTTTTACATATATGCCTATGGTCCTTTTTGAGCTACTTTTTACATATGATGCAAGGTATTACTCAATTATAGTTTCTTTTTTTTTGCATATTTCTATCAAATTTTCCCATTTGCCACTTTTTGTTTTAAACTG
Organism: Myotis nattereri; assembly: GCF_964212035.1. Taxonomy (NCBI): domain Eukaryota; kingdom Metazoa; phylum Chordata; class Mammalia; order Chiroptera; family Vespertilionidae; genus Myotis; species Myotis nattereri. Next base: position 83,229,272 of record NC_138075.1, read on the forward strand.
TCATCTCCGCACAGAACTGCTTTTCACCTTTGTCAACAATCAGTTGTGCCTGTTTGTGTAGGTCTATTTCTGAACTCTCCATTCTGTTCCATTGATGCATTTCTCTATTTTAATGCCAATCCCTTACTGTCTTGATTACTGAGCTTTATAGGAAGTCTGGAAATCAAGAAGTACATCCTGCTATTTGTTATTGGTTTGCACTATCTGTTCTTTGTTTCCATTTGTTTATCTTACAACTTTTGGATGATCTGAGCATTTTATAGGATGTTGGCTGAGACTATAAAAACCTTTCAAATAATATTTCTTCCTAGTCTTTTTTGCTATTGTTTTCACACATTATACTTACACACATTTTACACTATCACATTACTTTATTTAATAGCTTTGTTGAGACCTAATTCACATACATGCCATTAACCCCCTTAAAGTCCCCAATTTGCTCACAGGGGTGTGTCCCCGTGGCCACAATCCAAGTTTAGAACACTTTAGTTCCTCCTAAAAGAAAACCCATACTATTAGCTGTCACTTTCCATTCATCTCCTGAGCCCTAAGGAAGTAATTTTCTGTCTGTATAGATTCACTGATTCTGGATATTTCATTAAAGTGGAATCATATTAACTGGTGTTTTGTAGCTGGCTTCTTTCATTTAATATCATGTTTTCAAAGTTTACTCATGTTCTAGTATTCATCGGTGCTTCATTCCCTTTTGTTGCCAAGTAGTATTTAATTGTATGAATATGCTACATGTTATTATTGACCATTTGCCTATTTCCATCTTTCAACTATTATGAATAATGCTTCAAGGAACATCTGTGTAAGAGCTTTCATGTGGATGTTTTTCATTTCTCTTGGGTAGAAATGAAATTGCTGGGTAATAAGGTAACTCCATTAATTTTTTGAGTGGTTGCCAAACTGTTTTCCAAAGTGGCTGCACCATTTTAATTCCCACCAGCAATATATAAAAGTTCCCGATTTCTTCATACCATCACCAGCATTTAGTATATGTCTTTGATTGTTTTGATCCTCATGGACTTAAAGTGAGATCTCTTTATGTTGTTTTTTTCTATTTTTATTTCTCGAATGCCTAATGATTCTCAGCATCTTCTTATATGCTTACTGGGCATTAATATATCTTCTTTGGTGACACCTTCTTTGCTCATTTTTAAATTGGATTATTTGTCTTTTTATTGTTGAGTGATAGGAGTTCTTAATGTAGTCTGGATTATCCAATTTGAAAACTAATTTTTGTAAACAAATCTTTAAAAGCCATCAGGGGTTTTTTGGGGTTGCATTGAATTGGTGGTTCAGTTTGGGGGAGTATTGCCACCTCAACAGTATTTTGTTCCCTCCATAAAAGTGCAATGCCTTGTGACTTATTTAGAGCTTTAATCTCTGGTTATGTTTTGTAATATTCAGCTTTACACCTCTTCTGTTAAATTTATACTTAAATATTTTTATTCTTTTTCATGTTATTGTTAATGTTACTGTTAATGGAATTTTCTAATTTTATCTTTAGAACATTTATTTTTTATAGAAGTACAATTGACTTTTGTGTGCATAACCATGTACTACAGCTTTGCTAAACATGTTTATACTTTCCAACTCTGTGTGTCTGTGTGTGTGTGTGTGTGTGTGTGTGTTCCTTAGAATTTTTTGTATATAAGACCATATCATCTAGAACAAAGGTAGTTTTACTTTTTTACACTCCAGATGCTTTTTATTTCTTTATCTATCTTGCCTAATTACCCTAGCCAGGATGTTTTGTACAATGTTAAATAGAAGCGGCAGGAGCAGATGTCCTGTCTTGTTCCTGACCTTACAAATAAACCATTCAGCCTTCCACCATTAAGTTTAATGTTATCTGTGGACATTTTGTACATTGCCTATTTTTGTAGATGGTTGAGAAAGGTGCCTTTTATTCCTCGTTTGTTGTGCAATCTTATCATAAAATGTGTTGAATTTTTTTCAAATATTTTCTGTGCACAGGGGTGGGCAAAAATAAATTGTGAGTACACAAAAGAGATTATTCTTATATTATAATTTATTATTGTATTATATATTTTTCTATATGAACAACTGCAAACCTACTTTTGCCCATCCTGTATATTTATATGATAATATTGATTTTTACCCTTTACTGATTAACATGGTATGTAACACTGATTGATTGCCAGATATTTTACAAACCTTGCATTCCTAATAGAAATTGCACTTGTCTCTGGTATAAAACTATTTTGAGCCAAAACCGGTTTGGCTCGGTGGATGGAGCATCAGCCTGCGGACTGAGGGGTCCCAGGTTCGATTCCGGTCGGGGGCATGTACCTGGGTTGCGGGCACATCCCCAGTAGGAGATGTGCAGGAGGCAGCTGATTGATGTTTCTCTCTCATCAATGTTTCTAACTATCTCTCTCCCTTCCTCTCTGTAAAAAATCAATAAAACATATTTTTTTAAAAAACTATTTTGATATAATGCTGAATTGGTAGTATTTCTGTTGAGGAATTTTGAGTATATCTCAGTATTCATAAGAGATGTTTGCCTGTAGTTTCCTTTTTCGTGATGTCTTCTGTTTTGGTTTATTGGTAAAAATGGCACAACGTGATAAATTAGGGAATATGCCTTCTTTTTTATAACTTGGAAAGATCTGTGAATTATTGGTACTAAATCTTCTTTGAATGTTTGATAGAATTCACCAGTGAAGCCATCTGGGCTTTAGCTTTTCTTTGTGGAAAGTTTTTTTTTTTTTAATGTATTTTATTGATTTTTTTACAGAGAAGAAGGGAGAGGGATAGAGAGTTAGAAACATCAATGAGAGAGAAACATTGATCAGCTTCCAAGGTACATGCCCTTGGCCAGAATCGAACCTGGGACCTTTCAGTATGCAGGCCGACGTTCTATCCACTGAGCCAAACCGGTTAGGGCTGTGGAAAGTTTTTTAATGACAATTTTTATCTCTTTACTTCTATTAGGTCTCTTCATATTTCCAATCATAGAAGAATGGGAAAGAAATAGCAATTACATTGCCTTTTGAAATTACTTGAACAGATAACTATGTTGTTGCATAAATAGATGCATATGGATTCAAATGGCTGCCTCGTATATCTTTTACTTTCAAACCCATAAGCATACTGTTGTATTTGTAGGAAGCATATTTTCTAGCAACAAATTGTCTTTGCTGTTTGTTTATTTTTGTTGGATTATTTGTGTATCTTGGGCTCTCTTCATTTCATCTTAGGTTTTGAAAGATATTCCTGACTGAGAGTATTTTACCTGAAGCACCTTTGGTCCTCTCACTGCTTTCTGGCCTCATTGATTTGATGAGAAGTTGGCTTATGGTTGTTGTTTTTTTGTTTTGTTTTGTTTTTGTAAATGGTAAGTGGTTTTCTTATAGCTTCCAGGATATTCTCTTTATCTTTGGCTTTCAACATTTTGACTATGATATATCTGGATGTGGCTTTCTTTGCAGTTGTCATTCTTTCAGTCTTTTAGCTTCTTGGATGTAAAGATTATAGGGTTTGTTTTACATTTGAGACTTTTTCAGCCATTATTTCTTTGAATGTTTTTTCTGCCCTTCTCTTTTGGCATTCCACATTAAGTGTTGATGCACTTAATGGTGCCCCAGACTTCTCGGAATCTGTTATTAATTTTCATTCTTCCTCTTCTCTGTTTTTCACATTGCATCATTTCTAATGATGTATCTTTAAATTCACTGATTCTTTCTTGTGCTTACCTAGTGATTGTTTTCATCACTGTTATTGTGCATGTCAACTCCAAAACTTCCATATGGTTTATTTAAATAATCTATATTTCTTCATTAATATTCTTTATCTTATGATATATGGTCATCACGCTTCCTTTTACTGATTTGAGCCAGGTTTCCTTTAGTTCTTTGACCATGTTTATATTAGCTGCTTTGAAGTCTTCATCTGATAAGTCCTTCATCCTGATCACTTCAAAAGCAGTTCCTATTGCCTGCTATGTTCCCTATGGATTGGTGACACCTTTTATGTTTCTTTCCATGTCTCATATTCTTTTGTTGATAACTGGATATTTTAGATAACACACTGTAGCAACTATAGATACTGATTTTCTTCCCCCGGGAGGTGGAAGTTGTTTTCCTTTGCTTGGTGATTTGTTTACTTGTTACTTGTCTGAACTAATTCTTTAATATTGCCCCAACAGAGTGCACTTCAGCTGTGTCTACTCAGATCCCCCCCCACTCCCCCTCCACCCTCCCGCCAGCTACCTAATGGTCACCCGTGTGTCTGCATAAGCCACTTACTGACCATTGTTGGTGCTTAAGCCATCGTAGCCAGTTATATTTTTACCCTTTACCTTTGGAAATCTGTGTGGCTTGGAGACTGATATTACAGTACAGGTAGTTTACTTTTTTGCCTCAAGTTCAAGTAGGAATTAGGACCTAGGAGTTTCCCTCTCTGGTCATTCCTGAGAGGGCATAGCCTTGGGCATACACAGAATCTCACTGATTGACAGGGATAACTATGATATTCTTTTAAGCCTGGCTTACGGTGAACTTCCTTTGGGTAAGAGTAGCTTACTGTGCAGTGAGTGAGTGGTCAGAAGTTGTGCTTAAGCTTGTTGGGCCAGTGAGGCTTTCCCTCTGTGTTAATGGATCATTTTGCAGCTTGGAGAGTGCTTTCAAGTCTGCCCTCAAATTACCTCTGGTTTCTCCTGAGTGGGCACAGTCTAGCACATGCGTACAACTTTTCTAACCCCCGAGTTGATTAGGATCCCAGGAGGACTCTTGTCTGTCTCTGTTCCTGGTTCTATTATCACACACAATACCTGGAGATGGGAATATAGGTTTCTTTAACCTTAACTTGTGTGCCTATAATATTAAAACATCCCCATAATTGTTCTTTCTCTAGTGTTCTCCAATTGTGTGACTTCCCTGCTTTTAAAAATTTGTTTCTGTTCATTGTTCTCCTGATACATTTTAAACTCATTGAAATGGGCTTACTAATTCCAGTTCTGGTTATCCATCCAAAGGAATGGAAGGCAAGGTCTCAAGAAGGTATCTGTACACCCATATTCACAGCAGCATTTTTCACATGAGCCAAAATGTAGAAACAATCCAAATGTTCATGATCAGTTCATACACAAAATGTGAGCTATAAATACTGGAATATTATTCAGCCTTAAAATGGAAGAAAATTCGGATGAACCATGAACTCATTTTGCTAAGGTAAATAAGCCAGACACAAAAAGACAAATACTGCATGATTAAACTCATATGAGATATCTAGAGTAGTCAAAGTCACGGGAACAGAAAATAGAATGGTGGTTGTCAGGGGGTATGGATGAGTGGGAAATGGGGAATTGTTTACTAAGTACAGTTTTCAGTTTTGCAAGATATGAAAGTGCTGGAAGTTGGTTGCACAACAATGTGAATATACTTAACACTGCTGAACTCTACAATTAAAAATAGTTAAGATGATAAATTTATGTTGTGTGGAATTTTACCATAATTAAAAAGAAAAAACGTTGAAGGCTTACTACACCCTGTACGATGTTACCCAGCTTCTCTCTCCAGCTTCGGTTCTAACTCCCTCTGGGGCCTTCCCAGAACCCCCTCTCCACCATGATTAGCTACTTCCCATAGAGCACACTCTCCATGTCCTCTGCCATATCTCCCTGGAGACAGTGCTCTCACGCATTTGATTTGGCAAGCCTATTTATTTACTTAAAGCAACTGCATTGAGATATATTACACATGCCATTCAATTCATCCACTTAAACTGTGTAATTCAATGGGGTTTAATATATTTTCAGATAACTACAACTATTACCACAGTCTAGTCTAGAATATTTTCATCTCTATGAAGTGAAACCCTAGGCCCTTTCATATCACTCCCCAATCTCTTCATATTCCCCCTAACCCAGTCCCAGGCAAACATTAATATACTTTCTATCTCTACAGACTTGCCAAGTCTAGATATTTCATCCAAGTAGTATCATGTAGTATGTGGTCCTTGGTTATGGACTGCTGTGCATATCCATACCATGAAATATTCTTTCTCCATAAAAAAGAATAAAGGATTAATACATGTTACAACATGTATGAAGCTTAAAAGTCTACTTGTATTTCCTTCCAAAGATTTGAAGTCTCTTTTCCCAAGAAGCATTCTTTGACACACCAAAATGATCCCCCCCAAATTTTAAATGATCCTTAAATAATCCCTCTAAAATCTTATTGATTGCTAATGATAAATAAAAGGTAAATTAATTCCCCCTAAATTTTATTTAGCTCTATTTTAATCTTTAATTAGCCAGTATGCCACCGCTAGATTTTAAAGCTCTTTCTGACAGCTATAAAATGTTATACAACTCTATGTGAAGATACTATTTTACTTACTTTTTTGCTCAAAAGAACTCATTGACTTAAAAACAGATAAATCAAGATTAGTGTTTTCTCAACACTGAGTGTACAATAAAATGACCCTTAGAGATCTTAATAATTCAATATCTGAGCACCATCTCAGGTCAATAAAATCACAATCTCAGAAAGGAGGCTAACCTAAGACATCAGTATTGTTTTAAAATTTCCCAGTTGATGCACAGCCAGAATTGAAATCTACTGATTTACATACAAAAGGCCTTAGTCATCTTCTACCATAATATGTTGTATGTATAACTTAATAGTACCTTAATCATTAGGGTATAACTTATAGTATTTATTTCTATATATTTATTCCTTAAATATTATAAAATCAGACAGGAACATTTTTTATAAAATAATAAAATATACTATGTGTAAAATTGCACAAAACACATCAAACTTCTGAACACTTTTCATTTTTAACCTTAAAGCAGGAATCTCCAGCAAATAATTATCCCCAAATCAACCATTCTTGAAATGGGACATTTGCATATGCCTCATCTATTCATATTAGTTTATCTCCTAAATTTTACGTACCCAAGTGCAAGGGATAAGTCAAACTTTATTTAATCCCATAATGCCATTCAGCCAGTGGGATTTTTGGATTGTTAGTTTCTGTTGAGTATGGCAATGCATGCAGATTGCACTGAAAAGATCTTTCTCGGTCCTTCATATAGGGGAGGGGGCAGGCAGGGAAGGTAAAATTTAAAAGATTCTTGGTTGTTTCTGATATGTTTTACCCAGTTGATAGCGTTTTGCCAAGAATATATCTTCAGTTTTCTAAACTGACATATCTTTCATGTTATGAAATTTGAATACCTCATTCCAAGAAAAATTGTGATACTGAAAGTAAATAAATGTCTTAATACAAAACATCTTTAACAAACACAGTTGAAGCTTATGAATGAGCTAGAAGATCAGTTTCTATATATTGAAATATAGCAAAGTAGTATTTCATCTTTATAATGATAAGGACTCCATAGGTTTAGGATTGGTAAAATACCTAGAGGGTAACAAAGAAAGAGAGAAAGGGAGAATAATACACATGCACTCAATTTTGTCAATAAACTTAAATGAGAAAGATTAAATATCACAGACAGAAAGAATTTTTAATAGAAATATCTGTAACATTTAGTTTTTAAAATGAACAATGTGAACAATATTTATGAATACACATTAAAACTTTCTTATAAATAAAAAGACATATTTATTATCATAGCAGAGATATTTTCTTTTACCTTAAGAAAAATAAAATTACCCCCTCATGACATGCAGTACAATCTTTAGATCTAGCGTATTCTGTCAAGAATAATATTTTTCCTATGATTTCAAATGATAAATATACACAAAAGCCTAATCTCATTTCATATTAAATATATAAAATGCCCTGGGCACAAACATTGTAATGTAGAGTCTTTTTCCATCTTTCTTCCTTGGCTTTAGCATCACACACACACACACACACACACACACACACACACACACAGCACCTCAGACTGAATTAATTTACACACCATTTATCAATTTTAGGAAAACAAGAACTCTTTGAATCTATTCCATCCCCGCCTTGAAGTGCCCAAGTGAAACTCCAAATTCTTCCACTGAAATTCATACAACAATGTTTACATCTCATCTGGACTTTCCCTTTTATTTTAGACCCAAGTTTGCTGTCCTGTCTTCTTGACCTCGACCGTTACCTAGGAGAACAAAGGAATTTTCCAGAATTTGACATTTCTCCTTTTTCCTAACCTGCACATCTTTCCAAATAGCTAACATTACACACCTCAGTCACATTATGCATCCCAAGTGATGCAGAGCTGGGCTCTAAACAGGTGGACACATCTGTTCCAGTCCATCAGACTTGACTTACACTGACTGCGTTCTGTAATCATTATGGTTTTTATCCCAAATTACAGTGTCAATCTGTTCAGAATTAATATGTATTACTCCACCACTTGTTACAAAATTTTCAGTTTATTTATTGGACCATATCCTGCCCTAATCACTTAGGCACAATTCCCACTGAAAACCTAAAAGAGAGAATGTGTATCCAGAGGTTGTGTTTTCACTGCATGTCAAAAGATATTTTTGCATAAGTGGATGTTATTGCTATTCCCAATGAATGCTCTTTCTGTGTCAATAGTCAAATCTTGTTTGAAATTTTAGCGCACTGGTTTGGATCATTTTTAATCACTTTTTCCAGCGCATGTTATATCCCAATGTGGTTGTTCCCATAATAAAGAGGGAGCTGACAAGTTATTTACTTCGTTCTGCATATAGCTTATATTTTTAATACATGGGAAATTATAGTTTTAATTCCCTCTTCCCTTCTGTGTTGGGGAGTTTCTAAAGACTAGGAGTCCTTGATGCCAAAGATCTGTTTTATTATAACACGACAAATCATTTCACTGTGATTTTCTTTCTTTTTCCTCTTCTATTTTCCCTGAAGCTAATAACTAAATACATGGATTTTGTTGCAAAGGGAAAAAGTTATTAATTCATAATTATTATGTAAAGGTTAATCTGGCTAACATCCTCCAAACGACTTTCCCACCAGCTGGTAACTTTATTCTATTTTTTTCTTCTCCTGGTTGGCAATGGAGAAAGGTGAGGCTCAGAAGTTGATAAAAATTAAAAGAAATCTTGTGGGGAAGGCCTGGTGGGGGAGAGAGGGAGGGAGGCAGGTGCAGAGTGGAGAGGGATCAATGGGGGGGGGGGTGACATCTGTAATACTTTCAACAATAAAGATACATTTTTTTAAATCTTAAAAAATAGGTGGGTCCAAAAATCTGATGGAAGAAAAGAACTAAATGACATACTAAAATGTGAATGTATATTTTAAGTTTCAAACCCATGGAGACAAGAAGAAATGATAGCAACGACCAGTGGTTGCAATAATCAAACCACAAATGCACCACCCTTTCACCCCAAGGTTAGATTTAGTATGTGGGGGTTGCATGACCGTGTTTCCAGTCAGCATCTCCCCTCGCCCGCTGGAGCACAGGAGATGGCAGCCATGCCCAGGGCAATCCAGAGCTTGTTAGCCTGATGCATCATACACGAGGAAGTCAGAACCCAGGTTGAAACAAGATTAGGGAAGAACGATCAGAATTCAGCTTTTTTTTTTATTATTTAAAAAAAGCCCTCCTTTGATTTATCTTTGGTTGTGATAGGCAACACAAAGGGAACATTATCCCCAAGGGTCACCAATCGAATGCCAGGCACTGCCCAATAACTCGCCTCAGAGCCTATCATGAAAACAATGCAAGACGCCTAAATTACTTCAACACACCGCTTTGCAATTATTAGACATGTTATGGGAAGGTATGAGCAGCTTCACCAGGACATTTTCAATATATTTTCCCCCTCAGGCAAGATGAAACTTAAAAATAAAACCCCAGAGACTCTGACATTCTTCTCATCACATAAATTGTACTGGTAGAGAATAAAAAAGGGGAAGGGGGGACATGAATATTTGAAAAGGCCTTTTGAATCTTGCAGGTATAAAGTAGAGTATATATCATTCCTGCAGACTCAGAGCCCATGCAGATACACACTGAGGGACACGCGTTCTACCACCATCTCTGCAGACATGTCGGAGGAAAGCAGTCATTCTCACTCTCAGGGTGTCTGTCATTATGGATATCAATATGGATGAACCACCACAAAATCAAAAGGCAGTAAGAGAGGTGAGCTTGAAAGAGAAAAAGGCATTAAACTACGGTAATGCTGGGCTTCATTTGAGGGCCTAAACTTTGGGTCTATAATTACCTTCCCTTCTCTACATACTCCAGGAATTTTTTAGAAAGCTCTAATTAGATATGCTCTGAAGACCATTTGTCATTATTGCACTAAACATTTCTCAAGTTTTATAAATGCAGGAACTGACAAGAGTTGAACAAGATTTCTTTTTTTCTGTCAAAACACCCCCTGTTTTGATGTATTACATTTGAACGTACAATACAAAAGTATTTGCTTTTTCCAATTCATTCCATAACTACAAAATAATGTTAACTCAGAATCGGTTAAGTAGCAACCCAAATACATATTATTAACATAAAGCCTCTTATCAAAAAGTCGATGATAAGCACAGATATTTCTATAATATTGAATATTCAAAAGCAAGTTTCAGTTCATCCATATTTCATTCCGGCACACAGTTCAATATTTAAGTCATAATTGTGCTAGATTATTCCATTGCTGATATCACCACTTCAGGGAAATATTTAGTCATTAATACACTAACATGTTCTTTAAAATCTAGGCAATTAATTTGATACAGATTATTTAAGACAAGGGAAAAATGAGAGAATAATACAGTGTTTTAGGTAAGGCAATAGAGCATAACTTGAGATTTCATTCTAATTTATTTTTACATGTCCACCAAGTTATTATTGGAATTTGTAAGGTCAAATTGTTATATAAAGCTACCATAGATGAACTTAAATTATGCTGGTATTTAGTTTACTTTAAAAACATAAAATAAGAAATTTGTTTTCTTCTCACTAATTTCTGAATCTATGGAAGAGTTATCAAATTTTGTATTTCATAGTATAACTAGAGGCCCAGTACACAATTTCATGCACAGGTGGGGTCCCTCGACCTGGCCAGTGATCGGGGCCAATTGGGGAGTGGGGGGAGCGGTAGGCTGGCGGAGTGGAGGAGGTTGGCTGTGGAAGCGCACTGACTACCAGGGGGCAGCTCCTGCATTGAGCTTCCTGCATTGGGCAGGTCCCCCAATCACCCCTCTGCCATGGCTGGTTGCTGGTGCCGACCCCCCCCCCCCCATCACCATTCCCTCCCTCTGCCTTCTGGCAATCACCTTGGTTGGCCTGGCCCAGCTTGCTTGCTGGCTCCGCCCCCCACCGACTGGTCATTCTGCCTTTCAGTCAATTTGCACATTATGCTTTTATTATATAGGATCCCCCAGTATTTAGTTTGAAGTTTCAGTCTAAAAAGAAGTAAGGCCCTAACCGGTTTGGCTCAATGGATAGAGCTTCGGCCTGCAGACTGAAAGGTTCCAGGTTCGATTCCGGTCAAGGGCATGTACCTTGGTTGCAGGCACATCCCCATTAGGGAGTGTGCAGGAAGCAGCTGATCGATGTTTCTCCCTCATCGATGTTTCTAACTATGTATCCCTCTCTCTTCCTCTCTGTAAAAAAATCAATAAAATATATATTTTTTTAAAAAAGAAGTAAGATTACTTAATGTCTGGCCCCAATAGCTAATTTTAGCAAGAATTATGTCCAGTAAATTATATTATTTATATACTTCTATCTGACAAACTGCTAATTGAACAGATGTGTGATATTAAATCTCTCTCTTTCTTACTCTCTCTCTCACCCGTTCTCCCCCCATCTCCTGGATTAAATGGTTCAAGAGTTCTATAACTGGATAAAATGCAAAATTTTTAATTCATACAATTTTAGACCATCCCTCTTGATTTTTAAATTTTTATAAAGGTAATTATTTCATTAACTCAATGGGGATGAGTCTTTTATAATGTACCTGTCTTTCAAATCATCATGTTGTACATTTTAAATATCTTACAGTTGTACTGTCCAAGTATACCTCAAAGAAACTGGGTAAAAGTGATTTGTTGATGATTACCTCTACATTTAGGGAAAAAAAAATGTTTTCAATTTCCCAGACCCCTAAAGAAACAAAAGTAGTAATAATGAAATAATTAAATCACATGTGCATTTAGTCTAATTTTTTAAAAAGTCTTAAGCTTCAGGTTGACAGAATAAAACATTCAAGAACTGATATGCCTTGATTCCAACCTTACTTACTCAGTCTCTAACCCTCCACAGACCAGGCACATTAATCCCTTCAGACAAAAGTCAAATCACAACATACCTCTGCTCAGAACCAAGAAAGGCTTCCTCATCTCCCTCAGAGTAAAAGCCAAAGTTCTAACATTGGGCTGCCATGTCCTGTGTAACCCTCCCACCTCACATTCATCTGAAACACCCTTCTCCCAGCATTGGCCACAGACACCGGGTGGCTTTGCTCTTTCTTAAACATGTCTCTACCATTGGACCTTCACACTGCCTGTTCTCTGTCCTTGAAATTATCTTCTCCAAGATATTGGTATATTTAATTGCTCTCATTTTTAAGGCTTTGCTTACCTTATTTTTTTAATATGTTTTTATTGATTTCAGAGAGAGGAAGGGAGAGGGAGAGAAAGAGAAAGACAGAGAGAGAAACATCAATGATGAGAGATAATCATTGATTGGCTGCCTCCTGCATGCTCCCCTCTGGTGATTGAGCCTGTAACCTGGGCATGTGCCCTGACCAGGAATCAAACCATAACCTTCTGGTTTGTGGGTCGACACCCAACCACTGAGCCACACCAGCCACACTGGCCCCATAGACACTTTACCCAACTTTGTTGATAGTTAACATCTTACATAGCCATAGTGCATTTGTCAAAACCAAGAAATTAACATTAGCTCAATGCCACTAAACTGTATAGACTTTATTCAGATTTTACCAGTTTTTTTTCATTAATATATCTTTTCTCATCAGAGATCTAATCCAAGATACCATATTGCAGTTAGCATCGTGTCAAATTGTTTCCTCCAGTCTGTGATAGCTTCTCAGTCTTTGTTCATTTTTAACAACCTTGATACTTTTGAATAGTGCTGACCAGGTATTTTGTGGAAAGATGTTCAACATGAGTTTCTCTGATGTTTCTCATGACAGGACTGGAAACAATAACACAGAAGTTTAGGAACCTTTCTCATCATGTCATTAGATGCATGACATCAACATGATTTCTCAGCAATGTCAGCTTTGGTCACTTGCTTGATATGATGTCTGCCAGGTTTTTACATGGCAAAGTTATTGCTTTTTACTTTCCACACTATTTGCTGTGTAGGCAATCTACTGGGTCTAGCACACGCTCAAAGGTTGGGAGATTAACCTCTGCCTTCTGGAGATAAGAGTATCTACATATATGATTTGGATTACTTCTCTAATGAAGATGGGTTCCTTCTCCCCTATTGATTAATTACTCACTAAGTACAAACACACGGATATATTTTATATTCTTTGGGTTATTTTTCTATTTCTCTAAATCCTTATTTTCATTGAATTCATTGGGCTGACATTGATTGAGAAAATTATATAGGTTTCGAGTGTACAAGTCTATGATACATCATCTATATTATCTCATTGTGTGCCCACCACCCAAAGTCAAATCTTCCATCTCCAGATATTGACCCCTTTACCCTTTACTAACCCTGACTTCCCTTCCCTCTGGTAACCACCGTACTGTTTTCTGTATCTATGAGTTTTTGTTTGATCTTCTTGTTTGTTAATTTGTTGCTTTCAATTTTACATACCACATATGAGTGAATTCATACAATTCTTGACTTTTCCTGTCTGAATTATTTCACTTAGCATGATAGTCTCAATCCTATATAATAAAAGGCTAATATGCAAATCAACTGAACTGCAGAACAACCAGTTGCTATGACGTGCACTGACCACCAAGGGGCAGACACTCAACACAGGAGCTTCCCCCCTGGTAGTCAGTGCACACCCACAGGGGGAGCGCCGCTCAGCCAGAAGCCCTGAGCCGGGCTCACAATTGGCGAGTGCAGCAGTGGTAGCGAGAGCCTCTCCTGCCTCCACAGCAGCACTAAGGATGTCCAACATCCCCTGAGGGCTCCTAGACTGTGAGAAGGCACAGGTCAGGCTGAGGGACACCCTCTCCAGTACACAAATTTCATGCACTGGGCCTTTAGTTGGGTTATAATCTAATATAATCAATATATTTTGTTGCTAACACTGTTTCAGCTTTGTCAGTTGAAGAGTTCTTTAAAATATTGATAAAAAATAAAATATTAATAATTCTTTTCCATATCCTCCACAATATTTCTGAAAATAACTGGGTTTACATTAAGATAGCCACGTTTACTCTAAATTCCCCACAAATTTCACACAAAGCATTACATTTAGTACATCTTTCCTCGAGTTTCAGTGGTAGAATAAGTCATTGTGCAGCACAGAGGACAAGTTAGGATGGAATATTACACAACCTTGGTCTCAAAACAAAGTCCTGTCAGCCATAACCAATGTGGACATTTTCTCCAAAGCCTACTTCTCTCCCAAATTTCTCCAATCTCCTGAGGCTCCTGATCTCTGCATTTTTCTCACATTTGTCCTCTTCTTGTAAACCTCAAACTCTCCAAATAACTAATTTGCTTTTTATGCAGTCAATTTAGCTTTCTCATTGTTTGCAGTGACTTTACCAATAATTCCATGGGATCTTATCTTTTAGAACAAACACAAACCATGAAGGTATTTTACTATAGAATTCAGTCTTCTTTGGGAGCAGAAGATATTGTGGATAGTTGAAATGATTTTTTTCTCTATATTATTTATATTTTTAAATATTCATAGAAAAAATGTTTAATGGAATCTCCAGCAAGAAGCTACAGACATGACATTTCCCAGAATGATTTTTTAATTTAAAAAAATACCATCTTTTAGTTTCCTTTCAGTGCAGTCCTAAGAAAAAGAGTTAGCAGAAGAAAGTGGTAGAATGTCTTGGAAATTAGTTGTCAGAGTAATTTTTTTTGATACTAAAAAAAAAATGTCATTGGATTTTAATATACCTATGACCTTTGACTAATTTTCTATTCTTGGCAGTGTAGCAAACTAGCATGGGGAAGAGAGACTACATATACCTCAGAGAGGCCTAAATTCTTGCAAATGACATTTCCTATTTAATTCAATAAGTTTTTCTCATAAGATGGACAGAAAGCACAGCCTGGCAGGAACATGCGATGGAACTGGCTTGAGGAAAAGTGCAAACTGAGCAACTTTCAAAGACTGATGGGTTAGTTCTTAGGGTGGATTATAAAGTTAAAATCGACTGCAAGCCAAACTGGCCAAAGGAAAATAGGTCTGGGAAAGGTGCCAAAGGAGAGAGGATTAAGGTGAAGAGAGGGTCAGCCCACAAAAAGGGAAACACAGTCAGGAGCCTAAAGACTTTATGTTTTAAAGTGTTTGGCAAGGATGCAGAAAATGAATTTGGAGTTAGATTTCCTCTATAAACTAATTTGGGTATACTGTAGAGAAAGGCATCCATAATAAAAGAAAGCTATGTAGTGGAACCATTCAATCCATAACAGCATCTGGCTAGCAGTGCCTAAGGTGGTCTATCCAACTTCAACCCAAAATGCCTATGACGATTCAGAAAAATGCAAAAACTCATATCCTGACATCAAGTAATGGAAGTCTACACCAGGGTACCTCATATATAACCTTAATATTTTGGTAGATTGGAGGAAATGTACCAAAAGACAGGAAGGGGAAGAGTCTGGGAAATTTTATGAGACACACAATAGTAGTTGGAGAACAGCAAGTAGATCAACCTCCCTAATGTCAAAAGTGTTAAAATATAGACTATGCATAACTCTACATTGAACACAGAAAACTCAAGGAGAGTTCAAATGTTAGACTTTTAAAAATCAGTGGTGTTAATAGAAGCAGAGGGTGTAAGGATAATTACCCAGAAGGGATGATGCAAAGATGAAAGAGAGAGAGAGAGAGAGAGAGAGAGAGAGAGAGAGAGAGAGAGAGAGAAAGGAAGGAAGGAAGGAAGGAAGGAAGGAAGGAAGGAAGGAAGGAAGGAAGGAAGGAAGGGAGAGAGAGAGAGAGAGAGAGAGAGAGAGAGAGAGAGAGAGAGAGAGAGAGAGAAGGAAGGAAGGAAGGAAGGAAGGAAGGAAGGAAGGAAGGAAGGAAGGGAGGGAGGGAGGGAGGGAGGGAGGAAGGAAGGAAGGAAGGAAGGAAGGAAGGAAGGAAGGAAAGATATGGAGGCAAAATACACTAAGTAAACAGACTGCTCTCTCAGGAGTGAAGAATTTAAAATATATTTTAGGACTAGAAAACATAAGTTAGAGTCAAAGTGAAGATAATCTTGAATGTCCTAATAAAGTTTCAGAAAAATTAGTTGTCTATGATACACAAAATGATACTTAAAGAAGTAAGGATACACGTTTAGATTGTTCTTCCTAACCATTCATAAGTAAATAAAAGGGAAAAAGAAATGGTAGATAACTAAAGAAATTAACTGAATCAAATATGAATCTGAAGTTTGAGTCTAAGTGGCCAGAAAGATAAATTTGAAAATGAGAGATTTTAGTTACAAAAATGAATTCCATTTATAAATGTCTAATTTTATATCCTTATAATGTCTATCTGTAAATACAGAGCTAGCACTTTTCAAATTTAGACTAGGAGGTAGGAAGAATGGATTTGAGATGTCGATTTGAAAATCACCTGCACAGAGTTGGCAATTGGTGCAGTGAGAAGGTTTGTGTAGGAGGCAGCTGATAGATGCTTCTCTCTCATTGATGTTTCTAACTCTCTATCCCTCTCCCTTCCTCTCTATAAAAGAAAAAAAAATGAATCACATAAAAGGAGACATAATCCTGAATGCTCACTGTGTCACTTCGCAGTATTCCATGTGCCCAAGACTGGGAAAAAATAGAAATAGGCAGATAGAAAGCAAGAAACAGACCAAAAATAAAATTGCTGATTTTTTCTAAAATGTCTAGTTAACAGTTTATGTTTTCCTTGACCTTATATTTACAGAGATTCTCAATACATTCTAACATTCAAAATTTATGTTTAGTTTTGTTCTGGACATGAAATATGAATGAATGTAAGCAAGGGACTTTCTAAGGCAAGTGGCTGTTGGCACATTCCAAATTAAAACTAAGCAAAAAATTATTGAATGCCTTCTATTAGTAAGGAAGTTTCTCCTGTGAGCACCCACTAAATACACAGTTAACTCATTCTAAAACCTTCAAACACCCAGCTCACCAATTTTAGCCTGATCACTGGCCATCACCTGAATACACTGCATTTTTGCCTATTCCTAAAAGATATGTCCAACTCCCCCCAGTCAGCCTGCTTACCTGTCCTTGTTCCTTTCTTTTCTCTCTCTCTCTCCTTTTGTCCTTCCTTCCTCCTTGTCATCCCCATTTCTTTATCACTTCAAGTCTCTTCTTTGATTAATTTTAATAACATTTATCATCACTCTCATTCTGTTTTTTTGGCTATTTGATTTTGAGTAAAATTATTTTAATAAAGTCAAATATAATCATTCAATGAACATCTATTCAGATGTTCAGATGTCATACTGCATATGACAGGCACTATACTAAGTTACTTGAAATAAAATATTACTCTGAGACCCTCAGTCTCTTGCAGGATATCCCATTTTTCTTGAAAACCATTTAAATTATCAGGTAGATGTGGTTGTGCAAATTGCACAAGCCACAGATAAAGAAGGCTAGAGAAATCAGGATACTATCTGAAGACTATGGTTTGATGTTCATAGTTAGTGCAAAAATGTACGGCTAAATTTTGTTTCCTAAATGTTATGGACATGATTCGAAACATTTCTTATAAAGCCAGTCATTTAAAAGCATATATCTCAATAGTTTACAGTTTCTTTTTTTAAAATTAAATCTTTATTGTTCACATTATTACAGTTGTTCCTCTTTTTTCCCCCATAGCTCCCCTCCACCCGGTTCACCCGCCACTGTCCTCATCCATAGGTACACGATTTTTGTCCAGTCTCTTCCTGCACCCCCCACACCCCTTTCCCCCCCCCCAAGAATAGTCAGTCCACTCCCTTTCTATGCCCCTGATTATATTATAATCACCAGTTCATTCTGTTCATCAGATTATTTATTCACTTGATTTTTAGATTCACTTGCTGATAGATGTGTATTTGTTGTTCATAATTTGTATCTTTACCTTTTTCTTCTTCTTCCTCTTCTTAAAGGATACCTTTCAGCATTTCATATAATCCTGGTTTGGTGGTGATGAACTCCTTTAGCTTTTCCTTATCTGTGAAGCTCTTTATCTGACCTTCTATTCTGAATGATAGCTTTGCTGGATAAAGTAATCTTGGTTGTAGGTTCTTGGCACTCATCACTTTGAATATTTCTTGCCACTCCCTTCTGGCCTGCAAAGTTTCTGTTGAGAAATCAGCTGACATTCGTATGGGTACTCCCTTGTAGGTAACTGTTTTTCTCGTGCTGCTTTTAAGATTCTCTCTTTGTCTTTTGCTCTTGGCATTTTAATTATGATGTGTCTTGGTGTGGTCCTCTTTGGATTCCTTTTGTTTGGGATTCTCTGCGCTTCCTGGACTTGTAAGTCTATTTCTTTCACCAGGTAGGGGAAGTTTTCTGTCATTATTTCTTTAAGTAGGTTTTCAATATCTTGCTCTCTCTCTTCTTCTGGCACCCCTAAAATTCAGAGGTTAGTACACTTGAAGTTGTCCCAGAGGCTCCCTACACCATCTTCGTATTTTTGGATTCTTTTTTCATTTTGCTTTTCCGGTTGGGTGTTTTTTGCTTCTTTGTATTTCAAATATTTGACTTGATTCTTGCAATCTTCTAGTCTGCTGTTGGAACTTTGTATAGTATTCTTTATTTCAGTAAGTGTATGCTTACGAAGAGATCTGCAGATTCCCCTTCCTTTTTGGGGGTTTGGAGGTTCCCAGATGAGGCCCAGCTGTGAAGCAATGCAAGCTGCTGTGGGGCCTTGGGACTTCTCTTGGAAGTTCTGGGTCTGTCTGGCCCAGCTGCAGTTTGTTAGGTAATTTTCAGATTGCAAAAGGCCAGGGCATTCATATGCAAAAGCCTCTGCTGCAGCTTGGGTGGGGTGGGGACTCAGGGAATCAACAGGGCAGAGCTAACAGCTATGGCTGCTCCTCAGTCCTGCCCTAAGAGGCCCCGCGTCTCAGTGTCCTGGTAATCGCTGCAAGCACCTCTGAGAGAAAACCGCCCTCCAGTTCCAAGTTCTGCCTGCTGCCAGACAGTCCAGTTTCTCCCTGTATGAGTCTGGGTCCCCAGAGACTCACCTGGAACTAGAGTTCAGAGCAGTCGGGAGTTTGTGACTCCCTCCCGATTCAAAAAGACAGCCGCGTGCTCAGTTGCCAGCCCTTGCCGCGTGTGCCTCTGTACCTCTGCACTTTACTTCCGCACCTCCTCTGAGTGTCAGTGTGCTTTTCTCTTTCCTTCTAGTTGTAGAATTTCCACTCAGCCAGCCTTCCTGTGGTTCTGGATGATGTCCGTTTTGTCTTTTAGTTGTATTTTTGAATTTGTTGTGGGAGGCAGCAATTTCCGGTGTTTACCTATGCTGCCATCTTGGTTTTTTCTACAGTTCTAAGACAAATATTTTTATTTCAAGTTGCTTTATCTAAAATAATTTCTGGTCTTGCTAACTATTTCTTAATTTCTATTTTCTTTTGAGTTCAAATATTAGTATCTTAAATTCTTTCAAGAGTCATAATGCTATATCTTTTTTTGTTGTCAGTGGGTCATTTGAAATTTACATGTCTTGTCAATATTTCAAATGTTATTATTTTTAATATTTCCCATTGCTAAAGAAACATTCATCTGAGGAAGTAAGTTGCTTATGAAACATTTGTTCTTTACCCATACTGAATTATATTATTTATATATAACTAATACTTTTCTGTAATTTAATTTTTCAATAATTTCCACTTTTGTTATTGTTTTAAATAAACTAGGGGTATAATGATTTAATCTGAATATTTTTAATTCTATTTTCACTACTAAATGTTCACCCAGTTGATAAGGCATGTATAGTTGTTGTAATTAGTGTGGCTTATGATTATACATATCCAGATTAAACAAGACAAATGGCAGGGCCAGTAATGGCATCATATTAAGACTATAAATATATTGAAAAAATCTGTTTAGAAGTATAATTATAAAAAGGGAATGAGAGCTGTTTTAAAATCATTTTAGGTATTAATAATCACATTTACCAAAGGGTATTACAGAAATCACATAAGCAAAAGATATTACAAAGTATTATTTAAAGAAACAATTGGAACTCACACTTCTTAATAACTTTCTACTCCTGGCCAAATACAAAATGAGTGTAATCTACCATGATTAATTGCTTGTGTTTTTTCCAAACTATATAATTGAGAAACAGAGTAATCAATGATATAAATGTAACTCTAATGTATCTTTCATGCACAGCTTTAATGGCTTTTATTCTCGCCAACATTTCCTATACATAAGAGCAAACCATATTTGCAAAAGATTGGTTCTACTATTGCTCTGATCCCAGATAACTTGTAAGTGAATTTTTTATCACATCAAGCATAGAAATACATTTTAAGATAAAAACATATTTTGTTTTTGTTTTTAATGGATTAATGTAGCAAATGCAATGAAACGTAATGCACTAAACAAACGTAAGGTTTTATTGCATCCTTTAAAAATATGTTTTTTTCATTGAGGGAGGGAGAGGGTGAGAGAGATAGAAACATCAATGATGAGAGAGAATAATTGACTGGCTGCCTCCTATACAATTGGGGGATCGAGCTGGCAACCTGGACATATGCCCTTGCTGTGAATCATACCATGACCTCCTGGTTCATAGGTTGATGCGCAACCACTGAGCCACCACAGATGGGCTATTATTGCATCTTAACAAAAACTCAAGCAAAATAAAGAATCTGACTTCCTGTACTTCGTGCAATTTCTGAACTGCTCCAGAAAAAAACTGGCTAGGGAGCTGTCTCCTGCTCTTCTGACTATGCACCTTTTCTACAGCCTTCAACACGGCCCTGGTTGCCTACCAGGATACTACTCAGAACTCACTGACATCGGCTGAATGACCCTTCATCACCTCCAGTCCTCTCTTACAACTTTCATTAAAAGAGGTCAAACGCTGCCTCAGAGCCTGTTAGCGGCTCCCACCTGAAAGTCATCCAATTTTCATTTACAATTTCTTAGTTATTTGTGATGTATTTTTCATCAGTGTTCTTTCTTCAGCTTCCAATTCTTCCAGAGTCCTTGCTATGCCTGCTCAGAGAACTTCCTCTGATTGGAGGAGTTAAGTTGACACTGAGGGAAGTTTAATTTACTTCTACTTTTTTTAAAAGATCTTTCTTTCTGCCTTATAGTTGATAAAACAGGATTCCCAACAACTCTGAAGCGTCCCTTTCTGTGATAAATTTAGTTTCATCCCATAATACCTGTTTAATATTAAGAAGGTAACAGAAATTTGTGTTATTAGGGAAGATCTCTCAAATAAATATATTTTTTCCTCAAAAATAAACCTGCATGGTTTTATCTCCTGTAATATGTCATAAATACAGAAGATAAAACATAAAGACTTATTTCAAAATATTTGTTTTCTTATTCCAGAGCAATAAAGAAAGCTGTTTAAGAGAATTCTTCTAGTGATTGGTGTTAATGTTGTCATTGCAACCAATTTTTCTTCTGACCTAAGATTCATTACTGAAGCACCTAGCTTAAAGTATTTACAAAATTAAAAAGCCATAACTCTGCATTAAACATCTCTGTAGTTATTCCAACGGAGATAAAATTTACGATGACTCTTAATTGTGAGGCTCTGAAGCCTGAACTCATAGGCCATTGCACTTTTCAACCAATGATCTCCAAGTGCTTTCCCAATAAGGGCGATTGAAAGTGTTTCACACAAGAGCAAATACAAGTGCCTCACCAAATCATGGAGCAAATTTCAAACTCGCTCATGAACTGAACTCTCATAAAACAATTAGTGCCTATATTTATATGGATATGTCATAAAGTTATGGCATACTGTTACTTATCCATTGTAAAGACCAAAAATATGTACGTTGCTCCATTTTGTGTATTAACATTTCATAAAAACGTGTAGGATTCTGTTTCAGGATATGGGCAGTGGGAACCAGCTGTAGATGGAATGAATTCTCAAATACCCATCAGAACGGAGAGGACAGCGTACATGGGCTGCCTAAACTGACAAATGTTTACGTATCGGTACTTTCCTTGAGATCTTTAAATACATTTTAGTGTTTGGAGGTGAAAATATGTGCACTCTGGAAAGACGGAATTAGCCAAACTAAATGTTAAAAGCATTGTAAAGACGGGGTGTGAGAATATCAGCACGCTGGTCAGCTCCTCCTGTCACCGGTTCTTCCTCGGCCTGCGCGGAGTAATCTGCACACAGAAAAGACTGGTCCTGTTTTCTGCCTTTATATCTTCCCTGGACAGGACATGGTTTGTACATGTTTTTGGTGGTAAGTTTATCTTTATTTCAACTTTCCTGGGCTAATAACTGTATTGAGTGTAGGACCTTCGTTCCAGGTCTGTTCCAGTACATAGCACACTGTACTAGCAATCAGCATTCATGCTCTTGTTAGATCTTTGTGATTTCGCATCTCTGGGGGAAGGAAACGCCAGTTGCTCCCTGTTGTTATCCTCGGTGCCCTCTATTGTGCCTTGTGTAAGGTGGCACTCAGCGAGAATTTGAAAATGGACAAAGGAACAAGTAGAAAAAAGTATAATCAAGGTTAATATTTTGCTCATAACTACTTTGGGTCTATTTTTCCCAATAACACCTCCAAGGATTGCAAGGAGTAGGAAAGCACCTTTCCAGGGCCATCTCTGATGCTTAATCCACGCATGTTGGAAGAAGCAGCTGAATATGGCATGAATATGTGCACTCTGTCTGTACCAAAATGCAAACCACAAGCAAATACTAAGCTGCAACCAGTGTGGATGTTTTATATAGTGCAGTGCTCAAGGGAAAATCTCTTCACATTTATCTGTGCAGAAATAGAGTATAAATTTGGTTCATGACTTCATGTCATTAGAGTACAAAGAAATGAATGTCCTGCTTTTCCTTGTGTGTGTTTTTAATATATTTTTATTGATTTTGAAGAGAAAGGGAGAGGGAGAGAGAGATAGAAAAATCAATGATGAGAGAGAATCATTAACTGGCTACCTCCTGCATGCCCCACACTGGGGATCGAGCCCACAACCCAGGCATGTGCCCTGACCAGTAATCCAACTGTGACCTCCTGGTTCATAGGTCAATGCTCAACCACCGAGCCATGCTCACCAGGCACTTTGTGTGTGTGTGTTTTAAAATCTTGTCATTGAGAAAACTCTTCCTTCTAACCTTCTACTGGGCAACCAGTCAGCAGACAACTCCAGAATCACATTTCATAACACAATCCCGGGAATCCAGTGGCCACAGAAAAGCCTTTATTGTTATTAGTTTCAGGACCTCTGGGATATTAATTCATCATTGCACTCTCTCATCACTCCATCCATTATGCCTGTCTGTATAGCTCACGTGGAGCAAAAAAGAATGACATAGTTTCCCACTAAAGCAATAGCATGAGATTACCCACACAATTACTTTCAGTGTGGGTAGGGAATTTTCTATCCCAGCAGAAATGACTACCCTCTGCTTTAGAAATATCCTTGTTGCTGTGGCCTTTTAAAGCTGCTACATAAGTGAGATTAGTAATATTAATCTATTCTTTGGCTGGAAAAGATCTTGTGTGTGGAAAATTAAATAGGGCCGTCCATTTTAGAACTGAAATGCTAAGCTAAAACCTTCTTTTGCAGCTTCATCCTTTTTCTAGAGTGCGGTGCATGTGTCAGTGTTATAGGAAAGCATCCTGGCTTTCTTCCTTTGTTTGGATCCAGTTTTACAAACAACCGTAGTATCCATTTCCTCGGCTTACAAAATCTGTGAACAAGCAAGGCAGAGAGAACCAGCCATTTTATTCTTCCTTCAAAATGCATGAAAATATCAGCTGCCTTTTCCATATATAAACATCAAGGACTGATACAAAGCAAATGAGTTTACCTCATTAACCAATAAATGTGGGGTTTTCCCCCACGGTCCTGTGAGTTAATTTGCAAAATTCACTTGCAAAATTCAAAAGATTACAGCTAGTCTTTGGATAAACTAGAAATGTAATTTTGTCTCTCACAAAAACAGAGGCTTTGTGCTAACAAAGATTTTTCTCTGAACATTGCTTTTCACCCCTTAAAATGAATGGTAATAAGTACCTGCTGGAGAACAAGCAACTCACTTCGCTTTTGAGACAGAGGCAGAGCGCCATCTTCTGGTTTGGGGCCTCCATGACAGTCTGGGCAGCAAGCAATTCAGAGAGGAATTAAACGCTTTCTTGTGATCATTTTACTGGCAAAGGCCAGTCTTGACTTGTGTAAGAAAACCTTTCGAACACCAACACACTAAGTGCAATGGTCTCAAGAAAAAGTGCATTTCTAGATCACTGAATTTATTCTAATCCTCTTCAGCTATTTGGAAATAGCATTTATGTAACTACTGTTTTCTTCATTTCCTTTGAAGAGTAGGCAGTCCAGGCACAGGAGGAAGGAAAAAACGCATTTATTGAGCCTTCTCCCTATGAAAGTGGAAATTAATAACTCTCACACCTGGAGCCTGCTCCTCACAAATCACTTCATCTATTTAATTACTTAAATAACCAAAATATTAGAATGTCGCTACTTTATACAGGGAAAAAAAATTCAGAATGCAGTCCTCCTGGTACTATTATGTTTTTTTAAAGTGGTATTTATTCTACTGTCTATAAAACCAGTTCTGAACTGAGACACCTGCTATAGTGTTAAAAAAAAATAAAAGTTATTTTCAGTTGCTTTTCCAAAGGAGCTTCTATAGATGGGGAAAACAGAAAGTTTTAAATCTAAAAAAAAAAAAAATCCATTCTTGCAGTGGCTTTGCCTTGCTATCATTCTAGAGTCCAAGCCTGTCATAATAAATTCAACCATAAATCCATGGCAGGCGACTCGGAACCTATCAGCTTCACAAGGAAGCATTTCCAGACCATAAATAGAGGCTGATTGAAAACCAAGGTGAGGATGTCATAACAATTTATGGAGCTATTTAAGGACACTGTCCGGGACTTAATCCCGATGAACAAGAACAATTCCCACAAATGTGACAGTATCCTGTATGGAAATTCTTGAATAGATAAACACATAATAGAGTTGTTATGCTATGTGCTCTCTATTTTTGTGAACAAAAAGCAGTGGACAAAAAGATAAACAACCAATTTAAAATAAGACCTGAAACAAAGAATGAAGAAATGGATCAAGGAGGGAGTCAGTGCATATTTCTGTGCAGACACTCAGGCTCAGAGTCTACTCATTCCTACTCTCTACAGCTCACGAATTTCTCCTCATATCAGCTCAGTCATTACTTCCTCGGAGAAAGTTTACACTGACCTCCCTGACTAGGCCAAATTGCCCTACTATATACTTCCTAACACATGTATCTCAACTTCATAGCTTTTAGCACAAATGTAGTTTTAGGTGATAGCTGATTGACTTATGTCTCTCATTTTGAACAGCGGGCTTCATAAAGATACCATTGTATCCTGAATGCCAACATCATGTCTAGAATTTAAAAATGGTAATGGACAGGTGTTTGATAAGTGAGTGAATTAAACAACCAATGAAAAACATAAAGAATTTGACAGTGAGTCAAGTTTATATCTTATTTGTATTCTTTTCTTTGTGTATTATATGCTAAGCTCTTGCTCTAATCAACAAATGAAAAAATTTAATAATAACAAATGGAGTTGAGCCATATTCTCAGGAAGGTAAGATACCTACTTGAAATTAATTAAGTTCTTGAATATAGTTGGGAGAGAAGGCTGAAGCAAGGGGACTAAGTGCATAGAGGTGGAGGAACGGCAGCCGCCGGGCAATGTGTGCATGCCCAGATGTGTTTAGCAGTGAATGAACAGAGGGAGAACTGGGAAAAGGAACCTGGATCCGGAACCGGAAGAGTCAGTATACGTGTTACAAAGCTGAGGTCAGGAGCCAAACTCCAGAACAGTATCTACTGTAAGCTGCTTTCCCTTTTCACACACTCAGAATGGAAAGAAAAGTCAAATGAGAGTACCATTTTATTTGAATTAAAATTTCATCACGCTTCAAAATCAGAAATGGCTATATCAGAAATGGCTTCAAAGCACAATAAGGAAATAGA
This sequence comes from Myotis nattereri, assembly GCF_964212035.1. Lineage (NCBI taxonomy): Eukaryota > Metazoa > Chordata > Mammalia > Chiroptera > Vespertilionidae > Myotis > Myotis nattereri. The sequence continues at coordinate 83,255,530 of NC_138075.1, forward strand.
CCCAACATTAAATTATCCTGTCTGTTAAATTACGCACCATTTTCCACATATTCTCAGAATGATGGGGAAGGATACACAGGAAATTATTTCCAGCATTAGATCAGAAAAAATTAAAGACCATTTTCTGTGCAATTTACATATGGAAAACAAAGTTCTTAATGCCATTGAAAGCCTCTAAAACACTTTGAGCTGCATTTTCTGAAGACAAGGGCTAATCGCTACACGAAGAGACAACTGATCTGATGAACATTGTGAACGTCAACTATGTCAAAGGAGTTAGAGGGGATAGAAGAACTGAACAAATGTTGTGTAAGATATCTTTGTGAATACATGACGGAAGATGTCTTAAAACAGAGCTTAGCTGATTTGCCTTGGTAAGCCTCCATATCCCGTTTGCATGCAGAATATCCTGCCATTTTCCTTTCCTTTCAGCCTTTTCAACTTTAAGACCCAAACACCTTGGAAGTTCATATGAGACCGGGTCATATCGCTATCACTGGTGTGTTGGGGCGTGGCAGAGACTGCTCCTCTGGAGTCTGTCCTCCAACCACAACTCTGCTCCACCTTTTGATCTGAAAAATCAGAGACCCAGAGAAAGAGGCAAACATCAACCACAGGCAATGCAGTGTGGTGGTAACAGCTCTACCATTAGTTCAAAGTCAAGACTAAGTAAATTGGAATTGAATTTGCGTTCTTATTGAAGGCCTATTATAAAGGATATATACCATTCACATAATACAGATGTAGAAGACACAAAACGCTAACGATACCTTAAATATTTGTTTCTGTTTCAAAACTTAACACTAAAATTCAGTTCATCTTCCGCATGTTTCTCTGAGTGGTCCTATTATCCTTCTTGAGGAATAGAAATGGACATAAATTGATAGATTTTGAAGACAGAACTAGAAAGGGTAAGTAACCAATGAATTAGGAAGAAGCAGGAGAGCGTAGATGCTTGGCAGGTAGACTGTGGACACAGGTGGCCTGGGCCTGATTCTGGCTCTTCTGCTTAGTAGTCAATCACCTCCACTGCCTCAGTTTCCTCGCTTATAAAGCGAAGATAATAACAGTACCTCCATCATAGGGTTTGGCAGATAACTAAAGGATAGGGCATACATGAAGTGTTGGAAACTGTTTCTGGCATGCATTAAAACCATTATTTTTAAAGAATTAACAGTTCACAAATGACCAAAGTTGTTCAAGATAATTCAATGTCAGTCCTGGGACCTATAACTCATGAAGTGTGGGTGAATTATAAGTAGTTTTTTTTAAAAAAATAGTTAAGAGACAGTATTAGATGAGAAAATTTAATTGTTTAGTTCTAACTATCATAGGGGGAACAATGCAAATAATAAATTTTTAAAAAGGTCTATTAACACATTGATTGATGATAAATAGCTAAGAAAAGAAGAATACATTCCTAGCAAAATGGCAACATGAAAAATAATCAATGGGCTTACAGCGGCTGATTTTCGATCTAGGCTCCATCGCTGCTCGTTAGGGGATCTCTCTGATATTCAGGGGTTTGGGGTTTGGTGGATATTTTTTATGATAAATAGGAATATTTAAAAAAACTCTCATGAGCTTGAAATAAGGATTAATTGAGAAAATGTGTGTAAATAGCGCTCAGTGTCTGGCACATGGTAGGTATTCAACAAAAGTGTTCCATTCTTGCCTTTTAAGAGTGATGCTATGAGGTCCGCCCGGCCTCCCCACAACACCAGCCTGCGGAGCCACAGTCAGGGGCAGAGCAGGAGGCTGAGCGACAGCTGGTCTACCTGGGAAACCACTGCCTGTTCCAACAATGTACCTCTCATCAGGCAAAGGCAACTGAAATAAAGTTGGGGTCCAAAAATAAAAGAAAGAGGAAGACTCTCCTTTCTGGAGCCTCAAATTCTTTACCACCAAGATTAGTAGATCAGTGCACCTTCCCAAGCTTCCCTGAATGCAGAGAAATGTCATGGCCCTTCGTGACTGTCTTGTCCTCAAGGACAGCCACAAACCTCGGACACACACAAAAAAAACGTTCTTGAGGAAGCACTGTGAACAATCTTAGGTCCTTAAATTCATAGAATCCTGATGTTCCCACAGGTTACATGTTGTCTCTTCCAATCTTTCCTTTATGGTAGTATATCAGATGGCTGACATTTCATGTGGGTTTTTTTTTTCCTTTTGCTTGCTCATATTAGCAAAGATAATAAATTTTCTATTTTACATTAAATGTATTGCTAAACTAAACTCAATGCTCCAAATAGATGAGTGACTGATATTTGCAGAAAATAGTGCTTTCATCGTCCTGAGTATGAGGGTAGGATAGCATTTGGCAGTTAAGATCGAAACAACATACTTGAAAAGCTGAAAGAGAATAGGATTCAATAGGGGAGGGAGTGTATTAAGAAAAATTACCACATAAAATATTTTCCCAGATATATTCCTGTCTGTGCGTATTCACATATGTTGGTAGGAATGTAAAATATCTTAATTCCCTTAGAACATATCCAAAAAAGTGTGAAAGCCCTGGGTTAAAAGAAGGGTAAGCAAATTTTTTTATGTAAAATCCAAGATAGTAAAAAATGTTTTTGTTGGGGTGTTTTTGGACTACAATCTCTGTTTCAACAACTCAACTCTGCTTTTCAAGCACCATAGACAATACATAAACAAAGAGTTATGGTTGTGTTCCAATAAAACATGTTTTACAAAAATAGGCAGCCAGTGGATTTGGCCCACAGGCTAGAAGATAAAAGAAATGAGGCTTTTTCCACTTAATCTCTCTACAAATGAGAAAAAAATAGGTATTAACTTGACACCAAAAAAACTGTTCTATCAGTCATCAAGTGATTCTCTTGGGTGGTAGGCACACAGTACAATATACAGATCTTGTAACATGGAAACCCATACTTGAAATCTGTATGTTCATGTAGACCCATGTCAACCCAATCAATTTTATAAATAAATATTAAAAAGTCGTTCTCATTTAAACAAATGGGAACAGGATGTGACATTTTTAAGTGTTCTAATATGGTCTCTACCTCTCATTTTCCATTTTACCTTTTTGACATAGTGTTTAACACCAACCAGGCTCCGAAAGAATTCTCTAATATTCCTACTTTTCCCTACTGAAAACTCTTTGGATTGCCAATTTCCAATTTATTTCTTTAATCTACTTCTCATGCTCTTCGCCTGCCTTCTTTCTCTTTCAACCAATCCTCATCAGCATTTCACAATTAATGATATCACCTCACATGGGGCCCTCAGAGCTTTCTAACTTCGTTTTTCAGACTTGGTCACTTCTCTGGTATGGAGTATATGGTTTTGAAGCTGCTCAATACACTGTGAAAATACATAAAATACTAAAATAAATCCAAAACATGCAGCCTTGGCTCTTTTGAGTCTCTTTTCCCAGTGAAGACTTTGGTAGCTAAAACCTCCATATTTACAGAAAATCAACCAACTCAAGAGAATTACTTAAAAGGACAATAACCAGGCAAGGTGCTCCTTAAAATTATAGTCACACATTAGAGATAAAAGTGATACTGTTCTACAGAACTTGGCTGGAGATCCTGGCTAGAGAACCCAATTATGCTGATCAACTGAACGCTGCCTCTGTGTCATTCCTTCTTCTCTGACTCCGTCCACACCTTTGGGAACCCCTGGACCTGCAGGGGCTGGACCCCAACAGTGTTTTATACCCTTGGAGAATAAATCTTTGTTATGTAAAAAAAAAAGTGACATTTTTCTGTGGATATTTGATGGGCACATGAAAGTGTGTTCTGGGGTATTGGTAATCACGCCTTACAAAGGTTTTGAGAAAGATTACCGAAGACAAGAACTAGTTCATTCTGAAAAGTCTGTAAAAAAAAACAACAAAAAAAAACTGTTTTCGAAAAGTGTTCAAGGAAATAATTAAGTTTATCTGATAAAAAATAAAAATTCTGTGACAACATAAAGATGGCTCTCATAAACTCAAGAGAATTGATTAAGGACCACAGTGTAATCTATTCTTCATATTTAAAAGGTGAACCCATTTTTGCTGATATAACTCCTCAGGCAAGGAAAACAAAGGGGAAAATAAATAAATGGGACTTAAAAAGCTTTTGCACAATAAAAGAAATCATCAACAAACTGAGAAGGCAACTCAATGAATGGGAGAGCATATTTTCCAATGATATATCTGATAATAGTTAATTTCCAACATATATAAGTAACTTATACAACTCAATGGCAAGAAGATAAACAACCCAATCGAAAAATGGGCAAAGGATCTGAATAGACACTTCTCTTGAAAGGACATACAAATGGCCAATAGACATAGGAAAATAAAATGCTCAACATTACTAATCATCAGAGAGATGCAAACTAAAACCACAATGAGATCACCTCACACGTGTCAGATGGCTATCACCAATGAATCAACAAACAAGTGCTGGAAAGGATGTGGAAAAGGGGAACATTCATGCCCTGTTGGTAGGAATGCAGACTGGTGCAGTCACTATGGAAAACAGTACGGAATTTCCTCAAATATTAAAAATGGAGCTACCTTTTGATCCAGCAATCCTACTTCTGAAAATATATCTGAAGAAACCCAAAACACTAATTTGAAATAATATATGCACCCTTAAGTTCATTGCAGCATTATCCTATCTAATAAAAGAGAAACATGGTAATTGGCGTATGACCGCTACCCATCCCACTGGCTAATCAGCGAGATATGCAAATTAACTGCCAGCCAAGATGGCAGCCGGCAGCCAGGCAGCTTGAAACTAACATGAGGCTTGCTTGCTTCAGTGACGGAGGACTCCAATGTTCCCCGCCTGCCTTGCCAGCCTCTGAGCCTGCAGTTTAAGAAACATTGTAACAAATATAGAAGCTAAACAAACCCCCCAGAAACCTGCTTTCAGAGAGCTGGGATGTCAGAGCTGGAGTTGATACAGAGTTTCGATTATAGAACCGAAACAAACCAGATACCTGCTTTCAGGAGCGGAGGCCTAAGAGCTGGAGCCTCAGAGCTAAAGCTGGCCCAGAATAAAAAAAAAAGAAAAAAAGGAGCAGTTGGGAGCTTCCGTCACCCGCCAGCCTGAAAACAGCCCTTAGCCCCTCACCCAGACTGGCCAGACACCCCAGTGGGGACCCCCACCCTAAAGGGTGTTTGACCAGCTGCAAACAGCCATCATCCCCTCACCCAGACTGGCCAGGCACCCCAGTGGGGACCCCCACCCTGAAGGGTGTGTGACCAGCTGAAAACAGACATCATCCCCTCACCCAGACTGGCCAGGCACCCCAGTGGTGACCCCCACCCTGAAGGGTGTGACCAGCTGAAAACAGCCATCATCCCCTCACCCAGACTGGCCAGGCACCCCAGTGGGGACCCCCACCCTGAAGGGTGTGTGACCAGCTGAAAACAGCCCTCAGCCCCTCACCCAGGCTGGCCAGGCATCCCAGTGGGGACCCCCACCCTGATCCAGTACACCCTTCAGGGCAAACCAGCCAGCCCCCACACGTGCACCAGGCCTCTATCCTATATAGTAAAAGGGTAATATGCCTCCCAGCACCGGGATCAGCAGAGCCGCGAGGCCTCCCAGCACCGGGATCAGCATGACAGGGGACAGCACCCAAACCCCCTGATCGCCCTGCGGCTCTGTGTGTGACAGGGGGTGGGGCCACAACCTCCCTATCGGCTCTGCTCTGTTCATGACAGGGGAAGGTGCCCCAACTCCCTGATCGACCCTGCTCTGTGCGTGACAGGGGGCGGTGCCCCACCCCCCCCAATTGGCCCTACCCTGAGCATGACTGAGGGTGGCATCGCAACCTCCCAATCCGCCCTGCTCTGTGCATGACAGGGGGTGGTGCCCCAACTCCCCAATCAGCCCTGCTCTGAGCCCAACCAGGGTCTGCACCTAGGGATTGGGCCTGCCCTCTGCCACCCAGGAGCAGGCCTAAGCCAGCAGGTCGTTATCTCCCCAGGGGTCCCAGATGGAGAGAGGGCAAGGCCAGGCTGAGGGACCCCCCTCCCCACCAAGTGCACAAATTTTTGTGCACCGGGCCTCTAGTCTACACTAATAAAAGAGAAACATGCAAATTGGTGTCACTCCGCTACCCTTCCCATTGGCTAATCAGGGAGATATTCAAATTAACTGCCAGCCAAGATGGCGGCTTGCAGCCAGGCAGCTGATGCGAACAGGGAGGCTTGCTTCCTTCAGTGACAGAGGACTCCAACGTTCCCCGCCTGACTTCCCGGCCTCTCAGTTGCAACTCTAAGCAACTATGTTGCAAATATAGAAGCTAAACAAAACCCCAGAAACCTGCTTTACTCAGCCAGGCTTCAGCGAGCCAGACCACAACATTGTATCAAATACAGATGGTAAACAAAGGCCAGAAACCTGTTTTCGGCAGCCGAAGCCTCAGAGCTAAAGCTGGCTGGAATAAAAAAAAAAAGAAAAGAAAAAAGGAGCAGTTGGGAGCTTCAGTCACCCGTCAGCCTGAAAACGGCCCTCAGCCCCTCAGCCAGACTGGCCAGGCACCCCAGTGGGGACTCCCACCCTGATCCAGGACACCCTTCAGGGCAAACCAGCCAGCCCCCACCCGTGCACCAGGCCTCTATTCTATATAGAATATGCCTCCTGGCACTGGGATCAGCGTGACAGGGGGCAGCGCCCAAACCCCCTGATCGTCCTCCGGCTCTGTGTGTGACAGGGCGCAGTGCCCCAACCTCCTGATCGGCCCTGCTCTGTGGGTGATAGAGGGCGGCGCCCCAACCCCCACACACACAGGCCCTGCTCTGTGTGTGACGGGGTAGAGCCATAACCTCCCCATCGGCCCTGCCCTGAGTGTGACAGTGGCGGCGCCCCAACCCCCTCATCCACCCTGCTCTGTGTGTGACCTGGGGCGGTGCCCCAACCCCCCTGATGGGCCCAGCTCTGTGAGTGACAGTGGGGAGCTCCTCAACCCCCTGATCAGCCCTGCTCTGTGTGTGACAGGGTATGGAGCCCCAACCCCCATGATGGGCCCTATTCTGTGCATGATAGGGGGCAGCGTCCCAACCCCCTGATCAGCCCTACTCTGTGCATGACAGGGGGTGGCACCGCAACTTCCCTATCAACCCTGCCTTGAGTGTGATGGGGCGGTGACCCAACCCCCAATCGGCCATACCCTGAGCATGACTAGGGGTGGCATCGCAACCTCCGAATCTGCCCTGCTCTGTGCATGACAGGGGTCAGCGCCCCAACTCCCCAATCGGCCCTGCTCTAAGCCCAACCAGGGGCTGCACCTAGGGATTGGGCCTGCCCTCTGCCACCTGGGAGCAGGCCTAAGCCAGCAGGTCGTTATCTCCCGAGGGGTCCCAGACTGCGAGAGGGCACAGGCCGGGCTGAGGGACCCCCACACCCCCCGAGTGCACAAATTTTTGTGCACCAGGCCTCTAGTTTAAAATAATCAAGATCTGGAAAGAGCCCAAGTACCCATCTGATGAGTGGATAAAAAAGCTGTGGTACATTTGAACAGTGGAATACTACTCGGCCATGAAATTAAAATTAACAAAAGGAAATTATGCCTTTTGCAACAGCATAGATGGACATGGAGAGTATTGTGCCAAGTGAAATAAGTCAGTCAGAGAAAGACAAATACTATGTGATCTCACATATATCTGGAATCTAAAGAACAAAATAAACATACAAACAAAATAGAAACGGACTCATAGATACATAGAACAGACTGACAGCTGTTAGAGGGGAGGGGTGTTGGGAGACAGGATGAAAGAGTGTGAAGGGATTAACCAAAATACATATATACATAACAAATAGACACAGAAAAGAGTGTGGTGATAGCCTGAATAAAGGGGATGGTAGGTAGGTGGAGGTGGACAAAGCAGGAGAAAATGGGGACAGAAAGAGACTTTAATTTGGGTGATAAGAGCACAACACAGTAAGAGGATGATCTTTCATTGAGCTGTACACTTGAAACTTGTATGTTTTTATTAACCCATGTCATCCCAATAAATTCAATTAAAAATAAAATAAACAAAATGTCGATACTAAAGAATCAATCTTCAGAGTGAGTAAGGAATTTCTATATATCTCAAGATGGGTCTCCAAAAAGCCTATTTAGAAAAGTCTTTTCAGAGAGACTTTTTAGGAAAGACTCTATGTATATCAAATTAATTTCTACTAATTTTTATTTAATTTATACTATTAAATATCTTAGTTCTAAGTGCACTTATGCTAATTTAAATTCTAATAATAATTGTAATACATATTCAAAAACAAGCCTGAAATAATTTTGATATTTAACTAAACATTTCCAGCTTTTCCAATACATAAAACAAAGCCTTTATAACTATGATCAAACACTTCTTCAAATCATTTAACCCAACCAAAGCTCAACTGCTAAGAAGAAACCAAGCTTCAAAATCATGATTGGGTTTATTATTATAGATTTGATTTCCAGAATGGTTATATATTAGTCAGCTATTTCCATATTGATGATCCTTAACAACCAAGTCTCAGTAGATCACAAGCAGCAAACATGTTTATCTTGCTCATGCATTTTGGATTTTCTGGAGCAGATCTGCTTCTAGAGGTCTAGTTCAAGTCTGCTCCAATAGTTTCTCATCCCAGGAGCTGGGCTAAAGAAACAACTTCCTAGGACATTGTCCTTCTCATGATGCACATCAGGAGCACAAGATAATGAACAGGCACACTCACTGCCTCTTCAAGTTCACTCAGCACCAGCCCACTGAATTTTGCCCCCTATTTTATTGGACACAATATGTCAGGTGGCCAAGCTTATAGTCAAAGGGATGAGGAAGTATGCTTTACCCACAGGTAATTACTCTGTAATTATTCAGCAAGGGCATGGAATAATAATGGATAAAGAATACTATGTACATAGACTGTATAGGAAATGCATTAAAATAGATTTTATGTAAGCTCTTGACATGAGGACCCAAATTTTTATGAAAGACTGTGTGGCAAGAAAATATAAAAACAAGTGCAAGGAAGGCACCAACATGATGAATTGCCATGAAAGCTGAAGAATTTTGTACTTGGTAATGACAACTCTAGAGCACCGAGAGCAGCGAGTTGCTGCAGCATGTAATTCCTTCAGCCTGAACTCGTGTATAAAGAAAGAAGAAATATTTCACTGGGAAACTTTATGACAGGTTTGTTGTTTTTTTGTGGGGTTTTTTTTAAAGGAAGAAACAAAAATGGTTTCAAGATGTTTAAACTGACAAGAAATTAGAGTGCCATTTGGGCATATGAAAAGATGTCAGGTTTAATTCAGAACACACAGAATTTGGGGTGATTTCAGATCATGTATATAGATTTTCCTGAAAACATTTAGAAAAATGAGATTGAAATCTGGCTCAGAGCTGAGGACATAAAGGTAGGAGTCAGAAGTTTAGATGTGATGATTAAATCTTTGGGCATAGGTGTCATTGAAGGAGTAAATGGGTGAAAAGAATGAATTTATAGACAGAGGTCTCAGTGACACCAGTTTTTAAACTGGAAACAAAGAAAGGTGACCAAAAATAAAGGGGGGGAGAAAGGGAAGGAATTATCTGTTATGGGCTAAATGTTTGTATCCTCCCAAAATTCATATGTTGAAACCCTACCCACCAATGTGATAGTATTAGCAGGTGGGTCTTTGGGAGATCGTTAGGATTAGATGAGGTCATAAGTGTGAAGCCCCCAAGAATGGGATTAGTGTCCTTATAGGGATTATGAGAGAGCTTGCTTCTCCTCCCTGTATCTGCCATGTGAGGATCCAGTCTGCAAGCCAGTCACAGAGTCCTTCTAGCAGCCTGATCTTACACATCTAGACTCCAGCACTGTGGGGAATAGATTTTGTTATTTATGTCACCAGTCTATGGTATTTTGTTACAGCAATCATTGAAATAAGTTTCCTAGAACAAGGGACTTTGTGAGGCAGCCTAGGAAACAGGATCAAGCACAGCTGTGCCGTCAGACAGACATGGGTGTTGAACCCTAACACTGCCTAGTACTGAGATATTGGAGAAGAGACCTTCTGAGCTTCAGTCTCCATACAAAACGGAGCTATTGGCATGTGTTTAATAGTGATGTTAAGACTCGTATTTCCCTTTCATCAAACATAATGGTTCCAGATTCTGAAGGTGCAGAAACAAGACTTTGTCCCAATCCTCCTAATACAGAAGTGAATGCCAGTAAAAATAATTGTTAACAATCAAGTGTCACATACTTTCTATTGATGTGGTGTGCTCCCCTTCTCATTTTTGCCTAATTCCTACTTATTTTTTAGGTACTAATTGGATTGAAAGCCTTCCCTAACCCTCAATCTGAATTATGCAACCTGTTATTCTATTTCAAAGTATGTACTCCTATTTTTCTTCATAGCACCTGCCTTCATTTATTTATTTGTATGTTTCTATCATGTCTGTCTTTGCTATTAGCTGGTCCAGAGTAAAATTCATAATTTTTGATACTGCCTCCTTTCAATATATGATCATGTCTATGCTTCAGAGACCAGCACTGTCAGATGCAAATTCTCTCAAGTTTCCACTTTACCACGTTATTCACACATTCCTCTATTTTCCTCCTAAAGAAAGAAGTGCTTTTTCTCTTAAGATAATTTTCTCACACTTCTCATATGTGCTCTTCATGTCCGTTAAAACTTCATACCCCCCAAACACACATGCACACATCTCTCTCTCTTTTCATCCTCTTGCACTTGATTGGATCCTTCTACAGAGATCAACAACAAACCAGGTCTTTCTCACCTTAAAATAATTTCTCCTCCCAACTTTCCTCCATCCACAGCACCACTCCTATTCAGAACATCCTAGGACCACTGCACCTGCTTCCCAATTACTGATTACCCATTGCTCTTCACCGCACTACAGTGAGGTTCCCATCACAGCAGTTTCATGAAACTGCTCTGACAAAAACCACCAGTGACTTCTTGATTAAAACAAAAACACGTATCTTCCATTTCGTTTTCTTGACCTCACAGTTAATTTGAGCGTTAACTACCCTGTTCTTAAAACTCAATTCCATTGGCTTCTGTGAGGCCACTGTCTCCTGGCTCTCCTCCTCCCCTGACAGTTCCTACTCGGGTCCCTTTGCTGATTCATCGTTTTCTACTTGTTCTCTAGTGTTGGTAATTTCCAGAGTTCTGCTTATTTTATTATTCCTTTACATCACACTGTGGTGCCTAAGACACAAAGATGTGCCATGGAAGAGTTTTCAAACAAAGAATGAAGTTAGAGCTGCTGTCTAGAAATTGCACATAAATCTATAACCTGTCCTATGTTCTTAATAGTTACCAAGGATATGATATACAATCATCATGCAAAAAATAACTAAACCCACACTCATAATTTTAACTTCGTTATTATAACCTAGATCTGATCTATAGACCCATGGCTTCAATGTCTATGAGATTCATGTCCCATAGTTGTCTCAAAAACAGTGTTTCCAAACTGAACTCACAAATCTTTGCCACTTTTTTCTTCCTCCTGTGTGTTCTGTCTCAATAAAAGGATGATCAGGGAACAAAATTAAAAACTTGGGAGTCAATCTAGAATCCTACTTTCCTTCCCCTCTATATTTCTAACTAGTCTCAAATCTAGTTGGTTAGACTTCCTTGATAGCTCATGTAGTTGGTTATGCTAAGCATGGGCTATTTTTGCTTGCCCACCCAAAATGTAAGAGCCACCACCTTAGATACCAAGAAAGCCACTGTTAAGATTGTATAACAAGAAGCCATTGGGTTTGGCAGAAAAGGGGTCAGCAAGAAAAAAAATATTCAGTTGATTGATGAAATCACATTCCAGATTATAGTGAATGCAATGGGCATAAACCACATTTCTGGGGCATTGTGTATCTTCATAAATAAAAGAATTTAGTAGTCCCTGAAGTCATATAAAATGAGGAAACTTGATTTTACTTCATTTTGTATATAAGAATTAAGTGATATTAGTGTATAATACCTGGTTTTGCCTTTTAAAGATCTTATTCCAGATAATATTTTCTAATTAGACTTGTATATACATAAAATCTATAAACACCAGCTTATTCAGATTTATAATGTATGATCATTGCAGCCAATTATAAACTATAAAGTTCAAATTTGTCTATTTTTCTGAAACTTTAGAGTTTATAATAAGTGAATTCAATTACTGATGTTACTACTCTAGTACTTATTTTGTACCAGGCACTTTGCTATACATGGATTATTTTTCTTAATCTCTAGAAAGCCCTGTCAGATAGCTATTGTTTTATTATTATTCTCTCATGAAGATGAGAAAACTTAGGCATTCAGAGAAAGCCAGAGCTTTCCTTAATAATAACTCCGCACCTACAACACTGCACATATCTGTTTTGATATTTTCATTTATGTAACTCATCTGATGTTGGTATTTTCATCTAGTAAAATAGCATTGATTTTTAAAACTATTTAAAATTCCTATTTTGAGTTGCTTCCACTTTTGCTACACTTAGCAGCACTAAGATTAATATCCTCAGAGCTACACCTTTGCTCGTATTTTAATTATTTCCTTAAAATAAATTTCTCAAAGTGAATTGTGTTGTTCCAGGAGTACATGCATTTCTAGGGCTTTAGATCTGTTTTCCCTATTTTGGGGAGGCATGAAGTCCCATGTGCTTCTAGGCAAGGAGAGGAGCTCTCTCCCCTCCTGTAAGGTAATTAGTGCTCTCAGCTCATAGGCAATACACAAAACTGAGAAATCCATTTTCCTAAAGCATTTAAACATTGATTCTAAGCTAATTAACTAAAATCCTTTCAGCCATTTAAAATTTAATTACAAATTTAATATAATATGAAGGATTATTTAGAATATTTAAATGTCAAATAGCAGTGATAAGAACTTGCACTTATCATTTTTAAATAGCAGCATCATGAGTTCAGTTCATTTTGAAAATAAAATACCTGCATACTTGTTCTTATAACTTCCTAAAGTTGCAATATTATTAATTTATGTATCTTTCCGGGATTATAATTTTTGACAATTTTATGATAACCAAAAGTTAAACAAAAAAGACTGCCTCAAGTACAGAGCCTGGGCTGTCAATTTAGTTGACTTTTAGTTGAATCTTCCAAGGAATCTAAACCTAAATCTTCAGTCATCAGAATACCTCTCTCCACCATGCCCCCTTTTGAAAACTCGACTTTCTTTTTTGGAGCAGTTTTAGGTTCAAAATTAAGTGGAAAGTACGGAAAATTCCTGTCAACTTTCTGTTCCCACACTTGCTATACCATTTTGCATTTCCATCAGCAATAAATGACCATTCCTATTGCTCTAAAAAGTAAACATAATAAATAAATAAAACAAACTAACTTTTAGTTCTTGTCTCCTTTATTTCCTCTGCATTTCTATAATTAGTCAAAATTAATATATATTGACATACTACTCTTTTTTGAATCTACTATTCAAATTTCATTGAACATTGACTCCAAATAAGCAAAGACATTGTCTCTTTCAATGTACTGTCACAAAGATCCAAGATTTTAAGAATATCAATTAATTATTATCTCTGACTTATCAGTTAGACTGAGGTCAATTAGATTGGTCAATAGATGTACAAAAACATCCTGAAAACATGGTGATATTAATTTATCTGAATTAAGATAATTTTACTATCCAAACATTTTACTCATCCTTACTTCAGATATCAATAGTGATGGATGTCAGGTTCCCTAGAGACCTCCAAACAATAGAACGAGCAAAAATATTAGCTATGATATTTTCAAGTTAAAATGAAAGACATGATAATTCCATGTGGAACTTAATTTTAGAATCATCATTAACCATCTGAAGAGTCACCCACATTTCCAAATAGACCTGCCCCCACCCTCACACCATTCTTCCCTGTTAAGAAACTAATCAGATCCTGAACACTGTCACTGGTTTTCTTCTGGAAGGACCAGGACTCCTGGAGGGGAATCAGCATAACCAGAGTGGCATGGAGTGAAACACCATTTCTCTTGCAGGTGTCAGAGTTGGAGAGATTTGGGGCGCCTGCCTAGCTGGAGCTGAGTTGTCTATGGCAGTAAATAGCCTGGCGCAGCGGTGACTACAAGTGCTATCTGTTTTTGCTCTGTGCATTGTGTGGGTCGGGATTTTTCATTTCATACTTCATTTGCACCTGCTGAGCGAAGCCACAGAATGGCAGCACTTTCCATCTCCTCGCATGTGGGAAGCAGCACATTACATAGAGCAGTGGCACCCATGCCACTCATCAAGGCCCTGGCCTGAGCCTTGACTGGGGGTGTAACTATCTTTCTTTTGCACTCCTGCATAGGTGACAAAAGAAAAAAAGGTACTATAATTGGATTAATAAGAGCACAAAACCAAAAGTAGCCTGAAATTCAATCTCTGTTTAATGTATATAATGAAAAAAAAGCTGTAATTTTTACCAAATGCTCTTTCTCAAGAAAAAAATAATAATGTCCTCTAAATACAGAGAGTAATTAACAGACATTTAAAGAGTGAGGGATGAGAATCACACTTTTAAAAGTTTGGGGGTACCCAGGCTCTAACTTGAATGATAAATATTTAGATTTAAAATATAAACATATAAACATGATTTGAAAACATGAGCACATACTCACAAGAACCAAACTAGCTTTAGAAGCCCTGCCTTTCACTTAGGATGTTCTCACCTTTGCTAGGGGAAAAGCCTGGAATACTAAACACTGCAGGTTTGGTGGAAGACACATATCACATTCAAATCAAATAATTTCTAAATAAAATCAGGAATGATGACAGAGAACCTGTAATTATAATCCATGTCTGCAAAGAAACCCAAAAAGATGTCTTGGACTCTGGAATGATTCCCATTGCCCATCATTTGTATGCTATCTATACATATAAAAGCTTAAGCGACCTAACGACCAAACAACCGGTCGCTATGACATGCACTGACCACCAGGGCGCAGAAGCTCAATGCAGGAGCTGCCCCCTGGTGGTCAGTGTGCTCCCACAGCCAACCTCCCACATCTGGCCAACCTCTGCAGTCCCTTTCCCTGGTCAGCCATCCCCAATTGGTCCTGATCGGCCCCAATTGCCAGTCAGGCTGAGGGACCCCACCCATACACGAATTTGTGCACTGGGCCTCTAGTTTATATATAATGACATTTGAGAAGACAAGACAACACCTAAAAATAATAACTATCCACATAAAGCACAGTGTTCTCAGAGAATTAAACGTATGTGAGCATGTTAACACAACCTAGAAGCCAACTGAGTCCACTCTATCATATAATTAACGGTATAAAGGAGGCTATTGGAGAGTATGTGACATATATGGTTGTATAGCAGATGGTGCTTTCAGTTAAAAAGGAGTATATAATTTCATAATCACAAGATACTTCTTGATTTGGGGAACAGGAGTATAGCGTGGACTTCCGTGTTCTGCAAGGAGCTCTGGAGAAGAGGCGGGGAGTTAATGAATAATCAAATTTCTATCTTCCTGTTAAGATGGTCTTTCTTTAGAGATTTGAACCATCTGGAAAATTTAAATGAACGATTCTGATGTTTAGTGGCTATGTAGAAGCCAATTCATTGCTAATCATGAGATTTAAGCTAACCTTTAAAAAATGTTAATAAAAAATAGCTGCTGTAAATGCAAATGTCATCTCTCCATTGCATTTTCGTATTTTCAATATTCTACTGAGAGTGAATCTCAAACATTTGTGGATGCAAACCCCATTTAAAAAGCATGGTTAATCTCTGGTTGGTGTTGCTTGATGGTTAGAGTGCTGGCCTGCACACAGGAGGGTCATGGGTTTGATTCTCAGTCAAGGGCACATACCTAGGTTGCAGGTTCCATCCCCCCTATTCAGGGTGCATGTGGGAGGCAACCAATCAATGTTTCTCTCTCACATCAATGTTTCTCCCTCTTCTCACTATCTCCCCCTCCTTCTACTCTCTCTAAAAATCAATGGGGTAAAATATCCTCACTCCTTTGGTGGGGATTTTTATTAAAAAAAAAAAAAAAAAGCATAGTTAGGTCACAGGAACATTCTGATTCATGAAATATGCACTGAATGTTCTGGCAAAATTTCATAAAACTCCAACAATTATCAATCATCAATGTTAAGGAATTAGATTTAAATACAGTATAGATACAACTTATGACAAACTGCGCATAGTTGAAACTGTCTGATGATTCTGAAGGTGCTGCATCATCATAGCTTGCTGTGCACTGAGGACCAATATTAGTGGGTTGCACGTTGAGCTCCATGAACTCACTTGTGCAGTCAACAAGATTTATTAAAGACCAGGTCTAGCCCTAACTGGTTTGGCTCAGTGGATAGAGCAATGGCCTGCAGACTGAAAGGTCCCAGGTTTGATTCCAGCCAAGGGCATGTACCTTGATAGTGGGCACATCCCCAGTAGGGAGTGTGCAGGAAGCAGCTGGTCGATGTTTCTCTCTCATGGATGTTTCTAACTCTCTATCCCTCTCCCTTCCTCTCTGTAAAAAATCAATACAATATATATTTAATAAAAAAAAAAAAGATCGGGTCTATCTCAGGCATTGAGCTGGTGCCTGCAGCAAACAGTTGTACTGACCCTTCCCTGACTCTACCCTCAAAGACTTTACACTCTAACACAGAAGATACATGGAAACTTGAATCCATCACTGAGTTTTACAGGATTCAAGGGATTTTAATCCATACAAACCCACCCCACCCCCCACCCCAAGAAAATTCACACCAACATATCGCAACCAGCACCACTTTGGATAAATATTTGGCTATTTCATAAATGAATTTATTAGGAGAAATCACTGAGTATAACTAAGCATCTAAGATATGTTTATAGCAGGTTAGGTTTGTAAAATATTACATTGTATTTTATAATTCTTTACATTTCTTTTCATCCTTTTCAATGAGGTTGCTCTTTTTCACTTAGGGACTTTCCTGGGCTGAACACAGAAGCTTTCCTGAGAATAAACATTTCTCGTGGCCTTTTGTAAAAGTCTGAACTCCTTGAAGAGATTAGCCCAAGTGTGCTAGACAGGCAAGGGAGAAAATTGATTCTTCTGAGGGCCGAGGGAGAGAAGAAAAAAAAATGAAATTAGGAAATGGTAAGCAATGTACAGTCACCTGGAAAGCCCAGGCCAGAGAAGTGACCATTTTCAGGTGGTGATTGCTGTGTGCTGCGCCTAACAAGCTCCCGCTATCCGTGTGGCTCCGAGAAGTAACATTGGGAGATGCGAGGGGGCTGTGCCAACTGCCACCATCGCCGTCTCCGAAGTAATCAATGGTGACCCACAACTGGAGGAAATTCTATCATGTTTCAGTTTTTCATAGAAACCAGAGAATGTGTACAGCTTTACGGGGAAGAAGGAGTCTCAATAACTGAGGTTAAATTGCCCTCCAACAAGATTTAAGTCAATTTAAAGAAAATGATGTAATGCAGCTTGTGCTTGCCTGTGTTTATGGACTAAAATTCATTACTTCTACAGAATTAATGCATTTCCCCTGGTTCTATTCCTTAAAAAGAACAATATATTAACCATGTTGATTTGGGGCACTTATTTTTATTTTTTTTAGTAGTTAATGTATATGGTGTAATATTAAGTCTTGGCAGGAATTTAAAATAATGTTTTCCCAGAATAAACTCATAGTCAAGGAAGAAAAATCCAATCAGAGAGAAATTAAGTCTCTCTTCACTGTGGTGCCCATTTTAGAATCAGAAGTTGCTGAATACGTTAGTCACAGCCTTGCCTTCCATAGTGTGTGGTAGTGATTTTCTCATTATTTTCTTAACCTTTTTTATGTATACCTAAATTAGGTACTTATGCATTCCTTTATACTGGGTCATGGTTGGCAAGATGAGTTGCCAGACTCATGGTTGGCAGACTGCTTCTCCTTTGGACAACATAAACTTGCTAAACCTAGAAAGCTTGAAACCCTGTTGTAATCCACAGCGTACTCTGATAGGAAGGAATTCTGTTCAAGGTGTATGTTTCAGTAGGCATCTATTGTAGACAGTTCCTGTAGCATAGCAAACATGGAACAAAGTTGGAAGCATATCTAGACCATCTGTCTACTTCCTAACAGCCATGAGAGTCCCAACAGAAGTTTACTGGAAAGGCAACAGGGACTACTCATTGATTACCTGCGGAGAGGGATGGAAAAGCTAGTTCTCAGCTATCGACGACTACTGGTCGCAATGGAACTACTGTCTATCTATAAGTTCTCAGCTATCTATGACTACTGGTCGCAATGGAACTACTGTCTATCTATAAGTTCTCAGCTATCTATGACTACTGGTCGCAATGGAACTACTGTCTATCTATAAGTTCTCAGCTATCTATGACTACTGGTCGCAATGGAACTACTTTATAAATAATCCCAAGAGGGCTGAGAACCAAATGTCCTCTTTGGGCTGCAGTTTACAGACAACTTTGACAGGGTTTGATGAAGAGCTGAAGTGACGTTACGGAAGAGGACAGTAAGGGTGTCCAGCGCGCCCCAAAACAGCTTGGAAGGAAAGGGATGTGGAAGAACATCAGCCCCAAATCCTAACAGCATGAAGTCCCGCTCCTGCACACATAGGCTTGAGAATACAGGGAAATGTTCCCAGGTCCTGTGTCAGGACCCTCAGGAGGAAGGACCTACGCATTCACTTTAAACACAGAGTTTGATTGGCACAGCGAGTTTTAAACATTGCACCAGGGGTGAACTGGAAAATTCTGCAAAGGAATGTCCTGCACAGCTTTGAAAATGGAAATACGAAGGCAAATTTGCTTCTTCAGTGAGCTTTGTGTTTACTTTCACCTGAGTGATTAATGATAAACCTGAAAAGGATTATTTGGTCATAATATCATCATTTATATATAAATTACAAAGGAGCCCTTATACACAAATGACACAGTGAAATTATCACTCAGTAAACAGATTCTAATAAGTCACAAGAATATCAATACAGGGTTGTAATCAGCTCAGCTTTCTAACCTTCACTAAGATGAAAATGTTTACACAGAACATCTAGTTTAGTAGATGGGAAGTCTCATACAAAATAATTAGCATCAAGCATTCCTTTAAAAGCTGGGAATCTAGATAAAATAACTGCTAATAAAAGCTTTTGTTAAGCTCCTGGTACTCATATAAGAAAAGAAATACCATATTTATAACAGAAGTTGGATAAATTATTCTGAAGAATAAGCCTTCGCTGAGGAAATTGTAGCTTCAGGAACAGAGCTAACCTTCACAAAGGCTCCCAGCTGAATTACAATCAGCTCTACCCAAAAAAAAACACATGTTTTTGCTTTATGGCTTTTTTTGTTCAATAAATGGATTTTTTGAAATCTACATTAGAGGAGGCACTGAGAAAAATAATGGATCTGGAAATAAAGAGAAATTTGTAAACTGCAGAGTAGTCATTTGGGCTCCTAGTTGTATGTCATTTTATGTGTATATATAGTATTTAATTTAAAGAGTTAATGAAAAGAGGATTTGCAGCATCTTTCTTGAGCACTGCAGGCTCTAGCAATACTTTTTTGACATGCAAAAGCCCTGGATAGATTTTTGAAAATTATTACTTGAGCCAATCAGGGACAGACGAGGAAGAAAAGGAGAGAGAGAGAGAGAGACAGGTGGAAATGCAATTTAAATGTGATATTTGTAGGCAATTTTGTGTCTTTTATAAATAAAAGTGCTGCCTATAATTGTGGTGTTCATGAATTCATAGCTTATTCTCCCATTTTCTCTTTCTCTATCTCTTGCTGCATGCAGCCACACACCCCAAGGTGCCCAACATTTGTAGCCTCTGCTTTGCTTTAAGTAGACTTATTAATATTAAATTTCATATCACAAAGCAGTTCGCATTCACGAGTTTAGGGCATTTGCCTTTTCCTAGATACATAATTCTATCTTAATTTGGTAATGATATATAGTTATTAAAAATAAGCACATTCAAAATGGCTAAATATCTTCAATAGGCACATTGTAAGTAGAGCCAATGTTGGTTGTTTTAGTTTTAAAGACTTTCTTAAATGATATAATTCAGAAAAATCCAAAAATATAAAAATAGCAAATAAACACTTATGAACCCAAAAATACTATTTTAAAATGAAATATAAATACAGTTGAAACCCCTTCTCGCCCTCTTGCAAATTATGTTTCCCTCCCTCCCCCTCAGAAGTAAATATCATTCTGAATTAAGTGTTTATCATTTCCATGTGTATCTTTATATTGCTACTACTCATACATATTCTTAAAATTAAATACTTGGAATAACACTATGTATATTCTTCTCTGAGAAGTTCACTCAGCATTATGCTTGGATAATCCACCCATAATGATGCAAATGGCTCTAGTATCACTCATCCATTTTCATTGCCTTAATGCATTCCACCATATGACTTTTCCACAATTTACTTGTTCCTGCCACTGATGATGGTTAGCTACATTATCTCAGTTTTTTTCCTATTTCAAACAATGAGCTATGAACATTCTCATATGTATCTCTTTGTGTACACACACAATATTATCAGCAAGATACATATCTAGGAATTTCTTGATTGAATGTCTGTGCATTGTCAAGTTTATTGGGTGATAATCAAGTGCTCTGAAATGTACAATTTATAATGAGTACTGTGTACAAGTTTAGACACCATAGCATGCATCTTATTGTGGTTATAATCAGTGTTTTCTTGATTATCAAGTTGCTTATAATCTCATGTATTTACTGGCCAGGGAGATGTCTTCTTGTTTCTCATATCCTTTCCCCATCCCCCAGTGGAGTGCTTGACTGTTTTACTATTGATTCATAGAAAATACTGACATATTCTTGATAGTAATCCTTGTCAGTCAGTTCTGGGCCCTACAAATATCTTCATCTAGCCTGTCCACTTGCCTTTTTCTTCTCACAAAGTCTTTTAATTAACAGAAGTGTTTTTTTCTTGCCATAGTGCATTCTGTTTTACTACCTATGTCCTATAAGTTCCAGGTTTTTTCTTCCTTGATAAAGAGGTTATTTGTGACTCCAAAATAAACAGGAATCTTTCTTTGTTTTTCTCATAAAGTTTAAAAATTTTTTTAATTTAGTATATTATTCAGCAGGTAATTTTTGTTGTTGTCTTTTATAATGATAGAGAAGGATCCTATTTTTTTCTCCTAAAGGTAACTTATAAAAAGTCCCCACCGATTTGCAGAGCCTACTCTCTGCAAACTACACATGCACACACACACGCACACGCACACACACGCACACGCACGCACACACACACACAGTTCTGGATCAGGGCTTTCTATTGATTTCCATTGGCTCATTAATCAGTGCCTTTATCAACACTGCCTTTTCTTAATTACTATTATACTTTTAAATGTCTGGATGTAATGGTAGACTGTCTCCCAGATTGTTCTTTTTGACAGCCACCTCAGCTTCTCTTTCCTTTGCTCTTCTAAATGAATGTTAGAATCATCTTCTCAATCTCCATGAAAATACTGCTGAGATTTTTATTAAAATATTGCTTTGAATTTATATACCAATTTGGAGATAATTTACATCTTTAGTATTTTGACTCTTTCTATTACACACACTATCTTTTTCCATTTATTTAGTTTTTTCTTTAATGACTTTCAATAAAGTTTTATAATTTTCTCCATGAAAATCTTGCCCATATTTTGTTAGATTTATTCCTACTGCTGCGTTTTAGTTGCTATGGTAAACACTCTCCTTTTATTTATTTATTTTAAATATGTTCTTATTGATTTTAGAGAAAGGGAGAGGGGTAGAGAAATAGAAACATCGGCTGCCTCCTGCATAGCCCCTCCTAGGGATCGAGCCCACAACCAGGGCATGTGCCCTGACCAGAATCAAAACGCTGACCTCCTGGTTCATAGGTCAGACACTCAACCACTGAGCCACACCAGCCAGACAATACTCTCCTTTTAAAATTACATTTTCCAAAAAAAAAGTTTTGCTGGATGTTATATGTAATAAATCTGATCAAATCTCTGATTAGTTTCAATAAGTAACTTGTAAATTCTCTTGGGGTGCCTAATACCTTCAAGTATAGAGAGTATTGTTTCTTCCTTCTCAATCTTTATTTTTACTTACTTCACTTTCTGGCTTCCTGGGCTAGCCAATATAATGCAAAACAGGATATGTTCTTCTCATGTATCAAAAGAAATGCTTCTATGTTTCACCACTATGTGTGAGATTTGGTGGATTATGGAAATTTTCCTCTATTTCTACTCATCTAATACATTCTATCATAAAAGAACATTGAACTGTATTGACTTTTTTTTCCCCTTTAGATAACTCTATGATCTTTATTCATTAATCTGTTAATGTGATTTCATTAATGGTATTTCCAACAGTATATTATCCTTGCATTCCTGGAATAAAATCTTTATGAGCATGATGCATATTTTTAGACATTTTAGATTTTGGTTGTTAATTGACTGGTTTAGGATTTTTTGCTTCTAAGTAGATGAAATAGCATGGCTTGTAATTTTCAATTACCAGTTTATCTGACTTTGATGAAACTGTTTTATTTAAAAAGTTGGCAGTCTTCTTTTTTCTTCCATTCTCTGAAACAGTCTGTATATGGCAATACTAGAGTTATCTGCTACTTAAATATTTTATATAACCTGTCTGTCAAACCAGTTTGCTTGGTAGGCGTATGTGTGTGGGAAACAGTTGGTAGAGTTAATTAGTGGTAGATTTTTGATACTGATTCAATTTATTAAATAGAAATCTTTTCATGTTTTCTACTTCCTTTTTTAGATTTTATTGATTTCAGAGAGAGGAAAGGAAAGGGAGGGATAGAAACATCTATGATGAGAGAGACTCATTGGTCAGCTGCCTCCTACATGTCCCCCACTGGGAATTGAGCCTGCAATCCCAGGCATGTGTCCTGAGCAGGAATCAAAACATGACCTCTTGGTTCCTGGGCCAACAGTCAACCAATGAGCCACACCAGCTGGGCTCCTGTTTTCTACTGCTTAAGTCAGATTTTGACAAGTTTCATTTTCCTAATAAATTGTGCCTTTCACCCAAGTTTTAAAAAAGTACTGGCAATAAGATGACCACATTTTTTAATGTCTGCTTTGTGTGTAATTGTGTCATCTTGGTTACTTATTTATTTGCCCTTTCTCTGCCAGCCTTGCTTCTTTATATTTACTTTGGATTTAATCTCTTGTTCTCTTTCAAATTTCTTAAGTTGGGACACTAAACTCATATTTTTCAGCCTTTTCTTGCCAAAAAAAATTTCTGTCCCATAATTTAATAAAGTATTTTCTTTGTTTTTATTTATATTGTCTAATTCTCATTATTTCTTCTTTGAGTTATATAGAAATGTGTTATTTCTAAGCATAAAAATGTATTCTCCTATAAGGTTATTTTGTTTAACTGATTAGCTGCTTGTCAAGAATTTAGCGCTTTGTAGGCACTGGCTTTATTCAAGAAACTTGGTCCAAGTGTCACCGTATTTGGTCCCAAGCCCTTGACTCCTCTTTCAATGCAGCAACCAAAACCCGGCCATCTTGGAATCGGCAATATCCAAGAGACAGTCTACAAACTAGGGACAGCAAATTACTTTGGTTTTCTTTCTTTGCTTTAACCTTTTACTTTCTGACACACTAAATTATACATTTTTACAGGTTTTGTAGGAGGAAGTTTCAGACTAGTCAAGCGCATTGCCAGAAACAAAAGCCTTAGCATGTGTGTTCATTTCCATGTTGTAGTTTGAGGAGAGTGCAAGGACGTGAATTTTTCCCAGTACTAGCTCGTTTTGCTTTGTAAGTAGACTTCTTGAGGGAATATTATTTATCAACTAGAAGCCCACTGCATGAAATTTGTGCACGGGTCCCAATCTGGGACCGCTTGGGGGATGTCTGACTGCTGGAATTAGGCCTAACCTGGCCTAACCGGGACTGCTGGCTCCTAACCACTTGCCTGCCAGCCTGATCACCTCCTCACCACTCCCCTGCTGGCCTGGTCACCCCCAACTGCCCTCCCCTGCTGGCCTGATCGTCCACAACTGCCCTCCCCTGCCGGCCATCTTGTGACAATGTGAGGGCAGCCATCGTGTGGTGGCCATCTTGTGATGACATCACATGTGATGCCACCTAGGCTTTTTTTATATAGGATGGCATCTTCATGCAGGCAACTACTAGTATATGTATTTTTGTGTAGATTACAGATGACCCTGATTCTCTTGACTATTGAATAGACCTGTCATTATATCCATAAAGCATCTGGGACCTGGACAGTCCTCTTAGTGCCACAGAAAGTCATGTTGAGATGTCAAAAACTTATTTATTCATGACATACCTCATTAGACAGAGTTCAAATTACCTATAAAATATACATATGAATGAATTCAGTAAAGTGGCAGGATACAAAATCAATATAAAAATATCTGTTGTGTTTCTATACACTAATAACAAACTATCAGAAAGTGAAATTAAGAAAATAACCCCATTTATAATTGCATCAGAAATAATAAAACACATAGGAATAAATGCATCCAAAGAGGTGAAAACCTGTACATTGAAAACAATAAGACATTGATGAAATATATTCAAGACACAAATAAATGAAAAGGTATTCTGTGCTCATGAATTGGAAGAATCAATATTGTTAAAATGTCCATAATACCTCAAAAAATCTACAGATTCAGTGTAATTCCTATCATTCCGATGGCATGTCTAACAGAAATAGAAAACCAATCCTAAAAGAAAAAGGAAAAAACAATCCTAAATTTGATATGGAACCAGAAAAAAAAAAAATCTGAACATCCAAAGTAATTTTGAGAAAGAAGAACAAAGGTGAAGGCATCACATTCACTGACTTCGAACAATATTACAAAGCTAGAGTAATAAAAACAGCATGATATTGGCATAAGCACAGACTCACAGATCTATAGTACAGAATAGAGAGCCCGGAATAAACCCACACCACCACGTGGTCAATTCATTTATGACAAAGGAGCCAAAACTTATAGTAGGGAAAAGACAGTTTCTTCAATAAATGGCGTGGGGAAAACTGGACAACCACATGCAAAAGAATGAAAATGAACCACTGTCTTACACCATGCACAAAAATCAACACAAAATGGATTAAAGACTTTAAATATACAATCTAAAACCATAAAACTCCTGAAGAAAACATAAGCTGAAAGCTCCTTGACATCAAGTTTAGTGAAGATGTTTTTGGATCTGACTGACAACAAAAGCAAAAATATACAAGTGGGACTCGATGAAACTAAAAAGCATCTGTCCAGCCCTGGCCGGTTTGGCTCAGTGGATAGAGCGTTGGCCTGAGGACTGAAGGGTCCCAGGTTGCAGGCTCGATCCCCAGTGAGGGGTGTGCAGGAGGCAGCTGATCAATGATTCTTGCTCATCATTGATGTTTCTCTCTCTCTCTCCCTCTTCCTTCTTCTCTGAAACCAATAAAGAAATATATATTTTTTAAAAATGATGTGTGCACTCCCATATTCTCAACAGCCAAAACATGAAAGCAACCTAAGTGTACATCAATAGATGAATGGATAAAGAAAAAGTTGAGATAGATAGAGATAGAGATAGAAAGAGAGAGAGAGAGAGAAAAAGAGAGAGAGAGAAATAATTCAGTCATAAAGGACATCTTGCCAAAGATAGACCTTGAGGCCTTATTTCATTATTCATTTTATTATTAAAATTTTATTATTAATAAACAAGGTAAGTTAGAGAAAGAAAAATTCCATATGGCTCACTTAAAAAAAGAAAGAAACTCATAGAGAACAGATTGGTGGTTGCCAGAGGCAAGATGTGAGAGGGGTGGGTGAAATAAATAAAGGTGGTCAAAAGGAACAAGCATCCAATTATAAAATAAATAAGTCCTGAATATGTAATGGACAGCACAATGACCACAGTCAATAATACTCTTTTGTATATTTGAAAGTTGCTAAGGAAATGTATCTTAAAAGTTCTCATCACACACACACACACACACACACACACACACACACACACACTGTTGTAACTATGTGTGGTAATGGCTATTAACTAGACTTACTGTGGTGATCATTTTGCAATACATACAAATATTGCATCATTATATTAAATACCTGGAACTAATATAATGTTATATTATGTCACAATATAAAATTAAAACAAAAGAATTCCAGTAAAAATAGAAAATATACATATGAGGAAACTATAAAAATAAGTAACTGAGAAAGATTAGGAAAAGAAACACAGAAAGAATTGGGTAGAAAATAGTAAGTCCAGGGATAAAATTAGCATGTCAAAGCAGCACTGTACTGTCTGTATGGGTGCAAGAGGTGAGCCAGATTTGCTACTGCAACAGGAGAAAAAGCAAAGAGGAACACATTATCTATCACACGAATCGAAATGTCCCCAGGATTAAAACAGATCAGTTGTCAAGGTATTGAATCGAATATGATATTATAATATGCAAAGCCACATCTAGCCCTGGGTAAATTCTCACACACTATTACATAAGCTGAAACATCTGCCTGCGGCAAAAACAAAGAACATCTAACCAGCAGCTATTGAGGGATATAAAGAAATGACAACTGAGGAATACTACAGAATTTTCTCTCTGTTCTCCAGGGAAATAATGAAGGCATATCTTTTGTGAAAAATTTGGATATGATTTTCGGTAGTGGATTCATTAGGTAATCTTGAAAAGTCCAATGTCTTCCTATGGTGTTAATGGACTAATTCATATCAAATATTTACAGGTCACATTACAAAAGTATAATTAGTTTCGTTTTATAGTTTTGTTATATAGTAACAACCATATAAAAAATTTTATTGAATCTTTAATCATTGAGATGTTGGAATATTATACAAAGATTGTGTTATATTCTGAGACATATAAATAGATCAAAATAAGTATTGAGTAACTTACATTTTACATTATAGGTGTAATTGGGGAACAGATAGACTGGGTTGGTGCCTCTGAGAGATGAAAACAATAATTTTAAAACCTTTAAAAAATTAGAGAGCATTTTCCAAAAAGCATAACATACTATGTAAATCTATATGTAGATGAAGAGATATACAAGTAAACTCATTCTAGGAGGCTAAGCCAGACAATAAGGTGGCATTGAGGTGCCTAATGTAAGGTATACTTCCCGAAGGGTCAAGTTTTTGATGCATTTGTAAGAAAGATGAAAAGGCAAAGGGGAGGTATAAATACATGGCATACTAAAAATTACACGTGTAAAGATAGTCATGAGAATAAATGAGCTGCATATTGGTAACAGTAATAAGACTTACCTTAATTGAGATGGGGAGAATGAGTTGAGCATATTGCTTGGAGAAAAATAAAAGGATGAAAGGCCCTGATTTTAGAGACAGTAATGAGTTGAATCAGGACAGTGATACAATTACAATAATTCTTAGCTGCTAAGTAAGAGAGTTTTACTAATTACATTTTGAAAGCATTTTGGAGTCTAGAAACCAGATAGCTTCTATACTAATCAGGTAATCATCAAAGCTCTATTTAAAATAATTTCTATGAAAGAGGAAGAGGAAAGAAGGAGGTTTTTCTGTTTGACATTAAAAACAAAAACAAAGAATTTGCTTAAGGGTAAGAATTAGAGATACATTTGGAAAAAGAAGGGGAAAAAATAATAATGCTGCCCATGTTTCCACTACAGGGAGAACTGTGAGGTTGTTGGTACAAATGACAATAAAGGGGGAGTTCTGGCTGGAGGAAGCAATGTTAAATCTGAACTTGCGATCTCCAGCTAGCTCATATCTACTGCAGCAATGTTCAGAAAACAAGAATGGATTTAATTTTTAAACCTGGGAAAAGGATAGCAATTTTAAAAACTAAACAAAGGAATTTGCCGCCATCTCGTGGCAGAATTGGAAATTACAACATGTTTAAGTATTTCTAGATTCTCCAAGATTTAGAATATTCCTCTGCAATTTTTTTTAAAGGATTCACACAAAGCCATTGTATTTATTTTACAAATACATATATGTTTTCTATATCCATTAAATTTAAGTTGAAATCTCACTGGTAATCAAGTAAACAAAATATTTAGGGAACACCTATTCAGTGTATGATTTTTTTTAATGTTTACACAAAAATTCATAAAGCAAATAATATTTCATTTTAATGATACACTTCTTTTTCATCAATTTTATCACTTCAGGCACTGAAAAGAAAAACAGGACAGGAAGCTTTTGAGATATAAGAGATTATGCTTTGAAAATTCGCATAATGGTCATGGAAGCTCTGGCCCCTAGCTTTACCTTAGGAGTCTGCTTCCCTGAAGAAGAGATGCCTTTGTGAGAATCAATCATGTCTCCACAATGTCCAATAAGACTGGTCCTCCTGCATCTAGCCTCATGCATGGAAATTCTTCTAAAAGAATATAAATCTAATTCTAACAACTTGAAGAAAAGTGTTAATCACCAGGCAAAGTGTTAAAACAGGCATTTTGACTAAACTGACAGGACAGTAGATATACAACACCAAAATAAGGCATTCCATCAGGATATGAATATTCGAAAAAAGAAAGGAAGCTACAGAGCCTCTTTTCTGCAATATTTGAGTAAAGATGTTGTATTAGTCAGGGCTCTGCAGAGAAACAACCAATAGGGGGAGAAAGGAGAGAGAGAGAGAGAGAGAGAGAGAGAGAGAGAGAGAGAGAGATTGATTTCATATACAGAAGAGGCTCATGCAGTATGAAGTTGGAAACCTGTGTCCTAAGGTCTGCCATCCACAAGCTGGAGGCCCAGAGAAGCCCATGGTGTAGCTTCAGGTCAGGCCTGAAGGCTGAGAACCTGGAGCCAATAGTACAAATCTGGGTCCAAGTTCAGGAAAAAGACTGCTGTCCTGCTCAGTAGCCAGTCCAACTGAACAAATTCTCTCCTCCTATTCAAGTCTATTCTATTCAAGTTTCAACAAACTGGACGAAGCTCACCCACACTGGGCAGCCTGCTTCGCCCAGTGCACCGATCCAAATGCTAAACACATCCTCACAGACACTCCCAGAAATAATTTTAGCCAAATATCTGGACACCCCATGCATGATCCAGTCAAGTTAACACATAAAATTTACTATCACATATATTTCACAATTCAGTTTTTTTTTTTTCATTTTAGAAAGACAATACTATATATTCAATAACACCTTTAATGAATATTACATATTAATATTTCTGAAGCAAAATGTATGCATGTTCCCAAGTGGGATTTTTTTTTAAAGGTTTTAAGCATTATAAATAGCCTCATGTTCATTTTTTTTTAAGTTTCTTAGATTTTAGGGTTGTTGGTAAGGATTGCAGACCAGCAGTCAAAAGCCACATTGCAATACTATGTCTTCTATCTACATGGAAAAGAATGACAATTTGAAGAGAATTTTTTTTTTTGAGAAGTGGGAGAAATGGGAGAAATACTTCCAAAGCCAGAACCTAACAAGAGGAGTTTCCACAGGAGCGCTCGGCAGATTGACATATGCCCTTACCTCAGGAGAGTCTGTGACCGTGCCTACCCCCTGCCTGGAAAATCCAAACAGGAAGAGACATCATCTGGAAGAGGAAGTCGTGTGGAGATCAGTCTGCATCCCCAGATATAAATCCAAGATTTTAAGCTGTAAAATTATCTTCCATTTTAATGAATCATTCCATACAAAACCCCAAATTCACAATATGTCAGCCCATTTTGGAGATGCCCAAAGCAGGGGGAGCCAGGCACTGTGCAAAGAAAGCAGTATGCATCGAGGTTCTGAGGCAAGAGAGAAGTTTAGTGTGTCTTCTGTGGACAAGGGGTCTGTTCTGGGCTTTGGAGCCAGAGTTCCTGGCCTTAGTTCTGGCTGTGACTGTGAGCGAGATACTGGCATCATCAGCCTACTAGTGTTTTG
Source organism: Myotis nattereri (assembly GCF_964212035.1). NCBI lineage: Eukaryota > Metazoa > Chordata > Mammalia > Chiroptera > Vespertilionidae > Myotis > Myotis nattereri. The sequence continues at coordinate 83,285,376 of NC_138075.1, forward strand.
TTGATGAAATAGGGGTAAGTGTGTTTCTTTGACAGTGTTATGTTTAAAGAAAAAAGTAATAACTATCTTGGATACGTTATTTTCCCCATGTTATTTCCTTTTTCCCACTTTTTTATATATGAATCTTTCCCCAGGAGGTAAAAGGTTTCATCATTGTTTTAGGGAGAAGAATGATTGCTACAGTGAAAGGGGGGAAAATCAATGTTTAGTTTCATATAAACAGGCATGGCCTGTGGGGAAGGTCCGCCGCTGTGTCTACAGATGATTTGGTGTACAATGGGTTCATGGAAGTCACAGGTGGGAGCCAAGGAAACTGAATCTGAGGATCAGGTGGCAGGGACTTCAGGGGCCTAGCCCTGGGAGCCTCATGGAGGCCAAGCGACCACCAGGGGGCGCTAATGTTTACCCAGACAGAGGAGCTGTACTAGCCGCTCCTCTCCTCGCTGAAAAGGGTGGGCCTCCGCTCAAGAGATGTCTCCTGGAGACCTGGCTAAGCTCCATGCAGGCTGCCTCTGGGTCACAGGCACTCACCTTTGAAGGCCCAGCACAGTCCAAGATTCCCAAAAGACAGAGGAGGCCCTCAACACCCAGCCGAGTGGGTGTGTTCTAGAAGAGAAAACCCCAGCCCTGAGCAGGCCTTGGGTAAACTGAACAGCGGGAAAATCTATTCTGCTGTAGCAACCATCATCGTCATCATCACAGCCAACACAGAGCACTGACCAGGTGATCAGGCACTGCACTGCTGAACACATCAGCGCGCTACATCAGTTAACCAGGATCTTAGCTCCACACTCCACCACTCTTAACAGCTACACTCTGCTCCCTCCCAGATAAAACGAGATTGTACGTGTGGGGTATTTAACACCCTGCCTGGTGTACACATTGCTTGTTTATAATTATGACTTGGATGTCTTGGGAGGTGAGGGGGAGAAATAGGGAAGAAATTGGTAATCTCCCGTAATACCAAAAGAGTAAAGACTGTACCCGGAACTTTAAAGGTTTAGATATCAAAGTTCAGAGAAATTTATTTCATTTCTCAGATGATGCAGTTTTTAAAAATTCACAAAGAGTTCAGTCTTCTCACTTCATGCCTGAACATGAGGTGGAACAGGAATCTAAAGTTTCTCTTCTTGCTCAATGGTCCTTGTTTTTTAATCTCTAGGTGGACAAAAACCAACAACAAAAACAAAAGAAAAACAATAAATGACTGCTAAGGCGTAATGTTCTCACCCAACTTACTTCCTCTGTCTTCAAGGTCTCTTGGGACATCTCTGAAGCTGTACTCTTAAAACTTACACCTCAATTAATTCAATAAAAATAATACATAAAATGAAATAAATGAAAATTGAGCTTAAATCTGAAGCAAAACCTTTCCTCTGAGAGAATAGCATATATTCAGTACCTACTGTGTTGATCTCATTCAAATCATTTCAAAGCTCTGTTCTCCCTCCCCCCATCTTTATGAATTTGTTTAAAATGAAATCTGATCCATATATATATATCCTATATAATAAAAGCCTAATATGCTAAGTGTCCAGTTATCCAGTAGGCCATTCAACCAATCAAAGCATAATATGCTAATGATATGCTAAGACCCCTCAACTGCTCGCTATGACGTTCACTGACCACCCGGGAGCAGATGCTCCAACCAGTAGGTTAGCTTGCTGCTGGGGTCTGGCTGATTGGAACTGAGCAAGATGGGCCAGACATGCCCTGAAGCCCTCTTGCGGTCCCTCCCTGGCTGGCCAACCTCCCACATCCCTCCCCAGCCCTGATCACGCACCAGTGGGGTCCCTCAGCCTAGCCTGCACCCTCTCATAATCCAGGACTCCTTGGGGGATGTTGGAGAGCCAGTTTTGGCCCGATCCCACAGACCAGGCCAAGGGATCCCACTGGTGCACAAATTCATGCACCAGGCCTCTAATTTATACACACACACACACACACACACACACACAGTGGACTTAAGAAGCTCCTTTCCAAAGTACCTAGCAGGGCAGAATATCAAATCCTGAAGGTAGCTAAGAAAATACCAAAATATCAATATCAACAATCACTGTCAACAGACCAAAAATCAGATGTGAGGACAGGTCATCAGCCTAAAAATATAGGAATTAGAGTGAGTATTAGGAAAGCAGTTAGCACATTCTGGCTAGCAACAGGAGTAAGTTAAACATTGAAATAATAAATTGTTTGACTAAATTTCAACCTTTCTGAAATTTGTGTATGTATGTGTATGTGTCTGTGTGTGTGTGTTGTTTTGTTTTTTAATTTTTGTATTGATTTTAGAGAGGAGGGGAGAGGGAGAGAGTGAGAAACATCAATGAGGACAGAGAATCAATGATCGGCTGTCTCCTGCACACCCCACACTGGGGATTGAGCCCACAACCCAAGCATGTGCCCTAATCAGGAATCAAACCTCAATCTCCTGGTTCATAGGTTGATGCTCAACCACTGAGCCACACTGGCCAGACTGTGTGTGTGTGTTTTTCTATTCCAACTATTCCTTGTGTTTGGGCATAGCCTTAAAGAATGTTCTCATTAACTTCTATGACTTATCTTGATATACAATTGTTAAAATATCATTATTTTCTAAAATTTAATGGTTTTTGCATCTACACATCAAGTTGCATCCACACATGAAGTCATAGAACCCTAAAGCAAACTTAAAAAAAGAAAGAAAGAAAAAAGCTATGACCTATGTAAAACAAAGTGGAATTTTTCCAACAAATTTATGCTTACAAAGAAACAAAAATCTTCTAATGTAAATGTTATATGTGGCAATGGGTCACCATGGTTCAATTGTGGTATTTATTAGTTCCTTTAAGGTATTGTTAATTTTCCTATTTTAAAGTCCCTATATAGTTGTAGACTGCAAGATGATTTTATGTGATAATTTGTAAATGCACTAAAATGCTATTTTGAAAGTATTGTGGCCCCCTGCCTGTTACTGCCCCCAAAGGACCTAAATAAACCTCATCAATGAGCATTTCTTCCAGTTGCTATTTACTGAGAAACTTGAGCTAAAAAGGAAACTCTAATAAAGCCAAATTTAAAATTGCTGAGCTTTATTGTATGCAAGCATGACATTTAGATCAATGCTATTGATCTAAATTACAGATAGTGTATTACAGATAGTGTACATTTATTTCTGCTTTTCTTTTCCTGATTCAGACACATTGTTACTGGAAATTCCTAAATTGTGACACTACAGTTTTTCTACTCCATCCATGAATTTAAAAATTAACATGGACTTACATCTTTAAAGAACCATCAAGAAAATAACCAGGTTATCACCTATATATTATCTTTACTTCATGAGCCAATAATACCCTTGATGCTTTTCTTTTCTAAAGAAGTTCTGATTATGAAAAGGGAAACATGCGAATGTGTTTCACCTATGCCAAAAAGTATCTTGGCTTCTGTAAGCTTTATAGGCAAGAGAAATGTTGCATATAAATGATAGCGCACCCTATGTTTTCGCTGCTTATGCCTAAATCCTTTGTTGATGATAGGCCATGTAACTTCAGGCAGACAAAAGAAAAATAATTCCCACCATGTTGAATGCCAGTCTGGGTGTTTATGAGTACCTCCTGCTGTGCTAAATGACTCAAACATCTGTCAGGTGTGCTGCATTACAGCCACAGGAAAGTATCAGCACAGGTTGTGCAGCCGGCCAAATGCCTGAGACCTTGTCAATCCTGCTGACAGATGAGTTCAGGATTCTAATGAGTAAGGTTCTAAATATGTTTCTCCTTTGCCAGATCTCCCAATCACATCGGGAGGCACAAAGCTCAAGCAACTGGAAGGAATAAAATCATTTTTAAAGGACAGTACTTCTCCTGACTCATATAACTGTGTGGTGTTAAAGCTATCCTGGTGAGGTGATTCCTACCTCTTTGAAATCCTCTTTTTGTAAGCTTCATTTAACAGACTAATTTTTGTTTTCTCAAAACAAATCAATTCCAAATAATTTGCAAAGGCTACTATGCTTCTGAAGTGCATTAGTTACTGTTAGCCTTACATTTGCATAGGAGAATGTCTACAGTCAGTGGGTTTAGTGAGTTGTATTTTAAGCTGTGCTAATAGTGACTCAATCAGATGAAATTGTTTTGGTGGGATGGTATACCTGGTATATGTGTTCCATTTAGATAACTCATAAGCAATAAATCCAACTACTTTTCTCATGACCTTTTATATCCTAATATAAAAACGGAGTGGTTTTTTAATTGACTTTGGGAAAAACATATTGCCTATTATATATCAACTATTTGCTTAAAAATGTATAATATTCATATTATATTCTACATAAAGATATAATCCTGTGTTTAATAATCTTCTAAAGGAGTTTTATATTTTGTAAAATGACAAAATTTACTGTTTTCAAATTCTACATAATACCTAACACAAATTCTAGTAAATTCTATCCCAAAAAAGACAAAAATGCACCTTTCATAGAGAAATTGTGAGATGCAAGAAAATGATAAGCTATCAGATAGAACTCATAAATCAAACTCTTGTCTATTAAAGTGTAACACAGCTTAATATAACATTTGGAGAACTCACTAGGATTATTATTTATTTCCAAGAAGACAACTATCATTTTAGATAATACCCTCAAACTTATAGAACCCATATGTTTTAACCTTTATAATTAATCCAACACAGTTTTGAGGCTAATGATTTAGCAGTATATCCAAAATAAAAATTATGGGTAGTTAGTATAGAGATTATTTATTAATCATAAAAGGGGGTTTCTGGGCCATTTATTCACCCATTCATTTATTTATTCATAGGACATAAACACTATAGAAAGAGTAATGAATGCATAGATCTTTCCTCTTTCCATTTAAAAGCTCTAAATCCCTGGTTTTACCATGTTGCTGATTGGGTCAATTCATAGATCAAAATTATATGTATATATCAATACATGTCTGCAAACAATGTTTAAGTTGTGACAAGTCTTAACTCTTAGTTTTCAAACCTTTTACTGATTAAACAATTCTGAAAATTTGGATGACATATACACCTGATTTCCATACATACCATAAAGTAGGTGAGACAGTGTGGTGAGGGGTTTTAGCAGCAAATAGATACATACCAGTACATCAAGGAAGCACGATAAAAAATCCAGTAATAGATCCAAACCTATATAGCTAATTTCCACAAAGATGCAAGGTCAATTCAATGCAGAAAGGGTTTTCTTTTCACATGAGGTTCCAGCATATGGAAAAGATTGCATATCTCTTCATATCTCACATTCAATACAAAAAATTCGCCCAAAATGGATCACAGACCTAAATAAAAACCTAAAACTTTATGGTGCTTGATAGAATGGATCAAATAAGCTATGCCTTTCTGATTCTTGGTTGTCAAATTATCCTCTCAATACCTGAGAGAGGTTAAAATCAGCAATAACAAAACGAAACAATATTCGTATAATAGGGGTACCAGAAGGAGAGGAAGACAAGCAAGGAGTAGAAAACCTGTTTGAAGAAATAATGACAGAAAACTTCCCTGATATTGGCAAGAAAAAAAACTATGCAAGTACAAGAAGCACATAGAGTCCCAAACAAGATGAATCCTAAAAGACCAACACCAAGACACATCATAATTAAATTGGCAAACACCAACGACAAAGTAAGAATCTTAAAGGCTGCCAGAGAGAAACAGAAAGTTACCTAAAAGGAAGCTCCTATTAGAATATCAACAGATTTCTCAACAGAAACACACCAGGCCAGAAGGGAATGGAATGAAATATACAAAGTGATGCAAAGCAAGGGACTGAATCCAAGAATACTATACCTAGCAAGGCTATCATTCAAAATTGAAGGTGGAATCAGGACCTTCACAGACAAAAAAGGACTAAGAGAGTTGATTACTACCAAGCCAGCAATGCAAGAAATGCTAAAGGTACTGCTGTAAAAAGAAGAAACAGAAAGGCAAGAACACTAACATTAAGAATAAAAATGACAACAAAAAAGTATTTATCAATAATAACATTAAATGTAAATAGATTAAATGCACCAATCAAAAGACATATGGTAGCTGAATGGATAAGAAAACATGACCCATATATTTGCTGTCTGCAAGAGACCCACCTCAGAACAAAGGATTCACACAGACTGAGAGTGAAGGGATAGAAAAAAAATTTTTCAGGCAAATGGAAATGAGAAAAAAGCTGGGGTTGTGATACTAATATCTGACAAAATAGACCTCAAACTAAAGGCCATAACAAGAGATAATGAAAGCCACTACATAATACTAAAGGGAGCAGTTCAACAAGAAGATATAACTCTGGTAAACATATATGCACCCAATACAGGAGCAACCATATACATAAAACAACTTCTGGAAGATATCAAGGGAGAGATCGATAGCAATACAGTCATAGTAGGGGAACTTAATATCCCACTGACACCACTGTATAAGTTCTCTAAACAAAAAAATCATCAAAGAAACAGCAATCCTAAATGACTCACTAGATCAGATGGACTTAATTAACATCTTCAGAATATTTCACTCCAAAGCTACAGAATATACATTCTTCTCCAGTGCACATGGGACATTTTCAAAGATAGACCACATATTAGGACACAGGCAAAGTCTCTTCAACTTCAAGAGGATAGAATTCATAACAAGCATCTTCCCAGATCACCATGGCATAAAACTAGAAATCAATTACAATAAAAACAATGAAAAAGAATCAAACACTTGGAGGTTAAATAGCATGACATTAAACAATGATTGGGTCACCAAAGAGATCAAAGAAGAAATAAAAAGCATCCTGGAAACAAATGACAATGAAAACACAACAATCCAAAATCTATGGGACACAATAAAAGCAGTCCTGAGAGGGAAGTTCATAGCTCTACAGGCCTACCTCAAAAAACAAGAAAAACTGGTAGTAAATTATCTAACCTTGCATCTTAAAGAATTAGAAAGAGAGCAACAAGAAAATCCCACGGTATCCAGAAGGAAGGAAATAATAAATATCAGAGCAGAAATAAATGACATAGAGACCAAAAAAACAATTAAAAAGATCAATGAAACCAAGAGTGGTTCTTTGAAAGAATAAACAAGATTGATAAACCTCTCAACAGGCTCACCAAGAAACAAAGAGAGAGAACCTAAATAAACAAAATCAGAAATGAAAGGGGTAAAGTAACAACTGACCCTACTGATATACAAAGGATTATAAAAAAAAACACTATGAACACCTCTACTTCAAAAAAACGGGACAACCTCGGCAAAATGGACACATTCCTAGAAAAATACAAGCTTCCATAACTCAATCAGGAAGAATCAAAAAACCTGAATAGGCCAATAACTACTGATGAAATTGAAACAGTAATTAAATAGCTTCCAGCAAACAAAAGCCCTGGACCAGATGGCTTCACAGGGGAGTTTTACTGAACATTCAAAGAAGAACTAAAACCAATTCTTCTCATACTATTCCAAAAAATTCAAGAGGTAGGCACATTTCCAAGCTCTTTCTATGAAGCCAGAATTACCTTAATCCCAAAACCAGATAAAGACACCACAAAGGAGAGAAACTAAGATGGCGGCAGAGATAAACACCGGGAAATTGCCGCCTCCCACAACAATTGAAAAATACCGCAAAGGACAGAGCAGACATCATCCAGAACAACGGGAAGCCTGGCTGAGTGTAAATTCTACAACTAGAAGGAAAGAAAAGCATGCTGAGAGTCAGAGGAGCTGCGGAGGTGAAGTGCAGAGGTACGGCGGCTTGCGCGCACACGGAAAGGGGGTGGCACCTGAGGACGCGGCTGTTTTTTTTGAATCACAAGCTCCCGACTGCTCTGAACTCCGGTTCCGGGAAGTCTCTGGGGACCCAGGACTCATACGGGGAGAAGCTGGACTGTTGGGCAGCGGGCGAACTTGAGTGCGGCCTTCCCTCAGAGGTGCTTGCAGCAATTATTGGGTCACTGAGACGCGTGACTCCTTAGGAGAATCAGCCATAGCTGCTTTCTCCGCCCTTTGACTCCCTGAGACCCCGCCCCACCCAGGCTGCGGCAGAGGCTTTTGCATGTGAATGTACCTAACTGCAGCCGAGCCAGGCAGACCCGGAACTTCCAAGAGAAGGCCCAAGATCCCGCAGCGGCTTGCATTGCTTCACAGCTGAGCCTCTTCATGGCTCCTGCTATGTGGCCTCAGGCAGAGGCTGAATTAGCACCTCCTTAGATCCAGGAGCCACTGTACCCAGTGGTCAGAGGGGGACCATCCAGATTGCAACTCCTCAGATCCATAAGGGACACACTCAGGGAGCAGACTCAGTGAGCACCAAAGCCCCACTGAAGCAAGTCTTGCCCCAGAAGGGTGTCTTCAGCACAGAAGTTCTCCCACTTCAGACATAGCTGATTCTCACAGCCAATTGGCCTGGAGGTCAATTCCTCCCAGTGATTCTACAACAACCAAGGCACCAAGAGTGCACTAAGAGTGTCCACCTCAGGTAACTGGGGAGGCTGAGCTACTGGGCCCTACAGGACACCTGGAGCGCAGGGCCACTCTATCAACACAGGGAAGCAGCCAAAATGCGGAGACAAAGAAACAGGTCACAATTGGCATAAATGGAGGAAAGCAAACGACTGGATATAGAGTTCAAGGCCACATTTATAAGGTTTTTCAAGAATTTTATGGAAACCACCGATAAATTTAATGAATCCCTCAGTAAGTATAGTGAGACCATGGAGGACATGAAAAAGGACCAACTAGAAATTAAGCATACACTGACTGAAATAAAGAATAATTTACAGAGATCCAACAGCAGACAAGAGGATCCCAAGAATCAAGTCAAAGATTTGAAATACAAAGAAACAAAAAATACCCAACCGAAAAAGAAAAAAGAAAAGAGATTCCAAAAATATGAGGGTAGTGTAAGGAACCTCTGGGACAACTTCAAGCGTACCAACATCAGAATTATAGGGTTACCAGAAGGAGAGAGGGGGCAAGATATTGAAAACCTTTTTGAAGAAATAATGACAGAAAACTTCCCCTACCTGGTGAAAGAAATGGACTTTCAAGTCCAGGAAGCACAGAGAACCCCAAACAAAAGGAATCCAAAGAGGACCACACCAAGACACATCATAATTAAAATGCCAAGAGCAAAAGATAAAGAGAGAATCTTAAAAGCAGCAAGAGAAAGACAGTCAGTTACCTACAAGGGAGTACCCATACGACTGTCAGCTGATTTCTCAACAGAAACCATGCAGGTCAGAAGAGAGTGGCAAGAAATATTCAAAGTGATGATTAGCTAGAACCTGCAACCAAGATTACTTTATCTAGCAAAGCTACCATTCAGAATAGAAGGTCAGATAAAGAGCTTCACGGATAGAAAAAGCTAAAGGAGTTCATCACCACCAAACCAGCATTATATGAAATGCTGAAAGGTATTCTTTAAGAAGAGGAAGAAGAAAAAGGAACTCTTACCATTTGCCACAGCATGGATGGAACTGGAGAGCGGATAAATACCACAGGATCTCACTCATTTGTGGAATATAATGAACAACATGAACTGATGAACAAGGACTGATCCAGAGACGGAGAGGCATTGATTGGACTATCGGGCCTTGGAGGGAAGGTAGGGGAGGGTAGGGGTAAGGGGGAAAGATCAACCAAAGGACTTATATGCAAGCATATAGGCCTAACCAATGGACACAGAAAATGGGGGGGTGAGGGCATGAGCGGGGGGTGCGGGGGGGGGGGGTAAAGGGTAACGTGGGGACAAGGACACATATGTAATATCTTAATCAATAAAAAATATATTAAAAAAAGAAAAGATTAAAAAAAAAGAAAGAAAGAAAGAAGAAAGAAAGAAAGAAAGAAGAAAGAAAGAAAGAAAGAAAGAAAGAAAGAAAGAAAGAAAGAAAGAAAGAAAGAAAGAAAAAAAGACACCACAAAGAAAGAGAATTACAGGCCAATATCCCTGATGAAAAAAGATGCTAAAATCTTCAACAAAATTCTATCAAACCATATCCAGCATTACATTAGAAAAATTATACACCATGACCAAGTGGGATTTATTCCAGGGATGCAAGGCTGGTACAATATCTACAAATCAATAAACATGATACCGAAGGACTTGTATGCATGCATATAAGCATAACCAATGGACATAAGACACTGGGGGGTAGGGGAGGCCAGGGGACTGTCAAGGGCGGGGGGGTGGGGTGGGGAAGGACACATATGTAATACCCTTTGTAATACTTTAAGCAATAAAAAAATAATAACAAAAATGAACATGATACATCACATAAACAAATTGAGAGACAAAAATTACATAATCATATCAATTGATGTAGAAAAGGCATTTGACAAAGTCCAACATCTTTTTCTGATAAAAAACGCTCAGCAAAGTGGGAATAGAAGGATCATACCTCAACATAATAAAAGCCATATATGACAAACCCACAGCCAACATCATACTCAATGGACAAAAACTAACACCATTTCCCCTAAGAACAGGAACAAGACATGGATGCCCACTCTCACCACTCCTGTTCGACATAGTACTGGAAGTATTAGCCATAGTGATCAGACAAGAAGAAGAAGTAAAAGGCATCCAAATTGGAAAGGAAGAAGTAAAACTGTCCTTATTTGCAGATGACATGATACTGTACATAGAAAACCCTAAAGACTCCATCAAAAAATTATTAGACTTAATAAATGAATTCGGCAATGTAGCAGGATACAAAATTAATGCCAAGAAATCTATGGCATTTTTATATACTAATAGTGAACTTACAGAAAGAGAAATTACAAAAACAATCCCATTTATCATTGCACACACAAAAAATTAAGATACCTAGGAATAAATTTGACTAAGGAGGTAAAAGACCTATATGCAGAAAACTATAGGACACTGAGAAAGGAGATAGAGGAAGACATAAACAGATGGAAGAACATACCGTGTTCATGGATTGGTAGAATCAACATCATTAAAATGTCCATACTACCCAAAGCAATCTATAGATTCAATACACTCCCCATTAAAATACCAATGGCATATTTCACAGATCTAGAAAGAACTCTCCAAAAATTCATCTGGAATAAACAAAAACAAAACAAAACAAAAAATATAAATAGCTGCAGCAATCCTGAGAAAGAAGAACAAAGTAGGAGGGATCTCAATACCAGATATCAAGCTGTATTTCAAAGCCACTGTTCTCAAAACTGCCTGGTACTGGCAAAAGAACAGACATATAGATCAATGGAATAAAATAGAGAACCCAGAAATTGGTCCGAACCAATATGCTCAATTAATATTTGACAAAGGAGCCGAAACCGGTTTGGCTCAGTGGATAGAGCGTCGGCCTGCGGACTGAGGGGTCCCAGGTTCGATTCCGGTCAAGGGCATGTACCTGGGTTGCGGGCACATCCCCAGTGGGAGATGTGCAGGAGGCAGCTGATCGATGTTTCTCTCCCATCGATGTTTCTAACTCTCTATCTCTCTCCCTTCCTCTCTGTAAAAAATCAATAAAATATATTTAAAAAAAAAAATATTTGACAAAGGAGGCAAGAACATACAATGAAGTCAAGACAGTCTCTTCAATAAATGGTGCTGGGAAATTTGATCAAACACATGCAAAAAAAATGAAACTAGACCACCAACTTACACCATACACAAAAATAAACTCAAAATGGCTAAAGGACTTAAACATAAGATGGGAAACCATAAAAATATAGAGGAATCCACAGGCAGCAAGATCTCAGATATATGCCAAAGCAATATCTTCACCGACACAGCTCCTAGGGCAATGGAAACTAAAGGGAAAATAAACAAATGGAACTACTCAAAATAAAAAGATTTTGCACAGCAAAAGAAACCATCAACAAAGCAACAAGAAAACCTACTGAATGGGAGAACATATTTGCCAATGATATCTCTGATAAGGATTTAATCTCCACCATTTACAGGGACCTCATGCAACTTAACAAAAGGAAGGCAAACAACCCAATCAAAAAATGTGCAACAGACTTAAATAGATACTTTTCGAAAGAAAACTTAAGGAAGGCCATGAGACATATGAAAACATGCTCAAAGTCACTAATCATCTGAGAGATGCAAATCAAAATGACAACGTGGTACCATCTCACACCTGTCAGAATGGTTATCATCAACAAATCAACAAATGACAAGTGCTGGCGAGGATGCAGAGAAAAAGGAACCCTTGTGCACTGCTGGTGGGAATGCAGACTGGTGCAGCCACTGTGGAGAACAGTATGGAGTTTTCTCAAAAAACTAAAAATGAAACTTTTTTTTGACCCAGTGATCCGACTTCTAGGAATTTATCCCCAGAAACTAGAAACATCAATAAGAAAGGATATATGCATCCCTATGTTCATAGCAACACAATTTACAATAGCTAAGATTTGGAATCAGCCTAAGTGCCCATCAGCACATGAATGGATTAAAAAACTCTGGCACATCTACCCAATGGAACACTATCCCGCAGTAAAAAGGAAGAAACTCCTACAATTTGCAATAGCATGGATGGAGCTGGAGAGCATTATGCTAAGCGAAATAAGTCAGTCAGAGAAATATAAATATCACATGATCTCACTCATTTGTGGAATATAATGAAAACATAAACTGATGAACAAAAACAGATCTAGAGACAGAGAAGCATTGATCAGATGCTCAAACCTCAGAGGGAAGGTAGAGGGGGATGGGGGAAAGGGGGAGAGACCAACCAAAGGACTTGTACGTATTCATATAAGCATAAGCGATGGATGCAGACAACAGGGGGTGAGGGTGAGGGCAGGACTGGGGGGATGAGGGGACAATGAGGGGATAAAGACACATTTGTTATACCTTAATCAATAAAAGTTTTAAAAAATTGTTTTTCTAATAGGAAAAAAATAAAATAAATAAATAAATAAAATCAACAATAATTTTGTATTTGTCTATTTCTCCATTGTCTGTTTTTTACTTCAAGTATTTTGAAGCTCTGTTATGGTGCATGTAAATCTATAATAATAAAAGCATAATATGCTAATTAGACTGGACAGCCAAATGACCTTCCAGACGACCTTCCAGACAAAGCCGGGGCTGTGAGGGCTGAGCCCCTTGCACGAATTTCATGCATTGGGCCTCTCCTTTATAAATAATTACAGTTCCTTAAAGTATTAACCCTATTATTATAAGGACGTGTCTCTCATTGTCTCTTGTAACCCTTCTAGTTTTCTAGTCTTTTCTTATATTAATATAGCCACTCCAGTTTTTCTAATCTTATTATAAATATAGCATTTTTTCCTACTTCTTGTCTTCACCCTATTTGTGTCTTTGTGTCTCATTATAGCCCTCATAAACAACATGCAGCTGCTTCCAGTTCTTGTTTTTGACCCCTCTGAAAAACTGTTTTTGGACTGGAGTGTTTTTCCCATTTTCCTTGAAGTGATTATTGGTATGGTTGTATTTAGGTCTGCCATTTGGATGTTTGCTCCAGTTTTACATTTTTATATTTCTTCTTTTTCCTTATTTTACTTAAAATTACTTTTAGTAGTCCATTTTAATTCTTCTCTTGGCTTCTACCTCTAGGGTTTTGTATTTCATTTTAGTGTTTGCCAGAGCTTATAAAATCCATCTCTAATTTATGACAATGTTTTTAATGTTTAATGATTTAATTTAAAATATTGAAAACTTGTAGCAGTATATCTACAGTTATCCCCATCCTTTGTGTTATTGCTACCATATATATATTACATCTATATATAGTAAACCAAAATTTTATAATTTCGCTATAATTTTTCTCAGCCACCATATGTCTTAAAATTTAATATAGAAATGGAAAATTTAATATTTTATATTTACTAACATATTTATTATTTCCCTTATACGATATTTCTTCTTATAGGTCTGAGTTATCATCTGTATCCTTTTTCCTTTAGCTTAAATAACTTCCTTCAGAAATTTTAGATCAAGTATGCTAGATTCGTTGGATAAAAAATTTCTGGTGGATAGTTTCAACCATTTGAACATGTCATTCAATGTCTTCTGGACTATTGTTTCTGATTAGAAGTCAGTCATTAATTGTATTTTATTCTCTTGCCTATAATTTGCCACAAACCTCCATATTATTAAAGGGTCAACTGTACATTTATAATCCTTGATCTCAAAATTAACATGAATGTCCTCTTTAGATACACAAGACTAACAAAGGCAACCCAGTTGCCTAGTAACATTGTAATACCATTTAAATCATGATTATAAATAATTATGCTAATATTTTCAAATCTGTCTCACCTCAAATTTTTCCACCCTAAATTGTCAGCATAATTTCAGCTTCAGGCAAACAACTCAGCCAATTTCTGAGTTTCATTTCTTCTAAAATTTTTGAAAATCTATCAGCTTTTCCTGTCACTAAGTGAACACTTTCCTTTAGGCCACCTTTCCTGCTGTTCCCACAGCTCATCTTAACAGCATTGATGTATTATTAGATGAAATATTATATGAAATAATGACCTACTGTTACAAGAAGAAAAATATTTAAATGTCTTTCTAGCATGAAAATAATCATAACAAACACAAGCATAAATAATGCTTAGTATAAGACCCTGGGCAAATTCATTTATTTTTCCTTCAAACATTGATAATATTTTGTGATTGTAGCCTTATGTTATATTGACTTTTATGACCGGACCTAATTGTTTTCTCACTTTTTAAAAAAAGACATTCATTTTGGTAGGAATCACATAAACAAAACAACATCCTAGGGAGAGATCCACGATGGTGACAGAGTCAGTGGAAGCTACACTTAACTTCTCCACGACCAAACTAGAATTACAACTAAAATATAGACAATCAACCTGAATGACCAACTGAAGACTAGCTGAAGAGAGGTCTTATAACCAAACATTTACAGAAGTCACATGGAGACTGGTAGGAAGGAAGGGAATGCAAAAAGGACTGGCTGTGCTCCCATGGGTGGATATCTCAGTTGCAAGGGTTCCCCCTGAGAAGCATGATGTCTCAACCTCAAGCCAGGTTCCCAACCCAGAGCACCACAGCCAAGAAGAGGCACCCATATAACATCTAGATGTGAAAGTAAGCAGAGATTCTGTCTGCCCGGGAGAGACAGGAGTCAAATAGAGACACAAGCTCCCTCTTAAAGGTTCATTTCACAAAATCTAGTTCCCAGCCACTCACCCTGGACTATGGCAGAGTGTGGAGCAAGCCCCTCCACACAACATCAGCCTGGGGGAATGCAATAGCCTCAACCTTTGGATTCCCTGTGAAGCTCTCTCCCTGCTGAGGAGTCAACTGTGTGGCACAGGTGCAGAGGTCTAGGCAGATGAAGGGAGTGTCAGTGATGGAGTGGTGTGGCTTTGAGGCAGGGACCATTCCTCCCACTTTTCCAAGAACCTGACTGGTGCATCCCCTCATAGGGATCCTCTAGCCTCTCTCTGGGCTCTTGGTTGCTTCATCCTCCTGACTCCTGGTGGCTGAACCCTGCCAAGGTCTGGGCAAAATTTGGGACAGACTGGGTTGTATGGCTCTGGGGAGGGGCCCACTTCCCCTACCAGCCCCCAGGACTGACCAGCACCTCTTGGTCATGGCAGATCTGCTAGCCCCATCCTGCCAACTCCCAGCAGCCCAGCCCTCCTGAGATCAGGCTTATGACAGACTCTGGGACAGACTGAGTTGTGTGGCTTTAGCACGGGGTTCATTTTTCTCTTGCATGCAAGACCAGTGCAGAAGTTTCCCTTCACATGACCAAATATTGGTGTTTTGGGCCTGATAAACTCTGCTAGCCTCATCCTGATCACCCAACCCGACTGCAAAGATGCACACACGCCCAGTGAGTGGCAGAGCTAGACTTGGTATACCCTGAAACGTTTGCTGAGTAGCCTCAGACGCAGCACTGGCACAGGGTTTTAACATGTGTCAATCTAGTCAACACAACTTGTCTCTACCTGGTGACTCACTGAGAGCCTACCTCATGCAACTCGAATATCACCAGAGGCTCTTTCTGTGACTGAGCCCAACAGGTAGCCAGAAGTCAGAGGCAGATCTTGGGCTACCTTGGGACTTGAGCTGACCTATCCCAAGATTCAGTGCTGGGAAAAACCAGCCTTGGTCCACAGCTTGATTCTTCCCCTTCACTCCCAGGCCCAATAGAGGCAGCCACAAACTGTGAGTCACTTAGTAACTCCAAGCAGGTTACCCAGGGCCAGTCACACAGTCACAGGCAGTGTCTGACATTGAACCAGAGTCTCCCCCCCCCACCCCCCCCCCACCGGAAGAGATCCTAGAATCAATATACCCACTGGCCAGCTTCAGGCAACAGCAGAACAGGGTCCAATTAGCTTCACAAGTGTCATATCTTGGCAGGCACCAGACCCTGCTAAGGCGTATTCCATTTCTTGTGGTAAGCACCTGCATAGCAGCTTATGCACTGTGGTCAGGGTTGGTCCTTATAATCAGCTATACTGAAGGTTGACCCCACACACAAATAAGTCAATAGCAATCAAGACTCTATTACAACAGGAGGGTCCGCATAAACCACACAAGAGAAATTACTGAAGTATCCAGCTAAGGTGATCAAGGAGACTATGCCACTGGGTACCACAGGAAACCTACTAAATAAGGCTACCCTACTGATGGTCATACCAGATACATAGAAACAAACCAAAGAGGTAGAAAAAAAATGGGGAGACAAAGAAAATGCCCCAAGTGAAAGAATAGGAGAAATCTATAAATAAATAGATAGATAGATGATAGATAGATAGATAGATAGATAGATAGATAGATAGATAGATAAATAAATCTATACTAATAATAGAGGACTATGCAAATTGTCCGGGACGCCATCATGTAATAACCAATCAGGATGGGGTTGGGGCCATGGTTTAGAGCTCTCAGCACACCTGCGCCGGGGGTCCAAAGGGTGTGGAGAGGAAGAGAGAGTAGATAGGCAGTTAGGGGGATCAGGTCAGGAGGGGAGAGCAGATAGGCAGTTAGGAGGATCAGGCCTGGAGGGGGATCAGGCTGGCAGGGGAGAGCAGGTAGGCAGTTAGGGGGATCAGGCCAGGAGTGGAGAGCAGTTAGGGCCATCAGGCTGGCAGAGGAGCAGTTAGGGGCATCAGGCAGGCAGGCAGGTGAGTGGTTAGGAGCCAATGGTTCCGGATTGTGAAAGGGATCTTGGATTGGAGAGGGTGCAGGCCGGGCTGAGAGACCCACCCCCACCATGCATGAATTTCATGCACCAGGCCTCTAGTAAGTAAATAAATAAATAAATAAAAGCTAAGTGAAATGGAGGAAAGCAATTGATCACATATAAAGTTAATAAAATGGTTTTAATAATGCTCAGGAACTTTGAGAGGACTACAACAGTGCCGGGATCCAGTCCATCCTTGCTGTTTCAAGGGACCTGGCATATATGGCATACTGTTCTTAATATGTTTGCTCACCTTCTTGGTGCTATGTGTTTTAACCAAGGTCACCTCTCCGAGAAAGGTTGTTTCCCCAGGTAAGGATTTTCCCCTGAAGTTAGGGAGGGAATAAAACCCCTTAACTAAGTGCCAGGCGGGTAGTTAATCACTTTAACTACGAACAATCATGCTTAAGCTACATAATCTTTACTCCCTGGAATGGAGATAAGAAACGCTCTAACCTTTGGAATAGAGATTGATAGGATTGAATCAACTGGTATAAATACAGATGTAACAAGACAACAGGAGACAGAACTTAGAAGACAGAACCAAGAGACACAGAACCTAGACACAGAACCTAGACACAGAACCTACACAGAACCTAGAGACAGAAGAACTTCACTGGAGAGAACATGGCAAAAGATCCTGGACAGAAACTGGCCACAGAACCTGGACACAGAACCTAGCAAGAGAACCTGGCTGAAGATCCTAGAGACGAACCTGGCTACAGAACCTGGATAGAACATGGCAAGAGAACCTGACTAGAACCTGGTGACTGAACCTGGCTGGAGAACCTACAGAACATGGCAATAGAACCAGGCAAGAGAACCCAACCATGCTGATCAACTGAACGCTGCCTCTGTGTCATTCCTTCTTCGCCGACTCTGTCCACACCTTTGGGGACCCCTGGACCTGCTGGGGTTGGACCCCAGCACAACAGCATGACTAAGGACCATCTATAATAATAAAAGCATAATATGCTAATTAGACCAGACAGCCGAACATCCTTCTGAACAAAGCCACAGTGGCTGTGAGGACCGAGGGCAGGCAGCTGAAGCAGCTGGCAGTGGCAGCAGCGGCAGGGTAATGGGGGCAGTGCCTTCCCTGGATTGGGCCAGTTGCCTGCCGCAGAGGGAGGCCAGACTGCGCCTTAGGCCCGCTCTCCACAGGGAGAGGGCCTAAGCCGTCAGTAGTACATCCCCTGAGGGCTCCTGGACTGTAAGAGGGGGCAGGCCAGGCTGAGGAACCCCCTCCAGTGCACGAATTTTTGTGCACCAGGCCTCTAGTCTATATATATAAAAGCCCAGCAACCGAATGGTGAAATAACCAGAATGACTGACCAGTCGCTATGACATGCACTGACCACCAGGGGGAAGATGCTGAATGCAGGAGCTGCCACCTGGTGGTCAGTGCACTCCACAGTGGGTGCACTGCTCAGCTGACCAGGATGAGCAGCTGCTCCTGCAGCGGGAGCAGCTGCTAGCAGGCCCAGGGTGAGGCCAAGTCTCCACATCTATCAAATACCTGAGACAATCCAGACTCTGGCCTGACCCCACCAGATGATGCAGGCCCCCTAAGGTGTGTTCTAGAAAGAGCACAGGGAGCTGGCATAGGCGGATGGCAAGAAGGGACATGACTGTGGATCCCCCGGGGAGGCTATCCTGATGGCTGAGGATCCTGGAGCATGGCTTCCCTGAACATCCCCGATGGTGTCACCAACTTGGCATCACACATCAATGACATTCACCAAGTGGCTTTAGGGTGCAAAGCTCTCTGCCAGGTCCCTCCAGAACACAGAACATGCCTGTACCCAAGACATTACCCCAAAATATCAGCTCAGACTAATTTCCTCATTTAGCAGCCACTTAGAGGGTGGGTCCACAGCCGCTCAGCTGACCAGGATGACCAGTGCTCCCACAGTGGACTGATCCCCACAGGCCATGCCCCCACCACTGGGCCTCTAGTAGAAACTATAAAAAAAGAACCAGTTAGGAATGAAAAAACAATGTCTGAAATGAAGAATACACTGGAAGGAACAAACAGTAGTTTGGATCCAGCAGAAGATTAAATCAGCAGTTTGGAAGACAAAGTAGAAAAAAAAAACAATCAAACATGCACACACACACAGAAAGAAAGAAAAATGAGGATAGGTTAAGGGGCCTTTTGGATAACATGAAGTTTAACAACATCCTCATCATAAGGATACCTGAAGAGGAAGAGGGAGAACAAGGGATCAAGAACCTATTTGAAAAAAATAATGACCTAAAACTTCTCTAACCTGGAAAAAGAAAAAGACACACAAATTCAGAAAGCCTAGAGAGTCCCAAACAAGGTAAACTCAAAGAGGCCCATATCATGACACATCATAGCTAAAATGGCAAAAATTAAAGATAAAGAATATTAAATGCTTCAAGAGACGAAATATCAGCTGATTTCTCAACAAAAAATATTTCTAGCCAAAAAAGCAAGGACCTACATACAACCAAAACAACTTTACCTAGCAAGGTAATCATTTAAAATTGAAGGAGAAATAAAGAGCTCCCAGACCCTAAAAAAAATTTTAAAAAGCTAAAGGAGTTTACTACCAACAAACCAGTATTACAAGAAATGTTGAAGGGTTTTCTTTAAGAAAAAGAAGAAGAAAAAAATGAGGAAAATAGTTAAAAGAATAAAATGGCAATAAATATATACCTATCAATAATCACTTTAAATGTAAATGGCTTAAATGCTCCAACTAAAAGACACAGAGTAGCTGAATAGATAAGAAAACATGACCCATATATATGCTTTCTACAAAAGACTCATCTTAGATACACACAGACTAAAACTAAAGGAATGGGTAAAGATCTACACTAATAAAAGAGAAACATGCAAATTGGTGTCACTCTGCTACACCCACCAGCCAATCAGGCTGAGTATGCAAATTAAGCCAACAAAGATGGTGGTTAATTTGCATATGTAGGCACAGAACGAAGACTGAAGACTGAAGACAACTGAAGACTGAAGAGGCTTGGCTTCTCTGCTGCAGCTGGAGCAGAGAAGCCAAGCCTCACTGCTGCGGCCCGAGTGGAGAAGCCAAGACTTGAGGTGCCGGCAGCCAAGGGAAGGAAGGCCTATTGCATGAATCTTCATGCAACAGGCCTCTAGTATTTCAATAAAATGGAAATGAAAATTTAAAAATAGCCAAAACCGGTTTGGCTCAGTGGATAGAGCGTCGGCCTGTGGACTAAAAGGTCCCAGGTTCGATTCCGGTCAGGGGCACGTACCTTGTCCCCAGTGGGAGATGTGCAGGAGGCAGCTGATCGATGTTTCTCTCTCATCGATATTTCTAACTCTCTATCTCTCTCCCTTCCTCTCTGTAAAAAATCAATAAAATATATAAAAATAACTGGGGTAGCAATACTTACATCTGACAAAATAGACTTTAAAACAAAGGCTATAATAAAAGACAAAGAAGGATATTACATAGTGATAAAGGTATCAATACAACAGGAGAATATAACCTTTGTAAACATTTATACACCCAACATAGGAGCATCTAAATATGGAAAGCAAATCCTGATGGACGTAAAGGGAGAGACTGACAGCAATACAGTCATAGTAGGGGACCTTAACACCCCCCTGACATTAATTGGTAGACTTCCAGAAGAAAATAAACAAGGAAACAGCAGCCTTAAATGACACACGAGAGTAGATGGATTTGATTGTAACTTCAGCGCATTTCACCCCAAAGTAGAATATACATCCTTTTCAAGTGCACATGAAACATTTCCTAGGATAGACCACATATTAGGACACAAAACACGTCTCAATAAATTTAAGATTTAAACCATATCAAGCATCTTCTATGACCACAGTGGTATAAAATAAGAAATCAATTACAGAAAAATAACTGAAAAACATAATACATGGAGACTAACTGACATATTACTAAGCAATGAATAGGTCAACAATGAGATCAATGAATAAATCAAAAGTTACCTTGAGACAAATGAACACACAACAACCTAAAACCTACAGGACACAGTGAAAGCAGTCCTAAGAGAGAAATTTATGGCATTACTGGCCTACCTCAACAATATAAATCTCAAATAAACAATATAACCTTACACTTAAAGGAACTGGAACAAGGACAAAGCCAAAAGTGAATAAAAGAAAGAAAATAATAAAGACCAAAGTAGAAATAAGCAAAGTTGATTCTAAAAAAAATGCAATAAAACTAAGAACGGGTTCATTGGAAAATAAACAAAATTGATAAAACCTTTAACCAGACTCACTGAGAAAAAAGAGAGGACTCAAATAAATAAAATCAGTAATGAAAAAGAAGTAAAAACTGACACCACACAAATGCAAAGAATTATAAGGAAATATTATAAAATAGTATATTCCTACAAATTGGATAATCTGGGCAAAATGATAAATTTCTAGAAACATACAATCTTCCAAAATTGAATCAAGAAAAAATAGAAAATCTGAACAGAATGATTACAACCAATGAAATCAAAGCAGTAATTTTAAAAACTTCCAACAAACAAAAATCCTGGACTGCATGTCTTCATGTGTGAATTTTACCAAACATTCAAAGAAGGACTAACATCTATCCTTCTGAAAATATTTCAGAAATTTAAAAGGACAGACAAATTCCAAGCTCTTTTTATGAGGCCAGCATTATCCTAATTCCAAAACTAGATAAAGACACTATAAAGAAAGAAAATTATAGGCCAATAACCTTGATGGACATAAATGCTAAAATCCTCAACAAAATACTAGCAAATGGGATCCAGGAATACATTAAAAAGATCATACACCATGATTAAGTGGAATTTATTCCAGGGATGCAAGTTTCAGACAATATCTGCAAATCACTAAATGTGATATACCACATATAAAAAATGAAGGATAAAAATAACCTGATCATATATATAGATGCATAACAAGCATTTGATAAAACCCAGCACCCATTTATGATTTAAAAAAAAACAACAACAACCTCTCAGCAGAGTGGGAATACAGGAATAATACCTCAATGTAATAAAGGCCATATATCACAACGCTATAGCCAACAGCATACTCAATGGGCAAAAACTAAAAGCATTTCCCTTAAGATCAGGAACAAAACAAAGAAGTCCACTTTCACCACTCTGATTCAACATAGTACTGGAAGTCTTAGCCACAACATAAAAAAAAAAAGAAAAGGCATCCAAATTAGAAAGAAAGAAGTCAAACTGTCATTATTTGCAGATGATATGATACTATAGATAGAGAACCCCAAAGATCCCATTTAAAAAAAACTATTAGAACTGATACATGAATTCAGTAAAATAGCAGGATATAAAATAAATATCCAGAAATCAGTTGCATTTTTATACACTAATAATGAACTATTAGAAAGGGAAACCAAGAAAACCAATTACAATTGCATAAAAAACATGTAGGAATAAATTTAATCAAGGTTGTAAAAGACCTGTACTCAGAAAATTATAAGACACTGAAGAAAGAAACTGAAGAATATACAAATAAGAGTAAGCATATACAGCATTCATGGATAGGAAAAATTAACATCATTAAATTGCTCATACTACTCAAAGCAATCTATAGATTCAATATAATACCATCTTGATAGGTATTGTAGATGCTATGAAGATGCTAATGGTGTATTTCACAGAACTGGAACAAATATTTCAAAAATTTATGTGGAAGCACAAAAGATTTTGAATAGCCACAGCAATCTTGATAAAGAAGAACAAAATTGGAGGAATCATGCTACCTGTTATCAAACTATACTACAAAACCATACTAATCAAAACAGCATAAGTACATAGAGGGGACAAATGGTGATGGAAAAAATAAAATAAAATAAATAGATTTATACACCAATGGAACAGAATAGAGGGCCCCAGAATAAATCCATGCCTTTATGGTCAATTAATATTTGACAAAGGAGACAAAACATACAATGGAGTAAAGATAGTCTATTCAATAAATGGTGTTGGGAAAACTGAACAGATATGTGCAAAAAAAAGAAAGAAAGAAACTACACCACTTTCTTACACCATTCACAAGAATAAACTCAAAATGAATTAAAGATTTAACTATTATACTAGGAACCATAAAAATCCTGGAACAAAACTTAGGCAGTAAAATCTTGGGCTTTTCTCATAGCAATATTTTTTTCTGATATATCACCTCAAGCAAGGGAAACAAAAGAAAAAAATATATAAATGGGACTACATCAAACTAAAAAGCTTTTGCACAACAAAAGAAACCATCAACAAAATGAAAAGACAACCCACTGAATGGGAGAACATATTCGCCAATGATACATATGATAAAGGGATAATTTTCAAAATATATTAAGAACTTATATTACTCAACACCAAGAAGACAAGCAACCGAATTAAAAAATGGGGAAAGGACCTAAATAGACACTTCTACAAAGAGGAGATACAGATGACCAATATTCAGATGAAAAATGCTCAAAATCACTAATCATCAGAGAAATGTAAATTAAAACCACAATAAGTTATCACCTAATACTTGTCAGAATGGCTATCATCAATAAATTAACAAATAAGAAGTGCTGGAGGGAATGTAGATAAAAGGGAACCCTCATGCATTGTTTGTGAGAATGTAGGTTGGTGCAGCCACTGTGGGAAGCAATATGGAGTTACCCCCTCACCCAAAAATTAAATATGGAACTGTTTCCTGACCCTGTGATTCCACTTTTGGGAAACCTGAAACACTAGTTCGAAAGAATATATGCACCCCTATGTTCACTGCAGCATTATATACAACTAGAAGCCCAGCATGTGAAATCTCGCGGCCCTGCCCACTCACACACACCTTGCTTCACACACAGCCTCCTGGTGACCGGTCTTTGGTCATTACAGCATCACAACCACTGGATTTTTATTATATAAATAACCAAAACTTGGAAACAGCCCTAGTGCCCATCAGTAGATGAGTGGATAAAAAACTGTGGTACATTTATATAACGAAACACTATTCAGCTGGAAAAAAAAAAAAAAAGAACTACAATGGGGCCTTGACTTACGAATGTCCCGACTAACGAGTTTTTCAAGAAACAAGCCATCTCTCGACCGATTTTGTGCTTTGAGTTGTGAGCTAAAATTCGGGTTACGAGCCAGCTTCAGATACCCCACCACTAGTTGGTGCAGCAAACGTCACAGTGAACGCCACAACATCAGCCCAGCATCACGTGTCTCACTCGTGCACTTTATGATTTGACATACGAGTAATTTGAGTTACGAGCTCCGTCACGGAATGAATTAAACTCGTAAATCAAGGCCCCACTGTATTACATTTTGCAACCGCATGGATGGACCTGGAGATTGTAATACTAGGTGAAAAAAAAGCCAATCAGAGAAAGACAAGTACCATATGATTTCACTTACATGTGGAATCTAAAGAACAAAATAAACAAACAAAATAGAAACAAACTCATAGATGCAGAGAAGAGACTGGCAGCTGTTGGGGAAGGGGGGTTGTGGGACTGGTTGAAAAAGGTGAAGGAACTGAGGGGGGTGGAACTCATTGACACAGACAACAGTATGACGATTACCAGAGGAAAGAGGGTGGGGGCAGGTAAAAGAGGGTAAAGGGGAGCTACATGGTGATGGAAGACTTGATTTTGGGTGGTGAACACACAACGCAATTTTCAAATGATGTATTCTAGAATTGTAAACCTGAAACCCATATAATTGTATTAACCAATGTTACCCAATAAATTCAATAAAAAAGAAATTTCAGTTTTTCTTACTGACATTAAAGAGGAAGAAAGCCAAACAAATATTAATAGTATATAATACCCATAAGTGTCTGTTATAAATAAACTATTAGAAGAGGATCAAATGACAAGTATTTGTAGGAAAAGGAACATTCTTCAAAATGTCTAATGCTAGCAATCAGTTAACACAGAAATTTTAAAATTAGAAGTCCTCAGAAAACAAACATCTGACCTTTAAGATTACAGATAATCTTTTAGCAAAAATTAAATTATAAAATGCAAGCAATATTAAGGCTATCCAAATGTGAACTTTGGATTACATATCAGTTATCAGACATATTTTACTGTGTGATACATCTCACACTTATGATTTTTAGTACAAATGTAAAAAAACAACAACACTCATTACTTCAAAACTATATTTAAGCCATTACATGCAAAATACTAAATGTAAAGCTTTAGAAGGTACAAAGTTTAATGAAAGCATACCTTTGCTTCTAAGAATTTTAGAGGAAATAAAATACTTATCAAAATGATCTTGTACAGTGATTTCAGACTGCACTAAATTGATATTCCATTTTATTCATTCATTCCATAGTTATTTTTGAGTCCTTACTGTATTATAGAAACTATTACAGCATATACTTTCAATCAATTGAGCTTGACTTTCATGCTGTCTTTACTTGAGAGATTTAGAAGTCTCTGGGAAACAAATTACATAAGAAGTGGAAGAACACTAAAAAAAAAAAAAAAAAAAAAAAAATCCCTGGATTAATGGCCAGTTCTTAAGAAAAGGGAGTTTTTAAAAAAAAGAAAAAGAGAAGGAAACAGAGGAAGGAAGGATGGAGGGAAGGAAGGCAGGGAAAGAGGAATGAAAAGGAAAAGAAGGGGAGAAAGAAAGAGAAGAGAAGGAAGGGAAGAAAAAATGAAAGGGGAAAAGAAAAAGGAAAGATCAGTATGACCAAATGATTCTGTAAATGCATAGCAGAAGGCTTATTCTTGCTTCTCACCTGCAACAGATTAAACCTCAGAAAGGCGGGACAATATTTCTCTCCCCACTTCTCCACAGACCACTCAGCAGTTTCGGTTTTATGAAAAATCAATTTTATCAGTCGTGATGCCTAATTGGAAATGGAGACACTGCTCCAATCTTTAGTGCCCAGTGGAAAAGGACAGCAGGGCCTGGCAGGGACAAGGTGCCTTCAGTGTGTGGTTTACACAAGGATGCAACAGTCATCAACAGCAGAGACTAGTAGGTACTATGGTACCCAGAAGAAACAAAAGTGGTACCTAGGAGAGCAACAGGGCCCAGAAGATATACCAGAAACACACTGCCCACTAGGTAACATGTGATCATCCAACCAACCTTCCAATGAAAACATATGATACATTCATCAGGGACTCCAAAAAAATATTATATTGGAGATAAGATATTTCTGAAACAGGGAGAGACCCTACATGAGCCAAGTGAAATCTTTATTTTTTTAAAATATATTTTATTGATTTTTTACAGAGAGGAAGGGAGAGGGATAGAGAGTTAGAAAAATCGATGAGAGAGAAACATCGATCAGCTGCCTTCTGCACACCCCCAACTGGGGATTTGCCTGCAACCAAGGTACATGCCCTTGACCGGAATCGAACCTGGGACCTTTCAGTCCACAGGCTGACGCTCTAACCACTGAGCCAAACCAGTTAGGGCTGCAATCTTTATTATTATCATTAATATAAGCCCACACACAGTAAGACCTGAAGAAGTAGATGATCCTGAATAACCAGGAAAGCAGAAGGGAGAAAAGTTTATCCCAATCTTCACCCATGTTCTTA
Organism: Myotis nattereri; assembly: GCF_964212035.1. Lineage (NCBI taxonomy): Eukaryota > Metazoa > Chordata > Mammalia > Chiroptera > Vespertilionidae > Myotis > Myotis nattereri. Next base: position 83,312,122 of record NC_138075.1, read on the forward strand.
AGAAACATGTTTGTTTGTTGAGCTTGCTATTAACAAAGAAGGAAAAGTAGCAGCGTTCGCCAACCTCTTCCTTGGTACCAGGGCAAGAAGAGAAGTGGTTTGGCAATAACCATGATGCCATGGCTTCTCTTGGGTCATGGTAAGCACAGTACTTATCCCAGGAAAGCTGAAGAGCTGAGTAAAGTCTCATAGTAGAAACTGAAACCGCAGGCTGCACACCGGACGGTGTGGGTCTTCCCGGTGACCTTGGAAGTCCTTTCATAATGTTTTCTCTTGTTCCTGTCTCCACTGATGGGAACTTGTGCTTCTCTAATCCATTTTTCCTAAGTCAGCACTGGCCCCAAGTGCAACTCTATTTTTTAGTATAACAAATAGCGTGACATCAAGAACTATCACATTTTTTCAGTCATCAAGCAGCATTTCTTAATGAGAAACAATTTATTTTTGATTCTGTAAAGCATCTATAATAATAAAAGCATAATATGCTAATTAGACTGAACAGCAGAACGACCTTCCAGGCGTCCTTCCGGATGACCTTCCAGACGAAGCTGGGGCTTTGAGGGCCAAGCCCCTTGCAAGAATTTCATGCATCAGGCCTCTAATTAGGAATACATAAATGTGTAGACATTTGACCTTCTCGCTTCACTACCAGTGGTAGTAATAACAACAACATTTTAAGACTCTCTTAAGCAGCTATGATGCCACAAGATGAGCTCCAAGAAGGCAGAGATTTTTGTCTGCTTTGTTCACAGCTGTATCACTAGAGCCCAAAATTGTGTCTGGCACAAGTTAGATTTTCAATTTTTAATGAATCAGCACATGTGATGAAGCTCAAGATAAAATGTAGTAAGTGCCACTGATTTTTCAAGTGAGACTCTAGAGTTAACTTATTTCAAATATCAGGGGAGCTTATCAGTATCAGAGAATTCCAAGCTTGGGAGACAGTCATATCTAAAATTAAACATAAAAAGTAAAGAGGACATGGGTCATTAAGAGATGTAAAGAACAGCCCTTACCGGTTTGGCTCAGTGGATAGAGCGTCAGTCTGCGGACTAAAGGGTCCCAGATTCGATTCTGGTCAAGGGCATGTACTGTGGTTGCAGGCACATCCCCAGTAGGGAGTGTGCAGGAGGCAGCTGATCAATGTTTCTCTCTCATCAATGTTTTTAACTCTTTATCCCTCTCCTTCTCCCTTCCTCTCTGTAAAAAATCAATAAAATATATTTTTTTTAAAAAAGGAGATGTAAAGAACAGATATCCCAGGTAGAAGCCAACGAAGTAATCTAAGTCCCTGGAGTTAAAGAATACAGGGTGTAGCCTGGCGAATGTGGCTCAGGGTTTGAGAATCGACCCAGGAACCAGGTTGATTCCCGGTCAGGGCACATACCCAGGTTGCGAGCTTGATCTCCAGTGTGGGGTGTGCAGGAGGCAGCCTATGGATGATGTTTCTCTCTCATCAATGTATTTCTCTATCCCTCTCCCTTCTTCTCTCTCTAATAAAACAATAAAAACATTTTTAAAAGAATACAGTGTGTATACAAAGAAGAGAGAGTGATGCAGAAAGATCTGAAAGGTTACATGGAAGAGAGAAGGGAGCAGTAACACTGGAACAGCAGGTTGCGGTTAAGGTCACTGCAAGGTGACTATAGGGCCGTGGATGCCAAGTCACAGGGTGTGAATTTTATTCCCTCACTGTAGAGAAGCTGCTTTCTGTTTCTGAGCGTGAACATGAAAACCACCATCTGAGTCTCAGAAACCTTCATCTTGCAGCACGCCTGAGTGATGAGGAAAGGACTGGAGGCAAAAAGTACACTAGAGAAGCGATCACACCCTTTGTGCACGACCTGAAAACAAAATCTGACGGCATGGGCTGGCTCCCTCCAATTAAACCCATCTGATTCTAAAGAACGTAAGTTTGTATAACGCACTTCGGACTGGCAGAAAGAGATTAAAGACACAATGCTACAAAGCCAGGGAAAGTGGTTTTCTTAGATCATCTGTCAAAAATTGATTCTTTCTTACGCTCCAAGGCCTTCAGGCACCAACTGAGGAATAGTAAAACCAAAGAGGAAAAACAGCCCTAACCGGTTTGGCTCAGTGGATAGAGTGTCGGCCTGCGGACTCAAGGGTCCCAGGTTCGATTCCGGTCAAGGGCATGTACCTTAGTTGGGGGCACATCCCCAGTGGGGGGTGTGCAGGAGGCAGCTGATTGATGTTTCTCTCTCATCGATGTTTCTAACTCGCTATCCCTCTTCCTTCCTCTCTATAAAAAAATCAATAAAATATACTTTTAAAAAAATAAATTAATAATAATTAAAAAAAACAAACAAAGAGGAAAAACAGCTTTTAGAGCAAAAGATAGGAACACAAAGAGAAAGGAAAAGTCCACTGGCAATAGGCACAATAATATGAGAAAGGTATGCTTGGCAGAAAGAGCAAAAAGTGCACAGAGCGGATGAGAAAGAAGTGTGATCTGCAAGAAATCGCTCATAATAAACTGCACAATCCATAGGATGCATATATTATTACAGAGTTCAGGAGAAGAGTGAAATTCAATTACAAGAATTTGCACAGCCCTGGCCAGTGTGGATCAGTTGACTGGGCATCATCCCATGCACTGAAAGGTTGCGGGTTCGATTCCCAGTCAGGGCATGTGCCCAGATGACAGGCTCCATTCCCAATAGAGGGCATGCAGGAGGCAGCTGATGGATGCATCAGTCTCACGTTGATGTTTCTCTCTCTCCCTCTGTTAAAAAAAAAAAAAAATCTTAAAAAAAAAAAACTGTACAAAGGGCAGTGCAGCCCTAGTAATTATCTAAATTTCAGGCAATCCGAGAATGAGCCTGTCATCCCCCTGCAATTCCCAGGAAGAAACCAAAGGGGCCCAAACACTTGAGAGCACAAGAGAGAAATAAAATTTGGATCCAGCAACATCTAGGTAGAAAACTATTACCAAAATTCAAGTGAAGTGGGATTAGATGTAAAACTAAACTCATTTCTGTAAGGAACACACATCTATTTGTAATCTCTAACCTAAATGCAAAATAATTCTGACATACTGTAATCTCAAACTACTCATTTTTGTTTGAAATGTCAATTATATTATTATTTTCTAAGAATCAGTATCATTTTTAAAAAGAAATGTTTGACTCTGGATCTGCTCTACCAAATATCTTTTCAATTGGACTGGTATGCAGGTAACATTGGACATACAGGATTGAGTCTCAAACCTTTAGAGAAAAAAAATGGGGAAAGGTTAACTAACTACCTGATTGGCATTCGGAGGAGGATGGCAACATGAAATGCACATGTTATGTGTTGCTCTCTCTGTATACATTTCTAACTTTCGTATATGAAAGGGGCAGGGATGATTCTGTCCCTTCCTTGCTCAGCACATGGCAGGAGTTTGACCATGATCTCCAGTCCATTGCTTGGTGGACTCATGCATTGCTCTTCTTATTTTTAAGATTGAATTATTTGCATAAGAAGCAGTATGTCACGCATGCATTTATATACTACATGGCCTGGAAATCATTTCTACTTTCCTGTTATGAACCCACCCTGCTGTGGTTGCAGGTAAATTACCATTTCTTGGCAACATGGTTGGGTTTTTATCATATCATTCTAACTTTTAAAAAGATCAGAAAAAGTCAAGAGCCATATGATTTCACTCATATGTGGGCTATAAAACTGAAAGTGGCAAATGAACAAGCAAGGCAAACAAACAAAAACTCATAGAAATAGACAACAGTATGGTGGTTACCAGAGGTGAAGGAGGTGGGAAGAAGGGAGGTAGAAAAGTTTAAAGGGGGTCAAATATATGGTGATGGAAGGGAGATTTTACTTTGAGTGGCGAGCACTCAATGCAGTATACAGAATTGTACACTTGAAACCTGTAGTTTAATTAACCAATGACTCCCAATAAATTTAATAAAGAAGAAAAATCTAGCTGAAAAATAATTATACTGAAGAATATCATGAAATAATAAAGCACATTATTTTGGAGAAAAATAAGAAATTGATTGACCTGAAAGGGACTTCATTTTAAGCCACTAAATGATTGAAATGGGTAAGTTCATTTCTTTCACACATCTTGCCCACCCCTGAGAGAAATGAACTCACATATACCACTGGATTGTCAAATCAGACTCACATTAATCAGAGATCATACCTCAGTAGCATGCTTCCCTAAATAAGTTTAGGTAGACATGGAATCAGGAGGTTCGGGTAAAGCAAACAGAAGTTTGAATCAAAGGCAACTCCGCAGGCCTTTCCTCCCCATCTAGAACATGCCCCACGGGCCCCAAGTAGACCAGGCTCAGGGAGTTCCCCACACAGAAGTATTTCATTTATAAAACATGTCCATCCCACAATCCAGAGTGTGGAAAAGCCTGCCTGACATTCCCCAGGAAGCCATGCCTTAGCCACTCCACTTACTATAGCTAATCGAGGTTAGATCAGGTCAGCTGATTCTTTTCTCTTCCCCCAAATCTCCCTCTTCAGCCACGCAGTATGGATTGCAGGTCAGCTGTTTAACTCCCTCCCGGGCAGTAAGTGGAATTGTTAGAAAGGAGTAAAAAGAGTTTTATTCCTGCGCTTGTGCAGATTTAATTCCTATTTTATGTAACTTACTAGTCCAATTTCAATTGCAATCTGTCTTCCAGTTTAAATGCTATTTTGTTATTTATTTCATGAGACAGAAGGTTCCTCTACATTAGTCTTCTTTCCATATAAATTTTAACTGTTTCCTATCACTTTGATTTCAGTTCATATTTTGGAAATCCTTACATGTAGAATGAAGTTTTAAGCTGATTTCAATATAGAAAGAACATACTTAAGCACATAAATCTTCGGTAACTACTTTTTCAAATTAAAGCCACTGTTAAGTGTGTCCTATTACTAGTAGAAAGGTCACCCTAAAATGTGATATGAAAATATTTTCAACGCAACATAGGAAGTGGGCAGCTTCTACTGTTTAATGCAGTGATGGCGAACCTATGACACGCAAACTCATTGTTTTGGTTGATTTTTCTTTGTTAAATGGCATTTAAATATATAAAATAAATATCAAAAATATAAGTCGTTGTTTTACTATGGTTGCAAATATCAAAAAATTTCTATACGTGACACAGCACCAGAGTTAAGTTAGGGTTTTTCAAAATACTGACACGCCGAGCTCAAAAGGTTCGCCATCACTGCTCTAATACATGGAATGAGTTCAATTTAAAACTTAAGATGATTCTAAAGGTCTTATACATTAGAGTTCCGAAAATTAGGGAAGGAATGAACACTCATAAGCAAGCAAGTAGGTGTATGATCCAAGAAGTAGATGCTAAAATTTTAGTGGCTAAAATCTCAGTTAAAAATTATTAAAAGCAGTTCATGTTTCCTGCAATAACTGGAATAGATGTTACTTCTTGCCTTGAAAGAGTTTGCTGTTTCTTTAGTGGTGCCCCTTACATAATTCTATATTATAATCTACTAGAGGCCCAGTGCACGAATTCGTGCACTGATGGGGTCCCTCGGCCTGGCCTGCAACCTCTTGCAATCCAGGACCCCTCGGGGGATGTCAGACTGCTGGTTTTGGCCCAGTCCCCACAGGCCAGGCCAAGGGACCCCATTGGTGCACGAATCCATGCACTGGGCCTCTAATATGCATATAAGATCTTTGGTTAATCTCTTCCTGCCCTCCCTCCGGCCTCCTTCCCTCTGAGATTCATCAGTCTGTTCCATGTTTCCATGCCTGTGTGTTGAGTGTCTGTCCCCTGGTGGTCAGTGCGTGTCATAGCTACTGGTCAAACAGTTGCTTAGGCCAGGGGTCCTCAAACTTTTTAAACAGGGGGCCAGTTCACTGTCCCTCAGACCGTTGGAGGGCCGGACTATAGTTTAAAAAAAACTATGAACAAATTCCTATGCACACTGCACTTATTTTGAAGTAAAAAAACAAAACGGGAACAAATACAATATTTGTATTTGCATGTGGCCCGCGGGCCGTAGTTTAAGGACCCCTGGCTTAAGCTTTTATATATATAGATATTATAATAGGATAAATAAAACTTCAGTACCTACAGGATTGTTTCCTACATTTCAAAAGAAACTCTTGGTTCTGCAGTGTGTTCTTTTCTTTACAAATTTGTGGGTTTTCAATTTATTTTTATTGGGTCAAGTGATTAATGATTAGCAAATACAATGACTTTTTACATTTGAACCCCATTTGGAAATACATTTGAATTCACTGTGTTTTATCTGAATATTTGGACTCTGAGATAAAATAAAATGATATAGTTATTTTCTTCAAAATAATTTGGATAGTGGCATATAAGCCAAAAAGATTTGAAAGGAGCTGGTAATTATTGAAGGTGGTTTAACGGTGCTTGAAGTTTATAATATTATTCCTCTACTTGAAAATATTATGTTTACATTTTTTATAACAAAAGATTTCTTTTCATTTTTAAATGGGCTACGAAATTCCTCTCGGGCCACTCTCGGTATTTTAGTATCTTCATTCTAGTCACTGTGAGAAATACTTTCACCATTTATTGCCAAGGATTTTCTTTTTTAGCCATAACTTCACATCATAAAAAATATTTGATGAGCTGTTAATCTTGTTATTTGATTTTATGCCCCATCCCTCTGAGTGTCTCAATGCTGTTTAAAAAATAATAATTCCTGTAACACTTCAGGAGAGGTTTCAGATATTCTAATTTTCTTGTTACTATTTTAGAAGAAAAGAGACTTAAAACTTGTTCAGGGTCACAAAGCAATTTGCTGTAAATGCCAACCTAGGAAACCAAACCTTCATGGTTCTGGAAATAAGGTCTAAGCATTGGAGGTTGCCTCAAACTGTTGCTTTGGTTGGGACTACATTAGATCCTATGGAGCCGTACTTTTCCATACCACCATTCTTTCATCTGAGAGTCACTGGTAGTTATGTACTAATTCTAATGAATCACCTCCAAATTTAAATTTAAAATGTGTCTGGCAATACCTGCAGGCTTTATGGGTCCATGAATATTTCTAGCCATCAGTTATAGCTTTATGATTCATATCAGTCATCATGAGTAATGACTGTCAGTGTCATAGGCCCTGGCTGAATAATCAATGCTATGCACCCTAGTGAGGCAGCAGTTAATGAGATTGATGGTGTCATATCTATGAAAATAGTAAAATTCTTACAATTGCTTGTAGAGAAAATAGGGAGAGTATTTTCTGTTCTGAATAAATAATCAAATATTTTGAGTCTATACATTAAGCTTATACTAATACATACTTATATTTCAGAGTTGGTATATATATATATATATATATATATATATATATATATATATATATTAACATATATTTTAGGATTATTTAATTAAAATAGATTTCCCAGGGGAACTAAATGTTAATGTACCGCCCTGAAGAAAATGTTGGGATATAAAATGTGTTTTTTTATTTCCCCAGTTGCCCTTAATTAGTGAACTACAGTATAGAAGAGTGTCATTTTAAAGTTTTATTAAAGGCTCAAAAATAGCATGAAATTATTTCATACCTGGCCCTGAAAAGGGGAAGTGAAAGGGTAGTTGTTATTTCCATTTAAGTCATATGTTAGTTTTCATTGCTGTGTAACAAATTACCACAAACTTAGAGGTAATGCTGTTTAAAACAGCTTCCACTCCTTAACTTACAGTGCTGTGGGTCAGGAGTCCTGTACAGCACGGCTCGGTTCTCTGCTCAGAATATCACAAGGCTGAAATCAAGGTATCAGCTGAGCTGAGTTCTTGTGTGGGGCATCTGGAAAAAAGCCTAAGTCCACAATCAGTCTTGGAGTCGGCAGGATTCGCTTGCTGTGGTCGGCCCGAGGTCCTGTTTCCTTGCTTGCCCTCAGTGGGGACCATGCTTGGGTACCAGAGGCTGCCCACATTCCTTACCATACAGCCTTCTTCATCCCCAAATCACACAGCAGTTCAAATCTTTCTCATGCTTTGTATCTTTCACTTCATCTTCTGTGACCACCCAGAGAAAACTCTCTGCTTTTAAAGTGCTCATTTGATTAAATCTGGCCCACCTGGATTCTCCTTAGGGTCAACTGATTTGGGACCTTAATTGCATCTGCAAAATCCCTTCCCAGAAGTACCTAAATCAGTGGCTCTCAAGCTTGGCTGCACATTAGAATCACCTGGGAATCTTTTTAAAATCCTGATTTCTGGGCCTCATCCTCCGGAAATTCTGTTTCTTTGTTACTAATGTTGTGGCCTCACCCCATAACGAAGAAACAGAATTTCCGGAGGATGAGGCCCAGCAATCAGGATTTTAAAAAGATTCCCAGGTGATTCTAATGTGCAGCCAAGCTTGAGAGCCACTGATCTAAATGACTGTTGGATTGATTAACTGGGAATAGGTGTGTGTGTGTACCCAGGGCCAGAACCTTAAGGGGCCACTTGAGAATTCTATCACAAATGGTGTTATATAAAATAAAACTGTACTATATCTTCCACATCCAAGTATTTATACCAAATTATCCAAATGACCATCTTTAAAAACCCTATTCCACTGGGACTGTTATAATACCACAGTCTGGGCAGCTTATAAGCAACAGATATTTATTCCTCACACTTCTGGAGGCTGAGAAGTTCAAGATCAACACAAATGTAGTGTCTAGTGAGAGCTCACTCCTGCAGTGTTCTCACATTGTAGAAGGGGCTCTGTAAGGTCTTTTTAATTTTTATTTTATTCTCTTTTTTAAAAAATTCAGAAATAGAAAAGATAAAAAGAAAATCTTCTCCCTCCTATGCACTTGTGCATGGAGCAACATATGTATGATATCACAACACATATACCTTTTTTTCCATGTAGATCCTGGGCAATTTTTTAATATAAAAAAATTGGGCCTAGACCAGGGCCCACTCCCTATCACATGGGTGGACTATGGTAGAAAGAGTTCACATGACATTACTCATATTTCATGGGACCCCTAACCCAGTGATGGCAAACCTATGACATGCGTGTCAGAGGTGACACGCGAACTCATTTTTTTGGTTGATTTTTCTTTGTTAAATGGCATTTAAATATATAAAATAAATATCAAAAATATAAGTCTTTGTTTTACTATGGTTGCAAATATCAAAAAATTTCTATATGTGACACGGCACCAGAGTTAAGTTAGGGTTTTTCAAAACGCTGACACGCCGAGCTCAAAAGGTTCGCCATCACTGAGCTAACCTCTAGATGACCAAGAACCCTGCTCCGGATCTTGGGGTCTCCAACATTCACGTGCACACAGTTACCTGGGCCTTGTTAGGGCGCAGGGCTGGTTCACTGGACTGGGGGTGGGAGGTGGGGTGTGATCGTCTGCATTCCTACCAGGGCCCTGTGCTGGACCCTAGACCTTTATCTGAAGGGCAGGGCTGGGGGCAGTTGGCCCTTGCCCCTGGGAGCAGGTTAGGATCACCTGGAGGCTTTAAGAGTCATAGTTGGGCTCCCTGCCCTCCCAAAAAGGGTTCTGCTCTCACAGTCTGGGTTGGGGTCTGGGCATTGGCATATTTTAGGGGCTCCCCAGATGATCCTAATATTCAGCTAAGATGCTCCATGCTAGGGCAGCAGACTTGTCCAACAAACAAAATTTTCATATTCTCTTTTTGGCTAAAATCTGAAACGTGGGGATTCAATGAGGATGTGTGGAAAGCACCGAGAACAGTGTGTGTCTGGCACATAGAAGCTCAAGGAATGTTGGCCATTTAATACCAAGCGTTGTATTATAAACAGTCAGTAACTCTACAACACAGAAAGTGGGCCTTAATGTAAATGAGGGACTTCAGGTAGCAACACTCACTGATGTTTCAATATTGGTTCATCAATTGAAACAAATGTACCACATTATTGCACAATGCAAATAATAGGGGAAAGTGGGGTTGCACAGAGGGGTGGGCACATGAAAACTCTGTGTTTTGCTCAAATTTTCTATAAAACTAAAGCTGCTTTTTAAAAAATAAAGTCTATTAAGTACAAAAATTAACAACTAGCACCACACAGACACTGGCCCATCAGATTGAAGCAGAGTCCCTCAGGCCCCCTAAGAGACAGGCAATAGCTCTTTGCTGAATCATGCAGTGGGCAGGGGGAGGGAGGGACCTCAGGGAGGGGATGGATGGCAGTCGGAGGGCTCAGGGCTTTGGAATTATTTCAGCGTTTGAAACACTGGCATGGCCCTAGCACCTGAACATCAACTCCGACTAATGCTATCATTGTTATTTCTTACTAGTGACCCGGTGCATGAAATTTGTGCACATTAAAAGGGAATTAATTAGAGTAAATATTTTAATATTGCTATTTGCCCTTTCTCTATAATAGAAGTGTCAGAGATGAAAGAAAATTAGTAAAATGTATATGAAAATCTTCCTCCTGTCAGAGTCTGGGGTACACCACGGGAACCAGAGTCAAGCCCCTGCCCAGTCACGTGCGCCTCGAAATCACACAAGACCCAGACCCAGCAGGCCCCACCCCCATTGGGCTAGATCCAGACCTGGCTGCCCCCACCCCCATCAAGCCCCGCCAGGTGTGGGGTGCAGCCTCAGGTCCCCCAGCTGGCACTGGGGCGGGGTGCATGGCCTGAGGTCCCCCAGTCTGGGCCGGGGCAGGGGGCATACCTTGAGGTCCCTGTCAAGCCCCACCATGCAGGGGGCATAGCCTCAGGTCCCCTGCCCCAGCCAGCACCACGCAGCCTCAGGTCCCTGCTGTTTGCTCCTTAAGGCTCATTACAGGAACTCAGCCTCGGCTGTGGGCGATGGCCAATTTGCATATTCCTTCTTTATTAGATAGGATTAGTTAAAGGCAAAAATGAAAGAAGCAAAGAAATGACAATCCTATAAGATAGGTATTTTCCCCATTTCACACTTGAGGAAACAGGTGCAGAGAAGTTGTGATTTGCACAGGGTCACACAACTGTTCAGTGGGGAAGCCAGGATCTGAACCCGAGCTTATCTGCCTCAAAACCTAACCTCTTCCCACAGGAGACAGGCTCTTTCTGGCCGAGAGCAGTGGCAATCAGCTAACCTGTCACTGGTTTGCTTCCTTGTGAAACTGGGTCATTAAGTTGGCATTTGCAAAGTGCCTTAAGTATAGCTTCACTCACCAGAGGCTCCTGCCCAACTCAGCCACTCACCTCCCTGGGCAAATCTTTTTCCTGCCTTTGCTTCCTTTTAGATCTGGAGCAAGCCAGCATTGTAAGGGCCCTTAGCGCTCACGGGTCTGTCATCCTGCCCTCCCATTTCATAGACAGGAAAAGTGAGCCTCAGGGTAGGGAAACAACTTGGCTGAGCTAACACAACCAGACCTTCGAGGAGCCTGGGCTAGGAACCATGCCTCTGACTCCCAGCATGCACTGCTCCCTGGGGCTGTGGGGCTGGAGTGCTGCTGCCCTTGGCAGGGTGCGGTCCGGGCATTGCAATCCCACTCCCAAGCCTAAGTGCACAGGGGCAGTTAAGCCATAAGAAGCCACCTCCCACTGCAGTCAGAGGGCTACAGGGCCACTCAGTAAGGCGCGTTCTGTGATGCCACGGGGAGTTGGCCACGTGTGACTTCACAGAAGTGTGACCGTGTTGCACATACCTTCCTGGGTTTCAAATTTGCAGCTAACATCCCTCTGGATCCTCCATGCAGCCCAGTGTGTGCCTCACAAAAGCCAGTGGGTAGGTGAGAGTCCATTTGTTGTAATGAGGGGTTGGGTTTTATGAGCACAATAACCACCTTTATCCATCAGCATGAAAAAGTGGTTTTAAAGTTAAAATGATAACCTGGGCCCTGGCCGGTTTGGCTCAGTGGATAGAGCATTAGCCTGTGGACTGAAGGGCCCAGGGTTTGATTCCAGTCAAGGGCATATGCCCAGGTTGCAGGCTCAGAGTCTCCAGTGGGGGCGTGCAGGAGGCAGCCAATCAATGATTCTCTCTCATTATTGATGTTTCTATCTCTCTCTCCCTCTCCCTTTCTCTCTGAAATCAATAAAAATATATTTAAAAAATAAAACAAGGCTCTCTGCTTCTCCTGTTCATCAGACAGCCTCCCCTCCTGCGCAGTGCCAGCAGCCACAACCCTGAGACAAGGTGCTGAAGGTCGGAGTTGGCCACATTGGGCGCCTGGTCACCAGGGCTGCTTTTAACTCTGACAAAGTGGACATTGTCGCCATCAATGACCCCTTCATTGACCTCAACTACATGGTCTACATGTTCCAGTTTGATTCTACTCACGGCAAGTTCAAACGCACAGTCAAGGCTGAGAACGGGAAGCTTGTTGTCAATGGAAAGTCCATCTCCATCTTCCAGGAGCGAGATCCCACCAACATCAAATGGGGTGATGCTGGTGCTGAGTATGTTGAGGAGTCCACCGGTGTCTTCACTACCAGGGAGAAGGCTGGGGTTCACTTGAAGGGTGGAGCCAAGGGGTCATGATCTCTGGCCCTTCTGCAGATGCCCCCATGTTTGTGATGGGTGTGAACCATGACAAGTATGACAAGTCCCTCAAGATTGTCAGCAATGCCTCCTGCACCACCAACTGCTTGCCCTCCCTGGCCAAGGTCACCCCTGTGCCCACCTCAGCCTCACTGCCCACAGTTCCTTTCAAGGTGCATGAATTTGTGCACTGGGCCCCTAGTAATTATAATAACTCCTTTGAATCTTTGTCTTCTAAATTCAATATCTGGGCTAACTCACAGTCTTTAATTGTTTCTGATTTCCTGATTATCAGTTATACTTTCTCACAACTTTTGATTGATATTGAACATTTTAGATAATATACTGTAGACACTCCAAATTCTGATACTTCCCTCCTGAGGGTTGTCATTGCTGCTATTTTGTTGGCTTGTTTAATTACTTGCCTGGACTAAACCTGTGGAATATGTCTCACTTGTGTGTCACTGCTGATGTCTATACTCAGATTTTTTAAATTCTTGTTTTAATTTTAAGATCGGCTTCCTAAAAGTGGCTGTAACTTATTCTACCATCAGAATGTAGAGAGCTCTGTGGCTGCATAGTTTATGGTCAGCCAGTTATTGGTTTTAATCCAAGCAAGGCTTCTACCCTTTCCCAAGGGTGTGTGTGCAGGTTGGGAAGTACATTAAAAGTTCAGCAGTTTTCAGGTATGCTCCAGTTTTACTTCCCATCAGTCCCTCTTGTGTCTTACTTGTGCATGAACACAGCTTCCCAGACCATGTATGTATGGTATGGGGAAAGGCCGCATTCTGTTCAGTCTTCCATGAGCATTTATGCATACTTCCAGTTAGTCAAAGCTGACATAGAGAGTTTATCAAGCCCTCCTACGGCTACCTCATTCCCTGGGTGTCCTTGTTAAATTTCTGTCTAGGTCACTGCCTGTTGCTTATTGCAGTCAGAATGACAGCCTCGGGCTAGCTGAGCTGTTGGCCTTCCCTGGTGGCTTGTCATCAAGATCACTACTTTTACTGACAATGCTGCTGAACACAGGTTTTTCACCCAGACTTCATACCAATGGAGACTCCTGCCAAGTAAAGCTTCTGCTTTTCCAAGCCTTCTCTACCTCAGTAGAATAATTCCGCCATCCAAACTGGAAATAGCCCTGGGCAGGAATTCCACTGCTCTGCCTTGATCTTACCTGAAGCTCAGTTATTTCTCATGAATTAGCACTTCTCACTTTGTTGCATGCTTTTGGTAGATTTCAGAGTTCCCAGATGTTTTTTTTTTTTTTCACAATATGTTTATTATAATTGCTTTTTAGGAAATAATTTGCTGACCTTCTCGTGCTGCCATACTAAAAGTTCTAACTCAGGCATGACTTTTCAATCTAAGGTCAAGAGCTATCCTATCTCCATGATACTTTTAAGCAAAGCACTGCCACATTTATGAATTTGTCTTCCTTTAAATGAGATTCTGAGAGGAGGCAATTTCCACTTTCATTACCCAGTTGAATGAGAACAACTCAGTGGCAAAAACAAGTACCAATTAGTGAAATGAAAAGTTCAAGCTGTGAATTTATCCTCAAGGCAAACTGCTATGATATGAAGGACAGCAACGGGATGTAAAATATACAAGCAAAACAAAATAGACCTGGAGGTTGGACCTTCCTATGTTGTTTATTATAAATTACAGATTGATTAATTGATTGATTTAATAGACATATATAGATAATACTAGAGGCCTGGTGCACAGATTCGTACACTGGTGGGATCCCTTGGCCTGGCCTGTGGGGATCGGGCCAAAACCAGCTCTCCAACATCCCCCAAGGGGTCCCAGATTGTGAGAGGGCACAGACCAGGCCAAAGGACCCCATCAGTGCATAATCAGGGCCGGGGAGGGGCTGTGGGAGGGTTCCAGGGCCTGTCCAATCCATCTCACCCAGTCCTGATTGGCCAGACCCCAACAGCAAGCTAACCTACCGGTCAAAGCATCTTCCCCCTGGTGGTCAGTGTCCGTCATAGCAACTGGTCAAATGGTTGATCGAATGACCTGACACTTAGCATATTAGGTTTTTATTATACAGGATATATTATATATGTATATTTATAATATATAATTATAGAATGTATTTAGACTACAGCTTGTACTGAATGCAGATCATTGAATTAATTTGAGTAAGTTAATCTAAACATATATGGCAATTTTATTTATTAAATAGTTACCAAATGTAACCCTATTACTTGAGAACATAACACGTTTCAGAATAGTCGTGTGTGTGTTTTTAACATATATGATATTATTCATGTACCATAATAAAAATGCTGCTGGTAAAAAGTGGAAAAAGTTTCAGGAACATTAAAGATATTTAGCAATTTAATTTTAAAAATCCAAAACAATTAAAAGTTGAGGGGAAAACACAATTTTTAAAATCTATTACTACCAAATATTGCCAAAGATGTACAAAATTATGGAAAGTCTACTCTGGTGGGAAAATAAACTACTAAAGCCACTTTGGAGAACAATTCAGTATTATCTAATAAATTTTTTGAAAATTCAATCATACAACCCAGTAATTCCATTTCTTTCAGGGAGACATGTATACAGAAAGGTAAATTAAAATGAATGTACTAGGTCTAAATGTAAAACTAAAACAGATAGATTTAAACTATAACAATAAATAGGAAAAACTTAAGTTGTAGAAAGATTTAATGTTACCATTTATATAATTTTTAAAGTGTTTATGCATAAACATGAGAAGTTAAAATTTAGTGTAATAAAATGAAAGAATATATTTCAAATTCATAATAGAGGTTGTCTCTGAGGAATGCACACAGATAATGCAGTAACGGGAAGGAATAGAAAGGGACTTCATATGTCTCAGTAAAGATTTGTGAATTTAGAAAAGAAATGGAAATATTAACCCTTGCTAATTCTCATTGATGATACATGTCCAGCGCCAGGGTGAACCTGAGTGGGGGCGGTGAAGGATTGAAAAAAGACAGACAAGCCCTAACCAGTTTGGCTCAGTGGATAGAGCGTTGGCCTGTGGACTGAAGGGTCCCAGGTTCGATTCCGGTCAAAGGCATGTACCTTGGTTGCGGGCACATCCCCAGTGCGGGGTGTGCAGGAGGCAGCTGATCGAAGTTTCTCTCTCATCGATGTTTCTAACTCTCTGTCCCTCTCCCTTCCTCTCTGTAAAAAAATCAATAAAATATATTTTTTTTAAAAAGACAGACAAGAGAATAAAGCTGGGTCTCAGTGGGACACTGCCCTCTCTGATGGAGAGCTAGCGACAGTGCCACGGACTACAAGCCGTGTCTTTATTTTATAGCCAGATTCCACCAGGCAAAGTAAGGGCGTGGTCAAGATGTTTACAACATTATCCTGGGTTTCGATTCTACTCAACTACATGCACCTGAACTCTGTCGAGCCCACATCACTCAGGCATGTGGGGCCACGTGTTCGGACCATATGTTCAAGCTTACAACTTATAGCTGTTGGCTATAATTGTGCTGGGAGGGCCCTGCCCTCCAAGCTAGGACTTGCATGTGGCCATGAGAGGACTGTGCCCTCTCATTAGTCCGAGGCTTGAACCTGTCCAAACACTGTAGCCGCGCTCCACAAATACATAGGTGTGGATTATATTTTCCTCGATATTCCTAGTTTTTAAAATATGTAACCTTTTAAAATATGGTAAGATAGTGTCAAAATAAGTGGGCTATAACACAGGACTGTTTAGTGTGCCTATCTCCAAAATACCAGCTAATAGTACCAACTAATACATTTCCAAAGCATTGCCTTAAGGAATATAGGTGATAATGGAGTATTCAGTAAGTTCATCTACATCAATTCTTCTATATCACTTATATTAATACATTATTTACATTTAGCGTGTAATTATTGGGGTACTCTACATGGTGCAAAAACATTTTAAGAGAGAGCCAATTAAAGTAAAACTTGATATATAACTTCTTCTTTAATAAATATATACCTTCAAAACCACCTAGGTGAGTTATAGCATTCTTTTATTCTAATACTTTTAAATTAAGTGATGCACTACAGCCAGCATCCTTTCTGGCTGGCAATTTGCTTCTAGTGCTACCCCTCCTGGCAGCACCCTTACCCTATCTAACCCTATTCCATAGCAGTACTATAATCCAGAAAAAAAATTCTTTGTGTTCAAAGAACTGGGCAATTTAAACATTTTGGACAGATTAAATAACAGCTGTTTGGCTCTAAAGCGTGATTTTTTTTAACCTGCTCTGAGTCAGGAGACCTGTGTAGATGCTCTGCATTTCTATTTTGGGGACCTTATCAAGGGGGAGGCTGAGGGAGGGGTGGACAGATAAATGTACTTCCCTTCCAGACATTGAGCTACCTGGGCAAGCCACTTCACATAGCCGTCCCTCAATTTTCCTATCTTTAATACTACCTTATCTATCCAGAAGGATTAGTGTAAAATTAAAAGAGATAACACAGATAAAGTTCTTGGAACAGTATCTAGCATGTTCAAGTATTAGTAAGTATAAGCTATGATCATTATCATCATCATCATCACTATTTTATTATTATCAATGAGTTTTAACAACCCAAAAGCCTAGTTTTATAAAAATTATTTTAAACATTCACTTATTTATTGCATTTTTCAACAAATGTATCTAACTACTTTAAACTTTTTGTTTTTATGTAAATCAATGATGCACATCCAATGAACATATTTAAGATGGCAATTATAATTTAACCACCTCAATTTGTTTGTGGAAAAATAAACAGGACATAAATATGTGAATGCATTGAGTATGAAATTACAGTATTTTACTGGTATGTTTCTAATAAAGTATCTCAAGTTATAAGTAAATAAACAATAACATGTATAAGACTGATCCTCACTTAGTTTTGTGTTCCTTAACCACTCTTTTCACTTTCAGTACTAGACTTCATGTTACTTCCTATATAAGAGTAAATTATCTTCCCCAATTTTCAAATAATCTTTCTTTTCTCAAATAACTACATGAGAGGATAATATTCATCTAAGAACACTCAATCTGACCAAGTACAGGAGCCAGAATCTTTCAACACAATTAACAAAGGACTATAATCTATCTCCGTGTCATACAGTATATGCTGATTATAATTGTATTACTTGTGTTGTTTGATTTAGGCTCCTTTAGTTGTATGACAGAGACATCTTCTACGCACTGTCTGTCATGTGCTCACCCCGGTTCAAAGCCCTCCTGCAGTTTGGCAGTGCCATTGGACTAGTTCTGGTCAACAGACTGTGCACAGAAATAGCATGTGTCCATTTCAGACTGAAGCATTTAAAAGCTAATATATAAACCTCCTGCTCTCCCTTCACCTGCTGTGGCAACATTGAAATTCACTTATTGAGATGGCAAAGCCACACTATAAAAACAACCTACGTTTTGTTTCTAAGTCTACTCTTAAAAGAAGGCCATCCCACATAACTGTCGGCTTTTTGTGAGAGAGGAAATTAACTCTTATGTATTTAGCCACAAAAATTTCAGTTTTGTTTTCTTTGTAGAGGATAGTCACAAGACATAGAGACAAACTCAAGCTAGCAGGAGCACAAAGAGAGATTTTATTTATGGTGAGGACTTGTATAGATTGAAATTACAACTGGAAAGTCATCAGTCACAGAAGTGAGATTATCAGAATAATTTCCAAATCAGTTCTTTTTCTTCACATTTATTTCAAGGTTCATACAGGAAATTTAGGAGTGTGATAAGTGGCCTATTCCTACAAGCCAGCAGCTACTGCCATATAATTTATGTTCATAGGGATATAGCTTTCATAAACAAGTAGTGTTCCTAGAATATTCTGGATGAGTCACAAAAGATTATGGTGGTACAGGCTGACCAATGTGCCAGTGTTTAGCATTGTCCCAGGCACCAAGAGATCACAGGTTAGACTCTTGGTCAGGGCACATGCCAGAGTTGCAAGCTCATTCCCCAGTGGGGAGTGTGCAGGAGGCACTGATCAATGTTTCACTCTCATTGAAGTTTCTCTCTTTCTTCCTTCCTCTCTCTAAAATCAATAAAAGCACATTTTTGAAAAGATTATGGTGGCACATTGCTAAAGAAAACAAAAAGAGAAAAGAAGAAATTAGCAATTTCAGAATATTACATTTCTAAATATGAAATTTCTAAATATTAAAAATTCCAAACTTAAATTCAAGAAATACTCTTTCCCACATAAACCTCTTCCACATTTACATGTGAAATGGGAATTAGTAGCATTAAATGTGATTCAGAGGTAAACTGGGAATAAATGGAAGAAAACCAATTAGTAGATTACATAACTATGAGTTTTCTTACTTATTGTTTTTTCTACCAAGCTACTAAAGGACTTACAGGTATTTTAATATTTCCTACAGAGCACTTAAACACTAAAATTAAAAACAAGTGTGTGTTGTGGCCAGCAAACAATTATTCTATCCTGAAATAGCTATTCAACAAGTATCATTTTATAATAGCTCCCTGCTATAAGTCTTAATTATGAATTTTTTATAATGTAATAAATGTATGAGAACAAGTAAAGCTTTCCTTTAGATTTCCAAATAAATATCTGTTGTAATCTTTCTGCTATGTTCCATTTTTTTACTCCCAAATTTTCCAAATAGAATCACATTGATTTGTTTTTTCCTCATTTGAAAATTTAATATATTTTGGATAAAAGAAAAAAAAGAGGATTATATCCCAAAGACATAGCATATTCATTTATTGAGACTTTTATGCTATGATGAAATAGGTGTTCTGTTAATTTATACATTAGTTGTAGACTAACCAAATGACAAAGATCATGTTTTCTACACATTTAGGTCATTCTACATGATGATTTTTAATTAATTTTAATAATATGATGTCATAAATATTTTGGGAATTCCAATTGCAAGTTTTCAGGAAATAGCTATTTCTTGAATCAAAAACAAACAAACAAAAAACCCCTCCCTGGCTGTGTGGCTCAGTTGGTTGGAGTGTCATCCTGTACACCAAAGGTTGCAAATTCAATCCCAGTCAGGTCACACACCTAGGTTGCAGTTTTGATCCCCAGTTGGTACCCATATAGGAGGTAGCCAATGGATGCTTCTCACTCACATCGCTATCTCTCTCTATTCTCTCCATCCCTCTCTCTAAAATAAATAGTCATATCCTCAGGTGAGGATTAAAAGGGGAAAAAAAAAAGAAAATTTAAAAACAAAATTAGTGCCCTGACTGGTTTGGCTCAGTGGATAGAGCGTTGGCCTCCGGACTGACTGGTCCCAGGTTCGATTCTGGTCAAGGGCATGTACCTTGGTTGCGGGCACATTCCCAGTGGGAGGTGTGCAGGAGGCAGCTGATCTGTGTTTCTCTCTCATCGATGTTTCTAACTCTCTATCCCTCTCCCTTCCTCTCTGTAAAAAATCAATAAAATATATTTTAAAAAAATAAAAATAAGAACAAAATTAGAAAACCTGAAGCCTTTATTTCTACTCGTCTGTTTTAAAAAGTATAAAACATCAAAACGTTTGGGCAGCAGTTCTCAACTTGTGGGTCGCGACCCCTTTGGGGGTCGAACAACCCTTTCACAGGGGTCGCCTAAGACCATCGGAAAACACATATATAATTACATATTTTTTGTGATTAATCACTATTCTTTAATTATGTTCAATTTGTAACAATGAAAATGCATCCTGCATATCAGATATTTACATTATGATTAATAACAGTAGCAAAATTACAGTTATGAAGTAGCAATGAAAATAATTTTATGGTTGGGGGTCACCACAGCATGAGGAACTGTATTAAAGGGTGTGGCATTAGGAAGGTTGAGAACCACTGGTTTAGGGCTTAGAATTTATCCAAGATGGCTACGAGTAGGTGTAAATTACATTCACCTGTTCTCAGACCCAAACTGGATTTGTAGCTAAATTATAGAGCAATCAACCTGAATAGCCAACTGTGAGCTAACTGAACTGATATATTATAACCAAGGATTTACAGAAGAAGCCACATAGAGACTGGTAAGAAGAGCAGAGACACAGAAAGGGCTTGCCTCCATACCCACATGTGCGGCATCTTATAAGCTAGAGGGTTATCTCAGCTGCAAAACTCCCTTCCCGCAGGAGTGTGGGGTCTCAACTCCATGCAGGGATCCCCAGCCATAGCAACAGAGACAGAAACAGAAGCCCACATAGTAGCTGGTGGTGAAAATCAGTGGGGATTCCCTACTCCTGGGAGAGAAGGGAGTCTGCTGGAGAACTTACCACCACCTTCCCAGGGACGAACATTCCTATTCTTATAGTACCAGCCTGGGGAGTGTACTGCCTGGTTGGGGAGTGCACTGCCGGTCGCCGACTGCTGGTGAGGCCACTTTGCCTGTTCAGGTCCTGTGGAAGGGTCTACTGGCTGCACCTAGCAGTCATCTTTGGGGTGCTCTTTCTCTAGGGAAGCTTTTGGCAGAGACTCAGACTGACTGAACTGTGTGGCTTTAGAAAGGGAAACAGTCTTCCCCACCTTGAGCGCACAGCAGTCACCACTTATTGAATCACTTGGCCGGCCACATGATTCAGAGCACATCTCCTAGGAGGCTTTTGTCCAAGAATCAGATGGGTGAGGGCTGAGTTGTGTGGCTACATCACAGAGGGTCCACTCCTATCTTCCATGTGAGCTCAGCTCACAGTATCCCGGGAAAAGAAAGAAGTGCCAACCTCCCTTCCTATAGGCTTGAGAACACAACCTCCAAGGGGAGGCTGTTTGGATTTACACTTCAAATTCCCAGATAACCTGCCCTGATGAGCTCAGTTTTATGGGTGGAAGGGAGAGCTGCTAGGAACGGGGGCATTCAGAGTGTGTGTCCCTGGAAGGCTACTGTGGGCCCAGAATGAAATGCTTGGCTCTTTCTTGCAGGCATGGCTGTTATCACACCCAATGGGAGACTCTTTTGATCTGTCCTCCCAAGACTGGTGCTCCACCTGGCTGACCTTGCTCCGGCAGAGGGGATGGCTGGCTGCACCCAACCTGCACCTATAGTGAGTCCCACCTGAGGGAGCCAGAATTGGAGACTCTGGCAGAGACTGAATGGTCGGGTTCTGGAATAGGGGCCACTTTCCCCTCAATGAATTCTTGACCATGTGACCCGCAAGTAAAGAACCTACTAGCGCAGGGGTGGGCAAACTTTTTGACTCGAGGGCCACAATGGGTTCTTAAACTGGACCGGAGGGCCGGAACAAAAGCATGGATGGAGTGTTTGTGTGAACTAATATAAATTCAAAGTAAACATCATTACATAAAAGGGTACGGTCTTTTTTTTTTTTAGTTTTATTCATTTCAAACGGGCCGGATCCGGCCCGCGGGCCGTAGTTTGCCCACGGCTGTACTAGCGGCTAGTAACTAGCCCCATCCTCCCGATCTGGTCACCCTGCCATATCAAGCTTGCAACCTGTGTTCACAGCCAGCCTAGAACCAATCTACAGTCTTTCTTCGGAAAGCTCTGGAGGAACAACAGGCAACCTCAGCAGAAGGCAGAGTAGCTGACAGGTGAAGGCAGACCTCAGCGAACCTCGGACCTTTTACAGAACTTTCCCCAGCTCAAGCTAGAGGAAGCTGACCCTTGTACACAAATTGCCCCCCCACACACACACACACACAGGCCAAGTAGGCAGAGTGACAAACAGTGAATAATATGGTAATACCAGACAGGTAGCCCAAGGCCAGTTACACACAATGTCTGATGTTGACCTGTTCTGCCCAAGTGGACCCAGAACCAACAACACCAGTAGCGGGCTTCAGACCATACCAGAGCTTGACTCAACTAGCCACACAAACAGCATACCCAAAGGGGGATTCCAGCAGGCACCAGACCCTGCTTAAAACAACCTCACCTTGGAGGGCAGCCCCTGCACAGTGACTCACCCATGATGATCAAAGTTTATCTTTATAGTCAGCCAGGCTGAAGCGTTAACCACTCACAAAAGGGCCAAGAGCGTTCAAGACGTAACTACAACAGGAGGGCGCACATAACTCACAAGAGGCATTCTGGGAACACAGAGCTTAAGTGATCTGGAAGACTGTGGCACTGGTCCCAACAAGATAGCTACATCATAACCCATCATAAGAAGCTTGGGAGCCCTAGCCAGCTTGGCTCAGTGGACAGAGTGTCGGCCTGTTAACTGAGGAGTCGCGGGTTCAATTCCAGTCAAGGGCACATGCCCATGTTGTGGGCTCTATCCCAAGTAGGGGCGTGCAGAAGGCTGCCAATCAATGATTCTCTCTCATCATTGATGTTTCAGTCTCTCCCTTTCCCCTCTTCTCTGAAATCAATAACAAAAAATTTTAAAAATTCACTCTCCCTTAAAAAAAAAAAAGAAGTTCGGGAGTCATAGCAGATCAACCTAATATACAAATACAAAGTAAAGAGACAAATGAATCTGCCCTAAATAAAAGAATAAGAGAAATTCCATAAAAGAATTAAATTAAAGGGAAGCAATGGTTATAAGGATGCTCAAGAACTTTAGGGGAAGAATGGATGATCTCAGTAAGAATTTTTTTAAAAAAAGAGATATTAAACAATAAAGAGGACATAGAAACCATAAAAAAGAATCAGTCAGAAATGAAGAATACAATATCTGAAATGAATAATGCACAAGAAGGAATCAACAGTAGGTTAGATGAAGCAGAGGATTGAATCAGTGACTTAGAGGATAAGATAACAGTTAGCACCCAAGCAAAACATCAAAAAGAAAAGAGAATTTTAAAAAATAAGGCAAGTCTAAAGGACTTCTGGGACAACATCTGCATCATAGGGGAGCCAGAAGGAGAAGACATGAGCAAGAGATAGAAAATCTGTTTGAAGAAATAATGGCTGGAAACTTTCATAACCTGGCAAAAGAAAATGGCACACAAGTTCAGGAAGCACAGAGTCTCAATAAAAATGAACCCAAAGAGGCCCACACCATGACACATCATAATTAAAATGCCAAAGGTAAAAGACAAAGAGAGAATCTTAAAAACAGCAAGAGAAAAGCAATTAGTTACCTACAAAGGAGCTTCCATAAGGCTTACAGCTCATTTCTTAACAAAAACACTTAAGGCAAGAAGGGATTAAAATGAAATATTCAAAGTGATGAAATGCAAGAATCTACAACCAAGACTATGCTACCAAGCAAGGCTATCATTTAAAATTGAAGATAAGGGGGGAGGAGCCAAGATGGCCACATAGATAAATGTGGTACTCTCATCCACCCACAACCACATCAAAATTACAACTAAAACACAGAATAATCATCATTCAGAACTGCCTAAAATCTGGCTGTATAGAAGTCCTACAACTAGAGAAGTAAGTAAGAAAGCACATTGAGACTGGTAGGAGAGGGAGAGGCAAAGAAGGGGCTGGTCCTACACCCACGTGTGGTGTGTTTTTAATCAGGAGGAATATCTTATCCTGTGATGAGTAAAGAGTCCCAGCCACATATAAGACCCTTCAGCTAAGGGTTCCAGTGCTTGGAAGAGAAGTCCCCATAACTTGGGATATAAAATCCAGCAGGGATTGTGGCTGAGTGACACAGAGGCAGCTGAAGACCCAGGCAATTCCTCTTACAGTACAGGCATCTGACTTACTTGGACTCACTCCCTCTGAGTTCCAGTGCTGGGACAGCAGCTTGAAAGTATCTAGGGACACACAGGGAGGAAATAAATTGTCTGGCATCAGGGTTAGAACTTGGGGGCAGCTTTCTCCCAGACAAAAGTACTCATAAAGGTCATTGTTCCTATGTTGAAACCTTCCCTATCACAGAGCTGACAGGCAGGCACCATATCTGAGTCTCCATCAACCTGGCTTACACTGATCAACCCACCCCAGTGACCCCTGAGACCCACTCCACAGAATTTGCAACTCCACCCAAGCTGTTTTCAGTGGCTTTTCCATATGAGAGGGCTGTCCTGGCTCAAACTTCAGACTTTACTAAAATCTCTCAAACAAGCAGCAGCTGGTATCAGCATACCCCATACTTTGTAATAAATGGCCCCAGGCCTGGCAGTAGCAGCAGCCTGCCTTGGTTCACACTTTGGCCTCTCCTGGGCACCTTCAAGCCCAATACAAATAAGAGCCATCTGCAGCTTGTGCCAAGTGGCCCCAGGCAGGGCACAGGCAGTGGCTGACTCTGCACTTCCTGGAAGGCCCCAGAAAGAGTGCACCCCATGGACAGCTTCATACCATATCAGATTACAACTCTACCACATTCACAAGTGACACACTCAAGGGGCAGAACCTGTGAGCACTAAAGTCCCACTGAAGCAAGTCCTGCTCCATAAGGTTGTATCCTGCACAGCAGCTCTTTTGCTGTAGTCACAGCTGGTTCTCACAGCCAATTGGCCTGGAGGTCAATTCCTCCCAGTGATGCCAACAGCAATCAAGGCTCAACTACAACAGGACAGTGTACACAGGGGCATACCTAGAGTGCCCAGCTCAGGTGATTGGGGAGGCTAGGCCACTGGGCCCTGCAGGACACCTACTATACAAAGCCACGCAACCAATTCCAGGAGACATAGTGGCCCTACCTAATACATAGAAACAAACACAGGTAAGCAGCCAAAATGTAGAGACGAAGAAACATGTCACAAATGAAAGAACAGAAGAAATTTCCAGAAAAAGAACTAAATGAAATGGAAGCAAGCAAACTACTAGATACAGAGTTCAAAACAATGATTATCAGGATGCTTAAGGATCTTTATGAGAGCTTCAAGGGTCTTAGTGAGAATTTCAAGGAAATTAGTGAGAACATCAAAGATATGAAAAAGGACCAGTCAGAAATGAGGATACACTAACTGAAATGAAGAATAATTTACAGGGAATCAACAGTAGAGTAGAGGGTGCCCAGAATCAAAATCAGCGATTTGAAATATGAGGAAGCAAAAACACCCAATCAGAAGAGCAAAAAGAAAAAAGAAACTAAAAATATGAAGATAGTGTAAGGAGCCTCTGGGACAACTTCAAGTGTGCCAACATTCACATCATGGGATGCAAAAAGGAGAAGAGAGTGAGCAAGATATTGAAAACCTATTGGAAGAAATTATGACAGAAAACCTCACCTCTCTGGTGAAATATATAGATTTACAAGTCCTGGAAGCCCAGAGAGTTCCAAACAAGATGAACCCAAAGACACTAAGACCCATCATAATTAAAACGCTAAAGATTAAAGACAAAGAGAGAATCTTAAAAGCAGCAAGAGAAAGACAGTCAGTTACCTACAAGGAAGTGTCCATAGGATTGTCAGCTGATTTCTCAACAGAAACTTTGCAGGCCAGGAGGGAATGGCAAGAAATATTCAGTGATGAATAGCAAGGACCTACAACCAAGATTACTCTACCCAGCAAAGTTATTATTTAGAATTGAAGGTCAGATGAAGAGCTTCACAGACAAGAAAAAGCTAAAGGAGTTCATCACCACCAAACCAATATTACATGAAATGTTCAAGAGTCTTCTAAAGGAAGAAGAAGAAGAAGAAGAAGAAGAAGAAGAAGAAGAAGAAGAAGAAGAAGAAAAAGAAGAAGAAATAAAAAATATGAACAATAAAATGGCAATAAACACATATCAACCATTGAATCTTAAAATAAACAAACAAGGAATCTAATGAACAAAATAAACTGATGAACAAAAAAGGAACAGAGGCATGGATACATGAAACAGACTAACAGCTGTCAGGGGAGCAGGAGGTAGGGGAGGGACCGGATGAAAGAAGCTGAAGGGATTAACCAAAGAACATATATGCATAACCCATAGACACAGACAAAAGTATGGTGATGGCCAGAGGGAAGGGGTGGGGGCTGGGTGAAGGTGGGCAAGGGGGGAAAAATAGGGGACATCTGTAATAGCGTCAAGTATAAAAATAAAGTAAAAACAAAACAAAACAAAATTTAAAAATAGAACTGTCATTTGACCCAGCAATCCAACCTCTTGAAATACATCTTAAGAAAACCAAAACAGTAATTCAAAAGAATATATGCAGCCCTGACTGGTGTGTCTCAGTTGGTTGAGTGTCATCCCATGCACCGGAAGGTTGCTGGTTCAATTCTTGGTGGGAGGTATGCAGAGGGCAGCCAATAGATGTTATGCTCTCACATCCATGCTTCTCTCTCTCTCTCAAAATCAATAAAAATATACTTTTTAAAAAATATATGCACCACTATGTTCATTGCAGCACTATTTACAATAGCCAAGGTCTGGAAACAGCCTAAGTGTGCATCAGTAGATGAGTGGATAAAAAAGCTGTGGTATCTATATATATAAAAAGCCAGCGACCAGAACGGCCAGAATGACCAGCGACCAGAACACCAGGGCCCCTCGTCCAGGCTGGCCCCGACCCCCAGGGAATGGTTAGGGCCACCCCCAGGCAATGTGACAGCCTGTGAGTTTGATGGGGGAAAGTCAGAGAAATAGGAGGGAAGGCCTTAAGGGTCTGCGGGTTTGGGGTGGTGGGCCTGGAGTAGGTTTGGAGTGTGCTGGGGAAGGAAGAGGAAGATCCGATTGGAAAATGGCTCAGCACAGTACCTTTCTCATTGCGAACCGGGACAGCAACAGCCATGGACTGAATAGGCAGTTGTTTGATGAGTGTGCTTGGGACCAACATGTTCATGGCAGTGGCAGTACTCCCGAACTTCGCTGATTCCAAATAGTAAACAGCTATCAAAGCCAAAACAGAAAAATCCTCTCCAGTCCTGGACATTGCAACGTGACTGAAGAAAAAACCACTTAAGGAAGAGCTAGAAAAACCAGAATTATGAGACCAGAGGATTGTGGGATTGTGGATGACGCCTGGGTGCCTACCGCTAGAACGTGAGCCTGTTATTGCACATGTACATAGTCAGCTCTATTGTCCTCAGTCTCCCAGTATTTGGACTTGACTTCTGGCAGGAAATTATTTGGATTGAGGTTTGCTGTTCCCTTGTGGCGAGTAAGATCAGAATTAAAAGTTTCATTTGTTACCTTGGTTTGAAGTGGAGGAAAATGGGATAGTGACGAATAAGAAACTTTGGAGATAGTGAAGGGCAGTTTGTCCAGACTGTTGAGAGCTCAGAATTAGAGTTTAATCAGGATAGAAATCCAGCGAATAGCACCTGATGCCTGAAATCTGAGCACTCTACTTTTAGATTTTCCAGTTCAAGTTTTTGGAGATTGCCTATTAAAACATTCCTGGTTGGAAAGTGTTTGTATAGAAGCCCATAAGTATTAAGTATTTGCTTTGTTTACCATGCTTAGCTCTCTGTAAGGAATATGGAATAATGTTATTCATGTTAATTCATGTTCTCAAGAAGCTTGAATTTTAAAATAAAAATAAAGAAGAAATATAAATATTAAAAATAAAAAAGAGGAGACATATGTACCACTCTATTTAATATTTTAAGCAATAAAACAAGATTTAAATAAATAAATAATGAAAAAATATAAAAGAAGAAGCTTGAGTTTTAGGGCAAAATCAAGCAGACAGGCAAGCAGTTGGGGGCAATCAGGCAGTCAGGGGAGCAGTTAGGAGCCAGCGGTCCCAGATTGCAAGAGGGAAGTCAAACTGCCAGTTTAGGCCCGATCCTGCGGACATCCCCCGAAAGGTCCTGGATTGCAAGAGGGTGCAGGCTGGGGTGAGGGACGCTCTCCTCCTGTGCATGAATTTCATGCACTGGGCCTCTAGTATTCAAGTAATTGAATACTACTCAACTGTAATAAAAGAATGAAATCTTACTCTTATGACAGTATGATGGCTTGAGAGAGTATTATGTTAAGTGAAATAATCCAATCAGAGAGAAACAAATACCATAGATCTCACTTATATGTGGAATCTAATGAGCAAAATTAACTGGTGAACAAAATAGAAACAGAGGCATGAATACATGGAACAGACTGACAGCCGTCAGAGCAGAGGTGGTTTGGGAGACTGAATGAAAGGAGATGAAGGGATTAAGCAAAAAAATAATACACACACACACACACACACACACACAGACAACAGTGTGGTGATAGCCAGCGGGAAAAGGGGATGGGGGTAGGTGGGGATGGACAAAGTGGGGAAAAATGGGAACAGAAAGACTTTGCTTGGGGCAATGGGTGCATGATGCCATGTGAAGATTATGTTTTATTGAGTTGCACACTTGAAACCTTATGGTTTTGCAAACCAATGTCACCCTAATATATTCATTTTAAAAAAAAAACAGATATAGGGCTCTAGTTTTCTGTCAAGATCAATTCTACAATCTGCAAGTGATTATTTTCTCCTTATATAAAGAGGGCAGTGCAAAATCACAGCTTGTCTAATTAACATCAGTCCCCTGTTTGACTCTCAATACCACTGCTATTAATTATCACTCTCCTACCAATCACACACTCACTCCTACCACCTCTGCAGGCTCCAATTATATCAAACCAGGTCCTAATCTCACTGCTCTTTTGAGGACCCTGCTCTATTGTAGCTTCCTTCCACCCCCAGCTCCCACAACCACCACTTCTAATACTAGTTGTGACTCTAGGACCACAATTTCTCCCATCATCCAAAGAGGAGATATTTCTTCTTAAGGAGAATAGTTCTTTCAATACATTAATGTATAGTACAACCATTGTATTTGGCACCAAAATTATTAGTATTATCTTTTCAGAGTATATTTCCCTCAGATAATCAAGTTATGTCATATTCACAAGGTACTGAACAAGGAGCAATACATGTGCCACTATTTTCCCAAGTGCTCTGCTTTCCTCAATATCAACACCCAAAAGAAATCCCATGCCTTCCAAGAACAGTGTTGTTAAATGATGAAGGAACAAGGCTTCCTCCTAGTTTATTGCCTTCATGTTTAAGCAACGAGGTCTAACTCAAACTTCCTTCAAAACAAAACCACCTTGTTATTTTTTCCAGAGATTAAACCTCCATGCAGTCCATTAGCCTACCATAGTTATAAACAAGTCTTTACTATGCCTTTGTTACCTAGTCAACAAAATTTTAATTTAAGATATTTATGAATTATCTCAAATTGGTCTACTTGCCAACCAATGTCATTACAATTTTCCAAATACAGAAACCTTATGTAGCTATTTTTGGCTCACTATTGTACACCTGTGGTTTTTGAGGATGGCATGAGGTAGTACATTTTAAGAAATGTGTGCAATGTTTGTAGTAAACAGTAAATAATCACTGTCATTAATTGTCACCAGTTATTATTATCCCAATTATTTCTCCCATTAGTAGTGGGATTCCAGGTATTATAGTTTATATCTAAATTAATAACTAATTCTCCTAATTTATTTATGTTTGAAAAAACAAAAATGTATCTGTATTAATTTCATTTTAAGCTTTATTTCACTTTTTATCTCTATTGTTGAAAGTATTACAGATGCTCCTTTTTTCCCCCCAATTAACTCCCTCCACCCTGCTCCTGTTTCCTCCCCCGGCCTTCACCACACTACTGTCTGTGACCATGGGTTATGCATATATGCATATAAGTTCTTTATTTAAATGAGATAAAAATGTTATTTGTAAAACATTTTCCAAATGTATGATATAATTACCTGAATTATCCTTTAATTAATTACATTATTTATCTATTGTAGTAGGGTGAGTGATAGCCTCTCAAAAGATATATCCACCTGAAACTGTGAAAGGGACCTTATTTGGAAAAAGCATCTTGAAGAAGAAACATCATGTGAGAAAGGTCAAAAGTAAAAATTTCCAATTACAAAATAAATAGGTCATAGGGATGTAATGTATAGCACGGTAACTATATTTAATAACACTGTACTGAATATTTTAAAATAGCTACAAGAGTGGATATTGAAAGTTGTCATCACACACACAAAAAAAATTGCAATGTATATATATATATATATATATATATATATATATATATGGTGACTAATGTTAACTGTACTATTGTGGTTTATTATTTGCAACATATACAAATATTAAATCATGTTGTACATAATGAAACTAATATAATGTTATATGCTAACTATAACTCAATTTAAAAATAATTTTTAAATAAATAATAAAATATATAAATGGAAGATGTCTTGGTGTAGGTAATTTATTTCAACTTCCAGATAATCAATGTGAATGACCTATGGATGTGGGAACAGCACCAGGTGTTAGACTGGTGGGGTCAGACCAGACCTGGGTTCAGCAGCCTCGGTACTTGAGTTCTGGTTAGGAAAGAATTCAGAGCCAAGACTCAAACTATAAGAGAACATTTATTTTTAAAATCACAGAGGAGGAAGAAGTAATTTGTAGAAGAAATGGGCTTATGAAACAAGCTACAGAGGCAAAGGAAGCTTGGGAGTAAGGAAGGTAAGGGCAAAATGCCTCAGGGGAGAGAAAGGGGAAGGAGGAGGGGAAAGGTATGGGTATGTTCCCAGGAGGGAGAGCATGCTGGGTCCTCTCTCTTAATGGCTTTAAAAGTGGAGTTTTGGGGTTTTTTTTAGAGGGGGGGGCGGTCCCAGGGGAACATCTTAATAAAATATTTGGCAGCTTTCTAAGTGTGTCCTTTCACGGTCAAGGTCTCCACTAAATGATTGGTCAGTGCTAGGGCAGGGGTCATTATGCAATGGGCTGGTCCTGAGAAGAGCGATGGAGTGATGTTGCTGGTCTGATTTTGCTGCTTTTCTGGGCCCGGAGCTGAAATGTAGCTAAGGCCTAGGTGCTATCTCTAGAGAGGAAAGGTCAGGGGGTCCACACTGCATGATCGTGCTATATGCTAGGGAAGGAAAGGTCACCCTGGGGAGGAGGTCCCACCCTAAAATTGTCCTTTTCTAGGCACCCAAGACATTCCACCCTGGTGACCTCCTGTACTTGGCCCTTCGTCCTAGCTCTGTTCATGTCTGTCTAACTGCCTACCACAAATGAAAACAGTAGATCGCACACGGGTTTTCTCTGTATTGTTATCTCGGGTTTTTCAGCTCATCTCACATGTATGCCCTTCACAGAACAACCTACCTGCAAAAGGAGCTGATGCAAAGACCCCTTTAACTCCCCTTGATTCCATTCTAAAGACCACCTTAGGTTTAGTTAATTCCACACATGCACAGTGTTCATTCCCCAATATTTTTCTATTCTTGATGAATTAACTCAAAAATAGCCCCCTTCTCAAGGCTCCTCCTACCTCCATTTTTCCCCAGTTACTTGTTCTCCATTCCATAATTAACAATAATTTAATTGGGACAAAAAGAATCTTAGCAACCGAAAATGATCATAATCCTCTCAGGGCTACATAATTAGCTGAATTTGGTCCGAACCCCTGCCCCATATTAATATGCTAGTGTCTTTATATTAAAAAGAGGATGTCTGAGCACACAGAGAGGCAATAGGCATTCTGATGCACCAGGTAAAGACCAGGTGAGGACACAGTGAGAAGGCATCAATCTACAAGCCAAAAAGAAAGGCCTAGAAGAAATCAAACCATGACCTTGGACTTCTAGGCTCTATAACTGTGAGAAAACGGTAGCCTTAGCCTATTACATATGTGGATGAAAGGGGCTACATGCTAACCTGACAAGCTCAGGGAAAGCTGCACGGTGGTCTTGCAAACTCAGAGACCTCAAGTAACCACAAAGGATGCTCTGAAATTAAACTTTAACTAAAGCAGTTATGGTGGGCAGTTACGTCCTAGGCTGGTATCTTCACTGACAAGGTCAACCTTTACCTTAACTGAGCCTATCTGTCTTTTTGCATCTATGATAACATACCCTTGAAATGTCTGGGTAACTTGTAACTTCTCTTTTTCTGGACCCCTTAGGGCCCAACCTAATGTGCCTGGGCACCAGGACAGATACCACAAAATCCTTCATTATTATGTTAATTGTTCCTGCACCCAGCTATGTCTACCATTTTACTTTATCCAATCCCAGGGGTTTCCCCCTTTGCTTTCTCCCACCTCTCTATTCTATCACCAGTAGATTTCATGTAACCCACCTACGTCCCTTCCTTTGATTGCAATGCATAAAAATAGATGAGAAACCTCCATTCTCTGAAGCACTATCCCAATCCATTGAGATATTGCTTCCCAGCAATTGTTGACAGTTTGGCTCAAATAAACTCACAAAATTTTTTTACATGTTTGAATGTTTTCTTATGTTAACACATACCACAGGATAGAAGAGTGCTAGTGAAATATGTGAAGTAAGCCAGTCAGAGAAAGACAAGTATCACATGATCTCATTTATGTGTGGAATCAAATAAACAAGATAAACTGATGAGCAAAATAGAGACATGGAAGCCTAGAACAGACTGATGAATCTCAGAGGAAAAGGAGTTTTTTTTGGGGGGGGGGGGGATGCAAAATAGATTAACCAAAGAACTTACTTGCATACTAGAGGCCTGATGCACAAAATTCATGCAAGAGTAGGCCTTCCTTCCCCCAAATGCTGGCACTGGCTTCCCTCCTCCCCCAACCCCCCTACCCCAGAGCCTGCCCGTCGGTGGCCTGGGCCTCCCTCTGTGGGGCAATCATGGGGTGATGGCCGGGCCCCCAACCAATCACATCACACCAACCTTGGTTGGCCTGGCACCAGTGGGTGTCATAGCGTGGTCCCGGATGGTTGTCCGGATGGTTGTTCCACTGTTTGGCCATTTGGTCGAAGCAGGGAAGGCAGAAGAGGGTGATGGGGGTCAATGAGGAGAAAAAGGGGAACATCTGTAATACTTCCAAGAATAAAGATAAATTAAACAAAACAAAACAAAGCAGAAAACAGAATTCAACTGAGTAAATTTGAATATCTGATTAGCTTTATAAAGTGATTTAAGAATGAGGTACCATTCCATATAGCAACTGGAAGGGCCTCCCAAAAGTCTATACAAAACAGAAGGTTGTTATAGGAATAAGGGTGGAGCAAGGGAACAAAGGAAAAGGAAGGGTTTTGGGTGGTTTTTTTTTAACATCAACTGAGGATATGTTTTTACTGATTTTAGAGAGAGGAAGGGAGAAGAGAGAGATACATCAATGATGAGAGAGAATCATTGATGGGCTGCCTCTTGCATGTTCCCTACTGGGGATCAAACCTGCAACCCAGGCATGTGCCCCTGACCAGAATTGAACCCAGGACCCTTCAGTCCACAGACCAGTGCTCTATGCACTGAGCCAAACCAGCTAGGGCAAGGAAGAATTGTGTTTTGGACCAGGACATCTTCTCTTGGGGGGAAAAAGGAATGTCAAGGGTTTTTTTTTTGTTTTTTTGTTTTTTTGTTTTTTGTTTTTTTTAAATATATTTTATTGATTTTTTTACAGAGAGGAAGGGAGATAGCGAGTTAGAAACATCAATCAGAGAGAAACATCGATTCAGCTGCCTCCTGCACACCCCCCACTGGGGATGTGCCCGCAACCCAGGTACATGCCCTTGACCGGAATCGAACCTGAGACCCCTGAGTCCGCAGGCCGACACTCCATCCACTGAGCCAAACCAGCTAGGGCGGCAAGGGTTTTTATTAGACGGATTGGTTGCCTCTTCTTTTGGGTTGGGGAGCTGGGGGGAAGGTGGGGTGGAGAAGGTCCCACTTGATAGATTACTTAATTGATGTTGACCAGAAAATTTCAGACTGATTGATTAAGATTATTTTCCGGAGAGGTTGAAAGAGCAATATGTCAGGTATTAAATCTAAGTTTGCTATCATGGACCATTTCAGGCCTGTGGTTTGCTTTTTTAGCAAGATTCACAAATATACCATAACTGTCTTCAATATAAAGTCTATACAAATGCCCAGAAGTTCCTTTTAGAAATTTCACAGATTTCCCCATGTAATTCTGTAAACAACTGTCTTCTCCTTGAGCATTCAAATGCAAAGTAAATAAGAAATGACTCCTTATTTAAGCTTAGTTTTCAGTTTTAATTTATATTTCTGTTACCGGAAAGGGGACGTGGCCCTTGGTGGTCTGTCTAGGGCTAGCTGGTAGTGTAAGGGTTATTAACTTCATGCAGGAAAAATTTCACAACAGGAGTCCAGGTGAATTTAAGAGGATGTTTGTTAAAGCTGGGGAAGTGGAACAGGAAAGGGTTGGGGAAATGAGCCTGGCCTGCTTTGGCTCACTAAGAAGTCAGAGAAAAGGGGGCCTTGGGGACAGGTTCAGAGGTTTTGTCTGGAATGAACTGCCTATGCCCATTGCTGCCCTGGTTGCAAATCCTGTGGGGTCCCTTAGAGTTTAGGAATGTATGCCTGTTGGGGAAGAAGTGGGGCAGGTGTTGGCGTGACCCTGGGAAGGAGAGTGCTCTCTGGGTCCTTTGTCTTGACGCTTTTATCTCTCTCTTGCAGGCAGGAATCTTAGGGAAGGTCTCAGGGGAGGGTTTCAACAGAATATTCATTAGTTTTCTAGGTGTGCTCCTCCAGGGTCATGGTCAGTGTCAGGGCAGGGGGTCATTAGTCATGGCAGCTGGTCCTGGTGTCACCCACCTGGTTTAGCTGCTTTCCTGGATCTGGAGCTGAAATACAACTGAGCCCTAGATGTTATCTCTGGGGAGGTGACTTTCTGTATCTGCTGGAAATTGCTCAGCCAGTTTGTTCAGCTATCTGTCTCAATTTCCCTATTCCACTTGTCCTGGCTCATTGGCCTGTTTCACTTCCACACGTGAATTGTCTTCACCTATTTTCCATTTGACCAGATTTAAGCTACATTATGGACTAAATTATTTTCTGAATTGGGCTGGAAGATAAAATCTCAATTATAACATTGTTTACATTAAAAAGTATATTGTAAGTTTCAAACAACTAATTTAACATCAAAGTTTTAGACTATGACAAAGTATAATGTGGGAACTACCTTGTACCTTAGTGTGCATAAGATGTGTATATAAATTTGCTAAATAAAGTATACCTTAAGAATATATTAATTGTGCGTAACATTTGACCAAATCTTTTATTAGAGGGATTCTGGATTTCCCTTTATATTTACACTAGAGGCCCGGTGCACAAAAATTTGTGCACTCGGGGGGGAGGGGGTGTCCCTCAGCCTGGCCTGTGCCCTCTCACAGTCTGGGACCCCTCAGGAGATAACGACCTGCTGGCTTAGGCCTGCTCCCGGGTGGCAGAGGGCAGGCCCAATCCCTAGGTGAAGCCCCTGGTCGGGCTCAGAGCAGGGCTGATTGGGGAGTTGGGGCGCTGCCCCCTGTCATGCACAGAGCAGGGCGGATCGGGAGGTTGCGATGCCACCCTCAGTCACGCTCAGGGTAGGGCCGATTGGGGGGTTGGGGCACCGCCCCCTGTCACACTCAAGGCAGGGTCAATGGGGAGGTTGCGGTGCCACCACCTGTCACACACAGAGCAAGGCCAATCAGGGGGTTGGGGTGCTGCCCCCTGTCACTCACAGAGCAGGGCCCATCGGGGGGGTTGGGGCTCTGTACCCTGTCACGCACAGAGCAGAGTCAATCAGGAGGTTGGGGAGCTCCCCCTTGTCATGCTCAGAGCAGGGCCCATCAGGGGGTTGGGGAGCTCCCCCCTGTCACTCACAGGGCAGGGCCAATAGGGGAGTTGGGGCACCGCCCACTGTCACACACAGAGCAGGGCCCATCAGGGGGTTGGGGCGCCACACCCTGTCACACTCAGGACAGGGCCGATGGGGAGGTTATGGCTCTACCCCGTCACACACAGAGCAGGGCCCGTGGGGGGGAGGGGGGGTTGGGGCGCTGCCCTCTATCACCCACAGAGCAGGGCCAATCAGGGGGTTGGGGCACCACCACTGTTACACACAGAGCCGCAGGGCGATCAGGGGGTTTGGGTGCTGCCCCCTGTCACGTTGATCCCAGTGCCAGGAGGCCTTGCGGCTCCGCTGATCCCGGTGCTGGGAGGCATATTACCCTTTTACTATATAGGATAGAGCCCTGGTACACGGGTGGGGGCCGGCTGGTTTGCCCTGAAGGGTGTCCTGGATCAGGGTGGGGGTCCCCACTGGGGTGCCTGGCCAGTCTGGATGAGGAGTTGAGGGCTGTTTTCAGGCTGGCAGTTGACTGAAGCTCCCAACGCTCCTTTTTTTCTTTTTTCTTTTTTTATTCTGGGCCAGCTTTAGCTCTGAGGCTTGGCTCCAGCTCTTAGGCCTCTGCTGCTGAAAGCAGGTATTGGTTTGTTTGGGTTCTATAATCGAAACACTGTTTCAACTCCAGCTCTGAGATCCCGGCTCACTGAAAGCAGGTTTCTGGGGTTTTGTTTAGCTTCTATATTTGTAACAATGTTTCAAACTGCAGGTTCAGAGGCCAGCAAGGCAGGCGGGGAACGTTAGCTTCCTCCATCACTGAAGCAAGCAAGCCTCATGTTCACTTCAAGCTGCCTGGCTGCCGGCCGCCATCTTGGCTGGAAGTTATTTTGCATATCGCCCTGATTAGCCAATGGGAAGGGTAGCGGAGGTATGGCTAATTACCATGTTTCTCTTTTATTAGATAGGACTAGAGGCTTGGTGCATGAAATTTGTGCATGGGACAGAGGTGTCCCTCAGCCCAGCCTGTACCCTCTCCAATCTGGACCCCTTGGGGGATGTCTAACTGCAATCCAGGACCGCTGGCTCCTAACTGCTCACCTGCCTGCCTACCTATAGTAGGACATCCCTCTCTCAATCCGGGACCACTGGCTCCTAACCGCTCGCCTGCCTGCCTGCCTGATCGCCCCTAACCCTTCTGCCTGCCTGCCTGATCACCCCTAAATGCCTCTGCCTGCAGGCCTCATCACCCCTAACTGCCTCTGCCTGATTTCCCCTAACTTGCTCCCCTGCCAGCCTGATCACCCCTAACGGCCTATGCCTCAGCCCTCGGCCTAAACCACAGTCTGCTGTCCCTCTGCGGGAGGTGACCTGGTGGATCAGGGGAAGGCGCTGTTCCCATTACCCCACTGCTGCTGCCACTGCTGGCCTGAGCCAGGACCCTTTGCAGCCACCTGCGGCTGCCTGAGCCTGGGACCTACACAGCCGCCCAGGGCCCACAGACCCTTCTTGCCACTGCACCGTGATGGCCTGGGGCCCACAGATCCCTCCCGCCGCCACACCCCAGTGGCCTGGGGCCCACTGTTTAGTCGTCCATCTGATCGTGACAGACCCTGGCTCTTTATATATTAGGATACCCCTTAAATCAAACTGTTAAAAATATAATGCTGTTGGAATCTCTAGATCAGTGGTCGGCAAACTGCGGCCCCTTGAGTGTGGCTCTTCCACAAAATACCACGTGCCGGCGCGCACATACACTGCGATTGAAACTTCATGGCCACACTCAAGGGACCAAAGAGCTGCATGTGGCTTGTGAGCCACAGTTTGCCGACCACCGCTCTAGATGAATTATACTTTGCTATTAGTTTTTACGCTTACCCTGTGTCTTATAATAATACTAGAGGCCCAGTGCATGAAATTCACAATGGGATGGGGGTGTCCCTGCACCCTCTCTAATATGGCTCCTAACTGCTCACCTGCCTGCCAGCCTGATCCCCCTAACTGCTCTCCCCTGCCAGCCTGATCACCCCTAACTGCCTCTGCCTTGGCCTCGCCACCATGGCTTTGTCTGGAAGGACATCTGGTCTAATTAGCATATTACCCTTTTATTAGTATAGATAGAGGCCTGGTGCATGGGTGGGGGCTGGCTGGTCTGCCTTGAAGGGGATCCCAGATCAGGGTGGGGGTCCACTTGGGGGGTGGGGCTGGCCTATGTGAGGAGCCTGGGGCAGTTTTCAGGCTGGGCATGCCCACATTGGGGTGGGGGTCCCCACTGGGGGTGGTGCTGGCCTGGGCAAGAGGCTGAGGTGGTTTGCAGGCTGGCCATGCCACCACTGGGGTGAGAGTCCCTGCTGGGGGGTGTAGCCAACTTGGGCAAGGAGCTGATGGCCGTTTGCAGGCTGGCCACACACCCATTGGGGTGAGGGTCCCTGCTGGGGGGCATGGCCAGCCTGGGTGAGGGCCTGAGGGCCATTTAGGAGCAGTTTGCAGGCCAGCCAAGCCCCTATCTTTGTCTAGAAGGACATCCGTAAGGGCTCCCTGTCTAATTAGCATATTACTCTTTTATTAGTATAGATCAGCCGTGAGCAAACTACGGCCCATGGGCTGGATCTGGCCCATTTGAAATGAATAAAACTATTGAAAAAAAAGACCGTATGAATAAAACTATTGAAAAAAAAGACCGTACCCTTTTATGTAATGATGTTTACTTTGAATTTATATTAGTTCACACAAACACTCCATCCATGCTTTTGTTCTGGCCCTCTGGTCCAGTTTAAGAACCCATTGTGGTCCTCGAGTCAAAAAGTTTGCCCACCCCTGGTATAGATTATTCTCTGATTTTTTTTTTGCTCATTCTTCCATCATCTACTATAGCCTTTGAATTGATCTCTAGGATTTGTTGGTAAGATAAACTACTTACATCACCTAAGTTCATAAATATTGAGGGCTGAATTTACTTCTCCCTATTTAATGCCTGGATATGTGTTTAGTTTCATGGTTGATCTGTGGCATCCTTAAATACCTGAATTTTCCTCAAAAGGAAGTTATCATTGACAGTAGTTATTGAGAACTAAATTCACCTAGGTGGCATATGAACATACCACTCCAGTTGCTGAGAAATTTGCAAAGTAAAACTGAGCCCATTTCAAATGATAGGGAAAAATTACTCTTTATACATTCTTAAAGTCTGTCCTTATTTAGACTTTTTTTTTTTTTTTTTTTTTTTTTTTTACAAAAGCCTCCTCCTTAAGGAGAAATCAGAGGGCAGAACATCAGGCAGTCAAAATATGGAAAATATATGTTCTTATTTCTTCTACCTGTGATTGTTTTTTTAATAGACATGTGCTGCTTTTGTCTCTTTGCTGGAATTCAGTCAGATTTCACTTCTCTGCTGTCACCATGTTGTGTTTTTGAAAGCGCATATTGATTTAATTTCCATGCACTACAGTTTTCAATAGTAGCGGAACTCTTCATTTATCCTCCATGTTTTGCATTAATACAGTTACATCTATAGAAAATGGAACAGCAGCAATGATAATGAAACCTGTCTCTGAATTATCTCAAAAACACACTTGTGTAACTAAGAACAGGAGAAAATTTATGTTCATATTATTGACATTTAAGTACACAGAATGCAAGACTGCCATTATTTACAAGTGGCTTTTACTTTCTCTTTTGAATAAATGTAAAGAAGTTTGTTAATTATATACTGCAAATGTGGAAAAGAGATTCTTATGTCTTTGAATGCCACCTTTTCACATAGTTACCTTTAAAGTAAAGAAGTACCTTTTGTACTTCTTTAGAGTAAATATATATTCGGTAACATTTTATATACCCTAAACACATCCATTAAAATTCTAAAACTTTATCGTCAGAAATTCACTTTCCTATTCTAAGACTTGCATAAGTGTAGAGGTTAAAAGTAGCAATGTTGCTCTATAACTTTTTTCTCAGACTATGCCTCAAATACAACACATAGTCATAGAGCCTTCAATATGCAAGGCACTATTCTAAGGACTGTTAAAGCACTTGGAGATAATTAAGACATTGTTTCTGTTCTCTGTGACAGTAACACTGACACTTTACCTCGCTGCCTCTGTAAATTAGTATGTCTGATGCATCCCACACCAACAGGGGAAAAACACGTTGCACTTAGAGATAAACCAAAAATAACAAGTAAACTAACTAGTTTCTCAAAATAAATGAGATCTTCAGCA
This sequence comes from Myotis nattereri, assembly GCF_964212035.1. NCBI lineage: Eukaryota > Metazoa > Chordata > Mammalia > Chiroptera > Vespertilionidae > Myotis > Myotis nattereri. The sequence continues at coordinate 83,352,163 of NC_138075.1, forward strand.
CTTCCTATAAGTTACTGACTTCCCATGAGAATAACCACAGTCCTCACCTTTGTAATGCTAATGCACCTGAAGAGATGTAATTATATATGTAGAAATGATAATCGTAAGATAAAACTGTTTTATAGTTCACCAGGAATGACCTAATAACTTGGTAATTCTGGTAATTGTTTGAGGGTATTATTTCTCTTTAAATGTTTCTTGTGCTTTTTACTTGGTGATTGGTTCTTCTCAAGTCTGAATCCAGGATTGAATTCCAAAGTAACTTTTCTATATACAGAATAGTTGACCATTCCAAGTATGCCAGAAATTCAGATTATTTTTCCTGTGTAACAATGTAACACAGCAATGGGTTCAAAGGAGCCATGCAATAAATAAGTGAAATGGACAGGACAGCCTTCACATTTTTGATTGATAAAAACAAATATCACAAGCATATTAACTTAGTATTTATACAAAAGACTTGAAAATTAATTAAGCCAAAAATTAATTAAAACTTGATGAAATTTTTAAAATATATACTAAAGTAATTAGAATGTAATAAAGCAATAGAACTGGAAAATAAAAACCAGGATCTCATATTTTTTTCACAGATCAATGAGACAAACATCTGTCAAATCTGAGAAAGAGGAGGGAGAAGGCGAATACACAACTAAAGAATGGAGATATTTTTATTTTTTAAATATATTTTTATTGATTTCAGAGATGAAGGGAAAAAGAGAGACAGGGAGAGAAAGAGAGAAACATCAATGATGAGAGAGAATCATTGATCAGCTGCCCCCTGCATGCTCCACACTGGGGATCAAGCCCACAACCCAGGCATGTGCCCTGACCGGGAATCTAACCATGATCTCCTGGTTTATAGGTAGAAGCTCAACCACTGAACCACACTGGTCAGGCCCATTTTTGGAATAATGGTAACAATAATGTAAAAAATTTATATGAAATATTATGCCAATATTTGATAATAGGTGCTTTTAAGGGAAAAAATCAAATAACTAAAATATCAAAAGAGGAAAGTAAGTACGAAAGGGTAATTGAAGAATTTGTAAAATCTGTAGCCCCTGAAGTGAACCAGATGCGGGTGGTTTTACAGGTGAATTGCATGAGCTTATCAGGGAAAGGAGGAACATTACCTAAAGCAGCAGTTCTCAACCTATAGGTCGCGACCACTTTGGCAGTCGAACAACCCTTTCATGGGGATCTCCTAAGACCATCCTGCATATCAGGTATTTACATTACAATTCATAACAGTAGCAACATTACAGTTATGAAGTAGCAACGAAAATAATTTTATGGTTGGGTCACAACATGAGGAACGGTATTTAAAGGGCCAGAAGGTTGAGAACCACTAAAAAGAGACTACAGGAGAAAGCTACACAGTCCGTTATGGGCAGAGATGCTGAAAATACATTTTACAAACATGAGCAGGTAGAATTAATATTTAAAATGTCTTTTGTAAATCAGGGATAGAATGAAATTACCATAATATTTTTAAAGTATATAAACATAAAGAATAAACATTGGTCTCAATTAAACACATGAGGCTTTTCTGTCTAAAGTCAGAATCAACATCAGGAGGCCACTACCATCCATGATATTCAACAGTTTCCTTGAGGACCTAGTTGATGTAGAAATAAAAGAAAAAGAAAAAGCATTTTTATAATATAGGAGAGAAAGTTTCACAATAATTGTTATTTGTGGATTTTTTAGTTTCTACCAAATATTCCAAGGGAATCAAGCAGGAAATTAGTCCTTCTGAGGGAAATATAAATAAATAACTTTAGTATCTTATAAATGCTAAAAACAACCACTTATAGAATAGAATTATGGTAACTTAGTAATTCTCCCATATTTGAAGATTTGATGTTCCAGTACTTGCTGGTGACTTCCAAATGCCCTTTTATAATGAAAGGGTCAGGAAAGTAATACTCCTGAAACTCAGAAAATGATGATGGAATTTGGAATATAAATCACCTAGCTTCCACACTCCTCTAGTAGGAGAGCTCTGAGGTATATTGTGTACTGTTTCCCAGAGTTCTTGGCAGGGTTGATTCTGAGTTGCCCACAGTGGTAACATGCTTAATAGTGCACCTTTTACTAGCTTCCTTTCCTTCCCTGTCGTATTTCCTTATCAGTGCTTCCTAGCATCAACTCTCAGATAACCAATTTACACATACATTCCTATTTCTTATTGATTGGTCTAATTCCAGAGAATCCAAATTTAAAGCAATTAATACCAGACAATTGGACTCTGTGAATGGAATCCCAGAAATTGGCTTCCAATTCCACTACACTCACCAGATGGTTACAAGGATTCCATTGCCAATAGTGAGCAGGGTGGTGGCAACCCATGTTGACTTGTAGAATTAATATTACTAAAATTTACAACTACGTTCAATTTCAATGAGATACAGAATAAGAGCAATAGTATTTATAAGGATTGTGCAATTAGCTAGTTGCTGTTAGCTGTCATTGAAATGCAGTAAGAAGGAAATGACAAGCTCAGATCAGCTATTCATCAACTTAGGACACAATGTGCAAAAAAAAAAAAAAAAAGTCTTCCATGTCAGTCAGCATTTAAAGAGCTCCTTTTATCCTATAGCCAGAAAGCTGACGGTATTGACAATCCAACCTAAGAATTGATTGTAGTTACAAAGAATTCAGAGCTAAAGAAAGTATCCTGGGGATTAAAAATGGCTCAGAGTAGGTGGATGCTGCACAGACATGCTCCCAGGAAAAAGCTGAAATTACAACTGAAAAAATACAGAAAGGCTTCCTGAATAACCAACAGAAAACTCACAGGAGAGAAACCTTATACTCAAGGACCAAGGTGGAGACTGCATAGAAACTGGTAGGAGGGGCAGAGGCGCAAAAGGGCTGGCCAGGCACCCACAGACGGCAACTGAAGACCCAGAGAGATATTGCAGCTGTAGGGGCGTCCCACTGAGAACTCTGGGATCTAATCCCCAATCTGGGCTCCCCAGCAGAGCGCACCAAATCTGAGGAGGTTACCCACATACCATATAGCTGTGAAAAGCCGTGGGGTGCTATCTGCCAGGGAGTGGCAGCTGAAAGTTCTGGCACCCTCTTGAAGGGCCAATGCACAAATTTCCCTGTGGAGCCACCCACCTCATGCTCTAGCAGAGGGAGGGTGAAGTGGACTGGAGCTATGAGAGCAGAACCCGGGACTGCAGACTCGGAGGATAGAGCGCAGAAGGCACACACCCCAAGTTTCCTGGGCTGAATCATTCCCTCACACTGCAGAGAACATCTTTCCCACATAGATATTCACCTTGCCTGGGCAGGGGAAGACAGTTGCCACACCCTATTGGAAAACACCTTGCCCTGAGGCCTGATTTCTGGGCCTCATCCTCCGGAAATTCTGTTTCTTTGTTATGGGGTGGGGCCACAACATTAGTAACAAAGAAACAGAATTTCCGGAGGATGAGGCCCAGAAATCAGGATTTTAAAAAGATTCCCAGGTGATTCTAATGTGCAGCCAAGGTTGAGAACCACTGCCCTAGAGGCTTTGAGGCTTTGCCTGATCCAATTAGTCAGAAACAGCCTTTAACACTGTACTGCACTAGAGATTGAGGTGTAGAGGATCTGCCTAATACATAGTCACAAACCCAAACAGACAACCAAAATGAGGAAACAAAGAAACAACCCCCAAATGAAAGAACTAGAGAATTCTCCAGAAGAAGAGATAAATGAAGCAAAGATAAGAAATTTATCTGAAACAGAGTTCAGAGTAATGATGTTAAAAATGCTCAACAGTCCTCACAAGAAAGGATGAAATACTGCCATTTGCAACAACATGGATGGACCTTGAGAACATTATGCTAACATTATGCTCAGAACATTATGATCAGAAAGTTAGTCAGAAAAAGCTAAGAACCATATGATTTCATTCATACGTGAGATATAAAACTGAAACTCGTAAACACAAATAGCTGTGTGGAGGGGAGAGGGTGGGAGGAGAAGGCATTCCTAATATATGGTGTTGGGAGAAGATTTGACTTTGGGTGGTGGACACACAGTGCAATATACAGATCTTGTAACATAGAAACCCACACCTGAAACCTATATGTTTATATTGACCAATGTCACCCCAATAAATATAATAAATAACCAAATAAAAATAAAAACTATCTATTTTTAAATGACAGCTATCTGAAATATAACTTGGATTGACTCTTATTATTGGCATTGGCAGAAAATTAATTGGAACTAGATGGCAGTGATGTTTCAATGTTAATATTCTGATTTTGATTATTACACTGTGGTTAAGTAGGGGAATGTCATTGGATTACACAATAGAGGATTTGGAGATAATGAGGCATTATGTGATAATAACTTTCATATGGATCAGAAAAAGTTATTTATACCGATCTTGCCATTTCTTCACACATTTTGAATTAATTCAAAATAGAACTTATCTTCCCTGGCTGGTGTGGCTCAGTAGTTGAGCATTGACTTATGAAACAGAAGGTCACAGTGGATTCCTGCTCAGGGTACATGCCTGGGTTGCAGGCTTGATCTACAGAAGGGGGCACGCAGGAGGCAGCCAATCCATGATGTTTCTGTCTCATCCATGTTTCTATCTCTCTATCCCCTCCCTTCCTCTCTCTCTCTAAAAATCAATAAAAACATATTTTAAAAAAATAAAACTTATTTTCCTAGCTGGTTTGGCTCAGTGGATAGAGTATCAGCCTGTGGACTAAAGGGTCCCAGGTTTGATTCCAGTCAAGGGCATGTGCCGGGTTGCAGGCTTGATCCCATTGTGGGGAGTACAGGAGGCAGCCAATCAATGATACTCTCTCATCATTGCTCTTTCTATCCGTCTCCTTCTCCCTTTCACTCTGAAATCAATAAAAATGTATTTAAAAAAATAAAAATGAAACTTATCTTTTGCATTTTAAAAAGGTGAAAATTGTTATGGGTTCACTCAGCGAGATAGACCACCGACTCCAAATTTAAATTTAAGAGCCTTTATTAAGCTGGCCAGCTGACCACAGTCACAGCACCCTGCCGAAGCAAAGGCTGAACTGCAGTCTACTATAGGGGTTACATTTTATTATTAAATTTTGTGGAGGCCCAGAGAAAATGTATCTTTCAAATTCTGGGCCCCCCCAATATGGAGGAAACTCTCTTTATTTATACTTTTTCCAGTCTTTTGTCTCCCAAATTTGGAATGAGACTTCCGGGCCTTCTGAGAAAGAAGGCCTACGTGCTGGGAAGGGGCCATGAGACCATATCTCAAGGCCTGGCCTGATGTCAGTACCTTCCTATCTATGTGTTTTAGGAACAGACAGCACAGCATGACCCGTCTGGCCAAAGTGCCAGATATGCAGCCCAGTACAAAAATAATGAAATATTTCCCAAGGTAACACTTATAGTATTTTATAGATAGCATCTGAAACATAAGAAGGAGGACATGAACAAAAAAAAATCTCCAAAAAAAGATTAATTTTCTATTAAACTATTCAAATAAAATAGTAATAACAATAATCTAGTTATTAAATAGAATGTTACATTTTTGGTGTTTCTTTTATTGTTATGATTAATAATATAACTATATATTACATAGATTGTTTTGTATGTATTAGATATTACATTGAAAAATTATCTAAGATATGTCCCCCTGAAAGTATGCACTGCATTATGTAAACATAAGAATGCAGAATCCCGTCAAACCTCAGAGGGAAGGTATGGAAAGGTGGGGTAAGGGTGAGAGATCAACCAAAAGACTTATATGCATGCATATAGGCCTGACCAATGGACACAGACACCAGGGGGTGAGGGCCTGAGTGGGGGGGGGGGGGGTAATGTGGGGATAAGGACACATATGTAATAACTTAATCAATAAAGAAATTTTTTTAAAAAATGCAGAATCCCAAACAAATTTAACTAGCAGCAACTTACACTAAACACAATTGATGATTTCAACTCTTAAAACAACTTCAAGCCAGGCCGGCGTGGCTCAGTGGTTGAGAGTTGACCTATGAATTAGGAGGCCACAGTTCAATTCCTGGTCAGGGTACATGCCCAGGTTGTGGGCTCCATCCCCAGTATGGGGCATGCAGGAGGCAGATGATACTCTCTCATCACTGATGTCTCTCTCTCTCCCTCTCTCTTCCTCTCTGAAATCAATAAAAATATATATTTTTAAAAATTCAAATTTCTCTAGTTTCTCATGAATTGGTTATTTTGGACCTTATAAGGTTATAATTTATTCAAAAGGGGAAAACAAATGTATGAGATGAGGGGCTTTCAATTATAATTTTAAAATAACTAATTACCAGCTATTTCTGAAAAAAAACGACAAAAGATACATTCGGCAAATAAATGTTATCAGTGTGTAATAACCCATATAAGATTTAAGTACATGTACAAAATAACACATTTTAGTAACAAAAAGAACACAATTTTAAAAAGAATGTTATTCCCTAGCCAGTTTGGTTCAGTGGACAGAGTGTCGGCCTGCGGACCAATGGGTTTCAGGTTTGATTCCGGTTAAGAGCATGTACCTCGGTTGCAGGCTCCTCCCTGGCTCTGCGCTAATCAGGGCACATGCAGGAGGCAATCAATAGGTGTATTTCTCTCACATAGATGTTTCTCTCTGTATCTCCCTCTTTCTTCCACTCTCTCTAAAAATCAATGGGAAAATATCCTGAGGTGAGGATTTACAAAGAATTTTATATTTCCCAATGAAGCAAAATAGGATTCATAAAAAGAAAAAAAAAAAGAACTCTGCTGAATTGCCCCATTTGCCTCATACTTCTTTTATGGTGTAGTATTGATTTTAAACACAGGAATGTAAACATAATAAGAACAATTTATTTTGTTTACTGTTGTATTTCCAGCACCTAGAACAATACCTGATCAGATGCTCAAAACAGTTTTTCATTGAAGGAATAAATGAATCACAGCTGGAGATGATACAGTATAATCTTTTCAATGCTTAACTCATCTAAATAGTTGTAATTCAGCCCCAGCCCCCCAAATATACTGTGCTACATTTCAAACCTCAATTTAAAAAACAAATGAAAAGGTCCTCTTTTACATTTACAAAATGAATGAGTTATAGAAGTAAAAGATAATTTTACTTTTCATGTCTCTATTCAAATGCAGTTCCATCTTTTTTTCCTTTAAAGTTTAGCATAAGCTCATATAGAAACAGAAAGCAGAAAGACCTGGAGATATGTTCATTCTTGTGACAGATCAAACATAGCATGACTTGTCTTTGAGGAAGAGAAATTAAGTTACAAGGTGCTGCAGCAGTGGTGGATTGTGGGAAGAGTGCAGAAGGACAAAGAGGCAGGAGATTTTTAATCATAGGCTTTAATTTAAATAAAAAATTTCTGCTGAGAACTCCTTTGATAATTGCTTCTAATTTCTCTATCATTTGTCTTTTATGTTTTTAGCTGTGTTCATTATGGAAAAGATTTTAAATTTAAAATAATTGTGCATACTGAATTCTCTATTGCCTCAATTTTCATTTCATTACATTCCTTTAATATTATAATGAACAATGTATTCTTATTCATTCAGTTCATTAAGAAACATTTGACTAGTCAAATACAACTTTAGAAACCTTAGATTCTACTATTTTGGTATTCTATTTTAATGCAGTCTTATAACTTTTATTGTTTTTATTACGCCAGTATTCAGATTTAATTAATTCTGCCAGCACAATAGCTTGTTAAAATGCCTTGAGATGGTAAACAGTGAGGATGTATGCTGTGCACATATACACAAATGGTTTGATTATTTTAGGTAAAGTGATTGGATGATAATTGCTTAAAATGAGTAAATTCATTCAAAACAGTTAGATCTGCTGTGTGAATAAAAAAACGACAATTTCAAAATAAAAATATTGGGAGCTCCACATCATGCTACTCGCTCTTAAAAATATTCAAAAACAAGCAGTTATATTCAGAAGGATTGTAATCCCATTTCTAATCTCAAGGAATCACACCTAATTTCTAGATCGTTTATTGATATTGGCTATCTGCTGTATTAGGATGTAGGTTCAGGCTAACTTAAAAATGGCTTATACAAGGTAAACATAAGTAGGCTTGAGGGGGAAGAGAGGAGGCAACCTGGGGGGCTAGCAATCTGAATCTGTGCCAGTAACCAGTATCCTAATGCACATTCTTGTTTGCCTATAATTAACTCCCTGCACCTTCCTTAGGTAATAATCTGTTTTCCAAAATACTCCCAGTTTACAAGGGGTATAAACCAAGAATTTAACAGCTTAGCCAGAGGGGAGGTGACTGGCACCATCCAGGCCAGGCCTTTGGGTGTGATCTTACTTCTCCCTTCCCAACCCACAGAGGGACTGCAAAACCCGCGAAAAGTCCGAAAGCCTGGTCCATATTTGGGGAGACAAAGAAACCAAGGGGATAAATGGGAAAGACCCCCCCACATTCAGTACTCAGGGTTTGGAAATGGACTCTCCTGAGTCACCATACTAGTACATCTGCAAATAAAGGGTTTTTCCTGAATCTCCTGAGTACCCTTGTGTGTTTTTTGGTTGCCTGGTAAATTCTGCAACATGATTTGGTTCCCTGACCAAGAAACACGCAGACAAGTTGCCCCTTTGAGGCACTATTGCATGAGAGTAGGTGGGTGGGCCCTCTCAACCAAGCCGCTGTGAAGAAGGGAAAGGTGCCACCAGCGGTTGACTAGGTCCCAGTCTTCGCTGGGCTCGGATGAATCCAGCCACCACCACCACCTCCCTGGCTCTAATGGACTCCAAGGAAGACAAAAAGCCATTCCAGGACCAGACGTCTGATCAGTAAGTTTCCGTGGGGACCCAGTCCGAGTTCAGGCTTGCCTTTAGGTGCAGCAGGGGTGGCTGATCACTGCCTAGGCCAGTGGTTCTCAACCTTCTGGCCCTTTAAATACAATTCCTCATGTTGTGACCCCCAACCATAAAATTATTTTCGTTGCTACTTCATAACTGTAATTTTGCTACTGTTATGAATTGTAATGTAAATATCTGATATGCAGGATGGTCTTAGGCAACCCCTGTGAAAGAGTCGTTCGACCTCCAAAGGGGTCGCGACCCACAGGTTGAGAACCGCTGTCCTAGGCAAAATATTTGCCTTGGTTCAGGGACTTTCCCCAGGTGGAAGTCAAAACTCAGACTGACTGGTGTGTGAATGTGAGTGTGAGAGCCTGGGTGAAGCAAAAGTTACCTTGTGGTTGTCCTGTGTCTCTGTTAACTGTGAGGGATTACACGGTTTAACTGCAAAAATAGGAAGTAGTTCTTCTAACCCATTGTCTTAGAATGTATGCTAAAGAATTTTAAGAAGGGCCCAGACCACTGCCTGCAATGCAGATGCCTCTTCTCAAAATCAGGGACCCCAGCTATGGCTGAGGATGGGAAACAGAAATGCCAGGCCTGGGCAATACAAAATAGCTCATTGGGGAGAATGCTGAAATTCTGGAGAGGGGCAGTTCCCAAACCAGGGACAGAAGACATTGCTCTGTGGTATAAACTTTGTCTGTTGTGTGTGCCTGTATGAGAGTGTTTGTTGATGTTTTATGTCTCTTTGTTGTTTGTTTAATTTGTTTAAAGATGGGGCAAGTCCCGCTTTTGGGAAGCCCAGTTGTGTGTGGTGAGGCTGAACACATGACAGAGATTGCAGGATATCCCAGCAGCTGCCAAGAATCCTTATTCTTGGGGATTCTTCCTGCTCTCCTCCCAGGGTGTTGGCTGCCGGAAACTCTTGGCTAGTGAGATTTCTGTCAAAAGTCTATAATGTAATTTTGGCTTTCTATCTTTTAGGAACTTTGCTCTTGCCTGGGTTGTGAATATAAGGAATCCTCTGTGTGGGCTTTGTGCCACTCAGAACCAAAGGTCATTTTGCTGTGCTGGGTTAAAATTTTAAGATTCTAAGACTAATCTGAAAGTGTAAAATTTGTGAAGGTGGCACATATGTTAACTCAGGGAAGTTTAAACAAAGGCCAGACCAATAGCTAATTTCAAGCCTGCCTGCAATTAACAAACCATCATCTTCCCCGCCTGAAGCAAAGCGGGAGGGGGAAGGGAATAAAAGGCAGCTTTAAAAACGGCTTTTTGGATTTTAAAGCAGCAGAATGAGAGGCAGCACTTGCCACACCCGCGCAGGTGCTCTGGCAGGGGCAGGGCAGAGAAATTTGCAGAGCCCCGCACTGAAGCGCACCCATTAAAAGGGACAGGGTGGTTCGTGCCTGCCTGTGACGTCACAAACCCACACAGACTGGCCGAAGCTGAACTGAGGCTGGCTAAGGGGCAGTCACAGCTTTGCCATTTCTGCACCCTTGGGGGCAAGGCAGCAAGGTAATGGGCAGGCGGTAGGCGTGTCCTCCCAGTGTTTTCTCTGCAACATTCAAACTATATTCTGTACTTCTGCGGCATTATTAGAATATAACAATTTGTTAGCCAGATTGAAACGGATTAATTCTGTGGTCAAGACCAAATCTTTAATGTTAAAACCGGTTTAAGCTTTAATAATCTTTAAATTTGGTATTTAAATGAGAGATAACTTGGTGACATCTCCAGGGCCCTGAGGTGACATGAAGATCTACTTTCTCTCCTTAAAAAGAAATATTTTTGAACTACATTATACCAACACAATATACTTGACATTACATAAGGAAGTAAGCTATGCAGCCTGGGTTGGGCAACAAGGTTAATGCTTCCATGATAATAGGCAGTTCTTGAATGAAGGTGGACCACATTCCAAGGATGACTCCCAGGTCCTGGGGACATTCAACTCCCAGGCAGATTAGTATGTTCTTTCCTTGAACAGAAAGGGCAATCATGATTAACAGCATAATTAATATTTCCCATAACTATAACTAGTCCCCAGTGTTCTGTTTTTCCCTCATAACACTGGGAGGAACAGATCTGTAGAAGTACCCTCTAGCTGTGAAACAGGGGCACTCCTGTTTTTATAAAGGAAAATAAAATAAAATGGTACTTTCACATTGAGTTATCCCTTTTATAAAATTGGTCAAGAAAATGCTTTAGGTAATAACTGGCTTTAAAATCTCAAACTTGTTAAGACATAATAAATAGATGTAACTAAAATGAAGGATTTGTGGTAAAGCTTTTCAGTAATAATTATAAATATGTTAATAATAAAAGTCCAGTCACTCAAGAGGAGATTAACTGTGCTCTCTGTTGGAAGACAGGGGCAGTCGTCCTTCTCCCTGTAAAAGTAGAGAAGCCTAAAAGAGAACAAAGGCAGACAAGAAATGAGATCCTTGTCCTGCCTTCCCCTCCCTATGCAACCAGGGGACAATCTGAAGGAACAGCCAAGATGGTTATCTACAATCCCAGCCTCCCCTCATCCAACTGGCTCTGGGGCCTCTGCACCACCAGAAACCAGCTTTTCTAAGTTGTGAAAGGAGTTGGAGCAGTAATAAAAAAATAAAAAGAATTAAAACCTCTGCTGGTAGACCCACATGGCTTAGCTGACCAGCTAGACCCATTTTGGGGCCCACAAGTGTATACATAGACCTGAGTTAATGTCTATCTTGGGAATACTATTCTCAGGAAAAGAAGGGGGAATGATTTGAAGGTTGGCTATGGCTATCTGGAAAAGGGAGCACCTGGCTGGCCCTGGCATGCTTCCAGCCGATGTAAAATTTCCAAACCCGGGAGCCCCAGTGGGACTTTAACAACAAGACCCGTAGGGGACACATGGGAGCTCTCCCAGGGAACTAATAACTAAAGGGATTAGGGAAGCAGTTCCCCGGTCTCAGAACCTAAATAAAGCCTTCAATATTCAGCAAGGCAAAGAAGGGCCTTCCAAATTTTACTAAGACTAAAATATCAAATGAGAAAGTACTCTGGGCCAGACCCAGGGGACTTGTTGGGCCAAGAAATATTTAAAAATTACATTTTGTCACCAATAGTTGGCCTGACATCTCAAGAAAACTGCAAAGTTGGAGAACCATAGGGACAGAAGTACAGAAGGGCTGTTAAAAAGGCTCAGAAGGTCTATGTACATAAAGATAAGAAAGGCAGAAACTGAAAGCTAACATAATGTTCACAGCTGTAGAACAAGTGGCCCAGGGAAGGCCTGGCCCGGAGGGCCAGAAACAGAAGCCACAGCAGTATCGCCCAAACCTTCGCATGTTATCGCTAAGGAAAAATGTGGCAGTTTTGAATCCAAGCAGCTAGAGGTCTGGGAACAGGTTGCAGGGCCTGCTCCCTTCTCCCCCCACCCTTTTCTCCAGCCTCCTAGGCCTATACATGATTTTCCCAAAGTCTTTGATAACTTAAAGGCTTTAGAGTATTGCTGGGTTAAATGATAGATAGATAAATATTTTGAAATAACAGGATACTGAAACATTAATTAATCTGAGTTTGACTCCTCTAGAGAATCTAGAGGATGAAGTTGAATCTGTTAATGAATAAGTCTTGTATTTTATTTAAAATCTCTCTTAAAATATAAATGTATTGCTAATTTGAGGAATATTAATTGTTTACATGTCACCTAAAAATTAAGGTTAAGAATTCTAACTAATTGGAAGGAAAGTGTGGCTTTGGTGCAGTAGAGAAGGCATAAGGTTTGGAAATGCATTTTGAAGGAGAAAGAAGGTGTTTTCTAAAGTTGGTTATTTCTGAAAGCTGTAAAAATGTCTGTGAAAGTTATAGAAAGTTTGTAGAAAAAAAAACTTAAAAGGAAATTGATTAAATGACACAGACCAGTAAGCCAGGTCAAGCAGAACAGGGAAACTGAGGTAGTAAAACAGCAGTTTGCAGCCATCTAGAAAATCCTATCTTCCCTAAATCAAGGACACTTAAGAGTAAATGATTTGAATTTTGCTGCCCTAAACAGAGGGTAAATAGCTAAGTCAATGTACTCAGAGAGACTGATAGCAGAAATCCAATTAGTGTCATTTGCTGTCCATGGCCAAGGACAAAAGAAGTTAGAAAATAAGCCTTTTTTTAGTTAGTTCTTTTCTAGTAAAATAATTATTTTATATTAATCAGGTATTTAACTTAAAAAAAAAAAAGCCCTAACCGGTTTGGCTCAGTGGATTGAGCGTCAGCCTGCAGGCTGAAGGGTCCCAGGTTCGATTCCAGTCAAGGGCATGTACCTTGGTTGCGGGCATATCCCCAGTAGGGGGTATGCAGGAAGCAGCTGATCGATGTTTCTCTCTCATCAATGTTTCTAACTCGCTATCCCTCTCCCTTCCTCTCTGTAAAAAATCAATAAAAAATATATTTTTTTTTTTAAAAAAAGAAAGACCATCCTTCTTGAATTTTAAGAAACTTTCTCATACGTCTTTTTCAGTAAGTGCCAGGGTGTTTCCACTGTTTCTGCCCAGTACTTGACCTCTTGGCCCAGAAGAGAACCTGTGTTCTCTGGGTCTGCACAGACAGGGCTGTTGTAGTTCTTGATCAAGTCCTGGAGTGAGCCTTGCAGCAGATTCAGTACATGGACCTTTTGCTGCCCCTCAGTGACAAGTATGCTGTGAATTCAACCATTGGACTTGCTGCCCAAGCCTTTGGTTGCTGCCCTGACTATAGTAAAAGGTAAACTTACCTAGTTTCTTTGAGAATGACCATTTTCCTAATGTGAAAACCATCTATCTCTCTCACCACTTTTATTAGTAGGGCTAACTTTTTTTCCGTTATAAATGGTTGAGTAATTTGAATGACTTAACAGTGTCATTATCTTGCAATATAAACTAGTAACCTCACAACTCCACACTTCATCACCACATGAAGTAAATGAAGCTAGCTAAGCGGATGCTGTATCAACTAGTAACTTGCATTAAGGATTATTTTATAGCATGAATTTAAGACTTATTTATTCAAATGATATTTTACTCTTGTATTCATTTTGTTTCAGATTTGTGACATGAATATTTCAGTGCTGCTTAATTTTGTTCTGAATTCTTGTTTCTTGCTTGTAAATGGCTTTTTTATGGTATAAATAAAGTCCATGGAAATTGCTGTTTGTAAATAAAAATGCTGCTAGAGCAAAAAAAAAAAAGAAAAGAAACTTTCTCTTGATCTAGAATTGGCTTTAGATCCTCCCAATAGCATCTGAAATGCCTCAAATATTTGTTTTCTCTCTCATGAAGGAAAATTTTATACTGCAGGTACCTAGGAACCTTTGTCAAATACAGCTATAACTAATGGTTATTGGTTATAATATTATAGAATACTAGAGGCCTGGTGCACAAAAATTTGTGCACTCAGGTGGGGGGGGGGGGTCCCTCAGCCCAGCCTGTGCCCTCTCGCAGTCTGGGACCCCTAAGGGGATGACCACCTACAGGCTTAGGCCTGCTTCCCTGGGGGAGTGGGTCTAAGCTGGCAGTCAGACATCCATCTGACAGCCCAGGAGCCCTTGGGGGATGTCCACTTGCCAGCGGGGAGCAGGCCTAAGCTGCAGTTGGACATCCTTAGGGCTGCTGAGGAGGTGGAGAGGCTCCCACCACCACTGCTGTACTAGCAGCCGTCAGCCTGGCTTGTGGCTGAGCAGAGCTCCCCCTGTGGGAGCGCACTGATCACCAGTGGGCAGCTCCTGCATTGAGTGTCTGCCCCCTAGTGGTCAGTGTGTATCATAGTGACCAGTCATTCCCAGTCGTTCTGTTGGTAAGGTCAATTTGCATATTACCCTTTTATTATATAGGATAGAAGCCTAGTGCATAGGTGGGGGCCGACTGGTTTGCCCTGAAGGGTGTCCCAGATCAGGGTAGGGGTCCCGCTGGGGTGCCTGGCCAGCTTGGGTGAGGGGCTGAGGGCCATTTTCAGGTTGGCCACACCCCCTTCAGGGAGGGGGGTCCTGCTGGGGTGCCTGGCCAGCCTGGGTGAGGGGCCGATGGCTGTTTGCAGGCTGGCCATACCCCTTTCAGGATAGGGGTCCCCGCGGGGGTGCCTGGCCAGCCTGGGTGAGGGGCTGATGGCTGTTTGTAAGCTGGCCACAGCTCCTTCAGTGTGGTGGTCCCCACTGGGATGCCTGGCCACACCCCTTCAGGGTGGGGGTCCTGATGGGGTGCCTGGCCAGTCTGGGTGAGGGGCTGGTGGCTGTTTGTAGGCTGGCCAAGCCCCCCAGCGGGGACCTTCACCCCATGAGGGTGTGGCGATCCTGGGTGAGGGGATGATGGCTGTTTGCAGGCTGGCCACAGCCCCCAGTCACCCAAGCTCCCAGTGGAGGCTGGCTGGAAGCAGGTATCTGGGATTTATTTATCTTCTATAATTGAAACTTTGTTGCCTTGAGTGGAGGCCACAGCCAGCCAGGGCAACTGGCTGCCTTGAGTGGAGGCCACAGCCAGCAGGGAAGCCAAGCCAGGGCAACCAAACCTCCTGCTTGCTCCAGCTCCATGGCTGCCAGCTGCCATCTTGGTTGGGTTAATTTGCATATAGTTGCTCTGATTGGCTGGTAGGTGTGGCTTGGGGCATAGCAGAGGTGCGGTCAATTTTCATGTTTCTCTTTTATTAAATTAGATTGGGTTTTACAGAAACTACAACATTCCATGTCCTCTGCATTATAATGAAATCCATAACGGTGTCATTTTAAATTTCTTCTTATCATTTGGAGACAGTTACTGTTTTTTTATAATGCATTTGAAAAAATATTACATCTTCTGAAGAGTTCATAGAAACAACTGGCAGAGAAAATCAGATCTTAAAGCAAGTTAGTGTATTTTTCTCCCTATATTATCCCTCCAAAATTTGGCAACTCTTAATGAATGAATCACAGCAATTAATTTCTTTGCATAAATTCAATAAGACCGGTTTCCAATGTTGGTTTTATTGACCAAAAACTTTGACTGGAGTGTCATGTTTTAAAGAGTCATGTCTGGACTCTAAAGACTTGAAGCCAATAAGAGTGCCATGGAGAAAGCCTGGTATCTTGCTTGGTAGCCCTGAAAATGGATGGCGCTGGAGCATCAGGCGCATACCCTGCCATCACTGGTGGTTGGTCAGAGTGGAAGGGGAGCAGCGATAGTGCCTCTGCGTCCCTGCCAAACCCCCATGCACTCTAGGCCACAAGGAGTAGGAGGACTGCTGAGATGGGCCTTGAAGCCTAGGGCACAGGCTTGGGTGGAGCTGCTGCAGGTACAGATCTTGGTGAGGAATTCACCTAACTCAGCAGATACTGCAGGCAGGCCTGATGGCAGCTGGATGACTTAGCTTCTCTGCCCTAAGGGGCACATGAGACTCACTCATGAAATTCCAGCAAAGGTGGTCAGTTACCATTCTTGTTGTGTTTATGAAAACAATCAGGCCAAATTGAATACAGTAGATAAATTGATTTTAATTTGGCTCTTTAATAAAAATTAGGGTGATTTTAAGGAGAAAAATTCTATTTCAATAGGAAATTATTAGAACTGAAATGTTTCCTTTTCCCTTCCACCAGACCAGTTGTTGTAATTCTTGCTGTTCTAATTGCTCAATAATACTAAACTTTATAATACAGTTTGTCTCCACCGGGTCACAAGCCCACCGCCTTCCGTGCCCAGGCCTCATCGTCCCTCTGACAGAGAGCAAGGATTTCTTGGCTCTGAGAGAAAACTTCATCCCTCCTCAGCATGAAGCAGTTAAGAGGAGCCCACTGGCCTCCACTTTCCCTGAAAGAATTCAGAGCCAAGATCCTTGAGGGGATGTGTTAGGCAGTTAGATAGACATGAGCGGAGCAAGGACAATGGGCCAACTGGAGGAGAAATAGATGGGACCCTGAGACATGCTTCTCACCACTCCAACTGCTCTGAAGCCAAAATGAAGAAACCTGTGTAGATTCCCTCTCCCTTTCTCTAAGAAAGCCAACAGGTTTTAGAACAGCTAATAGAGAGAATCAGTAATCCCTGAAGCCTCAGATATTACTCCAGACCAGATCTCTGGACTTCCATTACAATCCCTTGGGTGATGAAGATGAAAAAGACTCAACATGCTGAATACCCTACTCCCTAGCTTTGAGTCTTCTATTGAGTCCGCAAGGCTGAAAATCAGCTTGAGGATCAAGAGGGGGGTATGAGGGGAAGATAGGGGGCAACCTGGGGGGGATAGCAACCTGAATCTGTGCCAGTAACCAGTATCCTAATGCACATTCTTGTTTGCCTATAATTAACTCCCTGCACCTTCCTTAGGTAATAATCTGTTTTCCAAAATACTCCCAGTTTACAAGGACTATACACCAAGAATTTAACAGCTTAGCTAGAGGGGAGGTCACTGGCACCACCCAGGCAGGCCTTTGGGTGTAATCTCACTTCCCCCTTCCCAACCCACAGAGGGACTGCAAAATCCTCAAAAAGTCTGGAAACCTTGTCCGTATTTGGGGAGACAAAGAAACCAAGGGGATAAATGGGAGAGACCCCCCACATTCAATACTCAAGCTTTGGAAACAGACTCCCTTAAGTCACTGGACTAGTACCTCTGCAAATAAAGGGTTTTTCCTGAATCTTCTCAGTACCTGTTGTGTGTTTTTCAATTGCCTGGTAAATTCTGCAACAGGCTGATACATCACATCTGTTTAAAGTCAGGCTTTTTTGAAGATGGCGGCATAGGTAAACACCTGAACTTGCTGCCACGCACAACCACACTAAAACTACAACTAAAAGACAAAATGAATATCATCCAGAATAATGGGAAGGCTGGTTGAGTGGAAATTCTACAACTAGAAGGAAAAAGAAAAGCGCATTGAGTCCGGTAGGAGGTGCAGAGGTGTGGAAGGGTGGAGATAGGAAGGCATGGGTGAAAGGGGCTGGCAGCTGGGTACACTGTTGTCTTTTTCAATCGGGAGGGAGATACAAGCTCCCAACTGCTCTGAACTCCAGTTCCCGGACGAGAATCTGGGTACCCAGACTCATATGGAGAGAAACTGGACTGTCTGGTATTGGGGTGGAATATGAGGGAGGCTTTCTTGCAGAGGTGCTTACAGTGATCATTGTTCCTACATGGGGCCACAGAACACAGAAACCCAGGGACCTAACCGGGGCAGAGCAGATGGGCAGCCATTGCTGTTTGCTCTGCCCTGGTGATTCCCTGAGACCCCACCCCACCCAATTTACAACTCCACCCAAGCTGTGCGCAGAGGCTTTTGCATACAAATGGCCTGGCCTTTTTCTGCCTAAAAACCTGTCAAACTGCAGCTGGGTCAGAGAACCCCAGAGCTTCCAAAAGAAGGCCTAAGGCTTGTCAGCGGCCTGCATTGCTTCACAGCTGTGCCTCATCTGGGCACCTCCAAACCCCATAAAAAGAGGAGGAATCTGCAGATCTCTCTGTAGCTCCTGCTGTGTGGCCTTAGGCAGTGGCTGACTTTGCACCTCCTTGAAGATCTAAGAGTCAGTGCACCCTGCGGTCAGATTGAGACCATCTAGATTACAGCTCTTCACATCCATAAGAGACACACTCAGGGGGCAGACTCAGAACACCAAAGCCCCACTGAAGCAAGTCCTGCCCCATAAGGGTGTCTCCAGCACAGAAGTTCTCCCATTGTAGACACAGTTGGTCCTCACAGCCAATTGGCCTGGAGGTCAATTCCTCCAAGTGATATCAACAGCAACCTAGGCTTAACTACAACAAGACTGTGCACACAGCCCACAAATGGGCACACCAAGAGTGTCTACCTCAGGTAATTAGGGAGGCTGAGACACTGGGCCCTATAGGGACACCTAGCACACAAAGCCACTCTATCGACACAGCGAAGCAACCAAAATGCAGAGACAAAGAAACAGATCACAAATGAAAGAAATGGAGGAAAGCAAACTACTGGATATAGAGTTCAAAACCACAGTTATAAGATTACTCAAGAATCTTCTAGAACCCTCCAAGAAATATAGTGAGACCCTCAAGGATATGAAAAAGAATCAATTAGAAATTAAGCATACACTGACTGAAATAAAGAATACTATACAGAGATCCAACAGCAAACTAGAGGATCCCAAGAATCAAGTCAAAGATTTGAAATACAAAGAAGAAAAACACACCCAACTGGAAAAGCAAAAGGAAAAAAGAACACAAAAATATGAAGATAGTGCAAGGAGCCTCTGGGACAACTTCAAGCGTACCAACATCCAAATTATAGGGGTGCCAATAGAAGAGAGAGCAAGATATTGAAAACCTACTTAAAGAAATAATGACAGAAAACTTCCCCTACCTGGTGAAAGAAATAGACTTACAAGTTCAGGAAGCACAGAGAACCCCAAACAAAAGGAATCCAAACAGGACCACACCAAGACACATCATAATTAAAATGCCAAGAGCAAAAGACAAAGAGAGAATCTTAAAAGCAGCAAGAGAAAGACAGGTAGTTACCTACAAGGGAGTACCCATATGACTGTTAGCTGATTTCTCAACAGAAACTATGCAGGCCAGAAGGGAGTGGCAAGAAATATTCAAAGTGATGAATAGCAAAAACCTACAACCAAGATTACTCTACCCAGCAAAGCTATCATTTAGAATTGAAGGTCAAATAAAGAGCTCCACAGATAAGAAAAAGCTAAAGGAGTTCATCACCACCAAACCAGTATTATATGAAATGCTGAAGGGTATTCTTTAAGAAGAGGAAGAAGAAGAAAAAGGTAAAGATAAAAATTATGAACGATGAAGTGACAACAAATACATATCTATCAACAAGTGACTCTAAAAATCAAGTGAATAAAAAATCTGACGAACAGAATAAATTGGTGAATAGAATAGAATCAGGGGCATAGAAAGGGAGTGAACTGACAATTCTTGGGGGGAAGGGGGTGTGGGGGTGCGGTAAGAAACTGGACAAAAATCGTACACCTATGGATGAGGACAGTAAGGGGGGTAAGGGCATGGGGTGGGGTGGGAACAGGGTGGAGGGGAGCTTGGGGGGGCGGGGAGAAGAGGAACAACTGTAATAATCTGAACAATAAAGATTTATTTTAAAAAATAATAAAGTCAGGCTTTTTCTTTCTTGTTGTTTCTACAACCCATATAGTGTTACACTTTCCCTTTAAAAACATACACTGGAAGTCACACATAGCACTTCCTTTCACATCCCAGGGGAGGACTTTGATCATATAGCTACAGCTAACTGCAAGGGAGCTGCCAAGCAGTCTTTATTCTAAATAACCATGGCCCAACTAAACTTGTGAGAGTAGGTAGCTATTCTGCCATAAGAAGTGAATAATAGAAAAGCTCACAAATTTATAAAATTACTTTATATGTAAAATGTTCATTTCTCAGTTACATAAATAAGAAGCTAGGGCCTGTGTGTTACGTGGTCATAACCAAATTCCAAGAAAGAAGTAATAAAGAGGGAACGCTTGATTTTCTTTCAATATGGCTTTGAATATTTACAAAATAATGCTAGTCCATTGGAGTCAACTTTACTAAAACATGCCATCCACAAAAATTATAATTAAAATATAGTTATAGGGTTGTATATTTTTTGCATTGCTTCTATGTGTTGGATGCTGATGATCACCCAGCATTCTCATTCTTTCTTCCTTGCTCCTCTCCTCCTTCCCAAGTAATCCCAATTTAATCCAAGTATTCACATAGAAAATTCTCTCTCTCTCTCTCTCTCTCTCTCTCTCTCTCTCTCTCTCTCTCTCACACACACACACACACACACACACACACACACACACATGCACACACACATGCACACACACATGCACACACACAACAATCACAAATAACCTTATAGCGGTCACAGCTCAATTATAAAGGGAACCACCAGCCTGTGTGAAGCTGACGTTGCTGACAGCAGGGTAGAAAGGCTGAAAGAATTTGGATCTTTGATGACAAGGGTGAGCTGCTGAATCGATCCTCCTTGATTGCCATCCCTTGAAGGTAATGACTTTTCTTATTTTTAAACTGGATTGTTTATTTTTTGATCATTCGTTTCATAAAGCATCCTAACTGATATATATTCTTAAATGCTTATAAAAACATTGAGCAATGTGATTTCTAGAGTTCAGAAAAGCTATTTACAACTCTGTAAAGTAAAATTTTAACCAAAAATTGTCAAATTTTCATAAAACAATTTCATATCTATTCTGAGTAAGTTTAGATAGGACTAAAATGATGCAATTTAAGTTTCAGATTGATCAAATCAAAACATTTTCATTTTTTTAAAGCATCGATTTCCATAAGAAGTCCCTGGAATCTGTATAATTTCTCATCTAACATTGTATCAATGTGACCCTCTGAGGGTCAGTTGTTTTTTAAATCAAGGACAGATGCCTGTTTGTCTAGCACTAGGAAACTGTTTTCCTGCTAAGGTGTGTCCACTGATGTACACACTTAACTTTTTTTTTGCTTTAGGCTCATTTTTCCCATAAGAAGAATCCAGTAAGTTTATCTATTTTCACAGGCAAGTAGTGAGTTCTGCATTATTCAAATGGAACTTCAAATGTTCTCACTTTGTGATAGAAATTGTCTTAAAGGGTCTTAAAATAAATTCTATTGCAAATGCATTTAAAATGAATGTGTTCTAAATGACTGAAAGAAGAAACTTGTACATTTTTTACTGTTTTTTTCTAAGCCTTTTTTCTTTTATTTCATTACTATTCATGACTTATTTACAATTTATTACGCTTTGTATCTCAAGACACATCATTATAATTGTCAGTCCCATTAAAGGTTTTGAAAGATTGTGAAAGAGATAGATTTTTGAGACCTCTGAATAAGAAGTGAAGTAATATTAACATGTGATTGAATGGCAGCTGCTTGTGTAAAACAGATGATTCAATGATTTCTAAGTGGAACACATTCTAGACTGAGATAATGGTAACAGAACTAAATAATACCTCCTGAAACAATGAAAAGAGGCACATACAGACTACTTATAACTTCATAAAGAAAATAATACTAAGCTTATAGCAATTCATATAGATTCCCTACATATCAAAAGCAAAAGATAGATAGCATTGATATATTCTAGAAAATCATATACCACAAGCTAGAAAATCATAGAACTGAAGTGTAGTCTCAGATTGAAGCAAAAGAAAAAGTTGATATTACAGTATTTTAGTTTTATAAAGGATAAACAAGAGAAATTGCAGATATTGAAATAGAAAATTATAAATTTAAACACATGGAAATGTTATTTTTCTCTTGAGTAAAAGTGTAAATAAATTAGGACACATTAATACATTTCACATCATTTAGAGTGCTTTCAGAAATCATCATGATAAAATGCCAGTATTACAGATGGTTACGAACATAAAACCAGAATGCTGGATTTTAAGTCTTGGCTCTACCATTTAATGACTGGGTGCCTATAGACAAATAAATGAACTTCTCTGGTCTTCAATGTCACCTGTAAGATGGGAATGATGATAATAGTAAAGAGATAATAGGATTGTTACAAGGATTAAAGAGTAATATAGGAAGGTGTTTAAAACAGCACATAGACTCACAAAATGTAAACTATTATTAATAACTTTATATACATGAAAATTGTCAATCCATTCTATATGTGTAAGAAATGTCAGTTAAAAGCATACCAGCTATGCTTTTCTGTTTCAACTATTTTTTAATTTCCTATTTTTAATCTTTATTGTTGAAAGTATTACAGGGGTCCCCTTTTCCCCCCATTGAACCCATTAGGCCTGCACCCACCCCCTGAGAATTCTATTAGATAGATTTATTGAGAGCAAAACTCAAACCTGCATCTGTTTTCTTACCAAAGATTTCATTCACTATAGATTTTTAAAATAATAGTTACACTGGTTATATTCACAAAATATAAATATCTCAACTAGCTAAAAAGTTTTTTTAACTACATTTATTATACTTAATATATTCAAACCACTTATTTGGAACTTTATCAAAGATAAAAATAATAATGTTTACTACATGTTTTCAACTAGTATATGAGTATTTTGTTTTCACTTAGATTGTTTTGAAACAACTATTTCTCTTTGACTTAAGTAAATAAGGAATCTATTGAGTTTGTGATTTAAACATTTGATTCTGCTCCCCAAATCACAAGTGTTGAGATGTCGCGATATTTCCATAAAACCTACTACTTCTTTAAAACTGAAGAGCCTCAGAAAATGTTGGACAACCCCCTTTTTTCATATGTGAAGAAACTGATGCTTTCAAAATGATTCATGAGCAGAGAGAAGCCAAAGGCGATGGCTTTAGCCAAACTGAAAATTCAGATTTCTGTCCACCACATCCCACTGCCTAGTATTTGCAGAGTCCCTGTCCTTAAGTTATGGCCGGCTGACTAGAAAACTTGCTTCTCTGTACAACAGAAATGGATTTAATTCTAAAGGCATTGTTACAGGTTTTTATAAAGTTCTATTGAGTCCTAAAGAAGGTCATGTCCTCAATTCCACTAAAGATATGGTGCTATTAATATACCCTCCCCACCCCCAAAAGAAAGGTGATCTCCATAGCCCTATTTAAGTTTGTGATGAAATCATTATGTTACCCTGATTAAAGAAATTGCTCTACTTTGGTCAGTCTGCCCCAGCTATTATCTGAGAACATCTCATCAAAAAGTGCTGGATGACATGTTCTAACAAGAAAAGATGCAGTTGTGAGCTATTAGAAGATGTCGGTTGAGCCTTTATTTACAGTAGAAAAAACAAACTGCAATAAGATATTCTTGAATGCTGACATATTTCTTAGAAGACTCACAATTTTAAGCTTTTAATCAGAATATTTGTATAATCTACCTTCATTTTGCTTTACACACAGTGACAATTAGATAATAATCTTTTCATAACAGTCAAGAAGAGAAGTAAGCATCTACCTAATAAATCTTATCTGTGTAGATACCAAACCCTAGAATTCTGTAGGAAATTTCACTTATTTTTTAATTGCTATTTTTAAGCTGAACTTTGTGATTAATTGCCTTAATCTCCAATTCTCTTTGTTGATATAAATTCAACCGCAGAAAAGCCAGTGATTAAGAAGCCCTTAAAATGAAAATTTTTATACCTCCTTGACTGCAATTTTAAAAGTACATTTTTTGCTACTTCTACAGATCCATTTGTATTACTCTAATTATTGAAAATAATACACACACACTTAAATAAAAATTGGCAGAATATGAATGTTCAAAGAATCTTAATATGGACACTTAACTCTTGTCACTCCCCTTTCTTTGCCATACTGGACAGGTGGTATACAATTCCTTCTCTCATGGAATGTTTTAAAGATTATATCCTCTGGTTCAAGAAAAGGTAAATAATCTATTTCTTTATTGGTAATGATTCAGATTCCAGTTTTAATAAATGTCAAATGTGAAACATAGAGACAAAGTAGAGCTTAAGAGAACATGTGTAGAGGAGATTCCTCTAAACATAAAGTAAGAAAGATATAAGAGTCCAGAGCCATGGAGACATTCACCCATTACCTCTGGAAGAATTCCTGAGAGGAAGCCCATGAGACCTAAGACAGAAATAGCTTTGTGATCCATCTAACAAGCTTGGACCAAAGGTACAAATTGGCCTTTGAGCTGATTGCTGAGATAATCAACAATAATCAGTATTGACTGATGATTAATGGCTTGTAATTCTCTTCCCAACTCCAAACCAAAGCACAATCCTCAGTGAGGCTTGGGAAGGAGAAGCTTTGTTTCATTGTTCAGTGAGTGGTCAGACTGTACCAGAGGATAGAATATAATCTGGTCAAGTTTAAATGGCAGATAAGTGACACCCAGCGAAGAGACTAGTACAATATTCAAGATTGCCAAGAACAGATAATATACACACCAGACTCAAGTGGTACAGCATTTACTTAAAGCAAGACCGGAGACAGTGTACACAAGATCCAATCCCTCACAATTCATGGGTCCACCATGGTCAGCCGATCCATTCTGTATCCTTCACAAGCAGTATAACTGCACGCACCCCACTTCTAGCTATAATATAAGGACCTCAACCCCTCTCCAGTGGGGTCTGAAATACAGAAACATGGAGACATGTCTTAGGGCCATTTACACATGCCCTTAAGCAGAAAAGTTTTAGTCTGAAACAGGAAAAGATGCCCCCACTGCACCCCTACAACTTCTTAACGTCCTTACCACTTCTCACAACTTCTACTTGTCACTTCTAGATTTACTTCTAGTCACTTTTATTTCTCACTACTTTTCACTAAATTCTCCCTACTTCTCCTTGACATCTTTTGTTAGCAAGTATGTGATGGTGAAAACTATAACTCAAAAAGATATTTGTGTTTGTGCAAAAAAGCCACTAATTATGAATGACCACATAGTCTAATAATATTTTACATAGTATCAGTGACTCTTTTGTACTATATCCTTTTTATATTCTTTCTTCCTCATTCTATTTCTTTTAACCTACTGACTTTCCCAAATGTACCCACATGCACAGAGCTACGTACCTACTACGCACACAAATGTGCACACACACACACACACACACACATACACACACAGAACCAGTTTGTCCATTTTAACATAGTAATTTACAGTGACTATTTTTATGGAGAAAAATATTTTAGATCAATCCTATATAATAAAAGGGTAATATGCAAATTGACCCTAACAGCAGAGCAACTGGGAATCTCTGGTCACTATGACACACACTGACCACCAGGGGGCAGACGCTCAATGCAGGAGCTGTCCCCTGGTGGTCAGTATGCTCCCACAGGGGGAGCTCTGCTCAGCAGCCACAAGCCAGGCTGATGGCTGCCAGCACAGCGGTGGTGGTGGGAGCCTCTCCCGTCTCCTCAGTAGCGCTAAGGATGTCTGACTGCAGCTAGGCCTACTCCCGCTGGCAAGTGGACATCCCCCGAGGGCTCCCAGGCTGCCAGAGGGATGTCTGACCACCAGATTAGGCCCAATGCCCCGGGGAGCGGGCCTACGGCAGCAGGTGGTCATTCCCCGAGGGGTCCCAGACTGCGAGAGGGCACAGGCCAGGCTGAAGGACCCTCCCGAATGCACAGTTTTTGTGCACCGGGCCTCTCGTTATAAATAATAACACTGTCTCTAAATACATGATATAGGTTCACAATTTCACACAATTACATACCCAGTCTTCACAGATTGCTTGGTTGATTGAATTCAGAAAATAAATGGTTAACATACTGATAGTTTAAAAATAGCTGGGTGTTGTTGTTTTTTTACTACATTGTAGGCTATAATGATTATTTGGAGAGACTACTCATACTGGTGGCAGTCACTAGTCATCAATAATTAATCCCCTTTGGCCTATAAGGAATTAACCTGTTCTTAACTTCCTCTTAATCATTTATCTTAAACTCTTTTGTTCTACATTTCCTTCAGAAAAAGAAGAAGTCCTCTTTCTATCAAAGACCAATGTTAATCACACAAGAATAGAAAATCTTCTCATTAAATCCCTGAAGCTCATTAGGGGAGTTTAAGTTATTCTAACACTTCTCTAATATTGCATCCATGCAGCGAAGAGCGCTGACTCTCCTGCCAGTTAATTGTCTGATATGAGCTGACCTAAAGACTGAAGTGCATTTTCTATGCTGAGTAGAAGATAGAGTTGTAGCTGTTTTTACTAAAGCAACTAATTAAAAATTTTTCTGCCAAAACACAATTTTTCCCTTGGTGATATTACATTAGCACATGCTTATAAGCATGTTACAGATATGCTTCATTTTCTGCACTTGGTGTGATTCCTGGAAGGCTCAGTACGCTTGGAACCCATCTGAGGTGCAGAGAAGATTTCAGCCTAATAGGAACCTATGCAAAATAATTTGTTAAATGAAACATCAAAGGTATACAGCTATCCTTTAATGAATAAATTGTCTTATAACTAAAAAATTCAATGTGTCAATATGGGAGAATAAAAACATTCTATAAAGTAAAAAACAAATTGACAAGACAAAGGCTGCAAAATAAAACAGGAAAGGAAGAAGGCAAAGAGCCTAAGGAAACAGGACCACAGATTGGCAACGTAAGAATGGGATCAGTGAAAGGAGAAAATCACCTGCAAAAAGCAAGCTCACCTAAAGACTGATTATCAATAAGCTTTGGAAATTAACCGAAGCAACAGCGAACAAGTAGGGAAGCTGTTTAAGAAAGAGGAAGAAACCCAAGCCGACTTGGCTCAATGGATAGAGCGCTGACCTGCAGACTGAAGAGTCGTGGGTTCAATTCCGGTCAAGGGCATATGCCTGGGTTGTGGGCTCGATCCCCAGTAGGGGGCATTCAGGAGGCAGCTGATCAGATTCTCTCTCATCATGGATGTTTCTATCTCTCCCTCTCCCTCTCCCTTCCTCCCTGAAATCAATAAAAATATATTTAAAAAAAGAAAGAAAGAGGAAAAAGACTCTTATGTAGTCTTCTTAAGCGGAAAGTATATATACGAAAGATTTCCTCTCTCAGTCCATGCAGTAGAAAAGGCACTCATGAAGTTAATTAAACTATCAGTTTTAGAGTTCTGAGTCTTCCAAACTAAAGAGTAAATAGCATGACAAGTGTTATGAATGTTTTAGTTCCTTGGTAACCACTGGATTATACAAACTAAACAAGTATAATTTTCCTGCAAGCCTTTATTTTTCAGAGTTTAAATATGTTAACATACACGGTGTGGGAACCACACCAATGACAGCACAGAGGCCTTGTTATTTGTACACTGGGATGTTCGAGGATGTCCTGGCATGAGCCGAAATAGGATGTTCAAGGACTCTGAGCCTGAGAATCATAATCAGGCCAAGGTACCATGTGCGGGTGCAAGGACACATGGTGCACTGTGCCCTTCTGTAACCCAAATGACGGATGTCACTGTTGGCAACTAGCCTTCTTTGTCTCTGGAGTAATATACAGGTTACTCCAGAGAGAGGCTAGAGAGCTTAGGGAGAGAGAGCAGCTGGGCAGAGCTAGTGAGAAGAGAGAAGCAGAGACGCTACACAGAGAATGTAGCTCCTACTAGTATGTGTGTGAGAGAGGCTAGGGAGCTCGATGGAGCTGAGACTGCCATGATGTAAGGCTCATAGAGAGCTCAGAGAGAGCTACCATGTTAACCAGCCAGTGTGCTGGGCAGGGGAGACAGGAGAAGCTGCTGAGCTGAGAGCTCGGGCACTGCTCTGATGTGAGGAGGTGAGTCTGGGCAGCATGTGGCTGCTCAGATACTAACTGTGGGTACAGAGATCAGTGCTACTATGTGAGAAAGATATGTAATCACCAGCCATGTCCAGCTGCTTGTCAATACTGGGATTTCTGTAAAGGGCAGTTTTGCCTGTATAGGACTGTTGTGCCACTGGCTTCTGCAGTAAAGACTCATTCTTATACACCCACAACTTCTCATGGCTCCTCCGTCCAAAGACCTGGCATCCTAGGAGATCCAGTCCCAGGCTGGGGGTCTCAGATCTGACACCTGTAACTACTGAGCAGAGGATAAAGGAGGAACTTGGACTAAGTTCCCAACAGTTAGTACAGTGAGCAGGGTTCGTGAATGAATCAGCCCTGGAGTAGTCGGGAAGAATTTAGAAGAATTCTAAATATGGACTCAGAGCAGCAGTGCTGAGCAGTGCTCCTTGTGTCTCTGATATTCCGTAAATCTTAAACAGAAATATATAATGGTTCCCAAATTTAAGCCACAGAAATATTTGCTAAAATTATTTCTAGAGATTAAAGATCAGAGCACGATAAAATACCAAAAAATATACTAAAACACAAATAAAAACAATATGAAAAAGTGGCATTAGAAGATAGTAAATGAAATTAAGTACAAGCATTTGATTAAATTTTATTTAAAATATCAAGATTTTGAGTGCTGGACACATGGTTGGTGTAGAATTGATAGGGAAGGGTACACAATAATAGAACCACAGCCCAGTGTGGCTCAGTGGCTAAGCATCGATCCATGCGCCAAGAGGTTGCCATTTCTATTCCTGGTCAGGGCACATGCATGGGTTTCTGGCTGCATCCCCAGCAGAGGGTATGCAGTAGGCAGCTGACTGATTTCTCTCTCATTAATGTTTCTCTCTCATTGATGTGTCTCTCTCATTGATCTCTCTCTCTCTCTCTCTCTCTCTCTCTCTCTCTCTCTCTCTCTCTTACTTTCTCTCTCTGAAGTCAATAAAAATATATTTTAAAAATAGAATAGATAAGAGATTTTTTCTTACAGACCCTGGGGAGCTGTGGAGGATGTGTTGTAAGAAGAAAAGCAGAATCCTAAAGGTAATCGACCTTGAAGTTCAGGTGGCTCTATCACTCAGAAAGAAGATATCTCTTTTCTTTTTTTTTTAATATATTTTATTGATTTTTTACAGAGAGGAAAGGAGAGAGATAGAGAGTCAGAAACATTGATCAGCTGCCTCCTGCACATCTCCCACTGGGGATATGCCCGCAACCCAGGTACATGCCCTTGACCGGAATCGAACCCGGGACCCCTCAGTCCGCAGGCCGACGCTCCATCCACTAAGCCAAACCGGTTTCGGCAAGAAGATATCTCTTGAGAGCAGATCAAGGACAGGACATGCCTGGAAGCAGACCAAGTTGGGGGCCAATCTTTACAAGGACAATTATAGAAAACAGACCCAAGGAACTTATATAGTTTTAGGTTCTTTCCCACCCTCTAACCCTTTATAACAGCTGGCTTCAGACGAGATGTTAAAGTGGTTTTTCAGGGTACTATACCTGCCACTCTCTAGGATTGCCGGCCTCTGAATAAAAGCACCTCAAAGATTCAACCTTGTCTCTGCTTATTGTCTCTGATAGCGACGGGCAGCACAGACATCGTTTGTTCCAGTTTCAGAATAATGTCTGTTCTTGACAAGGTTATGGAAAGAAGGCATAGTGTGCCAACTAGAAAAAGTAATGGGCTTTACTGCTGTTAAAGGTGCCAAAGCACTAAGACACATGTAGACAAGTGAAGGCCACATGGCTCCTTGACATCCTTCAGATTAAAATCTGGATTAAGAGTCCCAAGCTTCAGTAGACTAGACCTGGAAAAACAAACAAAAGATAGAAAAGGTCTCAATTCCAAAACTTGCCAAAAGATTGTAATTTTCATATCCCCAAGTCAGATACTTTATAAAATGTTCTCCACTATGTTTAGGCATTGCTGCTTTGTACAACATAGATGTTTCAGTATCATAGTGCAAAAGCTAAGTTATGAAGGCCTCAAACTTTTCAATTACCATCTAGAGACAGGATCTTATTTTAATGAGCATATAACCAATGTGATTTGTGGTTATAGGTCAGATATGTCAGATATTTTTACCTTAAACCCAGGTTTTTACTTCAGCATCTTGGTGGATGGTGAACAGGGAAATTTGAGGGGAAAGGATGAAGAGTTGATGAGTTCAGTTTTGCCATGTTGGACATTTAGGTGGAAGTTTTTACTAAGCAGTTGCACATTTACATCTGAAGTTCAAAAATAAGTTGGGCTAAAGATAAATATTTGGGATTCATTAACAAATGATGGGAACTGAAGCCAAAGAAGTAGTGAAGATCATTCAGATGGGCTATTCAGAAGGACAATAAAGAATGATATAAACTTTCAGAGTCAAATTATGAGAAAGGGTGAAATATTTGGCTGCTATTTCATGTGAAATCACAAGTGATAGCAGTCTCACCAAAATAAACATAAAAGGGTGGAGAGTGATGTAAGTAAAAAAGTGAAGGAAATAGTAGAGGTGACAATACCATTTCTTAATAATGTAGCAGGGTATTAGTTATTATCACAAAAGTAACCTATAGATGTAATAAAATGATAAATAACTCTAAAACACACCTAGGATTTATAATCATATAATTTAGTATTATGTATGAACCACCAAAAAAACTGCAAGCAAAAATATTTAAGAGCTTGCCTCTAGGAAGTCAAAGGTCTGTTGAACGGAAATGCTGTTACTTGGACCACAAAATTTTCTAAATTTTCTTATTGTTGTTACATGTCCATGCTTCCCATTTATAATTTATTTTAAATTTTTGGTGAGAGCACTTAGGTGGCATCTCTTCCAGAAAGCCTTTCCTACACCTGAAGACCCACCTGACTTTTCTCTGTGCTACTGTAGTACCCAATGCATACCTCCTAGGTGGCACTAATTTTATTGTACACATACACCCATGTATTCATCTCCTCCACCAGACACGGGTTTTCTTGGAGGGGAAACTAAAATTTTTTAAACTAATTTTTCATTGATTTCAGAGAGGAAGGGAGAGGGAGAGAGAGATAGAAACATCAATGATGAGAGAGAATTATTGATTGGCTGCCTCCTGCACATCCCCCACTGTGGATGAGCCCACAACCCGGGCATGTGCCCTGACTGGGAATCAAACTGTGGCCTCCTGGTTCATAGGTTGATGCTCAACCACTGAGCCACACCGGTCAGGCAGGAACTAAATTTTATTCATTACTTACCCTCATCATTTGGTACACTATCTGGTGCAGAGTAGGTAATAGTTATATGTTCACTTAATGAATAAACAATCAATAATATTGTGTAATATATATTAAAGTCAATATATCAGTCCATTTATGGGAATTAATATAGCCATTCGTAAGATATTTAATTCCTCCATAACCTCATTGCATCTTTTACCCTTCTATGACAGTAGAATGGGATATAGATAATATAAAGCTACATATTTCAAAACCACCATTATTTAGCAGATACTGCAAGGAAATTTTAACTATAAAGTAATATTCAAAATTCTTCACAGCTAGAATTTAAACATAAATCAAAAGTTGGTTCTAAGTCTATCTGGTTTTAAATCAAGTTCAAAAATGTTAATATTCCTCACTATCTCACAGCATGCCACTATCAGCCTTAATTTGGTATTATTTCATAGAAATGTTGCAATTACAATTTAGTCCACATTGATCGGCAAAAGTTAAAGGGCAAAATTAATTAATGGAAGTAGTAAAGGGCAAAAAATTAATATGATGACACATCTAAAATGCTGGGAGAGTAGAGAGGCACTGTTATTTTGAGATTATCCACATTGATTTTCAAAAGAACAGAAGGAGAAATCTGTGTATAAAGCTGAATTTTAATATGCTAAATTGTATGTCAGCATTTTAAAAAATAATTACTAAAAATGACAACCACTTTATAGATTTGAAACTCGACTAATAGGCCTAACAATAACTAATGACATTATAAATAAGCTATGAAAAAAATGTACAGTAGCCACATTAAAACTATACCTTCCAAGTTTATGTGTGGATTTATACCAAACACAAATATAAAAAAAGTATGACTTGTTTGTTATCAAAATGCATAAAAAGTTTTTGATACCATATTAAGTATATACATTTTTTTAATAGCAAAGATTTTTCTGGTGATATTTATTTTAAATACTTCAGAAACAGTATACTATTCAAACAATTTAACACACTTATAGAATATATGAGGACTTCAATAGTTGGCGACAATGAATAGTCTTATCTTTTGGAGGGTTTGTGTGACTTTTGGAGTCTCAGCATAAACCAAATCCAGACATGAAATCAGAATATTACATTTGCTCTATAAACCTGCCTCACATCTCACTTGCTTGTAAGAATAAATTTCAGAGTTAGCCCTGGCCAGGCATTTTGAACTCCATTTTAAATAGAAAGAAGATGAAAGATTAGAATGAGAAGCCCTACATCACGGTTATTAAGAAGTAGAATGGAGTCTAGGATTTGAGTCTTCCGATGTTCAATGGTCTTTCTTCTAACTAAGGACTGGTTTCTAGCCTTTTTCAGCTACTAAAACACACATATTCTATCAGGTCTCACTTATGAGTTATTTTGTAAAATATTGAAGCCTGTAATGAGCCATTTCCAAACTAAGTAATTTTTAAAGCCTCTCGCACTCCCCTGTCCCAAGAAACAACTCGCCACAAGTAAATGGGAGAAATGATAAAAGATTCATATAAAACTTACAGCAGCATTCCACATTTGCCCAATAGGGCAGTTAGGAGTGAGTTAGTTCTAATAGATGGGGAAAGAAGTTTAAGAAACATTTTAATAAACTAAATATTTTAATAAGCTTCAATATTTTATAAGCTACATTTAGAAGGCTGCCTACTATATTCTTATGTATAAAATAATATTTTGAACAATTTGGGAAAACACAAATGTAACTCTGTGTTACTGTAAAATTTAATGAGCTTTTTTTTTAATTGTTTTATTGCTTAAAGTATTACAAAGGGTATTACATATTAATGAGCTTTTCTACATACATTTATCTTTTGGTCAGGGCACATGCCCAGGTTGTGGGTTCGATCCTCAGTGTGGGGGTGCAGAAGGCAGCCAATCAGTGATTCTCCCTCATCATTGGTATTTCTGTCTCTCTCTCCCCTTCCTTTCCTCCTGAAATCAACAAAAATATATTTAAAAAAATAAAACAACATCTCTTGGCTTCAATTCCCTCTAGCTAATGCCTGTTCTACCACTTCTTTTTAGCAAAACTGCTTAATAAATTGTTTATACTATCTCAAATTCTCCTTTTTCTATTAATTATCATCCAAGAGACTTCCATCTCCACCATTCTAATGAAACTGTTCATCAATGACCTCCATATGGCTAAATCCAATCAATATTCTGTCTTGGTCCTAGTTGGCTCATCAGCAGCTTTTTACATAATTGATTACCAACACTCCTTTCCTTGGCTTCCAGGTCACCACTTACTCCTGATTTTCCTCTACTCTCAGTTGCTCCTTGTTTATTCCTCCTCTTCTCTCTAATTTCTTTTTAATTTAAAAATTTTATTAAATTTATTGGGGTTACATTGGTTAATAAGATCATGTAGGATTCAAGTGTACATTTCTATGATACATGATCTGTATATTGCATTGTGTGCCCAATGCCCAAAGCCAAATCATCTTCCAACACCTTGTATTTGGCCCCTTTAATCTTAATTAACCCCATCTCCCTTCCCTCTGGTAACCACCATACTTTGTCTGTGTCTATGAGTTTCAGTTTTATATCCAATATATGAGTGAAATCATATGGTTCTTAGCTTTTTCTGACTGACTTATTTCACTTAGCATAATATTCTCAAGGTCCATCCATGGTGTTGCAAATGGCAGTACTTCATCATTTCTTATGGCTAAGTAGTATTCCACAGTATATAAGCACCACATCTTATTTATTTAGACCTCTATTGAAGGACATTTTGGTTGTCTCCATGTCTTGGCCATCATGAATAATGCTGCAATGAACATAGGGGTGCATATATATTTTTTTCAAATAAATGTTGTTGAATTTTGGTGGTAGATATCCAGAAGAGGGATTGCTGGGTCATATGGTAACTCTGTTTTTAATTTTTTGAGGAATCAGCATACTGTGTTCCGTAGTAGCTGTACCAGTCTACATTTCCACCATCAGTGAATTAAGATGTTCAACTTCACTAGTTACCAGAGGAAAGGGAGATGGGGTTAATTAAGGTTAAAGGGGCCAAATACAAGGTGTTGGAAGATGATTTGGCTTTGGGCATTGGGCACACAATGCAATATACAGATCATGTATCATAGAAATGTACACTTGAATCCTACATGATCTTATTAACCAATGTAACCCAATAAACTTAATAAAATTTTTAAATTAAAAAGAAATTAGAGAGAAGAGGAGGAAAACTACAATGAGATGCCACCTCACACCTGTTAGAATGGCTATTATCAATAAGATAGGCTATTATCAACAACAAGTACTGGAGAGGTTGTAGAGAAAAAAGAATCCCCAACTTCTTAACATGGGAATCCGCTGGCTTGGCCTTGGTCCTCTTCTCTACATGCTTACTCTTTGTTATCTCTTCTAGCCTGATTAGCTTCAAATATCTTTTATTTAGGCTGATAACTCACAAATTTATAGTTCTAACCCAGATTTATTTTCTGAACTCCAGACTCACATATCCAATTGTCCACTTGACATTTCCACTTGGGTGTCAGCTAGATATTTTAAACTTAACCTAATCAAAACCAGTGTTCTGATGTTTTGTCTAAACCTGGTCCACCTGAAGTCTCTCGCTTCTCAGTAAACCAAAAGTCGGATTTCCCATTGTTCAGACCAAAGGTTTATGAATCAATGCTGACTACTTTCTTTCTTTCTTTCCCCATAAAATCTTATGTTTAGCCCATCAGGCAAATCTATAAGCTCTACCTTCTAAATGCTTATAAAACACAACCTGTTCTTACTACCTCCATTGTTAATGATCTAATCCAAGATCCCCATAATCTTTCACCGGAATTTTATGTGAAATAGACCTTCTAACTGGTCTATTGGCTTCTGACTCTGATCTCCAACAGTTTATTCTCAGTAGGATAGCAGTGTTACATTATAGTCTTCATCCACTCAAAATCATCAACAATGGCCCCATCCATGCACCAATCTCACTCATATTTAAGTCAGTCTTTACAATGACCTACAAGCCTACATAATGTCCTGCTTTCCATTATATCTCTGATTTTGTCTTCTAATCTCCTTAATGTTTCTGTTTAGCTATACAGTTCCCTCCCAATTCTTGCTGTTGTTTAAACATGCCAAATACTTTAATTTTATGATCTTGCAAGGGCTGTTCCTCTGCCTGGAATGCTCTTCCCCAAGATGCCAACATGGCTCCTTCTCTTAATTCCTTGATGTCGGCTCAAATACTACTTTCTCTGTTATTGGCAAGATTCTAAAAAGACCCCAAGATTTCTGACCCCTGGTGTACACACTCCCTTGAATGTGGGTGAACTTGTGAATATAATCAAATATCACTTGTGTTTAAGTTACTAAGTAGTTGACTGTCAGTTAATCAGAAGGATGATTATTCAGATTATGATCAGGGTAGGTGATGGAGGTTGTCTTAAACAGAGAAGCTTTTCAAATAAGGTGAAGTGTCAGAGAAATACTCTAGCTTTCCTCAAAGACACAAGCCACTATGCTGTGAATGGCCATAGGGAGGTGGGGGCACATGCCAATGAAATGCAGGTGGCCTCTAGGAGCTGAGAGTCACCTCAGCCATAAGCTAGCAAGAAACAGGGACCTCACTTTGACAACCACAAGGAGCTGAATTCTACCAATGAATTGAATGACCTTAGAAGATGATCCTAAGCTCCAGATGATAACCATGAGAACCAGAACACCTTGGTTTCAGCCTTGTGAAGCTGTGAGCAGAGAACCCAGGTAGCCTGTGCATGGACCAGCCGTGGGCAAACTATGGCCTGCGGGCCAGATTCGGCCCATTTGAAATGAATAAAACTATTGAAAAAAAAGACTGTACCCTTTTATGTAATGATGTTTACTTTGAATTTATATTAGTTCACACAAACACTCCATCCATGCTTTTGTTCCGGCCCTCCGGTCCAGTTTAAGAACCCATTGTGGCCCTCGAGTCAAAAAGTTTGCCCACTCCTGGCCTGGACTCTTGACTTGATCCACAGAAAAAGTAAAATAATAAACTTGTGTTATCTTAAGCCTCTAAATTTATAGTAATATTTTGACAGCAATATAAAACATATGATCAGTAGTCTCTACTGGTTAACCTACTGGAAATTAAAACTACTTTAGTTTGCACTCCTTGTCCCCTTAACTCTCCTCCATGATATTTTTTATGTTGCTAATATATTTTGTTTATTGTTTTTCATCAAATGGAATATAAGTTTCACAAGAGCAAAGATTTTTATCTGCTTCGTTCAATTTGTTCAACTACAGTTCCTAGCATACATATAGTAGTAATCCCATAAATATTTGTTGAGTGAATAAAATTATTAGATACATGATTTTTAAAAATGAATAACCAAATTAATCATTGATTTAACATAAGACTATGTATACAAAACCTTGGCTAAATTTAAAGTTTAGTTAATAGAGCATGTTAGTATTTCATTTATCTCTAGGTATTTAAAATATTTTTTTTTCTTGCCCAGCTAGCGTGGCTCAGTGGTTGAGTGTTGACTTATGAAATAGGAAATCATGGTTTGATTCCTGGTCAGGGCACATGCCCTTGTTGCGGGCTCATCATGATTTTGGGGGCTTACTATTTGTTATTACTCTTCTAAGTATCTTCCTTGCAAGTAAATCATTTTATCCTCATAAAAACATTATTATCCCCATTTTAAACTTAGTGAACCTAAAACACAAGAGTTTTAACAATTTACACAAGGTGGTTACATAGCCAGAAAGTGACAGACTCAGATTCAAAGGCAGGCAATGTAACTCTAGAGCAGTGGTTCTCAATCTGTGGGTCGCGACCCCTTTGGGGGTCAAACGACCCTTTCACAGGGGTCACCTAAGACCATCGGAAAACACACATATAATTACATATTGTTTTTGTGATTAATCACTATGCTTTAATTATGTTCAATTTGTAACAATGAAATTGGGGGTCACCACAACATGAGGAACTGTATTAAAGGGTCGTGGCATTAGGAAGGTTGAGAACCACTGCTCTAGAGCTTGAGTTTTATAGCCACCATTCCTTAAACTTTGAGGTTTTGACCTCATTATGTTTTGAACATCTGAATATACATAACATTTGTATGTTTCCATAACCAAAACTTATAGATAAATTGAAAAGACCAATAAAAAACTGTCAATGATATTTGAACAGATGATAAATGGTCAATGTTATTACATAGAAAGCCCTTAGAAATTAATAAGAAAAGCACAATATTTATTAAAAAATGGACAAAACACACAAGAAATGGATTACAGAAGAAGAAATTTAAAATGTGACTAACACTTGAAAAATATATTCAATATGTTAGGCAGATAAAGAAATATACATTGAAGCAAGTTTTAGATATTTTTTCTCTCTTACATTTAATGTTTAGTAAGGGTTCAATAAGACAGGTCTTTTATAGCTTATCAGCGTAAGCATATATTAGTATAATCTTAATGAAATAGAATTCAACAATATGTGGCAACTTATGAGGGGGCCCAAATAATTCTTCCCCTAAAAATAATCTATTAAAAAGAAATAATTAGAGGTAGAGAAATATATCTATGTGTAAAGATGTACATCTTAAGTCATTTTAATGATAAAAAATTAGAAAAATGTAAATGCGAAGCAATGATTAATGGACAATATTTTCATTGTTAATTCATAAGTTAATATATATACTTGTAATAGTAATTTTCAAAAAACAAAATAGTGATGGAGAAATGCTCATGGTAGAATACTGAATGAGAAAAGGTGTACATATAATCACAAGATGATCCAAATTATTTTAAATATACTAATAGTATTTGTATATTCATGCATAGGAAAAGGCATGATTTTTTAAAACATATTTTTTATTGATTAAGATATTACATATGTGTCCTTATCCCCACATTACCCCCCCACACACACACTCATGTCTTCACCTCCCTGTTGTCTGTGTCCATGGGTTAGGCCTATATGCTTGCATATAAGTCCTTTGGTTGATCTCTCCCCCTTACCCCCACCCTTCCCTACCTTCCCTCCAAGGCCTAACAGTCCAATCAATGCCTCTCCGTCTCTGGAAAGGCCTGATTTTTTAAAAAATTATGCAAAATGTTAACTAATGTTACCTCTGGGTTTTTGTTCAATAGGTGATTTACTTTCTTCTTTATAATACACTGGAAAATTTTTACAGCAAATCTGCACTTAGCTGAAATCAGAAGTAAAAATTTAAGATATTTTATAATTTATTAACAAAATATACACTCTGACTCTTACCTGCTGCCCTGTGGTAAGACGGTGGCTACCTGCCTAGTAGAAGACCACACCATAATACTACAGCATAAAAGCAAGACTAGAAAGTTCCACTCAGAAATAACCTCCAAAGCAGGGGTGGGGAACGTCCGGCCCACGGGCCATATAAGGCCTGCGAAATCATTTGGTCTGGCCCTGCCAAGGCATTAGGTGTGAGTTAATTAAATGTTTGACCAAATATAGCAGGCTAATTTTTAAGTTGATAATTTGGTATGGCCCCTGAATGATGTTATAAATATCTAAATGGCCCCTTGACAGAAAAAAGGTTCCCCAGATCTGCTCCAAAGGTTGAAGCTTCCTATCCAATAACCCAGAATCAGTTTTATATTATGGAGATTTTTCCAAAATATGGACTATTTTTTCTTTTAATACAAACATATTACTTAGAAACCCTTAGATTCCTCTCAATTCCTATTAAGAATTAAATATTTTCCAGCAATTATTCTTAAAACATCTGAGAGCAAATTAAAATATGTAATTTGTTGTATTATTAAGATTTTTTGTGGTTGTAGTCAAGATACATTTATTACTAGGTGTGTTTTCCCAAGAAGCTGTGTTACTATTTTCCCTGAATCCAACTTAAAGCAGGAAAATAAATACTAGATGTCATGGGAGTGTGAGATGCACATTTAACATCTCTGAAGTGTGGATGCATCTCAATTTCTGTCATGTCACAAACAAATTCACAGCGTGTTGTTTTCTTTCTTCGTGGCCTATAAAATATTGATGCACACCCTACAGTGGACAATGCATTCAATTCAATTAAACATTCTGACCCCTTCGCCTCTTTAATTTGATCACTTCAAATCAATAATGTTAAACTGTGATGATCTAAACACCAACTGCCAAATTCTAAAACTTAAGAAAATCCTTGAAGCCCTACCTGGGTTGGCTCCGTGGAAAGAGTGTCGGCCTGCAGACTGAAGCGTCCCGGGTTCGATTCCGGTCAAGGGCACATGCCTGGGTTGCGGGCTTGGTCCCCAGTCGGGGGCGTGCAAGAGGCGGCCGAGCAATGATTCTCTCTCATCATTGATGTTTCTAACTCTCTCCTTTTCCCTTCCTCTCTGAAATCAATAAAAACATATTTTAAAAAAAGAAAGAAAGAAAATCCTTGAAGTTTAGAGCTCTTCTCTCAAAAATGGCAAACCACTTATCTTGACAAATAAGAATTGGCTTCTGGTGCAAAAGACAGGCAGGACACCTACAGATGTGTTGTTTCATAAAGTCTGTGCAAGGAAAAGTACCCATGCAGCTGTATAAACATGTTACATGATCGTTTCCAGTTTGCCATGAATGATATGTAAATAAACTAGTGACACCTCTGCCCAAAGACATTGCATATGTGTCAAGGCTACCTCTGGCTGGGAGTCTGAAGACGGACAGGGAGCTCACTCAAAAATAAGGGTGTAAAATGATCTAAGCTCCATACTCAACTGGGAGAGTTACAGACAGCTTTCCTGACAAGTCGTTTAGGCACCTCTGGCATTTGGCTCAGAAGCTGGGGGAGGGCTGTTGCCTTATTCCTGAGAAGGACAGCCAGCCTGCTGTGCCTCTGGG
The DNA here is from genome assembly GCF_964212035.1 of Myotis nattereri. NCBI lineage: Eukaryota > Metazoa > Chordata > Mammalia > Chiroptera > Vespertilionidae > Myotis > Myotis nattereri. The sequence goes on from NC_138075.1 coordinate 83,392,268, forward strand.
TCCCTGATAATCACACTTGAAAGAACTCTTCAACCGATAGAGCATCGTTTTAAAAAATTGTATCTGTAATTAATGCCAATACTACTTCATTGTTTTGCTTTTCTCCAAACCAATTATGTTTCTACTGGGACAAACACTCATTTCAAACAGACCTGTTAGAGAAGAGCAGGCGATTATACCTGCTTAGTTGTGATTAGTGGTTCTGTCACATAGGAAAGGAGAAATTTGTTTCATTTGGCTAGTGATATCTATCAGAGATTATCTGTGGGGGAGAAAAAAGACACAGACAGAGAAACATAAAAATAAAGAGAAAAGGAAATACAGTAACAAAGCCCATCAATAAGGGCAGCAGGAGCGGGGCTTCCATGACAGCAATTACAGGGGTGACCAGGCAGCAATCACCAGGTGAAACATCTTTGCCATTGCCGGGTGGTTCCGCTGGAATGTCATCCCATGCACCACAAGTTTGAGGGTTCCATTCCAGGCCAGGGCACATACCCAAGTTGTGGGTTCAATCTCCAGTTGGGGCGTGTGTGGGAGGCAACAGATCCATGTTTCTCTCTTCCTCCCTCTTTCTAAAATCAATAAAAATATATCCTCGGATGAGGATTTAAAAAATAGATAAAACATCTATACAGCTGAGAGATTCATACATTCACCTGCATCAATAACTTTCATAGGCCCATACTATATTCACAATAAATCACAGTAAATATTTGTATCATACATCACCCCATCTAATCTCTGGTTATACCACTCTTAATCTTAATACTAACATTCTTAAAAGCATGGAATCGCCCGGCCAGTGTGGCTCAGTGGTTGACATGGTTCAATTCCCAGTCAGGGCACATGCCCGGGTTGCAGGCTCAATCCCCAGTAGGGGGCGTGAAGGAGGAGGCTGATAAATGATTCTCTCTCATCACTGATGTTTCTATCTCTCCCTCTCCCTTCTTTTCTGAAATCAATAAAAATATATTTTAAAAATTTTAAAACATGGAATCATTATGGTGTATTTGTGGTAGAAAATAGATATGTTAATGCCATGTTCCCTTAGAGAGCATTTTGCTTATTACTTTACTTAATGTTCATTTTCCTCAACTAGGTAGTAAACTCAGTAAAGGCAGAGGGGTTTTGCTTGTTTGTTTTGTCTCCTTTATCCAATGCTACATTCTTAGTGCCAAGAATAGTCTCTGGCATATTACATCTTCCTGATACATATCTGTTGAATAAATGAAAAAGTGCTCATATCATTTAGGGACTTCATATAATTCACTATATTTTTATAACATTAATGATAAAACATATAATATTCCTTAAGACTGAGTAAGTACAGCAAATTTAGAAATTTGTGGCCCAGTATCATGTCAGCTGAAGTGTATTTCAACTTGATAATTAAATAGAAGTATTTAATCCAAATATTCTAGCACTAATACTTGAAAATAGTGAAAGTCAGATACACTCCTTCATGGCCCCTCAGCCAACTCGTAGGAAGTAAATGAGAACATAAGGTATAGGTAGGCATAAGGGAATCTGATTTCTACTTTTCTGTGCTATAAAAACAATATATAATATGCTTAATACTGCTCTCATATTTCATTTGTAGCCAGGGATGCAGAAGGCTAGCCAGGTTTGGTGGCTGGATACCAGTAGAGGGCAGCAGAGAGCCACTTGAGAGAAAATGCATTGAAGAGGAAGCTTTAGCTCCCAGCTGAGAGCAGGGTCCTTAGCCAGATCTACAGTGTGACAATGAAGACGCAGCCCATTTGGAAAACCAGTCCACAGGGTAGCCGGCAAGCATTGCGTTCCCAAATGCATTGATGTATGAGGCCAAGAAGCAAGGCAGATGGCAGGAAACAACACCAGAAGAGTCAGAATAACCCAGACCCTGACTCAGAACAGCTCCCAGGAGCCATTGATTCAAACAGTGATCACTTGTCAGAGCTGCTGAGTCAGATGAAGTCTGACATTCATTCCAACTCCAAGATTTTGGACCCCAAGATCACAAACAAATACGTTTTGGAGTACAATCCTTTTGCAAATATTATCAACCAAAAACTCCGAAAGAATATAAAATTGTTAGCATTAAGAGGAGAAAATCAGCCCTAGCTGGTTTGGCTCAGTGGATGAAGCGTCGGCCTGCAGACTGAAAGGTCCCAGGTTCGATTCCGGTCAAGGGCATGTACCTGGGTTGCGGGCACATCCCCAATAGGAGGTGTGCAGGAGGCAGCTGATCAATGTTTCTCTCTCATCGATGTTTCTAACTCTCTATTCTTCTCCCTTCCTCTCTGTAAAAAATCAATAAAAAATATATTTTAAAGAGGAGAAAATCATATCTGAGTGAAGAGTAGCAAACATGGACTCTACCACATTGCAAGCGGTCCCTAGAATTCTCTAAAAGTTGAGACTTCTCAAATGGAATATTGGTGCGAAGCCTAGTGAACAGCAGCAGGGTCAGTCAGTAACCTCGGGTCCCAGTGTGAGGACCCAACCCTGACGACAGCCAGGATGAAAAGCGGCCTGTCCAAGAACAGGATCCGCACTCCTTTCCTGTGTCTTCCTGGTGGTGTGAGCTCAGGTGAGCCATTTGGCCTCTCCAGGTCAGTTTCCTCCCTTCTAAAATAAAATAATGCCTGTCTCTATTGGGTCAGAGAGGAATTCACAAGAGAAAGCATGCCTTGTTAACTTTATACAAACATAAGGTTGTTGTTTTTTTCATTACCAGTTTGAGTCGTAGGAAGAGCAGGAAGGTATCTAGGGAACAACAACAAAAAAAGCATATAGAAAATAAACCTTTGACAGGTTCAGAATTTTCTTTGTAATGAATCCACTTCTTCTACCAGTCCAGGCCAGTACAGGTCTGATTCTCCTTGTATAAGTCCTCAGTCTTACGGGAGCCCGTATTAAATGCTGAGCATGTTCACATCAGGGAGTAGTACTTGCCTCCTAGGAACAGCCTCCTCCTTGCTAAATGTGTGTAACGATGTCCCAAGCCAGACAGAAGTAGAAGAGACTTTACTGCCACCTCCTAAAGGAACGTATTCCCAGGGCCACAGAAACGAAGAAGAAATGTGAGCTGTTTGCAGCCAGAACACTTTGGCTCTGGTTCCTAATAATAATAATCATAAACAATCATTACCATGAAGAGATGGAACATGTTAGAAAAACTCAAATACAGCTGCCTCAGCTTTGTGTTCAGTTTAGTCCCATTCCCACACTGTGATTTTTCTGGATGGACAGCAAGAGAGAACTGGGTGCATGCCAATGAGTTAGCAAATGTTGACTGAAAAGTTAAGATTTTTGTCATTCTTTAAATCAGACCAAGGGGGAGATGGTTGGTACATAAAGAAGAAGGATTTGTTCATTCTTTCCATTCTTATTTAGGATGAGATGCCTAACTGGAGAATTCGGAAGGGACATTGAAGAGTCACAAATGACAACAGAGGCACCAGAACAGGGTCTTCCCAAATGAATTGATGATTTATAGAATCTTTTGAGCTGTAAGAGAAAGTGGAGAGTTCAACCTCCTCATTTCCTATATAAGGAAACTAAGGCTAAGAGAAGTGGTGTGACTTGCTCAAATTCTCCCAGGTGTTCACCAGGCCAGATATCTTATTAATCTAGAATACCAACTGCCTAATAGCTAGTGTGCCGATCAGTAGCCAATTCCATAGTAAAAGCACAGAAAGTGTTGATGAAAAATAAAACAGAATGGGCAAAATGAGCTCCCTTTAAAGTTACAAAACATGGGCCCTTATATTCCAATAGTCATCCTCTGCTTTGCTAATAGGAAATGATACACACTTATACCTCAGTAAGTGCGTGAACAAACTATGCCCACGCACGTGGCCCGCTCGTAGTCACAGAGAATGAGATGAATTCTTCCTTACTTCTGTCTAATGTGTTAAATGCCAAGAAAATGCTAAATTGTTATTCTGAAAAGTCTTGCACTGTATGTCTCTCTGCCATTGCTAAGACTTCACCTGCGTCCAGATATTCCATTTAAATATATATATGAATGAGAGGGAGTTCATCCAGAAATAGGAATCCCATTTCTTTGAATTTCAAAATATTTTGAGCAAAAGTGATACAGACAGAGCATATATGTGGTGACTTAAAACATATTTTTATTATGTTCTGTAATATTGATTACATGGCTATCTCAAATCAAATAAATGGTTGATGCAGACAAAAGGAAATCTTGGAAAATTCTACCTTTTCCAATTTTGTTAAGATTTTGTGCAGTTATACATTTGGTTTTAATTTGGAAAAATTACTTAAGTAAAGCGCAACCCACAAAATGAAAGAGTCTCTTTACATGAAATTTAAAACATTAGAAGAATATTCTTACAAATTTCAACTGCCCTCTGCACACTTGAGCTAGTAAAATCTATTTCCTTTATCTCACATATATAAATTCAATAAAATGCCCTTTTATATCAAAAGAGTGCTCATTGCCAGACAGACACTCGAAATTTATTAGAAAAACCAAGATGTCTCTCTACTCTGAAAACCTGGGTAAGCGATCCCACACCTTCATCACTATTATTGAGCATTTTTGTCACTAGATGTCGCTGCTGCCGTTTGAATGAGATTTTTTCCCCGTATCCATAAAAAAAAAAAAAGAAGGTTCTTATGATCTGAGGAACTGTTTTTTATTGTTGTTGGGGTTTTGGTGAGTGGATGGCATTTTACATAGCAATGCATGCAGATCATTTAAAGATGAAGAAAGAACTGGAAAGGTGACGTCACTTGCCTCAGGAGCCATAGGAAGAAAGCCAGAATTGGAAAACTGTTTCATGTTTACACTTTCTGGGCTTTTAAAAAGCAAAAGTGTTCCAGGTGGAAGCAACGAAGGCAATTATCTTTTTATACCCAAACCCATTGAGTGGTGCCTATTACACATTAAGTTGCTCTTATTTTGCTTTCTCCCTTATGGTCCTCTCGGAAACTGGATACATACGAAGCATGACTCTCCCAGACGGAGAGAAAAATGACAAAAGGCCGTCGCGTGAGCCCAGGTGATTCCTTCCCTGGGAGTCTGCTCCATGGCGAAGGGTGGGCAGCAAGCCCAGGAGCGTCTCCCCATAAAGTTACTAACACCAGACAAACGCACACAACGCACAGTCTTATGCAGAAAGCATCTCCAGCCCAGGGTTCCTGCCAGCAGACCAGACGGGGTTGCCTTCCGAAGGCCGCGGCTAAGCAGGGCGCAGAGGTGGCGGTGAGCGCAACCCTGAACCGCTTTCACAGGCCGAGCTGAGAACGGGAAGGGGGGGCTGAGGGAAACGTGAAGGCAGATTCCCTGAGAGGCAACCGAGTGCCGCGGATGAAGCATCCAGCTATTCCTGCTCCCAAGGGAAAACCCAAAATTCACCACTTCTTGGGTGGATTGGCAGGCGGGAGGCAGAGTGAGCTCGCTCTCTCACACTCGCTCAAAGTAGCCCGACCCTTTTTTCAGCCCCGCCTTAAGAAGAAGAAGGACGGGGCCTGGAGGAAGGGACTGCCGTGAAAAGAATGGGGAAAGGAGCCAGCGCCGCGGCCAGCCTTGGGAAGAGCGCCACAGATGAGCGTTTTTTGCTGCGTCTAGGGGCCCTCATTAGCAGCCCGAACACGTAGGGCAAGGCTAACATCGCCTGCTAACATAATGCGGGCGAGGAATGATAGACTTGGGAGTGGAGTGGAAGCGCGAGTTTTACATAAAACAACACGAAACATTTCTGAGGACTTAAGTTCTTAGGCGGGAGGGTGGAGTTAGTTTGGGGCGGGCCCTCACTTGAGTGGGGGCGGGGGGTGCATGTGCTGGACATCGGTTTTAGAGGGGTTTTTTGTCTTGGTTTGGTTTTTGTGTATACATTTATTTCGACCATCTCAAAAATTAATTTCCACAACATGACAAGAACTTCTTAGGCCAGGGTGCTGAGGTCACGGCAGGGAGGGAGGACGGAAGAGGCATCTTTGGGGTGTCTTCTTTAAGCTCCAGCACCAGGACTGAGAACTGACAAGTAAGGAGGCTCTGAAATTCAATGTAAAAATGGTCACCTCCACAGCCCTCCTGCTGCGTCCTTTCTCTTCCCCTTAGAACAGTGGTTCTCAACCTTCTGGCCCTTTAAGTACAGTTCCTCATGTTGTGACCCCCAACCATAAAATTATTTTCGTTGCTACTTCATAACTGTAATGTTGCTACTGTTGTGAATCGTAATGTAAATATCTGATATGCAGGACGGTCTTAGGCGACCCCTGTGAAAGGGTCGTTCCACCGCCAAAGGGGTCGCGACCCACAGGTTGAGAACCGCTGGCTTAGAAGGAGACAGAGACAGGGGAAAGGATAAAGACAGAGATAAAGGTGCGAGAAAGCAGACAAGGGAAGAGGGCTGGAGGAAGTGAGAAACTGAGGACGGTAAGGAAGAGGAGGGAAAATAGCAGGAATAAAATTGGGTACTTGATGCCCAATTATTCATCAGGGTTGGTTTTTTTCCCCCAAAACATTCAACTTGCTTGTCCCCTCCTCGGCTTTCTAGCCAACTTGCGGCTTGAACAGTGTTCTGGGTACATTAGAGCAAGGACAGGGGGGTGTGGAGACGGGCCTGGACGGCGGGCGCGCAGCTGTGGAAGGTCTGCTACTCCGGGATCAACCAGACCCTGAGCGCACGGAGTAGCTCGGTACCTCTCTTGCCACGGCCCCTGAACCCTCGCTGAGCATCTCCTGTCCCCAAGATTCGCGTGAGAATGGTCGGGCAGGATCTGGGCGTGAGGGTGGCTCTTTCTGCCAGAGGAGCCTATGGGTGACATCAGACAAAAATGCTAAAAGACCAGTAGGCCCTTGGGCCCGATCCCCAATCCAGCCTCCCTGCCCCGCACACTGTTAGTTTTTTAGAAACTCAGGGACTCTGTGTAGAAGAGACCTGAGATCTCACCTTTCCCTTAATGCCTTTACCTCAGTACGTCAAGCAGTTCATTTGGGAAAAATCAAAAGACCAGCTCGACTTGAAGAATTGATTAGAGAGAGCTGGGATCGCAGGCCTTCGAGTTGCAGGGGTGGTTGGTTGCAGGAGGAGGGGGAGACGGAGGGAAGCGTGGACTGGGGGGAAGTCCGGGGCGGGGAAGCCCCCCATAAGCAACTAGCCTCAGAGGAACCCCGGCTTTGTTTTCTGCAAGAAAGCCCTAAAAAGCACTGGAATATGGTGGTTCCGGCATCAGCCATTGCTTCACAAGACCCCCATTCAGCCTCCGCTAGATGAGTTTTGGCTGAGAGTGGATTATCTCCTCAGACCCAAATGATTCCTGACCTGCTTCCCTAGCTCGCTCTGGATCTTTGCTGGGAGAGCACCGCGCTGCCAGAGACTTGGCGCTTCTGTCAGTTGTGTAGAGCAATTACTAAGAAAATATTGTGACGAGGTTGTAGGGCGTCTGGGGCGGTGAGGGGGTGCGGAGGAGGGAGTTAGTTGGGAGAGCAATTTGCAAAGGAATATTAACTTTGATTCCCGAGATCACCGCCGAAGCCCCGCGGGCGTTGGGTGAGCTGCAGAGTTCATCCTCTAGGTGGCGGGCGTTGGTCCCACAACCATCAGGCGGCTGCTGACTCCCAAACACAAGATTAAGCTTCTTGCTGGTTAAAAATAATACCAGTGATAATATAGAGGTATGGGGCTTTTTCCCCCTTTGGATATTTATTTGTTGCAGGGAAGTCATTGATTTTTCCTAAGCAAACTGTGTTTCTCCTTCACTTGGTGGAAAATAAAAACTGTTTGAATAAATAAGTTATTTCTGAACATTTTGTTGTCAAAGTGTTAAATGTTCCCGTCATTTTTATTCAAACACTAACATGATTACAGCCAATTATATATTCACCAGTGTTCTTTATTTTAGAGTAATTGTACTTGTCACTAATAAAACAGAAGCATAATGGATCGCTACTGTTCTGGATTTTCAAGTAATTTTGTGTAATTTGATTGAATTATACATCTTATCTGCTACTTTTTTATTTTTATATTTGGGGATCCTATTTTCTTGAAAATTGCAGCTCTATGCTTGTTTTGTTGTTTCTCCAGTAACGTACACTTCGGTAACACTGATAAATAGAAAGAGTCCCTTAGACATGTCGAAAATCAGCCGCTTCTTTCCCCACCCCTATCCTCACCCTTCCCTGTTCTTCAGCGGGGAAGACCTGAACTCGGGGTGCCAGGCAGTCTGAGCCACTGGGTGAGCTCACCCAAAAAGCCCAAAGCCAAGACACATTCTCCATTCACTCCAAAGACAGCCCCCTCACTGCCTGGAGTCTTTAAGGTTTTGTCTCTTTCCTGTAATGATACTGTTGGGTGTCTGGGGCTTCAAACATGCCAAGACAAGCCAACCATGGGTTCAGCTCATATGCAATATGTATCAAGGGAAAGAGAATACACAGAGCAGTCAAAAGATAAACTGTATATATTACTCCAATTACACAACCCCCAAACGTCCTACCTACTCAACCACCCACTCCCCAAAATAACAATTATTTGTTACTCTCTTGTTCTTCTTGGTTTCAGATAGACATAGAAAACTGGGATCAATAGTTTCTCCCTTAAAAAAAAGATAATTTAAATGAAAAGATACGGGGGGGGGGGAGAGACACACATCTACCTAGTGGTCACATATCTGAGCAAATTAAGAAATAAACATGACAGTAAACAGGACGTAAGATTTTAAGGAACCATCTCCACAGCTGAAGGGACGAGGTTGAGCAATTCTTTTCCCGATAAAGCAATCCCTCCAGTTCCTAAGACAGGACTCAAAGGCCCCGCTAGGAGCTGCAGCTGCGAGATGGAGCCAAAGGCTCTGACTAGTGGCTTGTGTATGACCCAATATTTACCAATAACAACAACAAAATCAAGTGAAACCAAGGCTGGGGATTTTGAACTGCTTCTAAAGCCCTGGCGTGGATACGCACGTGGGCGGGGGGCGGGGGGGGCGCTGGGGATGAGTTGGCTCCATTTGCCTGCCCTGGGGAGCAATCCTGGGGCAAAATCCAGTACTAATTGATCCCAACCAGCCACACTATCAGCTGAAAATGTTCGGTTCGAGGGGACAAAGAATGAGGAATGTGTGCTAAGCATTTTTTTTCCCCAAGTAAAACGCGGTATGTCATCAATAGCGCGTATATACATATAATTAAGGAAAGAGTATTACTTCAAATTAATGAGGAAAATAATGTCCCCTGGGCGATTCCAGACTTCTTTAAAATCTAGTGTCTCACACCCTCTGTTTTGTGTTTCGAACTTCTTCCAGGAAAACCTGCGGCCCCGCTTAGGGTGTTCCCAGCCGGAGAGAAGAAACTCATTATAATTAGGGGCCTTTCTCTCGTCGTCTGGGGTGTTCACTCTCCCGCCAAAAGGTAAGGCAGGTCTGCGCGGCGCGGTGGGAGCGGCGTGGGCCTGCCGGCGGCCGCGGAGGCAGGAGCGGGGAAGCCCCCAGCGAGCTCGGCGCCCTCCGCTCCCAGAGGGCGCGCAGCAGCCGCCTGCCAGCCTCGCAGGCCCTCTCCAAGGAGCCGGCTTTTCAGCGCTTCCATTTCCTCGGGGCCTCATCTATCTTATCTAACAAGTTCACGCTCCAGGAGAAGAGAAAAGGGTGAGAATAAAAGGAAACCCCTTCACTGTAGTGATTCATCGTCCACAGGCACGGAAGCCCTACTCGCCGACCGGGCTTTCTTCTCCAAGGTTACTTTCTCTCCTGCGCGCCCTAGTACAAAGCCAGAAGGGAGATACTCACACTGGTAAACAAGAATCTATCTAGGATTGCTTTTTAAATAAGAGGGACCCCACCACCATCACCACCACTACTTTTGTTGTCGATTCTGAAATGGAGGGTTCGGATAGTTTTGTTTTCACATAATAACGGTAACTGGTTCCTGACGCCAGCCCAATCTAGCTTATCCCGGCCGCTCCTCTCCTCCCGGCCTGCCACTCCTTCCAACGGGCAGGAGAGAAATGGGGGTATAACTGCTCTCCCCTACTGGGTTCAAAGCCCCTTATGTGTAATTGAATATTCGAATTGACTTCACCTGCGCGCACCCCAGTCTATTGACTCTGATGTGTGCTTTATACAAATAATAAGCTTAAAACCTTTAACTGGTCTCTAATTTTTTTTTCTCGTGTTCGCCGTGGCAGATGACCTCTTAGCCCCAAATTATTGATCTGTGTGCATGCTTCCGGTGTGATGTGCCAACACGAGACATCTCGGCTGAAAAGGTAACTTTAACGGTGAAAAATCCGGAAATGAAATCTAAGAGCAAGCCCTCCAGCTTGATTGCGCTCGGCAGGCGCCGGCGACAAAGGAGCGCGGGCTGGCGCGCACGGGTGTGCGCGGGGAGGAGCGAGGACCCCTGGACACTGCTTGCCGGAACCGTTGCGGTTTCAGCCTCCAGGGGTGAACTCGGGAGAGAGGAGATCACGACCTTTTGGCAAACGATGCTCTCAGGGATATTCTACTGCTTCGATTTGGAGGGGGAAGGGGAAGACCTCCAGGAAAGGCATTTCAAGAGTTAGGAGGCAGGTGGGTGTGAGACAGGCACAAGTAAAACTGGTTCGTCGGTTTGTTCCCCCAGGATTTTAGAAAGGAAGCAAATGTATTTGGTTAATAGTTTACTTTCTCTCATATGACTTTCCCCAGGCAAAGGGAGACGTTGGGATGAATGGTTCTCTGCGTGCCTGCTGGTCTGCTCACCCCATGCAGTTTTCTTTCTTCTCATTCCTTCACAGACCATCAGAGGGTGAGAGCATTTTCTAAAATTCACTCATGGATCCGCTATATGGGCCGGTCAGATGGACTTATAAGAATTGAGAAGGTTGCTGGTTCAGAACTGACTGCCTAATGGCCACGGAGTCACATTGGTCCATCTTCCCTCACTACACAGGAGTTTGGGGACTTTTTGGAAGGGTGTTTAAAAACAGGGGAGCCTCAATGCCCCACCATCTCTGCACAGTGCAACAACACTTCCCAAAGTAGATTATTCAGGCTCCTATGGGTGATCAAATTGTAGCTCCAACTAATTATGGAGAACAGTGATGGGACAGTTAGAAGCTCAGCATTTTGAAGCCTGTAAGCTTTTCTTTCAACCTGACATATATTTAAAAGTAACTTTTCCCTTCTTTTGGGGTGTCGCTGATGGAAAATCCGAGGTAGCATTGTCTTGTGTGCCGACTTTTGCCAAGTCTCACTTTCTCCCTTTCAGATACGCTGGAGGATTAAAACTAGGGACCGGAGCCCTACCCTCCTTCACTCTCATTCACCATCACCCCTCCAAATCTGTCTTTCATTTCCTGACCATTGTGAAGAAGCTGCGCCCTTTCCTTGGGCAACCAGAGGGGGGAAAGGAACTGGCCTTTAGTGCGTGATTGTCCCAAAGGTGTGGAGCCCTTTCTCCAAATTGAATGGGGTAAAGAAATGGAACAGGCTTGCCCTCACATAATCAGGGTCTCAACTTTTTCCACAAATTGTCCATCCTTGAAGGTCCTGAGTATACTGGCAAATAACCAAATAACCGGAAACAAGTAAAAGGGTAGTGGGCGTTTTATATTTACAAAAAATGTGCAGAGCAGTCTGACTGAGAGACTTTTCTAAAGTCCTTTGGCCCTGGGGTAGTCATAGTCCATCGTGGATCTCTGCACCTGTCTCTCTGTGGAGAAATATTGGGAAGAAGTTTCTCCCCACTGTGTTTTGTTGCAGGTCTCAGGACCACTCATTTCCGTGATTATGTACTTGCCTTGAGAGAGCCTGGGACCTCTGGCCGAGTCAAAGACACCTGCCTGCGAGTCCTAGTCTCAGGGGGTCTCTATCTATCTAGTTCGTCTTTCTTTCTTTCTTTCTTTCTTTCTTTCTTTCTTTCTTTCTTTCTTTCTTTCTTTCATTTCTTTCTTTCTTCCATTTCTTTCTTTCTTTCTGAGACCTTGGGCTTACTTGCTTCCAAAGTGGTTCCCTAGCTAATATAAGTTAAACATTTCAACTCTCAAATAGGAGGCTCTCCCTTAGATTTTTTTTCTTGAGGTTCTCAAGGAAAATTGCCATTGCCACAATGTTATGATGGAAGGATGCTGAAATGACAGGCCTAGTAGACGCTTGTCTTAATCATCGGCTTCTTAATTTAGTTTTAGTGCTGTGTGTGTGAGAGAGCACAGAATATATATATATATATATATATATATATATATATATATATGCGCGCCCCCAGGGATGTTGAGGGTGCGCGCGTGCAGAGTGCAGCCGCCTGACAACCTGCAGCTCCCTAATGAGTGATGAGGCAGGGCTGCTGCAGAAAAGTAACACTTCCCTGGTGTGAAGACCTCTTACTGAGAAGTTTAGTTCACTACTGTTCTCGCAAACCTAATCTTATAACCTGTAACCAAAACCCACAGAACAAGGATACAACACGCTAAAGAGTAATTTATGATCACTAAATGTTAGCACCATTACCTGCTGTTAGGAAGGGATTACAGAGACCTTGGCTCAAATGGGGGCGACCTTTCTTGTTACAGGATCTCTGGAAATACCTGGGTGCCTCTGCATGGGTTCCACTTGCTCCCACACGTCACCGGGACAGGGACTCCCTGAGCATCTGCAGGAAGAGAGCTTTAGCTAGAGCTGGACGCTGGGCTCCCCTTCAAGGATACCCTATCCAGGGAGCTGAGTGCAGGGTGGATTTTAGGTAGGAATGACTTGCCCTCCTTTAACAAGCAGGTAACAAGGAAAAAAGAAGGGAAGCACGGAAAGCTGGAAATAGGCCCCAAGGAAGACAATGCATCACCGCCAAACAGAAAAAGTATCGCGCTGCTCCCTACTGGGATGCAATAGGCTGTGGAGCCTTGGTTATTCATTACAACTAGAAACGGAATAATCTAACTCATTTCCCAAGCAATTCTTCCGTTGGAACTGCTCACTGAGTCTGTCCTTCCTTTTGGTGGGGTGGGGGGAGGCGGTAGCCAGAGAAGGAAAAGTTCACCACTATATATACCAGAAAATTACATTTGCTCTGACTTATGCTTTGATTCGTTGACAAGGTGCATTTGTAGATGTATGTGTGTGAGCTCAAAATTAAGCTGCTGATGAAAAAATATTAGAATGATATAGAATTTGTTTCAGATCTGAGACCACTAGGTGCCCTTTGTCTTTTGACAACAATCACCCTGACTGAGTGAGGTGGAAATACAAAGTCAGGGCTTCGCGTGTTTAGGAAAGAAGCCCCAAGTGGACATGGGCAGTGCTTCAAATCCAGTTTGCACCCAAATTGTTCAGTAAGATAGACAAAGCTTCATCCAGGGACTTTCAACTTGCAAAATACTCTGTCCAAGAACCCCCTCCCCCTCCATTTCATCTAGTAGCAGTTCTAAAAAGAAGCCATTGCTGAGACAACTGTGGGCTGCTGGGTAAACAGTGCATGTTTTGTTCAACAAGCCTACCCCCATACCTATATATGGCACTCTATCTCACTACAAAGTCCAATTAAAATTATTAACAGGAACTCAAGCTCACTTCACCCCAAACTGCAAATGACCTTTTTCATTAGGGAGCCCAGATCTTTAATATGATCATAGTAAACTATAATCTATGTATTCCTACACAAATATCCTATTTTGGGAGACTTGCATTCATGCAATCCTTAAAATAATATAACACATTCTTAATATGCATGCAAAACATTTTTTCCAGTCAATATAAGCTCCTGGCACATAAAATCAGATTATTACAGCTCTCATTAGCAGACTCCAGTTTTTGCTGTTTGAAAGTAAACAGAAGAAAAACTTATTTCCACCTGCTAAAATTTCATGCAGGATTACAAAAACAATGCACACTCAGCTTTGACCTAAGAAACACCTTCAAACATTAAAAATTCATCAGTCAGGGCTGGTGGTTGTATTCAAGGAATGCTCCTCCACTTTGCTGCTGAGCTTGGATTTGAATAAAATGCCCAATGTTAACAAACAATACCCACGTTTGGCACTTTGTGTATTAAATTGATCAAACAGATTTTAGGAAGCACAATGCACAATTTGTACAGACCTGATTGAGTTAATATAATATCAGCAAATTTTACATCGAAATGATTCTGTTTCTTTTCTTTGTGTTTAAAACCAGCACAGATTACAAATTTTAATGATCTGAAAATGTTTGGTATACAAAATCATGCTTATTTCAGTATTAGCAAAAACACAAGAAATTTTTCAACACAAACACCCAGCTGTGTCTATTTTAAAAGCAGTTCAATGACAGCTTGCACTTATGAGCATGCAATCAGCTAATTTCGCTTTTTTTTTTCTTCTGTGTTAATCAACACTTTCCTTCCTGCATATCAGAGTACAAATAGTATAGTTACTCCACATCAGTAAATGTTTACGTAACCTGTCCTTTCCCAAGAATCCGGTTACACCGAATCATTTCACGCTAGACCGACTACGAAAACGTACCGGGCGTCCACCTCAGAGGGAGCCCTTGTGTGCCATTATAAGTGGCGCGGGGAAGGGGGGCTGTGGGAGGGGAGAGAAACGGGGAGCGAGTAGGTGGAGGCATGGAGAGAGGGAGAGAAACGGAGGAGAAGGGGTGGGGGAGCGAGGAGGGAGGTGGCAGAGGGGAGGAGGGAGGAAAGCCAGTTGAGGAAAAGCAGGAATAACAAGCCTGAGGAGGGGAGAAGGGCGGGAGGAGGAAAAGTGAGCAGTTAAACCAAGGCCCAGAGATCTCGCCAGCCTGGCCCCAAAAGCCCACTAGCTCCCCGGGCTCCGGTACGACATCCGAGCTTAGAAGTCAGTGTTGGGGGCCCTGTCACTATCAACGCTGATAGCTGAAACCTCACGTGTAAATACAGTTTGTTTCAAAGTAAGAAGATATGTAGCAATCGGGGTTGGGGAAAAATACATACATACAGTGGAAGGATAGTTAAGGTTAGTCCAACGCCCAAAGCTCCTTTATGGCATTCCTAAGAGAAACATATTTAGAAATCACTACCAATTTTGTAACTGTCTATTTTTCCCTTCAGAGTTGATTCTCTCAGAATTTCAAGGTGAGGGTGGGGTGCCAAGAGTGGAGGCTCCCTATGACCCTGAGCGTTCATTAATTGCATTCTTTACATTAGAACTGAAATTTCACACCACATCGTTTTATTCTTCCTTCGTTTTCTTAAAGACCACATCTGCCAGATTATCTGAGAGCTCCTCGAAGTGTTTACACTTTATGGTTCTTTCCCTTACAGAGGGGGGGGGGGGGGAAGGTGCCTTTTCATTTATACTTCGCCTCCACCTCCCTCTTCTCTCAGCCTACATCCTCCGTAGAAGGGGTATGTTTCGTGCCCATGTGGGATGAAACAGCCTTTGATCAGTGTGCTCCGAACCAAATTCCAATCCCTGGGAAATGCCGGGCCTTAGCCCTGCCCCTGGCCACGGGATCCTTTTAAAGCCCCCGAATCACCATCTCCCCTCTCACTTCAGCCCTCAGCCGCACCTCCCAGCCCCAGTGCCCAAGAGGCTGGGATGGTGGGGTGCACACTCCCGAAGCTCCTAGGCGCCTTCCAGCAGCATGAAGAGGGGGAAAGGGCTGCTTCAGCACGCGGTTATTTCGGGGTGAAGGCTCGCCCCAATGAAAAGCATGTCAGAAAAGGAAAGAGAAGAGTGAAAATAGGAAGGCTTTAAAAAACCGGAATGAAATAGACGCCCATCCTTATTTTCCCTCCAATGTCAACAAGCGAAATGAAAACATTTCCAGGGTGATCGCAAGCGCCTACTCGCTTCCCAGCCGGATCAGAAGCGGAGGAGACGCTGGAGCGGCGAGGAGACGGCGACGAGTCACCCGGCGCGTGAGCGACGGCCCGGGGCCGGACGGAAGGGGAAGGAAGAGACGCACGGGCAGAGCGTGTGTTACCTGCTTTATTTCGAGATGGGCACTGCCTTCTCCCTGCACATCCCGCACTGCGGAAGGCCATCCTAGGCGCCCGCCACTGCGCCGCCCCCGCCCGCCGCCCGCCGCCGCGCCGCGAGCCCCCGGCCCGGCTTCCCGGCGGCGCGCGACCCCAGCCCCGAGCTCGCCGCCGCCCGGGCCGCAGGAACCAAGTAAGTAACCCCGGCTTCGCCCCGCGCGCCGGCCCCCTTCCCCCGCCTCATCCCGCCGCTTCCAAGCCTCGCCAGGCCCTCCTCCCGCGAAGGTGCGGGGCACCCCTCCCCGCGCCAGGGGAGGACCTTCCCTCCGCCGCCCGCCAGCGCCTCGCCGGGCGGTCCGACCCCCCGGGGGCACCCAGTCCTAAGGGCTCGGGGAGGCCTGGCCGGCCTGCAGCCCGACGGGGGAAGTAGTGCCCAGCCGCGCCTCTCCTCCTGCGCCTCCATTTCCTGCCCTTTCCATCCATCCTCTCCCCGCTCTCCCACGCTTCCCTCCGCCGCCGCCGCCCCCGCTATTAAAAATAAAACCGGATACAAACTTTAATCAATAAGGACAAATACTGACGCTCAAACGAAAAGGACCCAATGCGGTGCGGAGGGAGGCGGCATATTAGATACGGGCCCTACGAGGGGGACTTCGGCGGAGCAGTCCCGCGGGGCGGAGGGGCGCGGGGGGCGCGCAGAGGGGCCGCGGCGCGGCGTGCTCCCGCCGGCGTATCCCTGCGCGGCGGCTCGGCAAGGTCGGGGCCCCGGGCGCGGGGGAGGCGGGCCCCGGAGGGGGCGGGCGCCGGTGGGCGGGGCGTGGGTGGGTGGGCCGGGGCCCGCTGATTGGTCGGCGGCGGGAGAGACGCTCCCGCACGCCGCCGGCTCTGATTGGCCCAGCGGTAGGAAAGGTTAAACCAAAAATTTTTTTACAGCCCGAGTGTGCGCCTGTAGCTCGGAAAATTAATTGTGGCTATAGCCGCCTCGATCGCTGTCTCCCCAGCTCGCCGCGGCCGCTCCGGGACGCGCCCGCCCGCCGCCCGGCTCTCCCCCCCTTTGGGCTGCTGCTGCTGCTGTGACTGCTGCTGGGCGAGGAGGAGGAGGAGGAGGAAGCAGCAGGGGGGGGGGGAGCGGGGGGTGGGGGGGAGACCTAGAAGTAGAGTTGGGAGCGAGGGAGCTTCACCCCCGGGGCGGTGGTGGTTTCTTTTTTTCTCTTTCTTTTTTCCTTTTCCTTTTTTTTTTTTTTCCCCTTCTAATTCCTGAGGGGTGGTTGCTGCTGGTGCTACATGACTTGCCAGCGCCGGAGCCTGCGGTCCAACTGCGCTGCTGCCGGAGCGCTCAGTGCCGCCGCCGCCGCCCGCGCCGCCCGCGCCCCGCTCGACACCCACCGGTCGCCGCCGCCCGCCGCGCCGCTGCCCCGCTCCCGCGCCGCCGCCGCCGCCGCCCCTCGACGCCTGGGTGATGCTGGACATGGGAGATAGGAAAGAGGTGAAAATGATCCCCAAGTCCTCGTTCAGCATCAACAGCCTGGTGCCGGAGGCCGTCCAGAACGACAACCACCACGCGAGCCACGGCCACCACAACAGCCACCACCCGCAGCACCACCACCACCACCACCACCACCACCACCACCACCCGCCGCCGCCGGCGCCGCAACCGCCGCCGCAGCAGCAGCCGCCGCCGCCGCCGCCGCCGCCGCCGCCCCAGGCCCCGCAGCCCCCCCAGGCGCGGGGCGCCCCGGGACCCGACGACGACAAGGGCCCCCAGTCGCTGCTGCTGCCGCCGCCGCCGCCGCCACCCTCGGCCGCCGCCCTGGACGGGGCCAAAGCGGACGGCCTGGGCGGCAAGGGCGAGCCGGGCGGCGGCGGCTCGGGGGAGCTGGCGCCCGTCGGGCCGGACGAGAAGGAGAAGGGCGCGGGCGCCGGGGGGGAGGAGAAGAAGGGGGCGGGCGAGGGCGGCAAGGACGGGGAGGGGGGCAAGGAGGGCGAGAAGAAGAACGGCAAGTACGAGAAGCCGCCCTTCAGCTACAACGCGCTCATCATGATGGCCATCCGGCAGAGCCCCGAGAAGCGGCTCACGCTCAACGGCATCTACGAGTTCATCATGAAGAACTTCCCCTACTACCGGGAGAACAAGCAGGGCTGGCAGAACTCCATCCGCCACAACCTGTCGCTCAACAAGTGCTTCGTGAAGGTGCCGCGCCACTACGACGACCCGGGCAAGGGCAACTACTGGATGCTGGACCCGTCGAGCGACGACGTGTTCATCGGCGGCACCACGGGCAAGCTGCGCCGCCGCTCCACCACGTCGCGGGCCAAGCTGGCCTTCAAGCGCGGGGCGCGCCTCACCTCCACCGGCCTCACCTTCATGGACCGCGCCGGCTCCCTCTACTGGCCCATGTCGCCCTTCCTGTCCCTGCACCACCCCCGCGCCAGCAGCACTTTGAGCTACAACGGCACCGCCTCGGCCTACCCGAGCCACCCGATGCCCTACAGCTCCGTGTTGACGCAGAACTCGCTGGGCAACAACCACTCCTTCTCCACGGCCAACGGGCTGAGCGTGGACCGGCTGGTCAACGGGGAGATCCCGTACGCCACGCACCACCTGACGGCCGCCGCGCTCGCCGCCTCGGTGCCCTGCGGGCTGTCGGTGCCCTGCTCCGGGACCTACTCCCTCAACCCCTGCTCGGTCAACCTGCTCGCGGGCCAGACCAGTTACTTTTTCCCCCACGTCCCGCACCCGTCCATGACCTCGCAGAGCAGCACGTCCATGGGCGCCCGGGCCGCGTCCTCGTCCACGTCGCCGCAGGCGCCCTCCACCCTGCCCTGCGAGTCCCTAAGACCCTCGCTGCCGAGCTTCACGACGGGACTGTCCGGGGGACTGTCCGATTATTTCACACATCAGAACCAGGGGTCTTCCTCCAACCCTTTAATACATTAACGTCCCCGGGACCAGACTGTAAGTGAACGTTTTACACACATTTGCATTGTAAATGATAATTAAAAGAAAAAATAAGTCCAGGTATTTTTTATTAAGCGACCCCTCCCCCTCCAACCCCCTCCCCCCCTCCCCCCCCCCCTCCCCAGCCATTTCTGTACGTTTGTTCAGTCTTTAGGGTTGTTGATTATTCTAACAAGGTGTGGAGTGTCAGCGAGGTGCAATGTGGGGAGCATACATTGTAGAATATGAAGTTTGGAAGTCAAAATTATAGTAGAACGTGTATCTAAATAGTGACTGCTTTGCCATTTCATTCAAACCTGACAAGTCTCAGAGCCGCCAGACGTCCATGTGTGCAGTATTATAAGTTATCATGGACCTACATGGTGGACGCAGACCTTGAGAACAACCTAAATTATGGGGAGAGTTTTTAAATGTTAAACTGTAATTTGTATTTAAGAAGCATTCGTAGTAAAGGTGCCCAAGAAATTATTTTGGCCGTTTATTGTTTTGTCCTTTTCTTTTTAAAAACTGTTTTTTTTTTCCTTTTGTTTACTTTTAGACCAAAGATTGGGTTCTAGAAAATGCACTTGGTATACTAAGTATTAAAAAAAAAAAAGAAAGTTGTTTCAGTTGGCAGCACTGCCCATTCAAATGAATTGGAAGGGGACAAAATTAATGATTGCCTTCAGTTTGTGTTGTGTATATTTTGATGTATGTGGTCACTAACAGGTCACTTTTATTTTTTCTAAATGTAGTGAAATGTTAATACCTATTGTACTTATAGGTAAACCTTGCAAATATGTAACCTGTGTTGCGCAAATGCCGCATAAATTTGAGTGATTGTTAATGTTGTCTTAAAATTTGATTGTGATACTGTGGTCATATGCCCGTGTTTGTCACTTACAAAAATGTTTACTATGAACACACAGAAATAAAAAATAGGCTAAATTCATATATAACTTGATACTTTTGTCTCTTTTATTAAGTAGAGCTAAGTTCTAGAGAATTCAAAGGCTTTTTCAGCCAAATAAAATTTAAAAGCTCCTTTCATTTGAACTGAGACTTTAAATGAAAAGAGTATTTTTTTCCATTATGGAATCAAATTTTACAAAGGAGCAGGCTATTTAATAAGCACTAGCTTTAAACAAAGTATAGGCTTTTCAGCTGATATTTTTAAGTTTCTGTAGATGTACTCAAAAAGAGATAATTTAATGTGCATAGTTATTTACCCTGTGTTTATTTTCAAATCAGTCAATAGAATGCTTACTTTTTATATATTTTGTTTCAGGTATCTTGTTTATACCACTTGGCAAACTATAAATAAATGTATGTGGTTAGATCTAAGTGAATATAATGCACACAATATGTAATATATATAGACACACAGAGCCCTTCAGTTCAGGTAAAATTTGCGCTATGAATGCTGCAAATATTTTTGTTTAAATATTTGTATTTATACTAAGTCAGCATTTATTTTGGTCGTTGTTTACTCACAATGAAAGAGTTCTAATAAAGATGTGCTGAAGTTGCAATATAGATTTTGCTGAAGTGCTCACCTGTTGTAATGACTTGCAGACCAATGTTTACATTTTATTTTTAAATTATAACAATTTAAAATTCTAGAAGTTCAGAAGCAGTAAAATGCCTCTTCCTCATTTTCTTTCATTTTTGCAATGTAGAGGTATTTATTTGATTCCCTTTTAGATAAGTCTGTATAATCTAGAGATTTGTTTCTTTTGTTTACAGTCATAATTTTAACTTGTAACACACATATGCATGCATACATATGCATATACATATAAATCTGAAACAACATGAAATGATTTTTGAATTGTTTCAGCAGTCCAATTGCAATGAGTCCAGAAAATAATTATAAAACCTAAGTAAAAGGTTTAGTAACTAATTGGATCCTGTGGTGAGTCCATGGAGGACAAGTTGTTCATTTGTTACAATTGTATAGTCTGAAATGTGTTCTGCAGTAATGCAATAAGCTGGCTACTTCTTACAATGGGCCCAATGAAAAATAATCTGTCCCCAAGATGTTATCGGCAAACACTTAGAGTTGCTCAGGGGGGAAAAAAATAAAGCCTAGGAGAGAAGCAAGAGTGACTCAAATAGATTTGAAATAGAAATACAGCACAGTTAATATTGGAATATGGGGATGGATGGGTTGGGAATGGGGAGGTAGAAGAAGGAAGTGAGAGAGAAGGGAGGAAAGGGGGAAAAAAAAAAAGGATCTTTAAAGAAAAAAAAATCCCCACTACCAAAGGAAAGAATGAGTAAGAAAGGGAGGTGTCTAGGAAAGACAGGAAGATAAGGGCCAGGATAATTAAAAGAGTTGGAACCAAGTATGTGCAAATAGGAAATGGACCTAATAGACTAAGACGGCTAGTTTAATTATCTCCTTTAAGCAGACTGGGCATGATTTTATTTTTTTTCATATGACAGCAATTTTACCAAAGGTCCAAGTTGCTTGAAATTTATCCGTTCTTCAGAATGAAGCATGAAAGAAAATCCCACAAATAAATTGTTTTAGAAGCCAAATTTATGGCTGGTATTAAAAATAGTGATAGAGTCCAAGTGAATGAGGTTAGGCAGAGGAGATCCCCACTGATGCATTTGTGAACAAAAACAGCTGAAGGAAAAGCATGTGTTTAGACTGAAAAAGGTGATGATGTGTTTGCTTTTATTGGGGGTTTTATTTGTGGAATGATAATGTACTGGTACCGAAGAAATATAGTCTTTTGCCGATCAAAAGTTGGAGAGTTGGACTCTTATATTGAGTTAAAAGGACATAGATCTGGAAGAAAGATTCCTTCCTTGAGTATTTTTTTAGCCATATTAAATATCTATATTTTTTGTGATAAGGGTTTATTTGCATGATGGAGATAGAATTTCAATGGCAAACATTATAGTTTGAAGTCAAGATTAAAACTGACTTGTTTGAATTCATAGGAACTAAGGACTGGAGTGGAAATTCTACTTGGATACATGTCCAAGTTACATATATAATGGGGGATAGAGAAATTTGTGAAGTCCTCCTGCTGCCCAATATGAACATTTCATTTATCTCAGTCTATCCTATCATCCTTCAAGTTATCTTCTTCAAAAATACATGACAATGTAGCGTGGCATTTAGATTTTTTTTTTTTGCAACAAATTGATTGTAACACGGTGTTAATATTTATTTTCACCAATCTTTGCCAGTTAAAATCACCTTATACTAGGAGAAAAATTTCAGAACTTTTGAACTGTTTCTTCTTTCCTAGTTAAAACTGTTTTCAATGAGATGAAATTGTTCTTTTTGAGATTTTGGAGCTAAAAATGATCACAACTTATAACTTGAAATTCTAAAAATTACGTTTTATTCCTAGGTTTAAAGTATTTTACTTGAATTTATCTGGTATAAAGTTACTATAAGTTACTAATATATAAAACATTAAGAACATGGCTTAGTTAGAGCAGGAAAGGCTTCTTCCAAATATGTTTCAAGATTTAATACAAATATCTTTATTGTTTCATGTGATTTCTATGACTTGCATAAAATCAACGGTAGATAGGCAAAAAGTGAATCTTGTTGTGTGTTGATTATATATGTTTAAGTTGCATACTTCACCCACATAGGTGGATAAATTGAATATATTCAGAATTCTAAATATATAAATGTAATTTTTAAAAAGTGTATTTTCTACAGCATTGCTGAGGAGCTGAGATATTAATGTTATGACTAGCTAAAGTGTCTGGTTGTGTTTGGGGACAAAATGCCTGTTGGAGAAATAGGCTAGTAAGAGGTGAAGGTGAAGATCATTAGAGGTTTCAGAGCTGGCTGGGATGGGATGCTGGGGTTGTGTAACTGTGCCTAGAGGGCGGGGTTCCTGTACATTCCTACTTCACCAGATAACCTGCCCCCAACACCACTCCAGCTTCTGCCAGACAGATGGAACTCTCCAACATGATAATCTGCGCAGCCACTCCAACAAGCAGGGTAGGTGAAACTGGCATTAAAATTCTACCCTCTTTTTTTTTTTTTTTTTTCTACGTGAAGCCAGATCCTGAAGATATGGAGAGAATAAGGGTCATCTAGATTCTCCTTTAAGTCATACTCGCCTGTCTGCATTCTCTCTAAAAGCTACCTACCTGTAAGAGTTCAAAGACACTGTCTTTCACAGTACTTCATTTTCGGGGTTTTTTGTTTTGTTTTGGTGTGCTTTTTTTTTCTTTTTCTTTTTTTCTTTCTTTTAAGGCTTTCTTTTCTCATCCCAACCATTCCCTATCCCTTCTCCAGGGCCTCCCCTCCCCCAACCACCAGCAGTTAAAATAATCCACCTCTTAGTTTTGGCCCCTAAACCGACCTTTTCCCCACTGTAGCCATCAGTTCGCCAGGACTTAGTCCTGAGGGTGTAGCTCCGAGGAATATGTGATGTATTGTTATGGTTTGAGTCTATTTTCTTCGTTCCGATTTCTGTCTGTTTTTTCCCTCCACCCAAGACTGCCTGAAGTTGTCTGAGAATTCGGAAGAAAAGATTTGCGGCCTGGGCGCGCTCCTAACCCCCAGCTCGGTAAGTAAAAGTGATTTTCAGAAGGGTGGAGGGCTACCCCTGACCACTTTTGATTGAGGCTTAAACCAGGACTTTGAGGTCCCTGGCGAAAGTGCTCCTGTTTTGTTTTGTTTTTATTTCCTTAGAGGAGTGTGCTATCAAGGAATTAGCTGAGGAAATGCATGTTTTTTCCATGTCTGCAGAAAGTCACTTTGCGTCCCTAAGTAAAGAGGGTGGAGACATGGCAAAGAGGGACGAAGAGAAACCAGGCGAATTTATATGGAGAAGGGTTAGTAGGAGACTGAAATAGGTCCCAAAGTGCAAAGTCATTCATTTCGTGGAAATAGGATTGCTGAGTCTAACCGCAACTGCGAGAATATCCTAACTGGACTTTCTTAACGTTTAACCCGGAGGCATTAGCTCTCCTGTGTGAGACAAAGCTCTATATTGCTCTAGAGCCAAAGACTTACCTCATTCGAAAGTTCTGTTTTCTTTTCTTTTTTTTGGGGGGGGGACGCTTTTCCTCCCCATTTTCACACTAACATTGCCAACCTCCCCTAGAGCTGGCCATCCACCCTCAGCTTTGTGGCCTGGGTCAGTCAAGCGCCCCCCGCCCCCCCACACACACATCGCGGATTTAGCAGAGCTGCTCCAGGTAGAGGCCGCGCACCGCGCACCGGGTGGGAGGCTGCCCTTCTGCCGGTTCGAAGGACGAGGGAAATGAGCACCGTTCTGGGCTTGACTGTGTCCCTGCTGGGAATAGCTCCGTTCCCGGCTTTGGGAATCTCAGGCAAATAATTGATTCCTAATGCACACTCAGGGCACAGAGGTGTAAGCTCCAGGGCCTGGCTGTCCCGGGAGTGGCTCCGAGCGCCCCAGACACAGGTCGGTTCCGCCAGAAGCGAATTCGGGGGCTTCGCCGCGATTTCCTATTCGCCTTCTCGGAACCTCCTGGGGATGAAGTGGGAGAGAGAGGCACGATGGTGGGAATTGAAGTCCTAACAGCAGGGACCCAGCGCTTTTTGTTTTGTTTTGTTTTTCTCCCCTCGGGTTGTGGAGTCTGTTAAAAAGACTAGAAGCGCTGGGTCGGGCGGCGTTGGCCGGCCGCGCGCACCCGGGGAGGAGCGGCGCTCCGGGGACCCGCGGCGGATCCCGGCCTCGGGAAGACGAGCGCTGCGCGCGAGCAGCAGGGTGAGGGCGCTCTTGCCCAGGACAAGCAGAGCTCTGCGTTCCCTCGCTCACGCTGGCGGAGGCCGGGAAGATGACTCCAGAACCGGCTGGTGCGCTTCCCCACCTCCCCCCCCCCCCACCCCACCTCCACCCGCGTTCTCCCCTTCCTTCCCCTACCCCATAAAAGTTGATTCTTTTGTTTACCTGGTGCTGTTTCAGGTCTCAGCACTTATTTGCTAGTTGCTAACACTGTTTTCTCTGTAATAGACATCTTTTCTTCTCTACACTCCCTGCTCTTCTATTTCGCTTTCTACCTCTTATTCCTTTTCTACCCGAGCGTGTAGGCCAAGGTGAAGGCTTTTTGTTTTTGTCTTTTTAAACAGGAAAAGAGGTAGCCTTGGGGTGGGAACTCCCTTAAGTACTAAGGGAGGCCCTGGGTTGGGGAGAGGGAGGCAGGAGGTTGGGTGGGCAGAGCATCCCTGAGTGTGCGGGAGAGTATCAGGCTGTGGTCTCCAGCCATGGAAGGACTAGGGGAAGGAAAGGACAATGCAGAATAAAGCTCGTCCACTTCTGCCTGTCCCTCCATCCCCCGTAAGACCCAATTTCCATGCTTCAGCATCATCCTCGCCTGGCCTTCTGTCAAACTTGAGGTAGGAAGAAATTTTGAAATTGTCATCATAAAAGGTTTTCAAAATAATAACAAATAACTCTCAACATTATTTTTGTGGGCGTGAGAGGGGAGATAAAAATGCCCCAAGTCCTTTCCGAGGTCCGGTGCCTGACATGTATAATCCTCTTTCATGGTCTTTGGCCTTTCCGAAGAGCTTCCCGGGAGGAAAGCACATTGCATATTGCTGAGGTTTGGAGATTCGTGTCCAAGTGAAAAGCGTGTTCAGTTGCCAGACATGTTTGGATATTCATTTTTGCCTGAGTTTAATTTGCCTGCTCAGGTAGCACTTCCAGAATCAGGTCGTAGTCTTCCGTTTTATTCCCTCTTTTCTTGTCTCATTCTATAAATCAGAATGCGGGTGTAAAATGCAAACATATTCATTGTTGATTCCGTTGATCAGGAAGACTAAAGGCTGTGGTGGGGTTAGTTAGGGAGAGTTGTTCTCAGGTCCTCATTTTTTCACTGCTCTGAAATAGTGACCTGATCATTGTTTTTTTGAAGTTAAATTATCTGTTAAATTATCCCTAAACAATAACTTGGCATTTTCCCTTTGGGTCCGGTTACCCTGAATTCTTTTCCCTAGATGGGAAGGAGAGGAATCAAAGAGATTGCTTGGCCACATAAAAATGTAAAGATAATAAAAATCAATATTTATGTGCTGGTGATGTTATGTAAGAGAAATCACTTTCACCAAAGAAGATGAATTTTATAAATAAATTATTTTAGAGGCCTGTGCTTAAGAAGGACCACACTAATTCAAGGATGACTGTAAATAAGCATCTTTGTTGATTAAGAAAAAAATATGAACACAGTATTTTCATTACTCTACAAAACCTAAATGCTCAAACTCATCATATACCGGTGCTTGCTAATCTAAATTAATTCTGTCATCCAGGGATATTCTCAAAAAGGAAATTTAACTTTAAGCAAAATCTGAAATGTTTTAGATGTGAATTTCTAGAAATCCAAAGTATATTTATTTCTTTGAGTCAGACACTTGTTTGTTTTGCAATCATTATATGAAACAATTTTGGAATAGCGCAGATGCTCCCCGCCCCCCCTCCCCTTGTTTCAGATTGCTTGCATATGCAGGCACAGGCATGAGAGCTTCCAGGATATATTAAGGAAATGACTTTTTTCTCATTTGTTTTAACAAAAGCCCAAAGAATCTTTAAAACCGAAGGTAGTAGGATCCTTCAAAAATCTTTTAAAATAATGAGCACTATTGTGTGTTTTTCCTATTAAAATGTGCTGAATGAATGAATGAATAATTAGAGGCTATGATGCAGGTTCAGAACAAGAATAAGGTGGTAATTTTGTTATTTAATACTTTTATAATTTTTATAATTAGTAATGTAGTTTTAAAGTTGGCAAAGCTTTCTTAGAAAATAGTAGGTACTCCTCCCAACCCATCAAAAGTACTTCAGACTGAACGAAAGCATCAGGTAGAACTGGCATCAGGGCTTGTTACTTATTTTTTTTATTTATTCCAGTAGAAGTATTAATGGAGTTAAAAATATACTTTTAATTATACATTTTGAGCTTATTGTAGGTTGGAAGACTAAAATTGATCATTCATACATCGATAGTGTTGCCTATTATTGCATTGATTTGTGTTTATTTATTTAGAGGCTTTTGGTTATTTACTTACATATTTCAGCATCTGCCTCTTGATTATTATCACAGGTTGGTTTTAATGAAAGCGTATATATAGGAAACACGCTTGATATATCAGTTTTAAGTAAACCTAATAGTGAATTATGCCAACCCAAAGAGTTTATGAAATTACTTACTCATACTTGCTTTTTTTAGTAATTAACTGTTTCTGATTAAAACCTCGAGCTACTTGAAAACTTCCATTCTTCTCTTCACATACGGTATTGATGTGTTTCAATAGAATAGAAACACAGGTAATTTTATGGTGTCAGATATGATAGAATGAAACTGACGAACGTCTTGTCCTTTTCTGTTGGCACAACTACGCTACCCTCATAACAATAAGGTGGCCTCTGTGCTCACCGGTGCCCTGGATGAAAAGGCAAGGGGCAGCAGGATCTGGGTATAGAAATGGCCTTGTTTTAAAAATGTCTATTGACTTTAAGTTATGCCAGGGATACTTCTACTACGCAGGATATTTCAGAGTTCTCCAGTACACATTAAATGCACACACTCATTTATCCTATTATTTAGTGTATGTGTACCATTCTGTCTTATCAAGATCGGCATTTCTTGGACTAATATATCACATGTAAATGTTATGTAGCAGGGTTCATTTGAACAAATACAACGCTAAAGACCATGGGGTGTTCTTTACATGTACAATGTAATAGGGGGAGATTGTGATGCATTTGCCTGCTTCTCTTATTGTCATTACAAAATGTGGAAAGATGACTTGGAAATTGGAAAATAAAAGTAGCTTAATTTATTGAGGGCTATTTACTCCTCATTTTATAGGGGTTTTTTGTTGTTGGTGGTGGTGGTGTTGTTTGGAGGATGAATCTTTCCTTGCTAAAATTTTGGGATACATCTACCAAATATGGTTTATAGTCCAATTCTTCATCTATTGAGCTCCCCCATCCCCTCCAGTATTTGTGAGATATATTGGGGAGAAAATTAACTGAATTATTTCTTGAGGATGAAAGGGTCTTGGGAGATGGAAAAGGTATCTCCTCAACCTGTCGAGTTTTCCTGAAATTGCTTAACCTCAGCATCTGCACTGGGAGGTGGAGCCTCACAGTCCCAGGGCTGCAGGCAGGACGTGGCTGAGCTGGGACCTGAAGCTTTTGCGGAAGGTTGAAAGGAGAAGTGGAGGGAGAGCTTTGAGTTTGTTTATTTGGTTTATTTTTCTGTCCTGTGCCAAGCCCTTGAAATTAACACAGGAACATGGCTCTTTAGGACCAAGCACTCTTGGCATTCTTTCGAAACTGAGATTCCAGAGCATCAGATGAACAGGACGTATAGCTAGGGTGTGCTCACCCAGCCCTCCCTCTGTCTTTTTATGGACGCACCAGCTCTTCCTCACGTGCATGGGGTAGTGGACAGTGTTGACTTGAATTGCGCTCGCTTGCTCCAAGCCTCTCCTGTGAATGAACCCGAAAACACTCGACAGGTCGTGAATAATCGTTTTAATGAGTGTGCAAAGCGTGCGACGGGGTGCACCGAGCTGTCGGGTTAAACAAACAACTTGTACCCCGACCAAATCTGATTGTTAAAGTGCAAAGTGATGTCAGTACCATTTCCATTGCCCTTCGGAAAACCACAGATCTGACACTCAGGAGTCCAATTTTTCTCATTAAAAATATTTTCCAACCGTATATGTGATCTTCTTTAATATTAATCTGAGCCAAACAGAACCTCATTTGGAAACCAGAGAAATTATCATGTTACTACTTCAAAAACAAATCAAAACAAGAAATCAGAACAGATACTAAAAGTCTGAGAATTTCTCTTTGATAGCTCACATGTCTTTGCTGATCAATATTGTAAAAATCTTACCTTTATGTTTATATTTATTTTATATAACTCACTAGAGGCAAATACCAAGTTAACTGAATCTAATCAACTGGGATTGATCATTTGGTCCTGTACTAATACAATCTCTGAACCTGTAAGGACTTTTTATTGAAAATGTAACTAAAATATTTGCTGTTTATGTTAGCTTGTGAAAAGATGAATGAATAAGTAGTTCCCACATTTATGCTTTCAAGGAAAACAATTTGGAGGAAAGCAATGGGGAAGGAACCCTGATGGGCCAGCCTCTAAAACAATAACAAAAAGCACAAGCAGAAGTGAGTTCTTCAGAAATCACAGTCTCCCTCACCTTTTCTGCACAATTGCACTGGAGAAATATTTCTTTTCCACCCAGGTAAAAGATCTACTTGGACTCAGCCACTGCTGCTCCTTATATTGTTCATTAAAAACAAAACAAAACAAAAAATGTTCACAATTTCAAACATCGAAAACCACATAAAAGAAAAAAATAAAACCTCAAAAGATTTTTTTAAAAAAAAAATCCCTTTTACAATCCCCCCGCCCCTAAAAAACTGTGGAGAAATGTGTAAAATGTTTCCTCCGCTAGCACCTTCTATAAATTCACAAATCAAACAGAACAGTCAAATAAAAAGATGGTTGGAAATCAGTGTATTAGTTCCAAATAACTAGTTTCTTTAGCCAAAAAACAATATAGGAAAGTTAAGGGTTAATATTTTTATTGGATTAAGTTTTATGGATTTTGTGTTTTACTTTAGCAAAAACTGAAAACATATCATATCCTACAGTCTGAAGGTTGTCCTCTAATAATTATAATCAGCTTTAAAAATGAAATATTAGGATATGCTACACTTCAGTATGGAAACTCAGCAGCATTTGATCACTCAGCTCTTACTGGCCATATTGCTATATACATCTATCACTCTTTTTAACCATCTATTTTACATATGATTGTCAATATACAACCAATGGAAATTAAATGAATGAATCCATATAAAACATAACCAAGATATTTGATGGAGTAAGCAATTTCTTATGGAAGTCATAGTTTTGTTATTATGGTTGCTAGTTTTTATACATCTGTGTCAGTTTAGCCACTATTAGATAACATAGAAAGTATTGAAATTCAGTTTCCATCATCAAAACTTGGAAAAGACAACCAGCAGTTTAGTATAGTGATTTTTGTATATTTTAACTGTTATCTAGTGAATGTCTGTATCAGAATATCAATTCAGAATAGCCTTTATTTTCTAGATTTGACAAAAAAATGACTATCAAAAAACAGGGGCTTGAACGTTTTATTGCTTTAAATATTTTGGGGCATACAACAAACCATGCAGTTATTCCTTAAACAGATTTCTTCTCTGTGGGATGACTGAGTTGAGGAATTTTAGGAGCCAGTGAAAGAGCCACATCCATTTCTGTTTTAGTTGCACAAATAGCAAAGCTAGAGGGTGCATCTGTTTTGTTGTTGTTGTTGTGTGTGTGTGTTTGTGTATGTGTGTGTGTAAAGAACTATACCATTAAAACATTAATTATATTTGAAAGAGAGCAGAGAGCTTGTTGTGGAATTGCACTATTGAATTTATATTCCATAGAACCTGTCTGTGGAGAGGGCTGAAATTGTATATCTGTCTTAAATATGCACCCTCTTCAGTGAGGTGCATAACAACAGCAAAGAGATGAAGGCAGCAACCTGGAGGGGAATAATAGATATTTGGATGGGCCTAAGCAGAGGGAATCCACGTGCAAATGCAAGTCACATGAAGAACAAGCATGGGGTCTTTGTTCTATGTCAACAAAAACAAATATAATTTTTTTCTCTACAAAGCAAATCACAGAATGATCTTAGCTGAATTTGGTGGATGGGAAATGATCTTAGCTGAATTTGAGTAACTAATGATATTTCAATTATCATATTTCTGATCCCTAAGTCCTGCTTTATTTCACAGCTGCCAAATTTTATATCCAAAGTTTAGATTCTTTTCCTCCCAAATCCTACATTGGTATGAATCACCCCTGATCATTTTTAGTTTTGGGCTTAATTACTAGTTTTCAGCTTTAAATTACCGATAAACTAATTAATTTGACTAATGTTCCTAAACTTCTGTTGAATAGTATAATAGATGCAATAACAACACAAATAAAATCTGCAGCAATGACAAAAATAAAATGTTAATAATAATAATGCAAACAATAATAGCAGAAACAATTTTAAAATAATTTCTCTGGCTGAATAGAATGAAGAGGAAATTTGTGTTTCACAGCTGCAGTTAGGTATTTCTCTCGTTTCTTGTTTCACTGGTTAGATGGATGACCCGTTCTGGCCCAACTCAAGTGTTCTGAGACTCCTTTGGTTTAATATGGTTGGTCTTTTTAATCGCACAGAGTACATTTGTTCCACTTCTCTTCATTGATATGGGTAAGTTCCCCCCAAACATCATTCTGAAGCAAATCAACTCGCGGAGGAGACTGGGAGCAGAGGCAGACATGTGGCTGAAGTTCTGCTGGTGAATGGGCAAGCTGTCATATTTGGGATCCTGTAATCAGAGCTGAGGAGTTTGAAATGGGCAAAGTGCTTTAGTTATGAGATGTCTGTGAGCCTAAGAGAAGAGTAGCCCTGAGGAACTCAGCCATAGGACAGGACACAAAAATTAAGAATTAGGTTCCCCTGAATTCTTTTGGTTCCTTTAAGGATGGAGGGTTGGAAAGGGGACAATGAAGTGGAGAAGTGGAGGGAGGAGTCCAGGTTGAAGATGTAATTGGTAGTGATCTAGCTAGTAAAGCTAAGCCCATCTCCTTAGGAGGAGGGAGAGCTGCTTTTGTCAATTGTAAACCTGACAAGGTTTATTGGTCCAGGTGTGAGAACAGCCACCAGTTCCTGAGGCTAAGCTGGAAAGAAGCTGCCAGTGAATCTGTGTCTGCAGGAATCTATCTATACTCTCAGCCCCATGTTCTGAGCTCCCAGTGTCATCTACCCCCGCCCCCACAAAGGGAAAAAAAAAAAATAAAAGCAGTTGGGAGGGAATTAGACTCAATGTTTGTCAGGCAGATGTTGCGGGTTGTTCCATAACTGCTTTCATTTGTGGAGGGGAAAGAAAGCTGGTTAGGAGAGGAAGGGTAGTGATAGGAGAGCAGAGAAATTCCTTGGCAACCCAGCTACTAGGGCCAAATGGATAAGGACCTTAGCTATAGAAGGGTAATTTGGGAGCAAGGAAGGGTAACCATTCAATATTTTTGTGTTGTTTTGTCTTATTGTAAATTAATGTAGCCCTAAAAATGTATGAAAAAAAGAGACCTGCATGTCTTGTTAAAAATCAAATTACAAAAAGAAAGGCCTAACTATCAATGCCCTGTTCTGTCCTCTAGAAAACTTTTTTCTTTAGATATTGTCTACACACACACACACACAATCCATAACTAAAACAGTAGTTGAAGAAAGAAAGGGAGGGAAAAAAGAAGGACACAGCTTCCTGCTGGTTGTTCCTACATCCACCTTTTCACCCCTAACAGTAGGGAGGCTGAACAATTTCTGTCTAGTCTTCTCACTTAAAAAGGTATGAAATATTCCAGTTCATGAGAATAGTATTTTACTGAAGATTAGCAAAGAACAAGGAACTTTCATTTCTAGAGATAAATTCACTGAATATAGTCTGCAATGGGAGAAAGGCAGCTTTGGCTGCAACTGTATATTGCTTTGCTCTTCAATGGTACCCCAGGTTTTCTCCCTGCACCAATAACAGTAAAGTTCATTTCAACTCTTCTGGAAGTCAGCTCTGCAACTTGAACTCAAACTGGAGCTTTCTATATAAAATCCAAATCTAATACAAATAATACCTTAAGAAGAAGTTTGTTATTGTGATTTTTTTTGTTTGCATTGTTCCTTTGATTAATAGAAAAGTATCATTTGTTTCACTAAGATAATTAAAAGAAATCAACACTGCCAGTAAAAGTACAATCTTGTTATATACAGCCCCCCCCCCCCCATATGGCTTTTAAGAATTGATTTTCAAATACTTTGGCTTTAATTGTATATAACTGAGAACCCTTGGGTCACTGGAGACAGGCCTAACTAAAAGAAACCAAGTTAGTACTTTTGTAATGGGAATACAGGAAAGAAACAATAAAAGTAGTTATTTCACAAAGTCATGCAGACATCACGTGCCCAGTTTATGCACCTATCTAAGAAAATTAATAGACTTCTATATTCCAATATCTTAAAAATCATTTAGCCAACACAAACCAGATATTTAAATGTTTATGCATATATGCACCATGCTTCATATAGTTCAAATATGTATGCTAGTTTATTTTATAGAAACTAAGACTAAACAAATATTAGCATTTCTAAGTTAACTACCAATAACTGGGGTTTATTTGTGATCTGTAAACACTAAAGGAAACCAGAACCATTACATTTTGTTTAGATTTTATAATGAAGCAAACACAGATTTCTATCTTGGGATGTGCAACAGTAAGGAATTTAGGGGTGAGTGAAATTAAGACCTACACACATTTTTAGTAAACAAAGATGTAGTAATTTCATTTTTTAAACGCTAACATCTTACTATTAAATAAAAGAAATACACAGTTTCAAAGACAGGAGAGTTAAGCAATGACGTTTCAGAGAGGGAATGGCTGCAAATGATGCTAACATTTTCCCCCCCAACAAAGAATTTTCAAGGCAGATACAGCCAGATCTGTTGCACAAGTGGCAAAGCAAATATTTTAGAAGTGGGGTTGGGGAGATGTAATGGGCTGACCCTGAATATTTATGAAGATGAAGACTCCTTTGAATAGGGTTGGGTGATGGTCAACCCTGCTCCTTAATAAC
Organism: Myotis nattereri; assembly: GCF_964212035.1. Lineage (NCBI taxonomy): Eukaryota > Metazoa > Chordata > Mammalia > Chiroptera > Vespertilionidae > Myotis > Myotis nattereri. Next base: position 83,425,778 of record NC_138075.1, read on the forward strand.
TGGGGGGAGGAAGGCGTGGGGGTGTGCTTGTCCAAGCGTCCTAAGTGCTGCTGACGGAGAGAGAGGGCTTGTGTAGAACAGGAGGGGTTCCATGCCACGAGGAGAGCTGCAAAAGGCTATTGGTCCTATCAGGTCTACTCTCTCCTAAGTACACATTTCAAACGCGCATCCTTCCCGCTAGGCTCTCATTTGCAGTTACGACTTCACAGCCAGCGGCCAGCTTGTATTACAGCTCAACACATGCGTGTTGCAAAGAAAACAATGGACAGGGGAAATAAAGTTAGTCTTTATCAATAACATTCTCATTGGCAGTTGGAGGACAGGGAGGAGGGAGGCTTCTAAACAGGACAGTGGGGAAGGAGCAGCACAGTGCTCCCTGAGCGGGATTTGGGAAGATGCTAAGTAAAAAGCTGTTCGGAAATTGGGATTAATAGAGCAGTTTCCATACAAAGCTGCCGGAAATCGCGCTCCGTTTGAATGAAAATGAAGGAATTTATGCATTTCTAATTTTTCTCGGTTTGGCTGCTATTTTGGAGGAAGAGACTTCTTTTGCTGATGGTGGAACTTTTTTTGTTCTGCACAGGAAACGTGTGTATGTGAACACAAATATTTTTCTCCCCTCTCCGTGGCTCTCCTCCACCCCGCCACCCCTGTGTCATCAGAGGTTGTTGGGGTCCCCGGTTCTGTGGCCACAGGTCCCAAGGTCCCTCCCCAGTCCCAGGATAACGGGGGGCACGCGGTGCAGGGAGAGAAAACGAGGGCTTCTCTGAGTCACGGGACCTTGGGGGTGAACAGGAGTTTCCATTCCATGTTTGGACATTCACAGCGTCGAGCGCGAGGAGTCAGACGATGGCTGTGATGAACACTGATTTCAAAAGCTGCTGCCTCTCGCCACCAAATTCCCGGGGCGACCAGGCAGAGGAGCCCGCACAGGGAGCTTACAAACACGCGCAGCCCTGTGGCCCCTCGGCGCCGGGTCCCCCCACTTCCCGGCTCCCGTCCTGGGGCACCACCGGGGCGGGCGCTGGGCCGCCGTGAAGCCGGCCGGGGCCTCGCGAGCCCCGCGTCCCGACGTGAGCGAGCTCCCGCCGAGAGCCACGGGGCAGCGGCGTCCGCCTGGGGGTGCGGAAACGCCGGGGGCTCCCGAGAGGGTCCGGGGAGCGGGGCGCAGGCGACGGCCGGGCGACTGTCCACGGGAGCGGGGGCGGGGGAGAGAGGCCGGGGGAGGGACGGCGAGGGGCTCCCCTCCGCGTCGCGCTTGCAGGCCGCGCCGGGGCTCCCGGCTCAGTGCGGGGCGGGGAGCGGGGCAAGGGGGGGGGGGTGGGAACGGAGACACCTCCGAGCGTCTACACCGGGATAACACCCTGGAGGCAACCTGATTCCTGGCAATGTAATTCCCAAAGAGCCGGGGATGACCTCGCCCTCCGCCCCAAAGCCGCGCACACAGCGCCGCCCGAGCGCGGGCTCCGCCGCCCCTCGGCCTCGCCGCCGGGAGGGAGGGAAAGGGCGCGGAGACCCCCGCCCCGCGGCGCCGCCCCACGCGCCCGGCCGCGCCCCGTCGGCCCGGTGCCCGGGTGCCCGCTCGCTAACCGCCCGTCCGCCGGGACGTCCCGCTTCGCCGTCCGCAAACGCGCAGTCGGCGCCCCACAGCCGCGGGGCTCGGGCCTGGGGGTCCCCCCTCCCGGCACCGGGGGAAGCGCTGGGGACTGGAGCGCAGACCTGCCCCCGGAGAACCCCGTCAGGCCACCGCCACACTCGGGAACGCTCCGAAACCCTGGCCTGCAGAGAGCTGCGGGGAAGTGACAGGGCCTCGCGGGCGCGGAAACCCCCGAGAGGCTCCCGTGGCCTCGGGGTCTCTCCCGCGCGCCCCGGGGCCTGGCTTCCGGTCCCCCGGGGGCCCTGGGCCACACCCACACACAGCACTTCCGCCCCCTGGGCGCCGGCACTTCCGCCAGTCGCGTGGCTGAGGGCTACCTGGGGAGCTGCTGCCTGTATCTCCCAGGAGGCTGATGGGCCCTTCACCTGTTCCCTTTATTTCTCTTTATTTTGAATTTCCTTTCCTGTCTTCACTTTCTTAAACATGGGAGGGAGGCAGGGGGGAAGGGCGTGGGGGGCTAGGTGTTGAGAGTTAAGGCGCACCGAAGACAAATCTTTTTTCTTCTTCTTCTTCTTTCTATTTTTCAGATCACCTGCCTCTCTTTGAATTCCTTGCACAAATTCACGTCAACAGCTTAGCCCTTTCTTAAGGCTCGGCCAGTGTCTGAACTTAGTAGGCATGCAATAAATGTTGAAAGAACGACTGAGCAGATGTTTGCCTCTGTGGGCACATGGTGCATAGAGCTAGTGGGTCACCTTAAAAATGAGCTGACTTCTGACTTCTGGTGTTTTGTTGAAGTTAGTTGAGAGGTTAATAACCAAATGGGTTTTACAGGCATTTTGATGTTTTGGGGGGGAATGCCCCAAAACTGGGAGGAAGTCAGAATTGCTGGAAATGTTTTCTTGAGTGTTTTTCTTAGGTACTGGGTAAAATGTTGTGATTTTTAGAATTTGGGAGTTTATCAGTTCCTCTGTGGCTTTTCTTTTCCATTGGCTTTCTTTTTAAAGTTTTACTTTCTGAGGCAAGAGGTCAAGGCCTTGTGAAGTTAACCTAACCTCTTGCAGCCAACTCGAGGCAGAAACTAAGATATCTCTTTTGCTTTCAAGCTATATTATAGTTTAACCCTTGTCAATCCTAATTCCCTTGTATTACCTGCATCATTCGACTGTTCTTATTCGTTGCAATAGCATTTTTTTTAAAATGCCATAAGAACTTTTTTTTAACAAGGAGAGAAATTTTATAGGTGTGAAGTTGTGAGACTAGATTCAGTCAACATCTATAAATGCATATTCTACTGAGCACTAGTTGTATAACTCATAGCCTAGTCCCTAGAGCATTTACTATCCCACTTATGTGGATTGTAGCAGTGAAAATATACAACCAATAAGGCAACAATCATGAAAATAATTTGAAAGGCTATAATTGCAAATCAAAGTTAAACTGTATTTATTAGCATCATTATGAAGAGACATTAGAGGGATATAAATAAGATTCGTTCTTATCCTCTGGGAACTTACAATCTACTTGGGCATAAATAATGTAAATGTAAATTGATAGAAACAGCTACTAAGTAATATTCAGTGTCTGGCATATGGAAAACATTCAGCAAATAATTGTCTCACATATTAATTTGCAGCCATGCCATTCTTTTAACAGAAATATGATACTGATAAGAAATAAAGGGAGGATTAATTAGGAAAACTTTCATGGAGGAAATTAATTTGTCCTTAATGTGCCCCATAAGAAGACTACAATATGCAAGCTGTTTGTATTTGGGGGCTGGTTAAAGGTGGCATACATAGAGAATGAGAAAGATGTTTGATGAGATGGAGTTTGGTGGTAATTTGTAGTAAACCTTAAAGACCAGAGGGGGTTGTATTTGATAGCAGAGACCGATCTTCTGTGCAGAGTTTGGCATGATTAAAATTGAGAGTTATGTTTTAAAAAATTCTAGCCAGCAACTGAATATAATGAAAACTGAGGGAGAAAGAGTAGGAAAAAAAGATTTTGGTGCAGTTCTGGAATGGGACATTACTAGAGAGTGGCTATAGACAGAGCCATCATTAGGACTTTTCTCCCCGATTATCATACAATGGAAATTACATTGAGATGATAAAGTCAGTAATGGGACTTGAATAGAAGAAAGCCACAGGACCAGTGAAATCAGTACTACCTCAATTCTTCATTCTGGTGGTGGTAGGGAATATTGTGTTGACTGATGGTGAGTCGAGGTTAGTCACTTACCCATTATTTATATTGACCCATTATTCAGTAGTTCTGAACTGGGTATGATTTGACACCTCTCCCCGCGCCCCCCCCCCCGCCCCCCGCCCCCGTGCCCCCTAAGGGACACAATTGGCAATGTTTGGTGACATGTTTAATTGTTAACAACTTTGGGGCCACTACTGGCACCTAGTAAGTAGAGGCCAGGGATAGATATTGCTAAACATCTTACAATGCACAGGAGAGCCCTGCCAGTTCTCTCCTCCCTCCCCGCAACAATAAGTCTTCTGGTCCCAAAAATGTCAGTAGTGCCCAGGTGGAGAAACCTTCAGTTGTGGATATGAAGCATGAGCTCTAACTCTGGAGAGCTAGACAATGAGACCCAGAACCTAACTTCCATATAATAACAATTTCAACAGAAGAAATATTTTGTTTAGTGAGTCAAATGTAACTCTGAAAAATGCTGAGCCTTTAGAAACAGGACAATCAGAAGGATACCTGCTTGGATTTTCTACTTTTAATAAAATGGAGTTAGAAATTTTCCTTAAGGATTTGTCATCTAAATATTATTTATTGTTAGTAAAATGTGCCTTTGGAGTTGCTTAGCAACTTATGGAAAGCTTGTTTTTTAGAAGTTCATTTGTTTGTTTAAAGCTAGGGTAGGTTGCATATTATTAGCTACATTACATAAATCAACAAAGAAATGTACACTGAAAATGGAATAAGATGTTACAACACATTTTCTGCTCTCCGTGTCTGGCAATTAAAACACTCTAATTGGTAGAATTGCATCAAGAATTCGCCAAACATTATGTATGAAGTTTCAACATAATATTGAGTATGTAAAAGAACCAAAGGAGAAAAATGAAGCAGGTTTGTCATAAAGTATGTGTTTATCTTAACCTTTCTTCTTCAAAAAAATCTTATCTACTAAGTACTTTTATCAGACACTAATTATCCTCTTTCTGAAAAGAATTTCTCCAACACCCTTCAGTGCTTGCACCCTTTAATCATATCTCATTACATCTACCTAATCCATATCTTTTTCACATTGCCAGGGCTCATTAACAGTTTTAAAAGCCAGTCTTGGACATTATTATTCTTTGTAACTGAGATGAAAATAATGCCAATAATATTTTATTTCTAAAATGTAATGGATCATTTAAAATTTGTTCTGAAGCCACTTCTTCTTTAAATATTAATGAGAAATTAACTTTTAAACATGCATTAAGCTAGCAGGAATGCTGAGATGTGTCTGAAAACCCTGAAGCACCTTTTCAGAGGAGAAGTTATTTTTATAAGCTGTTTTAACAGTGGATCATGAGTCACTTTGAAGGGAACTGATCCTTGATTAACAGTTGGCTGATATTGTGCTTCTACAGATGTGTGGAAGCAATACAGGAGCTACCTATGAACCAGGACAGATCTGAGCATTTTTTTTCTGATGGAAAAGGGTAAGTTCTTGAATGGGACTTCATCTTTGTGTATTACCCCGTTTAATTGTAGATAAGACAAACCAAAATGCCCCACTCAAATAATGAACTATAGGCCCCATGTTTCCCATACACTTAGAGAAAAGATTATAAATATGGCTAGTACATTATTCCTTTTTATTTCTCATTTTTAGAAAAAGAAACCCAGATCCAATTTGCAGTTACCTGACTAAAGTAGAGCCTCATGATAATGACATTTTAGGACTTGAAAGTCAAATTCTATCTCTGAAAATATAACTACATAAGACTAACATGTTATTTTCAATAAATGGAAGCTCCCTCCAACATTATAAATGAATTAGACTTTTTTTTTTTAATGCTCATTAGAGGATATGTTTTTATTGATTCTAGAGAGAGGAAGGGAGAAAGAAAGAAACATCATTCACACCCCAACCTGGGATTGAACTCACAACCCAGGTTTGCACCCTGACTGGGAATCAAACCCACAACCTTTTGGTGTACAGGATGATGCGCCAACCAACTAAGCCACTTGGCCAGGGCAAGATTCTTTCTTGAAAGTAATCTTTAAGAGCCTTAGGTAAAGTTTAAAGGCCATTACTTATTTACTATGCACATACTATTAAGCTATATTTTAATAAACCAAAAGTAATTGTCAAAAAACCCCAGCTTTTAGACAAGTACCTCCAGCTATTTATTCAACAGTAGTGGAAATATAATAAAAGCTTTCATTCAACTTCAATTTTCCCCCCATTCATTCATCCTGCCAAAAAAGCAAGTCTCTCTTATTTGTTTTACTAAGTATTTATTTATTTTTTTCTTTGGAATATATATATATATATATATATATATATATATATATATATATAATTAGAATTTTATGTTTGGTCTGATTTCTCTCCATCAATAAGGTTCAGCTTGTTATTGACTATAGGAGATTGTTATTAAGCAGAATCAAATGAAACCATATGAGTTGGTGAGTTTGGTGTTCTGTGTCTTTTACCGATGTTAAGAATTGAATAGAGTAAGTTAATTAGTTTTTTTAGGATCTGTAATTTTTCTTTCCAAAACTCACTCTGTTGACATTTTTTCTTTTAAATTCTCTTAATTTATTTACTCATTTTTTGCGGAGGTTAACTTTGTATATACTCGATTATACATGAGTATTCACACCTGTTCTTTTTTGCTTTACTGAAATAGCTTAAGTAGTCAAGTCCTACTACATTTCTACAACACCAAAGTCAATGCTTACTTTCATGAATTGTTCATAATTTTATTATCATTTAAATTATTTCTACTAATAAAAATAAAATTTGACAACTTAACACCACAACAATTTAACGAGTTACAAATAAATACAGTGCTAATATAATTTAAAACTTTTTGTCTTTATAACAATTCTTATCTTTTTCGTATTAAAATGCTTTGCTTTTTTTGTACTGATCATGTATTTTCTTTACATTATTTTCAGAAGTTTTTCACTGGTCAGTACAATGAAGGTTGATGGCATGATCATCCAACTTGCCTCAAAGGATTCATCGGTGTGCTGTTATCAAGCAGAAGTTTCCAAATATGAGCTCTCTAACTCAGAGGAAGTTGTTGGATCCAGGCAGAAAGGCGCCTGGGAACTCTCTAAGTGTGCATGATTTGTCTTCTGAGAAAGTTGCTTCAGCATTTTTTGTTTGTTTTTGGAATACTTCTCTCTACAGTATCCTCCAGACTCTAAACTACTAGACAATTCCCTAAATTCCATCAGATCTGTCCTATGTCAGAGTTCTTGGTCCACCTCCCGCCCTCTGGCTCCATGGATTAAAAATAAATAATAATAAGGCTGGGGAGTGTTGGGGGGGGGGGCGGGTAAGAGATCAATCGAAGGACTTTTATGCATGCATATAAGCATAACCAATGGACACAAGACACTGGGTGGGGGGCGGTAAGGGCATGTGCTGGGGGGTAGGGAAGGCTGGGGAAAGGTCAGTGGGGGGAAAAAAGGAGACATATGTACTACTATTTATACTACTTTAAACTAGAAAATAAATTAAATAAATAAATAAATAAAGTAACAACAATCATTTGTTTCTGTTTGACTGAACCATTCTTGTCTTGAAGCACCCTGATGGGTTAATTAGCCTTAATATTGCATATACTATCTCCCACACACTTGTTGGTGGGAAAGTGCTCCTCTGGGAATTGCCTGGTTGGGAAAAGGAATACTAGGTCTGTGGCATTTGATGTTGCTCCTGAAGTGCATGGCACTCGGGCAGCATAAAACTTGAACAAGCTTAGTTTTTTGGGATACAACTGGCCTACCACCATTTTCCCTGACATTGTATGCAGGCTTTAATTTATTCTGGAAGGGCCACACCTCCTTCCAGAGCAACCGCTCTAGCTTCGTATGGTGTTTGGTACCAATAGAAAGAGAAACGTGGTGCTTCTTGTAGGGGCAGTTTTGAGAGCTTTACAAGCAAGATGTGTGTTAAGATGATTAATTGCATCCTGTGAATATACTGCTTCTACCCTAAGTGAAAGAAAACAGCTGCTATTATTTATCCTCACTCATTTCTCATAAATAGCCAGTATTTTAGTAAGTATTATCCTGGAATTAATTTTTCCAATTCTTGTCGTTATTTTTGCTCTTAGAAATTATAATGAGGGAGGTATTGGCAATAAATTTGAAATAAAGGACTCAAATGAGATTGTTAAACTTCAAAATCAGCACAAAATAAATCAGCACAGGGATGTGGGAAGTTATCTCAAAGAACATATAAATTCCTGTGTAGCAGGGTTTTGACATAATCCATTGAAGGTATTGACATATCCACAGAAAAAAAAAACTTATCCATGAAACCAGATAAAGGAAAGTCAGAAGCAATGTAGGCTAAGTCTATCCAAATATGGTTCAGAGATGAGGGGGTGGACTTAATTCCATTGGACTTTAATCCCAATGACAAGGCCATTCCTTCTGTGGGTGAATATTAGGCTATTTAAAACTGATGCTATTAAACATTCTATCCATAAAAATATTTTTATTTGGAATTGATGTTTTTAAAGCAATATTCTGATTATTATTTGGCTTCCCAAGTATCCCTGTTCCTAGAATATATACTAATCACATGAATTTCAAATATATAATTTATAATGGTAGTTACCTTTAGGTGAATAATTATTATATTCTAGGCCTTCAATGAAGTTCTTTTTTTTTTTTTTCATTTAAGTTATTCATCACAAATGATTACTGGTTCAAAACATTAGTGATTACCTTGCATCTATCATTGGTAGATCAATTTTTGGCACGTTGATAAAGCCAGAGTGTAAGGTTTCCACAATGAGGGACAGGTCAGGATTATAATAAATTTGCTAAGGCCAACCCTTCCTGTGACCTACAGAATGAACACAGAACTGTATAATTCTAGTATAGAGTAGTTGAAGTAAATTACCATTGTTCAAACAAGAACTTTTAGGTTCTGGATTCAGCACTTACTAGCTGTGAGATCATCTTAACTTTTGTAGACATCAGTTTCCTCTGTAAGGTGCATATATTGTCAAAAATCCCTCTTATGATTATTTTGAAATTAAAAGAAATAATTCAAATAAAGTGCTTAATAGCTCTATGCCCAGAGTATGGAAAGAAGTGAATGGTAGCTGATGTATTGTGCATTTATCACTAAGATTAATAATAATCTCTCTATATAAAAGGCTAAGTGTCCCTCCAACCATCTGATCTGTAGCTGTGATGCACACTGACCACCAATTGCAGGAGTTGCGATGACGCTCACTGACCAGCACCACAGCCCTGGTGCTGACTAACCAACACTCGGCTTCCCCCAAGTGGGACACAGGCCCCACCACCACCCTGGAGTGACACCCCACCAAATTGCTGCCAATGCTGCTGAGACCCCATGGTGAAAAATGTGGCCCACAGCTCAGCCCAGCCCAGAAATGGTCACTGTGGGTGCTGGGTAATGACATCACATAGCAACGCCCGGCTTCCTCTTCCTAGTGCCTAGCCTCCTTGGGGTTTCTTCAGCCCAGGAACACGACTTGCTTTATAGCCAGGTGAAAACATTTTACACTTTAACCAAAAATGTCTGTGAATTGTTTTCACATGCTTCATCTCATTTGATCCTCACAGAAGTCCTGGAGTAGGTAGATAGGAGACTCAGTAGAATCCTATTTTCTTTTAATTAGCCAGAAAATGGAGATTTAGAAAGTTTAGAAACTTGACCCAACTGAAAAGAAGTAAGAAATGGTGGAACTTGAAAATGACTTCCGGTTTTCTCACTGCACAGAATATAGTCAAACACTGCTACAGTTAAATATTTCACCCTTTGTTCTCCCTGCGTGATCTACAATAATAATTTGCTTCATGTTGATATTTACTGCTGCGTTGCTGACAATTACCGAAATGAGAAGTTGGGGTGCTTCACTGGGCTGGAAAAAGTTTAACTAAATCAGAAAGCAGGTCTAATTAAGCAAGTTTATCTATATATATAGCTCTCGCTGGCGCCAATTGCAAGTGTGTGTTTCCATCTGTCATTGTTGATCATGAATTTGGTTGACACTTCTATTATAGAGAAAGGGTGAGTAGTGATATTAAAGTATTTCTTCTAATTAATTTCCTCTCAATGTGCACAAATCCATGCACCAGACCTCTAGTATTATAATAATAAGATGACATAGATTCAGCATGTGATTAGGAAAGTAAGATTTTAATGGAACCAATTGCAGAATGTTTGAGATCATATAGTTTCTAAAAACCATTCCTAGTATATTATTTAGATCCAGTGCAATTACTGCCTCTGCCTTCCTCTGAAGTACCAAATTTTATTTTTGCCCCCTATAATTCTTTATTATTCATAATATTTGAGGAATAAATTGATAAATGAATAATCTAGTTTTTATCAAGTCTCAGTAGCTTAATACTATCATGATTTATTACTCCTTTATGTCACATTACAATGTGGAGCAGGTAGAGAGTGGGGGTGAGTCTTTGTTCCATTTAGTTCCACTCAGTCATTCCAGGACCCAAGGGTGGCTCTGGCATTTTCTAGTGTCCTGGAGTCCACCATTGGATACTCTGCAATAGGGTTGGGAGAGAAGAAAACTTGTTGAAGGTTCTGAAAGACATCTTATTTCATTGTTCAGAAGTCACATGGCCCAAGCTAATTGCAGGTGAGGTTTTGGAATGTTTTCATGTTTGGAAGGAAAAATAATGTATTGCCAAACACAGCATTATCTCTGTCTTACCAGTTATCCAAACACTTCCACCAACAAACTAAGGCAATCAGCTAAAGATTAGCTGAGGAATTCCAACCTACAAAATTTATTTGCACATAATTTTATAGAGGTATATATCTTATATTACAAAGACTCTGTCAACAGGGATTGGAGTCTAGGAAGGCTTTACACCACCTTTTCGTATGTTTATGTTCTATAAGAATTCTCTGGGTTACTTTTTGTGGAGCATTTTCCCTATTTCATTTCTACTTAAAGCTTGTATATGTGAAAGAGATTATATTGTCAAATGAGCATTTTTCTTGCTTTTTTCATCTTGTGTCATTATCTCAACATTCTTTTATTGTAGTTGTTATTGAGAACATACTTTCAGATTTAGCATGGAGATTAACTGAAAAATAAGTAAATAACGAATTCTTTTGTTAGAATGAAGTCTAAAAGTCAATGCTTTTAAGAGTTTTTTTTCTCATTGTTAACTGCTATTTCTAAATGACTACACTACTAAAAAAGACAGCAGATTGATAACTTTAGATTTAAGAATTTTTTCTATAAAAAACTGCTTTGATGGTACATTTTATACACAGTGCATACTTTGCTATAATACTCCAAAACATGACTTTTTCTGAAGTTCCACTTTACTAATGAGAGAGTTGCTTATATTAAAATCCATTTAGTACATGAATTCCCAGCCACTCTCTAAAAGACAGATTTTTAATGTTTTCATGATCATGTTTATTCATCATGTTTAAGGAAAGAGATTCAAACGTCCTGCATATTTTACACTTTACCAACAAATTGCAAATGATAGCAACTAATATTCAGTACTCACATTAATACCAATAATCTGTTGGAGGCTGGCTGTGTGTAAAAACACTGAGTGTTTTTAATTCCATGCATAGGGCTGCTGTGGAGGTGGGAGAAGCTGCCGCCACCACTGCTATGCTGACCAGCCATGAGCCAGCTTCTGGCTGAGCAACACTCCAGTGTTGAACATCTGCCCCCTGGTGGTCAGTGTGCGTCATAGCAACCGGCCGTTCCACTGTTTGGTTGATTTGCATATTAGCCTTTTATTACATAGGATATACACTGAGTGGCCAGATTATTATGACCACCTCATCAGTACTTCGTTGGGCCACCTTTTGCCTTCAATACTGCAGCGATTCTTCTTGGCATTGACTCCATGAGATGATGAAAGGTGATGCGAGGAATCTGACACCATGCCTGATGAATAGCACTGTCCAGTTCTGTGAGATTTGATGGTTGTGGAACCAGCTGCCTGATGGCTCTTTTAACTTTGTCCCACAAATGCTCAATTGGATTGAGATCTGGTGATTGTGGGGGCCACCTAAGCAAGGTAAAGTCTCCCTCATGTTCTTGAAACCACTCCTGCACAATACAAGCACCCTTGCATGGCGCATTGTCTTGTTGGAAGAAGCCATCTCCATTGGGATATGCCATCAACATGATAGGATGAAGCTGATCAGCAACAATACTTAGGTATGTTGTGCTATTCAGACGTTGTTCCACACGAATTAAAGGGCCCAAATCATGCCAGGAAAACATGCCCCAAACCATAACACTACCCCCACCAGCTTGAAGGGTTGTACTCATGTATGTGGGGTGCATGCTTTCCTGCTGTTTCCACCAAATTCTCACTCTGCCATCCGCATGATGCAACTGGAAACATGATTCATCAGATCACATGACTTTTTTCCAATGCTCGACTGTCCAATCCTTGTGTTCCTGTGAGAATTGGAGACGTTTTATCTTGGTAACTGCAGACAGCAAAGGTGTTCGAACAGGCCTTCGGCTGTTTTGCTGATACTCACTCCATCGCTCTGAGCGCCAACAATCATCCCACTTTCAAAGGCTGTTAAATTGCATTGTTTACCCATATCTTCAGAAAAAAAATCACTTCTACTGTCGTGGTAAACAACCTGCTTCCCTATTTATAATGGCCTGGCCTTCTAGCAACTTCAGCACGAAATTATAGCTAATTTGCCTACAAATGTCAGGTGGTCATAATCTGGCCACTCAGTATATATATATATATTGATTTCAGAGAGCAAGGGAGAGGGATAGAGAGATAGAAATATCAATGATGAGAGAGAGTCATTGATCAGCTGCCTCCTTCATGACCCCCACTGGGGATTGAGCCTGCAACCCAGGCATGTGCCCTTGCCTGGAATCGAACCTGGGACCCTTCAGTCCGCAGGCCAACACTCTATCCACTGAGTCAAACTGGCTAGGGCTCTCTCTCTTTTTTAAAAAAAATATAATTTTATTGATTTCAGAGAGGAAGGAAGAGGGAGAGAGAGAGAGAGAGAGAGAAACAACAGTGATGAGAGAGAATCATTGATTGGCTGCCTCCCACATGCTCCACAACCTGGGCACATGCCCCAAACCAGAAGTGAACCATGACCTCCTGGTTCATAGGTCCACACTCAACCACTGAGCCATGCTGGCTGGGCAAGACCAACATTTTTTAGATGATTATATATTCATGTGCATACTACTATTTTTAGTAATTATAACACTATTTAATAATTTTCACATAAAATATTTGTTGTATTCCAAGTGCTTTTTTAGTTCATTCTATAATTTTTCATATAATTACCTGTTTGCAAATTAAAAGAGGTTATAGAATTTAAAATAACATCTTAAATTTTGTTTCCATGCTAACCTAACCAACTCCAGCCTTTATTAAATAAATAAATGTAGAAAAATGCATATCCATAAATACATTAATTTTTAATTGCAAATGCATATTATGTAATTGAACAATTCTGTGAGACAAAATGTTTGCAAATATGCATTTTTTAAAGTGGAAATGGCATTTTTACTATTTCATTAAGTAGAAATAAATTATTTTGTGTGTAGTCATATAAAAATATTAAATATTTTAGGTGTTTTCTATCATAAGCTCAGTTATATTGCATTATTTATCTTTGTATATAGCTTTTCATTAATTATATTATTTAGGTTATACAAATAATTTTCTTTATATTTTAAAATAATTATTGATGAAGATTAGGAAGCAATTAATGAGAAAATAATTTGAGTTATTTTAACCTTTACACAAGCATTCTAAAACCTTCATTTCATTTACTCTAGTGAGTGTGATCTTCTAGAAATATTTCTTTTTTTAAAAAATTATATTTTATTGATTTTTTACTGAGAGGAAGGGAGAGGCATAGAGAGTTAGAAACATCGATGAAAGAGAAACATCAATCAGCCGCCTCCTGCACATCTCCCACTGGGGATGTGCCTGCAACCCAGGTACATGCCCTTGACCGGAACCGAACCCGGGACCCTTCAGTCCACAGGCCGACGCTCTATCCACTGAGCCAAACCGGTTTCGGCTAGAAATATTTCTAAGTTTTCAGTTTACTTAGACATACAAGTTAATATATTCATATTAGAAATTAGTACCTTTAAATTATTTTGTTTCCTTTGTTTAATAACTTAAATTGGTATTACAAATTCTACATTTTAACTTAAGGTTTTACACATATTTGACAAAAAATAATTTTAGTCTTATAGTAGTTAAGCAGAAATTGTTTAGCCTTTGCAGTTGTAACATAAATGCTACTTATAATTCATTGGTAAATCATTTAACATTTTATGTAAGTTGACTTCAAGACATTTTCTTCCAAAACATTTCCCCATGTTTCCTGCATGGTGGATTTTGAGTTTAGCATCTGACATGTTTTCTCAACTACTGGTTTATAATGAAAACATGTAGGTACTCGAGGGAATGTGTTAAAAGCAAAATTTCTATGATCATTGAAAGGTAAATGACAGTGCTGAGATTGTCACATCTGGATCAGAAATGTTTCATCTGTTTATCCATCTGAACAAACACAAATAAGATAATTAGGATCCTAACAATGCATATTTTCAAAAACAACTTATGGCTTTGATTAGGTCAGAACCCATTTTTTTTTAAAAATATATATTTTATTGATATTTTACAGAGAGGAAGGGAGAGGAATAGAGAGTTAGAAACATCGATGAGAGAGGAACATCGATCAGCTGCCTCCTTGCACACCCGCCACTGGGGATGTGCCTGCAACCAAGGTACATGCCCTTGACCAGAATCGAACCTGGGACCCCTCAGTCCCCAAGCCGACGCTCTATCCAGTGAGCCAAACCGGCTAGGGCCAGAACCCATTTTTTAAAAAATTTTCTTTGTTCCCACAAATGAGTAAAAATGAATCAGTCAAATACCTTTGAGTGATTGCAGCAAATTTATTATTTTATATTTTGAAATTTGAAGATAAAATTTATTCTTGGCTTTCAAACAATCATATATATTATGTACTTAAATGTATTTATATACATAAACACGCATGCATGTACATGTATATATTCATGCAATTTTGTATGCCTAATTATTCAGTAAAATTTACCTCATTATATTTTATTCTTATTAGAATAGTGGTGATATATTTGAGAATTGTTATCCTATCACTGTGAAAAATCAGTCACAACCAAAGTGAAATGAATCCCTTGATCTTTCACACTTCTTTATATTTAAAACTAGAGGCCCAGTGCATGAAATTCATGCACAGGTAGGGTCCCTAGGCCTGGCCAGCAATCAGGGCAGATCTGTGGGGCAACCTACGGGGTGATCGGGGCCCCTGCTTGCACCTGCCTTGGCTGGCCTGGCACTGCCCACTCACGGGCCCCACCTCCTGCCACTGCCACTGGTCACCTCCCTCTGTGGGGCCCCTGATTGCACCAGCTCTAGCTGGCCTGATGCCACCTGCTTGCTGGCTCTGCCCCCCGCCACCGCAGCAGGTCTGGGCCTGCAGGCTGGGGGCAGTTCCTGCATTGATCGTCTGCCCCCTGGTGGTAAGTGTGCATCATAGCCACTGGTCATTCTGCCCGTCATTCTGCCCTTTGGTAGATTTGCATATTAGGGTTTTATTACGTAAATAAGTTTCAGCATCATAGTAAACTGTTAATTGACTTGTAAATTTAGCTTTGCATGTAGATGAGTAAAATTACAGAAGAAAATGTAATGTAAACTAGTATTTTATAGTAGTTTTAACTCTTAAAACTATTTTAATATCCTGAAGACAGGAGCTTTAGTATAATCATACTTTCTTGCTAAGTTGAAAACATCTTTAATTTCTAGTCACATAGCTTACTATTAAATTAATATAATCATACTCTCTTGTTCAGTTAGTATTAAAGTAGCTGTTTAATTAAACATGCCCACTTTTTTTCAATGTAATGTTTCAGAAATGCTAGTTCAAAAGATAGGATAAAGGTTTACATCAAACATTTCAATCTGACAAGTAAATTACATTTCTTCCACCATAAAGAGGTAAGCAGAAAACTGTAGCAGTGATGAAAAGACATATTCTTATTACTCAGAGATATAATATTTATCAGTCTATAAAATACAAGCTTTTCCCCTTCCAAGATTAAGACAGTCTCTAAAACCACTAAAATAAGGATTTGTTTTGACTTTTAGTATTATAAATACTATATTAAAATTGTTATCCCTCTTATTAGTCAACTCAGAGGGTAAAAAAAAATAACATTATGGGCTTAATATGAAAATCTGGATAAAATAAAATCTATAGGCCATTGTACACAAATGAAAAATTATATCTCAGTAAATGCCATTTCAAGAGTAAAACATATAAAATTTCTCCCATTTGCCAAAGCAAAATTAAGGTTGTATACACTTTTATTGTTTATATTTTGTTAAGTAAGAGTTGTTGTAATTTCTCCTTTTCTTATTATAGCAATGACTATTGCATTTACTATAGTAAAAGTCATTCTCCTAACTTTTTAAACTTATGCAGTAAAAAACACACAAAAAGATTATATATGTAAAGTAAAACATTTATTTGATTTTTAATTTGCAAGGAAGTTTGTGTAATTTTCTACAGTTCTGTGGAACTACAAGACAGGTTTTATATTTTGGCTATTTTTGGTATAACTAAAGTACTATAATATTTGTTTTTGAGAAAACATTTCTGGTTTTGATTTTCCCATTGCAGTTAAAACATGAAAAAACTAAAAGATTACTAATTGTTATGCATGAACTTGTATTCCATCGGAACAAGACAAATTGATTGTAGTACGTCATAAAACATAAACAATCTAATTTTCTGTTATTTAGTCGAAGTTCAGCTATCGTGAGCCTGTTAAATGCTTTCAAAATTACTGAAAATAGTCTCTTTATTTTATGAATTTCAAGGTAACTATGGATGTCCTCCCAAAATGTGTGCACACGAGTTGAATAATTATAAAGGCAGTGTTTATTAAAATACATTTCATTTTCAAAATTGAAAATCTTATCAGCTGCTAAAGTGTGTATACATTTTTAGGGGACACCCTGTATAAACATCTATTTCCTTAGTTCCTAATTGAGTCTCTGTACATCTTTCTGTTAGTTTTAAAAAATTATTATGATAGGAAGATTGATATTATCTAATATTTATTGAGTGATTATACACAAGATACTATATAAGTTTACTGTTTGGATTAATTTTGTCACCTCTTCATATACTCACACACATTGTTATGCTCATAATATACTTACATTATTGAGTAGATTAAAATTATGTACGAAAAATACATATATTATGTACCAGTCTTTTTATAATTAAGTTAATGAAAAGGGATGGTAAAGTGTGGTTAAACCAGTGTGGTATTATTTTATTTTGGCAGTTATATTTTTTTTCTCTCCTCAGTGAACCACAAAGAAAGAAGATGGGTATAATTTTTTACAGGGGTGAAATAGGTTGTCTGTCAGTTGGTTCAGGCGACAGTCTGTCTGCAAGCCGTAAGATGATATGCTGAGCAGTGGAGGAAAACAGGCAGGATTCCTGGCTTGCAAGAATAGATATTGATCTACCTTAGCCACCTAAACAATGCCTCACCTGTTAGCCTTGTCCATACCTTATTTTACGCAGTCTAATGCTTGTTTTGTTTGACTTTTCTTTTATTTCTCTGGATCTGAGCTTTGATACACTTTGGGGAGTACATAAACACAGTGTTGTACTTGAACATCACCATACTTTGAGTCCTCTGGTGGTTTAGGACCACCCCTCCCTACTGAATAGCTCTGTTATTGAAAATTATGAACCCGAGCAAAATTACCAGGCTTCATAGAGAAGCAGTTGATCCAGCCTAGTGTCCAATAACACTGAATGTGAGATGCTACTAATTACTGCCCTATGGACCTCGTTTAACATTTCTTAAATTTCAACTTGTAAAAGGCTTTATTATTATTAATTTTTTTATCCCCCAGCAGATAGCTGAAAGATAAGTTACTACAGCCTTTAGAATTCTATCCACTTATCTTGGAGCACAACTATGTAACCTATATACTGCTTCAGGCACTAATGAAATACTGAAGTACATTCAGCTTCCCAGTAAACTATAATATAAATATTTACCAGCACTTATTATTAGTTTGCCATTTCCTGCTGACAGCTATTCCAACTTTGCCAGCAGGCACTGGGTTTCAAAATTGTATTATGTTTTGAACAAATAGCAACAAACAAAAATTCTCATAAAATAAATGAACAAGAGTTCCTGGGAGAAAAAAACCTCTTCCAATGTTAAATGAATATTTCTTTCAAATTCTGACACGTAATATTATTTAATTTGCATATTGCACATTTCACTTTTACTAGAAAACAATTAAGTTAATGAGGAACTAAATAATGTGCACTCAGGGATAATTTAACATTACTGTTTTGTTTATTTTGAGTTTAACTTTTTGCTGTTCCCAAACAGCCTGATGCTAATATTTATATTGATAATGGAGGGCTCTGATTTTCAAATGAGACAGTTTAAAGACTAGCAGAGCCCTTGCTGGTTTGGCTCAGTGGATAGAGCATCTGCCTGCAGACTGAAGGGTCCCAGGTTTGATTCTGGTCAAGGGATATGCCCGGGGTTGCAGGCTAAATCCCCAGTAGGGTGCGTGCGGAAGGCAGCCCATCAATGATTCTCTCTCATTGATGTTTCTTCCTCTCTCTTCCTCTCTGAAATTAATTAATTAATTAAAAAAAACACTAGCAGAGAGCAAAAGCAACATTTTTAGAACCACAAAATGAAAATGTTCACATAAAACTTCGTGTGTTTTCTGTGCTATCAAGAAATAAAAAATTCATCAGGAATAAAAAAAGACCCTAGCGATCCGGAGAAAAAACAAAGTAGGAGGGATCTCAATACCAGATATCAAGCTGTATTACAAAGCCACTGTTCTCAAAACTGCCTGGTACTGGCACAAGAACAGACATATAGACCAATGGAATAGAATAGAGAACCCAGAAATCGGCCCGAACCACTATGCTCAATTAATATTTGACAAAAGAGGCAAGAACATACAATGGAGTCAAGACAGTCTCTTCAATAAATGGTGTTGGGAAAATTGGACAGATACATGCCAAAAAAAAAAAAAATGAAACTAGACCACCAACTTACACCATACACAAAAATAAACTCAAAATGGATAAAGGTCTTAAACGTAAGACAGGAAACCATAAAAATATTAGAGAAACCCACAGGCAGCAAAATCTCAGACATATGCTGAGGCAATATCTTCACTGATACAGTTCCTATGACAATGGAAATTAAAGAGAAAATAAAAAAAAATGGGACTACATCAAAATAAGAAGCTTCTGCACAGCAAAAGAAACCATCAACATCTTGTTAGAAAGCCCACTACATGGGAGAACATATTTGCCCATGTTATCACTGATAAGGGTTTAATCTCCAACATTTATAGGGAACTCATACAACTTAACAAAAGGAAGATAAACAGCCCAATCAAAAAATGGGCAACAGACCTAAATAGATACTTTTCGAAAGAGGACATAAGGCAGGCCAAGAGGCATATGAAAACATGCTCAAAGTCACTAATCATCTGAGAGATGCAAATCACAACGACAATGAGGTACCATCTCACACCTGTCAGAATGGCTATCATCAACAAACCAACAAACGACAAGTGCTGGCAAGGATGCGGAGAAAAAGGAATCCTTGTGCACTGCTGGTGGGAATGCAGACTGGTGCAGCCACTATGGAAGACAGTATGGAGTTTCTTCAAAAAACTAAAACTGGAGCTCCCATTTGACCCAGTGATCCCACTTCTAGGAACCTTTACTCTTATTTCCTTCTCCAACGTTTTTCATGGTGTGAGTCTAGAAATTCTTTTTCCTGCACCACATATATATTTTTCCTTCCATTCTAGATGCTACATATCAGCACACACATGCTGCTATTTCTTGCATTTCTAAAAAACTCGCTTTTACTAGACTTCCCCTTCTGGCTCATTCCCTTTACAACCTTTCCTTTTCTCTCATTTCTTTTATTATTTTTTTAAAAATCTTCACCTGAGGATATTTTTTCCATTGATTTTACAGAGAGGGTGGAAGGGAGGGAGAAGGGCTGGGAGAGAGAGGGACATCGACATGAGAGAGACACATCAAATGATTGCCTCCTGCACACACCCAACTGGGTCCAGGGCTCTCATTCCTTTTAAAAGAAAACTTCTTGAAAAATGAGTTTCTACATATTTCTCCCTCCTATTGTTTAATCCATTCCAAATAGAGTTAACACTAGAACTCCACTTGAACTACTGTTACCAAGTCATCCATGAACACCATGTTGCTAAATATAATGGTCAATTCTCAGGCTTTATCTTCCTTGAACTGTCATTCACATTTGACAAGATTGATTACTATCTCCTTAAAACACTTTTTTATTTGGCTACCAGTACAACAATCTTAGTGTTGCTGTGTGCTATGTTTGCTTTGTTCCCTACCTTTGGATTTTCCATCTCAGATTCTTTATTTGCTTTCAATTCCCCTGACTTCTAAAGGTTGCAGTCCCACTGGGATTAGTACTCATAGCAATTCTCTTTTCTATATTTAGTAATTACTTTGTTGAACTCATCCACTCTCAAGGCTTTAGCTGCCATTGATATACTGATATAAAATGCATATGCAAATATGTTATATAAAATATACAATATATAAAATATAATATATACACCCAAATACATATGATAAAAATAAATCACATGTATAATAAGGAATATATAAAAAACTTGGAACTCAATAATAAAAAGTAACCCAATTTAAAAATGAATAAAATATTTGAGTAAATTTTTCTCTAAAGAAGATATTCAAATGGCCAATGATCATATGATAAGATGTGTAGTAACATTGATCATTAGGAAAATGCAAATCAAAATCACAAGGAGATACCACTTCACACTCGAATAAAAAGATGGACAATAACTAGTATTAACAGGATGTGGAAAAACTAGTATTGCAGCCACTTTGTAAAACAGTTTGGCAATTCTACAAAATTTTAAACATAAAATTACCAGATGACCCAGCAATTCTACTCCTAAGTATATACCCCCAAAGAAATAAAAACATATGTTCATTTGAAAATTTGTATACAAATAATCATAGCAGCATTACTTATACTAGCCAAAATGTGGAAACAACCCAAATTTCCATCTACTGAGAGACAAATATTTGACATTCATATGAAAATAAAATACTTTTTCATTTAAATATTCATGTAAATTTTTATATGGCAATAAAAATAAATAAAATCCCACTACATTTTATAATATGGATGAATATTGAAAGCATTGTTCTAAGTTAAAGAAGCCGGTCACATAAGACCACAAATTGTATGATTCCATTTATAAGAACTATCTAGAATAGATAACCCTATAGAGAGATACTAAGTAAGTTATTGGCTGCCAGGGGTTGGGGAAGAAAGGACTAGAGAGTGACTGCTAATGGGTATGGAGTTTCTATCTAAATTAAGATAGTAGTGATAGTTGCATAATTCTGTGCTTATGCTGTAAATCCTGAATTGTACTCTTTGGGAGAATGAACTTTATGGTTTGTAAATATCTCAATAAAGCTGTTTTTAAAAAACAATGTAAATATTGTCCACAGCTTAGGTGTTTCTTTCCTTTGATTACATTAACTTTAAAAAAATATGTTTTTATTGATTTCAAAGAGGAAGGGAGGGGGAGAGAGAGATAGAAACATCAATGATGAGAGAGAATCATTGATTGGCTGCCTCCTGCACATCCCACATTGGGGATTGAGCCCTCAACCTGGGCATATGCCCTGACCGGGAATCGAACCATGAACTACTGGTTCATAGGTCGAGGCTCAACCACTGAGGCACATTGGCCGGGCTGATTACATTAACTTTTTAATACAACATGCCTTCTTTCCTAGAGTTTGGTTCATAGTTACATTACATTTGTTATTTTTTTATGTTACCATTATTATTTCAGAGCCGATTTTCCACCAAAAGTATAAAACTTGTTTCTGTATGCATTTTCCTTCCATTCATTTTATTTCTTGGATATATCTGTTCTTCTGATATAGACTGCATACCAGCAGTTTGGGCCTACTGCATAGCTGTTTTCCTTAAAGATTTTCTCATCATCTTGGTACTGAGTTGCTTTTGTCTCTTTCTTGAGTTGGCCCACAGAATTTATTCTTGTATTATTATTATTTATTAATTATTGTATTATTTCCCATATGAACTGTAAGCCCACTTTTGTCCCACACTATATTCTACTCTCACACTTGATTAAAAGCCTGATTAAAAATAATTTCCCCCTAGAAGTTTCTCATTGTTTCCCACTTTCTATTGAGTGATGGTATTGGATTGTTGAACATCATTTGTAATCTTGACTCTTTTTTTTTGTTTACTTGTTTATACTACAAAATGCAGTTAATGCTCCTAATTTTCCTAAGGCAAGTCTATTCATTCAATCCAAAGTGGAACATTTCTGCCATGATTGGGAATAGAAGCTAGTTTAGAATCCAATTTAATAGTCGACAGTGCATACTCCTCAAATAATTTATCCAATAAAACTAATCTGATTTTTTTAAAAAAATTGTTTTCAATCAGGCGGAAGGGTGGCAAGGTATTCTCTATCTTCTTGCTCTGGGAGTGTATCAGAATCTCAGCTATGTGAGTTTGTGGGGACAGGATTGTGCTGGTTAGGGGAGAAGGGACATGCATATTTATGCCAGAGTTCCCCAGGGGATTCAGGAAGACCTCCACCCCGGCTTAACCAATGCAGACTTGTATTTTCACTTCACAGCAACCGCTTGACTCTGTCTCTCAATTACCTTTTATCTGCTTACTGCTGCTACTCCCCCCTCCTCTTCATTTTTGGAAGGATAACCAATTGTGATAAAGTGAGTCATTCTGTGGTAAAAAGGATGTGGTTTTAATACTTTTAAAACATTTCGAAAAGCAATACAATTACCTAAGCACTTATGTTTTATTAGTAATAGCAAGCAAGATTAATAAGTAAATTCAACTAAAAGTGATTTTGTGTCAGAGTGTATAGTTTTTACATTGACATTTCACATAATCTGACTTTGCTTAGAAGAGAAATCACTCGGCTGTTAAAATTACTTTTAAAGAGCTGTCAAAATTGGAAAATATGCTGTCAAAAATATGATGAGAAAAGTTTAAAAATGGTAAAGTATGTTGACTTAGGCAAAAAAATATTACCTTCATGGAGGAAAACTTGAATATTTATCATTATCTTTAAAAGGGATAATCCCTTCTCCCCCAATATTGGACATCTCTGTTTCAAAATGTGTATCTTGACACATGTACTTTCACTTAATAGCAACATGAATGAAATCATTTATACTCATACCACAATGAGCACATCTCTAGGTGCTAGGAAATGCTAAAATATAAATGTCATCTATGCTCCTTCATACTATTTGTTCAATTTTTAATTGACGATGAATTTTTAATCCTTATCCTTATTTTTAGCTTCTCTGACATTTATACATGTATTTATTAAGTAAATATATTTTAAGTAATAGAAGAATGCAAATCTGTATTATCTGGAAAGTTTGATGAGATTTTTTATATTTTTATTCTGTCTATTCAAATAAGAACGTATTATCTCCCGCATATCAGGTGCTCCTTGATTGGCTATTGAGCGTTTCAATTCAAAATGGTTTAATTTAGAGACTTCACACTAATCTTCACTTAAAAATTGATCCTTCTGTCCCTATTATAATATAATTGAAAAGACAAATATTTGAGAGGTTTTGAATCAAGGACAAATAGATTGGTAAAACTAAAACCTCTTTTACAGTCTTTTTATTTTACAATGAGCAAAATCTGCTAATGATTTAAACCTTGAAAAAGTTCAATTTCTCCAGAATATTCTAAACATTTGATCATTGATTCTTAATAAAAATGAATAAGGATTTATATCTAGATGTGAATAAATTATGTGAATATGAAATAAAACTCAAGATTTCCCCTAGTTTTTTCCCACCAATAGAAGTAATGTAGGACTTAAAGTTGATATGCCAAGTATTGTATTGTCAGCTTGTTACTGTTGTGTCCCCTGGGTGCTTGCCTCTTTCCCCATACGGTAAAATACAAGTCACTGCCATTATCACACACCTGGGCTATTCACACAATTTTATGAGGATTGTAAAGCACTGTGTAGATGTAAGTATTTAAACAGCCTTGTGCTGCTATGTACTATTTTAAAAATACAAACACAGAATAAATAGTATATAGTAAGTTGAAAACAATAAACAGCTCTGTTTTATTTTTGAAGAAAAACAAAATAGCTATAATGGAGTGATTTCTTTGAGCTAGAATTATAGAAGAAAAATAATTTCTTGTAACAAGAGTACCTCAATACAACTATCCATCTAAGCAAAGTCTATCATTTTTTGTTGTCTACTATTTTATGGCTATGTGGAATAATGTAGGGCTGGCTGTTAGATGTCTCCATATTTATATAGCCTTATATTTTATTTTATTTTTTTAAAAACATATTTTATTGATTTTTTACAGAGAGGAAGGGAGAGGGATAGAGAGTTAGAAACATGGATGAGAGAGAAACATCAATCAACTGCCTCCTGCACACCCTCTACTGGGGATGTACCTGCGACCAAGGTACATGCCCTTGATCGGAATCGAACCTGGGACCCTTCAGTCCGCAGGCCGACGCTCTATCCACTGAGCCAAACCGGTTAGGGCATAGCCTTATATTTTAACACCACTAGATTTAATCATCAAAGTTTTAAAAACTGAATTTCACAAACCACATAATATATGCATACTAAAACAAACAAGCTTAAACAATAAAGGTAATTACAAACATTGCCACAAATAAGATAAATGTAATTTCATAGACCTGAAATTTGAGCATAACTTTAGGGGCTGTTAAAATATAGAAAATTAAGCAAGAAGTTTGCAAATTTAGACATCTGAATCTGAAAATAAAAATTTTATTGTTCTCAGAGGTTTTAGTTTTACCAATCTATCCATCCATGTTGACATATCATTACTACACACATGGATAAGAAACTCTAACTGGTAATCCAAAATACAGTATATGTATATTGGAGAAAAGTTTGTGTTGTCATGGGAACTTTGGCTTTTGCTTACATTATATTGAAAACTATATTATGTGTCTTGGTTCACCTTAATAACTACCTTCATATATTGCTAATTATGCTATTTTCCCTCATTCACTTTGATGATTAACTCCTTAAGGTTAATATTGCTCATCTTTATTGAGTTAGTTCATATTTTTCTTGAATATAGAAATATGAACTTACATTTACTTTCATTTGTGAAAATTGCATTATGCATGTCACCATCACCTGTTCATTACATTGAGTAAAAGAAGGTTTAGCTTTTATGAGATTTGCAAAGTTACATTTATGAAAATTATAAGCTTGACCTTGTTTGCTTTCAGGAACAACATATTCTAAATGATAGAAAATAAAATTTGTGAACATTTATTTTTCTGGTCATAAAATTGTATAATTTTTTTATTCAAATTTTCCTGCAGTATTTTAAAAGAGAAAATTTAAGCTATTAAAAAATTTTTCACACTTTCAACATATAGGAAAAGACATGATAAAATATTCATTATGTATATGCAGAATTCCTTCTGTATGTAGAACTCAGCAGAACTAGTTAGTAAGAGAATACATTATATAATAAATATGCCTATAGAACAGATATTGAATTAAATCTCAAGGTCTTAGTCACCTTTCCACATTCTCCAATTAAAAAAAATTGAAAATCAGAAAAATTTCAGAATGAAAACTATGTATGGGTTATTTCAATTAAGATAAACTGGAACTGATATTTTTATTCAGAAATGATCACTGGGTTCCTATTATGTACTAGATATGTGCTAGGCATGGGTATTCGTAGTAAGATAAGAAAGCTCTCATGAGGTTATAAATATGTAAAGAAGCAATGACAATATAGTTTTTCAGATTCTGTATTTTATAAAGCTGTTATAAAAACCCTTAGGATTTTGTCTTGTCTTCAAGAGTGTATTTACTGTGTTTGAGATGACATGTCAGGTAATCTCTGAGTGACGAAGGGTGAAAGGAAATCTCATCACAAATTGACAAAAGTAAAAGGTAAACTGTTTTCCACAACAGCATGAACCACATACTCAGAAAGAGGCATGGGTTTATTACAAATGACCTAATTCCTAGTTGTCTATGGCAACTTTTATAACAAACTAGCATTTAAAAATAATAAGTTTTTTTTTTTGTGAAGGAAGCTACCACTTATTGTCTTACATTGTATTTTTATTATATTATAATCATTATCATAGTTTTATTTTCTACATTAGTTGTTATATCATTTGCTACATACTTGTAAATAGCATATTTTACAAATATTTAATTTTTTTCATTTTGAAATTACTGTAAACTTACAGAAATGTTGCAAAAATAGTACATACAGGAAACTCCTAGATTTTTCTAGATTTGCTGTTCGCTATCTCTCTCTTTATATATATATATATATATATATATATATATATATATATATATATATATCTGTATACATATAATCACTTTTTCTTTATATATATTCTATCATATATATATATATAGTTTATTTTTCTAACATACTTGAGTGTTGGTTGAATATATGAAGCCCTTTCCTCCTTTAAAACTTGAGTAAGATTTTTCAAAATTCAAGGGAACAATAACTTCAGGTCAATGTATATAAGATCCTGGAAGATATGTGTGCTTAATTTAGGGGACCAAGACTTAAAAGAATGAAATAAAACACTGTAGCTTGAAGTTTAAAAGATTCAGGAAGAAAGTCTATAATTGTATTGTGATTTTCTACTAATAGTATTCTTTTAAATTTATTTTTATTGAATTTATTGGGGTGACATTGTTTCACAAAACCATACATGCTTCAAGTGTGCAATTCAACAAAACATCATATGCATACCTAATACAAGTATTTTAGAGGACAAGTTTCGAGCTACCTTTAGATAATGTGAAAGAAGATCACAAGTAACCTTCCAAGAGATGACAGTGAATAGAGTGGGATATCAAGAAAGATGTGATCATTTTAGTGAGCTTAGGTGTTATATCTATTTATGCTTAAGGTATTCATTTCTTTAAAATAATGTGATTAAAAATATAGCATAATAGAAACAATGTCCTATGTTAAAAGTATAACAAAGCAGGCTGTCCAATGCAAAGTTGTGAGATAATTTGAAGCTGAATAAAAATAGATATAGTATGAACCCACATACCATGAAAAGTTAACAAATAGAGAAAGGAAGCCCCAGGGAAACCCCAGCACATTTAATCTTTTTTTTTTATGGTGGCATTAATGTACTGAAAAGTGAAAGAACAGCCCCCAAACTTCCAGAAACGAGTCAGTTTCGTGTCTCAAGCTGCGTATAAACCATTCAAAGGTGGCAGCTTCCCACAGCTGACTTTATCTGTGATTAAAATAGAGGATGGTCACTAGTTTGGGCTTACCATATGCATCTTGAAGACTCAGCCTGGTCATCAGGTACATTCAGAATTTCTTTAGGACCAAAAAATTGGCTTACAAATAATTTTTCATTTATATATTCTAAACAATAGAGCTCATCAACAGGCCATTCACATATGTTTAAACCATGCTCCATACCTTTGGGCACACTAGACTGACTTTACAAGTTTAGAACTCCATCTTGCTTGAAAATCCTTTCAATATTCCATTCCTATTTCCATTACAAAGAAAAGTGCTCCATCTGATGAACACAGGTCACACTGTTTTGAATAAATCCCTGTTCTTTTTTGAGAATCAGAATTTTTATCAAATCAGAATTTTTATCCAGTATGGATCCAGGGGACTTTTGAGCTAGAAGGGGAAAAGTTTTCTAGTTAATTTCATGATAAAACTGGGGTAGAGATGCTTTTAAAAACATTTTTTTTTGTATATTTTCCCAAACCTATTGGGATTTTGTATTTAGAGATTTCCTTGCAATCCTTTCTTCTGAACAGAAGTTTATTTAGAATACACACCATAAAAGATTTAAAATAGTCTGCTTTCCAGAGTGGACAGAGCTCCTGCATTTTTCCTTGACTATACACAGAAGTTCTGAAAGTTGCGTAGTGTTCACATTTCTGCTACACATTTTTAAGTGCTAAGACCCAGTAATGAAACTGCCTTTCTTTGTTGTTGTTACATGACCAACTTTGATTAAAATAATTGTGGTAGTATCAGAGCTATAAGATAATAAGTATGTTCTCCACCATCTGGCAGAAAATACATATTAGGTATTTTATATGTGTTATATTCCAGTTTATAGAACAGGTTAATAAAATCACATAAAATAGATTTGAAACACTACAGGCAGCAATTTAAAAAAATTACTTATTTTCCACAAAATGTAAAAATATTTTCCAGTAGAATTAGTGGCCATTTTACATCAAACATTAAATATTATTATTTGTGTGAAAATTCATTGAAAGCATGTCATGTTGATTTAAGAGAAATAGAAGTTAGGATTTTAATTATCATCTTTCTGAGCCAAATTTAACCTGTTAAATCTGGTTTAGAATCTGAAACAGTTGTAGTGGAAGATTTGGAAAGAAAAATCCTTTTCCCCCCTACACTTATAGAAGCGCAAGCCAAATTAAAAGAGCATACAACCCAAAGTTGCAGAGTGATATTCAAAAGGAAATTTCAAAATTTGAAGATGTGTAACATAATATAGGAGTTATATGTGCTGTTTTTTTTGAAATATCACTTTAGTTTTGATCTCAGATGAATATATATATATATATATATATATATATATATATATATATATATATAAAGTTAAATTATTAAGGCTTTGGGAGTTTTAAAACCCAACTATCCCACCCACACCCGACTAACTTGACAAGAATAGGCATAGTAAAATCTACTCAAACAAAAATTCACATTTAATTTTTCTTAGGAGGAGGTTTATGGCAAAATTAAAATTTAACTTATTTTCCTTATAAAGTAAGGGTGGTCACTATATCTCTTGATATTCCTCCCAAAGAAAAATAAATCAAGCACATAATTAATCCAGGACAAGTAATCCAGGATTTACACAAGTGGCACTACACATTTCTGAAATCTCCAAACTAAAGGTTTATAATGAGTGAGAGAAGAAATTGTAATTCACTCTATCAAAAATCTGAAGAGGGAGGGAATATTTTTGCTATGCACAAGCTGAATCAAGTTAATGAGGCATCTAACACTGCAAAAAGACCGTTGTCTATAAATAAATTCAGTCTGATTGGAATGTATTAGTTGTCTGATAATATTCTGTAGCCTACAGATGCTTTGGGTAGAATGTAGATTTCTTGAAAAAGAAAGGCCAGTGGAATTGCTTCTGTACAGCTCCGGGCCATTTCTATTAAATGGCATTAAAATAACATTTCTTGTTAAAACAAGGCTTTCCATTCAGGATATTTCCAAAGCAATACATTCAGCATAAGACAAATTATGTTCTTCATCTGAAATTCACTTGAACATGGGAATTTGGGAAAAAACATGTTCCTTTTCACTCATATTTTTTCCTATTGAAATTTGTCTGTTAAGGTGCTACTCATAAGCTATGTACCTAAACTCTAGAGGCTATGAAGAGAATATATTAGTAATTAGAATCTTAGCTATTGCTCAGCTTCCCCCTGCAACTTTGTACATGTACTTATGCTTATTGTTGATGGGAGGACTGGACTTTTATTACTGAATAGATGTTATTTCTGACTAGCTGCCAGATGTTTCCACAGAGCGGTGTGAACCTAAGTCTTCCAATCAAATGAAAAGTTCAGGTTTCATGGAACTTAAAAAAAAATAGAATTGTAGAATCTACAAATAGAATACATTATATATTTGTTATCCCTTTGCTTTCTCCATCAGGGAACACTTAATTTAATCATGTACTCAGATTTATAAGTCTAAAGGGATATTTATATTATAATCTGAGGAATATTGTTTGATTTGCTTGTTTATCATCTCCTCTAACAGAAGGACATGAGAGCAGAAGCTTTGTCTTGCCCAGTGTATTATCTCCAGCCTGAAAAGAGTACCTGAGACATGATAAGTGCTCAATAAAATTGGCCCAATAAAAGAATGAATAAATGGACTGGAAAGTGGCTACATAAGAGATGTACCTGATAGCAATTTATTGCCTCCCAGCTCCACATTCAGCCTCAGTATCAGCTCTGCAGCTGTGTCTCCTGCAAGGAAATATGAATCATTCTTGTGGAAGAAGTGCCCAATCCAAGTTCTTCCTTCTTATGTATCCCTCATAACTTAAAGCAGTGGTTCTCAACCTTCTGTCCCTTTAAATACAGTTCCTCATGTTGTGACCCAACCATAAAATTTTTTTAGTTGCTACTTCATAACTGTAATGTTGCTACTGTTATGAATCGTAATGTAAATATCTGATATGCAGGATGGTCTTAGGAGACCCCCCCACCAAAGGGGTCGCGACCCACAGGTTGAGAACCGCTGACTTAGAGACTTAGAGGATCTGTTATATCTTATAGTTACTCTTTCATTATAACATAGTAATCTATAATAATAAAAACATAATATGCTAATTAGACTGGACATCCTTCCGAACAACCTTCTGGACAAAGCCAGGGCTGTGAGGGAAGCCCGGGTTCCGGGTGCTGGCGGCTGGAGGGAAGCCCAGTCCTGAGTGCCAGAGGGAAGCCAGGGTCTCAGGTGCCAGAGAGACGCCGGTGCCAGCAGCCAGGGAAGGAAGGCCTACTCTTGCATGAATTTTGTACATTGGGCCTCTAGTTCTTTATTAATCTTTTACTATTTAGATCACTATGTTGTTTCTAGTTCCTCATTGGACCCAGACTGATTCAGAATTGGTACCAGAAGTGGGATGGGTCTCAGGCAGTAGCCATTTAAAGACGGGATTTTGAGACTGTTTAGCCATGCCCTTGAGCCTTAGCAAAGTGCCGAGCTCCTCCTTAATGGGAAATGGATGCTAGTAACCCATGGCTTGTAGTGGCATCAAAATTAACTAAGCTACCAACTGTGGTTGATTGTGATAAAGTGCCAACTGAAGCACATTTCCTGGGAACTCAAATGACTGTTACACTTAACCAGATGGAAGTAGTGAATTCTATAATGACTGCAATGTGAGAAGAAATATTTTTGTGTGCATTTGAGCACTTATAGAGAGAAAAATAACAATCCTAACTCCATTATTTCTGAACGTAACTTACAATTTCATAACCAACGAGTTTCTACAACATTCCTAAAAGTATTTTATTTCTTGTAGCCACAGAACTGATATTGGTGAAAAGCAAATACAAAATGTAATTGTGTGAGTTGTTGAACTACAATGACAGGTCAATCCAACTCTTGCTAAATTTCTCATGTGAAAGTGGAAAATAATGGAATTCTGTACCCTGCAATGGGGAGAACTGCTTGGATCTAAACCGACTTCCTTATCAGTGAAAGTAGCTTTCTCTCCAGTGTCCAAAGAGGCTAGCCTTTTTTTTTTTTGCTTGAAAAATCTTATGATAATCATACTTGAACAGATGCCTTGGAAAGGGGTGTTTATTCTCCCCAAAATTTACCTCTACTACCCATTGTTGCCAATAAACCCCCAAATATTGTCAAATTCAGCATTTTCCAAGGTGGGTTTCCTCATCCTCAGCACTGCTGATACTTTGAACTGGATAATTCTTGAGGTAACTGTCTTGTGCATTGTAGATTATTTAACAGCATCCCTGCTCTATACCCACTATATACTAGGAGATCTCTCCTCCCCCACTTGAATAATCACAAATGTTTCCAGCAATTACCAAATGTCTCTAGAGGGAAATCATCTCCAGTAGAGAATCACCACTCCAGGGCAAAGAGTAACAGTATGAGCTAGGGGGACATAGCTTACATATTAGAGAATTTCAAGGCTTTGTTGATATATATCCATAAAAGCTGATATGGGAAACATGTATGAGAAGGGATTTAAGTTGTTAGACCAAGGAAGACAGAATGTAGCATCAAGTTTATTGATATTATTTACAATAGATTTAC
Organism: Myotis nattereri; assembly: GCF_964212035.1. Taxonomy (NCBI): domain Eukaryota; kingdom Metazoa; phylum Chordata; class Mammalia; order Chiroptera; family Vespertilionidae; genus Myotis; species Myotis nattereri. The sequence goes on from NC_138075.1 coordinate 83,457,671, forward strand.
ATTTTAATGTGTTGGCTCATGAAGGTGGAGGTGGCTCTAACAGCTAATTTGGGTTGACGGAAACTTGGACTCAGTAGTGGCCTACATTTAATGAGATTAAGATTCCAGGGCCTCTCTGGCATCATGTATAGGAGGGGGCCCTAATATTTATAGAGACAGGAAAGTTGGACTGTATCATGTGCAATCTATCTACCAACCTCTTAATACATTTCATGAGAAATCTCAGAGGACACTTATCTCACTAGGACATTAATATTAGTGAGAAGAGTACCTGCATCCTTGAAAAACTCTGTTTGGTGTCCTTTGTAGTCCAGATATGACTATAGGGGATGTCAATATTGAGATGGGTTCCCTAATTTCAGCAGGGATGATGTGACCCCAGAATAGCAGAGTTTAAGTGGCCATACTTAACTGTCCAACACAAGGTGGTCATATCAGTTAGTGAAGACTTACCAGATATGGGAATGCATTTTCTCATAGATACCTCTGGGTGTGGCTCATTGATCACAGAGTATCTAGGAATGAAATAGATAGGCAGTCTCATAGAGTATCTCTTGATCTGTACAATGGGAAACATTCTAATTCTGGTATCCAAAAACCTGACATGAGTCACCACAGTCTCTCACCCAGTTTTTTTTAAAAAAATATGTTTCTTTATTAATTTCAGAGAGGAAGGGAGAAGGAGAGAGACATAGAAACATCTATGAGGAGAGAGAATCATGGATCAGCTGCACGCCCCCACTGGGGATGGAGCCTGCAACCGGGGTATGTGCCCTTGGCCGGAATCGAACCTGGGACCCTTCTATCCACAGGCTGACGCTCTATCCACTGAGCCAAGCCAGCCAGGGCATCTCACCCAGTTTTAAGATGTAGGATAGTTCACAGACACAAGGCCCTTGATTGACAGGGAAGCCAGGTGCCCTTGAGGAAGGACTTTGCACCATTGCTGTAAGTGTATCCTTTAAGCATCTTCCAATAGTACCAACAGTCAAACATTCCTTTAGCAAACTTACAAGCCTACATGTTTAAGTAACTGGAGAACAGAGTTCAGGGCAACCAAAGCTACTGCAAAGTAAAGAGAGAATATACTGGGAAAAAAGACATGCAGAGAAGATATCTCCAAATTTTGTGTGTAAAATTTACCTAAAATTTTGACTGATCTGTACACAGGACAGACTCCAGCCAAAACTGACAGCATTAAAAGGAGAAAAAGACAATTCCATAATCACAGAGATTTTAACAACCCTCTCCCAGCAATTGATAGAGCAATTAGAAAACAACAATAACACACTAGTAAAGAGCTAGAAGATATGGAACCCTGGGTTGGGAGTCTGGTGTGGGGCTTGGACATCTTGCTCCTCACGGGAGGCTGAGGCAGCCAGGATCTCCCTCCTGATTAAAAAAATGCCACATGTGGGTGCCGGACCAGCCTGTTCTGCGCCTCCACCCCTCCTACCAGTCTCAATGTTCTTTCTTCTTTAATTCTATAATTGTAGGGCTTCCGTTCAGCCAGACTTCAGGCTGTTCTGAATGATGGTCGTTCTGTATGTTAGTTGTAATTTTGATGTGGTCAAGGGCCATCCACCTTCAGAACACCCTATCGGATTGGCCAAGGTCTTCAATGAGTCCACAGTAGAGCTCAGTTTCTCCCACTGCCCAATCCCTCTTCCTTCTCTTCCCTTCTGCAGAGCGGATCCACTAAGAACGCTCTTTATAGACTTTCTGAGCACTCAAAAACGAGCGACAAGCCGTTAGACAGAGAAGTGCTAGTTGACAGAGTTAGCATATATCCCTGTGAACTGCATTTCATTTTCCTGGATGTTGAATCTTCTTTTTTTTGTTGTAAATTATTTGCTGCTGCTCTCGATTCTTGAAGTTTCCAGAAAATCTTCTGATGAAGGCTTGGTGTATTAGTTTTAGACTGTTGCCATAACAAATTACCACACATATAGTGGTTAAAACAATATGCATTTATTATATCACTAGAGGCTGTGCACCGGTGGTCCTGGCCTGCGGGAATCAGGCCAAAACCAGGTCTCTGACATCCCCCCCCAGGGGTCCCAGGTTGTGAAAGAGCACAGGCCAGGCCAAGGGACCCCACCGGTGCACGATCAGGGCTGGGGAGGGGCCATGGGAGGACTCTAGGGTGTGTCCAGGCTGACTCACCCAGTCCTGATCTGCTGGACCCCAGCAGCAAGCTAACCTACTGGTTGGAGCATCTGCCCCCTGCTGGTCAGTGCACGTCATAGCAACTGGTCAACCTGTGGAATGAATGGTCTTACACTTAGCATATTAGGCTTTTATTATATAGGATAGTTCTATATGCCAGAGGCCTGGTTTGGCTCAACCATTTGCTTTGCTTCAGATACAACAAGATCAAAATCAAGGTGTCAGCAGGCCTGGGCTTTTATCTGGAGGCTCTGGGGAGAGAGAGAGGGAGAAAGAGATACACATTGATTGGTTGCCTCTCCCAGGTGCCCAGACCAGGGCCAGGGATCATGGAACCTGCAATCCAGGTAGGTGCCCTTGAATGGGAGCCAAACCCTTGATCCTTCTGTGTGATCGGGCCAGTGCTCTAACTACGTAGCAACACCAGCCAGGGCGAAATGTAAATTCTTTGAAGTTTCTTTGTATAACATTAGATAACACCAAAAACTTTTGATTTTTTAAGTGTTTTGCATTTAAAGTGTTTAAAAAAGGATTAAAAGTGGAAGTTACTCAAATTATAAGAGGTCTTTTACAAACTGTGTTTATTCTCCAGACAGCACATCTGAACATATTTCTCCCTTTAAAACACACACGTGTGCAGAGACAGCTTTCCACCAAAAATGAAAAGGGTGTGAATTTTTCTTTGTTTTCAACATAACCAACTATATTATCCCAACTACATAGGATGGTGTTTCGAGAGTCATGTGGGTACTACGGGGAGTGGTAGTGCACGTGGCGGGAAGCCTTCAGAATCTCCAGCGGGAGGCATGTCTGTGGGGAGGTCTCTGCCTGGTGCTGGGTGCTGTTGGACTGAAAGTGGTCTGATTCTCCTTCCTCCCTTCTTGTTGCCTAATATTCTTTGGGCCTGTTTTAAAGTTCCGACATGCCCCTGGCCAACTTTTTATTGCTCAGGAAGGTTTTTCGTTTCTCTGTTCTACTTGGATGTTTGATCTTATCCTATAAGTATCAGAAAGACTGCATTCATCTGTTGTTTTCTTGGTGCTTCTGGGAGCCTTGATTGCTGAGATGTGAGATGACTTCCTGAGAACATTTCTGCTTCTTCTGCCTCAGCACAGAAACAGATTTTCTGATCTTGTGTTGTGCAGTTTGGATGGTAAAGAAATGCTCAATAATCAGGACCACTATTTCCTCCTCCTCATTTGGGATTGATCCCAAGGCATAATGACTTCTGCACTGTTTAAACTTTACAGTTTAATCATGATTTTGCTGCCTTTGCTGGTTCACAGGGACGTTCTGATATGGGTTTTGAGGTTTATCTTTTCTTGGGTTAAATACTTTTATTTTCTTTGAATTTCTTAAAGATATGCACTTGGCCCTTGAATAGATTGGTGATGATGACTAACTTTCTCCCTGACATTAGGACTTTCTGTTGGGGAAATCCTGATACAAACCCCAGCAAATCTCATACATTTTTATGTGTTAACCCATTTCCTCTATCATGTCTCCCACAGCCCAGGTGATGTGGAGAGATTAAAATATCCTGCTCTAGACAATAGCGATGATGAAAAAATGGGCTGACATCATGAGGGAATGGAATGGAAAAGTTTTGGGAGCCGACAGCAAAGTAGAGGTAGGGGTATGGGTGAGGATCCACCAGCCACAGATTTTGGAGGCAGTATGGATTTCCCTTGAAAAGATAGAGTACATGAGGTTTCATCCTGAGATCAGATTGGTTTGTTGATTAACAGCCAGCATATAATTTCAAAGGTTTTATGCAGCTTCTTAATCTCTGCCTTATCATTGTTGTAGGCTTCAACTATGCTATTTTTTTTTTCAGGGTTTTATTTATTTATTTTTTAATCCTCACCTGAGGATATGCTTTTTATTGACTTTAGAGCAGCGGTTCTCAACCTGTGGGTCGCGACCTCTTTGGGGGTCGAACGACCCTTTCATAGGGGTTGCCTAAGATCATCGGAAAACACATATATAATTACATACTGTTTTTGTGATTAATCACTATGCTTTAATTATGTTCAATTTGTAACAATGAAAATACAACCTGCATATCAGATATTTACATTACGATTCATAACAGTAGCAAAATTACAGTTATGAAGTAGCAACGAAAATAATTTTAGAGTTGGGGGTCACCACAACATGAGGAACTGTATTAAAGGGTTGCGGCATTAGGAAGGTTGAGAACCACTGCTTTAGAGAAGGTGGAAGAGAGAAGGAGAGAGAGAAAGATCAATGTAATTCTCTCTCACTTCGATCGGTTGCCTCCCGTACGTGTCCTCACCAGGGATGGAACCTGAAGCCTGGGTATGTGTCTTGACCAGGAATTGAACCTGAGACCCTCTGGAGCACAGGACAACACTCCAACCAACTGAACCACCCAGGCCAGGGCTTTTTCAGAGTTTAAAATGTCCATTCAAATTCTGAAACAGTGAGGTATCTTGGTCCTCCCATTATGTTTAATTTATTTTAACTATCTTGTTTGATGTCTTTGGCCCAAGAAACTGTAGGCTAATAGTTATAGAGAAATTTCCCCAGCTAGTTTGTCCTCATTGGCTTTTTCCTGCATGATTTCAAGAATTCTAAGGCGTGCTACAGAGGTTCTGTCCCAGGTGATGGTTCCATCGTAACCATGGATAGTGACAGGCTTCCCTGAATCCTAGAATTGTCTTTTCTATGGATGCCCATACAAGAGAAGGTTTTTGTTTTTTGATACTTTATTTTTTTATTTATTTTTAGCATTTAGGTTTTTATTTATTTATTTTTTGGCATTATTTTACTAGAATAGTATGAGTTTACTTATCCTGACCAGTCCTGCTTTGTAATGGTTGGAAAAACTACTCATTGAGCTTCAGGATATTCAGAGAAAAAGCAATCTGGAATAAGATTCTCCATTGGTTAAGTTCTTGTTCCCTTGAAAAGTGGTCTTCACACTGGATGTACTGATGGGAGAGACAGAACGTGATATTTTATATAGGATGTAGGAAGTATCAAACTGGTAAATACTTACCTACTAAATGCCCTTTTGTCTGTTGCATATGTTAAAATAACAACTGCAATTTCTGTTTACATACTGTATCAAGTATAGACTTGATCTACATTGTTTATTATTTGACTAGAGGCCTGGTGCACAAAATTCATGCACTCGAGGGCAGGGGGTATGGTCCCCTCAGTCCAGCCTGTGCCCTCTCACAGTCCGGGACCACTTGGGGGATGTCCGACTGACAGGTTAGGCCTAAGCCGTCAGTCGGATGTCCTTAGCACTGCTGTGAAGGTGGGAGAGGCTCCTGCCACCGCTGCTGTACTCACCAGCTGTGAGCCCAGCTCAGGGCTTCTGGCTGAGCGGCACTTCTCCTGTGGGAGTACACTGACCACCAGGGGGCAACTCCTGCATTGAGCGTCTGTCCCCTAGTGGTCAGTGCGCATTGTTCCACCATTCGGTCGATTTGCATATTAGCCTTTTATTATATAGGACTAGTGGCCTGGTGCACGAAATTTGTGCATGGGGAGGGTGTGTTCCTCAGCCTGGCCTGCACCCTCTCCAATTTGGGACCCCTTGAAGGATGTCCTACTGCCAGTTTACAGGGATCGGGCCTAAACCAGCAGTTGGACATCCCTCTCGCATCCGGGACTGCTGGCTCCTAACTGCTCACCTGCCTGCCTGCCTGCCTGATTGCCTCTAACCACTCTGCCTGCCGGCCTGCACACCCCCAACTGCCTACCCACCGCTGCTGGCCTGCTTGCCCCCAAATGCCCCCCCTGCCAGCCTGATCACCCCAAAATGGCCCCCCTGCTGGCCTGCTCGCCCCTACCTTCCCTCTCCACTGGCCTGCTCATCCCCAACTGTCCCCCTGCTGGCCTGCTCACTCCAAACTGCCCCCCCCGCTGTCCTGATCACCTCCAGCTGGCCCCCACTGATGGCCTGCTTGCCCCCAACTGGCCCCCCTGCTGGTCTGCTTACCCGCAACGGCCCTGCCCAGCCTGATCACCCACAACTGCCCTCCCCTCTTGGCCTCTAACCACCTCTACCTCAGCCCTGCCACTATGGCTTTGTCTAGAAGAACATCTGGAAGGTCTCCTGGAAGGTCTCCCAGTCTAATTAGCATGTTACCCTTTTATTAGTATAGATATATTTGTCTGTAAATATCGTTATGATTGCAGATATGAGTAGGACCAAATAAAATTTTATAGAATGGGCCTTTTATTACAGATGGTTTGCCATGTATGTATTTTTTTCTAAAGAAGTAAACTTTAAAAAATGTTTCAGGAAGACTTTGAGAAATTTACAGTATCTGCTTTTCTTCCAAGAAAGTTGTCACTTTTATGCCAGAGTGAGAATTATTTTTATGCTTTGTATGCCAGCATTGGGCCACTGTGACTGGGGGGCACTTAGCTTGACTTGAGTGTAATTATCTTGCTCACTGGCTGGGAGGGAAGGTGTGTGGCAGAGGAGATAAATACTCGGTTTTGGATTACTCATAGATTGCTGACTTTCTGGATTGATTGTGCAAGCCCCTCCTTTTATTGATGTCCACCTTCTATTGACAGACATCTACCTTGGGAGAGAAATGAGATGAAACTCTCTCTTTCTTGTCATTGTAAAAAGCATTTGAATTCCTAAGGTGTGATAAGGCCACCCAGCCATCCACAGTCAAGGTACACATTTTCATGGAGGATGTTCCCACTCTTGAATAAATTAAAACAATTTTTTTCTTTTAATTTAAACTTTCTTCTATAACTGTTTTCTTGTTACTTAAAAGCTAGTTTTTTTTGAAACTACTTCCAAAGCTTTTCAAGCTGTATATGTCCTTGGAATGAATTTATAAATAAGAATTGAGCCCGGCCAGTGTGACTCAGTGGGTTAGCATCGACCTATGAACCAGGAAGTCACAGTTTGATTCCAGGTCAGGCCACATGCCCCGGTTGTGGGCTTGATCCCCAATACAGGGCGTGTAGGCGGCAACCGATCAATGATTCTCTCTCATCATTGATGTTTCTATCTCTCTCCCTCTCCCTTCCTCTCTGAATCAGTAAGAATATATTTTAAAGAGAGAGAGAGAGAGAGAGAGAGAGAGAGAGAGAGAGAGAGAAGAGTATATATGTTTGTAAATAAGAAAACATGTACTGGATGCTCTTAGAAAGTCTTATTTTCTTTTATTAAAACTTGTGCAGTATAGGGAACTCCATAGATTCTCTTAATTTCAAGAAAGTTAGAGGGAAAGGTACTAATTGGGAAAATGTGTCACATATATATTTTTATGTTTATTTTTTTTAAAATAAAAAACTGAAATATTTTCTATTCAGAAGATATATTTGGATCTAAATATCTTCTATAATTTTAACCCTAAAATATCAATTTAAATATTTTAAAAATGGTTGGGATGTTTGTTTTTTAAAATAAGTTAGGTTACTGGAGTTCTACATGTTACTGGATCACCTGGGGTAATTTTCTGATTGGAAAATTAAGAATTACTGTCAGAGGGGAGGACATGAGAATTTTTAAAGAACATATTCAATTTACTTTAGAAGCCGAACCTCTCTTATCATGTGACTTGCTTTGTATATTTGTTAAACGATATTATCACATAAGGATTGCTGCTATTGGGACAAACAGTGACAGCTGATTCAGGTCATTTGAATGTCCACTGTCTGTTTTAATTTGTATGTTCGTTTTGACTCTGTCATATGCTCAAACTTCAGTGGAAGTCATGAGAACCTATTATTTTTGCCTGCTCCCTCCTTTACCTTGGAAATACTCTTTTTTACTCAGATGGACCTTAACTTTGATGTAAGGGATTGATTCCATTGCAAACTGTTTTCTTCCTTGCCAAGTAAGAGAGTTGTTGTGAACTCTTCAGTGATGCCTTCCCCAGGATATTTGCAGATGTGGTTGGGAAAAGTCATTTCATCCCCGACCTTTGCATGTCAGGTGCTGAGGTGCCGGGGTGCCGCCTCGCCTGTGCCCCGGCTCTCCAGCCCTGATTCGGCTCTCTCTCCCTGTGATCGCCATGGCGACAACTGGGTGCCGCCTGTCCTGCCCCCCGGCTCTCTCTCCCTCCGATCGCCTTGGTGGCCACAGGACTCAGGCCAGGGGGCACCCCCGGGACCGGGGGTGCCGCCTTGCCTTCAGCCTGCTTTCTGATGGTGATCACTGGCTGGGGGGTAGGGCAAAGGTGGCCCCGGCTCTTGCCTGCTGCCTGGGTTTACGATCACTGTTCTTACACCCTTCCTCTTTCACCTCCAATCATGTGCCTACAGATGCAAATTAACCGCCATCTTTGTTGGCAGTTAATTTGCATATCACCCTAATTAGCCAATTGGAAGCATAGAGGAGGTATGGTTAATTAGGCTTTTTGTCTTTTATTAAATAGGACTAGAGGCCCGGTGCACAGAAATTTGTGCACTCGGTGGGGAGGGCGTGTCCCTCAGCCAGGCCTGTGCCCTCTTGCAGTCTGGGACCCCTCAGGAGATAACGACCTGCTGGCTTAGGCCTGCTCCCGGGTGGCAGAGGGCAGGCCCAATCCCTAGGTGCAGCTCCTGGTCAGGCTCAAAGCAGGGCCGATTGGGGAGTTGGGGTGCCACCCCCTGTCATGCACAGAGCAGGGAGGATCGGGAGGTTGCGATGTCACCCTCAGTCACGCTCAGGGTAGGGCCAATTGGGGGGTTGGGGCACCGCCCCCTGTCACACTCAAGGCAGGGTCGATGGGGAGGTTGTGGCGCCACCCCCTGTCACACACAGAGCAGGGCCCATCAGGGGGTTGGGCAGCTCCTCCCAGTCACCCACAGAGCAGGGCGGATCAGGGGGTTGGGGCGCTGCCACTGTCACACTCAGGGCAGGGCTGATGGGGAGGTTATGGCTGTACCCTGTCACACACAGAGCAGGGCCGATCAGGGGTTTGGGGAGCTCCCCCCTATCAGGCACAGAGCAGGGCTGATCAGGAGGTTGGAGCGCCTTCCCCTGTCATGAACAGAGCAGGGCGGATAGGGAGGTTGTGGCCCCGCCCCCTGTCACACGCAGAGCCGCAGGGCGATCAGGGGGTTTGGGTGCTGCCCCCTGTCACACTGATCCTGGTGCCGGGAGGCCTCTCAGCTCCACTGATCCCGGTGCTGGAAGGCTTCGCGGCTCTGCTGATCCCCGTGCTGGGAGGCATATTACCCTTTTACTATATAGGATAGAGGCCTGGTGCACGGGTGGGGGCCGGCTGGTTTGCCCTGAAGGGTGTCCTGGATCAGGGTGGGTGTCCCCACTGGGGTGCCTGGCCACCCTGGGTGAGGGGCTGAGGGCTGTTTGCAGCTGGTCACACACCCTTCAGGGTGGAGGTCCCCACTGGGGTGCCTGGCCAGTCTGGGTGAGGGGCTGAGTGCTGTTTTCAGGCTGGCGGGTGACGGAAGCTCCCAACCGCTCCTTTTTCCCTTTTTTTAAAATTTATTCTGGGCCAGCTTTAGCTCTAGCTCCAGCTCTGAGGCCTCTGCTGCTGAAAGCAGGTATCTGGTTTGTTTGGGTTCTATAATCGAAACACTGTATCAACTCCAGCTCTGAGATCCCGGCGGGCTGAAAGCAGGTTTCTGGGGTTTTGTTTAGCTTATATATTTGTAACAATGTTTCAAACTGCAAGCTCAGAGGCCGGCAAGGCAGGCGGGGAATGTTGGTTTCCTCCGTCACTGAAGCAAGCAAGCCTCATGTTAGCTTCCAGCTGCCTGGCTGCCGGCCGCCATCTTGGCTGGGAGTTAATTTGCATATCTCATTGATTAGCCAATGGGAAGGGTAGTGGATGTACGCTAATTACCATGTTTCTCTTTTATTAGATAGGATACTCTGCCCAAAGTCCTTGCAACACCTTTGAGTGCAGGTAAGAAGATTTGTGTGTTATTTTTGGGTGTTGTTGATTTTTAAATTTATCTTTATTGTTGAAAGTATTACAAATGTCTCCTTTGTTTGTGTGTTTTCTTCCCCTCCACCCTGTACCCATCCCTCTTGGCCTTCATCACTCTATTATCTGTGTCCATGATTTATGCATATCCTTTATATAAAAAGGTAATACGCAAATTGACCGTAATGGCCTGGGAAGGACCAGTCGCTATGACATGCACTGACCACCAGGAGGCAGATGCTCAATGCAGAAACTGCCCCCTGGTGGTCAGTGTGCTTCCACAGGGGGAGTGCTTCTCAGCCAGAAACTGGCTCATGGCTGGCCAGCGCAGCAGCAGTGGCGAGCGCCTTTTCCGCCTCTGTGGCAGTGGTAAGGATGTTCAACTAATGGTTTAGGCCTGCTCCCCATGGGCCTAAGTCGTTAGTCAGACATCCCCTGAGGGTTCCCCGGCTGCCAGAGGGATGTCTGACTGTCAGCTTAGGCCCGATCTCCTGGGGAGCGGGCCTAAGCAGGCTGGTGGACATCCCCCGAGGTGTCCCTGACTGCAAGAGGGTGCAGGCCAGGCTGAGGGACCATGCTTGTGAGCGCACAAATTTTCATGCACTAGGCCTCTAGTATGCATTTAAGTTCCCAGTTAATCCTCCCCTACTACCCCCCTCCCCTCCTTCCTTCTGAAATTCTTCAGTCTGTGCCATGTTTCTATGTCTCTGGTTCTATTTTGTTCATCAGTTTATTTTGTTCACTAGATTCCATATATGCTTGAGATCATGTGGTACTTATCTTTCTCTGCCTGGCTTATTTCGTCTAGCATAATACTCTCCAGGTATACCCATGCTTTTGGAAATGGTAAGAGTTCTTTCTTTCTTTTTATTTTATTTTAAAAACAGCTTTATTGAGTTATAATTGATATAAAATAAACTGAACATATTTAATGTGACTGAATTAGTAAGATTTAACATAGGTATGCACTTATGAAACCTTCACTATCAAAATAATGAACATATCTATTGCCTCCAAAGGTTTGTTTTGTGCCATTTTTGAATCAAACATTTTTTGCCTTTTAGCTTTTCCGAGACTGAGAAATCATTTCATAATTTTCCATGCAATTCCATATTATCCAAGAGAGACTTAATAGAACAAATGGCACAATTCTGATGGAGGTTGCTAGATTTGAGCAGGACTCATTCTTCCAAATGCAATTTCCTCTGCTGTGTCTTGAACTCCTCAACATCTTTCTTCTTTTTTATGTCTTATTGTGCTTGCTCTTTTTTTGTTGTTGTTTTCCTTCTCCCCTATCTCTTCCATTTTCTCTTCCTCCTCTTCTGCCTCATCCTGAACTTTTTCCTCCTCCATCTTCTCTGCCCACTTCTCATCCTCACTTCTGTTGCCCACTCTCCATCCATCCACATTCAGCCTCGCTCTCCCCAGAGCAGCAGGACAAACCTTTTCCTATATTTTATACTATAAGAATAATAGACGCTCAAATCTCTTTGAAAAAGGGAAATTTCAGGTACCATACTTCCTAGAAACAAAGATTCCTAACATTATTTTGAACAAATGGCATCATTCTCTGTATACAGTTCTGCAATGAACTTTACTTGCTTCACGATATCTCCTACACTTATCACTATGCACAGAGCTATCTAATTCCAAATAGCTAATTTTTAAAATAGCTGCATAAGTTCTATCAATTTTCTGTTTTATAACTTTTAAAATTAAACAATGCTGCTACTAACATCCTTAAACATATATATTTGTATACATTTATTTACTATATCCAGTGGGACCCACTGTTGCATTGAAGTAAAAGTGTTGTAAAATTATTTTTGTTAAACATAGCAGAATTTCTCCAAAAAGTGTTGCACAAATTTATACTGTAGCAAGTGTTTGAGAATAATATGCAATATTTTATGATTAAAAAAATAAAAATATTGAACTACATATGGTGGGTACACATAATAATTGCAGTTAATATAAAATATTTTGAGCACTAGTAAATGTTTCTAACATTTACAAAAGCAAGCTAGCTAGCAACTTGACTTTAATAAAGATTACATTTTTAGAAAGACAGATGAGACCTGAGCAAATGTTTCTACTTGCACCCAATGCTGGAATTTGTTGGAGTGTTTTGATTAAACAAATTTGTTTTTTTGTTAAAATGTACCCAATGTTGGAATTTGTTAGTGTTTTGATGAAACAAAATTAAAAAAAATTTAGAAAAAAGATATTGTATAGGCAAATTTTATAGGAGAATTTTAGTGGATAGAAGAGATTTGAGCTTATGGAGAAGTGGTTTTGGTTGGTAGCAGTAGCTGAGCCAAAAGTCAACCAAGAGAGTGAGACACACATACCCTGGGAGTTAGTCACTTGATAGATGGAAAATTTGACTGCAAGTCATCAGCCAAAGAAAACAATAGCCTTGTTAGGTGGGTTTCAATTTTTCCAAACCTTGTAGCAAATATTTAGTCGTTTATATTTGGAACAAAAAGAAGTTGAAAGCCACTGTCGCTTTCTAAGAGAGGGAATGATGTTATCCAAACAACATTTATGGAGATTATTCCAGCAGCTGTGTTGGACTTCTTTAGTTGCCTTCAGTTTATTGCCTGATTGCAAGTAGCATTTCAAAATATGGCAGAAGGAACATTAGAGAAGTTGGTCTAAAATGTCTCATCCGTAAAAAGCCACAACATGCTGGTATATTGTATGTACATTTTATTTTAATAAATGAATTAATATTAAACATTTTTATAATGGGATTATAATCCATGTCCCTCAGAGAGAGAAGTAACTCATGCAGTATTTCTGCAAGAGTTTTGTGAAGTTACACATATAATAAGTAAATTCTATCCTCAGATATGCTCTAAACAGCGAGCTGTTGTCTGACACAGGCCTCTTCTCCTTTTCGAAGCAGTGGAATTTTGTGCAACTGCTGTGCGTGTATTCACTTAAAGGAAATACTATAGGAGTCACTTTGCTTTACGTGAGCCCTCCCCACACTTTTGGAAATGCCTGTTCCGAGTCTGGGTAGGGATACAATTTATGGAGGGTATTTGATTAAACATATTCACACCTTTAAAAATGTCTATAGCAATTTGTTATGGGCTGAATCGTACACCCTTAAAGATTCACATGTTTAAGTCCTAACCTCCAGTATCCCAGGATGTGACCATATTTGATAAGGAGGCCATTAGGGTGGGTCCTAATTCAATGGAACTGATGACCTTGGATGAAAAGGAATTTTGAACAGTCACATACAGAGAGAAGATGATGCGAAGACCCAGGGAAAAGACAGTCTCCTATCTACAAGCCAAGGAGAGAATTCTAGGACAGAACTTTCCCTCTCAGCCCTCAGAAGGAAACAACCATGCCAACACTTTGATCTCTGACTTCCAGCCTCCCCAGCTATGAGACAATATTTCTGTTGGTAAGCCATCTAGTGTGGTATTTTATGTCACTCCAAGCAAACTAATAAAATACTATAGCTACCCCAATTCTAAGTTTTCTAAATAAGTAGAAACTCAGACAGAAATTCATGTGCAAAAACAAAACTTAATACAGTGCTACTTAGAATACAGAAAAATAAAATTAACCCATATATTCAACAATAGAAGAATGGTTATATAATTTCTGATATGGACATATAAAGTCATTAAAAGTAATATTTTAAAAGGATGCTTAATGACATAGGAAAATGATGACCAAAATGTTAAATGAAAAAGCAGTTGAAAACATTGTGATTGTATCTTCTATTTCCTTAAACGTTTCATTTGTGGAGATTTTATATTTTTATCTTTAGAATGTCAATATCTGAAATCCTTGGGAATAAATCTGTTGTTTATTGTTTCTACTGATTCACACATGATGGCTTATTTCCCTGCATGCTTGGGGATCTTTGATTAATGCTCATGTTTGTTTGATTCTCATTTGTGAGAATCTTGGATACCTCTAGGCAGCTATCACATGTGAGCATTCAGCTTCTCCTATTAAAGCAGGAGAAGCTACTGTTGAAGCCTTAGTTTCTCGATAGTATCCACTCTGTATTTTTTCTTGCACTGAAGAGCATTTACTTATGTAGGAAGGTAGTACCAATCCAAGATCACTTCAGGTTTTTTCTAGACTTCCTTTCTAATATGAGTCCAAGTTTTAGGTCCCCTTCCTTTAAATTAGCTCCTGATGGCAAGGAGACTATTAACCTCAAACTACTTAAACTTCTCTCTAGAGCCACTAGCTAACACAAAAGCCTGGGAGTCCAGCTCTCCTTCCTTGAGGCTTGCTCACGTCTTTCCTGATGCAGTGCCAATATTGGCATTTACCTTCAGGGGAGCTTCTTAGTTCTCATTTGCTTGCTGCTTGCTGATTCCACTCCAGGTTCGGCAAACAGACATTTTTCCCTGATAGGGGTCGCCCTTAGTAATTTCCTATTTACCATGACCTCAGCAATGCAGAGAAAATTAAGTTTTATGAAATATGTGGTGGTTTTGTAGCAGGAAATGCCTTTGGATTATTTTGCCTCATAATGAAGTATGTGGACTTGGAATGTGCATTTTTAATAAGCTCTTCCCTATACGTATGCACACCAAAGTATGAGAATTGCTGTCATGGATCAGACATGTGGAAAAATGGTGTGTGTTAGCAATGGTGAGTGTTCTTGTCTGGCTGAACCCAAGACTGTAAGAGACCATTAAACTGAAAATGTTAATTAGATTCAGAGGCTTGAAAGACTTTAAGTGCAATTCTAAAGGGTTTGGAATTTTTTTGGCTATGGAAAGTAATAAAAGTGTTTTTTGAAAGATTTTTATTGATTTTAGAAAGAGAGGAAGGGAGAGGGAGAGAGAGAGAAACCTATCTGCAACCCTGTTGGGGATTGAACCAACAACCTTTCAATGCAAGGGACTACATTCAACAAACTGAGCCACACCAGCCAAGGCAATAAAAGTGTTTTAAACAGAACAATTATATTTAAAAATTTGTGTGCCATAAAGACAAGTCTTGTGAAAGAAGCCTTAACAATGATGGAGACCAGAGGCAGGGAGGTCAATTAGAACAATGTTTCTCAAATTTGGATGTGCGTAAGAGTGACCTTGGGAACTTTAAAAAATACTGATTTGTAGGCACATCACTGAGTCAATGGTTTAAGCCACTGAACTAAGTGGCTTTAGTCTATGTGAGATTTGATGAGGAAAGTTGCTGGGACTGACCGGCAGACCCTGAATGATGGATGAATGATTACTCTGATACATGTTTCTGTGAAAGAGAAGCTAAGGGACTGCTTGGCTATCACTACCAAGTAGTCCTGTTCACCTGCCTCCTTTTATTTGTAACAACAGTTTGAAATAAAATTAACTATTAGATACTGTCAGCAGGGTAAGGATCCTTGCTTCCCCACAGAAGGTGGCAGTGAGAATCAAGAAGAGAGGCAAGTTGAGTTTGAATTGACAGAACTTGGTGACTCATGAGAATTGCAGAAGTTAAAAATGATTCCAAGGTCATACACAAAAGCTATTATTGAGGTAGTGTTATGCTTGGCCTGTTTAATATTTCATATGTCATGATTTCATTGTCTTCAGGATAATTTTGTAATCCTCTTCTTCTCTCTTTTTGCTTTGTCTCTCTACATATATCAATATCCCTATCTCTATCTAAATTAATATACATAGAGTTGTTCAAGTTCAAGGCACCTGGCAAATTCTGAAATAGGATTATTTTTTATATTCATTATCTCAACCACCATATAAATTCTTAGAAACATACACAGTCAGATCCATATCTACTTTAAAAAATTAGTTTTATTGATGAGGGGGGGGGGAGAGAGAGAGAGAGAGAGAGAGAGAGAGAGAGAGAGAGAGAGATTTGTTGTTCCACTTCTTTATGCATTCATTGATTGATTCTCGTATGTGCCCTGAACAAGGATTCAACCCACTACCTTGGCATATCAGGATGATGCTTTAACCAACCGAGCTATCCAGCCAGGGCCATATTTACTGTGTTGTTTTTTTTAAAGCCTACAGTAAAGTTACACAGAAAGTATAGAGTTTCACATATCCCATCATCCCTGGTCAAGCCTACCCCAGTTTCCTCTTAACAGCTTGCATTAATGTGGTACACTTGTTAAAACTGATGTACCAAGACTGATACTTTATTATTGACTAAAATTCATAGTTTGCATTAGGGTTTACTCTTTGTGTTAAACAGTTCTTTTGGGTTTTAAAAATGCATAATATTATGTATCCATTATTATAGTTTTATATAGAACAGTTTCACTGCCTTAAAAATTACTCTGTGCTTCATACATTCATCTCTCCCTACCCTCCTCTGAACCTCTGAAAATGACTGGTCTTTTTATTTTCTCCAATTCGTCTTTTTCAAAATGTTTTAGAGTTGCAGTCATGTATGTAGGCTTTTCAGATTGGCTTCTCCCACTTAATAATATGCATTTAAGTTTCCTCCATGTCTTTTGATGGCTAGATAGCTAATTTCTTTATGTTGCTGAATAATTTTCCATTATATGAATAGATCATAGTTCATCCATTTATCTACTGAAGGACATATTGGTTGCTTCCAATTTTTGGCAATTATGAATAAATTTGATATCTATATATGCTGATTTTTGTGTGGATGTAAGTTTTTAAAAAATATATTTTTATTGATTTCAGAGCAGAAGGGAGAGTGAGAGAGAGAGATAGAAACATCAGTGATGGGAGAGAATCATTGATCAGCTGCCTCCAGCATGCCCCACATTGAGGTTCGAGCCCACAACCCAAGCATGTGCTCTGATGGGGAATCAAACTGTGACCTCCTGGTTCACAGGTCTACCCTCAACCATTGAGCCATGCCAACTGGGCTGAATAGAAGTTTCAAATAATCTGTGTAAATACCGAGAAGCATGACTGCTGGGTCATATGATAATCCTAAATTTAATTTTTTAAGAAACTACAAAACTGTCTTTCAAAATGACTGTATCATTATGCACTTCTACCAGCAATGAATAAGAATTCTGATTCAGCATTTGGTTTTGTCAGTCTTTTGGATTTTAGTTATTCTAATAGGTGTGTGGTAGTATTTCATTGTTGTAATTTATCATTTCTCAATAACATATGATGTTGAGCATCTTTTATATGCTTATTTATTCTCTGCATGTCTTTACTGGAGAGCTGTCTGCTCTATTTAGTAGTTTATTTTCTTACTAGAGGCCCGGTGCACAAACATTTGTGCACTCGGGGGGGAGGGGGGGTCCCTCAGCCCGGCCTGTGCCCTCTCACAGTCTGGGACTCCTTGGGAGATAAAGACCTGCTGGCTTAGGCCTGCTCCCGGGTGGCAGAGGGCAGGCCCAATCCCTAGGTACAGCCCCTGGTCGGGCTCAGAGCAGGGCTGATTGGGGAGTTAGGGCGCCGCCCCTGTCATGCACAGAGCAGGGCAGATAGGGAGGTTGCGATGCTACCCTCAGTCATGCTCAGGGTAGGGCCAATTGGGGGGTTGGGGCACCGACCCCTGTCACACTCAAGGCAGGGTCGATGGGCAGGTTGCGGCACCACCTCCTTTCACGCACAGAGCAGGGCCGATCAGGGGGTTGTGGAGCTCCCCACTGTCACTCACAGAGCAGGGCCCATCAGGGGGGTTGGGGCTCCATACCCTGTCATGCACAGAGCAGGGTTGATCAGGGGGTTGGGGAGCTCCCCCCATCACACACAGAGCAGGGCCCATGGGGGAGGATCCTGGTGCTGGGAGGCATATTACCCTTTTACTATATAAGATAGAGGCCTGGTGCACAGGTAGGGGCTGGCTGGTTTGCCCTGAAGGGTGTCCCAGATCAGGGTGGGGGTTCCCACTGGGGTGCCTGGCCAGCCTGGATGAGGGGATGATGGCTGTTTGCAGCTGGTCACACACCCTTCAGGGTGGGGGTCCCCACTGGGGTGCCTGGCCAGTCTGGGTGAGGGGCTGAGGGCTGTTTTCAGGCTGGGGGTGACTGAAGCTCCCAACCGCTCCTTTTTTTCTTTATTCTGGGCCAGCTTTAGCCCTGAGGCTTGGCTCCAGCTCTTAGGCCTCTGCTGCTGAAAGCAGGTTTCTGGCCTTTGTTTACCTTCTGTATTTGTAACAATGTTGCGATCCTGCTGGCTGAAGCCCGGCGGACTAAAGCAGGTTTCTGGGGTTTTGTTTAGCTTCTATATTTGTAACATAGTTGCTTAGAGTTGTAGCTCAGAGGCTGCCAGTGGCAGGGGGGAATGTTGGAGTCTTCCATCACTGAAGCAAGCAAGCCTCATGTTCGCTTTAAGCTGCCTGGCTGCTGGTCGCCATCTTGGCTGGCAGTTAATTTGCATATCTCGCTGATTAGCCAATGGGAAGGGTAGCGGTTGTACGCTAATTACCATGTTTCTCTTTTATTATATAGGATTGTTAAGTTTTAAACATTTTTCTAATATTTTGGATATAAATTACCTATCAGATTTAAGTTTTGCAAAGAATTTTTCTCTGTGGCTTCACTTTTCTTTCTTTTTTTAAAAAAATATTTTTAAAATTTATTTTGGAGAGAGAGAGAGAGAGAGGGAGAGAAACACCAATGTGAGAAAGAAACGCTCCCTGACCAGACATTAAACCTGCAAACCTGGTATGTGCCTTGACCAGGAATCAAACTGGCAACCTTTTGGTGCACTGGATGAGGCTCAACCAACTGAGCCATACTGCCAACTGAGCCATACTGGCCAGGACTTTGGCTTCACTTTTCATTATATTAGCAGGGTCTTTTGCAGAACAGAAGATTTTTTTAAAAAAATGTATTTTATTGATTTTTTTACAGAGAGGAAAGGAGAGAGATAGAGAGTTAGAAACATCAATGAGCTGCCTCTTGCACACCCCCTACTGGGGATGTGCCCTTGACCAGAATCGAACCTGAGACCCTTCAGTCCGCAGGCCGATGCTCTATCCACTGAGCCAAACCAGTTAGGGCCAGAACAGAAGATTTTAAAAAATATATATTTTATTGCCCTGGCTGGGTTGGCTCAGTGGATAGAGCATCAGCCTTCGGATTGAAGGGTCAGCCTGTGGATTGAAGGGTCCCAGGTTTGATTATGGCCAAGGGCACATGCCTGGGTTGTGGGCTTGATCCCCAGTGGGTAGTGTGCCGGAGGCAGCCGCTCAATGATTCTCTCTCATCATTGATGTTTCTATCTCTCTCTCATTCTCCCTTTCTCTCTGTAATCAATAAAGAAATATATTTAATATATATATATATATATATATATATATATATATATATATACATATATATTATTGATTTTTACAGAGAGGAAGGGAGAGGGATAGAGAGTTAGAAACATTGATGAGAGAGAAACATCGATCAGCTGCTTCCTGCACACCCCCTACTGGGGATATGCCCACAGCCAAGGTACATGCCCTTGACCGGAATCGAACCTGGGACCCTTCAGTCCACAGGTTGACCCTTCAATCAGTGGATGCTCTATCCACTGAGTCAAACTGGTCAGGGCAGAACAGAAGATTTTTTTCTTCATGGTCATGCTCTTAGTGTTATATCTAACAAGTCATCACATATCCAAGGTCACCTATATTTTCTTCTGTGTTTTCTTTTAGGAGTTTTATAATTTTGCATTATACATTTGAGTCTATGGTCCATTTTGAGTTAATTTTTGTAAAAGGTGCGCGGTCTGAGTCTGATTCATTGTTTATTAAAAATATATGATTATCTAATTATTCTAGCATAATTTATGGAAAACAACATCCTTTATCTTTAATCTTTAAATTATTCAGTTATAGTTGACATACAATATTATATCAGTTTCAACTGTAAAACATCAACATAGTGATTAGGCATGTGTAAGATTTACAAAGTAAGCACCCAACAGCATCCTTTCTTGATTAAATGGCCTTTGTTCCTTTGTCAAATAATTAATGTTTATATTTGTGTAGGTCTATTTCTGTGCTCTCTATTATATTACTTTTATATTTTTTTCTCAATTTATTTAGATCTTTTATTTCTTTTAATAGCATTTGTAGTGTTCCTCATATAGATCTTACACCTTTTTAAAAGTTTTATACCTATTGGGTATTTTGATGTTGATAAAAATGATGTGTGTTTTTAATTTTAAGTTCCAATTGGTCACTGCTGATATATGAAAAAGCAACTAACTTTTGTATATTAACTTTGTATCCTGCAACTTTGCTATAAAGTCTTATTAGTACCAGTAGTGTTTCTGTTGATTCTTTTGAAAACTTGTAGACAATGATGTTACATGTGAACAAAGACAGTTTATTTTTTCCTTTCCAATGTGTATAACTCCTGTTTCCTTTTCTTGTCTTATTGCATTATCTTGGACTTCAAGTATGATGGTGAGTAGGAAGAAATGATGTCATGTTCCCCATCTTTGGAAGAAAGAAGCTTTTTTTATGATTAAGAAAACAATTTTATTAGCTGTAGTTTTTAAAAATTATTTATCAAGCAGAGGAAGTTATACCTTATTCATATTTTTTCAAGGAACCAGTCTTTTACTGATTTTCTGTATTAATTTCCCGTTTATTTTATTGATTTATACTCTAATTTTTATACCTACTTGCTTTAGATTTATTTTGCTTTTCAAAAAATTCTGGTTTTCTTAGGTAGAAGCTTAGGTTATTGATTTTTTAAAATTTTTCTTCTCTTCTAATGCATACACTCAGCACTATAAATTTTCCTCTAAGCAATGCTTTGGTTGTATTCCACAAATCCACAAATTTTTCCATTGTATTTTCAATTTCAATTTGAATTTCATTTTACTACATTTACTGAGAAGTGTAGAGTCTTTAAATTTTTTCTCTTATTAGAGTTGACCTGATTTTTCTATGTCCTCCTGTCTTTGCTAAATGTTGAACAAAAAATAAAAAAATAATTTAATTAGTTTCTTTAAGTGTATGCTTTATGTCTGATTTGTTGTTTAAGATAAATGCTCATTTTTTACTGATATCTTAGGGACAAACTTTTCTCCTGATGATGGAGCCTAGGATTATTAGAACTGGTATAGGCAGGATCTTCTGAATTGGAATTCTCTGAGTCTTCTTTGAATCATCCAGGAATGGTTAGTCTAAGCTTCTTTCTGGACTAAGGCCTGCTGAGTCCAAATGGGACCATTCCTGGGTATTCCTTCAACCTATGTCACCAGTCCTACTACTGGTATAACTCACAATCTCCTCTCTTGGCTTGTCCAGGACCTACTATTTCTTCCTGGGCGAACCAAGTCCCACCTTAGCTTTGCTAGTGTTATAGACCTCTCCAAATCTGTGTCACATGCTCCAGCAGCCCCTGGACTATGATGGCCACACCATAGCCTATGTTGTGGGATTATTTTGAATCTCACCACATAGATCCACTTGTAGGTATCTAAATGTAAATGCAACAATTTTCTTTTTTCACCATCAAAAAATTATGGGATAGCCTGAATACTTTGCATGTTATGTAGCAGCTGAGAATGACTCTGGGGCTTCTGCTCTATTTCCATGCAGTTCTACCAAATTTTCTTTGTTGTGGATATCTCCATTGGAATGAGGAAAGCCTTTAATTCCATTTCTTCCAAGATGGAATTTTGTATACAAACTCCAGAGAGGTTTGGGTGGCTGATAACATCCATACAACCTATATTTCAGTATTGTGTATGATGATATTATAGAGGGCATATATTGTTTAAAAATTTAACATGCTTTTCTCAGTTCATTTAATACTTGAACTCTTGCCCAAAGAGGAAAGAGAAGACACATATCTGATTACCTTCTCTATCCTGCTTTATCTTCCTTCTTCATGTCACAATCCACTTTTTCCAGAAGGGACAGAATTATTTATAGTTTCCTAGTCTCTTATATTAAACTCTGTGGCCAAACTGGCAGGTCTGTCCTTTGAAAAGTCAAGAGATTGAATATAAAAAAAAAACAACAACCACAAAACTCTCTATTTCTCTTAAAGTCAAGGTTTCAATACTACTTTAAAACTTGAAAATAGTTTTCAAAGATGTTTTAGAATTTTATTTTAGATTTTATAGCTAAAATTTTTTCATTATGCATTTCTGTTATTATAATTCTGAACAGCAAAGTACACTGATTTAGTATAGGTTTTGTTGTTTGTAGGCCTAGGTTTGAATCCCACTATTTAGGTCATTTTGGGTAAGTTGCTTAACCTCATTAGCATCTATGTTTTTCATCTATAAAATGGAATATAATAGAATTTACTTCCTAGAGTATTTATAGGGGCTAATTAATATATATAAAGAACCAATTACACTAATTCTGCTATGAAGAAAAATGTAAAATATAGTCACAGCAGATGGTTTGAGATTGGGTGGTGGGTGCATAGTGCAATATGCAGATTTTGTATCATAAGAAAGTACCCTTAAAAGCTATATGATTCCTATTAACCAATGTCATGCCAATAAATTTATTTAAAAATTGTAACTGTTTATTAGAGAAAACTTGTGAATTCTATTCTTTAAAATTTCCCTTTAAAGTCAGGGATAGAAGTAATGGAATGAAAATTATTAGACTGGGGGTATTCCAAGATGGCAGCCGGCAGGATGGCAGTGAGGAAGAGAGTGTGAGTAAGTGAGGGAGTGAAAGGGGAGTGTGTGTGTGTGTGTGTGTGTGTGTGTGTGTGTGTGTGTGTGACAGCTAGATCTCACAGGACCTTCGGGGGGCTGGACTGGGCTCGCATAGCTGGGCAACCTCTGCTACTGCTCTAATCTCTCCTGGAGCACCAGCTCTGCCACAGAGGCTGTGCCACCTTGAAGGGGAGAGCTGCTGTGACTGGGAGCCCAGCCTACCTCCACCAAGGGTGCTTTCAGATACCACCCGGGATCCTACAGCCACTCCGGCCAGGAATCTGCTGCCTTGGCTGCTGACCCATGGACACTGGGACTCTAGCCTCTCCAGCTGAGGGCTCCTGTGAGTTCCAGAGGGTACTCCTCTCCGTCCAGCCAGAGGCCTTAACCCCGAGCACTGCAACCGTGTGCACATGAACGAATAGCTAAGCCTTACGTAGCAGCCTTGGGCACTGTGACTGCTCCAGCAGCCACATCAGCAGATGCCACCTGCGACCACCAGAGGAGCAGCCCCTGCCCAGGAATGCATGAGGAACAGCCACTGCATGTGACCACCTGAGGAGCAGCTGCTCCGTGAGCAGCTTTCCCGCAACCCCACAAGGAGCAGACACTGCCAGGACTGTGCAAGGAGCAGCCGCCCCACGATTGCCTGAGGAGCAGCCACTGCCTGTGACCACACAACCTGTCACCAAGCCCACTGCTGCAGCCACAGGGCCCGCAAGACTCGAAATCTAGATCCTTTAGTGAGAGCAAAAATGGGGAGACAGAACAACCCCCAATAGGAAGAAAAGGAGGAATCACCAGAAAAGGAACTAAATGAAATGGAGACATGCAATATGTCAGAAAAAGAATTCAGAGTAAGGGTCATGTAGTTCATAAAACAGATGGATGAGAATATCAACAACCTATGTAAGAATCTGGAGGAAATAAAGAGTGATAAAGCTACAAAAAGAAAATCAGTATGGAAGCTTTAAAGAGTATACTAGGAGAAGCAGAGGACCAAATTAACGAATTTGAAGACAGGGAAGCAAAACACACCTAATCTGAACTGCAATTGGAGAAAAAAATCAAAAGACAGGAGGAGAGCCTGAGGGAACTTTGAGACAACATTAAATGAAGCAAAGTACATACAATGGGGGTACCAGAATGACATGAAGAGGAGCAAGGATTAGAAAACCTATTTGAAGAAATAATGTCAGAACACCTCCCCAATTTGGGAAGAAAATGTCACACAAGCACAGAGAGTCCCAAACAATATGAAACCCAAAAGACCAACACCAAGATACGTCATAATTACAATGGCAAACGTTAAGAACAAAGAGAGAATCGTAAAGGCTGCAAGCGAGAAACAGAGTTACCTACAAGGGAGCTCCCATTGCACCCCTTAGATTACCAAATTATTTCTCAACAGAAACATATCAGGCTAGAAAGGAATTGAAGGAAGTATACAAAGTGATGCAAAACAAGGGACTGAATCCAAGAATACTCTATCCATCAAGGCTATCATTCAAAATTGAAGGGGAAATCAGGAGCTTCACAGACAAAAAAAAGCTAACGGAGTTTATCACTACCAAGTCAGCATAGCAAGAAATACTAAAGGGAATACTCTTAAAAGAAGGAAAAAAAAGGGGAAGAAGGAACATTGGCACAAAAAGTAAAAATGACTACAAACAAGTACCTATCAATAATAACTTCAAAGGTAAATGACCTAAATGCTCGAATCAAAAGAGACTGAGTGGCTGAATGGATAATAAAACCTGGCCCATATATATGCTGTCTACAAGAGACTCACCTCAGAACAAGAGACTCACACAGACTGAAAGTGAAGGGACAAAAAAATATCTTTTAGGCAAATGGATATGAAAAAAAAAAGCTGGGCTAGCAATACTTATATCTGACAAAATAGACCTCAGAGTGAAGGCATTAACAAGAGAAAAGGAAGGCTACTTCATTATACCAAAGGGATCAATACAACAAGAGCACATAACTCTGGTAAACATTTATGCAACCAATACAGGAGCACCCAAATATAAAAAATCTTCTGGAAGATATCAAGGGAGAGATTGACAGCAATACGATCATAGAAGGAGACTTTAATTCCCCACTGACATCACTTGATAAACCTCTACACAAGAAATCAGCAAAGAAACATCAATCCTAAATGACTCACTAGATCAGATGGACTTAATTGACATCTTCAGAATTTCACCCCAAAGCTACAGAGTATACATTCTTCTCAAGTGCACATGGGACATTTTCAAAGATAGATCACATATTGGGTCACAGGCAAAGTATCTCCAAATTCAAGAAGGTTGAAATCATATCAAGCATCTTCTCAGACCACAATGGCATAATATTAGAAATAAACTACAATAAAAACAATCCAAAAATTCAAACACGTGGAGGTTGAATAGCATGCTATTAAACAATGATTGGGCTACCAAAGAGATCAAAGAAGAAATTAAAAACATCCTGGAAACAAATTACAATGAAAACACAACAATCCAAAACCTATGGGACACAGTGAAAGCAATCCTGAGAGGGAAGTTTATAGCATTACAGGCCTACCTCAAAAAACAAGAAAAAATGGTAATAAATGATCTAACTCTACAACTTAAAGAATTAGAAATAGAGCAACAAGAAAAGCCCAGAGTGAGTAGAAGGAAGGAGATAATAAAAATCATAGTAGAAATAAATAATATAGAGACAAAAAAAATTACAAAAGATCAATGAAACCAAGAGCTGGTTCTTTGAAAGGATACACAAGATTGATGAACCTCTAGCCAGGCTCACCAAGAAGCAAAGAGAGAGGACCCAAATAAACAAAATCAGAAATGAGAGGCACAATAACAACAGACCCTACCAAAATACAAAAGATTGTAAAAAAATATTATGAACAACTCTACTCCAACAAACTAAACAACCTGGATGAAATGGACATATTCTTAGAAAAATAGGACCTTCCAAAACTCAATCAAGAATAATAAAAAAAAATAAGGCTTTTATTATGTTGAGGTATGATCCCCCTATTCCCACTTTGCTGAGTGTTTTTATCAGGAAAGGGTGTTGGATTTTGTCAAATGCCTTTTCTGCATCAATTGATATGATTATGTGATTTTTGTCTGTCAATTTATTTATGTGATGATCATGTTTATTAATTTGCAGATATTGTACCAACCTTGCATCCCTGGAATAAATCCCCTTGGTCATTGTGTATGATCTTTCTAATATGATGAACATAGATGATAAATCCTAAACAAAATTCTAGGAAATCAAATCCAGCATTATATTAGAAAGATCATACACCATGACCAAGTGGGATTTATTCCGGGGATGCAAGGATAGTACAATATCTGCAAATAATTAATAAACATGATACACCACATAAATGAACTGAGAGAGAAAAACCATATAATTATATCCATTGATGCACAAAAAGCATTTGATAAAATCCAACACCCTTTCTTGATAAAAACTCTCAGCAAGGTGGGAATAGGGGGATCATACCTCAACATAATAAAAGCCTTATATTACAAACCTACAGTCAACATCATACTCAATGGGAAAAAACTAAAACCATTTCCCCTAAAAACAGGAACAAGACAGGGATGCCTACTTTCACCACTCCTGTTTGACATAATACTGAAAGTGCTAGCCATAGTGATCAGACAAAAAGAAGAAATAAAAGGCATCCAAATTAGAAGAGAAGAAGTAAAATTGACATTATTCGCAGATGACATGATATTATACATTGAAAACCCTAAAGACTCCATCAAAAGAACTACTAGAATTAATAAATGAATTTGACAATGTAGCAGGATACAAAATTAGCACCCGGAAATCTATGACTTTTTTATACACCAATAATGAACTCACAGAAAGAGAGACAAAAAAAAAAAAATCCCATTTACCACTGCAACAAAAAAATTAAGATACCTAGGAATAAATTTAACCAAGGAGGTAAAGGACCTGTACTCAGAAAATTATACGATGCTAAAAAAGAGATAGAGGAAAACATAAACAAATGGAAGAATATACCATGTTCATGGATTAGAAGAATCAACATAATTAAAATGTCTGTCTACCCAAGATAATCTACAGATTCAATGCAATCCCCATTAAAATACCAACAGCATTCTTCAAAGACCTAGAACAAACTCTCCAAAAATTCATCTGGAATAAAAAAAGACCCCAAATAGCTGCAGCAATCTTGAGAAAGAAGAACAATGTTGGAGGGATCACAATACCAGATATCAAGCAATATTACAAAGCCACTGATCTCAAAACTTCCTCGTATTGGCACAAGAACAGACATATAGACCAGTGGAACAGATCAGAGAACCCAGAGATCAACACAAGCTACTATGCTCAATTAATATTTGACAAAGGAGGCAAGAGCATACAATGGATACAAGACAGTTTCTTTAATAAATGGTTTTGGGAAAACTGGACAGATACTTGCAAAAAGATGAAACTAGACCACCAACTTACACCATACACAAAAATAAACTCAAAATGGATAAAGGACTTAAACATAAGATGGGAAACCATAAAAATCTTAGAAGAAGCCATAGGCAGCAAAATAGCAGACATTTGTAGTAGCAATGTATTTAATGATACAGCTCCTAGGGCAATGGAAACTAAGGAGAAAATAAACAAATGGGACTACATCAAAATTAAAAGCTTCTGCACAGGAAAGGAAACCATCAGCAAAACAACAAGAGAGCCCACTGCATGGGAGAACATATTTGCCAATGTTATCACTGTTAAGGGTTTAATCTCCAAAATTTATAGGGAACTCATACAACTTAACAGAAAGAAGATAAACAATCCAATCACAAAATGGGTAAAGGACCTAAATAGACACTTTTGAAAGAAGACATACAGAAGGCCATGAGACAGATGAAAACATGCTCAGTCACTAATCATCTGAGAGATGCAAATCAAAACAACAATGAGGTACCATCTCACACCTGTCAGAATGGCTATCACCAACAAATCAACAAACGACAAGTGCTGGAGAGGATTTGGAGAAAAAGGAACCCTCTTGTACTGCTGGTGGGAATGCAGCCTGGTGCAGCCACTATGGAAAATAGTATGGCATTTCTTCATAAAATTAAAAATGGAACTTTCATTTCACCCATTAATCCCACTTCTAGGAATATATCCCAAGAAATCAGAAACACCAATCAGAAAGGATATATGCACCCCTATGTTCATAGCAGCACAATTTACAATAGCTAAGATTTGGAAACAGCCTAAGTGCCTATCAGCAGATGAGTGGATTTGAAAACTGTGGTACATCTACACAATGGAATACTATGCTGCTGTAAAAAAAGAGTTCTTACCATTTGCAACAGCATGGCTGGAACTGGAGAACATTATACTAAGCAAAATAAGCCAGTCAGAGAAAGATAAATATCACATGATCTCACTCATTTGCAGAATATAATCAACAACATAAACTGATGAACAAAAATAGAACCAGAGTTATAGAAGCATTGAACAGACTGTCCAACCTATGAGGGAAGGTTAGGAGTGAGGCTGTAAGAGATCAACCAAAGGACTTGTCTGCATGCATATGAGCATAACCAATGGACACAGACAGAAATGGGAAGGTGAGGGCATGTGCTCGGGTGTGGGGGGAGGCTGAGGAGTGGTCAAATGGGGGAAAAGGAGACTTATGTAATACTTTAAACAATAAAGATTTTAAATTAAAAAGAAAAAGAAAAAGAAAAATTATTAGTCCAATATCTATAAATCTAGTGGAAGAGATGCCATACAGTTATGAGGTTTGTCGTGTCACGTAGCCTTCATGTGGGCCATTTTACCTGTATGTTGAAGAAATGCCCTTAGAGACCAGATCAAGTTCTCCTATTTAGTTTCCTAAAGCAGGAACCGAGCTCAGCTGGCATTCTGGGACTCCTTCCGTCTTTGGTTTGACTTGATGATTCAGTGAAGTACTTGCTGTTCTCGCATCAGAAGTAGCAGTGTTAATTCCTTCATGACAAATACTTTCACAAGGGTGCAGGCTGAGTTCTCTGGAGGATTGCTTATTGCAGAGTCACTGAAGCCGCTGGTGGAAAAATCCATGTCAATCCTTTTGAGACTCGTGCCTTTGGAAAACATTCCTTTTTGTTCTGCATTTCAGAGGAGCAAGTAACATGGTATAAAAGTACTAGGGCCTCTCCGTGTATTTTGTTTTTTTCTTTTTAAAATTTTTTTCTTTATTGATTGAGGTATTACATATGTGTCCTTATCTCCCCATTATCCCTCCACCCCCCCTACTCATACCCTCACCCCCCTGTTGTCCGTGTCCATTGGTTAGGCTTATATGCATGCATACAAGTCTTTTGGTTGATCTCTCCCCTTACCCCCACCCTCCCCTGCCTTTCCTCTGAGGTTTGACGGTCTGATCGATGCTTCTCTGTCTCTGGATCTGTTTTGTTCATCAGTTTATGTTGTTCATTATATTCCACACATGAGTGAGATCATGTGATATTTATCTTCATCTGATTGGCTTATTCTTCACTGGCTTTTATAGGAACTCCATGGACAGCTCTTAAGCATCCTAGAATTAGGATGATTTTGTAAATTTTTTTCAACCCAAGGAACACTTTTGAGAGTGAAAGGGGACATAGTTAACAATTAAGTTGAGATAGCAGATGTAAAATGACACTGTCCTGAGTAAATTTGGTTTTATAGTCTGTCACTTTACTACACGTCACAGTCTCTGATCTGTTTATTTTTTTTAGAATTCCAAACCTGAATAGTCCTGTTCCTCTGTGTGTTGTGTATCATAGAAGAATGTCCCAGAACAGCCTATAACTATTGTTTTTTACAAATCTTCACCCAAGGATATTTTCCCATTGATTTTTAGAGAGAGTGGAAGAATGAGGAAAAGACAGATAGAAATATTAATGTGAGAGAAATACATCAATTGGTTGCCTCCTGCACTCGCCTTGACCAGGGCCCAGGCCACGGAGGAGCTTGCAACCCAGCCGAGGTATGTGCCCTTACTGGAATCGAATGTGGGACCGGTCAGTCTGTAGGCTCTATCCACTGAGCCACACACACTAGGGCTATAACTAATTTTTATACTACAGCATTACTTTTTCTACTGCAAGAGGGTATTAATATTCTTCCTTGGTGCTCATCAGCTAATCCCCAAAGTTGCCTCATTTCAAAGATAATGCTGTGCGCAAAGTCCAATAGTCATCCCAATAGCATATTCATTGCACAAGTATTTACTGAGTGCTTATTTTGAAGCAAGAGCTGTTCTAAGTGCAGGGGGACAACAGTTCACATGAATGTGCCTGTCTTATGGAGCTTATGTTCTTTCTACTGAGCAGACATAATATGCAATAAATAATAAGATGCATATTTTAGATGGAGAAAGTTACAGTGAAAAGAATAAAACAGGAATGGTGCCTGGATGAAAGGAGATCACTTTCGATAACTTGGACTCTAAAAACCTCTGAGACCTGAAAGATAAGGAGTCAGATATGTGTTTGTAATCATTGACAGGGAAGTGTTGCAGGAGCGAAACAGTTAAGTGGAAACACACTGCTAGGAATGATCTTAATGTACTACAGTAAAATATGTGTCACTGTGGAGAGAATGAGTGGGAAGCACGAAGGGGTCAGCTTATGCATGGCTGTGAAGGTAGACCCTGATACTGAATCTGAGGGTTTTAATTATAATTGCAGTAAAAAGCTATTCAACCTTTTTAAGCATCTAAGTGGCATAGTCTGATATATTTTTTTTTTTACGGCTTACAAATTGATTTATTATTTTTATTTATTTATTTATTTGTTTTAAATATATTTTATTGATTTTTTACAGAGAGGAAGGGAGAGGGATAGAGAGTTAGAAACATTGATGAGAGAGAAGCGTCGATCAGCTGCCTCCTGCACACCCACTACTGGGGATGTTCCTGCAACCAAGGTACATGCCCTTGACCGGAATCGAACCTGGGACCCTTCAGTCCCCAAGATGATGCTCTATCCAGTGAGCCAAACCAGCTAAGGCAAAACTTTTTATTTTTATTTTTTTTTATTTCTTTATTGGTTAAGGTATTACAAATGTGTCCTCATCCCCCCATTAACACCCAACCTCCTCCAAAAAACTTTTCATTTTTTATTGAATTTATTGGGGTGACGTTGGTTAATAACATCATATAGGTTGCAAGTGTACAATTCTATGATACCTCATCTGTATACTGCATTTGTGCCTACCACCCGAAGTCAAATATTCCTTCATTATCATATATTTGACCCCCTTTACTCTTTATTACTCTCCACCTCCCCTTTCCCTCAGGTAAACACCACACTGTTGACCGTGTCTATGAATTTTTGTTTGTTTGTTTTTCTTATTTGTTCATTTGTTACTTTCAGTTTTGTATCCCACAGGTGAGTGATATCATATGGCTCTGAACTTTTTCTGTCTGACTTATTTCACTTATCATAACATTCTCAAGGTTCTTCCATGTTGTTGATAATGGCATACTTTCTCTTTTCTTATGGTTGAGTGGTATTCCATTGTATATATGTACCACATCTTCTTTATTTAATCATCTCTCTCTCTTCCTCTCTCTCTCTCTACACACACACACACACACACACACACACACACACACACTACTTTGCCTCTTTTATATTTTTCATTAACAAATGTTGAGGATTATTTCCTCAGGTAATCTTAGGTTTACCATATTCAGGGCTTATCTACAACTATTTGAATTGAATATATCTCAGCTCTTTTAAAAGTTATTATAAATTTATTGATTGATGAGAGAGAGAGAGAGAGAGAGAGAGAGAGAGAGAGAGAGAGAGAGAGAAAAATGTCAATGAGAGAGAGAAACATTTATCAGTTGCCTCCTGCATGTGCCCCGACCGGGGATCCAACCTGCCACCTTTTGGTATATGGATGATGCTCCAATCAACTGAGCAACACCAGCCAGGGTAAAGATATCTTAGCTCTTTAATTCAATAGTCTAAAATTAATCTTGCACACAACCTTTAAAGAAACTCATTTTAAATATAATCATTAACATAATTTCTGTCAATTAATTGTTTTCATAATGTTTCTTCAGCAATTGCCTGCTCATATCCAGTGCTTTCTAAGCAAGAACTTCTCAATCCTACTCTGGTAAAGACTACTGAATGTCCATTCCATATTCTTTCTCATTTTCTTACTACATAATTTATTTGTTGGGAGTGGTAATATGAGTAGTGAAAGAGCAGCCTCCCCCGTAGTTAGGGACATAGTATGCAAACAGATCTAGCTGACAGCCATAGGGTGGACTTTCCAAATGAAGCTCCTCAAGAGGCAAGGGAAAAACGGCACGGTCACTTCTTTCGTCTTCTCTTTCTTTTAGCCTGGGATGCAGTCCCAACACCCGTTGCTGAAGCACGTTGTGACTATGAATTCTAGAGCTTCACACTATGAATCACGGAGGGGAAAGAAACAGAGCAGCAGGGGCATTGATATTTTGGAGTTTCTGATTCACAGCTCTCAGGACTGAAACTGTTTCTAGCTGATTCATGCCTTCATGATCATCTGCCAACTGATAACCCACTCCTAGTTTTTTAAAATAACTAATTAATTTTTATTCTTTTATATGGAACCTTTGATACAGGCAAAAACAAGTCTTTCCAGCCTCTGAACATTTTATGTATATGTGTCTACTCCTTAGCCTTGGCACCGTGACATTGTTTTTTGCTTCCATGTCTCCATCATGAGGCCAAGCAGAATGTTTGAGTTCTTTGCATATCAATCAAATTCTGAGCATAGTGTCTTGCACATAGAAGGCCTTCAATATTTGTTGAATAATTCCCTTCTGATTAGCTTATTTAGTTCCTCCCCTTTAAATTAAATAGCTATTAATTATTTCAAAACCTGGTTTAAAAGTAATTTTCTCTGGGAAGCATTCTATGATCAACCCCACATGATAGTGATCACGCCTCCACTTGGCATTTCATGATACTTATATAACTGATTAATAACAATGACCATCTGAGACTTCCTGATATATGTCTGGTTCTCCAATATGTGCTAGAAAGCTCTGTGGGCAGGAATCACAAACCTTACCTTCCTTTTTGGAGCATTTCCATACAATATCTGCTATAATGTTTTATTACAAAGTAAGAGTCTAATAAATATTGTTAACAAAATTTAGAAAGTCACTTGGGCCGATCTCCTCCCTAATTATTCCACCCCCTAAGGAATAGCTTACTGTTAGAAGAATTAGTCAGATAGCCATATCTTAAATTTCCAAACAAATAGTTCAACAAAATTAACAATCTCTGATGCGGAAACAAAACAGTGTTTTCATTCTAAGTGACATATTTATGGTACATGTAGAAGCCCGGTACACAAATTTGTGCACGGGTGGGGTCCAGCCGGCCACCCCGATTGGGCCAATCGGGCTGGGCCCCATTGGGGTGGAGGGGGCAATTGAGGGTGGGGCCAGCTGGGGGGAGGGGCCACGGGCAGTTGGCCAGCCCCACCCCCATGGAGGTGATGAACTCCTTTAGCTTTTCTTGTCTGTGAAGCTCTTTATTTGGCCTTCAATTCTAAATGAGCTTTGCTGGGTAGAGAAGGGCATGGCAAAAAATATTCAAAGTGATGAAGAGCAAGGACCTGCAGCTAGGGTGACCTTCCTTTTGAAAGGACCGGCTGCTCTGGGGGTTGAGGGTTCCGTTGCCATGAAACCAGGGTTAGTCTTTGCACTGGGCGAGTGGAATCACTGAGGCCTATTTGAGAGTCACCAAGGCTTGGAGCGTGATCTCAAACAGTTAAAAACACGTTCATGAAGGGATGTTATGTTATGGGTTCTCTCTCATCAAAAAGCCCACACGTGTCTGTGCTACACCCACAGGGCTGCTTTAACACTGAAGCCTCCAGGAGCGGGCGGGAGGTTGAAAGTGGCCGTGTAGATGAGGCCGGTACCAGGCAACCTGGCAGGTGTCCACAGCTCGCCCTGTGTCCGGGGAGATGGGCTCTGACATCACCACCGCGTGGAGGATTTGATGGCATCAGCAGCAGCCTCAGGGTTTGTTGCTATTTTGTTTTATTTTTATCTCCTTTCCCCTTTAAACCTCTCCAGGTTGTGTGCGTTGGAGAAAGGAGCAGGCTTTGCAGTCTCCACAGCGGAGAGCACACCTTCCATCTGAGTTCACATGAAGCCGGACGGAGTCCTGTTTAGACACACGTGTGGGTCTTGCATTATTTGCGCTGTTACCGATAAAGAGGGTTTTAGATTTTGGCACATAAATATGTTTCCTGCTTATCCAAGAGGGCAGGAGGCTGAGCGCAGTTCTTCACTCACTCACAGGCCTCCATCCAAGGGCGGAGATGCAGGCGCTTTGCACACGGAGGGGGCCGGGGAGCAGGGTGGGCAGCAAATGCAGAACTCCGCCACCTGCGGCCCTGCTTTTCCCAGACCTTCTGTCTCAGTCCAAATCTTCCTGCGCCGGGTCTGTAGCGTCTTCCTCTTGAGGCGGATTCAGGCGTCTGCGGGACCTGATGTTTATCACACGCTGTTTCTCCGTGTGGGGGGGACAGCATAATGGTGTGAACACAACCCGTGCAGACTCCTCGTTGAGCGCCTTCTGTATACCTTTTGTATACCTGGTGGGTGACTCCCCTCAGAAGGGGTGCCTTCAGCTCAGTCCTGTGCTCCCTGTGTCCATGACCAGCAGGTGTGGGGGCCCCCTGGGGGTGAGGCCGGTGAGGGTGAGGGGTCTCCGGAGGTTGGGGGGGGGGCAAACTGGGCCTGGATCAGGCTGGTTGGTTGCCACAGTGCATGTCATACCACCTGTCATTCTGGGTTCTGCTGTAATGGTCGCTGGGCTTTTATATATATAGATTATTGATTATAATGAGATCAATATATTTGTATGGCCCTATGTAAATATTTATTATCCTGTTGTAATTTTAATTATAAAATTCCTTAGGATACATCATCTACACTGATTACACCTATATTAATTGAAATGTGTATCCTTTTATAAAGACTAAAGTAAATGTACCTGATATTCAGAGGTAAAATAATTTACAAACTTAGTGGATGAATGAGTATAACCTTAAAGGAGCACAAATTAGACATTTTGTTTTGTTCAGTGTGGACACAAATAAGTATAATCTGCAATATTCTTGACTCACATAGAATTGATCATTAACTTTTTCTAACTTTATGAAATTACTTGGACTAAACGCAGCTACAGTTTTCAGTGCATTAGAGAGTGTGTCTAATTCACTAATTTGAACATTTTTTTAATGAAAAGGTATAGTAAATACAGAATAAAGAAAATTGAGGGAACAAAGAATAATTTCCACTTAACAAAACACTAAAGGTTAAATAGGTGAGAACTAAAGATTTGAATTCATTTCCCAGAACAGTGTTTTATTTCCAAAATAAACTTGAGACCATCACTTAACTGCAAAGAGAAGGCAACAAAGATATTAGTCATTAGTCATCCTAAATAAACAGTGTCTGATTGACACTGTTGGCATAAATTTTGTCCTTATAAATATGCCTTGGATTTCTATCATATACCTACACAACTTAATTTAATGCCTACCCACTCTAGGATTTAATATCTGAGAACGGAAGTTGTAGGAGACATTTCTAAATCTAAAAAGAGACCAAAGTAGCCATGGGGATGTTTCGTGGAAGTTCTTCTAGTTTGAATATAAAAATATTTGTTCTTTGGTCAATTAAGAGGTTCTTAATAATTTAAAACATTTGATTGTTTTTAACTTACTAAAGCTACAGATAGTTGGTTTCAAAGTTTGTTTTAAAAACTTATGTCTGTCTTAATTTCTAGAGTTGTTGGTAACGTGTTTATTTTCAAGCAGCATATACTAGTACTAGTAGACAAGTCAATAATTTAGTTTAACTAGAAATTATAATGTACAATATACTAAATGAAAATGCCATATTGAAATTTTGTCTAGGATTTTTTTATGATTGATTTTTCTGATAGAGACACAGTGTAGGCAGCTTTTTCCTAAACTAGTCTAGTGATTAATTCTTCACACCTCATCCTGTGATAAAGACATAACATACTTCAGACAGCCTTATTGGAACTCATTTACTCAACACATTTGATTGTACATTTTATAACTAAATTATATTCTCTCATTGAGTAGGTGGAGTCTGTTTTCAAATGGGGAAAGGGTGGAACTCCATATGTTGGCAGTGAAATGAAATGGCACCAGGTGTTAGACCTGGGTTCAGCAACCCTGATACTTGAGTTCTGGCTAGGAAAGAATTCTGAGACAAGACTCATAACAGAAAGTTTATTTAGAAAGTCACAGAGGTAGAAAAAATGAGCCATAGAAGAAATGGGCTCAGGAAATGAGTTTACAGAGTCAAAAGAAAGGCCTTTGGAACTTAGGCCAGGGGTGGCGTGGTGGTGGTGGTGGTGGTGGTGGTGGTGGGCGGGGTGGGGACGGAGGGAGAGAGACTCCTTAAGAGATAAAGAGGGAGGAAAAAGATGGTGGAAAGGAAAGAGTCTTTTCCATGGTAAATATAAGACCAGGCCGCTTACTTACTCAAATCAAACAGCCACAAAATTGACTCTTTATAGATTTTACATGTAATTTCTAATGAATGATATGGGTTGATTAGTATTCTTATAAATCTATAGCAATCATACCTTTTATGACATTCTTTTAATTATTTACATTTTTATTAATGTTTTATAGGGTTCTATACTTTACAGACTTACCTCCCCTCCCCCCACCC
This sequence comes from Myotis nattereri, assembly GCF_964212035.1. Taxonomy (NCBI): domain Eukaryota; kingdom Metazoa; phylum Chordata; class Mammalia; order Chiroptera; family Vespertilionidae; genus Myotis; species Myotis nattereri. Next base: position 83,494,048 of record NC_138075.1, read on the forward strand.
CCCATCCCTTAAATAAATCATGACTATTAGAGGTTTTGCTTTGTTTGTTTTTCGTGTTTTTTTTTTTTCCTTTTTATCTCCTAAACCACCTAATTTTTTTATTTATAGGAGTAATGCAACATTCAAATCTGGCATGCCAGATATTGTTTTCCGTTTTTATTTTTTATTCCTATTCATCTAATTTTCCATTAGAAGGCATAAAAAATACTAGTACAGTCTGTGCAGCAATTTCTAATTGTAATGTATTGACCTAAAAACTGATTAATAATCTTTGCCATAAGTTATGAGAATTGGTATAATCTATTAAGATACTATATATTGGCAATTTGTGTCTTGAAAGCCTCGGTTTATTCAATTTAATAAGTATTTACTGAATGTCAAATACATGCTTACTGTTGATTAAAAGTTAAATGACATCTATCCCATCTTCAGGATCCTACAACCTAGCCAATAAAACATAGATATCCACATATGTGTTCAATAGCTTTAGAAATCATAAATCTTTGACATGAAATATTAAGATGTGACATAAAGTCTAAAGATTATTAATAGCTAGTTTAGGCTTAACCATGATATTTTTTTGTCTATGGAGTAATAATCAATTGTCTTCTATGTGATAAAAATATTATTTGTTTCCAACAACCTTAAAGTTAATCAAGATGTACGAATTCTTTTGGTATCTATCTAATAAAAGAGAAACATGGTAATTAGCGTATGACCGCTACCCTTCCCATTGGCTAATCAGGGCGATATGCAAATTAACTCCCAGCCAAGATGGCGGCAGGCAGCCAGGCAGCTGGAAGCTAACATGAGGCTTGCTTGCTTCAGTGATGGAGGAAACCAACGTTCCCCGCCTGCCTTACCGGCCTCTGAGCCTGCAGTTTCAAACATTGTAACAAATATAGAAGCTAAACAAAACTCCAGAAACCTGCTTTCAGCGAGCCTGGATCTCAGAGTTGGAGTTATACATTGTTTCGATTATAGAACCGAAACAAACCAGATTCCTGCTTTCAGGAGCAGAGGCCTAAGAGCTGGAGCCTCAGAGCTAAAGCTGGCCCAGAATAAAAAAGAAAAAGAAAAAAAGGAGCGGTTGGGAGCTTCCGTCACCCGCCAGCCTGAAAACAGCACTCAGCCCCTCACCCAGACTGGCCAGGCACCCCAGTGGGGACCCCCACCCTGAAGGGTGTGTGACCAGCTGCAAACAGCCATCATCCCCTCACCCAGGCTGGCCAGGCACCCCAGTGGGGACCCCCACCCTGATCCAGGACACCCTTCAGAGCAAACCAGCCAGGCCCCACATGTGCACCAGGCCTCTACCCTATATAGTAAAAGGGTAATATGCCTCCCAGCACCGGGATCAGCTTGACAGGGGGCAGCACCCAAACCCCCTGATCGCCCTGTGGCTCTGTGTGTGACAGGGGGTGGGGCCACAAACTCCCTATCGGCCCTGCTCTGTTCGTGACAGGGGAAGGCGACCCAACCCCCCTGATCAGCCCTGCTCTGTGCCTGATAGGGGGGAGCTCCCCAACCCCCTGATCACCCTGCGGCTCTGTGTGTGACAGGGTGCAGCGCCCCAATACTCCCCCGCCCCACGGGCCCTGCTCTGTGTGTGACGGGGTAAAGCCATAACCTCCCCATCGGCCCTGCCCTGAGTGTGACAGTGGTGGCGCCCCAACCCCATGATCGGCCCTGCTTTGTGGGTGATAGAGGGTGACGCTCCAACCACGCCCCACGGGCCCTGCTTTGTGTGTGACGGGGTAGAGCCATAACCTTCCCATTGGCCCTGCCCTGAGTGTGACAGGGCGCGGCACCCCAACCCCCTGATGAGCCCTGTTCTGTGTGTGACAGGGGGCGGTGCCCCAACTCCCCTGTCGGCCCTACTCTGTGAGTGACAGGGCGTAGCTCCCCAACCCCCGATTGGCCCTGCTCTGTGCGTGACAGGGGGGAGCTCCCCAACCCCCTGATTGATCCTGCTGTGTGCATGACAGGGTACGGAGCCCCAACCCCCCTGATGGGCCCTGCTCTGTGAGTGACAGGGGGCAGCGTCCCTACCCCCTGATTGGCCCTACTCTGTGCGTGACAGGTGGTGGTGCCGCAACTTCCCCATCGACCCTGCCTTGAGTGTGACAGGGGGCGGTGCCCCAACCTCCCAATCGGCCCTACCCTGAGCATGACTGAGGGTAGCATCGCAACCTCCCGATCCGCCCTGCTCTGTGCATGACAGGGGGCGGCGCCCCAACTCCCCAATCAGCCCTGCTCTGAGCCCGACCAGGGGCTTCACCTAGGGATTGGGCCTGCCCTCTGCCACCTGGGAGCAGGCCTAAGCCAGCAGGTCGTTATCTCCGAGGGGTTCCAGACTGCGAGAGGGCACAGGCCGGGCTGAGGGACCCTCCCTTCCCCCTGAGTGCACAAATTTTTGTGCACTGGGCCTCTAGTTTAATATATTAAATGTTGAAGGATAGAGTTAAAAATCATCCTAAAACTTATAAGGAACTAGAGGGACCCCCAAAGAGTCAAAGCAATCTTAAGGAAGAAGAACAAAGTAGGCGGTATTATACTGTCTGATATAAAATTGTACCATAAAGATACAGTAACCAAAACAGCATGATATTGACATAAAAATAGACACATAGCCTAGCTGGCGTGGCTCAGTGGTTGAGCATTGACCTATGAACCAGGAAGTCACGGTTCGATTCCTGATCAGGGCACATGCCTGGGTTGCGGGCTTGAACCTCAATGTGGGGTATGCTGGAGGCAGCCAATCAATGATTGTCTCTCATTGATGTTTCCATCTCTCTCTCTCGCTCTCTTACTCTCTGAAATCAATAAAAATATATTTAAAAAATAAAGTAAAAACAGACACATAGATCAATGGAACAGAATGAAGAGCCCAGAAATAAACTCACACCTATATGGTCAATTAATCTATGATAAATGAGGCAAGAATATACAATGGGGGAAAGTCTCTTCAATAAATGGCACTGGGAAAACTGGACAGATACATGCAAAAAAATAAAACTGACCATTTTCTTACACAATATTTGAGTAACCTCAAAATGGATTAATGACTTAAATATAAGATCTGAAACCATAAAACTCCTAGAAGAAAACCTAAGCAGTGAACACTTTGACATTGCTCTTAGTAATGTTCTTTTTGGATATATCTCCTTGGGTAAGTGAAACAAAAGAAAAAAATAAGCAAATGGGACTATATCAAGCTAAAAAGTCTTTGCATAGCAAAGGAAACAATCAACAAAATAAAAAGACACCCTACTGAATTGGAGAAAATATTTGCCAATGATACATCTGATAAGGGATTATTATCTAAAATATATAAGAAACTCATACAACTGAACATCAAACAAAAAGCAAAAAGAATTCAATTAAATAATGGACAGAGGTGCTGAATAGACACTTCTCCGAAAAGAACATACAGGTGGCCAATAGATATGTAAAAATATTCTTAATGTCACTAGTCATCAGAGAAATGCAAATTAAAACCACAATGAGATATCACCTCACACCTGTCAGATGGCTAGCATTAAAAAAATCAACAAACAACAAGTGTTAGTGAGGATGTAGAAAAAAGGAAACCCTCATGCACTGTTGGTGGGAATGTAAATTGGTGCAGCCATTATGGAAAACAGTGTGGAGGCTCCTCAAAAAATTGAAAATTGAACTCCCATATTATTCAGCAAGTTGACTTCTGGGTACTTATCCAAAGAAATCCAAACCACTGTTTTGAAAAGAAATATGCAGCCCTATGTTCATGGCAGCATTATTTACAATAGCCAAGATATGGAAACAATCTAAGTGCCCATGAGTAAATGATGAGATAAAGAAGATGTAGCCCATATGTACAATGGAATATTACTCAGCCATAAGAAAAATGAAATCTTGCCATTTCCAATGCCATCAATGTATCTAGATGGTATTAGGCTAACTGAAATAAGTCGGACAAAGGCAAATATCATATGATTTCACTTATATGTAGAATCTAAAAAAAAGAAAACAAAATAAACAAGACAGAAACAAACTCATAGATACAGAGAACAAATTGATGGTTGCCATTTGGGAGGGGGAAAACCTCACTTAAATGTTGCCAAATTCTTTAAGCTACTACAGAAATAATTGGGCTGCCTTTTATGAGATATGATAAAAAAGCACTAGGAATGAAAAAAAGAAAAGAGAGAATGCAACTTTATTAACCTAAATATATGTTAATGATATATTCCTTTTTAATGAATCACATGGGCTTTTATGTGTGAACAAAATTGAATACAAATTTTGTAGCTATTCAGTAAAAATAAGTGGCTGCCATTCTAATACTTGCATTGTATGGCTTAGGTCTTAATTCCCAATTAAAAGTGCAATGAAGCACTCACAGTATTTGACAGTGTTTTAAGGGGACACATAGTTAAAGGAGATGGCCGTTTTAACAATTATTTTGCTATTGTTATGTCATGCAAATGTCTTTTTCCTTAACTTGATTTTAAATCCCAAAGCTGAATTTGTTGATGGAAAACAAGAAGCAAAGTTTCTGTTTGTGGAAATAGAAAGGAGTATACATGAGGGGCAGAGTGTGCTTTGCTTAGCAGTTCTTTTGCTACCATTTTATTTTTGTTTTCAGTGCTGGAGGGCAGCAAATTGGCAGGTGTAAGGCTCTGGCTGTATTACAATCAGTTATTATGGGTTAAAATGTCTCTGGTGCATCAGGAATTAGGCACACAACTCCAGTTAAGAATATGGAAGCTTAATGTTTAATTTCAAACACTGCATGAATATACTGCTTCAACCTACTCTTGCAATAATTTTCACCAACTCTTATAAAGTTTACACAAATGGAATATTAGGGATCCTTCTGTTTGTGTCTTGTACTTTTAAATAAAGTTTGAAATTTTGATACTTGTTAAATGTGAAGTTCTAATCCTATATAATAAAAGGCTAACAAGGAAATAGATCAAATTGCGGAAAGACCGGTCACTATGATGCACACTGACCACTAGGGGACAGATGCTCAATGCAGGAGCTGCACCCTTGTGGTCAGTGGGCTCCCACGGGGGGAGCACCACTCAGCCAGAAGCCGGACTCATGGCTGGCAAGCGCAGCAACAGTGGCAGGAGCCTCTCCTGCCTCCATAGCAGCGCTAAGGATGTCTGACTGTGGGGAATGGGCCTAAGCCAGCAGTTGGACATCCCCCAAGGGCTCCTGGACTGCAAGAGGGTGCAGGCTTGGCTGAGGGACCCCCCCACCAAGTGTATGAATTTCGTGCACCAGGACTCTAGTGTAGTATATAATTTGCCATAATAAGGTAGGTAAGGAATAAGTATTCCTCTACAAGAGACAAGAGAGAGAGATGGAGAGAAAGAGAGATTGCACATAGTATTTATTTCAATTTGGACAGAACACTAGTATAAGTTGTGGTGTGCCTGAAATAATTGTTGACTTCAGTTGACATGATATTGTTTTTCAGACCATTGGAACTAACTAACTAACCTTGATGCATATTGAAGGGATTCTCCCAAAATACTTGGATTATTTTAGCTCTGGCACATTCACTAGGGTTTGAGAATTTATCACTTGAAAGGATTACTCATTTAATGGTATCCATATAGCATACTGTTACAACTTTTAATTTTTGAAAATTGTAAATAGCTCTGTGCCTATCTAATTTGGTGTAAAACAGAATCTTTTATGATACAGTTTGCACTTGACTAGGATTTGCAAGTACCACATGTCATATCATGTCCCAGAAACAGCAACCACTAGCAGATAAAGCCTAATGCCACATGATTACACAGAACGCAAAGGTTATCATGCTTGTGCAGCTATTGCTTTTTAATAAGGAATTTTCACTTCAAGGAAAGGAGCATCAGAATGGTTTCATCAGACATTTTGGGTGGACCATGTTCCCACCACACACTGATCTGCAGCAACTTTTTGAAAGCTCCTGGAAAGATGAACTCCCCACGTCTCTATATTTGCTCTGCATTCAGACCAAGAGCCAAGATAATTTTGACTTTGAGGAGGAACAGTGGAAAAAGACAACAGTAGCGAGGTATGAAATAAATAATAAATAAACAAGTGACTGTTGACTAAAACAATTAATTTCGCCCCAGGCTTTTGCAATAGCTTATAAATTCTTACCGGCATGAGTTTACAGCTGCAACTTCAAGACATAATAGAAGATTGAATCTTACACCGGCAATGAAACAGATGATCAAATTCACAAGGGATTGTGTCAAGCTTTTTCCAGTACTAAAGAAACATATTAATCCTTGTCACTGTTTGCAGAAACGCTGTGACAGAAATAAACCTGTACTGTAACTTGGCCCTTTTAATGAGCTTCTGGAGTGTGGGCTTTCCACTCAGCACCTGAAAAACACAACAAAACACCTTTTATATTAAAGATGTGAGGTTTGCTGCTGGCTAAATTTGTACACAGAAGTCTATAAACCAGTGCTCAGCCAGCTGGGAAGCAAGAAAGCAAATTCAGATTCTGCCATGAACTTCACAGACCAATTATCTACTTGGAATCATGGGAGTTTAACAAACAAATACCAGCCCCTGCTGAGCCTTTTCAGGCCAGCAGCTTATGGGTGATTCAGTTGCATCCGAGGCTTTTAGACTGATCAATTCTTAATCACAAAGCACAAAAATTATTCTCAGACTCATGTCAGTTTCTTTGGACACGTTTGTTAACAATCTGCTGCAAATAATTTTTTTTAAAGAAACTGCAGACACTGTTTTTATTGACTCCCCACTTGTAAAATGTTTATAGCTTGTTAATTTATATTTACCCCTTTACTTTTGCCTGCAAATCAACATCACTTAGCACAGTTTGGTTACACTTTGTCCAAAGGAAATTACAGAAGCCTGCTATGGGGCTAAAATGAAGGAAAGCTGCGGAAAATCAATACACTGCTGATTAAACAGATCGTAGCAAATTCACGGCTGTATGCGACAGCGTGGAGACATCAGTGTGATGCCTATCTAGCAGTTAATGTGCTTTCACTCAGGTGAAGAGAATTTCAGAATAAGGCAAAATCACCCAGGAAAACAAGAACTACTTTACCCAAGAATGTATGTGCTTAGATGAAACCTACATTTCATGTAAAGTAGTATTTCCCGTGAGGGATAAATAGGATGCGTTTATTTTGCAAAATAAAGCAGCGTAGTATCTTTATTAGGATGTTCATCCTTTGTATTCTGAAAGAAACTGGCATTGCAAGATACCACATACTTGCTACCATGAGTCGACATTTTCCCCTTTGATCAGGTTTATCAACATTTTCTTGTATAATTTCAAATTGGCAATAATAAAAATGTCTGAGAGGCAGATTCTATGGAGAGGATGTCCAAAAGTAATAATGACAGCACTCCCACAAATCCTAAGCACTTCAGAAAAAAAATCATTTAATTTCCAATGTCACAGTAGAAGAATAAACATGAAGTAAATCAAGTATAAAAAGGAGATACAGTTCATACATAATTAATTTTTTAAAATATAGTGGCAATGGATAATATTAATACAGTGCAGTAGTGAAGACCAACACTTATTTGTAAATCGTGGACAAAAACAGCATTTGAGTTACAGGGAAGATTGGAGGTAATCTGACTAAAGCAAAGGTACTTTGAGTTAAAGCGTAAACTCTCATTTCCATGCAACCAAGTTCCTAGGCTCTGCACACTGAGTACTTTGAAGACTGTAGAAAAATATGCACATCCTAAAGCCTGGCTAAGAGGCGGTACCTCCTTTAATCCATTAAAGAATTGCACTGCATTGCATTGCATATGAATGAAGATGCGAAATGAACTAACAAAAGTTTGAATACAATTTTTCAGGAAAAGTGTAAATAGAAGAAATTTTATTCGAACTTTTGTTAACTTTTACTTGACACATACATTTATCTATTTAGATGATTGTGATGCTATACTAAGGTTTATGTGTTTGTTTTTAACTTGGTACACCGGGGGAAAGCTTGTGGCTCTACTCACCATTGTTCATTCAGGATAACTGTAGCTCTGGTATGTTAGAGTATTCTGGCAGATACATTTCAGTAGTAAGTCCTTATACTAAAAAATATACTTGAAAAATTATGTTCTATACACAAAAGCCAACTTCAGTTTTAATCTCTGTTGTTTTTAATTCCCTCTCTTTCAAAATATCAGTCTTTCAAATGGTAACATGGTTAACTTCTTTGCCAAATTCCATGTGTTAAAATGAAGGTGTTTTTGAGTCATCCAAGCTTATAAAAAGACCTTTAACAAGTAAACAGCTTTTTTTTCCCCCCCTAACTGGAAGATGTGGTATAAGAAAACACATTCATGGACACCATATGTGAATCAACTTTTATCCCAAGATTTTGAGAATTCCTAGAAAGTGAGGGATTTAAATTTATAGTCTGAAGAGGCCCGCCAGTGACACTATTTTCATACTGAGATATACGACTATATAAAACTCAAGGTGTTATGCTTTGACTATTCTAGTTAAAACATCTTTGATTATTTTATTTAGGAAAAAGAGGTCTTCTGTAGTTCAGGAATATGAAAAATAATCATTACTTCAGTATCTCTATTTTAGCATAAGTATTAACGTCTCTTTCTTATATTATGGTAAACTCTCAACTTTTTTCACATGTAATGTTCAAGAATGAGATAACTTTTACTTAGTTAAATATGATTTTTGTGATATTAGGAGAACAAAGCAATGGATATCAATGGGAAGAACAAGTATTTTAGAAAATGTAAAAAATACCTATATTTGAAATATGTATTGGTTTGCTAGGTTAATTGTGCTCTTGAATATGTATTTTAAGACCTTTCTTTGTGGCATTGAAAGAAAACATAATTGAAGCGACAGAGTAAAATGGGAGATAATGAAAGAAGGAAAGACTGAATAACTCAAGTAAAAATATCTGAAAAAATTTATTTCTTGAGTCTCACCATTATGTAAAATTATATTTTCACATAGTTTTAATAAGTTAACAATGGTTTCTTGTAAACATGCTTTACTTTATTTAAAATCCATGCCCTGTAAAAGTCTGCGAGTTGTCAGGGGTTTGAATACCCTTTGGTAGAAACCCACTTTTTCTTATTAATACATAGTAATTTATCACCACTAAGCATATGATCCCTCTGGAAAAAAAAAAAAACTGATGCACACTGCTCTCTAGGCTATAATTTCAGTGTTCACAATATTAATCTTTAATTAAATTATAGTTATTATAGAAATATACATCCTTAATTAAATTATAGCATGCACATAAAGAAATGACTATGGCACTATTAAAACATATTGGAAAATGTCCTACTGAATTTTGAATGCTATCTGTCATCTTCAAAGTATGACTAACTAGGTTCAGAAATGACTAGAAAGTCAACTGAAAAATTGCCCAAGTAAAACTGTTTGGCTCTTTAAAGAACTGTGCATTAAATTTTGGACAGTTTTTCTATTAAATCTAAATATACTTCTTATAGTATATACAGTATTACGTTTCTAAATTAATTGCCATACTCCCATTTGTTAAAGAATCTCACTCCATGTGAAAAGCAAAGTCTCACTGGATATGAATTTTACACTGAGCTAGATCAATCCCAATACCAGTAAATGGATATTATTAAACAGCATGGGGTAGTGCAAACTGGGAAAGAAAACTTGTAGTGTGCTGCCTTTGAGCAGACCTGGCTTGCATGCTGTGACAGGGCAATTGTCGACATGCTTTTTCATGCCAATCTGCAGCTTTTTCAACTCTAGATGCTATGGCAACCAGGGTTTAACAGACTAAGCAGCTAACAAGCTTCCCTGATGGAATTGTCTGGTTGTGTGATTGCCTTGTCTTAGGGAAAATATCAAATAGAATGAAGACGCTTGTGGACATTTGTCAAACTGATTATAATTTAAACAGTTGAATCATAATTGTCTGTTGTGCACTGTACAGAGGTGAGATATGCTATTTTCCACGTTCCTTGCAGAGCACACCACTGCATTCCCGCATAGGCTGTCTCCCTTGAGAACAATGGGTCCTGTTGCTGTAGGTTTGGTGCAACATGGCAGTCCACATCTTACACCACATCATCTGGGAAAGAAAAGAGCGTGAATAGTTCTGAGTATCTTCTATTTGAAAAGCCTTGTGTTTGATTTGAACTATATTTGTATGAAATACAATGAACACAAGTTGATGTGAAAAGATACTTCTCTTTTATAAAATGTTCCTGTTCACGGTAAGTTGTAAATCAAAATATGCAGGTGAATTAATTTGTTATTTATGATTGGGCATAATTTTAGTTCTTTGAGAATATTGATTTTTTTAAATTTGCAACCACTTAAACATGTATTTGTGTCACCAATCATATGCATAATTTAAAACACTGAGGAAATAATCAAGCTTCTCTGATGGAATGGTCTTGTTTAACACTGCCTTGTCCTATTGAAAATAGAAGGTAGAAGATGCTCAAATGATTAAAAGCTTACTAATACAATTTCAGTCTCTTTAAACAGAGGCATGTCTTTTCAAGATCATTTGATACCAAATCTTAAATCTTAAAAAAGGATACATCTTTATAAAAATTAAAATCATTAGAACACACATTTCAAATGAAATGTGCATTATCAAAAACAAAATCTAGGTTTTCAGTTTTTAAGACAATCTCACTAATTATTTCGTAGAACGTTGTGAAATATATTATTTTGTTCTTTAAAAAATATCAATGTTATGTCCAGAGAATAAAAATTTTATATTTTCAGTAGGTTCTGAGCCCATTGAGGTTTGTTCAGTATAAGTTGATGGTAAAAATTTTAGCACACTCATCTTGGGAATATCTCATCAACCATAGAATTCTGCGTTTTTTTTGTTTTGATTTTGTTTTAATTTAAAATTTGAAATATGTCAAATTGATACTTTTGGTTTCAGATCCCAAGACCTCCAGAAAAAGTAGGGCTCCTTCCTCCTCTTCATTTCAGTAGAATGGGGAGCAATCCAAGTTGCCTTTTAAAATACCTACAAAGTCACATATAAGACTTATGTCTAGATGATACAATTCCTAGAATGGGTCTTCTGAGAGAACTATTTATTTTTCTTAAAGAGAAAGATCTCATAGTGAGAACACCTTTTTCTATGATGAGGAGTGCACACAAGAAGGATGAGAAATGAAATTTGGAACATTTTACTCTCTTTATAAAGAACCTTCTCTACACTAAGATGTAAAAAATATTTTTGCAGTTATAGTGTATCAAAATTAACAAGCTAAGAATTACATCACAGCTTTCTTTTATATGAACATTAATCATTTTTCACAAAAATAATTTTTATTCACTGGTCTAGCAGGTCTTTTATATTTCTTTCTGAGTTTTAAAATTAGCCTCCATTACTAGTTACCTCTGTTCCTGTCACTTCCCTGTAGTCAGTTAGTGTTGCATTAGAGAGAGAACTCGGTTTTATTTCTCTGAGGAATATCACTTTTTTCCTTGAGCTCACTTGACTCACGTGCTAAATTAATATAATTTGAAATTAAGAATAATCATATATTTTCAGCAGAATGAGAATTTGACTACTCTTTTATTTTGAATATTAAGAATTCAGATTTGATAGATTTTAGCTTTGAATTCATTGAAACTCTTTCTTATTCAATAGATTCAAACTTAGAGTCCAATATATAGCACCTACTGTAGAGTTTAAAGAACTATGCCTGAAAGCACCCTCTCATTTCTGCTCTTTTATTTTAATTTTCAAAACACTTTTTTATCCTTAAAGAATAAAAGTAAAATGAATGTAATAATAATAATAGTAACAGTCATAATCATGCTAATGAAAATACTTAGCATTTATTTAGTACTTACTATATTCTGGGCTGTCATTTAATTACTTTAATGTATTAACTCTTTTAATCCTCCCAGCAATCCTAAGAATATGGTGCTATTATTTCCATTATATAGATGATGAAACTGAAGCACAGAGAAGTTACTGAGTTCCTTGACGTCACACATCTAATCAGTGTGGAATCAGTATTATAACCCAGGATATCTGAATCCAGTATCAAAACTCTTAACTCTCAGAAGTCTTCCTTTGGGAATTCAAAAGCTGACTCTAGTCCTAGGTACTGATGAATAGATTTTATTAGTTCCATTTCCATTTGATGAAGATGGCGTTGGTTGTCTCCTGATATCATATGATTGTATGTTCTCAAAATGTATGACATTTTGCAGAGTTTTAAATAGAATGAGGGTTAGGAAATTAAATCCTAAAACTGTATTAATATAATTATATTTATGTATCATGGAGAGATATTACTATTTTTTTAAGTATCCACTATGTTTTTGTTATTGTGCTAGGTGCTTTAGTTATGCTCAAACCTAAATACTATGAAGAAGGCATGAATATTCCAATTTTCATAGAGAAAGGCTGAGGCATAAGGAAAATTTAATGCAAAACTAGTTAAGTAACTAGAAATGAGATTCCAATCAAAGTATATCTGAATATACTTCTTTCTTCCAAGGTTTTCTTATTACTAAACCTAAAGTATTTTATATTATAGAATTCAAAAAAATGAGAATTTAAATCTTTTCCAATCGTATTGTAAGGTAAAAAAGAAGCTATGCCATCAATGACTTCAGAGAGGTAATGTAGATTTATTCTTTTAAAAAGTTATTTGAGAGTGTAAATGATCTTTTTCAGCAATTCAGCTCACATGATTTATCTTTGCCCTGTAGCAGAGATAACAATCTACACATAGCATATAAAAATAGCACTTTGCTTTATTACCAACTGATCTTGTTCTGAAGCCTAGGCCTTATTGATAGAAGAAAGAAATTTTTGTTTGTTAATTATAGATAGCTCATGTCTTCCAGTTTAAAACAATTCTCATGGCTATAAATGTCCACATATTCTTTGATATTTCTCCCTTCAAAATGTAGAGCCTAGAATCTAATTAGTCAGAAACAGTGTTTGACACTGTCCTGCACTACAGATTGAGAGGTGTGGCAGATCTACCAAATACAGAGTCACAAACCCAAACAGGTAGCCAAAATGAGGAGACAAAGAAACAAACCACATACAAAAGAACAAGATAATTTTCCAGAAGCGATAAATGAAATGAAGATAAGAAATTTATCTGATACAGAGTTCAGAATAATGATGGTAGAGATGCTTAACAGCATGAGAATGACATAGCACAAATAAAGAACATGTTGGAAGGAATACACAGAAAATTAGGGGAAGCTGAGGATCTAATCAGTGAATTAGAAGACAGGATTGAAAAAAAAATCACTCAATTAGAGAAACAAAAAGAAAAAAAACAATTAAAAAACAGGAGGACAGTTTAAGGGAGCTGTAGGACAGCATGAAATGTAACAATATTTGAATAGCAGGTGTGCCAGAAGAGGCAGAAAGGGAGAGAGGGATAGAGCATATTATTGAAGAAATAATGGCAGAAAACTTCCCTAACCTGGTAAAGGAGAAAGTCACACAAGTTCAGGAGGCACAGAGAAACCCAAGAAAGAAGAACCCAAACAGGTCCATCCACAGACACATCAAAAATAAAATGCCAAAAATTAAAGTCCAAGAGAGAATCTTAAAGGCAGCAAGAGAAAAGCAAACTGTTACCTACAAAGGAGCTCCCATAAGGCTGACACCTAATTTCTCATTAGAAACTCTACAGGACAGAAGGAAATGGCATGAAGTACTCAAGGTAATGGAAAGCAAGGATCTGAGACCAAGATTACTATATCCAGCAAGGCTATCATTCCAAATAGATGGTCAAATAAAGAGCTTCCCAGCCAAAAAAAAAAGGCTAAAGGACTATATCACAAGCAAGCCAGCATTACAAGAAATGCTAAAGGACTGCTGTAATGAGAAGAAGAAATAGAAAGAGAATTCAAGGCATACAGAATTAAAATGACAATAAATAAATACCTATCAATAATAACCTTAAAATAAATGGATTAAATGCTCCCATCAAAAGGCCTATGGTAGCTGAATGGGTAAGAAAACATGACCCAATTATATGCTGTCTACAAGAGACCTTCTCAGAACAAAAGACACACACAGGATGAGAGTGAAGGGATGGAAAAAAATTTTCCATGCAAATGGAAAAGAAAAAAACCTGGAGTTGCAATACTCATATCTAACAAAATAGACTTCAAAATGAAGGCCATCACAAAAGACAAGAAGGTCACTATATAGTACTAAAGGGATTAATTCAAAAAGAAGATATAACGCTGGTAAATATATATGCACCCAATATAGCAGTTGGAGCACCTAAATATATAAAAAATCTTCCAGAGGACTTTAAGGGATAGACAACAATACAGTCATTGTAGGGGACTTCAACACACCAATGACTTCACTGGATAGATCTTCCAGACAAAAAAATTAACAAGGAAACAGTGACTCTAAAGGACACACTGGATCAGATGGATTTAATTGACATTTATAGAACATTTCACCCCAAAGCTGCAGGATATACATTCTTCTAAATTGCACATGGATCATTCACAAAGACAGACCACACATTAGGACACAAAACAAATCTCTACAAGTTCAAAAAGACTGAAATTATGTCAAACATCTTCTCAGATCACAGTGCAATGAAATTAGAAATCAACTACAGTAAAAACACCCCAAAACATTTGAACACATGGAAGCATAATAGCATGTTACTAAACAATGAATGGGTTACCAATGAGATCAAGAAAGAAATAACACAGCAGAAGCAATCCTGAGAGGGAAGTTCATAGCACTATAGGCCTATGTCAAAAAACAAGAAAAATTAGCAATAAACTATTTAATCCTACAACTTAAAGAACTAGAAAGAGAACAACAAGAAAAGCCCAAAGTAAGTAGAAGGAAGGAAATAATAAAGATTAGAGCAGAAATAAATGACATAGAGACAGTCAACATCATACTCAATGGGAAGAAACTAAAACCATTTCCCCTAAAAACAGGAACAAGACAGGGATGCCCACTCTCACCACCCCTGTTCGACATAGTACTGGAAGTACTAGCCATTGTAATCAGACAAGAAGAAATAAAAGGCATCCAAATTGGAAAGGAGGAAGTAAAACTCTCATTATTTGCAAATGACATGATATTGTACATAGAAAACCCTAATGACTCCATAAAAAAACTACTAGATTTAATAAATGAATTTGGCAATGTAGCAGGATACAAAATCAAAATCCAATAAATGATGGCTTTTTTATACACCAATAATGAATTCTCAGAAAGCGAAGCTAAACAAATTATCCCATTTACCATTGCAACAACAACAACAAAAATTAAGATACTTAGGACTAAACTTCACCAAGGAGGCAAAAGACCTGCACTTGGAAAACTAGAGGACATTGAAATAAAAAGACAGAAGAAGATATAAACAAGTGGAAGAATATACCATTTCCATGGATAGATAGAATCAATATCATTAAAATGTCCTTACTACTGAAGACAATCTACAGATTCAATAAAATCTCTATTAAAATACCAACAGCATATTTCACAGATCTAGAACAAATACTAAAAATTTATATGGACTAAAAAAAGACCCTGAATAGCTGCAGTAATCTTGAGAAAGAACAAAGTTGGGGGACTCATAATACCAGATTTCCAGTTATACTACAAAGTCACCATAATCAAAACAGCCTGGTACTGGCACGAGAACTGGCATATATATCAGTGGAACAGGACAGAGACCTCAGAAATCGACCCAAGCCATTATACTTAATATTTGACAAAGGAGGCAAGAGCATACAATGGATTCTAGAGAGTCTCTTCAATAAATGTTATTGGGAAAATTGGACAGCTACATGCAAAAAAAATGAAACTAGATCACCAATTTACACCATACACAAGAATAAACTTAAAATGGATAAAAGACTTAAATGTAAGTTGGGAAACCATATAAATCTTAGAAGAAACCATAGACAGCAAAATCTCAGACATCTCTTCTGGCAATATGTTTATGGATACATCTCCTACAGCAAAGGAAACTAAGAAGAAAATAAGCAGATGGGACTACATCAAAATAAAAAGCTCTGCACAGCAAAATACCATCAACAAAAAATAATAAATAAAAAGAGGGAGCCCACTGCATGGGAGAATATATTTGGCAATGATACATCTGATGAAGGGTTAATATCCAAAATATGTAAGGAGCTCATACAACGCAACAAAAGGAAAACACACAATCCAATTAAAAAATGGGCAAAGGACCTAAATAGACACTTTTCCAAAGTGTACATATAGATGGCCAAGAGACATGAAATGCTCAAGGTCACTGGTCATCAGAGAGATGCAAATTAAAATGACAATGAGGTATCACCTCACACCTGTCAGGATGGCTACCATAAAAAAATCAACAAATAACAAGTGCTGGTGAGGATGTGGAGAAAAGAAAATCCTGGTACACTTCTGGTGGGAATGCAAACTGATGCAGCCATTATGAAAAAAGTATGACATTTCCACAAAAAATTTAAAATGGAACTGCACTTTGACCCAGTGATCCCACTTCTAGGAATATATAGTAAGAAACCCAGAAGAAACACCAATCAGAAGAATATATTTACCTCTATGTTCATAGCAGCACAATTTATTATACCTAAGATTGGGAAACAGCCTAAGTGCCCATCAGTAGATGAGTAGATAAAAACGCTGTGGTACATTTATACCATGGGTTACTATACAGAATAAAAAAAAAGAAAAAAAAGAAGAAGAATCTCTTTCCCTTTGCGACAGCATGGAGGGACCTGGAGAATATTATGCTAAATGAAATAAGTCAGTCTGAGAAAGACAAGTATCACATGATCTCACTCATATGTGGAATCTATTAACAAAATAAACTGATGAATGTAGTGAATCCAGAGACATAGAAACATGGAACAGTGTTTGGAATCTTGGAGGGAAGGCCACAGAAGATGGGTGGGTGGGAGGTAATCAACCAAGGACTTTGTATACCTATATGCATAACCCATGGACACAGACAATAGGATGGTGAAGGCCTGGGAAGGGGACTGCAGGGTGGGGGGCAGGGACAGGCTGGAGGGGATCAATGGGGGAAAAAAGTGACATATGTAATGCTTTCAACAATAAAGAAATATTTAAACAAAATGACAACTGCTGGGGCTGATTAGCAGCCCCTAAACGACGGATGAGTGGATTACTCTGACACACTGTTTGCTGTAAAAGAGAGGCTAAGGGACGGCCTGGCTGAAGGAGCCAGACAGCCTCGATTGCTTGCTTTATTAGGCTTTTATTGGAGTTTTTATCTTTAGATCCAATCAATAAGGTGAGAGAACACATGGGAGAACACATGTATTTACATTGTACTCTAGTCAAGGACATCCAGGGATTAAGTGTAAGGATTCCAGTAAACACTCAGGGGTCTGCACATGCACAGACTTGTTTGGAAAGGTCAAGGAATAATTAGGGCACTGCCTTCGATACGCCCCTAAGTCTCCCCTAAGTTGGAATTCCAATAAGCAGGGAAGGTGGCCTTCCACACACACTTCTCTTTTCTCAGAATGTCCTCCTTACAACTTCCCAACCAAGTCTCTTGTGCTCCCCATCTCCCCCTTTTTTGTTTTGCTGAATGTAGAAGACAGAGGGAGGTGGTGAACTTTCTGCTTTGGAATGTCAGGATCTATGAAGCATGTTTACCGCTGGAGTTATGATTTACAGACTATAAGAAAAACAAAAAGAGCAATGGTTAGTTATCTGGAATGCGTGAAGTGTGAGTACGCTCCAATAATTGCTCAGCCTCTGCCATCAGCTTCTTCATCATTCCCCAGGTTATTCCGGGGACTATCTGGGTCCAGAGAAGGTGTAATGTTCAGTGCTGTGGAATACCTAGGCCCAAATTCTTCATTTCTGGAGGAGGATTGGTCCCATGCCATGCCATGGCAGGGTTTAATTCTGCGAGCTGGAATCTACAGCCGCCCTGTGGGGGTAGAAACACATGTATATCCTCTCCCCATGTTAGTAATTCATTGGGTCCCATCCAGTTATTAGTGTTCACATCTCTCCACAACACTTATGGTTTCTGAGTTGGGGTTATTGAGGACTGAAAATGATCATTCAAATTTAAAAAATTAAGGGTAAAGAGTGCTTTAGTATTATAGCAGCGTCCTTGAGTCCCATATTCCCCCTTTTTTTGTTTTACTAGCATACCCTTCAGGGTAGCATGGCACATTCAATGATGGCCTCCCCTTTTGGATTGTAAGTGATTCCCATGGAATGCTGGATGGACCAAGTTCTGCAAAAGGCAACAAAGCCATGGATGCTATAAGCAGGCCCAATTTCAGTTTTTATCTTGGTCAATATAGCTACAATTGGAAACAGGTCTTATTGAATTCATGTAAAGAAATGTATTGCCACTTATTAAGAATTGCCAAAATACTGGAGGGACAGGTAAGGAGAGAAACACATAATTTACCAAATTGCTTTAAAAATGCTTCCTTAATTCTGAAAAACAAAAAGTTTAAGAATCAGCAATATTTTCCAATGACATGGAATCTTGTCCTTTCTGCAAAACACAATATTCCAGATTAACAATTAGAGTTATAAATGAAAGCATAATATGGTTATTATTATTTGACAAAGCTTCCCCTGTACCTTAAGCAGACAATTTTCCTTCATGAGAGAGAAAACAAACACTTGAAGCATTAGAGGGCCTATTGGAGTGATCTAAAGCCAATTCTAGGTCAAGAAAAGGTTTCTTAAAATTCAAACCCTGGAAGGATTATAATTTATAAAATTTTTGCTTCCTGTGTAGAAAAACAGGAAAGATCTTTTCTCTATTAACAGACTAGGAAAGATCTTTTAACAGGTTTATTTTCTAAGTTCATTTGTCCTTCGGTGTGGTCAGCAAATGACACTAATTGGATTTCTGCTATCAGTCTCCCTGAGTACATTGATATAAGTTATTTACCCTCTGGTTAGGGAGGCAAAATGCAAATCATTTACTCTTAAGTGTCCTTGGTTTAGGGAAGATAGGACTTACTAGATGGCTCCAAATTGCTGTTTAACCATCTCAGTTTCCCTCCCTATTCTACTTGTCCTGGTTTACTGGCTTGTTTCACTTATATAACTTCATTTCAACATTTCTCTTCACAAAATTCTACAACTTTCACAAGCTTTCTACAACTTTCACAAATCTTTCTTTAGAAACTTACAACTTTCAGAAATAACCAGCTTTAGAATCCACTTTCTTTTTCCTTCAAAATGTATCCCCATGCCCTCATGCCTTCCATTACATCAAAACCATAATTTCTTTCTAATTAGTTAGAATTCTTAACCCTTAGGAACTTTAATTTTTAGGTGACATATAAATAATTAACATTCCTCAAATTAGCAATACATTCACATTTTAAACAATATCCTATATAATAAAAGCCTAATATGCAAATTGTCCCCTTGACTGGGAGTTTGACCACTTGCTATGATGTGCGCTGACCACCAGGGGGTGGTGTAGAACATGGCAGGCATCAGTGATGCAGCTCTGGCAGTGGGCGGCAGTGGAGGTGCTGCTGGCCCTGATGGGCCCCAATGAGAGCAGGACCACGGCAGGATGGTGGAGCAGGTGAGCAGGTGGTGCCAGCCCAAGGTGGGTGTGAGTGGGGCCCGATCTTGCCACTGATCACCCTGCAGATGGCGACCAGCAGTGGTGGCAGGGGGCAGGGACACTGACTGGCTCCCAAGCACTGAGGGAGCCAGGCAGGGGCCTGATGACTCAGGCAGAGGGAGGCAAGTAGGGTTACGGGGGCCTAAGTGCTTCCCAGGGCCCAGAGGTCAGCTGGGACCTACCCTTACATGCCAGAGGCTCACACTTTGATTTCCGGCCAGGCCTAGGGATCGCACCAGTGCATGAATTCTGTACACCAGGCTTCTAGTTTCAAATAAAATACAAGACTTATTCATTGACAAATTCAAATCCATCCTCTGGATTCTCCATATGAGGCAAACTCAGATTAATTAATATTTCAGTATTCTGTTATTTCAAAATACCTAGATACTTAATAATTTTTATTATTTAATCCAGCAAGCTGTAAAGTTTTAAGTTATCAAACACTTTGGAAAACTAGTTTAGGCATTTATAATTACCACTGAAAAAGCTTTATCATATACCCTTCATTTTAGTTATATTTATTTTGCCTTAATAACTTTGAGATTTTAAAGCCAATTATGATTATCCAAGTCATTGTCTTCGTAAATTTTGTAGCAGAGATAACTCATTGGCCTTTAGTGGCTTTAATGTTACAACTATTTTTATTTCTATTTTAAAATTATTTATTTATTTATAAAAATGGGAGTGGCCCCCACACTGCTCTTTCTGCAGCCTGCTGGAGGACACTTCTACAGGTCTAATCATCCTAGGAAAAAGACTTGGGGGGTTTAAATGATTATTTCCCATATTTTTTTTATTTCTGAATAGACTAACAACATGAAATCTTACATATAAGAAGAGATCTTAAAAACAGAAACAGAAAAACCGAAGTAAATAAATGAGTACACATTAAAGGATGGACTCGGACATTAGCCTGAGAATCTTCAAACTAAGTCCCCCAAGGATAAGAAAGCAAGCCAAGAACATCAATGACCAAGTTACACTACAGACAGACAAGAACTTTCACTAGCTAAGACTTTCCAGTGGCTGATGACTTGAGAAGGAGAGCAGGAAGGGTCCCCAAGATAAAGAATTCTTGGCAGCTGCTGGGAAGTTCCTGCAATCCCTGCCATGTGTTCAGCCCGCCACAAGTAGCTGGAGCCTCTAGCAAAGCGAAATATGCCCCATCCTTACATAAATTAAACCAAACAGCAAAGACACATAAAACAATGATCAAAAGAGACTCTTATGTACGATATTTACAGGTGCGCAAAACACATAGACAAGACTTAATAAATCAGAGTTCTTTTCATGGATCTTTCAGAAGATGTTTTACAGTGCCCGGGACTTACAGCCAGATGTGGCCCAGAAGGCTCCCAGGTGGGGTTGCCAGTGAACACCCACAAACAGCCTGTTGTTCATAATCTCATCATATTCTGCTCTCCATAACAAATGTTAACTGGCATCTAAAGTCATTTTAGCTAAACTCTGCCAGTCCCAAGGCATCAAATGGTACTTTTCAGACAAAGCATTAAGGAGTCCTTCTATAAACTGACTGTTAGCCCCATTCTCTCTTGTTGATGAGCCTTCCCACACTGGAGGTGGAGGATCAGGGCCTTAGGTATTACAGGCTTTACAGGCTCTACTTCAGGAGGAGAGGGCGGTGGTAAATCCTCCTGGCGCTTTCTCTGTAGGCTTTTGATCCTCAATATGAAGTGGGCATAGTGCAGCTCAAACAAGAACCCACATAGTTAAAGATGATAAAGACACTTGTTTTCCCTGAGCCTGATTTCTCTTTAAACTCCTGCCTACTTGTTCCCAGAGATCAACATCTAATGTTCCATCATCAGGGAACCAAGGATTATAAATTACTAGAGGCCCGGTGCACAAATTTCATGCATGGGGTGTGTGTTCCTCAGCCTGGCCTGTGACCTCTTGCAATTTGGGACCCCTTGAGTAGGGTCCCTAGGCCAGGCCGGTGATCAGGGCCTATTGGGCTTTCCTTACCCTGGCTGCCGGCAGCTGGCTCTGCCCCCGCTGCTGCCCTCTAGCCATCTGTGTGGCACTGCCACCTGCCCTACCACCGGTTGCCTCCCTCTATGGTCGACAGGCGTGGGGTGTGATCGCTTGGCTGGCCTGGGCCTCCCTATGTGGGGCGATCAATAGCAGGCCCCCAGACTGACTGCCCTGCAGAGGGGTGCCCCACCCACCTGCCACACCACCGCCAGCCGAGTGGCCTATGCCTCCCTCTGTGTGAGATTGTAGGGCAATGGTGGGGCCTCTTGACCAATCACACGGCACCTGCCTTGCCTGGCCTGGCGCCAGTGTGTGTCATAGCATGGTCATCTGGAAGATTGTATGGACGGTTGTTCTGCTGTTCAGTCATTCGGTCGATTTGCATATTATGCTTTTATTATTATAGATAGACACCATTTGCTTTTTTAAAAATATATTTTTATTTATTTCAGAGAGGAAGGGGAGAGGGAGAGAGAGACAGAAACATCAGTGATGAAAGAGAATCATCGCGTGGCTGCCTCCTGCATGACCCCTACTGGGGACTGAGCCCAAAACCCCTGGCATGTGCCCTTGACTGGAATCGAACCTGGGACCCTTTAGTCCGCAGGCTGACATTCTATCCAATGAGCCAAACCAGCTGGAACAGCACCATTGCCTTTAATAACTTTTTAAGTAACAAAGAGATCTGTTACTCGGTGGACAGTTGTTGTCCTACTGTGAAACCTTAGCTGAAAAACAATTCCCTCTAACTTGGAAATCCCAAGCAGGCTCCAATGACTTACTGCACAGTTACTTTCATTTCCTTCCTCTTCATTTTCAAGGGTTCCGCTGCATCTCATTGTGTTCCTCGGTCCTCACACGGGGCACCACCTTGCCAGTGCTGAAGGACAGCCCCTGAACGACAAATGACTGGATTACTCCGACACAACATTTGCTGTGAAAGGGAGGCTAAGGGATGGCCTGGCTGAAGGAGCCATGCAGCCTCGATTGCCTGCCTTGTTAGGCTTTTATTGGAATTTTTATCTTTAGATACAATGAGTAGGGTGAGTAATCTTGGGAGGACACAGGTGTTTACATTGTCCTCTAGGCAAGGGCATCCAGGGATTAAGTGTAAGGATTCCAGTAAACACTCAGGGGTCTGCACATGCACAGACTTGTTGGAAAGGTCAAGGAATAATCAGGGGCACTGCCTTTGACACTCCCTTAGGTCTCCCCTACGTCGGAATTCTGATGAACAGGGCAGGCAGCCTTCCACACACTTCCCTTTTTTTCAGAATGTCCTCTTTCCAACTTTCCCAAGTCTCTTGTCTCTCCAACAAACAACAAACAAAACAAAACAAAACAAAACAAAAATCAAAATGTGGAGCCCAATTTCCCTCCCCTTTAATGTGGACTCACCTACTGTTTTGCTTCTGAAGAAAAGAATATGGTGAAATTGACAACGTGTAACTTCTGGTATTAGGATGTGAAGGCATTGTAGTTTCCTCTTTACTCTTTCTATGGTGTCACTCACTCTGGGGAAGCCAAGTGCCATGCCACGAGGACACTCAAAGAGCCCATATAGAGATCCACGTGGCAAGGAACGTAGGCCTCCCATGAATAGCTAGTGAGGAAGTGAGGCCACCAGGCAACAGCCATGTGAATGCGCTTGGACGCAGACCTTCAAGCCCCGGTCAAGGATTCACGACAGAAGCCCCGCTGATGTCTTGTTTGCAATGTTATGTAAGACCAGAGCCAGAACCACCCAGCGAAGCCATTGCTGAATTACTGCGCCATACTTTGAGGTAATACTAGTACATGTTTGTTGTTTTAAGCCACTACGTTTTGGTGTAATTTGTTACACTGCAGCACATAATTAAATCTTAGTGTCTGTAAGGTAACATTCAACTTTAAATTCAAACTCCCTGATAGGATCAGCCCTCCCCAAATTCCCCAGTCTCTCCTTTGCCACCTCCTTTCCAAGATGGACGTTTTCCAGAGGAAAGTGATGCTGGAGTTGTACCCTTCTCCATGGTCTGCTGCCTCTGTGGAGAAGACCTTAATTCTACCTGAATATTGTGTGACTGTTTCTTCTTTCCAGTGGAGTCCACTGAGGGATTGGTCCCATTTGAGCAGCATGCTTGCACCTGCAGTCTCTGTCCTGGCCCCAGTCCTCCTTTGCTCCAGTTGTGTTTCCAGCAGTCGAGCATGTGGGAAACTGAATGCCCCTCCTACCAGGTATGGGCTCTGGGAAGCCAGATGCTCCACCATCACAGACTGTCCTACCTGCAACTTCTGAGGTGCACACTTTCATTGCCCTTTTTGTAGTGGAGTTTGCCTAAGATTCTTAAAGTTTTCCTAGGCTATATCCTGGTGATATAGCAATAAATTCTTTCACTGTTATTTAAAAAATTTTTCTTTATTATACTTGTGAAAATTTAGAAATAGCCTAAATGCCCATACATAAGAAATAGCTGAACAAGCTATGGTACCTTACACAATGGAGTACTGTGCATCTATACACAAGAATGTGAAAGGTCTTTTCAGGATACAGTGGGGCCTTGACTTACGAGTGTCCCGACTAACGAGTTTTTGAGATACCAGCTGTCTCTCGCCGATTTTTTTCATTGAGTTGACAGAGTAATTTGAGTTAAGGAGCTCCTTAAGGAGCTCCTTAACGAACTCGGTCTCGGAACGAATTAAACTCATAAGTCAAGGCCCACTGTATATTGTTCTGTGAAAAAGCAAAGTTTGAAAAGTACCTATATGTAGTATGTGACCATGGAATCAAGAAGGAAGTATGAGAATATACATGGATCTGTTCATTGGTGGAAAAGACATAGGGAGATTAATACTTTTGTGAATATACATTTTTATAGCTCTTAACTGTTAGAATCATGATATTGTCTTACATGCTTCCCAAATAACAAACAAACAGACAGACAAGGATTTGAAGAGAATCCAAAATGGAAATAGACAGTAACAAGTGAAATCTAATGGTATAAGTGAATAAAATAATCACACTGTTGAGGGTGAGGATAAAAAAAACTAACAAAAAAAACAGCTTCAGAAAGCAGTATTTTGACTAAACCTAGTAAGTATGAAGACAAACAAAACAAACAAAAAAGCTCCCAGGATATTTCCACAAATGCTATACGCTAGCAGCTAGAGACTCTATTTATTAAATTTGCTTCTAAGTTAGTAGGGTGTAAGTTAGTAATTCTGAACTATTTTTATGTCTGTACTAGGTTTGATCAAATAAGCAAGTATATTGTTAAGAAAGAGAGCCATATTTCTCACTGTCAGAGAAAGAGGTTATACATAAAATAGGAAAGACTAAAATGAATTCTGCCAGGTTCAATTGCAATAAAAGGTATCAGTATAAACTAATAGTTTTTAATATCTATACAGCTGCAATGTAATGTCTTTGGAAAAGGTATGTGCTGACTTGATTAGAGGTGCAAAGGAAACAAAAATCTCAAAGTGAAAGGACCAGTGTGGATGCCTACAAGACTCTGAGAATCACTACAAGAAAAACTCCTTTGGTACGGGTATAGGATGAAGATCCACAAGTGATTCATTGACTTGCACAGCCCTTCTAAGATTTTTAAACAGATTACTTCCATGAGTATTAAGCCAGGAGTCAAGATTGAAGTCACCATTGAAGATGCTTAAATCAATCTTTTTAATAAATTGAATATCAGTTGTTAAAAAGAGGATAGCCTGGCTGGTGTGGCTCAGTGGTTGAGCATTGACCTATGAACCAGGAGGTCACGGTTCGATTCCCAGTCAGGACACACGCCTGGGTTGCTGGCTGGATCGCCAGTGTGGGGTGCACAGGAGGAAGCTGATCAATGATTCTCTCTCATCATTGATGTTTCTATCTCTCCCTCTCCCTTCCTCTCTGAAATCAATAAAAATATACTTTGAAAAAGGATAGAGAAATAAATAGGTGTGTGTATTTTTGTGTTATTATACTTATTTCTATTTGCTAGCTCTGTTCTCTGAGAGGGCTAGAAACAATGACATCTCCATAGCAATGAGCACACTTAGCAATTGTCCAATGAGAGGAACCAGCTCAGGGCTCTTTGGAGAAATGGCTGATATGAAGAAGGACCCTGGCAGGGAAAATATGCGAAACTGGAACATATTAAGGTAACAAAAGTATAAAAGTACTCACAAAACAACAGAAGCATCTCAAAACAAACAAAAAAAACACACACAAAAAAACAAGTTTAAACAGCTTCCAATGGCCAAAGTTGTACCAATTAGTTCAAATAGTGCTAGATTTGAACTATAAACCTTTAAATTATAATAGTTATCAATGACTCCGTACAGATATGAGTATATAAATGGAAAAGTAAATAAATAGAAGAGTATCCTACTTTAAATCTACAAGAAATAAGGAAAATAGAAAATCACCATTAAACAAACACAATAGTAATATTTGTTGTATCTATCCATATGTATAAATATTCAAATTATCAGTGGATGCTAAAATTAATGGATAATGAGAAATAGAATATTTATATAGTTTTAAAGTATTTCCTCACAAAAATACTTATTAACTACAAATGAACAATATTAACATCCCAAAGGAGAAGCCTGGCAGACATCATTTAGCCATATGATCAAAGTTAACATTATTGCTAATAAGATATAATACCATCATATACCCCGGGAAAGAACACCACTTCTCTTTTATTTTTGCCAAAAAAGTGCAACATCAATCTAATTATGAGAAAGCATCATATAAAAAATTGAAGGACTTCCTAAGAAATAACTGGCATGTGTACTTCAAGTGTCAAGAACATGAAATCCTGAGGAAGTGCCATAGATTGAAGGACCCAAAAAGGCATGTAACTAAATGCAACGTTGGACCTTGGATTGTATCTGAAACCAGGAAAAAGGATATTAGTGGAAAAACTAATACCCTTTTAATAATGATGGTGTCATTGTCAATTTCTTGGTTTTAATATTTGAACTATGGTCGTATAAGGTGTTAGCATTCTGGGAAGCTAGGTGAAAGGTATACAAGAATTCTTTGTACTATTTGTTTAACTCCTTCACAAGTGTACTTTTATATTTTAACAAAATGTTTAATAAACTTGGCAAAAGTAAAACCCTAGTGAGTTTGCCTCAGCTAAGGTACTCTAGTGTTCTGGTCAAATTGAAATAAATACTTTGTGACTCAACTCTCTCTCTCTCTCTCTCTCTCTCTCTCTCTCTCTCTCTCTCTCTCTCTCTCTCTCTCTCTCTCCTCTTTTTCTCTCCACTCCTGGCTCCCCCATTATCTGAGGAATGGGAGAATGGCAAGAAAATATGTTCATGATTGGATTTATGCCTTTTCTTTCCTTCTTTCTTTCTTGACTTCCTTCCCTAGGAATGGAGCACCTTTTTTAAAAAAAATATTTTTATTGATTTCAGAGAGAAAGGGAGAGAGATAGAGATAGAAACAACAATGATGAGAGAGAATCATTGATTGGCTGCCTCCTGCACACCCCCCACTGGGGATAGAGCCTACACCCTGGGCATGTGCCTTGACCAGGAATTGAACTATGACCTCCTGGTAAATGCCCAATCCCTGAGCCACACCTGCCAGGCTAGAGGGTCTTTTTATTTCTCCATCTGACACAAACTGCCTTCTTCCTGACGTGCCATTTACTTTATCCATTACTGAGCTAAAGTAGCAAAAGTGTTGCAGAGAAAGAAATTCATATGTGAGTAACTAATGGGATACACGAGAGATATTTAAAAAATGCCTCTGCCATACTTACAGGCTACTCTGTACATTTTAATACTTGATCATCCTCCAAGTCAGTTTCCTGAAGTTAAACTTTAGATACCTGGTTACATTGCAATGTCCTTGAGGGCCAAGTTGATGTCTTACATGTTATTTATATCTTCATAGCATCAGTGCATATTTTATTGCTTTTTTGAAGTAGATTAATCACAAATCACTTTGAGTATAGTCTTAAAGCAGTGAGGAGGAATGATCGATGAAGAGCAAAGTCCATGATTCTCCCTCCTGCTTGTTTTTGAAAGGTTTGTTAATCCTAGGAAAAAGTTTGCTTATAGTCCATAATAAGTTCACTGCTTTGCCTTTCTGTACCATAACTGGTCTCAGCTATAGAAAAGAATCAGACATACTCTCTACTCAAAGATCATACATATTATAAATAACTTAAGGCTCTTCTATGGGAAGATAAAATATGTTATAATTTGAGGGTATGTGGTTTAAAAAGCTATTCATGACCTGAATTTTTATGCTTCAAAAAAATTCTTAAAGGAAACACTATTTATATAAAAAAATCCCAGTTCCATCCTCTGAAATGTGAGCAAGTAAAAAAATTTTAAATCTAAGATGTAATTAAAAGATGAATGTAGGCAAATAGAGTAATATATATGAAGATTTAAAATACCAGATTATTAGAGTTTGTTGAGAATCAACGCTGTACAGTTAAATTTATAAGCATTTTGACAGGCACAGAAAAGAGAAAATTCAGAAAATTTTGTTTACTTTGAAAATATAACGATTTAATATTCTAATTTTTATGTGTACCTAACAATAACTTTTATATAATTTGTGTGTGTGTGTGCGTGCTGAGATGCTAAGAATAGATGCATTTTTTAAACAAGATTATACTTTTCAATCTTATTGAAAAATCTATATTCATACTAAAAATGGTAAACAGATTAAATTCTTTTGAAAAAAGAGGATATCTCATCTCAAAGGTATCTGTTGCTTTTAAAAGCACTCTTGAGTTATTGATATTTTTTATAGAAAATTTTCTGCCCTTTTTTCAAAATGACATCAGAGTTGGGCAATAGTGATTTAAAAAATTTTCCTATTTTGGATTAGCTGATTACTGTAAAAATAAAACATTTATCTTTTGATCCCATAATATAGTGAATAATTGCAATTTAGACATTTAATACATCTTAAAACATAAAACAATTATTAAATTATTGTGAAGTTCTTTTGTCCAGTTATAGGTGGCTATGCTTGCAAAATACAACATATTTTGGCATTAGTGGGTATTGTCCATGTATAAGAATAACAATGTCAAACCCAGGACCATTAGAAGTGCTCCTTTAACTGAGATACACAGTTCCTCTATCTTTTATCTCTGGCAGCCAATTGAATGTTCTTAGAATATTTTTATTGTTAAAATTGAAATAGGAACATAAAGATTTTTAAATATTATTACTCATAATTAAGTCATTGTTACTCACCATGTTGAAGTAACAATGCATAGTACAGTTAAGATTAAATTGAAAGGGGAAATGTTCGTGTAGGAGCAGAGTCTGAAATAGGATAAATTATTTACATATTCCTAGCACACAAAAAAGTGTACCCTGTGTCAGTTGATCAAGGAGTTTATACTTAAGATGGAAACAGATAATGAAAAGATAACATTGTTGTTTAACATGAGGATGAATAATGATAGCTAACATATACTAAGGGCTTACTATGTGCCAGACACGATGTTAAGCCCATTTCATACATTTAATTATCTGATATATTTTACATAGTATTAATGTAAAATGAAAGTTGGTCTCAATGAGTTCTCTGAAAAGGATTCATGTTTAATGATTTTTTTTTTACCATTAATATAAGCAGTCATGAGTATATATTTTCAATGTAATTCTTTTATATGGTGGTTTGTTTGTTTTCAGTATCCACTCAGCATTTGAAAATTAGGTTTTGATCTTCAATGAATCTGTTCAAGATTGAATTAATCCTTGTATTCTAAAAATTATTTTTCTAAAATAATAGCATCAGCATAATCATTTATGATTGTTGGATTTACTATTAGATCAAAGTTTAAAGAAAAAAGTACATGAAATCATGTTCAATGTAAATAAGTCCCTGAAATGAGCTCTACCCAGTTTATAAAAATAATTCAACCAAAGTTTCAAGGGTAAATCAGAAATAACCATGATATCTTCATTTTCAATAATAGCAACAAAGGCTGTATGCTTTACATTCCTGAAGCTTCTTTATTTTCAAAAGTTTTAGTCATCTTGCCTCAAATTTTAAGAATTTTATGCTTCCTTTAATTATGATTTTTAAACTTTCTTTTAAAAATTAATTAATTAATTAATTAATCTTTATTGTTCAGATTATTACAGCTGTTCCTCTTTTTTTCTCCCATATCTCCCCTCCACCTGGTTCACACCCCACCATGCCCTTACCCCCCCCATTGTCCTCGTCCATAGGTGTAAGATTTTCGTCCAATCTCTTCCCTCACTCCCACAGCCCCTTCCCCCTGAGAATTGTCAGTCAACTCCCTTTCTATACTCCTGATTCTATTCTAATCACCAGTTTATTCTGTTCTTCAGATTTTTTATTCACTTGATTTTTAGATTCACTTGTTGATAGATACATATTTGTTGTCACTTTGTTGTTCATAATTTTTATCTTTACCGTTTTCTTCCTCTTCTTAAAGAATACCCTTCAGCATTTCATATAATACTGGTTTGGTGGCGATGAACTCCTTGAGTTTTTTCTTGTCTGTGAAGCTCTTTATCTGACCTTCAATTCTGAATGATAGCTTTGCTGGGTAGAGTAATCTTGGTTGTAGGTTCTTGTTATTCATCACTTTGTATATTTCATGCCACTCCCTTCTGACCTGCAAAGTTTCTGTTGAGAAATCAGCTGACAGTAGTATGGGTACTCCCTTGTAGGTAACTAACTTTTTCTCTTGCTGCTTTTAAGATTCTCTCTCTCTCTCTCTCTTTTTTTTTTTTTTGCCCTTGGCATTTTATTATGATGTGTCTTGGTGTGGTCCTCTTTAGATTCCTTTTGTTTGGGGTTCTCTGCACTTCCTGGACTTGTAAGTCTATTTCTTTCACCAGGTAGGGGAAGTTTTCTGTCATTATTTCTTTAAATAGGTTTTCAATATCTTGCTTTCTCTCTTCTTCTGGCACCCTCATAATTCGGGTGTTGGTACGCTTGAAGTTGTCCCAGAGGCTCCTTACACTATCTTCATATTTTTGGATTCTTTTTTCTTTTTGCTTTTCCGGTTGGGTGTTTTTTGCTTCTTCGTATTTCAAATATTTGACTTGATTCTTGGGATCCTCCAGTCAGCTGTTGGATCTCTGTATATTATTGATTTCTGATTCGTCCTTTTTCATATCCTTGAGGGTCTCACTAAATTTCTCAGAGGTTTCTAGAAGATTCTTCAGTAACCTTATAACCATGGTTTTGAACTCTATGTCCAGTATTTTGCTTTCATTTGTGACTTGTTTCTTTGTCTCCACATTTTGGCTGCTTCCCTGTGTTTGTTTCTATGTATTGGGTAGCTGCTGAATCTCCTTGAGTTGATAGAGTGGCCTTGTGTGGTAGGTGTCCTGTAGGGCCCAGTGGCTCAGCCTCCCCAGTCACCTGAGGTGGACGCTCTTGGTGCACCCCTTTGTGGGCTGTGTGCACAGTCTTGTAGTTAATCCTTGATTGCTGTTGGTGTCATTGGGAGGAATTGACCTCCAGGCCAATTGACTGTGATGACCAGCTGTGTCTACAATGGAAGATTTATTGAGCAGGAGACACCCTTATGGGGCAAGACTTGCTTCAGTAGAGCTTTGGTGCTCACTGAGTCTGCCCCTTGAGTGTGTCTCTTATGGATCTGAGGAGTTGTAATATGGTATGGTCTCACTCTGACCACTGGGTAGACTGACTCTTGGATCTCCAAGGAGGTACAAGGTCAGCCACTGTCTGGGGCTGCCCAGCAGGAGCTACAGAGACATCTGAAGATTCCTCCTCTTTGTATGGGGTTTGGAAGTGCCCAGACGAGGCAAGTGTGAAGCAAGGCTGATGCTCCTTCCAGGCAGTGGGCCTTCTTTTAGCATCTCTGGGGCTCTCTGACCCCGCTGCAATTTGTTTTAGGTGAAAGGACAACCCATTCATATGCAAAAGCCACTGTGCACTGCTTGGGAGGGGTTGTAAATTGGGTGGGGTGTCACCAGGGCAGAGCAAACAGCAATGGCTGCCCTGAACTGGAGAAGTCCCAGGTTCTCCGCATCCTGCGCCCCCATGCAGGAACAATGAGTGCTGTGAGCACCTCTAAGAGTAAGCTGCCCTCGCGTTCCTGTTTCTATGCCAGACAGTCCAGTTTCACCCCATATGTGTCTGGGTCCCCTAGAGTCTCGACTGGAACTGGAGTTCAGAGCAAGTGGGAGCTTGTATCTCCAGGTTTAAAGAGCAGCACATCCAGGTGCCAGCACTTTCCACGTCTCCGCGCCTCCGCACCTCTTACCGGTCTCAATGTGCTTTCTTCACCTCTCTAGTTGTGGGACTTCCACTCAGCCAGCTTTCTGGCGGTTGTGGGTGGTAGTTGTTCTGCTGTTTAGTTGTGGTTTTGATGTGGTTGTGAGAGGCAGCAAGTATAGGTGATTACCTATGCTGCCATCTTGGTTTTCCTCCTGGTTTTTAAACTTGCTCTTGGTTGCTATTATACTATATATTTTATGTTATATACTATATAAATTTATATACCATGGTAAGAAACAATGATTGCTTTTAATTTTCAAGCTCTTCTGTGGTAAAATATGCAATTGACCAATTTATAATCTGTAGTTTTGTGATATTACAGATATCAAAATTCTCCTTTCAAATCTGATTATTTCCCTGTATCATCTACTCAACTAAATGTTTTATTTCTTAATTAGTTTGCATGTTAACAAAAATGTGATACTGAATTAAACAGACTTCTGATTTACTCTAATAATGAATACACTACTAGGTAGGAAATGAAGCCAAACATATTAAATATGATAACAACTTGTATTTGAGTTCTAATGGCAGGCACTAGTCAAAACCTTTATGTGAATTTTATCAGTTAAATCCAATCTTCTTTAGTAGTTAATGTCATCATAGTCATTCCCATTTTATAAACAAGTAAAGATGTTTAGAGAGGTCAAGCAATTTTCCCAAGGTTACATACGTAAAAATTGCTAGAGCAGGGTTAAAATCCAAGTATTCTAGCTCATGTGCAGGCTGAAATATTAACAACTTATTGCTTATATACAAGATTAAAGTCATTCTAGGGCTCAGAGGAGATTATGTACAGAAAGTCTCAGGGCAACTTAAAGCTGTGGGTAGATTCTAGCATAGTGATGGCGAACCTATAACACGTGTGTCAGAGGTGACACGCGAACTCATTTTTTTGGTTGATTTTTCTTTGTTAAATGGCATTTAAATATATAAAATAAATATCAAAAATATACATCTTTGTTTTACTATGGTTGCAAATATAAAAAAATTTCTATATGTGACACAGCACCAGGGTTAAGTTAAGGTTTTTCAAAATGCTGACATGCCGAGCTCAAAAGGTTCGCCATCACTAGCAGGTTAATCATTCATTTCTAACAAGTTGTAGTCATACTAAATAGAGACTCTCTTTCCATCATTAGATGACAGCGTTAAGGTGGGTATTGAAATAACAGTTTCAGTGAAAGGGGTCTGGGTTGGCTGGGCAGAGTGACAACTGGCAAAGCCCAGAGCTACAGGATCGTGTTGCCTTTAGTGTACAGGATATCCCAGAAGTCAGAATAGTTCCCATTCTTCCTCCCAGTTGGGTCTGCTTGCTTTGTACTAGACCCTTCAAAGCAATGGGAAACCTCCGGAGGACAATTCAAATATTCTAATTGTAGACCAATTTTGTAGAAATATTATGGTATCTAGAGTTGCTTTCAGAATATATAACATCATGGTAGTCTGTCTTTTAAGTAATTTCTCTGGTCATATTTTATTCTTCTGGGTTTCTCTCTTGAAACCAGTTGATGTGTATCTGAATGATACAAACAACTTCAAAATGTAATTTGTTTACCATAGTAATTGATGCAATGCAGGTGTGTGTGTGTGTGTGTGTGTGTGTGTGTGTGTGTGTGTGTGTGATGTTAGCAAAGAAACCTAAGCAACAAGTGTTTAGGTTTAGGGACTCAGTGACGTGATAAATATCCATTGAAGTTCTTAGTCATATTCTTAAAGATCTACAGTAGAATCCTGCAGTGAGGTAGTCTAATCTCCAGGCACTGGATCCAGGTTTAATTTAATTCATGTTGATTGCCCAGCAGACCAAATGTCTTATCTCTTTTGAGATTAGGATGAGGGTGTTTGCATTTGGGTAAATATAGAGGGTACTAATGGAGCACAGCCATTGATGTGAAGAAGAATGTGGAAACCTACTCAAGATCTAATCGAGAAAGAGATATTACAAACACACTTCAAAGATTGCATGCTGGAGTGTCTAATGTCTTTTTTTCCCCTTTTAATTAAATCTTTATTGCTCAGATTATTACATTTGTTCCTCTTCCCCCCCCCCCTCATAACTCCCCTCCTCCCAGTTCCCGCCCCACCCTCCACCCTCACTCCCCACCCACTGTCCTCATCCATAGGTGCACAATTTTTGTCCAGTCTCTTCCCGCATCTCCAACACCCCTTTCCCCCCCAAGAATAGTCAGTCTAATGTCTTTTTTTAAAAAATATATTTTTATTGATTTCAGAGAGAGGAAGGGAGAGGGAGAGAGAGATTGAAACATTAATAATGAGAGAGAATCATTGCTTGGCTGCCTTCTGAATGTCCTCCACTGGGGATTGAGATGGCAACATGGGCATGTGCCCTGACTGGGAATCAAACCATGACCTCTTGGTTCATAGGCTCAACCATTAAGCTATGCCGGCCGGGCATAAATATTTTAAAGCCCAGTAATAAAAGATGATTTAAAGTCTTAGGTTGATTCCTTTTTTGTGAAAACTGGAGCTTGTCAAATTCCACCCTACCCTGTGGCACTCACCCAAAATAAGTAAGATTTTTTTTGGTTGTTGTTGTTCCTACACGTATAAATTCATTATCATTGTCATTAAATACATTCTTGCTAAAAATTGGGAAGGTGGACTTGTATTTTGAGACTGAGATTTAAAGTGATTGAATTTAATGACATTTTAAGATTACAACTTTATCATGTTAATCTCTTATTACCAAAATTATTTATAATTTTTACTCAGTTATGTTGTATAAAACCTGTTATATTCAATACTTGTTAATAATAAACATGTTAGCCAAGGCAACAGTAAATACATATATAATAATTTTAAAAAGATTCTTATTAGTTTGATGATATATGAAGATAAAAGGGGAGAAGTGTGTAATATTAACTTTATTTTGATATTTTCATTGTAGAGATCAGTCAGTTTCATATTATTAATATAAATTATCTAAAGACTATCATAAGTTTGGTAAATAATATATACATATATAATAAAAGTTTTTCCATAGAAAGTTTTATATTTCTCAATTTTTTTTTTAAATATATTTTATTGATTTTTTTACAGAGAGGAAGGGAGAGAGATAGAGAGTTAGAAACATCGATGAGAGAGAAACATCGATCAGCTGCCTCCTGCACATCTCCTACTGGGGATGTGCCCACAACCAACGTACATGCCCTTGACCGGAATCGAACCTGGGACCTTTCAGTCCGCAGGCCGACGCTCTATCCACTGAGCCAAACCGGTTTCGCCTATTTCTCAATTTTTTTCAAGTGGCTCATTTTCTAAGTCAGAGTCAAGTGGATTATTATTATAATTTTTAAAGGATAGTTTATTGATTTTTCAGGAGAGAGTAAGGAGAGGGAGAGAGAGAAACATTCACGAGAGCAACATCCATGGGCTACCTCCTGCAGGTCCCCTGCTGGGGATTGAGCCCATAACCTGGTCATGTGTCCTTGACTGGGAGTCAAACTGGCAACCTCCTGGTGCATAGGGAGATGCCCAACCAACTAAGCCACAGTAGCCAGGGCTCAAGTGGATTATTTTGAGAACAGGTCTCTGTATGAACACTGAGAAGAGCTTAAAATTTAAAATGCAAATGAGAAATGGCTAATGCAGGATTGAAATGGTTAATCTCAATTGAATCAGACCAAGTCAATCAATCAGTCAGTTAACAAACACCTGTACAATTTGTGTTCCAGGTACTGTGTATGAAGATAGGAATGGAACAATCTGTGAGAGACAGGATTCCTACCTGTGGAGCTGGCCGTATAGACTTGTCTGGCTATTTGATCTCTTTTACCACATATATTCCTTTAGTAGGGGTAAAATAAGGATTTATATGTCTTATGCAACTGTCTAATGAATAGCATTCACTGTATACTGAAACAGTATTTGAGACTTTGAATTACACTTTTCTTTAGGTCTGTTGGTACCCTGGAAAGGTTTAAAAATATGCAAACTTCTCATTTTATATCTTTGAGACAATGATCCTATCTAATAATAGACAAACATAGTAATTAACCATACCTCCAACATGCTTCCCATTGGCTAATCAGGGCGATATGCAAATTAACTGCCAACCAAGATGGTGGCCGGCAGCCAGGCAGCTGAAGCAAACAGGAGGCTTGCTTGCTCCAGTGATGGAGGAAGCCAAGGTTCCCCACCTGCTGCTGCCCAGCTCTGAGCTGCACTCTAAGCAGCTATGTTGCAATTATAGAAACCATCCCCAGAAACCTGCTTTCAGCCAGCCGGGCCTCAGAGCTGGAGTTGCAACAGTGTTTCAATTATAGAAGCTAAACAAAGCTCAGATACTTGCTTTCAGCAGCCGAGGTCTCAGAGCTAGACCCGAGCCTCAGAGCTAAAGCTGGTTCTCAGCTCCAGCGACAGCCATAGAAGGTAAATAAATCCCAGAATAATAAAAAAAAAAAGAATAAAAGGAGAGGTTGGGTGCTTCAGTCACCCTCCAGCCTGAAAACAGCCCTCAGCCCCTCACCCAGACTGGCCAGGCACCCCAGTGGGGTCCCCTACCCTGAAGGGGGTGTGACCAGCTGCAAACAGCCATCATCCCCTCATCCAGGCTGGCCAGGCACCCAAGCGGGACCCCCACCCTGATCCGCGACACCCTTCAGGGCAAACCAGCCAGCCCCCACCTGTGCCCCAGGCCTCTATCCTATATAGTAACAGGGTCATATGCAAACTGACCCTAACAGCAGAAGGACTGGGAATGACTGGTCACTATGACACATGCTGACCACCAGGGGGCAGATGCTCAATGCAGGAGCTGCCCTCTGGTGGTCAGGGCGCTCTCACAGGGGGGAGCTCTGCTCAGCCACAAGCCAGGCTGATGGCTGCCAGTACAGCGGTGGTGGTGGGAGCCTCTCCTGCCTCCTCAGCAATGCTAAGGATGTCCAACTGCAGTTTAGGCATGCTCCCCGCTGGCAAGTGGACATCCTCTGAGGGCTGCCGGGCTGCCAGAGGGATGTCTGATTGCCATCTTAGGCCCAATCCCATGGGGAGTGGGCCTAATCCAGCAGGTGGTCATCCCCTGAGGGGTCCCAGACTGCGAGAGGGTACAGGCCGGGCTGAGGGACCCTCCCTCCCCCCAAGTGCACAAATTTTTGTGCATCGGGCCTCTAGTCCTATATAATAAAATAGACAGAATATGCAAATAGAACAAACTGCAGAACAATAGGAACAACTGAACAACCAGTCACTATGATGTGTGCTGACCACCAGGGGGGCATGTGTGGAGCATGGCAGGCATTGGCCACGGCGGGATGGTGGAGCAGGTGAGCAGGGGCACCAGACCAAGGCAGGGCACTGGTCGCTGTCACTGGGGCGAGCCCCTGGTGGTTACTGACAATTCTTTGCTTCCTTGAGCTGTGGTCCCACCTGGCACTCGCAACTGCTGCCAATGCCAGAGCTGCCGCTCATACCCACTGCCAGCACCGGCCCTGCTCACACCTGCTGCCAGTGCCCGGCACTGGTCCCAATCACTCAGCACCATCAGTGGGTGTGAGTGGCAGCTGCCAGCCCCAATCGCCCCTGAGGGCTTCTCCACCTCTCCTTGCTCCTGAGGGGTGATCAGGACAGCAGCCACTGCTTGTACCCACTGACGATGCCAGTCCCAATTGCTCCGCGCCATCAGCAGGTGTGAGCAGGGCTGGCCCCGTCAACACATAGGAGCAGTGGCAGTGGGAATGGGGCTGCCAGCAGACAGGGGACCAGGGCCTGCAGCGGGAGGGACCAGGCAGGGGTGTGGAGGATGGGCCAAGACCTGCCACTGTTCCTACCGCAGCCTTGAGGCCCATAGTTCCTTTCAAGGTGCACGAATTTGTGCACTGGGCCCCTAGTAGTATTATAATATACATGTAACATTCTATAGGCATTATGTGTGAACATAGTTTACATCATTTGAAAACTCAACTTGTACTTGATTATCTAAAGTAGCTAGTGTACAATGAGCCCATGCGATATTGTCCTCAGTGATAGAGAAAAAAGATGGTAATTGTATACTAAATAAATTTAAGATGTATTTTGATGATGTGGTCAATTACTGGGCCTTTGTAAACATTCATGAAATAATTGGTTTTATTTAATAAGTCCATTTATGAAAATAGCCACTGTGGCACATTGGTGCTTATCAAAAACATTTTTTCCCCTGAAGAAACTGCTCATGTACAGCATCAAACTACCAATTAATGTATTTTGTTTAGAGACTTTTTCTGTTTGTACCATCAATGCATTCGCTATCAAAGGTGAATGATAAAATATCCAGCCCAAAGTGGGTCGCATGGCTATCCCAACAACTTAAACAAACGGAGGAAGAGAAAACACACATGTTATATTTACCCAGATTTCTCCTTTAACTGAAGCTTTTAAACTAAGATTGATAGAAAACAGTGTTTAGAAAGAAATAATGCATGTTGATTTATATAAAATGCTATTCGCTGTATTTTTCTTTTTGTATTAGTTTTAATGAATAGATATGCCTTTTTATTCTGTGGAACCCTACCATTAAATGATACCATCACTTTTTTCTGCCTAAATAAATTCCAATTCTTGTCACCTACTATCTGTACAGCAAGATTTGAGACATTATTTCTAATTGAGATTTTTACTGAATATCTTTTAAAGATAAATTTGTTTTATTCTTTTACACACTATTTAAAAGGATTTTCACAGTTTTATCTTCTAAAGGAATTGTCAATGAGAAACTAAAAACTGCATAGACTATACATTAAAATCACTTTAGTTTTTAAGCTGTCATGAACTGTTTCAAAAAAGCTAAGTTGCTATTGTTTAATGTCTGTCATTTTATAATGCTTTACAAGTTATCTATCCTGTAAAATTATTAACTGATGCTAAAATTGCCTTGTAAGTATTAGGACAATAGCAATTTTGTAACAGCTGGGACACTGCCAATGTAAGATAAGTACATTTTGCTCCGTAGATTCATAAAGTGCTTTGAAATGGTTTGTAACTGATGGATGGATGCATTTTCTAAGTGTAGAAAGCAATATTTTGTAGAAGGAAATGGCTTGAAAGCTGACACACATGCATGCAAATGCCATTCCCTTCAGTAAGTAATTTGCTTTTTCTTTCAAAAGCATAAATGGCATAGTTAGACACATTATATTGTATATTGCACATAACAATACAAGATGCACAAAAACAGCAAGTACAAAACATTTCATATTGATAGAAGAACCCATGGCTGTGGTATATGATTAGCATAAATGTATACACACTGAAGTAATGCCTTCAGGATTAAAAAGTAAAACTGGGAAAAAAAGGAAAGTTCTGCTCAACTTCAGGAAATGGCAATATTTTATTATGCTTTTTCTATTTTAACTTACTTATGCTATTTGGTTGGAATGCTGTATCATGTTAAATGGATATATTTTACTTACAACACTCAACATTAATTACAGTGCCAGTACAGGTTACAAAGCTATCATGTTGTTCTGCATACCTGCTTAGGATGGCTAACATTTTCCAGCTCTGTAAGAATAAAAGTAAATAATATATTTTCCTGAATGACAAGTTTTCATACCGGACAAATGTTTGTCAAGTTATAATTGTTCTGTGACCTGAATTGGAGGTTTACACCTTTGAAAAATATAGCTAATGTTTCATACCGAGTACCTAGGACAGACTGGCAGAGAGTAGGCAACCAGTAAATATTTGTATTATGAAGTTCTGAAAACTTTTATAAGGAAGACTACATTTGAATTGAACTGGCTTTCAAAGGCACTGGACTTAAAACCACCCTTAACAACTCTGTATTTGTTAAAGGACAGACGCTTTGGAATTAAGTGCCTTGGGGTTGAGTCTTGGTATCAACATTATTAGCGTTGTGAATTTAGGCCATCCTTTTACCTTTGTTAAGCTTCAGTTTCATACCATATAAAATGAAGAGGATAACATCTACTTTTCAGGGTTGTTATGAGAAGTAAATCTATATAAAGTGCTTTCGCACAGTATCAGGCACTTAGCTCTTGATAAATTACAGCTTCCATGTGTGATATTATTGTCACACCTCCGTTATTATCCACATTAATTTGTTGTTGTATCAATATAAAATTGTCTCAGTGCTTTAAAAATGTCCTCAGTTTCCTCTTTTATTTGGACAATTTCTGTGAAAATCACTTATATTAACTCCACTGATGAGTTGTGTACAATTAGAGGGGAAACCATACCCTCAAAACTTTAACAGGTTTTACTTTTACTTTACTGAAGCAATTAGTTTTCTTATTTGATAAATATTTCATATTCAAACAAAATGTAGACCCACAAAATTACTAAACAAAATTAGTAAAACCCACCGGTTTGGGTAGCACAGGCATACTCTGTTTTATTGTGCTTTTCTTTATTGTACTTCAAGATTTTTTTTTTTTTTTTTTTTTTTTTTTACAAATGGAAGGCAAGACAGTTGACCAGGAAAGAGATCACATTGCGATACTCACTTTATTGTGGGGGTCTGGAGATAGGCCTGTAGTTTGATGACAGTAAGGCAAAACTTTCTGTTTGTACTTAGGAATGTTCCCCTTGTTGTCCTCCCCCCCGCCCCCACCCCAAGAGATTAGATATTAGAGCGTCTGGGCATCTTGGATGCATTGGTCAGTAGAAGATGTTATATGGCCTGGATAAATTGATTAATAGGCTTGCAACTTAGTGAAATTCTTTACCTTTTCAAAAGGTTCGTTCTTTACTGACCTGGAAGATTTTGTCACAAAACTATGCCAGAGGAATGCTTTTAGACCACAGGTGTTTACATCTGAGTTATTTCCACTTGAGGAGACCTCTGATGGGACTCCTTCATTGGTGCAACTCTTGTGATAAGAATGGAAACAAATATTGGTCTTTACAGACAAAATTTGAAGATGTATAATTTTATGAATTTTATGAAACGGAGCTAAACTATTCATGTTTACAAACTTTTATCTTTTATTTTATTCATGCCTTTCTTATTTTACTTTGTTATGCCTTTAACTCTTGGTAGGCATCACATATAGTTTTAGTCAAAGCTGTGCCACTTGGTGATATGGCATGGGCCATTATAATAGTTTTCCCCGAATCCATCCACCCTCTGTGTGTAAAATGGCATGAGAGCATTTCCCTAACTACCTTCATTTCAGATGGGAAGTGGCCATATGGATTTCATTACCATAAGCCCAACGGTCCTCAGGAAAGGGCAAAGGTGTTATACCCGCCCTCATTATGGTCCTAGAGATCAGATCTCTTACTGGTAGGAATCCACTGAGGAATATTGTGCTTTTCTGCTGATCATCTTCCTCTCTCCTTAGCAAATTTATTCAATGGAGAAAGGTTACATTCCCCTCAGAGTAGCTTTTTAGATTTTTCATCTCAAAAGTCTGTCACTTTACAGGGTAGGTTCCTCTGGTGTTTATATATTATAACCAGCCTCAGACAGGTTTTTGGCACAGTTATCCTCTATGGATATTTTTTCTACTCTGTCATCTTGAAGATAAATCTATTGGAACAACATAAGTTTGCTCCAACCTTTTCTTTACCTTTGAGCTTATGAACTGGAAGTGCCTTTGGGATAACCTATAACAACGGGAAACAAATCCTTAGCAATTAATGCTCATATAAACCTGTCACTAACATGGCAGTGCTGGCAAGAGGCTTAGTGGCAAATATCCTACTGTCATAAACTAGCATTGTGTTCTTCCATCCCTTGACTTTATGTCAGATGACTCAATTTTGGTGTGAGTTGGATAAATGACCCTCTCCTATAAAGAACAGGAAGATAAACTTTCTTCTATATGCTTTCCATAGAAATTTGCAGACCTCTGACTTTCAAATTGCTCCTGCTCTGTATTTATTAACATACACAAATACGTTTAGTGCTAGCAACCTCCTATTTTTACTCAAAAATATGCCCTGAAAAATCTTTTATTAGTGCACATATTTCTACTTCATTCATTTTGGCTGCTGCACAGTGTTCCATACTATGGGCAGGTGATAATTTGTTTATCATACCTCCACTGGGTAGACATTTAGATTATTTGCAATCTTATGCTATAAACAATACTGCAATGAACATCATCATACTTGAACTTTTGTGTATATGTGTGGCATTTTATGTAAGGTGAATGAAAAAATGTTTACTAATTTATATAGACTCTGCCAAATTGACTTACCAACTTATTCTTTCATATCCTATCTAATAAAAGAGAAACATGGTAATTAGCATACGACCACTACCCTTCCCATTGGCTAATCAGGGCAATATGCAAATTAACTGCCAGCCAATACGGCAGCCGGCAACCAGGCAGCTGGAAGCTAACATGAGGCTTGCTTGCTTCAGTGAAGGAGGACTCCAATGTTCCCCGCCTGCCTTGCCGGCCTCTGAGCTTCAACTCTAAACAACTATGTTACAAATATAGAAGCTAAACAAAACCCCAGAAACCTACTTTAGTCGCCGAGCTTCAGCCAGCAGGATCGCAACATTGTTTCAAATACAGAAGGTAAACAAAGGCCAGAAACCTGCTTTCAGCAGCAGAGGCCTAAGAGCTGGAGCCAAGCCTCAGAGCTAAAGCTGGCCCAGAATAAAAAGAAAAAGAAAAAAAGGAGCAGTTGGGAGCTTCAGTCACCTGCCAGCCTGAAAACAGCCCTCAGGCCCTCACCCAGACTGGCCAGGCACCCCAGTGGGGACCCCCACCCTGAAGGGTGTGTGACCAGCTGCAAACAGCCATCATCCCCTCATCCAGGCTGGCCAGGCACCCCAGTGGGGACCCCCACCCTGATCCAGGACACCCTTCAGGGAAAACCAGCTGGTCCCCACCAGTATACCAGGCCTCTATCCTATATAGTAAAAGGGTAATATGCCTCCTAGCACCGAGATCAGCGGATCCACGAGGCCGCCAGGCACCGGGATCAGCATGACAGGGGGAAGCGCCCAAACCCCCTGATCGCCCTGCGGCTCTGTGCTTGAGAGGGGGCGGGGCCACAACCTCCCAATCCGCCCTGCTCTGTTTGTGACAGGAGAAGGCTCCCCAACCCCCTGATCAGCCCTCCTCTGTGCCTGATGGGGGGAGCTCCCCAACCCCCTGATCGGCCCTGCTCTGTGTGTGACAGGGTGCGGCGCCCCAACCCCCCCCTCCCCGCCCGCCCACCCTCACAGACCCTGCTCTGTGTGTGACGGGGTAGAGCCATAATCTCCCCATTGGCCCTGCCCTGAGGGTGACAGTGGTGGTGCCCCAAATGCCTGGTCCGCCCTGCTCTGTGTGTGACAGGGGGCGGTGCCCCAACTCCCCTATCAGCCCTACTCTGTGAGTGACAGGGGGGAGCTCCCCAATCCCCTGATTGACCCTGCTATGTGCGTGAAGGGTATGGAGCCCCAACCCCCCTGATGGGCCCTGCTGTGTGAGTGACAGGGTACGGCGCCCAAACCACCCGCCCCCCCTCACGGACCCTGCTCTGTGTGTGACGGGGTAGAGCCATAACCTCCCCATCAGCCCTGCCCTGAGTGTAACAGTGGCAGTGCCCCAAACCCCTGGTCCGCCCTGCTCTGTGTGTGACAGGGGGCGGTGCCCCAACTCCCCTATCAGCCCTACTCTGTGAGTGACAGGGGGGAGCTCCCCAACCCCCTGATCGACTCTGCTCTGTGTGTGACAGGGTACTGAGCCCCAACCTCCCTGATTGGCTCTGTTCTGTGCGTGACAGGGGGTGGCGCCGCAACCTGCCCATCGACCCTGCCTTGAGTGTGACAGGGGGCAGTGCCCCAACCCCCCAATCAGCCCTACCCTGAGTGTGACTGAGGGTGGCATTGCAACCTCCCGATCCCCCCTGCTTTGTGCATGACAGGGGTGGTGCCCCAACTCCCCAATCAGCCCTGCTCTGAGCCCGACCAGGGGCTGCACCTAGGGATTGGGCCTGCCCTCTGCCACCCGGGAGCAGGCCTAAGCCAGCAGGTCGTTATCTCCCAAGGGGTCCCAGACTGCGAGAGGGCACAGGCTGGGCTGAGGGACCCCCCTTTACCCCCGAGTGCACAAATTTTTGTGCACCGGGCCTCTAGTATGGTATAACACAGTATTCATTTCCCCATTTATTACATTTACAGGATATCATCAACTTTTTAATTCTTGCTAACCCAATAATCATCTTTCAAGTGTTTAGTAGACAGTCATGTTTATCCTTTTGTGAATTTTCCGTTTACATCACTTGCATAGTTTCTGTATTAATTAGCTTTTCCTATCCATTTGTATGGTGGCCCCATTATTCATCTTTGTTATTGGATTATGTCTTTTGAACTTTGATAAAAATTTGTGTACTGTTGAATCATATAGACTGTCTTTAATTTCTAAGATAGAATTTAATTCTAAGCATTTCAAAACGTATCTAAAGCTTAGTTTTGTGATACACTGTGTTTTGTGAACATAGAGCCAACTAGTTAATACTTTCCATCACTTATAGACACTTTAAAATTTACTTTTGGATTATATCAGTTCTTGAGAGAGATTTTTATGTGGATTGCAATCTTTTGGCCACTGTGATCTGAATTGGAGGTATTATTTTTTTTAAAAAGTTCCTATAAAGGGTATTACTTTAATGTTACAATTAACATTATGGCTGTTGTTTTTTGGATCATACTCTTTCACGTGTATGATCATCAGCAGAACTATTTCTCAAATTTTGTTATCAGAAATAAATGTATATTTTCTGAATAATTGCTTTAAGAAAAGTTCCACTATATGTTTGTTTCCTTTTTTACATTAACTTCCAGAAAGCTAAGAACAAA
This sequence comes from Myotis nattereri, assembly GCF_964212035.1. Taxonomy (NCBI): domain Eukaryota; kingdom Metazoa; phylum Chordata; class Mammalia; order Chiroptera; family Vespertilionidae; genus Myotis; species Myotis nattereri. The sequence continues at coordinate 83,538,678 of NC_138075.1, forward strand.
AATTATAGCCCATCAGAAGACAGATTCAAAGCCATTATTAATACAACAAATATATTTTAACAAGTTCTGCATACTTTATTCTTTTTTAAAAAATATATATTTTGTTGATTGTTTACAGATAGGAAGGGAGAAGGTAGAGAGTTAAAAACATCAATGAGAGAGAAACATCAATCAGCTGCCTCCTGCACACCCCCTACTGGGGATGTGTCCACAACCAAGGTACATGCCTTTGACTGGAATCGAACCTGGGACCCTTCAGTCTGCAGGCTGATGCTCTATCCACTGAGCCAAACCAGTCAGGGCTGCATACTTTATTCTTATATGTATAATCCCTGTGCCTTAATTTCCTTTATTGCTTTAAAAATAAGTTACATTTATAATTGTAAATTATAAAGTTTCCAAATGAAATTTATGTAGGTAGATAGATATGATCTGCTTTTAAACAGATGTTATAGTAAAATGTATATTTTACAGTGCTAAAGCTTTAAAGCTTTGGCTCATGTTTAATGTTATATGATATAAAATAAGAAAATACTCTCGCCAAAACCGGTTTGGCTCAGTGGATAGAGCGTCGGCCTGCAGACTGAAAGGTCCCAGGTTCGATTCCGGTCAAGGGCATGTACCTGGGTTGCGGGCATATCCCCAGTAGGGGGTGTGCAGGAGGCAGCTGATCGATGTTTCTCTCTCATCGATGTTTCTAACTCTCTATCTCTCTCCCTTCCTCTCTGTAAAAAAAATCAATAAAATATATTTTAAAAAAAAGAAAGAAAGAAAATACTCTCAACTACTAAGTGAAAACAATATAAACTAAATGATAGTTATCTTGTTCATATACCTAGTATATTTACCTTTTAATGATATCTAAGAAAGGGATTAAAAAAGTGCCCAATGTTTGTGTTTACTAATGTTATAAAACATGGTTAAAATTATTTTGTCATGGAACTATTCTTTTTTATAAGACACAATGGACTAATTATTATTTTGTAAATAATATTGTATGAGTAAAATATGAAAATCAAGTTATTAATAATTTAAAATAAAAAGAGGGACATATGTAATACTTTTGACAATAAGGGTAAGTTTAAAAAAATAAAAGTAATGATTAGCAGTAGTAGAAAATTATTTTAGGACAAGGTGGTGTTGATTTATTTGTGTCCCCCAAAAAGATGTGGTTAAGTTCTGAACCCCAGTACTAGACCTTATTTGGAAATAGGGTAATTGTAGATGTAATCAAATCAGGATGAGGTCATAGTGAGTTGGGGTGAGCCTTAATCCGTGACTGGAGTCCTTACAAAAAGAGGATGATTTGGACACAATTGCAGGAAATTTGGACATAACCACATGACTATAGAGGCAGCGATAGAAGTGATACATCCATGAGCCAAGAAATGCTAAGGATGGCAACCACTGGAAGCTGGGAAGAGGTGAGGAAAGACCCTTCTCTAGAGCCTTTGCAGAGGGCATGGCCCCACCAACACCTTGATTTTGAACTTCTAAGCCTCTCTAATTGTGAGAATAAATAGCTGTTGCCTTGATCCCTCTAAGTTTGTGGTAATTTGTTATGGCATTTCTAGAAAACTAGTACAGTGGTCATTATTTCTGGATAGTATTATTTTACAGTCCAATGCCCAAGAGAGAACATATAGGGCACTAGCAATATTTTGTGTTCTGCATTTTGTTTCTACACGAGGGAGATCATAAAAGATGCTTGTGAATAATGAAATAAAAATGTTGAATTCTGATATACATCAACATCAATTAGATAGGAAATTTGGAAGTAAGAATGTTTGGAGAAGAAAACTTTTTTTCAGGTGAAAATGTCAAAAGATCTTCAATATTCAAACTATAAAGAACATGTTAGGAAAAAATCTGTAAATTTGAGCCAGGAAAGTATCTGATCCCTAGAAATGAAGGTTGTCATTTCTTTTAGGTGGATAATGTAAGTCTTAATGCTAATAATAAGGAGTTTGTCTGCAATGTGGCAAAATAATTTACCTTATTTGTCTGTTATTTGTAGCTCTTTATTGAGATTTTAAAAATCACTAAAGCTGTTCTTTACTTTCATTTGATTTTTAAAGAGATTATTATATTTTTTCACTGAATCATTAAAGTCCCCAAAGCTGCCATGGACCATTCTTTAATTACATGCCATAAATGCAATTTTACTGTAAATTAGGTAAGAAACTACTGTATTTTTCTGTGTATAAGATGCTCCCATGTATAAGACGCCCCCCACTTTTCCAACCCCAAATTAAGAAATCAATATTTTAAACATTTTGCTGGTTTTCCTTTTAAGGCCTTCTTCTTTTTTGGCATCTTAAGGAGTTGTTCTTCCTGTTTTCTCCATTGTCTGATCATACACTCAGTGGGATGAGGTCCAAATTGTCTCTCTGCCGCTCTATTTCCATGCTCTCTTACATAGCTGATTTTTTTGTTTTTTGACATCTTTATGGGCTCAGAACACTTTGGTCCCTGTTGCACCTGTGCACTCTCCACCTCCACCTCCACCTCCAATTTACGGCATCAGCTGATGCCAGCAACAATAAGGCTCGTGATTGGAGCTATTGGAGCTCGTGATTGGAGCTCGTGATATGGGCAGCTATGCACTGGTGTGGCTCCCTCCTCGGCTGACTTCCATATATAAGATACCCCTCGATTTTCAGTCTAACAATTTTAGGAAAAAATAGCGTCTTATACATGGAAGAATACGGTATACTGTCTTATGAGTGACAATGTCAATATTTGAATGGCCCTAATTATTCCTAAAAGAGTGATGCTGTGGGACTTGTAAAAAAAACCCCACAATTTATAGAAGTATCATCTCTCACTGGTTCCTGGAATATGTTAATAGCTACCAGTAAGAAACTACACCGCAGAGGATTTATTATTTCTTTTCAGAGTACTGAGAATATGAAAATCTTTTGTGATCATGCATGGCCACCTTGGATAGATGATCTTGTCACTTTGTAACTGTGGAATTTTTATGTTTCAGATTGTTTATATTTCCTTAAAAACTTATGTGAGATAGGCCACAATTGTGCTTTACCTCAGGTACTTTTAACTTTTTCTTCACAATGTATCTCAGCCATAAAACTCATTAATCAAATTAGATGGAAGAAGACAGGTTTCCCATGGCTTGGTCTTAACTTGTATTCATGATGATTAATCACTGCACCACCCGGGTGCGGTCATTGGAAACATGTCATTCTCAAAGTTCACCATTTAAGTTCAAAGACAGGAGTATCAGCAAAGTAATGGTCTAGCAAGACCTTTAAAAATGGTGCAATAGTAGTATGTCCCTAAATTTTCTTTAGAATGCATAAGTGAGTAAGCGTTTTCTTTCTTCCTTGGGATTTTTAGCTATTCTTTCCTACTGTGATATTTATCACCTTTATATACTTTCATAAAACTTTTACATACATGTACCCATTTATTAACATAATTCCTGCATAATTTCACAGAAGAGTTTCCTATGAAAGTGATTCTGAAACATATTATCTTCTTTTAATAACTTACATTTGTGTGGCACTTATAGATTTCAAAGTGCTAACACTCTATTCCAAAATTTGATTATTTCCTCCTATGTGTGTGTGTGTGTGTGTGTGTGTAGAGGTCTGAGAGTGAGATTCAGAGTTGAGAAATAATTTTGAATAGGCATTAAATTGACCACAGTCTAAATTACTTAACATTTCTGACACAATAAGATAAATACTAAATAGGAAGCTATAGCTGACATGCTTAACATTCATACATTTAATTATATGTATATTTAGCTTTAACAAAAAAATCTATACATGGAGATTTAACAATTCTCTATTCTTAGCAAAAATTCTATATGCAAAAATGAGGGATTAAATTTTTCAAATATTATCATTTATTGCACATTCCCATCAAAGTCTTTACAAACGATGGCCTGGTTTCCTTGCAACATTCAGTTTGAAATGATAAATTGAGACAATTGCTTGCAAAATAGCAATTACTGCAATTATTTTCATGGAGAAATCCAGGAATGTAAGGACCTTGGTGATATGGTACTTAACACCTTTCTAACTTCATTTTTTATGCTCTCTCTGTGTGCTCTCATATTACCTGACTACATTCTGACATTTATTTATGCTCTTATTCTTTCTACATTATCACATGCCTTAACATCACAAAAGAACTGCCTAAGCAGTAACCTTTTCTTCAAATACTAACCTTCTAGGCCAGTGGTTCTCAACCTTCTGGCCCTTTAAATACAGTTCCTCATGTTGTGACCTAACCATAAAATTATTTTCGTTGCTACTTCATAACTGTAATGCTGCTACTGTTATGAATCACAATGTAAATATCCAATATGCAGGATGGTCTTAGGCGACCCCTGTGAAAGGGTTGTTCGACCGCCAAAGGGGTCGCGACCCACAGGTTGAGAACCGCCGTATCTAGGCATTCCCCATTCCCATTACTCCACTGAAGCCACAGTCCTACATTCTCCTGATTGCCAAATTCAGGGGGACACTTTTCAGCCTGTGTCTTATTTTATCTCTCAGCAGAATTCAATGTGGATGACTCCTCCCTGCTTTGAAAAAAATCCACTCCTACCGAGACACTGTCCTGGCTTTCCTTTTGTCCACTCTTCTCATTCTTGTTTACTATTTCCTCTTTTTCATTTTTGGTGGCTTCTACTCCTCGACCATTGGATAGCTTCCACTTGGGACTCTTTTTATCTATCTATGGACTTTGGAGACAGAGATTCCTGTGTTCAAATCCCAGACCACCACTTACTAGCTGTGTAACCTTGAGCAAGTCTCTTATCCTTTATGTGTTTCGGTTTTATCATCTGTAAAATGGTGGTAATAATAGTGCTTAGAGTTATTGCATTAAATGAGATAATAAAAACAAAGTGCTTAGCACAGTGCCTGGCACTTGGTAAAAAGTTTGTAAATGTTAGATACCTATTATCACACTTTCTCCTTAGAATATGTTCTCTAAAGCCATGGCTTTAATACTGTCTCCACGCTGATAACAACAAAAGTTTTATTTATTATAAACATTGCACATGGTTTCCAACAAATATTTTAACTTACAATTTGATATTTCCAATTGTACATCTAAAGGCATGTCAAATTTTACATGTATAAAATGGAAATAGTGATACTTTTCAAACCAGTCTCGCTCCCTGTTTGACACTACCATCAATTCGATTGCTCAAGTGGAAAACCTTGGAGTAATTTTTCTTCATTCTTTAGTTTCTCTTTCTTCCACATTCATCCAATCAGAAATTCCTGTTTGTTCTATCCTAGTAAATAGTTTAAACCCATCCTTTTCTCCGAATCTCCATTGCAATCAGCCTAGTCCAGTTGAACATCACTTATTCCCTGGCGCTACATACTACATGTCCTGCTTTCACTCTCGCCCTTTGGCAATTCATTTCTCTATATTTGCTCTAATAATCCCTCTGAAAAATATATAACATCAAGTGGTTTTGTGCTGAACACATGGTAGATGTTCAATAAATATTTTGAAGTGAAAGAATTAGTGTGTTATTAATTCATAGCATAGAATCTTAATTATTAAAAAGGGCAGATATTGTCTTACGTATAAGAGCTTACTGTGAATCACAAGAACAGGGTATTATGAGAGAAAGAGAACAACTAGGAAGTGGTCAACATACTTCAAACAAGACGGCTCAGGTGTAGCTACTCTGAGTAACTATGTTTGAAACAAACACGTGCAGATGAGAAGGAGCTACACTGGTGAAGGTGGTGTGCAAAGAATTCCAGGCAGAGGATCTCTGGGTGGGGAAACTGGCCTGTTTCACAAAAGTCAGACGGCCAGTGAAAGGGAGACAAATAAGTTTGGAAATTAAGCAGGAGGCAGATCTTGCTAGACCTTAGTCTGGTAATTGGTGAAGAAGAGAACAATAGCTTTAAGAAGGGGCATTACACAATCCAATTTATGTTTGTAAAAGATAAGGACTGGCTTCTTTGTAGAAGAACAGGGAAAAATGAGTGAAAACAAGGATGCTATTGAAGTAAACCAGAAGAGAGGATAGTCACAGGGGAGACACATTTTGGAGATATAATCAGGTATGAAGTTGGCTTGCTGATGTATGGCCATAGGGAATGGGGAGAAAAACCAAGGATGATTTCCAAGTCTCTTGCTTGAGCTACTGGGTTAGATATTGATGCCAGTTAATGAACTGGTTGGTCAGAAGTTACATATTTGACCCTGGAGTTTAAAGGAAAGGTTTGTATCAGAAATATAAATTTGAAAATAATCAACAATAGGGAAAGAAAAGGGGAGGAACTCCAGTTTTTAAAGCTTGATAAAAACAAAGGGATTATCAAGAATATCACCACATTTATCATGTTATTTTTCTACATCTATTTTTTTTTGTTTTTGCACAGTAACACCTCCATAATCTGCTTGCCAAACTCCTATTCAACATAAGTATGTGACCACTATTTAAATAATGATCATTATTTAACCAACATTTATCAAGTACCTATTAAATGCCAAATGTACTTTAATATGTATGTTAAATGTGTTATTCATTACAATGACTCTGTGAGGTAGTTATTATTATATGATTTTACAGATGAGAAACCTAAAGTAACTTACAACTGGTTACCAATGGAACTGGGAGTTGAGCCCAGACAGTAGCGAAAGCCTAGGGGTATAAATTTCTAGGCTGTGTTGTTCCATATATACCTAGTATTTTATTCACAGTGCACTATAATATATTTTGCATATACACATAAGTATAAATCTATTAAATAAAATTAAATAGGAATCTTAGCAGATTAAGTTATACTTGTTTTTTTCTTTGTCTTTCTTCCTTACTAAACTGTGAGCAAGTTGAAGGTAGAATTTATGGATTACAAAACTATGTAGCTTTCAGGCACCATGGTGTCTTATTTATAGCAGACACTCAACAAGTACTTGTTATATGATTAAATAAATATAGACCCTCGATCTTGAGAGTGAATTTTTTAAAATTTTAAGTTCTTCTGCTTAAGTTCTTGTTTGCCTGTCTATCCGTTCACTTGCTCAATGTTAGAGGTGGAATCCAATATTCATAAATGGAGTTTTGAATTTAAGTTTTAAGTAAGTTTATTAGACCTAAGCTAGCTGTGTGCATCTTCTCCCTACCAAAATTACTTTTTCTAAGATTACATCACCAAAATATCATGCTGGTTGTTTATTAAGTTATTTTATGTAATTTGTTCTAAGTTGTTATTTCATGCAATTTTCTCAATTCTATCTCTTTTTTTCTCCTGGATTCCCACCATTCTGAAGTAGTCTTCTATTACTAAGAATTTAATTTCATGCTGCTCTCAAGTATCTTGAATAGAGACCAAAATGTGTATGACTTCTGGAATGGTAAAATACTAATTTTGTATAATTCACCAAAGATAACTGTTAAATGTTCTATGCTGTAAAAATGCAATAGAAAAAAGATGAAAATATTCTTTTAAAGTAGTACTAATTCATCAAACTACCTTTTATTGTTAGAATTATGAAAAACTATAGCTTAAAATGGACTAGAATTATCATTGAATTAAAAGACAAATTGTCTCTATTTTAACAATGACTGGGTTCTGCTTCAGAAGAGTTGACATCATTAAGATGTTTCACTTTGTCAGGCATTTTCCAGTTTCTGTTATTAAGAAGCTTTCATTGCTTTGACACATTTTCCAAAGTGCATACTGTTTTCCCATATAATTGAAATCAAAACACTCCAAAACAAAATGTTTTTATGCAATGCAATATTTCACATTCGCAAGGCTCTATTTATTTTTTCAAGCATACAGGTAGCAACAACTTTTTCTATTTTATTTACTGGACAATTTTTCTTTCTCCCTTTCATCAGTAGGGATTCACAGTTAGCAGGCTATTTTGGCTACAGGGAGAAATCATTGAAGGTAATTTTATTCTCCTTTAAATGGACTTTGGTTAAGAAATAAATTTTTATTATTATTAAATTTATTGGGGTGACATTGATTGATAGTACCATACAAGTTTCAAGTGTGCATTTCTATGTACAAGATCTGTATATTGCACTGTGTGCCCACCATCTAAATTCAAGCCATCTTCCGTTACTATATATTAGGCTCCCTGAATGTAGACTTGTACAGCTACTATGAAAAAGGGCCTGGTGGTTCACCAAAAAATTAAGAATAGAGTTTTACCATATGATCCTGCAATCTCTCTCCTGGATATCTACCCAAAAAACTTGAAAACCTGTATATACACCCCTATCTTTATTGCAGCATTATTCATGGCTGCTAAGACATGGAGACAACTAAAGTGTCCTTCCATAGAGGATTGGATAAAGAAGGCATAGGACACACATGTAATAACTTAATCAATAAAGAAATTAGAAAAAGAAGGCATAGTACATATATACAATGAAAAAAATGGGCAGAGGACCTGAATAGAAAAGAATTTTTAGTTGGACAATCTCCTTATGTTTACCTAGTCTTTATTTTGATACCTGGGGATATCTACTTGGCAGTCAAACTTCCACTTAAGCATTCACTAAAGAAATGAATCAATATAGCCACCATAACTTAACCATTTTATGAGGACAAGTTGTACCTGGCAGGAGATGAGTGCTCCAGATTGTATATATTCTCTAAATAACGACACCCCAGACAGTTAATATAATTTATAACTTGTGCTTTAAGGTGATTAATTCTTTCTCATCCTGTTTATCCATTGGTTACATATAAACTAGCTCTCTGATGCACTGCACAGGACAAATGGATTTGCATTTTCTAATGATTCCTTGCTAACGCCTTCATTTCTTTCACTTGTGTCCAACCTACCTCTCCTCATTATGAATTCAGTCTCCTCATTCACATAATCTATTTCTCTACATTTGCTTAACTGGGATCTTTAACATAATCAAGCATTCACTGAAACTCTTAGCATTATAGAATCTATTATATCTTTGACCTACTTAATATCTCCAGACTTATTATTAACGGCAACATTACCTCAATTATCTGCACCTTCCACATGTTATACTCTGTGCCCAAGCTGGGCAGTTATATGCGTATTAACCATAAATAAAAGTCCACCACAAATGCATGTTAGCTAACTTCATCTTGATCCACATCAGAACAATTTTATTTTTATTTCTCACAAAACTTTTTGTTCCCCACTAAATTGTTTATCACAGTGAGTTTGGAAATTTGCATAACCTTAAATACCCAGACCTATTTTAGTTCTCACCATAAATACATACATAACAAATGATCTCACCTTCTATATTTAAAATCAAAGGTATTTGAAGTATATTCTGCTCTATTGTATCCCCCATTAATTAAAACATATCTGCACATTTAACTCTGATTTCTATTTCATGTTCTTTCTCAGAAGAAAAGGCATTCCTTATCATTTATGAATGCGACTCTCTGCCTGTGCTCTTATTATATCCCCTCTTGTCTTCCCTGTGAATTATTACCTTTCCTTGCATAAATCAGTCTTATAGGACTATCTCCCTTTGTCTACAAAGTGACTAAGTCATCTTCTAGCCTAAAAAGTACTGCTATTTCTTTTATTTTACTCTCTTTGTTTCACTACTTTCCCTTGGTAGCTTTTTATTTTTCACACACAGTTGCCTTTCTTTTCCACCACTCTTCAGAATCTGCTTTCTTGAAAATGACTAATGTCCTCTCTGGAGTATTTGATCCCCTGCCAACCAGTCCTTCTCCATATTGCACCTCTCCTTGGCTCCCCACTACCAGGATATACAAACACTCAGTTTTCCTTCATAATTTGTTATTCCTACTTTATTCATTCTTTTCCCTCATGCCAATGGGAATGCTGTGAAAAATCCATCAACACCTTTGACCTTTTCCATTAAAAATATTGGGTATACATACGAAATTAATTGATTGTTATCCAGTTTTTCAAATGGAAGAAAAATCCCCAAATTAGTTATCATTGAGTGAGTTCTAGGAAGTAAGGCTGCATCTGCACTCATATGTTCTGTGAGAGAGAAACATCTGGCCAGTAAAATATCATGTGGATGGAGACACTATTCATTTTTCAGGTGAGTGCACCACCACAAGGTTAACTTAAAAATGTAAAGAGTTTTGGTAAATTATACCTTTAAATCAAGCATAGATGCTTGCGGAATGGATGAAGTTCCTAGTACCTTGTAGAAGTCCCTTCCAAAGATGGCTTCTACATATCAACTAAAGAGGAAAACGATCACAGCCATGGTGATAACTATTATCTTAAAAATTTAAAAGAATAATAGCTACCCCCCCCCCCCAAAAAAAATGTGGCATTCTGAAGAACTTTGTTAAACTTGTATATTCCACAGGGTAAAAAAAAAAAAAAGGTGTAGGACAAAACTAATTCCGTAGAGTAAAAAAATCAGAGCACTATAATTTCAGTACCCAGAGGGTCCTAAATTACAATAAAAGAACAGATGACAACAATTTTAGACAAAATCATAGAACTAGAAAAATAATGAGAACTTTCTTAAAATATATAGGTTAACAATTTGATAATAATAATAACAACCGCCGAAACCGGTTTGGCTCAGTGGATAGAGCGTCGGCCTGTGGACTGAGAGGTCCCGGGTTCGATTCCGGTCAAGGGCATGTACCTGGGTTGCGGGCACATCCCCAGTGGGAGATGTGCAGGAGGCAGCTAATCGATATTTCTCTCTCATCGATGTTTCTAACTCTCTATCTCTCTCCTTTCCTCTCTGTAAAAAATCAATAAAATATATTTTTAAAAAAAATAATAATAATAACAACCATAAAAGCAAACTTTTTAAAAAATATATATTTTATTGATTTTTTACAGAGAGGAAGGGAGAGAGATAGAGAGTTAGAAACATCGATGAGAGAGAAACATCGATCAGCTGCCTCCTGCACATCTCCTACTGGGGATGTGCCTGCAACCAAGGTACATGCCCTTGACTGGAATCGAACCCGGGACCTTTCAGTCCGCAGGCCAACGCTCTATCCACTGAGCCAAACTGGCTTTGGTGTCTAACAGGCCAGTTCTCAATAAAGTACCTGTTCATAAAAGTTTGCAGCATGAGGAATGGCAGACAAAACCATTAAAGCCAGAAGAAGTCAAAAGACTAGCCCCGCGCTGCTAGCAGCTGTCATTGGCAAAGGTTGGACCGGTCCTCAGTGAACCAGTCCTCTCAACCACTAGACCACTGGGCACATGAACCACAGAGGTGCTTGTTCAGATGCACATTTCCGGCTCCTACACCTGAGAGTCTGATTCAGTTTGTGGGGCCAATGTGCCTATTAGCCATAGTAGGCCCAGGACCTAGGACCCACACACTTTTAGGGGCCTATGAAAATATTTTTATTTTTTTAAATGTGGTTTTATTGATTTTAAAGAGAGAAGAAGGGAGATGGAAAGAGAGCAAAAGAGAAACATTGATGTGAGAGAGAAACATTGACCAGCTGCCTCCTGCATATCCCCTATTGAGGGTCAAACTCACAATCCGGGTATGTGCCTTGACCAGGAATCAAACCGGTGACCTTTTGGTGCATGGGAGGATGCTCAACCAAGACAACTGGCAAGGGTTTTTGATATTTTTAAGTATGAAAAAATACAAAAACTTGTAGGTCAAAGAAAATATTTAAAATTTATATTAATATACTTGTCTTTATACTAACCTATGTGAAACGTGATTTTCGGTATTTCTTATGGAGAAAGGGGCTCATGAAGGTAAAGTTGCCTAAAGCCCACAAAATCATAAAGTGGCCCTATCAGCCCTAACTGGTTTGGCTTGGTGGATAGAGCATCAGCCTGCAGACTCAAGGGTCCCAGGTTTGATTCCGGTCAAGGGCATGTACCTTGGTTGCGGGCATATCCCCAGTTAGGGGGTGTGCAGGAGGCAGCTGATCGATGTTTCTCTCTCATCGATGTTTCTAACTGTCTATCCTTCTCCCTTCCTCTCTGTAAAAAATCAATAAAATATATTAAAAAAAAATAAAGTGACCCTGTCAGTAAGTCTGAGTGGGACACTTTTAAGAACCTGATGAAATGATTTTAAAGAAGGCGATCCTTAGAACAGCTTCTGAGAAACTGTACTAGATTCTTCTGCTTTAGTCTGGACTCAAATAGGTTTATTAAAGAATTGCTATTTAATTTTCTAAGGAAAAGATATCCCTTTATTAAGAACATCGTTTCTGTCCTAGCTGGTTTGGCTCAGTGGATAGAGTGTTGGCCTATGGACTGAAGGGTCCCGGGTTTTATTATGGTCAAGGACACATGCCTGGGTTTCGGGCTCAATCCCCAGTAAGGGGAGTGCAGGAGGCAGCCAATCAATGATTCTCTCTCATCATTGAGGTTTCTATCCCTCTCTCCCTCTCCCTCCCTCTCTGAAATCAATAAAAATATATTTTACAAAAAAAATAACATTGTTTCCTTGTATTGAATATGATTCTAATCCATAAAAAAGATATATAATCTTTGTCACATTTTGGAATAAAATTATTAAATCACATAAGATGACCAAACCAAAGAAAGTGACTGGTAACATTTGTAAATAGAGACACTGGAATTATAAATAACATTAGCACACTTCAAAGAGTAAATAAATTAAATTAAAATATATGTTTCCATAATGACTGAGTAGGATTTAGCACAGCCAAGAATTCTGGTACATCATGGGAGAGATTATTAATATAATTCATCATATTATTAGGAAGGATATTAAAAAATCATATATAATCTCAATAAATGATGAGAAGAAATATCAAAATTCTATACCTATTCTTTTTTTAATATATGTATGTATATTTATTGTTGACAGTATTACAGATGTCTCCCATTTCTGGATTCTTTGTTCTGTTCAATTGATCTATTTGCCTGCTCTTGTGCCAGACCCAGGTTGTTTTGATTATAATGGCTTTGTATTATAGTTTCATATCCAGTATTGTGAACCCTCCAACTTTGTTCTTCTTTTTCAAGATTGCTGTAGATATTCAGGGTCTTTTATGATTCCATATAAATTTTTGGAGTTTTTGTTCTAGTTCTGTGAAGTTTGCCATTGGTATTTTAATAGGGATTGCTTTGAATCTATAAATAGCTTTCAGTAGTATGGACATTTTGATGATGTTAATGCTTCCAATCCATGAACATGGTATATGGTTCCATTTGTTTGTATCTTCCTCTATTTCTTTTTTCAATGTCCTATAGTTTTCCAAGTACAGGTCTTTTACATCCTTGGTTAAATTTATTCCTAGGTATCTTATTATTTTGTCTTATTTTGTTTTGTTTTGTTGCAATGGTAAATGGGATTGTTTCTCTTTCAGAGAGTTCATTATTGGTGTATAAAAATGTCACTGATCTATACCTATTCATAATTAAAACATTAATAATTATGTTTGGAGTATTTCTTTTTTAGCAAGACAGTGTTTATTTAAGACTTGGTACTAACATCATATTTACTAATGAAACATTACAGTTATTCTTTTTAAAAACAGGAATATGGAGAAGAGAAAATGGCGGAGGTTTAGACGGACGTGTAGGTGCCTTGTCCTGGAGTAGATAAGGGCGAGCAGCTGAAACGGGTAACATACAGCCCGAATAAGCAGAAGAGATTCAGCTGAGAGACAGTTTGCAGCCAGGAAAGACAGAGGACTCCTAGAAAAAGGAGACGGTTAGAGATTGAGGCTGAAACCTCTCCTGGTGCGCCGGCTCAGCTGCAGAGACCGTGCCATCTTGAGTGGCTGTTACCGGCATCCAGAGATCGGCTACTAACCCGGAAGCAACGGCTCTCAAGCAGCGAGTCTACGTGAACTCGGACGAGCCCTGCTTCTCCCCACAGAAAGCAGATCCAAGCAACAGCGGCCTCCTGATCACCACATGCTCTGTCTGAGGAACAGTTGCTGTGTGTGAAGCCTCCCCCCACCAGCCAGAAGAGCCACCACAGCTGTGAACAGCACCCACCAGAGAACCTGCTACCAACGGAGGAGCAGCTGCTACCACAACCACCCAAGGAGCAACCACAGCCTGAAGAGCCACTGCCACCCAGGGAGCAGCCACTGAATGACCCAACAACTAGATCAAACATGGGTAGACAAAGAAACCCCCAAAGGCAAGAAAAGGAGGACTCGCCAGAAAAGCAGCTAAGCAATACAGAGGCATGCAACATGACAGAAAAAGAATTCAGAATAAGGGTCCTAGAGTGCATAAACCGGATGGAGGAAAAAAATCAACAACTTATGCAAGAAGCAAGAAGAAACAGATGAAAAGATGAATAACTTATGTAAGACCCAAGAAGAAATGAAGAGTGACATAGCTTCAATAAAAAACAGCATTGAAAGTATCAAGAGTAGACTAGGAGAAATGGAGGACCGAATTAGTGAATTAGAAGACAAGGAAGCAAAACACACCCAAACTGTACTTCAATTGGAGAAAAAAATTAAAAGACAGGAGGAGAGCCTAAGGGAGCTTTGGGACAACATGAAACGAAACAACATACAAATAATAGGGGTGCCAGAACAACAGAAAGAGGAACATGGATTAGAAAACCTATTCGAAGAAATAATATCAGAAAACTTCCCTGAGGTGGGGAAGAAAAAATTCACACAAGCCCAGAGAGTCCCAAACAAGGTGAACCCGAAAAGACCCAACCAAGACACATCATAATTACAATGGCAAACATTAATGACAAAGAGAATCTTAAAGGCTACAAGAGAGAGACATAGAGTTACCTAAAAGGGAATCTCCCATTAGATTATGAAATGGCCAGACAAAGGAGGCAAGATTGGGACCATGGGAGGTTGGCTCTAGGGCGTGTTCAGTCCACTAGTCCTACAGGCTGAGTGCTGAGGAAGAGAATGTTATGAAACAGCTGTAAAGTCAATAAGTAAAAATGTGGAGGAACAAAGGAATAGAGAATGAGGTATTGGAGGTAAGATCATAATGAAGACAGTACATTTGCTATATTTGATTTGAGGGGAAGGTAAATGAAGAGGAATTCAAAGCTGCCATGGAGGTACTAAAACAAAGCAACTCTGGTTCTTCAAGTAGTAAGGAAAATTGGATAAAGTTGTTATTCAAATGTAAGGTTGAGGGGCAGCAGGCTATTCAAAATCAATATTATCATAAAAATAAGGTAGATTTGATGAAATCCAAAAACTTCTAGACCTTAAATCAGAAGGTTTAAGTTTACTATAGAACCTTTCACAAGTCATATAATTTGAGTGTCAGTCTGCTCAAATGTAAAAATGGAGATAATTCTTCCTTATCTATTAGTGTTGTTATGGATCACAAATGACATAATGTAGGAAAAATAAATTTTAATTGTAAAAGTTCTTCAAGATAAGAAATTAATTACCTCCCACTTATATATTTTCATAATTAGACATATATTACTTGTTTTCCTCATTGGAGATTGAGGATATTATTTATAGTTCTCAACAAGTTCCCAAGAACCTAGAAAAAAATAAATATTTGTCAAATGAACAAATTATTATAAAATGTAAAATAAATTTAAAAAATGGATGCTGACTTGCATCTACAAGAATTAAGAAACTGATAAAATATTTAGATATGTGGATGGATAGATGAATAAATAATTTTAAAAACTGTTCATTTTTCCATCTTTGGTTTTGTATTGTTCTTTCATATAACCATCCTAATACTTTGCCTTACTTGAGACTCTTGATTACCAGATGTACTCAATGTGGAATTATTTTTACCCCTACAGTAGCTGTATTAGGCTAATAAGAGCGTCGTGGGATCTGTTTATTACCTTGGCCTGATCATTAATGAGACTCATGTGGGTTTCAGTGTGTAATTAGCTACGTTAAGGGAATGAGTGGTTTCCTGCCTGGGAGTCAACCCGGTTACCAGAAGGGAGAGTAGCAATATTTCACCCTGGCAGTTCAATTCTACTTGGAGATAATAATATAGATGACATAACATCATGCTCATAATTCTTAGTGTATTTTATCAACATTAACTGATTTATGTTTAACAAAGTTCTTTGCTGATCTGGGTATCCAGTTACTAATGTGATATTGAAAACGGTGCTTTTGACAATAAAAGCTAAGAAAGTTAGAAGGCTGCACTGAAATTAGAAACGGGATGAGGACTAGTGTAAACTATCCATGTGGTTGTCTTATTTAAAAGAAATATAAAGAGTTTTACATAGTTTTGAATTGCAATAGAGCTCTGTCCTAAAAGAGTGATTATGAGTCATTTTTTAGAAACCCAGTATTCATTTTCTTGGGAAATTTACTTAAAATGCTCTTTAGGTACTCAGGTCCACCACAGCACATTTACTGTTCAATGGACTGGAACCATGGGTAGTAATACACCTATTTCATAGAAACTAATCCCAGCTATTTTATGGGAAAATATATTCCAAATTTCAACTTAGGTGTCAGGAATATATAGCATTGAGAGAAGATAGCCCATTCTATACCCACTTAACTCCCACCTAGAGAGGAGAATTAGATTCTCTTCTGGTCCCTGGAGAGTAGTAACAGCTCTAGTTAGGAAGGCAAAGGTGTTAAATATTCCAGGACACAAGTTGGCAAGCTTTTTATGTAAAAGGCCAGACAGTGAATATCTTGGCTTTGTGGGCCCAGGGCAAAATTGAAACTACCATGTAGGTACTTATAAACAAGAGAGAAAACAAACCTCCACATTTTTGAGAGGGAAGTGGGGAATGTGGAAAGGGATAAGGGGGGATGAATGGTGATGGAGGGAGACCTGACTCAGGGTGGTGAACGCACAGTACAGTGTACAGATGATGTGTTGTAGAAATGTGCACCTGAAGCCTGTATAATTTTGTTAACCAGTGTCACACAATAAATTCAATAAAAAGAAAAAGTAAATAAAAATAACAACGATAAAAAAACAACACTTACTACATGTTTATTTTGTGCCAAGACACACATACACATATAATAATAATTGAGTATTTTTTAAAATCCAGGTCTACTAATGAGAATGGAATTCTATTTAGAATAATATTTTGGTTAATTTTGGTTCAGTCAATATTCTTTATCACCAAAATCAATTGCAAATCTTCACCCATTGAAGCTGATCTGTAAAGAGAAGTTACATATTTCATCTTTTACAATATCTTTTCACAGATAGGTATTGCTAAATATTACTAATGGACCATGAATTACGACCTTAAATTAAACATCATTTTCATCTGGAAGGTTTTTATAGAATTCTGTTATATGATTCTCTTGACATTTGACACTTGCTATGTCATTACCATGCATATTAGTCACTTCCAATAGAAAGGGGGAAGCTCCTCAACTACACAGTCAGATGGATTCTGAAATGTAGAAATTCCTTTGGCACGTCCACTGAGCCCTGAAAAATGCTACTGAAACTGTCATCTAACTTCACAAATATAACCACTAAAATATTTTATAAAAATGGATATCTCACATCTTGTTTTAAATTTTGCTATTGTGGGAAATGTATAAAGCAGTTTGATTGTACTCCAAATTATAACCCAAGTAATGTTAGTAGTCTTAAAATAAACTTTACCATGTTGTAGGTTTCTCATATAAAAGCAGTTTACTTTGTAACTTGAAGTTGAATTAATTAATAAACATCATTAAATCTGCAGCAAAGCATATTTCCAAAGTCATTCAGTGCTCAATAACACTAATTGAGGTTCTCACTCATAAAAATTTCCAGCTTGACCCTGACCTGAAAATAAATAGATCATAATGAAGCTTTACTGATTTATATATATAAAAGCCTAAGCGAACATTTGACCTTTTAACCGTTAGCTATGACACACACTGACCACCGGGGGCAGATGCTCAATGCACAGGCATGGAAACATGGACCAGACTGATGAATCTCAGAAGGAAGCGGGGAGGAGGGAGGGCAGAAAGAGATTAACCAAAGATCTTATATGCATACTAGAGGCCTGGTGCATGGATTCCTGGACTGGTAGGGTCCCCAGGCCTGGCCTGCAGGGATTGGGCCAAAACCGGCCCAGTGCATGGGTTTGTGCACCAGTGGGGTTCCTTGGTCTGGCCTGTGTGGATTGGGCCAAAACTAGCAGTTCAACATCCCCTGATGGGTCTCAGATTGCAAGAGGGCGCAGGACAGGCCAAGGGACCCCACTAGTGCATGAATTCATGCACCAGGCCTCTAGTGCTAAATAATGGAGTTGCTATAAATATTCACATAGAAGTATTTGTGTGGACTTAAGTTTACAAAACACTTGGGTAAATACCTTGGAGTGCGATTTCTGAGTTGTGTGAGAAATCTATGTTTAATTTATAAAAAAAAACTACCAAATTGCCTTCTAAAGTGACTGTACTATTTTTCTTTCTCACCAGAAAGTAATGAGAGTTTCTGTTGTTCTGTATTCTCATCAGCATTTCTTATTGTCAATTTTTTTTGGATTTTAGGCATTCTGATATGTGTGTAGTGGTATCTTGCTGAAGTTTTGATTTGCATTTTTATCATGACAGATGATTTGAGCACCTTGTCATGTGTTTATTTGCCAGTCATATATTAGTTTCAGTGTCTGTTCATATATTGTGTCATTTATAAATTAGTTTTATTTTATTATTGAAGTTTTAGAGTTCTTTATATATTCTGGATACAAGTCATTTATTAGAAATATCACTTGCAAATACTTTCTCTCAGTCTATGATTAATCTTTTCATTCACTTGACAGTCTTTCACAGAACAAAATATTTAATATTGATAAAGTCCAAGATTTTTTTCAATTTAATTCAATTATTTTTTTTCATGGATTGTGCTTTTAGTGTTGTATTTAAAAACCCATCATCTATGTAGTATAACTTAATATCTGGGATTGTGATTTCTCCAACTTTGTTCTTCATTTCAAGATTGCTGCAGCTATTTGGGGTCTTTTTGGTTCCATATAAACTTTTGGAGTGTTTGTTCTAAATTGGTGAAATATGCCATTGGTATTTTAATAGGGATTGCACTGAATCTATAGATTGCTAGGGTAGTATGGACATTTTAATGATGTTGAGTCTACCAACCCATCAACATGGTATATTCTTCCACTTGTTTATATCTTCCTCTATTTTTTTTTCAATGTCCTATAATTTCCGAGTACAGGTTTTTTACCTCCTTGGTAAAGTTTATTCCTAAGTATCTTAATTTTTGTTGCAATGGTAAATTGGATTGTTTTTTTACTTTTTCTTTCCGAGAGTTCAGTATTGGTGTATAAAAATACTATTGATTTCTGAGTGCTATACTAAAAAGCCACTGTACTCAAAACAACCTGGTAGTGGCACAAGAACAGGCATATAGATCAATGGAACAGAACAGAGATCCCAGAAATTGACCCAAGCCATTACAATCAATTAATATTTGACAAAGGAGGCAAGAGCGTACAATGGAGTCAAGACAGTCTATTCAGTAAATGGTGTTGGGAAAATTGGACAGATACATGCAAAAAAAATGAAACTATACCAGAAACTTATACCATACACAAGAATAAACTCAAAATGGATAAAAGACCTAAATGCAAGTCGTGAAACCAAAAAAATCCTAGAAGAAGCCATAGACAGCAAAATCTCAGCCATCTCTCACAGCAATATGTTTACTGATACATCTCCTAGCCGTGGTCAGCAAACTGCGGCTCGTGAGCCACATGTGGCTCTTTGGCCCCTTGAGTGTGGCTCTTCCTAAGCCTTAGGAGTATCCTAATTAAGTTAATAACAATGTACCTACCTATATAGTTTAAGTTTAAAAAATTTGGCGCTCAAAAGAAATTTCAATCGTCGTACTGTTGATATTTGGTTCTGTTGACTAATGAGTTTGCCGACCACTGTCCTAGGGCAAGGGAAATTAAGAAAAAAATATACAAATGGAACTACATAAAAATAGAAAGCTTCTGCACAGCAAAAAAAGCCATCCTATATAATAAAAACATAATATGCAAATCGACCAAACGATGGAACGACTGGACAGTGGGAGGCAGGGTTGGCGAGCAAATGGTGCCAGGCCAGCCAAGGCGTGTGCTGGTGGGAAGAGGGAGGGGATGGTGATGGGGGTGGTGGTGGTGACCAGCGGCACCAGAGGGGCGATCGGGGAGGTGGGGCCAGCTGCTTGCCAGCCAGCTCCATCCCCTGATGGGCCCGTTGGTTGCCTCCCACAGAGGGAGGCCAGACTGCAGCTTAGACCCGCTCCCCACAGACATTCCCTGAGGGCTCCCGGACTGCAAGAGGGCTCGGGCCAGGCTGAGGGATCCCCCGAGTGCACAAATTTTCATGCACTGGGCCTCTAGTACTCAAAATAAAAAGGGTACCCACTGCAGGAGAGAACATATTTGCCAATGATACATCTGATAAAGGGTTCATTTCCAAAATATATAAGGAACTCATAGTACTTAACAAAAGGAAGACAAACAATCCAATTAAAAAAATGGGCGAAGTACCTAAATAGACACTTCTCCAAAGTGGACATATAGAAGGCCAAGAGTCATATGAAAAAATGCTCAAAGTCACTAATTATCTGAGAGATGCAAATTAAAACGACAATGACGTATCACATTATACCTGTCAGAATGGCTATCATCAACAAATCAACAAATGACAAGCGCTGGAGAGGATGAGTAGAAGAGGGAACTTCCCCTAGTGCACTGCTGGTGGGAAAGCAGACTTGTGCAACCAGTAAAAAGCAGTATGGCATTTCCTCCCAAAATTAAAAATGGAACTGCAATTTGACCCAGTGATCCCACTTGTAGGAATTTATCCTAAGAAACTTGAAACATCAATCAGAAAGAATATATGAACCCCTATGTTCATAGCAGTTCAATTTACAATAGCCAAGATCTGTAAACAGCCCAAGTATCCATCAATAGACGAGTAGATAAAAAAAAAGCTGTGGTATGTCTTCATCATGTAATACTATGCAGCTATAAAAAAGAAGGATTGCTTACCATTTGAGACAGCGTGGAGGGACCTGGAGAGTATTATGCTAAGTGAAATAAGCCAGTCAGATAGAAATAAGTATCACATGATTGCACTCATGTGTGGAATTTAATGAACAAAATAAACTGATGAAAAAATAGATCCAGCAACAGAAGCATGGAATAGACTGGAGGATTGCATTGAATCTATAGATTGCTTTGGGTAGTATGGACATTTTAATGATGTTGGAATCTCAGAAGGATGGAAGGAGAGATTAACTGGGGAATTTATATGCATATATGCATAGCCCATGAACACAGATAATAGTGGTGAAGGCATGGGAGGGGCTGGTGAGGGGTGGAGGGGGTCAATGGGAAAAAAAACAAAGGGGACATCTATAATACTCTCAACAATAAAGTTAAATTTAGCCCTATCAGGTTTGGCTCAATGGATAGAGTGTCAGCCTGCAGACTGAAGGGTCCCAGGTTCAATTCCAGTCAAGGGCACATGCCCAGGTTGCAGGCTTGATCTCCAGTAGGGGGCGTGCAGGAGGCAGCCAATCAATTATTCTCTCTCATCACTGATGTTTAAATCTCTCTCTCCCTCTCCTTTCCTCTCTCCAAAATCAATAAAAAAAGTGATTAAAAAAAGATAAATTTAAAGAAAATAATAATAAAACAAAATGGAGACAAAAATACTTATAATAAATAAATACAATAAAATATAATAAAATAAAAAATAAAAACCCATCACCTAAGTCAAGGTCATGCATATTTCTTCTAGAAATTTTATGAACAAAATAAACTGATGAAAAAATAGATAAATAAATTTTATAGTTTTACACTTAAATTTAGGTCTATGATTTTATTTATTAATTTTTAAAATTTATCTTTATTGTTGAAATTATTACAGATGTCCTCTTTTTTCCACTATTGTCCCCTTCCACAACCACTCCCACCCCCACCCCAGCCTTCACCACACTATTGTCTGTCTTTGCCCATGGGTTATGCATATTCCTATATAATAAAAGCCTAATATGCAAATTGACTGAACAGCAGAACGACCAGTTGCTATGATGCGCACTGACCACCAGGGGGCAGATGCTCAATGCAGGAGCTGCCCCCAGCCTGCAGGCCCCAGGCCAGCCTAGGTGGGTGCCATAGAGGGAGGCGACTGGTAGTGGGGCTGGTGAGTGGGCGGTGCCAGGCTAGCCAAGGCAGGTGCCTGCGAGGGGGCTCTGATTGCCTCGCTGGTCGCCTCACAGATTGGCCTGATTCCCAGCCAGGCCTAGGGACCCTACCCATGCACGAATTTTGTGCACTGGGCCTCTAGTATTTATATAAGTTCTTTGGTTAATCTCTTACCACCACTCCCTTCCCTCTGAGATTAGTCTATGATTTATTTTGAATTAACTTTTATTTAGGGTGTTATATACATGTATATGTTCACTGTTTTTTGTATATTCATATCTAATTTTCCCAGCAATGTTTGTTCAAAAGTTATCCTTTCTTCACTGAATTACCTTTTATCCTTTGCCAAAAATTAGTTGGCTGTATTTGGATGGGCTCTTTATTCTATTACATTGATCAATGTTTCTAATTTTTGTCAATACTACACTATTTATGTTAATGTAGCTTTATAATTAGTCTAGAAATCAGGATATATATTATTCTTTGTTAGAAATGTCTTGGCTATTTTAGTTCTACGCCTTCCTATATGAATTTTAGAATCAGTTTATTTATACCAACAACAAAATGGCTTGTTGGAGTTTTGATTGGGATTGCATTGAATTCTTAGATATTAGGGAGAATTGATGTCTTAACAATATCGAACTTTCCAAATTGTTTACATGGAATATCTCTATATTTATTTAGATATTCTGTGGTTTCTTCGATCAGTGTTTTGTAGTTCTCTGTATAAATGGACATACTTAAGTATTTCACTTTTGGGGGTTGCTATTTTAAATAATTATTTGTTTTTACATTTAAATTTTAATCATTCCCTGTTAGCATATAAAAATAAAATTGACCTTGCATGTTCTTTATTCTGTGAACTTGCTAAATTTACTTATTAGTTTCAAAAGGTTTTTGTAGCTCCTATGAGATTTTTCTACATAGATAATCATATCGTCTGCAAATAAGGACCATTTTATTACCTCCTCTCCAATAGAAATGCTCATTATTTCTTTCTCTTGCATCTTATTCTTGCTAGGACTTCCAGCATGATGTTGAGGCCTTGCTCTTAATTTCTGATTTGTTGATCTAATTCAATAACAAAATAATTCATACTCTGCTGTATCTTAAAAGAACACATAAGAACTCTGCTTTTATTTCTTTTTCTGTTTCAACATAATGGGCATGCACTGGTTTTAAAAATAATAAAAAGAGCCGTGGCCAGGTGGCTCAGCTGGTTGGAGTGTCCTCCCAATGTGCCAAGAATTCATGTTCGATCCCTGGTCAGGTGACATCTAAGAGTCAACTAATGGATGTGTAAACAAGTGGAACAACAAATCTCTCTCTCTCAAAGTCACGAAAAAAGAAAAAAAAGAAACAACAGAAGGAAGATACTACGATTCAGCCACATCTTAATAAAAGCAAAAGAAATTAATAGTAAGGTCATGAGATGGAGGTGTGTGGCACTTGAAACACTGGAGATGTATAACTGCACCACTGCGGTTGGTAGTGTTTGGAGCAGCAGCGTGAAGCAATGAGAGAGACACATATGGTCCTTGTAGCAATTATTCAACTCTGCTATTGTAGTCCAAACACCCTTAGATAATATGAGATAAATATTTATGGACACTAAAATATAAACCTCATACAATTTTTATATACATAAAATATTGTTCATTTTATTTATTCAAACCATTTATAAATGTAAACACCATTCTTAGCTTTCAGACCATATCAAAACAGGTGGCAGTCCAGATTTGGCTCCCAGACTGAGGTCTGCTGACCCCAGATCTTCATGCTATGGAAAATATAAAGGGTGGAGGGGAGGAATAAATGTTGCATAGAAAGACAGAAACCTAGGGCTAGGTCAATACCCTGCCATATATTCTTCTGAGAGAGGACGAGTCTGTGTATTAGTGTAAGCATTTATGTATGTGTATGTGCATGGGTGAGCATATGTGTGAACATGTTTATGTATGGGCAAATCTATACATTGTATTTATGTGTCTATGTGTATGTTAACATATGCATATGTGTATGTATGTGTGGTTTCTATGCATATTTGAGTGTGTATGTGGACTTGAGTAAGGACTCAGGAGCAAATCTTGCCTTTTCCCATGAGATAGGAACAAATAGTTGTACGTTGATAATTTAGAGGTGCCATCTATTAACTATATCTTGACTTCAGGATCTAGTTCAAAATTGCATTTTGTTATCCTGTTACAAAAGCATGAAGATATATCTCTTTCAGTAGTATCACTCTTTTGACCAGCTAATTAGAAACTAACTTTTGCACATAACTACTCAGATATTACACTGCCTTTAGGACCAAAATTTAAATCTCCACGCCTCTAAGGCATTTCTCTGTTTATTTACTCTTCATCTTATCTAAAATCTTATATTAATACATACTGTTCTTTTTCAGAGTACATGACTTAATTTGTCTTCTAGCTTCAATTTTGTTTTCTCTTTCAAATATGTTATCTAACTTGTTGACGTGTTTGGAGACACTATAGATAAAGAAGGAAACTGTTGACTAGAAAAAGGTTTTCTCATCTTGTATGACTATGTGCAGGGAGTGGGGTGGAGTGTGGAAAGGTCAGCACACATTTTGTTGCCAATTCTATACGTAAAATTCATGGGTTACTCAAAAATAGTGTGTGCCTTAATCTACTCAGCTGGAAAGTCGGATTTTAAAAACTGGCGCGCAGAGAGAGTATGAAAGGTATGGTGCCTGGCAATTGAAGGGACTGTAGGAGATTCCTAACATATTACATGTCCCAAATGATGAGCACTCCAACTAATATAACCAGGACAGAAAGGGTATTATCAAACACTGCCTTAGTCAACAAGAGGGTTTCCGGCCGTCTGTGGATACCGAGGATGAGAAAACATGAAGTCACGGTAAAATATTTAGAAGTAATTTATCATAAAATTTACTTCTGTTCTGTTAGCTGCCAGAAACCTCTAAAAGGAAAGAAAGGTTTGGGCAAATGAACAGTTCTTGGATCCATCATGTCTAAATACTCGTTTAATGATACACTCTTCATTTAGTCAACCTCTAATTACTTCATGTCTGAGGATGGATTGGGATGGGGGGGGGGAGAATATTTGACTTGTTTATATAAAATATTTTATTGTTTTATTTCCAAGAAATATTCTGATTGCTTTTCATTCTTTTTTTTGAAACATAGCATATTCTTATGTTATGCATCTAGCAATATATAAAACAATAGGAAATGAACTTGATAAATAATGTATCAAAACTTTCAACTTTCACAAGTGCTTTGCCTGGCTCAGTGAGGACAGAATTGTACCCATCATTAAATATAAAAGAAACTGCCGTCCCCCAAACCTATGTGCCTGTCCTTCCCAAAGACAGAAAGAGGAAGTCAGCTTCACGTGAATTAAAACAAGAGTGCATATATCACTCATTATTTATGACTCTAAATAAGTATGTGGACATAGCAAATTATATATTGTATCAGAAATATGGGAAATATCCTGCCGTTATGATGTTGGTGAACTGTCTTTGAATACACAGTTTATGCTGACCAGATTGTTTCTGTACTAAAATTACCAGTAATATGGGTCTATAGAATCTGTGGAAAATAGATTCTGAATTGCAACTGAAGGTGGATGTTTACCTCTATTCCTATTTAGATCTGTAAGTCAGTGTTGTTACAGGTCAGGTTTGAAATCTAAATCCAGTTCATATATCTCCCCCCCAACAAATTGCTCAAATACATGTGATTTTATGCACACTGGCAGTGTATAAGGATTAAAAAAGTTGGCATCCTTGAGGAGGAAAGAAGCAGAAGAAGGAGAGCCATGCAAAATCTACACTACATAATTAGCCCTAGATTCATCAGACATTTAATCTTGAGTAAACGGAGTGACTTACCCACCCATCCCCAGATTGGACCACTGTAATCAGCTCCTATTTTAGGAATGTACATGAGCCATGACTGCATCTCTGTGTCTGTCTGTGTCTTTAAATATCTTAGCTTGACTTGAAAAATTGGAGATTACAACAAAATTAAATCAATATATAAATATTTAATGTTTGATCTTAGTTGAACTTAATAATGAATTTTCTTTCTGTTTATAGATAAAGACATTTCTTCCTAAACTGTTAGATTTTATCATCTGTATGGCAAACATCTTTTCATCTCTATAGTATGAAAACATCCATATGGATAGGCATCATTGTTTTTCAGGTGTCAAAATTTGTTGATAAATATATAGTTTATAAGAAGCCTATAAGTGGCAAATAGCCAACTGTGACTATTAAACTAATCTGAAATTCAAAATGTATATGTGGGTCTAATAAATAAAGCTAATAGCCAGGTTCAAATTAGGAATGAATTTGTTCTATCATAAAGTCACTTTGACTGGCTATGCATAAAGACAATAAGAAAAAAAAGCAAAAACTTATTGAAAATTATAAACTATGTTTGGTTTATTGATAAATCAGTCAGCATCCTTGTACTGAAATTATCTCTATTTCTAACCTATGGTTGTTTCCGTTCATGTTATGTTCAGGAAGAACAGACTTTTATTACATAGAATGGTTAAATTTGGTTAATCGTGTTTCTTTCTCAATGTACCATCTGTTTGAATCATTGTTAAGTTGAAGATCATTGAAATTAATCTGGCTATTTTAAGCAGGAAAGGATTTAATACAGGAATTAAGTTTGTATACGCTTATTAGAAAGCCATATAAATAACCCACCAGAGACTCTCTCCCTCTGTTATAATTAAGAACATATACACCCCTATGTTCACTGAAGCATTATTTACAATAGCCAAGATCTGGAAGCAGCTCAATTGTCCATCAGTAGATAAATGAATAAAAAAAGCTGTGGTACATTTATACAATGGAATACTACTTGGCCATAAAAATAAAGGAAATCTTACCTTTTGCAATAGCATGGATGGAACTGGTGAGCATTATGTTAAGTGGAATAATTCAGTCAGAGGAAGACAAGTACTATATGATTTCACTTATATGTGGAATCTAATGAACAAAATAAACTAACAAACAAAATAGAAACAGACTCATAGATACAGAGAGCAGAATGACAGTTGTCAGAGGAGAGTGGTCATAAGGTCATATTTCGTATTTATAGCATTTTTTTCTATACTGAATTCCATGCTACCATTGCCCTCAGCTGTTTGGAGTTAACTGGTGGGTAGGTTGAAGCAAACCTTCCTTCTTGACGAGCCTGAGCCATTGGTGGCCATGCCTGTCTTGGGTTGTTGGAATTGTATATGAACTTTAACCTCAAGACATGGTAGTATGAGGAGACACCCCCCAATATCCCTTCCATTCCAGGTACATACATACTACTTCCTGACACATGTTTTAAAAGCAGTCTTCTTAAAAGCAACATTAATCTTCCCATCCAATGAGAGGCCTCTTTAAAATCATAAGGCGACCCCAAATGGCCTCGTGGCAGTATCTCCTTCCAGATCTAGGAACCAGTGTGTCATCTGGGGGAAGTATTGTCAAGAAGGCAATACTACCACCTCTAAACCTGGATCAAGTAAAAATTGTGAGAAGAGTAAGACAATTTTTGTAAGAGGACTCACCCTCAAATGTCCAGATTATATATTCTCATTACAGGAGAAAATGCATCAAAACAAATGCCTTACATTTGCCTCTCAGGACCTATGGATTTAATGACTCAACACTGGGATCTCTGCTAATTTTGCCACAGGGAAGTCCAATGTCACCATGACCGTGATTGCCAGCAAAGAAAGCAGAAACAGTGGCATGATAGCTCCACCTTGCTTCTGCCTACCGATCTCATGTAAGTGCCTCTGATTGTTTGAATCCAGACTATATCTAGACCCTTGCTGCAAGGGAGTTTGGGAAATACAACACATTAGAAGGGAAGTAGAATGGGTGTTGAGTGCCAATCCATACTACTCACCACACTACCTCATTTTACCATTGCAATAGTCACTTTAATTCAGGTCATGAGTTGTCCACTTTTAAAAGCCAAATATGACAAATTGTTTTTCTGCTAGTTATTATTCAAAATGGCATACAATCTTTCTTTTCCCCAATTTGTTCCTCAATTTTCAATTGCCTTTATTTCTTGCTTTACCCTACATCATAATTGTGCTTGTGCCAGGCAGATTTAAATTTCTACAGTTGCAAACAAGATTTGCATATCATTATTATGTCTGCAATGGGTGACCTCATGTTAGCTTACCCAATAGCCAGTAACTGCATCTCCTCATTGTTCTTTGCTAAAAACTGTGCTTTCTCTCTTTAATAACACCCAAAGTCTAATTTTTTTCACACCTACTTTTTGAGAGTCTGGCTACCTGAATTTAATGGATAACCCTTTGTGTTGCTAATTATTTTTAGCCAAATTTTCCATATATATTTGGTTCTAATTAGTATTCTTGACATTTTTACTTTTGAATGTTTAATGTATATTAATTTCAATTTCTTTATATAAGTATATAACTCCTCCCTCTTTTTTTCATTTAACAAATATTTACTCAGTGCTATGATGGGCATGATGAATTAATTAAATCACAGGGATAGGAAAATGGGTAGCTTGATAAATATGGAATAGTGTTCTATTCATAAAAGTTCTCAGAATGATTTTGATGTATTATATTACCAAAAAATGTGCAGATGAATGTTGGACACAGAGACACTAATTATATAAATCTAACTCATATTTACAAAGTTACACATCACTCTGCAGACTGACATCTAAATACATATAAAGAAATGAAGTGGAGTTTCATGGATTTAAATATTTTTTATTTTGCTATCAAAGTAATCAACCTTGTAAATGGAAATAAACACTAAATAGGTGGCTATTTTTAAAAAGTCAGTGACTAACAACATTATTATACTTCATGTTGCCAGTTTTATTGTTTAGTTCTTTTGAATTCAAGGGTTATTCCACAAAGAAAAAATTAGTTTTTTAAAGAACATTTAGGCAGTAATTGATTCTTTTATTCCCCTTCCTGCTTAATGGGCTTCA
This sequence comes from Myotis nattereri, assembly GCF_964212035.1. Taxonomy (NCBI): domain Eukaryota; kingdom Metazoa; phylum Chordata; class Mammalia; order Chiroptera; family Vespertilionidae; genus Myotis; species Myotis nattereri. The sequence continues at coordinate 83,567,733 of NC_138075.1, forward strand.
GGAAGTCACATCCTTTCATAAAATGGAGAAAAAGAATCATAATATTACCTTTTTCCTAACACTCCTTTTAAAATATCTAGTGATATTTGTTCTCAAATAATTTGAGTGAAAATTTTTTGCACATAACTGTTTCTTTATGTTTTAGTTGGTATTTGGGGCCAATTTGTTTCATGATTTTAAGGAAGAAACCTTTAGTGGTGCATATAATTTAAAATATGATCAGTATGACATATATTATATCTATATCTATATAGCTATACACATATACGCAGATAAATTATGTCTATATTTATATAGCCACACACACATATACATTAAAATGTCTGGTTTATTTGGGGAAAATGCTTTAGAATATACAAGTCAATTCCTTAATTGCTACCCATATCTAGCCAGTTCTTAAAAGAATAGCCAGTAACTCCCTCCTCCCAGAAGTGAAATAAATAATTATGTGTCTACTAAATAAGTTTTTTTTTTTTTTTACTTCTTAGTCATATTTATTCATTTAACTCATCCAAATTGTAGAAAATTCATTGTAACTTCTGCATGGAGACACATTTATGCCTAAATACTGTGTTTGTTTTAGGAGAAGCAGAATAGTAGTTGTAGATTTTCAAACTTACTTTAAAAGATTTTAGATCATAAACAATAAGTATTCAAGTTCAATCTCATTTGAAACCCTAAAACAAATCAGGATTGTATTAGCATATTCACACATAAATCAATTAACAGCATAGAACTGTAGACCTATACCTTTGTGTCTCTGCAATTGTCAATTACTAATACAGGTAGCAGGGTATAATTGGACCATTTCATAGTGTGAAGTTGTGATGACTTCTTTTTTAGATCCTTGTACCTGTAAATCATAGCAGGTAACACATCTTAAAACTGAGGTGACAGTTTTGCATTCACACACTTGGTGTAAGTCTTCACACTACGTTCTACAGGGTACTGTAATATTTGTCAATTAATATTACTTTATACTTAAAGTTTTAAACATATTTCACTTCTTCAAACTTTACTTGGAAGAATTTGAAGTCAGACAAGAGTCACTTTCCGAGAATCTTGGCCATTCTGGGTTTTAAAACTAGTTTCGGATAGGCTCAGTAACTTGTTAGATGGAGGAGGGACAGGTCTCTTAGGAGCACTCTTCTGCGCTCTAGGCTTCCCTTCAGGTCCAGAGGTTCTGCTTCTCACCTTGGGATCGCGTGCCTTTCTGCAACTCTTAGTATCAGCCTGTTCCATTCTTGAGCAATGTGACCAAACTGTAGCTTAGTCTCACAGGAGATGAACAACTTGTGATTCATTTACATATCCTCAGAAAATGGATTTATTCCCATAAAAGCCCTTTATCTTGAGCGTCAGGATATTTCCTGATATGTTGAGTATTAATCATCTGTATTGGTATTACGCAACTCACTGGTCAAAAGGCAGTGGGGACCGTACCCACAAATCTATGTATCAGAACTTCTGGCAGTGGAACTCAGATTCTTTCACATTCCACAGTTGGATAATTGCTTACAGAAAAATGAGAGGTTTACAAAAAAGAGTGCTTTCAGACAGTGGGGGAGAACAACTTGAAGTTGCAAAGTTCGCTAGTCAAACTCTCTGGTCTCTTGGCCTGACTGATGTTCATCACAGTGGTCTTTGGTTTCCCTAGCCCAGGGGCCAGGGAGCTGCAGGGATCACTCAGACTCGGGAGCTCCAATGAGCGAGTACTATTGTGAAACATACCCTCATACCTGACATTTGGGCTATATTATTAAATTGAGATTAGAGTCAGACAAAAGATCAATAATGTGCTGATAAGTCCCATTTGCAAAGAGGCCAAAATAAAGAATGGATTGGGAAACATAGTGAAAAATGTAAATGGTAGAATTAGGATCCAAAAACATTGTTAATAGGTGACCATGATATGGAGATGAATTATAATAGGACATAACTTTAAGAACATCTATAAGTCATGTTGAAAATCACTGGAGAAGATAATATGTATTTGTTTAGATAGAGAATAGAATGAACTAAATGTATCCCAGTGAGAAAAAGATATGCTTTCCCCCAAAGCAAACAATTTTTTTCTCTCTCATCACTTATAAAATTAAGATCCAACTAATGATGACATTTTGGTTCTTGTTAGATGATAGAATGGTAAATCTTATCAGCTTTTTAAAGATAATTTAATATCTTTATTAATTAGATAACTAAAATAATTAATATATTGATTTATAGAAAAGGTCTTTAGAGTATAAATGAGCTTCTGTTTAGTAGATAAATTTCTAAGTATGTAGGTCACTTTGATGCATTTATAGCCTGAACATAGAATTAAAATGGCATTTTATTTGAATGTTATAATTCATGCTAAATTATGATGATAAAAGTGAAAACAGCACCTGGCTGATGTGCATGCGGGAGGCAGCTGATTGATGTTTCTCTCTCGTTGATGTTTCTTTCTTTCTTTTTTTTTTTAAAATATATTTTATTGTTTTTTTACAGAGAGGAAGGGAGAGAGACAGAGAGTTAGAAACATCGATGAGAGAGAAACATCGATCAGCTGCCTCCTGCACATCTCCTACTGGGGATGTGCCCGCAACCCAGGTACATGCCCTTGACCAGAATCGAACCTGGGACCTTTCAGTCCACAGGCCGACGCTCTATCCACTGAGCCAAACCGGTTTCGGCTCTCATTGATGTTTCTATCCCTCCCTCTCCCTTCCTCTTCATCAAAAAAGTCAATACAAAAATATTTTTTAAAAAAGTAAATAGCAATAAATAGCAAATGAGCTAATACAATATATAGCAAATGAATCAGTCCTCACAGAAAATGTATCAGATTGATAAAGTTATAATTTTTAGTTTCTTTAAGATATTATTTGAATTTTAAAATATTACTATAGGCTATAGCCTTTGAGGTAGTTATACAGTATTTTTATTTCTTTTAAAGAGCTTGTGCTTTGTAGTATATTTCTGAGACACACATTCTCAGGCTAGTCAAGATCCATCTTGTTCTTTGGGTGTTTTTGTTGTTGTGTTTACTGAATCTGCCTCCTCAATTCTCAGTCTTTAAGAGTACACCAAATTACCTAACGAGTTTGGCTCGGTGGATAGAGCATCGGCCTGTGGACTGAAGGATCCCAAGTTTGATTCCTGTCAAGGGCATGTACCTTGGTTGTGGGCATGTCCCCAGTGGGGAGTGTGCAGGAGGCAGCTGATCGATGTTTCTCTCTCATCGGTGTTTCTGACTCTCTATCCCACTCCCTTCCTCTTTGTAAAAAATCAATAAAATATATTAAAAAAAAGAGTGCACCAAATAAACAAAAGTTATTACTAATATGCTCACAGGATTAAAAAGAACATTATGTCACATTCATTTTCATAGCCACTGCTATATTTTGCCTCCATGATTTTAAAACTATGCTTGCCTTTGTTTACACCTACACAGTTGATATTATTTTCTTGTTTTACTTTCTTACTGTCTGCATTCTTTCTTTCTGTTTTTAAAATCCTCACTTGAGGATATGTTTCTATTGATTTGAGAGAGAGAGGAAGGGAGAGGAGGAGAACAACCTCTCCTGCTGCTTGTAATTAAAGTTCATAAAGTTCCCAGGAAGAGAATGGCGATCATGCCTTTCAGAGTGCTGAGACGTTCTATGCCAACCACATCCCCACACCAAGGACAGTGGCTGAGATCTAAAATGTAACTGTAAACGAACTGGAGGCTGGGGAAACCAGGAAAACCAACGATAAGAATAGTGGGTCAGAGAAGTGGAAGACAGTGTGAAGGATGGTGATGCCCCCAACCGGAGTGTCTTCTTCCCTAGCCCCTCTGGCTTTGCTCGGGTGGGCTAGGCTTAAAAAACTATTTTCTTGAAGGGCCATTACCATTTTTCACATTTCACTGGGGTCTCTCAGACACCTTTAAACATTTCATGTTTTTTTTATTAGTTATTGAGGAATAAAATTTGGTTTTGTTGTCTCTATTTCTAGTCTATTTCTTCACTGCAAAGGGTTTGAGTACGCAATTAATAAGAAAAAACTCTAGCCAATAAAGACTGTATTGATTTCGTACATTTCAATATGGTGATTTCCATGCTGTTTCTATATCACAGAGCCTTTTGATATAGTTATGTGAGTGGGAAATAAAAATTGCAAAAAGATCCAAAATTGACAAGACATTTCTCCTTTTATTATCAGCATTTCATTAAAGGAAAACATTAAATACCTGCTCCTTTTTGAATAATTCATATTCATTTGGTATTATTAAATTTTTGCCTCTCAGATTGATCTTCATTCACAAAAGCAAATTTAGGTAATGGCTTGGTTGGTGATATATAGTAATTTCAAACCACTTTTCATAAGACTTTAAAAAGAGTTAACCAACTTCCCTTTCAAAATATATTTCTTCATGTGTAGACTATGTTGACATTAAGTGAACATGATAGGCCCGCTTTACATGCAATATCGTAGCACTAGACAAAACAATGTTTTACGTAATTAGTGATATATATTAATGCCTGCTCCTCATGATGTGTTTTTTCATTGCTACTGTCATTGCAAGAGCAGTTTAGACAAGGCTAAAAACCAAAAGATGACATTGGTTAATATAGTGAAGACAGCTGAAAATGTAGAGCATTCACGCAGGAGACAATGTATTGTAATGGAGATTTCCATTCCGTCTCTCAGCAGAGAGCAGCCACTGTCTTTTGTATTTAGATAGACATATGGATATATGAAAAATTATAGAATAGGGTAGAGTACATGGCAATCTAATGAGTGTTCTGACTGAATGTTCTAACCTATGAAATTATCAGCCCATAACTACATGTTCAGAACTTATGAGCAACATTATCCTGCATTATATCAGTAAGTACATTAAAGGTAATAGCTGGAAGAATAAAGTTAAGAAAAGAAGATTTTTACCTAAAAAGCTTCTTTTCACGAATGGTAGATTTTCCCCAAGCCACCTTAATTTTAAAGTGGCTATAAAAACCAAGAGAGTGGCTCTAAAAGTAACTAAAATTCTCTTAAGAGGTACTCACTTTTCGAAGCTATTGCTGAGATTCATGTTAAATTAAACCTGTGCAAAGAAAATGTGCAGAGAATGATTTTAATAATTTTGACTATTTGATCTGATTTGAATTCTTTAGAGTCTTTTTCTCTCCCAAAGTCCATATTAATAAAATGTTAAATATTAAATTAAGAGATATTAAAAGGAAGATGTATTTCACTGAACATATCCTTTCCATTTATCAAGAAAAGCATTGAATTCTAGCATACACTGTAATAATAAATTTTCCTCTTAGCTTTTTGGTAGCACAGTTTAGGTAAATTGAAATCTTATTTTTTAGAGGTCACACCATTGGTTGCTGGGTAAGATAGGAAATATTAGTTACTGCATTCTTTAATATACTTATGAAATATGTAATTGTGCTGCATCACACTCACAAATTGGTTACTGATAAAATCAGTATAATTTTACAAATATTCTTTAACTGGAGGCCTGATGCACGAAATTCGTGCAAGGGGCTCGGCCCTCACAGCCCCAGCTTTGTCCGGAAGGTCGTCTGGAAGGACACCTGGAAGGTCATTCAGCTGTCTGATCTAATTAGCATATTACTCTTTTTTATGATAGATTCTTTTGATCCTCTATTAACTCAAATCACAGATAAGCTTTAGAGTAACCATGCACATGACTGACAACAAAGATGGAATATTTTCTCCACACCTGAACATCGGGGTTGGAAACCTATACCATTTAAATTGCTATGTAAGAATTAGAAATTACTTTCTAATTTCTCACTTTTGCACATTTTATTTTAAGCTTTTCTATCCTTTTAGTTATGCATGGATTAATTCAATCAATCAGCAGGTAATTTTTGAGCTCCAGGTACTAGTTATAGAGTGAGGTACGGAAGGGTCAGACAGGTTTGTTTCCCAGAACTTCCATTCCCGTAAGAAAAGGCAGGCAAAACTAAAATTAACTAAATAAAATAATTTCAGAGAGCCATAGCACTAAGGAGAAGACAAGCCAGGAATAGGAAGACAAATACTACAGGATCTCACTTATGTGGGAAATCTAAAAAAGTCAAATTTGTAGATAGTAGAACAGTGGTTAACAGGGGCAGAAAAAGGGGGGAATGCGGAAGGGTACAAAGTTGCAATTATGTAGGAAGAATAAGTTCTAGAGATCTAATGTACAGTTAATAAAACTGTCTTGTATACTGGAAATTTGCTACGAGAATAGATCTCAGGTGCTCTCATTATGCACACACACACACACACACAATGGTTACTGTGAGGAAATGCACATGCTATTAGTTTGACATGTCAATGTATGTTGTATACTTTAAATACATAATTTTATTTAAAAATTAGTAAGGTATAAACAATACAAAACTTTTTGAGAATAGACTTTGATGAGATATTGGAGACTCAAGAGAAAATGAGATCTTTGTATCTTGAAATAATGGACTCATGGTGAGAGAAGAATAAGTTTTACTGTATTTTCTCCTATGCTTTAAGATGAAGTGAATCTATGAAAATTGTTCCAATAAAACCTTAGTGTGGGACTGATACAAAGAAAGCTTATGTGGAAGAAAAAGATTAGTTTATGGGTATGGGTACAGTGGGAGCTTCTTCAGATAAGATGGTAGGGAAGGTGTTTCTTAAGAGGTGACCTTGGAGCTGAGAACTGAATGACGAGGAAAGGTTGAACATGACAAAGTTGAGGGGTGGGACGTTCTGAGCAGAGGGAACTACATGTGCACAGGACTGAGGCAGCATTAAGGAAGGTCCATTCAAGGAAGTGAAACAGGTCACTGAGGCTGGGGCCAAGAGTCTAGGAGGAAAGAGGTATAGAAAGAGGGGCAGGCAGGTGACAGACCATCTGAAGCTTTATGGGCATGGTGAAAGTTTTCATTCTATTTTCAAGCAGCGGGAAGCTACCATATCGTTAAAGTAAGAACCGTCTGAATTATCAGGGTTTCTACTTGGTTAATGAGGTGTGGGGCTGAGTTGGGGAGGAATATGACGGCTTGAGGAGAGAGTATCAGATGTACAATGGCTGTTTTGAATTGTGGAAAGTGAACATGCTCAGGTAATACTGGCATCTAGTTGCAATTTATAAATACAGGTCAAATCACTGTCATGTCATGTAGTCTATGAATCAGATTATCTATAGATATAAAAGGCTAAGCGACCAGCCAACCGGCCGACTGGCCAACCGGTTGACCAGTCAGTAGGTATGATGCGCACTAACCATCAGGGGGCAGATACACAGCACAGGAGCTGCTGAGTGATAGCAACTTTGCAGAGTGACCTCTCCCATTCCGGGACCCCTTGGGGATGTCAGACTACTGGTTTCAGTCCCATCCCTGCAGGCCAGGCTAAGGGACCCACCTGCCAGAGGGACTCCGCTCACTCCACAGACACCCTTCAAGCCCTGGTGCTGCCCAAGGTGCGGCTGGCCCGGGAGGGACCGTGGGAGGTTGGCTCCAGGTCATGTCTGGTCTGTCTCACCCAGTTCCACCCTGCCGGCCACCTTCTAATTTTCTTTCAATGTGCATGAATTCGTGCACTGGGCCTCTAGTCCTATGTAATAAAACCTTAACATGCAAATCGACTGAATGGTGGAACAACCGGTCGCTATGACGCACACTGACCACCAGGGGGCAGACGCTCAATGCAGCCGGAGCGTCGCTCAGCCAGAAGCTGGTCTCATGGCTGGCTAGCGCAGCGGTGGTGGTGGGAGCCTCTCCTGCCTCCGCTGCAGGTGGATGGTAAGGAGCGAGGGGTCCCAGACTGTGATAGGGTGGAGGTCAGGCTGAGGGATCCCCCCAGTTCATGAAATTTCATGCACCAGGCCTCTAGTAAAGAATAATTGTCTTGATCCTTCTGCTGACTCTTATTTTCTGTATCAATAACTATACTACTTTACATGGAAATATTTCAATGTACTCAACTATTTATTCCCAATTTTTATAAGCTCCATGATAATACAGATAGATATCATTTATTTCATTATATGCTCTGCTTATTGCTATTCCCAGCAATGTCTTTAAAATATCAGGCACCCAATAACTATTTCTGTAGACAACTTATAGTCCACTGACCTAGGCTGTGTCTATAACATGTTGCACCTAAGAAATGAATGAGATCAGTGCTAAAATACAAATTTCTCTTAGTGCCACCTGCAATATTTTCCTAAAGACACTGATGAATATGTATGCACAGATTGGAATGATGGTCTTCAACTGAGAATCTGTCATTCTTTTTTCGAATGAATCCCTAGTAGAAGTGACTCTGGGAGGACGTTCCTCTTTGATAAATCCCCGCTTAATACCATGTTTGAGTTTAAACCGGATGCTTTGAAACTCCAGATTCCTCAAAGAGACACTTACTTTCAGATTTTGAATCTGATCAGTCACTGGAGAGAAGATACGTTAACTAACATAAGGTCAAAGGATACGAGTAGCAGCTGCAGATTCTTTAATTCCTGTTTTAACTTCAATACCTTTTTTTTCTTCCATATTTCATTCTGGGAAGGAGGAGAAGGGAGGGGCAGGCTGTCTTTGTGTGTGAGAGGAATGGTGGTTTCCTTCAATTGTCAGCCATTATTGACACAATGTTGCTCTGTCAAAGAGTGCCACAAACTATTTTTGGGGACAGTATTTTAGTGAAACTTGATATGATGTCAGAGCATCATTGAAAACTTAGGGCAGAGAGGGCCCCTGTTAAGTCTTCCTTGTGCATCAGTCCCTGCTGAATGCTGAAGGATTCCAGTATGTATAGAATTGGTCCACTTAGTCTGAAAAAGTACAAGTTAAAAAAACTGTGTTCCTCTTCCTTCTATGTATATCGAAGTTTTTGTATTCTTCAGCTGGCCTTTCTGTTACAGTGTTTTTTGTTCTCTACCAATTCAAATCCAATATTTCTGGTAATATCATTGCAGAGAATAAAAATAATCTCCCTCCCTCTGAGAAGCATGCATTTATATGTTTTATGCTAACAACCATCCCTCTTTCTCTTCAAATTATCCAGGCTGCACATTCAGTTGCCATGCACTCTTACATTCAGTTTCCCTTCTCGGTCTGTCATCTTTGTTTACTGGTTGGGTTATACAGCTGCACCTATTAGCATTCTGGGCCCAGTTATGACTTTATTTCACAATACTCTGTTGCTTTAGCAGGAAAATGAAATCACTGGCTTCTGATATCACATTAGTACTTGTGTGGCAAGCTTCTTCTCAATAATTTCACATCTGCCATTTTTGTAAACCCCAAACACATTCCTGGCATAGTGTGTGTGTGTGTGTGTGTGTGTGTGTGTGTGTGTGTGTGTTTTCTCCCAGCCCCGCTCCTCCATTCCTGTCATAGATGGATAGCAAGAGAATGAAAAGGAAAGTTAAGTTACAGGAAGATCTGAAAGAGCATCTCAACACTCAGGTGGTCATTTATGGAGTAGTGGTCCAGAGGGTAGGCTTGGGAAGATACAGACCTCCATCTGACCTCTGCCTCTGCTACTTACTTTTTCAGCAACTATTGCAAGCGACTAAATTTTTGAGATATTAGGATTTTTAAATAAAATGCCCATCCACTGACTGTGATTTATCATCAACTCTTTCCAAAGGCAGGTAGTATCTCCCAGGCTTTGATGTCTGTTCACCTCCTCAGGTTCACCTCTCTGTCGTACCCTCTTCTTTATGCTGCACGAGACTTAACTGTATGAAGAGCCTGGTACACACTGTGCTGTTTGATGTTTTCATGTTACTTCATCTATTTCCTCTGCCTAGTTACTCTTTACCTTTGTTTATCCTGGTCTTACTCTTCCTTTAAGACTACAGTCGGACCTGATATGCTTAAAGACACCCTCTTCCCTGACACCCCTTGCATGGGCTCACTGTCCTTCTTTCATCTTCCTTTTACATCCAATGCATCTCTCTGTGATTGCACTTGACAGACAGCAGTGTGAGCCCACAATTACCTGTCTGTTACTCCCCTGGAACACAGGCTCCTGGAGATCACAGACCAAATCCTACCTATCCTTGTATGTCTACTGCCATGTTTAAAGTGACCTCTACCACTTTTGCTGACATTAGGGAAACTCATAGAAATCCACCTCCTATGAGTGGCAAACAGATTGCTATCAAGTCCTTCAGAGATATCCTAAGCATTTTTACCTTTTGGAGTTAAGAGTAACAGTATACCCCCATCCATTTGAGAGGGAAATCTGTACGCCCTACAAGGAGCTATTCTAGTGGAACTAGAGGAGAAGGTAATAGAAGATTTGAATAACTGCATGTGCTGCCTACCCTTCATCACCCCCTACACTTTGCTCACACTTTTAACTCGATTCAAAACCTACACACTTGGCCTTCTCATTTGCTAGCCCTAATTAGCTACTCCCTTGCCTGTGCTTCCAAGATGTGTGGTTCATGCCTCTATTTCAGCCTTTGCCACATGGCATTGCAATGATCTGTGTATGTCTGTCTCCTCCTACTCAGTGTATGCTTCCTGAGAGCAGAGAGGGCATGCATTTCTCATTTGCCATTTGCAACTGTTATCAGGCCTGGCACACCATAAGAACGAAGTCAATATTGAATAAATGAGTCAAGTCAGCCAAGCGCTGTGTTTGGGTGAAGTGACTCAATATTACCTACTGGTCAGGAGGAACAGAGTGTATGAAAATGCATTTTAATGGGCAAAGAAGTGAGAAGCTCTTCTCTGTACTGGGTGTATTTGTAGCGCCTACTTAAATGTCAAACAGTGAATCAAGTTAACAATGTTCCTGAGAATTTAAGGTAGGAAACATTTCTGTGTATGCCAGGACTCTTATGTTCCTGAGTGTAATTTTTTGTACAGTAAATAGACTCCACTGATCAGGGTGTAAGACAATTTTCTGAACACTGGGCCCTCCCGCTGGTGGTGATTCTGGTATAACTGTGGTGCCTGCTTCAGGTTCTTCCTGTTCTCACTTGCACTTTTTAAAGTAGAATTCACCTGAAGCCAGTTTTCACGCTGCAGAGCTCATTTCTATGCAAGAAGATGTCTCACATTAAATATTCCCAAGAGCAGAAAGATGACTTTGAATGTAAAATTTTAAGCAGCTCAGGCAGTACTCACTAAAGGTTGACACAAGAGCAAGGATCACAGGAAATGTAGGTGAGAAGGGGAACGATAGGCACGCTAAGGCTTTCCCATCACCTCAGTGCAGTCACACCCTCATTTATCTTGCTTTTTATTTTTAAAAACTGGGTCAGATCCCTTAGGAAAACCTAAACCTTTGAACAAAGATGAGCGATATTAAGAATCATTAACTCTTCAAGGCCACCAGGAAGATAACGCTGCAAAAGGGACAATGATACAGTTTACTAAACGGTATCTTAATTGTCTGACATACAAATCAGAGTTTATAATTATAAAGATTTAAGTTTCAAAGTGACATCCTGGTGCTAAAGGTAAAGTTGGCAGATTTACTTCTTAAGTAGACATGTTAGCGAAGAGACACATTTCACACAGTGGACTCCCAGGCCAATGGAATCCATGAGTGAGTAATTGTAAATATGTAGAGTTGGAGGAAATTCCACATTTGATGGCATGAAAGAGTTAGGTACTCTGTATCTAGGACAATTTTGGATTTAATTCAGGCAAAGACATTATTTATTTAAAAATCATTTTAGACTGTTGACCTTTTGTTAAGCATGGTTGCTGAGGAGAGGAGTGTGCATTCAGCTAATTCCACATGCTGTGAGTTATGTAAATGCACACCGAATGCAAAGGAATCCATGAATACTTTGAAATTCATATGTAGCCCAATATATACATATAGATTGTCCTTTGTATTTGAAGGTGATGCTGCCATTATTGTCTCTGCTATTTTCTGTGTGTTCAGATCTGGCTGTTTGATTGGCAATTCCTACTGTGCACAGTCTGCATATGTGTCAACTAACAACTGCAGCCATTGCCTCGAGGGCTTGATTGCTGGGTTGTTCAATATTTATTAAGCACCCAACAAGTGCTAGGTGCTGCACTGCATAGTGTAAAACTGCTGCTGTCCTCTAGAAATCCTATTCTAAGGTGACTAGTGACATGCATATAGTTTTTATTTCTTATGCAAATTCACTGACACTATGCAATTAGAACAGGTAACACCACTCACCTGATGTTGTTCTTCGGCAATATGTACAGTAAGTGGCTAGTGCCTTCCCCATTCACTTGGAAGTGCTCAGGTTAGAAGGCCATGTTTAAATGAATCTATTATAAAGGCCTACTAGATGCAAAGACCAGGAAGGATGATGTGAAAATATGATATTAGGGTAGAACAGGATGTGAAAGCAACTCTGGGTCAGAAAAAGTTTTTTTTTTTTTTTTAAATGAAGAGAACAGGTTTTAAGGGTTGGTCAGAATAAGCTTTTGAGTCAAATGGAGCAATCCCATCTTTGGCCACAGCTTATAATGAATTCTGATATAGTTTCTCCACATTTTTAATCATAGTATTTATGTTGATAAAGACATTCTATAAGGTAATAATGGAAACCAGGCGACTCAAATGACAATATTCATTTTTCAAGTTTGGGTGCACTCTGTGACATTTCTTAAAGTAAAAATCATAGTGTTTCCTCTTGGTGACAATGCATGTGTGTGTTACATGCTGTTGTTGACTTGGCGCTGACTGACTCTTAGTGACACTACGAGTGTTGCCACGATGTTCAGTACTCAGCATCCCTGCTCAGCTCCTGAGGTTAAGGGCAATAGGGTTTTCAACAAGTGGAATCAGTAACTAATGAGTAGGATAGAGGTTCAAGGAATTGGTTGAAGTCTTATAAAGTGCTATTTACAGTCAGTGTTAACCCAAGCATATTGAAAACAATAAATAATTCAATGTATAAATGAAATCACTAAACTCTTAAATGTTCTTTAACTCAAACCCGAGAGGCTTTTATTCTTGAGTTATTTGCAAGTAAAGTAGCCATTATGTTAGACTTTGAAGTGTTTTGGTAGAAAACATGGTGAAAGACGTTGTGTGTATTAAAAATAATGTAATGTGTTGCATTTTCTTGTAATTGAAGAAGAAAAACATATTTAAAAAGTTTAGAAATTTTTGTTTTGATACTTTTCAAATGACAAAGATGTCATCTACATAATCAAAATAACTCTCATTTTTACATTCAAACAATTTCAAGGCATTTAGTTCAAAATATCCTTTCGATCTGATAAAGAGAGTGCTAATACAATGTCTTTTCTTTAGTCATAATTATAACAAAGTGGATATTACACAAAGAAGCGTCGCTCAGGACATGAGTAATAATGGGTATTGACAGCCAACCTGCTTTTTCTTTTGATGATTTTAATTTTGGGGGAGTTAAGTAGAGAAAGGTAAGAATACCACCACCCACTTTGCTGCTACTCATCTAATAGCTTCTTATCTAATGGGAGGGATGTGCATTAGTTCTTTTATAACTGACTTAAACATCATCCACATTTTAGCATAATGATATGGTCATAATGTACCCTGTAACTATGTGGGCAAAGTTAAGAAAAAGTCAACTGTAGGTTTGCAGAAAATTCAGAAACCAATTAGAACTTGATATATGAGCTGGAAAGTTCCAAAGGTAAAACTGAAGAAAGTGTGGGTGGCAGGAAGAGGAGGGGTGACTCGAGGGGATGTGAATCAGCAGAGGAGAAGAAGATGGTATGTGTAAACTGATAAAATTAAAAATTAAAATGTTTTCCTATTAAATGGTATGAGTTCTGATTCTATGTGAATAATACATTATTATTTTTAGGCAGGGCTGGGTTTTTTTTGCCTCATTTTATGGACACATTTCTTCTTAGTCAACAATCATGAATGAAAAAAATCAGTCTTAGTTCAGAGAGACATGGGAATATCCACATTAGAAATCTAATGGTAGAGAATAATGTATTTTATTCTCTCTCCTTTTCTTTTTTGTATCAATAAAAGATTTGATCAAAATGTGATGCTTTTACTGAAATGACCAAAAAATGATGGGCCCTGATTCTAGTGATTATTGTAAACATTATATCTATTAAGCCTATGTCTTAGCTATGAAGAGATGTGAAGTTTTCAAAAATACACGGGCAATAAAAAAGAAGGGACCAGAGCTAGAACCCGGGAACCTAGGTCTTTTAATTATTTGTGTGGAGAGATTTTTGCCATCACTCAGTCTTCTGTTGAATTGAGTTCTTTAAAAACAGAAATGCTTGCCTAGAGATGTTTTATTATTTGGTCTTACCCAGCAAATTGAAATGTAATGAATTTAGGATTCAATTATTTTGCTTTGCATTTACGTTTTCATCACAAAGAAAAGGTAGAGATACTGAGCTTGAGTCTCTCAATACCTTCTATAGTTTAATGTGCTTTAAAATGATCATTCCTTCAAAACTGTATACATGAAAGGCCAAATGAAAAGTAGAGAAAAAACAGTTATTTGTTTAAATCAGTTCAAATATCCAGCTGTTAGCATCATGAAAATGAGTGTTTTTAAACTCTGATCGACATGACTGTGGGGTTGTCAGACTCCTTTTAGTAAGAGCAGCCAGGCTGGAACAGACGAGGGTAGGTGGAGGGTGGCAAGGGAGGATTTTGCACATTCCTCAATTCCATAAGAGCCAGTGGGCTCTGATTTGTTTAATAAGGTGGAGCCTCCTGGGTCTTATCTTTTGAAGAAAGAGTAGCAGGATTAAATAAATTGGTACAGACAATGTATTTAGATACATTTTTGCACGTTTCTGCATATCTGAAATTCAACCTACACATCACATACTTTATCTAGCAGTTAAATATAGTTAAGATTTTCATGGGTTCTGTTTTGCAGATAAGAAAACAGTGGCACTGAGAAATAAAGCATCACAAAGAACCAGACGCTCAGCAGAACATAATTTTCAAGGCCATGCATTTCAAATGCAGTGCTCTATCCACTAGACAACACTACCTTTTTGATTCACAGCTGTTTGTATTTGGTTTAATAGCAGTTTTCGGTAATGCCTCCAAATGACTGAAATGCAGTTTTTAAAACCTGAATTGTTACTACGGCATTGTTACCTTGGTCTTTATTAGTAAAACAATCTTTTTTTGTGTTTACTCTGTTAAGTGCTAATGTAAATAACAGCTTTTATTTAGCATATTTTTGCTGACTGTTTTTACACTTTTCTGCTACCTCTAGCCTAACCATATTTGTCTCATTCTTCTGCAAATCTTGGAATTCTAAATTAAAGGAGGCTAGAATCTACTCGAAAAGGAATGGTTCCTCTATGTTCCTGTTTTTCAATTCTCATGTAAAGCAGTCAACTCCCAACTTCTACTTTCTCTAATTTCATCCCCGCAGCACAAACGCTTTGCAGCTTACACGGGAGTAATTTTACTATAATTAAAACGATCTAGCATTTGCATTGTTTGCTGGGAGACGAAGTGCGCTCTGCGTAGACACGCATCAGTTTAACTTTTACATAACATCGAAGAAAAACATGCCATCTTGATCGTCTCCTGCCTGATACAGAACAGTTGCTTTTTGTTCTTGATATGATCATTTAAATATTTGTTTCCTTCAGCCCTTCCTGTTGCTTTTTTAAAATTACACTTCTGGTGATAATAAACTGTATGGTTCTAAGAAAAGTCCCGATCTCCTCAAGGCTTTTGCTTCACCAAAGGAGCGGCTGCTAGAGAAACATTCCCTGCCTCCCTTGTGGTACCGGGTTCACAGAGGACATGAAGGGGCTTCCAACCTTCCCAACGCCTCCATCTGGGTTACAGCGTGTGAGAGTCCCCACCCCTTTCTTCTTCTTCTTCTTCTTTTTTTTTTTTTTTTTGGCATTTTTCAACTTTATTTCAAGACCATATAGTTTTCATCTTCTTTTCTTTTTTTAAATTTCTTTATTGATTAAGGTATTACATATGTGTCCTTATCCCCCCATTACCCACCACCCCCCCTCATGCCCTCACCCCCCTGGTGTCTGTGTCCATTGGTTATGCTTATATGCACGCATACAAGTCCTTTGGTTGATCTCTCCCCCTTACTCCCACTTTCCCCCACCTTCCCTCTGAGGTTTGACGGTCTACTGGAGAGCATTATGCTAAGTGAACTAAGCCAGTCAGAGAAAGATAAATATCACATGATTTCACTCATTTATGGAATATAATGAACAACATAAACTGATGAACAAAAACAGATCCAGAGACAGAGAAGCATCGATCAGACCATCCTCACCCCTTTCAAGTTAAACCTGTCTCACAGGCCAAGTTAGTGCTGCAGTGGAGGCGTGGGTTCCGTGGGTTCCGTGGTTCCCTTGACTCTGCGAAGAGCAAAAGCAAATGTACAGTCCTGAACACCCAGCGGCTGCGCTCTTCTGATCTGCATTTAGGGCCCATAGTCACTAGAGAAAGAAGACCGCACCTGCTCTGTGGATGACGAGGTCTTCAGGTCGTCTCAACTCCAGAATAACTGAAAGGTAATTGTGTCAGTTCTTGAACATACAACGACCTCGTTTTCTTGAAGAATAGAAATAAAAAGCTACCAGATGATGAATCTAAAGGAATAGCTACAAGGAGTAAAGGTGAACCAAAGCGCAATTGGAAAAGGTGATCGTTTTCCCATTTCATCAGAAACATCATGCAGGCTCCACCGGAGGTCTGATTTCTCAGCTCCCGCTCAGGGCCCGCTGTCCTGGCTCACACACAGGATATCTCTCCCAGGATGGGCGCTTAGTATTTAGGGGCTTGCTTCTCCCACTTCCTCCTAAGCCAGCCCATTGAACATTCATTCTTTCCCTCACTGCACAGTTGCCATTAAGGACAGGGCAACAGCCATCTGTAATTAGAGCTGTCTTGGCATTCCTCTTTCTCTTCAGCTCCTGTCATTTATTCATTTACTCACAAGAACAGTTACAAACAAGAGAAACAGATGTTGTTGAGCTCCTCACAACGTGCACTTTTCTTTAGTTGAATCTTACCAATTTCAGATGGGAACAAGATGTTCTTTCTCCTGTGGATGTCTTTCTATTGCTCATTTCTAATGCCTATAGTTTTCCCAGACCTCAGTTCAATGGTGTTAAAAGTCATAAAATCCCCAGAAAACAAAACAATGTCTACTTGAGGACAAGACCTTCCTTTCATGAAGGTAAAAAGTCATTAGCAATGGATATTTATTCCTTAAGAGCAATTTAGACTTCTTCGGAAATAAAATTAATAATAGAAACAGAATTGTATAGCACAAAGAATCAGCAATTTCAATTTCTTACCCTATAAACCTCATTTTTTAATAACTGCTATCCAATGTAATTTGATGGGTATTATCAACCTTTAGTTTTCTTTCCTACTGGTATCAGGTTTTCATGTAGTCATTCTGATCATCCTGTTATTTGCGGGTTTGATAGCCAGAGGGGATGTATGGCCTCCAAAACATGAGAATTTTAGAGGAAGCACCCTAGGGTGCTCTTTCTTATTGTCTCCTTCAGTGACACATAGGTATTCAAATTTAATATAATAATCTAAGAAATAATATAAATAACTGAAAGAAGAATATCCAAGAACATTATAATAACAATAGTTTGTCAAATACTATGTGCAGATTCTGGACTAGATTCATTCATTCAACAAATATGTAGAAAATATACTGTTCTCCAGGAAGAGTTATAAACTCTTGGGATATAACAGTAAAACAAACAAAACAAAAACAAACAAACAAACAGACAGAATTTCCTTCTAGCATGTTGTAGGTAAGCAGCCTCTACAATGGCCCCCAATGGTCCCCACTTCCTGATTTTCACTTCCTCGTATAGAACCCTTCCCTTGAATGTGGGCTGGACCTAGTGACTTACTTTAAAAGAATATGGCAAAAGTATCACTTCCAACATGAGGCACAAACATAGGGTGACTTCATCTTGGAATTTCCTTTCTTTTGCTTGTTCTTTCTTAAGGAAGCCAGCTGCTCTATTGCAAGGTGCTTTATGAAAAGGTACATGGGGTGAAACTGAGGGAAGCCTCTGACCTACAGCCAGCAAAGAACTGTCCAACAGTCCACAGGGAACTAAGTCCTGCTAACACTGCAGAGTGGACTTGGAAATGCGTTCTTCCTTGAGCAAACACCTTCAGACAAGGGCGCAATCATGGCTGTAAGTTTAAGTGAAATCTCACAAGAGACTTTGAACCACAGCCCCTAGCTAAGCTATGACAGGAATCCTGATTCCATAAAGTGTGACAAGATAAATGTTTGTTGTTTCAAGCCACTATGTTTTGGGTAATTTGATATGATATGTAATAATAGATAATTAAAGAAGAGACATAGAAGAGGAAATAGGTAATAAAGAAGAGAGATAGGTAGGACTGGAAGGGTGATAGCATGGTCACAAAAGGACTCACTCAGTAGTGAACATGTAAGGAAAAAACCTGAAGGAAGTGAGAGGGTAACCATCAAGATATTCAGGGGAAGAAATTTCCAGGACAATGAAAGAAGTTCAAACTCCCTGAGGTGAAGTAATTCTGTAAGATTAAGGAATGTAAGGATGCCAGTAGAGCTAAAAAGGAACTAGTGAGAAAGAAGTGATCAAAAAATGAGATCATAAAAGCAAGGAGAAGTCATGTGTGTGCGTGTGTGTGTGTGTGTGTGTGTGTGTCTTCTTTTTTTTTTGGAGGAGACAGGTAAGCAGACATTTCAGTACTTGTGGTTCGTTGTAAAGACTGGATTTTTACCAAGGCAAGACCATAAATATTTTTATAGTTTTTAGTAAAGATTATACCATATAGGGTAGCCAATCAGAGGTCTAGTTAAGCAAAGAGATGCAATGCATATCAAATAAAATTTAATTTACTCTTTAGAACAACCCTAAGAGGCAGATATCACTAACTACAGTTTAATGGCAAGGAAACAATTCAGAATAATAAAGGGGCCTGCCCAGGACCATGCAGCTCATTAAACAAAGAATCATTTGAACTCATGTTCTTCTGTCTACAAATTGGAGTCATTATTTCATAGTAATAATCAGCATTATCTGTTCCTTCACCCACCAAGCACCCATATGTAATATTGCCAACAATAAAATAAAATTAAAAAAAAAGACAAAATACTGAAAGATATACAAGCTAAAAAAGAGAGAGAGAAAGAGATAGGACAAGTGAGAAGGAACAAGTGACATGGATGGAGGGAGGGGAATTACTTAATTATTCTCTGCAACAGAAACAGTGGAGAAGCACATGGTCAACCTCTTTTAAAGCCAGGAACATTATACATGAAGAAAACAGCACATGTCAGGTGACTTACCTACTAAAGTTACTGAAGTCAATAGAGGGGACAAAAATAGAACTCACTTCTTTGAACTTTCAATTTCTTGTTGAACCATCAGAGAACATTCCTTTCCTATTAGTTCACTTTTGTAAGGTATCTTGCTAATGAAAAGTGCCATTATTACCTTGGAGTTCTTTTTTTTTTAAATTAAGACAAAAACATTTCTAAAACAATTATAATTGATTATGTCATCCTAGTACTTTCAGCTGCTGAAGTTCACCAAATTATAGTGCACTAATAAATGAAGATAGTACTTCATTAAAGACTTTAGACAGTTTCTGAAATAAGTTGAAATTAACAAAAGGATCTAAAGTATAAAATTCAAATCTTCTGTAAAGTTCTTTTCTACAAAACTGTTCAAAAGCCCAAATGATTTAATACAGCAGTAGATTAGTATGAATTAAAGCAACCCAAGTGAACTTTGCAATCAAAGAAATGAAAAGTTTTCCCATATATTTGTATGTCCAGCCACTGTTAACTTATGACACCATTTATTTTAGCTGATAAATTTTTATCTGTGTAAGAACATGGAAAAAACAATCTCTTAGCTCTCTTGAATCTATGATATTTCTCTGAGAAAACATTGTTATTAGATGGATGAATATACTTTCTTTTATTAGAGAAGACTCCCAGTCAAGTAATCATAGTAGGTACAGGCCCTGTTTATAGTTCTCAACATCCATTGCAAACAATGCTAAACAATGCTAATTCTTGCAAACAATGCTAAAAATATCTTTAGCCCTGTTTGGACAAATGAGGAAAATGAGGATCAGAGAAAATGCTCACATAACTAGTAAATGGGAAAGCCAGGATTTCTACCCTGATGACTTAGTCTTCTATATCCACATACTTCAACTAAGGGTTTAGATAGTGAATAAGAATTTTGGGTCATTTCCTATTTATTTTGTTTATTTGTTTGTTTTGTGTGTATATGTGAATAGGAGAGAGAGAAAGTTCAAAATATTTGAATTTTTTAAATAATTGTTAATGTCTTCTCTTTCTCAGGAATAAAACACAAAGGAGAACCCAAAAGGTGCTGCCTAAAGCTATCATTCTGGGTTTTTCAGCTCAGCCTGCCATGGAGTTTTGTCATGTGTGTGTGTGTATACAAATTTATATGTACATATATATATTTATATATGTAGATTTTGTGTATGTAGATTTATATATGTCATTATTTTACATGTTATATGTTTTATATGTGTTATATATTTTTTATAATGGAAAACTTTTGGGGGAAATATATATATTTCTGTATATACTAGTATATACATATACATCACTTATTTTTATATCTATTCCCCAATGTTTTCCATTGCTTAACTCCCATAGTTTACCTATCCTCTGAGTACCACCCAATTGAGGATCTTATTCCAGGACAAAGTACAAGAAGCCTTATTTTTCAAGCACATTAGAAAGCTTGCTAGCTTACTCCTTTCTCCAGCCACTCCCGTGGAGCTGACATTAAATCAATGCCAAAAGCGACCTGATAGCACCAGAAACTTCTTCTAGTTTGTAAGGTGATGAACATACACTTATTCATTCAGAAATATTTGTTTAGTATCTACTATGTCCCAGGCCCTGTTATAGATGTCAGTCATAGGTTGTCTTATTATAAAGTGACTATTACTTTTAAAGTTAGGTAAAATCTCCTTATCACCAATACATGCCAACCTTGACATTTATTGAGAGCAGGGTAAAATTGGGAGGAGAGTAGGCACTTTTGACTTATAAAATCTTTAAAATCTCTCTCTCTCTCTGAGTTGGATTTGACTTGAGCCAATTTCAGATTAATGTAGTATATTTAAAACATGTACAAAAATTATCCTTAAAATTCTGGCAGTTAATAGTTTCATCCTTCTTTTACATTTTCTCAGAAAGCAAGGGGCAATGACTACTGAGGTGTTAAGTCCCGGAAAATTAACCTCCCTGATTTGTGTGTACTTTTCTCCCAGGCTTCTTTTTAGTCTACAGCATTCCTTAGATTGATTCTCACTTAGCTACAGACAATAATCAATCGCTCTTTTTTGTTTACTTCTTACTTCTCAGGAAGCTTCATTTTCTGAGCGGAGTTGTCTAGGAAGCCAATAAGCCCCATTACAAGAAGAAAATGAATCCTCTCTTGAATGCAAAAGGCTTAACCTAACTGCCATCACATTGGTTACCCAGCAGTTTGGAAGGACAGCATACAAAGCCCTGAAAGGCACATGTGGACTGATATAGTACAAGAAGGATGAAATTAATTCTGTTCCTTGAGAAGACTTTGCAGAAATTGTTATTTTGACCTGAAATAGTTTGATTCCCTGTCCAACTTGTATCAGTTACTTTTGCAGCCTCTCCTGGCCCTCCTTCACACTCAGTTAATAACCATTGTCTCTTTGTTCCATCATTCTTTGTACCCATATTATTTACATGTTTATTATCCCCTATGAACATTCTATTGAAGAACCATGTAGTTCAACATTATCCCACAGAGGTTTGTGAAAGCAAGTATGAGAGATACAAAGGAGAAGGCTTAGACAGTGGTTCTCAACCTTCTGGCCCTTTAAATACAGTTCCTCATGTGGTGACCCAACCATAAAATTATTTTCGTTGCTACTTCATAACTGTAATGTTGCTACTGTTATGAATCATAATGTAAATATCTGAAATGCAGGATAGTCTTAGGCGACCCCTGTGAAAGGGTCGTTTGACCGCCAAAAGGGGTCGCGACCCACAGGTTGAGAACCGCTGGCTTACAAGAAGAAGGAGGTGAAGAAGAGAAAGAGGAAGGAATGAAGGAAAAATGAAGGAGGGAAGGAAAATATATTAGGATTGGGGTTTAAACCCTGTATTACCTGTTTGCAGGGCTTTGGCACATGTTTTCATGTAGTTTTTCTCTACAGCCACAGCAACTAATTAACCTTTGAAGAATGTATATTTCAGAGGTCCACTTATTCTTACAGATTCTAATGAACTGATTAGCATCAGCTCAAATGAAAAAATAAAATATAACTTCTCCTTTTTTGTTCTACGATGGGTCTTATATTATGATGGGTGATGGCAGCACTGAAAAATGTTAGGTAAATTTAAACAAAGCCTGTTTCATTAAAAATTCACAACAAATTTGAAAAGTAAAAAATAGCTTAACACATTTGGTTGGAATAAAAATGATGCCTTCTGTAACTATACTGGAAATTTACATTGTAAAGTTTATTCTCCTGTTTGGATAGGAATAACATATTTTGACCTATCAGAAATAATTTATCAAACAGAGGCTACAGTGACTGAAACATTAATTATTGGTACAGTCACAGGGAGCATGACTCTGGTTCTCCCATCTATTTACCCATTCACTTATTTGTAATAGATTGAATGCATTAATGGATTCTCTCCCGTTTGGGCGCCCCCAGACTTTGCTCTGTTCAGCTCATTAGGTTGCTTCCCCAATTCACTTACAGCCAAATCTGCAATCCAATGGGAATGCTATCCATCGGAAGCCTGAAAACTAATATTGTAATGTACATTCTGAAGTGTCCCACATTTAAGACATTCACAATTATTTTAATGTCTATGCAATTTTTGCTTTTATTATAAAATCTGCATTCTATATATCTTTTTATTTATTAAGTATATCATTCATGTATTTATTTTTCTTCCAACTAGAGTGTGTTATAGTCTATTTCTACTTAACATGTGCTAATAGTACAGAATGCAACACTAGATAATGGGACAAAATGAAGGAAAAAACTGGCAGTTATCCAGATATTTTGATTTCTCTGGAATGTTAGTCTATATAATTGAATCTCCAGTTTTATTTTTTTGAACTTGATTTATATGGCTCCATCATCTAATTGTTAAGCTGATAATCATCCTTTATTTTAAAACCACTAAGCACTGGGTTTCATTTTTATGAGGATAAATTGTGATTGTTTATAATGTTTAAACAGTGAAAAAATAACTGAAGGTGACGTTGAAAGAATCAAAATCCTGGAAAAGCTATTAACAATTTAGGTTTTTCAATGCATCTGGGAATATTAATTCTACTTTCCCAAGATAATTTGGGGATGTGTTTAATAATATGAAAATACCTCAGATGCTGGCATGGGTCTTTGCTGTGTGTTTTTGACCCTATCATCTGACATTGTTAACACAAGCATAAGTCTTTCTAAAGTCCTTAAATAGATTATTATATCAGTCAATTTATACAGAGGTTGATTACTTTAATAAATGAAAACAAAGTGAATAGAAAGAGTTAATACAAAGTCCCATGGAACAGCAGCAAATTTTCAAATCACTTAGTGATTCTGAGAGAAGAAAAAGTGATTTAAGTTCTAGTTTTGGAAACTGTTAATACAATAAAAAAAGGAAACCTTTGATTTTGGACAGGACATTTCACATCTGTGGGCCTCAACTTTTTTAGGTGTGCCATGATGTGTTGTGTTATAAAATTTTTAAGGTTACTTCTGGGTCTAAAATTATTTGTTATATTATACTAGAGGCCCAGTGCACAAAACTTTGTGCACTTGGGGCAAGGGGTGGGGGGGTCCCTCAGCCTGGCCTATGCCTTCTTGCAGTCTGGGACCCCTTGGAGGATGTCCACCTGCTGGCTTAGGCCCACTCCCTGGGGGATCAGGCCCAAACTGGCAGTCAGACATCCCTCTGGCAGCCTGGCAGGCCTTGGGGGATGTCCACTTGCCAGCAGGGAGCAGGCCTAAGCTGCAGTCAGACATCCTTAGTGCTGCTGAGGAGGCGGGAGAGGCTCCCACTACCACCACTGTACTGGCAGCCGTCAGCCTGGCTTGTGGCTGAGCAGAGCTCCCCCTGTGGGAGTGCACTGACCACCAGGGGGCAGCTCCTGCATTGAGCGTCTGCCCCCTGGTGGTCAGTGTGTGTCATAGTGACCAGTCATTCCCAGTCGTTCTGCTGTTAGGGTCAGTTTGCATACTACCCTTTTATTATATAGGACTAGGGGCCCGGTGCGCGAAATTCGTGCACTGGGTGTGTGTGGGGGGGAGTGTCTGTCCCTCAGCCCAGCCTGCCCCCTCTCACATACTGGGAGCCATCAGGCGTTGACCCCCATCACCCTCCAATCGCAGGATTAGCCCCTTGCCCAGGCCTGACGCCTCTGACAGAGGCGTCAGGCCTGGGCAGGGGACCCTCATTTCCCCCCATCACTGGTTCTGCCCCCCGCCCAGGCCTGATGCCTCTGGCCCAGGCGTCAGGCCTGGGCAGGGGACCCCCAGACCCCTCCGATTTCTGGCTCTGCCCCTTGCCCAGGCCTGATGCCTCGGCCAGAGGCGTAGACCCCCATCACCCTCTGATCACCTGATCGGCCCCTTGCCCAGGCCTGACGCCTCTGCCAGAGGTGTCAGGCTTGGACAGGGGACCCCCATCTCCCCCCAATCACTGGCTCTGACCCCCGCCCAGGCCTGAGGCCTCTGGCCCAGGAATCATGCCTGGGCAGGGGACCCCCATCTCCCTCTGATCGCTTGCTCCACCCCCCGCCCAAGCCTGACGCCTCTGACCCAGGCTTCAGGCCTGGGCAAGGGGACCATCATATCCCCCCAATCCCCGGCTCCGCCCCCACCCAGGCCTGATGCCTTGGCCAGAGTAGTTGACCCTCATCCCCCTCCAATCACCAATCACCGGATCGGCACCTTGACCAGGCCTGAGGCCTCCAGCAGAGGAGTCAGGCCTGGGCAGGGGACCCCCAGCTCCCCGCGGTTGCAGGCTCTGCCCCTGCCCAGGCCTAACGCCTCTGGCCGAGGCGTCCGGCCCGGGCAGCGGGGACCCGCAGCTGCAGCAGCCCCGCAATCGTGGGCTCCACTTTAGGCCCAGGCAAGGGACCCCTAGCTCCCGGGACTGCCAGCTTTGACCATGCCCAGCTCCCATCGCTGGCTCCACCCCTACTTCCTGCTATCACTGGCCAGAGCAGCAAGGGCGCCTGATTCTCTGATCATGGCTGGGGGGCAGGGCAAAGGCGGCCCCAGGGCCACCTTTGCCCTGCCCCCCAGCTCTTAGCTCCCCCCCTGGGTTTCCGATCACTGTCAGTGGCAGGGGGCTTCTTCCTGCTTTCCCGTTCGCCTCCCTGCATTGTGCCTACATATGCAAATTAGCCGCCATCTTGTTGGCAGTTAACTGCCATCTCAGTTGGCAGTTAATTTGCATATAGCCCTGATTAGCCATTGAAAAGGGTAGCGCCATACGCCAATTACCATTTTTCTCTTTTATTAGTGTAGATTGTATTATGTATTTTATTCTATCATATCATACTGTATTTATAATTCAGTCATTCAGAAATAATGGGGTTGTTTTGAACTGTACATGACTATACTTAAGCAAATTTTGAAATTTCATGTAAGAGCATCAACAGCAAACTTGAATTTAATAATATTTAAATAAGCTGCTTTGCCAACAACTTTCCATAATTACCTGACATGACCCTCTCAGAAAGTCTTATGGAATACGTATCCTGCTACTATCCACAATGGTCTGGATAAGGAAGCGGAAGCATTGAGAGGTTAGATAACTTTGTCAATTAATGAGGAGCCATGATTTGAATTGTCGCCTCCGTCTTCAAAGTTTTGATATGATCTGCTTCTTGGATCACAAGAAACTGCTTGAGACAGTCTGTTCTTGGATCCCACTGTTTCAAGATCTACCAACCAGGCGTCATCACTGTGAAGCCATCCTTTCTGTGGAGAGGATGTTTGTCTGACTTCATGGTATTGAAATACTCTACTTCTGAATTTAAAGAGGCCAGGCCATAGAGCAGCGTCACATTCCAGATTTCATAAGTGACAAGGCTTCAAATTCTCAGATGCAGAGATTGGACTTGATGCTCTATCATGCAGAAAAGGTCAAAGTAAAGAAAACACCTTTTAGTTCCTGGAGATAATTTTTTTCTTCTTCTTTTTAATTATTTTATATTTATTTTTTTCTTTATTGATTAAGGTATTACATATGTGTCCTTATTCCCCCATTGCCCGCCCCCCCCCCCCCCCCAATCATGCCCTCACCCTCCTGGTATCTGTGTCCATTGGTTAGGCTTATATGCATGCATACAAGTCCTTTAGTTGATCTCACTCCCTTACCCCCACACTCCCTACCTTCCCTCTGAGGTTTGACAGTCTGATTGATGCTCCCCTGTCTCTGGATCTGTTTTTGTTCATCAGTTTATGTTGTTCATTATATTCCACAAATGAGTGAGATCATGTGATATTTATCTTTCTCTGACTGGCTTAAAATTTCATTTAAAAACCTAAAATTATGGATAATTTCCACTTTCAAATACCAGTGTCTTCATTCTTTTATTGTTTTGAAAATATTACAGTGCTAATATTTTTACCTCCTTTCAATTAATTCTCTGCCTCCCACATATTTTGTTTCCTGGGCTTTGGTTTGAGGCTGAGTTATGGAGTTTATAAATTACAATTGGGGAGGCAGGGTTAAAGCTGAGCATTACATGAAGAAAAACATCACAAAATTTGTCAATTTTGCAATATTTTCTGTTAAACATATTGGGTACTTTATATTGGTGACCTAAATATACATATAATTACTGCTTTAATTATGTCTGTGATTGCCACTTAATTTACAATACATTATTACCATGAAAATAAGACATTTTAATTAAAAATTTTTATTATCTTTCCTTCCTTTTGTAGATTTTTTTAAAGCAACATGTTTAAGAAAATGCCATCTCCATTGTGGCATTTATATATTTGTATACATAAGGATCATTTAGATCCTATCTAATGTTATTCAAATAGTGAAGTTTTCAGCTATTTAAAGAATCGCTATAATTTTCACATTTGATTTAATATTCATTTTTTCTTTCTAATGTAAACATTGAGAAATGTCTCTGCAGGGTCATATTTTTTTTTTCTATACCATGATGAAAAGGTCTAGCATTTAGAAATGCTTTCAGGCAAACTTATATATGATACATAATTACTTATATATTTCCAACAAGATAATAGTATTTGTGAAGGGTAATATGCCATTAGGCATATTTATTTTGTGAAAGTATTTATTTATTTATTTATTTATTTATTTATTTATTTATTTATAAATTAGTCATTATTGTTGAGATTATTACAGATGTCACGCTCCTCCCCGCCCCCCCATAGCTCCCCTCCTCCGGGTTCTCACACCAGGCCCTCGCCACCCTATTGTCTGTGTCCATAGGTAATGCATACATGCATATAAGATCTTTGTCTAATCTCTTCCTGCACCTTCCCACACCCACTTCCCTCTGAGAATCGTCAGTCTGTTCCATTTCCATGCGCCTAATTGTTTTATTCACCAGTTTGTTCTATTCATCAGATTTTTTATTCATTTGATTTTTAGATTCAATTGTTGATAGATATGTATTTGTTGTCACTTTGTTGTTCATATTTTTTATCTTTACCTTTTTCTTCTTCTTCCTCTTCTTAAAGAATATCCTTCAGCATTTCATATAATATTGGTTTGGTGGTGATGAACTCCTTTAGCTTTTTCTTGTCCATGATGCTCTTTATCTGACCTTCAATTCTAAATGATAGCTTTGCTGGGTAGAGCAATTTTGGTTGTAAGTTCTTGCTCTTCATCACTTTGAATATTTCTTGCCACTTTCTTCTGGCCTGTATAGTTTTTGTTGAGAAATCAGCTGACAGTTGTATGAGCACTTCCTTGTAGGTAACTAACTGTTTTTCTCTTGTTGTTTTTAAGGTTCTCTCTTTGTCTTTTGCCCTTGGCATTTTAATTATGATGTGTCTTGGTGTGGTCCTCTTTGGATTCCTCTTGTTTGGGACTCTCTGTGCTTCCTGGACTTGTAAATCTATTTCTTTCTCCAGGTAGGGAAAGTTTTCTGTCATTATTTATTCAAATTGGTTTTCAATATTTTTCTGTCTCTCTTCTTCTGGCACCCCCATAATTTAGATGTTGGTATGCTTGAAGTTGTCCTAGAAGCTACTGACATATTTTTGTATTCTTTTTCTTTTTGCTCTTCTGGTTGGGTGTTTTTTGCTTCCTCATATTTCAGATCATTGATTTGATTTTGGGATCCTCTAGTCTACTGTTGAATCCCTGTATATTATTCTTTATTTCAGTCAGTATATGCTTAATTTCTGACTGGTCCTTTTCTAATTTTTGCGCATTCTCACTAAGATCCTTGAAAGTCTCACTAAGTTCCTTAGAGGTTTCTACAAGATTCTTGAGTAACCTTATAACTGTGCGTTTGAACTTTATATCCAGTAGTTTGCTTTCTTCCATTTCTTTTATTTGTTACATGTTTCTTTGTCTCCGCATTTTGGCTGCTTCCCTGTGTTTGTTTCTATGTATTGGGTAGCTGCTAAATCTCCTTGAGTTGATAGAGTAGCCTTGTGTAGTAGGTGTCTTATAGTGCTCAGTGGCTCAGCCTCCCCAATCATCTGAGGTGGACACTCTTGGTGCACCCCTTTGTGGGCTGTGTGCACAGTTTTGTTGTAGTTGAGCCTTGATTGCTGTTGGTGTCACTGGAAGAAATTGACCTCCAGGCCAATTGGCTGTGGGGACCAGTTGCGAAATCCACTGTGCACAGCTTGGGTGAGGTTGTAAATTGGGTGGGGTGGTGTTTCAGGGAATCACCAGGGCTGAGCAAACAGAAATGGCTACCAGTCAGCCCTTTATTGGGGACGTCCCAGCACAGGAACAATGACCGCTGTGAGCACCTCTGTCTGGAAAAAAACTGCCCCCGCATTCCTGCCCCCATGCTAGAAAGTTTAGTTTCTCCCTGTATGTGTCTGGGTCCCCCAGAGCCTCACCTGGCATTGGAGCTCAGAAGAAGTGGGAGATTGTAAATTCATTTTGCAGTGCCGGCCTTTTAAGAGGAGCAGCTGGGTCTCCAGCAGCCTGTGTGTCACTCAGCCCCAATCAGCATGGGTTTTTACAGTCCGTAGTTCTTATTGCCCATAGGGACTTCTTTCCCCAGCTCTGGAAAACTGGGCTGGGGGTCTGGTGTGGGGCTGGGTCCTCTCACTCTTCCAGGCATCCTCTGCAGAGGCAATCTCCCTCCCGATTAAAAAGCGGCACATGTGGGTGCCAGACCAGCCGGTTCTGCGCCTCCACACCTCCTGCCAGTCTCAGTGCGCTTTCATTTTTACTGCTCTAGTTGTAATACTGCCACTCAGCCAGTTTTCCGGTTGTCCTGGATGATAGTTGTTCTGTATTTTAGTTGTAATTTTGGTGTGGTTGTGGGAGGCAGCAAGTACAGGCGTTTACCTATGCCGCCATCTTGGTTCTCCTAGACATATTTCTTATTCTCTCATTTTTTAAGCTCATTTAGAAGTAGGTATTTCCCCCACCCCACCATCTGTTTTCTCACTTCATAAGAACCAAATATCTCATAGAGCTTGTTTTATTAATGAATATATATATGTATACATATATATGTATATATATGTATACATATATATATTCATTTGAAATAACTCCTGTTATTTTTTTAAAAAATATCTAATTCCCCCCCTCAATAATAAAAACTAAATTTTGTTCAAACTTCTAAGATCAAAAGCAAGCAGAGCCCAGCTCTTTGGTGAGATCTTGCAGAAGTGTGACACAGACACTACTAGGGAACAAGCCACTGTAGTCCTTGTATTTGACTTTTCCACGGCTTAAGTTCTTTTAAGTGATTTTTTCTCTATTTTCCTTCACGTGTATGGTACAAAGATAAAGCTACAATGGGATGCTGTTACCTTTACCCCTGGTTCCTGGAGGGAGACTCACCTCTTTGATTGTAATGGAAAGACTGAGGCTGTAATCATTGTTTCT
Organism: Myotis nattereri; assembly: GCF_964212035.1. Classification (NCBI taxonomy): domain Eukaryota; kingdom Metazoa; phylum Chordata; class Mammalia; order Chiroptera; family Vespertilionidae; genus Myotis; species Myotis nattereri. The sequence continues at coordinate 83,597,794 of NC_138075.1, forward strand.
TTTAATCTTATTCTCTAAAATTCACAAATTCTTCTCCTTTCCTGACTGTTGCCACCTTATGCTCTCCAAGAATGCAGTGCTGTCCTTCCTGCTCTGACTTTGGCTGCTTTCCCAATAGGAGAAGATAGAATTAGTACCAGCTTCCTGAGGAGGAAAAGGCGGGGGCGGGGGGGGGGGGGCTCGGCAGGGTGCTTCCTTAGTTTCTTCAACTCAAGCCGGAGAGTATTCACAAAGGCTCCCCTGGAACCAGCTAACATTGTATTTTGTGATGAGTAATACCAGTGCCTCTGTATTCATGTATAGCCAACCTAAGGGAATTAATACACAGATATTAATTATTTGGAGGTAACAATATGTGTACAGCATTTGATCTGCATGTACAACTCCCGTTGATATTCCATTAAGAAAACAAAAACACATTCACAGTCAGTGCTGGCCCAACTTATTTTTAAAGCAGTGTGGGTGTCTTCTAAGGGGAAAGGTATAAAGAATTGCTGCTTAGTAAAATCACATGCCTGTGCATAATTTTAATAGTTGGAGTTAGAATATAGCTTTTTCTTTGCATGCTATTAATGGGGAAGAATGCTAAGTTACTACTTTTTCTATGTAAGCAAAGTCTTTAAATTAAATGAATAAATTTGATCAGACGTTGCTCATACATTCTGGATCTGCAGAGCAATCAAGAGGTAAGAAAGTGGCCCACCCTGTATGGCTCCATGGTTGAGCGTTTTCTATGAACCAGGAGGTTAGGGTGCAATTCCTAATCAGATCATATGTCTGAGTTTCGGCGGGGGGTGGGGGGGTGGGGGGGTGGGGGGGAGGAAGGGGGGCATGCATGAGGCAGCAGATAATTATCTCTCATTTTGATCTCTCTCTCTCTCTCTCTCTCTCTCTCTCTCTCTCTCTCTCTCTCTCATTTTCTCTCTGAAAGCAATAAAATATATTTTTTAAAAGAGGTAAGAAAGTGAGTTATAAGATCATTATTCCATATCATTAGAGGTCAAATCAAAGTAAGAAGGTTTTATGTACTTTTTCCAAGGGTGTGGGGTGACTGTGTTTTCTAAATGGTGTAGATTATTTTCCATCTGTCCAAGCTTTACTTTGTGGGGATAGTCAATGGGATTTCTAAGTATAGTGCAGTCATACAGTCTGCCTCTCTGTTAGCACTGGTAGATTCTCCTCCAGACTTGCCACTATATAGGATGTAGTAGATTTTACATCTCCATTTCAGTACAATCCATGCTGACACATCTTCTCTCTGGAGAGAAGAGTGTGGACTGATGATAACAGCACACACTTCAAGAGCCAGGATTTACTGAGTTCTAATCTCAACATCAGGTTCCTCAGTGACTTTAGGCAAGTCACTTTCTTATCCCTTAGGTTCCAAATCTGTAAAGGAAAGACCATAATACAATGGTAGTGTGAGCACTGCTTAATGTTGGTAAAGTGTTACAGTAATTCTAAATATTATTATCATTACTTTCACACAGTTGGTTCATTTGAGCAACCTCCCATGAATTTAAGCATGCTAGTTCATCAAACTATAAATACGCATGGCATGTATTTTCTGCAATCAGGTATATGCCAGCAATCTTATAAACTTATAAACAGACCACAGTCTAAAAATGTATTAAGGTCACATTTTCAGTTTGAGATATATTTTCCTATAGAAACAGTTTCACTAATTATCTAGGCACTCCTATAGTGCCTTATCCATCTGGAAACATGCATTTGCAATAAAAATATTGGAAAATTGTAGGGCACAGCTATAGGGTTAAAAGTTGGACTGACCTGTGGGCAAAGCCACAAACAAGTCCCAGCTTAGAGGGCACAGTCTTCTTAGCATAATTAGGCTTGACCTTATGAGCCTCCCTAGATCTTATCTGGGTAGCTAATGGGCTGTGGGAGGTGCAGCAAGTGTTGCCCAAACAAGTGAAACTCACAAGAACATTGTAACTATGGTGACCACTACCTTGTTTACCTCTGGCTATAAAATAAAGGCTCAGCTTGCCTCTGGATCTCTCTCTGTGGCCTCAGCCAGGCACAGGAAGATCCACCTAGACCAGTGGTTGGCAAACTGCAGCTGGCGAGCCACATGTGGCTCTGTGGCCCCTTGAGTGTGGCTCTTCCACAAAATACCACGTGTGGGCGCGCATGTACAGTGCGATTGAAACTTCGTGGCCGATGAGCAGAAGTTGGTATTTTGTGGAAGAGCCACACTCAAGGTGCCAAAGAACCACGTGTGGCTCACGAGTCGCAGTTTGCTGACCACTGATAAACCCAGCTTATTCTCTTTGTCTGTCATTTCTCCATCCTTCACCGCCCTCATTCAGGCTTGTGGAACCCTTGGCTGAGCTGGCTCGGCCCAGAAAATGATAATGGTTTTATTTTTTAAATATATTTTTATTGATTTCAGAGAGAAAGGAAGAGGGAGAGAGAGATAGAATCGTCAATGATGAGATAATCATTGTTCGGCTGCTTCCTGCATACCCCCCACCGGGGATGAACCCGCAACCGGGCATGTGCCCTTGACTGGAATTGAACCTGGGACTCTTCAGCCTGCAGTCTGACACTCTATCCCCTAAGCCAAACTGGCTAAGGCGATATTGGTTTTATTGCAAAGGAAAGATGATAAATTATTTTTACATTTCATGCTTAATAAGAATGAGAAAATATCTAGAGAAACATTACAATTTTCAAGAGGCTACCTGAAGACACTGGTACAGAAATTCATTCAACATTTACTTCTTTGTTTATTATTTAAGAATCATATTTGAGTGTATCCCTGTGTGAGACATTCTAGGTGCTGAGAACACAGCAGTGGCCGAAACACAAAACAAAACAGTATTCTCAAAGCAGGAGAAAGATGATAAGCGAACAAAGATATGTTATTTCAGATGAATCAAGTGTTATGAAAAATAACAAAGTGAGGTGAGGGTTGGGTGATTGAGAGCTGAGGGTGTATTTCCCATGGGGTACAACAGAAGCCTGCAATTAGTTGATATTTAATTGTGAACCTGAAAGCAGTTGGAAAGCCAGGCATGTGGCTTTCTGACAGGAGAACATTCCAGGCAGGGGGAAGAGCAAGTGCAAACGCTCTACAATGAAAGTGTGTTTGGCATGTCTGCGGAACAGCAAAGCGGTCTCTATGGCTGCACCACACTTTATATAGGGTTAGTGATGTTAGATAACGTTGGCGAAATTACAGAGTGTCTGATCACACAGGGCCTTCAGACTGGGGTAAACTTTTCATGTTTCATGCTGTGTAAAATGTCAAGCAAAAGGAAGATTTAGAGTCTGGGATTATCCTCTGATATTTTTCATTCTGGCAGTTTTTCAGGGGAACTGATTGCAAGGGAGGGTGGTAGGCTGAATAATGGTACCATGTCCTACTCTCCAGAACCTGTGAAAGTCACTTTACACGCCAAAAGGGACTTTGCAGATGTGGTGAAGGATTTTAAGGTAAGCAGATTGTCCTGGATCAACAGGGTGGGCTGATTGACTCACCACAGTCCCCAGAGGAGGGCAGAAGGAGGGCAGAGTGAGTATTACTAGTAGGTGATGTGACTGTGGGGAAAGAAGTTGGAGTGATGCAAGGAAGGAGTCATGAGCCAAGGAATCCATGTGCCTCTAGAAGCAGAAAATACAAGGACAGGGATTGCTCTTTCAGAGCCTCTGGAAGTAACCAGCCCTACCAACAGCCCAGTGAGAGGAATTGCAGACTTCTGACCTTCTGAACTATAAGAAAATAAATTTATATTGCATTGAGCCACCAAGTTTGTGGTCATTTGCTAGAGCAAATGAATACAGGGTACAGAATATGAGGTTAGCTAAATGGCTGGACTCTGGGGAAGAGGATGGGGATGATTGGTACTAGAGCAATGATGATGGAGGTTGTGAGAAATATTAGTTAAGGTTAGGAATTTGTTTTGGAGTTTGTGCTAATATGATTTGTTTATGTATTGCATGACTTACCTGGGAGAAAAGTGATAGGGAAGAAGCGACAGAAGATTTGAGTGGAAGAAAACTGTTTTTATATGGGGTGAAAAGGGAGAAGCAAAAGGTGTGTTTAGGGGATAGGTGTAATATATATATATACACCTATATATATATACATATATATATGTATATGTGTTTTTTTTTATTTTTTCCAGATCCAACATGCTTTTGCTCAATTGCTGAAAGGTGTACTCGAAAATACCCCTTAACATATTTTATTTTCACACTAACATTCTGACAAATAGGTAAGTGGTAATAGTAACAACTAGGTGATGGGGACAGGACTTTTACCCCTATTATATAGATGAGAATATTAAAGCTAAAGAGTGATAAGGCAATACATTTATAACATTGCCACCATTAAAAAAATCAACCTAGCCCTGCTGGCATGGCTCAGTGGTTGAGCATCAACCTATGTACTGGGAGGTCCAGGTTCAATTCCTGGCTAGGGCTATGCCCGGGTGTGGCTTGATTCATAGGGCGGGCATGTGGGAGGCAGCTGATCAATGATTCTCTCTCATCATTGATCTCTCTCCCTCCTTTCCTTTCAGAAATCAATAAAAAAATATATTTTTAAAAATCAACCCAATATTCTGGTTTAATATAACATACATGAAATCTACTGTGTGTGTGTGTTTTTTTTAAAGGAAGTTTTCCCCTCCTACTGCTTCTTTTTTTTTAAAAAAAAATTATTTATTCACTCATTTATTTTTTGTTAATCCTCACTGAAGAATATTTTTCCACTGATTTTTAGAGAGAGTGGAAGGGAGGGAACAAGAGGAGAGAGAGGGAGAGAGTGAAACATCGATGTGAGAAAGGCACATAGATTGGTTGTTTCCTGCAACCCAACCGGGGATGGAACCTGTAACCCAGGTGCATGCCTTGATCAGGAATTGAATCCCTGACCCTCCAGTGCACTGGCCAATGCTCTAACTACTGAGAAACACTGGCCAGGGCAAAATCTACCTTTTTAAAGATGACATATGCTCCTTTAGATTGATAGCATCTTGACACAGAGTAGGGCAAAAGTAGGTTTATAGTTGTTCTGTATGGAAAATAATACAATAATTAATAAATAATAATACCAGAATAAAATGGGTTTCACATACAACTGTAGACTTACTTTTGCACCATCCTGTATTTTTCTCTGTATTTTTGTTGTACAAGAGTCTGAGTCAAGTGAAAAACTTGAAATTCAAGTTTGACATATCATGTAATGATTTACTTTGAGACATCATGAATATTTACTAAAATTTTATTAAATTTATTGGAGCAAAATTGGTTAATACAATTATATAGATTTCAAGTGTACAATTCTATAATACATCATCTGTATATTGCATTGTGTATTCACCACCCAAAGTCAAATTTCCTTCCATCACCATGTATTTTACCCCATTTACCCTTTTCTACATCACCCAACCACTTACTCTCTGATAATGAATGGTTTTAACCTGCAGCCAATAAAAAAAAATGAGGGCATAAAACAACCATCAGAAAAAAAACATAATATTTAAGTATCACTTCCCAGTGAAAAAGTGATTTAAAAATGCATTAAGATGATAAATTGATTTACAGATTGTGGTAAAATCTCTACAAACCAACTTTGTGCCTAATTTGCTATTAAAAATTCAATTCTATATATTTTTTCCTTGATGCCCCAAACTCCAAACCTGGTTTATCGCCTGGATTGTTTTTTAAAGTTTATCAAATACTTCCTGTATGCTAAATATCACATTAAGCAATATATGTGGAATGGCTCACTTAATTCTCAGAAATGTTTACAGTTATAATATTACCACTTTGCTTACTATTGCTGCAGAATTCGTAGCACTTGTGTCGATGAATAGTCTCACAAATTTTTCTAGGTAATTAGTTTCATGGAACATTAAATGGTTGACATTATCCAATTAATGAGTTTAATTAATATGAAGAGACATTCATTTAGTTGATTATATGTGCAGTTGGAAACTGCCCTACTTTAACTATAATGTTGAATTTCCAACTTTATGTTTGTCAGTTGGTTCTCAAATGCCAAATACATGGTGAATCTCTGTGTTTTAGCTCCTCAATTCTAACTTGGGTTCCCTGACATTTCTATACTTCCTGCTCTTGCACTATCTGCGACATAATAGACTTTGTTCACCCTGCAGTATAGTTATCTGTTCGAAATATGTGACTCATATCTTGCAAAATTCACTACCACCTTTCTGGGAAGGAGCTCCTTATTTCCTTTCATTATTTTCTTCAGTCATCAATCACTGTACCCTCTCTTGTCACCCACCAATGTAATTTTTAGTTTTTCCCCCCAATTTTATTTCATGTAATGCAGTCATCTCCCACTGATATGCAAACAGGGCCTCTCACAAGGGCCACTACTGAAGTGTTATTCCACTTAATCTATACCATTACATTATATACACACCATTCCTACAGCCTAGGCCCTAGAACATCAAAACCTCTGCAATATATCTGAAATAAACATACTGCTTAACCTATATATTAACAACTCTGATATTGGAAGTGTAATCAGCCTCAAAGCAGGGTTGTTTTTTTGCAATTAAAGCTCTAATTTATAATCATATATTCACTGGAAAACTTGGTAGCTATAAAGGAGAGAGAAAGAGAGAGAGAGAGAGAGAGAGAGAGAGAGAGAGAGAGAGAGAGAGAGAGAAAGAATGGATATTACTAGAAAAGTTCATATTAGGACACAGTTTTGGCTGCAGTAAAAAGTGATTCCAAAAGAATATAGCTTAAGTAAAAGTTTATTTCTTTTACCAGGTAACTAGTTAGGAATGGTATGACAGTTTGATGGTATCAGGAATTCTTCCTCTTTCCATCTTCTTGCTCCTCTGTTGCTAAAGTTTGTTCTCATACAGGTGACCGAAATGCTTTCCCATAGTGTTTGTAGGCCAGTCAATGAAAAGAAGAGAGAGGAGGAAGACAGACATATTCGTTCTCTTTAGGAACACATCTTGGAAGTTGCACATATCACTTCTCTCACATTCCATAGATCAGCACCTACTCTCATGGTCATAGATAAATGCAAAAGAGGCTGCTACAACAGGAAAAGTTTAGATAGATTAACCTATGTGCAGCTAAAGCTTCTGCTCCTATGGAAAGCAAACAAATAAACAAAAACATATGTTGGCAGAATAACTATTAGTCTCAGCCAGGAAGAAAATGATGAACATTTCTATATCATGTACCATGAGATTTTCTTGCTTTTGTGCTTTCAATCTTCCCTACATATAATGACCTTTACTCCCAATTCCATTGTCAAAGTCAAACTCAATCTTTAAGGCCAGCTCTCATTTATCTCCCTTTTGAAGCATTCTGTGGTAGAGAAAGTAATGTTTATCAAATATTAAATCTATTTGTCTGTATTTCCCAGCAGTGTTGTAGTGGACTAGGGTGTGAGGGGTGGAGGGGGTGTGGAAAGACTCTGACTAGTTCCGGCCAATGGACTGTAAGCTGAAGTAATGAGGGCTTCCTGGCTTAGTCCCCTGTCAAGGTCAATGTGGAAGTTACTCCAGTGGAGGCTACTACAGTGGAGCCTGCTCCAGTCTGGATTCCTGACTGGTGACCCAACTTGTGTTTGAGGTTGTTTATTATCTCAACTAGGGGCCCGGTGCACGAAATTCGTGCACTGGGTGTGTGTGTGGGGGGAGACTGTCCCTCAGCCCAGCCTGCCCCCTCTCACATACTGGGAGCCCTCAGGCGTTGACCCCCATCACCCTCCGATCGCCTGATCGGCCCCTTGCCCAGGCCTGAGGCCTCTGGCCCAGGAATCATGCCTGGGCAGGGGACCCCCATCTCCCTCTGATCGCTTGCTCCACCCCCCGCCCAAGCCTGATGCCTCTGACCCAGGCTTCAGGCCTGGGCAAGGGGACCATCATATCCCCCCAATCCCCGGCTCCCCCCACCCAGGTCTGATGCCTCGGCCAGAGGAGTTGACCCTCATCACCCTCCGATCACCAATCACCGGATCGGCCCCTTGACCAGGCCTGAGGCCTTCGGCAGAGGTGTCAGGCCTGGGCGGGGGACCCCCAGCTCCCCGTGGTTGCAGGCTCCGCCCCTGCCCAGGCCTAACGCCTCTGGCCTAGGCGTCCGGCCCGGGCAGTGGGGACCTGAAGTGGCAGTGGCCCTGCGATCGTGGGCTCCGCTTTAGGCCCAGGCAAGGGACCCCTAGCTCCTGGGACTGCCAGCTTCGACCATGCCCAGCTCCCATCGCTGGCTCCACCCCTACTTCCTGCTATCACTGGCCAGGGCGGCAAAGGCGCCTGATTCTCCGATCATGGCTGGGGGGCAGGGCAAAGGTGGCCCCAGGGCCACCTTTGCCCTGCCCCCCAGCTCTTAGCTCCCCCCTGGGTTTCCGATCACTGTCAGTGGCAGGGGGCTTCTTCCTGCTTTCCCTTTCGCCTCCCTGCATTGTGCCTACATATGCAAATTAGCCGCCATCTTGTTGGCAGTTAACTGCCAATCTTAGTTTGCAGTTAATTTGCATATAGCCCTGATTAGCCAATGAAAAGAGTATCGTCGTACGCCAATTACCATTTTTCTCTTTTATTAGTGTAGATAGTGTTAAATCACTTCTGGGTCTTTCTCAGATTTGATTGCCTTTTATTTCACACTTTCACACAGACACACACATACACACACCATTCTCTCTCTCTCTCTCTCTCTCTCTCTCTCTCTCTCTATATATATATATATATATATATATATATATATATATATCCTATCTAATAATAGACAAACATGGTAATTAACCATACCTCCACTATGCTTCCCATTGGCTAATCAGGGCAATATGCAAATTAACTGGCAACAAAGATGATGGCGGCCAGCAGCCACACAGCTGAAGCAAACATGAGGCTTGCTTGCTCCAGTGATGGAGGAAGCCAAGGTTCCCCACCTGCGTGGCCCAGCTCTGAGCTCAGGAAGCAACAATGTTTCAATTATAGAAGCTAAACAAACCCCAGATACCTGCTTTCAGCCAGCCACGGCCTCAGAGCTGGAGCCGGGCCTCAGAGCTGGAGCTGGCTCTCAGCTCCAGTGACAGCTATAGAAGGTAAATAAATCACAGAAAAAAAAAGAGGCTGGGAGCTTCAGTTGCCTGCCAGCATGAAAACGGCCCTCAGCCCCTCACCCAGACTGGCCAGACACCCCAGTGGGAACCCCCACCCTGAAGGGGGTGTGACCAGTTGCAAATAGCCATCAGCCCCTCACCCAAGCTGGCCAGGCACCCAAGCAGGACCCCCACCCTGATCCGGGATACACTTCAGGGCAAACTAGCCAGCCCCCACCCGTGCATCAGGTCTCTATCCTATATAGTAAAGGGGTAATATGCAAACTGACCCTAACAGCAGAAGGACTGGGAATGACTGGTCACTATGACACACACTGACCACCAGGGGGCAGATGCTCAATGCAGGATCTGTCCTCTGGTGGTCAGGGTGTTCTCACATGGGAGGAGCTCTGCTTAGCCACAAGCCAGGCTGATGGCTGCCAGTTCAGCGGTGGTGGTGGGAGCCTCTCCTGCCTCCTCAGCAGAGCTAAGGATGTCTGACTGCAACTTAGGTCTGCTCCCCGCTGACAAGTGGACATCCCCCGAGGGCTGCTGGGCTGCCAGATGGATGTCTGATTGCCATCTTAGGCCCAATCCCTCGGGGAGCAGGCCTAAGCCAGCAAGTGGTCACCCCCGAGGGGTCCCAGACTGCGAGAGGGCACAGGCTGGGCTGAGAGACCCCTTCCCCCAAGTGCACAAATTTTTGTGCACTGGGCCTCTAATATATATATAATGTTTTACACTTGTCACATTATGCCTTTTTTGTCTGAGTGTTTCTGGTTTCCTGGGAAGATCAGTGAGTTCCTCAAAGGTATCTGGTACACAGTAGAGCTCAGTAAAGGGTAATTGTCTAAATAATTTTTAAAAACTGAACGTGGAAGTAAGAAGTGGGGAGGTATCAGAGAAGATGAGACTTAGAATGAAAATAGGAAAATTTTATGCAGCAAAGGTATGGCACGATGTAGTAAATTAGATGCCTATATTTGGCTAGAAGATAACATTCCCATTTATTGGCCTCTGCACGTCTTTTTGAAAAATTTCAGATAAGGTTATCTTTCTACTAGTTCTGATTGCATCAAATATCCACGTTTGAATGTAGCAGTTGCTTCTTTTACATATTTTAAAACTGCTTTTGTGTTAAAGGATTGTAGTAAAAGTTACCAGTTTATTTAGTGCTATAAGTGTTTACTACCAAACATACTCCAAAATGATAATCTTTCTGATAAGAAGTCCAAAGTAAATGATTTAATATCTAAATAAAAATATTGTACTTTGTGGGCTATCTCATCTATTACTCATGACAACACAATGATTTATGGGTTATCATCATTCCCATTTCCCAGATGAAGAAATTAAGTGAATTGAATGCTGTGAACTAGAGGTCCATATTTTTTATGGAACCTTTCAATATATTGTGCAATTACTTGTTTCATGTAATAATACCTAGATTTACTATAATATAAATTCCAACATTTGAGGTTTAAAAACATTTCTGCTGATTACTGAATATATTTCAATCATTCAGTTACTTTTTCCTTTATCGATAATAATTATTACATATCTCTACTTTGACTTATCATTTGGATTTAAAATCTGAACTACATTCTAAGATCAACATACACAATGAAAAGTGCAGGACCAGGGTCTGAAAAGGCTATTCTAAATTGTTTATCACTGAAGTAGTTACTCGAGGGTAGCCAGAAGAGCTGAAAGAAGTAACCCAAGAAGTTAAATTGATCTTTGTCAGATTTTTAAAAGAAGCAAAGCACCATAGATTAGATAAAAACTTGCCTGAGTTTATCCACTCCCTGTACGTAAGTGGGTTTTGTAACTTGTATTTACTTAGATAATGTAGTAGGAAACCCACAGTTTAAGTTGATGTTTTATCAACAGCAACACAGTTGTTTAAGGCTAAAATTAAATGAAAGAATTTAGAGCTGCTTTTCAAGTCAGAGTCGAAGAAAACATTTTAAGCAACTGAGATGTAATTATTTAAACATAGGATTGTATAAAAAGGAGTACATCAGTCATTTCTTTTGGTTTCTTTTTAACATTCATTTTATGTGATGCAAGAATTGGCCCTCATCCTTATTTACATCTATTCTTTCTATTTTAGAAATGTGTTGTAGGGTGTTGAAAAATTATTATTTGTAGCATTTCCTCAGAGAAGGAAAAGGGGGAATGGTTCAGGTTTATGCTTGCCGAAAGCAACAAAAATTACTTGTGCATATTTTAGAGAAGATGTTGGCTCCCTGCCACCAAAGTTCAAGTGACCACTCAGGACTTCTCATTGAGAACTACTGTATGCAAACACATGAGCTGTGGATTGATTCTTACTTACTTATCAGACCACCAACTTTGCCAGTGCCATTAGCTGCAATACAATCTTGGACAATGTGTGAAACCATCATGATTTTCTCTTCTGATCTTTCTGGTATGTTTCGGAACATCTATGGAAGGCTCAAAAGTAGTATGTATACTAGTAATTTCACACTTATGTGTCAGGTTGATGAAAAAAATGGGCTTTCTACAATGCTTTCATGGTTATAATTCAAGTGAGAAAACCAACTGCATATTAAATTTATGGATGAACAATGGAAACTTGAAAGCCATAATTTCAAGTTTTATTTCTGCAGATATTGGCGTATGGCACCAAATTATTAAATCTAGCACACTATAAAAGTGAATGCATGAAAAATTTACATAGGGATAAGAAAGTATTGTGGAGTTTAGGAATATGCAAAAAATGTAAAGTGCTTTCATAATAATAAATATTATAAAACATCAACTGAGCAATAGTTTTCAAATAAAACAACCACCTAATTTGTATGGTAACTTACATATGTGTAACCCTCACATATATATGCAAGAAAGTACTTAAATGAAGAAACAATCTCAGGCAGCAGGTAGACACTTGTTAGCTTTAGTTGTTTATGCATATGGTTAGCTAATGATACAACAGAAAAAATATCTTTAGCACACAGAATTTTCTGGGTAAATGGGGTGGTGGCAGATTTTTATAAGTAACTAGAGGCTCGGTGAACAAAAATTTGTGCACTCGGGGCGGGGGTCCCTCAGCCCAGCCTGTGCCCTCTCGCAGTCTGGGGCCCCTCAGGGAATGACCACTTGCTGGCTTAGGCCTGCTCCCCAGGGGATTGGGCCTAAGATGGCAATCAGACATCCCTCCGGCAGCCTGGCAGTCCTCAGGGGATGTCTACTTGCCAGGGGGGAGCAGGCCTAAACTGCAGTTGGACATCCTTAGCACTGCTGAGGAGGCAGGAGAGGCTCCCACCACCACTGTTGTACTGGCAGCCATCAGCCTGGCTTGTGGCTGAGCAGAGCTCCCCGCTGTGAGAGCACACTGACCACCAGAGGGCCGCTCCAGCATTGAGTGTCTGCTCCCTGGTGGTCAGTATGTGTCATAGTGACCAGTCATTTCCAGTCTTTCCACTGTTAGGGTCAGTTTGCATATTACCCTTTTACTATATAGGATAGAGGCCTGGTGCACGGGTGGGGGCCGGCTGGTTTGCCCTGAAGGGTGTCCTGGATCAGGGTGGGGGTCCCGCTTGGGTGCCTGGCCACCTGGATGAGGGGCTGATGGCTGTTTGCAGCAGTTCACACCCCCTTCAGGGTGGGGGTCCCCACTGGGGTGGCTGGCCAGTCTGGGTGAGGGGCTAAGGGCTATTTTTAGGCTGGTGGGTGACTGAAGCTCCCAGCCTCTTTTTTCTTCTTTTTTTTTTATTCTGGGATTTATTTACCTTCTGTAGCTGTCACTGGAGCTGAGAGCCGGCTTTAGCTCTGAGGCCAGCTCCAGCTTGAGGCCTAGGCTGCTGAAAGCAGGAATCTAGGGTTTGTTTGGCTTCTATAATTGTGGTCCTGCTCACTTCAGCTCTGATGGCTGAACGCAGGTATCTGAGGTTTGTTTGGCTTCTATTACAACATTGTTTCTTAGAGTGCAGCTCAGAGCCTGGCAAGGCAGGCGGGGAACCTTGGCTTCCTCCATCACTGGAGCAAGCAAGACTCCTCTTCACTTCAGCTGCCTGGTTTCCGGCCGCCATCTTGGTTGGCTGTTAATTTGCATATCACTCTGATTAACCAATGGGAAACGTGTTGGAGGTATGATTAATTACCCTATTTGTCTTTTATTAGATTAGATACTCTTCCCAGAAGTTGTTTTCTTTACACCCCAAACTAGGGAAATTTATAAATCTATTTCATTATAAAGTCAGCAGTGAAGAGAGAAAGTGTATCACTGAAATGAAATATAAGATGGCATGGCAGGCACATTTGCAATAGCAAATAGAAGAAACAATCTACTAAAGTAATGTAGTTGACAAAAATGTTAAAGCATAGATCATGGATTAGAAGACTTAATATTGTTAAGATGCTACTGTTTTTCAACCCTTACAGATGCAGTATAGTCCCTATCAAAATCCAAAGTGACTTCTTTGTAGAAACTGAAAACTGATTCTAAAATTCATATGAAATTATAAGAGATTAATACTAGCCAACACAATCCAGGAAAAAAGAACAAAGTATATGGACGCACATTACCTAATTTAAAAACTTACTACAAAGCAATTGTAGTCAGCACAGTATAGTGCTGGAACAAAGATTGATATATAAATCAATGGAATAGAATTGAGAATTTAGAAATAAACCCATACACTTATAGGTAATAAATTTTTGCCAAAGATATCAACACCACTCAATGGGGGAAAGAATCGTTTTTTTCAACACATAGTGCTGGGACAATAGTATATCCACATGTAAAAGAATGAAATTGGATCCTTACTTCCACCCCATATGAAAAACATTAACTCCAAATGAAATAAAAACATAATTGCAAGAGCTAAAATTTTAAAACTTGTAGAAGAAAACAAAGGACTAAATCTTGAATACCTTCAATTTGGCAAAGGATTCTTAGATATGACTCCAAAAACATGAGTAACAAAAGAGAAAAAAAAAGATAAATTAAACTTCATCAAAATTAAAAACTTTTGTGCTTCAAAGGATACCATCAACAAAGAGATATATGAACCTCTATGTTTATTGCAGCATTATTTACAGTAGCCAAGCTATGGAAGTAGCTTAGGTGTCGATCAGTAGGTGACTAGATAAAGAAGTTAAACATCACACAGCAAAAAAAGAAAAAAAAAAGAAAAAAAGAATGAAATCTTGGCATTTGTTACAACATGGATGGCACTAGAGGGCATTATGTTAAGTTAAATAAATTGGGCAGAGAAAGACAAATACTGCATGATTTCACTTATATGTGGAATTAAAATAAAATAAAAACAAAAATAGAATCATAGAAACAGAGGCCAAAGTCATGGTTACCAGAAGGGAAAGAGTCGGGGGATAGGTGAACATGGGAAGGGGATAGAATGAATAAAATTGTGATAAGTTTGCATGGTGACCAGATGACTACTAGAATTAGTAGGAGATCATATTTTAAGGTATAAAATGTTGAATCACTATAATATACACCTGAAACAAATATATAAGATTATACACTAACCCTATTTAAATAAAAACCAAATAAATAAAATAAAAAGAAAGTGAAAAGACATCCCACAGAATGGGGGAAATATTTTCAAAACATATTTGATAAGGGATGTTTATCTAGACTGCATAAATAACCCTTAAATTCAATAATAAAAAGACCTCAAACCCAGTTTAAAAAAATGAACAAAAGATCTCAAAAGACACTTCTCTAAGGAAGATACAAATATGACCAATAAGCACTTGAAAGATATTCAACATCATTAGTGAAACAGGGAATGCAAATCAAAACTGCAATGAGAAGCCACTTTACACCCACCGAGACAACTAGTCAGGTAATTAGTGCTGGTAACTATATGGAGAATCAAAGCCCTCATATTCTGCTGGTAGGAATATAAAATGGTGCAGCTGCTTTGGATAACAATATGTGAGAGCCTCAAACAATTAAATAGAGTTACTATATGATCCAGTATTCCATGCCTAGATATCTTTCCAAGAGACAGAGAAACATATATCCATATAAAACTTATGTATGAATATTTATAATATCAATATTCATAATAGCCCAAACATGGAAACAACCCAAATGTCCATCAAAAGATGAATATAGAAACAAATGGAGATATATCCAGACAAGGAAATATTTTTAGCCATAGAAAGAAATGAAGTACTTACACATGTTCCAACTTGGATAAACCTTGAAAACATTTCTCAAAATGAAAGATGCCATTCACAAAATATATTGCATGATTTCCTTCGTATGAAAGTCCAGAATAAGGAGATCAGTAGAGACAGAAGGTAGATTAGTGGTAGCTTAAGACTAGGGGGAAGGAGTGAATGCAGAGGGGATGCACATATGTGTGGTGGCAATAGTTAAAGGGTGTAGGGTTATTTTTTAAGGTAATGAACATGTTTAAAATTGGGGTAATGGTTACATGTATATATGAATATACTAAGGTATATTGAATTGTATATGTTAAATAGTAGAACTGTAACAAGTGAATTATATCTCAATAATTCTGTTTTTTTTTTTTTTTAAATAAGGAAACCTTTAACTATGGCTAGATAGCAACTACATAACAGACAAAAATATGAATTCTGATAATAAAAGACATTATGGTGATATGTCAAATCCTACAGAATTGAATATTCAGTTCTTATAGATCAGCGGTTCTCAACCTGTGGGGTCGCGACCCTTTTGGTGGTCAAAGGACCCTTTCACAGGGGTCTCCCAAGACCATCCTGCATATCAGATATTTACATTACGATTCATAACAGTAGCAACATTACAGTTATGAAATAGCAACGAAAATAATTTTATGGTTGGGTCACAACATGAGGAACTGTATTTAAAGGGCCAAAAGGTTGACAACCACGGTTATAGATAAACAGGAATACAAAATATTCAGCTTCTTTTATACTGAAGCAATTTATTCATTAATGTTAAATAAATGAGGTAGAAACATTAACAGCCACGGATTAGGTTTCTATTGAGAAAAATAATTATAAGCTGGAGACTATCATGGTTCCTACTTTACTTACACTGAAATTAAGGAGAGCTATCACAGATGGTCTTTGAAATATTGTTTTTCAGAACACAATTCTCTATAAAAGGAAAAGAAAGAGAAAAATAAAGGAAGTGAACTCAAGATCAAAAAGAAAGAAAAGGTGGTTGAGATATATACTATGTAGCCACTGAGATGGTTAATTCTGGAGGTATGATTGATTGTTCTAGACCAGTGGTTCTCAACCTTCCTATTGCTGCAACCCTTTAATACAGTTCCTCATGTTGTGGTGACCCCCAATTTCATTGTTACAAATTGAACATAATTAAAGCATAGTGATTAACCACAAAAACAATATGTAATTATATATATGTTTTCTGATGGTCTTAGGTGACCCCTGTGAAAGGGTTGTTTGACCCCCAAAGGGGTCGCGACCCACAGGTTGAGAACCACTGTTCTAGACAAAGTAGACTGGAAGACTGAGCACAAGGAAGTTTTGCAACAAATGAATGATACCCATATGAGCACAATAAAGGGTATTCTGTGTAAAACGCTCTCAAAGCTCAAGAGAGCACAATTCATGGTATTGAGACTTATTGTCATTGCACCTCTTCTGTTGATTTTTCTTGGGTGAAACTGTAACCTATTTTAAGT
This sequence comes from Myotis nattereri, assembly GCF_964212035.1. NCBI lineage: Eukaryota > Metazoa > Chordata > Mammalia > Chiroptera > Vespertilionidae > Myotis > Myotis nattereri. The sequence goes on from NC_138075.1 coordinate 83,614,528, forward strand.
GTTTAAGGAGACTCACACATGTGTTTCTCTCTGCACTCAACTTCAGGGTTACTTTGGACCTCTCTTTTCTACCTTTCTTTAAAAACTAGAGGCCTGCTTTTTGCTTCTTCGCATTTCAAATCTTTGCCTTGATTCTTGCGCTCCTCTGGTCTGCTGTTGGGAGTCTGTATAATATTCGTTATTTCAGTCCGTGTATGCTTAATTTCTAGTTGGAGGCCTGGATGAAATTCGTGCGTGGGTAGGGTCACTAGGCCTGGCCGGGGATCAGGGCTGGCCGGGGCCTTCCTGCTCCCGGCAGGGGCCTTCCTGCTGCTGGCAGGGGTCTTCCTTCATTCTGCACCACTCCCTGGTGGTCAGTGCACGTCATAGCAAGCGATCAAACTCCCAGTCTCCCGATCGAACTCCCAAGGGGACACTTTGCATATTAGCCTTTTATATATATAGATTAAGGTGAGTGTACATTTTGAACAGCAAATGTGAATCCATACTCACTATGCATCCAAGCAGCCCGCCCAGTTTCCCTATCTGCTCCATAAAGGGCAAGAAAGAGCAAAAATAGACCAAGAGAACAGATGTTAGTTACACCTATATACAATGAAATCAACTTGCTCTGACACTGCTCCTGTTCAGCTTCATACTTCTAGGACAGCATCCAGATTTGGACTGCAAGACTGCTTTCTGTAGACCACTCATTTGACTTTGACTACAGTGTTTCATGATCAATTTGGTATATTGTCTAAGTAAATGTTAAATGAATGAACTTACCGATATTCAAATAATAAATTCTGTTATTTGGATTTTCAGGTAGATTCGCATTAGATTCACATGAGGTAGGGAATTGATGGTTGATGATTACAATCCTTGTGCTAAGCAATTTTTAGCTATTTCCCCCCTAGTAACACTGAGATAATTTTTTAATGTTCACTTTATAGGTCAGGAAATTGAGGCCAAGAGAGTTCAAATAACTTCTCTAGGGTCGCAGAGCTATCAAACAGCATGCTGGATTTGAATTCAGATTGGGCATGCACTTTTTCTGCTATATAATGCAAATTCTGAATTTCATAAATAGAGTAAATTGAGGGAATAAGGAATAGAAAAGAAGCAACTACTACTGCTATATGCAAAAATGTCCTAAGTTGCTTCTGGAATTTTTCGGAAACATGGATTTTTCTGTGTGTGTCCATATTACATACATGGTATTTCTTAGTATTGATACTAAATTTTAAAGAGAGAAATATAAGAGGAGAAGAAAAAAAAACAAGGAAAAATGGCCTATATAATAAAGAGGTAATATGCAAATTGACCCTCATGCCCTTGCATTATTACAAGATGGCCTACCCCATGTCTTTACAAGATGGCCGCCCCCATATTGTCACAAGATGGCCGGCAGGGGAGGGCAGTTGGAGGCAACCAGGTTGGCAGGGGACGGCAGTTGGGGGCAATTGGGCCTGCAGGGGAGGGCATTTGGGGGTGATTGGGTTGGCAGGGGAGGGCAGTTGGGAGCAATCAGGCCAGCAGAGGAGCAGTTAGGTGTCAATCAGATCAGTAGGGGAGCAATTAGGGGCAATCAGGCAGGCATGCAGGTGAGCAGTTAGGAGCCAGCAGTCCTGGATTGTGAGAGTGATCCCAGATTGGAGAGGGTGCAGGTTGGGCTGAGGAACACCTAGCCGCCCCCCCCCCCCAACCCCAGTGCATGAATTTTGTGCACTGGGCCTCTAGTAAATATAGAAATGATATAGAGAAAATATCATCATTGCTTTTTAAGACCATTTAATAAATATCAAAAACAAACAAACAAAAAAACAAACAAAACTGAGAACCTGAGGTTCTAGACCTATTCCTGTATGACTCTGAAATGGGACTTTTCTAGTGTTATGCTAAATAATTAGGGGAAGCAAAATTGTTACTAGTTTCCTCTAACTGATTGGTAGGCAGGGGCTACAGCTAGTCGGTTGGAAGAGTTAGTAGGGTAACAAACCCTCATGAGAAGGACAAAGGGAACTTCTCAGAGGCCTAATGGGCACTCATGTTAAGGGTCTCTGAATACCAGGGATCCTTTCCCTAGCTGGGAGTGAGATTGTATCTCTTATTCTGCAGAAGTTTGTTGGCATCTTTCTATCAAACTCATCATCATCCAGTTGTGGCAACAGCACAGGGCCACAGAGGACAATGCCAAAGCCAATGAAGTAAGAAAGAAACTTTAAATGTAAAAAATATTCAACAGTAGGCTCAACTAGTGGCCATCTCCCTCTCCGAGGTCATCTATGAGCCTCACTACCAAATCAATAGACTTGCTCATTTTGTCATTCTTTCGGTAACACTTGATATTCTTCTTGAGAAACATTTCCCTGTGTTTCCATACACAGTGCTGTCCTCATTCCCCATCTACCTTGTTGAGTCCCTCTGACTCCTTTTGTACTCAAGGCTGTGCATGTTTTATAAATTAAGTCATTGGTCCTCTGCTCTTTTCTTTTTATGAACTTAATAAAATATTCGCTCTAATGGCTTTCACTATTTCTGTTCGGTGCTAAATTCACATTTCTTTTTCTGACCTCTCTCATAAATCCAGTAGACTATCTCCATGTGCTTATCTTGCTTTTACTTCCAAGTCTACACGTCTAAACCCAAAATTAATGTATACTCCAATAATAATTGTCAAGACAGAAACAGGAAATACACAAAATGAAAAAGAAAAATTACTAACAAGAATAAAATGTTAAAAATAACTGGTTATCTGCCCTAACCGGTTTGGCTCAGTGGATAGAGCGTTGGCCTGAGGACTGAAAGGTGTCAGGTTCAGTTCCGGTCAAGGGCATGTACCTTAGTTGCGGGCACATCCCCAGTGGGAGGTATGCAGGAGGCAGCTGATCGATGTTTCTCTCTCATCGATGTTCCTAACTCTCTATTCCTCTCCCTTCCTCCCTGTAAAAAAATCAATAAAATATATTTAAAAATATAACTAGTTATCAAAACAATATAAATTAAAAAAAGGCATATCACTTATACCTATCAAGCTGTCAAAGACTATATTCAGAATTATAATACTATTGACAAGTGTGTACGGAAATGGTCACTCTTATATACTGTTGACAGAGGAGTAACTTGACAAAACTTTTCTGAAATGAAATTTGGCAATATGTATCAAAAGCCTTAAAATGGTATAGTAAATATGACCTATTAATTTCATTTCTCAGTATATATTTTAGGGGAAAATATATGATTGATATTATATCTATCTATCTATCTACCTATCGCACAATATTGTTTATATAAGTGATAATTAGAAATAATGTAATTGTGCAACAAAAAGAGATTGTTTAGAAATAATGGCATATCCACTCAATAAAATATTATTTATACTAATAAAGGGGTAATATGCTAATTAGACTGGATAGACCAGACATCTTCTGGACATCCTTCCTGACAAAGCTTGGGCCCAGACGGCAGGGCCCAGGGTCCCAGGTGCCTGTGGCCTGCCTGGGCGAAGCCACCTGGGGTCCCAGGTGCCTGCCCAGGTGAAGCCATCAGGGTCCCAGGTGCCTGTAGCCGGCCCGGGCAAGGCCGGCCTGGGTCCTGGTTGCCTGTGGCTGGCAGATGAGGGAAGCCCGGGTCCTGGGTGCTGGGGCTGAGGCAGAGGAGGTTAAGGGCAATCAGGCAGGCAGGTGAGCAGTTAGGGGTGATCAGGCAGGCAGGTGAGTGGTTAGGGGTGATGAGGCAGGCAGGCAGAGGCGGTTAGGGGCATTCAGGCAGGCAGGCAAGTGGTTAGGTGCGATCAGGCAGGCAGGCAGAGTGGTCAGGGGCAATCAGGCAGGCAAGCAAGCAGGTGAGTGGTTAGGAGCCAGTGGTCCCAGATTGCGAGAGGGTGCAGGCTGGGCTGAGGGAGCTCCCCACCTCCTTGCACAGATTTTGTGCACCAGGCCTCTAGTAGAGAAAATAAGTGTACTTACAGAAGAATTGTGATGTAAAAAGATATTATTGATATATTTAAGGTCAAGGTAAATTATAGTATGTTAAGTAAAACATGTAGGCAATGATTCAATGCATAAATGAGTAAACATATTTGTTTGCATATATAAATTTATATGCATGTAGAGAGAGAGAGAAGGAAAAAGATCTGGGAGAATATGAAGTATAGGTTAAAGAGTAGTTATTTGTAATTTTTGTACTTTCTTCTTATTAAATTTTTCATTTTTTCCAATAATGAATATATGAATTTGGTTTTATAGTAAGAAAATAATATTTTAAAAATAATACATTCATTTCCCTTCAAAATTCAATATTTTTAAAATGGCAATATGTCAATGGCATGCTCATTCTTGGTTGTCATACTCAAAAGCATTTTATATTCCTCTGAGATTTATATAACTTTATCCAAATATCAAGTTATGTCAATTTGTTTCTATTCTACACCCCACTGATAAATCCATACTTATTAAATATTGTTTTTGCAAATAAATGTTTAGACTTAAATCATGACCCATGCAGAAGCAGGAGATTTTTAATTTTTTAAAATTTATCTTTATTGTTGAAAGTATTACTGATGTTCCATGCCTTCCCAGCCCCCAAATGATTCCCTCCACCTCGCTGCCACCCCCTCCTCAGGCCTGCTATTTAGACAGTAGAGGTACATTCAGCATGTGATAATTTATCAAGTTGTATACCAATGATTTGTCTTGTATTGAGTGCCTGTTTTATTTTGATAAAAAGTAAACAAACAAATCAAAATAGAAATCTCTCCGTTATCCACAAGGTAAAGTTCAAAACCCTTAGCTTAACATTACATTTTTTTATAATCTGTTCTCAATCCTCCTTTGATTCTCATGCAATCACCTGCAATATTCCTCCTCATAAAACCTGCTAATAGCATAGGTTACATTATTTCTGCAAGAAATTGTTAAGCACTTTATATCATTTGTCTCATTTGATTATCCCAAACCTTGGGAGTATGTACTATTATTTTCCTTATTAAACTGATGAGGAAATGGAGACTTAGTGAGGATAAGTTACTTGTAGTTGTGGAAATTTACTAGTTTTGTCACCCGGTACTAATTTCCTCATTTTGTGGTAATAGCTCCCCAATCTCATAGCTTAGAATGTCTGTCACTCAAAGTGATTTGGGCTCTTCATCCAAAGAATGAAGCAAGACTTTTCAGATACTCTTCTTGTATACAAATTTGAAAATAATAATAAGACTGATAATGGCCACCTATGAAGAGAATGTGTATTTGTTTCTGTCACAAACTTAGCAGAGATTGCAGGTTCCCACCATTGGAGCAAGAGTCCATTCCAATCCCTGAGTTACCCCACACTGTGGATAAATTCTTTCCTTCCCTTCTCTTCCTTTTCTTCCTCCCTTTCTTGCTTCCTCCCTTTTCCTCTCCTTCCCTCTCTCTTTCTTTTGCATAAATCAGCCAAAGTGTGTTTCTGTCACCTGCAACCTAAGCAGTCTGATGTGACACTTGCTCAAGATTATTTAGCCAGGGCATATGTTACTGCTGAAATTTGAACTTGAGTCTAGATGACTCCAAAGTTGGTGTTTTTAACTATTATGTTTTAGAGTGTGCTTGAAAAACTCACCCCCACCTCTTGTTCTTATTGCTGAAATGCATGCTTGTTCACTTTTACCTAAGGTTGCACAACCCACCTCTACTACTAAGATATCCTTCCTCTGCTTTCCTTCTTCATCCAATTCTATAGAAATCATTCTACTAACCATCATAATACCATCTCTTCTAAAATATTAATTAAACTCTTTAAACCATAGAGACACTTTCTTCTGACATTTATGGTCGAATGAGAGATAGTTGGATCAAAGCCAAGAATAACTTCAGATTGAAAAGCCACCATTTGTTCCCTGTGACTTAAAAAATAAAGTCTAAGCCTCAGAAACTTCATATGCGAGGCATCTGTTAGTAAGGTCTAAATCTGCTGCCCATGTTACATTCTCTGCTACTTGCCCCTTTTCTCCTTCAGCTCCTCTTCTACTACAGCTGAAAATTGATAGCATTTTATATTTAAAAACCTTTATTGTGCTCATATGAGTTGCATTCATTAGTGACAATTTTTTTCGTTGTCTTGCTTTTGATTTTATTTTAAGACTAGTGGCCCAGTGCATGAAATTCATGCAGGGGGGTGTCTTTCAGCCCAGCGTGCACCCTCTCCAATCTGGGACCCCTCAGAGGATGTCCAACTGCCAGCCTAACCACCCCCTAAGCACTCCCTTGCTGGCCTGATTGACGCCTAACTGCTCCCCTGCCAGCCTGATTGCCCACAACTCCCCTGCTGTCCCAACTGCCCCCAACTCCGCTCCCCTTCTGGCCTGATCGCCCACAACTGCTCTCCCCTGCCATGACCTACCTCCTCCGCTGGGACTGGCCTCCTCCTTAGGACCCCCAGGCCTCACTGTGCGGAGCGGTCACAGGGCCCCACTTCTGCTGTGCACGCAGCTATTTTGTGGTGGCCATCTTGTGGCGGCCATCTTGTGACGACATCGCACGTGAGGGCCATCTAAGCTTTTATTAGTATAGATTTACTTTAATGTGTGCAGTAGAGGGAAATAAACACTGTTCAGGCAGTGACAGGACTGAGTTAGTTCACCTCTTCTAACCTGAAGAGTTTGGATAATTTATCACTCTAAACTATCCTTCCAGCTAGGATTGATTATCTATCTATCTATCATCTATCAATCTATCTATCATCTATCATCTATCATCTATCTATCAGCTATCTATTCATTTACTTATTTATTTATTTGAAAATGCATGGAAAGAATTGGCTGTTAACATAAGTCTGAGTTGCATTAAAAAAAGTAGTAGTTTTTTATACTATAAAGAAATTGCACTATATCATTGCTTAAATTTATAAATAAATATGGTAATTGGAAATATATATCATTTTAATATTTTCTTTGGCATCTTCTTAAAACAATGTGGGACATTATGTTATTATTACTGATATTTGCCTCAAGAGTTTTTGCCTCTTTAAATACAAAATCATGTTGTACAAAATCAGATAGACTATTTTTCCTGTAGGTGAGAAGGAGCATATTGTACACTGCTGCAAACAAGTTATCTGAAAATAAATATATTAGTAGACACAAAATGCCTTTTTAAAGATGACATCAGATGCCTAGAGCTTGACATTAAAGGCTTATACATTAAGTGCAATACCTCAACTTGTCTTTGAAACACAATAGCTTTTTACATGAGATTTCAACAGTCAGCCATAGGCCTTTTTCTCTACCTTAAGAGAAGGTAAAACAAGTTTTGCTGCTTTCTTAGTTTCTGATTCAAATAAACATTGATTAAAAAATATTGGTGTATTTAGGGTTTTTAGATTATTTGGGGCGTGGGGGTTGACCATGGGATTTCTTTGTAACAGCATCCCCAGGTGTTAGGACTTTTTCACTCTGCATAGAAAAGTGACTATATTTATATATTGGAGTGACACTTCCACAGGAAGCCTAGAGACCTATCTGTTTACTACATGTCACCAAAGTTAAAGTGTTAGTGTGGATAAATTTCACTGCTTGTTTAGACTTTACGAATATAATTACTCAGTGTTAGACAATAAGAAATGGAAAACACTTAAGTGGCTTTCTTATACCTGGATCTGTTGATTTTGTTTTGTCAATGAGGGCTTTCATTAAGAGCCACTGAAGGTTAGTCTCTCTCAATTGATGTAGTGGTAACAATTTACTCTCTCCTGCCATAGTAAAGATAGAATGAAAAGAACCTGTCCTTCAATCTGTTCGTGGTAGAGATTTTTTTTTTTTAAAGTATAAACATTGAATTCCTCTGCTTACTTGGAGATGGAAGGTCATTAACAGGGCACTTGAGCAGATTGGAATTACAGTCAACTGAGACGTTGAAACATCCTAAATGGCTTAATGCAGCAACTAAGTGCTTCTTAAATTCCAAAACTTTTACTTGAACACAGCAATCACGAATTCCCATTGCCTTTAGTAAATCCTGTTTTTATAGTTTTGTGTGAAGAAGCAACACAAATTTAAATTAGTGTTTATATTTCTTGCTTAGCAACATTAATTTGTTAAGATATCAATGTAAAATTAGATTCCAGCTTAATTGTATATGGCTAAATATTAAAATTAATAGAAAAATTCATGAAAAGTAAGTTTGGTGTTACAGCTAATGCCGATGCAATTTCCTTTAACTGTTTGAGATTCTATATTAATTTGTACTGGTATAGCCATATACGTGCAAAATGGCCATTTGTAGGCATCAATCAAGTCAAAGATAAGATGCTCTCTTTCTCTATTTTTTTCTAAGCTTACAATCTCTTAAATGCTCATTTAACTCCTAGAAAAGACATATATTTCCAGAACACACAGATAGAAAGTTATTTGTGGTTCAAGATATAGAATGTGCTACAAAATGGAAAGAAAGAAAACCCAGCCTAATACATTCATCCACTAACAGTTCACAGATTTTTAAATGCTGATGAACAAACACTAGGAAAACCACTACTGAAATCCTAAAGAGCCATTGATGAAAAACTCTGAGGCCTAAATAAAAAAATGGTAGGGGTCTGGGGTCGGGGGAGGGGGGGAAGTGGGAGAGGTCAATGGGGAAACGGAGGACATATGTAATGCTTTCAACAATAAAGACTTTAAAAAAAATTATTCTTAAATTAATAAGAATGTGAGTGTCCTCATTTTTTTTTAAATGCTCTACTTGATTTTTATTCCTGTTTTTCAATTTCTGAAACTCTTCAAATATATTTTTATTTATTCCGGAGAATTTCAAGATTCAGTATTTTTTAAATTGAGTTATTGGGTGACATTAATACATTATATAGGTTTTAGGTGTACAATTCTTTTTTAAAAAAATATTGATTTTAGAAAGAGGAAGAGAGAGAGAAATATCGATCTGAGAGAGAAGCATCTATTGGTTGCCTCTCACATGCAAGAGCCAAGACTAGGGTTCAAACCCACAACTTGGATATGTGCCCTTACCAGGAATCAAGCCCACCACCTTTTGGTGTACAGGATGACAATGCAACCAACTGAGCCACACTGGCCAAGGCTCAGGTGTACATCTATAACAGATCATCTGTATATTGTATTGTGTGTTCACACCTCAAATCAAGTCTTCTGCCATCACCATTTATCCACTCTATACCCCCTTCTTCCTCTCCCACCCAACTCTGGTAATCACCATACTCTTGTCTGTGTCTATGAGTTTATTTGTTCTTTTTTCTTAATCCCTTCACCTGTGTCACCCAGGCCCCCAACCCATCTTCTCTCTGACAGCTGTCAGTCTGTTATCTGTATCTATAAGTTTGTTTATATTTAGTTAGTTTATTTTGTTCATTAGATTCCACATATAAGTTAAATCATATGGTACTTGTCTTTCTCTGACTGGCTTATTTCACTTAACATAATACTCTCCAGGTCCATTCATGCTGTCACAAAAGGTAAGATTTTCTTCTTTTTTTATGTCTAAGTAGTATTCTATTGTGCAACTATACCACACTCATCTACTGATGGGCACTTAGGCTGCTTCCAAATCTTGGCTATTGAAATAGCACTGCAGTGAACATAGGGATACATAGCCTTTCCAATCAGTGCTTAGGGTATCTTCAGATATATTCCCAGTAGTGGAATCACTGGGTCATAAGGCAGTTCCATTTTTAATTTTTGGGGTAACTACATATTGCTTTCCACAGTGACTGTGCCAATCTGCGTTCCCATCAACAGTGAACAATAAGCCAGTCAGAGAAAGATAAATATCACATGATCTCACTCATTTGTGGAATATAATGAGTAACATAAACTGATGAACAAAAACAGATCCAGAGACAGAGAAGCATCGATCAGACCGTCAAACCTCAGAGGGAAGGTAGGAGAGGGTGGGGGTAAAGAGGAGAGATCAATCAAAAAGGACTTGTATGCATGCATATAAGCCTAACCAATGGACACAGACACCAGGGAGGTGAGGACATGAGTGGGGGTGGTGGGGGGCAATGGGGAAATAAGGACACATATGTAATACCTCAATCAATAAATTTTAAAAAAAGAATTCCCTTTTCTTCACATCCTTGCCACCACTTTCTGTTTGTTGATTTATTGATGAAAGCCATTCTGACAGGTGTGAGGTAATGTGGTTTTACTTTACATTTCTCTGATGAGGAATGATGTTGAACATTTTTTCATGTCTTGACCATCTTTATGTTCTCTTTGGAGAAGTGTCTATTCAGGTCCTTTGCCCATTTTTAATTGGATTGTTTGTTTTTTAAGTCTAATCCATTTGAGTTTATTTTTGTGTACAGTGTAAGAAAGTGGTCTAGTTTTATTTTTTGCGCATAGCTGTCCTATTTTCCCAACAATATTTATGGAACAAACTATCTTTATCCCAGTGTATGGTCTTGCCTCCTTTGTCAAATATTAATTGACCATAAAGGCATGAATTTCTTTCTTGGCTCTTTATTCTGTTCCATTGATTTATATGCCTGTTTTTATGCTAATACCATGTATTTTAATTACCATGCCCTTGTAGTATAGTTTGATATTGGGTAGCTGATTCCTCCAACTTTGTTGTGCTTTCTCAAGATTGCTGTGGCTATTCAGGGTCATTTGTGTTTCCATAAACATTTTTGGAATATTTGTTCTAGTTCTATGAAATATGCCATTATGTCCTTGTTATTTGGAGGTAGGCTAATTTAACCTACATATTAAAACATAGGAACAGTTGTCTGTTAAGGCTTTTAATTTGTGATAATCAGGAACCTTTCCCAATACCATTATCATTCAGCAAAATACTTTGGGCCCTATTTTACAGAGAAAATGAAAGCTATTGGGAATAATTTATCTCAACTACCATTCGAGTCTCTGAACATCTACTTGTCATCTCCTACTCCCTTAGCCTCTTTCTCTCTAGCCACTCCTTTCCCTAAGTATAAAATATTTTCCAATCTTTTTGCACTAAAACAATTTTGTTTCATCATATATCTCCTCAAAAACTCTATTTCCTTTTTCCTTCTCATGCACATTACTGAGCAATTGGTTTCATCTCAGATGTCTATTACCTCATCCTACATTCATCTTTCAACCCCCTGAAACCTAGCTTCTGTCCCAATCACTCTACAGGGATGATTCTTGCTGAGGTCACTAGTGATCAAACCCAATGAACAGTTTGGTCTTTATTCTACCAGATTTTTTTCAGTGAATGTTCATGATCATTTTATTTCTTAAAACTTTTCTATTCCCTTATCTTTCATGACAGAATGCTCATTTGCTTCTTCTTTTTCTCTCATCTCTCACTCAGTTTGGCTCTTACATAACTTCTGTTAAGCGTCACATCTTACCCTGTAAGATTTTATCCACAACCATGATTTCAAGTGTCCCCATCTGCATATGGATGATTTCCAAACTCTCTAGCCTAGACTTTCATCTGCACTCCAGACTATATATTCCCAGTTGCAAATATCCCACAAGAGTATCAAACTCAACAAGTCGAAATGAGACAGCATTTTAAAAGCTAAATGAGCTCATATTATATATATATTTCTTGCTTAATAAGATCAATTGCTGTTATACCTCATAAGTTAGAAGCTTAATTCTTGATTCCTTTCATTCTCTTTTTCTCTCCACATTTGAAACATGTAAGTTCTGTATTTCGTCAATTATAGATGTTGATATTACATTTTAACATTAAAATCAGGACACATTATAACAAGCAATAATCAATGTATTGTTATAGTTTGATGAGCAGAGATTTTATTCTCTCTTAGTGGTACAGAAAGAAATGTTATGTTCTGTGGTCTGATCTATGGTGCCATATGTTAGATAAAATACAGTACTTTAGAAATTTATCTCAGTATTTCCACTTCTCCATGACCCTTGCAACTCAAGAGTCTTTCTGCCTTGAACTTCTGGACTTGAACTTCCAGCAATGCTGATGTGCCTGATTCTCACCCCAAGATTTTTTCTTTTGTGCTCCCTCTCCCTGAAAGCTTACACCACACACACACACACACACACACACACACACACACACCAACATCCCTTTCCACAAAATTCATAATTTTAAAACTCAGCATCCAGAAAAGGAGACACTTTATCTCTCTGAGTAGGGTTAGGTGCCCCACAGTAGCCCTATGAATATCTTCATCATTGTTCTTACCATAGGTGCCAAAAATTGCTAATCTGTCTGCTTCCCTTACTAAATAGTGTATTTATTTATTTATTTATTTATTTATTTATTTATTTATTTATTTATTTATTTTAGAGCAGAGCCTATATTAAGTAATTTTTATATCCCTAGCTTCAAATATAGGACTTGGAACCTGCAAGGATTTTGGTAACTTTTTATTGAATGAACGTTGACTGGGATATAGCAGTGGACAAATGTTACTTAAAACATTGTTGAAGGTTGTGATTGCCCATGAATAGCATCTACAGCAATGGTTCTCAACCTTGGCTGCCTGTTAGAATCACCCGGAAATCTTTTTAAAATCCTGATTTCTGGGCCTCATCCTCCGGAAATTCTGTTTCTTTGTTATGGGGTGGGGCCACAACATTAGTAACAAAGAAACAGAATTTCCGGAGGATGAGGCCCTGAAATCAGGATTTTAAAAAGATTCCCAGGTGATTCTGATGTGCAGCCAAGGTTGAGAACCCATGAGGGAAAAGAAAACGAAGGCTGAGGACAGAATTCCAGAGAACACAAAAATTTAAGGGATGTATAGAGGAAAATGTGCCTGCAAAAAAACCCTGAAAACAGAGATTAGAAATCTCCAACTTGGATTAAACAGTGGTGACAATGAAGCTCATGTTTTTCCTTAGATTGTGGCTGACCTTCCTTCCCAAACGCCCATAATCACCCCCTCCACATTCCTCATCCACCTGCTCTTGGGATTTGATGCCTGAATTAGGAACTGAAGGATGTTGATTAGATTCAGAGCAAAGGGAAGAATATTTCAGGCAGCTGTCAAAGTTCCTGTAGTGGGAGGAATCATAGAAAATGGCCAGCACTTGTCTGCGTTGGAGGCGTGGGTGAATATACAATGTGGCTGGAGAGTAAGTTTGGGGCCATAGCATACAAGGCCTCAGGGATCTTGTAATGGAATTTTCCCCTTAACCTGGAGACAATGGAAAGCTAGAGGAATATTTTAAATCCTGAGCACAGAAGGTCCTATGATGAAATATGTACTTTCTACAAGTCATCTGTCTTAATTAGAAGGAAACTATAGTGGACACAGGAAAACAGTTATGTTTCTTCCACAAATTAGGGAAATCAATATGGTACAAATAAAGAACATAGGTTTATAGCTAGCAAGATTGAGTAGATCCAGATTCCAGCATTTCTAGACATTGTAAGGATTAAATGAAAGAACTTATACAAAGCTTGACAAAAAATTAGTTCTCTTTCACCTCTCCAAAACCAGGTTCTCATTAAACATTTGTCAAAGAATTCTATGTTACACACAAATCATATTCACGTTCAAATTTTAAAATCCACCTGAAACTTATTTTAAGATTTATATCCTTATTATGTCATTGTGAATAGCTACATTATCAGCACCTATCTTTATTTTTTACTCTTGACTTCTTGTTATTTATTTAATGTGAAAAGTGAATTCCAGTCTTACAAATAAAAACAAAAAAAGGGCAAAACTCATTATATAGACTTAATAAGTAGGTTGCGGTAAGTAGAGAAGATTACAATTTGGGCCAAGCACCATCAACTCTAACCCCTTAAACAATGCCTTCTTTTATGCACTGCACTTCATATGGGTATCAGAGTAGAACTGTGTAATGACAGCCCTAATAGCTACCAGTCATAAAGAAACAACAGAAGAACAAATGTTGAGACTTGAAAGTTGGAAGGATCAATAGCTAGATAGCATTTGTTATATGAGAGCTGAAATTAGAGCTTCAAAGAAATACTGCCAAAAGCAAAATAAATTAGGTAATTTAGTATGTTCAAAAAACAACTTATTTTAAGGTTTGTATCCGAACACACACTATATATTTTTGTCACTGCTCATCTGGTTTAAAGAATTTATCCAATCCAACTTTTGTTTATCCTCTGGCTATTTTCCAGCTCAGTCTACCTTATCTGGTATAAATTTTATTAAAATATCCTCTTTTTGGGTGTGTGTGTGAGAGAGAATTTCATCTTCTGTAAGTTTCTTAAAGTCATATGTTATTAATCATTTTTTTCTAGCATCTGGAAAATTATGTGAATCATGGTGAATACTTAAAGGTATTGTTGGTCAGGTAAACGTGAATTAATGTAGACCTCTGCTAAAAGACTATCTCCTCATAGTCCCTTACTATCTATTTTCATCTTTTTCTACTGTTTCTTCATGACACTTATCACTATCTACCTTTGTATGTTTCATACATTTATTTGTTGTCTGTTTCCCTCACTAGAACATATACTACAGGAGGGTGGGGTATTTGTCTTCCTTATTTCTAAATTACCAGAGCCAAAAAGAGAGCCTGGTACAGAATAGGTGCTCAAATATATTTGATAAACGAATGAATAATCAATACTTTTTCCTCTGTGTTCCCTTTTCATATTTGTCAGCACTTAAGATAGAAGTTTTATGCTGGGAAGTGGTTATTCTCTAATTGTTGGAATATGTTAGTCAGGGCTCTCCAGAAAAACAGAACCAATAGTTAAATAGGTTCTGTTAAAGAGAGAGGAAGAGGGATTTATTTTAAGAAATTGACTTATACAGTTGTGGGGGCTGGAAAGTCTGAAATTGGCAGGGCAGACCAGCAGGCTGAAAATTCCTACAAGAGTTGATGTTGGAAGATGCTCTGGAGGCATATTTTCTTCCTTTTCAAGGCACTCACATGATTGAATGAGGCCCACCCACATTATGGAGAGCTATCCTCTTTATTAAAAGTCTACTGATTTAAATGTTAATCACATCTAAAACATGTCTTTACAGCAACATCTAGATTGGTGTTTGACCAAAAACTGGATATCATGGCCTAGCCAAGCTGACACATAAAATTAACATGAAAGGATAAGGTGTTGTGTGTGTGTGTGTGTGTGTGTGTGTGTGTGTGTGTGTTTAACTCTAATCCTTAAATCTTATTTCTTTCAGGGATTTGTTAACAACAGTGAGCTTTACTGCCTACATGCTGCTCGTACAGCTGCTGCCAGCAGAGGGCACCATCAGGCACTGGTTTTCAGGGCCTTCGGTCTATGCCAGATCTACTGGAAGTGTGGTCTGCAGACGCCCAGCGTCTATACAACCTGGGAGCTTAGTAAAGTGTGGAATCTCAGGCACAATCTTGGATCTTCTGAATTAGAATCTGCATGTTAGTAGATGGCTTGGGGTTCCTGTGTGCATTAACCAGTGGCAATGCTCTTCCCAGGGAGTTTGGAACAAAGAAGTCTTCCTGTTCCACATCCTCCAGTTTTTAGACCCTCCTGTGAGGCACTTTTTATTTGCATATGAGTGGTCATATGACTTGTTTGAGGGTATAAAAGAGGCTGATATTACTTGGCTTTTTCTATATTACTCTATTTAGAGGGTGTTGGGTTGACTACTTTGGGATAAGCGGACATGTATGATTCTGTTGTAAGATGTGCAAGCACTGGTCTTTGGAGTCTCATATTTAACAAGATCCAAAATTCTTATATAGTCTTAGGTCTTATTGAGATGAGAAACACTAAGATCTTGGGTGAAGTTGTTCTATTTAAATCTAAAAAGGAAAGTTTCTGAAAGACCCGACTGAAGATTTGATTGCTCGTGGTTGAAGTAGTATTATTCATACATTCTCTGAGGTACTTTGACTCCAATAAGGGACTTTTTAACTTTCCCTCACTAACCACATACACTCCATTAGTAAGTCCTCCACTCCCAAATTTAACTGGACGTTCCATGTTTCTCCATCCATAGACTAACCTTGACAACTGCTCAGGCTGCCACCATCTTTTACCTGAATGATTTCAATAACCTCCAAACCAGCCTCCATGCTCACTCTGCTGCTCTGCAGTCCACGCCCACAGAGCAGCCTGCCAGGTCTTATTACAGTTAAATCTTATTACATCCCTCCATTTTTTAAAGTTGTCCACTACCCTTAAAATTATAACCGAACTTCTTTATGTGGCAAATCTTTCCAACATCACTTTAATTTCTTAAACATTCAACATCTTTCAGACACATTGATCTTTACTACAAGATTTTACCACTTTATCCTCTAACTTAATAATGATCCTTCCATAAGAAGGCCCTTATTGTTGTATATTTGTCATATGACCATTAATTTTACTAAGCTTCTATAATCCTACTATCTTTGATTATTTCTCAAAGTTTCATAGATATACAAGGGAACTATGTAAATTACCTTCTTTCAGTTTTGCTTCATGCATTATTGAGAATTGGAACATTTTAAACATCATTAAATCATAAAGGTATAGTGGGAAAACCTTTTGTTTATTTTGAACAGAATATTTGTTTCCACATCTGATCTAGATGAACAGGAAAAAATACCTCCTTGGAATCTATAAACATTAAGCATACAGTGAAACGGCATATATAGATCATCAAATAATGAGTAAGATGATGTTTTAAACAACTTGTAGCAATTTCATGCACAGTTATGCTCATTTTAAAAAGAAAAAATGTTCAAATTCATTAAGTTGTATACATTAAATATATACAGTTTTGTATAACAATTATAACACAGATAGTTAAAAAGAAAATAATAATAATAAAAGAAAACAAATTAATTCTTCATTTTATCATATAAAGAGAAACTTAATTTTGAGAAAATAATCTTTGTATTTCCACAGAGCACAATAGTTACTGGGTTCTAATCACTTCACCATTTCATGGAATCATAAAACTAAATAATAATAGTAACACCTTACATCAAAATAAAAAGCTTCTGCACAGCAAAAGAAACCATCAACAAAACAACGAGAAAACCCACTGTGTGGGAAAACATATTTGCCAATGTCATATCTGATAAGGGCCTAATCTCCAAAATTTATAGGGAACTCATACAACTTAACAAAAGGAAGATAAACAATCCAATCAAAAAATGGGCAAAGGACCTAAATAGACACCTTTCAAAAGAGGACATTCAGAAAGCCAAGAGACATATGAAAACATGCTCAAAGTCACTAATCATCCGAGAGATGCAAATCAAAACAACAATGAGGTACCATCTCACACCTGTCAGACTGGCTATCATCAACAAATCAACAAACGACAAGTGCTGGAGAGGATGTGGAGAAAAAGGAACACTTGTGCACTGCTGGTGGGAATGCAGACTGGTGCAGCCACTATGGAAGACAGTATGGAGTTTCCACAAAAAACTGAAAATGGAGCTCCCATTTGACCCTGTGATCCCATTTCTAGGAATATATCCCAAGAAACCAGAAACACCAATCAGCAAGGACATATGCACCCTTATGTTCATAGCAGCACAATTCACCATATCTAAGATCTGGAAACAGCCTAAGTGCCCATCAATAGATGAATGGATTAGAAAACTGTGGTACATCTACACGATGGAATACTATGCTGCTCTAAAAAGGAAGGAACTCTTACCATTTGCAACGTCATGGATGGAACTGGAGAGCATTATGCTAAGTGAAATAAGTCAGTCAATGAAGGAAAAATACCACATGATCTCACTCATTCATGGATAATAGAGACCATTATAAACTTTTGAACAATAATAGATACAGAGGCAGAGCTGCCTCAAACAGATTGTCAAACTGCAGCGGGAAGGCAGGGGAGGGTTGGGGGCAGGAGGTAGGGGGGTTAGAGATCAACTAAAGGACTTGTATGCATGCATATAAGCATAACCAATGGACATAAGACACTGGGGGATAGGGGAGGCTGGGTGACTGTCTAGGGCGGGGGGATAAAATGGACACATATGTAATACCCTTTGTAATACTTTAAGCAATAAAAAAAAAATTGTACTCTACACATCTATGATAGCTCTAATCCCAACAACCCATTTTTTGGACATGACCTCTGCGTCTAATTCTGGTGCCATGACCTTATTCTTTTAACATTCACAATATATGCCAATGTAAAAATTAAACTTTGAGAATGTAAAAATAATAATAATAATAATAATAACACCTTTACAACAATGGACTAATATGCATGTTTGAAGAAACTTAGCCTGAAACATTTTTCACAGTTCTGAGGGCTAGAACAACTTATATTCAAATATGAAAAACATTCTTTCTTATAATACTTGACTGTGTGGCAGATGCAAAATGGAAATAATCATTCTTTTCATCCACAAAATTTTTTTGCTTCTTTCACCAGCCATATCTGATGATACAGCCCATCTTTCAATGATTCCATTTTTCCAGGACGTGTGGCACTTTCTGAGCCAGAAGAGTTAGCGATTATCTATAGCTTAGCATACGTTCCCTCTGCAAGGACATCCATGTGAAGGTGAGGGCACAAGATCTCCAAAGTCCAAAAGGGTAATGGGGGAACAAGACTTGTAGGACAGAGCCGTAGGGAACACTTAGCAGAGCTGGATCAAGGTCAGAGGTCAATGAAAGAGATAAAGGGGTAGCAAGAAGAATGAAAAGAGAACATACTGTCATAATTGAAGAAGAGAGATTTTCAAGAATGAGAGTGTAATCAACCATCAAGTTGATGGTCTTGGATGATATGCTTAACATATAACTAAGACAGTGTCTGCCTTCATGGTGGGATATGCTAAGAAAAATGATGACATTTGTGTTAAATTTTGTTATATTTCAGGTTATATTTACATACTCAGGTTATATTTCATGTTCCCTTAAATAAAATATTTAAGTTGGCTTACAATATTGGAAAGAATTGATGTGGGAGGAAGGAAGTTGAGCACTGTTTCAAATAAAGGTGTGTGTGTGTGTGTGTGTGTGTTTTAAATATATATGTGTGTATATACTCAGAATGAAAAATAGGTTGGAAACAGAACTAGATAAGTTCTGCTAGTGGACTATAATTTTAATTTTAAATGCACCAACTCCCTTAAAATTGTCCACAAAAGAGGGAAGTATTTTGCAGACTTCAAATATACAACATCTGAACATTGAAATACCTGTATTTCTTCACTTATTCAAATAAGAAAGCAATTTTAATAGAAAGAGAAAAGGAGTTATCACTTTTATGTTTTTATTTTTGATGGAGTAACTTGCTACTGCACAGTATTTGTATTTCTGATATTTGTCTATTGTTCTTGTAGTTCAATACACTGTATTCTCCCCAGGGCAAGAAGTTATTTTCCTCAATGTGTTGTGTTTTACAAAGAAATGCTGGTATTGTCTAGTGAATATAAAATAATAGCTATAGCAACAATTATTCCAGCATCCTAAATGAGGCTGATATATGGCAATGGAAATATGCCAGAAAAAAATAAAGTCAAAGCAGTTATAGTAGCACTTTTTATTGATGTCAGGCACCTATGCTATCTTTTTAACTCTCACAATGTATTTTTAAATTTATGTTTATTGTATAAAGTATTACAGATGTCCCCTGTTTTTCCCCCAATGACTCCCTCCACCTTGTACACTTCCCAGGCCATCACCACACGCTTATCTGTGTCCATAGATTATGCACGTATGCATATAAATTATTTGGTTAATCTCTTCCCCTGCCCCCACCTCTTGCCTTCCCTCTGAGATTCATCAGTCTGTTCCATGCTTCTATGTCTCTAGATATATTTTGTTTATCAGTTTATTTTGTTCTTTAGATTCTACATATTAATGAGATCATGTAATACTTGTCTTTGTCTGACTGGCTTATTTTGCTTAGCATAATATTCTCGAGGGTAAGAGGTCTTTTTTTACTGTTGCATAGTATTCCGTAGTGTAAATGTACCATGGTTTTTTATCCACTCCTCTATGTATAAGCAGTTGGACTGTTTCCAGATCTCAGCTATTGTAAATAGTGCTACTATGAGCACATGGGTGCATATATTCTTTCTGATTGGTGTTTTGGGTTTTTTAGGATACATTTCTAGAAGTGGGATCACTAAAAGACCTGTACTCAGAAAACTACAGGAGATGGAGGGAGATATAAACAAGTAGAAGAATACACTGTGTTCATGGATAGGTAGAATCAATCTATAGAGTCAATGCAATCCCCATTAAAATACCAACGGCATACTTCAAAGACCTAGAACAAACTCTCCAAAAATTCATCTGGAATATATAAAGATCCTGAATAGCTGCAGCAATCTTGAGAAAGAAGAACAAAGTTGGAGGGATCACAATACCAGATATCAAACTATACTACAAAGCCACTGCTCTCAAAACTGCCTAGGACTGGCACAAGAACAGATATATAGACCAATGAAACAGAACAGAGAACCCAGAAATCAACCCAAGCCATTATGCTCAATTAATATTTGACAAAGAAGCCAAGAGCATACAATGGAGTCAAGATAGTCTCTTCAATAAATGGTGTTGGGAAAATTGGACAGATACATGCAAAAAAATGAAACTAGACCACCAATGTACACCATCCACAAAAATAAACTCAAAATGGATAAAGAACTTAAATGTAAGACGGGAAACCATAAATATCCTAGAAGAAGCCATAGGCAGCAAAATAGCAGACATTTGTCGTAGCAATATCTTTACTGATACAGCTCCTAGGGCAATGGAAACTAAGGAGAAAATGAACAAATGGGACTACATCAAAATACAAAGCTTCCGCACAGCAAAGGAAACCATCAGCAAAGCAACAAGAGAGCCCACTGCATGGGAGAACATATTTGCCAATGATATCTCCCATAAGGGTTTAATCTCGAAAATTAACAGGGAACTCATACAACTTAACAAAAGGAAGTTAAACAATCCAATCACAAAATGGGTAAAAGACCTGAATAGACACTTTTAGAAAGAAGACATACAGAAGGCCAAGAGACATATGAAAACATGTTTAAAGTCACTAATCATCCAAGAGATTCAAATCAAAATGACAATGAGGTACCATCTCACACCTGTCAGAATGGCTATCATCAACAAATCAACAAAGGACAAGTGCTGGCAAGGATGTGGAGTGGAGAAAAAGGAACCCTTGTGCACTGCTGGTGGGAATGCAGACTGGTGCAACCATTGTGGAAAATAGTATGGCATTTCCTCAAAAAATTAAAAATGGAACTTCCAGTTGACCCAGTCATCCCAACTCGAGGACTATATCCCAAGAAAACAGAAACACCAATCAGAAAGGATATAGGCACCCCCTATATTCACAGCAGCACAATTTACAATAGCTAAGATTTGGAAACATCCTAAGTGGCCATCAGCAGATGGGTAGATTAGAAAACAGGGGTACATCTACACAATGGAATATTATGCTACTGTAAACAAGAAAGAATTCTTACCATTCGCAACACCATGGATGGATCTGAAGAGCATTATGCTAAGTGAAATAAGCCAGTCAGAGAAAGATAAATATCACATGATCTCACTAATTTGTGGAATATAATGAACAACATAAACTGATGAACAAAAATAGAACAAGAGTCATAGAAGCACTGAACAGACTGTCCAACCTATGAGGGAAGGCTGGGGTGAGGAGGTAAGAGATCAACCAAAGGACTTGTATGCATGCATAGGAGCATAACCAATGGACACAGATGGGCGTGGGGGGTGAGGGCATGTGCTGGCGGGGGGGGAGGCCGGGTAGAGGTCAATGGGCATAAAAGGAGGCTTATGTAATACTTTAAACAATTATAAATTTAAATTTTAAAAATGTACTATTGTAAGAAGAATATATTCAAAGAAAAGAACCTTCTCACGAAAGTTGTAACAGCAATAACATTTTCAAACTTTGGCTCACTGTGTGTACTATAAGATCTGGTGAATTTCACCAGGAAGCAGGGTGTAAATATGAAATATCAAATTGAAAGTTAGTATTTAATAGTGGTGAGAAATTTATTTTCATGTAACAAATATCTGGATTAAAAATAGTAATTAAATATTTGAAATATTAATTAATACTGATGATTATTTAAACTCAACCACTTTTTAAGAATTTGAAGCAGCTAAAAGTCCTCATAATTATTAAAACCAAAGTAACTTTTATAGCTATGAGACAGCTTTTGATTGCGTGCTTATTTTACATTTAGAAATAAAACTCTAAGAATGTCTAAAAAAATAATAGGCATTTAGATCAATGGAACAAAATGGATACCCCAGAAATAGACCAAGTCATTATGCTCAATTAATATTTGACAAAGGAGACAAGAGCATATGATGGAGTAAAGACAATCTCTTCAATAAATGGTGTTGGGAAAATTGAAAGGTACAGGCAAAAAATGAAACTAGACCACCAACTTACATCATACACAAGAATAACTCAAAATGAATAAAAGGCTTCAATGTAAACCGTGAATCCATAAAAATCCTAGAAGGAACCATAGGTAGCAAAATCTCAGACATCTCTTCTGGCAAAATGTTAGCCATTATATCTTCTAGGCCCTAGGATGAGGGAAACAAAGGAGAAAATAAACAAATGGAACTACATCAAAATAAAAAGCTTCTGCAGAGAAAAAAAAAATCAACAAAAGGAAAAGAGAGCCCACTGCATGGGAGAACATATTTGCCAATGATACATCTGATAAGGGGTTAATCTCCAAATTATATACAGAACTCATACAACTTAACGAAAGGAAGACAAACAATCCAATTAAAAAATGGGCAAAAGACCTAAATAGACACTTCTCCAAAGTGCACATACAAATGGCCAAGAGACATGAAAAAAATGCTCAAAGTCACTGATCTTCAGAGAGATGCAAGTTAAAAGGACAATGAGGTATCACCTCACAACTGTCAGAATAGCTATTATCAACAAATCAGCAAATGGCAAGGGCTGGTGAGGATGTGGAGAAAAGGGAACCCTAGTACATTGCCTGTGGGAATGCAGACTGGTACAGCCACTATGGAATTCAGTATGGAGTTTCCTCAAAAATTAAAAATGAAACTGCCATTTGACCCAGTGATCCCATTTCTGGGACTATAGCTTCACAATGTATTCTAAAGGTTTTCTTATTTTTATCTTCACTCTGGAGGAAGTAACTGAAGCATAGAGGAACAAAACAATTGTCTCCTAATTGAATAACAAATTAGATGAAAATCCAATATCCAATTATTAGATCTTGATGACATATTCACCTCGTGCTTTATTAGCTATTTACACATACATATGAGAGATCTCTCTTTCTAATAAAAAGAAACTATAACCAACAATAAATATTATTACTTCTTTTTGGTTTTAAAGAACTATCAATTTCTATTCAAGCTCCTTAAATAAAATATCTCGGTGTATCTGTTAACCATTGTAAAAATAAAAAGTAAAGAAAAATTTAGTAGTTTAAGAATTGGAATGGGGGGGTTACAATAATCCTGGGATGATTCCAGTACCTTTTGTTTATCCATGGGTGGATTATCTACTTCGTGAATTATTCATGACTAATTTTGAATGTTAGAGCTGCATTGCCCCACTGCTTGGTTAGCTCTGAGGACCTTTCCTCCCACTACCCAGCTGGTGTGTTCTCAGGAAAGGAAAACTCTTTTAAATACGAATCCAAGCAAAACACAATTAGGCAAGCAAATGTGCTGAAAAATAATAACATCATGAATTACAAAGCCAAATGGGAAAGATTTGAATGTCACCTACCGTTTTGAAGTATCCAACTATTGTTCCTATGTGATGCTTAAGTAACTGATTTGAGCCAGTCACATCACAAAGATAATTTATTCTATAAGAGAGGTCCCCAACTTTTGGTTTTAATTGAACTACAAAGTTTGACTATGTTGGAGAAGTAGCTGCAAGCCTGATTCCTTTCCAATGGCCTTCAGTTTCTCCCAGAAAAAAAAAAAGAACCATCTACCATGAAGAACCATGCCCATAACACTTCTCTTCCAACCTGAAAATATCCAGAGCTAAAGAGGACCCATGCTTACATTTGAAAAGCTGCAGAGCTCCCAGGAGATTACAGCCTTTCCTATTTCTCTCTCTCTCTCTCTCTCTCTCTCTCTCTCTCTCTCTCTCTCTCACACACACATGCACTCACACCTCAGAACTTCTGGCACCTGAAAGATTTCACTATAGAAAATACTAACATTCTTTAAATAAATTAAATTTCATGATGTTTATGGACATTGTACCAATCTACAAATGACAGAAAGCTGCCCTGCCAGTGTGGCTTGGCAGTTGAGCATGGACCCATGAACCAAGAGGTCGCTGGTTCTATTGCTGGTCAGGACACTTGCCTGAGTTGCAAGCTCAATCCCTAGTAGGGAGTGTGCAGGAGGCAGCCCATAGATGTTTCTCTCATCGATGTTTCTATCTCTCTATCCCTCTCCCTTCCTCTCTCTCTAAAATCAGTAAAACATATTTAAAAACAAACAAACAAACCCAACAACAAATGAAAAAACTTTTTAGCAGAATTGTATCCAAATGACTCACTTCCTTAAAATATAATGACTTGCACATATAGATAAATGGATAAAGTACAAATTTCCATACGTTTTCATTATGCAAGATGACCAATATTTAAAATGCTTTTTAACAGTTAGGGAAAGAAAACATGCTCATTACTAAAAATTATTGCAATTTGTTTATCTAAATAAATGGGCTCAGATAAAAATACTTAAAATATCCATTGATAAATTTAGAATATACGTAAGTAATCACTTTTTATAGTACAGCCTTTCTTTTGCAAACAAGGTTTTGCACTTAGTGTTTGTACTTGTTAATGTTTATTAACATATTAGCATTAGCTGTTATAAGTAGAGTTTCAGTAAATGACTCGCACATTGTAAGGGATTTGAATTAAAGCATGTACTGTACTTCTTGATGTATTTTCTTTCTTCTTCTGCAATAACATGCCTAAAGATTAGCATAAGTTATTTTCAAGAAATAAATGTTCTTCATTATAATTATTCTCATCTTGACCTGTTGAACTAGCTTCATGTTTTAAAAAAATAAATTGTTAAGTGTTGATTAAAACACAACATCTTATGAAGCTTTCTAATTACCACCTCTACTAATATAGGGTAGTTCTTTACTAACCCAACATAAATATACTTAACTAATGAGTTATGAACCTTTAAGAGACTTCTTCTACACTAAACTTTCCTCAAATTACTTCAAACATTTTTTCTTCATTTCTCAAATGTACTTCCTGTTTTATCTCAATCTTTGATTTTGCTGGTTGTGCAAGGGAGCTATGGCTGATACTTTTAAAAATCCAAATTAACAATTAAAATTATAACAAAACTTCAATAAGGTTATGGAGGTATATGTACTTCATTCATAGTAATTAGAAAAATTCTGTTAAATTATAATTATCAAACAGGAAATGTTCTTTTACAGGGCTTTGCAAAAATTTTGTGCCATCTTTAACAGTATTGAAGCATAGAATGTATGAAATGGAAAGAACCCAAGAAATCATCTATTTTAACCCCACCTTATTTATAGCTATGTTGGTGAAGGCCCAGAGAAGTAAAGAAATATGTATAATGTCACACAGCTAGTTAGTATCAGATGGCATGCTATTTTTATGTAAGTTTAAAAAAATATTTCCTATATTTGTTAACCTTCCTATATTTTTAATCACTTCAAGGTTATTTGTATATATAGACGTATACATACATCAATGTGTTTTAACTTTCTC
This sequence comes from Myotis nattereri, assembly GCF_964212035.1. Classification (NCBI taxonomy): domain Eukaryota; kingdom Metazoa; phylum Chordata; class Mammalia; order Chiroptera; family Vespertilionidae; genus Myotis; species Myotis nattereri. The sequence continues at coordinate 83,640,170 of NC_138075.1, forward strand.
AATGAAAAATTATTGTTATCTCAATATATTGCTGTAGTATTCTGGCTTTGATTCTAGAACAGTAAGAGTAAATTAAAACACACACACACACACACACACAACACACAGGTGAAATCTGAATGAAGGCTAGAGGTCAGTTCATAGTTAGATACCAGTGTTCATTCCTTGATTTTGGCAACTGTATCTTGTATAATGTAAGATGTTAACATTAAAGATGCAATAAGCAAGATAATAAGCCCCAGATGGAGTTGTTTATGCTAAGCCCCATGCCACCAAACCAGCTTGATTTAATAATAATTTCAGCTCTCCAGAAATGGAATCTTAAGTCAGTCAATCAAGAATCACCTGATCAGTACTAGTTCAGCAGCCCGATAGGTCCCTGTCATCCCCTAGAGAAAAGTAGCTTTTCAATAACCAACCTATTTTCCTGCCTAGTACACCTTCCTTACTTATACTCCCTATGGCTATAAAAAAAGTCTTCCATTTTCTACAGCTCCTCAGAGTTCCTTTGTATCTGCTAGGTTGGATGCTGATGGACTCAAATGGATTTTTGCTCAAATAAACTCTTAAAATTTTTAATATGCCTCAGTTTACCTCTTCAGAGAGAAAGACTACTTGAAACAAGAATAAACTGGGCCAAACTTAACTTGGCTTTAACTGCCTTTGCCCAGTGAAATTTTGTCCCTGCCTAATTTCACAGTCATCCTGTGGCTGCTCTGGCTCAATACTGGGAACCCTTTCAGGGATTTCAAGGACCAAGGTGTTCACTACCTCCAGTCACCAGGATGCGTGTATGTGGTGGGTACGAAGGCTTTTGTGCTCACCATGTTCACAGGTCTTTGGAAGTAGCTGCCTTGGGGAAGCGGGGTGTTGGGGGCAGGCAGTGATCCTCAGTCAGGTGCAATTCCTAGGGAGGGACTCCACTATGAGCTCTCAGCAGGGAACATCTCATGACTGGAAGGAATGAACACCTTGGTCCTAAAAGATCTGAGTGTTATGTCACTGCAGCCATTGAATTGAAACCAACTCTTTAGCACATTAGTCGGCCACAGAATGAAAGTGAACTAGGCAAGGAAGAAATTTTAAAACCAGATGAGTTTGGCACAAGTTTTTCTTGTCACGAGTATTTTTTCTCTTCAATTTCTCTTGTTTGTATCTACCATTATATACACATTTCATGGCATCTATTCCAAGATGTCAGCTATTTGAGTTTAAGAGAATACTTAGAACAATTAAAAAATATACTCCTTTGGTTCTTTAAGGAATATGACTTTACTTATTTTTATTAAAAAATATATTTTATTGATTTTTTACAGAGAAGAAGGGAGAGAGATAGAGAGTTAGAAACATCGATGAGAGAGAAATATCGATCAGCTGCCTCCTGCACACTTCCTACTGGGGATGTGCCCACAACCCAGGTACATGCCCTTGACCGGAATCGAACCTGGGGCCCTTCAGTCCGCAGGCCAACGCTCTATCCACTGAGCCAAACCGGTTTCGGCAACTTTACTTGTTTTTAATTTTTAAAATTAAATTTATTGGGGTGACATTGGTTAATAAGATTATACAGGTCTCAAGTGTACAAATCTATGATACATCACCTGTATATTGCATTTTGTACCCACTGCCCAAAGTCAAGTGATGTGATTTTAGATGCAGGAAATGTGTACAGAAAGTCCACTGTTTGCCAATCCAAGGGTAGAGTAAATTCTCACCTCATCCCTACCTTTCACATTTGTCCAAGTGAAGTCATATTCAGTTTCATTAGATATGGCTAATTTAGATAGTGGTAGCAAATCAATCCCCAAGTCTCAGTGGCTCAACACATCAAATCCTACATGTCCAATAATGGGTAAAAAGGGTACATAGAAGACTCTCTCATCTTGTAATGGCCCCTTTTGCAACACACAAACTCTAAGGTCACAGCCGAAGAAGTAGAGAATAGAGGAGCCATACCTGTTTTTAAAAGACTAGACCCAGAAGTGACATTTCTGCTAATAGTCCACAGCCTAAAACTTTTTTAAAAATATATTTTATTGTTTTTTTACAGAGAGGAAGGGAGAGGGATAGAGAGTTAGAAACATTGATGAGAGAGAAACATCGATCAGCTGCCTCCTGCACATACCACAACCTGGCATGTGCCCTGATTGGGGATCATACAGGTGACCTCTTGGTTCCTGGGTTGATGTTCAACTGCTGAGCCATATGGCTGGGCACCAAATCTATTTTTATACCAACTATATTGATTGATAAAGCAACAATTTGAACATTCAGACATTTTTAAGGACACACAAAAGTGCTTCAGTGAGTTGCACAGTCATGGGAAAGATAGAAATTTTATTTAAAAATCTTTTAAATTTATTATGGAAATTAGCCTTATAATTCTAAAGGCCTAGATATTAAATACCTAAGCAGGGGTGATTTCTGTTCTGGTTGTTTTATAAGGAGCCACAGTGTGTTAGGAAAAATAGGATTTGCAGAAATTGTTGGCAAGTACCCAACAGAGAGAGACTTCAGTTCACAGGCCTGTATTTCCTTACCATGTGGTCCTAGCTTCAGCAAAAATGTTTCTCTTTCTGGAAAAAAAAATTATATTTTTCCTTAATGTTACAGCAGACCTGTTTTAAAAATTAGAATTACCATTTTTGATGAATACTGGTCAATGAAATATGTCTTTTTAATGGAGAGTCATAAAGTAATGACTGAAAACTGCCTGAGTGCAGTTTTGGCTCTGCTAGTTCTTATGTCCCTGTGTCATCAATTAACCTCTCTATGACTCAATTTTTTCATCTATAAAACAGACACAGAACTATGATAAACCCTACTAGGCATGATGTGAGGACAAAAGTGTTAGTATTTGTAAAATGTTTAGTACATAGTATAGTAAACTCTATGTGTTTGCTGCTGTTGTTTTCACTAATGTTCAGCTACTTATAAAGAAACTAGAGGCCTGGTGCATGAAAATCCCCTCAGCCCAGCCTTCACCTTCTCCAATCCGGGACCCCTCTGGGGCAGTCAGACATCCTCTCACAATCCGGGACCTCTGGCTCCTAACTGCTCACCTGCCTGCTTACCTGATCACCCCTAACTGTCGCCCCTGCCAGCCTGGTTGTCCCCAACTGCCCCCCATGCCGTCCTGATCATCCTATGCAGCCTGTTGTTCAGTCGTTTGGTCATCCCTCACTAACCCCCCTGCCAGCCTGGTTGCCCCACGCAGCCTGCTGGTAGTTACTGTTACTGTGAAGGCATCCTGGACAATTTGCATATTCCTCCATTATTAGTATAGATTAGTTTTACAAGTGAGGAAGCCTTTATCATGAAGTAAAGTCCAATATAAAATGCTAAATGCCAAAGTAAGTTGTACTAACATTATTCAATTTTTTTCTTTTCTTGTTCCATAACTTCCCCAACCAGAAATTCAGTTCTAAGGGAAAATGTTATCATGTTGTGTAATTTAATATATTTTCACATGTGATCAGTTCAAGAAAGCAATTAAGGAATAAAAAAAGGAAAATATCTTTCTTCTTTTCACATACTGAGCTGTGCATGATCCTGCTCTACTCCCCTCCCACCCCGCCACCTACAAAAACATGCTCACTGTTCCACAGTAATAAACTGATTGGCATTCTAACTGTGAAGAGAAAGACAAAACATCATGGAAAGAAGGGACTAGAAAAAATAGCTGAAGGATGTGGAGAATTTCATACTCAGAGACTCTGGGTAGTCCGTGGGAAATGCAAGATTGGAATCCTATATAATAAAAGGCTAATATGCAAATTGACCAAACAGCGTAAGGACCGGTCGCTGGTCACTATGATGCTCACTGACCACCAGGGGGCAGACGCTCAATGCAGGAGTTGCCCCCTGGTGGTCAGTGTGCTCCCACAGTGTAAGTGCTGTTCAGTCAGAAGCCGGGCTCACAGCTGGCAAGTGCAGAGGGAGCCTCTTCCGCCTCTGCAACATCCCACAAAGGGTCCCAGACTGTGAGAGGGTGCAGGCCAGGCTGAGGGACCTCCCCCCGCCCTCCAGAGTGCAAGAATGTCATGCACCAGGCCTCCAGTTAAAGCTATAAAAAGGTAACCCTAACTTCTGACACTCCTCTCATGCCCTGAAACAGTCTCCTCAGGCAGGGAAAGAAAGAGATGTGATCAAAGCATGTATAGGCTTTAAAGTCTTCCAGGTAAACTTCCCTTCCACTGATATCCATGAATAAGACTTCTCTTGGTCCTACCAATGTGTAAGTAGGAATCCCACCTCTGATTGCTATAGGACACTGCCAAGATCTTGGTACCTAAAAGCCACCAACTTCCTAACTCCAGAAGGCATTTGTCATTGGTTGAACAATTTTCCTTGTCAAACGTATCTGTTGAAGCCTCACTACCTTAGAAATTAGCTGCATTTGGAGAAAGGGCCTTTAAAGGTGTGATTAAATTACAATGAACCCTCATGGGTCCTAATCCAATATGGCTGGCGTTCTTACAAGAAAAAACAAATGGGCACACAATGAAATATAATGGATGCATGTACACAAAGGGACAAATAAGAGGGCACAGTGAGAAGATGTCCATCTGTGATGCAAAGAAGGAGGCTTTGAAGATATTAAACTATGATCTTGGATTTCTAGGCTGCAGGACTGAGAAAATATATTTCTTTTGTTTAAGCCACCAGCCTCTGGTGTTTTGTTAAGGCAGTCCGGTCCTAGTGCACTAATAGAATGCAGTTTGGGATTCATTGTAGCCAGCTTACTTGCTTCATATCCACTGTTTGCCAGGCAACCTTATAATATGTGCTATGCCCTGTCTCATTTAACATCAGTCCTTGTGCTGGAGAAAATAAAGTGACAAATTATATATTTTAATAGTTCACTTCAGAAAAAATATTCTTACTCTGAAACTTTGGGGTGTTGATAAACAATTACATTTGTTATTTAGACTCTAGCATACATTTATCCATAATAATTTTGAATGTTGAAGAAGTGATGTTGAAATTATATTCAAATTATCATTCTTTGCCCCATCTATTGTACTCCCCCGAGCTAAATTTATTAATATCAAAGATTTCTATTCATCCTATGTAAATTTACTAAAGTCTGTTGAAATTCCTGATTGCTGACATTTTAGAGTTTAATACACTTTTTGTCTCTCTTTTGACAAATCACACACATATCTTCAGGGACTCTTATTACAGAGCTAAGTACATTGTCTGACAAAAGCTGAAGAATTTTAATAGATAAATGACAAATTTTAACAAAGAGCTCTACTGAGTTAATTTCTGAAATCTTTTACTGTATGTATAGAAAACTGGCAGAAGTAATTTTGTGAAGTGCACGTTTTCTATACATAATAAAAGAGAATTATTAGTAGATATATTCGACAAGATCCATCTATTTGATGGATAACCACAAAATAACCTACCAATACAAATATGCCTTCATGCTTATTTATTAGGTTATTTTTCTCCTGGACTAAAAAAATAATAATGTTACCATTTATTCAGTTCAAGTTTAAATGAGAAAAGGAAGCAATTCTACCACTGCAAAAATCAATGTCATCTTAGATTCAAAAACCAAAAAGCTTTTTAATTTAAATATATACATCTAGGTATATATTTTTGAACGCCCAGTTTACATTGTGTGAAATGTGTGTGTGTGTGTGTGTGTGTGTGTGTGTGTGTGTGTGTGTGTGAAGGAATGTACCTGATACAATCATTGCATGATATGTTCTCTGCAGGCACTAGGAAAGGTCAGAGAGAATCATCATCTAAAAGTGAAGTTATTTTTTTCTGTACAAGTTCCTGATGTAAATAGACTAATGAACACAACCCCATTCTTACTCACATGACATCATACACAATCACAGTTAAGTGTTTCTATCTGTCACAGCCTGGAGAGTCACTTCCAGATTGTGCCTGACTGGCATATAATCCAAAATAATATTTCTGCTGTTTTACTTAATCAGTGCTTATTCTGCATGATTTCTGGGCTCTACAGGGGCAGGTCAAAGACAGTGAGCACAGAGGTAAGTTTAGAGTTTAGCCTGCTCAGAAAATGAGCAGGCTGTGTTGGTAACCACACAGCAACATTATTGAACATCTGTTGACTCAAGAGCAAGAAAGAAATAAGCACGTAAATAACCTTTCTTATTGTAAAATCAGAAATTACATATCACTTGTTTTTGGAAAAAGAAGATTTGTAAGCATGTGGCAGTTGATCTTTGTTCATAATTTATGCTCGTGTTCAAGACATTTTAAAAATCCATTTTCTTACAGGCTCTAATTTGGCTGCTACATTTACTGCCAGTTAAGCAGCAGCTTTTAGTATAGGGAGGCCCCACTGAACATTCACCTTCTGAGTTTTCTTTCCCAAGACATTTAAGTCAGAATCTGGACCAATCTGCCACTTCATAGCTAGCAGCAAGTGAGGAGGACTCAAAAGAGCTTGCTGCTATAAACATACTCCTTGAGGAGCAGCCAAACAGTTTCAAAGTTTGAATTTTTTCTTTTAAGAAAAAAGAAACAATCCCTGGGTAAAGAATGTTCCAGAGTATTTTGGAAAAGCTTTGTATACTTTCTAGGAATGATAAATAATTATCTTAATTAAAAATGAAAGTATGAAATGATGCAATGTGTAAAATTTACAAAATGTCAGATCAGATGGAAACAGGAGATCAAATTTCTTATAACTTAGGGCAGTATTTTCTTCTACTAACTAGATCATGATCTTGCTCGATCTCTTACAATATATAAGAGCTATGAGCAATACGGCAGACTCCTGTTTTTTAAGGCACATGGAAGAATAAGATGGTGAATTTCGGCAGCTGAGTTATAGTCCACTCCATACACCAAAACTTTATTTTGGCGTCTACACCATTATCTAGCTAGTGCAACACTAAAAAATAGGCAAGCAAAAGGAAAAGTGCAATGATGCACATGCTACGTGAATATAAATGAATTAAAGCACAATGCATATTATTTGCTATTAAAAACAAAATTGACTAGCAATATATTATCATTGTCAAATATTAATGTATCCAACATATTTTAAGAACATGGCATTATCCTACAATAATCTGTGGTTACATCAGATATGATGGTTATCTTTTTAAAAAATTAATGACAGCTTTCTCAGTTCATAGATTTTCCCCTAATAGCAAGCTGCATCAGTTGCCCAGGATCAAAGAGCAGTTTTCAGTAGTCTAAAGTTTTGATTGATTTGAGCCATGTTTAGCTTTAATCCATCCTTGCACATGCCTAGGGAACGAGATATTCTATTGGATTCTGTCCTTGTAGCTTGGAGTCTTTCTCTGTGTGCATCTAGAGCGGGGAAAGTTTTCAAATCCAAGTAGAGTCAGGATTTAACCCTTACTTAGAGTTTATTGTGACTGACTGAGGGAGGACTTGCAATATCCACAAAAGAGCAGGTCAAGACCTAGGGAGAAATACAGAGGGTTAAGGTGGGGTTGTGACTCTTGGCTTAAACAAATAGAGTTAATGGCTTGGAAAAGGATTTCGGCTTACTCTGGTATGAAACTCAGTGCCTAGTCACAGAAGAACCAGAGCTGACAGCCCCAGCAAGGATGGGTTGGGAGTGGGGCAGAAAGGAAGGGGATGCTAAGTGGAGAACAGCAGGAGGTCTGAAAGGGGTAGACAGAGTATGACATGAGTTGGGGGAAGAGCAGATGGGGTGTGACTGCCAACCTGTTGGCTAATTAGAAAGTCCTGGTGTGTTAAACCTGCGCTCTGAGAGGAAAGTCCTTAACGTGTACAATCTAACAGAAAGAACAATTGATTATTTTTTTCTTATGAACACATTCTGAAGTATTCCATAATACCACTTATTTTTGAACCACGTTTTCATGACTTGGAATGACAAGAAATATAATTTCCTCTAAGTAAGAAAAAAAAAACCTTCCAGAAAAGTTTCAAATTAAATTAGAAATTTTACTGATGCATAATTCCTCAAAATATTATACAAGAGTAATATTATTTAATATTATATTAAACAAATATAATTCACAATCATATTTTACTTGTGATTGACCTGAAAATAAACCTTGTTCCACTTAAAAATAGTTTATAAGCAAAGAATAAACCATCATATTTGGGAAAATGGGTCCACCAAATTATGTGAATGAGTTATCTTTCTGACAAATCAGAACATAATTCATTATACATTAAACATACAATTTGAATTTCAATCAGGCCCTATTTAAAAAAATATATTTTTATTGATTTCAGAGAGGAAGGGAGAGGAAGAGAGAGGGATAGAAACATCAATGATGAGAGAAAATCATTGATCGGCTGCCTCCTGCATGCCCCCCACTGGGAATCAAGCCTGCAACCTGGACATGTGCCCCAACAGGGAATCAAAGGATGACCTCCTGGTTCATAGGTCCAATCTCAACCTCTGATCCATGCTGGCTGGGCAGTCAGGCCCTGTTTTAAGTTCCTGGACCCAAGTCCAAGGTCTTTGTGGGAGGCAGGAGGAGACTTCCCACATAACACCAAGCAGTTCTTGAACACGAGCAGGGCGTGTAAGAATTTAACTTAATTCAACTCAATTCTGACACTGTTTTCCTAGAGATAGAATCAGATTCCATAGGACAAGGGTTCAGTCCTATATAACTGCCTCCACATACCCCACGCTTAAGTTGCCAGTGGCAAGCTCAGATTATCACCTGTGTTTCTGACCAATCGGTTATACATTGGAGCTTCCAATGACCCCTCCTTGGACTTCAGATCACAGTTGCAAATCCAGGTGGTTACCTATACTTCTGACTGACTGGCTATGTATCAGAGGTTCCCAGGATACCCAGTAGGGTTCGATTTTTCTGCTAGACTGGTTCACAGAACTCAAAGAAACAGTGGTACTTACTACACCACTGGTCTATTGTAAAAGGATATGACTCGGGTGCAGCCAGATGGGGGAATGCATAGGGCAGGGTTGGTGAGAAGGGGAGGAGTGACCATGCCCTCTCCAGGCACACCATTTCCCCTTCATCTATAAGTTCTTGCCTACCAGGAAGCTCTTGGAACCCTGTCTTTTTGTAGTGTGTGTGTGTGTGTGTGTGTGTGTGTTATGTGTGTGTGTGTGTGTGTGTGTGTGTGTGTGTGTGTTTATGGAGGCTTCCTTACATAGTCACGACTGATTAAATCATGCCCATTGGCTATTGAAGTCACTCTCCAGCCCCTCTCCCCTCTGGGAGGTTGGAGGTGGGGGAGACTGAAAGTTCCAGCCCTGTAGTCACATGGTTTCCTTCTTCTGGTGATCAGCTCCCATTCTTAGGGTGCTTCCAAGGTGACCTCATTAACATAACAAAAGGCATCTTGATAGTTCTCTTCACCAAGGAAATCACAAGCCTTTGAGCTCTGTGCCAGAAATGAGAAGACCAAATCTATATTTCTTATTATAAATCACAATATCATAGGCCCTCCTCCAGCAGCATAATTCAATCTGCTTTATAGAAACAATGGTTTAATATTGACAGAGGCCACATGCGGAATGGGCAAATATGTGAGTAAAGCATTGCTTGACCATTTACTTTTTACTCTGTTGAAAGGTAGGCCAGATCAAACAGATCACTCTAACCTGATTTAATCATCATCATCATTATTATTTTTATTATTAGTAGTAGTGGTAATAGTAGAAGTACTGCTTGAATGGGTAGAGTTGTTAAGTTTTAAAACTTAGTATATAGAAGTTATGACCTAAACAGGAGGTTTTAATTCTGTTGTTTCCATTGGGAAGTAATTCACTGACTTAAGTGTTCATATTGCCAAGATAGAAATATCTTGTAGATAAATATAACTATATTTAAAATATCTAATTATTGCAACAATTGCCCATTTTGGATCAGGAAAAAATAGCATTTCATTAACTCCTCTTAGACTATGTTAGATATATTTTAAAGTTTCCTGCAATGCTGCCAATTACATTTTCTGCAAAGGTGGCTTAAGGCAGTACATTTAAAAAATAATTTATTAAGAAAATAAGGAAATGAAAATATTTTCCTGTGAATGACAACAAATCAAAAATAACAGCCAAAAAAATATCAGCATAGTATAACAGATAAGGATGTTGCTTGACCTATGAAATTAAAAAAAATAAGTTTTGGGTAGAAATTGCTAATGTCCAATAACCTTCTCGCTTTCATTTTTAATTGCAATGAAAAGGAATGAAATGAGTCAGGAATTTAGGGTTTGACAAAATAGCAGATATAAAAAGAGCTCAAATTCATAATAAAAATCTAAAAAATGTTTAGATAGAAGGAATCACAGGTTATTTACACAAAGCTCTGCATTTTATTAATGAAGAAATAGAGATTCCTATTAAATGCCTTGCTTTCTTCTTCCTTTCCCATTCTCTCCTCAACCTCTCCAGTCTGGCTTTTATCCATACCATACCATTGAAACATTGTCAAGGGTATTATTGATACCTATCAGTTGCCAAATCCAATGATCCTATTCTAAGTCATTTTCATACTTGATGTCTTTGCAGAATGTGGCAGAGTTGTTCATTGCCTAGTTATTGACATACTCTCTTCACTTAGCTTATGAGACACCATACTAGTTCTTATCTTCCTTCCTTCCTTCCTTCCTTCCTTCCTTCCTTCCTTCCTTCCTTCCTTCCTTCCTTTTTCCTTCCTTTGATTGCTTTCTGCTTCCATTGCAGGCTCCTCTTCTTCTTTATGTTAGAGAGCCCTGACTCAGTTCTTGGTATTCTTTTCTATATATAGTCAATCTCTACCCAATCTTTTCTAGTCCCATGACCTTCAATATGTCTTCCAAACACTGATGATATCTAAATATTTTCCATCAGTACAGACTTCTCTCCTGAGCTATACTTTTTAATAATATTCAACTAGCAGCCTGGTGCACAGATATGTGCACTGGTGTAGGGCATGGCCTGCGGGGATCAGCCCGCTGTTGGAGCTCCACTCATCCTGGTCAGCCAGGCAGTATTCCCACTGTGGGAGCTCACTGACCAACAGGGGCAGCTTCTGCATTGAGTATCTGCCCCCTGGTGGTCAGTGCGCATCATAGTGACTGGTTGACTGGTCATTCTGGTCGTTCCACCATTTGGTTGCTGGGCTTTTATACATATAGATGACCTCAACACTCCATTTTTGTTGTCTAATACACATCAACAATTTAATGTAAATTAGAAATTTTTCTTGTACCTTCCCCAGCTCCTTCTTCACAACCTGTTCCTCTCTAGTTTTCTTCACCTCAGCACCTCAGCACCTCAGCACAATTCATCTATTTGATCAGACCAGAATCCTTGGAGTCATTTAAAATTGAAACCGGTGATATATCTCTCTTCTACAGAGAAACCTCTAATGTTTCTCATCACATTCAGGATCAAAGTTAAATACATTCCTGTGGCTTATGAAGCCCTGTATGATCTGCCCCTGCCTAACTTTCTATCACGATTTCTGATTATTCCCTAATTAGTTCTTTCTCCAGCAACAATGACTTTCTTGCCTTAATGTTAGAAACCACTTATTTAGGCTTAAGGTCCTTTGTATTTGCTATTCTCTTTCATAAAGATTCTTCCAAAGATCTTTTTAAAATATATTTTTATTAATTTTAGAGGGGAAGGGAGAGGGAGAGAGAGATAGAAACATTAATAATGAGAGGGAATCATTGATTGGCTGCCTCCTGAATGACCTCTACTAGGGATTGAGCCCACAACCTGGGCATGTGCCCTGACCCAGAATTGAACTGTGATCTCCTGGTTCATAGGTAGATTCTCAACCACTGAGCTGCGCCAGCCAGGGTCTTCCTAATATCTTTACATGGCTCGCTGTCTAACTTCTTTGACTTTTCTATTCATATTGCACCTCCTCTGATTGATCTTCACTGCCCTGGATGGTGTTGCTAAGTGGTTAGAGCATAAACCTGAACACTGCAGGGTGGCAGGTTCAATTTCCCACTAAAGGGCACATGCCTGGTTTGCAGGTTCCATCCCATCCCAGTCACGATGTGTGCAAGAGGCAACTAACCAATGTGTCTCTCTCAGATCGATGTCTCTCTCTCTCTCTCTCTCTCTCTCTCTCTCTCTTTCTCTCTCTCTCTCTCTCTCTCTCCTGTCTTTCTCTCTTCCTTACCTATCCCCTTGTTACCCTGTATGTTTCTTAATAGCATTTATCATTGTTTGAAATATATTGTATATTTACTTGTTAATCTATATCTCCTGACTACATTATAAGCTTCATGGGAGTATGGTATTCATCTTGTTCAGCACTATATCCACAGCATCATAAGTGTCTTGAACACAGGTTCTTTTCAATAAATATATGTAGAATGAATGAATAAAATATATTGCTTGGCTGTTATACATGACTTAATTTGGCAGTTAGTTTTGGAAGTATAAGTGTGTCCCAGACTGTGGGGAATTTGTGGCCCTTGTGCTTATAATCATTATTCTTTAGGAGATGGCTCATTGTTTTTGTCACTATTTTCTTCTCCTTCCCCCAACATACCTGTCATACACACACGGTCAGTGTAATCCCTGCCCAATGCACCAACCCTCTAGTACACCCTCTTTAGCTATAGAAATGTATGGGAGAGTAGAATAAAGCTGTTCTTCTTTAGCTGTGAGTAATAGTGGCATTATAGGCTGGATGGAAGGACTTTAGCTCAGAACTGCTTGATATATTTTGTTGGCCTACCTACAGAGTGTTTCTCAACTTCTCTGCGTCTGGCCAAAACAAATTCTGCATCTCAGTTTCTGCAAATTCACCCTCCTTCCTTCCTTTCCAACGTTTCTGATTTTTTTTTTTTTTTGCCACTGTTGCAAATTTCTTTAAAAAAACTCATAACAGAAAATTGAGTTCCCAAACAAAAATCCCTACCATATGTAAAAGAGCATGTCCCTCTCTCAACTGGAGGTGTATTTTGAAATAAGACAGTGACAGCTCAGCAGTCATCTGCCATAGCTTGCTGAGTAAGCTGGGCTCAGGTTAAAAGGGGGTGATAGGCTGCCAGCCAAAACACTGACGGCATTGCTGAATTCAGAGTTTCAGAAACTCTATATGTCCCCATGATTCTGTGTAGATGCCATTAATTACACTCTCTCTGCTCTATCATTGTGAATACCTCAATTCAGTTCCCTCCTGTGGATCCAACAGATATGAATTTTATCCATAGAATTTGTTATCTTCTGTTTTTAAAAAAATATGTTTAGCATTAATAAAAAGATCATGGAAGAGTATTGCATCTGAATGAAACAATATCAGAAATGGACATAACCACATGTTTTGTATCAAATCTTTCATAAATTTAGATGGAAGATGAATTATACAGATTCTGCGGGTCATAATTGACCCAATAGTAACACTTGATTATGTTAGAGATATAGTTACTGGGAGTAATAACAATAGAATTAAAAAAATCAAAAGTAAATAACTTCAAAAGCATATATTGCATAGATGACAAAGTTACATAACCAATGGTTAACAGTAGGGGCTTAAATTATTATTTTTTACCTCATTCATTTTTATACAAGGTCTTGCAACTGATAAGGAGTTCTTGAGGGCTCATGATTCCAAAGGTACATTTAGATGAGTCTGTGCTACTCATCATAATGATGCCATTCATTGCCATGTGTAAGTCTCTGAGTAGTAAAGGTGAGGTCTTTGCTTTTGAAATCATTATACTTATTTCTTATAAAACTCTTGATGACGAGAATTCTTCAGGCTTTTTTCTTCCAACAATAGACCAATGCAGTAAACCTTGATAGGTTTCCAAGTGAAGTTTCATTTCATAGGAGCTTTTAAGCTGTCTCCAGTGTGTAACTTGGAGACATTTCGATCAGTGTTTACATTTAAAATTTTCTTATATCCTAGGAAAATATTTTGTCTTTATATTTATAGAGCACCCAGATATAGTGTTACTTTCTATTTGAAGCAATATTTAAAAGGATAATTGAAAAGAAAGTTTGCCTTGTGAATCAACACTTATTTTTGTGATCTTTATTTAAGGCATTTAACAAAGTAAATTTGTTATTATTATAAGTGAGTAGACAATTTTTCCCCACAAGGTTAACATGTATTTACATTATTTTATTATCTGTTGAATGATATGATATGAAGTCTCTTTATTGCAGTTTAGCTAAAGAAGTAGCATGCCTGTGATGGAGCTGTCAATCAGCGTTTAGTCATACAGTATCTATTTCTATCCTGTTCTTCTTAGCACAGAAGGGCTATTATAGTCTACATTACGGCATAGCTACTTTGGATATAGATATCCTTGAGGGGCAGGATTTATTTTGAAAGAAGATACTCAACATAACATGACATATCATTTAGACATCCTTTAAAAGTACACATGCAGGTATTTCAAAGCAAAATATACCAAAGGCTATTTTTAAGTATTTAATTTAATATTTTATGAATTCATTTCTCTTTTCTCACTTTAATAGCACTACAGAAGACCAACAGGGTCATGTGACTCTTTGTAACTGAAAGTGTCTTTTTTAAAGTGATCCCTGTGCAAGCATTCATTGCATTATCACCTATGAAGGGCTAACTTTTGTAAGATATGATGCATGTCAAAGTTAGCAAGAGAGAACCATTTAAAGCTAAAGAAGTAGAAAAGTAGTGCTGAAATGCATTTATAAACACCTGAAAAGTGAAAGTTTTCCAGATGTTCAATAATATATATTTCCAAGTACACCAGTATATATGGAATATGACTAAAAATTAACGAGACTGATTACAAATCACAAACATGAAAATCAGTCATGCAGCTGTAAAACACACTGGATATACTTCCAGATGTGATGATAAAAATGGATACAACCTTTTAAAATATGAGCTCTGGATATGCTGTGCATGTGGCACTCATTAGCTCAGCAAATGGGTGTTAATCTTTATGACAGTCGATCGCTGTGCTGCATTCTTATGAAGAACTTATCAGCTGGTCTGACCAGATCATCAAGACCATCACGACTTAATTTACAGGATAATTATTTTCCCTTCCCTTGTGATTCCATGGATTTAAAACGCACAAGAAACTTTTCCAAAAGAAATAACTGAAGCATTTAAACTTCCCTTTCCTCATAGCTGTGCAGTAAATACGTAATGGCAAAAAAAGATTTAGATTCACAGATTCCATTAGGAATTCAGCAAGATTGAGTACCTAATTTCTCAGTTCAGGACTGAGAAACTAATCTTATTTTCCTAACAGATTTAATTTTCATTGAATACCCCAAAGGTGCTCATGTAAGAAAAGATTTCATCTTTTAAAAGAATAGGCATTTTTAATCTATAGCTTATAAGGGTTATCTTCAGTAGATAAATGGTTACAAGGGAAATGTCATGTCAGAGCTCAGGAAGAATCCGCAGCATCCCGAGTGCCCTAACAAACATTACTTCTCTTCAGAAAGCTTCATATTACCATTTTTCCTATGTACACACGGTATTACTATCAGGGAACTTGTTGCTTTGGACTACCTTGAAGTAATTATGGAAGATGTGATAGAATACCAGACCTACCCCTCTGAACCTGTGAGCTTGACATGCTAGACACAATGTAGAAGAGGCAATTCAAACTTCTCACATAACTCTGCCAGCAAGAACCAACCTATTCAACAGTAACTTCCTGTTTCTTAGGCAACTTTAAGTGGAGACAGCCATTGTGCCAATATTTTCTCTTTGTGGGGTGACTTGTTGTCCCCTAGGGGACGGGTGGCAGGTACCATGAACTGCATCTGTGTTCTAATAATAGTAGTTAGATAGAAACTGAAGATGGTCTCTTCAGAAAGAGATAGAATCATCTCTTTGTTGGGAAAAGCCTAGAGCCGTGGTCGGCAAACTGTGACTCGCGAGCCACATGCGGCCCTTTGGCCCCTTGAGTGTGGCTCTTCCTAAGCCTTAGGAGTACCCTAATTAAGGTATATAATAACAATGTACCTACCTAAATAGTTTAAGTTTAAAAAATTTGGCTCTCAAAAGAAATTTCAATCGTTGTACTGTTGATATTTGGCTCTGTTGACTAATGAGTTTGCCGACCACTGGTAGAGTATCATGTGCACTTCATTAATGAGTTCATGAAAATAAGTAAATCACTTCCTTGCAGAGTTTTAGATGGATGCTTTGGGAGTAAGTTTAACTCATTTAATTCAGTATGGAACTAGTTAATGTCCTAAAATTTTTACTATGCTTTTTTTTGGTGGCCTGGATCAAAACTTTTCCAAAATATCTGATACTTTCATGCACAAAGTCATGAACCATATCCAGATCATTAAGTATTAATGAAAAAAACTTCAATTCAAAAATAGTAAGGAATTACTCTTTTAATAAATCTATGAAGACAATTTAATCCAAAATTGTAAAAAAATAAATTGACTAATTACGGGTGGAGTGGATTATGACAGACACTATGAAAAAAAAACAAAAGGTGAATGGGACAGATTGTTCTCTCTTAAGAAATGATTGTTGAAAGTATTGTTGAAAGTATTTCATATGTTCCTTTTTTCCTTATGCTAAGCAAAATAAGCCAGAGAAAGATAAGTATCACCTGATCTCACTCATATGTGAAATGATAATCTGTTGAATGGACTGTGATGCATGGTAGAGTGGGAGCCTTGGGGAGGCAGTGGCAGGATGGTGGATCCTATTGAATAGAAGCAGGGAGGAGGAACTTCAGCAACTCTAGCACAGCTTTTGCCCAAGTGTTTCCTACCGAATACATGATTAATACTAGATTCTTAAAGGCATTACATTCTAGAGCCTTTCATGTGATAACAGTCATTATTCTTCACCAGCAGACTCTAAGACATAGTAATACTCAAATATTTTTGACCCTTGATTTTCTTTTTCTTCAAGGAATATCTCTTTATATGAGTCTTCTATAAAAATTCATCTGGGGTGAAAGGATTCAGAAGTACAAATTAGTAGTTACAAAAGAGTCATGAGATATAAAGTGCAGGAAAGGGAATATAGTTAATAACATTGTAATAGCTATGTATGGTGCCAGGTGAGTACTTGAAATATCAGGAGGATCATTTTGTAAGCTGTATAATTGTCTAACCACTATGCTGTACAACTGAAATGGATACAAAATAATGTTGAATTTAAACTACAATTGAATTTTTTTTTTAAATTCATCTTGGGAAATAAAGTTCTACTGATTATAATTTGGTGATTCCAGTCTGAAGGCCAGAAAAAGAACATTTACATTATATTACATGAGAGATTTTTGAGATCTAATCTAGAGTAGGGAAGCTGGGGGAGAAAATGATAAAGATTGCAGAGATATTTTATCAGGTAAAATGAATAGACTTTGGTGATTAATTAGTAAGATAGTCATATGGCAGTGTTTAGCAGGCAGAGAGAAATGCAGGGCTATAAGTGAAACTTGGAATCCTTCACATAGAAATAAATACATGATGTCGCCAGGCTTGATGAGGTTGCAGTGAGAATCTGTGTAGGGTGAGAAAGAAGGGGATTTCTATCTTCAACGTTGGAAGTCTGCCTACTTGGAAGGACCAACCAAAGGGAAAAGAGCTTTCCTAGTAAATGTGAGCAGGGATAGAGTAAAATGTGCATATAATGAAGAATTAGGGCAATGGGAATTAGCGTTAGGAAAGAGTTTTAAGTTTCAACTTGGTTAGTATGGAATAGGAGAAAGACTAAAAAGATATGAGTATAGGATAGCAGGCATTAACATTGTTGGTAATGGAATCTGGTCGGCAAAGCTTCAAGGAGTGAAAGAGATAATAAATACAAACCATTTGTTTTTCAGAGTAGAACACTGGGTTGAAAAGTAAGTTTTTATTGTTTTCTCTTTTTCTTTTTATTTCTGTTTTTACTTTGTCGGTAAGACTTTACTGGGTTTCTATCTAAGTAGGAGGCTTTTGAGAGGGAGACACTGGGGTTACAGAAGATGTAGAATAGCTGTGAAAAACAATGTTATTAAAATTCTGATTGAGGATTGATTATGATTTCTATGTTTAATGAACATAAACAATTTATATATGGAAATTAACAATAATTATTGGATTGAATATCCATTACATGCAAGGAAATAAAAAAACAGTATCTTTGTAAATCAGTTTTATGTATTTAGAAGTGAACTAAGCCCTTTCTAATTTCTGGATGTTTTAATGGCCAATCAATATAATCTATTCATCCATGATTTGAAAACAAAAGGAAATTTTATAAGCTCCATGGTAAGAGAAAGATAGTAGGCCTTATTATGGAAGATATCACAAATTATCATCTTTTTAGTCAATCAGCTATGATTTTTGAGCATTTATGTGTATGATGTAAAAGATACTATTATAAAACAGGACCCATATTCAAAGATCTTATAATTATTATGGTGAGACAATTCAGACAAAAAATAAAATAATACCATTTTGCATCTGGCACTTAGCAGAATGCCAGCCTCTATATTTTGGAGTAGCCTTTCAGAAAATGGCTTTAATAATTGATGATAATATATATCAATCTGTCCATGTATACGTATGTCTTTTGGTGGATATAAGCACCCATCTTCCATTGAGTGTACATATAGGAGTGGAAATATTGGATAATAGACCAAGTTCATGTTTAGCTTAAGCTGATGCCACCAAATAAATTTCAAAAGTGTTTGAATTTACATTCCAATCAAGGATGTGTTAATTTACAATTGATCTACTCTTCCCATTATTTGGTATTGAACAACCTTTTTACTTTAGCCATTCTTGTGGGTATATTATAACATAAGAATGTAGTTTATGTTTCATTTCCTTATTTAGTAATGATGTTGAGTATCTTTTTATATGCTTACTGTCCATTTAGATATTTTCATTGTTTGTGAAGTGCCTGTTGAGTTCTTTTGACTATATTTGTGTGTGTGTGTGTGTGTAACAACAAATCTCTCTCTCTCTCTCTCTCTCTCTCTCTCTCTCTCTCTCTCTCTCTTTCCCACTCCACTCTCTCTAAAATCAATCAACAAATAAAGTTAAAAAAATAAAATTGAGTTGTCTGATTTTTGTTGTTGTTTGGAATCCCAAATATTTTATGAATTTGAATTCTTTGTTGGACACAGACATTATAAATACCTCTTCTAGTTTATTACCTTCTTTTTACTCAATGGTTTCTTTTGATGAACAAATGTTATTTATTTTAATGAAATCTAATTTATCTAAGTTTGATTTAATTTATAAGAAATATTTGCCTAACTCAGACTCATAAATATAATTTCCTCTGTTTTCTTTTGGAAGATTTAGACTTTTAATTTTTATATTTCAATATGATCCATCCACTTTGAACTAATATTTGAATATGGTATAAAACAGGAAAGAATTCATTCTTTCCATGAAGGTAGCCAATTAATTCACCACCATTTATTTGGAAAGACTATACTTCTCTTCAGAATTGTACCAGTACCTTTGTGCCAATCTCTGTGCCAATACCACACTGTCTAATTACTGTAAATTTATAGTAAGTCGATATCTGAACGTATATGTCCTCTAGCTTTATGTTTCTTCTCAAGGCTGCTTTATTTTAGATCATACGCATTTCTACAGAAACATTAGGATCAGTTTTTAGATTTCCATACAAAAAGTCTCCTGGCATTTTGATCGAGACTCTACTGAATTTTAGGTCACCTTCAGCAACAACTGACATAATGATAGTAAGCCTTCTAATTAGTAAAAATGGAATATTCCTCCATTTAATTGTCTTTAATTTCTCTCAATAGTGTTTGTAATTTTTAGTGTTGAGGCCTTACATCTTATTTTAGATAAACATATTTTAAACTCTATAAGATATTACTATTGTTAATTTAGACAGTCAACATTCTTTTGGATTTATCCATATTTTTACATGTTTTGTTTAATATTTCTTTGCTTCTGTTTCTGAAGTACTTCCTGAGATATTTCTCTAATATGGAAATGCTCAGTATAAGAAACTATCTCTTTATTTATAAGTGATATTTTCTGTGTTTATAGGCTCTAAACAAGCCCATTGGGGTAAAAAAAAAACCACATTCATTTCACTGTTCTCTGACTTCCACTATAACTATTAAGAATAAGTTATTAATCTTACTGTTACTGCTTTGAATATAATATCAGAATCTCTGTATGCATCTAAGACATCTTCTTTGATTTTAAGCAGTTAAGACTCTGATATATCACAGGGTGATTTTTCTTATATTTATTCTTCTCGAGGTTCATATATATTCTATTGTGTTTTAATGCCATTGTGTAGTTTTATAAAATTCCTTTATAATGACTCTCTGAATGTTCCTTTCCCTTATTCTCATTCTTCTCTTTTTCTGATACTTCATATACACATACTTTAGACATTTCATCACATTGCACATGGCTATTATATTGGTTTCTGTATTTTACATTCTTCATTCTCTCTGGGTTTCGGTTTGGATATTGTCTCCTAATTACATTTCTCTTTATTAATCCTCTATTATGTTGTAGAGGTTATATCCTGCTTAAAAAATCTTTGCCTCACTAATTCTTCTCTCTGAAGAAGGTAAAACAGTTAAAAGAAGTTTATCTGCCATAAAATTCACCTACTGATTTCTGACTTATGTATTGTTCTCAACTTTAGAATATCCATTGGCTTATTTTACACAGACTATATGAACCTTTTACTGAAAATTTCAAGAATTTTCTTGAATTTCATTTATTTATTTAAAAACCTGTCTGATAACTCCAGTATCTGGATCAGCAGTGGGTCTAATTCTATTATCTATTTTTTCTCTCTCTCAGTTTTGGGATTTTTGGTTTTTGTGTCCTGGTATGTCTGACAACTGTTTGTTAAATGTCAGACATTATATATAGAAAACTGTAGAGATAAATTGTAGCTCAGGCTCTGACTGATGTATTCTCCTCCCAGAGAATATTTATTTCTATGTCTAGCAGACAGTCAGAGTAGGGGAGGATTGCCCTAATCTGATTCAATTATTGATCCCTCAACCTTGTAAGACCTATTCTTGGTCAGAGACTAGAGGAAGAACCTCAAACTTTAATTGGGATTCAGTTTGTGGCTTAGTATCAGTTCTGTGAGAGTTTATTTCTCATGTGTCCTTAATTCTTGAGCATAATCTTTCAAAATCCCAACCGGAAGACTAGAGGTAAGTATCCTTTATCCTTGGTGGGCTTTAAACTCCAAAACTTAAGGGTTTGGGTATATCAACCTACAACACCAAAAAACCCCAAATTAGAAAGATATAAAGAAGATATATTTAAGTGGACTGGTTTGTTCTCTGAAAATAGTAGATGAAGGAGTTGTTGTAAGAAAGCTTATACCTGTGACATCTGATTTTGAAAAATATGTTATTGGGATGGGTATTTGAGTCATATTTACATAAATAAAGGGAAACATATTGCAAGTAATAATAAAAAAGAGTTCTAAAGAGAAGATGACAACTTCTATGAGCTATAGAGTATAGAAGTTGGACAAGTAAGAAAAATATGAAGTAATTCATACTTACTTGAAAGCTCTTATTTTTTAAAAAAAAGAAAAGAATCATTTTAAAATTTCAAAACATTGTCTATAAGAGTTTGAGGTATAAATTACTATACAGTAGTGGAAATCTTAGGCTTTATCTTTTTCAATGATCAGTCAAATTTGGCATATTCTCTAATTTTAATTTCTGTTCTGACCTGAATATAAGACTGGCATACTAAAGTTAATTGCACTCAGCTTAATTGCTCCTTGATTTTTGGCTCATTATTTGAGTTGAATAAGTCAAAATGTTAGAAGTGGGCAGGGAGTTCTGATAAGTGAAACTTTGAAGCATTCCTCCTAACTAGCATGCTGAAATGGAGAGTCAGAATTGACTGAGATCAAATTCGACTCTACTTATTTTCACATATTTGGAAAGACACAACAATTTATTATCTTTTTCTCAAATCTATTGTCCTTGCTGTTTATCAGTGAGCAAACATCGTATGTCAGACTAACTGACATCTGACCACGGGTAGATATGTGGATGCTGATGAAGAATGTACACCACTTGCCCTGGCTGGCATGGCTAAGTGGTTAGAACATCAGCCCGCTAACTGAAGGGTCCTGGGTTTTATTCCAGTAAAGGGCACATACCAGGGATGCAGGTTCCCCACCCCAGTTGGAGTGTATGTGGGAAGCAACCAATTGATGTGACTCTCTCACATCCATGTTTCTTTCTCTCTTGTGTCTTCCCTTCTGCTCCCTTCCACTCTCTCTCTAAAATCAAAGGAAGAAATATCCTCCAATGATGATTAACAAAAAACAAACAAACAAACAAAAAGAATGTGCCCCACCAATTACAAATATGTGTCTATTACTAAAAAATATAAATGAAACTTCCAAACCATTGACCATCTTCTAGATTTTTTTCTTGTGTCTATGTTAATGAGTTAGAAGAAAGCAAGGCAACATATTCATCATTATGTGATTAATTAGTTAATAAGAGAATTTCAATATAATTGTAAAATAATCAAGGGACAACTGCATAAGGCAATTCATAATTGTAACTGATTTCTGTAGGCAGAACAACAATCAGTTAATCTTCACATCCAATGAGACTATATTATAGGGTTGGAATCAAATGTTTTTAAATATTAAAATACTTGTTAAAAGTACTTCCTGATGAAGAAACCTGTAACACCTGGAAAATTATCTGTAAATTTATCCAGAACTAGTTAAGATAGTTTGCTAGGATCTGGTGGAATGAATTGAAGTATTACCATAGTGAAACTTGTAAAATGGGATACTAATGTAAAATAAATGCAACATCCACATATTTAGTCATTTTTCTCTGGGTGAAACCTCAAATATTTCTAAAGACTGATTGTGTGTGTGTGTGTGTGTGTGTGTGTGTGTGTGTGAGAGAGAGAGAGAGAGAGAGAGAGAGAGAGAGAGAGAGAGAGGAGCAGTTAGACAAGAATATAAGTGTATGTGAAACCAAGATTTGTATTGATAGATAAGAGACTGTATATAAACAAATTTGGAGTAGCATTTCACAAATTGGCTCTAATAATTGATGAGAATATTTAGTTGCTATTGCTATTGGTATTCTTATGATTAATAGATACCAAGTTAGACAAATTCTAATATCTTCCTGCTCTTGTTATGTTTTATCCAATAGAACAGAATTAACTTTTTCTTTTTTGTAATGCTTACCTTTAGATTGGTCCTGTCTATCACATGAAGCATTGTTCATCTGGGAATCATGGTCTCCATTCTCTTCAAAACCTCCCCTTTTATCTCACTGGCAATGGATAGCACAGTATGGAATCTGTGCAAATGAAAACTCTAGAAACCAAATTCTTCCTAAAGCTAACAATGCTTCCCTGGGGTATAGTGAGAAGGGTCTCAATTCACCTCCTCCCCATGTCCTCACTAGACACAGGAAACCCTTTAGCCACCAGCAATGAAGTTTCATAAAAGCCACTTCACTTTAGGAGTAACAAAGCCCCTTCCAGGAAGCAAACCAGAGACTCTAGTCAGATTGTAGAATTGCCCAAACATTGGGGTCCCTGCTTTTACACAGCACAGAATTGCACCATAATGGCACCAGAGGCTCCTTAACAAGCTAACAACCTTGTGGAGCAACAAAGATCAGGCTAAAAATCACAGAGTTTCTGATTGAAGCTGAAGTTGAATTTCCATTTCAATTTTTCCTCCAAGAAAATTATCCAATTAATCTGCATGGATCTTCTGGGGAAATTTTTCTGTTATGCAAATAATTACTAGGGAGGATGAATGAAGCATTTAAAAAATTACAAAAACTGATGCATTTAAAAACTTTTACTTCTCAGGCCCATTAGAGTTGGAAATCCTTTCAAGGGGTATTTCTCAGGCTTATTCTTAACTAGAGGCCCGTTGCAGGAAGATTCCTGCAAAAATAGGGCTTCCTGCTGCTGGAGCGAAGCAGAGAAGGGAGCAAAACCCGCTGAGGCAGGCTTCCCTCCTGCCTCCGCCGTGCCCCGCTTGCTTCTCCACAGCTTCACTCCCTTCAGCAGCGCTTGGCTTCCTTCTATGTTGTCTTCAGTCTTCGTTCTGGTGCCTGCATATGCAAATTAACCACCATCTTTGTTGGGTTAATTTGCATACTCATCTGATTGGCTGGTGGGCATAGCAGAGTGACACCAATTTGCACGTTTCTCTTTTATTAGTGTAGATATGTAACTAGTGCTCAAATAAAAGCTATACAGATGCCTTAGAGCCAGCAATCCTAAAACTAAACACCAAAACAAACGAACAAACAAAAAACCCAAACAATCCAATTAAAAAATAGATGAAGGACCTGATTAGTCATTTCTCTGAAGACATACAGATGGCCAATAGACATATAAAAAGATGTTCAACATCACTAATCATCAGAGAAATGCAAATTAAAACCACAATGAGATATAACCTCACAGCTGTCAGAATGGCTATCATCAATAAATCAACAAAAATAAGTGTTGGTGATGATGTGAAGAAAAGGGAACCCTCACACACTGCTGGTAGGAATACAGATTGGTACAACCTCTGTGGAAAGCAATATGAAGTTACCTCAAAAAATTAAAAATGGAACTACCTTATGACCCAATGATTCCACTTCTGGGAATAGATCCAAAGAAACCTGGCACACTAATTCAAAAGAATATATGCACCCTTACGTTCATTGCAGTGCTATTTATAATAACCAAGATTTGGAAGCAGCCCAAGTGCACATCAATAAATGAGTGGATAAAAAAGCTTTAGTAAATTTACACAATGGAATATCACTCAGCTGTAAAAAAGAAGGAAATCTTACCCTTTGCAATAGTGTAGATGAACCTGGAGGGTATTGTGCTAAGTGAAATAAGCCTGTCAGAGAAAGACAAGTACCATATGATTTCATTTATATGTGGAATCTAATGAACAAAAATAAACTAGTTAACAAAATAGAAACAGACTCACAGCTATCAGCTGGGAGGTGGATTGCAAGGCTGGGTGAAAAATGTGAAGGGATTAAGTAGCAAACAAAACAAAACCTTCGTACACACAGATAATTATAGTGATTACCAGAGGAAAAGGGGGTTTGGGAAAGGCAGAAGAAGATATAGGAGGGAAATAATTGATAACAGAAGACGACTTGGGGTGATGAACACAATACAATATATAGATGGTATATCATAGAATTGTACACCTGAAATTTGTATACTTTTATTAACGAACTAGAGGCCTGATGCAGGAAATATGTGCAAGAGTAGGCCTTCCTTCCCCTGGCTGCCAGCACCAGCTTCTCTCTGGCACCCAGGACCCAGGCTTCCCTCGCAGCCCCTCTTTGTCCAGAATGACGGAAGGATGTCTGGTCTAATTAGCAAATTACGCTTTTATTATTATAGATGTCACCCTGATACATTCAATAAAAATTAAGAAGAAGACCTGGAGGATGATTGTTAAGGAAATCACAGAAGTCAGAGGTCCACCCCAAATAGGCTTTTCTTCACTTGATCAGACTTCGAAGTCACTTCCATTGTGGAGAGTGTCAACATAAATTTCATTTCTCTAAACTTCCCAATTTCTTGTCAAGTCCCCTCCAGGAAGGGCAGAAGCTAAGTGATAACTAGCACAATTGGATAAGTCAGCAACACTGATACCTTCTGAAGATGAGAGATTCAGAATCATCATATAAGCAAGGAAGCCAGCCAGCACTGCAGCTTTATTTATTAATAAAGAAAGAAAAATGGATAGATCAGATTACAGCAGCACTTTACTATGGGAGCTTTTACAGCATATTGCAAAATATCTAATATCCTCAAGCCTCCCCTTCAGTTCTTTTGTATATAAAGAAACCATTTACCTCCCCTTCCTAGGGAATCAAGTGCTTACTAGTAGCTGGTATCAGTTCCTCACCCCTCCTCTTTGCTTGGGTCAGATTGCAATATATCTACATCTATATGCATATCTATCTATCTATCTCTCTATATATATCTTAACCTTTTAGGTAAGGCAAGAAAAGTAAAAATATTATTGTACAGAGGATATGCATATGAATCATAGTTTGCTTTGGCATGTGAAAATGACATGGATCATAATCTGAAATTTCATATGCAGTTGACATAATACATACTCCTTGCTCCTATCTAGTTTTTCTTACTCATTCAGTTTGTATCCAACATTTGAAAATTGATACTAACAATTTGGGCAAAAAGGCTGCCTACTTTTGACATCTAGGATCTGTTCCACTTACAAAGACTCTTCTATGTTCTACTCTGCGATATTTACTTATTTAGAGTACTGTAGTAATAAAAGGACATATTGTTTGAGTAGGAATTAAGACATTTGCAGTTATTTATAGTGTTAGAAAATCAAATTCTAGTGGAATATCCAATTGCTGTGAAATTACAAACATAAGTGTAACACTACATTTCAGCTAAGGCATTGACAATCCTACACACGTACATCATGAATAAAAAGCAAAATACATCTCTAAAATATTTTAATAGAAGGTACTTCTCCTCCTGAGGACAAAAGATCAATTTTAAATGATAAAAAATGTCATTAATGGGGATTTGGAAAATAAGATAAAAAAAATAAAAATATATAATTTAACTTACTACATATTGTGCCCTTTATATTTTAAAGAGCAAGTAATCAATACACCACTGTACCCAAAAAAGACAGAGAGCTTGTGCCCTGTATTTGGAGAAACTAAGGTGATAAGATGAGATGGATTTGCTCAGGTGATGTGCTTCAACCAGAGTAGCAAACCCTTGCTGCTCCAATAATCAAAATGACCCTGCTTTCTGTGTTTGACATACCTATGTCTATCCGTGCCCTTCTCCTGGAAATCTGTCATTAAATCCAAAGCCCTGATAAACTAAAATTGCTTTGTTGATACCTCATGACTTTAGAACAATTGGGAGGTAAATGACTGGTTAAAACCATTCTTTTCTAATGATACTAAAATGAAAAGATATTAGAGGTGGCTTTTCATAATAAGAGTCTTTTTTTCTGGATCAGATACAGTAAACAAGGATCAAACACATGCAGAAAAATGTAATTTAAAATTTTATGTTGCATTTCGTTGAAATGTTAACTGAATAATATTGCTTTGGCACATATGTTATATTCATGTCAATATGTTTCATATGCTAAAAAGATCTGTGCAAGAGTGCCTCGCCTTCCCTGTTTACAAAAGAACTAAACAGCTGTAAGCTGATAGAAGCAGAGAGAAATTTAATTAAAAAGTTCTAGGACCAGTTCAGATTATTCAACCATACTTATCTAATAAATCTTGTGGTTTAATATAGAAAATAAAATACGAGGATACTGTTCACTAGATGATCCAATTGAGAAAGAAGAGCCATTTAGTTGAATTTAATACTAGAAGATTCTTTCCCACTTCTTTCTTCATTCAGGTTCCCTTTTTAGACTCCCCAACAGGTTAAAATAATAATAATAATAATAATAATAATAATAATGATAAAGCACTCACTAAGTTACAGTGAAAGTTATAAAATGAGTATTAATGTATAGCATTTGAACACAGGAAGCATCCAAGGCCTTCTATACTGCTATATTCCAGTCGAGATTCTTAAATAAATTACTAGATGTATGACTGTATGAATAGTCACATCAATAGAGAATAAGTCAGCTAGGAATATTGAAAGATAATACCTTGGTAACTTCTTATAGAAGTTACTCTTTTGAATAGTTCCGGATCCAAATTTGGCAGTGTAATATCCTAAAATTTTCATTTTCATATTTGCCTAATTTTGACAAACATACCTCTTTCTTCTTCACTTTCATCTTAGAAAATTAATTCTCTGTAAATTTCTTAGCAGAATCATTCACAGCAAAGAGGGCATATTCACCACAACTCATCCAGAAAAATTTGAGATTTTTCTTCATTAGAATGTTCTCCACATGTCTGCTGCAGTTCTCGTAACTTATAATAACCTATCAAATATTTTACTATAAAAGTTCTTTAAAGTCATCTGTACTATCAGAAAAAAGACATTTAACAACACTCCTTTGTGCCTAAATATTGCAGATACAATTGTTTGCATTGTAAATCATATTGTGAATGAAATAAAGTTCATGTTGTGTTCACATTATAAGCATTGTTTGTTGTTCTTTTCCGGAATAGTCAAATGCTAATTACCTTTTTTCATAAATATTCTTGAATATACAAAATGTATATTGCTATGTGAGCAGTGTCTTTATAAATAAAACCTACTCAGACAATTGAAGGGGAAAAACAGCAACCCAATCTTTAATTTGAATAGCCATTTCTTTTTTAGGATGCTATAGGATAGGATTTCCTGGCTGTTAATTCCCTTTTGTTTCTCTGAGGTGATCTTGGAAATGTTTGAGATTTTTAGTTTAACTTGATACAATATAAACTGCTTGGAATACTTCAGTTCTTATGTCTGTGAGCTTTATTACTTGATCCTTAAGTAAAAGTTGTGTTATCAAATTCTAAAAAATGATGACAAATAATTCTGAAGGGACTTTATTTGATTTTATTAACTACATATCCCAGAAATTACTCACTTTACTATGAAGTTTGGATTGGGGGAAAAAAATTGAAGAATTTAATGAGTAATATTAATGGGATATGGAGGTTCTTCATTTTTGTCATCATGAAATATTGAGAAATTAACATATTAATAACATTATGATATACATATATGGATAGTGATTCTTATTGTGTTATGATTATCATATTATTCCAAACATGAATAATATCGTTTATGGTTCTAAGTTTTATCTTATTCATTTTATTTTTAAAAATATGAATTGATAATAGTACAGATATATTATGTTTTTATTTGAAGTAAAGAATTTCATTTTGTAAATATAATTGATAGAAAATATTTTATCACTTTTAAAAACATGAAGATATTGCCGCATACAGTGATTAGGGCTTATTCTGAAAACAAATTATTTCAATGAAGGGGGAGACAGCCCCAATGAGGAAGTCATGGGGTGCAAACACATGACACTCTTATACAACAATGAAAAACCTTTTAAGCATGAAGAAATTGTAATATATGTGGCACTTGTAGGTACATTAAGATAAAATATCCAGGAGCCAGTAAATTTTTTCATGCTGTCAGAGTATTCAACGGTACATATGAGCTGTCGAATTTCAGTCATCAACATCCAAAAAAGCTTAGCATTTGATAAAACAACTTTCCAATAGAAACAATTCAACTTCATACTACCAGGCACAAGGAGACTAACAGATTAAGTAAAATAGCAGTTGCCACTCTCTGAATGTTTACTATCCTCCTTCTACCTCCTTTTGAGCAGGGCCTTGTAGCCTGTAGTAGCAATTACCTCTTTTTTTTTTTTTTTTGCTAAGTCAGAAAGAGGGTAAGGGAGAGGGAGAATGAATCAGAATAATCAGGAAGTACTAAAGGGCCACAGGGGCGTGTAGTTCTCAGAATTCTTTTTTATCAATTTGGCTTCAATGAGCTTTGGGATTTACTACAAGTCTGGGAAAAGAGAAGCAGAAAAGAAAAATACTGAGAACGTGTGTACACTCATCATGTTGTGCCTCAATTGACAGGACACTTTGGAATCACCTTCCACATAAAACAGTAATACAGATGTTGTCTTCTGCACATGAAGTCAAAAGAATTTATCAATTGATTAAGTAATCAATAAATCTGACTATTCTTAGCTCCTTCACCCCGTCACAAAACATTGTTATAACAGGACTTTGGTTTCCCTAAAGGTTTGAGTTAATTCTGTTTTGCTATTCTAGATTCAAAACTAGGCAAAATATTATACTGGTTGAGGTACATTTATTAATTCTATAATCCTTTTACTGGTTGAGGTACATTTATTAATTCTATAATCCTTTATATTTCATAGGAATCCATTCTATATTCTTAAAATATAGTGGCATATACAGCTAAAAAGATTAATGCTTCAGCATTTTGCCAATTATATCTTCCTTCCCTCTAAGACAAGACATTTTATACTTATTTACTTTTCATTGCAGTATATCCTTATAATACTAGTGTTTACGGATAAAGCATTCAGGTAAAATCCTCCACAGGAATTCCAATACCACACACACACACACACACACACACACACACACACACACACACATACACACACACACATATGTCTACTATGTTTGATATACGCTCTCTTACATTTGTTTTTGAAGTTCTCACTCTGCATTTATAGGAAACTGATACTGTACTTTCCTGGGGGACAGAAAATGATGAGAACATTTATGTAAAAATAATGTGTCATTAAAATATATTTACTGTGTTACTGTGAACCCAGAGCTAAGCAAGTCACAGTTCTTATCTTCAAGGAGCATATAGTTTACAGGGAAGAGAGACAAGAAATATAATTACTATTATTCAAAATATGCTCTAAAGATCGCACATGGTCAATATCTGGGAGCATGTTAAAGCTGTACCATGTCAGGTCATTCACCAGACCTACTGAACAGAGCATGAACTTTCACAAAACCCCCAGGTGATTTGTATGCACATTCAAGTTCAAGAAACAACACAGAGATTCAAACCTGCGTAGGATTACTGTCACAAACCTAGAAGCAACGAAGGGGTGGAGGTGTGAAGATGAGAAGGGTGCATGATGGGATGAGAAGATCCCGGTGCCTGCGCTTCATTCTTCAAATGGAGGAGAGGTCACTAGTCAGGCAACTTTTACTGGCATAAAAATAAATGTTATAAAAGAGATATTAGTTTTTGAATGTTTTTGGTTTACACATCATTTGGTAACGTAGTCATATTATTGTTGACAATATGCCAGTTTGACAGAAATATGATTATATATGTCCAACTCAGCTTATGGTTTGCGGAGGAATGAGTGACCAGGGTGGCTTCTAAGAACAGCTTGGTCAGGTCCTGCCATTCCTCAGTGCAGTGACGACATAGGAAACTTTCTGCACCAAGACCTCAACCCAGACCACAGCAGTAGAGCCGGGTTACATAAAGATGATCATTTGGAAACCAGGCAGTTAAAATCATTTTCATGTGCTCCCCAAAGCTTTAAATAGTGATAGGAACTAAGAAGGTCACACCACCATGTTTTGATCAGGTCTGATTTGTGTAAATCAATACCTCAGCCACTCTCCCTCCGCCAGTGTGCGTTGACTTCAGGGTGCTGTGAAAATGTTGAGTGTGGCCAAGAGAGAGTCATGCAAGCAACTGACTATTCTCTACTTTGCCGTTACATGTTATGTTGGTGTGTTTGAATGTTACCTTTTCTACATTAAATATCAGATAAGGGTAACCTTCTGAAACAATATTTTTCTGAATGTGACTGTATATACATATAAATGACATGCAAGAATCATATATAAGAGTTGATAAAATTGTATGGCATATTAATAGATGATCTTCTGGGTAAGACATATACAAAAGTAAAAACAAAGCCTTTACTTTTCAGTGCTGGTGGAGACACTAAATTATTTTAAAATAATTCTAGTTAATACATCATATTCTTATGGTATATCCCAAAAGACAAAAAGAAATTTTGGGCCGAAACCGGTTTGGCTCAGTGGATAGAGCGTCGGCCTGCAGACTGAAGGGTCCCAGGTTTGATTCCGGTCAAGGGCATGTACCTGGGTTGCGGGCACATCCCCAGTAGGAGATGTGCAGGAGGCGGCTGATCGATGTTTCTCTCTCATCGATATTTCTAACTCTCTATCTCTCTCCCTTCCTCTCTGTAAAAAATCAATAAAATATAAAAAAAGATATTTTGGGATATAATAATTATTATTTGGAGCCAAGTTAGGAAAATAGCAAATTATTATTTTTGGAACTTGATTCAGTTATTTTATTAATAATTATTTGATTTAATAAGGTGTAGGCATTTTTAGCTTTTGCATCTTTTTATTTTTTTACATATATATCAGTTTAGATCTAACTATAGTTAGAATATAATTCATTGTCATTGTTTATGCTTTATATTCATTCAATTGAGGTTTTCTTCCTAGGATAAAGAAAATTCATGGGAAAATGCTTGGACATAAAAAATGCCTTCAGCTCTGTCTGGTGTGCTAAGGGTTAGAGCATCACCCATGCACCCAAGGGTCACAGGTTCCATTCCCTGTCAGGAGCATGTACCTGGGTTGTAGGTTCAATCCTAGCCCCAGCTGGGCATGTACGGCAGGCAACCATCAATGAGTTTATCTCACATGAATCTCTCTCTCTCTCTCTCTCTCTCTCTCTCTCTCTCTCTCTCTCTCTCTCATCTTTCTGTCTCTCTTATCTCTCTTCCCTCCTCCCTTCCACTCTTCCTAAAAATTAATGGAAAGAAATCCTCCATGAGGATTAGCCAAAAAAAGTATTCATAAGTTAGAAAAGGTAAATAAGATTTTATATACCGTATAAGATGATCTTACAGAGGACTTGATTTTTTTTCCTTATAAGTTTTAAATGTTTTAAGTAGTCCTAAATACCCATGTTAATTAATCCCTTTCTGAATTGCAACCTCATTATTAGGAATTTTTTGTAGGATTTTCCTAAACAGTAACTTTTATTGTAAATTTATTATTGGATTTATTCAGATTATACCATAGCCTTCAAAAATTCTCTTCTGCATGTGCCAGTGATACCTTTGTTAAATTTAAAATCTTCCTATTTACATTTAACTAAGAATTGATGTTTGGGGGTCTATCCAGAAAAAAAATCCACTTCAATAGTTTACAAGGAAGAGAACTTAATTTAGAAAATTAATTGCATAGGTGATGAAATAGCTGAGAAAAATAACTGGTAACATTAGGGATGCAGTAATTTAGAAATTAACACCATCAGGGACTCACTAATACCCTCAGATTGGAGAATCAAGTGGAGAAAACTGGTCTGGGAGCCTCTCAGGTTAGAGAATGGAACAATGATGGGCCTGGATGATGGCAGCTGGAGTCACAGAAGAGGCAAGCTGCTCTCAGTGAACCTGCTTAAGGAGCGGCTATTCCAGCTGCCTCCTCCCTCACCCCGCCCGCCACCTCTCACCTTCACTCCCCACTGACTGACCCAAGCCAGAAGTCAGCTAGTATTGGAGCCAAGAAAATTAGCCTTCAGGGATCAGAAGGAAGAGGAATCAATCTGCTAACAAACAGGCCCAAGACTTGCAAAATTATCTTTCAGGTTTTTATAAACAAATGTAAGAAGGGAAGTTTTATAAGCACTTGTGGCAGTAAAGATAGAAATATACACATCGCCCTCTGGAGAAACCTAGCACCTACATTTTTTCACTCGTCAAAGAGGGCAATGAATCACAAAAGAAATTATAGGAGAAAGAGAATGATATTAATCAAAGAAATTTCCGGTGAAGGAGGTATGGAAATCTCTAAGCAAGTTACAGAAAGAAAGCTACAATCTTCAAGCCACTGAATTGAAAACAAAGCTTCCGATGATAACTGTATGATTTGACAAAGATACCTCAAATTGCTCAGGAAAATCTCTTTCTTTGCAGTAATGTTTCAGGCTATTTAAAACAGACTCTCAGTCGAGGAACTAAACAAAGATGCTAGGATTGGATATAGAAGACAGATGAGTTTGGCTGTTATCCACATAAGAATGGAAGCCAAAATTATGCTGACTGAAAATGGAGCCAAGCGATGTCATATAGATTTGAAAACCATGTTGTGCCAAGGAAGATGTTACTGTTTTTCAGTTTCAGGTTTTAGTAAGGATCATACGTTGTTTGATTTCTTAAACTAGTTTATATATCCTAAATATCTCTGCAACTTTGCAATGCTCTATTTTTTTTTTTTTAAATTCTAGATTTGACAGTTTGGTCTAGATTCCAAGCCTGTGTAGATGGGTGGTATGATCCAGCATTTTGGTTCATTTGGGTATATCTTATTGATTTTCATTGCGTGACTTATCAGGTGATATCAACTCATTGAAGTGAAGATAGTTTAAAATTATTTATAACTCTCGCTTAGACTAGCAATTGAGTCAGTCATACCTTTGAAGGAGATGCACTAGGACTTTACTAAAGGTGAAGGGTTCAAGGGATGTTTCCTTCTCTCTCTTCCTTGTGCCCTGAAACTGAGGTAAAGAATAAGAGTCATCTTTGCTTTGTATAATGATGTAGAGCAGCGGTTCTCAACCTGTGGGCCGCGACCCCTTTGGCAGTCGAACGACCCTTTCACAAGGGTCGCCTAAGACCATCCTACGTATCAGATATTTACATTATGATTCATAACAGTAGCAACATTACAGTATGAAGTAGCAATGAAAATAATTTTATGGTTGGGTCACAACATGAGGAACTGTATCTAAAGGGCCAGAAGGTTGAGAACCACTGATTTAGAGCAACCAGACCCCAAAAATATGTGGTGGAATCATTTGCAAGGGTGGGATCTGTGGGCATATTTTCAAACATGTTCAAAAGTTCGTGTGCACATGTATATTTACAAATTTGTGGCTGTTAACATTTCCTAGTATTTTAAATTTCATAAGTGATTATTATAACATGTGGCATCTTCAGATAAGAAATGGAGTTTAACTGGAAAAGGGATCTTTCATAAACCTTTTAAAAGCTGCCATCATTTTCTTTGTAAATCTATGGATAGCTGACGTAATCACAAGCTTCCAGAAGATAAACCGCGCAATGTTGAATGGCACTTGTATATTTGTGGCAATACTTTTGTTCCAGAAAGGATTTCCAGAGAGTTTTAAAGGTCTACAAAATGGAACAAATTAAAATAAGCTAAAAAGTTGCATGACAAAAATCAAGTGAGTGGGATCAGGAAAATACGTGTGTGGATATGTGTCTGTGCATACTGTGGCTTGTTTTTATTGTTAACAGGATGCCAAACAACCCAAGTAGCACCATCAAATGTTCCGGTTATATGAGGATGTACTAATGCTAGTAATATATGCCAACATATTTTGTAAGTATTATAGAATAATACACAGAGGAGATGTTATTGTAATCATCTCACTTCAGCCTAAAAATGCCCCCAAACAACATTTAATTCTACTATTTGTTTTCAGTGGTTTTAAAATAAGAAAACCTATAACACTTTCCTTAAAATAGAGGTTTAAACCTAATTTCCATTTCCCTAACTCCCTATTGTCAATATAACTTTCTTACCATAGAACTTTTATACGATTAAAGACATTTTATAGTGATTGAGGTTCCGCAATTTAGGAACCTGGATTCTACTTCAAAATCTTAAGTCACCATTGAACCTTGTCTCCTCATCTGTGCTCCTTATACAGCTCTCAGGTGTACAACTTTACCCATCTGTATCCTAGGATCCAGTCTGATTTTTCTGTTTCTGCTTCCAGACCTCAGCATTTTGCTGGTAAGGTCCACGGTCCTGGCTTCTTGTGTTGCTCATCTTGTCTCTCATCCAGGTCTCACTTGCTGCAGCTTCCAGGTTCCTGTTGAATTCTGCTTTGGGCCAATTGTGCAAACATATCACTGGCAAGCTTCTTCACAAGCAGACACTCTCTTGCTCACCTGGATGACTGCTCTAATTTCTCTCCCACGTTTGCCCTCATCCCTCCAGGCCCTTTCAAGAGTTTAATACATTTGCTCTCATTTCCCTTATAATTGCCTTCTAGTTAGGAGATTCTATTCCCAGAATATTCATTTCTCTGCCTTCTTTTCCTATCATAGTCCTGAAATAACAAGTTTTCAATTATAAAAATAACTAAAAACATCTTCCAAAACAAGCACATTCATTCATTCATTCATTCATTCATTTTCTCTGCTTTGTAAACATAGCCACAATCCAGCAGGGCAAGAAATAATTATGATATGATATAATATGTTCATGATGGAAGAATATCTCAAATACTACAAGAGCATAGAGGAATCTGGACAGAGGTCAGGAATATGTAACATTTCAACTAGATCTTGAGAGATTAATAGGAGAATGTGGCAAAGATCTTTAGAGGAGAGGGAACAGCAAGGGTGCACGCTTGGAAGGCATTAACAACTCGATAAAAAGGAGTGTCAAATCCCTAGATGGGAACAGAGCGCCAGGCTGAGAAGACAAGTGGTACTGGTCCGCAGGTTGTGGCTCCTCACAGAACCCAGGCGCATCTGAATCAAAAACCTATCCTCTTAACTGCTCCGCATTATCCTCCCAGGAAGGCCTGTCAAACTTTATCTATAATAAATCTCTCATTTAGTTCAGAAGCTAAATTACTCAAAGACACAGGAGTCTGTGCTAATGGATGTTATGGCAGGCTCTGCAAACTCAACTATCTACAAAGACCAGACAGTAACATAAGTCTCTATGAGACTCTGTGATACAATACTGGTAGCTTTATGATGAACATGGAGTTCTATGAAGTCTGGAGAATGAAAGTAGCATTTAAATATGACTGCCTTTTAGGTCTATAGATTGATCTCCTGAGAAATGCCCACTTAGCATTGCCTTATATTCTCCTTTTCTAGAAATCCAGATGTTATCTAACTACTAATTCAAACTTTTAAAAGTGAGCCAATGCATTGGGGACCAAACCAACAAGTAGTCCATACTTGACTCTCCAGCAATTAGTTTATAGCCTCTGTGAGAAGACCAAAAGTCTTTCTTTCTTTGAGGCTAGTCAGAGAGCTTAGTCCATAACTGAAAAGTATTTAAAACAGCAGGAAAACAATGGAATATTGCTTAAAATACTTCAGTTGCTCCAAATTCTGATTGGTATGAAATTCAGCATTCTTCATATTGGCAAGGCCTCTCATGATCTGGCAACTCCCCAAATCTCCACCTTCCCCTCTGCTTGCCACAGCCCACCCACTACACTTACTAGTTTCTCAGAAGTGCTAAGCTCCTTCCCTGAAGATATTTGCACATGTTTTTGCCATGGCTTAGAATGTGTTTCTTCCTGTTTTCAGGGGTAAATTCTTATCCAGCATTTTTATCTCAGATTCAATGCCACTTTTTCAAGGGATGACCTCCACAAGATGGCATCAAGTCCCCTCTTAAACTTTTGCCTCAGGTCACTCTGCCCTTTTCTTTAGAACTTCTCGATATTGAAATTAAATAGCTATTTTAATTTTTAGCCTCACTATTTATAGCTCCATGAGGACAGGTCTTGTCATCATTGAGTAGGACACCTTTCACTCAGTAGGCACTCATTATTCGTTGAATAAATACATCAGGGATTTGTCTGTTCATAGATCCTTGATCACATTTAGCATTTATTGTGAGATTTAAATAAAATTTTCCATGAAATATGGTTAGCACAGTGCTAGGAATATAGTAGTTGCTCAATTAAGTGTTAGATATTCTTAGATATATGTTTTTACTTACATAGAAACAGAAAAGAAAGAGGTAACACAAAAACACAACTGATATTTTCTAATATGATTCCCCAGGTGGATTCCCCCAGATGTCATATTGAGTTTCCAAAAAGCAGACTCCAAGGCAAGATTTAGGTGCAAGATCATAATTTTGGATGTAAACCCAGGAGGCATGGTAATGGAGTGGGAAGGTGAGGCAGGGGTGGAAGAAAAGCCAATTGAGTGTGTCAATTAGCAAATCACCACCGAGCTCCAGCCTGCTCAGGGTTGTCCCACAAGGAGCAAAACGGCTGGTTTAGTGCCATGTGAACTTCTGTCCCTCATTAGTTCGGAGTTGTCACTAAGAAGCATTAAAAAAATCCCAAGGCCTTTTTTTTTTTAACCAATTGATTTTCTACTTTTTTTTTTTGGCCATGACCTCTGAAGGTTTTCTTTTTAAGATCCACTTGTGCTTTCTTCATAACAAGTGTTTGTTTTTCCTAGTATTATCTTAAATTGGGGCAATATTTTTGTAAATATTGTATAGCAAACAAATGCATGCCCTTTGACCATATAATGTACCTCAAGATGCTTTTCCTAAGGCAATAGTTGTAATATGTGCTACTATTTTTCTTATTTTACAGATATATTACTTTTTGTAGAAATTTAGAAAACACTTATAAAATGTACATAATAAAATTTAGCAGCACTGCCACAATGCAGACATAAATTAGTAAATATAAAATATTTGTTTTTGAAAAATATTATATTACACATGTTTAACTTTTTTGTATATTTTTATGATAAATATATGCTCATTTTCATAAGATTCATTTGTAATAATAGTGCTATCCTAAGACATTCTGAAGCATACTTAACGAAATATATCAATTTAAAAAATATTTTTATTGATTTCAGAGAGGAAGGAAGAGGGAGAGAGAGCTAGAAACCTCAATGATGAGAGAGAATTATTGATTGGCTGTCTCCTGCACGCCCCCTACTGGGGATTGAGACACAATCCAGGCCTGTGCCCTTGACAGGTATGGAACCCAGGACCCTTCAGTCTGCAGGCTGACACTCTAATCACTGAGCAAAACTAGCTAGGGCAAACATCAATTTTAAAAAAATCCTTCCCATAATATTGTCGTGGGCTAAATACACAATAAATAAATTTTAAAACAGCAATTAATAAAGAAAGGGTTAGTGTCTAACCAAAATATTTGTTTCCAGAATGGGTAGCTCAGGTTAACTATAGCTATTTCTGCTACAATGGTGTTAGAGCCCAGCATGCACCATAGTACTTCCGTGGCTTTTATTACGCTGTACTTCCCTGTCCTCCTCTTCTTCCTTCTCCATTCCCCAGTTTTGTGTCCCCTGTGTGCCAAAGCGGTGCCAAAGCTAAGGTGGCAACTCTTAACATACAGGGTCCAGAGACATGTACACACGTCTCGTTTCTTATTTTCTGCTCCTCACATTTCCAGCCCCCACTCTTCTCACCCTTCCATCTAAAGCTAATTCTTCCATCTTTGCTCTGGTTCCCCCTTTTTTCCTGCTTTCAAAGGAAAAATGATGCTCCCCAATCAGCATTTAAACTTGCTGAAGTTTCTTCCACCATAAGAAAAGAACAACAAAAAGCAAAATTCTTTCTTTGTACCAAAGTTCTCTAATTACTGACCCATCATGTTTCTGTTGACAACAGTGTTATAAGAGGATTCCTTTTACTGTTCTCACACCTCCTCTCTCATTCGCCGATCAGCCCTTTGTAATCTGTCTCCTCCACTGACCTGTTCTCAGCAAGGACACGAGCCACTCATTTCAAATTGTCACGGTGATAGCATTTTTCATCACTCTTGGCTGCCATGATGCCACAATTATTATTTTTTGTTTCTATTTAGTTTTGCTTTCTGCATAGCCTGGCTTCTGAGTTCCCTCTCCATCTCTGTATACTTTATGGTTTCTTCTTCAGCCTGCCCCTTAAATCTTGCTATGCTTTAGGAGTCTGGGCAAATATCCTTTAAGTCATTTTTAAAATTTACCTTTTTTTTATTATTATTATTAGTTAAGGTATTACAAATGTGTCCTCATCCCCCCCTTTAACCCCCAACCTCCCCCCCACACACACACTCATGCTCCCATCCCCCTGTTGTCCATGTCCATTGGTTTGGCTTATATACATGTATACAAGTCCTTCGGTTGATCTCTTCCCCTTACCCCCGCCCTCCCCTACTTTCCTTCTGGGGATTGATAGCCTGATCGCTGTTTCTCAGTCTTTGGGTCTGTCCCTTTTCATCAGTCTATGTTGTTCTCTATAATCCACAAATGAGTGAGATCATGTGGTATTTATCTTTCTCTGACTGGCTTATTTCACACCTTTTAAAATTCAATGTATTGGTGTTACACTGGTTGATAAATATATAAATTTCAGATGTACAGTTTTATAATACACTAGAGGTCCGGTGCACAAAATTCGTGCATGGGTGGAGACCCTAGGCATGGCCAGCAAACAGGCCAATGGGGGCCTGATGGCTGGGGGGTAAGGATGGGGGGAAGGATAGGGTGTGGGAGGTTGGCTGCTGGCCCTGAGGAGGGAGCTGTCCTTCAGCCCCCCCCCCCTGCGAAAGGGGTTGCTTCTGCTGCCACCAACCCCTGGTTCCCCATCCCAGCTCAGGGCCTGAAGGCCCCAGCAGGGTCAGGAGAGGAGGTGACGGTTGCTGGGCCAGGCACGGAAGGAAAGGATGCCGATGCCTCATGGTTCCCCGCCTGCCCCCCTCCTCCTTCCCTCACCTCACTGCTGCCACGGTGGCAGGCGAGTGGTGGGCTAATTGGGGTCTGCCAGCTGGGGGGAGGAATGGAGCATGGGAAGTTGGCTGCAGGCCTCGAGGAGGGAGCCAGCTCTCGTCCCCCCTGGGGAAAGGGGCCACATTCACCCCCACCCACCCCCAGTTCCCTGTCACAGCCCAGGGTCCGGCTGGGAAAAAGGACCACGGGAGGTTGGCCAGCCAGGGAAGGTTGGCTGTGGGAGCACACTGACCACCAGGGGGAAGCTCCTGTGTTGAGCATCTGCCCCCTGGTGGTCAGTGCACATCATAGCTACCGGTTGTTCCGATCGTTCAGGTTGTTCAGGTCAGTCGGTTGTTTAGGCTTTTATATATATAGATTATCTGTATATTTCATGGTGTGCTCACCACCCAAAGTTTAATCTCCTTCCATCACCTTTAAGCCTTATTCTACACACTTTGCTACAGTTCCAAAACTCCAACTCTTACTTATTTGTAATGACTTCAAACATTTACTAATATAACTCTATTCCACATGGCTCTACAGAGCTTGATAAACATATATTAATTCATTTTAAAAATTATTCAGTGAGTGCCTGCCGGGGCTGACCAGGAGACCCTGAACAACGGATGAATGATTACTCTGACACATATTTCTGTGAAAGGGAGAGCTAAGGGACTGCCTGGCTAAAGGAACCAGACAGACCCATTCAACTGCCTCCTTAGGCTTTTATTGTGACAATAGCTTGAAATAAAATTAACTATTAGATATTATCAGTAAGGTAAGCATCCTTGAGAAAACACATGTATTTGTAGTGTCCTTTAGGAAAGGATGTTTTGAAGTCTAAACATAAAGATTCCAGTAAAACACCCAGGAGCTCAGACTTGTTTGGAAATGTCAAGGTAGGGTCTGCCGCCTTCGGCAAGGTTCCCCTAGAGCAGCGGTTCTCAACCTGTGGGTCGCGACCCCTTTGGCGGTTGAACGACCCTTTCACAGGGTTTGCCTAAGACCATCCTGCATATCAGATATTTACATTATGATTCATAACAATAGCAACATTACAGTTATGAAGTAGCATCGAAAATAATTTTATGGTTGGGTCACAACATGAGGAACTGTATTTAAAGGGCCAGAAAGTTGAGAACCACTGCAGGTCTCCAACTTTTCAGAAAATCCTCCTTATAGACTTTTCAACCAAGTCCTATGCTTCCCCACAAATGCCTACTATGTCTTAAAAAGCAAATTGCTACATGCTGAGAACACAATGAAGAGTAGATGACAAGAGCTTAAATTTTGATGGTGAATATACACAATAAGTAAATATGCAAATAAATTTTTAAAAGATGAGTTCTATGGTTATAAGAGCTAAAAAGGAACTAAGAAACTAGTGTGATTGACTAGCCATGAAGATAGTGATTAGTTTGGAGAAGGTAGCCTTGAAACTGAGATTAAATCAGGCAAAATTGCTGTTGAAGAGAGTTTCATGAAAGAACAGCAGGTATAAATGCTTTGAGGAAAGAAGCTGACGTGTTTGAGGAA
Source organism: Myotis nattereri (assembly GCF_964212035.1). Taxonomy (NCBI): domain Eukaryota; kingdom Metazoa; phylum Chordata; class Mammalia; order Chiroptera; family Vespertilionidae; genus Myotis; species Myotis nattereri. The sequence goes on from NC_138075.1 coordinate 83,681,653, forward strand.
TTAAACAGAGACCAATGAATCTAGATGTGTAAACTGGGGTAGGGGTAATATGACATAGGGTTGAAGAAGTATATTTGAACCACAAAAGTGTTTGGTCCCATAACCCAGAGTTTAAATTTTCTTTTCAAAGGCATTGAGAAGCCACTGAAGTATTTTTAAAAGGAGAGAAATGCATTAATAAAAAAACTCCAGTTTTTAACTTAAGTGAAGTACAACTAGAGAAAATTATAGAGACAATGAGTGTATGGCTTGCTGAAATATTATAAATTGAACACATGCCTGTAACCAGTATCTAGGCTTAGAAGTAAAACATTACTCCTATCCCAGATATACCCTCATGGCCTCTTTCAGCCACTACCTAGTCCCTGTCCCCTGCCCAGAGTAACACTGTCCTGACTTCTAACATAGAGTAATTTCACCTGTTTTTGTACTTCACATGAATGCAATAGTATGCTATTTTTCTGTCTGGTTTCTTTCACTGTCCATTATGTCTATGAACTTTTCCTATATCATGATGTCTAGTGATATTTTCTTCATTCCCATGCAGTAAAGCAATGTACTATGTGAAGATTCCACAATTTATTTATCAATTAAACTAATGATGGACATTTGAGTAGTCCCAATTTGGGGCAATTATCAATAGTAGTCCTATGAACAATCTAATACATGTCGTTTAGAAAATATGTGTACCAATTTCATAGTAATATACCTAAGAGTGAATTTGGGGCTAATAATTGATGCATATGTTCACCTTTCATGAGATTCTATTAGTTTTCTGAAGTGATTATAATACACATTTGTGTGTACGTATATATGTACACACACTTATGCAGGTTATATTTAACTTTTTAAAAATACATATATATTTTTATTGATTTCAGAGAGGAAGGGAGGGAAAGAGAGATAGAAACATCAATGATGAAAAAAAATCATTGATCGGCTACCTCTAGCATGCCCCATAGCAGGGATTGAGCCTGCCACCAGGGCATGTGCCCTTGACTGCAATCAAACCTGGGACCCTTCAGTCTGCAGGCCAATGCTCTAGCCACTGAGCCAAACCAACTAGGGCAGTATATTTAACTTTTTATTTGGAAAATATTTCAAATATACATAAGAATTACAAGAAGTTCCACATAGTCCTTTATTTAGAATAAAATACTTTTAATATATCTCTATTTTCTTTGTCATTTGCATATTACATTTTCTCTTCTATTTGAGAGTAAGTTACATACATGATATGCTTTTATTTCTAAATACTTTAGGAAGCATTTCCTAAAATTAAGAATTCTGTTTTATGAATGGAAGCATGGGACTTGGTTGGAAAGTCTATAAGGAGGAATCTCCGAATGGTTGGGGCCTCTAGGAGAACCTTGCTGGAGGCTGCAGACCTTGCCTTGACTTTTCCAAACAAGTCTGAGCCCCTGGGTGTTTTACTGGAATCTTTATGTTTAGACTTCAATATGTCCTTGTTTTAAAGACACTACAGACACATGTGCTTTCTCAAGGATGTTTACCCTACTGATAGTATCTAATAGTTAATTTTAGTTCAAGCTGTTGTTACAATAAAAAGCCTAAGGAGGCAGGCAAAGAGGGCTGCTTGGTTGCTGTAGCCAAGCAGTCCCTTAGCCCTCTCTTTTACAGAAACGTGTGTTTAAGTAATCCATTTATCCGCTCAGGTCTGCTGGTCAGTCCCTGCAGTTTTACATAACGATAGAACAGTTATTCATTTTAGTAAATTTAATATTGATACATAATATTTTTCTTAATCCATATTGATATTCCAGTTTATAAGTTTATCTAATAATGTTCTTTACAGCATTCCATTATACCAATGCAGGGTCACACAATGCACTAGTTTTCATTTCCTTTAGTCTCCTCTCTATCATTCTAAGTTCTTTGGCTCTTTTAGTCCTTTATGACATTGACATTCTTGAAGGACACAGTCCCACTTTTTACTAGCATATCTTAAGTTGTCTGATAATTACTCACAATTAGTGTTAGTTTTTGCATTCCTGGCTGGAATACTACATAATGTTGTGTTCTCAGATGATCACACCTGGAGGCACAATATCTATTTGCTCCAGTCCAGGTCATCTGATTTCTCTATCATTCATTTTAGTTACTAGTTTTTCTCTTGGTACTAAAAAATTGTGTGAATAAATTTTAAGACCATACAAATGTCCAGCTTCTCATCAAAATCTACCCCTTTAAATTTAACCTAAATTGGGAACTCCTCCCTGAACCAATGTTTAGGGTGATGTTTACAAGATGATGGTTTTATAACTCCAGCACTCCCTTTACATTTATTAATCAGCTCTTAGCATTCTATTGTAAGCAGTAGCCATGTTTTGTCTTATTTATTTATGATTACATGCTACATTTTTAAAGAATAATTTTGGTTGCTGTGTAGAGTATGGGTTAAGTGGGGCAAGAGTGGAAGGAAGGGGAATAAATTACCTAGCTATGATAAGAATTAAGGGAAGACAATAAGCTCTTGAATGAGAATGATAGCAAATGAGATAGAGATAAATGGAGGGATTTAAGATATGATTGGTATTCACATAAACAAGGGATGAGAGATAAGGAAACTCCAAGGTTTTGATTTTGAACAACTAGATGGAGTTACCATTGGAGAAAGACAGATAAAAGCAGTATTGGGCAAAGAGGGGATTGGTTTCAGTTCTGCTAAATTTAAGATATCTATCAGACATTGGAGTTAAGATGTTAAACAGGCAGTTGCTTAAGGTAGTTTGCAACTCAGGATTTTGATCTAGACAAGAAATACATATTTAGAAGCCAAGATCTTATAGACAACATTTAATCATTGAGGGTTTACTTAGGAACAGAAAAGATAAGGGGATCTAGAATAGATCTTAGGCACATTAGGGTCGGGTAGAGAAGAGGGAGCCAGCGAAGAAATCTTAGAGGAGCATCCAGTGAGGTATAGAAAACCAGTACAGTGATCTCTCATGAAAATGCAGAGAAAATAATGTTTCAAAAATAAAACAGTAGCCAACTGGGTGAAAATACTGAGTTAAGATTAAAGCTGTTAAAATATTCACTTGGCTACATAGATCTGGTACATGGATATCCCATAAGAATCTCCAAAAGGTTTGAGTCATCCTTGAGTCTTCTCTACCTCTACATCTAATTTATCAAGAAATCCCTTTGACTCTACTTCTGAAATATATGCTTATTCAATCATTTCTTACCACTTCCACTGCTACTCTTCTCATTTAAGTAACAACTATTACCAACTGACTATTACCAATAGCTGCACAAGTAGTCTCCATTTTTACATCTCCCTTTGGTTTATGCTCAACATAGAATGATCCTGTAAACAGACATTTCAGCTTATCCTGCTCATTAGCTCTCATTAAGAATAAAAGCCACACACTTCACTGATGTTATTTCCTACCACTTTACTCCTCATTGTCTCTTCTCTAGCCACATAGTCTGACCTAGAACATGCAAGACAACCTTTCACCTCAAAACACACAAAAAACATACTTCATACAGATGGCAAATAAGCACATGAAATGATGTACATCACTAGCCATTAGGGAATTACCACAGTGAGACATCACTACATTCCTACAGAATGATTAAAGAAATTATAGTGACAATAATGAATGCTGAAAAGAATGTAGGGAAACTGGATCACTAATACATTACTGGTGGGAATGTAAAATGATACACACACTCTGGAAATAGTTTGACAGTTTTTTAAATTTTTATTTTATAAAACTATACATGCAACCCAGGAATTGCTCTTTTGAACATTGATTCCAGAGAAGTAAAAAGTTATATTCACACAAGAACTGGTGCAAGAATGTTGATAGTAGCTTTATTCATGTGATTAATAATGGCTATATGAACTGTGGTATATCCATACAACAGAATATATAAAGGTGAAAATTATTGATAAATGTAACCATATGGATGAATCTCAATGGAACTATGCTGAGTGAAAAATGTCAATCCCAAAAGGTTCATACAGTATAATTCCATTTATATAAATAATATTATTAAATGACAAAATTATAATATAGAGAACATATTAGTAATTACCAAAGGTTGGAGATGGAAGAGATGAAAAGAAGAAGGTGGATATGGTTATACAAGGAAGCACAAGGGATCCTTGTCGTAATGGAACTGTTCTGCATATTTACTGCGGAGGTGTTTATACCTACATATGTGATAAAATTGTATAGAACTAATCAAATGCGTGCACACACATAACTATTGGGGAACTCTCAATAAGATCAGCACATTGTATTAAAGTCCTAGTTGTGATATTGTACTATACTTTTACAAGATGTGACCAGGAGTAGGATGGGGGCAGATTAGTAAAAGGTACACAATTTTTTTCTGTATTATTTCTTATGAGTTCATGTGAATATACAATTACCTCAAAATATTTAAATGTTAATTAAAAGCCTTTGTAATTATGAAATGCAAGAGGCCCGGTGCAAGGAATTTTTGCACGGGTGAGGGGGGTCACTCAACCCTGCCTGCACCCTCGGACATCCCTCTCACAATCTGGGACCACTGGCTCCTAACCCTCTCCCTTCTCTCATCAATAACAACTATCTGGATTTCTATAGTAATCACTCCACTTAAATGTGAAACCCTAAACAATGTAGTTTTTCTTGTTTTAGAACTTTTTCAATATTATATTTTAAAACTCAGCTAATAGTTGTTATATGAGCTACAGTTTGTTTTTGTTGTTGCTGTATAGTATTCTAATATATGAGTGTACCACAGTTAATTTGTTCTTTTTGTAACAGATGTTTGTTTTCTCCCATTTTTGAATAATAATAATCTTTTAAATAAATAATATGGTAGCTATATTTTAATGTACATCAGCATAGATCAGCTTTGGCACTTTTGACATTTGGGGCTGAATAATTCATTTTTGTTTGGAAGATGTCTGATATATTGTAGGATGCTTACCAGCATCACTGGGCTCTACCTATTAAATGTCAGTAGCACTTTCTGTGTAAACTGTGAAAACAAAGTCTCTCTCCAGATATTGCTAAATGTCCTCTGGGGACAGAATTTACTCCTGGTTGAGAACAACTGATGTACATATATGCACACTTCTTCAAGGATGTATCACCAGAGTGGAATTGCTGTTAATTATCACGTTTAAGTCTAGAGAGAGAATACTAAAATATTTCTGAAAATTATTTTCCCAGATATATGACTACCCTCATATATAAAAGCTCTCATTTTTCACATCCTTCTTGGCATTAGATATTATCAGTTTTTTAAATATTAGCCATTCTGGTATGTTCACAGTAAATTTTCAATTTAATTTGTATTTCTCCCATTACTAATGAGGTTGTCTATCTTTTAAAAATATTTATTAGTCTCTTGAATTTACTTTTTCATGAAGTTACTACAAATATTTTGACCATATATCTACTGGATTGTGTATATTTAAAAAATTAATTTGTAGGAGTTTTATTATTATAACACATTCTGGATATAAACCCCCTTTATGCTATGTATGTATATACAGACACATACACTCACACAATATCTTCTCCAATCAGTGGTTCACCTGAAAATATGATTCTATACTAGAAAAGAGCAAAGGCTAAGAACAGCCAGAACATTCTTGAAAAAGAATAAGAAGTGAGGCAAAGGCGAGAGGCACCACACTGCAGAAATGAGGCAAGAACACAGTGGAAAAATCTGTGCTTCTCAATATAATACCTACTACAGTCACATTAGGACAGCTTCATATTGGTTCAAGTGTAGATGAATAGACCAACAAAATAGAATAGAAAGTCCCAAAACAAACTCACATACACTCATATTTGATTTAAGAGGAAGACAGCATTACAGAGCAGGGGGGAAAGGCTCTGATCTCAATAAATTAAGCTGGGAAGTTAGTATATGTTCAAGGAGGTGAAAAGCAATTCCTACCTTATACCATACATAAAAATCAAATCCAGGTAATTTACAAACCTTATGTCTATGGCAAAACTATAAAACATTTAGAAAATATATGAAAATATTTTAATAGCCTTGGTGTTTCAATGGGGACACAAATTTAAAGATAAACATACGGGGGGAAAAAAGTAACAGCCCTAGCCGGTTTTGCTCAGTGGATAGAGCGTCAGCCTGTGGACCAAAGGGTCCAGGGTTCAGTTCCAGTCAGGGGCACGTACTTTGGTTGCAGGCTCCTCCTTGGCCCGGGCCCTGGTCAGGGCTCTTGCAGGAGGCAACCAATCCATGTGTTTCTCTCACACCGATGTTCTCTTCCTTCCCTCTCTCTTCCACTTTCCCTAAAAAACAATGAAAAAATGTCCTCGGGTGAGTATTAACAAACAAACAAACAAAAAGATAAACATGGGTAAACTTGACTCCTTTACATTAAGAAGTATTTATCTGAGCCTTGTTTTTGCTGATGCCTCTCTGGAATGCTGTTCCCTACCTACCACATGGCTAACACCTTTACTTCCTTTACTCAACTTTCACAGTCTAGGTGAAGCTTTATTTGGCCACACTATGCAAAACTGTAACACCTCCTCCCCACTACTGTTCATTTTCTGACTTTTTATTTTTTGTCTTAGCACTCAACACCATTTAATATGGTAAAGCTCATTGAGGCCAGAAAATGTCTTTTTTATTGTAATGCTATATTCCCAAACCTAGTCCAATTGTAAGTGGCAAATAGGCACTAAATAAATATGAATAATAAATTAAAAATAATGTCTAGATGTCATGTAGTACTGTGATTTAGGATTTTAATGACTCTAATAAACAAAATCTATAACTGTTTGCAAAGACATGACCAAAATATCAAGGTAAGCTGCTTTAAATTTATGTCCTTCTTCCTTCCAATTCGCTATTCCATAAAATATCAGAAAAAAATAATGCAATTCATTACTGCTGCTAAAAAATGTATTAAATCAAGACACTTTCCAAAATTACCCCTCCCCTCAAAAGTGGCATATTTCTTCTGAATTGAATATAGCAGTAAAATTGGGAGAGAAAAGTTATGTTGCATATTCCAGATTATGGAGCAAAACTGCTCTTAGATCTGGAGCTCACCCTATAGAGTCGGCGGTTCCTAACGCCTGGGAACATTGGGGAAATATTTGGTAACAGTGCTGACAATCACTGAGGAAGATGCCGTGGAAAGGGCCCACTTAAGCGCATATGGTGGGAACTGCCCCCTATTCAGGGCTTCTCGAAATTGATACGCTCCCAGATGACAAGATTGCAGGGTGTGATCTCCCTCCGGAGCCCAGGGAGCTCCCTCTGGGAGAGCCTGGTGCTAGGACATGTGTGACAGGACACTAACAGCAGAGAGACTGAATGGGCGAGAGTGATACACGTTGTCTGATGGTCACAGAAAGTGAGACAGTCCTCCCCTTCCAGTGGGTGGAGGTCCTTCTGCAGGAAGAAACATTAGCAGGTCATGTCATTGTAAATGGACAGCCAAGAGGACCGGCATCCCCAGAACAAAAACCGTAGTCACGAAAACGGTTAGAAATCATGACTGTACTCCTCCCAGTGACTGAGCGGCACACTGCCATGCTAAGGGAATTTTTAGAGTGGGATTAAGGGAAGGTGAATGGAAATATATGAAAGCATATTTATAAAGGACTGTGTTTTCAATGCTCACTATTATTCTCAAAAGGAAATTTTAAAGGTAAAAATAATGATATTCAGGATTCCTCAAGGAGACATTCAACTGTTTCTCCAAAAAGAAAAAAAAAATGGCAGTTGTTATTGTGGCAACCAAGCGGTGTTAAATGTAAAAGAAAGTTATGTATGTTTTTGTCTGTGTGTATATATGATTCATGTATTACACATTGAACAAGGACTACTACATGAAATTTCAAAAACATGCAAATGTTTTTATTGTTGTGATATTTTTGTGGGAATGACAGTACTTTCAGAGACATTTCATTTCCAGCACAAGGGGGTTATGTATCGACTAAGAGAGCCAGAAAAATGAAATGACAAAAAAACCCTAAAAACCCAACAACACACACACACACACAAATGTAACTAAAGAGAAGTACTGTCCAAATCTCAGGCATATAGAAAATACTACCAAAGATGCAAACCTGTCAGTTAGACTTTATAATATCAGTCACAATAGAGACTTATGACATTTTAACTATAAGTAAATATAGATATACATATAGGTACATAAATACATGTACACATATATAATATATTTAAATATAGAATCTCACTGTTTTGAATTTACAAAATATTAAAATTCATTTTCTTCAGAATGGTAGGAACATAAGCTACTCTGATTAAGTTAATGCTATATTTGGCTTAACTGAGATTTATTATATATAATGTGTGATGTATCCAATTTCAAAGACTGTGAATAGCAGTCACATCCTAAGTATCTTTCATCTTTTTCATTTTGAATGATTTAAAGTATGCTTGGATATCATTTAGTAAACATAAGTTATTAGAATAAATAATATTTTAAGTTCTATTTTAAAATATTATTAATAAACATTAAATCAGAATGCTATTTAGAGTTGAAGCTGCTAATGAATAAAATGAGGATATTTTCTTCTTTGAAGTATAGTTGTATTGCTTATCTCTATATTTGAAATTGGCTTATACACAATTTGGTTGCTCAGGAGGTGAGTACCTAACCTCAGATTGATTAAGTTCCAGACCTTATACTTTAATTTTTCTTTCTGACTTTGCTTATCTATTGCCTTATCACAACCTTATTATAGAGGAGTCAGGACATTTTTCAAAAGAAAAAAGAAAATAAAATACTATTTACAATATATAACATATATCGGGTCTAGTGTAGTCCCCATTTTCAGGCAAAAAAAAAACAAACTCATTTCGGGAATTTTAAGTGACTTGTTCAGATACACAAAGCTAATAAGTGTTAAACTCCTAAGCTATCAGGACTTGACTAAAAAGACAATTATTTTGTCTTGTACGATGGGCCAGTAAACAATTTCATACTCATTTGGGAGTTTAAAATCACTCCTGACTTCAAGCAGAAGGGGGTTTTCTGAGGAGTAGCACATTTGTGGAACAGGGACATTTCCAGAGACTGCATTTCTAGCAGGAAGGCTCAGCGCCCAAGCAACAGAGCTGAGACCAGGCAGGCGTGGAACCCAGGCTCTCTGGCTCCAGAGCCCACAGGTCCCATAACGCTTCTACTGTCAGTTTTTCCGATTCATAGAAACAGTAGCTAAGTGGTTGGTAAAAAATCCTTTATGCTACTGATTAAATTTATATTTGTGATCTCTCCCTGCACTGAAAACAATCCTGTGCTTTCCATGCCACAAAATATTGCCAGTCTGCTATAATTTCATCCAAACTGCCGAGGGAACGTAGTTATATAGCATTAGTTTTGAAGTAGTGACTCCAAGTGGCTTAATATTAACTAGTAGCTAAGAATGCATTCTAATTGTTATGTGAATTAGCTGAATGCAAATGGTAATTGTAAAGGTCTTAAAAGTGGTTCATTGTCTTCCTTAGATAAACATTTCCCTAAAGTTATTAATCATATTATGAATTTTATCTACAAGCTTGTTGAAGGTAATTCATAGACGGGAAGTCTAAGGTCACTTTATTATGAATTAATTTAAGTTCCACATAATACAAATTCAAATTAGCATTTTCTTTTAGGGACCTTAAATATGCATATAATTCAGATTGAGAGAGCTTTACAATTCTTTAGCTTTCAGAGGAAAAAACTCAATCAAACATAGTGTAATGATGCCCCTGGATAACTATAATGAAGTAATAACTGACCTCAGCCATGTTCTAAACTGTGACATCTTGAATTCTGTTGCCAATATAAACTACAATTAACAAATCACTCTGTGGTTTAGAAAATCAAACCACATTCTTTCCAGTTATTCTTCCGGCTTGGCATTACCTTCTAAATTTCAGGCTCAGCCAGGTCTGCTGTGGTGCAGCAACGGTCTACGTTTATTGACAAGCGAACCTTTCCTGATCTGTTACCGCAAAGGAAGGATGACCCAAGCTGGGAGGCCAGATAAAAAATTGAAATCCTGTCAAATGTCCAATTGTCAGCATGACTTATTATTACGTATTGTCGTTCTCTGTACCCACAGAGTTAAGTCTTGTTAATTTTAGCACATTTAAAAAAAAATCCTAAATCCTGGGTTTAAAACTAATGGGGTTGAACAGACATTTATTTATCCAGCAGAGCAGGCCAATAAGCAATTTTATGTTTTCAAATGCTAATTCAGAAGTTTGGAAGTCAAACTTCTATCAATACAAACTTCTTTCAATACGTTTGAAAGAATGTACTGCTAATTTTAAGTAAAATGGATTACTTTAAGTAGGCAGGAAAACAAGTACAAACATGCTCAAAAAAATATTCTTGCATGATCCATCTGATGCCCACATCTACTGACAAGACATAGAAATCAGAGAGCTTCGGCTTTTCAGTTGCCACTTAAGGGCAGGGTCTTGGGGAGGGTAAGAAGAGGCATGGAACTACTTGCAGTGCCTCAGTTCTTTAAATCTGAAACAAAATCTATGCCTAAAAATCTTAGTTGGAGTTAATGGTCTGAGAGTTGGTCATGTTTGACCTGGCACAGTGAATTGCCTGCTGTTTACATTTAAATCTTCCCTGCTCTTTTCTTTTCTCTTCTAGTATTTATTTCATTCATTAACATAATAAGGTTGAAAGAAAAGAGAGAGTGAACATTGATTCCTTGAAATGGAGGTCTCAGAATGTGGGGAATTTACCAAGTCAGGAAAGCTTTAATTTACAACATTGTGAAACCCATGATACACTAAAATAGTATATTGTCAAAAGTACCAAACTATTGGGGAAAGATGTTAATGTGATGATAGTTCTAATTTTAGTCTATCCCTATATTACAGTCCTATAGCACCTTTTCTCCAAGGAGATCAGGATGCTTTATATTTAGAAAAAAACGGAAATGCAAATCATAGTGAAATTTCCCCCAGAATTATGTTGACAAGATTAAGAGTCATAGAAAAAAAGGTGACCAGCATTAGGAAGAAATAGAAGCATGAGCAATAGGGATCCATAAAGGTCATGGCAAGTTGTCTGACATGATTTTGCTGCTGCTGTCTCTAAATTTAAAAGTAAGGATAGACAACAGATGTCCAAGGTAGACCTCATGACTGGTCCAGTCTAGTGGGTCTTTCACACAGCACACAATTTGATCATTTCCATCATTCCCCAGCATACTTCAGGCTTAGTTCATAATTTCCTTTAGAGAGTTATAAAATACCCAGACTTGTCTTATGAGTCTTATTTTGCACATGAAATTTTGTACCTGGTAACAGTGGCATGGAGTGTCACTCAGAGAGGACTTTTCAGCTACTACAGACATCTTTGGAATTCAGGTACTTCACAGAGGTTAAGGAATTCATTTTACTTGGGTATGATAAATGTTTTGTGATATCAAAAGATGCCAATGGAAAAGTTTCAATAATTCAGGAATACTTAAACATAAATTTTATTTTCAATTATCTATTGGTATCTATATATAGACATGAATTAAGACGGTCTATGTTCAAATCATGCTATATTAACATCCACAGATTACTACCTGAATTACCTTGGGCAAGTTATTTAACCTCTCTGTGCCCCAGCTTCCTCATCTGTTCAAATGAGCACAAACCATTTCCTATCTCATAGGTTATTGTGAAGACTAATATGTTGCACATAGAAATAGCACAATACATTTATTAAATGGACTAGAGGCACAGTGCATGAAATTCATTTAGGGTGGGTGGGCTGTCCCTCAGCTAGGCCTGCACCCTCTCCAATCTGGGATCCCTCAGGGGATGTCCAACTGCCCTCTTGCAATCCAGGACCACTGGCTCCTAACCACTCACCTGCCTGCCTGCCCAATGCCCCCAACTGCCCTCCCCTGTCAACCTGATCGCCCCCAATGGCCCTCCTCTGCTGGCCTGGTTGCCCCCAATGGTCCTCCCCTTCAAACCAGGTCACTCTCAACTGCCCTCCCCTGCTGGCCTGGTCACCCCCAACTGCCCTCCCCTTGACAGCCTGATCTCGCCCCTAACCCCCTGCCAGACTGATCTCGCCCCTAGCTGCCTCTGCCTTGGCTCCACCACCCTGGCTTTGTCTGGAAGAAAGTCAGACATCTGAAGATGGCAGGTTGACCCAGTCTAATTAGCATATTACCCTTTTATTAGTGTAGACTAGAGGCCCGGTGCACAAAAATTTGTGCACTCGGGGAGGAATGGGGGTCCCTCAGCCCGGCCTGTGCCCTCTCGAAGTCTGGGACCCCTGGGGAGATAACAACCTGCTGGCTTAGGCCTGCTCCCGGGTGGCAGTGGGCAGGCCCAATCCCTAGGTGCTGCTCCTGGTCGGGCTCAGAGCAGGGCCGATTGGGGAGCTGGGGCACTACCCCCTGTCATGCACTGAGCAGGTCGAATTGGGAGGTTGCGATGCCACCCTCAGTCATGCTCAGGGTAGGGCTAATTGGGGGGTTGGGGCACCCCCCTGTCACACTCAAGGCAGGGTCGATGGGGAGGTTGTGGTGCCACCCCTGTCACGCACAGAGCAGGGCCCATCAGGGGGATTGGGGCTCCGTACCCTGTCACACACAGAGCAGGGCTCATAAAGGGGTTGGGATGCCGCCACTGTCACACTCAGGGCAGGGCCGATGGGGAGGTTATGGCTCTACCCCATCACACACAGAGCAGGGCCTGTGGAGTGGGGGTTGGGGCGTCGCCTGGATCAGGGTAGGGGTCCCCACTGCAGTGCCTGGCCAGCCTGGGTGAGGGGATGATGGCTGTTTGCAGCTGGTCACACACCCTTCAGGGTGGGGGTCCCCACTGGGGTGCCTGGAAAGTCTGGGTGAGGGGCTGAGGGCTGTTTTCAGGCTGGTGGGTGACCAAAGCTCCCAACCGCTCCTTTTTTCTTTTTTTTTTATTCTAGGCCAGCTTTAGCTTTGAGGCTTGGCTCCAGCTCTTAGGCCTCCGCTGCTGAAAGCAGATTTTTGGCCTTTGTTTACCTTCTGTATTTGAAACAATGCTGCGATCCTGCTGGCTGAAGCCTGATGGACTAAAGCAGGTTTCTGGGGTTTTGTTTAGCTTCTATATTTGTAACATAGTTGCTTAGAGTTGCAGCTCAGAGGCTTGTAGCGGCAGGTGGGGAACGTTGGAGTCCTCTGTCACTGAAGCAAGCAAGCCTCATGTTAGTTTCAAGCTGCCTGGCTGCCGGCCGCCATCTTGGCTGGCAGTTAATTTGCATATTGCCCTGATTAGCCAATGGGAAGAGTAGCGGTCGTACACTAATTATCATGTTTCTCTTTTATTAGATAGGATAGTAGACATTTTTGGTTCCATCTACTAATAACAGCAAAGGAATTTGATTCATTACCCCTTGAAAACACTCTATGCCCTGCCTCCAGGTGCTAGTTGCTCATGTTTGGGAGCCATGACTCTACTAACACTTTCCTTAGGGAGTTTTGGGATAAATTATGGCACAAGTAAAAGTTCATAGGGTTTTGTTGAGAGATAGTAAAATAAGACAAGCCATTATGTTGGACAGATTTTGATTACTACAGAGTTGCTTCATTTCACATAGACCTACATAGTCCACTGTACAAATACAGTAAAGACATAAATGTAAATATAGTAACAATGCTCATTTCTGTCTTCTATGCAGCAACTTTTTGCCATCCTCTGAAGTCACTGGTTCATCTGACTCACAAAAATAACAGCTGAACCTGTGTTATGCTTCTTTAGAGGACTGTGAAAAATTGCTAAAGAGAAGCTGCATACATTAAAATATTGAGAATTATATAAATTTCATACCTTAAGATAATTAGAAAATTTTTATCAATTTTCCTGAAGGAACTGGGCAACACTGCAAGAGCCATTAGAACACTCCTACACATGTCTCTCCTATGAGAGGTGGGGCTGAGAGCACGGGGCCATGCAACTAAGTCTAGAGGTCCTGGGAACCAAATAGAAGGCACTAGGATTTGGGTTTGGTCCTCAGCTGTGCACCAATCTAACGTGAGGCTGATCTCAGCCAAGACAAAAATATCAACAGAGCCTCCAAGTCATATCTAACACAGCAAATCTTATATTTTGGATTCTCATTGTAGATAATAAAGACAGTCATGAGACTTGAAGATTTATCTTTTTCATTCTTAACTAGAGGCCCAGTGCAAGAAATTCATGCATGGGGTGTGTGTGTGTCCCTCAGCCCAGCCTGCACCCTCTCTAATCTGGGACCCCTCGAGGGCAGTCGGACATCTCTCTCACAATCCAGGACTGCTGGCTCTCAACTTCTCGCCTGCCTGCCTGCCTGATTGCCCCTAAGCACTCCCCTGCCAGCCTGATCAATGCCTAACTGCTCCTCTGCTGGCTCGACTTCCCCTAACTGCCCTCCCTTGCCATCCTGGTCATGCCTAACTGTCCTCCCTGCAGGCCTGGTTGCCCCCAACTGCCCTCCTTGCAGGCCTAATCACCCCCAACTGCCATCCCTTTCAGGCCTGATCCCTCCCAACTGCCCCCAGCCGCTGGCCTGATCGCCTACAACTGCCCTTCCCTGCCGGCCATCTTGTGGTGGCTATCTTGTGTCCACATGGGGGCGGGCATCTTGTGTGTTGGAGTGATGGTCAATTTGCATATTACTCTTTTATTAGATAAGATTATGCTGATTCCAATAAGTAAGCCAGAGTTGGTTCACCAAATATGCTCCCTGGGAGGGTAAAGAACACTTATGAATACCCACACGTTCACTCACCTTCCACAGATCCCTAGTGAGCTGAAGTTTTATGGGCAACAATGATTCTTAAGCAGTATTTCTAAACATATGCCTTCTGTTGGAAAATATAAATAATTAATTTTTATCTTTACTCTCTGGTCAGATGCTGCAACTTAAAACCTGAACTACTCTATCGCCTAGTTCAGATTTTTCTTATTCTGTTCATATATACCCTCACCTCAAAGACTTTCCCAAGATTAAATGAACGTTCTAAATCCTCTAATGGGCACTGTCAGCCTGGCTGCCCTCCCAGTTGCAGAGTCAGCACTTCAAGACCCAGCACTTTTCTTCATTAATTGTTAAGTGACACCACTTTCCTGGGTTCGTAGTCAGAGACATAGGAACAGACAGTTTGGCTACACTATGGAGCTTCACACACACACACACACACACACACACACACACACACATGAAATTCTAGTTTGTTTGTTTTTTAAGTAGAAAAGCAATCTAATAAAAATATAAAAGCTATAAAATATGTATATAACAGTTCCATATACTTAGGAGCAATTGAGGTTTTCTACCCTTTATTGTAGCAGCTTATATCCAATCATTCATACATTTAGCCAACAAACTTGAGTGCTTATCAGGCATTGAGCTCTTGTAGATACTCTAGGAGCCCCAAGTTCAGTGGGGAACATTTTTAAAGGGCAATGGTGTGTGCTAAACAAATGGTAGGGTACAGAGGTCTGAACAATTAACTCCATCAGGAAAGCAATGAACTCCATCAGGAAAGCTACTGAAAACTTCCTAACCAAAATGAGTTTTGTGTTAAGTCTTAAGAGATTAGCATGAGTTAGCTAGTGAGGGCATAACATGCACAGAGACACTGGGTTATGAAAGTGTTTGATGTGTCAGGGGTGTCTGAGCTGTACACTGGCAGGAAAGAGTAGTTAGTAACCTAAGTGGATGGAGATAAGACCAGAAAGGCAGATGGAGGCTGATTTTGCACATCCTCAATGCAGAACTATAGAATTTAGATAATATTCTATAGATATCTCGGGACCATTAAAATTTGAGAATGACAAGTTCACCTTTAATGTTTTAAAGGCAATAATTCTGTGGAGAATGAATTGGAGTTGGCAGTGAGGCTCTGGAGACTGAGTCCAACAATGTTAAATGAGACAGAGAAAGAAAAGTTTAGAGCCCCAAATAAGACAGTGGCAAAGAAATGGCAGAGAAAGCATAGTGAATGTTTTAAAGATAATAATTCAGATATATACTGATTACCATTATAAAGGGATTTACCCTCAGTAGAAATTAAAGATATATGTAAAATAGTTAACACAGTGAGTGAATTAAAAAACAGTGGTGCATGTACACAATGGAATACAAGCTGCTGTAAAAAAGAAGGAACTCCTACCATTTGCAACAGCATGGATAGGCCTGGAGAGCATTATGATAAGTGAAATAAGTCAGTCAGGGAAAGATAAATATCACATGATCTCACTTATTTGTGGAATATAGTGAACAACATAAACTGATGAACAAAAACAGACAGAAAAGCATCGATCAGACCATCAAACCTCAGAGGGAAGGCAAGGGAGGGTGGGGGTAAGGGAAGAGATCAACCAAAGGACTTGTATGCATGCATATAAGCCTAACCAATGGACACAGACAACAGGGGGGTGAGGGCATGAGCAGGGGGATGGGGGGCAAGGAGGGGATAAGGACACATATGTAATACCTAAATCAATAAAGAAAAAAATAGTTAACTGAGTTTATCTGTTTCATTTTAATTTTACTGTCTTGCATTGAAAGGCCATTTATTCTTGCTTTTTCTCTACCTACTTTTCATTATTTCTAAACCCACAACAATTAGATGTTTGTGTACACTATTATACTCTTCCTCCTCCAGGAGTTGCCTATCTCATGTTCTTTATAGGCTTCCCCCATACCTTCCTGTGGCGTTTGGTATGGTTGACCAGTTCCTCTCCTGGAACCGCCTTCCTTTGATTTCCATGTCATTGTTCTTTCAGCATCACTGTCCTCCTTCTCCCACAGCTTTTTCTCAAGGTTTCCTGCAACATAATTCTATGTTTCTGCCACAGGCCTTTCTCAGTCTGCCAGACTATCTCATCCGCTTCTGAATCACCATGTGTCTGCCGATGACACCAATTAGACATTTGTTCAACACACATTTCTTTTTCTTTTTTAAATATATTTTATTGATTTTTTACAGAGAGGAAGGGAGAGAGATAGAGAGTTAGAAACATCGATGAGAGAGAAACATTGATCAGCTGCCTCCTGCACATCTCCTACTGGGGATGTGCCCGCAACCAAGGTACATGCCCTTGACCGGAATCGAACCTGGGACCTTTCAGTCTGCAGGCCGACGCTCTACCCACTGAGCCAAACCGGTTTCGGCCAACACACATTTCTAAGCACCTACCTTGTGCCAGGCTCAGCACTACACGCTGGGATTTTGTCATAAATGACTCCAGCTTCTCTCCTCAAGGAGTAAATTGCCATTCACTTCAAATAGAAGTGGGAGAAGCTCAATAGCAGGATGCTGTGGGATAACAACAGGAAAATCATAAACATGTTTTGTGAGGGTGGGGGACATGCAGAAGTTAGGCAAAGGGATGCATTTTTGTCAGAGGAGATATGGGAAAAGTAAAACCACTCTATCCCCTGAATTTCATCCCTGTCAGGATTCAGGGTAAAGAGTAGCAAATGATGAAGTTATAAAGAAGGCAGGGTTAAGATGAAGGATGGTCTGTATGATTTATTAAGGAGCTTAGGTATGAGTTGGGCATATGAAGAAATGATTAAAAGGGTGCAGTACTAGAGTCAGGGATTAGTTAGGATACTTCTGCTGGATAGTTAATGTGAAAGACAATAAAAGGCTGACAATATTTCAGTGATAGTGAGATGGAGTGAAAGGGGCAGTTTCAATAAGTGTGTAGGAAATAAAAGCAACAGAATTTAAAAGTTGATTTGATTAGGCATGAAGGAGAGAGACTCATCTGTGAGTCTGCTAAGTGTTCCTAGTAGTCATGGTGCCAAGACGTCCCCTGCTCATCCATCAGTACCCAGGCTGAGCGTCACCCTACTTGTGAAATTCCCCTTTGGGCCACCACGGTACCTTGTATACACTGCTTGTATACAAGGCATTTTATTATAGTTATTTTTCTGAATCTGTTTTCACAACTGGACTGACTCTGGTAAAAGTTAGAGAATTCCAAATGCTTTCAAGAAAAAGTCCCTAGTGTGTTTTTTTAAACAAACAAAAGAGTTTCTTATTAAGATATGTGATTTCTTCATAATCCCTTTTGTAAAATAAATCTTTATTGTTGAAAGTATTATATATGTGCTTCCCCCCCCACACACACACACATTGCCCTCTCCTACCCCCTTTCCCCAAAGCTGTGGTACATCTATACAATGGAATACTATGCTGCTGTAAAAAAGAAAGAACTTTTACCATTTGCAACAACATGGATGGACCTAGAGAGCATTATGCTAAGTGAAATAAGCCAGTCAGAGAAAGATAAGTATCACATGATCTTCATAAGCCCTTTTGAAGTTTTAAGTCTGGAAACATCAATTCACCACTAGGGAATTACTATAGCAGCATTGAAGTTAAGTCCTGCAGGACTGGCACATAGATGTTGTACAATAATGTTTGTTTAAACAAACACATGAAAATAAATTTGTTTGTGCTTTTATAAATGGACTATTAGCATTTTATATTAAATTTTCATTTCTAGAAGTCATCTTTTGGAAGCTAAGGAGGTGTTTTTGGCTGATTCATTGTGCTATTGATTCAATCTATGCTATAGTTTTGTGTCAATTTATTTCTGACTGGGCCACATCAGTAACTATCCTTATTATTTCAATTCTTATTAAAGTTATTAAAAATGATTGACACATGAAAAGTTAATTATCATTATAATAATCTCAATTATATTAAATTTGATAATGTAAACATTATTTGAATCACTTTCAAAGTTGTCAATTATTTTAACAGGCTATTTTAATCTATTTTGCTATTTTAGAGGATGTGCACAGAAAGTATGTACAGGATTTTCATGCAATTGTTTCAGTGCTCTTAGCAATATAATAGTGTTTTCCACCTACACATCATCTTTTATCAGGGGACCCCACAAACATTTGAATTTGTAAATCCCTACACATCTTAGTGAGAAAAGTAAATGTGGTGATTCCCTTTTGAAAAATTACAATGCAATGTTTTTGAAAAAAATACAATGCGATATTTCCCCCTATAAAATCTTGACAGTCCTAAGATTAGCATGGGGAGCCTCCACCTGTCACCAGACTTGCTCTCATGAGGCAAAGCTGTTGGAAATATAGCTGTGACAACTAACCTCAGTGGACTGGGTTTCAACTCTATGGGAGCACATTGAGAAGAAACATTTATCAAACTGGTTGCTAGAGAATTTCATTAGGTCTCAAACTCAAACTAAGCTAATATAAGACTTCCTCCCTCTCATGGTCTCAGTACTGTATGTCCATGGTTATCATAGGATTCCGTTAGGATTTGTGGTAAAAGTTAGAGAATTACAAATGCTCTCAAGATAAAGTCACCAGTGTGAGTGTTTTTTTAAACAACAAAAGAAAGTGTTTCTTATAAGATATATGATTTCTTCAAAATCCCCTTTGCAATTTTAAGTCTGGGAACATCAATTCACTACTAGGGAATTACTATAGTAGTCTTGAGGTTAAGTCCTACATCAAAAAATTCTCCACAAATAATAAATAAAGTTGAGTCTACTGTTAATTAAAAGAATACAGCAGCATATAGCACCTGAGGTGCACTATATGATATGCAGATTTAGGCCAAATTCTTAGTTCAACCTCATTGGGGAATGAAGGTGCTTCTCAAATTAGCAAAAAAAAAAAAAATTAATCCTCACTTGAGGATAATTTTTCCACTAATTTTCAGAGAGAGTGGAAAGGAGTGGTGAGGGGGAAAGAGAGAGGTGGGAGAGAGAAACATCAATGTGAGAGAGACACATCAATTGTTTGCCTCCCACACGTGCCCTGACCTAGGCCTTGGAGTGAAACTGCAACTCAGCTATGTGTTATTGACCAGAATTGAACCCACAACCCTTGGGTGTGCAAGCCGATGCTCTAACCACTGAGCAATGCCAGCCAGGGCTACTATGCAAATTGTCCCCTTGGGAGTTTAAGCAACCAGGAGTTCTACCACTTACTATGATGTGCACTGACCACCAGGGGATGGTGCAGAATAAAGGAAGATGTTAGCCGGCAGCTGGCAGCTGCGGGAAGGAAGGCCCCGATAGGCCATGATCACTGGCCAGGCCTAGGGACCCTACCCATGCATGAATTTCGTGCACCTGACCTATAGTAACTACATATGGTGCTAGCTGGGTACTGGACTTATTGGAGTGATCACTTTGTATGTTATGTAAATATCTAATCACTATGCTTTACCTTGAAATTAATACACGAGTAATATCAAATGTCAACTGTAATTAAAAACAAAAGGAAACTTTAAAAAGAAAACAGGGAAAATGTTGCTCTTCGGAAAAAAAAAAAACCCACAAAAATACTATCATTTGCATACTTCCAAAATACTGATGCAGCAATTCACCAAACATGAATTGAGAATGACTGTGAATAAAGGACTATCTAGGTGCTTGGGAAAGAAAGATAAACAAGATGACATATTTGCCCTCAAGGTGCTCACTGTCCCCAGCATGACTGACATCATTTTGTAGAGTGACTTTCTTTACAGAGGTGGTCGGAAAGGTGAGATGTGGAAAAGTGGTGATGTCAAGAACCTGCTGGGCACTGAAGGGAACTGGATAAAACATATCCCAGGAAACATTATTTGAGCTTGACATTAAAGACACAGGTTAAATAGACAACTGGAGGGA
Source organism: Myotis nattereri (assembly GCF_964212035.1). Classification (NCBI taxonomy): domain Eukaryota; kingdom Metazoa; phylum Chordata; class Mammalia; order Chiroptera; family Vespertilionidae; genus Myotis; species Myotis nattereri. Next base: position 83,702,299 of record NC_138075.1, read on the forward strand.
AAAAGGGAGAAAAAGAATATTTACAGATGTGCAATGATCCTATACTACCACTTGCCAGCAATGTTTTCTAAAAAGGGACACTTCCCCATGCCTACATCAGGACAGTAGATGTTGCTCTTTTTGGAACCACCTAGTGCAAGATGGACAAAAGGAGTTCCCCAAGATTTGAATTAAAGATCTTCTTAATTGTCTGGAATGGAGCATGTAAAATTTGAGAGTTACAGTAAGCCATGCCCTACTATTTAGACTGAACCACAGAAGCAAGCGACGCACATCAAGAGAGGACACCAAATAGTGTGCTCAGCTCAGAAAACAGAACAGTGAAGTGAGAAAACAGAACCCTCACAGCGTTAAGGGCCCAACTCCATGTATTCCTTAGGCTAAATTTTACTTTTATCATTGACTCCCATTAGCCACTCCATTTTAATTGTAATGATAATTTCCTTATCTTTTTCTTCTTCCATATTTCTCTCCTTTTGTTTCATTCAATTCAAATTTTGTAATATGTAAAGGAAGTCTATATGAATGCCTCATATATTCAGGCAATTCTATTAGGTGAGTTCACAAATATGAGGTCACTGACGTCCTCTCACTCTTCCTAGTAAGGGGATGCTATTATCCCCATTTTACAGCTAAAGAAATCAGGGCTCAGACTCTTGCAGGGCTATGAGCAACTAACAAATGATGGACCTGAAATTCTAGCCCATGTCTTGTTCCAAGGCCATTTTTCCTCACTGCATCATATTGCATTCCAAAAAGAGAACTGCAGGTATAAAATCTCACAGAGTCATGAAAGGCAATGGATGCTTCTAGATCCCATATACTCCCCATGTAACTTGGGAAAAGAGCTCACAGGAGCAAGCTTTTAAAAAGGAAGCTTGAGAGTAAGGGTGAACGCATAAAGGATGTGTTACCTTATGGAATTTAGCCTGATTTAGTTACAATAAAGAGTATTACTTCTCTTTTTCTGTTAAGCATTTTTCAAACCAAGGGAGAAACATGATCAGATTTTGTTCTAGAAATACCATAATAGCAGTGTTAAAGGTCCATTTGAGATGGAAAAGATGGTGAAGAAACTCCTACGACAATCTATGGCAAAGATGATAAGAGCCTGATCTCTGGTGGTGATGGCAGGAGAGCAATGAGTTTAGACCTCAGAAATACTTCAGATAGAACGTCCAGGACTCAGAACCACTTGGCAGGTGGAAAAGATGAAAGAGTTGAGGCTAACTCCACCGTGTTCAGCATAGATACCTGACATAATGGAGATTCCCAGGGCCAGGTAACTTTGAGATGAAGAAAATGACAGAATTGTAGGTAAATCCTAGAACTCTGGTCATGTTTTAAAAATGGACCCTTTGTGCTGCTATCTGAATCATGCTGATACTAGATTCTGACTCACTGGGTTTGCACTCTCCTCAAGGCTCCGTAAAATGTAAATAAAGGACATGTTATTTTGAATATTTTTCAGTTACCAAATTTATTGAGCCATGGGTATCACTATTTTAACTCTAAATCTAATATGATTACTGACTTTTAAAATTTCTTTCTCCACTGATTGCTTTGGGCCTGGGTTTTTCAAAAGAATGGAAGAGTTCTGTATGAGAAACAAAAGCTGTTTAGAACTGAAATCAGAGTGTTTGCACCTCTCCTTTTGGAATTCTGATGTATTATTCCCCAAGGTAATCTCCTGAATGAATCTTTTCCCTTTGTTGTGTAAGAGCCTTCAAAAGCAGTAAAGAACATTAATTTTTTGACTTGATTTTGTTACTTTGCCAGGAATAGCACAGGGGTCCCCTTTAGTGAGTGAGACTAAGGGCACTGAAATGGTTGGAAATCACTGAAAACAGTAGCAGGTTTATTTGAACAAAATCGGCAGGGTGGTGTAATATACATTTTTTAAAATGCATTTTCATTAAAATTAAAAAAAAAATGAGCTTCCAAACAAACTCCGGAAAGAGCTCCAAACACAGCTTTACAAACCCAAAATGAAATCAATAAAAAGAAACCAGCCAAGCAGCAAGTTGAGAAAACACCAATTAGAGATTTTTACAAACAGAGAAGCTCACTGTGGGGTACAGTTTTTAAGTCAGACAAGAAAAATTTGGGCTTTTTTCTCCCCCTCAGCACTGCTCCACTGTGCTCTCCCTGGAACCAAAATTGATGGGATTCAGAAAGCTCCCCAGGAAGGAACCACAAACAAGCGGGCGCTTTCAGCATTATATCTGCGCAGATGAAAGCAAATATTATTCTGATCGCTTTTCATTTTGCCCTCCAGGGAGCTTTGCATTATTATCCATGACTAGGGATTTTAATAGCCAAAGTACCACAAATTTGTGAAACACGCAATTTCTGCCTGGTTTTGGAGTACAGCTTCTACCCATGGACGTTAACTCAGGTCTCTGTAGCCAAGAAATTTTCTGAAGCAAATCGTACTCTGCTCGCGTGTCTCCCTAGATAACCTTACACTAAACTGGCAGGTAAGTGAGGTTCATCTCAGTCCCATCGCCCAGCGCAGCTATCACACACGCCTGAATTTAGTCCTGTGCCTGGCAGTACTCACTTTTCTGCTTCTATCTGGTTGGCTCTCCTCAAAGTTTATATGTCCATCTCATATTAAAACTGCCCTGTCTTAGCATGGAGGGACCTGGAGAGCATCATGCTAAGCGAAATAAGTCAGTCAGAGAAAGACAAGTATTACATGATTGCACTCATATGTGGAATCTGAGTAACAAAATAAACTGATGAACGGAGTGGATCTAGAGACATGGAAGCATGGAACAGAGTGTGGAATCTCGAGGGAAGGCAGGGCAAAGTGGGTGGGTGGGAGGTAATCAACCAAAGACCTTGTGTGCATATATGCATAGCTCATGGACACAGACAATGGGTGCTGAAGGCTGGGGCCCCGGGGGTCAGTGGAGAGGGTCAATGGGGGAAAGAGGGGGACATATGTAATACTTTTAACAATAAAGAATTATTAAACAAAACAACAAAAACTGTCCTGTCTTGTTCTTAGGCCCTCAGGAATCAGCTCTGTGCTTCTCCCAGGTGAGACAAAGTGACTGTCATGACAAACCACCTGCCAGTGCCCAGGAGTACAGTGCTTTTGTCTCATCAATTCCACTTAACGAAAAGGCACTCGCAAACTCTAAGTAATTATAAAGCAATATTCATGTGTGGATCATTTTGATTGTTGCTACTTGTTAGTATATACTAGTATATGCATGTATATGTATGCAAACACATATGTGCATGTGTATGTATATACACAAATATATATGTACACACATATATTTTTCCACAAACCCTAAGGCTATTTTGTCTGAGGATGTAATTTTAGGTTCCCATATAATGAATACCTATGTATTAAAGAAACATCTTCAGTGTTAATTATGTTTCCTTTAAGCAATGAGTTTTAAGTCAAAGCTCATAATCCTTGGTGAGAATAGTTTATAGATATGTTTACATTGTACAAGGTCCACGGATGAAACTTCTGAAACATATTTTGAATCCCTTCACTTTCATCACCCCCACTGGCCCCAGCCTCACAGCCAAGCTGCCATCTTTTCTCTCCCAATCATTTTCCTTACTTCTACGCTTGCCTCCATCGGTCTGCTCTCCACACTGCAGTTATCTTTAAGTAACCCCCATCACATCCCTCAGACTTTCCATTGACTCCTGTTTCCTCCACTTAAAAACCCACGTGTTTCAATTGCCTACCGAGCTCCAAATGACCTTGTTTCTTCACCTCTTGGTCCCACCATCCAGCTGCTCTTCCTTAGCATACTCGGCTCCATCAGCATTGGACACTCTTCCCGGGATGTCCTCTCCTTAGATATCTTTTTTGTTAACTAGCACCCCCCCCGCAACCCCCACTGCCAACCTTCAAGTCTTTGCTTAGTAAGAATTACTCTGACCATCCTACTTAATACTGAAACACCTCCCCTCCCCACCCCTGCAAATATCATACCCATCTCCTGGCTTGCATAATTGTCCTTTTCTTACTTTCTTCCTATAGGACTTGTCTCCTTGCATACAATCTAATTTATTAGTTATTTCTTGTTTTTATTTTCATTCTCTATCTCCTTTGCCAAAATGTAAATTCTCTGAGGATGGGAATCTTTGTCTAATTTTGCTTGTCAATCCCTAAATAGGAGCTTGTACATAGTAGAAAATTAATAAATATTTGCTGAAAGAATGAACGCTGTCTAATTATATTGAAAATCATGGATTATATTTTCTATTTAACTAAATGATGTACATGAATATGTACATATACTAATACCATTTTAATTATGAGTTTCTTATTTGAGCATATGAGGAAATGGATTAATATTTTTTGGTGAAATATGATTAAAAATGTTAGTATGTTTAAAAAGAGAAGGTTTTGATTGATTGCATGTTTGATTTAGTGGTCAACATTTAACAAGCACCTGTTGTGTATTTGAAGTATGATATTGAATAAGTCATGCATTAGAAATATTTGTATTGGGTGGAGGAGACTGACTTGGGGCACCAGATGTTCAAGGCCACTCTGAGCATGGGAATCCTAATCAGAGTGTTCAAGACTAATGTACCATACTCAGGTGCAAAAGCAAGGATGCAGACACTGCACAGGTGGGCCCTCTATAACCCAAAGACTGAGGTCACTATTTTAGCAAGAAGCCTCTCTTGTCTAAGTTAGTATAAAGGATGTTCTTGACCAGCCAGTGAGAGGCCACTGTAATGTGAGGCTGCTTGGTATGGCTCCTGTGTTTGCTCCTGTGTTTTGCAATGGCTGTTATGTTAGCAGTGGCTACTGTGTGAGCCTCCTTTAAAGAACTGCTTTGTCTGATGGCTACTTAGTAGGAATGGCTACTTAGACTGCAATAAAGACTCTCTTATATGCCCACAACTTCTCACGTTTCCTCTGTCTTCTAATGTCCAGTGTCCAAGAGGTCCAGTCCCTGGCAGAGAAGCTCAGACTCAATACTTGGAAAGAAAAAACACACAATAAAAAAACACAATAAGTGAGTAGTAGAATCATGCACAAGGAGCAGCAGTGACAAGAGAATAATTTAGCAAAAAGGTAGACATTGCTGAGGTTAGAACACAATCAAGTACCTTTAACGTAACTTTTTAGAGCAGGAAACATATGTGAGGGCCTGAGCTTTTATTTGTCTATTTTATCCCATAAAGAAGACCTGAATACAGGACTCTTCCGTCACTCTGTTCTTGGTGTTCCAGCTTTATTTAGGCCGGGCTGTGGACAGAAGTATGTAAACAGCTGGGGGCTAACACCCAGGTCAGGGCAGGGTACCACAGGGGAAGGGGAAGGGGAAGGGGAAGGGGAAGGAAGGAAGAGCTCATGTGATGCCTTACTTAGACTTCACAGTGTACACAGAAAGCACCGTCATTGAGTAGGACATGGCAATCTTCCCATAATCCCGAGTAAAACACAGAGGGAGAGTCATCATTAGTTAGAGAGTAAATGCTCAGTCTTGCTCTGGGATTAGAGATCACTAGCCCACTGCTCTCAGGATGGAGAAAATCAAAACCACCAAAGAATATCATCTAAACACCAATGTGGAAAAAAAGATAAGCATGAATTGTGTCTATTTATTTAGTCAGTTCTAGGTCAAGTTTTGTGCTTGAGTTAAGTTTCTATGGAAATTCTTACTCCATTGCCATTATGAAGAGACAACTCTGTTTCAACAGGCTTTGGATTCTGGTCCAGGCTCCAGCCTGTTTCAAAATCCAAGCAGAATCCTAAAATCTGTTCCTGCCTCTATCAGAACTCGCTGTTTTTTCTCTGCCTCCTGCCACCGCACAGTTGGACGGACACCAAGTATAGAAAATTTCAGCCTCAAAAGAACATTTTAAGAAAGTTATGAGCCAGATTCAATTGCTTGTATAATATGCATTATCTCTGAAAAATATTGTTGCAATATACCTTTGAATGCAACTTAAAATAGCTACAAATTTAAGCTCTAGATACAGATGGACTTGGGTTGGAATGCCAGGTTTGTAACTTATTAGCTATTTGACTTTGTGCCTTAGTTCTCTTATTTGTAAAATGGGAATTAAAATGACATCATAGAGGTACTGCAAAAGTCTAATAAGACAAAGTAAATACAGTGCTAAGCATGGTGTCTGATTCCTACCTGAGGCCTCACAGATCAGCTGTAATACCTGTCATATTGATTATAATCTTTAATCACCAACACTTGGTGTATAAGTTTTGGGAGTTTTCCATAAACTCGTATATAAACATTCTTTTAATTTTCCATGTGCAAAATGAGTCCAGTGGCTACCATCCTCTCTACTGTATGGTTATCCTCTCTCCCTAAAGGGGAGAACAGTATATAAAAATGATATTAACATTTATTTTAACAAGAGTTTCCTTCATAAAAGTATGAGTGAAATGCTGGTAAATTTTAACCTCGCAGTGAGAGTTTTATCAGCAGAAGCATATTTTAAAAAGCAAAATTTTGATCTTTTTGTTGTTGTTTATTCTTATCCAAGGATATTTTTTTCCATTGATTTTGAGAGACAGTGGAAGGCAGGGAGGGGGAGAGAGAGAGAAACATCGATATGAGAGAGACATTGTTTGCTGCCTCCCACATGCACCTCTATCGGACTGGGAATCCCCTGCAACTCAGGTATATGCTTTTGACCGGGAATCAAACTCAAGACCCTTCAGTGTGTGGGCCGATGCTCTAACCACTTACCTTTCAAAAGGTAAATCACTTAAGATTCTTTATGCCATAATATCTAGTATAGGCAGTACATAGATTTAGGAATAACAGTTTTATTTACTAATTACAGAATCCATTCATTTGGTACACTATGCACCCCTTCCTCTCCATCCTCCTTCTCCCTTCATTAATAGATTTAGAACTGACAGTGCTTTCACTTCTAAGTATAAAGAATAATTTTCTTCTGAACATAGAGACAACTATGAAATCGAAGTTTAAAACATAGACCTCTTCTAACAGCAATTCAGATTTCCATTAAACCTCCTCCCACCCTCTCAAATTAAAGTTTGAAAGGCAGAGCTCAGAAATAATCTGACAGGCACTAGTGCTTCGTTCATTTCCAGCAAGGAAGCACCAATTTGATTCCTACCATAACAATTTCTGCTGTTGCCAGTGCATCAAATTTTTTTAACGCAGCTTCTCAAGTGATAGAAATCATCCCGTCACTTTGTTTCATAAAATTGACACCCTGGGGAAATGCAAAATAGAGTAAGAACTTGAGGGAAGCTGCTCCTGCAACCCCTGCGAGGTATTCCTGAAATCCGCTTTTCCTCTTCAGCGAATGTCACCAGGTCCCAACTGCTTGCTGTGCTTTTCTCCTTGTCCTGCTCATGCGCTGCCTCCTCCATTGGCTTTCCCCAGCGCAGGGGTTGGTGTTTGGAAAAGCACAGGAGTTGGTGTTAGTAAAAGCACTGCTCATAGATAGGGATTCTACCGCTGGCTAATTTGAATGCAGTGACAGAAAAAAGGGGACTTGATGAAATTATTTCACACACAGAGCAATAAGCATATGGGATATATTACTACAGAAGATGATTCAAAGAGTTTAAGAAACACCTGGATTTGTTTCTGGAGGCGGCAGGCTGGAGAGTAGAGTGAGAAGAAGCAGGGAGGTGAAAGGAAAGCACACTCCCCAAGCAAAGTGTGAAGGCTCGAACTTCTTATTGAAATGGCACCTCTTGCATTTATCAGGAGCACCAGCTATTACACAGTCTATTTTAAGGGAAAGGTGTCTCAGATACCCTGACTAACCACAGGAGCTACCTTCCTAATAGTGCTGGCCTCTGGCTTTGAGGAAAGGGCGTGAATGATGGAAAGAGGGGAAGAATATCTGAATATCTAGGGACCAAACTTCAGCAATTGGTTTACGATCTGGTCCAGGCCTCCCACATTATCCACATCTCTGACCTCCCCTCGCTCCAGGCACATTCTGACCTCTCAGAAACAGCCTCGCTCCTCCCAGGCTGTAACTATGTTGCTGTTTCTTCTCCCGACTCTTCCCCTCATTCTTCAGACCATAGGCCACCTTTCCGTGACGTCTCAGTTAATTGTCACTCCTCCTTCTGTGTTCCCATACCACATGCAAAACATCTTTATGTTCAGCTTATTAACACTTATCTCCTCCACACTTCACAAAATGTCTGGCTCATTGAAGATGTTTGATATTTTCAAATTTTATCTGCCTCACTTTGTTTCAGAGGATTTAAAATGCTTGATAAAAATAATAGCTAACATCATTGAGCCTTTGACATGTGTCAGGCACTGTTTCAAGTGCTTCACATGTTTGAGCTCCTGCAACCCTCATAACAGTGCTGTGGATGAGTGAGTTTGTACTAATATTATCCTTATTTTGCAAGTGAAGAAATAGAGGAGCAGAGATGTTAACTAATTTGCTCAAAATCAGCTGAGGGAGAGCAAATATGAGGTTGGATTTAGCCAGCTGGTTCAGAGCTAGTGCTCAGCCATTATTCTGATTACTGGAATGCCTAACATAGCAAGGAAACAAAAATAGGGAAAGGTGATGAGAAATAAATAGTTGTGCTCATAAAATGGAGTTATTAATTAAGCTAATTAAAACGCATATACTAAAACCCAGCATGCATTATATAGACTTTAGCAGCCAATTCAAAAAGGTTAACTTGATCAAAAATTAATCATTAAACAAAAGCAAATCAAATACTCAGGAGAATATTCCTGATATTAAAACTTGAAATACATTTTTGTGGGGTTCTTCTTCTAAGATGGTGATATATGAAATCATTCCTTCATTCACCTTCCACATTTACACTTATCCAGATCTAGGTGTTCAAACAAAAAGACTGAACACAGGACAAGCATTTTGTAAACTTATATATGACTGTCCAAAATGACGTGCCCTGATTTCACATATGGACAACACTCATCCACTCAGTCAACAAATGTACGTATGTTGAGCCTCCACTTTGTGTCACATGCTGTCCTAGGCCTCAGTGAGTCAACAAGGTACTGAAGGACCAAAATCTCTGCCCTCGTGGAGATTAAATTCTAGGTGAAAAGACACATGACAAGCAGACAATATCAGATGGTGTTAAGGCCTAAGAAGTAAAGTAAAGTAGATTACGAGATCAATGAACAACTAGGGGAGGGGAAATGGAGTCCTCTTTTAGATAATAAGGTCAGGAAACACCTCTGAAGTGGTATCTAAACTACGCCTGAATATAGAAACACAGAGACAGTTTTTTTTTGTTTTCTCCCTAATTATTCTAATTGAAAAATCAACTGAAATTTTATCATTTCAGGCCAATAAAATCAAGTGTCCTTTATGATTTTTTCCGTAAGTCTCCCTTTTCCCCTGAGATGTTCCTTAATTTGTATTTAAATGCAAATTTTATTTGGAAGTTTGATTATAAGTAAATGAAGAAAATGAATGGGATAAATTTTGTGCCTTCCAACTTAGCAATAGTCTGACAATAATGTGATTTAGTTTAATAAAAGCCCCAAATCCTACACTGAACCCATCAAAAAGAAGACAATGAGAAAAAGACACCTTAGAGTTGAATCATATGATACCTGTTTCATTTTAAAAAAGTATGCTAATGAACTAGTTCAACTTTGGGAAATTCAATGATTCTATGGTACAGATTATTATGTTCAACTCATGAAAACATGTAAGCCAATGTCACCCTAATAAATTTAATTTTATGTACATACTAGAAGCCCAGCGCGCTATTCGAAATCGTGTGGCACCGCCCACCCTCTAGTCGCCCTCAGCTCCTGCCTGGCTCCCTGGGCCCCGAGGCAGCCACGACCACTGCCTGTCCAGCCTTGCCTCCCTCTCCGGCTCTTGAAGCAGCTGCAGCAGCTGCTGATCAGGCCCTCCCCGCCCCCATCGCTATGTGCACAACCTCCTCCTGTCCAGTTGACCCATTGCAGCGTCCCAGTTAATTAGCATATTTCTGGGCTGTGTGTTTGTCATGCCCATCAGTTTTGCTAATTTCACACTTGAGTATGGAAAAGAAGTCTGACCAATGGACAAAAGCCAAAACAATGTTAAGTTACTAATGCATGTTTTTGCAACATGCAGTCTATTTCATTCTCCTTTTCAGAAGCTGCACTCATTCTTTTTAAAGTGTCCTCCCACCTTGTACTTTGTGGAGCAATCAGCTACCTGTTCAATCTGAACAGTAAATTGCAAACTTAATGCTCTGTAGTGAAAGGAAACAAAAGGCATAGCCATTTATTTTCTTCACATTGATAATGCCCCATGATATGATATCATTGGAGGGATCAGTGCCTTAAGTATTAAAATGCTCTGAGATAAACAAAACAAAAAAAGTGGGAAAGTCTCCAAGACTCATAACGTGGATTAAGACTAGAGGGACTAAGTGGGTGCCGAGTTCTCTGCTAGCTTCTTTGCAAAGTTAGTGCATGTGCTTAATTTAAACTCACTATTTAGCATTCAAGTAGCTACCGTATTTATGTATGGATGGGATAGTGAGGCAAAGTAGGTGTTGGAATCATATGATGTCACATAGACTTCAGCATAGCAGAGACCAGAGCTTTGTGAGTGTCACTGCTTATGTGCTATAGAGTGCTTTTCTTATTTATCAAGCTGGTGCATACATCCTATTACTCTTATTCTTAGATTTTCAGACAGCCATAATTTCTGGTCTTTTGTTTGAAATGAAGGCCTGCCTGGAAAAATTGAGGGTGCTGCCAAGCTGACTAAAAGACATTTTTTGTAGCCTACTATAGTCTTTATTCCACTACCCCCTCCTACAGCCCCAACTCTTGGGTATAGGGGAGGGAGCACAAGATTTGAGAAAGATGTAAATTATGAAATTGAATGCACATTAAAGCAATTATGGAAAGAATCTTGTCAAATGCTCTCTTAGCCAGAAAAACACTGGTGTGTACTAGTGTGTGGTAATGCGCATCTAAGGATACCTCAAGACTATGTTCCCAGAGTGAAATTATTTGCGAAATTCAAGTTATATTGGATTCATTTTGGAGGAGGAAACAAACGTTAAAATTCAGGTTACATATCTAGAAGACTAAAGTAGGCAATCAAATTTCAGCTTCTACATCACATTTATTTGACATGATTTCAAAATAAACTAAGTTTAGTAAACCTGTTGGCAAAGAAGTATAATTTGTCAAGCGATTAACAGAGACACAATCTGTAATTACAAATTGCTGAAAGCTGGCCACTAATGAGAGAATGACTCACATTTTGGGGTGAAGGGAGGAGGGGTCTCTCAGAAACCGTAATTTGATTTACAAAACTCTAAATAGCTAATGGCAGGTAACTCTTGCCAACTAACCAGCCAACTCTTGCAAGCTCATTAACAGAACTCCATGGTCTCACTGAAGGATAAACCATATGGAGGTGTCACTGAAAGCTGGAGATGAGAGACTGTAATTCATGTGCAGTCTTCTGTAAGTCGGTCATATGGGCATTGATTTGAGCCTTTGTTTATCTGAAATGATCTGTTCTTAAGAAAGAAGAGAAAATAAATTTTGAGGAGTTGTTGGTTCACAACCTCCCGCCGCCCCTTCCATCACCTTATACTGCAGTGTTCAGCTAATTATTAAAGTTCTTTATTCTGCTCTCGTCCCTCCAGTTTCTCATCTCTGTGTCACATTTTAGTTTTAGCAGAACAATTGAATAATAGCATCACACAAGTGCCTAATTTACTATTTGCTTGAGTACTGATCTTTGTGGGTTAAGTTGCTCTTCTGTGATTTGCCTAGTGATTGTAAACATGTGGCTATAAGATCACTTTTAACTCTGTATGCACATGGGCTTTGTGGATGCTTGAGGAAACATGATGAGTGACAGCACACCTGCATGAGGCATCATTTTGTAAGAGGCGCTGTTTACTTAGTTACTCTAACCAGAGTAACATACCAGCCTGTGTATAGGCACTGCAGTTTTCAGTTGATACCCATCTGGTCCAGGAAGCTCTAAAAAAATTATCAGATTGACACATGAGCATAGTTTTAAAAATAGTACTAAAGACTATTTAATGATAAGCAAGTGTTCTGGTCTATTTTTCTGTATTCTCAGTCCTATTCCCCAGAAGCAGTTTTAACTACCTGGGTGTAAAATCTTTTAGTGCTCTAAATAATAAGCTTTAGTGACCAGTTCTTGATTTATTAAATTAACAGATTAGCTAGCTAGTGTTTCTGGACATGATAGATGAAAATTTAGCTCACTTATATCTCCCTTTCCTCTCACTCTCTTTGAATTTCTATTTTAAATTTCTTTAACTTTTAAAAATTGTTAAATAATATAATCAAATGTTTATTTCTTTATTATATACACTATGTGTAAATATATAGTGCATATATCTTATTTATATAGTATTAAATATTTTATCAATTTTAAACTGTAATTATTACCCCCTCATTTTGAAAAAGGGGAATATTTGCATACTATTTCCCCCACTTTTCTTTCCTCTTCCATCTCTAACATTTTATCAGCTTTACTCTAACATTTCCATCACCAAAATTGATGACATTTGCATTCTATTTTGATAGAATTAAGATTACTTTTGCCAATAGCAAAAGTTATTAATCATATGCTTTTGTAAATATTGTTTACCTGTGGTTTTGTTGCATTTTCTTTCTTATGGGTTTAATGATATGGCTTTACTATTAAAAAGAGAAAGTTTCTAGAGTCACATTTGATAGTCTTTTCTTTTCTTATATTATTCCAATTCAAGCAAATCTTTAGTTTGCTCCATATTTGGACTATGAGTTTTTTTATTCTGTTTTATGTATTTTCCCACAGTTTCTAATGGAATATGTCTACTACAATCAAGCTCCATAATAATTTATCCACTTATCATTCCTTGTAACGTTATTATTCTTGAACTCCATCTGATAGCCTTACAGCACATGGATTAATTGGTTTTCAGAGAGAGGTCAATTCCATTCTTTCTTGTATCCAGTGTTTTCTGCTTTGGTGGTTTCTTTTCCAAATGAATACATACAACTGAATTTTGAAGTTATAATGAATCTGAAAATGGTTTAATTTTGCTTTCATATTGGTTGCCAGTTTGGTTGTATAAAACACCTAAGATTAAAAACAACTTTCTCTAAACCTCAAAGGTTTTGACATCAATTACCAGGTGCCCATGAGAAGCTATATAATAGCCTAAAATAATTTATTCTTTTGTAGGTAATATGTAACCCTCTCTACCTCTTATTTTGAGTTTAATTATTTTTCTTTTTTTCAGTGTTTTAAACTTTAATATTAATGTATTGGTATAAATGGTTTTTGTTCATTTCTTATTTAGATGTGTGTGCATGTGAGTGCCCATCATTGCTCTGGCTAGACCTAGGAAGAGTTTCTTGAATAAGGAATAGGCGATGGCTGGCTTATCTTTGTCTTTTCTTCACTTTACAAAACGTTAGTGCTTTGACCATTCACCACAATTTTAACTGTTGTATTTAGATAGATATGTATTTTCATACTTTAGCTAATTGCTCTTTTTTTTTAAAAAAAAAAATATGATCAAAGTCCAAATTCCTTTTTGGGACATATTAGGGTTATCCTATTACATATTTTTTGCTAAGTTGAAAAATACTACTAATATATTTTCTAGTATTGAATTGGAGTTGTAAACTAATACTTTCTAGTAATAACATAATTATTAAATAGCATTGGGCTAAATTTTATATTACTTTGTTATTTCTATATATTCATGGATAATTTGAGAAGGTAGTTTTCTTTGTGCAAGTACTGACTTTAATATAGTAATATACTAGCTTCAGTTTATATGGAAACATTTGCAAATGTAGTGTGTTTTGAAACATTTTATAGGCAAGCATGACAATCATCTCATCTTTGAAAATGAGAAGCATGAAATATTCAGTTATAAAATTATTTATGTCTGTTCCTTTTAAAAAAGAAACAATATTTTCAATACATTTTATGGGTTCTATGGCTATAGATTTCTTCAGATTCATTCATAAATTTTAGTATGTCGTCTTTTTTAGATGATTCTTTACTTCATCTATGTATTCAAATTTACCATCAAAGTTTTACTTACCATGCTATCATCTTTGTGGCTGAAATTATATTGTTGCATTAAAAAATCTTTATTTTTGAGAGTATTACAGATGTTCCACTTTGCCCCCTTCCACCTGGTTCCCGCCCCACCCCAGGCATTCATGACCCTATTGTCTGTGTCCATAGGTAATGCATTGTTAATCTCTTCTGGCCCCCCTCTTTCCTCTTTCCCTCTGAGATTCATCAGTCTGCTCCATGTTTTCATCTCACTGGTTCTAATTTCTTCATCAGTTTATTTTGTTCATTAGATTCCTTATTCATTTATTTTGATTTTTAGATTCAATTGTTGATAGATATATATTTATTGCCTTTTTGTTGCTCATATTTCTTCCTCTTCTTCTCCTTCTCCTCCTCCTCCCCTCCTCCTCATCCTCCTCCTCCCCTCCTCCTCCCCCTCTTCATCCCCCTCTTCTTCCTCCCTCTCTTCCTCCTCCTCCTAGTCTTCCTCTTCTTCTTTCTTAAAAAATGCCCTTAATACTTCATGTAATACTGGTTTGGTGGTGATGAACTTTAGCTTTTTCTTGTCTGTGAAGCTCTTTATCTGACCTTCAATTATAAATGATAGCTTTGCTAGGTACAGTAATCTTGGTTGTAGGTCCTTGCTATTCATCACTTTGAATATTTCTTGCCACTCCCTTCTGGCCTGCGAAGTTTCTGTTGAGAAATCAGCTGACAGTTGTCTGGGTACTCCCTTGTAGGTAACCAACTGTTTTTCTCTTGCTGCTTTTAATATTCTCTCTTTGCCTTTAACCCTTGATATTTTAATTTTGATGTGGGCCTCAGTGTGGGACTCTTTGGGTTCTTCTTGTTTGGGACTCTCTGTGCTTCCTGGACTTATTAGTCTGTTGTTGTTTTTCACCAGGTAGGGGAATTTTTTTGTCATCATTTCTTCGAATAGGTTTTCAATATCTTGCTCTCTCTCTTCTCCTTCTGTCACCCTCATAATGCAAATGTTGGCATACTTGAAGTTGTCCCGAGTTTCTTTACTACTATCTTCATATTTTTGGATTCTTTTTTCTTTTTGCTATTCTGATTGGGGGTTTATGCTTCCTTATATTCAAAATTTGATTCTTGGAAACCTCTACTCTCATGTTGAAGCCCTATAAATTATTATTTATTTCAGTTAGTGTATGCTTAATTTATGACTGGTCCTTTTTCATGTCTTTGAAATTCTCACAGAGATCCTTAAAAATCTCACTAAGTTCCTTAAAGCTTTCATCAAGTCCCTTAAAGCTCTCATTAAGATGCTTAAGCAACCTTATAACTGTTGTTTTGAACTCTGTATCAAGTAGTTTGCTTACTTCCACTTCATTTACTTACTTTTCTGGGATTTCTTCTGTTCTTCCATTTGTGTCATGTTTCTTTGTTTCCGGATTTTTTGTTGCTTCCCTGTGTTTGTTTCTATGTATTATGTAGAACTGCCATGTCTCCTGGAATTGGTAGAGTTGCCTTGTGAAGTAGGTGTCCTGTAGGGCCCAATGGCTCAGCCTCCCCAGTCACCTGATTTGGGCACTCTAGGTGTGCCCCTGTGTGGGCTGTGTGTACAGTCTTGTTGTAGTTGAGCCTTGATTGCTGTTGGTGTCACTGGGAAGAATTGACCCCCAGGCCAATTGGTTGTGAGGACCAGCTACAACTACAGTGGAAGAGCTGCTGTGCAGGAGACACCCCTAAGGAGCAGGACTTGCTTCAGTGGGGCTTTGGTGCTCACTGAGTCTGCCCCTCAGTGTGTCCCTTGTGGATGTGTAGACTTGTAATCTGGTATAGTCTGAAGCTGTCCACTGAGTGCACTGCCTCTGGCACCTCCTGGGAAGTTCAAAGTCAGCCCCTGCCTGGGACCACCTGGCAGGAACTACAGAGTGATCTGCAAATGGCTGCTAATTTTATTGAGCGTGGAAGTGCCCAGGCAAGGCCAAGCTGTGAAGCAAGACAAGCTATTGCTAGTATTGAGTATTGGGCCTCTTCTTGATAGTTATGGGGCATGCTGATGCCAGCTGTGCTTTTTTGAGAGATTTTTAGGAAAGTCTAAAGCCTGATCCTGGAGGAGCTATTCATATGCAAAAGCTGCCACAAACAGTGTGGGAAGCCTGCAAATTGAATGGGGCATGGTGTCAGAGAATCACCAGGGTGGAGCAAACAGTATGAGTCAGGCTGATGGAAACTCATATATGGCTGCCAGTCTGCTCTGCAATTTGGGAGGTCTCAGCACAGGAACAATGAACTCTGTGAGCACCCCATCTAGGAGAAAACTGCCCCAGAGTTCCTGCCCCAGTGCCAGACAACCCAGTTCCTCCAGTATGTCCCTGGATAACCCCAAGCCATTGCCCCAGCACTAGAGCTCAGAAGGAGCGGGACCGTGAAAATTCATATGCTCGCCCTTTAAGAGGAACTGCCTGGGACTCCAGCAGCCTCCATGTCGCTCAGCCACAATCACTGCTGGTTTTTACAACCCAAAGTTATGGGGACCTCTCTTCCCATTTCTGGACACTTAGCTGGAGGTCTGGTGTAGGGTTGAGACCCCTTGCTTCTCACTGGAAGCCTCCCAAGTGGATATATCCCTCCCAAACAATAAAAACAAAGCCACACATGGGTTTCAGACCAGCCCGACCCATGCCTCTACACCTCCTACCAATCTTGATGTGTTTACTGCTTTACTTCTCTAGTTGTAGGACTTCCATTTAGCCAGATTTTAGGTGGTTCTGAATGATGGCTGTTCTGTAATTTTGTTGTTATTTTGATGTGACTGTGGGTGGCAGCAAGTACCAGTGTTTAGCTATGCTGCCATCTTGGTTCTCCCATATTGCATTTTTAAAATTTGTTTTCTCTTTAAACTTTATTGCTTTGCTTAACTAAAGTTGTTCTATTTAATTAAATACCAATTCTTAAATATATTTATAAATTATGTTTTTTGTTTATTATTTGTTTTTGTCTTTATTAAATTTTTCTTACTGTTTCTATTAATATGTTTTGATTATCTAAAGTCTTGAAATAAAATTTTTAGTTATTTATATTATATTTTTGGTCTAACAACAAAAGCATTTAAGTCTGTGAATTAGTTTCTGCTTATAGCTTTAGTTGTATTTAATTATCTATGATGTATAGTTTCCTTATAGCCCCATATTTTTGAAATATTCACTTTGCATTTTAACTTGTCATTTGATTCAATGATTACAATATTTGTTGACTTCCAAGTTGCACTTACTTTAATTAAATATTTTTTTATTACTTTGAAATTTCCTTCTTGTTGGTTATTTTAAATGTGGGCATTTTTTATATCTCTTTTATTGTATTAAAGTTGTCTTCGTGGCTTAATATATCATTATTTTAATTAATAACTACGAATGCATGAAAAAGATGTATTTTTCTCTGTTATAGTAAATTTTATGTATTTATATATCTTGTTATATTCTATGTAATCTGCCTAATTTATTTGAGATATATACATATGCATACTAATGATGTCTTCTAAAAGTATCTTCCCACATCTTGATACACTGTAAAAATATTTTTGATATGTGATTTGGAATGCAAATATTAATGTAGTTATATATTAATTATAGAATATTCCTTTTTTAAAACTTTATTGTCCATGTAATATTTTCATTAATTACTTTTTCCTAATATCAATACAACTTCACCTTATTTCTTTGTGGTTTTCATGATCTTAAATATTTTTGTTCATCAATAAGTTTCATTTACTGTATTATTTATTTAAGCTGTAGATCATACAGCATATAGATAGACTTTATCTTCTAATCTAAGAGTTTCAGCCATTTTATGGAGGATATTAATTCACATTTATTGCCATAATTGCCATATATGTTCCAAACTGTCATCTTATTCTAAACTTTTCTTGAAGGTTTCATTTTTATTTTCTATGTTTTCTGTCAATTTATTTATGCATTCATTTATTCATTCAATAAATATTTATTGATTCCTAACAACATAAGAAGAAATTTGTTGATGAAACAACTGCTTGCCACTGGAGGGTATATGATGCACCTGCTTTGGCAGAGGGATTTGTAAGGGGAAGTTTCTTGAGGCAGTAACACCTAAGCTAAGTACCTCAGGGATGAGTAAAAGTCTGAGGACAGAGGGCATCAGAAGTTTGGGGTTTCATAGTGAGAAAAGTATGTTCAAAGGCCCAGGGGAATTACATTTTGGAGAATTAAAATAAATCAGAATTCAAGACATAGGCAAGTGGGAATGCTACAGAGCTGAGTAATTTTGTATTTAGATCTATTTATGTTCAAGGGTGTGTTTGCATGTGTATGTGGATATTATTTACCCAGAAGAATGTGAGGGACAAGAAAAGATTCGATCCTAGGAGAAGATACCAAAATTGAGTAGAAAGACAACAAATTATAAGTGGTCAAAGAAGATTGCTTAGGACCGTGGCCGGCAAACTGCGGCTCGCGAGCCACATGTGGCTCTTTGGCCCCTTGAGTGTGGCTCTTCCTAAGCCTTAGGAGTACCCTAATTAAGTTAATAACAATGTACCTACCTATATAGTTTAAGTTTAAAAAATTTGGCTCTCAAAAGAAATTTCAGTCGTTGTACTGTTGATATTTGGCTCTGTTGACTAATGAGTTTGCCGACCACTGGTCAGGATGACACCATGCCACAAGTGTGGTCTCATAGATGTCATCAGAATAGTGTTTCACAAAAGATGGAGGATCAGAAGTTTAGTGTTTCTACATGGAATGTGTCTTATTTGATAGACAAGGACAACTTAATATACATATCTAACTTCTATTTGCCTTGATCTCCATACAAGTTACAAACTATTGCTGCATCAGTCTTGTTTCCTGGCACTATGTCTACCCAAAAATCCTGCTATGTCAGACAGAAGTCCTACCACACTGGAGGTTTTGTTTTTGTTTTTCTTGTGTTTTTTAAAATATATATTTTATTGATTTTTTACAGAGAGGAAGGGAGAGGGATAGAGAGTTAGAAACTTGATGAGAGAGAAACATCAATCAGCTGCCTCCTGCATACTCCCCGCCTGGGGATGTGCCCACAACCAAGGTACATGCCCTTGACCGGAATCGAACCTGGGACCCTTGAGTCCGTAGGCCAATGCTCTATCCACTGAGCCAAATCAGTCAGGGCTACACTGGAGGTTTTCCTCCAGTTCTGCTCTGTGAGAACCCCGAGACCATTCTGTGGGGATGCTTTGAATATTTTAGTATAGAGTTGTGAAAGGTATAATTTTTAGCACTGCTCAGTCTATTGATGGCCTGCCCTTTGCCTCAGCCCTCACTTTTCTTATTAGAGGTCACTTTAAGTTTTTTGCCCAAGTTGTATCTTAACTGATATGATGCTGCTTTCTTAAGAGATAAATTGAGGGTTAGTCTCATCTCTTCCTTTAGAGTATCTTGCTGTACTAGAAGAAATTTATTCGAATTTTTAGGGCATTTCCAATAATGGTACACATTTAAAAATTTCATTCCTAGGTCATCTCCATGAAAATCTGGAAAATGTATTATCAGAACTGGCATTGCCATTTTGCCGTCATGGAACTTAGCATTACTTTAAATTATTAATTGTTTTATTTATTTATTTATTTATTTATTTATTTATTTATTTATTTTTGTTTCCCTCACTAACCTTTGAGTTTTGTGGATACAAAATGGTATCTTTTTAGATCTCCAACTTATTCTTCATAATACACTAGTAAAATATCTTGATGTTTAATATACATTTGTTCAATAAATGAATAAATACATTGAGTAGAATGGCATATGTTTGAAATGATGAATCTTTAGCTATATATTCATCTAATGTTCAATATATCAATTAAAAATGTATAAAGTGACTATATTTGTACATTAGAGTTTTAGCCATATTCTATCAAAGCTAAAAAAAAAAATCCATGGAATAGAACAAGATGTACATGCTAAGAGTTAAATAAATGCCTTAATTAGAAAATAAGTGGGAATCTTATATTTAGTTTTAGGTTGAATTAATTGAGCAATAAATTGGTAGGAACCTTCTTTGTTTGAGATATATAGATGTGTGAAGTTACCTATTAATATTCCCATACAGTTTAAAATCTGATTAAAAATATAGTCCTCATAAATTCATTAGTCTTTTACGTAGATAACAAGTCACCAACATACTCATTAATGAGAAACTAATTATGAGAGAAACCATGTAGTGCAGCAAAAAGGGCCATAATTTGAAACTAAATATTCATAGAACCTTCTATTCACCTATCCATCAACCTTCCATTCATCTTTCTATCCATTCAGCAACACACAAAATATTTGCTAAATAATAGCCGTACATTGTGCTGCTTGTTCACTGGATTTGAAGAGATAAAATGCTACATACTAGTGAAGTGCCATGAGCAATATTACTTAATATCCTCAGCTACAAAGTTATCATTCAGTATTGTTAAGGCAAAGAGATAATATTAAAGCATGCTGCCTAACCTTCATAAAGGCTATATGAATATGTAAGCTATTATTAATTTTAAATAATAACTTTTATTCTATGATTATATAGTGCAATCTACATTAGAAGCTTTCCAAACTGAAGTAACATTGTTTGACTTTTTAATTTATTTATCTATAAACCCAGTGTTTACAAACCAATAGCACAGAATTTCATGACTAGAGAATTGAAAGTTTATAATTCTGATGATAAATTCACATCAGGAGCCTTAAATATTACTTGTGGGCCATCTGGCTAAGCCTCTATTTTTTATACAAAAATAAAAATTAAAACAATACTGAATAAGAATTGTACAAGACAGACATAAGGAGTTTTCCCCTTTCCTGCTTGGACTTCAAGGGAACAGAAGTTTTATTTTGTCAGAGAGGGTTTTGTCTTTTACTGCAACTTCCCCAGTTTTCCACTTTCCCTTTTGCTTGAAATTAAGTTACTGTTGCTTTCTGCTTATAATTTCTAGATTCTTATAGAAATAATCTGCAAGCACAAATATCCTGATGAAGGCACTATAAACAGTTTCTCAAAAGAAAATAAATAGCTTCTTTCAAGCATATAAATAATTAAAATGGAGCACATATGTTGGAGTATCCAAATAAAGTATGAGAACTTTTCCATCTTTTAAAAAATTTAATTTTATTATGAAATATTTAAAAACAAAAGGAAAACTACTGAAAGTTATACAACAGATTTCTATATTAACATTTTTGCCGTATTTTTTATATTTACTTCAGCTTAATTTTTTAAAGGGAATAAAAGGACACCCAGTTTTAGCCCCTTCTCTCCTATTTTGTCTTCTTCCCTCTCTTCCAAGAGACAAATACTATCTTAAAACTGATATAACTCCAAAACACGTTTTAAAAATGTACCTACATGTATTTACAAACTATGCAGCCTAGTGTTTTTGTGTTTAATGTTATTCATAAATGATTTCTTTCTGAATTTGATAGTTTGCAATTTTATTTTATTTTATTTTATTTTAAATATATTTTATTGATTTTTTACAGAGAGGAAGGGAGAGAGATAGAGAGTTAGAAACATCGATGAGAGAGAAACATCGATCAGCTGCCTCCTGCACATCTCCTACTGGGGATATGCCCGCAACCCAGGTACATGCCCTTGACCGGAATCGAACCTGGGACCTTTCAGTCCGCAGGCTGAGGCTCTATCCACTGAGCCAAACCGGTTTTGGCAGTTTGCAATTTTATTTTTTATTTACATTGCATTTTTGAGGTGTACCCATGTTACATGTAAAGGTCATTCATCCAAACTTCTAGATTCTACTATTTAACTACGTGCATGAATCTAGGACAATACAATTGTTTCTGTTCTATCACTTAACAAACAAGGTTGCAGTGAACACCATTGAATTTGTCTTTATGTTCATGTGTATGGCAGTTTCTCAAGAGAAGGCACCTAGCATTGGTTGTTGGCCCTTGCTGATTTATCATCTATTAATATAGAAAAGAGTTCTATTTCCCCATATCCTCCCACTTAATTGTGAATGGTCTTCTGTTACCTGAGTTATCACTTTTCCAAATACTAGTGAAGCATGGAAAATTTTCATTTCTTATTTTTTGATATTTTTTACTCTGCCTCTGTGGATTTCCTGATACCTATTTTCCAATTGTGTTATTCTTTTCAATTTGCAAATTCTCTCTCTTTTTTTTTTCAGTTAAACAGTTGGTCAGCTATGTGTCTTAAATAATATAACTCAGCTTGTGGGTACTCCTTTCACTTCTATTACAATGGCCTTTGCTATATCAAAGTTATTTTAATTTTAAGGTAAAACTGTTTCTTTTCTTTTATGATTTTTGTTCTCTGAGGCTATTTTACAAAATCATTGCCAATACCAAATTAAAAATAAAATTGTCTATTTTTTTTTCTAGAAGTAATGAATTTTTTGCTTTTCCATCCAGATCTCTAGGCTTTTATTTTTAAATAGATGTCTATTTCCACATGGATAGCCAATGGATCTGCCACCAATTATTGACTGATCCATTCTTTGTCACTGATTTGTAATGCCATTTCTGTTTTTAGTATGTAGTTTTATACTCATTTCTATAAATTTCTAGCTTATCTCTTGTTATATTTCCCCTTTGATTTTTTTATACTTTGGTCCTCTTTATAATCAGTACCCATTCTCCCCAATCCAGAATGCTTCATCATGAAAAATTTTAAGAATATCAGAAATAATAGTATACTATGTACTCACCAACGAGGTACTATACTTAAATTTTGCTTTATCATATTGTTTATTTATACATCTATTCATATTTCTATTCATTAATCACTCTCTCAAATTGTTTTGAATCTCAAAGTAAGTTGCACCTCTAAAACTTCAGTATGCATATCATTAGCTAGAGTTCAATACTTATTTACTGTCCTTTTTAAGATAATACTACACACATTGAAATGCAAAAATTGTACTCCTATGAGTTTTGACTAATGTATACACCTATACCCAAGTCTCTATCAGTACATAAAACATTACTGTCAGCCCAGAAAATCCTCTCCTCTCCCTTTCAATCTTCCCAGAAATAATCACTCTTCTATTTTTCTTCATGACGGGTTATTTTAGCATTTTTGAGAATTTCATATAAACAGAATCATACAGTATGTACTCTTAGGCAAGACTTAATTTACTCAACATTATTTTTTTTTTTTAGAAATAAACCATCTTGTTTAACATAGCAGTAAGTTGTTGATGTTTTTGTTGCTGAATACTAATACATTGTATGATTATGCCACCATTTTTCATCTTTTCAATTTTTGCTATCATAAATAAAACTGCAATAAGCATTCATCTTCAATTCTCTTTGTGGATATATATTTTCAATTCTTTTGAGTTATATCTAAGAGTGGAGTCATTGGATTAATGGGGAGGTATTTATTTAACTTTAGGAGAATCTGTCAAACATTACAAAAAGGTTTGTATCATTTTATATACCTATCAAGAAAAAATGAGAATTCTGGTGCCCTATGTCCTCTTTAATATTTAATACTGCTGTTCTTTTTAATTTGTTCCATTCCAGTGGGCATATAGTGCTATCTCATTATTGCTTTAATAAATATTTTCTTGATGGCTACTCGTGTTGGACATTCTTTCACATGCTTATTGGCTATAAGCATATATCCCTTTGCAAAGTTTCAGCTCAAATATTTTGCTTATATTTTAACTGGGTGGTTTGTCTCTTTACTATTGAGTTGTGAATTATTTTTATATCCTTTTGTTAGGTACTCATTCTGCAAATATTTCTCCAAGTTCGTGAGTTACCACCTATTAATTTTCTTAAATGGTGAATTTTGGAGAAGAACTTTAATTTCAAGACGTCTAATGTGTAGTTTCCCAGGGCTGCCATAATAAAGTACCACAGACTGGGTGGCTGAAACAATAGGAATTTATTTTTTCACAGTCTGGAGGCTAAAAGTTCAAATTCAAGATGTTGGTAAGTTTGGTTCTTTCTGGGGACTCAGAAGAAGCATCTGTTCCATGTCTCTCTTCTAGCTTCCGGAGCCTGGCAGCAGCCCTTGGCATTCTCTAGCTGGTAAACGCATCCCTCCAAGCTCGGCCTCCCGCTTCACCTGGCACCCTTCCTTGTGTGTTTGTTTTTTCTCATGGTTGTCATCTTATAAGGACACCAGTCACATTGGACTAAGGGCTCATCCTAATTCACTATGACCTCATCTTAATAATTATATCTGCACTGACCTCCCTTCCAGATCAGGTCACATTCTGAGATAGTAGGGGTTAGGAGATCAACATATCTATTTTTTAACTTAAATTTTATTTTTTAATTATAGTTTGCATTCAATATTATTTTGTATTAGTTTCAGGTATACAGCATAGTGGCCAAATTATATGATTGCAAATGTTTCTTTTTTAGAAGGACACAATACTATGTAATAAAGATATAATATGCAAATTGACCATCGCACCATCACAAAGATGTGATGTCCCCTCAACCCCACCAGAGTCCCCCAGTCCTTTCAGCCCAGCCGGTGGGGGGGGGGGGGGTTGGCAGGCACACAGTGCGGCCTGACCTGCCCTCAGCCCCCCACCCGCCCAGGCCAGCCTGAGGCACAGGCAAGCCTCACATGTTGGCTGCCCAGCCGCCCAGGGTGGGCCTGAGGTGAGGCAAGCTTCGGATGGTGGCTGCCCAGCCGCCCAGGGTGGGCCTGAGGTGAGGCAAGCTTCGGATGGTGGCTGCCCAGCCGCCCAGGGCCACCCGAGGTGCAGGTAACCAGGGCCAGACGAGGCTTGCGCTGCCAGCAGTGGCAGCAGCAGAGGTGTGATGGGGACGTCACCTTCCCCTGATGGCTGGGTCACCTCCCACCCCTGAGGGCACCCAGACTGTGAACAGGCCGGGTTGAGGGACCACCCCCTCCAGTGCATGAATTTTCATTCACCGCGCCTCTAGTCAACCTATAACATCCTTTGTCAACTTTTTTCTTTTATGATCATTGCTGTCTCAGAAAGCATTGCTTCCCACAAGTTAGGAAGATTTCTCTATTTTCTTCTAGAGGCTTTTCTGGCTTAGCTTTTAGTGTTTAGAATTTACCTCAAGTTAATTTTTGTGTGTTATAAAATAATAATTAAGATTTTGAGGAGGAATACGGGGGTAACCTGGAGGGGCTGGGACTAGCAATCTGAATCTGTGCCAGTGAATGGTGTCTTAGTGCACATTATTATTAGCCTATAATTAAGTCACTGCCCCTTCCTTAGGCAATAGTCTGTTTTCCTGGGTGCTCCCAGTTTTCAGGGGCCACAGGCTGGGAATTTGGTAGTGTAGCTGGACCGGGGGTCGGTGGCACCACCTGGGCCAGGCATTTAGATACAATCTAATGTCCCCATTCTAACTGACTCAGGAGGGGCCATGAAAGCCCACCACAAAAGCCCAGTAGTTAGGAAACAGATAGGAAACAATGAAACTTAGGAATATATATAAGGAGTAATCTCATTGTATGAGAGGTTCAGGCTTTAGATCTTTGAATCCCCTGAGCAAGTAGTGCTGCTTTAAGTAAAGGGTTTTTTTCTGAATCTCCAGTACTCATTGTATATTTTCTGGTTGCCTGGTAAATTCTGCAACAGTTTATTTTATTCCTAAATAAAGTGTGGATATCTAAGTTTTCTAGCCCTTGCATTAAAATGACTTTCCTTTTCCTCATTGCATTTCTTTGGCACCTTGGTAAAAAAAAAAAAAAAAATCAATTTATTATAGAAATTTAGGCTTATTTTAAAATTCTCTGTTCAGTTTAATTGATCTATTTATCTATTTCATGCCCATTCCATAATTGCCCATACCACATACAAGAGAAACAAGGAACACAGAGCTAATCTCTTTGTCTGTCCCCTTCCCTACTCCATCATGGCCTGGAAATTATCTATCTCTTATTACCTACCTCTCCAAATACCTAAATTTTTTAAAATAAATTTTATTGATTTTTTTACAGAGAGGAAGGGAGAGGGATAGAGAGTTAGAAACATTGATGAGAGAGAAACATCGATCAGCTGCCTTCTGCACACCCCCTACTGGGGATGTGCTTGCAACCAAGGTACATGCCCTTGACCGGAATCGAACCTGGGACCCTTGAGTCTGCAGGCCGATACTCTCCACTGAGCCAAACTGGTTAGGGCAATACCTAAATTTTTATATTTAACTCAGCTTTCCTGGTTGCCCTACCTGTGAGAGCTGATTAAAGATATCTATCCACCAATGCTATAAGCAGATGTACCTTAATATTGCTAATTTGTTTAATTTTTTGGATCATTCTAGCCAGAGATATGTCTATTTTGATATCCTTTAAGTAAAGAGATTTTAGTTTTGTTTAACCTTCACTTTTTGTTGTTATAATCAATGTATTTCATATTCTTCCATCTATTTTCATTTGAATTTTTTTTAGTAAATATCAATATCAGCAGAGTTCTTGTATCAAAAAGTCTAATGTTAATCAATATCTATATCATTATCCCTACAATAACATAAAATTAAACATTTTATATGCAATCATCCCTCTCCTTTTCTGCAAGTTTTTACTGCTTTATATTTTACTTCTACCTTGTTCCATGCCCATTGAATTGGACATTGTTATTATTATAATTTAATAAAGTCCATACTTCTTTAGAGATACCTAAACATGATAAAAAAATTTTAATCTTTATTGTTCAGATTATTACAGATGTTCCTCTTTTGCCCCCCATAGCTCCCCTTCACCCGGTTCCTACCCCACCCCAGGCCCTTGCCCCCCCTCTGTACTCATCCATAAGTGTAAGATCTTTGTCCAATCTCTTCCTGCACCCCCCATCCCCTCTCCCCCCCCCGAGAATTTTCAGTCTGCTCCCTTTCCATGTCCCTGATTCTATTACATTCACCATTTTATTCTGTTCATCAGATTTTTTATTCATTTGATTTTTAGATTCACTTGTTGATAGATATGTATTTGTTGTCACTTTGTTGTTCATCATTTTTTATCTTTACCTTTTCTTCTTCTTCTTAAAGAATAACCTTCAGCATCTATGTCATAAAGGGCTCGTGGATGTCATGCCATAATGCCATCATGACCAAATGAGTAGTGGCTCTTGCAGTGGTGGGGCGGGGCATGAGCTACTAGTGGCAGAGAGCTAGGAGCGGTGGAAGGTGGGGCATGAGATAGGAGCAGCAATGGGTGAGGTGGCCAACTGAGGCAAGCAGAAGTGAGCTACGCATGAACAATTTCATGCACGCTGGGCCTCTAGTTTCACATAATAATGGTTTGGTGGTGATGAACTCCTTTAGCTTTTTCTTATCCGTGAAGCTCTTTATCTGACCTTCAATTCTAAATGATAGCTGTGCTGGGTAGAGTAATCTTGGTTGTAGGTTCTTGCTATTTATCACTTTGAATATTTCTTGCCACTCCCTCCTGGCCTGCATAGTTTCTGTTGAGAAATCAGCTGACAGTCATATGGGTACTCCCTAATAGGTAACTAACTGTTTTTCTCTTGCCGCTTTTAAGATTTTCTCTTTGTCTTTAGCCCTTGGCATTTTAATTATGATGTGTCCTGGTGTGGTCCTCTTTGAATTCCTCTTCTTTGAGATTCTCTGTGCTTCCTGGACTTGTAAGTCTATTTCTTTCACCAGGTAGGGGAAGTTTTCTGTCATTATTTCTTCAAATAGGTTTTCAATATCTTGCTCTCTCTCTTTTTCTGGAACCCCCATAATTTGGATGTTGGTACGCTTTTAGTTGTCCCAGAGGCTCTTTACACTATCTTCATATTTTTGGATTCTTTTTTTCTTTTTGCTCTTCCAGTTGGTTGTTTTTTGCTTCCTCTTATTTCAAATCTTTGACTTGATTCTTGGAATCCTCTAGTCTACTGTTGAATCTTTGTATATTATTCTTTACTTCGGTCAGTATATGCTTAATTTCTGACTGGTCCTTTTCCATTTTTTTGGCATTCTCACTAAGATCCTTGAAGGTTTCACTAAGGTTTTCAGAGGTTTCTAGAAGATTTTTGAGGAGCCTTAGAACTGTGGTTTTGAACTCTATATCCAGTATTTTGCTTTCATCCATTTCTTTCATTGTGACATATTTCTTTGTCTCTGCATTTTGGCTGCTTCCCTGTGTTTGTTTCTATGTATTGGGTCGCTGCTAAGTCTCCTTGAGTTCATAGAGTGGCCTTGTGTGATAGGTGTCCTATAGGGCCTAGTGGGTCAGCTTCCCCAGTCATCACCTGAGGTGGACACTCTTGGTGCACCCCTTTGTGGGCTGGGTGCACACTCTTGTTGTAGTTAAGCCTTGATTGCTATTTGTATCACTGGGAGGAATTGACCTCCACAAATGCAAAATTCCAGCCTCAATCCTTAAGTTAAGCCCAAAATCAGCTCATTAACATAATAAAAGACACCTCTATAGCTCTTACTACAAGAAATTCCAAGGGTGTCAGGAGCTGTGAGCCAGGAACCATCACAAAGACCAAATAGATATGAGAAATGTATTTTAGTCATTTAAATTACCAAATATATATGTATTATAAATAACAATATTGTAGTCAAGTTGTTATCGTAATTAGCTATTTAATATTAATAAAGGAAGAGAGCAAAAGTGAGGCCAGTGTAAGAATGGTCATCTGGGCAGCTTCACCAGGAAGCTACAGCTTCATGTTCCTCAGGGAAGCACTGGTCCATTCCCTGCAGATCACTGGGGGAAGGGATCCAACAAAGGGAGAAATAGATGCATGTACAACGAAGTCGGGGTGACGTAGGGAAAGTGCTTGCTGGTCCATCTAGCCTGGGGAACAATGGATGGGCTAGGAGTTGGACTCCATCAGAAATGTGTGAAATCTCAGAAGGTTAAAATTTCCAGACAAAGAGTTCCCTCACTTGTTTACTCTTATTCTCTCTTGCTTTATGACCCACACTCGCCCACGCACTCACCCATACCACCTCACCCTGCTCCTGAGGGGCGATCAGGGCAGTATGGGCCTTAAGCAGCTGCATGGCCATGGCCATGAGGGCCCATTGAACCATGACTGTGCAGACTCCACACACTATGGCCTGCAGCTGGGAATGTAAGCTAAGCTAGCCAAATGTTGGACTGGAGTGCACTTTAATATGCAGCAGAAAAATATGGGCAGTGGCCTTAATTCTGGCCCTGTTGAAGACAAGATTGGACTTGTTCCATGGCAAGACAGACAGAGATTGGACCTTGGAGGGAAATCACCTTAATTTTCATTATCAATAAAGCTTTCCACAAAACCCCATCCTCCCATGTGGGGCTCAGGAAATAACTGTGACACTCCAAAAACTCCACTTCCACTGATAACAGAGTTAGTGTAGATAACCTCAGTGTGACTATATGAGCTATATCTTCTTTGATATTCTAATACCTTTTATCGATATATATATAAAACCCTAATATACAAATAGACTGAATGGTGGAACAACTGAACAACTGGTTGCTATGACATGCGCTGACCACCAGAGCGCACACACGGAACATGGTGGGCATCTGCAGCAGGCGGGATGGTGAAGCGGGTGAGTGGGAGTGCCAGACCAAGGTGGGGCCCCAGTTGCTGTCATCAGGGTGAGCTTCTGGTGGTTACTGAAAATTCTTTGCTCCTGTGCGCCGCGGTCCCACTGGTGCTTGCACCTGCTGCCAGTGCCAGAGCTGCCACTTGCACCTGCTGCTGGCACCCAGCGCTGGCCCCGATTGCTTGGTGCCATCAGTGGGTATAAGAGGCGGCTGCCATCCCTGATTGCCCCTGAGGACTTCTCCACCTCCCCCTGCTCCTGAGGGGCAATTAGGCCAGCAGCTGCTGCTCACACCCACTGATGGCACTGGCCCCACTTGCACCCACTGCTGGTGCAGACCCCAATTGCTCCATGTCATCAGCAGGTGCAAACAGCACCAGCACCATCAGCATGTGGGAGCGTGGTGGCAGGAGTGGGGCTGCTGGCAGACAGGGGACTGAGGGCCACTTGGGGAGGGGCCAGGCGGGGGTGCAGAGTATGGGCCAAGACCCGCCCCTGTGCCCACCACAGCTTCAAGGCCCACAGTTCCTTTCAAGGTGCACAAATTTGTGCACTGGGCCCATAGTTCATTTATAAAAAGCCATTTAGAACAGAGGGTAGAGATATAAGAATTTTTTTCTTAAATTTGAAACATAATTTTATCAATGATAAATTTGATCAAAGTATGTGATTTATTTCAAGTAAAGGAAGTCCAGGAAACTCACTTTCTTCTGGGGTGCTTTCTCTTTTTAAA
Source organism: Myotis nattereri (assembly GCF_964212035.1). NCBI lineage: Eukaryota > Metazoa > Chordata > Mammalia > Chiroptera > Vespertilionidae > Myotis > Myotis nattereri. The sequence continues at coordinate 83,732,566 of NC_138075.1, forward strand.
ATCTATTGTTCTGCCGAAACCGGTTTGGCTCAGTGGATAGAGCGTCGGCCTGCGGACTGAAAGGTCCCAGGTTCGATTCTGGTCAAGGGCATGTACCTGGGTTGCGGGCATATCCCCAGTAGGAGATGTTCAGGAGGCAGCTGATCGATGTTTCTCTCTCATCGATGTTTCTAACTCTCTATCTCTCTCCCTTCCTCTCTGTAAAAAATCAATAAAATATATTTTTTTAAAAATAAATAAAATAAAATCCATTGTTCACATCTTATTTTTCTGAATGAGATATGAAGACCAGTGAAATTAACCCTTACTATAGTTATAAATACAGTGGCAAAATGTACAATGATCTAATAAAATATTTTCTGAAACTTAGCAATGAAGTGATACATTTACTAGGTATTATTTACATTGTTAAACTCTAACAGTTCTTCAGCATTTGAATAACTAAATAATGATACGGTTTGCCATATGTTTCCATTTAATGAAGCCTTGTATTGATACTTAAATGCTTCATTAAGTCACAAGCTGCCAAAATAAGTAGTTTTTCTCTTGTCATAAATATGACATGGTTTAACTAAAAAGTCTTGTCATTTTAAAAATTAAGAATGCTTTTATTCTGCATATGTTATAAGCAACATCTCTCTCAATATTTCAGGTTTAGATACAAAACATTTTTAGGAGGCTGACATTGTAGTTTGGGATTTTTTGCGCACAATTTTCTTGTCAGTAGAAGGTTGTATGAGTTGTTATAACTATCATTTCATCATAACTAAACAAAGTTTATATGCAATTTTCAAAAGCTTCTTGAAAAGACACCTGTTTCATTAATAATAATAAGTTTTAAAAAGTCCTAGTCTGAGCTATAAACACCAAATAAAAAGCTGTAATTTCACCAAAATCATATTCTTTCAAGGCAGCAAGTTACCTTGAAAATAGCAAGTTTGGAAAATGACAAGTTCAGGTATTCTGAAAAACACATGCAGCTTGGAACAGTAGTAGTAGGTTTTGCCTTTCTAACTTTTCAATGAACTATAGTATAACACTGACTTGATGGCACAATCATAAGGTCTAATTGGTAATAAAGTCTAACATGTTTATTTTGAGCAAAAAAGAAATTTTTTAGATCTTGATGTGTTGTTTTCAAGGAAATTAGGTTGGATGGGAGAAAGTACAGGCATGAATAGGTAATTATTTCAAGGTTGATTGGTTATATATGATTTTTAAAAAATTCTCACTCAATGATATTTTTTCTATTTTTTTTTAAAGAATGGCCGGGAGGCAGGAGCGGGGAAGAGAGAGAGAGAAACATCAATGTGTGTGAGAGAGACATTAATGGGTTGTCTCCCATTCGCACCTAAGGTATGATGTGCCTTTGACTGGGAATTGAACCTGTAACCCTTAGGTCCACAGACTGATGCTTTAACCACTGAGCAAAACCGGCCAGGGCTAAATATGATTATTCTTAAAGAGAATTAAAGGAAATTAATTATATATAAAAGTTGACAATACAACATGTTTTGCAAACCTTGGTTTGCAAAAGCAATAAAACACTGATTTCAATACTTGAATGTTAATACATTTATACTATAACAAATGTATTTGAACATGTATGAAATCTTACTTAAAATTTAAAAAATACAGAATTTGTAAAAATTATTCTGAAGTTTGATTGTTTCCTGTTCAAGGGTAATGATTCATGTAGCTTTTTATAATTTAGATCAAAAAACAAAAGACTTTAAAAATATAGAACCAAATATTTGTTTAACATATAGGATTACATTTACCTTTTTTTTCTCTTGTTCATTTCTTTGTTACTATAAATTATCTCAGTCCTGCTTCTATGATAATAAATTAATCATATGATTATATGAAAATATATTATTGCTCCTTGACCTAATGACAGGGTTACATCCCAATAAACCCATTATAATTTGAAAATATCAAGTAAAAAATGCATTTAATACACCTACCCTACCAAACAGCATAGCTACACAAGTCTAACTTAAATGTGCTGACACATATACATTAGCCCAGAGTTGGGAAAAATCATCTGACATAATGCTTATTTTATAATAAAGTGTTGAAATCTCCTATAATTTATTAAAAGTGAAAAACAGAGTGGTTGCATGGGTATTGCCTTGCACTATCATAAGTTGAAAATTTGTCAAGCTGAAACGCTTGAGGACTGTCTGTGTAGCTATATTTCTATAGCTATGTGTATAAAATATAAAAACTTAAATGCCTATAACATAAATGTGTAATAGATGAGAAAATGCAGTAGGATTTGTGGCTAAATGATGCTCTGCCGGATGTATTCAAACTGAACCAGCATATCAAGCAAATAATATTTCAATATTAATGTTAAACAAAACATACTTGCAGTTTAAATTTGGGCCACCAGTTTTTAACCCCTGCCACAGAGATTTCTAATTAGTTAACATTGGAAATCAATAATCACTAAAATTTCATTTCCAATGCTCTTTTCAATATATTATTCATGTTATATAAAATAATTGTCTTTTTTTTTCCTATTTTTCATTTTCATTTTAGTTTCCTCTCTTTTCCATACTTGAGCATCAAAAAGACCAATGAACTATAAAAATAAATGGCAAACGATGGGGCAGGAAAAAGCAACATATTTTGAATAGACACTAACACGTTTCTCAGTAAGAGTCATCAAGCATTCTCATAAAATGATCCCAGAATCGTTTCTCACATACTTAACAATGTTATTCTACAACGTGTTAAGGTTTTTTTTTGTTGTTGTTACATATGTAGAAATTTACACGTTTGTTAGCAAAGCCACTTAAGACAATGAATCCTGAATCTAGTTGTCCATTAGAATCTTCTGGGTCTGTTTAAACCTACAACCCCACCTTAGTTGATTCCAGTTCAGTAGGTAGGTACATGACCAGAGGATGACTGAAGTTGACAAAAATAGGTCCAGGTCTTGAGACAGACACTGACCCCAGAATGCCAAAGTAGTAGTTTACAATGAGAAATAACACCTATCACAAATTCTAGGCTATTCAAATCAATAGAGGTAGCATCTTCTCATTTGAGCCAACTACCTCTTTTTAATCAATTAAATTGATTTTATTACAATAAGCCAAATCATAATAAAATCAATTTAGAGGATCTCGCCCAAAGTTATCCCTGAGGATATCCACAGGAACTTTTTAACGTAGCCACTGGATGAGAATAAATCTTTCCATCAAGATTCCTTCTCATTTGAACAGTGTAAATTGTGTAACAACAAAGTTCTTTCCCTACTCTCCTTTGTCTGTGTACTCTTATATTCACCTTCTGTGGATATTTTAATTTCCATCTTTTTATATGTATTACTAGAAGCCCGGTGCACGAATTCATGCACAAGTGGGGTCCCTCGGCCTGGACAGCGATCAGGGCCATTGGGACCACAGGAGGTTGGCCAGCAGGACGAGGGGCCGTGGGAGGCTGGCCGGCTGGCCCTGGGGGGAGGGGCTGCAGGAGGATGGCTGGCCAGAGGGAGAGGCTACGGGAGGTTGGTCGCCCTGATTGGGGTCATTGGGCCAGCCAGTTGGGTGGGGGGAGGGGCTGTGGGAGGTTGGCTGTGGGAGCACACTGACCACCAGAGGGCAGTTCCTGCATTGAGCGTCTGCCCCCTGGTGGTCAGTGTGCATCATAGTGATTGATTGATCAGTCGCTTACATAATATTCTTGTCTGGACACAACCTTAATACTGATGGCTTACCTGTTAAAAATGCTTACAATTTTCCCTGGCCAGTGTGACTCAATTGTTTGGAGCATCATCCTGTGCCAAAAAGTTGTGGTGTGGATTCCCTGTCAGGGCGCATGCCTAGGCTGCTGGTTTCATCCCCAGTTAGGCCTGTATGGCAGGCAGCAGTTGATGTTTCTCTCTCCCTTCCTCTCTTACTAAATAGATAAACCATATCCACAGGTGAGGATTTAAAAAAAATGCTTACAATTTATGACTGTTTCTTAGTATTATCATTCCAAGTTTCTGGATGAGAAAACCAAGAAATAGAGAGGTAAATAAATTGCTCATTGTCCCAGAGTTAGTAAGTGAAACCTATGCTCAGGATTCAAGCATAGGTTTTTCTGAATTTAAGCCTTTGTAGTATAGCTTGGTGCAAGTTCTTATATTACCAAGTCTAGAACTACCCCAGTTCACCTGCTTTAAAGAAACCCTATTTTTCATTATATTCTTTTAACTTAGTGCTTTGGGGCTGGTCATATATATCTTCTAGGTGCTGTTTTTATAGTTCAAATTGCATTTTTCATCATTCCAAAATTTGGGGTATTCTTTAGTGTAATTTTCAAGCACTAACAATGATCTTTTCCAAGATCATTACATGCTTACAAAATGTTTATTTAATAATGCTTTAGAATGGATGAAGACATAGTTAAAGAATCTCAGTAATTGGGCAAAATAAAAAGAATGCAATTAAGTTGCTTCAAATTTACTTTTATTAATCTCTCTTTTGTGCTGCTGAGTTTAGAAATGAGGAATTTAAACGAAGAAATCAGAGATGGATAATTAACTATTCTCTATTTTCTTGATTCTGGGGTTTAAAAAATATGTTCTCAGCAACACAAATATTAATTAGATGCTAATTAATAATTTCACCTATGAAACATTTACAAAACAAATATGCAAATCTTCATAAACCAACTTGCACTCTAGTGATGATTAGGCTATCATTATATTCGGGAGCAATTCTGATGAATGCATAACATTTGAAGAGTATGTCCTTCTATTAATATAGTGAAAACCTCAAACATTTTTTTTCTGATTTTGTTTCTCTCTCTACAGAAACTCATTTTCAAAAGACTGAGAATATGTTTCTAAGATTCATTTTAAACTACCTTTATACTTTTATATTTCATTTAATTTTTAAAATTATCAGTTTGATCTAGATCAGTGGTTCTTAACATTTTTGGTTCATGAACTGCTTTGAGAGTATAATGAAAATTGTAAATGAATTGTTCATGTAGATAGAATGTCCTACACAATATATGAGTAGTTAGTGCAGAAGCTTCTCTAAACTCATACATGGATTTTGCATGGACAGACTATGATATAGGTGGGAATTAAGAGATCAGTTTTTCCCAATAGTTTTAATTTTATCACTAATGAAATATGTGATCATCAATATCTTATTTTATCTCCTAGAAATAAGATTTTTGATCCATAAAATGTGAGAGTTTATTGTTAAGGTACTTTTTGTCTCTGAGAAAAATGAATACTAAATTTCACTCTTAGATATGTTGATGTAGTGATTGCTCTTTAATAAAATAAATTCATCAACTTAGATTACAGATGAATACTGTCTTACCTTGGGAAGCCATCTGATAGCAATGGGGATGAAGCAACATCTCTCCACACAGGAAACATTACTCAAATATTTTAGGAATTATCTTTTGTAATTGCCAGTCACAGAAGCTTTTTAAAACCTAGTATGGCAAAAACACCTTGCAGAGCAATTGCTGAGCAGCTGCTAGGATTCTTTGAATCACCACTAAAAATCAGGAAGCTCCAGAAAACGGATGTTGGCAAGATTATCAACATTTTCTCAATAACAAAGATGGTTTGAGAGACAGGATATGGACCGTGAGTTTGATATAAATCACAGTAAAATCTGGATTGTATTATTAAGCAGAGAGTTTCCATGTTCTAGTAGTCAGAGGGTGTTGAATTATGTCAAACAAGTCACATTTCCTTTCCTGATACAGTTACTAGGTTAATTGATCCAAGTTGCATTTCAGCAAGGTATTTAACAATCTCTCTTGTACCAGTCTTAATAAAGGGATAGAGAAATTTGGATAAAATGATAATGAAGTGAGTGGAACCAGCAACAAGTATCTCCCTCTAACATGTTATAAAAGGAGTTTTTAGGGGTGAAATAGGCAGGTTTAGGACATTTTAGGAATTTAGGGGTCCATGGAAAAAACACAGGACTACAGAGCTACAAAGAATACATTGCCATAAGATAAGAGAGTTGGGAGTAGCAGAAGGTACATTTCCATAAGATAAGGAAGCTGGGAATAGCAGAAGGTACATTTCCATAAAATAAGGGAGCTGGGAGTAGCAGAAGGTACATTTCCGTATGATAAGGAAGCTGGGGGTAGCAGAAGGTACATTTCCATAAGATAAGGGAGCTGGCAGTAGCAGAAGGTACATTGCCATAAGATAAGGGAGCTGAGAGCTGCAGAAAGGTATACATTTACAGAATAAAGGGAAGGCATACCCTCATTCAGAGAGGGAGGAAGAAAGCCCAGGGGGAGAAGAAGAAGGGAGCCTCACATACTTCATGTGAGTTTTGAGCTCAGGAGTTGCTAGAGTAACCAATTGAAGGGGATATAGTGACCAATCAGAGGGGATATCAAGGCACAAAGATCTGCAGCCTTTATAAAATGAAGGAAAAGGGACCCAGTGGAGCTCTTCCTCCCTCCCCACATGGGAGTTTGTGCTTGTTTCTCAATAAATTTCCACCTTTTGCTATACCATCTTTCATCCTTGGTTTCATCCTTTGACTCCACCGGACAAGAATCCGGGAACCATCCTGCCCATAGGAACTCTGCGTGTTCCAGTCCAATTTTCCCATATCATTATTGGGCTCTATATTTGGGCCTTCCTGTGACATGATATATTGAGGATTGGATAATTATATAGATAACAATTAACTCTGCAGAAAAGCAAATCCAACAGATGATAGTACTTCTAAACACTTTAATAAAAGAAAAAAATTATTTTAACACAGTATATGTATTATCCAACTCTTCAATATATCATGGTGAAGGAAGGTCCAAATATAGAGCCCAATAACACGGACTTTCATCCATAAGGAGGCCAAGTCAATCACAGGGTTCAAGGTTTTTAGGGAAAGGATGACAGACTTGTTTGAAGGCAATGTTGCAATTTGCAGATTATGAAGTGAAATGCTTTGTGATCTGGCACAGTGAGAACTCCAGGGCCTTCAAGCATGTTAGTAAGCACATATTGCCACTGTACTTCAGGAGCAGTAAGCGGTCATGGATGACCCCGATCTAGACTATTCCAATCAATAGAGTTAGCATCTTCTGGAAGGCCTACAACAAAAACCGTGCTTGGCTTGTGGTGATGTCATCAAGGAGCGTATAAATGGCATCTGGAAGAAGACACTCAAGAGGTTTGTTATGACCTCAAGGAAATTGCCAAGTTAAGGAGGCTGCAAAAATCAACAAGGGTGTGGTTGAGATGAAAAACAACTTTAACCGGGGTATGTATGAGGATGATACTGAGGAATTCCTTGAGGTGGTTCCTGAGGGATGACAAATGAGGCATTGTTGGAACTGCAACAAGAACTCATAGCTGAAGAAGAAACACGAGAAAAGGAAATTGCAGGAGGAAAAGAAGAAAATCCCTCAAGAAAATTCACAGTGAAGGGTATAGCAGAAGCTTTTGCAGACCTCACCAAGCTCCATAAAAAGCTTGAAAACATTGACCTCAACACTGGAAGGTTTTCATTAATAGAGAGGAATTTTCGTGGTGCGTTATCTGCTTACCATGCAAGCAACTCTCTGATTAAAACAAAAGAAATAGCCCTAACCAGTTTGGCTCAGTGGATAGAGCATCAGCCTGCTGACTGAAGGGTCCCAGGTTCGATTCTGGTCAAAGGCATGTACCATGGTTGCAGGCACATCCCCAGTAGGGGGTGTGCAGGAGGCAGCTGATCGATGTTTCCTTCCCATCGATGTTTCTAACTCTCTGTCCCTCTCCCTTCTTCTCTGTTAAAAATCAATAAAATATATATATATTTTAAAAAGAAATAAGCCAAACAAGCCACCATGGACATATTTTGGAAAAGAGTAGTACCTCCTCAAGGAGGGGCCTCAAATAGGTCCTTCACGAGATATTACAGAAGCCATTGTCATCATTGGAAATGATGGCTCCATGGGTATTATTGCTCCTGAAGACCTTCCAGTGAGACAAGATGTGGAGGTGGATGACAGTGATCTGACCCTGTGTAGGCCTAGGCTAAAGTGTGCTTTTATGTCTCAGTCTTTAAAAAAAAAGTAGAAAAAATTAATAGAAAATATTCTATAGAATAAAGATATAAAGGAAGTATATATTTTTGTATAGCTATACAATGTATTTGTGTTTTAAGCTAAGAGTTATTACAAAAGAGTCAAAAAATTAACAAAGTAAAACGTTTATAAAGTAAAATGTTACAATAAACTAAGGTTTATTTATTATTAAAGAAAGAATTCTTTTAAATAAGTTCAGTGGAGCCTAAGTTTATAGTAAAGTCCTAGGCCTTCACATCTACTCACCACTCTCTCGCCGATTCACCCAGGGCAACTTCTAGTCCCACAAGCTCCATCCATGGTAAGTGATGTATTTAGGTGTGCCATTTTTTTGTCCTTTATGCCATAACTTCACTGTACCTTTTCTATGTTTAGCTGTGTTTAGATACACAAATACCATTGTGTTACAACTGCCTACAGTATTCAGTACGGGTTTGTGACCGAGGAGCAATAGACTATATAATATATCTTAGGAGTGTAGTAGGCTACACCATCTAGCTCTGTGTAAGTGCACTCTAAGATGTTCTTAGAATGATGAAATCACCTGTGGACACATTTCTCGGTATTTATCCCCGTCATTAAGCTACGCATAGCTATTGATGTTTTCCCCCCATTTAACTCAGTCTGCTATAACCCACATTAATGGGCAAACCTCTAATTAATGGGGATTTATTATTATCCCCATTTTGCAAGTAGGAAAGCTGAGGCTCAAAAAGATTACATAAATTGTTACAGTTTAATTTTTTACTTGTTTGATATATCACTATAGAGAATTTTGGAAATCGAGGTATCTTGTGTGGAACTAGGAGGGGAAGATTATGAGCTTGGCTTTGGACATGCTGTTAAGATATCCAAACATTTTTAACTAATTAGTAAATGTCTTATGTGGCAAGTGTTGGTTGATATACAAGACTGTGGTGGCTATTTTTTTTTTTTGTCTAGTCAAGCCTCTCCTCCATCTTCTGGTAGTAGATCTTACTTCTCTGCTTATTGGATAAGAACACAAGGAATTGAAATAATCAAAATGTCACATGCTCACCCTTCAAAACAGGTTCAGAAATGCACACTGATCCAGGCAGACCCCGTTAGTTAGTGTCCTTCCCTGCTAACTTTTCTGCTATAGCAAATAGGAAGGAGTATCCTTTCCCTACTTCACTTTCGAAGCAACAAAGACACCATCACAAAACCGCCTGTATCCAAGTCTCTACTGCATGAGAGCAGTCAGAAAGAAAAAACATGACTAGCAGAGAGGTCCCCCTGCAAATCCCAGAAGCCCCGAGTTGACCTGGTTCTATAATCTGTCCCTTTGAGGATCTGATGCGCTTCAGATCCTTCCCAGTACATTTCCGTTGCTGTTTAACTCATTTTTGCTTTGCTTCTGTCACAAAAGTATCCTTATAAACACTAAACTCTAGAGTTCCTTCCATTCTTCCAAAGCAGGGGTCCTCAAACTACGGCCCGCGGGCCACATGCAAATACAAATATTGTATTTGTTCCCATTTTATTTTTTACTTCAAAATAAGATATATGCAGTGTGCATAGGAATTTGTTCATAGTTTTTTTTTAAACTATAGTCTGGCCCTCCAACGGTCTGAGGGACAGTGAACTGGCCCCCTGTTTAAAAAGTTTGAGGACCCCTGTTCCAAAGAGAGGTTGGCTAGATAATTTCCAAGGACATATTGGCTACTTGCCTCTAACTTTGCTTTAAGTGATTTCATGTTTCTAAAATCCAAACCCACCCTCAGTGGAACAGCGTGAAAATAGCCAGCTATCCCAGGAAAAAGGAAATCTTTATTTTAAAAATGCACTACTGATTGCTAGGCCAGTGTAGCTCAGTGCTTGAGCGTTGACTCATGAATCAAGTCACTGGTTCAATTTCCAGTCAGGGCACATGCCGGGGTTGTGGGATTGATCCCCCGTAGGGGGCGTGCAGGAGGCAGCCGATCAATGTTTCTCATTGATGATGTTTCTATCTGTCTATCCCTCTCCCTTCCTCTCTCTCTAAAAATCAGTAAAAACATATTTAAGCCGTAACCGGTTTGGCTCAGTGGATAGAGCGTCGGCCTGTGGACTGAAAGGTCCCAGGTTCGATTCCGGTCAAGGGCATGTACCTGGGTTGCGGGCATATCCCCAGTAGGAGATGTGCAGGAGGCAGCTGATCGATGTTTCTCTCTTCTTGATGTTTCTAACTCTCTATCTCTCTCCCTTCCTCTCTGTAAAAAATCAATAAAATATATTTAAAAAAATACATATTTAAAAAAATACAACACTGGCAATGTAACTGGAATCATTGTAATTTCCTAGCTGACTACATTGAAAGGAAGTAGCATTCATTTTATATTCTGGTAGATTCATTATCTTGTTGATTAAGTTCAATTTAAAATTGAAAGAAAAGAAACAATAGAATAACATTAGTTGCATTTTATGTTTTATTTTCTTTCATCCTTATCTCTGTGTGTATGTATGTATGTGCATATATGCATATGTATAATTTTTACATTTTTCTTACTTTAGGTTCCCACTCTTTCATTTCAAGTTTGTAAATATTTAAATTTCAAGCATCTTTCTAGAAATCACTTGACTAAAATTAACTAGACCCATTTAAGTATTTCAACTTCTTACAAAGTCAATTATCTCTAGATTAAAAATACTTTTCTAATTTCTTCTCTTTATTTACTAAAAAGTTTTTATTTCATTGCATATATCGAACTTAGGAACAAAATTTATTTTAATTGTTATATAAGTTTAACATTGTTAGCTTTATCACTCATACTTTGATAAAAGTGCTCTTTCAGTTTTCACACATCTAAAATTTCCCTGAATAGCTTTAACTTCATTATAAGTACCCTCTATTATCAACTCTAATGCATGGCCATTCTGTCTAGATACTAACTATTTTCAAGTTCTAATTATCCTTGTTCACACTTTTTTTCTTTGCCCTCCAGGCATAATGTGGGTGGAGTACATTTTGCTTATTGTGCACTTCAGAATTCAGGTTGGCATACATGTTGAATCAATATGTCTACTGATCTCCTATTTCTTTATTTTAATTAAATATGGCTTTCATTTGAAAAGCTCAAAGCACTGTATATAAAATGCATTAAAATTATTGTATGGGATTTGGTTAAAAGGAATGAATAGTGAAAATCAGTAAATGCACAAAGCACTAATTAGTGAAGTGAAAAACAAATACCGGTAAATAGAAGAGGAATAACAGTATACTTTGAGGCATAGTATCTAACCCAAACCTCTGCTTTATGAGATAAAAAATAGTTCAGAGGCTTCCTACAACCTGCCCAATAAAGTCAAACTTTTAAGCACAGTATTGTCACTGACATAAGCTTCCTTTCCAGTTCAATCTCCCACTGAACCCAATCAGTATGAATGCTGTACACTTCTCTTCTGTTTATTTTTGTAAAAGCTGTTCCCTTTTCAAAAAAAAAAGTACTCTATCAGATTGTCAGAGTTTTACTTCAGAATTACCTACAATTCTATCTTTGTAGTATTTTGATACTTTCTCTATATTCAAATATGTTTTCCTATGGATTGGACAACTGAGACTGAAATGGAGAGTAAGCAACAGAAATAAAATTTCAACACGTAATAGCACTTGGTGACTTTCTTACTGAATTAAGCACATTCTGCTTTGTAGTAGATGTTGGTATATAAGCCTTATATCATAGGGTCTATTAATTATCTGTCTTTTTCCAAAGAGATTTAAGGTAACTTACAAAAATAAATGACTTTTATTACATCATTTTTTAAATAGCTGGGTGTACTTCAGGGGACAATAATGATGAAGACCAAAATCTTATTCCTTCTTCCCATTAAAATCATCCACAGAGTATGAACATGGGAGAAAATGTATGACAGGGATTGGAAATTATAGAAGAAAGTCAGCTATATGACCCAGATAATAATTAAAAAATATTTTAGATCTAATACTCCTGGGTCTACTTACAATGTGATTACCAAGGATATTTCAAAACTCTCCTTTATAAAATTTGTCCAATTTGGTAGCCAAACAGGAAAGGCTTTCTTGGGAAAAAGAAAATAAAATCTATTGATCAGGAGGAACAAGAATTGGGGACAGGGGTGGGCGTAGCTATTTCATCTGGATTCTTCTTTGCTTCTTCAGATGCGTTCTTAGGAAACCAGGACTAAAGCTTATCTAAATTCACATGGCAGCTACCTGCATCATAAAGACAAGAGGATATACACTAGCATATGGTTGGCTTGTTACAATGTATGAAGGCAGGGCTAGAAATGAGAGAGGAAATGTGGCAGAGACCAATTATTTAGGTAATTTTCTTTTTGCTGTTGTATATTAGTAGCATGCCGAAAGCTTTGTTCAGTATTTATACATATTGGTTGCCCAAAGGAGAAAGGAGAGAGTGGGGTGAGTAGCAAGAACAAGACCTTCTGAAAAGGCACTCAGTGGGCTTGTTTTGGAGGGCAAAATATAAACATGGGTAGAAATATGGGTCTGCACTAGACTTTCATTATCTCATTGAGACAAAACAGAAGACACATGACGAAGAGTCCTGCCAGTAATGTCACTTTTACAATGTTTGGTGGTTGTAGATTGGCTTCTGGATAGCTGACTTAGTCATGTCAATTTGTATGATGCATATTCATGGCTTAAGATCACCTGAAAGTATTTTCATTGACCACACTGACCACGAGGGAAATAAAGGAGACTGCCCCCACTGTATTTATATGTCAGCATCAAAATTGTACAAACTCTCACTCTAAAAAGAGTGAGTAAACAGAAATGATATACAACTTGGTACCTATGGGAAAATCTGAAAAATAAATGAAGGTAAATATAGCACTCAGGTTATAGTGATAAACTATTTTTTAAACAACTTAATACAGGAAAGGGAAGACAGTTTGGTACTAAAAACATGACACTATGTTAAAAACACACAATAAAACATAGACCCTATGAAATAAAAGGGAAAGTTGATAGGTTAAGGAAACAGAGTTGAAGTAGACTGTATAGTTGCTTTTACTACAGCCATTCATTCTTTGTAGCTACCACGATTTTCATTCCCCTATCTCTATCTCTCTTCATTCTCACCTCCACTCAGCCATTTGCTTTCAGGGCAGCTCATTCTATCCTGAAGTATGGGAAATGGCAGGTGCTTTAGGCCTCACTAAACCAAGCAATCTTAGGTCCAGGTTAAAGATATTGATTTGAGTGGGGTCAGGGTTGGCTTTATAGGGGCAACTTGTGTGGTTACACAGGGTCCCTTGCTCAGAACACATAGACTCTAACAATAATCTAAAATATTCTGAATGTAAGAATGATCCAAATCATGTAAAAAGGATTGACCAAGTTATAAGCAGAATTAGTAAAATATATTAGTACTTCCAATAACCTGATGATGTTTTATATCTTAAGAATAAAGAAAGAATTATTCAAATATTAAAACAGAGAAGACCAGATAATCTTTAAAGGAAGCAAAATCCAATTAGCCTTGGATTTTCCTCTTCAGTAGTATATGTGAGAAAACAGTAGAGAAATATGTAAATAGCTTTGAGGGAAAGGGTTATGATTCAAGATTCCTAAACCCAGCCAAGTTGTGATTAGTATGTGAAGTCAACACAAACATAGGCTATCATATACACAACTCAGAAAGTTTGCTATGCACAGACTTTAAAATTATTTTTCAAAAGTGTTATTCAGTCCACCTCACAGTGATTCAGTATTCACAATGGGTAAGGGGGTGTCCATAAAGCCGAAAGTCCGTCCTAATATATAAAAACCCAGGATCTGTAATATCCAAAATGACCAAAGGCTAGACTGAATGCCAGGCTACGCACAGCAGGCTCCTGTGGGCAGGGATTGGCAAGCAGGCTGAACTGCTGATCTCTGGGGGAGAGAGAGAGGTGGGGCTGATCAGCGGCTACTGTGGCTGCTGGCAAGGCCGAGAGAGAGAGAGAGAGAGAGAGAGAGAGAGAGAGAGAGAGAGAGAGAAGCAGGGTCTGATCCACAAGGCTGCAGATCAGACCCTGTTTCTCTCTCTCTCTCTCTCTCTGGGCCTCACCAGCAGCTGTGCCTCTCTCCCTCTGAGAGATCAGCAGTTCAGCCTGCTCGCCAGGAGCCTGGTGTGGCTGTTGATTGGCCCCACCTCTCTGATCAAGACTGGAGATAGGCCTGGAAACACTGGCTGGCATAGAAACTGACCAATCAGAACCAAATCTGAGTGAAGTGCGAGGAGCCAATGGCTACCTAGGAGGCGGAGCTTCTGAAGCTGACTGGCATAGAAACCAACCAGTCAGAACCTAATCTGGCTAAACTACAAATGTAGAACCTAAGGTGGGGGCTGAGGAGGAGTTTTAAGAGAAACAGCTGTTTGGTGTAAGGTGTAAGAAAGAGGTTCAATTTTTTAATGACCAGTTTGGCAGTATAGTGCATATGGCTAGCTATCAGTCCAGATATAGGGATTATGTATTTTTGTCTGCCAAGAGCATCTCATTCTGCTGAAAAAAGCTTTTCTTCCCCATTTAAGCAATCCTATCCTATATAATCTATCTATACTGCTAAGAGGGTAATATGCTAATTAGACTGGGTCAATCTGCCATCTTCTGGAGGTCCGACTTCCTTCCAGACAAAGCCATGATGGTGAGGGCCAAGGCAGAGGCAATTAGGGGTGATCAGGCCAGCAGAGGAGAGCAGTCATGGGTAAGATCAGGCCGGCAGGGGAGGGCAGTTAGGGGTGATCAGTCCAGCAGGGGAGAACAGTTAGGGGCAAGATCAGGCTGGCAGGGGAAGGCAGTTAGGGGTGATCAGGCAGGCAGGCAGGTGAGTGGTTAGGAACCAGGGGTCCCAGATTGTAAGAGGAATGTCTGACTGCCAGTTTAGGCCCAATCCCTGGGGGACATCCCCCAAGGGGTCCCTGATTGGAAAGAATGCAGGCTGGGCTGAGGAAAGCTCCCCCATGCACGAATTTCATGCACCGGGCCACTAGTCTATATATATAAAACCTAATATGCAAATAGACCGAACAGCAGAACAACTGAAAAAGCAAACAACCAGTCTCTATGACTTCCACTGACCACCAGGGGCGCACGTGGAACATGGCAGGCATAGGCAGCAGGTGGCAGAGCACATAACATGGCAGGCATCAGTCACAGCAAGATGGTGGAGCAGGTGAGTGGGGGCGCCAGACCAAGATGCCTAACCCTAATCCTAATCCTAAACCTAACCCTAACCCTAACCGGGGTGCCAGTTGCTATCATCAGGGTGAATTTCTGGTGGTTACTGAAAATTTTTTCCTCCCATGCCCCACGGTCCTGCCCGGCGCTCACCCCTGCTGTTGGCACTGGCGCTCCTCGCACTCACTGTTGGCGCTTGGCGCCGGTTCCAATCACTTGGTGCCATCAGTGGGTGCGAGCTGCAGCTGGCTGCCCCGATTGAGCCTCAGGGCTTCTCCACCTCCCCCTGCTCCTGAAGGGCGATGCGGGCAGCAGCCAGCATTTGCACCCACTGACGGCACCAGCCCTGCTTGGACTCACTGCCCCGATCACTCCACCCCGTCAGTGGGTGTGAGTGGTGCCAGTGCTGTCAGCACGTGGGAGCAGCAGCGGCAGGAGCAGGGCTGCTGGCAGACAGGGGAATGGGGACCATGGCGGGAGGGGCTGGGCAGGGGTGCAGAGGATGGGCCGAGACCTGCCCGTGTGCCCACTGCAGCCTCACAGCCCACAGTTCTTTTCAAGGTGCACGAATTCATCCACTGGGCCCCTAGTATATAATAAAGTCGGTTTTCTGAATGCATATGGTAAAAAAATGACAAAGTAGTTAGCTTACCAGTGCCTCCAAGTCATCCAAGCTTTAAGATTACCCTTCCCATTAACGCTCAAATAAGTACTGTTGGAAACTCAATTCAAAGAGTTTGGAAGAAATAAGATGGTTTTCCAAATATTTCTTAGGAATCAAAGGATCAGTTTTATTACATTTCTTCCTTTGAAATATAGCACTTGTTATTTATTTATGATATCTACATGCCATCCCAGATTTTTTCAGTCTGATTTATTTCAAAGTATGGATACAATTGTTTTCTTTACTTCCCAAGCCTTGACAACATAAGTCTGTTACTGGATTGTAGTGATTAATAAAATTTACCTAAGTATTTGAGGGTTTCTGTAGATCTGTAGATCTCTCTTCTTAAATTCCATTTTCCAATCCTACCACAGGATCTGTGTCCCAGACCTGCTCCTGTGTTACTAGCAATCTTCTCATTATGGATATTGATCTAAAATATGTTCTCATTCTGCAAGTTGCAAGTTTCAGCCACTCTCTCACTTTCTATTTCAATCCAGGAAATGAAAATATCAGTCAGTGGTTATTTCAATACAGTAAAACTTTCATATAATGGACTAATTCAGGCAAGGGGGTGTCCATTAAAGCCAAAAGTCCATATATAATAAGTAGGTTTTCTGAATGCATATGGTAAAAAATTGACAAAGTAGTTTACCTGTTTTTACTTAATGTCGACATGTTTGTGTAATTAAAATTATCTATGAAAAGTAATATTTTACAGAAAAGTCTTCTATATGTATTACAGTAATTTTAAATTTATACTGAATATGTCTAGTAAATGCATGCATTCACCAGTCACCATGAGTAAATAATGCATGCTGCTGGGCGTGGCTTAGCCCACGTGGGAACATCAGCACCACACATCAAAACTGCCACAGAAAGTCCTGCCACTCAACAACAGAATTAATAAGCGTGGGAAGTGGTGTGATCACGAACTAGTCATTTACCAAACATTGCTTATGAGTGGTAACTCTTGGATTTAAATATATAGACTATAGTTGTAAATGTGTAATATTTACTTATTTTGATGAAATTATCACAGTGTTTTTTCTAATACATGGCCTATTTGCTAAAATTTGTTAAAAATAGCAGTGAATTGCCCGGCCAGTGTGGTTTAGTGGTTGAGCATGGACCCATGAACCAGGAGGTCATGGTTTGTTTTCCAGTCAGAGCACATGCCCAGGGTGTGGGCTCAATCAGTACTGGGGGCATGCAGGAAGCAGCCAATCAATGGTCCTCCCTCATCATTGATGTTTCTATCTCTCTTTCCCTCTCAGACAAATCAATCAATAAAAATATATTTTAAAATTACAGTGAATTAAAACAAACCAAAAAGCCCCTGCTGATTTATTTATAAGCAAATCTTGTTTAAAAGCATCTTAAAATTAACAGGGTGCTAATTTTCACATATGACATACAGACTGAAAATTTTGTCCATTAAATTGAGGTCTGAAAAGGCAAGAGTTTACTATACCTAAAGAAACTTACTCTTTGGTATTTGCTTATTATTTATTTATTCAATTTATTCAGTTATATATATTTTATTATTCAATATTTCCCATCAGAAATATTATTTTATCTTACTCTGCCTTTTTTTTTTGTTGCTCTCAGTTAGTGACTCAATTATTTCCCCCAATAAAAATCTGAATTTAGACATGTAAAGATAACACATGCACACACTCACACACTTGTGCACACATGTGCACACTCACCACCCACACAACTTGCAGGTTTCTCATTAGGTTTTCTTTACTGAGCTCAAAGTTACCAGTAGAATTCTTTGTCATGTCTCATGTTCAAGACACTTCTGCTTTTACAGTCTTGAAAGATAGTCCTTAAGTTTTTATAAATTTGTTTTTAATCTCTAAACCTATTTGGAATCCTACTCTGCTTTGGCAATGTGATCCAAAGAAGATACTTCCTCCTTTCTCTAATAATATTGGAATAAAGGCTCTTCCTTTTCATCCATTATAAAAATTAAATAAAATTTAAGGTATTTCAACTATTTTTGTCACTTAACTAATACTGGGATAAATATATTATGGATAGTTATGGAATGTAGTTTTAAGTTTATAGTTGTAGAACTGCTAGGAAAAAAGAATGTATACTTTTTACTAGAAAAAAAACAAAGGAAGAATGATCCTTATTGGCAAATACAGGAACACCAAGAAACCATTATAATAAGAAAGATAAGATGACTAAATGTGTCAGCTATAACAAAAGATAAAGGGTAAAAATTATAATTCAACTCTGGACTGTCTATGTTAATCATGCTAAGATTTGGTAATAGCAAGGGAAAAAAGCTAAAGAAAAATGAATTGTATTACTAGGAGAACGATGACCTAACTACAATGCGTTCACATTCGGAAATATGAATCAGTTCAAATGAATTTGGTTATGGTACATATCCTATACATTTAGACATGGAATCTTCCTCTAGACAGTAAGTTAAAAATAAAGTTATAAAATGATTAAAACATTTGGTTAAAACAAAACAAACTGTATATTTTTATATGTACAAAGACCAGATGTAGGTAAATGCACAGGAAGAGTTCTGAGATGATACATCCTATATAATAAAAGCCTAATATGCTAAGTGTCCAGTCATCCAGTAGTCCAACCAATCAAAGCATAATATGCTAATGATATGCTAAGGCTGCTCATCTGCTTGCTATGACAGGCACTGACCACCAGGGGGCATATGCTCCAACTGGTAGGTTAGCTTGCTGTTGGGGTCAGGCCAATCGGGACTGAGTGAGACAGGCCAGACACACCCTGGAGCCCTCCTGTGGTCCCTCCCCATCTGGCCAACCTCCTGAGTCCTTCCCTGGCCCCGATCATGCACCTTCGGCCTGGTCTACACCCTCTTGCAATCCGGGACCCCTCGGGAGATGTCAGAGAGCCAGTTTTGGCCTGATCCTGCAGGCCAGGCAGAGGGACCCCACTGGTGCACAAATTCATGCACCAGGCCTCTAGTCCCATTATAATGATAAAAGTTATCTCAAAAGAGGGACTAGAACTAAGTGACGTTCAAGGAGGCTTTCATTGGATATATATTGTCTTTATTTTTTTATTGAGAATTTATTTACATGCTATATTTAAATTTTCAAAAAAATGTTTAAATAAGAGATATAGAGCTTATTATTACTTGAATTAGAAAACATTATTTAAATTGTTCTCTTCCAAATTGATATATGAATCAATGTAATTCCAATCAAAAATAGTAACAAGAACTTTTATTTTACATTCAGATTGTTTCTACTTTTTCACAGGTAAACATATGTGCAAATTATTCTTACTGCCCCTTGACTCTGGGGACAGCACTTGATAAATTTTCTGACACCGAACCTCAAGCTTAACTTTCCTTTGATGCTCTAATAGTAGTTTCCCATGTGACTTACTGGAGGAGGCGGCATTATTGGAACTGCCTATTGTCAGAGAGGAAACTGTCCACTGGAGAGCATCTTCGTGGCCAAGGTGCAAATTCCCTACCTTTCGCCTCTAGGTGGTTTGTGTAGCTTTTAACTCTGTCTTTATTGTTCTCAACAATTCAAGGGGTGTATTCTCTCTTCTCAAACCAATTTTCCATCCCTTATTTTCATTTAGAGGCAAAAGAATATATTTTATCCCCTTCAGTTTTTCTAGATGTAAAGCAATAAAGCATGCCTCTCTCATTTAGTACTTCTAAGAAATATAGGCAACATGTTTGGACCAAAAGAGACTTGGGGGAGCAAGCAGTAGCTCCCACCTTCTAGCCAGTGGGATGTAGAATGGCTATTTGACCGAGAACTGAGGAGAGCTGTCATCCAGGGGTCCTGTGTCCCGGGAATGTACAGCTCCATTAAGGAACCGACATGAGTTCTGGGCCAAGATGGGGATGTAGGAAAAATCCAGAACTCGCAGACACACCTGCAATAACATATGGAACAATTTCTTCTGAAAAAACCCTAAAAACTAGCAGAGTGACTCCACCCTGGAGGACAAAAAGAAAAGGGAAGCAAAAAAACCACACTGAAGTGGGCAGGAAAGGCTGAGACACAATCTTGCCCTAAACCCTTTCCCCCCTTCATGGCCTCCTGGTGACAATCCCCGAGGACAGAAAGATTCATAGCCCACACTGGGCATTCCAACTTTTAAGACCAATATCTGACAGAGGAGCCCCCAGAACATTTAGCTTTGGAAACTAAAGGGCTTTTACCTCCAGGAGACCCCCAGGGCAGTGGCAACTGAGGAAATCTCTTTAAGGGCCTGCCCCAGATTCCCCCAGGGCGCAATGCAGATGCAGCCTTTTGTGAAAGTGTTGTATTGGAAAGAGGCTGACTTGCTCTTTGTAAAGCGTAGGAATGAGATGCAGGGCCTTCTGGGGTACAATCCCTGAGGAGGCTGGTGGGCGCTGGCTTCAGGCTCTCCTGCTGCCTTCCTAAAGCCAGCCGGTGCCTTTTTATCCCTTTACTAGGCCCTGTTCCTGATCTAAGGGGGAAAGTAGTCATTCTTTCTCCAGTAAGTATGTCAGGTGTTCATTATCAGGTGTAAGAAATTCTTCTACTTCTACTTTTCTGAGAGGTTTGGTTGTTGCTTTTAGTCAGGAATAGAGGATGGATTTTTGTGAAACAACCACCACCCCCCCAACCCCCCCCCACCCCGCCCCCCGCAAATCAAATTATGCCAACTGGTGTTCCTGAGATAAACCCCACTAAGTCATCTATACGTATATTCTTGGATTTTGTTTGCTGAGATTTTGTAAAAAGTTGTGTCTATATATTCACGAAGAACACTAGAATGTAATCTTTCTTGTAATATGCGTCTCCATTTTGGGTATAAACAAAATGCAGCTTGTAGAATAAGTTGAGAAATATTTGTTCCTCTTCACTTGTCTGGAAGATTTTGTGTAGAATGAAAGGGCGAGGGCTATGCCCTCTATCTTGCCCTGGATCCTCCATGTTGGGGCAGAGGCAGAGGAGTGCCTTCTTCCCGGAGGTCCAGGCCCCTGCTGGCCACGCCCGGGAACAAGACCCAACTTGGCACCTGGCCAATTGGAGGGCCCACAGTCAGCTCCCCTCCCCTCACTATTAAAAGCCCTGATTTTCTCGTGAGTAGCACTCGGTTTCCGGTCGCTGCGTCGACTGGAGGCCCGGGTCGGGTTAGCTAACTCAATAAAGGACCTTCTGCTTTTGCATCGGACTGGCTCCCTGGCGTGGTTTCTTGGGGATCTTGAATTCTGGGCATAACATAGAATTGGTTATATTGTTCCTTGGTAGAATTAAAAAGAATTCAAATTTCATGTCATTTCCACATGCCATAAAATATTAATCTTGTTTGGATTTTTTAATCTTTTAAAAATAAAGAACTCATTCCTGGCTCAAGGGCCATACAAAAAGAGTTAGTGGGTCAAATTTGGCTGGCAGGTCACAGTTTGCTACTCTTGCACTAGAGTGGCAAGTTAATACTTCATATAATGATGACGACTGTCCCTATCCAGTGTATTGGAGGTGGAGCCAGAACCAGTGAGGAAGAAGGATGATGTGAACATGGCTGTAGAAGGGTGACGTCATGGCAAGGTATGGAGTCAAAGGGGAAGACTTCTTTACAATTATATGTTGTTTTTCTTCTAAAACAGCCACTGAGAGCATCGAAACGAGGCCTCTGTAAGTCACACTGTACTTTTCTTGCTTTCCAGAAGTCTCAAGCTCCGCTCAGAGAAACAGTTACATGTACTCAAGGGATCTGCCAGCCCACTCTATGTGGTTTCCTTTGTTTCAGCAGCTCTTAGCTACCAACATCAGCCAGAGGTAGTTCTAAAAGCTACGACTCTTAGCTCTCAAACGATGGATCAGGTCATTTTCTTTTCCAGAGGACCTGGACGCTAAACATCATAGTTAAAAAGTTTTAGTTAAGAGATTGAAGCGGGGGTTTTTGTTCAATACAGATGTAAATATTACTATCAGGGGTGGGCAAACTTTTTGACTCCAGGGCCACAATGGGTTCTTAAACTGGACCGGAGGGCTGGAACAAAAGCATGGATGGAGTATTTGTGTGAACTAATATAAATTCAAAGTAAACATCATTACATAAAAGGGTACAGTCTTTTTTTTCAATAGTTTTATTCATTTCAAACTGGCCAGATCTGGCCCACGGGCCGTAGTTTGCCCACGGCTGATAACCCCTCAATTCCCATACACTATTCTTTCCCCTGCTATTATTCAGCCTTAGGGCAAATTAAAAACTAATTTAAAGTTGAAAACAAAACAAAACAAAAAAAAACCCAGGTTTGGTGTGTTGTATCTAGCAGGGGGTGGAGTACAATTAGAAAGAGTAATTACTAGATTCTTCTCTTTCTAGATTTCCCCCCAACAGTTATTGTCCCCCTCTCCCCTCATTCTGTCTCAGGATAAAGTCTAGCACATTAAAATAAAGATGGAGTGCTTTGGCCTTTAGGTTTGAGGGAACAATGTGTTTGGATTTTTCAAATTAACAGCTTAGCTCATGGCCCTAGAGATTTTTAAAACTATTAAATCAAATTTTAAAGAACATACTGTAAAATTATTTTAATTTCTGTGTGTGTTATGTGATATTTCTGGTTCTCTTTCACACTTAAAGCTCTCATTGAGAATAAAACAGTCTTCTGCATTCAACTGTAACATGATTTGGCATTTATATATCCTGTAGGAGAGAATGAAACACTACCTGCTTTAAATTGTGATTTCTAGGAGGGTTTCTGGATATAGTAAAGCCTCAGATACCAAAAAATAAAGGTTTTGAGATTGCCTTGCCAAGGCAAAGTTTCTCATGTCTATTTTTACTCAATACTAAAATAAGGTACCATTTCTAATCCAAGAACTTCACTCTGCTGTCTTCCATCACATCAACATTTTCCACAGGCATTTCTTGTTTTATTTAATGTACTTTTTCTACTTTTCCTTAAAATGATATCTCAGAATTTTTGTTGCTAAGTATTTAATTAAATGTAAAATTATGATTAAATTGCGACTAGCCTGCACATTGTCAAAGGTGTATTTACTATTTTCAAAGCTTTATTGTTCTTGTTAGCTTTGACTTAGAAAATAAATATTCTAAAGGAAACTTCCAGGAAGACAATTCAGATAATTTTTTTAAAAATGAAGCAGAGCTTTGAATTAAAGATTAAATGGAACTTTCCAACACTGCAAGAGATTTCCTTTGCCCTCCATATGTAGCTGCATAAAGAGTAGTTTTGGTTAAAAGATTTAATTTTCCCACAGCTATAGCATGCTTGATGATAGTATGATTTACCCAACTGCTAAATTTAATTATTTTGAGGTAACTTATACATTATAACTCAAGTTCTCATCAAAGTAATTAATTCATCCCATTGAGTATTCAACTATATGAGGTCAAATTATGTCTTTCATAATCATTTTGTAATCAATAAGTTATTGATTTCAAAGATAACTTGGTTTCAAAACAGAAAACATGGTTACAGGTACATTATTACTATGTAGAAAAGATCTTAAAATATTTTATTTCACAAGTTCCTGAGAAGGCAAATAGGTATTGTGTGTGCGGGTTTGTTGTTGTTTTTTTTTTTCATTTGTTTTCGTTTTCTGTTTGATTTCTTTTAACTTTCCCAAATTATGCCAAGATTTTTTCTGATATTATAATGTGTCATTTCTGATATTATAATGTGTCATTTCTGATATTTTTTCTCATATTATAATGTGTTATTTCAAATAATACTTGTAATGCAATCTTTACTTTGCTCTACATTTCCCCCCATAAAACATAAGCAAGAGGAATTCTCACTTTATGTGTAACATATACTTTACCCAGTGAAAGACTCAACTAAAAGTAACTGCTGAAGCCAATAGCTTTGAAAGTTTAGGAGAAAATGATTAGAAACTGATATGAGCAGAACTAATAATATTAGGGCAATAAATTAGGATAAAATAACCAGATTTATCCATGCTTATTCTGCAGAACATAATCTCCTAACATTTGAAAAAACACCCAAGCCCTGTTTTTGGATTAAGTGACATGTCTGCATTTTACCACTTGTTTAGAGTGGCCCATTGGTTATATCATTTCCCCCAGTATGATTAGATAAAAACAAAACAAACAAACAAACAAACAAAAAAAGCCACAAAACCCAGTCTTGATAAAAGCCATATTGTTCCTACATATCCCATAAACCTAAAAGGAAACACAGAGGTAAAGGTTACAAAAGTGTTTTCTCTGTCACACCATGAAATCTGTCTTGCTTGCAAGTTAAAAGACTCCTGAAGAACCCTTTCTTGCCATCAAGAATCCAAATTGGCAACAGCTTGCAAAGATAATCAGTTCATTTCAGTGTACTCAAAATGGGCTCATTATTATTAATTTTTGCCAACTCCCAAGCAATTCATGAACCATTTTTAGATTTTTAAAAAGCAGTTCATGAATCAGACAAAAAAAAAATGTAAAAGGAACCCATCCCACAATGAGATGATGACTCAGAGTCCTTTGCTGTCTCTGTGTCAACTGCCGAGCATCTGAAATCTGATGAGGATGGGGTTGATGGAGAAAAGGCCATGATGAGCATGAAACAATGTGTTGAATTTACATGTTAAAACTTCTTGTTGGTTTTGGCAATTTTTGCTGAGGATTATTGAGAAATCCATAACATCTGGATGTGGGGGAGAAGCTCCACTAAAATGATGAAGTTTATATTGGTCGACAAGACTATAAATGGAAAAGAAAGTAGTTTCTTAACACAGCTGTTTCCAATTTTGTTAACATTTTAGGCCAAATTCATTTGAAAAAAAAATAACATAAAACTCTAATGTTTGAGATATACTTTACAAGTTTGACTTAATATACACATGCTGAAGACATTCTTGACTCAAACTAATATACCCAGAGGATGGACAAATGAGCCACTTGCCTAAGTCTGGGCCCTAAAATTGTCTTTGAAATGGACATTAACATAAGCCATTTAACTAAGAAATTTGGATTTCAAAGTCAAATAATCCCTTTAGGTTAATTTGTTTTTTAAGTTTTTTAAGTGGAATAAAACCATCTGGCACTGTCTTATGTTTCAGTACATATCATATCTTTGATGTCTTGGAAAATAATTTAATTTAATGGATAGATTATTAATTAAAGTTCAAAAGATTTAGATATTTTCCATTCTTACCATCAACTGGGTTACTTCCTACTCATCATTTCCTATTTTTAAACTTTATTGTCTCCCTCTGCAAAATTAAAATTATGTAAAAAGACATAATTGAAAAGAACACAGAATAAATATAATACATTAATATATGTATATATATATGCACAAATGTACAGATATACACAGATATATTTATTTGAGTAAATGTCACCTTGCCTTCCAATTTTTTATTTTCTAGTATTAGTTTTCTGACATCTCTTTTCCTATATTTTTAGCAGGAAAATATGGCAAACATTTAAAAGTTCTCTATTCCATATTATCTTGGCCTCTTTTTTCTTTCTTTTCCTTTCCTTTCACGTTTCCTCTATTGCAGCCTTCAAACAATTTTCTGTTTTCTAGCACAAGGAACTAAAGTAAAATAAGAAGCTCAAAGATAAACAGGTTTCCCTACCATTTTTATTTTATGAGCCTCTGAAATCATTATGCGGCTAAATAAAATGGGAGCAGCATCTTTGTAAAGTGTTCTATTAACTTGTTGATGCTTTTTGGCTAGAGATGACTCTTAAATATTGATGACAATTATAATTTACTTCCTATGCCTTTATTTTCAGATTTCAAGACTTGGTAAAGGCATGAACATACAAGTATCAGATAGATTTGTTAATTTTCCTTGACATAAGTAAAGTCTGGGACAGCAAGATGTTTTAAAGATCATCAACAATATGATCAATACAGATTGCCAAAATCAATTCTGGAGTCTGACTCTGCCTGCTGTGAGCAGTTGTCACAATGTTCTTTGAGAAAATTGGCAGGAAATGATAAGGATTCTGTCAACAGACACCCATCAATAGAAAATAATCCTCCTGCAGACATATTGCACTCCTTTTGCCTTTTCCTTGCAAACAGGTCATAAATAGGAAGAGCCTGGCTGAACTTTATAATTAATCAAGTTAATATAAAAGATCTTATGTAAGATCTCTGTCATAAATAGATTAAAAACATTAAATGGGAAAATGCATTTCTCAATTTACAGAGTACTTCAGAAGCAGTACCTTCTGTACAAAATTTGTTTGACATCTCTATAAATAATTTTCAAATTGAATGAGATCCCTTCTATAGACACAAAGCTTGACACTTTGGGGAGCTTGTTGATTGACTTTGGTGAGGAGCATTTAAACATTTTTTTTCATAGGTTTACCACATCTCAAAGAAGCTGGATATTTGGTAGACTATAGCATTCCTGGTTTTATAACATTCCTCCGTTTTTAATTTGGAACCTAAGGATCCTGGGAGCTTATGAGTACCTTCAAGATGTCTGTGAATTGTCTAAAATTAAATAAAAATATTTGTGGGTGTGTAGACATTTATATTTTTTTATGGAGATAAAAATCCTAACAACTGTCTTATATATCAAGGCATCTATGAAAATTATTTTCAAAGGAAGGAAGGGATGGAGGAAAAATGTTATCTAAGACAAAACTATTTTTAAAAATTTGAATAACTTAACCATACTTAGGCATTCATTCATTTAGAAATATGAATGCTTGTTGAGTGCCTAGTATGTGCCATCAGTGAACTATAACAACTAAAAGTTCTACCCTTAAAGAACTTATATTCAAGTGTCAGGAGAAAGAAAAAAACATATCAAGTTTTATCTGACGCAAACCCAACCTATAACTCTACAATAACTTTATTCATTTTATATCTATGGTATTTGGAAACAGTATACACATTGTAATTGTTATCCACACAAAGAGATCCCCTTCTAACAATTCCATAATAATAGAATCAATACCTTGTTTTAAAGAGTTGTTCCTTATCCTGGGCACTACTGACATCTGAGCCAGATAATTCTGAACCTCTGAATAATCATAACAGGCTAACAGACTAGCGCAGTGATGGCGAACCTTTTGAGCTCAGCGTGTCAGCATTTTGAAAAACCCTAACTTAACTCTGGTGCCGTGTCACATATAGAAATTTTTTGATATCTGCAAACATAGTAAAACAAAGACTTATATTTTTGATATTTATTTTATATATTTAAATGCCATTTATCAAAGAAAAATCAACCAAAAAAATGAGTTCGCGTGTCACCTCTAACACGTGTGTCATAGGTTCGCCATCACTGGATTAGAGGCTTGGTGCACAAAATTTGTGCGGGGGGTGGGGGCAGTGTCCCTCAGCCTGGCCTGCACCCTCTCCAATCCAGGACCCCATGGGGGATGTCTGACTGCTGGCAGTCTGACATCCCACTCGCAATACTGGACCACTGCCTCCTAACCGCTCACCTGCCTGCCTGATGCCTCTAACTGCCCTCCCCTGCAGGCCTGATCGCCCCTCCTCTACCTCGGCCCCCGCCAACATGGCTTTGTCCAGAAGGACGTCTGGAAGATGTCTGGTCTAATTAGCATATTACCGTTTTATTAGCATAGACAATTCTGTTCTGAGGAGCTGGCCTGTGTATTTGTTTAGCAGCAATCCTCATCTCTACACACTATATGCCTGTAGTGCCCTCCTTTCCAGGTGTTATAATTAAAAACATTTCTAGAAATTACCAAATGTCCAATAAGGGCCAAATATTACTCCTGTTGAGAACTGCTACTCTGAAGGATGCATGTGTCAATAGTTCAAGCCAATGGCAAGGCATGCAGTGATGAATCAATGTTTTCATTGTCATGGAGAACTTCACTTACCTTGGAGAGAATTCAATCTTGAGGGAATCAAATTTGGAATTCATCAGTATACAAAAATTCTACTAAAAAAACATACCTGTCCTAGAGAAAGATTTTTCTCCTCTTGTTCCTCTCTTTCCCACTTTCTTTTACTTCTTATTTACTTACTTATCTTTTGACTGTTTCTCTTTCACACCTAAGCTAATAGAGGCCAGTGTTACAGGCAATCTCTTACTTAAACAGAATTGGTTTTGTATTAATAAAATATAATTAATATTTGAGATACTCATCTAAAGGGAGGATTATCTGGATTACCTAGTAAATATTATCTAGAAATACAAGATAACAAAATGACTGAAAGTTAAAAAAATAAAGATGGATACAGATTTGTTGATACTTTTCTTTCATTGGAGATAAAATGCCTAGTTATTCTAGAAGTTCCAAACTCAGTAGTAATAGCTTTTATTTTCTACTTTGTCACTATCATCCCTGTAATGAAAATACTTCACCTTCAGTTCTAGAAAGAAAAAAAAAAAAAGGAAAGAAAACAAGGGAGTATTAAAGTAAGTAGAAGAAAACGAAGAGAACCAATTTAATTAGAAAATATAGAGGCAAGGAAAAGGAAAAAGGTAGGGAAACAGGACAGAAGATGAGAAAATGTAGGTGTAAAATAGGAATAAAGAATTCAGGAAGAAAGTGAATGGAAATATATATATATATTTCTTTATTGATTTCAGAGAGGAAGAGAGAAGGAGAGAGAGCTAGAAACATCAATGATGAGAGAGAGTCATTGATTGGCTGTCTCCTGCACGCCCCCTACTGGGGATTAAGCCCGCAACCCAGGCATGTACTCTTGGCTGGAATCGAACCTGGGACCCTTCAGTCCGCAAGCTGACACTCTATCCACTGAGCAAAACCAGCTAGGGCAAAATTATATATATTTTAGAGAAATAAATGGGAGCCTATGCTGACATGGGGAGAGAAGAGAAAACTGTACAGTGGGGCCTTGACTTATGAGTGTCCCGACTAACGAGTTTTTTGAGATACCAGCTGTCTCTCGGCCGATTTTTTGCATTGAGTTGATAGAGTAATTTGAGTTAATGAGCTCCTTAACGAGCTCGGTCTTGGAACGAATTAAACTCGTAAGTCAAGGCCCCACTGTATTCACAAATAAATAAAATGAGTTTCTAACATAGTAGGCCTAAATAAATTTGCTACTTCTTTTCCTATGGATTTTCATATGTGAATATGATGCTTGGAAATTGGTCCTGGAAGGACACTTATCAGGCTGACATAAGACAAGGCCATGACTCTTTTCTTCAGGCAAAACCTCTCCAGCTCCTTAAGCTAAATGACAGTCCCCTTAGTCTAGTCTATATATACTCTAACTTATCAATACCTTCCCACACACATTCAAATACTGTGTCAGCTCTGTTCATCATCTAGAAAAGTTTTAAACCACCTTTTTAAAATTTCTGTTATTGTTCCCTAAGGTTAAATTCACTTTTTTTTTTTTTGACAGCTACGTGATATTTTTTACTCATGGGTTCTTTTTGAAGATTAATAACCCAAGTCTTTTCCTTGTACTTTGTATACCACTTTTATCTTGAGCAAGCAAAATTATATTTAGATTCCTAATGCAGGTTTTACAATGATCAATGCTAGATTTAGTCCATTGCTCAAGATTATTCAGTTATTTTGTCCAGAATTTCTCATTCAAAGCATTTGCATTCTGATTACATGTACTGGTAACTTGTAAGTTTCAATAGATTGTCAAGCACTATTGTTTTTTGCCCAATAGTACCTCTGCTTTCTTGCTATAATTGTTGGTCTTCTAATAAAAAGGCTGAAATACAAATATTCACTTTCCCAGCCTTTTTTGTGATAGGTTATGGCAGCCGTGGGCAAACTACGGCCCGCGGGCCGGATCCGGCCTGTTTGAAATGAATAAAACTAAAAAAAAAAAAGACCGTACCCTTTTATGTAATGATGTTTACTTTGAATTTATATTAGTTCACACAAACACTCCATCCATGCTTTTGTTCCGGCCCTCCGGTCCAGTTTAAGAACCCATTGTGGCCCTCGAGTCAAAAAGTTTGCCCACCCCTGGGTTATGGGCATGTAATTTAACCTTGGCCCGTGGAATTTGGATGTCTCCTCAGGGCTTTGTGGAAAAGTCTTGCTCCATAAAAATGCAATGGGTATGGTTGTGCCTGCATATGATACTGGGATCTGCCACAGCTGCCTTGCAAGGAAGACAACAGTGATAAACTGAAGTTGACAGAGTGGGAAGGAAGATAAAAAAGCCTCTGGTTCTTTGATGATATCATTCAGCCACAAGTTGAGCTTAAAACAGTTCCTTCTAGATATTTTTTTTTATATGAGATTACACATATCTTCACATCTAATTCACTTTGAATTGTCTATTTGATTACTTATAGCCCAAAGAATTCCAAGTGATACAATAAATTTCTTCTATATCTTTTTCATGCTTTCTTTGCATTTATTTTTCAATGTATTAATTTGGTCTTAGAGATCTAAGCATATTTAGAATGGGCATTCTTAAAGAGCTTACCCATCACAAGTCTCAGATCCCTCTGTGAGTCTGCTTTATTTTAAAAAATTCATTCCATACTTTTTATCTATGACTCTTCCTGGAACTATGGCATTTAGTCCAAGTGAGAGAAATATGCAGAGAAATAATATTTGAATAGTGTATGAAGACAGTAATGAAGAAAGAGAGGAGAGTCAAGAGTGAGAGCTCTGGAAATCCCTGTTTTATATTGGGAGTAGAAAAAATCAGCAGTGAAATAGAC
Source organism: Myotis nattereri (assembly GCF_964212035.1). NCBI lineage: Eukaryota > Metazoa > Chordata > Mammalia > Chiroptera > Vespertilionidae > Myotis > Myotis nattereri. Next base: position 83,763,076 of record NC_138075.1, read on the forward strand.
TAAAGAGGAAATATCTGAGATGAAGGGGCACAGAAATGTTGGTGCCATATATTAACAGGAAGTAGGCAATTATGAGAAATATTTGATAAGTGCTTGGACTGGATCTTTTAATGTCCACTTTGCCCTCATTCTTTTTAGAAAGGCTATGAATTTAAATCCATGTTTCCTGAATTCCTGGCCACTGGACGTCTGGCTGTGACTTGTATCCTCTTAGATACTCTTAGTCGATATCTAAAAGGTGAAAGAGAGGCAGAGGTCATCTTCCTATGGCTAGTGGCTGGTAAGCAGTGGGCAGACCCCAAGTTCCAGTGTCTAGGTGCCCTCCTTGTGGGCGTGAGGTCTTTGCAGCTGTGGCTGTGGTAAGAGTAGCAGGAGCAGCTGTATTCCCGACAACTGCATCAAAGCAGCAATGCATGACTTTCAAACCAATGATGCAGAGTCAGGCTCATGAATTCTGCTCCACCAGGACCTCCAACAATTTTGAAGCATTTAATTCCCTGGAAGAAATCTTTTCAGCTTGAAAAGTGATAGAGAAATGTTGACAGCATGGTCAACTAATTGGAAGCACTTAAGATCATGACTATTAAGAGAACTTTTAATAGCAATTACACTATCTAGAAACCATTTCAGCAGACTAATGAGAACACAGATTCAGTTACCAGAAAGTAAAATACACAATTCAGAAAACTGTTGATTACAAGTTAGAGAAAACAAACTCAAACTTTCATTAAAGAAAAGAAAAGAAAAGAAATGAAATGAAAAGAAAAGAAAGAAAAAAAAGAAACCTGGGTTGAGGCATATTCTCACCAAGTGATATAAGCAAGTTAATTAAATCTCTCTCTCTCTCACCCTGAACTCCTGACTCTACTTATCTTTGATGATTCCCACCCTCGCCCCTCTCTCGAAGGGTGAATGACTTCTGACAACCCTAAGATCACAATATCCAGACAATTATAAATAATTACACAGGATAACTCAGATTCACCCTCATTGGTTCACTTGGTCCCTTTGGCTTAAACTCTGTATCCAGAAGAGTTTTTATGCGATCTTTTTCAGGTGTGTCGGGTACTCACCTCTTTGGTTAGTTCACCAAAACCACATGAACAGGGGAGAACATTTCTGCTCAAAGAGGGAAATACCATTACCACAGGAAATGAGGGTAAGAATGGTGGAATAAAAACTAATAAAATTCCTGTACAAGACATAGGAAGTAGGGAGAAAGGAGATGTTAATGTTTTGAGTGAGATTAAGGCCAATGTAGCATGTACTAGATATTAGAAACCTGATGTGTTTTTATAGTGAGAGAAAGAAGTATCTTAGTGGAAATAATGTGATTTTTAATGAGAGAAAGCAGAAATATTTGCTGAGTCTCCAAATGGATGGAGAAGTGGAGAGATCCCATTTGGAAAAGAGAGAGGTTGTTTATCTATCTATCATCTATCTATCTATCCATCTATAAAATACTTTTATATTTATATGTATACCTAGTATTTATAACTGAATGGTTATAGATAATTTCTTATATATGGTTTAGAAACACTGGATGTAAAGAAGAAATGAAACTAAAAGACTTCTATAAGATTATTCTTAACAGAAAAAAAAAATCATTTGCTGAAATTCGCACATTGGAACCTTAAGGAAAGAGGAAAAGGTTTGACTTTTAATTTCATTTTACAAACTTTGGTATGCTTTGAATTTATATGATAATCAGATACTACATTTATTTTTTTAATTAAATCTTTATTGTTCAGATTATTACATTAGTTACTCTTTTTTCCCACCATAACTCCCCTCCACCCAGTTTCCACCTCACCCTCTGCCCTCACTCCCCACCCACTGTCCTCATCCATAGGTGCATGATTATTGTCCAATCTCTTCCCTCACCCCACACCCCTCCCCCCACCAAGAATAGTCCATTCCCTTTCTATGTCCCTGATTCTATTACAATCACCACTTCATACTGTTCATCAGATTATTTATTCCCTTGATTTTTAGATTCACTTGTTAATAGATGTGTATTTGTTGTTCATAATTTGTATCTTTACCTTTTTCTTCTTCCTCTTCTTAAAGGACACCTTTCAGCATTTCATATAATACTGGTTTGGTGGTGATGAACTCCTTTAGCTTTTTCTTATCTGTGAAGCTCTTTATCTGGCCTTCACTTCTGAATGATAGTTTTGCTGGATAAAGTAGTCTTGGTTGTAGGTTCTTGGTATTCATCACTTTGAATATTTCTTGCCACTCCCTTATGGCCTGCAAAGTTTCTGTTGAGAAATCAGCTGACAGTCGTATGGGTACTCCCTTGTAGGTAACTGATTTTCTTTCTCTTGCTGCTTTTAGGATTCTCTGTTTGTCTTTTGCTCTTGGCATTTTAATTATGATGTGTCTTGGTGTGGTCCTCTTTGGATTCCTTTTGTTTGGGGTTCTCTGCACTTCCTGGAGTTGTAAGTCTATTTCTTTCACCAGGTAGGGGAAGTTTTCTGTCATTATTTCTTCAAATAGGTTTTCAATATCTTGCTCTCTCTCATCTTCTGGCACCCCTATAATTTGGATGTTAGTACGCTTGAAGCTGTCCCAGAGGCTCCTTACACTATCTTCGTATTTTTGGATTCTTTTTTCATTTTGCTTTTCAGGCTGGGTGTTTTTTGTTTCTTCATATTTCAAATCTTTGACTTGATTCTTGCGATCCTCTGGTCTGTTGTTGGGAGTCTGTATAATGTTCTTTATTTCAGTCAGTTTATGCTTAATTTCTAGTTGGTCCTTTATCACAACATCGAGGGTCTCATTAGATTTCTTGAGGATCTCACTACATTTATCGGCGGTCTCACCAGTCTTCCTGAGGATCTTACTACATTTATCGGCGGTCTCACCAGTCTTTTCGAGGGCCTTATTAAGTTTATCGGTGGCTTCTGGACAGTTCTTTAAAGACCTTAAAAGTGTGGTTTTGAACTCTATATCCAGCAGTTTGCTTTCCTCCGATTCTGTCGTTTGTGTCCTGTTTCTTTGTCTCGGCATTTTTTATGCTTCGCTGTGTCGATAGAGTTCCTTTCTGTGCTAAGTGTCCCAATTACCTGAGGTAGACACTCTTGGTGCACCCCCTTGTGGGCTTTGTGCACAGTCTTGTTGTAATTAAGCCTTGATTGTTGTAGTTATCACTGTGAGGAATTGACCTCCAGGCCAATTGGGTGTGAGAATCAGCTGTGTCTGCAGTGGGAGAACTTCTGTGCTGGAGACACCCCTCTGGGGCTAGACTTGCTTCAATGGGGCTTTGGTGCTCACTGAGTCTTCCCCCTGAGTGTGTCTTTTATGGTTCCACAGAGCTGCAAACTGGATGGTCCCACTCTGACCTCTGGGCTTCCTGCACTACATTTATTAAGAACAAAAAATGAGAGAGCCAAATTAGAAAGTGGAGCATTTCTGAGTAATGACAAGAAATAATAAGTGGTTGCTTCAATGAAAATCACAGCATGTTGTACATAAATTATACGACAACTGCAGAGATTTTAACCCTACCATTGTCTTTATGAGTCAGGGGACTCTAAGTAGGTACCATTGGAAATATGAAGCATGTAGTGTTGTTGGAGGAAAAATCTGGGTTTCAATCAGGTGGAAGTGGTTGAAGGGACAATGAGAAAAGTCAAGAATAGGAACATATCAGTAAATCATGGGTACAAATTGCTGGCTTGGTCTAGCCAGCAGGCAGGACTTGTGTGTCCCAATGGTGGTGTTCATTTTTATGCTTTTATCCTAGGCTTGCATTCTCTATTAATCACAATTTCAACCACTTATTTTTTTTTTTTACCTTAGTTCTGCTACATACCTGATTTCAGATTTCAGAGTTCTTGTGCAATTTTCATATGCATTATCTCACTTATGCTCACTTCAATTTTTAACAGATTTTTCCATTTGCAGTTGAGCACCACTGGACAGGGGTAGGTCCAGTAAACAAAATAGTTGTCTGAGATTCTTTGAGGTTGTCTCCTATTTCTGCGACTGTTTGGAAGATGAAAGGACATAAGATTTGATTTGGAAATTTAGCTCGAATACTTCCCTCTGTATTAGGTAACCACTTTAATTTATGATCTTAAAAAACTATGGACTAGGACTCATAATATCTGAATCCTTAAATTCTATTCCTGGGAATCTATGCTTAAAATCATGAAAAATAAAACAAGCCTCATGAGTAAAGACAATCAAGGAAACATTATATATAATGGAACAGAATTAGAAGAAAATAACATTTCTAACCATAAAGGAATGGATAAGCAAGCAGTGATAACATACCATGGAACCATTAAACGTATTTATGCAGACATAAAAAATAAATAAAATTATGTTATTTAAATAAAGCAAGATAAGTTGCATACACAGTATAATGAGTATAATGTAAAATAAACAGGTAAATAAATGTAGTTATTTAAAATGAAATTAAAATAGTGACAACACTTTTTCTTAGATTATGTTATAACTAGAGGCCCGGTGCACAAAAATTTGTGCACTCAGGGGGAAGGGGGGCTCCCTAAGCCCGTCCTGTGCCCTCTCCCAGTCTGGGAACCCTCGGGAGATAGCGACCTGCTGGGTTAGGCCTGCTCCCGGGTGGCAGAGGGCAGGCCCAATCCCTAGGTGCAGCCCCTGGTCAGGCTCAGAGCAGGGCCGATTGGGGGGTTGGGGCACCACCCCCTGTCACACCCAAGGCAGGGTCGATGGGGAGGTTGCGGCGCAACCCCCTGTCATGCACAGAGCAGGGCAAATCCGGGGGTTGGGGCACTGCCCCCTGTCACTCACAGAGCAGGGCCCATCAGGGGGGTTGGAGCTCCGTACCCTGTCACGCACAGAGCAGGGCCCATCAGGGGGTTGAGGAGCTCCCCCCTGTCACTCACAGAGTAGGTCTGATAGGGGAGTTGGGGCACCACCCCCTGTCACACACAGAGCAGGGCAGATCAGTGGGTTGGGGCGCCGCCCTCTATCACCCACAGAGCAGGGCCAATCAGGGGATTGGGGCGCCACCACTGTCACACTCAGGGCAGGGCTGATGGGGAGGTTATGGCTCTACCCCATCACACACAGAGCAGGGCCCATGGGGGGGCGGGGTGGGGTTGGGGCACCACCCTCTATCACCCACAGAGCAAGGCCGATCAGGGGGTTGGGGTGCCGCCACTCTCACACTCAGGGCAGGGCCGATGGGAGGTTATGGCTCTACGCCGTCACACACAGAGCAGGGCCCAGAGCGGAGGGGTTGTGGCCCCTCCCCCTGTCACATACAGAGCAGGGTCAATCAGGGTATTTGGGCGCTGCCCCCTGTCATGCTGATCCCAGTGCCGGGAGGCCTCACGGCTCCACTGATCCCAGTGCTGGGAGGCATATTACCCTTTTACTATATAGGGTAGAGGCCTGGTGCATGGGTGGGTGCCGGCTGGTTTGCCCTGAAGGGTGTCCTGGATCAGGGTGGGGGTCCCCACTGGGGTGCCTGGCCAGCCTGGGTGAGGGGATGATGGTTGTTTGCAGCTGGTCACACACTCTTCAGGGTGGGGGTCCCCACTGGGGTGCCTGGCCAGTCTGGGTGAGGGGCTGAGGGCTGTTTTCAGGCTGGGGGTGACTGAACTCCCAAACACTCCTTTATTCCTTTTTTTTTTTAATTCTGGGCCAGCTTTAGCTTGAGGCTTGGCTCCAGCTCTTAGGCCTCCGCTCCTGAAAGTAGGTTTCTGGCCTTTGCATACAATGTTGCGAATCTGCTGGCTGAAGTCTGTCGGTATTTGTTAAAATGTTTCAAACTGCAGGCTCAGAGGCCTGGAGCTGCAGGTGGGGAACGTTTCCTCCGTCACTGAGGCAACCGAGCATCATGTTAGTTTCAAGCTGCCTGGCTGCCGGCCCCCATCTTGGCTGACAGTTAATTTGCAGATCTCGCTGATTAGCCAATGAAAAGGGTAGCGGTCGTACGCCAATTACCATGTTTCTCTTTTATTAGTGTAGATAGGTTTTGTTTTCCCTCTTAATGTTTTTATATCTTCAAGACTTTTCAATTAAAAGTAATTAAATACAACTAATGGTCATTAAAGGAAAACAATTTCCAGACTTTAGGAGAATACCAAATGCCAGAAAATAACTCAGACCTAATATATGCTTTTAAAAATGAGCTGGAGAGAGGGAAACAAAAGTTATGTTTTAAAAAAACAACAACAAGAGAGAGATCAAATATCAAAATAGAGTTAGTAGGTGCTGTGAAAGATAATGGAGTCATTTGGGAAGAGTGTTAAAAATGAGTATGTTGTTTCCGAGAAAACAAATTATGTTTTGCCCAGTATATTTCTGTTTTATTCAAATTTAATATTCTACTACTAGATATTGAATACCTTATTTCATACTCAGAAAGAAAAGTTACCCCCAAAAAGATATCAAAGGAATTAATTTTTCTTTCTCTTCTTCATTCAGTTGGCCATTACTATTGACTTAGAAAGAAATGCACACTGAAAGAAAGATGTTATGATTTTATGAATTAAGATAAATAAAGTTCTTAGAAAATAGTCTGGCCTAGAATAATAACTATTTAAGCATTTGTTATATAAAAACTTTACTTTTGAGTAGCCTAAGGTACTGCATAAAAAAGATCTTTAAAAAACAAGTCCTTAGTCCCCAAATACCAGAAAATAACTTGGAAACATTATACTTTTTTTAATGCTTTAGAACAACTACAAATAGGCACAAAGCAAATAACTTTGTTTCATTAGATACAAAAGAATGAGAATGGATATATTCAAATTTGAATTTTAAAAATGAATAAGCACACTATCTTTAAAGGTACTGTAAATTACCAGCTCAATAAATTGCAAAGAATGTGTGTAGCTATTTATTCTTCGGTTCAAGAAAAAAATATAGTTACCATAGCAACCACCAAATCTCATAGTGTGTGTGTGCTGCCTCTATGATATGATCATTTTTTGTAATAAAGACATGAGTAATATATCATCTGAGATCTGGTATTAAATGTTTTGAAATGCTTTAGAACACACACATTGCTGATATACATATTTACTATTTTTACTCCCTTAGCTCTCTGACATTAAATACACTCTAAATTTTAACATGTGCTTCAGATAGATTCTGAATGTATAACCAAATATATATATCAAATCTCTAAGAATTGTGGAATTGGAGTCAACACCCCAAATTTTTCGATGACTTATAATTGGCTTCCATGGGCACTGCACAAATTTATAAATGAATGTTTTTTTTCCTAAAGAATTTAAAATGGAGTTCCACACCTTAGCTGGTTTGGCTCAGTGGATAGAGTGTCGGCCTGGGGACTGAAGGGTCCCAGCTTCGATTCCAGTCAAGGGCACATGCCCAGGTTCTGGGCTTGATCCTCAGTAGGGAGTGTGCAGGAGACAGCCAAACAATGATTCTCATCATTGATGTTTCTATCTCTCCCTCTCCCTTCATACCTAAAATCAATAAAAATGTACTTTAAAAAATAAATTAAATAAAATGGAGTTTCAGTTTTTAAAAATTTAAATCTTCTAAAGGAAAAAAAATATTCTCTAAAGTAAATATAAATAAAAATTTATATTAGAAATTGACCAAGACACTGTTTTCCAAGTCTTCGTGTTTCTGTTACATTAAATTAGGGTACCCTTATGAAACCCATTTATTCTATTCTAAAATAGAATACAGAAGTGCAGCATTTGTTCACAGCTTTCACTAAAATAATTGATATAAACCCCTAAGATGAACTCGTGCCTTAGAAAATCTTGGGAACATGAAATTATGCCTCCCTAGCTGATTTGGCTAAAACTTAGATGGAGCATTGGCTCATGTTTTGTCACGTGTCCTTGGCATCTTGTGGAAGAACTAAAAAAGAGGCTATTCTCTCTGAAAATCTCACCAGGTAAATAACAGAGCTTAAACCCCCAGGATGGCTGATGGGATCCTTTTCATAAAAATTTGACCTAACTGAAATGTGGTTAACTTCCTTGCTTTCTTCCCTAAACAAATTAGCAGGAACTACAATAAGCAAAATGAAGTGGAAATTTCACAAATTACAGAATGATTTTAGTCTATATAGTTTTTGAGTCCTTCCATTTTTTTGTTTGATTTTTTCACCTTCCCAGAAAAGAGAAGGGCTTAATTACATTTAATTTTTAATGGAATTGAATTAAAATTAAACTATTACAAAAATTTCTTGTCACACTTTAAGATACAGTGGGGCCTTGACTTACGAGTGTCCCGACTAACAAGTTTTTCTAGATACGAGCCGTCTTTCGGCCATTTTTTGCTTTGAGTTGCGAGCTAAAATTCGGGTTACCAGCCAGCTTCAGATACCCCACCGCTAGTTGGTGCAGCGAACGTTACAGTGAATGCCACAACATCAGCCCAGCATCATGTGTCATTGTAATGGTGAAAATTGATTTGACATATGAGTGATTTGAGTTACGAGCTCCATCATGGAACAAATTAAACTCGTAAGTCAAGGCCCCACTGTAATTGAGTATATCCTTCATTGTTGTGAGGAATCAGTATTATTAAGAAGGTATTTAAATGCTATGTCATTTTTTTTTTCTTGATTATCAATTTACTGCAATGTCTGTTTACTTCACTTTGCTACTGGGAAAAAGTCTTTTTTATTCTCTCAATTATAACAATACTAGTGGCACGGTGCATGAAATTCGTGCACGGGGGGGGGGTTCCCCTCAGCCCAGCCTGCACCCTCTCTAATAGGGGAACCCTTGGGGTATGTTCGACTGCTGGTTTAGGCCCGATCCCTGGGATCCCCGTATCTGGCAGCTGGACATCCCTCTTGCAATCTGGGACCACTGGCTCCTAACTGCTCACCTGCCTGCTGACCTGATCTCTCTAACTGCTCTCCCTGCTGGCCTGACCCCCCTAACTGCTCTCCCCTGCTGGCCTGATTGCCCCTAACCGCCTCTGCCTTGGACCCACCACCATGGCTTTGTCCAAAAGGACATCCAGAAAGTTGTCTGGAAGTTGTTTGTTCTAATTAGCACATTATCCTTTTATTAGTATAGATTGATTTCAGAGAGGGAGGGAGATAGAAACATCAATGATGAGAGAGAATCATTGACTGACTGCCTCCTGCACGCCCCACACTGGCGATCAAACCCATAACCCATGCATGTGCCCTGACCAGGAATTGAACTCTGGGCCCTTCAGTCCTCAGGCAGAGGCTCTATCCATTGAGCAACACTGGCCATGGATACACTTTCCCTTTCCACTGGGACGTGTTCTGTTTGCTGGAGCTGAAACACTGAAGCTGTCTTACTGGGGCAGAGTGGGGTGCAGTGGGTTGGAGTAGGTGAAACCCCCTGAAAGCTAGAGAGGAGCCTTGTTTAACAGCCAGACTGTTTCATGGCTATGCTGCCTTGCAGTTGAATGGCCACACTGTTGGGCTGTGCTACTGTCAGTGGGAGTTTACACAACTGAACTGTATGCATGGATAGCTTCCTCCTCAACACACCCAAGCTGGGGGTTCCTCTTAGGGTTGAAGTGACACCGACCACCCTTGGTTGGTAGCCCAATCGGCCACTTTGGAAAGAGAAGTGGGGAATCCTGATTTTACGTGAATGGTCCAATTTCTTAAGTTGGCAACTAATGCGAACTTCAGATGTTTGGGCCAAACCAGAGAGGGGGTCAGGTCTGGTGTCCAGGCCACTGGGTGGCACTGGGCTCAGCCCAGCTATAAAGGGACCCTAGGCGTCTGGGCAGGTGAAGGGGTTGGGGTACGCTTGGGTAATTCCGATTCACCCCACTTGGTTTTTTGGTTTTATTTCCCCACTGATCACAATTTATTATAATCTGTTGGCATCATAGATATATATAAGTTACCAGAACTATATCTTCATAGAAGTGGACAGTATGTAGACATTCTATGGGAAACTGTGTGCACTTAAGCATCAGCATGATCTTTCAGTTACTTTTTGTTGTTGTTAATGAAAATAAGCTTTATTACATCAAGTAATAAATACATGCAAAGATGCAAACACTATTAGTCACTGTCTTCCAGATATTTGGATCCACTGATGGGAAAGGTGGGACTGAAATGTACATACATCCTTAGGGAAATTTCAGGGGTCCTTGTCAGGCGAGGTTCAATAAATTGCTCTTTCTTCTGTATTTATAACTTGTGCATTTTAAAGATTGACTTCAAAGTACTAATAGTCATGCAAATGCTTAAGTAAAAAAAAAAAGTTACATTGAAAAGAATTTATACTGTGTGGTGAATGGGCACTGGCTACTAAAGCACTGCCTCAGGACTCACTGAAACAAACCCTCAGAGTTGGATCAGCTCAGAAGAGAAACATAAAGAACCATGTGAGTAACAGAAATGTATCCAGAACAGAAACATGTATCTGGGAGGCCAACTACAGTTTGCTGTGATAGGTAACTGACATGCATCATGTAAATCAATGCTTTAAAAAAAACACACAAAATGCCCTGGGTAGTTCCTAACTAATATGTAAATCTAATAACTGCAAAAATCTCTTCTCCATCTCAGTGATGGGAGGTTCAGAACCACGGGAGGGGCACGGGGAGGAGAAACCAAGCTGTTACCATTTTGAAACCAAGTTTCATCTGAAGGGGATGCAAGCATGAGCTGTCACTTCTTGGAAGAAGAGGGAAAGCCTTTCACGCTGACTTAGGGGCTAGGACCTGGTGTTCCGCTCCATCTCGTCCAAGCACTCCGAACCAGCCCTGTCGTGTGGATGATGCCTCCTTTCAGTCTCTCCATCGCACTCTTGCTGCCCGCTTACGTGAGTCAGATCTCCTTCCCTAGTCCTCCGGTGATGACCAGCAGCTCAGCATATTTTCTCTGGGGCACCTGGCTGTTCTCTGTTCCCTGCGTGTTAGAGATGGTGGTCCTAGTCACTCAGCAGCTGGCGGTATTGGGAAAATGTTGCCATGCTGGTGGGAGGCGGATGAACACTCCCAGAGGCCTTGATGGAGGTGGCGGGCATGTGCATGGTCAAGTTCGGTTTGTAAGACATCCCCCCCCCCACCCTGCGGGGCGCAGGCCCCATGAGAGGACATCGGCAGCGGTGGCAGTGAGGCCAGGCGGTGGTGAGGTGGGCCTGGGGTCTGTGTGCCTGTCTGTGTGCCTGCCCAGCTCCTGCACACTTTTGTTGTTGACAGCTCCGGCGCACTGGCAAATATGGCTGTCCCCTCACCCTGACACTGCCGCAGTATCATGATCTTTCAGTTTCTTGATGTTCTGCTTGTGCTGCTCAATTTCTTTCTGCAGACGCTCAATCTCCTTTTTATGATGAGTGATCTCTTCTTCATGTTGTTTCTTCAAGGCTGCCAGCTGTTCTTTAATCTGCTCTGGGAAGTATACTTCCTCTTCAGCCTTCTCCTTTTTTGTGAAGGTCCCCATGGCTTACCTGATTGTGCCTGCCTTGGAGCTGAAATTATCTGACCATTGCAGCCAAAGCCTCTGGCTTGCATGGCCCTCACCCCCCACACTTCGAGCCGCAGATGTGCCACAGATGCAGAGACTGCCCTGGTTGTCAGTGCCCCGCAGTTCCGGACCACCCCACTTAGTTTTAAATGCAAACCTGCCTTGGACAGGCCTTGAAGGTCTTTTTACCATGGCGATCACGGGGTAGCAGGCCAGCCGGCACCCACAGCCCGGGGGTCCGGGGGTGCCGGCTGGCCTGCGCAGTGGCTCTCTCTGCCTCCAATCCACAATGCAATCACTGATCACAGACGCCTTTGCCCGCCCCCCACCTCTTGCCTGCCGCCTGGGTTTCCGATCCCTTTCGCCTCCCAGCATTGCGGCTATGTATGCAAATTAACCGCCATCTTTGTTGGCGGTTAACCGCCATCTTGGCTGGCAGTTAATTTGCATATCACCCTGATTAGCCAATGGGAAGGGTAGCGGAGGTATGGCTAATTACCATGTTTCTCTTTTATTAGATAGGATGTGTGTGTGTGTGTGTGTGTGTGTGTGTGTGTGAGAGAGAGAGAGAGAGAGAGAGAGAGAGAGAGAGAGAGAGAGAGAGATTTAAGTGCCACCTTCAAAATCGTATTCTTAAAAGGTTCTGTAGTTAAACAATGCTTTTTTACAGATCCATAATTTCAGGAGAAAAGAAAACAGGCATCTAAAGCATAGAAAGTCCTGTATCAAGGTTGCTTAATTTTACTTTTCTAGTAGGTTTCTCTTTTAGAACTTGATAACTTTACTTCTCTTGCATTTGTCTAACAGCTTAAAGTTTGTAGTACTTTCTTAGACCTGATTACCCATGCTCCTCACAACATCACTATGAGGGTACAGAGTTCATAGTATTTATTTTTTATTTCTGTTTAGCAAAACTTAGACATGTTGAGAGAGAGAGAGAGAGAGAGAGAGAGAGAGAGAGAGAGAAGAGAAAAGAATAAGGGATGATGGGAAAAATTAGGAGAAAGCAATACAAGTAAAAAAAAAAAAAAGAAAGATGAACAAAAGTAGATGGAGAAAATATCCCACAGACTCTAAACAAGTGAATGGAGACAAGCCATTAACAGCCACAGGCATGATAAACAGAGGAAGCAACTGGGTGTCTGAGAATATGAGAGCCTGCCATCAGCCTCCACGCCTTCACTGGTCAGCATGTGGAGAGGAACAGCTGGACATGGGAGGGGTTCCGCCTTTTCCAGTTCTGGGTAAATGCAGAGACCAACAGCAAGAGTTTGAGAGGCTGAGAGGCAGGAAAACTTGTATGAACTCTCCACCTGACCCATCAGGACCCCACCCAGGACAGGGCACCCCACTGGACAGAATGTAAGGGATTGGAATAGCTGTTGAGAAGAAGCAGGGGCCAATGACAAAGGTGAGAAAAGGGAATCTAGATCTGTGATGTCGTATAAAATAGCCAATAGCCCCATTTTGGATATATTGGGTTACGTAAAATCAAGTTGATTTTACCTTTTTTCTCCATTTTTTTCAATGTGACTACTAAAAAGTTTAAAATTACATATGCGCCTCATATTTGTGCCTCTTATTACAATTTCTATTGGACAAATTATACCAGAGGTAGGCAAACAATGGCTTTTGGGCAAATCCAACCTGCCACTTGTTTTCATAAATAATGCCTTACTAGGACATTAGCCATGCTCATTTGTTCAGGAATTGGGTGTGGAGCTGAGTATTTATTTGTGACAGAGTCCATATGGTTCGCCAAGCCTAAAATATTTACTATGTGGCCCTTTAAAGAAAGAAGTTTACTAATGACTAGTATAGATAAGAAGGAGGAGGAGGAGGAGGAGGAGAACAAGAAGAAGAAGAAGAAGAAGAAGAAGAAGAAGAAGAAGAAGAAGAAGAAGAAGAAGAAGAAGAAGAAGAAAAAGAAGAAGAAATAGTTTAAAAATCCCAGAAATCAAATTAATTTCTGAGTATTATAAAAACAGTAAGAAAGCAAGTTCTACAATGTTAGAAAGCTTTCTTAAATCCCACCTCATTTTAGAAGTTTGCCAAAGTTAATTTCCTATAAGAAAGAGCAACATAAAATGATCACGGTCAAGTTCCATGAAAAATTATTATATAGAAAAAAGAAGAAGAAACAGAATAATATCCCACAGAAGAAAGATAAGCTCGCAAAACAGGATGAAACTAAAATCTCTATTTGAAAGTGGGCTAAAAGATATCAAGAAAATGTTACAATACTTATAAGAAAATCACAAATCTGATTGCAAATGTTCAGAAATGAACTCAGAAAATAGAGGTAAAAGAGAAAAATTACCTTTGAAATAAAGACTAAACTAGATGAGTGATGAAATCAACAGTGTGCCTTAATGGAAATAGAAGTTAAAAAAAAGAATGTTTTAAAAAATTAGAATGAGAGAAAAAGAGAAAGTGACAAATATTGAAAAAAGGCAAACAAAACAAAACAAAAAAACCCCACCAACTATAAGATGGGTCTTGTGCAGTTTGATATTGTTTCATGCCTGAGCTTAAGGCTTAGTAACAAAATGGAGACCACATAGAAATTCTTAAGGTAAGCACACTAGTTAAAGACCTGCGATTATAATCCTCCTACCCTCTCCCTAGATGGCAGTTCCTCAAGAAGATAATGTGATAGAAATGGGACTTTTGAAATAGTCAAGAGTATGAGAAAGATGATGTCTTTAAGCATAAAAAGTTACTGGGCAATAGGAGGATACTTTGTGCAGTGCAATGATCTTGTCTTTTAGGTAGAATACCAAGGGTAAATTATGATGAGTGCCTCCTTCTCCATCCTCCCCATCCTTTTGTAATACTAGCACTCCATTTGTTATTTGTTAACAGAGTACAGCAGAACAAGAGCCTTGTCGTGGTAAAAACAGGCAGAAAGAGAGGCGGAACACTGGGTAGCAGATAGTGAAAGTATTCAGTGGGCTCAAGGTGTTATGAGTGAGGGAAAGAGCCAAAGGGAGAGAACAAAAGAAAGGTCCTGGAGAGTACATTATGGATTACCTTGTGAGCCCAGGACTAACTACACTACCCTCCCTGGATGAGCCACAGACTAAATTAATCAGAGTAGAAATTCTATTATGACCCTCCATAACTTTATGAAGTCTGTTTGGCTTTTGTCACTTGGATCTGAAATAAAGGACTGATGTAAATGTCTTTTGGAAAACTTGAGTGTGCTTGATTAATCAACAATCAGAGTACATTCATGTGGATAATGGCTGAGATTACTAATAGTACCCCCAAACTCTTAGTCATATAACACTTTGTAATAGAAATAAATAAATTTTTAGCAAGTCACATCTCCCAAGTTGCGATCACATTTTCCTCCTCCTTTGCTGCCAGTAAATGGCCAAGTGACTAAGCTCTGCACAGTGAGATGTGAGCAGAAATTCTGTGTTATTGTGCCCATGAAGAAATGTCTTGCCTTCCAATTTCTCTTTCATCCTTGCCACCAACTTGAGCGTGGAGTAGCAGGACCAAAGAGGGTGACAGAAAAGTAAGATAAATGGTCTTATGGAACCATCATACTTCACTGTACTAACTGCCAGGTCAAATGTCTCTATGACAAAGTAATAAATATTTTCTCTTATGTAATCTACTCTTATATTGATCCATATTAAAGCTACTAAAAATATCCTAGTTCTTATACTACAGCTTTTTTATATGATTAAGGCCTAGCACATGACCTAGACTTTAATAATATAGTTCATATGGATTATTGAATGATGGCAGGAGCCAGCTGCACCTGAATCAAATTATACTTCAGCAGTGAGCCAAATGACATCTCACAGTGGCAGCCAAACTCTTAGCAGGATGATGCAGATAAATACAATTAGATGAAGCACCAACAGAAAACGTTTATAAGGAAACTCTTAGACACGCTAGAAATTCTCTTTGGAGAGAAAGACAATGGAGCCAAACCATTGGTTTCTTAGGCATTGCACATCATGCTACTGGGAATAATATCATTCAATAAGGATTTATTCTTTACTTCTGTATGTTTAAGTAGAAAAGTGGAAGCCCCCACTCTTCATATGTTCAACTTTTGTGAAGTGAGGAAAAGAGGGAAGAGAGTTTCATTTGATATGTCTCTACACTGAAGGATAGATCCAAAATGGCTCATTTATTGGTTACTATGTCGATATGAAGTAGTGGTTAATAACTTATTTAACCTCATCTGCAAAGGAGTAATAATATTATCTACATTATCAAGATGTTGTTTATTAAATGAGCTAATACATGCAATGCACTCAAATCTGTGCCTCTCACATAGTAAATCTTGGAAGACACAGGGGAGGAAAAAGCCTCAACCATCCCAAGGGTAATGCCCAAAACTAAAAAATATTGCTACCAAATATTGCAGTATTGGCTGTCCATGAAATAGCTGACCACTGAAAATGATCCAATATTCTGTGGTGAATCAGCTAGTTGCCTGTCAATTTAGAAATTGTAGAGTTGAGAGAATAACTCATCATGGTGGGAAGGAACTAAGACCCAAGATACTAAAGCCCAAGTCAGGATTTGTTAGAGAGAGGTGAGATAAAGCCAGTAGGATAAGATGGTAGACTTTAACCAAAAATAACAGTGGTGGATGTGTTAACTAATATGATTGTAATCATTTTTCAATAAAGATGGTTATTAGCCCTAACTGGTTTGACTCAGTGGATAGAGCATCGGCCTGCAGACTGAAGGGTCCCAGGTTTGATTCCGGTCAAGGGCATGTACCTTGGTTGTGGGCACATCCCCAGTAGGGGGTGTGCAGGAGGCAGCTGATTGATGTTTCTCTCTTATCGATGTCTCTAACTCTCTATCCCTCTCCCTTCCTCTCTGTAAAAAATTAAATAAAATATATTAAAATAATAATAATGGTTATTAAATCATCATGTACATATTATATTAAATGTTATATGTATTTCAATTGTATTTCAAGAAGCTGGAAAAAATTAAGATATTTTTCAGGTTATTATGTACAGCAGAAATTCATTCATTTACTTGCTGCTAATATTCCATTGAACAAATAAATCTATTTATTTATTTATTTGTACTTCTATCAATGGCTATTTAGATACCAAGAATTTTTCACAATTATAAACAAGGTTACAAATGACTACTCCTCTCTGTAATTTCTGGTATATATCTGCAATGTTTCTCTATATTGTTTCTATATATAGATTTGAACATTGTGGGTCATAAGACAGAGACAAATTTAATTTGTCTAGAAATAACCTAATTGCTTTCTCATTTGGCTTTACCAAATAACAATCAATTCTTTTCTTTTTCTTTATACCATGATTCAAACCATAATTCAGAGAAGTATATAATATAATTTTAACATAATATGACACTATATGAACTAACTTGTATGCTTTATAAATCAATGCTTACTTCTAATCTAACATAGGACAAAGACAGGGACAGTAGATTAAAACAAGTCTTAGAATTTACAAAATATCAGGGTTGTAAGATTTTCTGGGTACACTTAGAGGAGCAGTAAAACCAAACTTTTTCACTGCCACATTTATGTAATTTTTATTATTCCTTGTCTGTCAGTAGTTTTGTAAGCTTTTTGCATGATAGAAGACAGTTCAAAAATGGGATATCAAATATAGAAATATACTTTATATACAACTCTACATAAAGCATCTATTTGTTAAACTCAAGCAATTGATAATAAAATACTCAGAAATCATTAAACTATATTTGCATTTAGTGTACTTAATATCCAACTCTGTAACTGAAAGCAACACTACTGAAAATCTTATCTTTATATATAAAAAATAATGGTGATTTTTTTTTCCCCTGCCATGTTTCACTTTTTTTGATGATATGTTTTTCAAAATGAGTACTCGAGGAATAAAGATGTAGACCACATAGGCACTTCTTTCTGCTTAGAAGAGACACAGTTTGGAAATGAGAAAGCATAAACCAAAATAAGTTTTCACAAGTGCTCTGAATAAAGCATAAGATGCTTCAGCATGCATGTGTTGCAAAATGCTATAACATTAACTCAATATTCTAGACAAGTTTTGGCCCAAACAATTTTTTTCTGCCTTACCTTGATAACTGCTACATGCATAAAATGTTTCTCTATATATTATTCATTCTATTCAGACACCATTCTTCAAATATCTTCAAATGATTATAATAACAAATTGCTGATTTTTGAAAGCTAAATCAGTGATAGCTTCAGTAGTGTACTGTCATTACCTTTGAGACTTCAGACATTGTTGTATTACTCAGATGTTTAGGGCACAGTACTATTGCTTCTTGTTATTTGTCTTAATTGAATTTATTAGGGTGACATTGGTTCACAAAACCATACAGGTTTCAAGTGTACAGCTCAACAAAACATCTGCACATCACCCCAAGCAAAGCTTTTTTCCATCTCCACCCCCCTTTTACCATCCCCACCAAGCTCCCACTACCCTTTCTCTGTGAGGATCACCACACTGTTGTCTGTGTCTGTGTCTTATGTATATATGTTTTTTGGCTAATCCCTTCACTTTCTTTCATCCAGTCTTCCAATACCCTCCCCACCTTCTGACAGCTGTCCATTTGTTCCATGTATTCATGCTTCTGCTTCTATTTTGTTCATCAGTTTATTTTGTTGAATAGATTCCACATATAAGTGAGGTCATATGGTATTTGTCTTTCTCTGACTGGCTTATTCCACTTAGCATAATACTCTGCAGGTCTTTCCTTCCATCTATACTAATAAAAGGGTAATATGCTAATGAGACCGGATAGACCAGACATCTTCCGGACATCTTTCCGGACAAAACTACAGTGGGTGCGAAGGCCCAGGCCCGGCAGTCATGGTGGCTGCGAGGGCTGAGGGCTGGTGGCACTGGAGAGGTGGTGGTGCAGGCCGGTCCAGCGCCACAACCCCTTCCACAGAGGCAGCCACAAAGGCAGCGGTGCAGTCCCAGTCCTGGTGCCATGCCTACACAGAGGCTGGACAGGGTGTGACCCGTTGTGCCTCAACCTCCCAGCCGGCCCCTCCCCCAGCCAGTCTGGCCCCAGAACACCCCCCACCCACTAGTGGACAAGAGGTGGGGCCAGTACTAAGAAGCGAGGGCTGAGGGTAGGCAGCAGTGGGGCAGTGGGGGCGGCACCTTCCCCTGATCGCCTGGTTACCTCCTGCAGAGGGAAGCCAGACTGCGGCTTAGGCCCACTCTCCGGCCTAATATAATTGTGCATTCAAGAAAGCACATCCTCTGTTATTCTTATCTATGCAATGCATTACTTCTGCCCTTCTGTTTTGATAAAAACAATTGTTCTTAGCTAGCAACACAAATGATGTTATCAATCTATTGCCACCTAACTATAATTCATGAAGTTGGCTACTGTTCTCTATTCTTTTGTTTTATTATCAAACCACAAATCAAAGACTTATCTTGCCCTCGCCTCCATTTACAATGTAGGAGCTAATTTTTCCATGTCAGGTGTGCAGAACTATTGCAACAATCTTAAATGATATTATAACAAGAAAAAACATTAAATGCTTTTAAAAAATTGAAAGATTCAATAACTTGTTATAGAGGAATGTATTAAAAGATAAATAAATTTCAAACTGGCAATATGTATGCAAGGGACACAAATGGGTGCATAATATTCTGAGAATCAAATTTCTTCATAATGAATAAAATTTTTACCTTTCATTTCTCTGGATTAAATAATGTTAGTATAAACATATCAAAGTTCGAATATTTTCTTAAGATTATAAATTTTATGTTTGTCTTAATCCTGTATTTTACTAGATGACTTCAATTACAATACAAAAAATATTCAATAATATCTTGAATTAAAATTTTCACAATCATAGTTGAAAGTAAGTGGAGAATCTATCTCTTTAACTCAGATATCTTTAGTTATCAATATTTTTAACTTTTGGCTTTGAATATGAAGTGAAATACTCATGTTGTAAGTAGCTAACTTAAAGGGCAAGCAAATAACTGAAAATTACAATTTTAAACTTATTTTTGCAAGGATTATTCCAACATTTATTTAATACAGGGCAGTTTATCAATTTTTTTGTAATTTTAGAAATGTTAAATAAGATTCTAGAGAACCTAGAGTCCTAGGCCTAGTTCTGTCACTAACTGCATTTTAGGAAAATAATTTAGTGTCTCTATTTTAAAATGTGTAAAGAGTGACTAAATGTAGGCTTTAGTACCGTAGCTTTGAAAATCCTGAACAGGTTTTGGCACAGCCATCATTACAAAGTGTGTGCACAGTGGGAGAAGGAGAGATTTGCGTAAGGTGAAGGAGCAGGAAGATAGGACCCAGTGAAGCTCCTACCTAGCTTCACAGCCGATACATTCACTGGCCTTCTACTAGTAATCTTGACCTTCAGACAGGCTCCAGGATAATCTCTGTAAAAGTGTCTCCTTTTAAGTCTTCAAATAATATCAACATGAAATAAAATATATTTTTTAACAAATCAGATCTGTTTTGAGCTGATGTGAGAAAAATACATTTATATAGACAAGGGGTAGCAAAAGCAGGTTTACAGCTGTTTATATGGCAAATAATACCATTATCTATCTATCTATCTATCTATCTATCTATCTATCTATCTATCTATCTAAAAGCTTAAGTGAACTTTATGACCGGCCGACCGGCTGGTAGCTATGATGCACTCTGACCACCAGAGGGCAGATGCTCAATGCAAGAGCTGCCCCCTGGTGGTCAATGTGCTCCCACAGCCAACCTCCCGCAACTGGCCTCTGGCTGGCTGGCCCCGATCAGCTGATTGGCCCCAATCAGGACTGGGCAAGATGGCCCCGATTGTCCCCAATTGCCAGCCAGGCCATGGGACCCCACCTGTGCATGAATTTGTGTACCAGGCCTCTAATTAATAAATGATAACATAAGAATAAACTCTATGTTTTGAATACTCACAACTGTAAACCTACTTTTGCCCACCCCTGTATGTAAAACATGTTTTGTGGACATGAAAAGCAGTTAATAAGAATAAAATTTCCTTTTCTAGATGCCAAATATCAAATTCATATTGCCAAATATGGTGATAGAAACACGTTCTCATTAATACCTAATGCACTCAAAAGGTCTTAGAGCATAGTTCCCTCTCTTTTCCATCATCCTAAATTTATTCTCTAGTTTCTTAGTCTTCACACAAATTTATGCAAGTAAGTGTTGTGATGATGGTACCATTTAGTAGTGGCCAATATAGAATACTACACAATGAAAGTCTTCACTGCTGTTGCCTCTTTTCTCCCTCAAAGGAATAGTCCAAATGACATGTTCTCACATCTTCCTTTACAGTTTACTCCTAAATTAAATTTATTCATTTAATTAAGTCTTTTTATCATATGAGCACATATATCTTTTTTTAAAATAATATTTTTTATTGACTTCAGAGAGCAAGGAAGAGGGAGAGAGAGAGATAGAAGCATCAATGATGAGAAAGAGTCAATGATTGGCTGCCTTATGCACCCCCCACCCCCCTTACTGGGGATCAGGCCTGCAGCCTAAGCATGTGCCCTGACTTGGAATCAAACTGTTGACCTCCTGGTTCATAGGTCGATGTTCAACCATGGAGCTACACAGGCTGGGCATGAGTATGTATATCTTTGCAAATATCTTATTTCCTCAGGTCTTGCATATATACATGCACACACTAGAGGCCCATTGCAGGAAGATTCCTGCAAGAATAGGGCTTCGCTCCCATCTCTGCCTTTCCAACCCCACCCTTCCCTGCTGCTCCTACCCCACCCTTCACTGCCACTCCTACCACGCCCATCTCTGCCACTTCTCTCCCGCCCATCTCCACTACCTTGGCTCCATTGCTTGGCTTCCTTCTATGGTGTCTTCAGTCTTCGCTCCCAGCTGGTATATGCAAATTAGCTGCCGTCTTTGTTGGTGGTTAATTTGCATATTGCTCTGATTAGCCAATGGTGGGTGTAGTGAAGGTATGGTCAATTTGCTTCTTTGTCTATTATTAGATAGGATATATATACATATATATATATATATATATATATATATATATATATATATATATTCTCTTACCTTTTCAGCCTTTACTCCTTTTCCTTTTCTTTTATCCAAAGAAATCTAATCTAGTCTAATAATGCATAAGGTTTCCAGTGTCAAGAAATGGAAATCTGGTGTTTCACTATAATTAGACAAAATAGAGATTTGGTATCATTGGTTTCTGTAACCTTGACTATACTCAGAAGTCTCTTTTAAATGTTTCAGGTACCCTTTTTTTTTTTCTTGCGTTTATTCATTCTCCTTCTTCAGTAAACATTTCTTGAGCACTATGCACTCACATTGTGTTACTCAGTGGAAATGTGATAATAAGTAAGGTATAATTCCTGACCAAAAGATAGGAAAACAAATATTTTTTAATAACATTTATTGCAACAATGCTATTTAATTTATTTTCAGGGCAAATAAAGTTTACTTAAGTTATATCATGGGCTAAATAGGTTGCGTGATAACTGACAACTGTTCACAAGAAAATAAAAACAATTTTTATAACATTCTTCTCATAAAAAAATAGTCTGAATCCCAACCCACTGCTTACAAACATAGTTTTGGAACACAACTCATTTATATGTAGCCTGACTGTAATATTTTCTTGAACTTTAAATCGCACCTTTTCTCAGGACGCTACATATCTCCATGTGTAATATCATTGGGTCTTGTTTGTTTATACTTTCCCTTCTTTCACAAACGATTTGAAATAATTTACATACACAACAAGATTATAATACAATGTAAACAAGGTAAAGAAATAGAACTATGAAAAAATGTAAATGTAAGCATAAATCTAAGCCTGGAATGGGGCAGGGCCAGGTGGTCACCAGCACACCTGTGTAGACTGTAACTGCCAACAGAGTTGCCAAGTTGACCATCCTATATAATAAAAGGGTAATATGTAAACTGATCCTAACAGCAGAATGACTGGGAATGACTGGTCACTATGACACACACTGACCACCAGGGGGAAGATGCTCAATACAGGAGCTGCCCCCTGGTGGTCAGTGCGCTCCCACAGGAGGAGCTCTGCTCAGCCACAAGCCTGGCTGACGGCTGACAGCACAACGGTGGTGGTGGGAGCCTCTCCTGTCTCCTCAGCAGAGCTAAGGATGTCCGACTGCAGCTTAGGCCTGCTCCCCGCTGGCAAGTGCACATCCCACGAGGACTCCAGGGCTGCCAGAGGGATGTCTGACTGCCATCTTAGGCCCAATCCCCCTGGAAGCAGGCCTAACCCAGCAAGTGGTCATCCCCCGAGAGGTCCCAGACTGCGAGAGGGCACAGGACGGGCTGAGGGACCAACCCCCCCCACCCCCCGAGTGCACAAGTTTTTGTGCACTGGGCCTCTAGTGAGATGATATTGTACATTTTCACTAAAGACTCTCCTTTGGAGCCTCTTCTGAGTTGCTGCTTGAGAGTGAACCTATAGGCTTTGGAAACTTAATGAGTAGGTTAGAGGCTGTCAAGCCTTTTGAAAATGATCTCTTGAACATACAAAAGTCACATTTCTACCTATAAATGGGTTTCAGAGCGGCCTATAGAAAAAATTCTGAGGTTATCACAATAAACCACCACAGGTTCTCTCTAATAATTTATTGATTTATTTAGTTCCCCAAATTTTTATCAAGCAAAGCGAAAATGATTTGGAACTGGAAGAGTTTCAAAGCAATATTTCCAGGTTGCTGACACAGATAAACAATAATACAAATTACAAAGATATTATGGAATGTTCAATTGTGGGTTATATATTGACCTACTGAACCTGTCAGAAAGGATTATTTTCTAAAAGTATTACTGAGTAGCTCAAAATTAAGGTTGCTATGTAAGGTTAATGAAAATAAAATGCTTAAATTTAAGGGGCAATCTGTAAAAAATATGGTTTAATTTTTTTTAAATTTAAAACATGTTGTATAATTTAATGTACACCTTAACATTCAAGAATTCTCAATTTCAGGAAGTATGTAATTTTTTTTTCTTTATTGATTAAGGTATTACAAACATGTCCTTATTCCCCCATTGTTCCCCCCCCCCCAGTCCTGCCCTCGCCCTCACCCCCTGTTGTCCGCGTCCATCACTTTTGCTTATATGCACCCATACAAGTCCTTTGGTTGATCTCTCCCTCTTGCCTCCTCCTTCCCATACCTTCCCTCTGAGGTCTGAGCATCTGATCGATGCTTCTTTGCCTCTAGATCTGCTTTTGTTCATCAGTTTATGTTGTTCATTATAATCCACAAATGAGTGAGATCATGTGATATTTATCTTTCTCTGACTGGCTATTTCACTTAGCATAATGCTCTCCAGTTCCATCCATGCTGTTGCAAATGCTAGGAGTTCTTTCCTTTTTACAGCAGCGTAGTATTCCATTGTGTAGATGTGCCAACGTTTTTTAATCCACTCATCTGCTGATGGGCACTTAGGCTGATTTCAGATCTTAGCTATGGTGAATTGTGCTGCTATGAACATAAGGGTGCAAATATCCTTTCTGATTGGTGTTTCTGGTTTTTTGAGATATATTCTAGAAGTAGGATCACTGGGTCAAATGGGAGTTCCATCTTTAGTTTTCTGAGGAAACTCCATACTGTCTTCCATAGTGGCTGCACCAGTCTGCATTCCCACCAGCAGTGCATGAGTGTTCTTTTTTCTCCACATCCTCGCCAGCACTTGTCATTTGTGATTTGTTGATGATAGCCATTCTGACAGGGGTGAGATGGTACCTCATTGTTGTTTTGATTTTCATCTCTTGGATGATTAGTTACTTTGAGCATGTTTTCCTATGTCTCTTGGCCTTCCTTATGTCTTCTTTCAAAAAGTATCTATTTAGGCCCATTGCCCATTTATTATTGGGTTGTCTTCCTTTTGTTAAGTTGTATGAGTTCCTTGTATATGTTGGAGATTAAACCCTTATTGGAGATATCGTTGGCAAATATGTTCTCCCATGCAGTGGGTTTTCTTGTCGTTTTGTTGATGGTTTCTTTTGCTGTGCTAAAGCTTTTTATTTTGATGTAGTCCCATTTGCTTATTTTCTCTTTTGATTCCATTGCCCTAGGAGCTGTGTTGGTGAAGATATTGCTTCAGCATATATCTGAGATTTTGTTGCCTGTGGATTCCTTTAATATTTTTATGGTTTCCCATCTTACATTTAAGTCCTTTTTCCATTTTGAATTTATTTTTGTGTATGGTTTAAGTTGGTGGTCTAGTTTCATATTTTTGCATGTATCTGACCAATTTTCCCAATACCATTTATTGAAGAGGCTATCTTGACTACATTGTATGTTCTTGCCTCCTTTGTCAAATATTAATTGAGCATAGTGGTTTGGGTTGATTTCTGGGTTCTCTATTCTATTCCATTGGTCTATATGTCTGTTCTTGTGCCAGTACCAGGCAGTTTTGAGAACAGTGGCTTTTTAATACAGCTTGATATCTGGTATTGAGATCCTTCTTACTTTGTTCTTTTTTCTCATAATTGCTGTAGCTATTCAGGGTCTTTTTTTATTCCATGAATTTTTGGAGAGTTCTTTGTGAAATATACTTTTGGTATTTTAATGGAGTGTGCATTGAATCTATAGATTGCTTTGGGTAGTATGGATTTTAATGATGTTGATTCTACCAGTCTATGAATACGGTATGTTCTTCCATCTGTTTATGTCTTCTTCTATCTCTTTTTTCAGTGTCCTGTAGTTTTCCATGTGCAGGTCTTTTACTTCCTTAGTTATATTTATTCCTAGGTATCTTATTTTTTTTTGATGTGATGGTAAATAATTTATTGATTTATTTAGTTCCCCAAATTTTTATCAAGCAAAGCGAAGATGATTTGGAACTGGAAGATTTTCAAAGCAGATATTTATAGGTTGCTAACACAGATAAATAATAATACAAATTACAAAGATATTATGGAATGTTCAATTGTGGGTAATATATTGACCTGCTGAACCTGTCAGAAAGGATTATTTTCTAAAAGTATTACTGAGTAGCTCAAAATTAAGGTTGCTATGTAAGGTTAATGAAAATAACATGCTTAAATTTAAGGGGCAATCTATAAAAAATTGTGGTTTAATATTTTAATAATTTAAGTAATTCTTGCCAACAAAGGTAGTGGAGGCAATTGACTTTCCTGTCTATTTTAGTGAGTGATAACATGATTTTATCAACAGTTATTTATGATGTTAATTTAGACTGAATTGTGTTATATAATTAAAAGATATAAATCTTAATTTGGGGAACAAGTCATTATGAGTGTAATCAATTGACCAATATTTATTGACCATCTGGTATATTATTAATACTGAGCTAGTGATTTTTGGAAGAGATGTGAAAGTGTAGGACAGGGGGTCTGCTTCTCAGGAAATTATAAGCTAAGATTGTATTTGCAATCCTATACAAACTGATACTCAACTCTTTAAAATCATTTTCAAGAAAACACAGTCTCAAAGTAAAGGAGAAACCAAAAGGACGATGAACACCACAAGATTTAGGAGGTGTTCTGAATAGTTAATTAATATTGGGATGTGACTGAGATGTGGTTAAAACCAAGTGTAGGAAGTATCTACATTCAATGAAGTGGTAGTTGCCAAAATTCTGTTTCACTATTGAAAACAACTCTCTCCCTTAGTTAAGGTGTAAGTCAACTACTTGGATATGGTTGCACAACTCTTTCTTTCAATGCTAAAAGCAGAATCACGGTTCATTTTTCTTTTACGTGAAAGGAGGTGAAATCTGACAGCTCAAAATGAAGCAAAAAATCCAAGATAAAATAGACACCATTTTGTGCCTACTCACTCTTCTTTCCAGGGTCATACATGTGTAAGTAGCTGTTTGTTTATAGTTGAGACCTTCTGTGGGTAAATCTGGGAAGATATCAAAGACATTTAGCATAGATATTTCACTTTCAATGTGTGTCTCTATTTTTTCCCTGCTGATGAACCAATTATAACACAGGCAGATGATTTTTATGAATTTATTTTAAATCATAAGTGTTTCTTTTATTTTTTTTCTGAATGTTCATCATAGCTGGGAAACAAATATTTGCTTACCTCCCCCACCCATTGCAGCACTGAATGGTTGAATAGAACACAAAACTGCATAGCTGTGGCTGGGTAGCTCAGTTGGTTAAAACATCATCCTGGCACACCAATGTTGAAGTTTCAGTTCCCAGTCAGGGCACATACAAGAATAAGTCAGCGAGTGCCTAAATAAGTAGAACAACAAATTGATCTTTCTTTCTCCCTCCCTCTCTCTCTAAATTTAATCAATCAATAATTTTATTTTAAAAGCTGCCTAATGTATTTCCTCCTTTAATATCGCCATGTATCTATGAATTTATTAGTTACTAATATATATATCAACTTACTGATCATCTATCTATTTATATAATCCACTAGAGGCGTGGTGCACAAAATTCATGCACTGTTGGGGGGGGGGTCCTCAGCCTGGCCTGCACCCTCTCGCAGTCCGGGACCCCTTGGGGGATGTCTGACCTCCAACTTAGGCCTGGGAATCAGGCCTAAGCCAATAGTCAGACATCCTTCTTGATGTCTGGGGTTCTCACAATCTGGGACCACTTGCTCTTTACTGCCCACCTGCAGTGGAGGTGGGAGAGGCTCCCGCCACTGCTGCTGTGTTCATCAGCCATGAGCCTGGGTTCTGGCTGAGTGTCTCTCCTCCTGTGGGAGTGCATTGACCACCAGGGGTCAGCTCCTGCATTGAGCGTCTGCCCCCTTGGTGGTCAGTTAGTGTCATAGTGACCGATCATTCCACCAGTCATTTTACATATTAGGGTTTTATTATATAAGATGACATGTTGTTTAAGAATGTAGGCTTTGGATTCAGTTAAACCTGGATTTGAAGGCAGGATCTACCTGTTATTAGCTGAATGACCTTAGTTAATCATTTAATGTTTTTAAGCTTAATTGGTTTATCAATTAAAACCAGGCAATAAAAATCTTCATTTCATTAGGAGTACTGTGAAGATTAAATGAGATAACTCCTACAAAGGTCTCAGCACATTGCTTGGCATACAGTAAATATAATTAATTACTAATTTATAATTTTTAGTTTAATATCTTTATGGGCATTTCATTTATTTATGAAAAAAAGTCATGATTTTAGTTAACTCTAGGCAAAACTGAGATGTAGTAAATGTTTCCTTGTTTTTTTCCAGCTTCCTATTTCTGACATTTTCACAATGAAAATTTTTTCTCTTTTTCTAATCAGAATAAAGTTTACCCAGTGTTCTCTTCTCTCAGTGGCAAAATACTTGTATTTATAATTTATTGGGCCGCAAATCAATACATTACCTCCTTGTTACACAGTGTGGTGGGGTTGGTTTGGTTTGTTTTGGTTTTGGTTTTGAAGTACTGTCTGGGCCCAGTTTGAAGTGCTGGCTAGAGGACCATCAGTTTCCCTCAAGCAGCTGGTTAAGCTCTGTACCCCACATGCAAAGGAAGTAACATCTTCTGCAGAGGGAAGGATTCACTTGACTGTTTCTTGTTCAAGGAAAGAAGGGTAAGTGTGATCCTGCATGAAGGTGATAACATAAATAAAGACAGAGCAGTGAAAATGTACAATGGGGGGGTATATGAGGATCTGGAGGGTATCGTGTGAGACAAAGCTGGATAGGTGGCTTGAACCCATACATGGTTTTATATATTGGGCTTATTTGTTTCTGTTTTATCCATTGTGCAGACCAATGGTTTTCAACTAAAGGCTATTTTGTTCCTCAGAGGACTTTGGGCAATGTCTGGGGACAGATATTTTGGGGATAGGGTGCCACTGGAATCTGGTGAGAAATGAGGGATGTTTCCAACATCCTATGATAAACAAGGCAGCACCCTCACACCAAAAAGAATATTTAACCCAAAATGTCAGTAGTGCAAGATTGAGAGACCCGAGTCTACACCAAGGGTCTCCAAAGTAGGATGTTTGAACCTGACAGAAGATGAAAGATAGAACATTAGAATGCAGAAACAATATTAAAATTTTATAATTATGTTATTTTAAATTTTTTGTTTTTTTAGAAAGTATGTTTATAGCATACACCATATATATTAGTGGTACACATATATAATTTATAAATATGTATACATACATTTATAATGCCTGTTCAACCATTTTTACTAATGGGGTACACAGTCAAAAAATTTGTAGACTGCTTCTCTATAAAATAGGAACTCATAAAACATGTAGGTAGGTTATAAAAAACTTTGTGCAGGAAATGTGGGGAGATGATGAGAAAAAAAGAAGACTCTGGAGCCATCGAGGAGAACTGTGCATCAATTGCAACACTCCAGGCAAAAATGAAAGGAAATGATATAAAGCATTGTTGTTAGAGATGAAATAAAGAGATAAACTTAGGATATTTTTTAAAAATAGATTTAATAAGAATTTTCGGGTGACAGACTGGGATTGGGAATTGAGTAAGAGGGAGATGTTGGAAAGTAGTTCTAAGGTTTCTTTGTTGTGGTTGTTTTTCTGCCTCATTCTAGTAGCAAGTAAGCAGATTTCTCTGATTTTCTATAAAGGCAGAGCCCATTTTAATTATCTTCGGGGTGGTGGATGAGAAACTTAAGATGACTCCAATGAATAACTTGTGGATAGTGAAGGTACCATCAGAGATGAGAATGTGAGAGGAAATACAGTGGGTATCTTTTTAAAAATATTTTATTGATTTCTTTTCTTTCTTTTTTTTTTTTTTTTTTTACAGAGAGGAAGGGAGAGGGATAGAGAGTTAGAAACATCCATGAGAGAGAAGCATGGATCAGCTGCCTCCTGCACACCCCCCACTGGAGATGTGCCTGCAACCAATGTACATGCCCTTGACCGGAATCAAATCTGGGGCCTTTCAGTCCGCAGGCCGACGCTCCATCCACTGAGCCAAACTGGTTAGGCACAGTGAGTATCTTTTTTTGAGAGGTGTATAAGTTTGTTTGGTTCATTTTGATTCTATAGTCTCTCTGGGAATTCAGATAAAGATTTAGAGACTACCTTATCTGCTTAGGTAAAGCTGAAAGGATAGGTTTGAGGGAGCAACTGAAAAAAAAAACAAAAACAAAAAAAAAACAACCACAATGATGTTAGTAATAATTTGAAATCATATAAATTATCTTACTTATATAGTTTTCCTTGATCCCCACACAGTAAGCAATAGAAAAAGAGAGTTGCATTAATGCAGACCTGGGGATTGAAAGGTTTGATAGAAGGAAGAATACAAGGCTTACCAGAAGTTAAGATTGCAGCAGAAGGATTAATAGATGTGATTTCAGGCAAGGGAAGCAAGGGAGGAAGTAGAGATTACTTATTAAATGAAGATAATGTAGAAGGTTTGTGGAGAAGGTCCCGCTGATGGTAAAGGGTAGATCTAATTTGGAGTAACAGAGTGGGAAGAATGGAAAAATTAGGAGTTATGGTCAAGAGCACAATTACTGAATTAATAAAATTTAGTTTTACTAATTATTCCCATAGGACTACATAGAAGACTATTATATATATCAAGATACATACACAAAAGCCTATGAAAGGAATTTGGAAAATAAATCATTCATTACAAAAAATGAATTGAAAAAATAATGAAAGGAAACTTAATATTTGGTCTTAAATGTCATCTTCTCCTGAATTTTTCTCTTCCTACACAGTTTAGGCAGTAATGAGTATGTTTCATCTGGCCTTCCAGATCTCTCAGTGAATCAAAAAATATTCTTTAAGGCCAATCCTGCAACTGCATTTTCTCAAATAGAGATAGCATAAAAGAGAGAGATGGGGGAGAGGGAAATTCATCATAGACACATTTGCTGAAAAAGTCTGGCAGATGAACAAAACATGATTTTTTGAGAGGTTCTGTAATGGATAGTTCTTTTTCTCACTTATGTACTTATGTGAAACTAGAAAAGACAGTAAAGTGTAAAAAGAATCTACCAACTTAAAAAAATTACTAAATCTTAGCAGCTTTGACTGTACCAATGTATAGTTAAGTTATCCAAATGCTCTTAAGGCTGCCTTTTTATTTCCTTTCATTTTGACACCATCATATAATGTTTCATTTCTCAAAATCAGAATGTGAATCAGATAGAAAAGGTAAATTGATAAATTCTACATCTGTGATTTCTTCTTTAGCAGTAAAAATAATATGTCATATCTTAAGGTTGAAGATTATTAACCACAAAACATTAAAAGTACTGCATTTCAAATATTTTTTTTGTCTTCTAGGGGAAGAGGCCAAAAAGCATATTTGAAGTTTTTACATTTTCTCCACACATTAGTTGGGCTACAATATTTATTCTTAAGGCATAATTAAACAAATATGTCTACTTTAGGGAGAATCTATAAACCATCAATTCTGTTTGGATTAACAAGAAATTTAAATCTATAATAAAACTTTTGTTGAACTGTCATTGTATTTAGTAATATCTTCATGTTTTTTTATGTTTTGTATATTTCCTTCACATTATTTTGGAAGGGGAAGTATAGTAAAAATAGGTTTTGATGCTAACAAATAAACTGAAATTCTTCTAGTATACTCAAGAAGACATGTTGAAAACATTTTCCTTAATAATCTCTGCTGGTAATCATTTAGAAATTGGTGAAACTCTAGTGAGGCATATTGCTAGTTACCATTAGAATAGGAAGGTTGCTGGATGTGGGCTGTCATCAACAGGGTTCATTCTTTTAGTCTTGCTCCTCAAATTGCTACTCACACTTCACTTTTAGGGCTCTGTGCCCTAAACTATTTATATGATTGTCAAGGACAAATTGTTCTGATATTTATGCTCTGCTGTTTTGCACATTGCTCCATTAAGAACAGGTTTCCTAGGGACTAGGAAATCTGTTTGTTTTATTAGAATTCTTGTGTTTGTGGTGTTTCTTTTCATGATATGATCAATTATTGGTTGGGATAATGACAAAAGTCCAAAGCACTTTTGTTGGGGTAGAGGTTGCCCATTAATGACTGACAAAACCCTTTAATGTCTTTGATGTTCTCTTCCTGGCTGTAAATAAAATACAGAATAAAACTGTGAGGGGGTGAAAATAAGGAGCTCTTAAGGTATTTCTTCGTACTTCTGCCTCTCTCATATGAGGGGAAGTCTTACATACCAGCCTCAGAGCTAGACCCTGGATGCCCATTATAGGTTATTAAACCTAGTTTCAAACTGAAATAGAAACCAAGAAATGGAACATATAACAAGCTAATTTTAACCAAATAAGACTCTGCTATTTCAGCCAAAAGGGCAAAGCAAAGGATTTTCCTTACAGATTGGATATATTGGAACACAATTTATATATATTAAAAAATGAAGGAAATTGCAAGGAAAAAATGTTCTCTGAGATTTTAAGATAAAGAGATTGAGAATGAGAGTTTGCACTTTTTCACATGGATAAAATATAATATGGGTTTCTTAGGGACTATGTGGATCTGGAAACCCTGATGTAGGTACCGCTCAATCACAGGGGGGAAGTTGACCAATATTTGGGAAAAAAAACACTTCTCTCTCTCTCTCTCTCTCTATATATATATAGAGGCCCTGTGCACAAAAATTTGTGCACTCGGGGAGGGGGGTCCCTCAGCCCAGCCTATGCCCTCTTGCAGTCTGGGGCCCCTCGGGGGATGACCACCTGCTGGCTTAGGCCTGCTCCTTGGGGGATTGGGCCTAATCTAGCAATCAGACATCCCTCTGGCAGCCTGGAAGCCCTCGTGGGATGTGCACTTGCCAGCGGGGAGCAGGCCTAAGCTGCAGTCGGACATCCTTTGCGCTGCTGAGGAGGCGGAAGAGGCTCCCACCACCACTGCTATATTGGCAGCCATAAGCCTGGCTTGTGGCTGAGCAGAGCTCCTCCATGTGGGAGCGCACTGACCACCAGGAGGCAGCTCCTGCATTGAGCATCTGTCCCCTGGCGGTCAGTGTGTGTCATAGTGACCAGTCATTCCCAGTCTTTCTGCTGTTAGGGTCAGTTTGCATATTACCCTTTTACTATATAGGATAGAGGCCTGGTGCATGGGTGGGGGCTGGCTGGTTTGCCCTGAAGGGTGTCCCGGATCAGGGTGGGGGTCCCACTAGGGTGCCTGGCCAGCCTGGATGAGGGGCTAATGGCTGTTTGCAGCTGGTCACACCCCCTTAGGGTGGGGGGTCCCCACTGGGGTGCCTGGTCAGCCTGGATGAGGGGCTGATGGTTATTTTCAGGCTGCCCGCACCCCCTTTAGGGTGGGGGTCCCCACTGGGGTGGCTGGCCAGTCTGGATGAGGGGCTGAGGGCTGTTTTCAGGCTGGCCAAGCCTGCTATGGAAGCTCCCAGCCTCTCCTTTTTTTCTCTTTTTTTTTATTCTTGGATTTATTTACCTTCTATAATTGAAACTTTGTTGCTGCTCCAGCTCCAAGGCCAGGGCCTGCTGAAAGCAGGTATCTGGGGTTTGTTTAGTTTCTATAATTGCAACTTTGTTGCTTAGAGTGGAGCTCAGAGCCGGGCCGCAGCAGGCGGGAAACCTTGGCTTCCTCCACCACTGGAGCAAGCAAGACTCCTGTTTGCTTCAGCTGCGTGGCTGCCGGCCACCATCTTGGTTGGGTTAATTTGCATATCCTGCTGATTAGCCAATAGGAAGCGTGGCGGGGGTATGGTCAATTACCATGTTTGTCTATTATTAGATTATATATATATATATATATATATATATATATATATATAATCTCAAAAAAAAAACTAAAATAAACACTTGAAATGATGAGAAAGCATTTCATAGTTAACAAAACAAATGTATAGTTTTCAAGAGTATTAGATTTAAAAAGAGTAGATTTTAATGACCTAGTCATTTTGGCTTGCTACTGAAAAAGGAAACAATATAGGACTGGTCTCTGAAAATGCTAACTTTGATATCTGGTTTGGTAAGAGATGGGATTTTTGATTTAAAGAAAGCATTTAAATTTTAATCTACAAATGAAGGAAAAAAGACTGCTATATCTGTATAAGGGTTCTATGGAGAAATACACAAGTGCAGCATTCCACATGAATGCTAAATAATTTCAAATAAAACTTTTTTTTCAATGAGTTTAATGTCAAAATTGAACCACTTCAAACATTCACATAACACAACTTTATTAATTGCTATCAAGCGTGGCCCAGTCAGGGAAATCCATATGTCACGCCAGTTCCTAGTTCAACACTGCGCAGATTTCTGAAAGTGCTTTCTACTCATGTCCATGCGCGGAAAAACACCACCAGACAAATAACATGCAAGATTTTGTGGCTTCCTTTTCCTTACTCCTTTACTTCCCTTACTTCGTATTGTTATGCTCCCTCTACTATCAGGGGGGCATAGCCTGCTGCTTAAAATAGTGCTTAGCAGCATATAGTAATTTTCAACTTAAATTCATGAAATGTAGTGTGCAATAGAGCAACATTTCAGCTTCTTCTTTTTATTAAAAAGTTGTCTTAAGTTCTGGGCGAAGAATTTGGACACCTGAATTCTTTGGGTTTTGCACTAACCTGAGATGTTTTCTGTCTAATGCGTAAACACTTTTTGTTCTTTCTAGACTTACTTGAATGCTGAGAGGGAGTCTATTATCATTTCTAACTTGTCAGAGAAAATGTTGTATATTAACTGGTATCTGACCCTGCATGAGAAGTCCCTTTTATTGCCTAGGACATAAAAACCAAGAGTGTGCTGCCTGGAAAAGGTAAGTAGTTCATCTTTTGTTTCTGAGTCTTCTTTGGGAGGAGTTTAGAACCTTTAGCATAGTCTGTTGAAGTGGAAAAATAAATGAAAGAGGGCTTTAGATGAAATAGTCCACAATTTCAATCTGGTATACCTACATACAAATTTATCACTTTGGTAAAGTTCAAAAGCTAGAGATAGTAATATATATCTATTAGCATACTAGTAAATGTGAATGTACATCATATTAGCTTGAGCCATAAAAATCATAATTTCTGAAAGACAAAAATGTTCAAAAATCAGCAAATTTATATGGTTCTTAATATATAGCAGAGGCTCATTTAATTAGATGAAAATTCATAATGCAGTCTCCTTTCTTCTTATTGTTGTTTTGTTGTTGTTATTTTCTTATCAAATTTATTTGCATATAAAACATTCTTTGAAGAAAAGCTCTCTATCTTTCCACTCAATGTAATAACTGGTTAAAGTACATCTCATTAGATATAAATAGAATTATTAAAATTATGATTTAAAAAGTAAACAGGTCTGGAGTTTGTCCCTTATCCAAATCCACATGAAATGGAGCCACTAATATTACTGCTTGCTAATATTTTCTAATAAATCTGCAGAGTTTTGTTCTCCTTTTGTTGTGTTTGGAAATATGAGTGTTAGATAGCATGACTGTGTGTTCAGACTGCCAAATGCCAATAGGAGCAGACTGCACAGCAAGCAAAGTGCGTTTGTTTGACAATGTGTGATACACTATTGATAATGATTTCAAAATGAAAGTTGGTACTCTTGCCTTTTGCTCAGTGATATGAAGTTTTAAAATTGTCATTATTTTAATTAAAGAGCAATGGTTAGTGCTGTTGTTTATGTTCATCCCTCCTGTCAGTGTATGTGTGTAATTAAAACATGTGAGGCTTTAGTCTCCCAAATGCTTTTGAATTTTTTCCAGGACAACATATTTCTTAAGGTACTTGCATTTATTCAGCAGGGACTATTCATGATGTCGCTTTTTTTCTTGATTAGTGTTTACTCAGAGTCTCCTATCTCCTCTGTTCCTAATTCCTAAGCCAGGACCACTCATCTTTGGAGCCCATGATAGATACAGAATGGGCACACAAGGCTTTGGGATTTTTTTCCAAGCAAGCCCTCAACTAATATTAAGTAACTTAAATTCTTATTGCTTACAATATGCTTCACAGGAAATGTGGAAAGAAAAGAGTTGGGAATCTTGCTTTCCACCAATATGCACATTGCTTAGCAGTTTACAAATGTCAGATTATAAGAGTAAATTACATTTATTTTCATCAAAATGGCTTCTCTCGCTAATAAATGAAGATAATTGTACTTGTCTCATACTTGAAGGTCATGTAAAAGGCTATAGAGAAGCAGGTGAAGAAAGATGACTGACTCAAGTGTTTGTATTTGTGTGCGTTTGTCAATGTTCAGAACAAAGGTAAGACAGCCAGCCTTAATCCAGAGGAAACTGCAGATTTCAGTGAGCCCTGAAGGTGATACAAAGGGAGAATTTCCACATTATGTGGGCCATATCAAGTTGCTAAAATGCTGAAAGTAACTCTGTGTTATCATTTCATTTTCTGAGATTAATTCACACAGTCTATATACCATTCTGGTGAAATACCATATATTTAAAGGATCTGGAATGTCCCTTCGTAAGGATCCTAGAGGAGGGTCCTGGCATTAATAGGTGGCTAATATTTGAGGATTACAAAGAATCTAGCAAGGAGACCAGGACTTCACTATTCAAGTTTTGTTTTCCTCTTAACTATAAAAGTCAACTTAGAATGTATGTACTTCATGGAGTTATTTAGTTGACAAAAATATGTACCCACTACATGAAAACATTTCATAGGAGAGCTTACTAACTGGACAGTCATTCCATTTTACCACACTTGCAACTTTGTAGCTGGAGAGGCACTTGGTGTGGCTCACCAATAAGACGAGGGCAGAAGTACCTGAGGCGGCTCCCGTTTTTGTTTCATTCCTCCATACGACAAAAGCTGCTTCCCTTCTGTGGAAATGGCAGTATAGAGGCTGGAAGTACAATAGTTCTTGTGTAACCCTAAGAACAAAAGCCACATTCTGATAATGATGGAAGTAGAAAGATAGAAGGAGTCTGTGTTCTTGATGGCACCATTTGGTCACTGGGCCATCCCTGGACTGCCTTTTCTGAGAATTCTCCTTGAACATAAAAAAAGTGGGTCAGATTTTTAATTTCTGTTTGCTGGAAATGTTTCTACTGAAACATCCTCCGCCATGCCATTCTCTAAAGCCTCTGGTTTTCAGACTTCCGTGTGCATCAGAGTCACCTGAAGGGCTTTCTGGAACTTGGACTGTTGGGTCCATCGTTTGTCTGTGATAGCACCAATTTGCTGATGCTG
This sequence comes from Myotis nattereri, assembly GCF_964212035.1. Lineage (NCBI taxonomy): Eukaryota > Metazoa > Chordata > Mammalia > Chiroptera > Vespertilionidae > Myotis > Myotis nattereri. The sequence continues at coordinate 83,799,562 of NC_138075.1, forward strand.
ACGGTCCAGACACCACAACTGCGAACGAACCATTGCTCAGGAGAATAATTTTCCTAAAACATAAATTTTGATATCACAATCATCTGCTTAAAATATATCAGTACTGCTCCAGATCCTTCAAAACAAAAGCCGAGCTCCTTGCAATGGCATCTACATCCATTTCTCCATCTCCCCCTTTGTGTCTCTTCCACGTTGACCCGAAGCTCCTGACACACTCAGCTGTTTATAGTTCCGTGATAATGTTCTATTCTCTGTAACACCTTTCAACACATTTTCCCTCTTCCTAGAACAGTGGTTCTCAACCTTCTGGCCCTTTAAATACAGTTCCTCATGTTGTGACCCAACCATAAAATTATTTTCGTTGCTACTTCATAACTGTAATGTTGCTACTGTTATGAATCATAATGTAAATATCTGATATGCAGGATGGTCTTAGGCGACCCCTGTGAAAGGGTCGTTCAACCGCCAAAGGGGTCGCGACCCACAGGCTGAGAACCACTGGCCTAGAGTGTTCTCTACATTTTCTTGGCCCTTCTCACTTGTGCTTCAAGACTCAGTCTTTACTTGACTAAGTTACTGGCTAAGTACCCTAGATTGTGAATCAATTGTTATTTACTTTTCAGTGTTTTCCATGTAATTTTCTTGCAGTGGAGTCTGTGGCATTCAAGAGTTCATCTTTATATCCCTAGGATCTGGCCTGAGTGCTGAAACATAGGAAGCACTCAGTCAAAAGGCTTGCTGAGGGAAAGACTGAGTATTTGTTGAAGCATCAACAATGTTATGTGTTTATGACATAGTTCTTTTTACACCCCTGGGCTACAAGAGAACATCCCTCTTTCTGTGTATATCTGTTTATTATTTGTAATATATACAATTTAATACATGATATATTGACTTTCATCACAGTTTAAAAATAATTTTTATGGGCGACCTTCGAACATAGTCCTTTGCAAGAGGCAAAGTCCTTATTTTCTCTCCTCTCTCTCTTTGTGTATGTGTTTTTTTTTTTTTTTTTATGTAACAGAAATTGAAACCAAAAAATTCTCACAGAACAGATGCCCTTGAAATTGAAAAGCACTCCCTCTAATAATGCTTGGCATAATTTTTGTTAGGTTTGTATCTCTGGTATAATTACATGATGATTTTAATGGAAATTATAAAGAAGTATTTTACAAAGGAGCAGAATATTTTATGTGTAGTTATATGTAAATTTACTCTTATAAATATGCAAGGTTTCTTCCTCACATGGGTATTTGCTTAGGGATCACTCTGATAAATGCAAACAAGACTCATATTATTTATTAAAAGATTGCTGAGATATATAACAGTAATTGTCATACCATTCTGTAGAATTCACTTCCAGAATCTGCTGTTGTTCCTATTGACTGATAATACGCAGTAAAAATTGCCACATTTATAAATTCTGTTGAGATATTAAAATGTCTAAGGTTTTATTTTATTCTGATGCATAAATCATTTTTATGTGCATGTAGTTATTTATCAAGCCAATCTGGCTTTCAAATGAGGCAAAAGCTCTGGTTTATACAGTGTGCTTTCTGAAAGTATCATTCATATCAATGTTAATCTAATAATAGAATAATAATAAAATTTAAGGGAAGGTGGATCTCTGGAACCTTGTATTATATGATATGATTTATCATGAGAGGAATGTTTCATTCCTGGCTGTGTCCTCCCAATATTAAGTCTAAGGTACAAATAACATTAGTGTCCATTTCACAACAAGATATAGACTATTCTATCCTCTTATAAGTGAAATAGCAGCACTTCCATAAGAAAAATTTTTTAAAAGCTTGAGTTCAGTTCACTTCAATTAATACAACCACTTGTTGAAAGTCTTCTACTTGATTAGCACTGTTTATATACTTTGGGAAGCACATAAATGCATAGGTGCATAAAGTCATACAGATAAACATTAAAATTGTTTATATATTTTGTTTTTTGCTTTTGTTAATCCTCACCTAAGGATATTTTTCCCCCATTTATTTTTAGAGAGGTGGAAAGGATGGAGGGATGGGGGGGGGGGGGAGAGGAGAGAGAGAGATCTTTGTGAGTGAGAAACATCGATTGGTTGCCTTCTGAATGCACCCTGAACAGGGTTGGGGATCAAACCTGAAACCCAGGTCATGCCCTTGATGGGGAATCAAACCCCTCGAACTTTCTGTGTGTGTGTGTGTGTGTGCGCGTGCTCGCGGGATGGGTGGTCAACACTCTAACCACTGAGAAACACAGGCCAGGGCTTGCACTGGTATTTTAGGCCAACTGCAGAACAGTGGCTTGGTTTCAGCCATGGCGATTGCTCATTGTTTATTTCCAAATTCATTGTGCATCAAAATATTTAATCATTCAAGAGATGTTCTTGTTTTCTAAGTGAAACTCAGGAAAGGCATGACAAGCCACTTGAGTGATACTGAGATATTATCATAATGACTTTCTCTAAATGATTTAAATTCTGGCATGGTCAGAAAATGGTAGGAAATTAAATACATCTGAAGACATAAGTCATGTATTATTGAATTTATTAGGATACACACACTGGCTTCCTATTTCTCCATTGTATGGTATGATATCATGTTGGAATAGTCAAGTAGTTCATTGACAATTGATGGCATGGTTGGCACCATCTCTTCATGTCAAATAAGTCTCATGACACCTGTCATCTGAGTCCTCTCCAGGGTAGCACCTGTGGAGGCTGCTCTTCCAGACCCACTCTCGGTCTAAGTGTTTTTTCATGCAAGTAGTCACAGCGAGAGTGAGAAAACTATTTAGACATTTCAATCTAGAAGGATCCATCGCTTTGCTTATCTATAAATATTTTCTAATTACCAGGCAAATGAGACTCTGATGCAAGTTACTAAATTTGTATGTTGCCTTTATATTACTTATTTATCCACTACAGTTACTTAAACCTGATTTGTATTTTTATAATAGTATAAATGGTGCCAACTCCTCATGCTCAGAAAGCCTTCTGCAGGGATACCCTCCCCAATCTGATTGGGCTCTGAAACTTCACTGTGCTTCACACTCTCTGTGGGTCACTCCCTTAACCCGCTTTATTGAGACAGCCTACGCTGGGCTACCACAACCCTTAGCCTTTATCCTTGGACCTACCTAATGGCTTTTGGACTGAATTTTTAAGGAGAGAATGAAAAGAAAAAAACAGGAAAGAGCTTTTTGTTAAGTCTTGTTTTTACATAATAAAATTCTGACGAACTTTTAATAATTAGTTCTATAAGCACCAGACTCCAGCAGGAATGTAGGCTTGATCTGTTCCTCTAGTATAGTCTTATATACAAACAAAACAATGACCAGAGTTGGGATACACTAACAAGACAACATTACAACAATACTACTTTTTAAAAAATCCTCACTAGATGATATGTTTTCATTGCTTTTAGATAGAGTGGAAGGGAGAGAGAGAGGAGAAGAAGATAGATGAGAGAGAGAGAGAGAGAGAGAGAGAGAGAGAGAGAGAGAGAGAGAGAGAGAGAAACATTGATGTGAGAGAGACACATTGATTGGTTGCCTCCTTCACTCACTCTAACCAGGGCTGGGAACAAATCTGCAACCAGGTACATGCTCTTAACCAAGTATGGAACCTGAGACCCTTCAGTGGGCAGGCCAATTGAGCAACACCAGCCCGGGCAAGACAATATTACCTTTAATTTCAATCTCAGATTGGACTGAAGAGAAGTAGATAGAGTGAGGAGCCTTGTTTAAATTAAAAAGCCTGGAAAATAAAGACAATATCTAATTTATCAACAAAAAGTGCCAAAATTTAGATTGTCAAGTTCTAAAGTCCTAAATCTTGAGATCCAGGTAGATTCTAAATAGCACTAGATTCTTCAGATCCCACATATAAGCATAAGACACATATTAACAATTGTTTTAGGTAAGGTAAAATATTTGAAAATATTTGATAATAGGTAGAAATATTGAAATAATCTTCAAAGTGTATAGGAAATTTTTTCATGTTTAATACTTCCTATAAATGTTCTGCATTTCAGGCAAACACTCATGTAGCTAGACTCATATGTGGGATATAAAACTGAAACTCATAGACACAGACAACAATATGGTGGTTACCAGAGGAAGGATAGTAGAGTGTCAGGAGGGTAATGGAGGGATAAATATATGGTGATGGAAAATGGTTTGACTTCAGGTGTTGGGGAAATAATACATATTATGAATTATATAAATGTACAGTTGAAACATATATGATCCTAATTAACCAATGTCACCAAAAAAAATTTAATAGAAAACAGATACACCTAAAACTAGTTTTATACATAGACTTAGTCTTTACTAAACATCTAATATATATTTATTTCTTTTTTAAAGTTTTAAGCTAAATGCTGTGATAACTATTTTATTTTTTCTTTATTTTATTATTTTGCTTATTTATATCATTAAAAGCCTGTGGTTGTGATGCCCGTCACAACCAAATGAGCAGCAGCTCTCGAGGAGGCAGGGCAAGAGCTACTAGCAGCGAGAGCTAAATGTGGGGATGGGCAGGTTGGCCAGCTGAGGCAAGCGGAAGCAAGCTACTCACACATGATTTCGTGCGTGCTAGTCCTCTAGTTTTTCATAAAAACTGTAGTTAAATATAAGATGTAATTTATTGACTCATGCTGCGAAGTGTAAGGCATTCACTTCCTAGTTACAGCTGTGCATCAAATGGCAACCTCAGGGCTCTAGGTCAATTGTCTTCTCTATAAGGCATCATCTGTTCCGTTTGGTTTTTCTCAAGTAGATTCTTCCCACAAAGGGCAAATACAACTACCATCCACTCCAGACATTTAATGTTTCTATTTCAATAATTGCAGCTGTAGTTCTTGGCTGAAATATCACTGAGCTTGTTGGTCAGTCTGTGTCCTAAGCCCACCAATAGTGCAAAGGAAGAGGAGTCAGCCCCACCCTGAACACAGGAACTCAGATAGGGACGGGGAGTTCCTCAAAGGCAAGTCAGAACATTGTGCCCAAAAAGGGAGAAGCAAGGCTAAGAAAGAATACACGAGAGCTGTTGAGTTTAATAATGATCCCAGAGGTTAAGTACATCTCCTGTAAGAGACGGTCACAGACCTAGATCTTATGTTTCCAAATAGAGTGCTTGTTCCATTACACTGTAATTTCATCTGATTTGGAGGAAGCTTATGTTTATTTTGTGGAATGCATTGGGATAGTTATTTATAATTTGTAGTGTTTCCACATATGTTTTCTCATTTGAGAAGGCAGTAGGACAGTGATGGCGAACCTTTTGAGCTCAGCGTGTCAGCATTTTGAAAAACCCTAACTTAACTCCGGTGCCGTGTCACATATAGAAATTTTTTGATATTTGCAACCATAGTAAAACAAAGACATATTTTTGATAATTATTTTATATATTTAAATGCCATTTAACAAAGAAAAAATCAACCAAAAAAATGAGTTCGCGTGTCACCTCTGACACGCATGTCATAGGTTCGCCATCACTGCAGTAGGATATGGATGATATATATGTTTTCCATCCTGAGTTGTTTTAGCTCTTCCTGGCTGCCTTCACTTTATTAAGCTGAAGCCCAATAGCACTCAATATCAGACCTACTCTCTCTCAACTTACATGTGGCAAGAACAGGTGGTTAAGTCATTATACTATACTAGAGGCCCGGTGCATGAAATTTGTGCAAGGGTGGGGGGTGTCCCTCAGCACGACTTGCACCCTTTCCAATCTGGGACCCCTCGGTGGATGTCTGACTTCCAGTTTAGGCCTGACTGGACATCCCTCTCACAATCTGGAACCGCTGGCTCCTAACCACTCTGCCTGCCTGCCTGATCTCCTCTAACTGCCTCTGCCTGCCTGCCTGTCACCCCTAACTTCTCTCCACTGCCAGCCTGATCACTGCTAACTTCTCTCCCCTGCTAGGCTGATTACCCCTAACCACTCTGCCTGTCTGCCTGATCGCCCCTAACTGCCTCTGCCTCAGCCCCACTACCATGGCTTTGTTCAGAAGGACATCTGGAAGACATCTGGTCTATCCGGTCTAATTATTACATTACCCTTTTATTAGTATAGGTTCCTACTATGAGGAGGCCTAAATGTAAAGTAAAAATAGGAACAACAACTGGATCAACCAAAATAATAATAATAAATCTGAATATCTTCTTTCAGCAGATCAAATACTGCAAGCACTGTTAATAAATGTGGAAGCAAAATAGTCCAGTCTGAGATAACTGAGTTGATTATATGTGAAAAAGAAGTTATAGCTTCATATTCCAATGCAAGAGTCCTGACATTGAATTACTCTGCAGCATAATGAAAGGACTATTTTAACCCAGCAAGAACATTCTATTACAAAGCAATCCAAAAATTGAAACCAACTTATTACACAGGGAAAACCCAAAAGCAAAAATGAAATAACAAGTAATGCAAAAGGATAAAATTTCATACTTTGTACATAATGATAATCATTATTACATTAGATTGAATTTAGTACTCAGAAATATTTCTTTTTTTTCTAATCTGAATTTAATTCTTTAAAGGTTCATTCAACAACCTATAATAAATTATGACCAGTGGAAACCTAAAGAAAAGTTTCTAATGAGTTTATTGCTGAAATGTATGATTTATACAAAGTTTTCTTTTCTTTCATATTTCTGTACATTTTTTCAATTATGCTAAAAATATTTTGAGATTTTTTAGTCTCAGTTTTACCTTAGAGTAGACTTATGTGATTATTAATTTCTGTCCTACAAGGATGGCTATTTATTGCATCATTTGAAATGATTGCATTTTAATTTTTTTATGTAAAAGGTTGCTTTGAGGAATGAACAAAATGAACCTGATGCACATTATCCCTACAGATACCTCACTGCACCATCGTGAGCATGAAGCATGTACACAAGACATTACAGAGTATGCAGGGATACAGCTCATGCTTATAGAAAGGAATGATTACTTCATACTGGTGGCAACAGATAGAATGTTTTCAAGAAAGCAGCATTTGAGCTAGGTGGGACACATGAAAATCTAGCATGAAGACATTTGAGGTAAATAAAGTAGAAGGAAAAATCTAAGCTTGCTGTTAGACCTCTGTCTCTCTGTCTTGTCTACCTTCTGGGCACATCAGACTGTATACTAGTTCTTAAACACTCTAGGTTCCTTTAGAATTCACTTCACATTAATGTTCAGAATGTCCTCACATTCAAAGGTCAATCTTTTTGTTTTGTTTTGTTTGTATCTCAATTTGCTGTTTATTTTATTTACTTATTTTTTGTTTAAAGAATTACATATGTCTCTTTTTTCCGCTCCCCGGCCACTCCCACCCCCAGGACAAGCCCCCACGTCCCCAGTGTTCTTGTCCATTGGTTATGCTAATTTGTATGCATACAAGTCCTTTGGTTGATCTCTTACCTGTCCCTCCCCTGCCTTCCCCCTGAGGTTGGACAGTAAAAGTCCCTTCTTTTTTATAGCAGCATAATATTCCATTGTGTAGATGTACCACTGGTTTTAATCCACTCATCTGCTGATGGGCAATTAGGCTGTTTCCAAATCTTAGCTAGGGTTAATTATGGTGCTATGAACATAAGGGTTCATATATCCTTTCTGATTGGTGCTTCTGATTTCTTAGGATATAGTCCTAGAAGTGGGATTACTGGGTCAAATGGGAGTTCCATTTCTAGCCTTTTGAGGAAGCTCCATACTGTTTTTCACAGTGGTTGTGCATTCTGCATCCCCACCAGCAGTGTATGAGGGTTCCTTTTTCTCCACATCCTCTCCAGCACTTGTCCTTTGTTGATTTGCTGATGATAGCCATTCTGACAGGTGTGAGACAGTACCTAATTGTAGTAACTTTGAGCATGTTTTCATATGTCTCTTGGCCTTCTGTATGTCCTCTGTCAAAAAGTGTCTATTTAGGTCCTTTGCCCATTTTTTGATTGGATTGTTTATCTTCCGTTTGTTAAGTTCCCTGTACATGTTGGAGATTAAACCCTTATTGGTGATAACATTGGCAAATATGTTCTCCCATACAGTGGGCTTCCTTGTTGTTTTGTTGATGGTTTCTTTTGCTGTGCAGAAGCTTCTTATTTTGATGTAGTCCCATTTGTTTACTTTCTCTTTAGTTTCCATTGTCCTAGGAGCTGTGTTGGTGAAGATATTGCTAAGACATATGTCTGAGATTTTGCTGCCTTGGAGTCTTAAAGATACTTTCCCTATAGAGATTTTGAAGGTGTTTGAAAAGTCTTCTGAAATGATCAGAGCTGTACCTTAGGAAGTTTAATATGACAACAGGGTAGAAGATGGTTTAAGCTCATTGATAGGGAAATGCACTTGTGTTAGTGTGAGGAAGTGAGAGCTTAATATTAGATAATACCAATAGTGTCTTAAAAGAGGGAGAAGTAGTTATGAGAGAGATTTGTTACTGATCCTACTATATTTTCTACTTCCTTGCCTGGGAGTAAGGTGATTCCTTTAAAATAAGTTGAAAACATAGGAGAAGGGGAAATGTTTGGGATGGAAAATAATTAATGAATTGAATCCTGGTCATATTGAGTTAGAGGTGTTTGTGGGGCCTCTAAATAGGGATGTTCTATGGATACTTGGAAATGAGGACCTGGACCTTATCAGGACTAAAATATCTAGTTTGGCTCCCTACAAAATCCACTGCATTAATGAATTTAGACTGTGAGCTATGGGAGATCCATAGAAATGAGATAAAGGTAGTGTAGTTGTAATTGACTCTTGGCCTTCTGTATGCTTTAAATATATTATGTACAAATATTGGTGTCATCAACAGTAGGAAGTGACAAAATGTTAATATCTAAAGATGTTTAAAAATTAAATGACTCCTTTCTGTTAGTAGTCTACCTATACTAAGGATTCATTTAGAACTCACCAAAACCATCTAATTCTAAGGGACTCAACCATTTAATGGTTAGAGAGCTAAATATACAATCTGAGGTTAAAGGTTAATAGATAACTCTCTCCCAAAATAAAAGGAAACAGCAGACATACACTTCTATGAAATGTAACATTTACTAAAATGACCTTGATGAATTCTAGGTACCATTTTTATGTTGTTTAAAGAAATCACCCCTAGATGGTGATTTAATTTTTAATAGGAGCAGATATTCTTTGTCTGTCTGTCAGATTATGAAATTATCCATTTAGTAAAAGTTAATTTAAAAAAAATCTATATATCATAGAAAAATATTAAATGCATTTTAAAAGAGCATGAGTTTTTTAATCTTGTTCAGAAACAACATATTTAATTATGTTTCTTAACACATTTTCTTCTGTCAATGGTTTTACTATAATCAAGCTCTTTTGTTTTTGAAGGTTATATTTAGAATTAACTCAGAAATTAGAACTGATAAGGAAACTGCTGGTTTCACCAATATCTCATATATTATTGTCACTAAGCAAGGGTGGAGAGATTGTTCTAGTTTTCTCTTGTCAGCAGTCATTTCAATCTAATTTCTTTAAATTGTTTTTTTTTATTGAACACAACATAAATTTTAATATATTTCATATTTTTAATGTAAGACATTTATAGTCCATATATGTATGTGTATATATGTATATATACACACACATTTAAAGATTGATTGACTACATCTAACTTTGAAAAATGGAAACTTTCTAATTTTTGTATTAATTTAACTGGAGCAATTTTCAGCTAGGCACTGGAAAGTTAAATGACATAATATCCCAAGCCTAATCTCTTATAGGCCCACACCATAACTTACTCAAGTAAATAACAAACAAAACAAACTAGTATTTGGAGATAAGACCCAAGAGACATTTTTTTTTTTTAGTTTGTTGTAAAGCTAATTAAAGTCTTTAATTCTTCCAGATTACATAAGACTATTTTGAACAGAAATTATTTAATGATATGATTTTTCAGAATTGAGTAAAATTTTCTAACATATTTAAATTATCAACACTTAATAATCATTTTGAAGAACCTTATAATTTATCTCTATAGGATACTGAGCTAAATATATACAAATGAGTAAAAATAAATATGACCCAAATACATAATTAATTTAAATTTGGTCCCCGAATGCTGAAATATTTATTAGTCATAAGTACTTAATAGTATAGCTAACATTCAAAACTAATTTAGTTGATTCTTGTTCTTTTTGCCCCTTTCAAATAGGTGATATAAATGTGAGCTAGTGTCAGCTGCCTAAATCAACCATCATCTCATCCATATTGCTAGCTTTTCCTATAAAAACCATCTTTGTTCTTCCTACCTTAGCAATTTGACCTCATTTCTTATGGTGTACTCTTCATTTTATGTACCTTCTTTTTAACCATGCGAATATACATTTACATAATAACTTCCTGGCCACATCTGTTACATCTTTATCCAGGAGTGAAGGAGAGATTACCAAAGAGAAAATCATTCCACTGGCTCCTCTTCCCTGTGGGAAAAATCAATCCTGTTTGCATACCCTTTCCAAGAGTTACTAAGAAGGAGACCTCAGTCTTGCATCAGTTTAGAGGGCAGAGATATTCCTGAGCAAATGAAACAATTTACGTGTAGGGCCTTTCTTTAAGGGTTTGAGGTGAATGAGAAACAATCAGGATTTAGATAGTCTCTTTCTAATTCTTTAATGAAAAGTAGTTTTAACTGATAATTTTAAATATAAAGATGGCTACTTCTGGATTCTCAGACTCTTTGGCACTTCCAAGGGTGTTTAGATAGCTAGCAAGGAAGTGACTCATCCGTTTGTCTAATTTTACTTTAAATGCTCAATAGATGTGTAGCGGACACGATTACCATCTGTTTTGATTTACATATAAAATAAAAAAAGGAAAAGGAGCTTTTTCTGACCTAAGTGGCCTTAGATTGGAAGGAGGGCGGGGGAGAAAGTGTGAATATGTTTGAGAAAGACATTTCCAAAAGTTGAACTAACTGAATTAGGAGAAGCAGAAGAAAAAAACAGGGGGAAATTAGTCTAGGAGCTCTGGAATAAAAATCAGACAAGTTCATTGGAATGAAACAGGGTAGTCAGAAGAAAGTGAGTTCTAGGAGCTGGTAAGAAGTTTGGATATATAACAGTTAGCTATCCAGTTAAGTAGCCATATTTATATAAAGTTCTGCCAGACATTTGACTATTCACAGCATACAAAAATGGTCATAGGCAGATAGGAACTAGACACCAGTCTGGAATTCCAGGGATGCTAGGACTCCTTTCATAGTTAGAATAGAGACAACTAGATAGAGCTTCTCACATAGAAGAATTGCAGTATAATGTGGGCTATCAATATAAGATTTTAGACCACATCTTAGCTGAAACAGTGCAAATTCTTCACTATGGAATTAAAGTTTAAGGTAGGAACTTGTTCACAGGAACAAGAAAAGCTAAAATTGATACACACCATTAAAGGGAACCAAATAGTAAGTCGGACCAGATGCAAATTTTCTGAATTAGAACTTCTTTATTCTCCACTTATAGTAACAGAATTAGTTCCATATTTTTAGTGGATTTTTGGTTGTATGTAGAAATTAATTGCTCCAGAAGAAGGCATATAGAGGAAGGTATAAAGGACACATTTTGTACTTTATTTATTAGTGATTTCTTCAATCAAACATTTATATATTTATTGAAGTTCTCTTATAGTCAAGGATCTGAGCTAAGCAGGGTACAAAAATATTAAGGTATCAATCTAACATTAGAATGTCTAAGGTCTAGTTGTGAGACAGATAAGCAGATAAACTTGATCTCTATGAAAAAGTTACTATATTAGGATAATTTTTAAAATGTTGGAAAAGAAGAATACTACTAAGCTGGGAGAAGTCAAGAAATATCACTGAACAGGTGGTATTTGAAATTAATCTTAAGAATATGTTTATTTTTTTAGCTGAAGAAATTGAGAGAAAAGAAGAAATAATAAAATATATAGTAATTGATAATAATAATAGAAGCTAAAATTTATTAATAATACCTGTCACTTAGAGTTTTATATATCTTCTTATGTAATCTTAACAACTCTGTGATATGTGCTAATATTTCCATGCAGAATCTAAGATTAGAAGAGAGTCAGTCATTTACTCACGTTTCCAGAGCTAAAAGTAAAAGAGCTGGATTTTGATTATTTATTTTTATTTTGTTTTTCTTCAAAAACACCTGCTGTTATTTTTTATATATAACAATGCCTATGATATGTCCTAAGAGAGATGGGAAGTGATGTATGTCAGGAGCATAGACTTTATGGCAATGTTTTCATGGGAATGGATGAAACTGGAGAGGCAAAAGGTAGAATTTGAAAGTTTTTATATAATTAGGTTTAAAAAGAAAGAAAGAATTAAGCTTAAGAAGAAATCTCAGAGATTCGAAGATGTCTATATAGTAGGTAGAAACTGAACCCATCTGCTCCAGGCTAACTGATAGCTAGCTGAACTAAAATTTTATAACCAACAATTACAGAAGAAGCACATAAGGATGGGTGGGAAGTTCACCTTTCAGACTACCACTGCCGGCCAGGCCATGCTGCCTAACTCAGGTCCTGTGGAGATGGTCTGCTGGCCACACCCAGCAGTGACTTTAAGGGACCCTCTTCTTTTCTGTGAGCCTTTTTATGGAGACTTAGATAACGACTAAACTGTATAACTTGGGAAAGAGGGCTGACCTTCCTACCTCAAACACACAGCTGGTGCCCCTCCCCGACACATGTTTAGCACTTAGCCTGCCCAGTCCTGCAGGGTTCCATGGTGGGAGGGAGCCATGAGGAGCTGGAATATTCAGCCCTATCTGCTGAAACCAGCCACATGGAGAGATTGGAGTACTGCCCTGTACTGCTTGGTTCTGCAGTGGGGAGGGATGGGGGGAATCAGGGAGCTACAAAGAGTTAGAATTTTCATTCCTTGTCTGCCAAGGAGGCTTATGTCCAGGAGCCAGATGGGTGAGTCCTGGGCTGTGTGCCTACATTGCTGGGTGGTAAATCCAATCTCCCCTATGAGTTCAGTCCGGGCTACCCCAGGAAGGGAAAGAAGTGCCTTCATCTCTCATACAGGCTTGCAGACACCACCCCTAGTGGCTGCATGCTCAGCCATGATAAGTCCTGGATAAACCCGCTATACACAGTTCCATGGGAGGAAGGGAGAGTGGCTCAAAACAGGACATACAAAGTGTGAGACTCTGAGAGGCTATTATCTGAAACGAGGATGAAATGCTTAGTCCTCTCCTGTGGGCTGGGCCAGCATCATTCCCAACAGGAGAACCTTAATTTAACCCTTTGAGCCTGGCGGCTGAGCTTGCACTTGCAGATGTGAACCTAACTTGAACCTGCAGTGAACCCTCCTATAGGGAACTAGAGTTGGAGACTCTGTCAGAGACTGAGGGATGTGGCTTTGAGGCAGGGACCACTTTTCCCTCATCGAGTGCCTGACTGTATGATCCCCAAGTGGGGGACCTACTAGACCTATCTTCCTGATTCTGGTTGTCCTGCCTGACCAAAATCTCAACCTGTGGAAGTGGCAGTACATTGTGGCTAGGCTGGACTCATCTTACAGTCTTTCTTTGGAAAGCTCTGGAGGAACCAGGCAACCTCAGAGGGAGGCGGAATAGTTGACTGGTGGAGGAGGATCTCAGGGAGCCTGGGTTCATATATATATATATATATATATATATATATATATATATATATATTATTGGTTTTTTTACAGAGAGGAAGGGAGAGGGATAGAGAGTTAGAAACATCGATGAGAGAGAAACATCGATCAGCTGCCTCCTGCACACCTCCTCCTGGGGATGTGCCCGCAACCCAGGTATATGCCCTTGACCGGAATCGAACCCAGGACCTTTCAGTCCGCAGGCTGACGCTCTATCCACTGAGCCAAACCGGTTTCAGCAAGCCTGGGTTCTTTTACAGATCTGCCCATAGCTTTAAGCTAGAGGAGGTCCACTTGTTTACAAAGATTGGCCACTCCCATGCACACTGAAGTCCAGTAGAAGCATAAAAAGTTAAACAAACAGTGAACAATATGGTAGCTACAGACAGGTAGCCAAAGGATGGTTATACACAACATCTGAAAGAAAACTGTACCCAAACTTCACCCAAGTGGACCCAAAACCAAGACAACCAATGATGGGCTTCAGACCACACCAGAGCTTGACCAAAGTTGCTACACATATGGCACACCCAAAGGGGGATTTTATCAGACCCTGTTGGGAACAACTCCACCTCAGGGGGAAGTCTTTCAAAGCATCTCATATATGGATTGATGTTTACCTTTATAGTCATCCAGCCTGAAAGGTCAACTCCCTCCATGCATGAATGGGTAAAGAGCATTTAAGACTGAAATAAAACATGGGGGTGCACATAAACCACAAGTAACATTCTGGTGTATTGAGCTCAAGTGATCTGGAAGACTGTCCCACTGAGCCCAATAAGACACCTTCATTATAAAGCCATCATAACACATTTTGTAGTCACAGCAGATGACAAAATGGAGAAACAGAGATTAAATGAAGAAACAGAAAAATTCCCAAACAAAAGAACCCAGAAAAATAATTAAATGAAATGGAAGTGACAAAACTATCAGATGTAGAATTCAAAACAATGGTTATAAGGATGCTCAAGGACCTTAAGAGAAGAATGGGTGATCTCAGTAAGAACTTAGATAAAGTGATAGTAAACATTAAAAACAGCATTTAAGCCATGAAAAAGAACCAGTCAGAAATGAATACAGTATATGAACTGAATACACTAGAAGGAATCAGCAGCAGGTTAAATGAGGCAGAGGATCAAGTCAGCAAATCACACGATAAGATAAAAATAAGCACACAAGCAGAACATAAAAAGGAAAAGAGGCCTAAAAAAAATGGAAGTCTAAGAAACATCGAGGACATCAAGCTTAATAACATCTGCATCGTAGGAGTACCAGAAGGAGAAGATAGTGAGCAATGGATAGGGAACTTGTTTGAAGAAATAATGGCAAAAACTTCCCTAAACTGGTGAAGGAAAAAGTCACACAAGTTCAGGAAGCACAGCAATCCCAATCAAGATAAACCCAAAAGGACTCACACCAAAAAAAAAAATATATATATATATAATTAAAATGGCAAAGGTAAAAGACAAAGAGACAATCTTAAAGGCAGCAAGGGAGAGAGAGTTTGTTACCTACAAGGGCGTTTCATAAGGCTTCCAGCTGATTTCTCAATAGAAACACTATAGGCCAGAAGGGAATGGCATGAAGTATTCAAAGTGATGAAAAGCAAGGACCTGCAATCAAGACTACTCTACCTAGCAAGGCTATTATTTAAAATTGAAAACAAAATAAAGAGCTGTCCTACCTCCTCCAAAAAAGGTAAAAGAGTTCATTACCACCAAATTAGTATTACAAGAAATGTTAAAGAGACTGCTTTAAGAGGAGAAGAAATAAAAGGAGAGAGGAATATAGGTATAAAGACCAAAATGCCAATAAATAAGTACCTATCAATAATAACCTTAAATGTAAGTGGCTTAAATGTGCCAATCAAAAGACATAGGGTAGCTGAGTGCATAAGAAAACAAGACCCATATTTTTGTTGTTTTCAAGAGACCCACCTCAGAATAAAGAATACACACAGCCTGAAAAAGAAGGAATAGAAAAAAATTCCATGGAAATAGAAACAAACAGGGCTGGGGTAACAATTCTCATATTTGACAAAATAGAGTTCAAAACAAAGGCCTTAGTGAGAGACAAAGAAGGCAACTACATAATACTAAAGTGATTGATCCAACAAGAGGATATAACCCTGATCAACATATATGCACCCTATATATATATATATACATATGGGCATTAAAGTAGAGATTCACAGCAATAAAGTCATAGTAAGGGATTTTAACACCCAACTGTTCACAATGGATACATTAGTCAGAAAAAAAAAATCAACAAGGAAACAGTGACTTTAAATTACATACTAAATTGGATGGATTTAATCGATATTTCCAAAACTATTCATCCCAAAAAAGCAGAATACACATTCTTCTCAAGTGCACATGGAACATTTTCAAAGATAGACCACATGTTAGAACATAAAATAATTCTTAAAAAATTCAAAAAGAAATCATATCAAGAATTTTCTCAGATCACTATGCCATGAAACTAGAAATCAATTATATTAAATAATTCAAAAACATTCAAACACATGGAGGCTAAATAGCATGTTATTAAACAGTGAATAGATTACCAATGATATAAAAAATAAATTAAAAAATTACCTGGAAAAAAATGAAAATGAAGACACAACAAGTCAAAAATCAATGGGACATAGTGAAAGCATTCTTCAGAGTGAAGTTCACAGCATTACAGGCTTATTTCAAAAAAAAAAAAATCTCAAATAAACAATCTAACAGTACACATAAAAGAACTAGAAAAAGAGCAACAAACAAAACCTGGAGTAAGCAGAAGGAAGGAAATAATAAAGATCAAAGTAGAAATAAATGACAAAAAGCCTAAAAAAATACATATGATCAATAAAACTAAGGGCTGGTTCTTTGAAACAATAAACAAGATTGACAAACCTTTTAACAAACTCATCACAAGAGAAGACCCAAATAAATAAAATGAAAAAAGAGAAGCAAAAATTGACATCACAGAAATACAAAGGATTGTGAGAAAATGCTATGAACAAATTTATGCCAACAAACTCAACAACCATGTGAAATGAATAACTTCCTAGAAACATACAGTCTTCCAAAACTGAATCAGAAAGAATTAGAAAACCTGAATAGAGAAATTACAACTAATGAAACAGAATCAATAAAATAATAATAATAATAAGGATAATAATAATAATAATAATAATAATAAAACTCTTAGCAAACAAAAGTCTTAGACCAGATGGCTTCACAGTCAAATTTTATCAAACATTCAAATAAAAACTACCACCTGTCCTTTTCAAAATTTTCAAAAAATCCAAGAGGAAAGAAGACTTCCAAGCTCTTTTTATGAAGCCAGCATTACCCTAATTTTAAAACCAGGTAAAGATATTACAAAGAAATAAAAATTATAGACCGATATTACTGATGAACATAGATGCTAAAATCCTCAACCAAATATCAGCACATTGGATTCAACAATACATTAAAAGGATCATACACATTGATCAAGTGGGATTTATTCCAAGGATGCATGATTGATACAAAATTAGCACATCAATAAATGTGATAGATCATGTAAACAAAATGAAACGTAAAAATCACATGATCACATCAATAGATTCAGAAAAAGCCTTCAATAAAATACAGCACCTATTTATGGTAAAAAGTCTCAGCAAAGTGGGAATAGTGGGCTCATACTACAGCATAATGAAAGCCATCCATGGAAAACCTACAGCCAACATCATAGTCAATGGGAAAAAACTAAATGCTTTTCCCTTAAGATCAGAAATAAGACACGGATTTCAGCTATCACCACTTTTTTTCAACACAGTACAGATTGTCCTAGCCACAGCGATCATACAAGAAGAAGAAATAAAAAGCATCCAAATTGGAAAGGAGGAAGTATGACTGTTATTATTCAGAGATGTCATGATATTGTACATGGAAAACCCTAAATACTCCACTGAAAAATTACTAGATCTAATAAATGTACTTAGCAAAGCAGCAGGATACAAAAATTAATATTCAGAAATTGGTGACATTTTTATACACCAAAATGAACTATCAAAAAGAGAAATTAAGAAAATAATCTCATTTACTATTGTAACAGAAAAAAATAAGTTATCAGAGAATAAATTTAACCGAGCAGTTAAAAGCCTTATACTAGGAAAACTACAGGACATTGAAGGAAAAAATTGAAGAAGATACATATAAGTAGAAGCATATACTGTGTTCATGGATCAGAAGAATTAACATTATTGAAATGTCCATACTACCCAAAGCAATCTACAGATTCAGCACAATTTCTATTAAAATAAACTACCAATGGCATATTTCACAGATCTAGAACAAATATTCCAAAAATTTATATAGAACAACAAAAACCTGGATAGGTTCAGCAATCTTGAGAAAGAACAAAGTTGGAGGTATCACTATAGCTGATATCAAACTGTACTACAAAGCCATTGTAATCAAAACAGCCTGGTACATACTGGCATAAGAACAGGCATATAGTCAATGGAACAGAATAGATAGCCCAAAAATCACCCCATGCCTTCATGGTCAATTGATATTTGACAAAGGAGGCAAGAGCATACAATGGAGTAAAGACAGGCTCTTCAATAAATGATCTTGGGAAAATTGTACAGATATATGTAAAAATATGAAATTAGACCACCAACTTATACCATACATATGAAAAACTCAAAATGGTTAAAAGACTTAATGTAAGTCACAAACCATAAAAATCCTAGAAGAAAACATCCGCTGTAAAATCTAAGACATCTCTCATAGCAATATTTTTGCTGACATATTTCCTATGGCAATGGAAACAAAGCAAAAATAAACAAATAGGACTCTATTGACTAAAGATCTTCTGTACAGCAAAATAAACCACCAACAAAATGAAAAGAGAATCCCCTTTATGGGAGAACATATTTTTCAATGATGCATCGGATAAGGGGTTAATTTCCAAAATACATAAAGAACTTACACAACT